>NC_134838.1:124466070-127010043 GCF_965363235.1 Mytilus galloprovincialis | reverse complement strand
CTCACTAATAAAAGGTTTTCACTGAAATACATGTTAAAAACATTTTTTCTCAAATAGAATTATATGAAAGGACAAGTTTTGAAAATTTGCACTATATTGCACTCTAATTATATGATAAAGATGACTTTCCAAATAGTTAAGAGTGCTTTCCACAGTTTTAAATACCAGATTTCCACTAGTAAGAATAATTATTTTGGTGTTGGTTTTTTTTATAAAATCTTCATTTTTGCATAATTTCTCTGTCAAAATGCACTTTAAGGCACAAGAAAATTTTATAGAATGCTTTAACAGGGTCTGTGTATTGTAATTAAAGGTTATAATCAGAAGTTTTGTCCTTGTTTTGACTAGTGAAGGTATTCTGGAAGAAATTAATTATACAAACACATTGTATTCAAAATAAATAAATATAGCGACGAAAGTGTCATTGCCTTATAGTGCTAAAACAACTTTATTTTTTTTCAGAAATGGACAAAAATACACAGATTTATTCAGAATGTCAGAAATGGACAAAAATACACAGATTTATTCAGAATGTTATACCGATGAAGATCACATAAAAATATTTGGAAAAATCAGAAGTATGAATTTCAATATGGGTCAGGATCCCTAATAGACCTTGAGATGAGGAACTCAGATGACGTAATTAAAAAAAATATTAGTCCGCCATACAATTGTGGATGCTGTGATTTTAAAAATGGACATAAATGAACAATAAGAACTGTTTTATAGAGCTGGTGTGATGAGAAAAGAAAGATGTAGATTTGACCTGAAATAAATTATTAGAAAGGACAATTTTTTTATTGAATTTTATGATCAGAATTTTGGGATTATTTCATGAGGAGACTGACATTTTTCACCATCTTCCGGGGTCCATCAATTTGCGGAAAAAGTAATCTCACTTGCCACCCGAAAATTTAACAGACATGTATAATGTATCAGGCTTCGATATGAGCCATCATACATGTTCAAGTAAACGATATGGACTGAGCAACGGAGGAAAACGTTACCATTACGGCTATGGAGAATTAATTGTAAATGTATACCCAAATTAGAAGCTTAATTTCCAGAAGTTTTCAGGAGATTTATGGATGATTTCACCTTGTACACCACCGAAAATGATGGTTAGTAGTTTTTATTTATACCTAGTTATTATAAATGGTTTAAGATAAATATTATTGATAAAGATCAGCAAAAACTCAATGAAACTTTGCTTTTAAAATGCATTACTGGCACGGGCTGAACACTTTTTTTAGGCACAATCATCACTTTGTTTACTTCCGAGAGATCCGAAAGGAATTTGTTTACTATATTTGAAAAAGGCAAAGAAACAACTTTTAAATATTATTAAATTGTAAGTAAACATGACACAATATAGTCTTTGTTATGTAATTATCACTTCGGTCTACAGGAATACCTGATAATCAAGGCAAGGGAGATAACACACTTCATACATCATCGCATGTGCTTTTATCCAATGATTTGACCCCTGGTCAGTAGATATCATATGCAAAAAAAACAGAAAAAAACATGTACATGTTTTAAGAAAATCATGAACTAATATTTTTAATGCGCCTTGAGCAAAACAATAGATATTGTCATTTCTCAGTGAAAAAGGGGGAGGGTCAAACGTTTTGAAAACAATATTTCTGCACCTATTCAACTATTAAGCTAGTTAGCTACTACCCATTGCTTCTAAAATAAAAGTTTAAATGAAGGTGACTAAGCCACAAGGGAGAAGCATTTGTCTTTCTTTGTGATTAAACTTTCAAGAATTAGATTTTTCTCTCTCAATAGTACTTATGTATTTAAATCAAATGATAACACAGCCTGAGTAATTTATTTGTCTTATTTCAGTTCCAGACATATCATTACTTTTTAACCTGAGATGGCAAACTAGAGGTTTAAAAAGTCCTGAATAACTGGTAAGCATTTTGCTTTATTAGGCAAGCTCTAAATTGTTTATTTATGGTATTTATGCATTGAAATTACAGTCGGTATGTTAAAAATATGCAAATATGAACACTGTTGCTATGGTCTTGGTATTAAATGAAAAGGCTTAGTTACAGATCGTTTCGACTCAATATTTCGAGTTAAATCTTGCGGCAACTGTTTCTCACGTAACCCTGCAAACTATATTTAGCTCTATTTTTGATCTGTCGTTATTTAATGACGCCATAATACATGTGATGTCACAATGTTTCCTTTAAAACCTCATGTGGATTCTCACTAATAAAAGGTTTTCACTGAAATACATGTTAAAAACATTTTTTCTCAAATAGAATTATATGAAAGGACAAGTTTTGAAATTTGCACTATATTGCACTCTAATTATATGATAAAGATGACTTTCCAAATAGTTAAGAGTGCTTTCACAGTTTTAAATACCAGATTTCCACTAGTAAGAATAATTATTTTGGTGTTGGTTTTTTTATAAAATCTTCATTTTTGCATAATTTCTCTGTCAAAATGCACTTTAAGGCACAAGAAAATTTTATAGATGCTTTAACAGGGTCTGTGTATTGTAATTAAAGGTTATAATCAGAAGTTTTGTCCTTGTTTTGACTAGTGAAGGTATCTGGAAGAAATTAATTATACAAACACATTGTATTCAAAATAAATAAATATAGCGACGAAAGTGTCATTGCCTTATAGTGCTAAACAACTTTATTTTTTTCAGAAATGGACAAAAATACACAGATTTATTCAGAATGTTATACCGATGAAGATCACATAAAATATTTGGAAAAATCAGAAGTATGAATTTCAATATGGGTCAGGATCCTAATAGACCTTGAGATGAGGAACTCAGATGACGTAATTAAAAAAAATATTAGTCCGCCATACAATTGTGGATGCTGTGATTTTAAAAATGGACATTAAATGAACAATAAGAACTGTTTTATAGAGCTGGTGTGATGAGAAAAGAAAGATGTAGATTTGACCTGAAATAAATTATTAGAAAGGACAATTTTTTTATTGAATTTTATGATCAGAATTTTGGGATTATTTCATGAGGAGACTGACATTTTCACCATCTTCCGGGGTCCATCAATTTGCGAAAAAAGTAATCTCACTTGCCACCCCGAAAATTTAACCAGACATGTATAAATGTATCAGCTTCGATATGAGCCATCATACATGTTCAAGTAAACGATATGGACTGAGCAACGGAGGAAACGTTACCATTACGGCCTATGGAGAATTAATTGTAAATGTATACCCAAATTAGAAGCTTAATTCCAGAAGTTTTCAGGATGATTTATGGA
Source organism: Mytilus galloprovincialis (assembly GCF_965363235.1). NCBI lineage: Eukaryota > Metazoa > Mollusca > Bivalvia > Mytilida > Mytilidae > Mytilus > Mytilus galloprovincialis. The sequence goes on along the minus strand of NC_134838.1, from coordinate 127,006,777 downwards.
TGATTTCACCTTGTACACCACCGAAAATGATGGTTAGTAGTTTTTATTTATAACCTAGTTATTATAAATGGTTTTAAGATAAATATTTTGATAAAGATCAGCAAAAACTCAATGAAACTTTGCTTTTAAAATGCATTACTGGCACGGGGCTGAACACTTTTTTTAGGCACAATCATCACTTTGTTTACTTCCGAGAGATCCGAAAGGAATTTGTTTACTATATTGAAAAAGGCAGGAAACAACTTTTAAATATTATTAAATTGTAAGTAAACATGACACAATATAGTCTTTGTTATGTAATTATCACTTCGGTCTACAGGAATACCTGATAATCAAGGGCAAGGAGATAACACACTTCATACATCATCGCATGTGCTTTTATCCAATGATTTGACCCCTGGTCAGTAGATATCATATGCAAAAAAACCAGAAAAAACATGTACATGTTTTAAGAAAATCATGAACTAATATTTTTAATGCGCTTGAGCAAAACAATAGATATTGTCATTTCTCAGTGAAAAAGGGGAGGTCAAACGTTTTGAAAACAATATTTCTGCACCTATCAACTATTAAGCTAGTTAGCTACTACCCATTGCTTCTAAATAAAAGGTTTAAATGAAGGTGACTAAGCCACAAGGGAGAAGCATTTGTCTTTCTTTGTGATTAAACTTTCAAGAATTAGATTTTTCTCTCTCAATAGTACTTATGTATTTAAATCAAATGATAACACAGCCTGAGTAATTTTTTTGTCTTATTTCAGTTCCAGAAACCTGAGATGGCAAACTAGAGGTTTTAAAAAGTCCTGAATAACTGGTAAGCATTTTGCTTTATTAGGCAAGCTCTAAATTGTTTATTTATGGTATTTATGCAATTGAAATTACAGTCGGTATGTTAAAAATATGCAAATATGAACACTGTTGCTATGGTCTTGGTATTAAATGAAAAGGCTTAGTTACAGATCGTTTCGACTCAATATTTCGAGTTAAATCTTGCGGCAACTGTTTCTCACGTAACACTGCAAACTATATTTAGCTCTATTTTGATCTGTCGTTATTTAATGACGCCATAATACATGTGATGTCACAATGTTTCCTTTAAAACCTCATGTGGATTTCTCACTAATAAAAGGTTTTCACTGAAATACATGTTAAAAACATTTTTTCTCAAATAGAATTATATGAAAGGACAAGTTTTGAAAATTTGCACTATATTGCACTCTAATTATATGATAAAGATGACTTTCCAAATAGTTAAGAGTGCTTTCCACAGTTTTAAATACCAGATTTCCACTAGTAAGAATAATTATTTTGGTGTTGGTTTTTTTTATAAAATCTTCATTTTTGCATAATTTCTCTGTCAAAATGCACTTTAAGGCACAAGAAAATTTTATAGAATGCTTTAACAGGGTCTGTGTATTGTAATTAAAGGTTATAATCAGAAGTTTTGTCCTTGTTTTGACTAGTGAAGGTATTCTGGAAGAAATTAATTATACAAACACATTGTATTCAAAATAAATAAATATAGCGACGAAAGTGTCATTGCCTTATAGTGCTAAAACAACTTTATTTTTTTTCAGAAATGGACAAAAATACACAGATTTATTCAGAATGTTATACCGATGAAGATCACATAAAAATATTTGGAAAAATCAGAAGTATGAATTTCAATATGGGTCAGGATCCCTAATAGACCTTGAGATGAGGAACTCAGATGACGTAATTAAAAAAAATATTAGTCCGCCATACAATTGTGGATGCTGTGATTTTAAAAATGGACATAAATGAACAATAAGAACTGTTTTATAGAGCTGGTGTGATGAGAAAAGAAAGATGTAGATTTGACCTGAAATAAATTATTAGAAAGGACAATTTTTTTATTGAATTTTATGATCAGAATTTTGGGATTATTTCATGAGGAGACTGACATTTTTCACCATCTTCCGGGGTCCATCAATTTGCGAAAAAAGTAATCTCACTTGCCACCCCGAAAATTTAACCAGACATGTATAAATGTATCAGCTTCGATATGAGCCATCATACATGTTCAAGTAAACGATATGGACTGAGCAACGGAGGAAAACGTTACCATTACGGCCTATGGAGAATTAATTGTAAATGTATACCCAAATTAGAAGCTTAATTCCAGAAGTTTTCAGGATGATTTATGGATGATTTCACCTTGTACACCACCGAAAATGATGGTTAGTAGTTTTTTATTTATACCTAGTTATTATAAATGGTTTAAGATAAATATTATTGATAAAGATCAGCAAAAACTCAATGAAACTTTGCTTTTAAAATGCATTACTGGCACGGGGCTGAACACTTTTTTTAGGCACAATCATCACTTTGTTTACTTCCGAGAGATCCGAAAGGAATTTGTTTACTATATTGAAAAAGGCAAGAAACAACTTTTAAATATTATTAAATTGTAAGTAAACATGACACAATATAGTCTTTGTTATGTAATTATCACTTCGGTCTACAGGAATACCTGATAATCAAGGGCAAGGGAGATAACACACTTCATACATCATCGCATGTGCTTTTATCCAATGATTTGACCCCTGGTCAGTAGATATCATATGCAAAAAAACCAGAAAAAAACATGTACATGTTTTAAGAAAATCATGAACTAATATTTTTAATGCGCTTGAGCAAAACAATAGATATTGTCATTTCTCAGTGAAAAAGGGGGAGGGTCAAACGTTTTGAAAACAATATTTCTGCACCTATTCAACTATTAAGCTAGTTAGCTACTACCCATTGCTTCTAAAATAAAAGGTTTAAATGAAGGTGACTAAGCCACAAGGGAGAAGCATTTGTCTTTCTTTGTGATTAAACTTTCAAGAATTAGATTTTTCTCTCTCAATAGTACTTATGTATTTAAATCAAATGATAACACAGCCTGAGTAATTTTTTTGTCTTATTTCAGTTCCAGACATATCATTACTTTTTAACCTGAGATGGCAAACTAGAGGTTTTAAAAAGTCCTGAATAACTGGTAAGCATTTTGCTTTATTAGGCAAGCTCTAAATTGTTTATTTATGGTATTTATGCAATTGAAATTACAGTCGGTATGTTAAAAATATGCAAATATGAACACTGTTGCTATGGTCTTGGTATTAAATGAAAAGGCTTAGTTACAGATCGTTTCGACTCAATATTTCGAGTTAAATCTTGCGGCAACTGTTTCTCACGTAACACTGCAAACTATATTTAGCTCTATTTTGATCTGTCGTTATTTAATGACGCCATAATACATGTGATGTCACAATGTTTCCTTTAAAACCTCATGTGGATTTCTCACTAATAAAAGGTTTTCACTGAAATACATGTTAAAAACATTTTTTCTCAAATAGAATTATATGAAAGGACAAGTTTTGAAAATTTGCACTATATTGCACTCTAATTATATGATAAAGATGACTTTCCAAATAGTTAAGAGTGCTTTCCACAGTTTTAAATACCAGATTTCCACTAGTAAGAATAATTATTTTGGTGTTGGTTTTTTTTATAAAATCTTCATTTTTGCATAATTTCTCTGTCAAAATGCACTTTAAGGCACAAGAAAATTTTATAGAATGCTTTAACAGGGTCTGTGTATTGTAATTAAAGGTTATAATCAGAAGTTTTGTCCTTGTTTTGACTAGTGAAGGTATTCTGGAAGAAATTAATTATACAAACACATTGTATTCAAAATAAATAAATATAGCGACGAAAGTGTCATTGCCTTATAGTGCTAAAACAACTTTATTTTTTTTCAGAAATGGACAAAAATACACAGATTTATTCAGAATGTTATACCGATGAAGATCACATAAAAATATTTGGAAAAATCAGAAGTATGAATTTCAATATGGGTCAGGATCCCTAATAGACCTTGAGATGAGGAACTCAGATGACGTAATTAAAAAAAATATTAGTCCGCCATACAATTGTGGATGCTGTGATTTTAAAAATGGACATAAATGAACAATAAGAACTGTTTTATAGAGCTGGTGTGATGAGAAAAGAAAGATGTAGATTTGACCTGAAATAAATTATTAGAAAGGACAATTTTTTTATTGAATTTTATGATCAGAATTTTGGGATTATTTCATGAGGAGACTGACATTTTTCACCATCTTCCGGGGTCCATCAATTTGCGAAAAAAGTAATCTCACTTGCCACCCCGAAAATTTAACCAGACATGTATAAATGTATCAGCTTCGATATGAGCCATCATACATGTTCAAGTAAACGATATGGACTGAGCAACGGAGGAAAACGTTACCATTACGGCCTATGGAGAATTAATTGTAAATGTATACCCAAATTAGAAGCTTAATTCCAGAAGTTTTCAGGATGATTTATGGATGATTTCACCTTGTACACCACCGAAAATGATGGTTAGTAGTTTTTTATTTATACCTAGTTATTATAAATGGTTTAAGATAAATATTATTGATAAAGATCAGCAAAAACTCAATGAAACTTTGCTTTTAAAATGCATTACTGGCACGGGGCTGAACACTTTTTTTAGGCACAATCATCACTTTGTTTACTTCCGAGAGATCCGAAAGGAATTTGTTTACTATATTGAAAAAGGCAAGAAACAACTTTTAAATATTATTAAATTGTAAGTAAACATGACACAATATAGTCTTTGTTATGTAATTATCACTTCGGTCTACAGGAATACCTGATAATCAAGGGCAAGGGAGATAACACACTTCATACATCATCGCATGTGCTTTTATCCAATGATTTGACCCCTGGTCAGTAGATATCATATGCAAAAAAACCAGAAAAAAACATGTACATGTTTTAAGAAAATCATGAACTAATATTTTTAATGCGCTTGAGCAAAACAATAGATATTGTCATTTCTCAGTGAAAAAGGGGGAGGGTCAAACGTTTTGAAAACAATATTTCTGCACCTATTCAACTATTAAGCTAGTTAGCTACTACCCATTGCTTCTAAAATAAAAGGTTTAAATGAAGGTGACTAAGCCACAAGGGAGAAGCATTTGTCTTTCTTTGTGATTAAACTTTCAAGAATTAGATTTTTCTCTCTCAATAGTACTTATGTATTTAAATCAAATGATAACACAGCCTGAGTAATTTTTTTGTCTTATTTCAGTTCCAGACATATCATTACTTTTTAACCTGAGATGGCAAACTAGAGGTTTTAAAAAGTCCTGAATAACTGGTAAGCATTTTGCTTTATTAGGCAAGCTCTAAATTGTTTATTTATGGTATTTATGCAATTGAAATTACAGTCGGTATGTTAAAAATATGCAAATATGAACACTGTTGCTATGGTCTTGGTATTAAATGAAAAGGCTTAGTTACAGATCGTTTCGACTCAATATTTCGAGTTAAATCTTGCGGCAACTGTTTCTCACGTAACACTGCAAACTATATTTAGCTCTATTTTGATCTGTCGTTATTTAATGACGCCATAATACATGTGATGTCACAATGTTTCCTTTAAAACCTCATGTGGATTTCTCACTAATAAAAGGTTTTCACTGAAATACATGTTAAAAACATTTTTTCTCAAATAGAATTATATGAAAGGACAAGTTTTGAAAATTTGCACTATATTGCACTCTAATTATATGATAAAGATGACTTTCCAAATAGTTAAGAGTGCTTTCCACAGTTTTAAATACCAGATTTCCACTAGTAAGAATAATTATTTTGGTGTTGGTTTTTTTTATAAAATCTTCATTTTTGCATAATTTCTCTGTCAAAATGCACTTTAAGGCACAAGAAAATTTTATAGAATGCTTTAACAGGGTCTGTGTATTGTAATTAAAGGTTATAATCAGAAGTTTTGTCCTTGTTTTGACTAGTGAAGGTATTCTGGAAGAAATTAATTATACAAACACATTGTATTCAAAATAAATAAATATAGCGACGAAAGTGTCATTGCCTTATAGTGCTAAAACAACTTTATTTTTTTTCAGAAATGGACAAAAATACACAGATTTATTCAGAATGTTATACCGATGAAGATCACATAAAAATATTTGGAAAAATCAGAAGTATGAATTTCAATATGGGTCAGGATCCCTAATAGACCTTGAGATGAGGAACTCAGATGACGTAATTAAAAAAAATATTAGTCCGCCATACAATTGTGGATGCTGTGATTTTAAAAATGGACATAAATGAACAATAAGAACTGTTTTATAGAGCTGGTGTGATGAGAAAAGAAAGATGTAGATTTGACCTGAAATAAATTATTAGAAAGGACAATTTTTTTATTGAATTTTATGATCAGAATTTTGGGATTATTTCATGAGGAGACTGACATTTTTCACCATCTTCCGGGGTCCATCAATTTGCGAAAAAAGTAATCTCACTTGCCACCCCGAAAATTTAACCAGACATGTATAAATGTATCAGCTTCGATATGAGCCATCATACATGTTCAAGTAAACGATATGGACTGAGCAACGGAGGAAAACGTTACCATTACGGCCTATGGAGAATTAATTGTAAATGTATACCCAAATTAGAAGCTTAATTCCAGAAGTTTTCAGGATGATTTATGGATGATTTCACCTTGTACACCACCGAAAATGATGGTTAGTAGTTTTTTATTTATACCTAGTTATTATAAATGGTTTAAGATAAATATTATTGATAAAGATCAGCAAAAACTCAATGAAACTTTGCTTTTAAAATGCATTACTGGCACGGGGCTGAACACTTTTTTTAGGCACAATCATCACTTTGTTTACTTCCGAGAGATCCGAAAGGAATTTGTTTACTATATTGAAAAAGGCAAGAAACAACTTTTAAATATTATTAAATTGTAAGTAAACATGACACAATATAGTCTTTGTTATGTAATTATCACTTCGGTCTACAGGAATACCTGATAATCAAGGGCAAGGGAGATAACACACTTCATACATCATCGCATGTGCTTTTATCCAATGATTTGACCCCTGGTCAGTAGATATCATATGCAAAAAAACCAGAAAAAAACATGTACATGTTTTAAGAAAATCATGAACTAATATTTTTAATGCGCTTGAGCAAAACAATAGATATTGTCATTTCTCAGTGAAAAAGGGGGAGGGTCAAACGTTTTGAAAACAATATTTCTGCACCTATTCAACTATTAAGCTAGTTAGCTACTACCCATTGCTTCTAAAATAAAAGGTTTAAATGAAGGTGACTAAGCCACAAGGGAGAAGCATTTGTCTTTCTTTGTGATTAAACTTTCAAGAATTAGATTTTTCTCTCTCAATAGTACTTATGTATTTAAATCAAATGATAACACAGCCTGAGTAATTTTTTTGTCTTATTTCAGTTCCAGACATATCATTACTTTTTAACCTGAGATGGCAAACTAGAGGTTTTAAAAAGTCCTGAATAACTGGTAAGCATTTTGCTTTATTAGGCAAGCTCTAAATTGTTTATTTATGGTATTTATGCAATTGAAATTACAGTCGGTATGTTAAAAATATGCAAATATGAACACTGTTGCTATGGTCTTGGTATTAAATGAAAAGGCTTAGTTACAGATCGTTTCGACTCAATATTTCGAGTTAAATCTTGCGGCAACTGTTTCTCACGTAACACTGCAAACTATATTTAGCTCTATTTTGATCTGTCGTTATTTAATGACGCCATAATACATGTGATGTCACAATGTTTCCTTTAAAACCTCATGTGGATTTCTCACTAATAAAAGGTTTTCACTGAAATACATGTTAAAAACATTTTTTCTCAAATAGAATTATATGAAAGGACAAGTTTTGAAAATTTGCACTATATTGCACTCTAATTATATGATAAAGATGACTTTCCAAATAGTTAAGAGTGCTTTCCACAGTTTTAAATACCAGATTTCCACTAGTAAGAATAATTATTTTGGTGTTGGTTTTTTTTATAAAATCTTCATTTTTGCATAATTTCTCTGTCAAAATGCACTTTAAGGCACAAGAAAATTTTATAGAATGCTTTAACAGGGTCTGTGTATTGTAATTAAAGGTTATAATCAGAAGTTTTGTCCTTGTTTTGACTAGTGAAGGTATTCTGGAAGAAATTAATTATACAAACACATTGTATTCAAAATAAATAAATATAGCGACGAAAGTGTCATTGCCTTATAGTGCTAAAACAACTTTATTTTTTTTCAGAAATGGACAAAAATACACAGATTTATTCAGAATGTTATACCGATGAAGATCACATAAAAATATTTGGAAAAATCAGAAGTATGAATTTCAATATGGGTCAGGATCCCTAATAGACCTTGAGATGAGGAACTCAGATGACGTAATTAAAAAAAATATTAGTCCGCCATACAATTGTGGATGCTGTGATTTTAAAAATGGACATAAATGAACAATAAGAACTGTTTTATAGAGCTGGTGTGATGAGAAAAGAAAGATGTAGATTTGACCTGAAATAAATTATTAGAAAGGACAATTTTTTTATTGAATTTTATGATCAGAATTTTGGGATTATTTCATGAGGAGACTGACATTTTTCACCATCTTCCGGGGTCCATCAATTTGCGAAAAAAGTAATCTCACTTGCCACCCCGAAAATTTAACCAGACATGTATAAATGTATCAGCTTCGATATGAGCCATCATACATGTTCAAGTAAACGATATGGACTGAGCAACGGAGGAAAACGTTACCATTACGGCCTATGGAGAATTAATTGTAAATGTATACCCAAATTAGAAGCTTAATTCCAGAAGTTTTCAGGATGATTTATGGATGATTTCACCTTGTACACCACCGAAAATGATGGTTAGTAGTTTTTTATTTATACCTAGTTATTATAAATGGTTTAAGATAAATATTATTGATAAAGATCAGCAAAAACTCAATGAAACTTTGCTTTTAAAATGCATTACTGGCACGGGGCTGAACACTTTTTTTAGGCACAATCATCACTTTGTTTACTTCCGAGAGATCCGAAAGGAATTTGTTTACTATATTGAAAAAGGCAAGAAACAACTTTTAAATATTATTAAATTGTAAGTAAACATGACACAATATAGTCTTTGTTATGTAATTATCACTTCGGTCTACAGGAATACCTGATAATCAAGGGCAAGGGAGATAACACACTTCATACATCATCGCATGTGCTTTTATCCAATGATTTGACCCCTGGTCAGTAGATATCATATGCAAAAAAACCAGAAAAAAACATGTACATGTTTTAAGAAAATCATGAACTAATATTTTTAATGCGCTTGAGCAAAACAATAGATATTGTCATTTCTCAGTGAAAAAGGGGGAGGGTCAAACGTTTTGAAAACAATATTTCTGCACCTATTCAACTATTAAGCTAGTTAGCTACTACCCATTGCTTCTAAAATAAAAGGTTTAAATGAAGGTGACTAAGCCACAAGGGAGAAGCATTTGTCTTTCTTTGTGATTAAACTTTCAAGAATTAGATTTTTCTCTCTCAATAGTACTTATGTATTTAAATCAAATGATAACACAGCCTGAGTAATTTTTTTGTCTTATTTCAGTTCCAGACATATCATTACTTTTTAACCTGAGATGGCAAACTAGAGGTTTTAAAAAGTCCTGAATAACTGGTAAGCATTTTGCTTTATTAGGCAAGCTCTAAATTGTTTATTTATGGTATTTATGCAATTGAAATTACAGTCGGTATGTTAAAAATATGCAAATATGAACACTGTTGCTATGGTCTTGGTATTAAATGAAAAGGCTTAGTTACAGATCGTTTCGACTCAATATTTCGAGTTAAATCTTGCGGCAACTGTTTCTCACGTAACACTGCAAACTATATTTAGCTCTATTTTGATCTGTCGTTATTTAATGACGCCATAATACATGTGATGTCACAATGTTTCCTTTAAAACCTCATGTGGATTTCTCACTAATAAAAGGTTTTCACTGAAATACATGTTAAAAACATTTTTTCTCAAATAGAATTATATGAAAGGACAAGTTTTGAAAATTTGCACTATATTGCACTCTAATTATATGATAAAGATGACTTTCCAAATAGTTAAGAGTGCTTTCCACAGTTTTAAATACCAGATTTCCACTAGTAAGAATAATTATTTTGGTGTTGGTTTTTTTTATAAAATCTTCATTTTTGCATAATTTCTCTGTCAAAATGCACTTTAAGGCACAAGAAAATTTTATAGAATGCTTTAACAGGGTCTGTGTATTGTAATTAAAGGTTATAATCAGAAGTTTTGTCCTTGTTTTGACTAGTGAAGGTATTCTGGAAGAAATTAATTATACAAACACATTGTATTCAAAATAAATAAATATAGCGACGAAAGTGTCATTGCCTTATAGTGCTAAAACAACTTTATTTTTTTTCAGAAATGGACAAAAATACACAGATTTATTCAGAATGTTATACCGATGAAGATCACATAAAAATATTTGGAAAAATCAGAAGTATGAATTTCAATATGGGTCAGGATCCCTAATAGACCTTGAGATGAGGAACTCAGATGACGTAATTAAAAAAAATATTAGTCCGCCATACAATTGTGGATGCTGTGATTTTAAAAATGGACATAAATGAACAATAAGAACTGTTTTATAGAGCTGGTGTGATGAGAAAAGAAAGATGTAGATTTGACCTGAAATAAATTATTAGAAAGGACAATTTTTTTATTGAATTTTATGATCAGAATTTTGGGATTATTTCATGAGGAGACTGACATTTTTCACCATCTTCCGGGGTCCATCAATTTGCGAAAAAAGTAATCTCACTTGCCACCCCGAAAATTTAACCAGACATGTATAAATGTATCAGCTTCGATATGAGCCATCATACATGTTCAAGTAAACGATATGGACTGAGCAACGGAGGAAAACGTTACCATTACGGCCTATGGAGAATTAATTGTAAATGTATACCCAAATTAGAAGCTTAATTCCAGAAGTTTTCAGGATGATTTATGGATGATTTCACCTTGTACACCACCGAAAATGATGGTTAGTAGTTTTTTATTTATACCTAGTTATTATAAATGGTTTAAGATAAATATTATTGATAAAGATCAGCAAAAACTCAATGAAACTTTGCTTTTAAAATGCATTACTGGCACGGGGCTGAACACTTTTTTTAGGCACAATCATCACTTTGTTTACTTCCGAGAGATCCGAAAGGAATTTGTTTACTATATTGAAAAAGGCAAGAAACAACTTTTAAATATTATTAAATTGTAAGTAAACATGACACAATATAGTCTTTGTTATGTAATTATCACTTCGGTCTACAGGAATACCTGATAATCAAGGGCAAGGGAGATAACACACTTCATACATCATCGCATGTGCTTTTATCCAATGATTTGACCCCTGGTCAGTAGATATCATATGCAAAAAAACCAGAAAAAAACATGTACATGTTTTAAGAAAATCATGAACTAATATTTTTAATGCGCTTGAGCAAAACAATAGATATTGTCATTTCTCAGTGAAAAAGGGGGAGGGTCAAACGTTTTGAAAACAATATTTCTGCACCTATTCAACTATTAAGCTAGTTAGCTACTACCCATTGCTTCTAAAATAAAAGGTTTAAATGAAGGTGACTAAGCCACAAGGGAGAAGCATTTGTCTTTCTTTGTGATTAAACTTTCAAGAATTAGATTTTTCTCTCTCAATAGTACTTATGTATTTAAATCAAATGATAACACAGCCTGAGTAATTTTTTTGTCTTATTTCAGTTCCAGACATATCATTACTTTTTAACCTGAGATGGCAAACTAGAGGTTTTAAAAAGTCCTGAATAACTGGTAAGCATTTTGCTTTATTAGGCAAGCTCTAAATTGTTTATTTATGGTATTTATGCAATTGAAATTACAGTCGGTATGTTAAAAATATGCAAATATGAACACTGTTGCTATGGTCTTGGTATTAAATGAAAAGGCTTAGTTACAGATCGTTTCGACTCAATATTTCGAGTTAAATCTTGCGGCAACTGTTTCTCACGTAACACTGCAAACTATATTTAGCTCTATTTTGATCTGTCGTTATTTAATGACGCCATAATACATGTGATGTCACAATGTTTCCTTTAAAACCTCATGTGGATTTCTCACTAATAAAAGGTTTTCACTGAAATACATGTTAAAAACATTTTTTCTCAAATAGAATTATATGAAAGGACAAGTTTTGAAAATTTGCACTATATTGCACTCTAATTATATGATAAAGATGACTTTCCAAATAGTTAAGAGTGCTTTCCACAGTTTTAAATACCAGATTTCCACTAGTAAGAATAATTATTTTGGTGTTGGTTTTTTTTATAAAATCTTCATTTTTGCATAATTTCTCTGTCAAAATGCACTTTAAGGCACAAGAAAATTTTATAGAATGCTTTAACAGGGTCTGTGTATTGTAATTAAAGGTTATAATCAGAAGTTTTGTCCTTGTTTTGACTAGTGAAGGTATTCTGGAAGAAATTAATTATACAAACACATTGTATTCAAAATAAATAAATATAGCGACGAAAGTGTCATTGCCTTATAGTGCTAAAACAACTTTATTTTTTTTCAGAAATGGACAAAAATACACAGATTTATTCAGAATGTTATACCGATGAAGATCACATAAAAATATTTGGAAAAATCAGAAGTATGAATTTCAATATGGGTCAGGATCCCTAATAGACCTTGAGATGAGGAACTCAGATGACGTAATTAAAAAAAATATTAGTCCGCCATACAATTGTGGATGCTGTGATTTTAAAAATGGACATAAATGAACAATAAGAACTGTTTTATAGAGCTGGTGTGATGAGAAAAGAAAGATGTAGATTTGACCTGAAATAAATTATTAGAAAGGACAATTTTTTTATTGAATTTTATGATCAGAATTTTGGGATTATTTCATGAGGAGACTGACATTTTTCACCATCTTCCGGGGTCCATCAATTTGCGAAAAAAGTAATCTCACTTGCCACCCCGAAAATTTAACCAGACATGTATAAATGTATCAGCTTCGATATGAGCCATCATACATGTTCAAGTAAACGATATGGACTGAGCAACGGAGGAAAACGTTACCATTACGGCCTATGGAGAATTAATTGTAAATGTATACCCAAATTAGAAGCTTAATTCCAGAAGTTTTCAGGATGATTTATGGATGATTTCACCTTGTACACCACCGAAAATGATGGTTAGTAGTTTTTTATTTATACCTAGTTATTATAAATGGTTTAAGATAAATATTATTGATAAAGATCAGCAAAAACTCAATGAAACTTTGCTTTTAAAATGCATTACTGGCACGGGGCTGAACACTTTTTTTAGGCACAATCATCACTTTGTTTACTTCCGAGAGATCCGAAAGGAATTTGTTTACTATATTGAAAAAGGCAAGAAACAACTTTTAAATATTATTAAATTGTAAGTAAACATGACACAATATAGTCTTTGTTATGTAATTATCACTTCGGTCTACAGGAATACCTGATAATCAAGGGCAAGGGAGATAACACACTTCATACATCATCGCATGTGCTTTTATCCAATGATTTGACCCCTGGTCAGTAGATATCATATGCAAAAAAACCAGAAAAAAACATGTACATGTTTTAAGAAAATCATGAACTAATATTTTTAATGCGCTTGAGCAAAACAATAGATATTGTCATTTCTCAGTGAAAAAGGGGGAGGGTCAAACGTTTTGAAAACAATATTTCTGCACCTATTCAACTATTAAGCTAGTTAGCTACTACCCATTGCTTCTAAAATAAAAGGTTTAAATGAAGGTGACTAAGCCACAAGGGAGAAGCATTTGTCTTTCTTTGTGATTAAACTTTCAAGAATTAGATTTTTCTCTCTCAATAGTACTTATGTATTTAAATCAAATGATAACACAGCCTGAGTAATTTTTTTGTCTTATTTCAGTTCCAGACATATCATTACTTTTTAACCTGAGATGGCAAACTAGAGGTTTTAAAAAGTCCTGAATAACTGGTAAGCATTTTGCTTTATTAGGCAAGCTCTAAATTGTTTATTTATGGTATTTATGCAATTGAAATTACAGTCGGTATGTTAAAAATATGCAAATATGAACACTGTTGCTATGGTCTTGGTATTAAATGAAAAGGCTTAGTTACAGATCGTTTCGACTCAATATTTCGAGTTAAATCTTGCGGCAACTGTTTCTCACGTAACACTGCAAACTATATTTAGCTCTATTTTGATCTGTCGTTATTTAATGACGCCATAATACATGTGATGTCACAATGTTTCCTTTAAAACCTCATGTGGATTTCTCACTAATAAAAGGTTTTCACTGAAATACATGTTAAAAACATTTTTTCTCAAATAGAATTATATGAAAGGACAAGTTTTGAAAATTTGCACTATATTGCACTCTAATTATATGATAAAGATGACTTTCCAAATAGTTAAGAGTGCTTTCCACAGTTTTAAATACCAGATTTCCACTAGTAAGAATAATTATTTTGGTGTTGGTTTTTTTTATAAAATCTTCATTTTTGCATAATTTCTCTGTCAAAATGCACTTTAAGGCACAAGAAAATTTTATAGAATGCTTTAACAGGGTCTGTGTATTGTAATTAAAGGTTATAATCAGAAGTTTTGTCCTTGTTTTGACTAGTGAAGGTATTCTGGAAGAAATTAATTATACAAACACATTGTATTCAAAATAAATAAATATAGCGACGAAAGTGTCATTGCCTTATAGTGCTAAAACAACTTTATTTTTTTTCAGAAATGGACAAAAATACACAGATTTATTCAGAATGTTATACCGATGAAGATCACATAAAAATATTTGGAAAAATCAGAAGTATGAATTTCAATATGGGTCAGGATCCCTAATAGACCTTGAGATGAGGAACTCAGATGACGTAATTAAAAAAAATATTAGTCCGCCATACAATTGTGGATGCTGTGATTTTAAAAATGGACATAAATGAACAATAAGAACTGTTTTATAGAGCTGGTGTGATGAGAAAAGAAAGATGTAGATTTGACCTGAAATAAATTATTAGAAAGGACAATTTTTTTATTGAATTTTATGATCAGAATTTTGGGATTATTTCATGAGGAGACTGACATTTTTCACCATCTTCCGGGGTCCATCAATTTGCGAAAAAAGTAATCTCACTTGCCACCCCGAAAATTTAACCAGACATGTATAAATGTATCAGCTTCGATATGAGCCATCATACATGTTCAAGTAAACGATATGGACTGAGCAACGGAGGAAAACGTTACCATTACGGCCTATGGAGAATTAATTGTAAATGTATACCCAAATTAGAAGCTTAATTCCAGAAGTTTTCAGGATGATTTATGGATGATTTCACCTTGTACACCACCGAAAATGATGGTTAGTAGTTTTTTATTTATACCTAGTTATTATAAATGGTTTAAGATAAATATTATTGATAAAGATCAGCAAAAACTCAATGAAACTTTGCTTTTAAAATGCATTACTGGCACAGGGCTGAACACTTTTTTTAGGCACAATCATCACTTTGTTTACTTCCGAGAGATCCGAAAGGAATTTGTTTACTATATTGAAAAAGGCAAGAAACAACTTTTAAATATTATTAAATTGTAAGTAAACATGACACAATATAGTCTTTGTTATGTAATTATCACTTCGGTCTACAGGAATACCTGATAATCAAGGGCAAGGGAGATAACACACTTCATACATCATCGCATGTGCTTTTATCCAATGATTTGACCCCTGGTCAGTAGATATCATATGCAAAAAAACCAGAAAAAAACATGTACATGTTTTAAGAAAATCATGAACTAATATTTTTAATGCGCTTGAGCAAAACAATAGATATTGTCATTTCTCAGTGAAAAAGGGGGAGGGTCAAACGTTTTGAAAACAATATTTCTGCACCTATTCAACTATTAAGCTAGTTAGCTACTACCCATTGCTTCTAAAATAAAAGGTTTAAATGAAGGTGACTAAGCCACAAGGGAGAAGCATTTGTCTTTCTTTGTGATTAAACTTTCAAGAATTAGATTTTTCTCTCTCAATAGTACTTATGTATTTAAATCAAATGATAACACAGCCTGAGTAATTTTTTTGTCTTATTTCAGTTCCAGACATATCATTACTTTTTAACCTGAGATGGCAAACTAGAGGTTTTAAAAAGTCCTGAATAACTGGTAAGCATTTTGCTTTATTAGGCAAGCTCTAAATTGTTTATTTATGGTATTTATGCAATTGAAATTACAGTCGGTATGTTAAAAATATGCAAATATGAACACTGTTGCTATGGTCTTGGTATTAAATGAAAAGGCTTAGTTACAGATCGTTTCGACTCAATATTTCGAGTTAAATCTTGCGGCAACTGTTTCTCACGTAACACTGCAAACTATATTTAGCTCTATTTTGATCTGTCGTTATTTAATGACGCCATAATACATGTGATGTCACAATGTTTCCTTTAAAACCTCATGTGGATTTCTCACTAATAAAAGGTTTTCACTGAAATACATGTTAAAAACATTTTTTCTCAAATAGAATTATATGAAAGGACAAGTTTTGAAAATTTGCACTATATTGCACTCTAATTATATGATAAAGATGACTTTCCAAATAGTTAAGAGTGCTTTCCACAGTTTTAAATACCAGATTTCCACTAGTAAGAATAATTATTTTGGTGTTGGTTTTTTTTATAAAATCTTCATTTTTGCATAATTTCTCTGTCAAAATGCACTTTAAGGCACAAGAAAATTTTATAGAATGCTTTAACAGGGTCTGTGTATTGTAATTAAAGGTTATAATCAGAAGTTTTGTCCTTGTTTTGACTAGTGAAGGTATTCTGGAAGAAATTAATTATACAAACACATTGTATTCAAAATAAATAAATATAGCGACGAAAGTGTCATTGCCTTATAGTGCTAAAACAACTTTATTTTTTTTCAGAAATGGACAAAAATACACAGATTTATTCAGAATGTTATACCGATGAAGATCACATAAAAATATTTGGAAAAATCAGAAGTATGAATTTCAATATGGGTCAGGATCCCTAATAGACCTTGAGATGAGGAACTCAGATGACGTAATTAAAAAAAATATTAGTCCGCCATACAATTGTGGATGCTGTGATTTTAAAAATGGACATAAATGAACAATAAGAACTGTTTTATAGAGCTGGTGTGATGAGAAAAGAAAGATGTAGATTTGACCTGAAATAAATTATTAGAAAGGACAATTTTTTTATTGAATTTTATGATCAGAATTTTGGGATTATTTCATGAGGAGACTGACATTTTTCACCATCTTCCGGGGTCCATCAATTTGCGAAAAAAGTAATCTCACTTGCCACCCCGAAAATTTAACCAGACATGTATAAATGTATCAGCTTCGATATGAGCCATCATACATGTTCAAGTAAACGATATGGACTGAGCAACGGAGGAAAACGTTACCATTACGGCCTATGGAGAATTAATTGTAAATGTATACCCAAATTAGAAGCTTAATTCCAGAAGTTTTCAGGATGATTTATGGATGATTTCACCTTGTACACCACCGAAAATGATGGTTAGTAGTTTTTTATTTATACCTAGTTATTATAAATGGTTTAAGATAAATATTATTGATAAAGATCAGCAAAAACTCAATGAAACTTTGCTTTTAAAATGCATTACTGGCACGGGGCTGAACACTTTTTTTAGGCACAATCATCACTTTGTTTACTTCCGAGAGATCCGAAAGGAATTTGTTTACTATATTGAAAAAGGCAAGAAACAACTTTTAAATATTATTAAATTGTAAGTAAACATGACACAATATAGTCTTTGTTATGTAATTATCACTTCGGTCTACAGGAATACCTGATAATCAAGGGCAAGGGAGATAACACACTTCATACATCATCGCATGTGCTTTTATCCAATGATTTGACCCCTGGTCAGTAGATATCATATGCAAAAAAACCAGAAAAAAACATGTACATGTTTTAAGAAAATCATGAACTAATATTTTTAATGCGCTTGAGCAAAACAATAGATATTGTCATTTCTCAGTGAAAAAGGGGGAGGGTCAAACGTTTTGAAAACAATATTTCTGCACCTATTCAACTATTAAGCTAGTTAGCTACTACCCATTGCTTCTAAAATAAAAGGTTTAAATGAAGGTGACTAAGCCACAAGGGAGAAGCATTTGTCTTTCTTTGTGATTAAACTTTCAAGAATTAGATTTTTCTCTCTCAATAGTACTTATGTATTTAAATCAAATGATAACACAGCCTGAGTAATTTTTTTGTCTTATTTCAGTTCCAGACATATCATTACTTTTTAACCTGAGATGGCAAACTAGAGGTTTTAAAAAGTCCTGAATAACTGGTAAGCATTTTGCTTTATTAGGCAAGCTCTAAATTGTTTATTTATGGTATTTATGCAATTGAAATTACAGTCGGTATGTTAAAAATATGCAAATATGAACACTGTTGCTATGGTCTTGGTATTAAATGAAAAGGCTTAGTTACAGATCGTTTCGACTCAATATTTCGAGTTAAATCTTGCGGCAACTGTTTCTCACGTAACACTGCAAACTATATTTAGCTCTATTTTGATCTGTCGTTATTTAATGACGCCATAATACATGTGATGTCACAATGTTTCCTTTAAAACCTCATGTGGATTTCTCACTAATAAAAGGTTTTCACTGAAATACATGTTAAAAACATTTTTTCTCAAATAGAATTATATGAAAGGACAAGTTTTGAAAATTTGCACTATATTGCACTCTAATTATATGATAAAGATGACTTTCCAAATAGTTAAGAGTGCTTTCCACAGTTTTAAATACCAGATTTCCACTAGTAAGAATAATTATTTTGGTGTTGGTTTTTTTTATAAAATCTTCATTTTTGCATAATTTCTCTGTCAAAATGCACTTTAAGGCACAAGAAAATTTTATAGAATGCTTTAACAGGGTCTGTGTATTGTAATTAAAGGTTATAATCAGAAGTTTTGTCCTTGTTTTGACTAGTGAAGGTATTCTGGAAGAAATTAATTATACAAACACATTGTATTCAAAATAAATAAATATAGCGACGAAAGTGTCATTGCCTTATAGTGCTAAAACAACTTTATTTTTTTTCAGAAATGGACAAAAATACACAGATTTATTCAGAATGTTATACCGATGAAGATCACATAAAAATATTTGGAAAAATCAGAAGTATGAATTTCAATATGGGTCAGGATCCCTAATAGACCTTGAGATGAGGAACTCAGATGACGTAATTAAAAAAAATATTAGTCCGCCATACAATTGTGGATGCTGTGATTTTAAAAATGGACATAAATGAACAATAAGAACTGTTTTATAGAGCTGGTGTGATGAGAAAAGAAAGATGTAGATTTGACCTGAAATAAATTATTAGAAAGGACAATTTTTTTATTGAATTTTATGATCAGAATTTTGGGATTATTTCATGAGGAGACTGACATTTTTCACCATCTTCCGGGGTCCATCAATTTGCGAAAAAAGTAATCTCACTTGCCACCCCGAAAATTTAACCAGACATGTATAAATGTATCAGCTTCGATATGAGCCATCATACATGTTCAAGTAAACGATATGGACTGAGCAACGGAGGAAAACGTTACCATTACGGCCTATGGAGAATTAATTGTAAATGTATACCCAACTAGTAATTATTCTAGACTATAATGTTGCATGTATTGCATTTTAGTTGCTTTCTCTTATTTTCAACTATATTTATCGAAAAAAAAACCGAAAATATACTTTGACATATTTAGCTGTCCTACTGATTCAAATACTAATACAGTAGTACAAGAGGATAACATACTGTGTTTGTTATATGTCTGGGTGATATTAAATGTTGGGAATACTTAATATTATAAAAACCAAATAAGAAGGGAGAAGCTTATCCTGAGAAAACACTATTTTTATACATTTCAATACAATGACAATATAACGGGTAACTTTGAATTCAAGAAATCATGTTTCATTTTTGATGGGAATAAAATCATGACCGTCTTCGTCCTTATTGGAACGGGCACGTTATAATATATATATATAAGTGCCTATAAATAGCAGCACATGACATACAAATCTATGGGAGTGTGGATTAATCAGTACAGAGATTAATTCAATTACACAAATAAAATTATAGATTGCCAAACAATGTAATTTTAACACACTATTTAGTATGTAAATATAAGAATGTTTAAAATATTTACAAAATGATGCAATATTTCGCTAGACCAACTAGCTTTATCAAGCGTGCATCTATCAAGGTGAAATCGGATGTAGATGATAAGAAACTTTTGCAGCTCAACGTCTATGTTGCACTGAACTGCCTTTTAAAATTTTCTTATTTAAAAGGCAGTTCAGTGCAACATAGACGTTGAGCTGCAAAAGTTTCTTTAAAAGGCAGTTCAGTGCAACATAGACGTTGAGCTGCAAAAGTTTCTTATCATCTACATCCGATTTCACCTGGATAGATGCACGCTTGATAAAGCTAGTTGGTCTAGCGAAATATTGCGTTTATTTTCATCATTTTGTAAATATTTTAAACATTCTTATATTTACATACTAAATAGTGTGTTAAAATTACATTGTTAGGCAATCTATATATATATATATATCAAATGTATATGTATAAAGCTTTTGTATGCAAATTTTCTCAAATATTGAATATTAAATTCCGTGCTGAAGATAGTTCCACAAAGCTGACATTCCGTACTAAAATCCAACGGTCGACCATTTATGTGTACATGTGACTGACAAACTATATCCATATATGCATTTTAAAAAAATCCCAAATTGCAATCTTCAATTAAAGTAAAAACATTGATATACATCATAGACTGGTCAACTTTCAACGAAAGTCGAAGAATTTACAAATTTGAATCTCTGACAGTCTTGTCATACAATCCTTTTGATTTTTTTGTTTGGTTTGAAAAGAACACCAATATCAGTGAAATACACATAATTAGATAATTTTTGAATTTGGTATTATTACTATTATATTATAGATGAAAATTATAAAAAAAGGGAGGCGTGGTATGATTGCCAATGAGACAATTGTTCACCAGAGACTAAATAATAAAAGTAAGAAAATATGTGTCGCTGTACGTGCTTAAATAATGATGAAAACTCATATAATTTTGCTCGGGATGTTGCAACTACTACTAGAGCCAAGTTTTTCAACTTCACTTCGTACTTTAATTTGGCCTTTTAAAACACTGACTGGAGCGTCACTTCATTCTTTTGTAAACAAAACGCGCGTCTTACGTATAAAATTGTAATCCTGGTATTTATAATGAGTTCATTTACAACTATTGGTTTGATGCCACTGCTGATGGAGGCTTTCTCCCCGATGTTATCACCAGCCAAGAAATCAGCACTTATATGTTGCTATGAAATATCATTGATATATTCACAATTGAAAACTAACTGTTTATAAAACTTTAATTTTATTTTAGTAAAACTAAGGATTCATTAACCCCCGGAAGAGATTACCTTCGCTTTATTTTGCAAAACCCATTTAGATTTTTTGGGTCCTCAGTACTCTTCACCTTCCTACGCTAATAGCCTTTTAACCTCTTTTGAATCGAGGAACTTATAAGTCTTTTGTATGGGAATCGCGCGTCTGGCATACACCATTTTAATGATGAATTTACTGTATAGACATACTCCGACTATTTCGTTTTTTCAATCGAACGAAATGTGATTCTAAGGATGATCATTTGTAAATACTATTATTTTATTTTGTTATTTAGTATTTTATATAACCTTCTTTTGATATCCCGGCTATTAAAGTTAAACGCAACTAGATTGTGTCTTTTAATTCCATTTCATGTGATTTTTCTACATGTCTACATGTCATAAAAAATAAAAATACAAACTCCACGGAAAACAAATTCAAAACGAAAGTCCCTTATCAAATGGCAAAATCAAACTCTCAAACGCATGGAAAACAACTGTCATATTCCTTCACTTGGTACAGGCATTTTCTTATGTAGAAAATGGTAGATTCAGCTTGGTTTTATAGCTACCTGCATAAAGGTAACAGAGTATACCGGTGTTCAAAAGTCGTAGATAGATTGAGAAAAAACAAATCTGGGTTACAAAGCAAAACCAAGGAAACACATCTACTATAAGAGGAAAACAAAAGAACAACAATAGCACCGAATTGCGACAAAAACTTGAACACACATAGTAAATTAACTATTTGTTTACAACTGCCAAATTCTGGACTTGGTACTGAACATCTTAAGAAAAAACTGACCACAAATGAAAAAAACTCTCTCTGTATGACTGTGCTAATTACACCTACTGCATGGTAGAAAGATTTGCGACTTCTCTCTTTTGCTATACATTTTATATAAGAACACATTTTTTTTTAAATTATTTTGAAAACATGTATTGTTCGACTTATACAAACCAGCTACGTTAAGACACATGATTGTATAGAGTATATTTGTCTTATTTGTCATTGTTTTTGTTTTTGTTTTCACTTGCTTGATATGAACACGTATAGAATTTATAAACAGTAGTAAAATATTACTCGTGTTTATATCATAAGAAAAATAAAATCGCTCGACGACAGAAATATAACCAAGAAAACAAATTAGCCGAAAACAATTCTTTTTCTATTGGTACCAAGTTGATAAAGATGCGACAACAAATGAATCTACAATAATTTTTTTGAGAAAACTCTTCAGAAATCCTCATGCTAATTTCTTAAAATCTTACTTATCATTTTTACGTTGTGTTTCCGTTGTGTCGTTTGTTTTCTCCTATATTTGAGTGTGAATTCACATTACTATAAGACGTGTCACGGTACTTTTCTATCCCAAATTCATGTATTTGGTTTTGATGTTATATTGGTTATTCTCATCGGATTTTGTCTAATGCTTAGTCCGTTGCTGTGTGTGTTACATTTTAATGTTGTGTCGTTGTTCTCCTCTAATATCTAATGCCTTTCCCTCAGTTTTAGTTTGTTACCCCGATTTTGTTTTTGTCCATAGATTTATGAGTTTTGAACAGCGGTATACTACTGTTGCCTTTATTTATCATCTTTATCAAATACTTAGTATAATTTGTAGGATATTTTACATGATGACAAGGGCCGTTTTTGACTCAACCTCTAAATTTTACTAAAATTGCCAATAACCAAAACAAGTTAAATATAAAAACAAAAATGAAATTAGAAAATACAGGCATATTTCCCTAGTGCATGTGGCTTTTTCCCCCCTTGCAACGTTTCGTTCAGTATTTTATATTGATTTTTGTGTGTGTTTGCCCTTTGTTTTGGAAGGAATGTGTTTTGTTGAGTCTTGTTATGTAATGATTTTGAAATATATGATATTAACAACAACACAATTTATGACTTAAAAAAATGTAGATAATCTTTTACAAAGTTATCCGATACATCAATAAAACTGAGACAAAAGCGACATTCTAGAGTTTATCACTGGATTTCATTAATCTTATTTCAACGCTGTGAACGTTCATTATGACATCATATCGTCAGACGGTGATATCATTCTGTCGTTGTGCATTTTGATTGGCTCTGGTGATTTACTTTCTGTACCTGATCCAGATTTCGCACTGAAGCTGAAAGGCCATGTCTGAAAGGGAAAGGAAAATGATACAAGGTAAACAAAAAAAAACAAAAAAAAAAACTTTAGAATAATACTAAACTAAAATTATTATAAACAATATAGTTTTCGAAGTAATATGATAATATCTTTAAGACCATAATTAAAAACTGCATATATGTGTAATCCTGCTTGATTGTTTTCTGCCTTTATGTCAAAAATAAACAAATTACAAAAAAAAATATAGTTTTCGAATTTTAGTTTTATAAATCTACAATTCAAAGCACAAAACAAATGACAATTATCAAAATTTAATTGTTATAAAACCTTGCAAAATCAACTATGTTTAATAAAACAAAATTTAATAGCTTTTCTTATGTAGAAAAGATGGGGATGTATGTGTTAATTTTGGAGAGAATATCTCTGCATTCAAGATGTAATACAATGATAAATGTTCAGATGAGTTATTCTAACTCACTGTATGGTGTTAATAGTTTTGAAGTTGTTCCTCATTTATATTTATTTTTTTTTCGAACTAAAATCAATTCATTAAAGATACTAGATTTAGCATTTTAAATATGCCCGACTCGCGTTTCGTCTACAGAAGACTCGTAAGCGGCGCTCGATTCAAACCAATAGAAATTAAGACAAATTCAATAACAGAGTTGAAGAGCACAGAAAACCAAATCTTTTTTAATACGTTGTGCAAAAAATGGTAATGGCAATACATTGAATATGCCTGTAACAGAAAAAAATAGTAATGTTTGAATAATTGTAACATTTAAATACTAGTACCGTTCATTTACAGAAAATGAACTATCAACACATGTCGTCACAGGAGGACTGACTACATTGTTTGTGGTATCCTAGGGGACGGGGCCAGCAGTACTATCGACAATATGGAGGCCAAATTATTAACAAAGATGAAAAACATTATCGCAAAAACCCGTGTAACAGAAGCAGAAAAAAACATTTTGGGTAATTTAACGAAAGAAATGTTGCTATTAAAGTTCGTTTTACATGCTCGGTAAATGGTTATTTTGTCTAATTTAAGTTTGTTTTACATACATCCTCGTATTTGTCGATGTATTTTTTTCTATAAAAACCTATATCACCATGTAATAACATAATTATAATTTCCTAACACATTTATATAAATCGTTACATCATTCTCGGAAACACATTTGTATATCTTACATTCTTGTTAAATAATCACTTAGTCTAGTAACCTATAACAACTTCGTGTTTTCATTCTAATACATGTGTTCTTTCATTGACCGTAAACAAATACATGTCTAGAATGAGAGAATGGTTTTAACTTTTAAACCGGACGGGGATGTTACATAAGTATACAGGACGTTAACTGGAGTAGACACCTACCACGGTGCCGCCACACACCATTTAAGAAATAATTTACGTAAACTCCATCAAATACTGTTGATTGTTAAACTGTAAATGTCGTCACTCTTATAAGTTTTCCTGTCATGTTGATTTATATCTGGCCGAAATCTGTCATAATTTACGAGGCGAAGTA
Source organism: Mytilus galloprovincialis (assembly GCF_965363235.1). Lineage (NCBI taxonomy): Eukaryota > Metazoa > Mollusca > Bivalvia > Mytilida > Mytilidae > Mytilus > Mytilus galloprovincialis. The sequence continues at coordinate 126,981,672 of NC_134838.1, read as the reverse complement.
TAATTTATTTGCATGAATTGTTTTACTTGTTTTTTTAAATGATGAGAAAGCATCAACTTTTTTTTTAAAGTAATGAGTTCATTCTTACCTTTTGTATTTTTTGGGGACAATATAAATGTGATAAGTACAAATACGATAGAGAAATGCACATAAAGGACAACTTTGCTTAATGCCATTAAAGAGTGAAATAAAAAATCAATTTGTGGTACCGAATAAATATGTCATGTTTCTGTTAATTCATTCATAATATAAAGATTTTATACATCCCCTAGAATAACGTAGTTGATGTCAATGTTCAATGAATAGGGTCGCATAATTAAGAGGCAGCACGAAGTAAGAGATTGATTAATTTATTTAAAATTTCGTCTAAAGTACATAAAAAATGTTAGGATAACCACAATAATATATGTCATATTCATAAGTCTTGTTCGGGTTAAAAAAAATAGATATAAACATGGGTTCATATCAGGTTAACCCGTGATAAAATTGTGGCTATTTATTTCGCATTCTTTTGGTGTGTAGAATATATTTAACATTGGGTCAGAAGACCAATAAAACACTCATTCTTAACATGCCCATGCCGGGGAATCATATAGCTTATTATACGGTATTAATTTTCCTAATTGTTGAAGGTCGTTCCATGCTTGTAGCTGCTAAAATATCACATTTTTTTATTCTTATATCAGTTTTGAATTTATAGGTATATGGAAAGTAATAATAGCAAAAGCAAAAAGGATTCGTGTCCTCTATTGCTCCAAAAACTACCATAATGGTATTAATGGTTCAATGTCGTTTTTTATGATACTCTGTTTTGTATTTCAAAAATGTGTTCTCACAACTCTTGTACAAACTCCGAAAACTCGGACATGTTTATTAATTTCTATATGAACTAGCTAGGTTACACTTCAACGTTAGACAAAAGACAGTTAAAGTACGACAAAAAGTTTTGAAAGATTTTTATTATACTTTAGTTTAATAGTTTAATAAATGTGTACTCACTTATTATTACTCACGACCCAATGAAAGATAAATAAAATGAATAAAAAAAATAAAAATAAATAGAATACATAAAATAAATTAAATGAATTAAATAAATAAACAAATAAAATTAAAATAAATAAATAAAAAATAAATAAAATGAATAAAAAATAAAAATTTAATAAAAATAAATAAAATAAATAAAATAAATAAAATAAATAAAATAAATAAAATCGAGATTTATACCGATCATGCATTATACCGTTTCATTTCATCTAGCAAAAAGTGAAACCCATGAAATAACCGTGCAACAGGTAATCGGAGAGAAAACCCTAGACTACTACAGTAATATCTCATTTGTAGTTACATCTTTTCTCTCGTAAATCAATTTTCAAAGTAAATAATGACTTTGTCAGCTGATGTAACACAGTGTATTTATTACACAGAGCAAGCGCACTGATCTCAAATACTGTTAAATAAGAAGGAAAAAGGATATATAAGGGGACTTGCAATCTGATTCTGACCACATTAAGTCAACACATTAAGGTTTGATGAAACAAAAATGAAAGCATTAAAGATTACTCTCAATATCAGCACAACAATTTTAAATCTGCAAATTTGCAGAAGCAAATTTTTGTTCTTCCCTCGACGGTATTCAAACTCCTGCTATTGGGAAATCGAGACAACACCGCATGCAATGTGTCCAGCGATCTAGACCACTCGGCCACCAAGACCGATGAATACATCTTTTTATATATATAAGTAAGGAAAAAGAGATACATGTGTATAAGGAAATATTATACAATTCTTAGAATAGAAAAAATCATCATGTTCAACAGTGATAAATCTTTGAAAGTCATGAAAACTTGGTCAATCATTTTGCTTTTAAAAAAATAAAAACTGTTTATGGTTACGTGGAACACATTTGAGTTGTTATTCTTTAACAAAAATGTTCCAATTGTTAACCATTAGTTTTATATACTTGGCAATGCTTTATTGTTAATGTTAAAGATTTTCTGGTATTTGAAAAAAAACAAAAAAACTCAGGTATGATAATTTTGGTCAATGAAAGCCAAGAACATTAAATAATAATAATAAAAAAAAACATCACAAAAAACATTCTATGTTTTATTCTGATCGATTTTCCTAAAACAACAATTGTAATTAGGAGACAGTTTCTTAAAGTTAAATAAAATTTTATTCGTTGCATATCTGCTGAATAACAGGCTATATTCATCTTCAGTACCCTCACGTTGTCAAGTTAATGTGTAATGAGCACAAACATTATGGTATATGCCATAAGAATTAATACACCTATTAAGTCAGAAGGTTATTTCACTTAATAAGTGGTATCATTAAAGTCAGAGTGATTTTCATACAAACTGCATATATTTTGTGAATTGATGTAAAATTTTGCAATAAGTAGTGTGAAAAAGTACAATCACAAAAATACTGAAAACCGAGTAAAATTCAAACGGAAAGTCCCTAATCAAATGGCAAAATCAAAAGCTCAAACACATCAAACAAATAGATAACAACTGCCATATTCCTGACTTTGTACAGGCATCTTCTTATGTAGAAAATGGTGGATTAAACCTGGTGCGTTGAATGTAAAATTTTGTAACAAGTAGTATGAATTGAATGTATAATTTTGCAATAATTAGTAAAACCTGTATAAGGAACTCATTGTGAAAAAAAACCAACACCAAATAATGAAATTATAATCCTGGTACCTTTGATAGCTATTAAGCACTAATCCTGGTACCTTTGATAGCTATTAAGCACTAATCCTGGTACCTTTGATAGCTATTAAGCACTAATCCTGGTACCTTTGATAGCTATTAAGCACTAATCCTGGTACCTTTGATAGCTATTAAGCACTTCGACCACATTTGGAGAAACATGTATCATCACACATTTGGCCCATTACCTTTACTGATAAAACACTTAATGTTTGACAACATTGGGTTTCGCAATAAGCACACAAGTCACACATGCATATCTTCTTTTCCATATGTTCCCACAAAAAATCAAGGTATATTATCGTGATTAGTTTGACTTGTATCTTTTGGCTTAACGCATTTAACGGAGTAAAGCAGATCTGCCTATGAAGGCTGGTTCGTCTATAGCAGGAGAAGTTTATGCTGTCAAAGAACTGTTGTCTTTTCTTGGTAAATATTTAGCTCAGCTGGTCAAATGGGTAAAGTGATCTTTTCTCATCACTTGGCAGCTGTTGTTTGCATCGTCCGTTAACTTTTACAAACATTTTCTTCTCTGAAACTACTGGTATCAAGTTTTAAAAAATGTGTTGGATGACCCTACCTGCCAAACATCATGACCGAATGACTAAAAATATAACATAGGGGTAAAATACCGTTTCTTGGTTATATTTCTGAAACTTAACCTTTAGAGCAAATCTGAAAGAATTAAAATGTTCTTCAGGTTAAGATCTATCTTTTCTGAAAATTTCAAACAAATCAGACAACCCGTTATTAGGTTGCTGCCCTCGAATTTGTAATTCAAATGAAATTTGAAGGAATTATTGCCCTTTATAGTCAATTTTAAATAATTCAATACAAATTTGTAATCTTTTACAAAAATATTCTCCGCTTAATCTACCCGGCCAAATAGAATTAAACATAGTAGCAATTTGCAATAGGCTATCTTTATTGAAAAATGTAATGATGACCCTGCTATCCAACCAACATGGCCGCCATGGGTAAAATAGTACATAAATTTACTATAGAAGTCTATGGGGGAAATTGTAAAAGAAAATACAATTTTAAATTATCACAACTTTAAAAATAATTTTAATTGTGATAAGGGGTCTTCAGTTACTATTGTCCATTTCTGTCATATGCATTTCAATGTTATCCTTCTTCTACAAATTGCCTGAAACTGAAGGGCAATTTGTTGAATTTCGTTTCAAAATTTCAGTCATTTTACAAAATGACTAGGTATTGTTAGTCATTTTTTATAATGCCTGTCAAGGTTAGGCATTTTATAAATTGCCTGAAAATTTAGTCATTTCACAAAATGTCTAAATTTAGAAAATGCATATATATCTTATTGGAAACGAAATAAATAGTAAGGTTGAAAAAGCTACATAAATTTCAAGTAACTAGTGCGCTTATGAGCGATCTCGTGGAAATTTAATAAAATTTCGCAAGCAACTAAAGCTGAAAGATATGGAATTCTACAAAAATTAAATGTTAAACATTTTAGATTTATGATATGTTTTGCCACTTTTCGTTTTATTGAAAATTTTAGATGCCCCATCTTTTTTTTAAGAATAAGTCGTAAGGCTGCCCTTTAAAACAAATAATTTAAGTCAAAATTGCAAAATATAAAATAAAATGCGGTGTATTTTTTTTAAACAATCAGAATATATATATATTTTTGCTAAATTGTTTGATATAAAATACGTATTTCTTTAATACAATTCACTATTTTCAATAACTAGTATATAAAGAAATTGATAAATCATATGAAGCTGTTTAACACGAACAGACAAATTCTCTCAAATATAAAAAAAAAAAAAGGAAGATGTGGTATGATAGCCAATGAGACAACTGTCCACAAGAGACCAATAGGTCACCGTACGGCCTTCAACAAAAGCGATTACGTTGATATATTTTGTAAACAAAAGGATTTTGAAAAAAAAATAGTTCATATTATAGACGTGTTAGAAAATGCAATATGCCCACATCTTCTTCTTTTTATAGTATGCACAACTAAGTGTTTTCTCTACGCATAAACCATGTAACATTCGGAGCTGCGGGTATGCCGAACTCTCTGCTGACAGTTGATTTAAGGGTTCTGATATTAAATTCTTAGGTAGACTGTCTTTTAATAAGGACTCTGATAAAAAAGAAAAACCAACTAAAATAACAACAAAATGAAGTAATGATAGATAAAACATATTGCAGCAACTTGCGTCTGACAATACAAATCAAAATATCAATAACTTAAATTAAATTGATTAATTAAATGGATTTCTTTTAGTAAATTATGAAAAATATTAAGAAATATAAATGATAATTTAAAAGTCCGACTGAATAGAACAAAATAATTCGATAATTGGAATTAATCATTTTGGTTCTTTGCAACAATCGCAGGAACTGCACTCATTTATAGAAAATTATTCCTTCCTTCCAACACTAATAAATGTTGAAAAATTTGCAAAATTGAAACGGTCATAATGGAAGATTTAGATAAGAACCTTACAACCGCCAACTCATTCGGAAGGCCAGAAATCATCCCGATTTTAAATTGTGAATTTCTATATTCTGTGTTATGTTTTGTAGACTATTTGTTATTTTATCATGGTGTTCTTTGTTTTGTAATTTATAATATAATTAAGAAGTATAAGATGTTTTTATGCATGATACAAATACGATTAAGTACTTGACTAAATAAGTAAAGGAAGAGCTCTTAACTGTTTTTCTTCATCTTAAAGTCACAGTGAAGCCCACAACACGGAACAGAATTGTATCATTAGCTCCTTCATACATTTGGTTTTTTATATAAAAACAGTTTCAATTAATACATTTATTTATTATATCCTTTCAGTATTTAGTGGTTTGTTTATTGATTTTAAACAAGTTTTATTTTTTTTTAAATATTGATTAACATTACAGACAACTTGAAGAGTCAGTAACCCTTTTTATATTGAACTTAACTAATTGTTATAAAACAATGAAACTACGTGTTATTTTTAAACTGACAAATGAACTTTTGAGTATCCTTGAAGCTAGAACATCTTTGGTGGGACGGAAATTTATTTTCTCTAGTTGTCATATTGTCATGTGGCAGACAAACTTGATTTATGACTGTAATGGTGTATCATCTAAATGGAATTAACTTTTTAATCAAAAGAACTCAGCTCATATATTTACATAAGTATGATAGATAAACACAGTGCAGATTAGTTTTTGAAGACAGAATTTTACCTGTATTTTTATAAAAGTTCTAAAGTAAAATTTTGTGTTTTTCTATGAAAATAAAAGAGAAAAGTACAATGCAATGTTTGATATACATCATATATTGGGCAGCGTACGTATAACAGTTATGTCAAATCAATCTTTTATGTTTGACATACACAATTATACAGTTAGATCAAACGCTAATGACTGGACGTGTAAAATAGACACAATATCTTCTATTTATACTAATCGAAGTTTGTCATTGCCGAACACCGTGTCTTTCGTATACTTTTCATGACGTTTTTTAAATTGAAATCTGCTCCAAAGCCGCCAATACTTCATTGTAGAACGGCATGCTTTCTGTATCATCAGAGTTGGTAATTTGAACTGCCTTAATGTGATTGAGATCATAAGTTGAAACGGTATTGTAATGATTTTTACTTTTGAGTTGTTTTTGTCACATAACTATACATGGCTATTTGAGTATGTCTCCTTCATTATAACCAACGTCTCCTTTTATTCATATGTAGATATAAGAGGATGAGCTACGAGTGCCAATAACTCTCAATCCATGTCACCCACAATTTATATGTGCTTATTTAATAATTTAACAGACTGTACGAACAGGAGTTTAAAATCTATAGTTGAAACAGGGATGTGGATACTGGCAGAAGACAATGGTTCTATTGAAGATATAGCATGGTGACCTTTATGTTTTTAAGGTCGTTAAAGACAGTAAAATGACTGTCATATGCGAACATCTATTGAAAAAAGTATAGTGACCTTTATGTTTTTAAGGTCGTTGAAGACAGTTAAGTTACTTTCATACGCGAACATCTATTGAAAAAAGTATAGTGACCTTTAGTTTTTTAAGGTCGTTGCAGACGGAATAGTAACCATCAGGCCTGTATGTTCATTAAAGACAGTAATTTGACCTTCACTGTATGTTCATTAAAGACAGTAATTTGACCTTCATATGTGTAGTAACCATCAGGCCTGTGTGTTCATTAAAGAAAGTAATTTGACCTTCATATGTGTAGTAACCATCAGGCCTGTATGCTCATCAAAGACAGTAATTTGACCTTCAATTAAAGACAGTAGTTTGACCTTCATATGTGAACATCTAATGAAGTGAGTATGGTGATTTTTTAATGTTGACGATTGTTCAATACAGTATGGTGACCTGAACGCAAGTTCATATGCGAACATGTGATAGGTTAGTGTATAGTGACCTTCAAGTGTGGGAGGTCGTTGAAAACGTTATGTGACTATTTTGAGTGGACGGGTGCCTTAATGTGTCCGGTTTTATTTATTGTCATGTTGATTTCTAATGCATTGATGTTGATGCTGAGTTCACACGTAATTCGAATTCGATTCGCATTAACTAATTCGAATTAGTTTAATTCGCATTCGAAACGTTTTACGTCCTAACGTCAATTCTAATTGCAATGCGCGTCAAAACCGCTAAACTGTCCAAACGACATTAACTTTTAATTCGTATTAACAAAAGCGTATATCTAATGCGAATTGGATAATTCGAATTAGCCAATTCGAATCAGTTCGAATTAAAAAAGAAGAGTGTGTGAACGCGATTGGCGAATTCGATTCGCATTCAATTCGAATTCAATTCGAATTAAACGTACGTGTGAACAAGGCATTATAATACATTTTGTGCTATTCATATCTATGATGGAAAAAAATAGTAGAAACTATAGAAATTTATTTGTTTAACGATAAAAATAATCTAATAGCGGAAGTTGAAACTGAAAGGCTTAGGTAAAGATTATATGTAAATCTAGTGCAACAAAGATGTTGCCAATCACAAGCATTAGAAGTCATTCGATGCAGAACACAAAGATATGAAGTTAAACTAGACTCATATATTATTGTTACCCAAACAAAGTGGATTTTCGTTTCTGTTCGAGTTAACTTACAGCATTCAGGCAAAAATTATGGTTGAAAGCTCAAGGCATTGTTTTGTTTTGCCTTGCTCTGTTCCTTATTAATCCAGTGTTATAAAAAGACATAACAATATTTAACAACATTTTTACGTGATTGTTTTGTTAATGATATCGTAGCGGGAGGTATTACACGTTATGATAAACATATAAAAACCTCATTTTACTGATAAATGTGCAGTTTTCAACATTTTTTATCACATTTTCTAATATTTAAAGCACCTAAGATTTGATCAGAGTATATGAGGAATGTAATATTTTACTTATATAGAGTAAGAAGAATACTACAGACGCCTTACGTTTACAGAGAAAAATACTAAAGTCACATTACACTCACAGAGAAAAAATACTAAAGTCACATTACACTCACAGAGAAAAAATACTAAAGTCACATTACACTCACAGAGAAAAAATACTAAAGTCATCTTAGTTAATTATACTTCAATAATAGTAACGAAAAAAAAAAAGACGGTTTACATGTACAGCAAGAATACCACAGACACCTTACATTTACAGAAAAAATACTAAAAAGTAAAATAAAAAAATACTGAACTCCGAGAAAAAATTCAAAAGAAAGTCCTAAAATCAAATGGCAAAATCCAAAGCTCAAAAACATCAAACGTTAGGACAAAAACTGTCCTGACTTGGTACAGGCATTTTTTTCTGCAAAAAATAGTGGATTAAACCTGGTTTTAATGCTATCTAAATATCTCACTTGTATGACAGTGTCATCAAATTACATAATATTGACAACGATGTGTGAACAAAACAAACAGACCCAACATGTAAAAATGTCAAAAATAGGGGTACAGCAGTCAACATTTTGTGTTATAATTTTAATCACTATAAAAGCAAAAAAATATGATACAAAGAAGCACAACATTATGCTCTTCAACTTCGTATTTTATTTGGCCTTTTTAACATTTTTTCGAGTGTCACTGATGAGTCTTTTGTAGACGAAACGTGCATCTGGCGTAAATATAAAATTTCAATCCTGGTATCTATGATAAGTTTATTTGCACACAGACCAAGCATATCACCAAAAATTAAAAAAACCCTCATGCTTGCAGAGAAAAATACTAAAGTCCCCTTACACTTTCAGAAGGAAAAAGGAAAAAACTTACAATAATAGAAGAAACCAAAAGACGGTTTACATTAGCAGCAAGAATTATAAGTACATCTTGAATTAAACAATATCAAAGACACCTTGTATTCACAAGAAGAAAACTAAAAACACCTTACATTTACAAGAATAAAACTAAAGGCATTATACAATACAGAAAGAATATACGAAAGAAACATTTAACTAACTGGAATGATTTTAAAGACACCATAAACTACAGAAAGATTATTTAGGGCACCTTTAATTTACAGGAGGAATAACAAAGACACCTTACATTCACAAGAAAAATATTAAGGACATCATACATTTACAGGGAAATTACTAAAGACAACTTATATTTACAGGAATCTTCCATTTACAAGAAGATACTAAATGCATCTTTCATTTACGGGAAGAAAACAAAAGGCATTATACAACACATAAAGAATATACTAAAGAACCCTTAAACTTACAGGAAGAATTCTAAAGACAATTTTCACTTACGGGAAGAAAACTAAAGATACCTTACATTTACACGAAAAAAGGAATAATACTTAGAAAACCAGATATTTGCAGAGAAAAAGCATATCTTAAATTTACAGGGAGAAAAATAAAGACCCATTACATTTACAGGAAGAAAACTAAGAAGACCATACATTCGCAGGAAGAAACTAAAGACACATTACCTTTACAAGAAGAATAATAAAGACGCCATAAATTTACAGGACGGATAATAAAGACTCTTCAATGTTACAGGTAGATTGCAAACGGCGCCACGCACCAAAGCAAGAAAATTAAAGAGACCTACAGTAAGAAAAACTAGAGACCTTAAATTTACAGGACAAATACCAAGGATATCATACATTTACAGGACAAATACCAAGGATATCATACATTTACAGGACAAATACCAAGGATATCATACATTTACAGAAGGACCTTACAGACAGAATAATAAAAACATCTTGCATTGCAGGAAGAATACTAAAGACACATTATATGAATATGACAACAGTATAACTTTCCAAGCAAAACATAAAATTCATTTGATAGAAAAGTTTCTGTCTTTCATAATAATTAATTAATTCAATTCAGATTGCAAACAATACATACATTTACATTCTTTTTTGTAGTTTTCAGCATTTTTAAGAGTAGATTACTTTTGTGTCTAGTAAAATAATTCATTTAAAAGCTTGATATATCAAAGAGACACTTTTCTATCGTTGAAGACCATTTGTTTACATCGAAATGTGTTTTCGGTATTGTGTCGTTAGGTTTCTGTATCACTGATAAAGACACATTTCCTTTTTACAGAATTATTTTTTCAAAGTATAACCCAATAACACCCAAAACACGGCTAAATTTTGGACACTTAAAGATTAAAGAACACAGAAAAAAAGAAAGCAATTACTTAGTTTATTTTCTTTAGAGTTGTGGTCATATCTCTGTTTTTGGACTGTCAGTTACTACCGTTACAGCCATTTTATTGAATTTCGTCATTTTTTCCACGTGAGATGTTTAATGACATAACTAAAAGGAAGTAGATATAGGTTATTTGAAATGACTCATTAGATATTATTTTTCTTTAAAAAAAAATTAGTATAGATGCAGGTGCTTTTATCAATAGAAGTTTTTAATGCAGCCTGCTTTAAATTATATTATCTGAAATCTTTTGTTTGTAATTTATATCAGACATTTGGTATGCCACAAGGTGTTAACGACAGATTCTTTGCTGCTCTCGTAATAGGTGGACTTTTGGGAGGGGTAAGGGGTACACAGAAAGTTCAAAATATTTATTTGTGCACCTATGTAAACCCACACAACAGATACGTTTTAGTTTTAATAATTACATAAAAGATATTTAATGGTAAAAAAATAAATAAAAAAACGATTAAATTATAGAAAACCACCAATGAAAACCGAAGTGAATTCAAGGCTTGATTTAATTGAAAATGATATTGCTATATATTAATGAAATACTTATTGTGAGTTTAACTTCCAATGACAACCAGCACGAACATATCAAGGTCAATACATGTGAAAACCCCAACTTAAAGAATCTCACAATGAATGAAATGAAGGTAGAGGGATATATATATATCTATAGAGCTATTTCAACCGACTTCAGGAATAATAGAATACTGCAATGTAATTAAAACAACCCGAGATCTTGCTTATAAATGAATATATCGTGTTCCAACGGCACGTGTTGCATGGGGATTTACTAAGCTTTCACAAAGTGAAAAACAAATAATGACAAAGCTTGTGTACCCTATGGTAGCTTGTTGGCCACCAGTTGCTTTGGCGTAAAAAGTCGTTAATATTTCTAATTTCCCATTGATTTTATTTATTTATTTCACACAAAAAATCTCGATGTATACATTAATTATGATTTTACGTTGCATTCGAATAATATAACCTAAAAGTTTTTTTTACTAGAAATTATAATCAAAGAAACACTAAAAGTACATTACTAGTATTACAAACTTGTTTTCTTCTAGTTGTTTTGGCATTTAAAATATAGTTGACCATAACATATTCAAAACATTTACAAAGGATATGATTTTCAAACAATTCAAAACCTACAAGTCCAAAACTTACTTCTTTTCTCTCGCTATGAGTTATTTTTATACTTCTTTTCTCTCGCTATGAGTTATTTTTTACTCTCGCTATGAGTTATTTTTTCTCTCGCTATGAGTTATTTTACTCTCGCTATGAGTTATTTTTTCTCTCGCTATGAGTTATTTTTTCTCTCGCTATGAGTTATTTTTACTCTCGCTATGAGTTATTTTTACTCTCGCTATGAGTTATTTTTTATTTATGTTTTATCAATAATGTATCTTGTCACGTTTTGTTCATTTTGAATTTATTTCATTGAAGTGAATTAAAACCGTTTCCTTTTCAAAATAAGCAACATCTAAACTCCTTGCTTGAAAGTTCTCTATAATATACTCTAATCAGGAGACCATCTGAATGTGCTCCAGCATGTGTAGTCTACTGTCGTGTTATTATATTTTACAAATAAACTCCTATGCATGGTAAGATTCAGTTGTAGCTCTCAAATTAAGTTCTAGTGTCAGTTGTAGCTCTCAACTAAAGTTCTAATGTCAGTTGTAGCTCTCGAATTAAGTTCTAGTGCTTATTAGCTAAAGCCAGAAAATCACTAATATTACATCTTTTCACATGTATGTTTATACATGAATATCATCCAAAATATTACAAGAGATTCTTAAAATACTTCTATATTCCAATATTTGCCGACGTGTTGGGGAACATACCATCGCCTGAAAAGTTTTTTAGAATTAAAATACTACTATATTCCAATATTTGCCGTTGTGTTTGGAAACATACCATCGCCCGTATAGTTTTGTAGAAATAAAATACTGCTCTATTCCAATATTTGCCTGCGTGTTGGGGAACATACCATCGCCCGTATAGTTTTGTAGAAACAAAATGCTACTATATTCCGATATTTGCCGTTGTGTTTGGAAACATACCATCGCCCGTATAGTTTTGTAGAAATAAAATACTACTGTATTCAAATATTTGCCGGTGTGTTTGGAAACATACCATCACCCGTTTAGTTTTGTAGAAATAAAATTCTTCTATATTCCAAAATTTGCCGACGTGTTGGGACACATACCATCGTCCGTATAGTTTTGTAGAAATAAAGTTCTACTATATTCAAATATTTGCCGGTGTGTTTGGAAACATACCATCACCCGTTTAGTTTTGTAGAAATAAAATTCTTCTATATTCCAAAATTTGCCGACGTGTTTGGACACATACCATCGCCCGTATAGTTTTGTAGAAATAAAGTTCTACTATATTCAAATATTTGCCGGTGTGTTTGGAAACATACCATCACCCGTTTAGTTTTGTAGAAATAAAATACTACTATATTCCAAAATTTGCCGACGTGTTGGGGAACATACCATCGTCCGTATAGTTTTGTAGAAACAAAATACTACTATATTCCAATATTTGCCGACGTGTTTGGGAAAATACCATCGCCCGTATAGTTTTGTAAAAACAAAATACTACTATATTCCAATATTTGCCGGTGTGTTTGGAAACATACCATCGCCGGTATAGTTTTATAGAAACAAAATACTACTATATTCCAATATTTGCCGACGTGTTTGGGAACATATCATCGCCGGTAAAGCTTTGTAGAAATAAAATACTGCTTTGTTCCAATATTTGCCGGCGTGTTGGGGAACATACCATCGCCGGTATAGTTATGTCAATTGTGACATGTATAGAACGACTCTTTGACACTATCATTGACATTGTGAGCATGAAGTGGACATATAAGATCACCTAAGAGGTCTTATGTAGAGTCTTCATTTGTTATCTAGAAAAAGCAATATTTCAGATGTACCCTGCTATTTTATCCATTTTTTTCTCAAATTTTGTAATTCTTTCTTTCTTAGTGTCTTCTTATTTTAAATATATGATGTATTTGGCTTATTCACACTTGTCTTGTTGCTTTTGAATGGAAATATTGGTGTAATAATATTCACCAAAGAGCATGTGTCTAACTGTTTGAAAAGGTGGAAAATATAAGAAAAAAATTTATAATTTTGAAGAAAATTATACAGAATTTTTTTTGTTTGATATCAGTATCTAATTCAACATCATTCAGCTATAAAAAGTATCTTTTTTTCTTGAAAATGTCTACTTTGAAAAGGGTAAATGCTATAAGAATTGATGACAACGAAATGTCATGCATATATTGCACATGACACCCATTGGTGGCCTTCGGCTGTTTTCTGCTGTTTTGTCGAGTTGTTGTTTCTTTGACACATTCCCCATTTCCATTCTAAATTTTATAATTCATATTGTTTTACGAAGAAGACTTCTTAAATATGACTTACTAGTACTTGTCTTTAATCCATACTGCTTTAATTTAGCAAATAAAATATTTTAAAACTTACGATGAAACACTAAACATACACACTCTGGTATTTTGCAACAGAAGTTCCAGGTTAAGAACCACTTTTAATATTTAACGCTGTTCTCGGCTGTGAATTAAACGTTTTTTAACCAATAGGAACGGTTTGACAGTTTTATATATCATGTACGAAATTTGATTTGGAATTGCATAACGCTTATATTCCGGTAAGATCATTCGACCATTAAAAAGCACCATTTTTGGGCCGAAATAGTTTTAACACTTGAAATAAATTTTACTGACTCTTATACAGATACAATATAAAGAGATTTCATGACGAAGATTTTCAAGCAAGATATGTATGTAGAACTTAAAAGTATGTACTTTTACCAGCATGACATTTTCACTTGACTGAGTCAGTATATTCTTATTTGATTACATGTTTATGTTTAGTCAGATTATGTTCTTTTCCAAATTGTTATTGAATATATCGCTAATTTATTACAGATTTTTTAAAACAAAAACTAAAGATAATTTCAAATCACAGAAATTAAAATTTCATATTTTTATATATATTAGGAGAAAAGAATATATATTTTGTAAACTTTGAAGTTTGGTACTGTAGCGTAACATATTCCAATGAAATCTAATTTTTCAAATAAAGAAAGATTGTGGTTAAAATAAAGAAATAGATAACATAAGGAGTTTTTGCAAATAAAAATACATAATCAAATATTAAAAATTAAGATAGAATATATAAATGAAATAAATAAATAAGTATCAATTGTCGATGTTTCACATTCACTCTTTATAAGATATATTTGGTTAAATATCTCGCATCAATTGCAAGTATAATTCAATTACCCTTGACGCGTTTTACCAAAATTGATTTTATTTAATTCATATATTTTTTGTTTGTTTTATATATATATTCAATAGATTTTTACTTCAACTTTTTTAAAAATTGTTCAGTAAAATGTAATTTGTAGATATGTTTTGGGTCTATTTTTAGCGAAACCTTTAGATGATTTAAGTTATATATAGCCCATGTATACCTTGTCCGGAACATCACCCTACCTAATCAATTATACCAAAGCAGAAGGTTAAAGAAAAAAATCACTTGCTGGATTTAAAACAACATTAAATTTATGAGGATACCGTAGTGTTTTTAGTTGAGCACATGAAGTGATGACAGAATATAAGATATGAAGTTTCTGTGGGTAGATATCATCTCTATATCGAAGTTTACATAGTTAGGTATTTTATCTAACTGGGAAATCAACTTTAATGAAAGAATTAAGTGCAAATTGACAATTTCTTCGGATAGCATTCGAAGAATATTTATACCTACACAAATTAATGATGTTAAACAAGCCTTTCTCGTAGATAAGTTTACACTGATAAAATATATTTGTGTAAAGTTTCTAATTTCACACGCTAACCGGGTTTATAACTTCACTGCACATTAAAACTCCATAAAAATATCGTCAAATCAAAATATATATCATTTAATTGGTTATATAATTGCATTTTTATTGCATGTTTCTGCAGCAAAATGCAACATGGCAATTAAGTTGCGAGAGATAATGATAAAGTAATAACAATTAGCATGAAACATAAAACATAAATTGTCCTTATCTTTTTGTACAGAGAAGAAAATGTCACAAGGAATATAAGTTTAAATAAGTCGCCGTAAAGTTTATTTAGTGATATTGTAGGTATTCGTCAATATAAATTCCAAATACAAATGAAGAAAAACTAAAACTTCAAAATTGTATGACACTGTCAACAATATTCTAAATATACGCGCGCAAAAAAAAAAAATGAAAACGGATCAGGCATTTTAGCAGATTTGAGCTAATTTCTGTATTTTTTTTATATTCGTTTGTAAGAAACATAACTATTATTTTGTTATACAAAAATATTTTATCAAGCTTTGCTGTGCAAATTTACACAAATTTTAATTTTGTATGGCAAAAAATAGTGACAAAATATTAGACAACAAAATGAAAAAATTGACAGTGCACATTCTAAGACAAATGAAACACCTAAGTAATTTCTTAATCAGAAAATATTCATTTATAACCAATAATAACAACAACATTTCTGGAATGTCATCTGTTAATATTTGTACATTGTTATTTTTCTAAATATAGACAAACTATAGATGTAACAATATTTGAATCCTTACCAGATTAAGTGGATGTATAAAAGATGTCTGTGGATCAACATCGTCTTCACCATTCAAAACTTGTCTGAGGTGTGCAATATAACTAGATGCCAATCTTAAAGTGTCTAATTTTGATAGTTTAGTGTCAGCTGGTACCCATGGTAGTGTGGTTTTCAGTTTAGAGAAGGCTTTACTTAACACACGCATCCTCGCCCTTTCTCTGGCATTAGCGGTGTTCCTTTGTATAGGAGGCTTACCGAACTTGCCTCCTTTTGAAGCATAGTCACTGTCATCGTCATCTTCACTATAATACTCCTTCTTCCTTCTTGGCATTTTTGTTTTTCATTTATTCTTCACTTCTTTCACTTTCTTGAGACATTACTCACAGAAATTCATGCATTCTTTTAATAAAACCTAAACTAAAGATAATATTTTTTATCCAAAACGTTGTGTACTTCTGCAACAGATTAGCGATCACTTATGATCCATGGTTTATTTTATACTATCTACATATAAGATATACAAGAAGTTAAGTAAGGATAGGTATCCATCATCAACCTCGTGTCAAAAGTAGAAGACCTCTGTGTCACGTGATACTAATGGGAGTTACTTGCTTGTCTTTAGTGAATGTGATAGGTGTAAAACTAGACATCCTTATGGTTTATTGTCTACAAAATATAATATTAAAACATTGTTTCTAACATTTGTTCCTGTTTTATTCAATTAAAATATTGTTTCAATTATTTTTTTAAACGATAAAAAATAATTTAATAAATTATGATATGTTCATGCACACGCAAAAAATTGATCCAGTTTTGTTAGCTGAGAATAGCAAAATATTTGCTTTTTGCTTAAGCCGATATTTAGTTTCAATTTCATAAGAACTTTTTATTTATTCTATTCATCCCGTTCCAACAAAAACACGGATGTATTTACATACAATATTTTTTATTGAATTAGCTTATTACAATTGGCAGCAGCAGTGCTCAATATCAATATCAAAATTTTACAGATAAATAGTGAAGCGCGTGTGTGCGTTTTGTGTTCGTCTATGGGGTTTTAACATTGTACAATGAACATGTACCTGTATTCTTTTTTCTTTTTAAAATATATTTAAGTGATATAACTTAACAATGTCAAGAACCATCAGTGACAATATTTTGTTTTGTTGCTCTTATTTTTTGGGATTGAAAAAAATCATTGATATAGAATTATAGCATAGATCGCAGTTGCTGCAGGGGAAAACCTTCACAAAAATAACATAAATGTCAATAGTTTGATAAAAAATTTGGAAGATCAACTCAATGTCAATTACTTATCGTTTCAAAAATTAATGAAATGCGGCAAATTTAATTTTTTGAATATTTTGCTTTTTACTACGCTTTTAATTTGTTTTTACGCACAAATTTGTTAATCTTTATATGAATTATTCTGCTTGAAATCGTTTCGAATTGTCAAGACTGTGTTCTGATGATCTCAGTAACTAAAGCCATTGTACATTCTACAGATCGATCTATGGAAAGCAAATAACTACAGATCTATATGTGTTGTCAACAGAGTAGAACAAAGCAAAGAACTACAGATATATATATGCGTTGTCAACAGAGTAGCACAAAGAAAAGAACTACAGATCTATGTGTTGTCAACAAAATAGCGCCAAACAAAGAACTACAGATGTATATGCGTTGTCAACACAGTAGCGTAAAGCAAAGAACTACAGATATATATGCGTTGTCAACAGAGAAGCACAAAGCAAAGAACTACAGATCTATGCATTGTCAACACAATAGCGCCAAGCAAAGAACTACAGATATATATGCGTTGTCAACACAATAGCGCCAAGCAGAGAGCTACAGATCTATACGTTGTCAACACAGTAGCCCAAGCAAAGAACTACAGATATATATGCGTTGTCAACACAGTAGCTCAAACAAAGAACTACAGATATATATGTGTTGTCAACACAGTAGCTCAAGCAAAGAACTACAGATATATGCGTTATCGACACAGTAGCGCCAAACAAAGAACTACAGATCTTTGCGTTGTCAATACCTAAGCACCAAGCAAAGAACTAAAGATATATGCGTTATGTCAACACAGTAACACCAAGCAAAGAACTACAGATCTATGCGTTATCAACACAGTAGCACTAAGCAAAGAAATACAGAACTATGCGTTATGTCAACACAGTAGCACCAAGCAAAAAACTACAGATCTATGCGTTATCAACACAGTAGAACCAAGCAAGAACTAAAAATATATGCGCTGTCAACACAGTAGCGTCAAGCTAAGAACTACATATCTATGCGTTGTGTCAACACAGTAGCGCCAAGCTAAGAACTACAGATCTATGCGTTGTGTCAACACAGTAGCACCATGAAAAGAACTACAGATCTATGCGTTATCAACACAGTAGAACCAAGCAAAGAACTAAAGATATATGCGCTGTCAACACAGTAGCGTCAAGCTAAGAACTACAGATCTATGCGTTGTGTCAACACAGTAGCGCCAGGCTTAAGAACTACAGATCTATGCGTTGTGTCAACACAGTAGCACCATGCAAAGAACTACAGATCTATGCGTTATCAACAACACAGTAACGTCTAGTTATGAACTGCAGTTTATGCGGTATGTCAACACGTAATGTCATTATAAGAACTACAGATCTATGACTTATGTCAACACAGTAGCGTTAAGATAAGGACTACAGATATATGCGTTATTTCAACGCAGTAACAGCAAGCTTGGAACTACATATCTTGGCGTTTGGTCAACACAGTAATGTCTAGTTAAGAACTTTAGATGTATGCTTTATTTCTCAACACAGTAGCGTTTAACAGGAACGACCATTTAACTTCCAAAAAAGGGGGTGGTATGGTTTCTTGATTTTCCCCATACTATATAACGTTAATTTTTCTGACTCGCAAAAAAAACATACTCCCCTTGAAGTTAATTGGTTGTTCCTTAAGCACCTACATTCTACGATTCTATCATTTGCCTTCACCTAACCGTTGGACAGGTCTTTACCATGATTTTTTTAAAATTAGTTTTGTTTCTTGTTAGAATATCGACTATATATGGTATTTGCACCATATTGTATGATATAACCTCTAAATAATGTTTTGTTTTCTGTGATGTTATGTTGCTGTATTGTTGTAAAAAGGTACATTGCCGACATCGTGCATATCAATATGGTGCATTTCAGCTGGTTGCTTGTATTAAATCTATACACGTGTATGTATATCTATCAGGGGCGTAGCTAAGTTGAAATAAAGTGCAAGCATATATCGCCGAGTGGAGCGAGGCGAAGCGAGGCGAAAAATTTTTTGGACCATTTTATGATGAAAATGATAAATACCCTATCTGTTTCTTACTATACCATATTTCAAGAAACGATAGTAACATCCTAGTGGGTTTCGTAATTTGGAAACCCGGGAACAGATAAGACACAAAATGACAAGCAAAAACTTTCAACATTGAAAACTAACTACAGATGAAAAACACGGACCCCGAAAAAATGTGGCGACCTCCGGTGCTCCGAAGGTAAGCAGGTCCTGCTTCTTGCAAGACACCCGTGGTGTTTCTCACGAGGGTCATTTTAAAATCAAATGAGAGGTTTCTACGACAACAGTAGAAGGTCATTTGTAACACAGATACCCTAGGTGAATCAATAGTCTTTTGGACGAATTGACAATGGGAATACGAAATCGAACGGCTACTTTTAAGTCTTGACTTATAAGTAAAGGAAATAAATCTAAGATGTTTTCAAGATGATTTTATTGAGCCTGTATAATTAAATGTTAATACTGTATGTAAGACTTAAACTAAAGTATAGACTAGTTAATATCCAAAGTCCATATATCTATTTTTTGCCAAGACAAATGATCTCAGAACTCTCTCGGTGTCAATATCCATTTCTCTGTGAACATGTATGAGGGCCAACGAAGATAGTCTGTCCTGTACCATGGTTGAACGGAGATAAGTTTTCAGTCGGCGTAATGAACTAAATGACCGTTCGGTAGTTGACGTAGTTACTGGCATTGTAACTAGGATTGCGAAAATTGCAAATATTGAAGGACATAGCTCCTTATTAGTCACTGATAGAGAGGCCTTCAGAGATTTGGGCTTCTCTATAACATCTGGACTCGACCAGCGTCTCTGCCATCTCTGTACCTCTGAGTTAAAGGTTCCTTGATTGTCTGTCAAGTCGTGTCTATATGTTTCTTCATTTTTATTTTGATTTCTACCGGGGTTAAACTTTGTGTCGTGATTGTAGTTGCAAGTACAGACACCGCCAGACACGATAATCCGGAAAGACTAAAGACTATCCGAAATTCAATTTCAGGATTTTTTTAAATTTTTTTTTTTTTTGTGAAAAACATGTGCATGCAAATGATTTTTTGCGTAAAGGCAGCTACGCGCCTGTCTATGATATTTTCCGGGTTGAAATACTCCATATCTGTTCACTTTGACCAAAAATCATTGCTGCAAGTTTTTTGGAAGAGGAGTTGGGAGTGCTCAAGGTTAACCAACAAAATGCACAACTGAAAAGGGAAGAATCACTGCATTTCTATGATACAGACGATGGGGTTGTTCTGTAGATCCCAGCCTCGTTATGTAATCGCCTTAATAACTGTTAATATGGTGTTAGTCTGTGGTCACAGAGAAAGACCATGCAGGCGTTGATATTTCCATGCAAATAACTGTACCAATTTTTTTTCTGAAACAATGAAATATGCTGTGATAAAATATTAAAACAAATATGATATCTTACAGTATGAATTATCTAAAGCAGGAATACAGTCAGTAACTGATCAAATCTTCCATTAACATTTATCCCAATTGAGTGATTAATTGCATTTACACCGCTGCAGATTCGCAGTGTTTGAAGTCATACAAATAACATTTAAAAAATACCGATTATGTCATACAAGTAGAGTACAAGTCTTGTTGTGCAGTATTTGTTTGCAAGTCGGACGTTATTTTTCTACCAACAGCTGCAAGACCCTATGGATGAAAGCGTATTTTTCCGGATTAATCGTCCTCACCGGAAAGTCTTTTGGTAGCAATACACAGTTAGAAGTTTAGTTTCGCATTATGGCCCCCTGTGAATTTTTTAAATATGAAAGTTTTTGTACAATAAAATTGATTTTTAGATAATTGAAGAATAATATAGCCTTCTTAGTGGGTTTATATGAACATTAAGATTGTTTTTAACATGTTTTATAGGCCATTTATATGATTGACAGTCCGTATTTTCCTATCCGTACCGTTCATAGGTCCATACATTATAGTAGTGTTTATCAACAAAGATTTTGCGCTCGATCTTTTCAATTCAATTTTATGGAAAAACGAGCAGATAAGCATATGATTTTTTTGGGACCACTTGATAGATATAAACCTATGGATTCAGGAAAGGTATCACTGTAATTGATTGAAATTTTCCTTTAGACCAAATTTTGGAGACTTTTGTGACATGTTCACCCCCCTTTTTTGCTATATTTTGTATCTAAGAAATGCAGATTGTTGCCATGGTTACACCCAAGAGGGATTATATTTCACCTTTATGACCATTAGAAATCAAATCTATGGAAGATTCTCTTTCTATAAGTATATACATGCATAACACACATATAAAGCCTTCTTTGTTAGACAGGAGGGGAAAGAGGGTGTTTAAAAATTTTGAGTGTCAATTTTAAGTTTTTTTCCTAACTGTGTATTGCTACCTTTAGGTTTGGGGTCTATGGATGTAAGAATCGATGAAGAACTTGTGTTTTTTTAAACGTTGATCAATCTGAGAATCTTATTTTCTTATAATACTCATAAATCTTGGTTGACGTTGTTTGCACGTGAGAAGTCTCTATAAATGTGGTTTTGGTAACACCGGTTGGGTAAGTGGCGGCAAACATCTTATAATTGCTTTGTTACAGTATCTGAGATGACATTTCAATACCAAAGCTTGGCTAAGATTTCAATACAGTCTTCAATGCCATTTGCATGAGGGATGTTAGTATAGAGTGAGGTAACGTCACGCGAGGAAATAATAGTTTCTGATAGAAGAGGGTCGGTTTCATGATATTCGTGTTATCTCCATATTTTATATAACAAGTTTCTAATTTACAGAAAAGTCTACATTTTAATGAAATTATTTTGAAAAAGTATGAAATATTTGCCACTGTACGTTATTTAATCAATCTTTTTACTCGGTCTTCCTTCACAGAAACGCACTGACAGCATATATTAATTGATTGCTGAAAGCTTTGAATAGATTTTGATATTTTAAAGAAATCTTGGATAACTTTTATCATCTACGACAAAAGTACCATTTACCTCTGAACTAGTATTGGCAACCATCTACTTATTCGATATACATAATTCCTCATTCCTAAAATATCACGATCACCAATTCGCGTAGCTGTTATCCTGGGGCCTGGTTTTCGAAAGTATCATAAGATATGTCATAAGATATATCTTAGGACATAGTTTATGATCATCTTATGACTAGCATATGATATGTCATAGGATGTAAATCAAAGCTGTCTTAAGAGAGTCATTGCTATGATGCTCTTATGACTGTCATAAGTGAACATTTATTTATTTTAAATAATGATTAAAAAGTGATAAATATAAAAATGAAAATGAAAAGTATGAACATATTAATTAAAACCATTCTTAGTATTTACGAATATTTTATTTTTTTCGTTATAATGAACATGAATTTTTTTACAAAAAGGAATTGAAATATGAGTTCATAATTTTGTTTAAATTTAGTATGGGTGCATTTCTTTCTAACACAAACGATGAAAACGGTTAAGCGCGCACATGTTTTGATCATTTCTTTCAAACATACGTTTGCAAAGTTTACATAAACTTTGACAAACTATGCAAACGCTAAAAATGCGTCTGTAGTTTGTCGTTTGTAAGTACAAACGCTGGATTTGTTTCTAACTTCAACCTGATTAAACGAAGTATTTGTTTCTACGTTTGTAAAAAAGTCTGTTTACCAACAACATGTGCATGATTTATTGAAAGTTCAAACAGGGTCGTTAAAGACTTATTAAACGATGTATTTGTTTCTACTTATGTAGCGTTTAGAAAACAGCAACAAACGCGACACAACGTTTACAAAAATTTGGTTAGAAAGAAATGCGGCCTATGTAATATATAATAAATCTTGAACAATAAATCTTGAACTTAACTTTCGTGTATTATCATACATGCATTGTTATTTAACTGTGAGTACTTTTTTAGATTCGGTACATCGCCTGAGTACCCGCTTAACGAAATGCCCGTGCACATACGTTAATATAGTACTATTAACTATACTGGGAACGAAAAAATATGTATATTTCTTATACAAAACCATGAGTTAGAAAAGAATTCAAAAAAGGAAGTCCCAGGAGATTCAAATTTTTATTCACGTAGTTGAGAAAAATAAAATCTTTACCATTTAGCTAACTGAGAACACAACACATATTTTTATTATTGCAATTAACATGAAATAATACATGAAAAGTAATTAAACTTTTAGTTCACAATCATAAGACAATCATAAGTCATGTCGCGAGGGGTCTTAAGTTTACGACAAAAGTTGTGACAAATCGTAACTTGGGACACTTTCGAAAACATATCTTACGACTATGACATGTCCTAAGACCATCATAAGACATGTCTTAGTCGTAAGATACTTTCGAAAACCAGGCCCCAGTTATCTTGAGTTAGTAAGAGATTATAATATAAATGTGATAATTTCATTTGCTATATAATTTACTTTTCATCATGCTAATTTTGATATTCGGATAAAAAGTAAAAAAAAAAATATATAACCCAATGTGTTTTTAAGCTACTACAAAGCTCATTGTGTGAACAGAAAGAAAAATACATCGAATTCAGAAATAAGATATGAGATATGAAATAATAATTTTTCTAAACTTATTTAAAACATGAGATCACTGTTTTCGTTTTTTGTTAATTGATGAATGAGATTTATCTGCAGAAAACACATGCAGTTTCTTGATCAGAAAGAACACAAGACGATAAAATCCTGAAATAAAATACAAAAATATAGCTTTTAGAAAAGAGAATTTAAAAGCTATAAAATCAGTGTTGTTTTTCCTGCAAAAAATGTACTATAGATGATCATAGATTGATGGAATTATCTTCCCTATTAAAATTAAATTCTAAATTTTCGTTGTAGTAAATCACAACGTTTTCCTGTATTTTGAATAACAGTTATAACAGTTAGAATGTAATAAAAATGTTTTCTTCTTGAATAAAAAGAAATCATATAAACTGTATTTCCAGAGTAAACTGTTCTAAACGTTAAATCGCTTTTATACTAAAAAAAATGCGTACCAGGCCTTGCGGTCATAAAACTTTCGAGTCAGTTTTTTGTACTCGTACTCGAAAATCAACCAATCAAAATGCTGGATTTCATGTTTCGAGCATGATTTTTGTGCTCCGAGCACTGAGCAAAGTTTTATGACTTCAAACCCAGGAGGATATATGGGCGAGTGCTCAATTTTCACATGAAAACAGTTGGTTTTGAAGCATTCTTCGTAGTCAATTAAAAATAGTATGAATAACAATAATAGATAAACACATCGTCATTAGGCAGATTGGAAAGATAAGCCAGGTAATTATATTATTTGTTTTCTAGAAGACAAAGTACACATAGAAACGTATAGACTCAACGTCAGATATTGCTACCATTTAGTGTAACAGAAAAATGACGTTAAATTGGAAACGCACACTATCTAATTCTTCCTGCTTTCCTTTTTGGGTAAATGCAAAGTATAACAAACAAGTATAAATGCCGTGAGAATGGAATCCAATATGATTTTATAATTAACATAGGATATTCAATTTATTTAACTGCTAGTAATTATGTGTTTTTGGAGGAATATTGCTGCATTATATATTCAACCCGAGTATGATTTTATTCAAGCAGTGACATACAAAAGTCAATAGCTTATAGTTATGATACTGACGTTTTCTTACTTTTTGATCGTCTTATATATAGATTTGTATTTTTGTAATGTGTGTATCATTTCGTTTTGTTGAAAGCAGGACATTTATATCTACTGGCGGAATACAAATACATCTAGAATAGTTTAAAATCCTTTTTTTTTTACGTTTTAAAATTTTGAATAGAACCGTAAGTTCATTGCGTTGTTTATTTTCATATGCCAAAGTCGTTAATCGAAGAAGACTAATTAAAAATGGAAAGGCTTCAAACAAATTCAAGATTTCTGAGAAAAAAATGTATTTCTCTCCAACTTTATTATCCTAAACTAAATGAATTTTAGATACCATATTCAAAATAGAACGACTTCAAATGTCACTTCATTTGTTTGGGTTAACCCCCTTCTCCCCTTCAAAACAAAACTGATTGAATTATTTTCGCCTGGAAAAGCATACAGTATTCGTTAGACACATTTTGAAAATATAAATTCTTTTTGGACCTGTCCACATGCCTACATTAAAAACAGTACTGTGTTGGTTAACATATGACAAGAAACCCATTAGAGTATTGTCACATATAGTCTCTTAATTATTTATTTTGTCAACTTTTTTTGTTGTTATGCCATTTTAAAACCCAAATTACTATAAATTTAGTGTCCCTAATAATTCAAAATTAATTTATTGTGCAATATATATAAAACTTATATACATTCTAACTGAACATTCTAATTCCGACAGCGATACCGTTAACTTATGTGAGATCGTATGTTCGATTATAAACTTTACTGTGTAAATGTCCATTAGATTGGCTTGATATATAAACAAAAACATAGACAAGTGTCAGAGGTGGTGATATCAGTCAAACACATGGCATCCAATGAAATATATTGATGGGAGAAAAATTACTTATTTACAAAATTTGTTTTCACTTGAAAACATTAAAATCACATTCTTTCTTATTAAAACAATATTAGATAAACATTTCTAGAATAAGTATCATTCTCGTTTATATTAGATTATAATGTTGAAGGCAGTTAACTCTTTTTAGAATGATAGGATAAAATAATAATTGATGGGCATTTTTTTTTTATTAATTATGCACATTTTTTCTTTATTCAATATATATCTGAAATAATAAGGCAGTAACTTCTGTTAGAATAATAAATGATGGGCAGTTTTTTCATTATACACAATTTTTCATTATTAAATATATATCTGAAATCAAGTTTGAAAATATCATGAAAATATTCCGTAATCATAAAATATACATGGCTTTCAAATGATTCATTTGCCTAGCTTTCATTAAAGTATAGACCTAAGGCAAACTTTCATGCAATTTTAATATCCTTTCACAGCACTGTTATCGTTATGAAAAATTAATTTATCAAAAAAGCGACAGATTGTGTTTTATCTCGGTATACCACATGAGTATTAAATAAAAGTTCAACCAACAAAGTCGCGTGCTTACAACGTAATTTGTAAGAAGTTATCTGCTTACATTCACTTTGAAGCAAATTAAAACATGACTAATGGGCGTGATCTTAATAACGTCTTCATACACGACTTTCATCCGATAATCCGGCGCCGATTTTTTTAGTATTATCCTGAAATTAAAACTTTGGGGCTAAAGTTGAAAACCTTGAATTAAATATTGATACCACATGAAAGTTATTATTAATTGAATTATCTAATGCTGGTGTTGTTAAATATGTTCTGACATATATATGGACTATAAATTTCAATCGTGATTTCCATAAATGGTTCTGTGTGGCCCGTTTAAAAGGAAGCAGTCAGGTGCCAAGCAAGACCAAAGTAGCCGGATATAATTAAATATGATTTATACAATAATATATCACATAATTTTTTTTTCTTCTATTATTGTCATTATAAAGATGAAAAGTCAATTGTTTTACAATATAAAAAAATGTGAAAATTGAATATCAAAGAACCCAAAAGACTATCCATATCAAAGTAAGTAGAAGCGACATAATTTCAAATGAGTCCAGAGACCATTTTGACGTAGATATAAGCAACTACAATTCTCTGTATAGCCTTCCACAATGACAAAACCCATACCGTTTAGAAAGTTATGAAAGGCCCCGAAATGACAAAATGTGAAACTATTCAAACAAAACAAAAGTAAAAAAATTACACATGGATGGATATGCTTAAACAAATATGACAGACAGTAATCACTGAATTACACGCTCCTGACTTGGAACAAACATATAAAGAATGTGACGGGGTTTTATCATGCTTGTTGCCCAACCCCCTAATAAAATCAGTGAAGACACAGTATAAGAAGAAAAATTTGAAATCTGCGCGAAATGGCTTGACTTTTAGGATTTGCAAAAGGCACAAAAACACCAAAAAAACAAACCGATCTAAGAAAATTATGAGCTACTGAAAGCAAGTTCAAAGCCAAATAAAACTGATAAATACAGTATATTTTTGAATACTGAGATATCAACCAGTACATATCCAACATATTTTAATGACAAGCTGAGTCCATGTTCAACCTTTTTACAACCATTCGCACATAAAACAAAAAGGTTTCAATTGTTAAAATAAAGGTTTCATATTCATGATAAGAGAAAATTAAAGATAAACCTACAATACATATTTAGCAAGTTTTTTGACCGGTATAAAGGGAGAGGATATATGTATGAGTGAACACTTTTTGCTTTGGTAAAAGCATTCACAAACAACTTAATCATTACAGGATTCTTGTACGTGTAGTGGAAATGGCATTCTCCCATCGACGGACATTGAATTCAGATCAACATAGGACATTTTTGGAGGACTCCCAGAGAAATGCATACCTGTTATGTGAAGGATGCCCTTCTTAATATCTTTGTGTGTGTGGAAAAACAAAAAAAAACATCTGCCGAATTTAATTAATAAAAAACTAAATTGTATAATGTTAAAGGGTATACTTTTGAGTTGAAGACACAAATTATATGACGAGATGAATGAAAATACAGGCTAGAAATGCATGAAAAAATGTACATTGACTGGACATGTTAGAGGTCAGTATACAGAATCTAAAGATTGTTTTGGTGAAAAGGAAATTCTGCATGTCTGTGAGTGTGTTTGAGGGTTTTAGAACCCGACCACATGCTCCTTTGCCGATAAAATGTAGATCAAGCACTTGGATTTACATGACGATGTGTACCTTCATAATTTTGTGAAGCTGAAATAATCGCTGGTTAAAAAAATAAATAATGGGGTATTGGACCTGTTTTCAACGTCCATTTTAACTTTTTTTAATTTGAGCGTCAATTAGTCTTTTGTAGACGAAAAACGAATCTTAAGTACAAAATTTGAACCCTGGTACCTATATGAGCTTATTCCTCAACAAGACACCCACAAGATAGATTGTTTTGGAAAATCTAGAGATCTATGAAACATTTGATTGATAATTGACTAGGATATTTGTGTACAGGACTATGGAATCTGAATCTAGAACTTAATATACTCTCTACCCAATGCAAATACTGTGTTTTAGATTCCAAAACCATAGTTATATACCAGGAACGTTATGGAACATTCATGTTATTCAGCACGTATTTCAACTACTTCAAACACTTGACAACGACTTTCTGATAAATCATGATATTCTGTGTCTGTTTGATTGCCAACTTGATTTTTTTATTTCTTAAGTACTTATCATCTATCTATATTTATTCATACTTCGAATATTAAATAGATACAAGGACACTGGTTTTTGTTATGTAAACTGAAATCTTAAAAATGAAACAAAGGGATTATTATACCTCAAATTTGATAGCAAATAACCATGATATCAGTCTTTGAAAATCGATTGATATATTGCTGGTTTTTGCTTAACGTCCAGTGGAAAAATATGTCACTCATTATACAGATGTTCGCTACTGTTTCAAAATAAGAAGCTCTTTGAAATAGATATAAAAGATGTGGTATTAGTGCCAATGAGACAACTCTCCATCCAAGTCACAATTTATAAAAGTCAACCCTTATAGGTCAAAGTACAGTCTTCTACACGGAGCCTTGGCTTACAACGAACGGCAAGTTATAAAGGTCCAAAGATTGTTATAAGTTGATCATATATAGATATATTAACAAACAAACAAGAGTGCACACGCTGAAATGTCTCGCCTTCTTTACTTATCATTGATATTATGTTGATAGTCCAAAGCATAAAGCTTTATTACAACTGTCACACCAACTTCACATTAACCAAGAAAACTAAACATTGACCAATGAACCATGAAAATGAGGTCAAGGTCAGATGAACCACGCCAGGCAGGCATGTACAGCTAACAATTCTTCCATACAACAAATATAGTTGATCTATTGCTTATAGTTTAAGAAAATCAGACCAAAACACAAAAACTTAACACTGTGCAATGAACCGTGAAAATGAGGTCAAGGTCAAATGACACACCTTTCAATCATTCCATACACCAAATATAGTTGACCTAGTATTGCATACAGTATAAGAAAAACAGACCAAAGCACAAAAACTTAACTATAACCACTGAACCATAAAAATGAGGTCAAGGTCAGATGACACCTGCCAGTTGGACATGTACACCTTACAGTCCTTCCATGCACCGAATATACTAGACCTATTGCTTATAGTATCTTAGATATGGACTTGACCACCAAAACTTAATCTTTTTCACTGATCCATGAAATGAGGTCAAGGTCAAGTGAAAACTGTCTGACGGGCATGAGAACCCTTCAAGGACATACCAAATATAGTTATCCTATTACTTATGATAAGAGAGAATTTAACATTACAAAAAATCTTAACTTTTTTGCAAGTAGTCACTGAACCATGAAAATGAGGTCAAGGACATTAGACATGTGACAGACGGAAACTTCGTAACATGAGGCATCAATATACAAAGAATGAAGCATCCAGGTCTTCAACCTTCTAAAATATAAGGCTTTTAAAAAGTTAGCTAACACCGCCGCCGCCGCCGGATCACTATCCCATTGTCGAGCTTTCTACGACAAAAGTCGCAGGCTCAACAAAAACAGTAAAATAAATAAAAGGTCCGTGTGGTTGTTTTCGAATATAAGCCATTGAAAATTAAGCGTAAAATTATTCCCTCTAGAATGTTCATACATTTAACATTGGTACCGTTTTCTCTTAAAAAAAAGAAGAAAAAACAAGGATTTTATAAGATTTTCAAAGATGGCATTTTAACTATATGAACTCAAATTGTGAAAAGAAAAAGGGGTTAGCGGTCAAATTTGTCAATGGTACTATATGGATAATGTTAAAAGTTTTCGAACATCTGTCAAAAAAACAAGAGAAAAGAACAGCCGAATCAAAAGAAATTAATGGCAAATCCAGTTATTTGATTATGCAATGTGTGTCGAACTGAATAAAAGGCAAGAAAATGTGTTGGCAACTGGATAAACAAATATGTTGGAACATTTGAGAAAGTGTGTTTCCCTCAAGGAATCTTTTTAAATGGTTCTTTAACGTGCATATCATGTATGGTGTGTCGTTTCTCCTGTATACGTCGCTCCGATTTACGTTACCATTTTGGACTGCAGATGGAGCCAATCTTTTTCATTGTATTTTTCTAAACGGACAACACTTCAGCAGCTGGGTTTTACTGCTGAACGAGTGACCATTTTCCAATATCCAAATCAAACGTAGGAGTACTTAGAATTGAAAGGCTTATTACTTTCTAAAACATAAACATGCAAAAAACGTACATAAAATTGCTATAAATATGTCATACTAGTTTTTGTTTGTCGTAAATTAATGAAAGGTAAAATGATTCGAATTTTAATAAAATTACACAATAAAAACTAAAGTAACTGAATAGTTTTGCAAACCACAATATGATACCTGATGAAAATAATCAACGTCAGTCCAACATTCCATCTTGAAAAAAAAATATTATTTCTTGTTTGATTAACTAAAATGATTCCAAAACGAATTATGAGTTTCAAGACTACTAATTGGTATGTAGATATTTGACATATTAATAATAAAAAAAAGCCTACATGTTTAGAAAACGCCTACTATGGTTTCCATATGCTTGTGCTCTGGCCAGATGCATTTTTTCATTGATACACCAATATTTCACAACAGTTATATGTCAAAGGTTTGATTATATAAAACACAACATCCGCTGTAAACAAGTCTTCGCACGTGCCAAAATAACGCGAGAACCCGTGTTACCATGAATTTTATGTAATTTCTGGTAATTAATGTTTGTAAATTATGATATCATATTGACAGCTACGTTACAGAAACCATATGATATAATATTGTACAAGTCGCACGGTATAAAACCTCATTTTGTTTTATTGTTCATAGTATAAGACTATCAACTACATCGTTGGTACGAAAAATCTCTCATATGAATGTCCAAGTCACAATGTATAAAAAGTAAACAATTATAGGTCAAAGTGCGGCCTCCAACACGGAGCCTTGGCTCACACTGAAGCATGATATGAAGAGCCCAAAAACTACTAGTGTAAAACAATTTAAATGGGAAACCCAAAGGTTTGATCTATACAAAATATAAGAAGCGAGAAGCACTTATGAACCACAGCAACAAACACCAGGCTTGAGCCTTCCAAGATATGGGTATATTGTATTGACAAATAAAAAGATGGTATAATTCAGGCACCTCAGGACATAAATGTCAGTTTTGATGTCATGGTCACCATAAACATGTTGAAATTGACATTGCCACATACAATTTTATTTCAAAATAAAATATTATCAACAAAGGGAATGCCCGAAAAAATCCTTAAAACCAACAGAAATTTCTATGGAAAACATCTTGTAACCAAAAAACTTTTTGGATAAGGTTTCTTTCAACAATGACGATATTTCTAAATGAGACCACTTTTTGGTAGTTTTTGCAGTTTTCAATTAAATCAAGTTTGAAACAATATGTAAGACAAACTTCAAAGATAGAAAAACTGTCATTTGACAGACTTGGAAACATTTGAAGGATACTATTAAAACGAGTTATCTGAAATTCTTATGTTTTGACATGATTGAACTTATGCATGCATATATATTAATCTACGCCTCTATGTACTTTTTTTATACGAATCAATAGCGTATGATTCTGAACAAATATTTCTTTCAATTACTGTTGATCAAACCCATTGACTCTTAATTAACTTTCGGGTTTTGTGGCTGAAGTTTATCGATCTTGACCGTAATATAAACAAAATCATAGAGCACGTGAAAAAAACCCAGCGATATTATAATTATGATAGAGCGGTATTTAAATTTTTTTTCAATATTTTCAATGCATTCCATTTATTCATCAAACTTTGCTACAGTTGTTAAATGATTTGGTGTATTATTTTTTTTCCTTTCAGAACCAAATAACACTGTCCACCTTCAAATGCTGTTTATTGACCCTTTTTCACCGTGGTTTTAACTCACACTTGCATTGTGCGATTGTCGAAAAAATTACCGGTTAATGTGAATTAGAGTACGGGAAGACAATAATTCTAAAGCAGTTCATTTTTGAAATTTTTCATCAGAAAACGAATTTTATTTTTACAAGAAAGCTCTTGTACACGCGTTATGTTTAGGTAAAACTTATCATTTCAAGAATATAAAACTTTTTTTTAATTTGAAATATGATATGACTTTAATGTTATAAAATATCATTGGACTACAATAACGATCGTTTAAAAGTATTTACAATTCAGTTTCGACTTGTTATTCAAAGGTGACTATCGTTATCTCTGTAACTGCAATTCTAAATGAAACACCCTGAAAGACTAGTCCATTCAACTTTAATACAAAAGATGCACTAAGAAAATAATGTCAACATCCAAAAAGGAAAAGCAAATTTTTGAGTGATCACAACTGGCAAGCATGTAATTTAATGTTACATTAAAATGAATATAGAATTTGCCTTATCAAATTTATTTCAAAATTTGAATATAAACAGTGAAATTCTATGAAATAACAAAGCTGTCCTGTGCTGACAGGCTGCATAAGATTATGTAATTTGTTATTAATATAAAATAAGTCGCTAATCTGTACATTGAAAACTATAAATCACCTCAAGAAATATTCAGAGGATGGTTATATGCGTTTGTATTTCCGTATATATGAATACTATTGAAAGCTGTTGCCAATTGTATGTACACCAGAATTATCTGAATGAACAGAACCAATAAATAGGACCGTCCATTGATGCATGTCCCTTTTCACGTCAACGCCAAACGGGAATTTGTATGTTTAAACGAGGTTTAAACAGTTTTGTACGTCTATTACTTCATTAGTTCAATCAAATACCAAATGCGAATATAATTATATCACTTTGCCTGTCAAAAACATATGATGATAAGAAGATGCGATATGATTGCCAACGAGACAATTCTGGACAGGAGACCAAATGATGTAGTTAACAACTTTAGGTCATTCAAAGATGAGCAAAACTTATACCGTACAAAAGGCACCGAAATGATCCAAAATCCAAAAACAATTCAAACGAGAATATGTAAACAAACCATACAGTCTCCAACAATAAGCAAAGCCCAGAGAGAGAACAGACGATTATGAATTTGTTTATTACATGTGATAAAACACAATCCATGAACAAAACTTTTGAAGTGTCAAACAGGACAACACACACAACATATCGATACACGTAAATGCCAAAAACTTTGTCAAGGAGAAAATCAAGAGCTTAAATCGTCGCCATTTTTGTGTTTGTATTTGTTTGGCTTTATAACTATTTTGATACGAGAGACACTGATGAGTCTTATGTAGACGAAACGCGCGTCTGGCGTACTAAATTATAATCCTGGTACCTTTGATAACTATTTACACCACTGGGTCGATGCCTCTGCTGGTGGACGTTTCGTCCACGATGTTATCACCAGCACAGTAGTCAGCACTTTTATGTTGACATGGATATCAATTATATAGTCATTCTTATAAATTTACTGTTTGAAAAATTATGAATTATTCGAAATACTAATTTATATTATCTAACATAAAAGTTCAAAAAATGCTTCTCGAATGATCATCGGTTCTCAAGCTTTCTGGTACCTTTGATAACTATTCATTTGAAATTCATTTTTTTTTTTTTTACACTTCAGAAATAAAACAGTATTCCATAAGCTATATAACACGTTATTTATGTAAAATACCAATAACGATTCTAGAACTTCTAAAATATAAAATGTTTGCATATACTTTTTAATATAATTTTATCAAAAGTAAAACTAGTATTTACAAAACGATTAATTAATGTAATATGATATGGAAACAGCAATCTAAATAGGGAAACCAAGTGTATTGGTTCGTTTGAATTTTGACACATTAAATCTATCAAATAGTATTTGCCTTTTCAAACTTGATTTAATACAGATTAAGTAAAAGGAAAAAGGAAAGTAATTGCTAGTGTCATGTCACATGAATGAAATAAAAAAAAATCATGAATAACAGTACCAACTTCAGGAGTTGGTAGAAACGAGAGCTCTTGTGTTGATTAACGTTTACTGAACAAAACGAGAAACAAAGATGCATATCTATTACCTGTTTACTGAAAGTTATAAGAATTGGATATGCCACTGCTTTTAAAGACTGAATTTTACAGAATTTAATTTTCTGAGTCAGCAAAATTTGGTTCTTTACCAAACTCCTGATTGAAAGAAAGATATAATTAAACCAACGAAGATGTAAAAATAACAAGAAGATATTAAGAACGCCATTTTTGGATCATCTAAATCAAACTTTAAACATGGTCTTTGTTCTTATTTAAAATGATTTTGTTTTAAATGCAACAGACCGACTAAACATTGCATACTGTTCCAAATGTTAATCTACATTTATCATATATATCACTTTATCACTTGAAACCAATATGATTAAATATCTATCTAAAAGTTTTACTTAGAAATTATACTAGTAGTATTTTATTACTATATAATGCTGGTCAAGATACACAGAACCAACACAAACAAAAACAAACTTTGTTTTGTACTAAAATTGACTTCAAACGATCATTTCATATCAAGGGGGACAATTCAATCTCAATTACATTTTATAATGTTTCAACTATATACCAAACGAAAAAATTCAACCTCAGCAGTTTGATGTTACTACTGTTGTTGCTTTATGGAAAAAGCTTATTTTTTTATTCTTGATCTCATTCCTTAATATTATTCTGGGATTTCAAGTACAGATTGCTCTAAAACAAATTGACAGTCTATATACGTTATTTTTCCTTGAATAGGGGTGGTTGGAAATATATTTGCCAATGCACCGAGGTTCCTGCAGGTTATGGAAAACAAAATCGTGTACTGCCCATCTTTGACACTGGTAAAAGTTTACATTTTCAAATTCTTTATATTATCTAACATAAAAGTTCAAAAAATGCTTCTAGAATGATCATCGGTTCTCAAGCTTTCATTTTAATACCAAAGTTGCCCAAATATTTTACATGTTTTAAATTAATGCGTAATTTTTTTTTATTCCTGAATGATCATTCCGAGAGAGCCCTGCATAAGATTTTGTTTAAATGGAATATCATACATATGCTGCTTTTTGTAATCCAGTAAGACTGGATGGCTCACAGCTTTAATTATACTTCTATAAGCCATGTTGACCTGCAATGAAAAAGGAATATTCCCTGGAATGGTGCTACTAGAGGTTATTTCAGCACGTTATAGTCTTTTTATAATATATGTACTTAAAGCTGTATTTTAACATACAGCAGAAGAAAAAAAAAATCTGTTTGCTTTAATTGGTTGTTTGTAATATTGGTAAAAAAATCCGAATTTTTAATTGGAGCTAAATAAGGGGGCTATTTTAGGGCCTTATCAAACCTACTCCGTTTATTTTCTGTAGTCCTTCAGTAACATAAATCACAGGCAATGAAAAAACATTTAACTACAATATCCTACCTACAATAATTCATTTAAGCTCTTTGAATAATCCATATTAATCAAAACTCCCAGTGGATTAAGCCAATTTTTTTCTTCTCTTTTTTATCAATAAAATTTTAAGGAATTAAATATATCTTACAATTTTAGTTTTCTGGCAGTCCAAGGGAAGATAGAGCACTTTTCCATACTGACAGTAAAATATTTGCTAAAGTTGGACATCCCTTTTGGTTGTACAGGGTGTATGAATACAGTCAGAACAAGTCAGAATGAAGATATTGAATCTGATGCCTCCTTGCCAGGCAAAATGTCTTCCCCAATATATAATACCCTCATTTTCCTATGGCAATCCAAATTTCTTCCCCATTATCTGAGTAAAACTCAATAAATCAGTGGTCTCATCCTTAATATGCATGAATATAATTAACGCTAAACATGACATCAAAAAAGGGACCATCAATCAATCAATCAATTTAAAAAAAAAAAGAATAGTAAAAATTTTCTATGGTCAAAACAGAGAATTGGGGAGTGTACAGTATTGTTTTCTAAAAGGAAATTGGTCTGAATACAATTTAACAAGATTTAAAATTAAGGAAAAGGTTTCAACTATCTATCTTCCATCATTTAAACAACAGTTTGATGTTTTGACTGCAAATTACAATTATTTGATGTCACATGGACCACTGTATCAACTTTCATGGGGTATGTCAGTCGGTATTCCAGGCATAATAAAATAACAAACACTATGTTTCAACAAGTATGTTGTATTGTCTCGTGACAGAAGCAAGAAATAATAATTCCCAACAAAAAATCAGAATTATTGCATTATTATAATGACAGCAATACACTTCTTCAATATCATAACTTTCCTCCAGAACATTAACAGATAGGCTTTACATGACCAAACAAGTCCCTATTTGTGTGTAAACATATTGGTTCATGCCAAATCTTTAAACAAAAATCTAAAATCTTTGCAGCATTCTTTCTCAGTACCATTTCTTTTTTATGCTATTAATATTTAATAAAAAAAATACTGGGGTGGGGAGTTTTAAAGATCATATAGTACAGAAATCGATATAAAGTCTTAGGTGGATGTGTTCAATTCTATAAATAAATCTCATTTATATTGACACACATATATACAAGTTGTGTGGAGAAGAAATGTAAACAATAAATTCTGTAGTTACAGTGCATAATAATGCCCTACTCAATTGTTCATATCATTTTAATTTGCATACCAACATTGACACAACTGAAAACTAAAAATTGTTCAGGAATATTGCAAACTTTGATCTTTTATCAGTTTTGTTCATTGAGCATTTATCCAGTACCAACATCTATAAAATATGGACGGACAAATTGTCATTACACCTTATGTTTGTGAGTTCATGGTACCACATGGTACACAGCCATCCAAACAATAATCATTTTACTGTCAAAATAAAAGGTGGCAGTAAAGCTTATCATCTAATCACAAAATAGAAAGACTGAAAGACAAGAACTGTTCTTAATGGAACATCTTATGTACTGCAAAAAATACAAGCATTTAGATCTGATTAGATAAATGAGAGAAACATTAATCCGTGTTTATCAGAACACCTTGAAATATTAGTCCGGACAAGTATGAATTTCAAGTCTTCCTTAATTCATTAAACTGATTATTACTTTGTTTCTATTGATGAATTCATAGCAGGATGAAATAAAATATAACGTAGAATAGGTGAACCTGGCCTACTCAAACATATACTGAATTAACACGGAACTTATTAATAATAATGGGGTCACCGTAAGATGGACTGAATCAACTTTGCTACTAAAAAAAATGTGTATTAAATAAATTAAATGTAATAAAAAGAACAAAGCAAGAGCAAATGACATTCAATCATATCATACCATATATATGTTAACAGGAATCATTTAGGTATAATATTTGTTGGTGTATTATGACATTCAATCATATCATACCATATATATGTTAACAGGAATCATTTAGGTATAATATTTGTTGGTGTATTATGACATTCAATCATATCATACCATATATATGTTAACAGGAGTCATTAGGTATAATATTTGTTGGTGTATTATGACATTCAATCATATCATACCATATATATGTTAACAGGAGTCATTAGGTATAATATTTGTTGGTGTATTATGACATTCAATCATATCATACCATATATATGTTAACAGGAATCATTTAGGTATAATATTTGTTGGCGTATTATGACATTCAATCATATCATACCATATATATGTTAACAGGAATCATTTAGGTATAATATTTGTTGGTGTATTATGACATTCAATCATATCATACCATATATATGTTAACAGGAGTCATTAGGTATAATATTTGTTGGTGTATTATGACATTCAATCATATCATACCATATATATGTTAACAGGAGTCATTAGGTATAATATTTGTTGGTGTATTATGACATTCAATCATATCATACCATATATATGTTAACAGGAATCATTTAGGTATAATATTTGTTGGTGTATTATGACATTCAATCATATCATACCATATATATGTTAACATGAATCATTTAGGTATAATATTTGTTGGTGTATTATGACATTCAATCATATCATACCATATATATGTTAACAGGAATCATTTAGGTATAATATTTGTTGGTGTATTTTAGCCTAGACACCATCTAATTAACAATTTAGATCATTTCTGATGGTCATATAACCCAATACAAGCATAAATATATATAGAATAACCATACATTGTCTCGAAATATCAATGTTATTTGTACAAGGCTTAGAAACAGGTAGAAAGCGAGGCTGTGCCGAGCATTTCTACCTGTTTCGAGCCGAGTACAAATAATATTGATATTTCGAGACAATGTATGGTTATTCTTTATATACTGCAACTCTTATAACTGTTCTAAATGAAGTATTAAGGCTAAAAACTATCATTTCTGAATTTTGAGCGGGAGATGTAAAATTTCCGCGAACCTGTATGTTTTATTGACGTCATAAATAAAACTCAACGGAAACACATTGTCAACGTCATAAACAAGGTGATATACGTCAGTGACTGTATATCACATATGAATATATGGTCAACGCATTTTGACTGCTCAAATA
The DNA here is from genome assembly GCF_965363235.1 of Mytilus galloprovincialis. NCBI lineage: Eukaryota > Metazoa > Mollusca > Bivalvia > Mytilida > Mytilidae > Mytilus > Mytilus galloprovincialis. Next base: position 126,942,680 of record NC_134838.1, on the reverse strand, counting down.
GAACGAGTGCAGTATAAAACATGTTTAATAGTTTTTACAGCATTTAATATATTTGAAACAAAAAGAAAAGCATCTTAAATTTTTGTCAAACTGGTAGCTAATGCCCCTTTAAGAGAAAAGAACATAATTTTATATCTTTTTAATGTTATAAACATTTAACCAGTAGAAATGAATATTTAATTAAGTTGTTTTATTATGTAAATCAATTTTATACAACAATACCTATAAACGTTGGTTTTGACACCTGTCAAAAGAAAAAGGTCGTCATTCTATAATGAGAACACTGACCATTACTTACAGGATAAGTTAAATTGTAGATGGGACAACTTTTAAAGCTCACAAAAAATATATACAGAAATATGGTTGGTTCTTGGTATCTATGGTTTAAATTAGGTAAACAAAAACTAAAAACAAGGAAAGATTTAACAAGCAATTATAATTGGGAGTGTATTTCTGGAAAAGTAGGAGTGCAGATCTATAACATGGAGTGTTCAGTCTCAAATGAATGACAATGATTTATTTTTCTGTATTCAATGGGATGTGAAAGCTATGAAAAAGATATTCAATATTCACCTTCCCTTTATCAACAAAATACTCTTAATTTGAACCGCTTGATATAGTATTACAGTATATTGAATATGTTATAATAAATACTTTTCCAGAAATATACTCCTCAATGAATAAATGAACTCTAATGAAGTCAGTATGATTATTATAAACAAAACAAACAGAATTCATACTATATAATGTTTTAAATATCACAAAGAGCAACAACCAAATTGAAAATATAAATGGAATCAACATGTAGATATCATTTTCAATTTGTTCTGATTTAAATGAGTACATAAAGATGAATTTTGTACTGACAAGGACCATAGTTAATGAATAATGAAGCAACTTTAAAATCACATATCATTGTGTAAATCTATAGCATTTAAAGACAACGACAGTAGCCATTCCAATTACAATACTCTATATGGACTCTCTGTACAAAATAATACAATATATACAAACTTTACACATCCTTATCACTGAATATATACATTTAATATGCAAATATCTTAAATCCTCAATAGTTGCGTCCCCATTAGATAATCTTAAATCCTTAATAGTCGCATCCCCATGAAATAATTTTAAATCTTTAATAGTGGCACCCCAATGAAATTTTAACATTTTTTGGGCTCCTTGAATTAAAAAGAAATCATGAAGTATTATAAATCTACAAAATAAAATCCTGGATGTTCATAGGACATGTTTGCTCAGTAAAATGTCAAAACCAAGAGTTTGTAATTTATTTTAACATTACAGAAAACATTTTAACAGATGTTCTGACTAGCAATAGAGATCATTTACAAGCTTCATGATTACATATTACATAAAATATTTTTACAAATTCTGCCTTGAATTTTCTGGTTTTATCAAATTGAGGTATCACACATGAAGACATTTATATAAGCCCTTATTGTCAAAACAAAAATAATATTTGATATTACTGTGATGCATAATAATGATAAAAAGTACATGGTGTGGATTGTGTTCTTCTGTCTAGTCATTACAAAAAAGCATTCATAACCTGAGCAGAAACAACAGATTTATGGCAAGAAAAGTTTGCTGCAATACTGATATCGTACTATGTGAACAGATAGTCAAGTTTTGTCTTGGACATTAAATGTAAGTGTTACAAAAATAGATTATATATACTGAAAGGAAAACAAGCTCTACCTGGAACTTAACAGAGACAGTACCTATAAAATAAATGCATAGATCTAACATTCAAATAAAATTTAAAAAATAATGTAATATAAATATCAAGATTATGTGACAGTCTTGAGATATACACAATAAATAAATCCTAATTATATAACAATGTATACATTCACATAGAAAATCATGAACTCCATTTAGTAAGAAGATTTTGCAGCAATAGATCTTGTGACTTCTGGTAAAAATATAAGATTACTACAGTTTTATATTAGTCCAGATAAAACTGTTCATCTTTCTTCAAAACTTAAGCATAATTGTCTGACACTTCACATTAAGAATGATCTTTACTTAAATACTACAACATATGATTGTGATACAATATTGTGTGTTATAGCAGAAAATTGTACCAATCTAGATGATTTCGACTACAAAATAAGCTTAAAGTATCACAGATGAACAACCTCTAAAACTCTTTCTCCCTCTCTCTCAATCATCACATGATTTGACGGACAGTTTGATGACATGTGACTGATCACATGATGGCGCTGTATCATTAGGAATACTGAGTAAGAAGATAGATTGCATAATGACTGGTCCTTCAGCAGATTGTTCATTTCTTCTTAGCTTTCATGTTTTTACTTAGATTTTCCTCTTCTTGTATCTCTTTTCTAAAACCTGCTACCTTTTCTGTAAATATAGATAGTCTTACAATAAAACAATATTTATACATGGCTATTCAACATGATTTTTGTTTTGTTGTGCTTCTGATCACAGAAATTCGGAGAATGCAGAGTAACTTAAGTGATGCAAAATTTGCCTACAAATCAACTGAAATTTTAGCATGGTTAGACAAAACCTTAGGAAGGCTAACTGCCATAATTATATAAAATCAATCATAAAACGGAAAAAAATATCATTCTTAAGGTGAAGTGTCAATTAATAAGCATAATTACGTAACACTTTACCGTAAGAATAATCTTTCTTATACTACAACATAATTATGATGGTTATAAAATATTGTAAGTAATAGCAGAAAAAGTTTAACAGTCTAGATGATTGTCTTTTACTACAAAATAAGCTTTACACATTGTGAGTAATAATATTTCCTTAAACAAAATAATTCACTCATTCAGTATTAATGGTCTTACCTCGTAACTGTGTAAGAGCCTGTATCTTTCTTGCTAATAATGTATCTAATTGTTTTGCATAAGCTGAAATATAAAACTTTAATATATACCTTAAACACAGAGAAAAGAAAACACTACCTTCACAATGTCATCAACATAGACTTTAATACCTATACAGACTTTTTATTTGGTAATAATACAGAAAACAATAAAGCCCCAATCAGAACACATCTACACTTATATCTCTATCATGGTGTTTTATGGGATTTTTATTCTATCAAGTTAACCTTTTCAAATATACATATCCCATTGTGGTAGCAAAATCCATTCAACACACACATACTTTAATCTAACTTATGTGTGGACAAGTGAAAATAAATTACTTTATATGTTTCTGACCCATATCTGGGAATAGGTAGGCAATGACTGTTAATAGGGAGACCTGGGGTTGAAGTCATAAAACTTTGCTCAGTGCTCGGAGCACAAAAATCATGCTCGAAACATGAAATCCAACATTTTGATTGGTTGATTTTCGAGTACAAGTACAAAAAACTGACTCAAAAGTTTTATGACCGCAAAGCCTGTTCCTAACTTTAAAATAACCTGTCCACCACATACCTAGGATTAACTTTCTATAATTGTGATATTGTTACAATCAATAATATATTTTACCTTCAACGTCATAATCCACATCATCTGTCATTTTTGCAAGTTTTTTATCTTCTGTCGTCCATTTTTGGGTATTCTGAAAAGATAACATCAAAATTATGTTTCTCATACATTTTTCAAGACTAATATGTTGTAGATTTGTTAGTTTTTGTCTTTCTTATGGATAGCATATTAGCTCAGGGTAAAATAATCGAAAATAAATGCCCAACCCATGGTTAAATGAAAACAAATCTACGGCTGCCATGAATTATTTCGATTCTAATAGGTCAAATTAAGAAATTTTGTTAACCCTGAAAGCCCTATACATACTTTACTGATTTGGCGGTTCCATTTTACCCAATTTTGATAATATTAGTAGTATCATATAATTCAATGATTATTTTTTTTCACTTCTATATTTTCTTTCAATGTACTTTTATTCGTTCTGACGCATACAAGAAGCTTTAAAACTCTCTGTATTTACACATTTGATTTTTTGTTTACGGAAACATACTTGTGACTTCACCTTGTTTTGTAGCCATGCCAAGACAATAACATCATTTCGTGAATTTTTTGTTTTATGAAATTTTACCATGAAAAATAAACTGAAATGCACTGATTTGTTTATTTTGGCTGTAGAATAGATATAAATATATTGTATCTGAATCTTGACCTCGTAAACTGGTGGTTTTGATGTCGAAAATTGAGAATATTTGGCAGTACAAATAAGTTGGTCGTAGGGCGGAACAGCCGTTTTTGTGTATTACTGTATTTGCGATAAAGGTAGATATATTGCGATTATACTGGTTGACGATAATAGGCCGTCATATTAGAATTTTTAATATACTTTTCTGCATATGATAAGTTATCATGATTTTACAATTTTACAATAATAATTGCACTCAAAATTGATTTATCGTATCATGTTTTTTTATTTTTTCCATTTTTACTCTATATTAATAATATTTTCTTGCACCTTAGGGTCAGGTGTGCTAACAATACATTTCACTTTAAAAAAAATATTGAAATATTGAAATAGAAGGACTCAATTTTATCACTCATTATAATGTGTCCAAATTTCACAAGATCAGATGAAGGAAAACTAAATATTACCATGCAGAATTTTGAACAAAATGGTAAATCTTGATGTCAAAAGGAGCTTGTCGTCTAGGAAACAAATATTTTGTTAACAGTTTAAAATAATTGCAATCTTCTCTATAATGGCCTTATTCAAAATCGCAAATTGAAGAGCAGCTGGTCTTCATGGAACCAATCATTACGTGAATATTTCACAAGGATAAGTTTAATGCGATGTTAAGTTATATTGATTCTCTATATAACATACCTCTATTAGTGTTTTATGATCGTCTATTATGTCTTCCTCTAATTCCTGCATATGATTTACAGCTTCATGGAATGTCAACATATCATCAGTCACCTCTTCTTGCTGTGAACAGAGGTAATAAATTTAAGTTTTGTAGGTTTTTAAAATTTTAGTTCAGTTATGTTTTGGAGCTGAGTATGGCTTCCATTTTTATTGAACTAGAACACATTTTTATTCAGGGGACAGCTGAGGACAACCTCCTGGTGCATGATTTTCTCGCTGCATTGGTTGGGTTGTTGTCTCTTTGACATATACCCCCTTACCATTCTCAATTTTACAACATTCATAGGAAATTTTCCATTGTCATAACATATATTTTACGATATGAACTGATGTAGAAATAAATAGCATATAACAGTCGATGATAAATAAGATTTGACCAATCAAATTACATCATTTATCATATATTTAGTAGTAAATACAGTAGTTTTAAATATTTGATAAATAGCCTGCTGTTTAATCCATATCGTGAACTTTGATGTGCACCCTTTATCACACCCCTACTTTTTCCTCAAAATAGGTCTGAAATGAATGGTCATTCGGGTGTGAAGCAATTTATTGAATGACGTAATTGTTTGGCATGTGATGTCACGAACGTCAAGTTTTCATATTTTTTGGCACACTAAATGCAACTATAAAAAATACAAAACACACATAAAAATACATTAAACAAAATATTTTTAAAACAACAGCACGCAAATTGTAAGGTACCCCAGGTGCTTGGGATAAGTAATTGAGCAGTTCTTTTCAGGCTTTTAAAACAAGACAAAAGTAGAACTGAAGGTTACCAAATGCTATGCATCAGAAAACAGTTCATATAATATAATACTCTCCTGTTGAAATATATGATAAAGCGTATAAAACATGGCAAAATCCATATCACATGCCGTATCACCCTCGACCAATATCATCCCTCCGGCCTAAAGGCCCTTGGGCTGATACGACATATGATACCTATTTTGCCATGCATTATTCTCTATATAACAGTCAATGATAAACAATATTTGACCAACCAACATCTATTATTCAGACTATTGTATAACAGTCAATAATAAACAAGATTTGATCAACAATCATACATTCTATAACATTAACAGTCAATGATAACCATTATTTGACCAACCAACATCCATCACATAACAGTCAATGGTAAAACAAGATTTGACCAACATAAATCCATCAGTCAATGATAAACAAGATTTTACAACAAGAAGTAGTGTTACAACATAGACTTAGTCATTAAATTGGACTAAAAGTTACAACAGCAAGAAAGTTCTATATTTAACATATTCATGATATTGTAATTTAATCAATCACATTCTAGATTAGTTTGTCTGTAAATGAGCAATTTGAAAACAAGTAAATAGTGTCAAATTTGATATGTAAACAAGACAAGAGTGCACACGCTGAAATGTCTCGCCTTCTATACTAATCATTGATATCATGTTGATAGTCCTAAGTAAAAAGCTAAGCTTTATAACAACTGTACCATAAACTTAACATTAACCAAGATAACTAAACAAAGACCAATGAACCTTGAAAATGAGGTCAAGGTCAGATGAACCATGCCAGGCAGACATGTACAGCTAACAATGCTTCTACATAACATATATAGTTGACCTATTACTTATAGTTTAAGAAAAATAGACCAAAACACAAAAACTTAACACTGTGCAATGAACCGTGAAAATGAGGTCACGGTCAAATAAAACCTGCGCGACTGACATAAAGATCATAAAATATTTCCATACACCAAATATAGTTGACCTATGGCATATAGTATTAGATAAAAAGACCAAAACTCAAAAACTTAACTTTGACCACTGAACCATGAAAATGAGGTCAAGGTCACATGACATCTGCCCGCTAGACATGTACACCTTACAATCATTCCATACAAGAAATATAGTAGACCTATTGCATATAGTATGAGAACAACAGACCAAAACACAAAAATTTAACTATAACCACTGAACCATGAAAATGAGGTCAAGGTCAGATGACACCTGCCAGTTGGACATGTACACCTTACAGTCCTTCCATACACCGAATATACTAGCCCTATTGCTTATAGTATCTGAGATATGGACTTGACCACCAAAACTTAACCTTGTTCACTGATCCATGAAATGAGGTCGAGGTCAAGTGAAAACTGTGACAGACATGAGGACCTTGCAAGGTACGCACATATCAAATATAGTTATCCTATTACTTATAATAAGAGAGAATTCAACATTACAAAAAATTTGAACTTTTTTTTCAAGTGGTCACTGAACCATGAAAATGAGGTCAAGGACATTGGACATGTGACTGACGGAAACTTCGTAACATGAGGCATCTATATACAAAGTATGAAGCATCCAGGTCTTCCACCTTCTAAAATATAAAGCTTTTAAGAAGTTAGCTTACGTCACCGCCGCCGGATCACTATCGCTATGTCGAGCTTTCTGCAACAAAAGTTGCAGGCTCGACAAAAAATAACTTACATTAGTGGTCCTCAGTAAGACCAGATCACTGTTTTGAGGAGACATTGGTCCAAGGTTATAGTTGTTGGGTAAAGCTACTTCAGCTGGTTTCCCCTCCACTGGCCCTCCTGGACCAAGTTCTTTTACTCTATAAAGAAAAGTATAACATTTTAACTTAATTTTATTAGCAGGGTACAAGAAATGTTCCTACCCTTACATTTTGGTATAAAACATAGACCACCATAATGATCATTTGAATCTAATAAATAAGACAACAAGAAGCATTCATATCCTCACATAGATCTCATACTATATTAATCTCAGTGGTAAATTGTGTGTAATAAATATCGTAATTTTAAACAATTTAAAAACTTGTCCTCACTAGAAAGTATTACCTAGATCTTGGCAGTTAAATAGCAACACTTGTATCTAATTTCCTATCAACTATATGTATATGTTACAGGCATTTTCTAAATTTAGGCATTTTGTAAAATGACTGAATTTTCAGGCAGTTTACAAAATGCCTAATCTTGACAGGCATTATACAAAATGACTAAAATTACCTAGTCATTTTGTAAAATGACTGAAATTTTTAAACAAAATTCAACAAATTGCCTGTCCAGTTTTAGGCAATTTGTAGAAAAAAGATATCATTGAGATACAATAAAAAACAAGAATGTGTCCCCAGTACACGAATGCCCCACTCGCACTATCATTTTCTATGTTCAGTGGACCGTGAAATTGGGGTAAACCCTCTAATTTGGCATTAAAATTAAAAAGATCATATCATAGGGAACATGTATACTAAGTTTGAAGTCGATTGGACTTCAACTTCATCAAAAACTACCTTGACCAAAAACTTTAACCTGAAGTGGGACAGACAGACGAACGAACAAACGGACGGACGAACGAACAGACGGACGGACAAACGGACGCACAGACCAGAAAACATAATGCCCCTCTACTATCGTAGGTGGGGCATAAAAAGACCAAAACACAAAATCTCGGAAATAAAATAACCATGATAACTAATGATTTGAGAATTAATTCATTTTGCAATAAACAGATTGGAAGGTTTGTATGTCATATGATATGTCCTTTTAGTGAAACTAAGTTAAGTATGTCCTCACTCTATATTTAGTTACTGAGTGTCACTGATGAGTCTTGTGTAGACGAAACGCGCATCTGGCGTACTAAATTATAATTCTGGTACTTTTGATAACTATTTACTAGTAGTAAATTTATCATTATGTTGTCAAAACGACAGAAGGACAAATTGTTCTTTCAATAGAATAAGATTTACAATGAATTTTTAGAACATCTAGATTTAAAATAGTGAATTGAAACATATGAAGCAGAGAAAACGTTTGTTTATATTTGACTGATTGGTGTTTGTTTGTTTCAGTGGCAAATATTTCATGCATTTATAAAGACGAGAACCGTTTGAAATAAAAGAGTGTCAATTTCACCATCTCTGCAACACACAAAATCCCTTTAATTATTGTGTATGTTGTAACTTTGCTGAACAGCTGAGTAGTATATACTGCAAATTCACAAATTATTGCAGGTTATTATTGCGTAAACTTCAACAGGACAGGTAAGCAAAAAGGAATATATGCAATGTTTAATTTTTTTAGCATTATTTGTATGCAACATTTCTTGAAGTTGCAATAATCAAACTTCAATTTCAGTAATTTTCAACAATTGCAACAAAAAGTATCTATTTCTTGTTAGATTTATCTTGAACATTGTTGCTGAGACACTGTGATTAAGTCATGTCAGTGTTGTTTATGTTGCTGAGACACTGTGATTAAGTCATGTCAGTGTTGTTTATGTTGCTGAGACACAGTGAGTAAGTCATGTCAGTGTTGTTTATGTTGCTGAGACACTGTGATTAAGTCATGTCAGTGTTGTTTATGTTGCTGAGACACTGTGATTAAGTCATGTCAGTGTTGTTGCTGAGACACTGTGATTAAGTCATGTCAGTGTTGTTTATGTTGCTGAGACACTGTGATTAAGTCATGTCAGTGTCGTTTATGTTGCTGAGACACTGATTAAGTCATGTCAGTGTCGTTTATGTTGCTGAGACACTGTGATTAAGTCATGTCAGTGTCGTTTATGTTGCTGAGACACTGTGATTAAGTCATGTCAGTGTCGTTTATGTTGCTGAGACACTGTGATTAAGTCATGTCAGTGTCGTTTATGTGGCTGAGACACTGTGATTAAGTCATGTCAGTGTCGTTTATGTTGCTGAGACACTGTGATTAAGTCATGTCAGTGTTGTTTATGTTGCTGAGACACTGATTAAGTCATGTCAGTGTTGTTTATGTTGCTGAGACACTGTGATTAAGTCATGTCAGTGTTGTTTATGTTGCTGAGACACTGTGATTAAGTCATGTCAGTGTCGTTTATGTTGCTGAGACACTGTGATTAAGTCATGTCAGTGTTGTTGCTGAGACACTGTGATTAAGTCATGTAAGTGTTGTTTATGTTGCTGAGACACTGTGATTAAGTCATGTAAGTGTTGTTTATGATGCTGAGACACTGTGATTAAGTCATGTAAGTGTTGTTGCTGAGACACTGTGATTAAGTCATGTCAGTGTTGTTTATGTTGCTGAGACACTGTGATTAAGTCATGTAAGTGTTGTTTATGAATATAAAGGAAACTTATGACTCAGATGCATATTTCTCACTGAAGACAACGCATCATAGATATTATACATTCATAAAGATTATCTGAAGGCATAATTAATGCCGACATTTTATTATCAAAATGTTACAAGTTGACCTGCTAAATTAAGTATATTTACCTATCAGCATAGCGTAGTGTGTTTAATGTATGTTCGCAACAACTCATTCCTGGTGATACCATAGCAATCTGTAGAAAATAAACAGGTAAATGAACAACCTTAATGGTTTATGCATCTTGAAATTATTGCAAAAACGTTTCTTTTTCTGACCCAGGATTTATACTCATAGTCTTATGAAGGTCCACCAATTAATTGCAAACGCTAGGCGTTACTCAGTGTAATATGAAGATTCAATAAAGTTTTCAAAGAAACAATACTGTTGACATATACTTTTATGTTGTATGAATAATAAGAAATAATGGACATTCATCAGAGCTTAATAATAAAGCACACTAGGCTATCTCATTACCAAGAATACCAAAAAAAAATAAAAAAATAAAAGGTAATAAAAAAATTTGCATACAAAAACTCAAACTTTTTCTTTTTTCTTTTGTGATTTTTCAAATATTTTTTCTTTCCCTACAGGTTTAATAAAATGACAAGATAAGGATGATTCCACTGTCTTTCACATAACATGCCTAACTGGTATATAACTTACCATACATGTCCTTGATTTTTCTCCAATAAATGAATCCCTAAGGACCTGAGTAAGTTTACTTGCTCTGAAGGGTTGATGAGCTCCTTTCTGACTCAATTTTCTTATACATTCCTGTAATGCAAAACATAACCTATGTTCACATTCATATAAATAAAATTACAAATATCTAAAATCCTAAAATTACACCCCAAATTACAAAAATAACAAATAATGCTGTAAACACAAAAAACAACAACACCAGAATGCATTAGTTGTGAAATAGATGCCAACCCCCTTTTGACACAATCAGTAACAATCTATCAAATTTTCAGTAATTTTGAAAACTTTTCAGTAATCATTCAAAAACATGCATTTAACCAAAAAAATTACTGACGATTGGTTGCAAAGTGATGTGCAATAACATTTTTCATTAAACATGTTATCTGTAGTATGTATTCTATTCATTAGTTGTTCAGACTGCCTCGACTTATACATTTTCGTTTTGTCAAGGAGAAGTAGAGAAATGGGGAGAGCTACTTCATAAAATGTTTGCCTCTTCGGAAATCAGTTAGTTACCAAGTGATAGGTTGATAACTCCCGAGAAACCAGAAGTATTAGTTTGGCGTTTTCTAAATACTGATCCAGGCCGGAAAAACAATGATAAAAACCCATGTTTTACTAATTGAACGGCGACGCCCGGGAATCTGCAACTTTTCGACTTTGACCTTAATAGTGTAGTTTTGATCGCAAAATCAGAAAAATTACGGAAAATTAGTAATGGTTGCCATCTATGGAAATACAAGGACAGTAGAAAGTCTTATATGACTTATGTATGGAGCATAATCACACACCTTAAAGGCTTTAAAACAAACACGATCTTCCATTAATTTTGTACAGTGAGCTTCTCTATTGGTTCAAGCAATGAGGAGAAACTTTATTTTCTGTTCAGCTTCTATACTTCATTTTAAAATTGTTCTATTTTATGTTCATCCACTAATTATCTTCTCACATTCTTTCATGTACATAACCTTACAGTATTTATACATTTGATCATAATAACCTTTTTTTAATTTCTTTCAGCCAGTATATTTGACCTGACCACATAGTTGAATATATATTACAAACTTTCATTGAAATATGGAGAGCCAGAATATGCTATCATATAACTTTATTGTTATAAATACCTTTAATGCTAACAAACTTTTGTTGATCTCTGCCCCTTCCATCCTTGTCTGTCTGTCAGAACTTGATGTATCAGCACCTCGTTCATTACCTGAAAATAAAGTTACAAGATTAAGTCCAGTTAGTTGTTTCATTTTGCAAAATCTTTAAAAACCACATTTTTCTGAAATTTTCTGATATCCTGAGAGAATAGATGTCAAATAGATATGATAAATGTGTTAAAATGAATAGTATCGCCAATTCATGTTTGATTGAAATATAATGGAAATTCTTGTATGATTTACATAAAAGATGAACAATGCAAGAAAAATACAGAGGTTATACTCAAGACATAACAACTTACCTGCCAAATCTATTAAAGAAAATTTACCATGCAATCTACCATTACTCCTGAAATATTAAAATCATTAGTTTACAAACTTTCTAATACTTATTTACAAATAATCCCTGTAATTTTTAAGGTGTTTCAAGACTGAACCACAAACCCTGCCCCATTTTTGTGTGTCTATACCAAGTCAAGAACCTTGTCAGCAGTTTTCATATGCAATATTTGAATGTTGATCCATCTAATGACAGATTTTATGATTGATCATGTTTATTGTTTTTACACATCTTTTTTAAGGCTGGATGATTAACAGCATGACATATTGGATAAACACTGTATGATGCATTCTAGAAGTCTTTTGGTTACTGTCTTGTAAATTTTTACATCATATCTCTTTTTATTTTTTGAATTCAGTTTTAAGCCTTAAATAAGTAAGAATTATGACTATTTAAGAACAAAGTTATAATTTATAATTCATGGAAAGTCCTTTTCCCTGTCTGTCATGTACCTTTTCCGTACAAAGATCTGGAATACTGCATGTGATCTAGAAGAATGTTGATTGGCTGACGTCTGTCCTGATGTCCGTACATTATTACCATGTTGTATAAGTCGTAGAACATCGTCTACACTGTCTATGGACTCTTCCTTAAGTCCAACCACTTGAACTTGGGCTTTGGCGTCTTCTAATACTCGTAATTTTAATTTCTTATTCAATAAATCAAACACCTAAAAAAGATGGGACAGGTCTTAATAAAATACTGATGTGAATTCTTTCTCCTTATGCATTTTCTTCACAAGTTTTAAGGTGGTACCTAACACTACAGGGAGATAGCTCTGTAAAATCATCTAAACGTTTTAATCACGTTGTATTGTTAAGGAAACATTAAGCTTCTCGATGATCAAAACTAGTGTTTGTCAAATTGCTCTATATCTAACCAATTTTTTCAGAGAAAGTGATTGGTTCAATTTTTTTGAAATTTTTATATTTTTTTCCAAGGTTGAAAATAAATATTTTGTCAAAGTTTTATGAAAACTAAACGACTCAAATTAATTTTAGTCGAAGTGTAAGGTACCACCTTAAGGCCATCACTTCGTCCTGTCAAAAACAAACCCAAAGAACAAAGAAACTGTTCTGTTTTTCATTCCAGCATACAATCAAACAAGAATGTGTCCTCGGTACACAAATGCCCCATCCGCAATATCATTTACTATGTTCAGTGGACCGTGAAAATGGGGGAAAACCTCTAATTTGGCATGAAAATTAGAAAGATCATATCAAAGGGAACATGTGTACTAAGTTTCAAGTTGATTGGACTTCAACTTCATAAAAACTACCGTGACCAAAAACTTTAACCTGAAGTGGGACAGACAAACGGACAGAGAGACGGACAGACGGAGGAACGGACGCACAGACCAAAAAACATAATGCCCATAAATGGGGCATAAAAATATTTAACTTGCTGTTATACCAGATATACTGTTATCAACTTTAAAATGCAGACTCGTAAAGAACTAATTTTCTTAAGCTACCTGGTGTATCAGTTAACATGGATTGCCCAAGATTGGAGCAAGATTGGAGTACATGGATCCTTGTGTAAATCTTATTTTTCATGAGTGCATTTACAATTTAATTTTATATCTAACAGCAGACAACTCGTTTTATGTTGTGTTGCATGATTAAATTCTGTAATGTATTATATTTTAAACTTGTCAAGTTTATTCTGCTTCGAATAAATAATTCTTTTAATCTGTACCTATAAGTTTACCTTGGATATGTTGCTTCCAATAATTTAGCACCTTTAACAAACTACTTACTTTCCCACTATAAATCTCAAAGAAACTTGAATGTACTGTCAGATCTGATTTCTTATACTTGGAATGGTAAAGTTTGAACACATCTCTAGCTGTAAGACAAACATATATACATGTATATACATTTAATTCAAGGCTTCTTTCTATTTTAGATAATTTTATATGTTCATGTCTCAAGACCTCACAAGAATCCATGAATTGGAAAACATACAAAACAGCAAAAACAAATCATGATTGTCTATACTTGTAGCCATTTTCAAAGAGATGTCAATTAAACTTGAACTCAACAAAATTTATTCAATTAATACAATTTGATATATAAAAAAATACCACAAACATAAAAAATTAAAAAAACATATTATATGCAAGTAACAAAAGTTGAACTAATAATGATGCTCCCTCTGTAAGTGTTCTGAAAACAAGAATTTAATGAGTGATAAATGTAATAAACAGCTGCACCATGAGCGCATGATACACCCCTCGTCTTGTGTGTGAATTTTTATGCACTCATAATAAATAGTTTCTAATATACGGCGCCACATGTGAAAACCCCCCCCCCTTTTTTTTTAACAAAAAACTCAATAACTCTAAATAAAATTTTGAAACATTTCCAAAAATAAAACAGATCTTTAGATTAAAATAACTAAGAAGTGTGTAAAATTTAAAGCAATAATCATAAATTGTTTTTGAGATACAGCTCGACATTTGAAAACCACCCCTTTTTTAAAACAAAAAACTCAATATCTCTAAAATAAAATTTTGAATCAAAACCAAAAAGTATACAGATCTTAAGATTAATATAACTAAGAAGTGTGTAAAGTTTTAAGCAAGAATGATAAATTGTTTTTGAGATACCGCGCGACATGTGAACCCCCCCCCCCTTTTTTTTTTTACAAAATACTCAATAACTCAAATATAAAATTTTGAATCTTCACCAAAAAGTATACAGATCATTAGATTAATATAACTAAGAAGTGTGTTAAGTTTTAAGCAATAATCATAAATCATTTTTTGAGATACGGTGCTACATGTGAAAAAAACACACCCCTGTTTTAGTTACAAAGTCCCGTAACTCAAAAAGTTTTCATCTTATTTTCACATAAAAGTATACAATGTTAAGTTTCATGAAATTCAGATCAGTAGATCTCAAGTTACGGTGCGACATGTTTACAGCGGACAGACGGATACTGGACATTTGTATACGATAATACTTCCGTCAAAATTTTGACAGGCGTATAAAAATCCATCACATAGCATACAATGCTCACATGAAGCCAAATAACACATTTTTACAATTTCGTAGTTCCTAAAAGATGCAATAAATATTTCATACATGGCCTTAATGTGTAAGAGGTATTTCGTTAACAGGAAGATGGTGATAAATTAATCTGACAATGCATCCATCAGTATGATTTGTATTCTGGAGAAATATGAGACAAAAACTTTATGAGACAGACTGACAGAAAAGCTGACAGAAGGAAAGACATAAACCTTAAAAACCCCTCTTTTCAAGCAATGGTTTTACTAAACATGTTTAATGTGAAAGTAATATAATGTTGTTTTTTTCCAGATGCCAATGAATCCATTTTACGAACATAATATTGCAGAATTTTATTTTATATCTATTCAATTCATTTTTTTAAAGCTCCATAGAAAAATCTTGTTGTTATGCATTAGGAAAAATTTTGCCACTTTCAACTGTGGATCTGACAGTCATATATATGAGCTATAAGTCACCAGATAAATAATAACTATCAAAGTCCCAATCTATTGAGACATACAGTCTTGTAATTCCTTAAAAGGCTTACCGGCTAAACAGTATATACCCTTGGAACAGTCCTGCTGTCCTTTCGTAGAAAAATCTCCACCCATAGTCTGAAAAAAACAATGAAATTCAATTTGAACTATAAACAGCTATGAACTAAAACATTAAAGAAATAAAAAAAAAGTCTACTTTTATTTTATTTCACTTAAAAACTTTATTTTTCTATAGTATTGATTATAAAGTGGAACTTGATAGCATTTCATTTCATTACAATACAAATCTTTTAAAATATACAATAGACTTTTATAAATTAATTTATATCAATTAAGCTTTTTTACATGCATTTTTTCTGTTCCCTGGTCAGCTATGCCAGGGTTGGCACAAAAAACACACACACACATGACATTTGAAGTAGGAATTTGAAATTTAACTAACAGTGCAAAATTTTATACCTAATTGTAACACACAGTGGTTAATAACTTACATGTGTTTTTATTCCTAACACACAAAGGTTTAGTTGATATCTTACAAAGGTTTAGTTGATATCTTACATGTGTTTTTATTCCTAACACACAAAGGTTTAGTTGATATCTTACATGAGTTTTTATTCCTAACACACAAAGGTTTAGTTGATATCTTACATGTGTTTTTATTCCTAACACACAAAGGTTTAGTTGATATCTTACATGAGTTTTTATTCCTAACACACAAAGGTTTAGTTGATATCTTACATGTGTTTTTATTCCTAACACACAAAGGTTTAGTTGATATCTTACATGAGTTTTTATTCCTAACACACAAAGGTTTAGTTGATATCTTACATGTGTTTTTATTCCTAACACACAAAGGTTTAGTTAATATCTTACATGAGTTTTTATTCCTAACACACAAAGGTTTAGTTGATATCTTACATGTGTTTTTATTCCTAACACACAAAGGTTTAGTTGATATCTTACATGTGTTTTTATTCCTAACACACAAAGGATTAGTTAATATCTTACATGTGTTTTTATTCCTAACACACAAAGGTTTAGTTGATATCTTACATGTGTTTTTATTCCTAACACACAAAGGATTAGTTAATATCTTACATGTGTTTTTATTCCTAACACACAAAGGTTTAGTTAATATCTTACATGTGTTTTTATTCCTAACACAAAGGTTTAGTTGATATCTTACATGTGTTTTTATTCCTAACACACAAAGGTTTAGTTGATATCTTACATGTGTTTTTATTCCTAACACACAAAGGTTTAGTTGATATCTTACATGAGTTTTTATTCCTAACACACAAAGGTTTAGTTGATATCTTACATGTGTTTTTATTCCTAACACACAAAGGATTAGTTGATATCTTACATGTGTTTTTAACTTTTTATACCTAACACACAGAGGTAAAGTAAATATCTTACATGTGTTTTTATTCCTAACACAAAGGTTTAGTTGATATCTTACATGTGTTTTTATTCCTAACACACAAAGGTTTAGTTGATATCTTACATGTGTTTTTATTCCTAACACAAAGGTTTAGTTGATATCTTACATGAGTTTTTATTCCTAACACACAAAGGTTTAGTTAATATCTTACATGTGTTTTTATTCCTAACACAAAGGTTTAGTTGATATCTTACATGAGTTTTTATTCCTAACACACAAAGGTTTAGTTAATATCTTACATGTGTTTTTATTCCTAACACAAAGGTTTAGTTAATATCTTACATGTGTTTTTATTCCTAACACACAAAGGTTTAGTTGATATCTTACATGAGTTTTTATTCCTAACACACAAAGGTTTAGTTGATATCTTACATGTGTTTTTATTCCTAACACACAAAGGATTAGTTGATATCTTACATGTGTTTTTATTCCTAACACAAAGGTTTAGTTAATATCTTACATGAGTTTTTATTCCTAACACACAAAGGTTTAGTTGATATCTTACATGTGTTTTTATTCCTAACACACAAAGGTTTAGTTGATATCTTACATGTGTTTTTATTCCTAACACACAAAGGATTAGTTAATATCTTACATGTGTTTTTATTCCTAACACACAAAGGTTTAGTTGATATCTTACATGTGTTTTTATTCCTAACACACAAAGGATTAGTTAATATCTTACATGTGTTTTTATTCCTAACACACAAAGGTTTAGTTGATATCTTACATGTGTTTTTATTCCTAACACACAAAGGTTTAGTTGATATCTTACATGTGTTTTTATTCCTAACACACAAAGGTTTAGTTGATATCTTACATGAGTTTTTATTCCTAACACACAAAGGTTTAGTTGATATCTTACATGTGTTTTTATTCCTAACACAAAGGTTTAGTTGATATCTTACATGAGTTTTTATTCCTAACACACAAAGGTTTAGTTAATATCTTACATGTGTTTTTATTCCTAACACAAAGGTTTAGTTGATATCTTACATGAGTTTTTATTCCTAACACACAAAGGTTTAGTTGATATCTTACATGTGTTTTTATTCCTAACACACAAAGGTTTAGTTGATATCTTACATGAGTTTTTATTCCTAACACACAAAGGTTTAGTTGATATCTTACATGTGTTTTTATTCCTAACACACAAAGGATTAGTTGATATCTTACATGTGTTTTTATTCCTAACACAAAGGTTTAGTTAATATCTTACATGAGTTTTTATTCCTAACACACAAAGGTTTAGTTGATATCTTACATGAGTTTTTATTCCTAACACACAAAGGTTTAGTTGATATCTTACATGTGTTTTTATTCCTAACACACAAAGGTTTAGTTGATATCTTACATGTGTTTTTATTCCTAACACACAAAGGTTTAGTTGATATCTTACATGAGTTTTTATTCCTAACACACAAAGGTTTAGTTGATATCTTACATGTGTTTTTATTCCTAACACACAAAGGATTAGTTGATATCTTACATGTGTTTTTATTCCTAACACACAAAGGTTTAGTTGATATCTTACATGTGTTTTTATTCCTAACACACAAAGGTTTAGTTGATATCTTACATGTGTTTTTATTCCTAACACACAAAGGATTAGTTGATATCTTACATGTGTTTTTATTCCTAACACACAAAGGTTTAGTTGATATCTTACATGTGTTTTTATTCCTAACACAAAGGTTTAGTTAATATCTTACATGTGTTTTTATTCCTAACACACAAAGGTTTAGTTGATATCTTACATGAGTTTTTATTCCTAACACACAAAGGTTTAGTTGATATCTTACATGAGTTTTTATTCCTAACACAAAGGTTTAGTTGATATCTTACATGAGTTTTTATTCCTAACACACAAAGGTTTAGTTGATATCTTACATGAGTTTTTATTCCTAACACACAAAGGTTTAGTTGATATCTTACATGTGTTTTTATTCCTAACACAAAGGTTTAGTTGATATCTTACATGTGTTTTTATTCCTAACACACAAAGGTTTAGTTGATATCTTACATGAGTTTTTATTCCTAACACACAAAGGTTTAGTTAATATCTTACATGTGTTTTTATTCCTAACACAAAGGTTTAGTTGATATCTTACATGAGTTTTTATTCCTAACACACAAAGGTTTAGTTAATATCTTACATGTGTTTTTATTCCTAACACAAAGGTTTAGTTGATATCTTACATGAGTTTTTATTCCTAACACACAAAGGTTTAGTTAATATCTTACATGTGTTTTTATTCCTAACACAAAGGTTTAGTTGATATCTTACATGAGTTTTTATTCCTAACACACAAAGGTTTAGTTAATATCTTACATGTGTTTTTATTCCTAACACAAAGGTTTAGTTGATATCTTACATGTGTTTTTATTCCTAACACACAAAGGTTTAGTTGATATCTTACATGTGTTTTTAACTTTTTATACCTAACACACAGAGGTAAAGTAAATATCTTACATGTGTTTTTCCACTCCCAGTTTGTCCATAAGCAAAACATGTTGACATTCCACCTTCAAATATACTCTCCACTAATGGTTTGGCAGTAAATCTAAAATGAACATCTCATAGAAATTACAAATGCAAGAATTAAATTAATTGAAAGATCTTTCCTTTTTCCTTATATTGATAGTCTTCTTAGTTCAAAAAAAATATTGTTGCTAAGGACTTTTATGTTCATAACAAGTGGTTGTTAAGGACAAAGAACAAAAATCATTCCCAAGGATAAAAATATTACTTCAAGTATTATAAATATGATATGCACTATTCATAGTCTTTAAAGTAAAAAAAAATAAGTGATTGCTAAGGACTTATATGTCGTTGCTAGGGACAAAAATGTCATTTCCAGTATTAAAAATTGCATATTTATATTATTCATAGCCTTTTAAGTTCAAATATATAAGGTTGCTAAGGTGTTTTATGTTGTTGCTAGGGACCTTGAACTCTGACCTTGACCTAATTTTATAGATCTTATTAAGCTGAACATTTTTGCAATTCAAAGTTTCTCTCTTTCTCTAACCTCTTTTGAGTTATAAGCAAAAAATCATCATTTTGGACCTGAAAAACAGTTTTGGTGCCCTAGTTCCATGAAAGTTGGTCCAATAATTTTGGACCCAACATAACAAATATTTATCTCGACAAGACACACATTTTCTCCATTACATTTTATCAGCCATCTTTAACTGTTATTGAGTAAATCTGATAACAAGCTTAGGTCAAAATCTAGATTATGACCTTGACCTTTGGTCAATTTTCATGGTCACATGAATTGATGATCATTGGTGAAGATCCTAGGTGGCTACAACTTACGGTTTCTGAGTTTTAGTGGCCAACCGACATTTGTTAATTTTCAAAGGGGCATAACCCTACCAATAAGTTGTTTAATCTTCTCAATCCAAATGTAACGAACAACCAGGGTCTGCTCCTGAACAAATTCCACCCTTCATTTTTTTTCTTCCTATTATGGTTATGGAGTTAAATTGATAACAAGGTTTTAGGTGTTAGGGGAGATAACTGCTATAAAGGAAATGTTACGGGGTCGTGCCCAAACCACAAGATAGCTTTTAGTCAACTGATACTAGATACCTAATATCATTTTAAAATGTTGCGTACTTTTTTGGGGAAATGTTGTTAAAGTTTGGCGGAAAGAATAATAATAATAATCAGAAGAAATACAGTAAGGTCTTTCCTTATAGAAAAAGGAAAGACCTTAATTAAAGAATGTCCATAGTATACTAATGCTCAACTTGCACCATCATTTTCTATGTTCAGTGAACCGTGAAATTTGGGTCAATACTCTTATTTGGCATTAAAATTAAAAAGATTATATCATAGGGAATATGTGTACTAAGTTTCAAGATGATTTGACTTGAACTTTATCAGAAACTACCTTGACCAAAAACTTTAACCTGAAGTGGGACAGACTGATGAACGAAAAAAGGAACACACAGACAGAAAATCATAATGCTCCTATTAAAAGTGGGGCATAAAAACCATGTGTATCAATATCTAATACGGCACACATCATTCTAATATATGGCAAAATTATCTCAAATAAATTTTACAAGTATCTATCTAAACAAGACTAAACTCCTAGTCCTAGGCCTGTTTAGGTTCTTCTTTATTCAGTTCTATTGTTTTTGCTACTGGCCAATTGGACAAAATGAAGCTCTATTGATTATTTCAAGATTAAATTTATTTTCTTTGAGTTTATGACAAGTTTTCTGACAATATCCTCCAATGTCCAACACCTTTTCTTTGAGTTTATGACACGTTTTCTTACAAATCTTTAAATTTCTATAAATAGAAAGCAAATGTTCATTTCTAGTTTCCTTACCTGTATACCATATCATTTGTAGCATTCTCATCAAAGGCATAATCAAATCTAAATGTTTGGTTTTCTAAGAACTTGGTTAAGTCTACTTTTGTTTTAGGTTCATGAACTAGGACATTTTCTTTGTTGGGTAATGTTAATACATCTATATCCTTCTTCGAAAGCTCTGAAAAAAAGAATCGTTTTTCAATGACTTGATATTGCATAAATATGTAAATGCATTTCAACATCACAAACAAAATTAAATAATTCCTACAACATAATATTTCTGATCAAGCAAAAGCTGGTTGATGTACTGGCTGAATCCCCCAAAATATTAAATATTACATGGTGAATAAAAAATAAAATTTCCTTTTAAGGTAATCTTGACTTTTTATTATTGTGCAACATGGAAGTGCTGATTTATTGATAGACAGCCAGAGCGATAATTAATAGAGCTCTTTTTATTTGGACTTCTACTAGGCAAAGTCAGTTAAGATATTGTACACTTTAATACTCTTCGGTGTTAGTTTTACCTTTTTTATTCAATGGCCTTTTTCTGACACAGACACAAATCTGGTGGTTAACAGTAGGATCAGAAGAAGTTAATGGTCGGAAATCAAGTCCAGCTCGATATTCCCTGAAAAAAATGTGAATTGGGTATTAAGGTTTGATTCAAGTCCATGGAGATATTTCCTGTAAATATATCAAATAGCATGCAGGCAAGACGAACATCTAATTGTCCAATGGACTGACAGTATATACTGAGATTCAACCACTGCACTTTAGACAGCTGAAGTATCAAAATATCAAAATGGAGAAATGTCTAATTGCATGTGAAAATCTGTTTCTCTTATGATTTTTAAATGATATGCAAACATCTTTCTTCATCAATGCTTCCAACAATATGAGCTCCCTCAATTTGATGTCCTCAGGCATGGTCACCTTTTTAGCAAAACAATCTTTTTTTTCAGTCATTACTGAATTTTGACCAATGAAGAATTGAGATCAAATGAACCACATGTTGATTTTAGAAAAATTTTCAATCATTCAAGAAAACCATGAATCAGCTAAGCTTGAGAAAACTTTCTAATGAACTGAAGCAAAGCATTTGTTATGTTATTTGAGCCAAAAATAAGCTCAAAAGTTACAGAAGCATTTTAACCTAGACCAGTGAGAGCTTTCAACATGTTACTGCTAAGACTTTATTAAAACTTACTTAATCATAGCCAAAAACTCCCAATTAGGATCTGACATGTCATAATCTCGTTCATTTTTGAGACGAGCTGCTTCCTGGTTAGCTCTCCTTTCGTCTCTTTTCTTCTGTATACCTTCAACAGCTTTTACACAGTTGGATTTCCTACGAGCTGAAAGTAATTTAACAATAAATAAATAAATGAGTAATAATCCCCAAGGCCAGTCACTACTAATTTTCATAACACTTAAATCAAGAAAGGTGTACTGTTTTATTTCATTGCTTCATTACCTACAACAATCCAGAAAGGTATACTGTTTTATTTCATTGCTTCATTACCTACAACAATCCAGAAAGGTGTACTGTTTTATTTCATTGCTTCATTACCTACAACAATCCAGAAAGGTGTACTGCTTTATTTCATTGCTTCATTACCTACAACAATCTAGAAAGGTGTACTGTTTTATTTCATTGCTTCATTACCTACAACAATCCAGAAAGGTGTACTGTTTTATTTCATTGCTTCATTACCTACAACAATCCAGAAAGGTGTACTGTTTTATTTCATTGCTTCATTACCTACAACAATCCAGAAAGGTATACTGTTTTATTTCATTGCTTTATTACCTACAACAATCCAGAAAGGTATACTGTTTTATTTCATTGCTTCATTACCTACAACAATCCAGAAAGGTGTACTGTTTTATTTCATTGCTTCATTACCTACAACAATCCAGAAAGGTGTACTGTTTTATTTCATTGCTTCATTACCTACAACAATCCAGAAAGGTATACTGTTTTATTTCATTGCTTCATTACCTACAACAATGTTTCTCTTTTATAAAATTAGTGGCACTTGCTGTCTGTTATGTTTCAATTTTTCCTCCAAAAATTAAGTCATTATCTGAGTGACATGCATTGTCAAAAGATTTCATGTTATTCAGTGAAAACAAACTGATCACATTAGTATCACCAGCCAGATTTAGACTATTGAAGTAATATGGCTCTAGATCCACTAATCTGAAAGTCATCAACTTCCAAAAATAGATTGTCTTTACCAATAATTATGTTTAAAATTTCAGGATTTTTAAAAGCATACTTTACATGCCTAACACCATATGTTGTTGACAGGTGTTAATAGAAAAAATCAAGACTATCTACCCTCTGGTATTCCCCACATTATCTGCAGCACTAACTGCTGTGGATGACCTAATTCATATCCTAAAGAGAATAAAACTTAGAATTGTAAGGATATAAATGATAGTTATAACAAACTGATTACCTGCAGCCCCTTTTGGATCTGTATCTGGTTGTTGTTTATTTACTGGGTGTCCATTAGATACTGGTTGTTGTTGTGCTTGATAACTCAGTCTGGACTTGGCAGATGATGGAGCAGCAGCTATATAAAACAATATAAAGATAATGAAATAGGGACATTTGTGGTTACTGTAGGTGACATCAGATTTACAGCTATATAATACAATATAAAGATAATGAAATAGGGACATTTGTGGTGACTTTAGGTGAGACTAGATCTACAGCTATATAATACAATATAAGGATAATGAAATAGGGACATTTGTGGTGACTGTAGGTGACATCAGATTTACAACTATATAATACAATATAAAGATAATGAAATAGGGACATTTGTGGTGACTTTAGGTAAGACTAGATCAAGCAGCCATGTAATATACTGAGCCAAAAAAGTTTAGCAACAAAAATATAAAATTTTATTTTATTACAAAATCATAACAACATATAATTTAGATAATTACAAAATGAAATTATGACATGTCAGAAGTTACATGCATGTTTATCTCTCATATTCACTAGGAATTTCTTTGTATGGTGCGCAGTAGGGTCAAAATGCGAAAAATGGTTATAGTGATATTCTAAATCAATTTCTCGTCAATGCTGCACATGCATTAATGAAGGATTTGCAAGCACCCCAGCATCTTCCCTTAGTCAATGCACTACTCAATTGGCCGGAACAACCTTGTCAAGTGTTGACGTAAAGCGAAGATAGCGCTCCTCCCTTGACGTTAGTTTTTTGTGGTCTGTAAGATTTCTACCTATCCTGTTCAGTTGCAATTTGTAATTATCTGTTTTTTAGTCTCTAAACTGTTGACTTATGCACAATAAATCGAGTGGTGACCTCAGCAACACTCGTTCCAACATCAACTATTCCAAGAGCTTTCTGACGGTCATTTTCAGGGAGGCCTGGTTGACGCCCCATGCAATTTTTTCGAACGTTTATGTGTTTTTCTTACCAATGGTGTGTCTCTGAATGTTAGTGAAAAATAAATTTAGAATTTCGTTTTAAAAGTACAGGTATTGAAGGTAAAACCTTAATTACACGTGCAAAGCTTAAATGGAGGGAAATCAATCACCAGGAAAAAAGTACAACTGTTCAATATTACAGGTGAACCTTAGGATTATATCAATAAAATCTAAATATTTTATTTTATTAGAAAATATTTTTTTTTTAAAAATGGTGCTAAACTTTTTTGGCTCATTATATATACAGAGTGAATTTTGTCACATTCATTGTGGTTTTTTATTTGTTCATGTCCTATTGTGTAGGTATTTCAAGGCCTTTTACAGCCCTTTAAGGAGAAGAACAGTACACAACTATTAAAACAAGAAAATAACATTTTACATCACAGTTTTATTAAACTGTTATAATCTATGTCTCAACGGTGTCCTGATTCTTGACTCTCAATCCTTGAGCATTAGGTGAGTTCCTAACTAAACACCTCCATTAGTACACGTTTCACTTTTAATTATATTTATGACGCTAAATCAAATATTAGTACTGCCAATTTAACAAGATTCTTATTTAAAGGATCATTCAGCTCAAATTTGGATGATATTATCATTGGTTCTAGAGGACAGAGAAGAGTATTTTTACAAATTTTGGTGATGTCAGACAAATATCAAGTTTTGAAAATAACTCACATAACAAGCACAAGATTAAAAATAAGTTTGAAAGCACTGCAGAAAAAGTGCAATGTGAACTGATTTTTAGTAAGTAAAGTTTTTTTTGTATCAAATTAAAATTATGTTCAGTTTTTGTTGCTTCTTTAGTCACCCACTGAATATACACTATGAAAGAGAAAGTTATCCAAGAAATAGGGTATCAGTTACCATATTTTAACATTCTCCCCAGTACATATATAGCTTATAGATTAAAACTGTCCATCCATATTTAATTGTTCTTCCATTTCTCAACAGAATGACACCAGGTGAATAACAAATCAATACCATACCTTTCTTTACCACATTAAGTTGTCTATTTGTTGGCCCATCACCATCTGGTTTCGACCCCTGAAATGAGTTCCTCATATTACTCATAACTCACAACAATAATATGTCTAACTTTACATAAAAGATGTTGGTCCTTTTATAAGTTTAAGTCTGACACAAAACAGTTCATTCTGTCAAAGTTATTATCTCAGTACTGTTAAGTGTTACTAATAATCAATAAAGACTTTTCCCATGACATTTAGGTTAATTAAATATACATTCATCTTCAAAGATTTACTAATTAGACTAATAGTAGATTCAATATTTTATTATAGTAACAACCATGACAATACAATAATATTTCCTTTTGTTTTCATTTGGATTACTTTTGATATGAATGAAAAATAATAAAATGTGTAATGCCTTGTTTAAATTTTAACATACTAAAGCTCCTTGAAGAAATATGTAAGATTCTTAATGGATATGATATATATACACTGAACATAGATTAAATTGTTCATATAATCTACCTTAGATGATTTGCTTTCCCTCCCTGTAGGTGCAGGGGCTGAGACTAAATCTGGATTCAGTAGAAATATAGCCTCTATCTCAATCTATAAATAACAAGAAAATCACATAATCATGATAATCAGTGATAATGCAATGCAATCATAAAATAGAATGTAGAACAAACAGTCAAAGGTCCAAAAATTGTAAATTCAGTTTAAGTTGATTTTTTTCTGTGCTTTGCATAACAAAATAATAGCTTAATCTATATTTATTTTAAATTATTCAGCTTAATATTTGTTAAAAATAATTTTTATGTAAAGTAAATGATTTGGCTAAATATTTAAGCTGTTCAAACATGACAATATTTACAAACAAAAAATATTTATATAATTTTCTTGATAAGTTCTCAATGAAAATAATTGTGACTTTCTGTCCTTATACACATTTTAATTATCTGTAGAATGGTTAAATTTTTGGATTTCTGGGGAAAATGTTGGGTTGCTGCCTCCCAAAATCTCCTTTCATCATTGTCATTAGAAGATATATTTTCTAAACCCCTGTTATTATTTTCACAACGCTTAAGGTGTATTTGCCTGAGCTGCCTATTTTTCAAAATATGATTTATAATAGCCATTTGTAGAATCTCTCTAACCATGCTAACAAAGTGAGGAATGCAGTTCAATACATGTAAATCTAATAATGAAAAAATGTCAGAACCTGCTACAATGACATTAAATAAAATAAAGAAAAAATATTTTTTTATAGTAATGGTACATGAGTATACCTCTTTTATATATTTTTATAGTAATTGGTACATGAGTATACCTCTTTTATATTCCTTATATTTTTTTTATTTTATTGTTTACACCATCATGACCATACTCAATTCACTGAATTGTCGGTTGTGCCATTTTGATTTAAATTCATCCTTTTTCTTTTTTTAAACTATATAGAAAAATGTCTTTATAGACTAGTGTCTCAAAAGTCAACTGTTGCTGATTATTAGTCTTATTTTATCATTATTTGTATGATGTTTATCAAATGATTTGTAAATAAATTAATTATTGTTATCTAAAGTGTTAGGATTAGACAGTTTAGAATGAATTTTCTGAGAGTTGTACTTAATATCCTACTTCTTTTCCTTTAGTTTCTCCTTTCTCAAACCATTCTACAGTGACACTCTTAGATTCTGGATTGGTTCCACTGATAACTGCTGAATGTATTCTTCCTGTAAAAATACATCATGTAAATGAAACTTCAATTAAAAAGTATATAATGCATTTTTATATTTTATACTTAAATTTTTTGTATATTAGAATATTAAACTATCATGACTATCACACAATTTGTGGTAATAAACAGCTGTTTTAAATTTTCAGTTAATTATCAATAAATTGTTTGTGTAATCAATCACATGTCAATCAACAACAAGTGTCATATAATTATATAATAACAAAGGCATGTCATGTGTGACAATAAACTTCAAAATGTACTGTAAAACTGTTGGAATTGTATGGTAATTGTCAAAACAACTGCAAGCCGATATAAATCTTGGAAAGGGAGAAGAGAAAATTCATTTCAAGATAGGTATAAATTAAAACGTATGTTTAACAGTGCATTTTAAATTAACATTATAAATTTCATGTACATGTGTATAGGAACAGACATGACATATAGATTTTTTTGGCACTTCAGTTTCCTTTTAAAATACATTGAATACAAATACAACTAGTTCTACAAATAATACAATTAAAAGCATTAGTTATAACCCATTCCCTTGTAAATTCTTTAAACACTGGATAGTTACATTAAATACACCATAGTTACAATACTCAAAACAGTTGTCTATCACAACAACCTGAAATTATAATATATAAATATACCTGAAACTCAACCGAACCTCTATACTAAATACAGGGCTCACAGACTCACACTACTTCATAATCATAGAGAGAAGTGACTTCTCTTTTCGAAACTGAGAAGGGGAATTGTTGAGATTTGTAGGAGAAGTGCTCATCAGGGTTTACGCTAGGATTTTGAGGGCTTTAGTCACTGTTGCATGCTATTAAAATCAACCTTTTTTTGTGTAACAGCAAGGGACCAAGGATGTATATTACTAGCTTCATCTTTGACTCTGTCAGATTTTAGAGAACTTAGGCATGATTGGCAGTTACATGTATTGTATGATTTGATTGTGTTGGCCCTAATTATGAAAGATTCTGACATGGGATCTGGAAATTTAGTTCACAATTTCTCTTCAGTATGTTCTAGGGGACATTCCTGATCAACAAAAGTTGGAATTTATTTTTTTAAAACAAGGAATCACAGCAAATTAACTTGCAACTATTATCTCTCTGCATAATCATTATCCTTATAAAACGTCTAAATCTATATTTGGAAATCATTTCTATTAAGTTGGAACTGTATAAAATCTTTTAAGGAACGATTATAATGGCTGTAAGGAGGTTGTAAAAAATCAAGAATAGATCATGTTTATTACTTTCGGTTTTAAAATGAAATGAAAAAGTGGACACGTGGATAATAAAATTAGAAACAAGCTGGATTCATCATGTTCATCATGATCAGGAAATTATTATTTTTTGATTGAAATTCCTTTAGTTTTTAAAAAGAGATATATATTTGGTTCTCTCAATTAATTGATACTAAAGGATTTCGTTTTTTATGTTTCTGGTGTCTAGAAATAGTCATAGGAATACTTTTACACATGCACAGTACAGGAAGCACCTGTTGGACACATGAAAACATTTCTGAACATTTGTAATACAGTTCTAAATTTTTATCAAATATGACAAAAATGCTTCCGAATTACAAATCTACATCTATGACAAACAAACTTGAAAATTGTGATTGATTGAGAAAAATTAAAATTCAAATGCGAACTCACTCTGGGGAGAAACAATTTTGATCAAATAATGAAACTATACTCCTTGTTGTTGAAATGTCGACTGACTGATTTTCCTGGAGAAAATAACTAAGTAATGGTCAAATGTAAATTACCTGGGGGTCATAAAGTTGTCAAAAACATAAAGACAAGTAGATTTATAGTATTTGAATGCGAAAATATTTTTACACTTTCAAAATTTAAGCGACGAAATTGATTTGAAATACTTTTGTCAATGTGAAAACTGTTTCATAAATTACGAAAAAAGTTGAGGGCGAGCAAAATCAAAACATGGACATACATTGTATGTGTCCCTTCGGCAGCAAGAGGGTTAATGCGTGTGGAATGCATAATTTTTCCTTTTGGGATAAATTATCTTCTGTCAGCAGTGTCATTCATGCATAGGTAGTTATTATAGTAAGAATACTGATTTTGTTCATAGTTGATCTGGTTACAACTCCAAACAGAGTTTCAGTGGCAGACGAAGAAAATTTAGGAATAAAAGATGTTTGACACGCTTTTTGGGATACAGAATTTGGGAAAGGAATACGACATATTTAATACACCTTATCGCTAATCCCAGCTGACCCGGCCGCTTGAACTTTTGACGTCAACAACAATCACTTTTCCATTGTGGCGACAGATATTTTGTTTTATGACGTCAAAATTTTACGGGAACCTGTGTGATATCCAGTAATGCCTAACATGCCTAATGGCAGACAAATATAGCGATTAGGTGTATGCAAGACATGGATCGCTTATCTCTTAGAGAGAAGCACAACTGTGATAGTCGATTTTGGCATATTTATACCCCTTTACTGCTAGTATTTCAAACTCCTGTGATAATAACTCATTTGGCAATATATAATTTTATGTTTTCTGAAATACTGTCCATATCCAAGGTTTTTCTGGGAGTTTCGGGGAATTGATGTACCACAGCCTCTCAAAGTGAAAACAAGACACTGAATCACTATTAGTCATCCAAAAAATTAGTTTTTAAAATTTTGGTTAAGTTTACAAAAGTTTTAGTGACCAGGACCAGTCATAAATAGTTATTTATTAGCAACCGATTGGGGTCATATTATATTGATTGTTTACCGTCAGTCCTCTGTATGTCGACATTAACACCGACTTTCAATTTTCCCATTTCATCCATGGCTAGTTCACGCTCATATATTATCCAAGAAAGATTTTAAATTAAATCAAAATTTCATATTTTTTCAGGTCATCCGTTAAAAAATTTGAAAGGCATGTACGCATGCGCATTGTTTTGGTACAATTGTACATCCGGTAAAGGCACAAACAGAACGATTGCACACGGGCTGTTCTATACATGTATCAATGTCATAAAACACATCTTGATATATTTGATCGTTTATTTAAAAAAAAAACATTTTAAAAACTAGCACTTAGAATTTGGTGTCTCGATTTCTCAATAAAATTTGTTGAACTATAAACTTTAGGTTATTCAAGATACATCTACAAAATAAAAACAGGCAGTGGTTACTTTTGTCTATATCTTTATAGATAAACGTGAATGACTGAAAATGATATAACAGGTGCCAATTAGGTACCCTGAATTAAGCTGCAAGAATAGTTATTACTATACAAATTAATTTATCCGTATGTCAACATACAATAGTAAGTAAGTAAGTAAATTTTATTTAGAGTCGCCATATATACATAATAACAGATAAAACATGAGCTCTGGTGAGCTCTTTAACCGACTATCACATAACAAATCATGCAGCATACTACCAAATGAAAATGAAAAAACATGTAATATAATGAAAGCAAATCTATTTGATTTGTGAGCCTCCAGAGTCAAAGTTCATGTGGCAAGCGCCCGGCTCTATGTGCATTGAAACGGCGGAATCAGCAAATCACTTGAAGATTATAAAATATAACAGACTAAAAGCATAAAAACAATAAATAAATAAATGTAAGCACTAGCATTTAATGGCAGATAATATATTCAGTAAATGCATAAAATGAGACTTTAACAGAGATATGTTAAAGAAGTCATTCAACTCAATTAATAAATGTTTTATTAAACTTGAATTGGATATTTGAAATTAAGTTTTATTCCATCTGCTGATGCCGCAAACAAATAATTAATTTGCAATGTTTGATACCGTCCTTTACAAGATAACAAATGTGGTCCTAGCTTTGAAAACAATCAAATAATTAGTGAAATGACAGACGGCGAAGTTGTTTTGAGCTTGGACATCGAATAATGAACTCACAATGTCTCAAGCCATTGACTTAATTACTCTTGAAGCTTTGTATCGAACAGTGTCATATAGGGATATATATATGCCAGTTTGAGAGGGAAAGAATAGAAGTCGATAAATTTGAGAGGATTAATACATCATTTAAGGTTTGTTTGAGGAATATGAAAAGTTTAAATAGATATAAACAAAAATTACCAGATGACTTCTTTTTATCGTAATACGGTTAATATAACAATTTATACTGCTCGACTCAACAGTCAATTGATTTTCATTTTTTAATAGACGTAGGCATTTGCTACATCAGCTACCACATTAAAAGATTCATAATAACCGGGAACAGGAGCATCAAGAGACTAATTAATTGTCGAATTGACAGATACTATGCAACAAAACATGATATAAATTAAACACGTTTTTTCATCTTTTTCCTGAAGATCTGTATATTTTTTTATCTTTGTTTACAGTAAATAAAGAATGGAACCACAAGAAGGGAAAAAGCACAATACCACAGGGAAACGAGAAAATTCATATTCTGTCGATGTTTATAATCCGACCAAAAGGCATAAGAAAGACCGAAATGAACAAAACCGACATCACAGACATGAAAGGTCAGAAGGACGAAACAGCTGGGCAGGCTTTGAAGACAGTCAAAACCCAGGGAGAACAGAAAGATCTAACAGTTGGTCTGCTTATGTAGACACTCAGTCGTTTAAAAGTACCAAAAGACGTGACAGCTGGTCAAGCAGTGAAGACAGTCAGACACATAAAAGACACGACAGCTACCCATTCATTAGAAACAACCATAACACTAGGGATATAGAAACAGATACCACAAGGTCAACACATAAAGCAAAACAAGCACCTAGAAGTCCAGAAAGATATGGTAGCTGGCCAACCAGCAAAGATGGTCGGTCACGTAAAAGATCAGACAGAGGTGACAGCTGGTCAGCAAGTGAATACAACGACACACGTAGAAGTTCTAGCAAACGTGACAAGTGGACATCTAGTAAAGACAGACATACAACAAGAAGTTCTGGAGGACGCGACAGTTGGTCACCTATTACAGACATAAAGCCAACTAAGAGGATAGAAAGACGCGACTACAACTTGTCAGACAACAATAGAAACTCGTCAAGTTCGAGAACATTAAAACGTCATAGCTGGCCAACCAGTAAAGACAACCAGACATCAAGAAGATATGACACGGCGAATGACAGAGAATTTGAATTCTTTTGGAAATCACATTCTCCGTACAGTCAGTGGTATCTAAGTAACTTCACAGTCGATGGAATCACGTTTAATTGCACGGAACAATTCATGATGTATAGTAAAGCAAGTAAGTAACAAACATAAACCAATACAATTATTTTACCCACACGTTCATCAATTAATATTGGCAGATGCCAACATAGTATAATATTCTGAATTTTTAAAACTTTAATCAGACATGTTCCTGCAGATGAACAAACTTTCTTTAGAAGATTTTCGTCTTCTCGTAAGTACATCTTGTAATTTGTTTTGATGTAGATCACAAGTGCATTAATTATAAATTAAAACATTGTAAATCACACGAAAGAAATTAAGGTTATTACTACTAGCAAGGAGGTTATATGAGCTCATATAACCTCCTTGCTAATAGTATGTATATATGAGTTTTGCAAATTAAATGATTTGAACTGATCAATAAAAACATTTTTTCAGAATTGTTCAAAGATAAAGAAACAGCATCTGAGATTCTAGCAGAACACGAACCCCGTGAACATAAGAGACTGGGCCGTCAGGTGAAAAACTTCGACCAGAACACATGGGATGACAACTGTATGGATATAGTTATTCGTGGGAACAAAGCCAAGGTAATATAGTTTATTGTTTTAGTGATCTGGTTAAATATACTTACAAACATGATTAACTGCTGCATATGATGAAAAATATTTATGTGTAAGTTAACTAAGGTGAACCAATACATTATTTTCACAAACTCTTTTTAAATGGTCGAGTACAGTCCATTTTTTTATTCATGTTATCCTTTTCTGTTTTAATACTATTCTAGTTACTATTATCAAGAATTTTGGGGACTACCTTTATCCCGGAATTTGTGGATTTCCTTTATCTTGTGTACTATTCAAGTTATAAAACATCTCGTCGTCCTTACTTTGATAGTAATTTTTAAAATTTAAATAACAGCGTTATACATTTTCTTTTTTTTTCTATTACAGTTCGAACAGAATGAAGACCTTATGAAAACTATCTTAAAAACGTTTCCCAAAACTCTAGCTGAGGCCAGCCCATTTGATACGATATGGGGTATAGGGCTATCAGCCGACGACCCTAGAGCTTTGAATAAAGAAACTTGGAAAGGAAAGAACTTACTTGGACATGCCCTGACAAAAATCAGGGATAGGTTTGTGGAAAAGAAAGAGAAGGTAAAACGACAGAAAAAGAAAACAGAAGAAAAACAGCAAAACAAAAAGAATAAGGAAGAAGATAAGAAAATAAGACGATAATTTCACAATTTTAGGAGTCGATTTCATTGTACAAATACCTATATTTATTGTCTGCAAATGCATTTGTTCTCATATTTAAAAATGTAGTGCTTGAATTATACATTCACAATACAATTTGTAAATAAAATGATATTCTTATTCTAGAATTTAAAAAAAATAAATGTTTTTGTATCTTGAAGCAGTTGCATTGGTTTTCGCGACATGGATTTTTCTAATCTAGACCTCATCTGACTTTGTAACGATAGACTTCTGTTAGAATGTTTATACTAATACGGATTTTTCTTAACTTCTACAACCTGTTTGAACCAAATGTTGATAAAATTAGCACCAACGTCTCTAAACTCTTAACCAAGAACAACTAAGAATTACCCAGGAACTCTTATCACGAATAAACAAGATGTTGGAATAATTACAGAAGAAAACTATAAAAAAAAAACCTGAAAAAAACTTTTCTCTTTTAACAGATGGATATCTGTGAAATCAGATTTTTCAATTGTATAATCCCGAGAGCTAACATCACTTTGTGCATACCAGAAAGGCTATCTTAAAACATGGTTCCAATTTGTAAAGCTTAACTCATCAGTGCAACCAATGAATATGACACACATGAAACAAATATTCCCACCGGCCGTTATCAATCAATACTGTTAACCACGCGAAACCAATGAAATTAACACACAAAATGAGAAAACGGTTCGTTCCGTTATCAACCAATTCTTTGAACCACACGAAACCAATGAAATTAACACACAAAATGAGAAAACGGTTCGTTTCGTTATCAACCAATTCTTTGAACCACACGAAACCAATGAAATTAACACACAAAATGAGAAAACGGTTCGTTGCGTTATCAACCAATTCTTTGAACCACACGAAACCAATGAAATTAACACACAAAATGAGAAAACGGTTCGTTGCGTTATCAACCAATGCTTTGAACCACACGAAACCAATGAAATTAACACACAAAAATGAGAAAACGGTTCGTTCCGTTATCAACCAATTCTTTGAACCACACGAAACCAATGAAATTAACACACAAAATGAGAAAACGGTTCGTTCCGTTATCAACCAATTCTGGTGTCAGACCACCAATTACTCCCTCCAATTTAGAACGTATGTAAAAGTAGTCCTACTTTGACACACAATAGTGCTTTTGATGTCATTGTTTACTTAAACTAACCCACAAATTTGCAGAAATGAAACTTTTGGTGAAAGGGAAATATATTTAGACCATTTTGAGCCAAAACTCACTTGTCTATGAGTTTGCATTAAAAATTCAGGATTAATGCACTACATAGTACACTAATTTAAGATTTCCAGAAAACCGGGAGTTATTTTGGTAGTACCTGCCTTTTCAAAATCAGAAATTTGTTACAAGACTTTAAACATTGGTTGAAAATTGGCATGTAGGAAGGTGATGCATGTACAATTCAGGATATACCTGGTTTCCTTGAAGTTAAACTTAAGGTAAAATATTTAGAAAGCTGTGAAAATAGCAAAATTTGGTTGAACAGATAGGAATTTTTAATTGGTGGTCTGACACCTTGAACCACACGAAACCAATGAAATTAACACACAAAATGAGAAAACGATTCGTTGCGTTATCAACCAATTCTTTGAACCACGCGAAACCAATGAAATTAACACACAAAATGAGAAAACGGTTCGTTCCGTTATCAACCAATTCTTTGAACCACACGAAACCAATGAAATTAACACACAAAATGAGAAAACGGTTCGTTGCGTTATCAACCAATTCTTTGAACCACACGAAACCAATGAAATTAACACACAAAATGAGAAAACGGTTCGTTGCGTTATCAACCAATTCTTTGAACCACACGAAACCAATGAAATTAACACACAAAATGAGAAAACGGTTCGTTCCGTTATCAACCAATTCTTTGAACCACACGAAACCAATGAAATTAACACACAAAATGAGAAAACGGTTCGTTCCGTTATCAACCAATTCTTTGAACCACACGAAACCAATGAAATTAACACACAAAATGAGAAAACGGTTCGTTCCGTTATCAACCAATTCTTTGAACCACACGAAACCAATGAAATTAACACACAAAATGAGAAAACGGTTCGTTCCGTTATCAACCAATTCTTTGAACCACACGAAACCAATGAAATTAACACACAAAATGAGAAAACGGTTCGTTGCGTTATCAACCAATTCTTTGAACCACACGAAACCAATGAAATTAACACACAAAATGAGAAAACGGTTCGTTGCGTTATCAACCAATTCTTTGAACCACACGAAACCAATGAAATTAACACACAAAATGAGAAAACGGTTCGTTCCGTTATCAACCAATTCTTTGAACCACACGAAACCAATGAAATTAACACACAAAATGAGAAAACGGTTCGTTCCGTTATCAACCAATTCTTTGAACCACACGAAACCAATGAAATTAACACACAAAATGAGAAAACGGTTCGTTCCGTTATCAACTAATTCTTTGAACCACGCGAAACCAATGAAATTAACACACAAAATGAGAAAACGGTTCGTTCCGTTATCAACCAATTCTTTGAACCACGCGAAACCAATGAAATTAACACACAAAATGAGAAAACGGTTCTTTCCGTTATCAACCAAATCTTTGAACCACATGACACCAGTCATGATAAAATAGGCAATATACCTGAGAAAAAGTGATCAATTTCACAAATCCGTTACGATTAAAATGTTTACTCGTAAGATTTTGTGAAAAGAGCAGATAGTTCTCGTTGTTAATACAATCAAATTCGTGAACCATATATGAAACAAATGAAATAAGCATACTTGAGAAATGATGGTTCATTCCGGTAAAAAATAAAATCTGCGATCCACAAGAAACCAACAATAATTATCATACTGCAGGAAACGGTACACACAGTAATACAATCAGTTATACAATCAAATCCACTGAATGTACTTTTCGTGTAACATCGACTGTGAGACATTTAAAGCGCATGATTTCTGCAACCACCTCATGTCCATGTTATGTCACACCCAAAATATGTCAAACTCGAACTTAAAATCTGTATATATGTTTAACCAGTTAGTGGAGTTGTAACTTGGCTCATAGTTTCAAATATGCCTCTGCATGGCGAGAACAGAGTTGTAAAAAACGTACTTCTATCGAACGCATCATTATTTTAACACTACAGTAAACAAAATATAAGTTTTAAAAAAAAGTGTCCTTATTGCTGTTCTTCATATCAAACTCACATTTAGGCCTTAAGTAAATGTATATAATAGGTTCCTCGAGGAAGGATTTTCCTTAGGGCCCAGCAGTCAGACGTCACTGTAGCGATCTCGGACTAAATTGATATCAAGGAAACACTCCAACCCCATATAAGTTAAGAAAGTACATAGCTCTGGTTTGAGCGAAATCTTTGCTGAATGTTGGACACGGTTACGGGCTAATACCAACAAATACAACTAATACAGATTCTGTCATAATGCATTGTCAATTGAACTGTCGTGTATTGATTAAAAAACTTATATTTCGACAACCACACTTAAAAATACACGTGTATGAAAAAAATACGACAAGGCTTTAAAATTGCGTAAGAAATGTGTCAAGGTGTATTAAATATATAAGCTCATTTACACAAATCCTTCAAAATTATGAAGTCTGTGGATATTGTTGATGGCATTACTATACAATAATCAACCGTCTCTCCCTCAGATGGTTAATCTATAGTTAATAGAATTTATGTAAACGAAGATATCTCGAAATATAAATTTGTTGTAAACTAGTATTTTTAAGAGGCAGCACACAAAAAAAAACCCCCAAAAACCCGCGAATACAAGAAGAGTAAAATTGCAAAGGAAAGAACATTAAAATTCGATCGGATCATGATGTGAAATGGACATTATTGGAGCCTGGATCCTTTTTTTATGCCCACTATATATATATATGTTATACAATTATTTAACTGGTTCTTATGAAATATAACTTTTCAAGTGTATTTATGTATAAATGAAGACCTTTTGTTTATTGTTTGTTGTTATCTATACACCAGGATACGGATATGGTTTACATAATAATGAATATTGAACAAAACGTCGGAAGGACAAAAAAAAAAAACCAAAGGAATTGAGAATAGTGGACAAAACGTACAAAATGAAGGGCAAAATAAAATAATAAATAAATTGGTTCTAAAATAAAAATATTAGACAAAAATTGACAAAATCACTAGAGAAGAGATAAATATTACAAAAAAATAAAGAATAAAGAAATGAGGGACTCCCATCGCTCGAGACCCTCACACATGTAAAGATTGGGATAAACATACCCGCGTTACACGTGTAAATGGACCAACAAAACAACAACAACAACAACAACGATATAACAACGCTTATAATAACTATTTTATTCTGTGTATTTCCTTTTATATAAAATA
Organism: Mytilus galloprovincialis; assembly: GCF_965363235.1. Classification (NCBI taxonomy): domain Eukaryota; kingdom Metazoa; phylum Mollusca; class Bivalvia; order Mytilida; family Mytilidae; genus Mytilus; species Mytilus galloprovincialis. Next base: position 126,904,166 of record NC_134838.1, on the reverse strand, counting down.
ACTCATATGAAAAATGCACGGAAATATTTCGGGGTTTTCCGACTCGATTCTAAAATTAACTGTAGTTTTTGTTTATCAGTTCAACTTTCGTTTTCGGAAAATCCACTTTTCACAGAAACAAAACACAAGTTGGTAAGTTTGCTTTATTGGAAACAGTTCTTTGGTAAGCAGATCTTTAAAATGTATAATTGATGAATATAATTCAATAGATTTCATAAAATTTCATGGTTACAAGTAGGCTGATCGCTGGGCCACTCTCTTTTGTCCCTTATAATATTGAACGAAATATAGTGGTCAAGGTGTCAGACCACCAATTAAAAATCCCTATCTGTTCAACCAAATTTTGCTATTTTCACAGCTTTCTAAATATTTTACCTTAAGTTTAACTTCAAGGAAACCAGGTATATCCTGAATTGTACATGTATCACCTTCCTACATGCCAATTTTCAACCAATGTTTAAAGTCTTGTAACAAATTTCTGATTTTGAAAAGACAGGTACTACCAAAATAACTCCCGGTTTTCTGGAAATCTTAAATTAGTGTACTATGTAGCGCATTAATCCTGAATTTTTAATGCAAACTCATAGACAAGTGAATTTTGGCTCAAAATGGTCTAAATATATTTCCCTTTCACCAAAAGTTTCATTTCTGCAAATTTGTGGGTTAGTTTAAGTAAACAATGACATCAAAAGCACTATTTTGTGTCAAAGTAGGACTACTTTTACATACGTTCTAAATTGGAGGGAGTAATTGGTGGTCTGACACCTCAACGTTACAGGAATCATCTAACCAAACATCTTTAATTTGATTACTGGATTTTGTCTGTTCTGCCCTTGTATTTGAACTTAATTCTGAATTTAAACTTTGGAATGTCAGAAAGAAGTAAAATTGGCAGCTATATATATATTGGAATTGTTCGAGTCCAGATCATAAAGATACTTTCTTATAGGTTTAAATTAACTATAATAAAAAATGTGATTAATCATATTCTTATTTTAAAAATACTCTTCATAGACAATGAGTTGAATGCAAATGTCAAGGCTTATCCTCAAAAATAGATATATATGTATTATCAAATGCATATCCATATTCATTCTGTAGACCATCTTTATCATTATATAGTGGAGGTATCCGTTGTTCTTAGTACAAAGCCTTACACACTTTTATAGCCACCAAGAGACGTATTTCAGGTATGCTTTATTCACAACTTTACTAGATTTAGGACGATTTAGAGCTTGGCTTTTTATAAATAAGCGATATACCGTTCCAGATGTCATTCTTAAATGAGACTTTTTTTTTGCTTTGTTATCAAAGCCATATTCTAATGCCACTAAAATATGGAGTGCACGTGCATTAGGTCACATTAAAGTTTCAAATTTTGAACAACGTTATTGTTGGTCTCGCACGCTAGTAAATACTATATATAAATCATTCTTAAAGTAAGTGTTCATGTTTTAATTCATTCTTGAATAATGAAACAGTGACATTCCTTGAACATGTGTGCTTATCACATTAAAATCGGTGCTTTCCGCAGTTTACAAGTTCTAACTATATTCCTATTAAAATCGAATTAAGTATGTCATGCTCTATGCTCATTTAATATCTATCGTAATTTTAATCTTATTAGTTACACAGTGTGCTAGTGTTGTTGGTATTTTATGTAAACAAAAAATTTATGATCAATTATGATTATTTAAAAATTGACGTCAACTAGATAAGATATCAAAATGAAATTATGCTTTTTTTTTTTCCTTTCAGCATTTCAGTAAATATAGGATTTTAACATCTCATAATCTACTAAAGAAAACCATCTCAAATATGTCCGAATGTGAAGCAGATTCGAGTGGCCACGATGTTGCACATCCCGATACATGTGAACAAACAGCCGCACCAGAGCTAGTTGATGTATCAAGACCAGAAAATAAGTTAGAAACCATGCAAGTTGTCGACACTGAAAATATAACGGAAATAACGAACATTGGTGATACAGAAAATATACCAGAGCAAAATAAGATGGAAACCGAACCGTACGATACCATCGCTAATACGTCTCAAGAAATGTTGAATAACACCGAAGCTATTTGTGAGGAGGCTCAACTAAACCTAAATAACACCACACAGCCTGGAGAGACAGAGAATCTACACACTGACACACAGGGATTACATGACAATAAAAACTATCACGAGACTATAGAAAGCGTGCAAAATGGAAATGAACAGGATAAAACTCAACAAACCGAAGATTCCTCAAAGGAACAGAATGCAGATGACGACAAGAAAGAACAGAAGCTCATTATAGATAGAAAAACTAGATTCAAAGAGAATTCATCAACGGACAAGTGTGCAACTGAATCCATGGGTGATAATAATGTATCAGAGGATGCCAAAGACTTGTCAGGGAATCACGAAGTAGATAAACAAAAACCACCAGTAAATAGAAAGGACAGATTCAAAGAGAATATGTCGGAAATAAATAATGACGGCTACAATTATTTGTCAGAAAGAGATATTGAATTAAAAATTAAGGCTTTAGAACAATATGAATTCTTTTGGAAATCATGTTCTCCCTTCAGTCAGTGGTATTTAAGTGACTTCACAATCGATGGGATCGCGTTTAATTCTGCAGAGCAGTACATGATGCATAGCAAAGCAAGTAAGTCTAACTTCTTATCATGTACATGTATATTAATTTTCTCGTAGCATGTTTATATGTACGACTTTGAGGTGTGATGAGGACGCTAAAGTGCGATAGTCTTGGCTAAAGTGTGATGTTTCTATCGCTGATGTACTATGGTCTTTATGACTCGTTATGGCAAGCTTAAAATTTACATATGTGCAATATATTTTAGAAATAGACTTTTTAATTAGGTATTAAGTATATAAATATTCATCTTTTGTTGTCTATAAAAATATGGTATTTGTAAGGGATTATATTTTTTTGTATGGTTGACTGGTTGGTTGCCTTATCCCAAGTGGCAAATATGTCATGCCTGTTCAGGGGCGTATGACATTTGCGCCGATTTTGAAAATTTTCATTCTTTCATTTGCGCCGATTTCATTTTTTCATTTGCGCCGATTTTATATTTTTTCCTTATTGGATTTACAGGTAAGTTATAGGTAAGTTCATACTTTTACATTGGCTGAGCACAGAGTATAAAGACAAATCAAGTGACACTGCAATTGGTAAATGGCTATCCCAATGTTTCGGGTAACCATTGCTTCCCTAAATGAAATCGATGCCTGCTTCACGTTTGACATTGTCTGACGCTCCGCTCCTTCTGATGACAAACGTCATACATTCTTAGACAACGTACAAGTACACATTCCATAACGGTCAACCAATTCGTGATGGCGTCCATAAAATTAACGAAGGGATGATTTCAACTTCACCATTTGGAACTCTTGGTTTAATAGCTTCTTTGTGAGAAAATGCGAATTCTAGAAATGCCCCCACCAGTACGTATGCCAGACAAAGAAAAGATGGTCTTCGTTATCGACAATTACGCCAAATATAGAAGAGACGAAATCATAAGAAAGGAATATATTAGATGTGTTGCCTCTACATACTCGGCAAGAACAGATTTATGATTTGAATGTATTCCGTTAAGTTTTTATGGATTTGAATGCTGTACATATATTTTTGATTCGTCATTTTAGTATAAACAAAGTGCTAAATATCTTAGGTTTTTACTTCTTGATTTTAAGCCGGAGACAACAGTTATATACATGTTATGATTGACAATTCATAACATATGTACAACTCGCTAACGGAAGAGGTCTTTAAAGATAAATGAAAATAACATTACTGGTATGGAGAGTTGTCTCATTGGCACTCATACCACATCTTCTTATATCATTTCACCTGTAATTTACCTGTATAAAAAATCGGCGCAAATGAAAAAAAAAATCGGCGCAAATGAAAGAAAAAATCGGCGCAAATGAAATGCAGATCGGCGCAAATGCAAAACGCCGCTGTTCAGAACTAAAACGAATAAACAATATATACTGTAATTGGAAAATTTTGGCGTCGGGATATTTTGGCGGTTTCCTCTCAAAAGGCATGTGTTTTATTTTGGTGTGTGTGCTTCGTCCAATTTATATGTTAAATTTTTTAACAACATGCAGTAGTGATCAATTTATATGTGCTTTTAATTACACGTTTATTCACAAAATATCATTGAATTTCTCAAACTAAAAACATCCTAAAGTTAACTTATAAAGGAATCAGATACAGATGCATTTGCAAATAATTCCGTATATCGAGGATTACAGTTGAAATAGAAATATGAAATACAATTTTGAATATTATTGATCAAAATATTGTTTAAATTAGATTATTAATCTGACAATTAGTTGAAGATACATGTTTAGAGGAAGGTTTGATATTCTAATTGTCAATAACGGCGAATAATCAGCAAAAACCTGACATATTTTTGACCTGTGTGAATTATATTTCATGTTGTGTTTTCTCAACAATTTAGGAAAATTGACAATAAGTAAATATTATATAGTGTTGTCAAATAATACCAGGTATTTATTTGCAGATTTATCTATAATGCATAGAAGTGTAGGACAAATACAGATTTGAAATATAAAATATATTCCCCAAACAAATTAACATTACGATATTGTTGTACCGGTGCGCAATTTTCGCGTTTCAGTTTTTAGTGTTTGCTTTATTTTCGTGTGTTTAATTTTGGCACTTTCATTGGATGCAGCAAATAAACCAAAATAACCCAATTTACGGTACAATAAGTTGGTCCTGTAATAGAGTCTGTACGGGATGAAGTTCGGGGAAATTTAGACTGCCACTTGATAATGAGGGTATATTGTTTAGGGCCAGTAATTATGCCTCGCAACAGGCATCCTACAGACCCTCAAAGTGGTGTTGCAAATGAAGAGCGCGTAACGTGCGGAGAGCGTGCGACTCTATTTACATTAGGCATCGTTTCAACGTCTCATTCTGACGTTACTGTGACTTTGTACATCCACACAGCCAAACAGACGCCCCGGGGAAGGGTTTTACTGCCGGTCGGAAGAACACCAAGAGTGACATTACTTCTATTCCCAGTCACCTTTGGGTTTAAAAGAATCTAGATATCAAATTAACAGGTGTCTTCACAATATGGCATGCTTAATAGTCCCAAGCCAAAACAAATACTATGTTAAAACAGAGACTATGCCAAACCTACCATTAACACTAAGATTATTGAAATGCCGAACACACTTACATACCTTTCTTTAAGGTGTATTTCACAATCCCCATATTTATTTTCGATAAAAAATCAAGACTGTAATATAATATCGATTTGTACAAACTAATTTCCCTAATATGCATTTTTTTAACCCAAATCTTTTATGGTTGACCACTGAAGTTAAAAAAATTAATGTAAATAGAAACGCAAGTAAAACTTTATTTTGATACCGAATATTGAAAAACAATTTAAAAGTCTGCTCTGGTGAACTTTTTTCGAATACAATATATATGTTTATCTCTGAAAGAACCACCACCGATCTAGACTATTTAATTAATCCTATCTTACAGTGCTTTTTGAAGATGAAGACATTGCTTATGATGTGCTAAGAGAATCCGACCCTCGAGAACAAAAGAGATTTGGGAGGCTTGTTAGAAACTTCAACCTACAATTATGGGAAGCAAGTTGTTCAGCGATTGTTGAACGTGGAAATAAAGCAAAGGTACAATATATATATTAAAAGCTTCAGTGACATGTGACACATATTTAGCAGCTGAAACAAGTTAACATAAGAAGGGAAGTTGTCAAATTTACTGGATTTAATATGAAATATCAAAAACTTTTAAAGATATGACCGCATTTATATATATATATATAATACTGGTAAATGTATTTATTAATGATAATTTTCATAATTTAAATCACAAAAGGTCTATTCTTTAAACAAAACTCTGAATGATTTTCGTTTGCTTTTAATTTTTGCCTAGTCATTTAGAACAGTGACTAAATTTATATTCTAAAAATTCTCATTTACTTAATCCTATGTCTCTTTGAAGTTTTCTCAAGATGAAAACCTTAAAAGAATACTCCTGGACACTTATCCCAAAACGCTTGTCGAAGCCAGTCCATATGACGTAATTTGGGGAATTGGACTTGAAGAAGATGACCCTATGGCATGGGATTGTAAAACATGGAGAGGGCAAAATTTACTTGGAAAAGCATTGACCAAAGTGAGAGATGAATTGAAAAAAGAAGAAGAAAAGAAAGGGGAGAATCAAAGTGAAGAATATCCAAACACAACGATTAAGAGCGGCAATACCATAGAAAAAGATATAACGGATATAGCTGATGAATCTAAATTAAGCCAGAATCCCAACTTTGCAGAGGAAAATAGTAATTTAGTTGATGACAATAAAACAGTAGAATTTACCACAAATCCAGAAGCTCTTCCTGTTGATATTCATGGTACATCAAGTGTTGAAAATAAGACAAACATGGAAGACACAACAGTTGAGAATCAAGATACTAGTGAGATAGACATAACAAGTACTGGGAATAACCAAACGCCTGAATCTATTATCTCAGAGGCAGATACTAGTGAGATAGACAAAACAAGTACCGGGGATAGCCAAACTCTTGAAATGAATATCCCAGAGGCCGATAATACAGACAATTCGAATCCAAATGCAGTCGACATTTCTAAAGTATCAGAAATAACACACATGTAAAAAAAAATTGAACAGAAACCCATTTTTGTGATCAAACATTCAAACTGCCAAAATTACAATTTCAGAAAACTGGGTTAATAAAATCATTTTATAAAATTTTTATGCATGCCAAATTTTCTAAAATTTAAGCGTGTCCCAAAATATGAGCATGTTATTCAGCGGTTGTCATTGCCTGCTGTTTGCCTTATATTTCTCCTGTCATTTGTTGTAATTAGGATACACCAAGTAGATCGTTTCTCTTTTAAAATTGTTTCTAGGAACCTCCTTAACTAGTTAACAATGCAGTACGGAATTCTTCTCATTGTTTCGTCCATAACGAATGAATGAATTTGAGTAGTTTGAGTTACATGATAGTCTTATAGGCAGTCATACCCGATCTCCTAATTTTATAATTTTCATTCTCTGAGGCCAAGTAAAACATATGACTCCCCAGCAGGGTCTCACACGCTTGACAAGTAAAACACTGTAATATATAGCAGTGGCGGATCCAGAAATTTTCATAAGTGGGGGCCCACTGACTGACCTAAGAGGGGGCCCGCTCCAGTCACGCTTCAATGATTCCCTATATAAGCAACCAATTTTTTTCCCAAAAAGGGGGGGCCCGGGCCCCCTGGGCCCCCCCTCTAAATCCGCCTCTGTATAGTGTATTAAAGTATACATTTAACATCAACATTAATTGACAATCTCGTCATTTATTGAGGTAACTTTAAACAGGGTATCTATGAGGAGTTTATTGACTATATTTACAGTCACCTCCAAAAGTCACCAGGCATGCAATACATATTTGTTTCTTAGTTTATTTATTTTATCATGCAAAGAATTTTAGTAATACGTATATTATTTATCTTTATATTTAGGAAGTTTATAAATTTTTATTATAAATATATTATTTACCAGATATTGTTTACTATGTACCATTGTTATTTTACTGTCAGCATTTCTTTTACTTTTCTCTCTGTGATCAATTTGCTGTTTTTAAGATTATAATGTGTAAATTATCTTTTTTTTTAAATGCGTCGTATAAATTATATAGTTATCCCTTCTTTATTATGTTTACAGTATTCATAATAAATATAATGGTTACAGTATGTATTTCTTTTTACTTAATGTATGAGGTAATAATGGTTAATGTTGCAATAACGTTGATTGTTCAAAACAACAATTGACCTCAGATAACACAGAAGAGAAATGAGAAATCAAGAAAAGAGGTCTCAAGTACTCTTCTTCATTCAACAATTCACACCAAAATCTAGCCCACGACTTTCCATTTACAAAACTCAGTAGCACACAAAACATTCAAACTGTCAAACAGATGAGCACATAAAATAATTTTTCATTGTCAAAATCATAACTCAGAATTTTACTGATGATGTTGTCTTAATAAGGGGCAATAGTACAAACCTGTGTGATCTTTCAGATTTTTCGAGTTTTGCATGCACGTGGAACTAGTATGGTAATTTTATAATTTCATAGCGAAATAAATATATAGAATAAAGTTTCTGGTAAATATGAACATACATGATGGATAAATAATACACATCCAAGTCCTAATTGAATTTATCTGATACATAATGGGCAGGAAGTATGTCTACACGTTTAAGAAAAATAACAAAAAATCTGCAAGGCAAAATGTCTCCCCATCTAACAGGCCTTATTATCTTTTGTTGTTAATCCGAATTCAAACGGATACTATTACTCCATTTTTGGTAATATCCTAATAACGTGGCTCGGTACTTGTACATCCTGACATTTTCAACTATCATATCTTTGTTTTATTCACACATTGTTTTCAATATAACGAAATTTTATGCGACTATCATACAAGTGAAACGTTTAAGGTTTATATGGAGCTATACAACCAAGTTTAATCCACAATGTTATACGTAAATGCTTATACCAAGTCAGGAATATAAAAGTTGTTTTCCATTCGTTTGATGTGTTTGAGATTTTGTTTTTTTGCCATTTGATAGGGGACTTTCCTAGTTGTAGTTTCCTTGGATCTCGATAGGTTTGTTGTTTCATTTTTTTCTTAATAGCTGTGGTGTGCGTCAATGATGATATTTTACGACCTTTATTTAAATTAAAGTCCTTACTATAGTTATTAAAACCAGGTTGCATCCACTATTTTCCACCTAGGGAATGCCTGTCAAGTCAGGAATGTGACAGTTGTTTTTACATTCGTTGTATATTGTTTGAGCATTTAATATTGTCATTTGACTTTGAAGTAACTTTCCCATTTGAATTTTCTTGGAAGTTCGGTATTTTTTTATTTTTTTTAATGGTGTGTGTCAAGGAGATATTTTATCACCTTACCTGTTTAATATATAAATGAGTTTAATGGCAGATTTGCAAGTGTAAACGTTTGTTGTTTACCATAAGTATTTATTTGGAACGCCCACGGACAATTTCAAGGAAAAAATATTCTATAAATTGAGTTCATTGGAAGCGCTTTCTGGCTTTACCTTCATCATGGTCGCTCAAAAAAAAAAAAAAAAAAAAAATCAGCAATGGATTTAATGATTAAAATCGTATTTAAAAAAAAGAAAAATACCAACTGAAAGGATAAATTCCAGATGTTAAAATTTCTCAAAACAATTTATGCCGAAAAAGTAGTTACTATTCAACATTTTAGTATGAAATTTAAAACAGTGTAGCTGTGGCCATTGATTGACACATTAAAATCATTCATTGACTGGGAAAATTTAGGTGAACGTTTGTATGTAACGACCAATGCTCACTATGTACTTTTTAAAGACACTTAAACTATGGGGTCACCAAAGGTTCTCAACACCTAAATAAAGTAATTCGAAAAATTAATCAGAAATAACACGATATTTTGATTTATATCAATTATATAAATCAAAACACAAAGGTTATTCCTGATTAATTTTTCGAATTATTTTATAATTAAAGGCGTTAAGAAACCTTTGTTGACCCCACAGTTTAAATGTCTATCGTAGGTACGTCATGAACAGTGGTTGTTACAGACAAACGTTCACGTAAATTGTCCCAGTCAATGGAAGATTTTGATGGGTCAATCAATGGCCACAGCTACACTGTTTTGAATTTCATACTAAACTTTCCATAAACCAATCAGCCTAACATGCATACTATGCAAGCTGTTGGAAAGAGTAATTCTAGAATGAAAGATATGAAGATCTTTCCTAACTTAACTAGTTAGACTGCTTTAATATCTAAAAAAATCTGCTTTAATATGTAAAAAAATCTAGAACAATATCGAGGATTGATTGAAACCAAGAAGGTTGTATATTACATGTAAATGAATTCACGAGGATCAATTTTAGACTAAACTTGGCTTACCACAAGGATCAGTATCCTCACACAGGCTATTGAACATATTTTTAGCAGACATAAAAAAACAACACCAACGGACAAATCTTCAAGTTTGCAGACGATGGTATAATATGGAACGAAAGACAATATATCAGTTAAGTTACAGAAAAGACTGCAGACACTGTTGATATAATCTTAAAATGGGCTAAAATGAAGAATAAATGTAAACATGTAAACATTGATATGGCATAGAAACACTAAATGTCAGTTATTTCACATCTAAAAACAACCCTTTACTCAAACTACTCGGTGTAACAATGGATGAAAAAATAAACGTTAGACATGCGCACCAATTAAGTACGAAAGAACCAATAACGCCAGAAAAGTAATCAGGGTAATAAAATAAAAGAGACGGAAAATATCAAGCAAAAGTACTCCTCTGTATGATGCAGTCCATTCTCGAATATCCATATAAAAAGATGTGGTATTACTGCCAATGAGTCAACTCTCCACAAGGGACCAAATGACACAGATATTAACCACTGTAGGTCACAATACGACATTCAACAATGAGCAAAGCCCATACCGCATAGTCGGCTATAAAAGGCCCCGAAAGGACAAATTTAAAACGATTCAAACGAGAAATAAAATAAGGCCTAATTTATGTACAAAAAATGAACGAAAAACAAATATGTTACACATCAACAAACGACAACCACTAAATTACATGCTCCTGACTTGGGACAGGCACCGCATTCAGACAGAATGTGACAGGGTTAAACATGTAAGCGGAATCCCAACCCTCACCCTAACCTGGGACAGTGATGTAACAGCATAACATAAGAACGAACTATAAAAATCAGTTGATGAAGGATGAATGCAAATAGAAATCTATTTAGCAAAAACAAAGAGTGGACGTGGCCGCGTACTTGTATATCCCAACAACAAAGAGACACTTAGTACTGTTGTGAGAGTACTCGCAATTACTGACAGCAAGTTAAAAGCCACTAACAACTAATACACAAAATCATGCATCTAACACTAATCTAGTTTCGCAGGTCACATCAACTGAAAATATTTTAAAAACTTGGAGCTACTGATCCAAAGAAAAGGCCCACCAGTTTGCATAGGACTACCAGGAACATCAGGTATAGAAGCAATGGTAGTAGAGGCCAATATATAACCTATTGACACAATATGTCAGTTCGAAAATTAGCAAAAAATCTTTACAAAAACATAGTCGAGCCAATTAAACAACAGATTAAAGAATATATAAACAACAATGAAACGTACGAACAGCAAAATTCTCCATGTGGCATGGACATAAATCAAGCCATCGACATGTTTAAAGGAACAAAAGTGGACTTTAAACTTGTGTAGCTAGAGTTTACTTGCAGTGTTTAGCTGACTTTGCGGTATGAACTTGCTCATTGTTGAAGGCCGTACGGTGACTAATAGTTGTTAATTTATGAGTCACTTGGTCTCTTGTGGAGTCCCATTGGCAATCATACCACAGCTTCTTATTTATATTTACAAAGCTGATGCAGATCTTATGATGATGAGAGCCCCCCGTTACTACAGCAGATATGAAAGCTCAAAGAATGAAAGAACAGAACATACGATTCAAAGAAAATAAGTGGTTCGTGGCCTTATACTTGCTCTAACTCAACTGTGCTAGCATTTACAGGTTGCTGTTGTCTGGATTACTCGGGACCATATGGAGAAGGAGCAGTTTATATATATATACTGGAAACAGACAAGGAACCAGCATAAGAAGACCAGTGACCAGTAGAGGTTCAACATTATTGCTGACCTGGTAGCTATCTTCACGATCTTTGACCATTGCATTGTCAAAACTCAGTGAACATATTTTCTGATAGCCAGCTGACAGCTGTTGGCATCATGACACTCAAATGGAAATCTTCTAATTACATCGACACCAATACATACATTAATGATTATATGGGGACACGACATATCAACATCCTAATCTTGAGTCCAGGTCATTCCAATATAGCCAGAAGCGAGATAGCGAACCAGTTGTCATAAGATGCTACAAAGGAGGCCTCAACATAAAGTGACCAATACAATGATATAACTATCACAGGCAGAATTTCACCAAAAATTGAAATGTCACAGTAGATGAAGCATAAGTGAAACCGATAGACAAAAAGGAGCTGGTACCTGTTGTTGGTAAGGTTGCCCAACTCAGTGGCGGATCCAGAACTTTTCATAAGAGGGGGGGGGGGGGTCAGACTGACCTAAAAAGGGGGGCTCCAGTCATGCGTCAGTGGTTCTCTATATAATCAACCAAATTTTTTCCCACGAAAGGGGGAGGGCGGGTTTTTTATGAAAAAAAAATTTAAAAATTGTCGTTTGTTGCTGTGTAACATAATGGTTTTTTGTTCATTATTTTGTACAATGATTAGGCCGTTAGTTACTCGTTTGAATTATTTCACATTTGTCATTTCCAGGCCATCTATAGCTGACTCTGTGGTATGGGCTTTTCTCGTTGTTGCAGGTCGTACTGGAACAATAATTGTTAATTGCGGGGCCATTTAATCTCTAGTGTAGAGTTCAGTTTCTCTTTGGCAATCACATCACATCTTTTTATTTTGAGCATCCAGACAGATACGAAAACACTACTGGCACCAACAACAAAATAGACCTACGAAAGAACAGCACATATTATAGAATGATTAGAAAGTGCAGGGCGATTTCGAGATCTAGGAAGCCATGAATCCCGAACCTGCGCCTCAATAAAGTAAACCAAAGTACCGCGAGATATACTAGGAGAACTTGGAGCACCAGATTACGATGACATTGATAGTACCATGAGACAAGTTGTGTCAATATTTTGACCTTAGGTTCAGGACCAGGAAACATTTGTGAGCCAGGGATGTACAAATTCATAAAATCACTTCAAGCTTTTTGAATGCCAAAGCATGTGTTTTATTAATTTCACGGATCATGAGGGCTTGATCCGATCCGATTTTATAATTATATTTAGTGTTTTGAGTGGGCGTTGCCAAACAACTTTCAATTTGTTTCTGTCGCTTGTGAAATACATTTTTTTATGTGGAAGAGATCAGTTGGTATTTTACTTATTCTGTAAGTTTATTTAAATGATCATTTAGTGACTTGTAAATAAAACAGTATTTGATTAGAAATTTATCGTACGAATGATTTAAAATAACTGAATCGCATTTATCATGTTTATTTACACATTTACCTGTGATTATGTCTTCCAGTCATCAAATACAGAATTAACAGTTATAAGTTGCATAATATATTAAAATTCATTAAATCTCGGCCCAAACAAATATTACGCAATTAATTGTCTTTTAAAAGAGCGGTCCCTAGGGACACGTTGAAACATATCAATTATTTAACGTATATACTTCATATTTTAAAATAACTATACATATTAATAAAATAATTTAAGTTTTACAGATTTTTTTTAAGTAAAGGCTGAAGTCAAGCTGACTATTTCCGTGCGTAAAGAATCGACAAACTAAGATGTAAGAAAGAAGGATAATAAGGAGCCTGAAGTTAATGCCGACAAGATCCCAATGAATTCTACAAAACAGAAAGAAAACAATGACTTTAATATCAGCAGTCAATCAAATCATGTTAATACTGAGATAGGTGCACAAGTATATAACACAGACTGTCACGTAACTGGCGAGAAAAGTCAAGCATCTAATACTAAAGAGGGTGCATGTGCTGAATGCACTAACGAAAAGGAGGATATGATGAATAATGTGAACAAATCCAATAATTCAAACAAAAGTGGGGACAACACAAAGTCAGTTGCCGATAAAGATCAGACGTCTGCTCTAAATAAGGTTACAGAGGGGGCTAGTGGGAATAAAGGTATGAACGATATCGAACCAGTTGATGTAGAAAATAAAAATATAAAGGACTTCAGCTTAAATAGTGCTAAAGGAGATGAAACACAACTAAGTTTTATAAGTGCTAAATCAAATGATGACACGGACGATAAACATAAACAAAATATTGAGGCAGCTTGTAATCCAGAGACTCTTTCCAAACAACAAGTGGACGTCAAGGACGATAAAGCAAGTACCGGTGCAAAATCTAAAAACAAAAAGTATGTAAAGCCTGAAGATGCCAAAGGCAACTTTTACAACAATATCCAAAACCAACAGAGAGACAAAAGAAATATGCAACAAAATCAAAATGGACAAGTGAAAACAGATGAAAAAAATAAAAGAGATCAAAAAGCAAGTAAAGGAGCTACTCGTGATTCAAATAAAAAACCCAAAGAGAATGCAGCATTGAGACAAAAAGCGTTCGAGGCTTATGAATTCTTTTGGAGATCACAATCTCCCTACAGTCAGTGGTATCCAAGTGATTTCACTGTCGATGGGATCAAATTTAACTGTGCAGAACAGTTTATGATGTACAGCAAAGCAGGTGAGAATTGTTCTTTTTATCGTAGATCACAGTTGAAGGATAAATACATGTGTAGACTTATGAATAGAATTCCCAAGTAGAAGTATTTCCCCTCTGTTTAATTAATTAATCTCCTGTTTTATTTTTTATTTTAGAATATGAGTAACAGTTAAATTATCTATGTTACTACGAACATTTACTGTTACCTCGGATTTTTTTTAACAAAAACATGTATTTGATGCACTTATTCAAGGTTTTAGTTTATTATATGTAGCTTTATAACTTTTCTAGTATTATTTGGGGATGAACAGACTGCAGAAAAAATACTCAATACCTCTGATCCTCGTAAACAGAAGGATTTAGGTCGACTTGTGGAAAATTTTGACAAAAGCTTGTGGGATGATAGCTGTTCAGCAATTGTTGAACGTGGAAATAAAGCAAAGGTAATATTTCTAAAGTAAATAACCATCAAACAATTTTTTTTTAAAAGAAAAACCATGCTGAACTGGTTGAATTCGTTCTTTAAGATTTTTCTGTTTTTGTGTTTTTCTGATAGGGTTCAATAATATCAGTAAACTGCATTTCTTTTTAAAATTTGCTTATTTAAGTAAAATTCATTTGGAATGCATGATGACGAACGATTTTTGTACTTTCCTTGTAAATTCCTTTTATAAAAAAGCAGCAAAATTGATTATTTAAGAATGTCAGGGGAACAGTTTAATCCAAACCATTCTTTATTTCAGTTTTCACAAAATAAAGAACTTAAGACGACTATTCTAAAGACTTTTCCTAAAATGCTTGTCGAAGCTAGTCCTCAGGACAAAATCTGGGGTATTGGACTCGAAGAAAAGAACCCATTGGCTTGGGATTGTAAAACATGGAAAGGGCAAAATTTACTTGGAAAAGCATTGACTAAAGTGAGAGATGAGTTGATGGAGATAGAAACTAGTCAGAATACTGTATGTCAAAATAAAGAAACGAAGGCAGAAAGAACGACAGAAAATACAATGAATAGATTAGTAGATTCTGATCCCAAAAAAGTCGACGAGGAAGAAACAAGTTTAAGTAATAACAGCAGAGCAGAAAAAATATCCGACGTGTGACAAAGGAGCAGCAAATGTATTCCTAATCTTATCAATGCAAACTAACTTTGAGAACAATGGAGCATTCAGAATTGAGATTTTATATAACGGATACAGATTTTAATTTGTTTGATATAAAGCATACTTCCTAGACACATTGAAGAAAGCACATAAATAGTTATTCGAAAAAGTCGTAGAACAAGTCTGGAATAACGAAGGTACAAAGCCTGTGAAAACATTTAAACAGAAACATAAAGCGATTGAAATGAAAAATTGAACTTTCACTTTACAGGGTTTACATTATCATAATTGCAGCACTAGATCCACCATTTCTATCAAAAATCTTAAAATAGTTAGTAGAAAGAAACAAGTGTTTTCAAATTTATATTTTGTTACATCATGTGATTGACTTAAAACATCAAGATTCGCGCGGTCCGTTTTAATATCTGATTGGAATGCACTGAAATTATGATATTATTCTTATTATACAATATTTATTACCTAAAAGTGTTTTGAGCAACGCACGTTTTACATTTCAAATTTTAAGTACGATTTATTTTTATCACTTACTTTGTTTATATTTATGAAATCTTAATTCAAATGGTTTTTTTTATCTATCTATCTATTTATCTTATAACACTTAATTTAAATTTATATTAATTTTTATGATGTAACATATCATACTTCCCAAGAGGTTTATACATTTTTAAAACATTTTATACATGTATATTTATTTTTTATAACATTTGAACATTTTATTGTGATAAACATTGGGTACAAATTTTAAATATAGATCTGAATATTTATGTTTTTAATATATGAAATAAAGTTTTTAAAATAGATAAATAATGCGACATTTGTAGTGTGTATTAATTGATTTATAGAATTATAATAAACCATGACAATTGTAAAAGCCATGACTGCACCATATATACACTGACGTACTTCTAGTGAAACACATTTACAGAACTACAGTAGAATACATATGCAAACAAGAATGTGTCCCAAGTACACGGATGCCCCATCCGCACTATCATTTCTATGTTCAGTGGACCGTGAAAATGGGGTAAAAACTCTAATTTCGCAATAAATTAGTAAGATCATATAATAAGGAACATGTGTACCAAGTTTCAAGTTGATTGGACTTCAACTTCATCAACAACTACCTTGACTAAAAACTTTAACCTGAAGCGGGACGGACGCATAGACCAGCATAATAGCCATAAATGTAGCAAAAACACAACTCGCCAAAGATACCAGCCTTTTGATATGTACGACAGACGCATGTTTCGTCTACAAAAGACTCATCAGAAATCTATCAACTAAAGGGCCAAATAAAGTATGAAGTTGAACACTCATTCCTGTTTGATATAAAACATTATATATAAACAAGTCTAAATTGAAAACAACGTTCAAACCTATGATTGCGTTGGATAAAAACCGCAATTGTTATACGTGTGCCTGTAAAAAAAATAGTTGTAGAGGGGTCTAAATACAGCACAAACAATTTTTTCGAAAAGACAAAAAAAAAGTGAAAAAGTATATTGAAACAAAACTCATTTGGCTGACAGGTCGAACAACTGAAGTTCTTAAACCCTGCTAACTGCCATTGACGATTGTCAAATAAATTGATCACAAGATGTAAACAAAATTTGATTATAATATTAATTTAATATCAAACAGAAAAAATAAACTTGCGGCAAAGATGGTAAACCACGAACATGAGGTGCAAATTTGTACACCATATCTGGATTTTGATAATTAATGTCTCTTCAGTGATGTTAGGAATCGAAACGGTATTTGGAAGGCCATAAAATTTGCCTCAATTTAGGCAAGACTCATGAATTTTGAAAGATAGGGTTGAAATAGGATGAACGGATCATATGAACCCGAAAGCAAATAAATATATAATACAAGCCCAAACGAACAAACATTAACAAGTCTAAATTGATAACAACGTTCAAACCTATGATTGCGTTGGATAAAAAACACAATTTGTACACATAATCATACTAAACCTTGGTAGAGGGTTCTAAATATAGCACTAACAACATTTTACAAAAATGTGAAAAAGTTTATTTGAACAAAACGCATTTGACTAACCGACCGAACAACTAATATCCTTAAACCCTGCTGACTGAATTTGTCTTGTATACGATTAATTTACTAGTATGTAACTGGTAAAAAGCTCATCAAAACTGAGCTTATGTTTATATGTTTTATACTATCCTGAATTAAAATAATGTTTTCTTTGCCTATAAAATTGAGAATGGAAATGAGGAATGTGTCAAAGAGACAACAGCCCGACCATATCTAGCAGACAACAGCCAGAGGCCACAAATTGGTCTTCAATGCAGCAAGAAACTCCCGCACCCGGAGGATTATGTATACCAAAATAAAAGATTGTAGCAATCACGGCTAACTAAATTGCCTAAAATAACGAGCACAGCCCATACCGTAAAGTCAGCTTTTAAATTGATGACATAATGTGAAATAATTGTAAAAAGTAAACCATTAAATAGTATTTATGTCCGCAACAATTTCAAACTATTATGGAAGACAAAATAATCAACGACAACCAATGAATTACAAGCTCTTTGCATTGGATAGGCACATTCAAAATAGGTTGAATTGAGGTTCAACATGTTTGTATGCGCTGTACCCTCTTAATCGTAGACCGGAATATAGCTGTACAATAATGAAACAACTGTACCCTATAGCGACAACGGCTTGCCCGCCTCATAATTTATTACTTTTGAAATTCATTTGTCATTTGTCTTTAAATTTATTGACCTAGTTTAATACGCTCACAAACAAAATGTAATGAACTTTTTAAAGTTTCTTTTATCCTTTTATACATTTCGCGGTATATAATTGAATTTCTATAAATATCTTTCATATTCATGAATATTAAAAAAAAAATAGTTCAAGAACTATTTATAGTAAATGATATTGAGTAAAGAGGTTTAACCAAGCTGATATTCATATTCATTTGTAGTTTCGTTTTCGGTTGACAACAGTTGTGAAGTAATGACAGTAGTATAAAAGAATGGTGTCATAAAATCAATATATACATTTTCGAGAAATGCGAATGCTCTTGGTACAACGTATGATTTTCTGCACATGTTTGTAAGTTTTTCACTGAATTCAAATGAGGAGATTGACAAGGATCATGGTAATGAGAGGACTTGAAGCCAGGGGAAATGGGGGAGGAGTGCGAGTGAAATAGGGATATTCTGGGGAAATTTTTAGAACGATTCTCGTCTGGTAGTTGGGGAAGGGAAGTATAATTGGGAGTAGAGGGGAAGGGAGTTGGGGTAAAGAAGTAGTATCGGGGATCTCATATCCCCTCTGAAACTCAAGGTTACCTTAAATTTAAATTCTATTTATACTCGAATGCAATTAATTTATCTTTTAAACTATCATGAATGTAAGAAGAAAATTTGTGGACAGTCACAACAACGACTTTTAACATTTTCTGGAAACCAAACCTGTTTATTTGAAAAAAAGATTACGTGAAGTCATAAAGAGACATCGAGATTATTTACGAATACAAAATTATACTTTTCCAGAGCAAAGAAAAACAGGATGAGTGGAAACGCTAATAATCGTCGGTATCAGGGCGAAGGAGCGGGCCAAGCTTCAGGGAATTCTTCCCGTCACGTGACAAACAGAGGAACAAATAACAGACAAAGACGAGCTAACAGACCCAGCAAATTTGAAGATGTTTCTTTTAATCAAAGAGACGAATACGAGTATGGAAACACTAGTTATCCGTATCAGGACGAAGGAGCACATCAAGGATATGGGACTTCTTCCGCAAGTGAAGAATATAATTACACGCCATACTGGAGATCAAATGACAGATATTGGCAATCTAACAAAACCAGAAAATACAACGAGTTTCGTCCAAATCAAAGAGGTGTACATGGGAATGCAAACAAAAGTAAAAACTCTTCTCTACGACAAAAAGCAATGCAGGAATTTGAATTCTTTTGGGGATCAGACTTTCCTTACAGTCAGTTTTACCCATGTAAATTTACTGTCGATGACATAACTTTCAATTGTACTGAACAGTTTATGATGTACAGCAAAGCAAGTAAGTCATGCAACAGTAATTAGTGTAGTATTGGGTGAATTTGTCTTGAAAACAGGTATTTGTTTTTATTTTGGGTTTTCAATTAATTGTTGAACATTGATTTAAAAGAAAATTTGATGTAATATCACATTTGGAACTATTTAACACCGAGAATGTAATACTATTCGTGGTCTCGTGGTAAGTACGGATATACATTTATCTTACTATCTATTTATATTTCTTGGAATATCAGACACGTTTAGACCATGAGTATTTAGTATATGGCGTTAGTGGGAGTGTTTTATTTTGATATTGGGGTAGTAGCAGTGTTGCGTGCCTTTTAAGAATACTACCATATGGTAAATTATGTAAATGTCCAAAAAAGAGAATATTTAAATGTAAAAAGAAAAGGCGCAAGCCAGGGCCGACCTTGCAAGGGCTGTATATAACGTTGAAGAAATCTGAAACACATGCAAGTTAACAAGGTGTGGTTATTGTTAGTA
Source organism: Mytilus galloprovincialis (assembly GCF_965363235.1). Taxonomy (NCBI): domain Eukaryota; kingdom Metazoa; phylum Mollusca; class Bivalvia; order Mytilida; family Mytilidae; genus Mytilus; species Mytilus galloprovincialis. Next base: position 126,884,087 of record NC_134838.1, on the reverse strand, counting down.
GGTTCTTAAGGACGTTTGCTTGTCATGTTTTGGAATTTTGTCAGATTTTCAAAATCCTATGGATTTATCCATTTGAATGCCTTATAAACTTTTACCCATGGACCCATTTTTCTTTTTGGGGAAGACGGCTTCAAGCCGTCAATCCCCAATGGGGTTGACCAGAGTGACATTCCCTCACATCATTCATTTTGTTTTTATAGTGTGGAAAACCCCCCAACATATCTTACTAAGAATGATGAGACGGGGAGACACAAATGAATAAATTGACTTTAAACACTTTTTTACACATTTCCCTTCTGTTTCTCTCGAAATTATCGTATATCGAGCTCTCCTTTATACTATTTACGTTTCTTTTACAATCCGGAAAAATCAGTATGACGAGATATTCTAAATATGTCCAATCTACATTATATTTTATAGTGACGTCATTGTTGGAATGCCACACTACGCATAAGCAGGGATATCCTTCACTGGTTATTTACACCATTCTCAAAGATTGTGCACTTATTAAAAAATAGTATTTGTTGAATTTAAACATAATGATGTTTGCTGTAGATGATTTAAACATCAACATGCAATACTTTAATTTGTAGGTCAACAACTTTCAAAGTAAACAGGAAGTCCGAGGGGCTACATGAGATCGGGGAGAGAAACGATCTTTTCCGTTTTTTCTGTAAAACTCTGTTTTGAGAATCTTCCTCCAATTCAGGAGCACCTCAATTTATGAGCTAATTATCCACTAAAATAAACACTTAAAATGTGACATTTAGTATATGATGAGTAGTCTTTCATTAAAACTATATTTTGTGTACCAACATAATCATTGTAATAGTTACAAAAAAATTACAAATGTTGCATTTTGTAGTTTAAACCTATTTATTCATGAAATTTTACAAATATTTCAAAATGTAGGATTTGGAAACAATCTTCACACAGTTTAAATCAATCATATTGTTATTTTTATTAGTACCTGTATTCCTGTGATGAGAGATATAACTGGGAACTTTATCAATGAAAAATTAAAACTGAATAGATTTTTCAGTCCTAACTTTCTTAAGAAAAAAATTAAAAATTTTAAGAGTACTGTCACAAAAAATGGAAAATGGCCCTAGCCTACAGTTCAGTCGTACACTAATAAGATTTCAAAAATAATTGTAGTTGTTGTTAAATGACAGAATTCAACTAGTTGAATTTTAGATAATTTAAAACTATCAACTTTAATTGAATGTTTAGATTTAAAAGATGCAGATCTCTTCCATTGGTCTAAATTGAATCCTAAACTAAAGAAACGAAATTACATTAAACAACAATTGATTCCAATAGTGTCAACCTTCCACATGTTCTAGCTGTTCTTTTTTTCATTCTTTATATGAAGACTATCAAAAGATAACCCCCCCCCAAAAAAAATGAAATAGAAACAAGGGCCGACTTTCCCCTCAGAGCTATTCAGCTCTTTGATTTATAAATCTTTTACATGTATAATTATAAGCCATTTGTAAAAGTCTTATGAAATCTTATTTTTCAATAGCTTTTGAGAACTTAAACTGGTCAATGATAAAGCTATGAAAAAGTCAAGAGAGAACATTTTCCCGCCAATCCTTACTACTAAGGACACTGCTGTAATAAATATAAGACTAAAGTGTAGCCAGGCAACGAAATTTTTCAATATTAATTCCTTGTTATTTCAGTATAGATTATCGTAAGATATTTGCAGCAAGACACACTGTGGTCCCTTTAGGCGAGTAAGCGCAGCGAATGAGATAGAAAGCTTCACATTGTGTCGAGCTGCTGATATTTTACGACATCTATACGAAGAAAACCCGACTATCTGTTTACCGTTCGAATACTAGTCTTTTCACCTTCCTTAGAAGTTTTACCTCCTATACTTCAAATGCGTTGTTTTTCTTTCATAACCAGTGATGTTCAAATAACAGACTAAGTGGTCATGACCATGTTGTGAATACACACATTTTGAATGTTTGCAGAAAAGCCCTCATGGAAGTATTTCACATTTTCTTTTTCTTCTCATTTTCAGTGTTGTTTAAGGACAAAGAGGTTGCAGAAAATGTACTTAAGGAAACGGATCCTCTTAGACATAAAAAATTAGGGCGACAGGTTAAATATTTCAACCAAAAAACCTGGGATGCACATTGTTCGGCAATCGTTGAGCGAGGAAATAAAGCAAAGGTAATTAGTCGTCTGCTACTTAACGTATAAAACGTCTTTAGTGACATATAGTTTGCAGTTGGTAAACGTCTGTAATAAAATATTTCATTGATATTCAGAACAATAGCAAACTTGTTTTAAAGCGGAAGAATAATTTCCTCCTCCTCCTTTTGTTAGTACGTCGATTGTTGTATGTTTAACGTCCAGTGGCATATATTACATGCATATCCAGGACACTAACACATTTATACAATAGGTATGTTATGCATGGTATGTCGACCAAGAAAAATGGTTGTGGAATGCGATAGGAAAATTATGGTATTTAAGATAGGGACACAAAACGCGTTTAACGTCCTCATTCCATCCGGTCGTGACTGCGTATTTATAAATCCCGCTTAGCAAGACGGACACCCTCTTTTACAGCAGCAGTAAAAAAAGTTCAGAGATAACCATGTTTCTATACCATCTACGTGATTCTAAATTTCAAGGAGTGAACAATATTTCATCCGGATAAATTTCAGGGGTACTCAAATACACATGCTATAACGGAACTTGTGTAGGAGTTAATATTACCTCATTACAAGCGTTTACATATGTTGAACCTCAAACTAGATTCGTTGATAAAAGATATGTGGAAAAGATTTAAATATTTTTTTCTATGTTCCGATCCCTCCCACAGAAAGAGGGAAAAACCAACTCGCTCGCGCAATCAATCAATATCAATACAAAATTAAAATGAGATGCATATCTTCATTTGGTTAAATGTAATTCTGTATATATATATTTGTTATATTCTCTGTTATTATAAAAACGTTTGTAGATGTAGATAAAAAAAAATCTATAGAAAAGGTTTAGTTAAATATATTATATATACTGACAAACAGCATGTTTTATTTCTTTCGAAAGAAAATGAATATATTAATTGAATGTTTACCATAAATGAAACTTTTGTGCACCTTTTTAGCTCACCTGGCCCAGAGGGCCAAGTGAGATTTCCTCATCACTTGGCGTCCGTCGTCCGTCGTCGTCGTCGTCGTCGTCGTCGTTAACTTTTACAAAAATCTTCTCCTCTGAAACTACTGGGCCAAATTTAACTAAACTTGGCCACAATCATCATTTGAGTATCTAGTTTTAAAAAGGTGCCCGATGACCCGGCCAATCGCTAAAAATATAACATAGGGGTAAAATGTAGATTTTGGCTTATAACTCTAAAACCAAAGCATTTAGAGCAAATCTGACAAGGAGTTCACTTGTTTGTCAAGTTAATAACTATCTACCCTGAAATTTTCAGATGAATTGGACAACTGGTTGTTGGGTTGCTGCTCCCAAATTGGTAATTTTTAAGGAAATTTTGCCGTTTTTATACGACCGCAAAAATTTTAATTTTTTGGTCGTATATTGCTATCACGTTGGCGTCGTCGTCCTGCGTCGTCGTCGTCGTCGTCGTCGTCCGAATACTTTTAGTTTTCGCACTCTAACTTTAGTAAAAGTGAATAGAAATCAATGAAATTTTAACACAAGGTTTATGACCACAAAAGGAAGGTTGGGATTGATTTTGGGAGTTTTGGTCCCAACATTTTAGGAATTAGGGGCCAAAAAGGGCCCAAATAAGCATTTTCTTGGTTTTCGCACTATAACTTTAGTTTAAGTGAATAGAAATCTATGAAATTTTGACACAAGGTTTATGACCACAAAAGGACGGTTGGGATTGATTTTGGGAGTTTTGGTTCCAACAGTTTAGGAATTAAGGGCCAAAAAAGGGCCCAAATAAGCATTATTCTTGGTTTTCGCACAATAACTTTAGTATAAGTAAATAGAAATCAATGAAATTTAAACACAAGGTTTATGACCACAAAAGGAAGGTTGGGATTGATTTTGGGAGTTTTGGTACCAACAGTTTAGGAATAAGGGGCCCAAAGGGTCCAAAATTGAACTTTATGTGATTTCATCAAAAATTGAATCCTTGGGGTTCTTTGATATGCTGAATTTAAAAATGTACTTATATTTTTAATTATTGGCCTAGTTTTCAAGTTGGTCCAAATGGGGGTCCAAAATTAAACTTTGTTTGATTTCATCAAAAAATGAATAAATGGGTTCTTTGATATGCCAAATCTAACTGTGTATGTAGATTCTTAATTTTTGGTCCAGTTTTCAAATTGGTCTACATTAAGGTCCAAAGGGTCCAAAATTAAACTAAGTTTGATTTTAACAAAAAATAAATTCTTGGGCTTATTTGATATGCTTTATCTAAACATGTACTTTGATTTTTGATTATGGGCCCAGTTTTCAAGTTGGTCCAAATCAGGATTCCATATCAAGTATTGTGCAATAGCAAGAAATTTTCAATTGCACAGTATTGCACAATAACTCCATTAGAAATTTGAATTGATATCAGTTTTGGAAAAAGGGAAACAGGGATGTGAAAAAAAAATTTAAATTTTTCTCATTTCAGATTTCATAAATAAAAAGAAAATTTCTTCAAACATTTTTTTGAGAGGATTAATATTCAACAGCATAGTGAATTGCTCAAAGGCAAAAAAAAATTTTTAAGTTCATTAGACCACATTCATTCTGTGTCAGAAACCTATGCTGTGTCAACTATTTAATTTTAGATTTAAATAAGTTTGAAGAAGAAATCTTTAATTGATTTGTAAAATCTTGACATTTGTTTTGTGTAAAAAAACCCATGTAATGTCAAAAATTTGATCACAATCCAAATTCAGAGCTGTATCACGCTTGAATGTTTTGTCCATACTTGTCCCAACTGTTCAGGGTTCGACCTCTGCGGTCGTATAAAGCTGCGCCCTGCGGAGCACCTGGTTGGTTATTATTTTGAATACTGTTCTAGATAGAGATAAACTTTAAACAGCAATAATGTAAAGTAAGATCTAAAAAAAAGTCAACATAACCAAAATGGTCAGTTGACCCTGAACGAGTTATTGCCCTTTATAGTCAATTTTTAACAATTTTCATTAATTTTGTAAATGTTTGTAAATTTTTACAAAATAATTTCCTCTGTATCTAAAAGGCCAAGTTTATTATAGACAGAGAAAATTGTAAGTAGCAAGAATGTTCAGTTAAGTAAGATCTACAAACACAGTTTTTGTCATGAATCCACATGTGTCCTTCATAGACCAAGGTGAGCGACACAGGCTCTTTAAAGCCTCTAGTTTGTTTGTGTTTCAGTTCTCTCAGAATGCAGAACTTAAGGCAAAAATTGTTGAGACTCATCCTAAAACTATTGTGGAGACCAGTCCACATGACAAGATATGGGGTATTGGACTTCATAAAAATGACCCCTTGGCTTGGGACAGGTCAACATGGAAAGGACTGAATTTACTTGGACAAGCTTTGACGAAAGTGAGAGATGAGATAATAAAGGAAGAGAACGAGGGAGTGAGAGATGAGATTAAAGAGGAAGAGAAAGAGGGAGCGAGAGATGAGATTAAAGAGGAAGAAAACGAGGGAGCGAGAGATGAGAGAATAGAAAAAGAGAACGAGGGAGCGAGCGAGAGATGAGATAATAGTCGAGAACAAGCGAGCCAGAGATGAGATAATAGACGAGAACGAGGGAAAGAGAGATGAGATAATAGAGGAAGAGAGCGAGGGAGCTAGATCTTAACTCATCATATTTTTTAAATTGTTCTATGTGAACTTGAGGGATCTTACACTGACAAGATATTGATGCATTAAAGGATTAAAATGGCCTCCTTTTTAGATTAATTCATACATTTTTGTATAAATCAAAATTATCAGTCGAAAAGGTGTTTTACAATGATCACCAGTTCAGTTGATTCCTAAATTACCAATAAACATATTCTACATAGTGTGGTATAAGTTATAACGCCAGGCTATGCGTAGGAACGATTTTGACTCTTTTCAGTATGTTCTTTTTAACCGGACCCGATTGTGTGGTGTTACATCAAACAAAGTCTACCCGGAAGACAAAGTAACATAACTTAAAGCACTTGTTGATTGTTTCTAGGTCCTCATCGTGAATGTGTATATAAAATGTACTTGTATAATTCATAATAAAATATTGTTTACGCCAAAGTCTACCCGAATTGTTTCAGTTTGATAAGAAATCTGCTCCGGTTCTAGGAGCCGTCTTAAACTTACATTGAGGGGATAGCTTTTTTTTCTCCGTGGTGAAGCACACGTTTACCAGTATACAAATCCATCTATATACTTTAATGTTAATGTTTAATTATGTCTATAAGTTAAACAGTTTCAAAGACAAGTGTGTGTTGAAGGCCTCGCTGTGACTTTGAGATGAAGAAGAGCAATTAAATTGATTTTTTTTGCGTTTTTTTGCTGTGCATGTACTGATTTAATGTCATGGATGAATACCCCCATATCTATTTTTTCTAATCTATTAAACGGCCCTATTAAACATGATGCACAGTGTAGAGAAATGAACCTAATCACACAACTTTAACCTTGATCACTGATCCTTAAAATGAGGTCGAGGTCAATTGAAACCAGTCTGACGGACTTTTAAACTTTGCATGGAACCTGTAGACCAAATATAGAATGAAATTCAAAACAGTGTGGCTATGGCCATTGATTGACACATTAAATTCATCCATTGACTGGGACAATTTACATGAACGTTTGTCTAAAACGACCACTGTTCACGACGTACCTACGATAGACATTTAAACTGTGGGGTCACCAAAGGTTTCTTAACGTTTCAATTATAAAATAATTCAAAAAATTAATCAGAAATAACCTTTATGTTTTGATTTATATAATTGATATAAATCAAAACATCGTGTTATTTCTGATTAGTTTTTCGAATTACTTTATTAAGGTGTTGAGAACCTTTGGTGACCCCATAGTTTAAGTGTCTTTAAAAAGTACATAGTGAACAGTGGTTGTTACATACAAACGTTCACCTAAATTGTCCCAGTCAATGGATGAACTTAATGTGTCAATCAATGGCCACAGCCACACTGTTTTGAATTTCATTCTAGTTATACATTACTCATAACAAGTGAGAAACTCGCATGACAGCAGCTGAAACATGAAAATGAAATAAAGGGCAATGGACATACATGTATAACTGACGAAAAAGTCGTAACATAAGGATTATGCAAATAACATATGAAGCAACCAGGTCTTCTTCCTTCTGGAAATTTCACCGTTATACAAATAGCTTACTCCATCACCGCCGGATAGACATCTTCACTAGCCAAAGGTTACGATTTAGTCTCCTCCTTTTCAGGAGAGGAAGGGATTGGAACGTAACCCTTGGCTTGCGCAGATGTCGTATAGTAAAACATCAGTATCGCATACTGTGGCAGGCCAGACAAAATGAAAAATACAATACGTCAATATTGTCTGTTAACCTCCTAGACACAAAAATGACAAACAGCAACCAATGATTTACAAGATCGGCACTTGGGACAATCACATACAAAATGTGGTTTGGTTAAAAATATAAAATAAAGAGAATAGGTATGATTGTAATTGGAAACCTATCCACAAGAGAACAAATGACGTAGATGATAGCAACTATATTCCTGACTTAAAATTATAGGATTTATTTAATTCAATAAAATTTAAATTAAACTAGATATCATTGAGATGGGAGCCATCTCTGTGGGCCCCGCTGTGAATAATGTGCATTAAAAAATTGTATCTTTACCATAGGACATGGGTTTGTCAACTGAAATCAAAGTTTTTGACCTTGACCTTTGACCTATGAAGTTGTAAATAAATTATGACACACCCTTTGGTGTTGGTTTATAAATATGTCAAGTATAAACTTTGAAATGATAAAGGTTCTCAAGATATAGAGCGGACACGATCTTTACCATAGGACATGGGGTTGTCAACTGAAACCAAAGTTTTTGACCTTGACCTTTGACCTAGGAAGTTGCACATAAATTATGACACACCCTTTGGTGTTGGTTTATATAAATGTCAAGTATAAACTTTGAAATGATAACGGTTCTCAAGATATAGAGCGGACACAATCTTTACCATAGGACATGGGGTTGTCAACTGAAACCAAAGTTTTTGACCTTGACCTTTGACCTAGGAAGTTTTACATACATCATGACACACCCTCTGGTGTTGGTTAAAATGGATGTCAAGTATAAACTTTGAAATCTTAACGGTTCTCAAGATATAGAGCGGACACGATCTTCACCACAGGACACAGGGTTGTCAACTGAAATCAAAGTTTTTGACCTTGACCTTTGACCTAGGAAGTTTTACATACATCATGACACACCCTCTGGTGTTGGTTAAAATGGATGTCAAGTATAAACTTTGAAATCATAACGGTTCTCAAGATATAGAGCGGACACAAAGTTAAAGTGTTACGGACGGACGGACAGACGGACGGACGGACGGACAGACGGACAGACGGACGGACGGACAGACGGACAGACGGACGGACGGACAGACTGATCACTATAGGGCGACCCGCCTTAGTCGGCGGGGCCCTAATTACTGAAGAAACAAACACAACAAATGTGATCAAGATGTTTTAATGATAAAGAAAACAAATACATAGACATGTGACACCTTGGTAAACAACTTAGCATAGACTCTTATCTAAGGATTTGTAAAACATATTTTTTTTTAATAATTTGTAAAAGAAATGTAACAATAGTCAATATTTATAGAAATGGTAAGTAAACAACAACGTTTAGACTATATCTATTTTTTTTTTAAACGAAACAGATTATTATTCAAGGATTTGTAAAAAAAAAAACCCCAAAAAACCAACATGTAACAATATATTCAATAGCAATGTTTGTACACAGACAATTTTAACAGATTTTACCAGTCTTTGAACATATAATAATCTATAATGACAGCAGATACTTTCATACTAAATACACAAAATAATTTATGATGATTTGATCCTTAATCTGTCAAGTAAACATCGAATCTTTACTGATTATCAAAGATATAGACAATAACTTTGTTTCAACAAAAAGACAATTCCATAATCTACATAGGTTTCATATGCTGTAACAAGTCTTTTAATTTTCCATTAAACTTCTTTTCCATGTATAAACGATCTTATTTAATAAGTCCTTTTTGCCTCATTAGCGTTTCCCTTACATCCATTAGAGTATAGCCTAGAAGGTTCCTTCCTCTCCATGACCTGACATTCCAAGCCTTTTCATTACTAGCACCAAGTCCTATACCCCACAAACAATCACGTGGACTAGCTTCCGCCATTATTTTGGGATGTGTATCAAAAAGGCTTTTTTCCAGAAGATAATTCTGAGAGAACTGAAATATAAAATTTTATGGAAATGATGTCATTAATTCATTTACAATGTTTTGTCAATCAGTAACACTAACACTCACTATTACTCGTTATATACTATACAACACAGTTTTGAACTTTCATTATAAGATAAGATAAGATAAGATAAGAATTTTATTAATCTAATCAAGAACCCATAAAGGGCATCATTTTACAACACAATATGATTGGAAAAAGCAAAACAGAAAACTAATACCATACTATAACATTATGGACAGGATCAGATCCTAACACAACATGTGTTTTATATACCTATTATATTAAATCTTATAACAACAAAATATTATATTATTTCATATATTTTGTTTACATCTGGATCTTATTTCTAAACCTTTAATAATGTAATTTCCTAGGCACATGAGAGTTGGTAAATGCTCATTTGTGAACAGCCAGAAATATTTCTTATCATTAGGTAGTTCTTTAAAATTAGTACAAAAAGTGATAACTTTATCAAATAATAGTTTCCTCTGTTCATCATATAATGGACAATTTATATGTAAGTATATGTTTTCAGTCTTATTCGATAGAGAGACGGAAGATACTAGAGGGACATTCAAATTCAAAGTCGAAAAAACAAACTGACAACACTATGGCTAAAAAGGAACAAAACCAACAGACAAACACACAATAGTACACAAAACACAACATAGAAAACTAAAGACTAAGCAACACAAACCCCTCCAAAAACTTGGGTGCTCTCAGGTGCTCCGGAAGGGAAAGCAGATCCTGCTCCACATGTGTCACACGTCGTGTTATTTCAACCCCATCCATATTACTAGTATTTGATTTAGCAACTGAAATCAGTTTTTGTTCTTAACAAATGATGGTCTAATTCTAGTAAAATTTTACCTTAACCACTAAGGTATTGACAACAAAATGACAAAGAAGCTTCTTCTCATAATATAGGACCATTTATAAAAGAAAGGTTGCAATCCCATATGCCAATTTTGATTTAACAACCCCAATATAACTTGATAATAAATGGATCTATATTCATTTATTATATATGACCATCTATTCCAGTAAGGTTGCAGTCAAATATGTTGTATTTGATTTTGTATTCGGAAAACAGTTTTCAGCAAACATCTATATCTTTTTTCAGTACCCATGATCTGATGTTTTACATGGTGACCTCAAAATCAATAGGGCTTCTTCCTTCCACTTATCAATGTGACCATATATCCAATTAAAGCTGAAATACGATTTAATCTATTGTTGAATGCTGTTTAAATAACATCGATAATACATTTTAATTTCTTGTCATACCATGAATGCCACTAGCGTGGGTGCATATGTCTTCCTTTCTTAAGAACCCGAATTCAACTAATTTTCGATGGTGTTTAGTTTTCTGTATTTTGTTTCTGTTGATTAGTGTTGGTCTTTTTTTCTATTTATCTAGACAGTGATATGTAGTTTAGTTACCCCTTTTTTGTTTTTTTTACTTTGTACAAACATGAAACACTCACTTTTGCCATATTTCCATTTGTTACCACCTCTATACATTTATTTCCCCATTTTTCTGCATCAAAATTTCTCACTTTTCTGCCAAGACGTTTCATTTTCAAAGGTTTCGTTTCTTCCATGATCTGCTTTGCTATTTCGTTGTCACCAAACAGCACTGAAAATAAAAAATATAGTCCACTTGAGTTATACTTACTTATCTCTGGTACAAATAAACTATTTCAAAAATTTAGATCTATATCTACACAGAATACGAACTTTGACAATCAATTTCATTTCATTTTGCTCCAATAAGAAAGAATGTTGCCCAATTGAGTTTGGAATTTTTTGTTAAATTTTGAAAAAAAAACCCCAAATATTGAATAAGAGAACAAACAGCCTCCAAATGATTTCAAAGTGTTCATGTACATCTTGCAATCATTCTAAACACCGAACACATTTCACCTGTAGAATGGAAGATGGACATCCAATCACAGGCACTTGTCTCAGAATCCTGTCAAACGAACATGTACACCGTACAACTGTTCTAGATATCCAATCACAGGCACTTGTCTCAGAAGCTGTCAGACGAGCATGTACACCGTACAACTATTCTAGATATCCAATCACAGGCACTTGTCTCAGAATCCTGACAGACGAGCATGTAAACCGTACAACTATTCTAGATATCCAATCACAGGCACTTGTCTTAGAAGCATGTCAGACGAGCATGTACACCGTACATCTATTCTAGATATCAAATCACAGGCACTTGTCTCAGAAGCCTGTCAGACGAACATGTACACCGTTCAACTATTCTAGATATCCAATCACCAGCACTTGTTTCAGAAGCCTGTCAGACGAACATGTACACCGTACAACTATTCCAGATATCCAATCACATGCACTTGTTTCAGAAGCCTGTCAAACGAACATGTACACCGTACAACTATTCTAGATATCCAATCACCAGCACTTGTCTCAGAATCCTGTCAAACGAACATGTACGCCGTACAACTATTCTAGATATCCAATCACCAGCACTTGTCTCAGAAGCCTGTCAGACGAGCATGTACACCGTACAACTATTCTAGATATCAAATCACAGGCACTTGTCTCAGAAGCCTGTCAGACGAACATGTACACCGTACAACTATTCTAGATATCCAATCACAGGCACTTGTCTCAGAAGCCTGTCAGACGAACATGTACACCGTACAACTATTCTAGATATCCAATCACAGGCACTTGTCTCAGAAGCCTGTCAGACGAACATGTACACCGTACAACTAATCTAGATATCCAATCACCAGCACTTGTCTCAGAAGCCTGTCAGACGAGCATGTACACCGTACAACTATTCTAGATATCCAATCACAGGCACTTGTCTCAGAAGCCTGTCAGACGAACATGTAAACCGTACAACTATTCTAGATATCCAATCACCAGCACTTGTTTCAGAAGCCTGTCAGACGAACATGTACACCGTTCAACTATTCTAGATATCCAATCACCAGCACTTGTCTCAGAATCCTGTCAGACGAACATGTACACCGTACAACTATTCTAGATATCCAATATAGCTAACCTAAATTACTAACAACATCCGACTAACAGACTGGCCTAATCACGATTGCTTAATGTCGATCAATGCAACAAATCATGAGAAATGTCTAGGTCAAATGAACCCTGACGGAGGGACAATAAAATTTCCCTTAAGATAATATACTAGTAAACCAATAGTCTAATACTCATTAACTGAAACAATCACCTGAAAAAGGTCTAGATTTAAGTTGTTGTCAGATGCATCATAAAAATAACACGAGACTTATGCCCCTTCCCTTTCATGAATGTGACCTACCGAATTAGACTATTTACCGGATTTTTTATCTCATAAACAACACGACGGGTGCCACATGTGGAGCAGGATCTGCTTACCATTCCGGAGCACCTGAGATCACCCCTAGTTTTTGGTGGGGTTTGTGTTGTTTATTCTTTACTTTTCTATGTTGTGTCATGTGTACTATTGTTTGTCTGTTTGTCCTTTTCATTTTTAGCCATGGCGTTGTCAGTTTTATTTTCGATTTATGAGTTTGACTGTCCCTCTGGTATCTTTCGTCCCTCTTTTATGCCATGTACCACAGACTATTTGGTATCTGTATGAAAACTGATTGTTCAGATCTTCTACTTTCTAAAATAAGAAGCTTTATACAGAGATCTAACGCTACTACCAATATGTTACTTGTATTTTATGATATATCATAAGTGAGAGGCACATGTTATTTTATAATGCTATGTAAATAAATGTTTCGATGATAAAGATTGAGTTTTGCACAGATACCGTCACACTAAAATAAGAAAATGTCCACAAACCTGCTTTCTGGTGCATCATATACTGTTCAGCACATCTATATATGATATTCTGGACTTTGAAGTTTGCAGAATGGAACTGACTGAATGGTGACACCATACCAAAGAAATAGACGAAATCATATCTGGTTGTTATAAGTGTACCAGTACCCACTAAATACCGTATTCTTTCTGCCGAATCCTTGATTCTATTTTCTCCCTTCATACTTTCTATAAGTATACCAATGTTCTTTGTGTGTCTCTCTTTTAAATCAGTATTGCTGGACTCAAATGTTTCTTCGAACAACTTCCTTTCGGATTTCTTAGGAGATTTTAATTTTTCTTTTTTCACATGTTGTTCGGATTTCTTAGGAGATTTTGATTTTTCTTTTTTCACATGTTGTTCGGATTTCTTAGGAGATATTGATTTTTCTTTTTTCACATGTAGTTCGGATTTCTTAGGAGATATTGATTTTTCTTTTTTCTCATGTAGTTCTGTGGTTTTTGGCGTGCTTTCGAATTCAAGCGAATGCCGTGCCTTTTTCTCACTGGGATAATCTTTATCAATAGATGGACTTGTATCAAGGTGTTCACTGTGACGCTTCCGTGACTGCATAGTCAACTTGTCTTCTTTTCTGTATGTTTTGTCTTTACTGGAACCTTCTGCTCCGCTGTAACTTCTACGTGAGTGTGTACTACTATCATCATAACGTTTACTACTTGATGCATAATAATCATTTTTAGAGGAATGACTGAATTTTTTGGGTGTCCCTCCACTTTCCTTTCTATCTCTATTTGTAAAATCGTATCCTTTCTCCGTTTTCTTATCTGAACGGTTGCTCGTTCTCTCGGGTATATCTTTATATGAATGACTTTCTTTTGATGGCGAAGTTTCTGAATCACTACTATAAAAACTTCTGTGGGAACGCTCTGAGTGTATATCGGGGTCTCTTTGTGTATAAGTTGCATTTGTTTCAGGTATACTGTCATTGTGTGATTCTCTAGCCTTCTTTTCTGAGTCTCTACGGGGATATAGTGAATTATCTTCTGATTCAGTGCTGTCCTTGTGTGAATGTTTGAACTTCTTTTCTGAGTCTCTACGGGGATAAAATTTTTTGGGTGTCCCTCCACTTTCCTTTCTATCTCTATTTGTAAAATTGTATCCTTTCTCCGTTTTCTTATCTGAACGGTTGCTCGTTCTCTCGGGTATATCTTTATATGAATGACTTTCTTTTGATGGCGAAGTTTCTGAATCACTACTATAAAAACTTCTGTGGGAACGCTCTGAGTGTATATCGGGGTCTCTTTGTGTATAAGTTGCATTTGTTTCAGGTATACTGTCATTGTGTGATTCTCTAGCCTTCTTTTCTGAGTCTCTACGGGGATATAGTGAATTATCTTCTGATTCAGTGCTGTCCTTGTGTGAATGTTTGAACTTCTTTTCTGAGTCTCTACGGGGATATGGTGAATTATCTTCTGATTCAGTACTATCCTTGTGTGAATGTTTGGACTTCTTTTCTGAGTCTCTACGCGGATATGATGAATTATCTTCTGATTCAGTACTGTCCTTGTGTTTTGACTTCTTTTCCTTATCAAGTCGTTGTTGATTTGACTCATTTTCATGTTCAATGCCAACTCTGTGGGAATTTCTTTCCTTACTGTCCGAGTTCTTTGACCTCTTGTCAGATTCACTTGAGTGTTTGTGTGAATGTTTATCTTTATGTGAATGTTTATCTTTATGTTTATCTTTATGTGAATGTTTATCCTTATGTGAATGTTTTGACTTTTTTTCCTTTTTATGTTTCTTGAGTTTCTTTGATAATTCTTTATGACCTACAGAGAAATCATTTGTTGAAGTCTTTCTATTCTCTTCATTTGTTAGATCTTTTTCCTTTGGTCCATATTCTACATAATTCGTCATTAGGTTTTTGTCTTTGACAGTGCTGCATTCGTCTATTTTCATTCGCTTTGAAGGTATTTCTGTACTCTCTGTATCAATTGGATTTTTGTATTTGGAATTTCTTTCATTTTCACTTTTCTCTTTTCCCCTCTTGTCTGAGTCTTTCACATCAGGGGTTGATAAATCATTCTTTGAATATTTCTCCATTGATTTGTCTGTTTCTTCTCCACTGTGAACTTGAGATTTTTCTCGATTTATTTGAGTACTGTCTTTCTTTGTCAAATAATGATCCATTTTTCTTTGTTGTTTGCTTTCTGTTCTCTGACTTTCTTTAATGACATCATCTTCATTCGAGTCTGAAAAAAATTATTAATAAACTGTTATCACAAAACTATGTCTCGCCTTTTTGTAATTTTGATAATGCAAATGTTGAAATTAAAATAGCAATACTTTAACATGTAAGTTGTGCAAATATTCAAAGTCAATGAACTATAATTGAAGGTACAACAATCTCCATGGAAATGAGATGTGCCAATTTTAATACACACGCAGATATATCGAGTACTATCATTGACTTATCAGTCGTTCCATGAAAACAAACCTAAACCCAAACATTAAATTGGTAAACTATGTAAAAGTTTCAATGTCAATGAACCATGATGTGGGAATGATGCTTTATAATCTCAATAGAAACAAGACTTGCAAATGCCAATAAATTTGCATATCAAATATCATTGACTTAACATTCTAGGCTTTTAACAACAGTTCATCTTAAGGGAGTTCGCTTCTCAGTTTCAAAGTAATTAACTTTTCAAAAAACTAGTTTATATAGATAGGGGATTTATAAAGGAATCCAAAGAGCAAAACAAAATATATAGGTCACCGTGCTTGTTTTCGATATATTAGCCATTGAAATTTTGGCGGGAACATATTCTCTCTTGACTCTTCATAGCTTTACTATTGACAAGTTGAAGTTCTCAAAAACTGTTAAAAAGTGATTAAAATTTTATATTCAGATTTTTACAGATGGCTTATCATTATACATGTAAAAGATTTACAAAAAGAAAAATGGTGGTCACCGGGCAATTTTTTTCAAGGTATTCAAATGGATAACACCAGAGGATTCCGAAAATCTGACAAAAAATCTAAAACACAAGCCAGCTTCCTTAAACTGATCTAATCACAAACTAAAACATATAAACTAAGCAAATGTTTCAAAGTCAATAGACCATGATCGAGGGGGCGGGGCCAAATAATCTCCATGGAAACTAGATGTGCTAATGCTTATACAACTAAATGCCAATTAACATTGGCCTACCACTAATGATTCACCTTGAACTGACCTAATCACAAACTAATGCATGAATGAATGAATGAATCTTTATTTCCTCCATGTATATGAAGATTTTGCATACAAAAAGAAATAAGTAATTTTTTACACAATAAACAAAATATCATACATTTTGAGATAAATACCCAATTAAAAAAACATATTTAGATAAACACACAATACACATATATTCTAGTATACACAACAAAACACAATTTTTTTCAATCAAAGTCTATTCAAAATTCAAAATTAAACCTGTTTTCAAATAATACATGTCTGAATTTTTTAAACATGGGGTAAACATGTTTTGCTATGTAATACATCATTCTAGACCAATCTATAGGATCGAGATCGTATACTGTATCATCAACAGCTCCTAATAGTACTTCAACAAGGTCATCGTCGTCTAAATTGAAAATGTCCACGAACTTTTGAATGGGAAATGCATAACATTTCTTTCCGTTAATAGAACATGACACTATAATTAAATGTTTATCAAAAGACTGTTTGATACATAGAGCACATGTAGCTTTCTTAATGGCTGTCGATCCTAAAGCTACAAGTACTACTGAACAGTTCGATTTTGCATCGGGATATAAAACTGTCAACCGAATTAATCTATGTTCACAGAGGGTAGGATGAATTTGGGAATACCGTTTGAGTTCATTTCTATTTTCTAAATTACTTTTCCATGTGTTCACTTCATAAATTTAAATAGACTAACGGACAATTTTCGACCACAGCACTTTTTCTGGTATGTAATCCTCATTTACATAGGTTTCAAGGAAAGAAAAAAAGGTCGTATTTAGCAAAATGTACACTTTTCAAAGTCAATAGACCATGACTGAGGAGGCAGGACCAAATGATCTCCATGGAAATGCCGGAGATATGCTAATGCTTATACAACTGCATACCAAAACTCATTGACCTACCACTTATCGTTCACCATTAACTAGACCTAATCACAAACTAATACATTGTCAGTGACTCCGCTGCCGCAGTCGCCGCAATCACCATCGACGAAGAAGAAACAGCATACCTATGTCTCGCTTTTTGACTTCGTCAAGGCGAGACAAAAACTAGACAAACGATGCCCCTGCACTCCCCTCTGAAGTAACTGTATTACAACAAAGTCAATTGTCTGGGAGACATAAATGATGGCCCCCACAGATGCAAAGTGTTATTGTAAAATACACTAAGTTAAGCATGGGAGCACACAGGTCAATGGTTCAATGAAGAAGGAGTTTTCCGAAAACGCTATACACCTCTTATGCAAGTATATACTCCAAAAATGACAAAGTTCAACTATCTCCAAAATGAGTAAAAAATCACCAAAATCATCAAAATCCTGGCCACATGCACACCTTCAATATATTTGCACAAAATTTCACTAAACACTAAAGTGAAAACTTCCTAGCATTCAAACTGTAGGAGAAGTTATCTTATACCCATTGTATAAGTATTCAAAACGTGTAGGCAAACAATTAAGTTATTTCTAGTAAGATTTTAGTTGTTGTAGTTTTGTCAGAAATGTCTTTGTATTATTTAATTTTGTGTCTTTTAAATTGGCCACAATAACAAAGGATTTTCCTACCAGTGAGTAAAATAAGGTTATGTTCTGTATAATTGAAAATGAGGTAACAATCTACCTGAGACCAAATGACCTGAATGTACTCAAATACTTGCCTTAAAATGCCTATCATTGATTTAAGTTTAAACAATATTTTACTTTCCTAAGGTCATTAATGACAAATTTCCAACAGAAAGATAGGGATTCGGAAACATAAAAACTTATAAATATATATATAAATCTGTCCCACTTTCATTTTTCTAAACTGAGTTTCATTGGCCCATTTGGTTGTGTATAAAAAAAAACACATAGAGCGTCCCCATGAATTTGAGGTTAACAGGAGCAAAAAAAAATTATATAAATACCCAATTTCCTTGTTTTGTCACTGAAAAGAGTGAACTCGAAACACAAACTTAGTTTGGCCTTTTCAACCTTTTTCATGTTCATTTCGAATTTTTGAACACTTTTTGTAATGTGGGACTCAATGTTCCCCCTAAAATCAGAGATAAAAATAAATTTACAAAATATTACTTGGACGTTTTAAATATGTGTGCAGAAACAAATTTCAATGGGTATTTCCACAACAAATATTAATTATGCATTACGGATTTTATAAGTCGATCCGTAACTGTTTTTTTCATTGAACTCCGATCCGCAGGAATGTGAAATAATGAAACGAAACAGTTTGTTCAGTTTGTTTTGTTTTGAATAACAATTTATTAGTGATACATATTACAGTATTCTATTACTATCGTTAATTTTATTGTACCTCTTTGCCTCTTCGTTCCCATAGTTTGCTAACGCCTGCACTTTCAGAAAGTCGCCTTGTGAAATACTAAAACGGAAGTAAACAAATCAAGCTCATTTCATAAAGGGAAAAGGTAGGTACACTTATTGTTAGATTTTGATTATTATAAAATTTGACTTAAATAATTATAAAAAAATATGTTAAGGAAAGAGTGTAAGTTGGACATATTTGTAAATTGACAATAACAATTTGAATTCTACTTTCGGTTTCACTTTCATTTTCAGCAGGCCACAATACAAAAATGTGTTTAACTTATTCAGAAAAATCGATCTGTGGTATTGTTTTCTTAATTATTTTATATGAAGTGTATAATACACGCAATCAATTTGCAATGATTCTAAAAGTGTCCATACAAATTACAATGTAAGGTAGGAATGTTGAGTCAAACACCAGTATGTTTTTGTTTGGCCTTAATACACATGCCGTCTAGAGCTGTAATAAATGGATAACCTACAAAGGTATGGGTTTTACCAAGACTATTCAGTAATTAGACCGACAAAATGACACAACAACCCCTGCTGAGGACACACACCTTGGATATTTACCACCAAAGTATGATTATAATTATTTGTATGATCCCTTGTACAATGTTGTATAGCCGGATAGAGACAAGATCACAACTATGGATTTTCTAAGAGCTGGACAGCAGATATTTAAATAATCTAAATAATGAAAAACAATATAAGTCGCATATACAATGGTTAATTTAGTATATATAGGCAAACAATCTAGATTTTAATGGTACTTAAAATATGCTTAGGAAGGTTTTGGCAGCTGAAGTGGAACCATATTATTTGACTTTACAAAAAGGACAATTGTCACTGATCACTTTATGTCGAGCCTGCGACAGCAAGACAAAGCGATCCTAGGAGACTAGATTCCGTCGTCGGCATCGACAGCAGACATATAGCATGTATAGGTTCAGTCTGTGCATGGTTAACGGCTTTCTAACATCAATGTTAAACTTTATCACACATTTATAATAGAATTTAGGAACTTTATGATCAACATTTAGAAAATATTCCTTTTCATTGAAAAATGGACTCACTTTTGTTTACAGTTTAGATTCGGTCTAAGGTTTAATTTAAAGTTTTTCAGTCATTAATATAACTACATGGCCAAAAGTATTCGTCACCTGCTATATATTCATATAAAAATACATTTTTTTCAAAAAAATATTTTGAGGGCATTTATGGTTGGATTTTGATCAACAAGGCCTTCAAAGATGTAGAATTGTCTAAAGAATGTTTGTTTATTTTGTAATAGTTTTATCTTCAGGTGTTTTTGTTTTCTCTCGATGTGAACTCATACAATTGTTTTTTGTAATTTAATTTGGTTGAATATATAGCGAATTTCTGAACAGAAAAAAATATTTGTGTTTATCTTGTGAAAAAATGAAATTGATCCACAAAATAAATATATCCAAATAAACAAATAAACCTGTGACAATTCTGCTTCTATTGATACCAAGTTGCTTAAAATCAAACCAAAAATGACCCCAAAATATTTTTTTGAAAAAATGTAGTTTTATATACAATATATAGCGAAAAATCTCAAGTGACGAATACTTATGGCCACACTCTGTATGTCCAACTTTCATGGAATTTTACTATGGACCGACACTTTTTTTTATCACCACAAGACTTATTCTAAAGCATTTGAACAGTCTAGAATAAAAACAAATGTGACTTGATTAATTTCTAAACATTCATGGATTATTATGAAACTTGAACAGAAGCAAACAGACGAAAACTTTTGATTAGTTTTAAAATACTGTATTTTACTAATAAATTAACTCAGCTTTTACGGTCAAGATGACACTTTTACCTTTTACATTGACAGCAGCTAACCAGGTCAGCAGCTATCGCAGTTGAGACACAAAATTCCGTGGAACCATCAACGAACTTTTCATGATAGTTTAGGTTAGAAAATTAAGATTTTGAAAATGACGCAGTTATGTTGAGGCTTAACCTTGTATGCCAGTGAAAGCTCCTACTTTTATTGACCGAGTTTTAAGGTTAATTGCAACCATTTGAAGGTTTACACATGACAATGAAAATAGACTTGTTTTCTGTGTGCAATAGACCTGTCTTAATTGAAACAGTGGACACATGTATTTAACTAAATGTACATGACACAATAACAAATGAAATACAGATTTTGTCGAGTCTGCGACTTTAGTTACAGAAAGCTCGACATAGGGATAGTGATCCGGCGGCGGCGGTGTTAACTAACTTCTTAAAAGTATTATATTTTAGAGGATGGAAGACCTGGAGGCCTGTATAAAGATGCCTTATGTCACTAAGTTTCCGTCTGTCGCATGTCCATTGTCCTTAGCCTCATTTTCACGGTTCAGTGACTACTTGAAAAAAGTTAAAGATATTTTGTAATGTTAATTTCTCTTATTATGAGTAGTAGGATAACTATATTTGGTATGTGCGTACCTTGCAAGGTCCTCATGCCCCTTAGTTAGTTTTCACTTGACCCCGACCTCGTTTCATGGATCAGTGAACAAGTTAAAGTTTTGGTGGTCAAGTGCATATATCAGATACTATAAGCAATAGGTCTTGTATGTTTGGTGTATGGAAGGATTGTAAGGTGTACATGTCCAACTGGCAGCAGTCATCTGAACTTGACCTCATTTTCATGGTTCAGTGGTTATATATTTTTTTAATCTGTTTTTCGTATACTGTATTCAATAAGTCTACTACATTTGGTATATGGAATGATTGTAAGGTGTACATGTCCATCTTGCAGGTGTCATTTGACCTTAACAGCATATTCGTGGTTCAGTGGTCAAAGTTAAGTTTTGGAGGTCTGGTAATGTTTTCTAATACTATATATGCAATAGGTTAACTATAGTTGGTGTATAGAAATATTTTATGATGTACACGACAGTTTCGCAGGTTTTGTTTGACCTTGACCTCATTTTCATGGTTCATTGCTCAGTCTTAAGTTTTTGTGTTTTGGTTTGTTTTTCTTTAACTATAAGCAATAGGTCAACTATATTTGTTGTATGGAAGGACTGTTAGCTGTATATGTATGTCTGGCAGTTAACATCTGACCGCGACCTAATTTTCATGATTCATTGATCAATGTTTAGTTTTCTTGGTTTAGTCTATTTCTAAGAAACTATAAGCAATAGGTCAACTATATTTAGTGTACTGGATGATTGTAAGGTGTATATGTATTTCTCCTTAGGTTTATCTGACCTTGACCTCATTTTCTTGGATCATGTTTAGTTTATGTGATAGTTGTAGGAAAGGTAAAATATTTAGGATTATTGACATCAACATAATATCAATGGTTATTGAAGAAGGCGAGACATTTCAGCGCGTGCACTCTTGTTGAATTAAGACATACAAATGTAGTTCATATTTCATGTCTCCATCTCAATATTTGATGTGATGTATTAAGTTTAAGGGTAGAAAATAAAATAAAGTAGAGCTTATTGATAGAGAAGACCTGTTTTTAATCCTAATTTTCTATCCTTTACTTGCATCTGTAGAATATTATCCATCATAATGTTGCAATGATTACACAAACTACCAACAGAAATTGGAAGTATTCAATATATAGAAAGAACCTTCTATATTTATATCTGATACTTACGTTTTCAACAGAAATACTGAAATTAAAAATGATAATGAAAGGTACCAATTTGATAGCACCAGTCTACAAAAATGTTATCATAAGGATTTTTGTTGTGAAGCAGTGAAGCAACGTTGTTGGGATTGTATGAACATTTCCAAATTTTATATAAGATTTTATAAGTCATTTTAAACGAGGAATTTGGCTTGGTATAAACTGTATTAAAAATATATTACCGATGTACGCAACATTTCATTTATTCATGCAGTCCTCTTTAATTAACAGATCTTAATTTAAAGTTGTCTATTTACAATACATGAAAAGTAAAACAGGGAACTAAAATCGCCTGAGGTAAGAAACCCACTACAAGATAAATTTTACGCTGAGAGAAATGATTTCATATTTTGTAGAACACTTATTTACATATGGCAGAATCTTCAGACACTTCCAATGGACGGTTAAACTTGTATCCTAATATTTCTGATTTGTCTGTTACCGCAAATGCAGACTATGTACCAGTAGTAGAAGCGGAGCTAGCCAACAACGATAAATATACACCTCCGTACAGTTTTAAAAGTGAGACAGGCGGGACATGGAATTCGCAATCCACATCTTTTTCTACCCAAGACGCATTCGAATACACAAATGATACGTCTTCGTCAAATAATTCTACTAAAGACGACAATAAAATGGAGAACACAAAAAACCAAGAAAGACGACGCAACAACAGACTCCAGAGTGGAGCAGGAAGCGATAAATACCATAATGCTCATAGGTTCCCTGGTGGACATAACAAAGCAAATGCAGAAAGACCAAAACCTAAACCATGTGACAAACCATGTGACAACATAAACAGTGGATCTACTGGTAACAGTTCATCAGATTACAAATCTCGAGACCATGGAGCTGGAGGACAATCGAGCGAACATGCTCGACAAGGGAGAGACAGAATACAAAAAGAGACTGAGAATTATTTATTCTTCTGGCGAAAAGAATCACCATTCAGTCAGTGGCATCCAGCTAAGTTTACTATTGATGGTCTCACTTTCAATTGTGCTGAACAGTATATGATGTATAATAAAGCAAGTATGTACAAAATATAAATTAGTCTTACATGCATGATTTTTTTATTAGTTGTTAGTGGGTTTGAACTGGCTGTCAGATAATTGCGAGTACTCTCAGATCTGTTCATTGTGTCTTTTTTGTCGGGATGTATAAGTACACGGCCACGTCCACTTGTATTTTCGTCCATCTGACGAGTTAAGCCTTTTTCAACTGATTTTTATAGTTCGTTCTTATGTTGTACTGCTATACCGCTGTCCCAGGTTGGGGGAGGGTTGGGATCCTGCTAACATGTTTAACCCCGCCACATTATTTATGTATGTGTCTGTCCCAAGTCAGGAGCCTGTAATTCAGTGGTTGTCGTTTGTTTGTGTGTTGCATATTTGTTTTTCGTTCATTTTTTTATATGAATAAGGCCGTTGGTTTTCTCGTTTGAATTGTTTTACATTGTCTTATCGGGGCCTTTTATAGCTGACTATGCGGTATGGGCTTTGCTCATTGTTGAAGGCCGTACGGTGACCTATAGTTGTTAATGTCTGTGTCATTTTGGTCTCTTGTGGACAGTTGTCTCATTGGCAATCATACCACATCTTCATTTTTATATTTCATACAAAAAAACAAAAAACTGAAATCACTCTTTATTGATAAGAGATTTTATACGGTGCATTTATTAATTATGCGATCCATTTATACTCCATGTATGTTGTTTCTGCCACTATTGATGGGCTTCAAGTTGGCTAGGGTATTCAAAATTCAAGTTGCGAATTCTTTTTACTAACGTATTATTACGGTATTAAAAGTTTTTTTTTATTATTAATGTTGATACCTAATTTCATGAAACAAAACGAATGTAAAAATGGTTTAATTCGCAGTCTATTCCATTTACTTTTTAATTACAGCACTTTTAAGGATTAAATAAAAAAAAAATGAAAGTTTGTAACTTTTGCAGGTTTTAAGAATCGCAGGTAAGAAGGGAATATTTGATATGAACGATTATACTGTGTCAGCTATACCAACTGTCGCTTACTAGACAGACACCTAGTTTTCTCAGGTGCTTGAGTAAATTTTTTTTTAAATTTTGTTTTATTGTCTAACTATTTGTGCTCGTTAGATACATGTTTTTAAAGACTTACTTTTGCCATATTGCCTTTCTTTACTATCTCTTCACGTTTTTCCTCCCATGCTTACGGCTCGTGAAATTTAACATTCTCTCGACTGGTATTTTTCGCAAATACCCCTCCTTAACATGATATATCTGTTCAAAATTCTTCCGTTTAGAATAGAACATTTCCTCAAATTTCTAGCTGATATTTAGTTTAATTAGGTTGTGAAGTTAAGTCCCTAATACCAAGTTTGGAGACTTCTTGTTCCTCGCGCCTACAATATATTGTGATGCAGTAAATTCTTGACGAAATGTTTAAAAGTTGGTTTCAAAAGGAGTTTACAGTCAATTGGGATGCATATACTTAATTGAATATCTATATTTTAAGTAAAAATACGCACACACATTGTATATAGGTATATAATTTCATGTTAATAAAGTACTTTTTTTTTTTTAACTTAGATTATTTTGTCTGAAAGAAGTATCTTATCTTAATTTCATTTTAGAATTTTCTAAAAATGAAGCAAAACTAGATGAAGTTATATTGTCACTGGACGATCCTGGTGATATGAAGAGCTATGGAAGAAGCATCCGTGATCTTGATTACGAAGCATGGGAGGAAAAACGTGAAGAGATAGTAAAGAAAGGCAATATGGCAAAAGTAAGTCTTTAAAAACATGTATCTAACGAGCACAAATAGTTAGACAATACAACAAAAGTAAGTCTTATTCTTCAATTTGAATTAGAACAAAAATTAAGCTTAGATCTATAGTGTGAACAAATAGCAAATCATTAAAGATAAGATAAATATACTTATATATAATGAGCACAAATAGCATGCTAATGTAGCAGATAAGGCAAAAATTCAGATTATATGGATCAATACTATAGCAAGGTAATATAGCATTACGTATAAGTCAAAAGTGGGAATAAGTGACAAGGTTGTTTAACTAAAGCTTGTCATAACTTGAAGTGTGAACAAATAGCAAGGTAAAAAAACCAAAGCACTTGTTCACACTTTTGACTAGCTTTAGCTATATCATACTTTTTCACATCACGAGTTCTGCCTAGCTTTAACAATATCACATTGCTACTTCTTTACACTACGAGTTCTGACTAGCTTAAGCTGTATCACATAGCTACTTCTTTACACAGAGAGAGAGTTCTGACTAGCTTTACATATATCACATTGCTACTTCTTTAAACTACGAGTTCTGACTAGCTTAAGTTGTATCACATTGCTTCTTCTTTACACAGAGAGAGAGTTCTGACTAGCTTTACATATATCACATTGCTACTTCTTTAAACTACGAGTTCTGACTAGCTTTAGCCATATAACCTTGCTACTTATTACACTTAGAGTTCTAACTAGCTTTAAGTATATCACATTGCTACTTCTTCAAACTACGAGTTCTGACTAGCTTTAGTTATACCACCTAGCTACTTGTTCACACTACGAGTTCAGACTAGCATTAGTTATGTAAGATGTTACTTGTTCACACTACGAGTTCTGCTTTACTTTAGTTATACCATCTTGCTACTTGTTCACACTACGAGTTCTGACTAACTTTAGCTATATCACATTGCTACTTGTTCACACTACGAGTTCAGACTAGCATTAGTAATATAAGATGCTACTTGTTCACACTACGAGTTCTGACTTACTTTAGTTATACCCCCTTGCTACTTGTTCACACTACGAGTTCTGACTTACTTTAGTTATACCACCTTGCTACTTGTTTACACTACGAGTTCACACTAGCATTAGTTATATAAGATGCTATTTGTTCACACTACGAGTTCAGACTAGCATTAGTTATATAAGATGCTACTTGTTCACACTACGAGTTCTGACTTACTTTAGTTATACCCTCTTTCTACTTGTTCACACTACGAGTTCTGACTTACTTTAGTTATACCACCTTGCTACTTGTTCACACTACGAGTTCTGACTTACTTTAGTTATACCATCTTGCTACTTGTTTACACTACGAGTTCAGACTAGCATTAGTTATATAACATGCTACTTGTTCACACTACGAGTTCTGACTTACTTTAGTTATACCCCCTTGCTACTTGTTCACCTTACGAGTTCTGACTTACTTTAGTTATACCCCCTTGCTACTTGTTCACACTACGAGTTCTGACTTACTTTAGTTATACCACCTAGCTACTTGTTCACACTACGAGTTCAGACTAGCATTAGTTATGTAAGATGCTACTTGTTCACACTACGAGTTCTGACTTACTTTAGTTATACCCCCTTGCTACTTGTTCACACTACGAGTTCTGACTTACTTTAGTTATACCCTCTTGCTACTTGTTCACACTACGAGTTCTGACTTACTTTAGTTATACCACCTAGCTACTTGTTCACAATACGAGTTCAAACTAGAATTAGTTATATAAGATGCTACTTGTTTACACTACGAGTTCTGACTTACTTTAGCCATATAACCTTGCTACTTGTTCACAATACGAGTTCTGACTAACTTTAGCCTTATTACCCTGCCACTTGTTCGCACTACGAGGTCTGACTAACTTTAACCATATAACCTGTTTACAGAATAGTAAATCACAAATGTCTCTTATATACTTTCCATACAACTCACTGGTCACTCAATTTTGACACAGATGTTTGTCATGACACCTATAACAAATGTTTATGACACTAGAAAAATAATTCATTTCATATACTAGTACTTACTTTTAATTCTTTCTGTGCTATATTAATATTGCCAATTTCGCATATTTGTTTTCATTCTTATAAAGAGTACTTTGAATTTGTATTCATATGTTTTCTGTTATCATATCATTGCTGATATTTATTTTTACTCATTAATTTGATTTATACATGTAGAATTTATTGAATGAGGATAAATAAGCAAAATGCATCTTTACAAACAGAATTATTTGATGTAATCAATATTCAACTTGATTTTAATTTCAGTTTTCCCAAAATGAAAAATTGAAAGAGGAACTGGTAAACACGTATCCAAAGCTTTTAGTAGAAGCAAGTCCACATGATCCGGTTTGGGGAATAGGTTTGGCAGCAGACGACCCTAAAATATTCGATGTGAACAACTGGAGAGGATTCAATCTATTAGGGAAAATTATAACAGAAGTCAGAGATGAACTCTTAAAGGATTTTCTGAAGCCATCAATATAGAACTTTTTGTTGATTTTGAAAAAGAACTTTTACTTTTTTTTTAAATAGAGCTTATCTGTGATCACCATCATTAAGTACTTTGTAAAATGCTGTTTAATCTATAGGTTTATTCTTTAGACATTAATCATTATTTTTAAATGTAAATATATTCCTTATATTTCTTTTTTTTTTCTTAAATATTTTAAACAAGAATATGTGTCCATAGAACATCATGACCCCGGGCCCTGCTTGCACTATCTATAGTGTCCATGTTAAGTATACCGGTAAATCTGGTTCAAACTTTTTATTTGGCATTAAATAAAAAGAGTTGGCCTCACAATGAACACTTGTATTAAGTTTCAGAGTGATGTGACCACATCTTTGGGGCACTACTTTAACAAAAACTTTAACATGAAAATGTTTTAATTTCACACACTATCATCAAATTTATGGGTCCAATGTAACGTGAAATCGCGGTCATACGGCTGATTACAATGTATATATTCGATAAAAAATCACATCATTTATGTGTCCAATGTAACGTGAAATCGCGGTCATACTGGTTACAATGTATATAATTCACATCATAATGAACCGGTGAACTAAATTTCACGATGAGACCACTTCAAGGAAAACGACCACAATCAGAACTTTAAGCTGGCATGGTATGGATCAACGGACGAATTGACGGACCGACGCACAGACAAAAAACACATTGCACAACCCCTTTACTATTACAAGTTGGGCATAGAAAGATACAGAGTGACAATCATAGAAATAGCATGAGTAAATTTTGCGTGATAATTTGAGTATCATTTTATTAGATTGTTCTATTTATGTAAATTTTTAATTTGAAATATGGGAAGATTTACAGGTACTTCTGTGAGAAAATATTTTTTTATTACTGAATAAGATTGTTAATCCAATACAACTTGTTAACTTGTAAACTTGTTAATGATATATATGCATTGAAATAGATACAAAAAATATGTTGTTTTGTTCTGCATACGAGAAATGTTGCTGAAAGCTAAACGAAGAAGTGTCAACAATATACATTTCGTGTATAAAGCTTAAGGATGAGAAAAGAAGAGCTCCACAGCCCTTGTTTTGTCAATATAACGGAACTATACACAACTGTCATACAAGTGGGAGGTTTATCTAGCTGTAAAACCAGGTTTGATTCACCATTTCTCCAGGAAATCCATGTAACAAGACAGGAATATGACAGTTGTCTTCAGTTTGTTGATATAGTCGAGGTTTTGTCAGGTTTTATGTACTTCCCTAGTTTGGTGTATTTACCACGTGGTATTTACCTTCCGGACGTTGAAGGTTCATAACTTGGAAACATGAGTTGAAGTTTTTTTCATGGAAAAAAAACCCGGATAAAGCTATGAAGAAGATGATCCCATTTTTCCATATCTCAAAAACCTTTGTTAATAAGCAAAATGATTATAACTTGAGGCCAACGGTGAAGGTCGTATGTATCTGCCATTGTTAAACAGGAGACGAACTCATTGTATACTAAGGTAAAATGTCAATCTCAAATGAAGGTCACAGTTATATGCATGTAGGCACCATGTCGATCTAGTATGGCAGGGGTCATCGTATTCCTATCACATTAACATGTTCTGATCCTGATTTATGTTTGAAACTAAACGGTAGGTACCAATTGGTATTCATCTTCATAGTATGTTGTCCGAAATTGCTTCGATGTATGACGGCCATTGTTACGACATCCTGTGGTCGCAGAACATCGTGGCTTTCACTCACATATCCTTAGTCTATGCAAAAAAATATGAGAAATCCTTCTAATATAAAAAAAAAGAAGATGTGGTATGGTTGCCAATGAGACAACTCTCCACAAGAGACCAACTGACACAGATATTAACAACTATAGGTCATCATACGGCCTTCAACAATAAACAAAGCCCATGCTACATAGTCAGCTATAAAAGACCCCGAAATGACGAACGTAAAACAATTCAAACGAGAAAACTTGCTGAAAAGAACAAAAATTGAACGAAAAACAAGTTATAACACATCAACAAACGACGATTACTGGCTCCTGACTTGGTACAGGCACATACATACAGAATATGGCGGGGTTAAACCTGTTAGCGGGATCCCAACCCTCCCCTAACTTGGGACAGGGGTGTTACAGTAAAACTTCAGAACGAACTATACAAATCAGTTGAAAAAAGGCACTCATCTGATCGATACAAATAGAAAAACATATAACAGAAACACAGAGTGGACGTGGCCAGGTACTTGTATATCCCAACAACGAAAAGACACCAAGTACTTATAGTACTTATATGAAGGGGGGGCAATAGGGGGTCCATTAACATGTTAACAACACCTCGATTTTGACAAAAAAAGTTTAAAAAAAATGCAAAAATGCTGATAACAGTTAACAAAGTGGGTTGAAAACAGTTAACAGCTTAAATTGATCTCAGATAACAGTTAACAACACCTTGAAAAGGGCCATAACAGGTTAACACAAAAAGGTATTGCCCCCCCCCCCCCCTTTATATGACATTACTCGCAGTTACATTGTACTGACAGCTAGTTCAAAGCCACTCACAACTAATAACAAAAATCATGCATTTAAGACTTAATTATCAATCAGTGCACATCCAACATCCAATGAATTAAAACTAAATTCCTCCATTCAGGGAGACAAGGCTTTTGTAATGTCTATATAGTATCTATCAACAGTTTGTTTCTTATGCGGTTATGATTTTTCGGCAGTTATATTGGTTTGTGAATTTGTTTCGGAAGTCGCTGGACTCGGTAAGAGCTGGTAGACAAAGGCGTTATTGAAAAGGATGTATGAGGGTGTGTGGAACTGTTATAAAATAAATTGTAATGATTTCAGATAATTGTATTTGAAGGTAAAATATCCCTGTGATAAAATAATATATAAATGTACGAATGAATTAAAATATTGTATAATAACTCGTGAGGTTATGTAAAAAAAATCTCCAGTATAAACATTGGAGTTAAATATTGGAATTAAATCTGGTTGACTTTTCGACAAAATCTGTTGAAGGAAAATAATGCATGCAATAAATGTTTCAAATATTCATCGAAGAATGCATTTCGTGACGACAAGCTCCTTTCTTCGCATTATGTGGGGGTGGGGGTGTTACTTTAAAAAATCTATAAATGAACTATATAATATCGTTTGTCAAAAATTATACACATATTGGATACTGACACAATTCCACATGATATGTTTCTAATGATGACATGTGATCTAATTCATTATTAAAAAAAAAAATCAGCTACACTTTCTACCATTTTTAAAGCAACTCTTTTAAATACATCCCCTAAAAATCTAAAAAAAAATAATAAAAAAAATACCACCCAACCCAAAAATAAAAACAAACAAAAAGACAAAATAAAAAACAAAAGAACACAAAAACAAAAGCAAAGCAAAGCAAAGCAAAGCTGTGCATATCTTGGAAAATAAAAGATATTTCGCATAATTCTTAATGTCAACGGTCGTCCTTCTTTTTAATTCACTTTTGTAGTTACACATACTTGTAATCGACAGTAAAATATCATACATTTACTCATATCTGATAATCGAGATCTGATTATCGGAACCTGATAGTTTCACACGACGTGTTGTTTTTAGCTTCCATCATGAGACGTTCTTGAAGTCATAAAATCGGTTCCACTCCCCTTTCTAAAACTCCCCTTCACAGCATCGTGCATGAGAACGAAAGGACAAAACTACTACAAAGGTAAGACCGAATTTAATTTAAAATTGAAAGGTCATACATCATTATGACATTGTAAAGATTGATTTAAAAATAAAACATTCCTTCCAGATTATTTCCAGCGGTCAAACACCAGTTTTAAAGCACCTATTACAAATCTCAAAAATGTCATTCATCATTACTGAAGACTGAAGTTGACATGTGTATATTGACCACGTGTTATTTTGTATGCTCAAAACTGATCTCTCCAGGGGGAGGGGAAGCACAGGCATTTTAAGTACCGGGGGGGGGGGGGTGGGTTGCTACCTCAATACTTAATTGATGGGTGTTGCCGCTGGGGTTCTGTTACCCCACCCTAAGTTATCATATAATTTAGATTTTAAAAATGAATACCTATGTAATGCGTAAGTAAAATGTAACTTTTGCCAGCGACACGTCCTGTCACCTTGTATGTAGGAAGTTCCCTCCCCCTGGGGAGATGTATCTTGTAGCAGGTCTTCAGTTTCATTTGTATGAACCATGACATAGGTTATTATGGCACAGGAACAACGACAGCGGACAAGATTCGTTGTGGTCGGAGATTGTTGATCATTGTTGGTACTACTACTTTAAGACTCTGCACGTTTAAAACCTCTATATTTAAAGAGAGAAAAAAAGATGAAAAGAAGAAGACTATTTCTTGGCACTTAGATTTTTTCAGAGTATTTCAGAAGAACCATTAGAGACCATTAGAATTTATGACATTCATGCTTCATTTCATCATGATTTAAAGACTGTTTATAATAAAATAGATATTAATTTATGCAGTCAGCAGTGTATAAAAAAGCTTTGCAACCACGCTTATTTTATTGCTGTATATTGAGATTTTCAGCGGGGTCCTTTGTTAAAAGAAACATGCAAGTGTCTACCCGCTTTGTTTTGTTTGAAGTTCGTCATGAAGAAGACCAAACTACAAAATTATACCGTGGACAAGATCAAAATTAACGGTTGTTGGTAATGTCCAAATAATTATGACACCTAGGAACCAGGATATATATAAAAAGATCGATACACTTCAGCAGTTTGATTACAATAATGGAAGCACTTGAATGTTTATGATATATGTTATGTAGCATTTGTTTATGCCCACCTACGATAGTAGAGGGGCATTATGTTTTCTAGTCTGTGCGTCCGTTCGTCCGTCGTTCCGTTCGTTCGTTCGTTCGTTCGTTCGTTCGTCCCACTTCAGGTTAAAGTTTTTGGTCAAGTTAGTTTTTGATGAAGTTAAGCTTAATCTACTTAAACTTAGTACACATATATGAACTTTCTAAAGGAGTAGGTCCGGTAAGTACCGATTTTGGCCTCAAATTTCAGGTTCGTCTAACGAAAGATTTTTGAAACTTTTTAAACACTTTAGTAGATATAGGTGTGGTGTGAGTGCCATGAGACAACTCTCCATCCAAATAACAATTTAAAAAAAGTAAACCATTATAGGTCAATGTACGGCATTCAACACGGAGCCTTGGCTCACACCGAACAACAAGCTATAAAGGGCCCCAAAATTTCTAGTGTAAAACCATGCAAACGGGAAAATGTCTATTTCAATTGATGTGAAAGATTTAAATTGATTTAGTTATTAAAAACGCTCCGATTCAAGCTTAAATATGAAAAATCTATCAAATATGCCAAATAACGTCACTTTTCAGATGTTTTTTGCCAAAAATGAAAGTGGCCGCATCCGTGTTCATCCTCAACATTTATATATGTTATGTATTATCATCAAATACAACTTGCATTTCAATATTATGAATGAACACAAATGCGGTCACTTTCATTTAAGACGGAAACCGTCTAAAATTTAACTAAAATGCTTAAATTGTGAAGATTTCAGTAATTTAGCATGACTTAATGATGCTAGTATCCGATATATGTGCATTGTATTGTCAAAATCAGCCCATATTTATGTAGCAGAAATATTCTACTTTCCAAATGTCAAATTAGCGTTTTTATCCAAATTTCACGGTCCACTGAACATAGAAAATGATAGTGCAAGTGCGGCATCCGTGTACTATGGACACATTCTTGTTTTGTATTAACATTATACCGTAAAGTTGTCTTTAAATTATTATAAACGAATTATGTCATCAATGAAATATATTAACTTAGACAATAATCAATCAGCCGTGACAAAAGCAGAGATTTAGCGTTGTGATCATAGCACTGGCACGTGTCTCAGAATTTGTTTTCCTTATAGGACACAATGAATATTACACAAGGTCGCGAATTCCGTTATATACCGATTTCTCGGTAGTCAACCCCTATAAAACTTGTTATGCCGTAAATCTTAATTGATTTATCTAAACAATGGTGTATAAAACGAGTACCTTAATTATGTCAAACGTAATTATTGTGTCTAAAGTCGAGAAATCGGCATATAACTCAAATCGTCCATAATTCTTTACTCGTGAACGCGTCTTTCTTTTTCATTGCTCCGCCCGGACTCTGTACCATGATATGTCAATTACTGACAATCAACAGAAGCCGGTACCAGTGTATTGTACTTTCTGAATTTTATTGTAAAATGTTAGAGGCGGATTTAGGGGGGGGGGGCAGGGGGCCCCCCTTTTTGTGAAATAATTTAGTTGCTTTTATAGAGAATCATTGAAGCGTGACTGGAGTGGGCCCACTCTTAGGTCAGTCAGTGGGCCCCCACTTATGTAAATTTCTGGATCCGCCACTGAATGTAAACGGATAGTAGCTACGATTTTCATTAATTTTTTTTTAATCTACATTCCGGATTTGTACAAATAGTTTAGTAAGTATGATTAACACTATTTCAACGTTTAAAACCTGAATTATTTTTTGTCTTCTAGACAATAATTCGATGTTAAGCCAACCCTTATTCATATGACCTATGTTGACCTTAACTCCATAGTTCCCAATGCGCAATCGCACATTGTGCCTCGAAGGGAAAACTGTCGAACGGAGGAATGTTATCGCGGAAATGGAATATGAATTTACAGTTTTTGCGAGAAAAGAAACAAAAATGAGGTTCAGACAAGTTATTGTAAATTGAAAATAAAAAAAACGTCGATGAGATCGGTCATTAAAATTACTTAAAACACCTGTCACACAGGCAAAGTAAAACAGAAGTAGCCGACGGTTTACGTAATGTATACATTTCTAAAATGTTCCAGATCACATGAAAATAAATCGCGTCGGACGTGTTCATTATTGTCCAAAATGTGTTTATAAATTAGCGGTAAGTGATCTCCCACCTTAGAAGAAATTAGAAATCAAATTCCTACAATTTAATATTATTCTTCAAGTGTATCCTTCACGAAGGCCCCGATTCAACACACGAACACGTGTATACATCTATTTATATCTTGGTTATCTCACTCGCTGTGTCGACAAAGTTCGGAAAGTAAACCCGATGCGCAACACGATATGAATTATCAATTTTAAACACTTCTGTAGTTTATGAAAACATTCTAGCGATCTTATTGCTTATTTTTAGTACATATCTTTTATTTTAGCAGCTTTAAAATTTTGACAAAATCGTAGCTACTATAAAGACGTATATCAAGAATCCGAAAACATGACATCTGAAGTAATATTAAAAACGGAGTCGCCTTGCAATTAAAATATTGATGGTAAAAGAGCAAATCAATCTGGACTATTGGTCAATGGCAATCAATCAAACAATTCAATATATCATGTACACTGTAACACCAGCAAGAGACCACGAATTTTGACTTGGATATACAAATATGGTCTAGTGGACGTTTCCATAAAGGGCCGAAGTGAAAGTCATTTCAGTAGGTGTATGGGATGCATGATAAATGTTTTACTTTCCATTTTGTCTATGACACATGTGTTATAGTAGTCTCAGATTTTGTAAATAGTTAAGTCCTGTCGGAGAGGGGCAAATTGAGTCCCCCTCTTTTTTCGTGTCTTTAAAGAAATCCTTGCAACAATTTTTTGAGGGTCGGTCAGAAGACCATTGCTATAAAACATTTCTCCTCTATTCTAAAACACTACCATTTTACCTGACGACTTTCTTATTTCCCGGCCTTTATCTATGTTTAAAAAATTGATTATACGTTGCTCTCATCTCCCTCTTGGATATGCATGTTACATGTCGAAAAATTGTTTTCAATAAGGGATAGCTACGGCCTATCAGTTAATTGTTTCAAGTGTGAATAGTGTCAATCACCCTACACAGAACATAAGACGTAATGTCTCCTCTCAGACTAAACGGTTAGTCGTTCTTTCAATCTAAAATCTATATATAATTTATTAGTATAAAATACTTCAATTTGCAGATGACAGCATATACAGACAAACGACGTAATAACAGACTCCAGACTGGTGGATATAACGCGTATATGTTTCCTGGTTGTTATGGTAACTGGGGTTACTCTAATATGAACTGGGGATACAGAGACTGGGACCGATGGAGTTCTTCACCAACTTACAATAAACGTACAGGAAGTGGACACAAATCAGTCATGAACAAACCACGTGGGGACTTTGGGCACAAAGAAACAGATAGCTTTGTGTATTTCTTTAGACAAAGTTCGCCATTTAGTCAATGGTATCCATCAGAGTTCTCAGTTGATGGTCGCAAATTTAATTGTGCAGAACAATACATGATGTTTAGAAAAGCCAGTAAGTATGTGAATTTTCGTCCTTGGTTTATAACAATTGAATGTATTCTATTAATTTTTCCTGCAGCTATCCCATTTATATTCTTATTTTCCTATGAATATTGATATACTTTATGCTTCTTATAGGCCATGTTATTACTAGTAGAAGGTAAACGAATGATTGTATTTGATACCAATATGTGAACTGTCTGACATGATTTGGCTCAAGCTGAATGAATGGTTCAAAATTTTTAAACATATGCTGTTGCTCTGGTTGCTTCCTTGACAAAGTCATTTCTGAAAAAAAAACCGATTGATTGGCTTCTGAAAAAAAAGAAAAATGATGAACAATATAAACTTTTGTTTTAGAAATACTGAAATGTGACTGGATATCTGAAGCAATAATGTCAGAAAAGAATCCTGCAGAACAGAAAAGACTTGGAAGGTTAATTCCAAAGTTTGATCAGAAGTTATGGGATTCTGTACGTGAGGAAATTGTGAAGAGCGCCACCATGGCCAAGGTGAGTAATTCTACAAGTTGTGGGATTCTGTAATTGAAAAATAGTAAAGAGCGCCACTATGTCTAAGGTAAGTTATTCCAAAAGCTGTGAGGTTCTGCACATGAGGAAATGATAAAGAGCGCCTCCATGGCCACGATGAATTATTCCAGAAGTTGTGGGTCTCTGTACATGAAGACCTATAGTAAAGAACGCCACAATCATGCATGGCCAATGTAAGTTATTTAAGGAGTTGTGGGGTTCTGTACCTGCACACCTGTTGCATTCTGCATAAAAGGAAACTGAAAAGAACACCAACAAAGTCACGGTAAGTTATTCCAGAAGTTGTTGGCTTCTGTACGTGATGAAATGGTATAGAGCGCCAACATGGCCTGGGCTTCTGTACTGCAGACCTATAGTAAAGAGCGCCACTTTGTAGGGAAAATTATTCCTGAGGTTGTGGGATTCTACGTGCGCAGACCTATAGTTATGTGCGCCACCATGTGTAAGGTAAATTAATTCGAGGTTGTAGATTTTGCACGTGATGAAATAATGAAGAATGCCACCTTTGCTAAGGTATTTTGTTGGATTCTACATTTGAGGAAATAGTTAAGAGCGGCCACCACGGCCAAGATAAAGTATTCTAGATATATTGGAATTCCCTTCATGGAAAGAAAATAAAAGATGTCACCATTTGTAAGGCAATTTATTTCAGAAATGTTTAGAATACTGTACGTGAAGATGTATAGAGAGGGTAGTCAGACATTATAAGATTCCCTACGTTTTAATACGTCCGTTTACAGGACGTATTATGGTTTACCTATGTCCATCCGTCGTCAACATGATTCACAATAAATCAAAATCGCTTTAATCAATTATCATGAAACTGGGGAATTGTTTATATCTATTGACGTAAGCTTCCTTAAAAAAAATCATATTTTAGATTTCACGTGTCCGAGTTACGGGATTATTTTCATTAAAAAAGGGGAGGGGGGAGGGGGGGGGGGGGCGATTTTCCAGTTTTCGATGACATAGAAGTTGTGGAACTTTATTCGTTGAAATAGTGACGAGTGTATCGTAGGCTCATGGTGCAGCTGTTTATTCTTTTATTCTTTTATACATAATGCATAAATCAGGCCATTTGAATTGTTTTACATTTGTCATTTCGATTCCATCATCTTCAGACTCTAAATAGTTGTTGCAAGTGGCACTATCACCACACAGGTGGTTGAGAAGTTAAGTGCATTTGGAAATTGAACGCTTGAGTGCGGTACTAATCGAATAGGTCCGAGTACACAGTTATCGTCCTTTGATTTTCGTTGTCCACGAATATAGTCCTTAGTGTGGACAGTGTGTTACTTGCCAATTTTTGTTATACCCCTTCCAAATTTATTTCTCCATGTTTTATGCCTCATATAGCAAGTTGGGGGGTGAAATGACACTGTAAAAAAATTTGGGTCATAAATATTAATGTAAAGTAGTGATTAGGTCCAGCTGAAAAAGGTCAGAAATTAGCACTTCGGAAGCTGTCAAAAGATTTCAAGACCACCTTAACACGAAATTGTCCATATTTTGAGTTAGAGCTGATGAAGTTTTCTATAATTTTGATATAATTTGTCCCAAAAGTAGTACAACACACTGTAAAAATATTATTGAGAAAGCGCAGGTGGGATTTTTTAAATTTTCATTTATTGTCTAAAAGAAATGCACTACGAAATAACTGTGTACTCGGACCTAAGAGGTGAAATCAAGAAATATAGAATCTGTACTTTGGCAACTTCCCTGAATGATTTGATGGTGTCAATTTGTCAATTAGCATAAAACTAAAGGATTTAAACTTTTATTTGATAGAATTTCTGCAAAAATGACCAATTTTGGCATTATATGGTCAAAATAAGCATTTCATAGCTTTTTCAATTTTGATGCATAAGTGGCATTCTGACTTTCTATCTGACATGTTTTCATGTGTCAATTTTTGTGTTTCTATGCTTTAATCCAGTTTTATTACTCATGTGTGAACTCTGAATTTACAGAAAAGAAGATTATCTCAGACAATATGAGCAAAATGTGTTGTATAAATGACCCTCGCCTAACGCCCTGTTTGGATCAAGTTAAATGTGAGGAGCATGGCACATAAAAGTTGAAGTCCATAATAAAGACCTCACTAAATTTGTATAAAAAGCACTTAACAATGTCTTTTGTACCTGTTTCATTTCACATAATATCTTTCTTTACTTCTGTAGTAAAGCATGGGGTTCAAATATAAGCCTGTTGAGACTAAAATTGCATGCAAGTTTTTCACTAAAAAGTGAAAAATCTTTGTATCAGACCATACTGTCTGCTAAAAAAGTTGAATGTAAGAGCCTTTTTGTGCTCAGATTTATTGTATCATGTCACCTGAGTATAGAAATGATAGAAAAGACACAAATTTTTATTTCCTATAGCTTCAATATGCATTTTTTAATGTAAATATGTGCTACGGCCTAAATTGACCCTAAATTATTTTTAGTCTTACTTGGCCTAAGACCCTTTTAAACTAATATGATATGTTATTTGTAAGTTTTCTTTCCATTTAAAGTACATTAAATACATATGTAAGGATTATTTATATTCAAAAAGCTTCACAAATTTAAAATTGCTGGAAAATATTACATCTTCATGTAAGGCCCCCCTTCATTGGAAAACCTCCATTTTTAGGCACAGGCTCATATAAATTTGACTTTTGAATAATTATGCTAAGTCTGATATATCAAATGAGTACTCTATTGCTTTAAATACATGATATATTATATATTAAGGCATTTTAAAAGTATTTTTTTGCAATATTTAAATTTTAAAAGCCCCAAATGTTGATAGTTGAAATTTCTCAATTTTAACGTCTAAATTTAACACGCAAAGTTGAATATAGAATTAATCATATTGTCTATAATATATATCCTATTGCTATGAAACTTTGTAAGCAGTCTTATAATATATTACGCTTTAGTCATACCAAGTTTTATTAAGATTGGTCAACTTATTCTATCCTAAGAGGTGAAATCAAGAAATATAGAATCTGTACTTTGGCAACTTCCCTGAATGATTTGATGGTGTCAATTTGTCAATTAGCATAAAACTAAAGGATTTAAACTTTTATTTGATAGAATTTCTGCAAAAATGACCAATTTTGGCATTATATGGTCAAAATAAGCATTTCATAGCTTTTTCAATTTTGATGCATAAGTGGCATTCTGACTTTCTATCTGACATGTTTTCATGTGTCAATTTTTGTGTTTCTATGCTTTAATCCAGTTTTATTACTCATGTGTGAACTCTGAATTTACAGAAAAGAAGATTATCTCAGACAATATGAGCAAAATGTGTTGTATAAATGACCCTCGCCTAACGCCCTGTTTGGATCAAGTTAAATGTGAGGAGCATGGCACATAAAAGTTGAAGTCCATAATAAAGACCTCACTAAATTTGTATAAAAAGCACTTAACAATGTCTTTTGTACCTGTTTCATTTCACATAATATCTTTCTTTACTTCTGTAGTAAAGCATGGGGTTCAAATATAAGCCTGTTGAGACTAAAATTGCATGCAAGTTTTTCACTAAAAAGTGAAAAATCTTTGTATCAGACCATACTGTCTGCTAAAAAAGTTGAATGTAAGAGCCTTTTTGTGCTCAGATTTATTGTATCATGTCACCTGAGTATAGAAATGATAGAAAAGACACAAATTTTTATTTCCTATAGCTTCAATATGCATTTTTTAATGTAAATATGTGCTACGGCCTAAATTGACCCTAAATTATTTTTAGTCTTACTTGGCCTAAGACCCTTTTAAACTAATATGATATGTTATTTGTAAGTTTTCTTTCCATTTAAAGTACATTAAATACATATGTAAGGATTATTTATATTCAAAAAGCTTCACAAATTTAAAATTGCTGGAAAATATTACATCTTCATGTAAGGCCCCCCTTCATTGGAAAACCTCCATTTTTAGGCACAGGCTCATATAAATTTGACTTTTGAATAATTATGCTAAGTCTGATATATCAAATGAGTACTCTATTGCTTTAAATACATGATATATTATATATTAAGGCATTTTAAAAGTATTTTTTTGCAATATTTAAATTTTAAAAGCCCCAAATGTTGATAGTTGAAATTTCTCAATTTTAACGTCTAAATTTAACACGCAAAGTTGAATATAGAATTAATCATATTGTCTATAATATATATCCTATTGCTATGAAACTTTGTAAGCAGTCTTATAATATATTACGCTTTAGTCATACCAAGTTTTATTAAGATTGGTCAACTTATTCTATCCTATTAGGTCCGAGTACACAGTTATCGTCCTTTGATTTTCGTTGTCCACGAATATAGTCCTTAGTGTGGACAGTGTGTTACTTGCCAATTTTTGTTATACCCCTTCCAAATTTATTTCTCCATGTTTTATGCCTCATATAGCAAGTTGGGGGGTGAAATGACACTGTAAAAAAATTTGGGTCATAAATATTAATGTAAAGTAGTGATTAGGTCCAGCTGAAAAAGGTCAGAAATTAGCACTTCGGAAGCTGTCAAAAGATTTCAAGACCACCTTAACACGAAATTGTCCATATTTTGAGTTAGAGCTGATGAAGTTTTCTATAATTTTGATATAATTTGTCCCAAAAGTAGTACAACACACTGTAAAAATATTATTGAGAAAGCGCAGGTGGGATTTTTTTAATTTTCATTTATTGTCTAAAAGAAATGCACTACGAAATAACTGTGTACTCGGACCAATAGCTCTGGACACAATTGTACAATTTGTTTTCTTGATTTTGAATGATGTGTCAGCTTTCTGACGATCTGCTGAAATAATATCTGTGTGATGTCTTCTAACATGGCTCCTGTTTAGCTCACCTGGTCCAAAGCCACAGTGTAATCTGTATCCATCGTCTGTCGTCGTCCGTTGATTTTAAAATAATCTCTGAAACTACTCGGACAAATGGAATAAAAGTTGGCCACCATCACAATTGGGTTCTCAAATTGGAAATTTACATCATATTATCCCTCCTTTTAACCAACCTGGTCGACATTGCTGAAAATAGAACACAGAAGTAAATGCAAGTGTTGTCTAACATCTTAAAAGCTGTTATAGATAATGGAAATCTGACATAAAAGATATGCTAAGGATGTCAAGATCTACAACAAAATTAATAAATCAGATGGGGAATAAACTGGCTAATCCATGTCTTGTATACAGATGACTTTTGATCTGAAGTTTTCATCCGACATATGTCCGTCTCTATTGTCGTTGTCAGAATATAAAAACTTATCACTGTAACCATGAAAGAAATACTTTTAAGAGTTTTTTTCTGCATTTTTATGTCGCTAGTTGTAGTGGTAATACGAAAACAACTCCAGAGTCAGGCTTGTTTTCTTCTAAGATGTAGTAAGTATTATGCATTCGTATTGATTTAATTGATCATAGGTCCATCACGCCGGTGTTAGCACCACATTTTTTTTATTTGGTATCTACCATCAGTCTGTCTTCAATCTGTTTAAGCTTTCTAAAAATCTTGTCTAAATACTTAGCTTGTTTACAGTTCAAAGGTGTGTAATATACATGGTAATTTACACCACATGATT
Source organism: Mytilus galloprovincialis (assembly GCF_965363235.1). Classification (NCBI taxonomy): domain Eukaryota; kingdom Metazoa; phylum Mollusca; class Bivalvia; order Mytilida; family Mytilidae; genus Mytilus; species Mytilus galloprovincialis. The sequence continues at coordinate 126,841,845 of NC_134838.1, read as the reverse complement.
CCGAAAAGAATATTCTTAGCTTTTGGATGGCGCAAGTGTTTGTACATTATGTATGACACTTATATCATTTAGCTGGTAAGGAAGTTTTGATTGAGGAAGCTTTTTAATTTTTTAAGTGTAAACGACAACTGCAGTTAAAAAATGCATGGAAAACTTCCTTCTCATGATGAAAAATATTTGACTGAACTCAATGACCTAAAAGTAAACTCGAGGTGACATATAAACAGTATATAGGCAAACAAACTGCAAAAGGGTTAATTTCCTAATTAGAATCATTCAAAACAACTTGCTAGCATGTAGATGTTTAGCTCACCTGGCCAAAAGAATCAAGTGAGCGTTTCTCACAGCGTCGTCCGGAAACTTACAAAAAGCTTCTACCAAACTACTGAGCTTTTAAATTAGGGTATATAGTTTTAAAAATGTGTCCGATGAGCGAGTTTCGACTATTGTTTGAAAACAGCAATGAATAGAAAAATGTTCCATTGGTGAGATCTACTTACTGTCCATTTATTACAATTTAACTGGTCATAAACGGAAAAATTAACCTGATATCGAGTGATTGCTGAGCGTAGGAGCCCCACACTCGTCTTTTTAAGTCTTTGTTTAGACCTGACTGGGGTCGAACCAACGAACATCACTAAAAAAGCACACTCACATGGGAACATTGAAGTAGCTGTGTTTTAGATGACTTTAGAATATTTCAAGGAAGCAACACAAACAAAATTGAATACTGTAGTACTAGCATACCAATTTGTAATAATTTCATAAATATGAATTGTACTTAATTATTTTTACAGTATTCCCAGAACAAGGAGTTAAAAGAACACCTGATTAAGACATACCCAAAGACTTTGGTATTGGCCAGTAGAAATGATAAGATTTGGGGAATAGGACTTCGATCAGATGACCCAGAGGCTCTAAACCAGGAAACATGGAAAGGAAAAAATCTACTGGGGAAAATACTGACAGAAGTGAGAGACGAGTTGTTAAAGGAAGCAGGATTCTTAGAAAGAATAGATTAACTCATCGATATGAACGTTTTTAGAAAGAATAGATTAAGTCATCCTCATGAACATCTTTTTCATTATTTTTTCAGTGAACTAATTTTGTAACATTCAAAGTTTATGAGATAATAAACTTGGACATATTTTGAAATAGGTATTTGAATTTAATCTATTTTGTATTTGAAATATAAAAATGTTTGAACAGTCAATACAACAGTATTTGATTTGTCTTGAAGCTTTCAGGTGAAAGTGTGAGTTAAATAGTATAAATGCAGTGTTAAAAGTTATTGAAATAATCACTGAACATCTACGCATGCTCCTTTAGTCAATGATGGTTTGTGTGTAAGAATTATCGTGATTATTTTGCTTCAAAGTAGTAATAGTGATCCGATGCAAATTCACTGCAATCTTGTTTGTATCACATGACCTTGTTCAGAACTTTTTCAGTGATAATATTTAAGATCTAGATATAGGAAGATGAGGTGTGAGTGCCAATGAGACAACTCTCCATCAACAAAGTACGATCACTTGGTAGGAGGACCGTATGATTTCAGTACACCACATCTATTTTATTTGATAATCAATCTTTCTCACAGTACAGCATCTGCTAAAATATAAACATTATGATGCTTGCATTTAAAAAAGTATGCACTGTACTTATAATCATATTTTGTATATCATGATAAACACACTTAAACTCGTCATGCGCAAAACCAATGTATTTTTATGCCCTAGCTAGAGTCATTATGTTTTACGTGTTTGTGTGTCCGTTCGTTTGTCTGTCCGTTCTTCCCTCTGTATGTTTCGCTTCAGACTAAAATTTAGTCATGGTAATTTTTGATGAAGTTGAAGTCTGAACTTGAAACTGAGTTCAAATGTTCCCTTTTGTATGACCTTTTTAATTTGAATACGAAATTAAAGTTTTGACCCCCAATTTCACGGTCCACTGAACATTGAAAATTATTTTGTCGAGCCTGCGATTTAAGTCGCAGAAAGGTCGACATAGGAATTTTGATTTGGCGGTGTTAACTAACTTCTTAAAAGCTTTATATTTAAGGAGGTGAAGGCCTTGATGATTCATACTTTGTATATATATATATAGAAGCCTTGTGTTACAAAGTCTCCATCTGTCATATTTCGATTGTCCTTGACTTCATTATTTATGGAACAGTGACTACTTTTTCTAATTTTTGTAATGTTAATTTGTCTTATTATGATTGGATAACTATATTTGGTATGTGCATACCTTGGAAGGTCCTTATGCCCATCAGGCAGTTTTCACTTGACCTCGACCTCATTTCGTGGATCAGTGAACAAGGTTAAGGTTTGTTGCTCAAGTCAATATCTCAGATACTTTAAGCAATAGGACTTGTATACTTGGTGTATGGAAGGATTGTAGGTAGTACATGTCCAACTGGCAGGTGTCATCTAACCATGACCTCATTTTCATCGTTCAGTGGTTATAGTTTTTGTGTTTTGGTCTGTTGTTCTTATACTGTATGCAATAGGTTTACACTATTTGATGTATGGAAGGATTGTAAGGTGTACATGTCCAACTGACAGGTGTCATCTAACCATGACCTTATTTTCATCGTTCAGTGGTTATAGTTTTTGTGTTTTGGTCTGTTGTTCTTATACTGTATGCAATAGGTTTACACTATTTGATGTATGGAAGGATTGTAAGGTGTACATGTCCAACTGGCAGGTGTCGTCTAACCATGACCTAATTTTCATCGTTCAGTGGTTATAGTTTTTGTGTTTTGGTCTGTTGTTCTTGGGTTTACACTATTTGATGTATTGAATGATTGTAAGGTGTACATGTATTGATAGGTGTCATCTGATTTATCTCATTTTAATAGTTCAGTGGTCAAAGTTGAGGAGTTTTTTTCTTTCTTTCCAGTACTATATGCAATAGATCAATTATAATCATATTCAAAACAGTGTAGCTGTGGCCATTAATTGACGACCTTAAATTATCCCATTGACCTGGGCAGATTATGTGAACGTTTGTCTATAACGACCACTGCTCACTACTTACTTATTATAGAATTTAAGCTGTTGGTCACCAAAGGTTCTTAACGCCTTTAATATTAAAATAATTCGAAAAATTAATCAGGAATAACTATGTTTTGATTTATATTACTGATACAAATCAAAACATCGTGTTATTCCTGATAAGTTTTTCTAATTACTTTATTTGGGTGTTGAGAACCTTTTGTGACCCCACAGTTTAAGTGTCTTTAACAAGTACATAGTGAGCAGCGGTCGTTACAGACAAACGTTCACATAATCTGCCCCTGTCAATGGGATAAATTAAGGTCGTCAATCAATGGCCACAGCTACAGTTTTGAATATGATTCTATGTTTTGTGTATGGAAATAATTTATGATGTACATGTCAGTCTCCGAGGTTTTATTTGAAATTGACGTTATTTTTACGGGTCATTGCTGTGTGTTAAGTTTTTGTGTTTTGACAAGTTTTTACTAACTTTAAGCACGAGGTCAAATGTATTTGTTGTATGGTATAGTTGTAAGTTGTACATGTCTGTCTGGCATGGGTCATCTGACCTTGACTTCATTTTTAGGGTTAATTGATCAATGTTAAGTTTTCTTGGATAAATCTGTTTCTTATAAACTATAAGCAATAGTTCAACTATATTAAGTGCATGAAAGTTTGTGTGTACATGTTGAGTTTGCGTGATAATTGTAATTTGTAAAGCTTTATATTTAGGACCATCAACATAATATCAATAGTTATTAAAGGAGGCGAAACATTTCAGCGTGTTGATTAAGCATAACGTTTTTTATCCCCCCCAAACATACGACGATATTTAGTGATAATTTAAATGTTCTCAATCAACTAATAGAAGTTCTTGTGTAAGTTGTTTCTTGCACAAATGTTGGAATGTCAACGTACATTTTCGATTCCTGCTTCACCCAGTTTTTTAAACCAAACGCTACCGTATTTTCATCTCCACTCTGGAGAGAGTTCAAGTGCCACCTTTGGTCAAGAATAATGTATTTGGAATGAGCGTGACTTTGATCAACCAATATTTGGGGCAACATTGTTATCACTATTGTTGGCTTAATCTGTCAAGGGTAGAGAGGAAGGGAGCGAAGATAATGTGACGTAGTAATCAGAGACAATTAACCCGCGAGCTGATACATAAGTGTATTCTTTTCTAGCGTTTTTCTTCCATTCAAAATACAACAGCTCTCATCGGTAAAAAAATCACAAAGACATTTCCATTACTATTACATTGAAAGTTTAAGGTTCTTGCAAGAAAATTGGCAACAACCGTACCGGATCCGCCAAAATACCCATACAAACACACATCAGAGGGGTTTCCTTCAGGTATATTTTACACTTCAGTCACGAAGTCATCTAAGAACTTATCAATATTAACTACATAGGTTGAATTTTAGGTTAAAGATATACACAAATCGAATTGAACCGTAATATATGAAAATTTCTTACCTTTATATAAATGTAATCCCTAAAATTGACAACATACAGAAAATACAGACTAGATATAAATTGTGGCAGGCAGTACGATTTCTATAGAGAATTTATCTTTAACTGGAAGAATTCAATAAGTAACACATGATTAAAATGTTGAAAATAATGTAAAATGCCTGAATAAAAATCTCTAACGTCAATTATACTGAAAAAGTAAAGCGTAAAATAGTTCAAGCTATACGACATGCTTGTATTTCAGTTGTATTTTTACCAAAAAAAATCCTTTTTCTGACTTATAAATTACATAATAAACTATAGTTTTAGGTTTTCAATGCGCTCCAACTTCGTTATTGGTGTTGCCTTGCAGCTGTTTCAATTCAAGAGTGACAAATGACTCTTGTTTAGACAAACCGTGCGTCTTGCATAATTAAATGATAATCCTTGTATCTTTGAGTATTGTTTAAGTTTTGTCATGATGTAGTTGATTGCAAACTAAGCAGCTAGTTAATAGTTATCAAACTAACATTTCAAAATATTGAAAGACTTGCACATTTCATTTGTCACATTTGATAATGTTGTAAAGCTTTATATGGTTGCCATCGATTTCAACAGCAAGTTTCCTCAAATCAGGATTGTAGGAAATGTAACGAGGACGCTTAATTCTATTGTCTTCGTCTAACATAGAGTAAACTAATCCATCTACAGCATTCATCTGGATTATCTTGTTTTCTGTACTGCTGGCAACAAACAGAATATTGTTGTGGAACACAATTCCTCTAGGACTTCCGACTTTCACTGTCCAGATCAGACCACCTTTAAAATCGACACAGTGAACCGACTCCTTTACTATATCGACTACAAATATGACCTGTTTTGTATAATCTAAGGCAAGGCGTATTGTATTGCCAGTGAATTGTCCAAAGTGTCTGGTATTACCCGGTATGACACACATTTCTCTAATGTTTTGATCATAAATACGAATTGTGCCATCTTCTCCCTCACCGTGTTCAACAGCAAAGTGGTCTTTATTATAACCAATACTGTAAGGTTTTTCTTTCACTTTAATCGTTTTGTGAGTACGTATCTTATTATGTTCGACTTTATATATTTTTATTTCCTTTTTATCAGCAATAGTGACTACTACAAAATCGTTAGCAGAAGCAGCCATTCCTCTTGGATCCTCTTTTATATCCTTTGCCATTTCAAATTTCAATTCACTGCTATATAATTTCAAACTCCGATTTTTATAATCGGCAACAATAATTCTGCCATCGGAAAGAATTACTATTCCACGAACTCTTGTTACTTCTTTGTCTCCTGGAGCGGAACTCATGAACTCATGTGCAAACATACCCGAGTGTGGACCTTTCTCAACTTGAACCTGTGCATGCACTAGTTCCTTTGGTCGTGAAACTATAGAAGTTCTTTCAGAGTAAGCACCAAAGGAAGTTAAAGATGCTGTTTCGTCTCTCGCGAGTTGTTTCGCGGTTATTGCATAATGTTCTTTGGTTGCTTTAAGCCTTGCATGTTTCTGTGTACAGTTTTCACAAAGTAACTGTTTACAGTCTAGACAAAGAACTACTGCCTGCTCTCCGCATTCATTGCCACACTGGACATCAGTTGAAGCGTGAGTTATATCTGTATCAAGATGTGATGCATCTAATAAGACGTGGGAACGTGTCGCTTTACATTTCATATGATAAGCGGTGCACTCAGGGCAATAAAGCTGCTCACAATTGACGCAAAATGATTCTACCTTTTCATCCTTTTCGCAGCCATCACAAGCTGTTGATGCAGCTTCCATTCCTACAGTAAAAATAAAAAATGATTTAATAAATTTTGATAAAACAAAGTTTGAGCATTGAATTTCATTAATATTTTGATTAAAGTCTATGGTAATGTTGATAATTGATTCCCGAATAAACTTACCGCTTATAGGTACTACTGGACTTACATGTAGGTTGCAACACAGAGAGTTGTTTACTTTTACGTTTAACAATATGGCGTCACCTGTATAAATTTCTTGTATTGAAATTGATGTTCGTTTTTCACAGGTAAAATTTAAAAATAAAACTGGAAAATCTGTTTTTCCTTGTAACAAACATTTACGTTAAATCATATTTACTATCAATATATTGATCATTTTCGGTTTTGTAACCCGAATACCAGCGCATGGTCGAAGGTAAATTATACATACAGTGAGTACAACGAGTCTTTATATTTACACTAATAGATATTAAGAGTTAATAATATGATTTCAACTTTTGGGAATTTTGGGTCCTGAATGCTCTTCGACTTTCTACTTGTTTGGCTTTATAACTATTTGGATCTGAGCGTCACTGATGAGTCTTTATGTAGATGAAACGCGCGTTTGGCGTACTAAATTATAATCCTGGTACCTTTGATAACTATTTACACCACTGGGTCGATGCCACTGCTGGTGGACGTTTCGTACCCGAGGGTATCATCAGCCCAGTAGTCAGCACTTCGGTGTTGATATGAATATCAATTTTATGGTCATTTTTCATAATTTCCTGTTACAAAACTTTGAATTGTAAAAACTAAGGATGTTCTTTTCCCAGGAATAGATTACCATAGCCGTATTTTGCACAACTTTTTGGAATTTTGAGTCCTCAATGCTCTTCAACTTTCTTCTTGTTTGGCTGTACAACTATTTGGATCTGAGCGTAACTGATGAGTCTTTATGTAGACGAAACGCGCGTCTGGCGTACTAAATTAAAATCCTGGTACATTTGATAACTATTCACACAATTTTGCTTTCTTAACATCAGTATCATGTTCAAATTAGTCTTTTACGTCAGAATAGCTGAAACATTTCAAATTTGGCTTAACTCTGACAATTTACCCATTTATGATTCGATCTGATGAGTTATGTCATTTTTAACTGATTGTAATAGTTTGTTCATATGGTGTGCTTTAAAAGCTCTGGAACATGTAAGATGAGGATTGAGCGTTCAAAAACATGGTTAATCCCGCAACATAGTGTATGTGCCTAGTCCAAGTTAGGAACCTGTAGTTTAGTGGTTGTCAATCATTTTGTTTTCGTAAATAGTATATTTTTTTTTATAAATTATGCTGTTAGTTTTCCCAATTGAATTGTTTCATATTTTTATGTCGGTGCGATTTATAGTCGACTTTACGGTATGTGTTTTTCTCATTGTTGAAGGCCGTACGGTTGCCCATAATTATTTACACCCATGTGATTTGCATTTTTTAACACATCTCCTTATTTTTATAGTGTGATGAATTATGTCTGATTAATTCTTTCTTTAATATTCTGTTCCTCTGCGAAATTTTGATTTCCTCTGTAAAACAATTCTTCCCATATTCTGCATTGCTTTCAAATTTGAAGAGTCAATTTTGATAATTCAAACAATAAGAAAGATGTCTGTTAAAATGACGACATTAGGCTCAGCCTTTTTCTATGCGAAAAAATCATAAACACTACGAGTGGATACAATTGTAAATATATTCAACACAGTCGATCAACTACTCGACCGCATTACCAAAATTAAAATAAACATGAAAAAAAATTGATTCAGTTGAGCTGGTTTAGTTAATATGAAACCTCGATAAGCTACATCAAAACTCAATATATAGAATACAAAAAAATATAGACATTTTATATTGTAAAAAAAAACACATAAAAAAGACCACTTTATAAAAAGAAAGAATGCGATACAAAAAGGTTATAAAAAAACCCAGAGAAAACAAGCAAAAAAATGGTAAAAAAAAAGGAACAAGAATGTGTCCAGAGTACACGGATGCCCCACTCGCACTATCATTTTCCATGTTCAATGGACCGCAAAATTGGATAAAAAATATCATTAGGCATTAAAATTAGAAAGATCATATCATAAGGAACATGTGTACTAAGTTTCAAGTTGATTGGACTTCAACTTCATCAAAAACTACCTTGACCAAAAACTTTAACCTGAAACATGCACTTTCATTTTCTATGTTCAGTGGACCGTGAAATTGGGGTCAAAAGTTTAATTTGGCTTTAAAATTAGAAAGATCATATCATAAGGAACATGTGTACTAAGTTTCAAGTTGATTGGACTTCAACTTCATCAAAACTACCTTGACCAAAAACTTTAACCTGAAGCGGGACAGACGGACGGACGAACGAACGGACGGACGAACGGACGCACACACCAGAAAACATAATGCCCCTCTACTATCGTAGGTGGGGCATAAAAAGCTATACAAAATATAAAAATCCTAAAAACACAAACAAACAAACACAAGATAACACAAATTTAAACAACACAAACACCATAGCTTAATTATGAGCAGCAACCATATATGGTTATATTGACTTTTGAAAAAGAAAAACCTGATATTTACTGAAAGTTTTAGACTTTAGATGGACCCGTCTATTATTTGTAGGTCTGTACGGTCATATAGGTCGTCGGGCCTTCAATATTATTACACACTTTGGTTTTAAATATTGCATGGGGTTTGCATATTCTTAGTGAAGATTAATGCAAACAACTGTTATATCAGGTTACACGATCCATGCTCTAAGAAGATCATTCATGTGCGATCAAGCACCAAAATGCATACACTATTTGTAAAGGATGATTGTTAGGTTAAAATTGTTAGTGGGAGGTTCATCATATTTTAAACTGACAATATTTTCATTTACTGGAATGTTTTTGATTTGGTAAACCTCAGATTCTGAGAAAGGTAAACTTTTAAAATATCGTTTTCTCTTGTAACCCTATGTATTTTAAAATAGATGAATGCATATAATATATTTATTGATACATATACATTTAAAATTTAACGAAACACAAAAGGTATGTTATAACTGATTTAAAAAGGTAAGCAGATAGGTACACTTCTCTTTTATTTAATATATTATTTAAAATAACGGATATAACCAGTAAGATGTTTCGATTAATTAATTTTTATTTAAACATATAAACTCATCATAGATACAAGGACTAAATTTTGTGTATACACCAGACGCTATTATTGCTGTTACATAGAATAATTGAGTCGATCTATTATTTAATTGTGATATTCAGATATAATTTAATGGTACGTTATATCATGTTTTTCTTATTGCTAATACCTAATGGTATGTAAAAGTTAGTTCAAATCACGTTAGACATACGAGGCTTTGAACGACAGAACTGTGAAAAGGTCATGTTGTTTCATTCAATTCAAATATATTTGGAAGTAATGTTTAATTTCCCCATTTTGATGATATGTCTTCATTATTTCTTTTAGATTTTGATATCGTTAGTTAGCTTTGAGTTTCATCGTCTTGTTTTTTATTTACAATGTTGACGATCAGCGTCATTATGCTTCTAATAAACATGCTGCTTTTAAAAAGCTGCAAATCGTCCAATAGAAATAGTAAGTTACCTAAACCATTCTAGTCCCTGAACTAATTTTTGTTTTTTGTTTATCATTTAGATATGGCAACAGTTTCAAAAGTCTGCGATGGATGTGATGAAGTTGTACCACAGAAAACTGAAGTCTACTCGCATACATATCCTGGTAGATGCATCACACGACATAACCGACTTAAATCTAAGCTCAGTGAATGCCAATTGTGGTAATGACTGTGGTGAACCAGCAGTAAGTCTGTGTATCGACTGCAAACAGTTACTTTGTACCAACTGTACGAACAAACATTCGTCACTTAAAGCAACGAAACATCATATCGCAATCGCGGCTAAACAAATACCAATAGATGAAACCATATCAGTAGTTTCCGATCGTCAAAGTGTTAGCAGTAATCGCAGGTCACTTGCATTTACTCAACATCGTGATGACTCATTTCAAGCACAAGTACAAGATAACGGGCCATTTAGAGGACAATTTGGGAATGAATTAATGAGCTCTGCTCCGGCTGATAAAGAAGTTACGCGAGTCCGAGGAATAGCAATTCTGTCTGACGGTAAAATTGTCGTTGCTGATTACAAAAATCGAAGTTTGAAGCTATTCAAACGTGATCTAAAATTTGAAATGGCAAGAGAACTGAAAGACGACCCTAGAGGTATTGCAAGCACACCAAATGATTTAATAGCGGTTACTATTGCTGATAAAAAGGAGATAAGAATTTTCAGAATTGATAATAAGATACGTACTTATAAAACATTCAAAGTAAAAGAAAAACCATACAGTATTGCATATCATAAGGAACATTTTGCCGTAGAGAGTGGAGAAGGGGAAGATGGTGCCATTCGTATTTATGAATTGGGTGGAAAGGAGTTGTTTGTCATTCCCGGAAATACAAGAAGCTTTGGGCAATTCACTGGCAATACAATACGTCTCGCATTAGACTTTGTGAAAAAGACCGTATTCGTTGTAGATATTGTAAATGAATCCATTCACAGTGTTGATTTTAAGGGGAATTTATGTTGGTCAGTGAAGGTCAGGAGTCCACGGGGCATCGTTATGTTCAATAATTTTTTGTTCGTGGCAAGCAGTGAAGTCAACAGAATATATCAGATGAATACAACTGATGGATTGATTTACCATCTCCTTGACGAGGACAGCAGAGTTAAAAGACCGAGATATATTGCCTACCAACCAGAATTGAAAATTCTTGCAGCGGAAATCGATGGCAACCATGTTAAACTTTATAACATCGAAAAGTTAGGTACGAAATAACCAAAAAATATTTTTGAATATTGTTACAGCGATTCTAAAATTAACTTATTTTAAATTGCTAAATAGTATCAAAAGTACCAGGATTATAATTTTATACGCCAGACGCGCGTTTCGTCTACATAAGACTCACCAGTGACGCTCAGATCAAAATAGTTAAAAAGCCAAACAAATACAAAGTTGAAGAGCATTGAGGACCCAAAATTCCAAAAAGTTGTGCCAAATACGGCTAAGGTAATCTACTCCTGGGGTAAGAAAATCCTTAGTTTTTTGAATAATTCAAAGTTTTGTAAACAGAAAATTTATAAAAATGACCATATAATTGATATTCATGTCAACACCGAAGTGCTGACTACTGGGCTGGTGATACCCTCGGGGACGAAACGTCCACCAGCAGTGGCATCGACCCAGTGGTGTAAATAGTATCAAAAGTACCAGGATTATAATTTTATACGCCAGACGCGCGTTTCGTCTACATAAGACTCACCAGTGACGCTCAGATCAAAATAGTTAAAAAGCCAAACAAATACAAAGTTGAAGAGCATTGAGGACCCAAAATTCCAAAAAGTTGTGCCAAATACGGCTAAGGTAATCTACTCCTGGGGTAAGAAAATCCTTAGTTTTTTGAATAATTCAAAGTTTTGTAAACAGAAAATTTATAAAAATGACCATATAATTGATATTCATGTCAACACCGAAGTGCTGACTACTGGGCTGGTGATACCCTCGGGGACGAAACGTCCACCAGCAGTGGCATCGACCCAGTGGTGTAAATAGTATCAAAAGTACCAGGATTATAATTTTATACGCCAGACGCGCGTTTCGTCTACATAAGACTCACCAGTGACGCTCAGATCAAAATAGTTAAAAAGCCAAACAAATACAAAGTTGAAGAGCATTGAGGACCCAAAATTCCAAAAAGTTGTGCCAAATACGGCTAAGGTAATCTACTCCTGAGGTAAGAAAATCCTTAGTTTTTTGAATAATTCAAAGTTTTGTAAACAGAAAATTTATAAAAATGACCATATAATTGATATTCATGTCAACACCGAAGTGCTGACTACTGGGCTGGTGATACCCTCGGGGACGAAACGTCCACCAGCAGTGGCATCGACCCAGTGGTGTAAATAGTATCAAAAGTACCAGGATTATAATTTTATACGCCAGACGCGCGTTTCGTCTACATAAGACTCACCAGTGACGCTCAGATCAAAATAGTTAAAAAGCCAAACAAATACAAAGTTGAAGAGCATTGAGGACCCAAAATTCCAAAAAGTTGTGCCAAATACGGCTAAGGTAATCTACTCCTGGGGTAAGAAAATCCTTAGTTTTTTGAATAATTCAAAGTTTTGTAAACAGAAAATTTATAAAAATGACCATATAATTGATATTCATGTCAACACCGAAGTGCTGACTACTGGGCTGGTGATACCCTCGGGGACGAAACGTCCACCAGCAGTGGCATCGACCCAGTGGTGTAAATAGTATCAAAAGTACCAGGATTATAATTTTATACGCCAGACGCGCGTTTCGTCTACATAAGACTCACCAGTGACGCTCAGATCAAAATAGTTAAAAAGCCAAACAAATACAAAGTTGAAGAGCATTGAGGACCCAAAATTCCAAAAAGTTGTGCCAAATACGGCTAAGGTAATCTACTCCTGGGGTAAGAAAATCCTTAGTTTTTTGAATAATTCAAAGTTTTGTAAACAGAAAATTTATAAAAATGACCATATAATTGATATTCATGTCAACACCGAAGTGCTGACTACTGGGCTGGTGATACCCTCGGGGACGAAACGTCCACCAGCAGTGGCATCGACCCAGTGGTGTAAATAGTATCAAAAGTACCAGGATTATAATTTTATACGCCAGACGCGCGTTTCGTCTACATAAGACTCACCAGTGACGCTCAGATCAAAATAGTTAAAAAGCCAAACAAATACAAAGTTGAAGAGCATTGAGGACCCAAAATTCCAAAAAGTTGTGCCAAATACGGCTAAGGTAATCTACTCCTGGGGTAAGAAAATCCTTAGTTTTTTGAATAATTCAAAGTTTTGTAAACAGAAAATTTATAAAAATGACCATATAATTGATATTCATGTCAACACCGAAGTGCTGACTACTGGGCTGGTGATACCCTCGGGGACGAAACGTCCACCAGCAGTGGCATCGACCCAGTGGTGTAAATAGTATCAAAAGTACCAGGATTATAATTTTATACGCCAGACGCGCGTTTCGTCTACATAAGACTCACCAGTGACGCTCAGATCAAAATAGTTAAAAAGCCAAACAAATACAAAGTTGAAGAGCATTGAGGACCCAAAATTCCAAAAAGTTGTGCCAAATACGGCTAAGGTAATCTACTCCTGAGGTAAGAAAATCCTTAGTTTTTTGAATAATTCAAAGTTTTGTAAACAGAAAATTTATAAAAATGACCATATAATTGATATTCATGTCAACACCGAAGTGTTATAAATAGATTCAAAAACCTTAAACCAGGTTTTTTTAAGAAAAGAAGACAAAGGTATTATTAATACTAAGAACATATGAATTAAATTTATGAACAACATTGCCATTGAGCTATTTGGCAGTTTCATCCAAACATTGCAGTTGGTTTATAGTCAATTTTGATAACTGTTTTTGGTAATAAAAACCAAAGACTCGTCAAACTGAAGATACTGCGACTTAAAAGTCGACCAAGCTTCCAATTACAAATCATTATATTAATTTCTGCTTTTATTGAGCACGATGAATATATTTTGTTAATTTTAAAGCTACCTGGTCACATTGTATTGACTTACTTTTATCAAATGCGTTTCCATTCACCTTCCGAAGTAAAGGTTTTTTAGAAAAATGGAGAAAAAAAACAACTTATGAGAGAATATAAAAGTTTATGAATGCTACATTAAGTGTTAATATAATCTCTGATAATTTCCTTCATCAACAAATCGGTTGCACTGTTCTAATATATACCTAATGTTTATAACCATTAACACTATCGTGGAATATTTGAGGTCAAAATAATGCTCAAGACTTTAAAAATCCTTAATAATAGGATTGCTGTTCGTTGTTAGCCAATGCTCTCTGTTGATGACCGTACCTTGACCTACAATGGTATACTTTAAAAAAAATGTATCTTGGATGGAGAGTTGTCTCATTGGCACCCATACCACATTTACCTATATCTTTTTAATATGCACTGTACCTACGACTGATTATTTCAAATCTGTAAAAGGTCATAGAATAATCAAATGATAAAAAGCTCAATAGAGATAAACAACAGCCTGCTTTATGCTTTAACATTAAATAAACATCGTTTATCAAAACAGTTAAAAAAACACATCTACATGACTAGAGTTCTTCCTGACTTGGACACATTTTAATATGTGACAAATTAAACATATTTTAGCTTTATAGCTTTAAAATATAAATAAATATTTAATTAATTATAGTAAGTCAAAAGTATCGAAACAATTCAATGATGTAATACACTGGTTCAGGGATTTAGTTAAGGATTGTTATTGTTATTGATTGATTGTAGACAAATCGTATATCTTAACTGAAATATGTTTATGAAAGATTTAAACTGGCTAAATTTGTGTGTTTGTTTGGATGTTGCTAATGGTGAACATTATATATAAATAATATAACGCTACATTTTATACATCACATAGATGTGGTACAAATAGTTGTTTCTGTGTATGACATGAATATTAATGATCTATAAATGATTACATAACATCGTAAATATCATCAAGTACAATTATAGTTGTAGGTGGTTCAGTCCTGTCAATACATTATCCTTATCTTTAAAATAAATCATTTATATGAATTTTACAATTTGAGCTAAATGTGTAAAATAGACTGAATTAGTGTTAACTCGTTGTAGGAATAAGAAATTGTTGCAAGTGCATATAACAATGATCATTTCTCGAAAATCGGTTATTCTCCGAAATGTATCATGTGTATTCGAGAATACTACTTGCTCTAATATTCTACTGATGGGAAGGGTTGTAGTTATCGGATTATATCCAGCTATTTTCGATGGATAACGACAGTTATCATATAAATATTTTTATGATAATTTTAGCAGTGCTATAAATTTTAGAAGTCAATTATTCTAAGATTCTACGATAGCACTGACAAATGCCGAAAGATAGATATTAAGACAACACATGTTTACCTTTGTGAACAGTAATGTAAACACAGGGTAAATATGTAATATATGTGTGTTTAGCCTATAAGACATTTTACAATATCAGAAGAAGTGATGCTTAAACAACATATTTATCTAAACCGTAGGTTATAAGAACGTAGAACCCTACAACACTTCATTTACATAATTTCTGCCAATCTTATGTTTCCCTCGGTTTTAGTTTGTAACCCGGATTTGTTTTCTCTCAATTTATGAAATTCGAACACCGGTATACTACTGTTGCTTTTTTTTAGTAAGGTATATAGCATTGTGTTTGGTTCATATATTGATTGCAATATGCATCTGTATACAGTGGTAGTCTTGCTTGTTAAATTCTCCATACTGTATTTAATAAAATTGAGAATGGAAATGGGGAATGTGTCAAAGAGACAACAACCCGACCAAATAAAAAACAACAGCAGAGGGTCACCAACAGGTCTTCAATGTAGCGAGAAATTCCCGCACCCGGAGGCGTCCTTCAGCTGGCCCCTAAACAAATATATACTAGTCCAGTGATAATGAACGCCATACTAATTTCCAAATTGTACACAAGAAATTAAAATTAAAATAATACAAGACTAACAAAGGCCAGAGGCTCCTGACTTGGGACAGGCGCAAAAATGCGGCGGCGTTAAACATGTTTGTGAGATCTCAACCCTCCCCCTATACCTCTAACCAATGTAGTAAAGTAAACGCATAACAATACGCACATTAAAATTCAGTTCAAGAGAAATCCGAGTCTGATGTCAGGAGATGTAACCAAAGAAAATAAACAAAATGACAATAATACATAAATAACAACAGACTACTAGCAGTTAACTGACATGCCAGCTCCAGACTTCAATTAAACTGACTGAAAGATTATGATTTCATCATATGAACATCAGACACAATCCTTCCCGTTAGGGGTTTAGTATCATACCATCATAACATATATGAGAAGAACATAACCCGTGTCATGCCAACAACTGTTTTTAGAATAAATATGTTTAGTTCCGATGCAAAGACCTTATCAGTGACTCAATATTAACGCCAAAATATGCAATCTTTAATGACTTGACAACAGTATCGTAATTATATCCCTTCTTAATAAGTCTATTCAAAGGTTTTGTAAGTTTCTGAGGTGAATACTGACACCTTTGTGCTTTATAAAGAATATTACCATAAACAATTGGATGTGAAATACCTGAACGTATTAGAAGTCTGCATGTTGAGCTATATTTACGAATGATGTCTTTATACCGATGATAAAATTTAGTAAATGTTTTGACTAGTTTGTGATATCGAAAACCCTGGTGTAATAATTTTTCAGTAATACATAAATTTCTCTCGTTAAAATCGAAAACATTGTTACATACACGAGCGAATCGTACAAGTTGAGATATATAAACACCGTTAGATGGTGACAAGGGAACGTCACCATCTAAAAACGGATAATTAACGATAGGAAATGAAAAATCATCCCTTTTATCATAAATTTTAGTATTCAGCTTTCCATTAGTGATATAGATATCAAGATCGAGAAAAGGGCAGTGGTCATTGTTAGTATTAGCTTTATTTAAAGTAAGTTCAACAGGATAAATTTCATTAATATACATACTGAAGTCGTCATTATTGAGAGCCAAAATATCATCCAAATATCTAAAAGTATTATTAAATTTGTTTATCAGATGTTGTTTCGATGGGTCTTTGCTTATTTTTGTCATAAATTGTAACTCATAACAATACAAAAACAGGTCCGCAATAAGTGGTGCACAGTTAGTCCCCATTGGAATTCCGATAATCTGACGATATACGGAATCTCCAAAGCGAACAAAAATGTTATCTAGTAAAAATTCAAGGGCATATATAGTATCAAAGCATGTCCAATTAACATAGTTTTTTTGTTTATTGCTACTAAAAAATGACCTAAAAGAGTTTGAACATATATATTCACATTCTGATTTTTTGAATGCCCATTTAATTAGGTGTGTGAATTTTTTCTTAATGAGAATGTGAGGCAATGTGGTATACAGGGTAGAAAAATCAAAACTTTGAACAGATTCAAAATCACCAATATAAGCATGCAATTTATCAAGTACTTCCAACGAGTTCTTGACACTCCAAAAGTAATTTATTCCACTATTTTCGAAGGCCTTATTTGAACAATTTATTATCAGGTTATATTTAATTTACATAATCATAACTAAGTTATATTTAATTTACATAATCATAGTGAACGATACAGTGTTTTAACGTACTCGTATACTTGTAAATTATCAATGTTTTTATAATAGTGATAAGTAAATATCATTGTTTTACAACATACAATAGAAGAAAGTAAAATGACAACAACAAAAAACGAACTCAAAGGAAAAATGAAAACGCAATGTCCTTACCACATGACAAAATTGACTTCGTTTAGACATTTCCTTATGTAAGAAATATTAGAATAAACCTGGTTTTACAGCTATTTAAGCCTCCAACTTGTATGTCAGTCGGATGAAGTACCATTATATTGACAACACTGTTTGAACATAACAAACAGACATGATTTGTAAAAATGTCAAAAATAGAGACAAAATCGTCAACACTGTGTTATAATCTTAATCACTATAACAACAAACTAATATGTTAACAAATAAAAACAATTTGACATATAGACAAGGCACATAAGCAACAAATGAAAGAATAGATAGATTAAACTTTAAAAAGTTTACCTAACATGATTATATGATATATGACAAACATGCCGTTAAAAACCCCAATACTTTTCAGAAGAAATGGTCCCGTCATTTAAATTATTATGTCATTCGAACCAGTGTTTTTTTGCTTTCTTGCTAGTTGAAAGACACGAATGACTAATAAAAAAAACATGTCTTAAAGATTAGTCGCATTTAAAAATATATTCAAAGATGAACAAATGTGTTCCAACTTAAAGGTCGAGATATTTGCGGAATGAATGCCACACTAAACTCCAAAACAAACAAATGAACAAAAAAAAATTAAAAAAAATCCCAGGACTTACAAAGGATAAAGGATCCAAAATTGGGCCAGGCGCAAAATTGCAGCGGTGTTTAACCTGTTTTGGGAAATTTAAACCCCTTTACCTCTAACAAATGTGAAATAAACAAACAAACAGCAATTTGCACAGTAAAAATCAGTTTTAAAAAGTCCAAGTCAGATGTTAAAATAAATTATCGAAGAAACTAAGTAAATAACAATGATCAACATAAATTAACAAAGGACTATTAGTAGATATAGACATGCCAGCTCCAGATCAACATAAATTAACAAAGGACTATTAGTAGATATAGACATGCCAGCTCCAGATCAACATAAATTAACAAAGGACTATTAGTAGATATAGACATGCCAGCTCCAGATCAACATAAATTAACAAAGGACTATTAGTAGACATAGACATGCCAGCTCCAGATCAACATAAATTAACAAAGGACTATTAGTAGACATAGACATGCCAGCTCCAGATCAACATAAATTAACAAAGGACTATTAGTAGACATAGACATGCCAGCTCCAGATCAACATAAATTAACAAAGGACTATTAGTAGATATAGACATGCCAGCTCCAGATCAACATAAATTAACAAAGGACTATTAGTAGATATAGACATGCCAGCTCCAGATCTCAACTAATCAGAACCAAAAATCATTTCACCACATAAAGTTCAAACCACAATTACTCCCGTTAGGGGTTAAGTATAATGCTTTATACATTATACATGTATCATGCAAACAACTGGTTTTTAGAATCAATGTGTTTATTTTCGATGCAAAGACACTATGACAAAATCAATGTAAGTCCCAAAAAATGCCATCTTGAATAACTTGACCACAGTTTAATGTTTTGGTTAATTTACGAGGTGAATGCTGACATGTTTGTGCTCAACAGAGTACAAACATACAAAATGGAATGTGTTAATCCTGATATACAATTATAAGTGTTATCAAGTCATGATGCATGTTAATACATATGCATACACAAGCTGGAGTCAGAAATGCTTTCTTTCAGAAAAATGATTGAGGTCAAGTGGGTGCATTCATGATAATCAAACTTGTGGAGTTGTCCTTACGATATTGTTTCTGAATTTGCAATGTGGCAAAAATCAGTAGATTTCTACTTGTGTCTGCATTAAAAGCCATTTGACTGTTACCTAACATCTCATTATCTTTCATCCACTTAGTAGCGATTAGAGAATAACTAATGCCCTACAAAATTTAACAAAATTTTGATGAATTTTGATGAAATTTTGTTACATGTATACCGACAACGGTTTTATCCTTTTACTAGCGTCCCTGCATGTTTTCTTGTTTGAGGTTAACACTGTCAACTTGACATATTCATAGTAAACTAGGACTGTTTTAAATGTGTAAAACCTTATTAAAGATAATTTGTTTATATACTAGTCAACGAAAACAAAATAAAAAAAAGAATTAACTTTAATCAATACATCGTCAATTATTAATACTCAAAATATTTAGAATTGTCCTATAATAACATTTTCCAGAATGACGTTTTTGTCTGAATAGATTATTAGTATCAACTTTAAACATTTGTCAAATGTTTATAGCTTACTCTCTATGTCTATACTTTTTAACTTAAAACTTGAACTTTTTCCAATTAGACAGCCTTTTCCGGAGTATAACGAGCACTACTAGTGTTCTGATTTATCATTAAACGTTAAGAATATAAAATGACAGAATTAAACATGTTTAATATACTCTGGAATATCAAATTAATAGAGAAAAATCGCTAACAGGATTTGACATTGATTTAGGATTCACTTTCATTATCCGAAATGGAAACATAATTTCTTTGTATTCAGTTTTGCAGTAGTATTGATTTGGTGTATATATACACATAAAAGCAAACTAGCGACTTATTTATCTTCAAATATCACGAAGAAGAGATGACAATTATACGGAGATCTTTACGTTAGTTAGATGTGGAAATTCAAAATCATACGTTTTCAAATAGCAAGCGATCGAGAAAACAGACAAGTTGAAAAAAAATGTAGCAAACGATGACCAAAATTTTGTTTGAACATAAAATTCATTATTGTACCAAACAGCTGTATCATTTAAACACAGACAAATTATGACCTTGTTCCTGTATATGTGAAGGCTAAGTGAATTGTTTTCTAGATTAAATAGCTTTGTGAATACTCAGTCCTCCCCATTTCATCAATCATTGCAATATCAAAAATTTACTTAGAAAAACGCCCGCTTTTTGCACGCGTGAAGAATAAATGATAACATATAACTGCCTTTCATTTACTACTTAAAACACTTTGGTCTTAAATTTCTTTCTACAATACATCTTGTAAAATCAAAAAATTAAATAATTGATATTAAAAAAAAGAGTAAAATAACAAAAATACTGAACTCCGAGGAAAATTTAAAACGGAAAGTTCTTAATCAAATGGCAAAATCAAATAATAAAACTCATCAAACGAATGGACAACAACTGTCATATTTTCAACTAGGAACAGGCATTTTCAAATGCAGAAAATGGTGGATTGAACCTTGTTTTATAGCGCTTATCATCTCACATATATGACAGTCGCATCAAAGTTCTTTATATTTACAACGATGCGTGAACAAAACAGACATACTAAATAAAATAGTCAAAATTTGGGTACAGCAGTCATCACCGTGTCACAATCTCAATTAGAACAAAAGAAAACAAATATTTAACAAAGAAGCACAAAAAAGAATTTAACCTATCAAATTATATTTACTCTTTCTAAGTTTTATGATTAATTATTCTTAAACAAACATTTACCTTATGTAATCCCAAAGGTTTACTAATGAGATAATGAGAAAAAACTTACCGGATTAAAGTAAGATAATTATCTGCTAATATTAGCACGTTAATTTCACAAATACAGAAGCATTATGAGTTAAGTTTACATTCACCTCTTACGTCCAAAACCGGAAATGTGTCGTTAATCTACATACAAGTATTCAATATAATAGGTTGTGCAACATCAATAATTATAATATGTTCACTTACTTCTACAAAGTACGTTGCTTGTTCAGGAAAACAATTTGCTAAATCAATCAAAAACTCCTTAAGAATAAGTCAACGTCAAAAGAATTTGGCACTGGTGACTGTTTCGTTTTTGTGTTGCGATCAATACTAGGCAGCAGCATTCTACATATTTGATTAGCTACACGATACGAAAACAGTATAATTCCAGGAAGCATGCAAAGTCAACATTCTATTTATAACTTTTGAAGTGTGCACCTTCACCTAAATTAACTATAATCACTGAATTCTGATATATATAAAGCAACATCCATTCTTTATATAAAAATATTGCAATAAAGTATTATAATTTTGTGTACTAATTATAGACAGATTCATTCTTTTTTTTCATCAAAGATTGTTACTCTCTATTATATATGAAGTATTAAACTGATGAAATTAAAGTAAATATGATATCAAACAGTTACTGCGAATTTGTAACTGACTCTGTTTGACCGTAAAAGATTGTGACAAAATTAGTTCACCAATTTGCTCGATATATACTTCGGATCATAAGAATAATTTTGACCAAAACGGTCTTTTGACTCCATATGAAAGTTATTTCCCCTTCTGTTATTATAATAAGAAAAATGTATTTGTAACTGGTTAACCATAAGTGATAGAGACCTAGATTATTTTGATTTGAGGTCTTTGGTTAAAAAAGTTCAAAGGTCTAGGTTAAAGGTCAAGATCATATTTTAAATTTTGATTTTGGCTTATTTTCACTTCCTTTCCAAAACCATTGATTTGAGGTCCTTAGATTATAACCTTGAAATTGAGCTCAAGGTTATAGGTAATCTGACGTTCTAGATATTGACCTTTGCTTTTATCTCATTTGTAAACCTGATAAAACGATACTAATCAGGAAATCAAATTTCAAGGATTTCAGCAATAGCCGAAAGTCTTGACTATTTTAAAAGTATATTCCATTTAATCCTGATTATAGACGAGTTTAATATGAATAAAATGAAATTGAATATACAAATATTGAATGACTGACATACAACGAAAAATTTGTATCGTTTGAATAATCAGTAGTAAGCTTTAGCCTGCAAGATGCATCAATTGAGTATTGAATTTGGATTCTAAAACCTTAAAATAGTTATTTAAAAAAAAATATAATTATATTTTTAATACTTAGAAGACATGATTTACATTGACGTTGAGCTATTGTGCACTTTCACTGCAATCAGTTGGTATTTAGTCAATTTGTTATTGTTTTGTTTTTGGTTATAAAACCATTCCAAACTTATGTTATCGATTGATCTGATAAACGTCATTCCGTACACACTCAAAAATAAGTTACGACAATTTTGTAAGGTAATGTTGTTCTGTGTACTGTCTGTTTTAAGACTTAAGATACTTGATGGTCCCATTGTATTGACTTACTTTTATCAAATGCGTTTCCATTCGCCATCCGAGTAGACAAAGGCAACTAACTCTAACTTAGTCCATGAATGCATGAGCTAAACTAACTTTACATAGACATTTGAAATTATTCAATTATTCAAGCAGACTAAGTCCATGCTAGTCTTGACTTAGTTAACGTTAGTTGCCTTCGTCTATGCATGCATAGAATAAGCTTAGTCATGCTTATTCTTTAGTTTTCTATGTTGTGTCATGTGTACTATTTTTTGTCCTTTTCATTTTTAGCCATGGCATTGTCAGTTCATTTTCGATTTATGAATTTGACTGTCCCTCTGGTATCTTTCGTCCTTTTTTAAGTCTCCAAGTGTTCATATACAAAGATTACGTCATACTATCACGTATTTGCAATATATTTCTTAATGTAAGTTACAATGCGCAAATGAATATGTCTTTAAATCATGATAGATATGTTGAATATGAAAAAATAAAAAAAAAAATAAAAAAAAATGATAGTTTCATCAAATTAAAAAATAATCTAACTAACATCATTTCACCAATGTAATTTTAAATTACATTAAATTCATTTGCTATTCAAGTTGTTTAACTTTTGCCTTATAACTCATTTTGTATCATTTATTTCCTATACTGGGGGAAACAGTTAAACATTAAGAATGTTGACTTACATTTTAAAACTTTGTTTACAATCCTTTATTATTGTATTACGGAAACAAATAACATAGATTATACACGCATTTGTTCACTTAAACTTTTAAATAAAACGGCATTAAAAGAAAAAAGAATCCATTACTCGCTCAATTAATCAATACTTTTGTGTAAAAATAATCATACAATTATCGTTTCGAATGTTATTATATTAAAGAGATCAGTTACGCTACAAAGGTTTTAAATTTGTTTACATAAATGTACGGAATTTAAACGTATATATACGTATTTGTTTTAGTCATTTACATATGACAATATCAGTCTACTTTCGATTTACTTCAAGACAGAGGAAACCACATTCTTTCAAAGATGAACGAAGTTTAAGTTTAGTTGATCCGTCATAAGAAGTTGTTGTGCGGTAGAATAATATATAACTTTAATGGGTGACGCACTAAGTTCAGATAAACGGGACAGAAAACACACAAGAAGTAAACACACAGGAGGTGATGGGCGTGTAAAACAAGATCATAAGAAAGACAAACCGTACAAGAAACCAAAAGTTCAAAAGCATTCCCAAGGATCTGGGCGACGACCCCATAGTGGAAAAAGGAAAATGGGAAACTTTCTTAAGCCTAAATACAGCGATCCAGTTTTTACACAAAAAGAAAATAAAGATTTCGTACTATTCTGGCAGAAGGGCTCCGTGTTCAGTCAGTGGCATCATTCAATGTTTACAGTTGAGGAACTGACGTTTAACTGTGCAGAGCAGTTTATGATGTATCATAAAACACGTAAGATATAATTGGCTATTGAATGTATGTCGACCCCATTTCATACAATGAATTTAGAACCCAGTTTGAAATATCTGGAATTGTGTACACAATGATTTTATTTTTATAAACAAAATGTTTAGTGTAGAACAATTTAAAAGATGTGTTGTCATGTGACTGTTTGGCTGTCGCTTCATCAACTCACAAACAAAAATGAAAAAGAGTAATGTTATCAAATAAAATCATTTGTTTTCTTTCAATCGATTTATGACTTTCGAACAGCAGTATACTACTGTTGCCTTTATTTATTCAGCATACATTTATTTATTTTTATTCTTCTTTAAAAGGTTTGTGTGATGACAAAAAGTTAACAGAAAGAGTTATGACATCAACAGACCCGGAAGAACAAAAGGATTTGGGTCGACAGGCAGCAAAACTACCTAGCTTTGATAGACCGCTATGGAACAGTAAATGTGAAGAAATTGTGAAACTGGGAAATATTGCGAAGGTAAATCGCAAACAAGACATGATTTCGTTTACAAGTTACTTTACTTCTTCATTTGCGTTAGATTTTAATCAATGTATTTAGTTCACACACAATAAAAAAAAGGTGACATTCAAAACTTACTAAATTTTTTATTTTTTTTATTTTTACAGAAAAACATAGACAGATAATTTCTTGTTACTTATAACCGCAGATTTTTGTAGAATAACTATGAAAAACTCTTTAACATTAATATGCTCTTAATATATTCAACATCATTTTTGCGGTATATTTATCAAGTTAAAAACAAAATCAATGTTAATATCTTTTTAAAATTGGTACAAATAATCTTCATACGTAATCAAACCGATGTGTCACAGTTTGATGTCGAGAAAATAGCATGTATTGTTAGCAACGTCATTACCTTCCCTGTAATTGTATCGTATGCAATAACAGTTCAAATGCCTTTCATTCATTATCGCTGTACAAACGTGTTAACTAGAAATATATAAAAAGCAAAGTCACAAAATACTGAACTCCAAGAAAAATCAAAACGCAAAATCAAATGATAAATAAAGGCAACAGTAGTATATCTCTGTTCCAAGCTCGTAAATCGATGGACAAAAAATTAAATCGGGGCAACAAACTAAAACTGAGGGAAACGCATTAAATATAAGAGAAGAACAAAGACACAACATTAAAATGTAACACACATAGAAACGGACTAAGCATTAGACAAAATCCGATGAGAATAACAAATATAACATCAAAACCAAATACATGAATTAGGGATAGAAAAGTACCGTGACACGTCTTATAGTAATGTGAATTTACACTCAAATATAAGAGAAAACAAACAACACAACGGAAACACAACGTTAATACACACCAAACGAATTGACAACAACTGTCATATTCCTGACTTGGTACAGGCATATAAAATATAAAAATATATTCTAAAAAAAATTGGTCTAATTTTATACGAAGAAAACACATTTCTAATATCATGTTTATAAAACAAGTTATCATGGATTTCACAAAATCGCCAAAACTAATGAAGGCTTATTTAAGTCATATTTTTCTTTCACAGCGGAGATTAGGAGTTTCTATCATAATGCGTATACAAAACTCTCAAATGTTTCACAAGAAAACTCGACAATATTTCTATAGACCCAAAAATATTATCAAAGATACAAGGCTTATAATTTGATACGACAGACGCACGTTTTTCTACATAATAGTAATCAAAGGTACCAGGATTATAATGTCATATGCCAGACGCTCGTTTCGTCTATATAAGACTCATCAGTGACGCTCAGATTAAAAAAAGTTATAAAGCCAAACATGTACATAACGTAAGACTCATCAGTGACGCTCAGATGAAAATAGTTAGAAAGCCAAAAAGTTAAAAATTAAAGAGCATTGAGGACCCAAAACTCCCCAAAATAGTGCCAAATACGGATATGTACTCCATGCTCGGGATTAAAAAATCCTAACTATTACGAATATTTCATACTTTTGCAAACAATTGATTTCTAAAAATGATCATTAATGTGTTCGGCCTTGTTATTTACTATATATACCTTGATAATTTTACAGACAGATAATACAAAATGTGTTATTCTTTCTTTAAAAATTCTCTTTCAGTTCTCACAGAATCCAAAACTTAAAGCCTTACTGCTAGAAACCAGAAATAAAACACTAGCAGAGGCTAGTCCATTTGATGAGAAATGGGGAATCGGGTTAGCGGCAGATCATCCAGGTGCATTTAACAAAGAAAAATGGCGCGGAACCAATCTTCTGGGAACAATTCTGATGGACGTTAGAGAGGAACTATATAATGACCAAATAAAATAAATGTTTTTAAAAGAGAACAAAAACACTTGTGATAATTGACGACTTATTTTTTTTAATTAAATGTATTTTACTATATTATTACAATTTACCGATACTTATTTACAATATTCACACTAAAAAACATCCCGTTTTGTTTGAAATAGGTGATATTATAGTATAATCAAATGTGTACTTGGACTCAATTACTTAACTTATAATAAAAAAATAATCTATCAGTAGTTTTTTTTCTTCGAAAATTTGAAAGGTCATACAACTGTACATATTTGTTGACATTTTAGCGTGCAATCTTAAACATTAAGAGTAAAGTAACAAAAAAAAATGAACTCCGAGGAAAATTCTAAACGAAAAGTCCCTAAGCAAATAGCAAAATCAAAAACTAAAACACACTAAACGAATAAAAGCGGTCATATTCCAGACTTGGTTCAGGCATGTATGCATGTTTCCTGAATTGAAATGCATTGAACAGCTGTATACTTCTGTTGCCTTTATTTACATCTTTACAGCACCTCAATGGTAGGCTGTTTTTGACGGTTTAAACTACTTGTACCTCGAATGAAGCATATGTCCTGTACAAGTTTCAATTTTGTACATGTTATAATTTGTATAGTGCACAAATACAAGTTATTATATGTACAAAAGTACCTCTCCACAAAGTTTATAATTGGTTTATCTGAGATTTTTAAGGACAATGCCTTAAAATTTGAATCATTCCCCCTCTTTTTTTGTAACATTCAAAACTGAAAGCAAGGTATCCTATCTAATCAAATCTCATGCAGCAATTTATGTTTTGATAATGAAATAGATCATTGATAGTCGAATGTCATTTAGATGTACTACAGCGAGGTCACTGTGGAATTGGTCCAATGCAAACATTAAATATTACTCTGCAGTTGGGACATATTTTTTTTATTTTTTCATAATATACTCGATTTTTGCTAATGTACTTTCGACAGACTGTATCAACATATCATCCACATTCCGATATTTTTCGTTTGATTACCAGCTGTCAATATCTTTTACTGCTTCAAAATGGTTCTTTCTTTGGCAGTAGGTTTAGTTGCATATTTTACCTGCTTAACATTCCTTATCAATATTTCTATCCTCCTTTTTGAAAATGGGGATTTTGTTGCAGAGGTTTTACGTAATTGTAAAAACTATTTATCTTGCCATTACTGTACCAAAATGGTATCACACTAACAATAATGGACAATGAAAAAAAATCATGAACATGTTGTTGAGGTTAAATGAATGTGTTGCAATTGTAGAAACATATTTTAATTTTTCAAATTTTGTACAAGTTATAATCATTTCGAAGCAATATGTATGAGATACGTTTGTACATGTTATAACATGTATTTTTGCATTGTACAAATTATAACATGTACACATTTTTGTACATGTTATAACCTGTACAGAATCGCAACTTGTACACAACACATACACAATGTAATTAATCTATGATGTCATGATGTCATTTACAGAAGATATTGGAGCAATTCAATATGTACAACATTCTAAAGAAATTCTTATTGACTGGTTTCCAGGAAAAAAGTATGGGGAACGCTTTTTTTTTTTTTTTTTTTAACTTTGAGGAGAAGTTGAGTTATGCTTATTTTTCATTCTATTTGTTTGTTCGTACCGCGTAACGTCCTATTAATTTTTTTAAACAACACATTACATTTTATAAAATAAATCTTCTTCAAAGTGTCAATGCAGAGTATCTTTTTTTTGTTGAGAAAACCCATATCTGAGTAAACAGTAGTTCCCTAATAAGAGATATTGATAGTTGTGCGAAATTTTTTCTCTGATTTTAAGCGCATTCAATACATATGGCAAACTCCCCTGCTATTTTTTTTAAATAGTATTTTATTCGTTGTATCGATGTACTGTATTCAACATACGTCGGTTAGCTTTAGTTGGCATTTTCTGCTTCGTCCCAAAGCATGCACCATTTGGGAGAAGACGGATCGGCCCAAAGTCGGCACGAAATTTAGCTGATAAAATCGGAACTCAATTGAAGAAAACTTAAGAAAAAAGATAAAATGTAGGACACGCTATTTGAAGGCTATATGCAGAAGGTTTTGAGTATCCAACGATACAAACTGACGAACGTAGAATTGAACAAAAGAAAACAAAAATAGATATGAAATATAAAATGCCCGTCTCCTGTCTCGTTTTAAACTTTTAAAATATCAAATGTCACGGAAATGTGACTTATTGTCCTTTTTTCTACATAAGAAAATGCCTGTACCAAGTCAGGAATATGACAGCTTTTTTTTTTTAACTAAATATTTATTTCAAGTATTGGCTTGTTACAATGTCCGTCAGGAGTCTAAGCTCCTCCTGACAGTTGTAATCCATTCGTTTGATGTGTTTGAGCTTTTGATTTTACTATTTCATTAGGGACTTTCGCATTTTTTTGTATTTGTTTACGTCATGGGCTAATAAAAAAACTGGTTTCGTGTGAAAATAATTGTTTTTCATCTATGCTTTGTGCGGAAATAAGCTGCAAAACTACATCTGGAGATTTGATTAACATGTGATTATCATGGAATGTCCCATTTAGTATCTTTCGCCTCTCTTATTTATAAGCCAAAATGACAAAGTATATAGGGAAGAAATTTTTGGAAATAATAAGTTAATGCGAATATTTACATCTAAGCACAGCCGACAAACAAAATATATCATCCCCATCACTATCTTTGGAGCTTAAAGTCATAAGAAACCTTAAATTAAAAAAAATCATGCATATGTTTTTTTATAACTAAATGGATAGTTTTCATTATACAACTTATGTACATATACTTTTTTCTGAGGAAAATGCTTTAATGTGTCCACATTTACAAGAAGTTTATTTGTTTTTAATTGCTTGCTTCCAGGAAGCAATTCGCCGACGTATTTTCCGTATGCATAGTGACCTGAGCGTAACCCTCCTCGTAAAAATCCGGCGATCGCAATACGCATGGATCTGTCATTAAAATAAACAATTATCTGATTGTACATGTTCACGTGCTCATTACCCATGCTTTTTGTCAGTTATTTACTATAAGGTGACAATCGGTAAACTTCGGCTTTAAAACACGGCATTTAATGAGCAGCCATATTTGTTAGATCATAACAGACAGAGAGAAAAAAAATTGAAGATTATACGATATATTTGCGTAAAAAATGACAAAATCGTGCACAGAGCTCTAAGTTTATGATATAAACATGCATTGGTTCAAGAATTAGATAAACATTATTTTTCACCACTCACTGGTTTCATATGACTTTAACCAAAATATTCTTTATTTATATCGTGGTTTCGAGCTTTTGATTGACAAACTTATTCCGTTTCTTTTTAAATGTTATTAAAGTGTAAAACGCTTTGTCTTAATTAATAATATGATTATAGATATGGTTTATCTTATTAATACGACTGTTAACAAGCCAAAATTCAATTTCTGTCATCTTAGATGTATAAGGGGAGATAACTCAAATCCTAAATAAAGGAATGTTACTTCAATGTGTTTATAACAAGAAAAGGAGTATTGTTCTGTTAGCGAGCCCCATATCTCCCGGGACAGCGATGTAACAATACAACATATGAACCAACTATAAAAATTATTTGATAATGGCTTCAACCCTCAGATAGAAAAACACAAACAGGACATGGCAGTGTATTGATACATCCTTAGAACTAAAAAGATATCAAGGAACTCAGCTAGTTCAAAGACAAAAATAACTAATAAAAAATAATGCGTCTGAAACTTAAGTTCCAATCAGCATATATCCAAAACAAAATGGATTTAGTGTATAGAAGTCATTTATAGTCGGAGAAAAATTTGTGTAATGCCAAAATACAGTTACTCGCAGATTGTTAAACTGTGAATGTGCATATCTATATGTATATCACAATACTATTAGTTTTAATTTAATTTACTGATAGCAAAATCAATATCTTCACCAATAAAACAATATTTAAAGATCTAATTACAGTGTTGAATTGGTCGTTTTCAGCAAAACTTACAAATCAAATTTGTGTATTTATGAAAGAATTAGGTAAAGGTTTTAATTAATTTGTGGAAACGAATCCCTGACTTAATACTTAACCAGTAATACATAGTTTAAATAGTGTTTGCATCGGTACTAATATGGTTAATTAAAAATTAAAAAACAAAACAAAATACGTATCCGAATGCTTGAAGTCTTAAATCCTGTCAATACTTATATTTTTTCATTGCCCAAGGCCATGTTTGTTCAGCCTGTTAATGAAGTCTTTACACTTGATCCATATGATGTGTCAAACATATCTGTTAGTTAAAGGTTAGGTATAAGTATGAAAGGGTATTTTTTATGGTTCTTATCGACTTCTGGTAGAAAATGTTGCAAGGATGTATAGCACAACCACCCTTATTAATCAGTAAATGCTATAGTGACGAGCTCAATCAAATGAGAAATCAGCTTTAGCAGGAATGTGCTCAATTTCCTAAGGGTTTTGAATGGAGGAAACAAACCATGTTAAAACAAGCTATAAACCACAGCTGGTCAAATAGTACTGAAAACTAGAAAACAATAAAACAAATATTATTATTATAAACGTCATTAAGCGATTTTCAATGAATATACATTGAAATGTCAAGCGCTAAGACTAAGTGAGTTTCAGTTAGACAATTTATGATATACCATATTGTATCGAACCTATAAATATGACGAGTTGACTGATATGAGATAGGCAATCAAGCACGTTGTGTGAGTCTTAAGCCTCGGTCACACCTTACCGGATAGCTCGAACGGACGCCTAACGGATAACTTTTTTTTCAATCCGTTCTTGTCCGTTAGACGTCCGGTCTTATCCGTTAGACGTCCGGTGTTATCCGTTAGACGTCCGGTGTTATCCGTTAGACGTCCGTCCATATCCGTTGCATGTCCGTTAAGCGTACGTTTTATCCGTCGGCATCCATTCTGTCCGGTGGAAAATTTTGAGCATGTTCAAAACTTTGAACGGACTTCCAACGGATAAAATGTCCGTTGAACGTCCGTTAGGCGTCCGTTTTGTACGGTACTCGTCCGTTTCGTTTCCTTTATACATCCGTTGGAGGTCTGGGAGATAATTCACCAACGGACTTCTATCGGATGTTTAACGGATAAAACGGATGAGAAACGGACTTCTACAGGACGTATAACGGATGATGAACGGATCTGAAACGGATAAATGCAAATTGAAAATTTCGCGTCAGAAATGCCAATTATTGGTATGTCAGATTTCTTAAGGTTCATTAATTCTTATTATTCATAATCGATCTTAGAGTATAGGCACGTCTTCACAATCAAGAAGTTCTTATTCAGGCCAGACACTGCCCTTTGGCGGAATTTTGAAAAATAAACTAACACCATTTACATAGAAATATTTTGAATATATATGCGATTAACATGTATTATTATTGTCGCCTTTGATTTTTCCGTATATCTTGTTCATCCGTTTTATTCGGTACGCTTCCGTTAGGTGTCCGTTTTATGCGGTACTCGTCCGTTGGATGTACGTTCGACATCCGTTCTGTCCGGAACGTGTCCGTTTCTCGTACGTTGCATATCCGGTGTGTGTCCGTTATGCATCCGTTACACGTCCGTTTTATTCGGTCAGTACATCAACGGACTCCCAACGGATAACAATTTTGTCAACGGACAACTTTTATTTTCATTCGTTAGGCGTCCGTTCGTGCTATCCGGTAAGGTGTGACCGAGGCTTTAGTTTTCTCCATATTATTGGAACAATAGAGTAATACAAGTTCAGCTGTTAGTGAGTGTCAAAGAAGTATATAAGTCAAGATACAGCGTTTTGATTTATTTCAGAATATTCAAATGAAATGTTAACATAATATAGCCTCATTTGTGAATAATGTCTCTTTATAGGAAAGCAAATACATCATTGTAATAATGAGATGTTTAAAAATAAGACAATTTATAAGGATAAGGTATATGAATTCATCAAAGACGAAATCTCTGGTTACGGGTTAAAGACAGACATCGAATTGCACACTTCGCTAGATTAAGAACCTGCCTGTTAACCAATTGTCTAAAATTATCATTAATAAAATTATTAATTTAAACTGTAATGAATGGAAACATAAAGAAAATATCGAAATTATACAAATTCAAATATGAACGTTAATAACTTTATTGTAACGAATCGTCAAATATACTCAATGTCAATTTTATATTCTCAAACGTCTTTAAATAAAGAACAAATTATGTTATCTTTAAAAATTTACCTGTGATAATTGAAACGGCACAAAACATACGTCACTTTTGGTGGCGTTGTTACATTCGTGTTAGGCGCAGTTTATACTTCGTTTGTGGTGTACTGGTGAGATGTCGTAAATCAATGGGAGATTTCTGTTGTAATTCTGAAGTTTACATGTTGTAATATACTATTATATTATTTATTTATGAATTTCTCTGTCACCCAGGTTCAACTAACATTTTTTTTTTCTTCAAACGTCCTGTACCAAATCAGAAATTGGTAGTTGCCTCCAAAAAATTTCATTCCATGTATGTTAGCTTTAGTTTTTGTCGTAGTTCAGTGTTTCTGGTGTTCCATTGTTTTCTTCTCAAAGTTGATGTGTTGTCCTGGGTGTTGGTTTGTGACCGGTTCTATTTTCTGCTTAATCGATTTGAGATTATTGAACAGTAACATACTACTGTTGCTTTTATTTACACAACTAGTAGTGTCCAATATTTTAGAAAAGAGTAGCTTTAACTAGTACCAATCATGTGATTGTTAAACGTAAGCAATTGAATCAAACATTGACTACTTTCGGCTAAAACAATTTATGCCAGTTATATTTCTCAAATGAAACTGCAAATATTTTTCACGTCATTATATTGTCCTTCTTTCTCGTCTATGAGACAAAAAAAAACTTTTTACTTACAATGAATGATGTTTTGATAACTTAAATTATACCTGCTTTTCAAAGTTCTCGCCCCTGAAAAAAATACAGTTCATGAAAGCAAGGATTTGTATAGTAAGACTTACTATACAAATCCTTGATGAAAGGTGATCTGGGTTACTTGTTTTGTTTTTGAGTTCAGTCAAAGTGAAGATATGATTTGAAAAAATATTTAAAGTTATGAATTCGAATGAACGTTCGTTTTTACTAGATGAAATTTCAAATTTATAGTATCATAAATTGTATACGAAAGGTTTAGATTAAAAGTTTGAGTTTATATGCCTTTATGCAGGAACTATATATGTCATATAATTAATGAATCGAATGATTCATTGAATGAGGTTTAATGCCATTTTAAGCACTATTGATCTATTCGGAGGCGGACGTATTTAATTACTAGTGTTTAGGGAGCCAGAGTGGCGGAGAGAATATCTGACCTTCGACAAGAAAAGTAACTTATTTCGAAGTAACAAACTCAGGATTAACAGGTGGGTGCTACAGTAGTTGGACTAGTGTAACTCGCCACTGAGGCCCCTATGTGATATATGAACTGACAACCTCAGTGTTGATAAAGCAGTGGTACAGTAGTTGGACTAATGAGACCGGCTACCGAGGCTCCTATTTAATGTATGCACTGACAACCTCAGTGTTAATAAGTGAGTGGTATAGTAGTTAGACTAATGAGACAGGCTACCGAGGCTTCAATGTAATATATGAACTGACAACCTCAGTGTTGATAAGTGAGTGGTATTGTAGTTATACTAATGAGACTGGCTACCGAGGCCCCTATGTGATATATGAACTTACAACATCGGTGTTGACAAGTCAGTGGTATAGATATTTTTTAAATTTATTGTAACATTTCCTCATATAATTGAATACGGTAATACACAAGAGCAATACTTTGGCATAACTAGGTATAATTCGATAATAGTTAGTTGCATATTGTTACAAGTAGCTATTGTATCAAAATTCTCATAATTTCCTCGATAGAGGGTTGCTTCTGGCAGGGAAGCTATTGGACCAAGAGGTCCGAGTACACAGTTATCTAGTCCTTAGTGTGGACAGTGTGTTACTTGCCAATTTTTGTTTTACCCCTTCCAAATTTATTTCTCCATGTTTTATGCCTCATATAGCAAGTTGGGGGATGAAATGACACTGTAAAAAAATTTGGGTCATAAATATTAATGTAAAGTAGTGATTAGGTCCAGCTGAAAAGGGTCAAAAATTAGCACTTCGGAAGCTGTCAAAAGATTTCAAGACCCCCTTTACATAAAATTGTCCATATTTTGAGTTCGAGCTGATGAAGTTTTCTATAATTTTGATATAATTTGTCCCAAAAGTAGTACAAAACACTGTAAAAATATTATTGAGAAAGCGCAGGTGGGATTTTTTTAATTTTCATGTATTGTCTAAAAGAAATGCACTACGAAATAACTGTGTACTCGGACCAAGAGTTCCAAGTGGTAAAGTTGATATCATCCCTTCGTAAATTTAAAGTACGCAATCGCAAGTTGGTTGACCGTTATGGAATAACCGTTTCACAGATGATATCGGATAGTTTTCTTATGTCACAACTACAATCTACTTCCCTTTTATCCACGATAGTGACCTACCGAATGGGACTCTTTACCGGATTTGTAATAACATGAACAAGGAGACGGGTGACACATGTGGAGGAAGAACTGCTTACCCTTCCCGAGCACCTGAGATCACCTATGAGATTAAATGTCCCTCTGGTATTATTCGCCCTTCATTTTTGAATACAAATATTCACAGTTTAGCGCCTGTCCCAAGTCAGGAAACTCTGGCCTTTGTTTTTCTTGTATGTTGGTTTTACAGTTTAGTTCATTTATATGTATTAGACAATATAAAAAAGAAGATGTGGTATGATTGCCAATGAGACATCTGTCCACAAGAGACCAAAATGACACAGACATTACCAACTATAGGTCACCGTACGTAGAGTTTAGTTTTACGTCCATTTTTCACTAAACTGGTACACTATTTTATTCAGGGACCAGCTGAGGACCATCTTCAGATGCGGGATTTTCACGCTGTGTGTAAGAACCATTGATGGCCTTCTTCTGTTTTCTGCTCTATGATCGGGTTGTTGTCTCTTTGACATATTCCACAGTTCCATTCTATATTTTACCGTCATTGTTTGCCATTGTCATAAAGAACGCAATAACGTCACGTCCTTTGAAACGGGGCAAAATAACCTATAAACATTTTTTTGCCCCGGTCAGCAATGTTAGATAACAACTTTTAGGTTATTACATATTCAAAACCCAACGTTTTCGTTTCAAAGATGTGATAAACATTCTCAATTTTATATATACTAGAACACACCCGTTATTGAATCAAAGTATATAACTATGCGCAAGCCTTATTTTAGTATTAGTATTGTCATCTGATAAAGTCATGCCGATTATAAGATACACAGTTTTTCTCTGCTTTCAAGTCTTTCTGTTTGAACCCGTCGAACTGGAACTTATCAATTATTGGTAATATTAATTATTATTTGGAAAACAAAAGGTCCTGGAATGGAGTATTTTTTAATCAACAGCATTGTCCTATATAAGTTATAAGTAAAGTTGAATCTTTGCCTCGCTGTTTTACGTCATGCCCTCTAACAAATTGAAAACTGTACCTATACGCCTTATTTTTGTCCAGATTTTTAGTATTCGTATTGTTATCTTAGAAAGTCTAACTGATTAAAATACTACAATAGGTAACAATTTGACAATTTAGTAGTGTCAACCCTGTCGTTATGACCCGTGTATATAGCATATTAATCCTGAATACAACGTTTGGTGGTGCGCCTGTCAGATGCGGAACGTACAGATAAGGTAATAGGTAACAGGTGAATATACTATTGGTATCGGTAGCGGACTCGACCCGGAACTTTTTCATTATTGGCAATATTAATTACGTGGAAAACAAAAGAGCCTGGAGTGGTGTAATTTTTAATCTACACCTTTGTACTATATTAGTTATATATAAAGTTGAATTCTGTGATTCGTCGTTTTTACGTGATGACGGCTGACAAATTGGACCTCGTAATTTTAGTATTATAGATATTTGTATTTCACACACAGCACTTAAAGATATTGATATTGTTCGTGATTAATGTCAGATAATTGTCCTTTTGATTTTCTGATTTGTGTTAAGATATTTATCCATAAAGGTGATACTCGTGATGTTGTTGTTCAAACTTTGCGTATGTTTTTTTGAATTATTAACAGTCTACTTATTAATAGCATATCAAACCAGATTTAAAGGTTGTACGGTGACCAACAGTTCTGCATTGAAACTCCATTATCTTTTCCCCAAAGATTGCGCAGGATCATTCCTTCCGTTTGTGACGTTCGGGACAATGTTGAGGCATAATTTCGTCTAGCGATAAATATCCAGTACAGTCCATGAGGTTTTTAATTAGTTCAGCGGTATCTAGCTCTGTTTCCGACGTTATCAATTAGCTCACCAGTAAATGTCTAGCACTGTCCAGAGATAACGGATACTCTGTATCAATGAGTTCGACGGTAAATGTCCCCGAAAGTATCATTTTTGAGTAATAAATTCTTGATGCTGGAGCTGCGTTTCTTTTAATTTTATTTTAGTTTCACCGTTATTTGTCCATAATGTTTCTTTTGGTTGTCTGACTTTTGACACGAATATGTATTAACACAAACCGCCATCTGGTTTTTGACATATTTTTAGTTTTTGGCTTTCCTGATGCAGCTCGGTTCTGATATTAGATTTGGAGACAACAGTTTATTACATTGTTGTTTGTTTTTTGTTTATCCTTTTATTCATATTTACTTCATAATTTACACTTGATCGAAAAAGTGTATAAAAGACGGTGGACAGATACCAGAGGGACAGTCAAACTCATAGATCGAAAATAAACTGACAACGTCATGACTGGAAATGAAAAGACAAACAGACAAATAATAGTACACAAGACCCAACATAGAAAACTAAAGACAAAGGAACACGAACCCCACCCAAAAAAATGGGCGTGATCTCAGGTGCTTCGGAAGGGTAAGCAGATGCGGCTCCACACGTGGCACCGTCGTGTTGCTTATAATATTACAAATCCGGTAAATAGTCTAATTCGATAGGTCATATTCATAAAATCTACGAAGGGATGATTTCAACTTACCAATTTAGAACTCTTGGTTTAATAGCTTCCTTGTGAGCAGCAAACCTTCTATCAAGGAAATCATTATATAAATTCAAGCACGAGAAGATCGTATCAATTGGGAGATATATTCATGCAGGCGCTGCTAAAATGTTGCTACATAGAAATGGAAAGTTCACAATTGGGAAGCTGAAATCATCTCTTTTGTCGAAAAGTTTTATTTTTATCCGACCCTTATTTTCCATTTCTAGATGTTATCCAAGATATGATGCCGACTTAACTATATCTGTTGTATCCTTTGTCTCTAGTTAGATGGGATAGATGCGTTCAACATAGTCACCAAATTTTGAATTATTTAGTGAGAAGTTAAAGGATATTGCTAATTTCTTATCTTTCTTCCTAAGAAGTTCCTGTATAAAGTCAGTCTAATAATAATAAAGAAAAAAGTCGGTAAGAGGAGAGGAGCACAAGTGGTTCCCATTGGAATGCCGACAATCTATTGAAAAACACGTCCTCCAAACGTAACAAATATGTTGTCAATCAAGAAATCAAGCATCTTGCCAATGTCAGTTTCAGAGATTTCTTTGTTTGAATCAGAGTGATCCTTTAAAAAGTAGAAGTTATCCCTCCCTACGGTTTCGTGGAGAAATTGGAAGACCAAGCAATACAATATTGTTTGTAAGGACACTTATGTCGTTTAGGCATCCAATAATGTGAGAGAAGATCCATTTCTTCATCTTTGGTTAAAATTCAAACAGAACATAAAACAGACATTTTTTTAGCCCATTGCCTGGCATAATCCTCGACTGAATCCATCAGTATTTTGTTAATTATTGTCACATTAACCAATTATGTATGTTTGGGTTACACACCTAATTGTGTCAATATAACGGAATAAAAAAACTTTTCTTACAAACGGGAGGTTTAGCTAGCTATAAATCAGCTTCAATCCATAATAGTCTAATAGTCAGACATGTGGTTTTTTACTTGATCCGTTGATTCACAACGTTTGATTTTGTCAACTTTGATAAACTTCTTCCCCTTTTAATATTTGCCTTGAAGTTCGGGCTTCAATTCATGAAATAGCGACTAAAGAAATTGAAAAGAATATATCATGTATTCTAGAACTCCATCTCAGCTTTAGTTAGTAGTTATCAAAGGTACCAGGATTAGAATTTAGTACGCCAGACGCGCGTTTCGTCTACATAAGACTCATCAGTGACGCTCATATCAAAATAGTTATAAACCAAACAAATACAAAGTTGAAGAGCATTGAGGATCCAAAATTCCAAAAAGTTGTGCCAAATACGGCTAAGGTAATCTATGCCTGGGATAAGAAAATCCTTAGTTTTTCGAAAAATTCAAAGTTTTGTAAACAGGAAATTTATAAAAAAAAAAATAGACCACATAATTGATATTCATGTCAACACCGAAGTGCTGACTACTGGACTGGTGATACCCTCGGGGACGAATCGTCCACCAGCAGAGGCATCGACCCAGTGGTGTAAATAGTTATCAAAGGTACCAGGATTATAATTTGTACGCAAGAGGCGCGTTTCGGCTACATAAGACTCATCAGTGACGCTCATATCAAAATAGTTATAAACTAAACAAATACAAAGTTGAAGAGCATGGAGGATCAAAAATTCCAAAAAGTTGTGCCAAATACGGCTAAGGTAATCTATGCCTGGGATAAGGAAATCCTAAGTTTTTTTGAAAAATTTAAAGTTTTGTAAAAAAGACGTTATCTTATCGTTTAAAGTTATGGGGTTTGATAACATCTGATCATTTAAACTTGAATAATGATTATACAATAAATATAATTAAATCTGTGTAAGATCCTGATTAACATCTAAAAAAACAGACAATGAAACTAAACGTACCACCAAATAAAAGACATGATTTCAGTTTTAACATTTGAACATTTCAGGCAACAAGATGTAACCAAAAACATCATCGTTGTTAAACTGTTCAAATTGAAAATATTTATAAACTCATCATATATACCAGGATTAATGTTTGAATTTACGCCAGACGCTCATTTCGTTTGCAAAAGACTTATCACTGACGCTCGAATCAAAAATGTTTAAAAGGCCAAATGATGTACAAAGTTGAAGAGTATTGAGGACCAAAATTCCTAAAAGTTTTGCCAAATACAGCTGAGGTAATCTATTCCTGAGGTAGAAAAGACTTAGTATTTTAAAAATTCGAAGTTTTGTAAATAAAGGCAACAGTAGTATACCGCTGTTCAAAACTCATAAATCCATGGAAAAAAAACAAAATCGGGGTAACAAACTAAAACCGAGGGAAACGCATTAAATATAAGAGGAGAACAACGACATAACACTAAAATGTAACACACATAGACAAAATCCAACGAGAATAACAAATATAACATATATATATATATAAAACATCAAAACCAAATACATGAATTTGGGATAGACAAGTACCGTGACACGTCTTATCGCAATGTGAATTTACACTCAAAAATAAGAGAAAACAAACGACACAATGTTATAATGTAATACACACAGAAACGAACTATAATATAACAATGGCCATATTCCTGACTTGGTACAGGGCATTTTTAAAGGAAAAAATGGTGGGTTGAACCTGGTTTTGTGGCATTCCAAACCTCGCACTTTTATGGCCATGTGAAATATAACATCAAAATGACAACACAGGACTACAATATAAATAAATTGGAGAACACAATTGACAAAGAATCATACGAACAACAGCCAACAAAAGGCAACAAGTTCAAAATTTTAATACGCCAGAAGTGTATTTTGTCCACACAAGACCTACGCGTGACGCCCAGATACAAAAGTTTGAAAGCCGAAACGAATACAAAGTTGAACAGCATCGAGAACCAAAAGATCAAAAAGGCTGTGCCAAAAACGGCAAGGGTTTTCTGTTAGTTACCAGAAAATCCCTATAATTTAGAATAATTTATACTTTTGCAAACAGTAAATTTTATAAAATGAATATTCAAAAGATGTACATGATAAAACTGAAGTATTAACTAATTACAGGAAACAACTGAAATACATTTACATAACCAGACATTTGAAACACAAAAGTAGACACATCCGAATAAGTTTAAACCTCTACGCCAAGTGACGTCCTATTTGAAACTGAAAAATGACGAAAAAATGACGTCATTTGAATTTGTAAAACAGATCATCAAACAATGAAAAATGACGTCACATAAGAATGAATAAGATAGAATTAGGATTGATTTAAGATTATATATTTGAACTAAATACTGATATTGCATTTAATAACAAAGCACATTTTAATACTTATTAGTATCAAACTAAGGTAGCAATTAACTATATTATAAAACTATGTCCGGTTTGTTTTGAATCTAACTTCAAACGTAAAATATCGTACTGATTACGTTGAACGAAATCAAATCTGATAAATGAAGGCGGTGAATAATTTTCTTTACCATAACACATAAATATAATAGAAAAGACGTCAACACATTTGACAAAATCCGATGAGAATTACAAATATAACATTAAACATTTAAACTAAATACATGAATTTGGGATAGACAAGTACCGTACCACGTCTTATAGTAATGCGAGTTCACACTCGGCAAAACAGTCACAATCGGGAATAAGTCACAATTGGTAATTAAAGGATTAGACGACATTATGACAAAACACAATCTACCATGTGGTAAAAATGTCCTTAGCTAGTTTGGTCAACGAAACATCGTATGGATCCACCAAATCGTGATGGTGTCCATAAAATTTACGGAGTGTCAATTTTAATCTGTCCTCCTCATAACTTTGTTGGAGCAGTTTCTGCGTAAGGAGCACACTCCTGTATATGAAGTCCGTATAGTGTGAACAAGCACGAGAATAACGTATCAATTGTGATATGTAAACACCATACGAAGGGGCAGAGGGTATGTTACTGCTGAGAAATGGGAAATTGATAATTGGGAAGTTGAAATTGTCCCGTTTATCATAGATTTTCGTGTGAAGTCGTCCATCTACGTCAATATTGAGGAAAAGATCAAGGTATGAAGTAGTCCTTCTAGTATCAGTGGTATCCTTAATTTCAAGTTCACTTGGATATATGAGATGTAAGTATTGGCTGAAATATGGGTTATTCAATGATAGAACATCATCAATATATCGGAAAGTAAAATTAAAGAATTTCGCAAGGTGCTTTTTCTTTTTGTCTTTTAGAAGGTTCTGAATGAATTCTGCTTCATACGAGTACAAAAACAAATCAGCCAGCAGGGGTGCACAATTAGTACCTATTTGAATACCGACTGTCTGTTGAAATATAAATCCTCCGAACTCAACAAATATATTGTCGATCAAAAAGTCCAGCATTTTGATAATATCATCTTCTGTATATTTTCTGGGAGATTCAGTGTGATTTTTCCCAAAATATGAATTATTGTAACCCAAAACAAGAAATTTTTATCTACGATTTCCATTTTTATAGAAAAAGCTCTGTTTTATGAGATGGTGTAGTCGATTTTTCAACTGAGCATGGGGAATAGTAGTATATAGCGTAGAAAAATCAAAAGATTTTATGTTGCTGCAAAATTGCAAAGATTGTGATTGAAGGTTAAGCAGTAGATCTTTCGAATTTTTGAGAATCCACATCTGGTTAACACCACTGGTAGAATATATCTGAATAGTAGTCAGTACTTTAGAAAGATGTTTGGTCGAACATTTTGAAGACCCAGCTATGTATCGTTCTTTATATGGAGTTTTGTGTAATTTAGGTATCCAGTATAATGAATGCAAGTTTTCTTCGTTTTCTTTGATGTTGATACCAAAAGAAAGAAGGACAGATTTATGATTTTGTAAAATTTCGTCCTTGGTAAATGATGTTAAAGAATATGTAGGATTACCAGTAGTTTTATCAATTCCAAGCTCTGTAGTGAGACATTGCAAATAATGTTTTTTACATATGAAGACAATATTATTGGAGGCTTTATCTGCTGGAACAACGACATATGTGTCATGCAAAGAGGATAAAGCATCCACAACCTCGAGATTCTTGAAAGGGTTAGAAACTTTAGTACTCATATTACATCGTAGTATTTTTTTGCGCCTCTGAATGCATGATCGAATAGCTTTGATCCATTCAGACAAAGTGTCCAGTTCTGGTTCGTCTGGTTCGCGCTTTATCCATGTTCTTGCATAGTCCTCAACCGCATTCATCAGTAACTTGAAATTCTTTTTCCAGTTGATGGGCTGGGGGATTCTATATTTTGGTCCCTTGGCTAACAACTCTCTTAGTTGTTCTTGGTAACGATGCCAAGGTCTCCAGTAATAATATGACCAGCTGGACTGTAATTGTATTGTGACGATGCACATGAGCAATCCGGAAGCTTGGATTTTGTATCTTTGAGGTTAAAAGCCTCTAAAACTCTCTTGTGGTTGAAAATCTTGGATGCAATAGACTTGGTGTAAGTATAAGAGATAACAGGTGTAGCTTTATTTTTTAAGTAATCAGGTATAGTTTTTGGTACAGATTTTTTGATGGAAAATATTTACAGCATCTAAACCTTTATTGGCGAATTCTACCTTAAAAAAATAACGTTTTTCCTCACTATTGGATGTAGTCGATACGGTTTTGAATAGTCTATGGTTAGCAATGTCCATGATAATTGCAACAGTTAATTTATAAATATGACCATATCAATGATGTAATAAGTTAAACTTTTATTTTATTTTGTAGAAGTACATGCTGAGCAATATTGTTTAGAGCATATTGTGGGGAAGATGTTAGGTAATCTTTGAATAGATATTGGACTATGTTTTTGTATTCACAAATGTTTAAAATTGAACAACATTCAATAATGAAAATCTTTGTTAAAATCATGTCCCCAGTGTAGGAAGAATTGAGTTCACACCAGATGACACATGAAAAACCATATATGTTAGAAAGTACATACTGAGCTAATTTTGTTCCACAAAAGAG
The DNA here is from genome assembly GCF_965363235.1 of Mytilus galloprovincialis. NCBI lineage: Eukaryota > Metazoa > Mollusca > Bivalvia > Mytilida > Mytilidae > Mytilus > Mytilus galloprovincialis. The sequence continues at coordinate 126,798,313 of NC_134838.1, read as the reverse complement.
AAAAAGAAAAGTCATTAATCATGTTACAGTTTTATAATTCATTTTTGACGTAAACTAATAATGTCTTTAGAAGATTCGGATATGTTCAGTTATTTAAATGGTGTTATATAACAAAGAATTAGAAGTTGTAATTGAAAAAAAGTCGTTAGATGTACGACTTGAGGTACATTTTGTACCATGTAAATTAAATGTATCAAATTTCTTATAAGTGCTTAACTATCGATGCCACAAAATAACTTGCTTCCGAACAGGTGTGTAATGCACTTTTTAAACTCAGCAGGGACTATCTCTTAATTTCATTTGTTGCTTTTCATTCATAACGACTTTGAAGTAAACACAATCTTCTTAATATACAAGGATCATTTAATTTCAGAATAGTCAACAACAACATTACACTGTTACGAATAAGACGAAGTACAGAGAAATATAGATTAAGGCAACAGTAGTTTGTAGATATTCAAATATATTAAAACGGTGAGAAAGGTATGTCAAAAAGTTTGTGTATACTAAAATCAAAAAATCACAAAATGATGGACTGTTTGTTGAGTTTGGTGGATATATATTTCCATAAAAGATCATTCCAATAGAAACATTTAAGGAATGAATGTAATATGTTTTCTGTCTATGAAGAAATAACATCAAAAATGTGGTGCACACTAAATTACCCGCGTAGAGGTTTTTTTTAAAGTGTGCACCACATATTTTATGTTATTTCGAATAGGCAGAAAAAATATTACAGTCATGGCTTATAATTTAATTCTTAATTCCATTTTAAACCGGAGTAAATCATGAATAAACGTCGATGACGTCACGATCACATGACAATATTATGTCTATGAGCTGATAAACAAAACGACGTCAGCCAATCAGATGACGCATTACATCCATAATTAAATTATTAAATAATGTGCTAGCAAACTTACTGTGTACTCGCATTAAACAGAAAGTCAAGAAGAAAAACCTTCACTCAATAACCCTTTTTATGTTATTACATCTCATATATCCCCGTGGAGTCATAATTATATAACAAAGGGTATCAAATGATGCTGATATAGATATAAAGAACCAGCAAGAATCTTAACCTACAGAAGGAGAAAAAACAGGTGCGTCGACAAGTTAATACTCCTGGTAGGTTTTTTGTTGAAGCATGTTAAGAATTTACCGCATACTGACAGAAAATAATTGTTGATATTAAACTCCATACCACTGACTTTATTTCACGATTTTTGGACACATGCTTATTCATTTGCTTATATTTCCATTTTTCGTGAAAACTGTATTCTTGCGTCTTTTTTTCTGTGGTATAAGGAATTTTTTTAACCATCTTTTTAAACATCAAATATCTAAGATTGTTTTAATGAGAGTTGACATAAACCAATGATGATAGACACTTCAGTCCTCATAGAGATCTTTAGTTGTGATGTGGTCTTTAAATCGGATATAGATTCATTAAAATGGGCTTGGGGAACAAGGCAGGAATATAGCAGTTGTTTTCCATTTGTTCTGTTGGTGGGGTTGGGGAACAAGGCAGGAATAAAGCAGTTGTTTTCCATTTGTTCTGTGGGTTGGGTTGGGGAACAAGGCAGGAATGAAGCAGATGTTCTCCATTTGTTCTGTTGGTGGGGTTGGGAAACAAGGCAGGAATAAAGCAGTTGTTTTCCATTTGTTCTGTTGGTTGGGTTGGAGAACACGGCAGGAAAAAAGCAGTTGTTCTGCATTTGTTCTGTTGGTTGGGTTGGGGAAAAAGGCAGGAATATAGCAGTTGTTTTCCATTTGTTCTGTTGGTTGGGTTGGGGAACAAGGCAGGAATATAGCAGTTGTTTTCTATTTGTTCTGTTGGTGGGGTTGGGGAACAAGGCAGGAATAAATCAGTTGTTTTCCATTTGTTCTGTTGGTTGGGTTGGGGAACAAGTCGGGAATATAGCAGTTGTTTTCCATTTGTTTTGTTGGTTGGGTTGGGGAACAAGGCAGGAATATAGCAGTTGTTTTTCATTTGTTCTATTGGTTGGGTTGGGGAACAACGCAGGAATATAGCAGTTGTTTTCCATTTGTTCTGTTGGTTGGGTTTGGGAACAAGGCAGGAATAAAGCAGTTGTTTTCCATTTGTTCTGTTGGTTGGGTTTGGGAACAAGGCAGGAATAAAGCAGTTGTTTTCCATTTGTTCTATTGGTTGGGTTGGGGAACAAGTCAGGAATAAAGCAGTTGTTTTCCATTTGTTCTGTTGGTTAATTGGGGAACAAGTCAGGAATAAATCAGTTGTTTTCCATTTGTTCTGTTGGTTGGGTTGGGGAACAAGTCAGGAATAAATCAGTTGTTTTCCATTTGTTCTGTTGGTGGGGTTGGGGAACAAGGCAGGAATAAATCAGTTGTTTTCCATTTGTTCTGTTGGTGGGGTTGGGGAACAAGGCAGGAATAAATCAGTTGTTTTCCATTTGTTCTATTGGTTGGGTTGGGGAACAAGGCAGGAATAAAGCAGTTGTTTTCCATTTGTTCTGTTGGTTGGGTTGGGGAACAAGTCAGGAATAAAGCAGTTGTTTTCCATTTGTTCTGTTGGTTGAATTGGGAAACAAGGCAGGAATAAAGCAGTTGTTTTCCATTTGTTCTCTTGGTTGGGTTTGGGAACAAGGCAGGAATAAAGCAGTTGTTTTCCATTTGTTCTGTTGGTTGGGTTGGGGAACAAGTCAGGAATAAAGCAGTTGTTTTCCATTTGTTCTGTTGGTTGGGTTGGGGAACAAGTCAGGAATAAAGCAGTTGTTTTTCATTTGTTCTGTTGGTTGGGTTGGGGAACAAGGCAGGAATATAGCAGTTGTTTTCCATTTGTTCTATTGGTTGGGTTGGGGAATAAGGCAGGAATAAATCAGTTGTTTTCCTTTTGTTCTGTTGGTTTGGTTGGGGAACAAGTCAGGAATAAAGCAGTTGTCTTCATTTGTTCTGTTGGTTGGGTTGGGGAACAAGGCAGGAATAAAGCTGTTGTTTTCCATTTGTTCTGTTGGTTGGGTTGGGGAACAAGGCAGGAATAAAGCAGTTGTTTTCCATTTGTTCTGTTGGTTGAGTTGGGGAACAAGTCAGGAATAAATCAGTTGATTTCCATTTGTTCTGTTGGTTGGGTTGGGGAACAAGTCAGGAATAAAACAGTTGTTTTCCATTTGTTCTGTTGGTTGAATTGGGGAACAAGGCAGGAATAAAGCAGTTGTTTTCCATTTGTTCTGTTGGTTGGGTTGGGGAACAAGGCAGGAATATAGCAGTTGTTCTCCATTTGTTCTGTTAGTTGGGTTGGGGAACAAGGCAGGAATAAAGCAGTTGTTCTCCATTTGTTCTGTTAGTTGGGTTGGGGAACAAGGCAAGAATAAAGCAGTTGTTCTCCATTTGTTCTGTTGGTTGGGTTGGGGGAACAAGTCAGGAATAAGCAGTTGTTCTCCATTTGTTCTGTTGGTTGGGTTGGGGGAACAAGTCAGGAATAAAGCAGTTGTTCTCCATTTGTTCTGTTGGTTGGGTTGGGGGAACAAGTCAGGAATAAAGCAGTTGTTCTCCATTTGTTCTGTTGGTTGGGTTGGGGGAACAAGTCAAGAATAAAGCAGTTGTTTTCCATTTGTTCTGTTGGTTGGGTTGGGGAACAAGTCAGGAATAAAGCAGTTGTTCTCCATTTGTTCTGTTTGTTGGGTTGGGGAACAAGGCAGGAATAAAGCAGTTGTTCTCCATTTGTTCTGTTGGTTGGGTTGGGGAACATGGCAGGAATAAAGCAGTTGTTTTCCATTTGTTCTGTTGGTTGGGTTGGGGAACAAGTCAGGAATAAATCAGTTGTTTTCCATTTGTTCTGTTGGTTGAGTTGGGGAACAAGGCAGGAATAAAGCAGTTGTTTTCCATTTGTTCTGTTGGTTGGGTTGGGGAACAAGTCAGTAATAAATCAGTTGTTTTCCATTTGTTCTGTTGGTTGGGTTGGGGAACAAGGCAGGAATAAAGCAGTTGTTCTCCATTTGTTCTGTTGGTTGGGTTGGGGAACAAGGCAGGAATAAAGCAGTTGTTCTCCATTTGTTCTGTTGGTTGGGTTGGGGAACATGGCAGGAATAAAGCAGTTGTTTTCCATTTGTTCTGTTGGTTGGGTTGGGGAACAAGTCAGGAATAAATCAGTTGTTTTCCATTTGTTCTGTTGGTTGAGTTGGGGAACAAGGCAGAAATAAAGCAGTTGTTTTCCATTTGTTCTGTTGGTTGGGTTGGGGAACAAGTCAGTAATAAATCAGTTGTTTTCCATTTGTTCTGTTGGTTGGGTTGGGGAACAAGGCAGGAATAAAGCAGTTGTTCTCCGTTTGTTCTGTTGGTTGTGTTGGGGAACAAGTCAGGAATAAAGCAGTTGTTTTCCATTTGTTCTGTTGGTTGGGTTGGGGAACAAGGCAGGAATATAGCAGTTGTTTTCCATTTGTTCTGTTGGTTGGTTTGGGGAACAAGTCAGGAATTAAACAGTTGTTTTCCATTTGTTCTGTTGGTTGGGTTGGGGAACAAGGCAGGAATAAAGCAGTTGTTTTCCGTTTGTTCTGTTGGTTGGTTTGGGGAACACGTCAGGAATAAAGCAGTTGTTTTCCATATGTTCTGTTGGTTGGGTTAGGGAACAAGTCAGGAATAAAGCAGTTGTTTTCCATTTGTTCTGTTGGTTGGGTTGAGGAACAAGGCAGGAATAAAGCAGTTGTTTTCCGTTTGTTCTATTGGTTGGGTTTGGGAACAAGGCAGGAATAAAGCAGTTGTTTTCCGTTTGTTCTGTTGGTTGGGTTGGGGGGAACAAGTCAGAAATAAAGCAGTTGTTTTCCATTTGTTCTGTTGATTGGGTTGGGTTAGGGAATAAGGCACGAATAAAGCAGTTGTTTTCCATTTGTTCTGTTGGTTGGGTTGGGGGAACAAGTCAGGAATAAAGCAGTTGTTTTCCATTTGTTCTGTTGGTTGGGTTGGGGAATAAGGCAGGAATAAAGCAGTTGTTCTCCATTTGTTCTGTTGGTTGGGTTGGGGAACAAGGCAGGAATATAGCAGTTGTTTTCCATTTGTTCTGTTGGTTGGTTTGGGGAACAAGTCAGGAATAAATCAGTTGTTTTCCATTTGTTCTGTTGGTTGGGCAGGAATAAAGTAGTTGTTTTCGTTTGTTCTGTTGGTTGGGTTGGGAAACAAGTCAGGAATAAAACAGTTGTTTTCCATTTGTTCTGTTGGTTGGGTTGGGGAACAAGGCAGGAATAAAGCAGTTGTTTTCCGTTTGTTCTGTTGGTTGGTTGCGGGAACAAGTCAGGAATAAAGCAGTTGTTTTCCATTTGTTCTGTTGGTTGAGTTGGGAAACAAGGCAGGAATAAAGCAGTTGTTTTTCATTTGTTCTGTTGGTTGGGTTGGGGAACAAGTCAGGAATACAGCAGTTGTTTTCCATTTGTTCTGTTGGTTGGGTTGGGGAACAAGGCAGGAATAAATCAGTTGTTTTCCGTTTGTTCTGTTGGTTGGGTTGAGGAACAAGGCAGGAAAAAAGCAGTTGTTTTCCGTTTGTTCTGTTGGTTGGGTTTGGGAACAAGGCAGGAATAAAGCAGTTGTTTTCTATTTGTTCTGTTGGTTGGGTTGGGGAACAAGGCCGGAATAAAGCAGTAGTTTTCCATTTTTTCTGTTGGTTGGGTGGGGGGAACAAGTCAGGAATAAAGCAGTTGTTCTCCATTTGTTCTGTTGGTTGGGTTGGGGAATAAGGCAGGAATAAAGCAGTTGTTCTCCATTTGTTCTGTTGGTTGGGTTGGGGAACAAGGCAGGAATAAAGCAGTTGTTCTCCATTTGTTCTGTTGGTTGGGTTGGAGAACAAGGCAGGAATAAAGCAGTTGTTTTCTATTTGTTCTGTTGGTTGGGTTGGGGAACAAGTCAGGAATAAAGCAGTTGTTTTCCATTTGTTCTGTTGGTTGGGTTGGGGAATAAGGCAGGAATAAAGCAGTTGTTCTCCATTTGTTCTGTTGGTTGGGTTGGGGAACAAGTCAGGAATAAAGCGGTTGTTTTCTATTTGTTCTGTTGGTTGGGTTGGGGAACAAGGCAGGAATAAAGCAGTTGTTTTCCATTTGTTCTGTTGGTTGGGTTTGGGGAACAAGTCAGGAATAAAGCAGTTGTTTTCCATTTGTTCTGTTGGTTGGGTTGGGGAATAAGGCAGGAATAAATCAGTTGTTCTCCATTTGTTCTGTTGGTTGGGTTGGGGAACAAGGCAGGAATAAAGCAGTTGTTTTCTATTTGTTCTGTTAGTTGGGTTGGGGAACAAGGCAGGAATAAAGCAGTAGTTTTCCATTTGTTCTGTTGGTTGAATTGGGGGAACAAGTCAGGAATAAAGCAGTTGTTTTCCATTTGTTCTGTTGGTTGGGTTGGGGAATAAGGCAGGAATAAAGCAGTTGTTCTCCATTTGTTCTGTTGGTTGGGTTGGCGATCAAGTCAGGAATAAAGCAGTGGTTTTCCATTTGTTCTGTTGGTTGGGTTGGGGAACAAGTCAGGAATAAATCAGTTGTTTTCCATTTGTTCTGTTGGTTGGGTTGGGGAACAAGGCAGGAATAAATCAGTTGTTTTCCATTTGTTCTGTTGGTTGGATTGGGGAACAAGGCAGGAATAAAGCAGTTGTTTTCCATTTGTTCTGTTGGTTGGGTTGGGGAACTAGGCAGGAATAAAGCAGTTGTTCTCCATTTGTTCTGTTGGTTGGGTTGGGGAACAAGGCAGGAATAATGCAGTTGTTCTCCATTTGTTCTGTTGGTTGATATAAACCAAGATATAGTAGACAATTATTTTTTGTCAGTTTTTTTTTTACTTCTCCTTTTTCAATTGATCTTTGAGTTCGGTATTATTGTTAATAATCTTTGTACTCTGGTGACGTTACATAATCCTAAATCGTCAAAATCTCACCTGAAGTAAACATAAAATAATAAAGCACTGTTCATTGCTATTTTGATCGAATATGGTACCGCATTTATTGAATCAATCAGTTCCAACTATCAGACCAATTGTCGAATAGTATGAACAATTACAACCACTGGGTCAATGCCACTGCCGCTGGAGTTTCTACTCCCCGAGGGTATCATCATTCCAGGAGCTGTTTACAAAACTTTACATTTTTGAAATACTAAGGCTTTTCTACCTAGGCAATATATTACCTTTTGTAGACAATACGAGCGTATGGCGCAGATACAAAATTTCAATCCTGGTATCTATGATGAGTTTATTTACTTGAACTGTTGTTCCAGAAGTATCATAGCGCTACAATGTCTCCTTTATAGCACGAAAGTCCTAAAAACATCTTTATTAAAATTTCAAACATGTTACATAAATGTTATTCATATCTGCTGAGAAATGCAGTTTTCTTTTTTTCAACTACATATAAATCTATATTTGGATGGTGTGGGCAACTAATTTATATGGTATTTAAGGATCAAACCACATTGTGGTGTTCATTATATGTATCAGTAGATAAAAAAAAACGTTACTTTATTGTGTAAAAATATGATATTTGTTGAAAACCACCTATTAATTTTAAAGGTAAACTATATTTGAATCTTTTACGTCAAATTTTAAGACATCATATCTTAAGCGATTTGAACATTTTAATTCCGTTTCCGTTGACGAATCGTTTATAGATAACTTCTTAGATCTGACTGAATATAATATGGAAATTAAGAGTAATAATGTAATCCAAGAGGCCGCATCCTGAAAACAAGTTTAACATATTTGATAAAGAGAAACGGAAGATACCAAATGGATGTTCAAGGTCACCTCCATGTAAAAATAGAACGAAAAATGGCCTATTGATAATCAGCAGAATCCATCATACATAGATTGAAAGATAATTTTTATAATGATAACTCCCATTTTCTGATTGAATATACATGTATCATCCTGTAATAAGCTCCCCTGCACAACATTTATTTACACACTTAAAAGGGGTCTTCGCAAACAGAGGTACACAAGGACCCTTCGAAAACCTTTTTTTGATATCTAAGTATTGAACAATCTGTGCCATGAAAATTCAGGAGTTATAATACTGTCAACGAAAACAAAATCGAAACAGCCTTTTTAATAGTTTTTATTGGCTTTGAACTAGCTGTGAGTAACTGCGAGTACTTTCAGATCTGTACTTAGTGTCTTTCTTTTTTGTTGGGATGTACAACTACCTGGTCGCTTCCTCTCTGTATTTTTATTTGTATCCTTCTGATGAGTTAAGCCTTTTTCAACTGACACTGTCCGAGGATAGGTGGAGGTTTGGTATCCCGCTAACATGTTTAACCCCGCCATATTCTGTATGTATGTGCCTATCCAAAATCAGGAGCCTGTAATTCTGTGGTTGTCGTTTGTTGCTGTGTTAGGTATTAGTTTTTCGTTCATTTTTTGTTTAAAATCATTTTATCTACGCAAATTTGCAATGTTTAAAAATATTTTTTTTCCTGGGTCAAAGCCTGGTATTGATACGCCTACTCTGAAAACAAAGCCATTGCAAAATCATTAGCAAGATGATTACAACATCACAGTAACAATTAGCTGTGTTGTAATAAAGTTCGTTTATATGTGCATGTAGCGTATAGACGTTTAACCCTATTTTAAGTTGGCTAAAATTGATTCTGAGCGAAGACCGGGTTTTCTTTCACCAAGTAATCTGTTTTAAGAAGAAAATGTAACCGGATATAAAAAGAAAACACAGTTGTAATTGCTTTAATTAAAAAATCCCTCCACCGTAGAACTGTTAAGATTACGGTGTTTTCTCTGTTTATATAAATTACAAGATGCCAGCAGGAAACTATCAATAGGATAAAAGGACAATCACTTTTGACTTTGGACCCCGACAATAACAATAATAATTACAAAAACAAGTCTTTTTAATATTATAAATTTAGTTTGGGGATCAAATACTCAAGTTAATATTCAACATCATGCTTGTAACCATTTCTTATATTTCTTTATATTGTTAACATCCCAATATTTGACAACTATTCTTTCATAATTTCACATAGGTAAACATTTCATCAGTGAGGGAAAGACACACAATTCTATCTCTTTGCAGTTTTACCATGTTAGATGAACTATTGTGACTTCTTGCGTATAGCCGGTCATGAGGCACTGAATTTCTACATAGAAACTTCAAAACAAATGCCAAATATGAACCAGAAGTCCCAAGGTGGCTATCAAAATTATTAATTGAACAGCATCCCATCTATTTACTATCGTTTTCAATGGGTTTCAATGGTGCAAATAATTCGGTTCCCGTTCCAGTTAACACATCAGATACCGGAAAATTAACTATGTGTATTTCAGTTCCGATCAACTATCATTGATTCATGTTCTTTTTATTATGTATTTTTGCACACTGAAATTCAATATTGAAATATGAATTATTAATACATGTTTTTTGCTAGCCTTTGTTAATCTGCAATATGCATGATTTGTTTTGCTAATCAATTAATGTTCCTATACAATGTTTACAAAAATGCATTATCTATATTTTATAACTTCAGCTAATCTAGGCACACCTCCAGAGTCATGTCTATTTGTAAATGTTTTAATTTTCAACAAGCCAAGTGGAGCATGGGTGTCTAACGCACACTTTTTAAGTAAATCCAAATGTATATTAATCAATATTTAAAAATACAACACTTCCAATACTCTATCAAGAACCACATGCACGCATATTACCTTCAATTAGGATAGAGCGATGAAGTCCATAGCTTTTTAGAAAGCTCAAACTTGTGTTATTGTATGTTACAATATGAAAACATCAACACAATTGTGGTCTTCATTAATAGTTTTTAAATAAGTAAAAATGGACATCTCTTGCTTAAGAAGTGACACCTTCAATTGTGGACAAGCTTAAAGGTCTTGCACTTGATTCTAGATGAAAAGACAATTTGGTTGTCGTCCACTTACATGATAGGTTCAAAAAACAAGTAAACCTGGCTAAAATTGACCGTAAAATGGCGAAAAAAATATAAATCATTGTGGAAATGAGTATCTCTTTCATATTTTGTTTGTAATATAGAACTTTAACCCGAATAATTCAGTCGTTATATTCCGCTGATCTACGAAGGCTACATTAATCTCGTGTGGGAGAAAATCAGATACGGAAAGGGCTTGAACTATTCGAGTTATACAGAACTTATACATATTGTACAATGTGTGTACTTATTTTCCAGTTGAAAATCACTTCTAACACTAAAGGAATGAATTAACTTTTTTTCAATTTTGGTGTTTGATACTACCATTCAATTTCTCAATTTTTCTTTCATTATGTTTTTTTTTAAGATTTAAAAACATATTCATATTCCTAAAAATATCTCGAACCGGTTGTAAAAATAACCCAATCGGTGACCGTAGATAAACTCGCATGAATAAAAAGAAGAACGAATAAGTCCACTAAGAAGATGTGGTATGATTGCCAATTAGACAACTCTCCACAAGAGACAAAATGACACAGAAATTAACCGTTATAGGTCACCGTACGACCTTCAACACTGAGCAAAGCCCATACCGCATAGTCAGCTATAAAAGGCCCCGAAATGACAATGTAAAACATTTCAAACGAGAAAACTAACGGCCTTATTTATATAAAAAAAATGAAGATTGGAGACAATCTTTTCAAAAATAGCATGAGAAGAAAACACCGGCATTTGAAAAAGAGAGACAAAAGATACCAAACCAAAGGGACAGTCAAACTCATAGATCGAAAATAAACTGACAACGCCATGGTTAAAAATGAAAAAGACAAGCAGACAAAAAATAGTACACATGACACAACATAGAAAACTAAAGAATCAGCAACACAAACTCCACCAAAAACTAGGGGTGATGTCAGGTGCTCCGGAATGGTAAGCAGATCCTGCTCCCCATGTGGCACCCGTCGTGTTGCTCATGTTATAACTAATCCGGTAAATAGTCTTATTCGGTAGGTCACATTCATGAAAGGGAAGGGGATTGTACTTACGACGTAAGGAACATATCCGATATCATTTGTGAAACGGTTATTCCATAACGGTCAACCAACTCGTGATGGCGTCCGTAAAGTTTACGAAGGGATAATTTCAACTTCACCATTTGGAACTCTTGGTTTAATAGCTTCCTTGAGAGCAGCAAACCTCTATCAAAAGAATCATGATAGGAAATGCAAGCACGGGAATATAGTATCTAAGTCTCGGTATGGTTTAATGTGGATTATTTCTTTTTCAAATATCTATTCGTTTCTTCTTTCAGTTCTGAGAAAAATAAAATGCAATACTCCAATGAAGTACCATTTCCTGTGCAAAAATTCAATTAAATTTCGATGAAAAATGAATAAATATCGGCTACAAAAATTTGTGAAAACACACGATTCTTTTTGCGATCCGCCACTATTAAGTGTTTTATTATTAAAAGTGTGTTTGAATAAATAATCTAATAATCGAATTAATAAAATAACGGAAGAAAAGCAGTTTGTACAAAACTTTAAATGTAACAACCTGTACAACATTATTAATTTGTATGATACCTTGAAAACCAACAAAAAAATTGACAATGTTTACTTTTTGATGACATAATGAAATTACCTGCTCATACGATCATACAAGGGGCGCAAAACTAAAAAACTAACTGCAACTTCTTGGGCTCTTTTAAATGAAATACGCAGATCATACACGAGGAGCAAAAGTGAGTTGCGCGAGCTTCGATTTCATTAGATAAAACGGTAACGTGATCAATTTCCAATATTAGCTCAAGGTCTTCAAGCTGTCAATCATTTTATTTATATTACAAATATTATATACCATGTGTCTTACTCATTAACATATTTAAACAAACTCATCCGTTTAAGACAATAACAATCAAAACCAAGAAGTAAACAAAACTCACAAAAACCAAAGGACATTTACATCAACAGTATATAAATAATAATTAAGAACCAACACGAACTCCACTAATATGATATGTTAACTCGTAAGACCCATGGTATATATAGTACTTATAAAGAAATATTTGTTTCAATAACAAAACAATAAATGATTTATTTCCGACATATGGCACCGACTTGAAGCCTAAGCGATTTTACGAAAGGTTAAATTAATAGAATCAAAAACTACAATTTCTATGAATGGCCGCTCTATATCGGGCGCCTCGCGACACGATATAATGGCTTATCGTTCGTCATTAGCATTAAAACTTCAGAGTTTTACAAGTGCCTCAAACATCAGTTATTGTGTTAAATTGTCCATCAGTACCATGTAATTAGCTTGTCAACATTAAACAAATTGGTTTTCTACATCGAATCTACAACCATTTCTATTATTCGGCGTAAACTGTAAGTACTATGTAATCGCAAAGCGTTGGGGATTTTGGACAACATCGTTTATGGACGATATTTACATCCTAATGGGCACTAAGGGTGTCTCTTTAATGGCAGACTTATTTCTGTATTGATACGAATCACAATTAATGGTTAAACTATATAAGTAAAGATCCGTCTCAGCTCGATTAAAAATATATAATAAATATACATTTACCGTTTCTTTAATGTCACCTTTGCTTTATATAACAGTAATTCTATAATTTTACTATGGTATTTAAACACATAATAGTCAAAATATATCTAATGCAGTAAATTATTGTCTATGTTTTAATTTATTAAAATTACGACTTACATGGCAATGTTAAATGGAATATATTATCATGACGATGGAGTAACGTCCAGTTCCACTGAGTGGCAAATTAAATGCATATTTAGGGACGAGAACATGCAAGTTAATGCGTTATTGATATGATCTCTGCACTGTACTAGACGATACGTTGAGTCGGGTTTTATCCGTTCCAAAGAAGATATGCCACCCTATGACACAATATTCTGACCCCAGGTCGTCCACTCTTATTCCTAAATATCGTGTGCTTAGTGAGGAAGCATTTTCAACTTTCAAGTCTTGGTTTGACCAGGTTAGGGACCATAAACACGATTCTCAACCCTCGAGGCGAGCACGCTATCTTTAGAACACCTAGAAGGTCAAGACATGACATGTTTATATTTCCAAAATGATATATGAACAGATATCAGAAGGCAAATATCTAAACTTGTTAATGTTAATTTGATAACTATTTTAAGTTAAATGTTTATTCAAAGGGGCATTAGCTGCCAAATTCATGTTCACCGATTTGACTCAAATTCTCATATTTTATTTATAACAATGTTAAATTGTTAAACATTTTCCCAAACTATCAAAAGTACAAAATAAACAATTTACAGGACATGGTCTCAATAAGATGTAGCTTTGTTTCGTGTGAAATTTAGCCAAGACGACATCTTATTAACTATCGAGTTGACCTTCTATGACCAAAACAGCGATGTAAACATAAACACAGATATAAATAGATTAAGCAACTCGCGCAATTGGATTTTTATAGGTCTGTTAAATTTTGTAATATAGATTAAAAATGTATGTTTATCGTCGTTTTTACCTTTATAAGTATGATTTTTTGTGGATCGAATCAGTCAATCAAATTATTTACCTTTGTTTCACTTTCAATGTTGACATTCTTTTCCTTTAAATAACCGTACACGGACAATGCATGCGTTATTCTATCTCTTTCACGGGATTAAATTGGAGTTCACATGAATATGGATTTAATGAGGTTGAATTATTCACTTGCATGTGAATAATTCATCATCAGTGTTTATTAGCTTAATTTGACAACATTGAACCATTTTAGCTGATAAAAGCAATTATTTCACTATTATTTCACTATTTCACTTTCATTTACGATTGAACAAAATAAAATCATACTTTAGATTTTTTATATATCTCGTAGCTAGTGCCCCTTAAACATCTATAGAGCTCCTAAACAATGGAGGATCCTTGTTTGACAAGTGAAAGAGCGCGGACTATAATTGGATTTTCTTACATGTATGGACAGCCCGACGGTTCTACGATGGGAGCAGGAACTGTTGATATATCCTAAACATATCAGTACATACCTGTTTTGCAGGGTTTACTTTCATTAGTTTTAAAGGTAGTGCTATAACGTTTGTTTTTCTATAATCAATATGTGTGTTTTTATGCATCTTCCCATTTTTGTTTACATCGATAGTCGTTATGTATTCGACTCTTTAGAACATCAATCAAGTTTCTTTGCTAGTTTTGGAGCTACGTATATTATAAATTATGACGGATAGATATATATAATTGATAAATGTATAACGATAACTTATAAAGTTATGGAATAATTAAAAACCATTCTTTTACAATTAAAATCTTGGTAAAGCCTTTTTAAATGGAATATCTGATAATCCATAACCTACAAGCTTATTTACGAAAATCTAGATAAAATGTACTATCTATCTAAGAACATTTTTCTCGTGTCAAGTTAAGGTAAAACATCTTTTCCAACATCATGTTATCTCACTGTTATTTTCATTTTAATATCCGATTTCTTATTACACTACAATAAAGCAAGGAAGGTGTAATTGAAAATTTACTATATCCTCCATCTTATCATCTGTCGATAAATGTCTAACTGTAATGTAAATTCGACAAACTGTTTGGCCATAACATGCTGACCTTTATAAGAATGTGATTTGTGTCCTGTCAAAGTGTTTTTGAACCCAGTTATTACCTGTTAAATACAGGTAATTCTTTAAGCTACCTGTTCCTTTCATCTTTAACCAGGTATCGTTTACATTTTACCACCCATAATTAAGGCTTTCGATTGATAGACGCTGAGGTATTCACGGGTCAATTTTTCATGAATAATTTTACAGTAATATATAACGTCTTATCCAAGTGTTCATTGATTGATTGAACGGGTACACGGAGAACTGCTATAAAAGATAAGCCTTCTGACTGCGCATCACAATTACAATGGTGTACCAGTGAGCAAGTCAGGTGGAAACCATGCGATCTCTCATAATACCTACTGACCGAGCTTTTCTTTCTACATTTTACAAAATGACAAATATACAGTTATATTGTGTAATTATTGTGTTATGTTATAAATATAGTTTAGCTGTTAATCATGTTATAAGACACACGGAGTATGGTAAAGTTAAAGGTGTTTTGGAACATGTTCAGCATGGGAAAGTAATAGAGAAATTTTTAGGCATTCCATACGCGCAACCACCTATTGGGAAATTAAGATTCGAGGTAAGCTTAATTAGTTTATTTCTGTAAATGACTTTCAAACTATTTATTCAACATTCATAACTCCCCATGTTATATAATCATGTAACACATAAAGAAACATGATTAAAAATCAAAGTAACTGATATATTTCATATTTGTCTATTGACAGATTTCTGATATAAATGCATTTGCGTATTAACTACATTAAGATTTGTATTCAACTTCAGGATTTCAATTATATGTTTGATATCTATGAATATAAAATAATATGAATGTTCAGATGCATGTCGACTTAGCTGCAAACATAACTTAAATTGGTTTTATTTATGTTCAATTTAAATAAAAATGTCTTTTATTATTTAATATATTACCATTACAATTCTGCATCAGGACATAAGGAACGATTTTAATAATTCAGATATAAACATTCATTTCAGTAAAGTACATGTTAAACCAAATAATTGAATTGTCATGTTTGTGTTATTTTGGATTTCTATGTACGTATTATAAATATTTATACATTTTGAAATTTTTTTTATCAAGTGCGTATTTTCGCACTCTGATTCTAATAAATTAATATCCAATCATACATGTTCTTAAACTGAAATAAAAAAAGTAATGAGATATTATAAGATAATGTCAAGTTTCTATACTTGCTAAAGTACGAGCCTCTCGCATTTTTAAAGAGTAAATGCATCTTATTCATTGGAAAGCCGTATATTAAATTTCACAAGAAAAAGATGGACAATTAACTAAATAATATCACAGTACATTGAAAGTTGGATCCTTAGTTTAGCAGTGATAAAATATTGTGAAATTATATGAAAAGTACTGTTCAAACCCACAGATTCTACTATAAAATTTTGATGTTGGTACTGCACTTTCAATAATAAATGGTTAAGATCCGCAACGTCACACTGCCTACTTATGATTTGTGGGTAAAACTTGTACTGAAAGCTATATGTCATGACCTTATCAAAAATAACAAAATGGCTTGTTTCATACCTAATAACTGTAGGATAACAGAAAAGGAAAATAGTTTGTTTTTATATTATTTGCATTTAAACGTACTGTCGTGCTATCAAATTGCTATAGGTTGATTATCCATTCTTAGAGAAAAACACAAACAAGGATAACAAAAACATAATAATCTATTTAAGGAATTATAAATAAACTAAACATACACCAAGATAAAGCAAAATATGTGCACCAGACGCGCGCTTCGTTTACAAAAGACTCGCCAGTGACGCTTGAATAAAAATAAGTTTCACCAAAAAAAAAAACACCCCAAAAAACAAAGTACGAAGTTGGAGAGCATTGAGGATCCAAATTACGGAAGATTTTGCCAAACGAGGCATGATAATCTATTCCTGGGGAAAAAATCATTAGTATTTAAAAAACCCTCTAAATTTTGAAGATAGTTAATATAAAATAGTGAGCACAGCAATGTTAATTTTTGTTTACACAAAAATGCACACTACTGGGCTGGTGATAAAATAGAGGGTTCAATGGCAAATAACGAACTCGTGAGGGGAGACAGACAATAATTTAGACAAGCAAATGATGTTTGGACATGCGATTTGATACACCGACAACCTTTTCATAAAAACCCTACCTTGGGTACAACCTTGGGTACAACGACTTCCGTTACACTGAAATGTCCTTTGTTTGGGAAAACAACTACCACTGGGCTACAAATTATTTTCTTGAGACATGAAAACAGTCTCTGAAAAGAAGGGATTGTTGCAGCCCAGAATTGAGCAAACACGTGTTTTGCAATAGAACGTCTAATGATTCTTAAAAAGAGTATAAAAGTGAGTGTTCCTTACATTGAAGAGAACGTATTAAAAACAAAGAAACCGGCCCCATTTGCATGGTGTGTGGTTGAGTATTTGCACATTCTACATAATGAAAACACAGTCCCTATAAGCAATGACTATAGAATGAAAATCGTAAGGGGTAATACAATACGGAGTAATGTATGTTCGTGATGCGAATAGCTTCAAATTGTTGCACTTCATACTCAAGTGAAGACGATAGAAAGTAAACCGAAGCGGGTACTGCAAGACGGAGTAATGTATGGTCGTGACACGAAAATCTTCAAATTGTTGCACTTCATACTCAAGTGAAGACGATAGAAAGTAAACCGAAGCGGGTACTGCAAGACGGAGTAATGTATGGTCGTGACACGAAAAGCTTCAAATTGTTGCACTTCATACTCAAGTGAAGACGATAGAAAGTAAACCGAAGCGGGTACTGCAAGACGGAGTAATGTATGGTCGTGACACGAAAAGCTTCAAATTGTTGGACTTCATACTCAAGTGAAGACGATAGAAAGTAAACCAAAGCGGGTACTGCAAGACGGAGTAATGTATGGTCGTGACGCGAAAAGCTTCAAATTGTTGCACTTCATACTCAAGTGAAGACGATAGAAAGTAAACCGAAGCGGGTACTGCAAGACGGAGTAATGTATGGTCGTGACACGAAAAGCTTCAAATTGTTGCACTTCATACTCAAGTGAAGACGATAGAAAGTAAACCGAAGCAAGTACTGCAAAACGGAGTAATGTATGGTCGTGATGTGAATAGCTTTATATTGCTACACTATACTCAAGTGGAGACTATAGAATGTAAGTCATAGGGGGTACTGAAAGACGGAGTAATGTATGATCGTGATGCGAATAGCTTCCTATTGTTACACGTCTTGCTCAAGTAGAGACTATAGAAATATAATCTGAACTAATTTTCAGTGAAAAATCTTCTCTGTCGAGATTAAAATAACATGGTCAACTTTTTGTAGAAGTAAGTTTCAAACTTCATCAATAGGTGTCGTTGACCTTAGACAGTTTTTGCTGTTATTTTTTTCATACCTTTTACATGTTTAATGCTCTTTAAAAGTTTTGTGTTTGTGCTGTTTAAAACTTTTGGTCTAGAGCACCACAGTAACCGCTAACAAATTTAAAGACATTTAGAGAACAAGATACGGTTTTTTCAGTGATGCACAATGAAAGTTTCCCTAAATAAGTGCTTAATTACAAACAATTAACAATGTAACTTACTAAACAGTCGTATGCAAATCATTTTTATACGATAGATTTCTCTCCTAGTAATATCAATGTAATAGGGAAAAGAAAGAATAAGAAAATGTGAAGGCTACTTTTGAATCATAAACCTCTTAAAAATCAGATACATAGAATTTCGAAGGAATAATGGCATGAATAGAATAGAATAGAATAGAATATTTTTATTTCCCAAATTACAGGGCCCATAAAGGGCATAAAATCAGATACAATTGATTTGCATAATTGGTAACAACAATAATAATAGAGGCATATACAAATAAATTTGGAATATAAGCATTGGTCAGAATCAAGCTTAAAACCACATATATATTGTGAATAAAAGAATAATAAAATTACATTATATATGTATTTATTCTCAAATTATTTACTTGACTTAGTGTCAGTGTTCATACCTGATCTCCTTAATTCAAAACAGTCACAAATATAACAGCCCAGTTTTTCCATAAGAGTAACATTTTCTTGGGTCAAGAGCCATACAAATTTAGAAAATTTATTTAAATTTATAAAATTATAACAATTGTTAGAAATGTCTTGAAAAAAATCGCCCTTTGAATATCATAAAGAGGATATTCTAATAAAAAATGAAGCTCATCTTTAACTTTACCAAGTGAGCAATTAGAACAAAGACGCTCAGATCTTTCTATATGTTTTTTTGAATATCTGTCTGTCTCAATTTCTATAGGGTGAGCGCTTCTTCTTAATTTACAAATTGACTGTCTTTTTTTTTGAGGTCCTGTAATTCTAAATATTTTTCTTTTTTAAAACAATTTTTTATAGGAAAATAAGTACCAAGCTTCCCTTTTTCGGAGTTAATTGTTTGACTTCAGTTTATTGCAAAATGTTAAATAACTTTTACATAGTTTATTTTTAACATACTGACATAAAGAACCAATTGATTGGTCAAAATTTGGTAATTCAATCTCTCTCTGAATATAATCTATACTATAATACCATGTATTTACATTAGAACTATGTAACTGTTTTATAATACAACATATAAATGCATGTATTTAATGCATATTCAAGAAATGAATAATTCATACATTAGGTGTATGTTCTGTTGTGTAAGACGGTCGTCCAGATAGATTGAAAATGAAAGTATGGTGCAAAGGGCAAAATTTCGCCTCGCTATAGACAACCTATAGACCCTAAAATGGTTATGTATTTAAATGTTGGGAGAGCGTTGCACTCGACCTACACGAGGCATAAGATGAAACGTCAACAATCCGACTAAACAATGCTGCAGATTTATACATTGATCACAACCCACATTAGCAAGGGTGTTACTGTCTAATAGGAGAATTCCAAAAATAACCATATGTAAATACCCCAGTCAAACATTGGCGTTACCTTATAAGACAACAACGTAGTCCTTTTTAGATTTGGTGGAGGCGGCTTTAATTCGTGGTGTGGATCTCGCACTATTTAACCACTTACAAAGTTTGAGTCTTTACGTTAGATATAAACAAAAACAACCAAAGACGATGCTATGGAATGCCTCTTTGATCCTGTTTGACCTACAGTGACCTGTCTTGTCATACAAAATAAATTATAATTTTATTTATACACGTCTTTTATTTCGAGTGTTATGCAATAAACCTCCCCGGTGACATGCTATATCTTTATAATGTTCTTAATAGAATCAATTTTAAACACCAATATCAGAATTTCTTTATCAACAAAAAGTAAAGTAGAAGCGTGAATTTCCAAATGTAAACACAGCGGGAAAATGATGATAAATTATCAAATATCATTGGTATTCAATCTTAAAACGCTTCATTACTTATCGTAACTGTATTTTTTCGTTTCCGAGTACAGAAAACGTGTAGGTTTTGAACCTGTCATTTTGGTGAGGTTTATTTGGATAAATGTTCTAAAATGTGTCACCTAGAATTAAAATGTTACATTGATTTATTTCTCGAGTTAACATTATATGAAATAGAAAGCCCTCCTATAGATCAGATCTTGTCAAAAATGTCCCACACTACACAAGTATCAATAGAGAATGACTTGTGTTTTTGAAAAAAAAAGAAATAGCTATCATTGTTATGATAGACATAAATCAAAGACTTTTTCCTTTTTTTCTGTCAATTTTGAAAACGGGAGCTAATCGTTGAGATTTAGAATAGTTTCACGCGATTCAAACGCAAATAATAATATTAAATGTTTAACAAAATCTAATTCCTCAAGATCACATGAAAAACTTCTATACAGATCAATGTCCTTTACACTTTCATTAAAAAATGATAACTAATAATCCATGTCGTTTATGGCAATGATAGAATCATAGGTTTATTTAAAAAATGAAATTAGAAATAAAGAACGAGAATTCACCATAAGAAAAAAGTACATTTGACACACAACACAAAAATTCAAATAAAAAGCCGGATTGTTTTCATTTACACTAAATTAAAGAAAATTCTTAATGTATTTTGAAGAAAAACATTGACACGGATGTTAGCCATTTTGTCCCAAAATATTTGACAAAACGTTAATATTTCCTCTTCGTTGTTCGTGTAGTATTATATTTTATCCGTTTTTTTAGACTTATAATATTTCCTGTTTGTGTAGATTTGTCAATTCTAGATGATCTGTTACCTATTAAATTACATGTACCTGTTTGGTTGTTTTCTATATATTATTATAAATATTTAAAAATTGTGGTTTTTATCCAACGCAATAATAAGTTTGAACATCGTTTTCAATTTAGACTTGCCTGTTCTTATGCATTTTTCTAAAATAAGCACTCGCACAGCAGTTTGTGTTTGTACTAGCCGACAAAAGCAGCCGACAATGTGCACATGATTGATTGTGGTGTGCTAAATACTACACGGTAGTTCTTATGATTGATATTTTGAATCCTTCTACATAAAAGTCCGTGCGCGCCACAGGGAGTCATACAGTAACAATTATATAATTACCGCATTACAGTTTAATGCGGGGTTCACACATTGCCGATGATTGCTCCCGTTTGAGATCAGACAGCGATACGACACGAAAAGTGAAAAAGTCGGATTACTATCCTCAATTATCTGGAATGCCCTATCATTGTCTGAACACAGTCGTTTAAGTTCGTAACAGATTCCGGTCAGGAAGGGTCCGAATAGTTCGGCGAAGCACCCCGACAGTTAGGTGCGTCCCGTAACATTCGGGGAAAGTCAGCCGATTTAGTCTAGTCGGATTACAATCGTGCCTATGTCGTGACAGATTCTGCTGTATCGGATCAAAATCCTAACAATGTTCTGTGTATTCTTGCCGGTGTCCTGTGGAACGAGAATGATCTGGAGAATTTTTTCATTGCGGTTTTTCTGCCGATGGAGTCCAGATTGCACCCAGATCTTGTCGATTGCGAGCCGTTTTTGCCGAAACCATTCCTGAATAGTCCCGTTATTAATACGAAATTCGTCAATGATACCCATGTCAGAGTCCCGACAATTACAAAATACAATACGACTGAGACCAGTCAAAGCCGTTTGAAATGCGATAGAGCGGACCGTGATAGGATTACGTTCCTACAGTACCGGATCATCCCGATTATGCCGACAGTTTTCAAACGGATAACTTCCGTCAGCGTCGGTTCACTGTCTGGTCACTGTCTGATCTCTGTCGGATTACATTCGGTAGAATCGGGACGCAGTCGTGACAGATTCGGTCGAAATTTACCGGGCGAAAGATACAAATTGAATTAGCAGAGGATTGAGAACGGAATTGTCGGAATAAATTCGCTTGGAAACGGTTGAATATCGACGCTTCCTGAACAATATCTGATTGTTGTCGTGATTAAATTATTTGTTTCACAAATTTTAATTAAAGTTAGAATATTCATCCTCGATTCACAGGATCTTGATCAGACATTTGACAAATTTTGATCGGGAATGGTCCTGTCAAGGACGGCAGTAAAAATCGTGAATGTGGGACCCCAGCTTTAAAAGACCTCTTCTATGTACGTTTTTGTCGTTTTTCCGCTATCTCTTTGGCGTTCATATTGAAATTTGCCGTTATTAAGTTTTAAAATCAGTACTTGAATGTCGATCTTATTCTGGAGAGTAGATTGTGTTCCTGTGCAGTAACTGTACTTGAATGTCGATCTCATTCTTGAGAGTAGATTTTGTTCCTGAACAGTACTTGAATGTTGATCTTAATCTTGAGAGTAGATTTTGTTCCTGAACAGTACTTGAATGTCGATCTTATTCTGGAGAGTAGATTTTGTTCCTGAACAGTATTTGAATGTCAATCTTATTCTGGAGAGTAGATTTTGCTCCTGTACAATACTTGAATGTTGATTTTATTCTGGAGAGTAGATTATGTTCCTGTAAAATACGTACATGTCAATCTTATTCTGACGAGTAGATTTTGCTCCTGTATACAGTACTTGAATGTTGCTCTTATTCTGGGGAGTAAATTTTGATCCTGTATACAGTACTTGCATGTTGATCTTATTCTTGAGAGTAGATTTTGCTCCTGTATACAGTACTTGAATGTTGCTCTTATTCTGGGGAGTAAATTTTGATCCTGTATACAGTACTTGCATGTTGATCTTATTCTTGAGAGTAGATTTTGTTCCTGAACAGTACTTGAATGTTGATCTTATTCTGGAGAGTAGATTTTGTTCCTGTATACAGTACTTGCATGTTGATCTTATTCTTGAGAGTAGATTTTGTTCCTGAACAGTACTTGAATGTTGATCTTATTCTTGAGAGTAGATAATGTTCCTGTATACAGTACTTGCATATTGATCTTATTCTTGAGAGTAGATTTTGTTCCTGTATACAGTACTTGCATGTTGATCTTATTCTTGAGAGTAGATTTTGTTCCTGAACATCTTATTTTGGAGAGTAGATTTTGTTCTTGTACAATACTTGAATGTCGATCTTATTATGGAGAGTAGATTTTGTTCCTGTATACGGTACTTGAATGTTGATTTTATTCTGGAGAGTAGATTATTAATCTAATTAAAAACCGATCTCTCATCGCTCCCGTTTTCTGATATGTCGCGTGGGAGATCTAACGAAACCCGCTTTGGGGTCACATGTGAGTGACCTCGTAGGTGTGTCTTTTTCGGCCAATGAAATTGAGTCTTCCACGATCTTGAAAGTTTATCGTAATGTAAAGGGATGTCACTCATTTTATTTACGACAAAATTGTCAGTCAAAATAATTCATAAACTTTTTTGATTGGCTTATAAATAGGTCGTTCATTCATTTGCGTATCGTTATAAATTCATAACTTCTAGTTCACTCACATGTGACCTCAAAGCGACTTTCGTTAGATCTCCCACGCGACATATCAGAAAACGGGAGCTATGAGAGATCGGTTTTTAATTAGATTGGTAGATTATGTTCCTGTAAAATACGTACATGTCAATCTTATTCTGGAGAGTAGATTTTGTTCCTGTATACAGTACTTGAATGTTACTCTTATTCTTGGGAGTAGATTTTGTTCCTGAACGGTACTTGAATGTTGCTTTTATTCTTGAGAGTAGATTTTGTTCGTGTATACAGTACTTGCATGTTGATCTTATTCTGGAGAGTAGATTTTGTTCTTGTAAAATACGTACATGTTGATCTTATTCTGGAGAGTAGAATTTGTTCCTGTACAATACTTGAATGTCGATCTTATTATGGAGAGTAGATTTTGTTCCTGTATACAGTACTTGCATGTTGATCTTATTCTTGAGAGTAGATTGTGTTCCTGTATACAGTACTTGTATGTTGATCTTATTCTGGAGAGTAGATTTTTTTCCTGTATACAGTACTTGCATGTTGATCTTATTCTGGAGAGTAGATTTTGTTCCTGAACAGTAATTGAATGTTGATCTTATTATGGAGAGTAGATTTTGTTCCGGAACAGTACTTGAATGTCGATCTTATTCTGGAGAGTAGATTTTGTTCCTGTACAATACTTGAAGGTCGATCTTATTATGGGAAGTAAAATTTGTTCCTGTATACAGTACTTGAATGTCGATCTTATTCTTGAGAGTAGATTTTGTTCCTGTCCAGTATTTGAATGTCGCTCCTATTCTGGAGAGTAGATTGTGTTCCTGTACAGTATTTGAATGTCGATTTTGTGTTAGAAATAAGATTTTGTTCCTGTATAAATATACTTGAATTTTGATCTTATTCTTGATATTTGTTTGTGTTCCTATACTGTTGATCTTGTTCTTGAGTGTAGATTTTGAATTCTTCTGTTGAAACTGTTATTATAATTACAGAATGATAATTATCGACATTATATTATTAATTATTTTATCACTCTCAGTGCAATTAGCTGAACTGATGACCTGAATACTATAACGTCTTTCAACGCAATGTAAATTAGGCAGAACCGAACTAATGCTGTAGACGAACTGTTACCCCGAGCTTCTAGGTCACGGAAACACGGTATTAAATCTGTACGTCAAATAATTAGTGACGGATACTTTGGAGACAAGTTCCTTAACTATTATCACATATATCGTAAATTTTAATGACATATTATTGGATTCTAGAGATGAGGATAACGTAAATATATCAGCTGCATAAACAATGTCGACGGTGTGAAGGGTCCTTCCTCCATTAAGTATGGTCCTCATATTACACTGCTGAAAGCAATCTAAGAATTTAAATGAAATTCACCATTCTTGTGGTTTGGCAGCATTGTATAAAGAATAGCCTCTTGAAATGAGCAAATCATTAACTATTAAAACCAAGGAGACACAGACTGCTAACTTCTCGGGTTCATATATCTTAACCCAAATAGTAACCTACAAATTAGAGAAATAGTGCAAAACAATATCATAGTGAAACACTTTCCTCTTTTTTAATAAAAGACGTCAAAACAAATCATTAAAACAAGTAAACAAAGACTCTCAGACGTATCATCGTCTTATCAGATATAATAATCAGTGGAAAGTCAAAAGATAATAATATATTTCATGCAGATTTGCACTTTACAATACGCTTTTTGAAATTTAAAGAAAATTAAAATGAATTTTAAGTTCTTAAATTTAAATTAAAACAGCCAAACTAAAATTCATTGAGTGCACTGAAGTATACATTTCAATTATCAAAATAAAATTTCAGTAGACTTCCGTAAGAAACTGTGTCAGGTCTTTTTTAATTCGTTCGATTTAAAGGTTCACGGCAAAGGAAAGTAGACTGGGTGTTTGTATTCATCGGATGATATCTTAATAAAAACAAACAAACAATTCAAAACATTTTATCGTAGTATACTGTAGCTGATGACTGTCCGAGTAGTCTACAAGTTTATATCGTATCATAGATTAAGACAACAACGGGTAACAAAACTGTTCAGTAAAACATAACAAGACTATATGATTCAGGCGTAGAAAAATATAAAATAATTTTACATCCAGGTAAAAAATTATTTTTTTTTTTATAATTTTCATAATTTTGTATTCAATGCATGAGAAAAGACCTAAAAGCACTAGTGGCCTTATTTTTTTTTTTTAAATAGCAAAAAAATAAAGAGTAAACGGTCATAATACATATTCTAATTCATTTCTGAATATTATAATGAAAGTACTTCAGTTTAAAACTGTGTATGTAGAAAAAAAATGCAGATTTATAAAGTGGTAAAAAAAAAATAAAAAGCTATCATTATCGCTATTGGCCAGGACATATTAGCTTAATACTTTGTGTAGTCAGAAATAACAAGTCAACCATGGTCCAATCAAAATATCAAAGACAGTCCAAGTTACATATATATACACTGTTTAGTCATATATAATAAAACAGCAGCCACGGTAACATACACGGTCCTGTCAGAATTAACAAGACGGTCATGGGTAACATTTACTGTCTAGCAAGATATAATAAGACAGCCATCGGTTTAAAAAGCTGTTTAGTCAATAGTCAGAAATAGCAAGACAATCACGGGTCAAATAAGCTGTCTAATCTAATAGGAGAAATGCAAAGACAAACACAGTAAAACACACTGTATAAAAAGAAATAATAAGACAGTCACGGATTAAATAAGCTGTCTAATAGGAGAAATGCAAAGACAAACACAGTAAAACACACCGTTCAGTAAGAAATAACAAGACAGCCATGGGTTAAATACACTCTCTAGTCAGAAATAAAAAGAGTCAATCACGGGTAAAATAACTTTAAAATGTGTCTTTTCTGTTTAATTGTAGGCCCCAATCCCTCCACATGGCTGGGGCAGTGAAATACTCCGTACAGAAAACTTTGGTCCAGCCTGTCCCCAGGGCGCAGGAGGTATGGAATATATCAAACTGCATCATCCTGGCTTTGATTTATCAAGTGAAGATTGTCTCTACCTCAATGTATATGTGCCTAAGGTATGTTAATCTATCAGTAGTATAAGGTATGTTAATCTATCGGAAGTATAATTTTTCTGTTTTTCTCGGAAACGACAATAACTATGGCCGAACAGTGAAATCAGAATAACTTCTTATTTTAATCACTTGATGAAGACGTCAACTTTATATTACATTGATTTTTGCTGTGGCGTTTTTTTTTTTATATATTTTACTTCTATATATTTCACTTCTGTGATGATGAACTTTTTTGTTTGTTATTGGCAATGAACTACCTTTTAAGTAACTGCGAGTACTCTGTACTTTATGTCTTTATGATTTTTGTTAGTTGTTTTCGTACCTTTTAAATTATTTTTAAGGGAAAATAGCCCACACGAATGCACATATTTTGCCAGTGCTATCAAATATTTATTCTACCTGCTGATAGAGAGTACATGTTAATCCGTTATAGCACTATTGAAGGGGTGGACTAACTAGTCTAAGAAAAACTATAATGTCAACAACAAAAGTTCTTGTTGATCCTTTAAATGATAAAGTTCGAAGTGATGAAAGAGAAATTTTTAATATTAACACGTGCATTGTCACTCGGACTAACGACAAGAG
The DNA here is from genome assembly GCF_965363235.1 of Mytilus galloprovincialis. Classification (NCBI taxonomy): domain Eukaryota; kingdom Metazoa; phylum Mollusca; class Bivalvia; order Mytilida; family Mytilidae; genus Mytilus; species Mytilus galloprovincialis. The sequence continues at coordinate 126,771,255 of NC_134838.1, read as the reverse complement.
CAATAAAACGAATCCCCTCTAATATGACCATGAAAACATAATTACATTATTGATTAGAATTTGGTTTCTAGTTTTAATTACCACAGAATCTGGTACTTAACACAAAAATCTTTAGTTTAATGTCAGAGAAATTGAATGCCTTTATTACGATCTATAGTTTACCATATCGTTCAATTATCAATCGACTTACTTTTTTCTTTTTTGTTTTATTTCTATTTAATTTATTTTAAAATGGCTGTAATGAATGTTTACATTTAATTTCTTACTTTTATTGCGATTGGAAAAAAACAATGTTAAGACCCGGATGAAAGTTCGATAAAGTCGCACAACTTCTGTGTACATCTCATTTTTTCTGCAACTTACTATACTTTTTGCGATTGGTACAACAATTATAAAATTGTTTTATCTTCAAACGAAAACTGGTTGGATTAAAGAGATTGGTGAAAACATGTTGACCAGTTTGAATTCAACAGCTTTAAGTGTTTTAGACGCTTATAAAAATTTGTTGAGTTGTAAGAAAGTATTAAGTATTATGTAGTACGCAGGTTTTGCCTATAAAAACTACCCCCTTTTTTATTTATATTATCAGACTTTTTGACATTGATGGATGGAAACAATCAATTTTTTTCTTCAATATTTACATCTGTAAGTCTCATTGTAGTTTTTACTATCACAGATATCAGAATTCCAATTACAACATCTATAGTTATGAACAGAGAGGGTTTGTTTGTTTACTTTTAGCTGTTATGTATATTGTTTATTTCTATGATAATCTTGGCTGAATGCTATGTTTCCTTCCTACCATTTAATCAATGGTAACAAATCACAGCATTACAAAAACATGGATAAAACGTTTATGTTTGTAATTGTTTTATCAAACTTTTTACAGAATATAAAATAAATATTTATCTTATTTTTTTCAAACTTCTGCTATTATAAACTTGATCCCAGTATTGCATCTTTAATTGTTTTATTGTCATTTGCTCTTTTTCTTTTCTTTTGAGTGTAAAACATGAATTTTGGAATTGAGCGCTTCATGCAATTCTTTCATTTCCCAAACAACGCAACTCTCACTTGGTAAACAGATACCTTTGGCATAGACCTCGATTTTTGTGAGTGAAAATTTCCTCGTTGCATTACTACTAAATTTAAACTTATGTTTTCTTGTTGTATGCGTTTTTACTTTTATAAGAAATTGCAAAAACTCTAAAGTTTAAACTATTTAAAGTCTTGATGTTCCGAAGTGGAAAAGGGCGATGATTATGAAGAGGACTCTATTTCTTACGGATTTAAATTGTTCAAATCTAGAAAAAGTTACTTTAAAATACTGCCAGTACCGAGTCAAGAATATGGCAGTTGTTTTTCACATGCTCCGTTAGTTGAATATGTTCAATGTTGTCAGTTGGTATGGAACGGACGGACGAACGACGGAGGCACAGACCAGAAAACATAATGCCCCTCTACTATCGAAGTGGGGTATACAAACTACCTGATTAAGGAAAACAACGGTTAACGAAGAGTCAGTAGAATTAACAGTAACAAGAGATCCCTGACTTGGGACAGGTACATACAAAATTTGGCGGGATTAAACATGTTGCGCCCCAACAACCTGGAACAGTAGTGTAGCAGCAAAAATAAGGACAAACTGTAAAACTCAGTTGAAAAAGGCTTTATATCTTTTTTTTATATTAACTCATGGTATCGACACAAAGCACAAAATCAACTGACAAAAATCAAAGTACAGATCTATTATAGCGTTCCCTTTGTCGCTGTTGAAAGCAGAATACTGCTTTAAACTCTTTTTTTCGTCAATTTGAGGCGATCATACGACTTGGCCTAACATTCATGCTTGTCACCTTTCTTCCTGTCAACATCAAAATTAGTGCTAAGCAATTGAAGTCTTACTCTCTTTTGATTACTAGGTCAGGGAAGTCGTTTACTATTTACCCCATGCCGGCAATGCAATAAAAGATAATACTGACAATTTAATACGGGATCTGCGGTTGATTAGAACTAGTTCTTATAAAAGTGAAATCAGTAGACTAGACATACTCATTTCATAGTAAAACACAGACAATTAGAAGAAATCGTAAACCACAAATTAATTCAATAAGAAAATCAACGTTAACCAGAAGCAATTGTTCCTGCATTTTGTTTTTATTGCATCAAGGATCTAATTGTGCGAATTAACGTTGGAGACGAGATCGGTGCACGATCAACTGTTTTTATGATGATTTGATGACGAAAGAATTAACGTCTTGGGAGTCAATCAGCATAACTGTTTGTTTGCACATGCAGAGAAACATTGAACATTGTCAAAACAATGAAATGCAATCAAAGGCCTAGTCAGTATTGTTTTGATGATTAATTCGACACGTGCTAACGTTAAAGATCACAGGAGAACGAATGATATGATCTTTTGACGATTGTTTAACTGTTTCACTGATAAGGCACCGTCTTGAACATTAAAAAAACTTTATATAAGTATAGATTCAATGATCTGTTCATATTCATGTCTTATCATAATGCAAGAAATGTATATATAAGATGAACTTTCTATTGGAATTAACGGTCATAGACGATATGACAGGCGTTTCACGAGTTACTAAAAACAAGATGTAAATGTTAAGCCTTTTACTTTCCCAAATTAATACTCGATATATTCTTCAACATTTTATGTCGAGTGCATCGTACCGGGTTTCCTGATATTATCGGGCTATAGAAATCTTATTCTTGTTTGGAATAATCTTTTGCCAATTGGGCAACTAAATTTACCGCGTATGTCGAAGATCTTGAATTTGTTTGTCCTATAACAATGTGAGATGCAAGAATCCCATCACTATTAAACCAACTTTGAACTGAAAAAGTCATATTTATTTGAACAGCTCTTAGAAGACTGACCAATAAACAAGTTCATCTTACGTCGGAGTTCAGGCTGATCCACTGCGGTAAATTCAGTATTGTTCGGACAATTCTCTTGCAGTCAATAAAGATCTGTTCAGCCTAAATTCATTTACTAGTGCATGGACAGACCATCACATGAAAGTGCATCAAACATATATATGAAAGGAAAATTAAAGAAATTGTTTTTTCTCTCTTGTTAAAAGTTATGATTAAACTCCGGTACGGAATTTTCTCGCTGCGTTGAAGACCCATTTGACATATTTCCCATTTCCCTTCTCAACTTTAATTGTATTTCATATAAGTAAATTAATAATTATGATATCTTGGACATTTATTGTTTCCTTCGTTACCAGTCAAACCATTATAAATATTTTATGAATTCCGGTGTCAACATCGATGGCCTGACTTCTTAACATGTAAACCACTATGTTACAGTTTATAAACATACAGTTTTACTTTGCAGATTGTTAATCATAATTCCCGAATGCCTGTATTGGTATTTATACATGGCGGATCTTACTTTAATGGTATGGGTGGTATGTTTGAGGGGTCGTTTTTAGCTATTGAGGGTATCATTGTTGTTACTGTTAATTACAGACTAGGAGCTTTAGGTAAGTACATAGGGGTCGAATTGTACTTACTATATACAAATACAAGGATATATTAAGGAGTACTTCAATGTGACAGCAACCCCACGAACGCAAATAAAACTAAAAAAAACCTAAAGATGAACATTCAGTCTTAAAATAAGTCAGAAATCTCATTGAAATGACAAAACACTCATGCTTATTATACCTAGCGCAAACAAACAACAAATACTGAATTATATAGAATTAAGCCACACACCTCAAATATGAGGATAAGTTCTACTGTTGAAACCTTAACCATTTTATTTAATACCTGAACGGGAAAAATTAATACACTTATAGTTATCATAATGGGAACATTTCAGCGATTTAATAAAAAAAAAGAAGAAACAGTTCCAAAACTATATTTACTATACATATATAGCGATGTCCCGTTGCGGACACGAATACAAATTACACAATGTTGTATTCTCTTTATTTTCTCATTAAAACCGTATCTATCGTACAAGTCCCAATCAAAATAAGTTTTTTTTAATCACAAATAAAGCCGCACTTGTTTACAAAAGAACACACCTTTCTAAGCAAAAGTTAAAAATAAAACAGAAAATTGAGAATTTAGTATTCCCCGAAAGTTGTCAATTCTTTCCAAATTAACAAATTATAAATTTTCTGACTATATTTATGGCATCAATGTAAAGCTTGGTTGGTCGTGTTCATTCATATCATGATATACACTCATTGTAAGAAAATAACATTCATTAAATCGGTATTTAATTTTCTTTAAAACTGAACCTGCAATTAATACCAGTAAAGTTGCACAAGAAATCAATAAGAAACAAAAGTTTGATATTGGGCGTATTAGAAAAACTAGAACATACTTTATAAAATAACTTTAATGGAAGCATAAATATTATATGATATAAAATTCCTGACGAACTTCTTTCAGGATTTCTATCAACGGGAGACTCGAACATTCCTGGTAATTATGGCATGTTAGATCAAGTGGCAGCTTTAAAGTGGGTCAAACAGAATATTGGTCATTTTGATGGTGACCCTGATAGAATAACTATTGACGGCCATAGCGCTGGAGGATGCAGTGTTGGACTTTTAATGATATCCCCTTTAACGAAAGGTATAGAAAGAACTTCGCAATAAACTATTGCATACTTTCACAGTAGTGATTTACCCTTATCTCGGTGTTTGGCAATGCATGTATCAGTTGACAAGCCTTACCAAGAAATCTTATAATTTCAAAAGATCTCTGAAAAGTCATTCTTGTTTGTATGTCATACTCATTATGTGTTGAGGAAAAGATCTAATGGTACCCAATAGACAAGTTTTACAATACCAATCATCGTTAAGATTAAATTCATGTCTATGTTTGCGACCGATTTAGTGTCTCGAACTGGTTTGTTCCTATAATTCTGAGTTTAATATGGCATAAAACTACTACAGTAAACGTTTTCTAGATTATGTGACATCTTATGTAGAGTTTATTTGCCATCTTGATACATCGGATCTGAAATATATTTTCTTGTGCATATCGTTTGTTCTATCTTCGTAGATTTTAAATTGAGAATGACAATTTATAAATTTGGTGCTTCCTATGCGCTTCTTTCAGATTAACACATGATTCAATAATGTGTTACCATTTAATTTTATAGACATGTAGTTTTGTTTTAAATAAATTTATTTTCTGGATTTTATTTTGTCTATTTACAATCTTTATAATTTCATTAATCGACACAATAGTTTAATTAGTTCACAATTAGTTTTTCGAATTCCATCTTTATCCATGAAATTTATAGTGGTGCCAATCATTGAAGGTCTATAGTCCTTGATTAATGATAAAATCTCCTTTTATATATGCAATGAAGATAAGACCTAAACGTGGATCTATTGACAATGTCCTTATTTGCATACCTCTATAAGGAAATGCTTATCGTTAATTAGAACCGAAGTGTTTGCCCGTAACATAAGAACGTCTATAGCTTAATAGGTGTCACATCAAAAGTCGAATAATCTGTCGTTCAAAATAAATAACAAAACAGGAAGTAGTTACATATTCTTCTTTAAAAATCTATCATACTCTATTGCTACCACTATGACAAAGAGAGTTCGATCTTATTACGTTATGATCTACTAGAAACCATCTCTTTATTAGACTATATTAAACTTCTGTCTCAGGATATTACATCGAGTATTCGGAGATTTATTGCACATTAAATTGGGTACTACGAAATACCATAAACTATCATACACAAAAAAGATTTATAACCTAAAGACAATTACTAAGCGTCTTTTTTATCGACAAAATTTCACTGTTCGGATGAGTTCGCGACACTTTGGTGAAATAAAATCCAGCGTGGAGTCTACTTGTTTATCGCATTTTTAAAGGTCTTTATCAATTTCAATCATAGTAAATCAGTTTTATTATTGACAGGCCATATTGTATCAGAGATTTGTAATCAATTCTATATATTAATATATTTAAAAAGTTGTAATTTCTTCTGTACAATAGTCGATATACTTTAAACAAAAATGCATCCTGGGCTGCTGTATAGCCTGGGGTCCTGGCTAATCTTGTCAGTATAGCCAGGCGTGTATCAATGTACTGCCTGTCAATGATTGGTTAATACTAATTTTGTCCTCAATGTTTGTTTTACATCTGTATCCAATCAATTCTTGTTTAACATCAATTAGTAAAAATTAGACTGTAATTATTTTTCTTTATGAATTGATGTATAGTGTTATCATATCTAATTAGTAGTATGATGATAATTAGTAAGCAGAAAAGGGTTAATTCTTATCAGCAATCGCCTGGTGAGAAAGTTAAAAGTTTAAGATTTCACATGTCCAAGGTGTCAATTGGATTCCAATTGTGCTGGTTTACATCAAACATCAAAATTTATGCAAATATTTATTCAGCCTCACTTTAGATTCAGAGTCAACTGGCACTGAATCGATCACATGGTATTTGTTCCCCACCTGGCCCTTACGACGAGCAGCTAGATTGGGCCGGATCCCAGGCTAGGCTGCTGTATAGTTTAGTTCAGATAAGACTGCATGCTGTAGAAACATTTTTCCATGCTTTCAAGCTGAGTTTATATGACGAAAGCTAAAATACAGGCATAAAATATTTACATAATATAATTACAGTTTATAACGTAATGTCAAAGAGACGAATGTGTAGGAAAGATATTTTTAACACGAAATCGACTTTATGATTTATTATTATTTGAATATTATTTTCCTCTTCCAAGGTTTATTTCGAAATGTAATAATTCAGAGTGGATCACCATTGGCTCATTGGGCAGTAAGACAAAGACCTTCATTACCAGATGTCTATTATAATATCTTCACCAGCGCTTTCGACTGTCTCTCTAACAATACATTCACTGTCAAACAATGTCTACAATCTGTGACAGCAGATGAGATCTTCCGAAAGACATCAGGAGGACATGCCGTAAGTGATTCTTGTATATATGCGTTCCCTTGGACATAGTTTTTATCATGCAGACGAATAAAAATAAGTATTCTGGCAATACCAAATAAAGCAATATTTCCTCTGGCAGCCATCACCCGAATTCTTATAATATAGGGTTATTGCATGAATATTGGGGATTATTCCATATTGGTATTATTTTAGTAGGTTTCTCTATATGAATTGGATTTTGAATAAAAAAGCATATTCACCTGAGAAAGTGTTATTCACCGCGCTAAACGTCACGCGCTTTTACATGCAACGTTATGGTAAAATGTTTCATGTAAAAAAAAAATTGGTATATGTTTGTCATTAGATATATTTTCTTCTCTCGGGCTATGGAATAAAACAAATACTGTCTTTTGTTTCGGGAAATATGGGGTTTTATTGACTTTTGAAAAACTGATATTCACTTCGGCCGTCGGCCTCAGTGAATATCATTTTTTTAAAAGTCAATAAAACCGCATATTTACCTCATCAAAAGACAGTAATTGTATAATATTGTCCCGAGTAGAATTTTATATTGCACGAGCTTGCGAGTGCAATATATGTTCTACGAGGGACAATATTCCCTAATATTCATGCAATAACCCTTTTATTGTATAGCAATATAATATTTGAAAGTAAAAATTGGTTTAAACTAATATTTAAACGTTGATGACGTCATGAATTTTGAAGATTTATTGCACTAGTGCAATATTATACAATTACTGTCTTTTGATGAGGTAAATATGCGGTTTTATTGACTTTACCATAACGTTGCATGTAAAAGCGCGTGACGTTTAGCGCGGTGAATAACACTTTCTCGGGTGAATATTATTAGTTATCTTGGTGTAATCAGGGGTGTACAGAATTTTACACCGTTGTTTAAAATTCATACACCCTGAGGCGTAGCCGAATGGGTGTATGAATTTTCAACAACGGTGTAAAATTCCGTACACCCCTGATTACACCAAGATAACGAATTTATTTCTTATGAACATTTCCTTTACTCATTTTGAAACCAGGATGTAAAATTGAAAAAATGGTAATGAAAAATTTACAGTGTAACATTTTTTCAATGTCCATGTTGCTGCACATTGTAAAATACTTTTTACTTAATTTTTTGAAAAAATCAGAAAAATTTTGTGTTCTTTGAGTTTTCCGGAAAAAAAAAACTTTTTAAAATATTTTTTAAATCTTTTTTTTTTTTTTTTTTTTTGTTGAAATTTTAACATTTTATTTTGATTATTTTTTTGATTTTTATTGATTTTTTTTTTTTATCTTGGCCAAAAAAAATAAAAAATTCTGAAATTTTTGGCAATTTTTTTTTTTTATCCCGGAGTGAACCAGGGTGGGGTGTTATTTACACCAGGGTAATTAACCAATCAGATTGCAGTATTTTTGCTGCATAAGAAATAAGCTTTTTTATTCAAAATCCAATTCATATAGAAAAAGAATAATATAGGGTTATTGCATGAATATTGGGGAATATTATTAATTCGTATATTTTAACAAATTTGATTCGTTTAGGGATAGTCACATGTTAAACTATATTTTCGAAGGTAGAGAGAAAACGGCGTATAGCAAAAAGCATATTGACCGGCAAAAAGCATATTGCACGGTTATTTTTAGAATATCTAAAAACCGATATACTTTGTGACGTCATGTAATGAATTTCAGGATATTGTTTAACGTTTTGAAACAAATAATATCTGTGATCGATTATTTGACGAAAAAAAAATCTTCAAATACATAAGATGTCCCGAAAAAAAAAGTAAATAAAATAACAACTAATTATTTGTTATTGTCAAGGAGACAATGTAATATCTATAAAGTTCCAAAAAACCTAAATGACGATTTTGATACAAACATGGTCGGAAATTAATAATATAACAAATATAGCCTTTGTATGAGGTCAATACAGGATATATCGACCCAAAGAAGTATATCGACCTCGGACTTCGTCCTCAGTCAATATACTTCTTTCAGGTCAATATATCCTTGTATCGACCTCATACAAAGGCTATATTTGTATAATATTGTCCCGAGTAGAATTTTATATTGCACGAGCTTGCGAGTGCAATATATGTTCTACGAGGGACAATATTCCTCAATATTCATGCAATAACCCTTTTATTGTATAGCAATATAATATTTAAAGGTAAAAATTGGTTTAAACTTAGATTTAAACGTTGATGACGTCATGAATTTTGAATATTTATTGCACTAGTGCAATATTAGAATTTATTGCACGCTAACTTTTGGTTACGTTCTGTGGGAAATATTATATTACTATACAATAATAGAATTTATTGCACGCTAACTTTTGGTTACGTTCTGTGGGAAATATTATATTGCTATACACGGCGTTTTGCATTTGCGCCGATCTGCATTTCATTTGCGCCGATTTTTTCTTTCATTTGCGCCGATTTTTTTTTTCATTTGCGCCGATTTTTTTTACAGGTAAATTACAGGTGAATAGATATAAGAAGATGCGGTACGAGTGCAAATGAGAGAACTCTCCATCCAAGTCATGTTATTTTTCATTTATCATTTAAGACCTCTTCCATTAGCCATTTGTACAAATGTAATGAAATGTCAATCATAACATGTATATAACTGTTGTCCCCTGCTCACTACTGGGAGATGGAAGAAACAAGATACACCTCCAGACTTTTTCTTGACAGTACCCGTAGTTCTTTAACCTCTGTCTTTCGGGCATCTGCCACATGTTTATGCTCGATCAGTGTTTTGACAATATAATCCGTGGTGACTCTGGGTTTACACGATTTGTGGTACATTCGTAAGATATGTTCTTATGTTTCAGGACACTAACCTTCCGATATGTATGGCCCTCGATGATTAAAGAATTGACTCTTCGGCTCGTTTCAGTGTGTTATATGTCTATCATGTTACAACGAAGTTCCAGAACAATATGAATCAAAATAAACTTAAACATAAATGAACAACAATTATAACCAGATTTTATCAATGGTATAGTACAGTACATGTACAAGTATTAACTTACCTGTAAATCTAATTAGGAGCAAATATAAAATCGGCGCAAATGAAAAAATGAAATCGGCGCAAATGAAAGAATGAAAATTTTCAAAATCGGCGCAAATGTCATACGCCCGCTATACAATAATATACTATATCAAGTTTTTGTCTTTTTTTTTTTTTTTTTAGAAATTAAAACATAAATATATTTTGTAGGTAAACATAAATAACAAATTTCTTCAAAACTTAGTAGTTACTTGATTTATTATGACTTTCAAATTCAATTTCCCATTATAGATTTTAAAAGATTATTTTCACTTTAGCGTTGATGTCTAACTGCATTTCATTTTCAGACGAACTAAGCGTACGACTTTTATAATTTACTTGATTCTTTTGCTGTAAGGCATACTTAATTTTTTTTTTTTTTGTCATTTAGAAATTAAAAATTTTACAGTAAATTTGCAAATTTTATTTACAACTGTTATTAGATTAGAGGCGGATAAGGGGTATAAATTTACGAGTTTGACTGATTGCATAGACAATTGTATTTGATAGTTGTAGTTCTTTGTTTACCATAAATAAACTCATCATAAATACCAGCATTAAACTTGTATTTACGCCAGACGCACTTTTCGTCTACAGTGACGCTCGAATCCAAAAATGTAAAAAAGTCCAAATAAAGTACGAAACTGAAGAGTTTGAGTACCAAAATTCCTAAAAGTTTGCCGAATACATCTAAGGTAATCTATTCCTGAGGTAGAAAAGCCTTTGTATTTCAAACATTCAAAAGTTTTGTAAACAATTTTATAAATATAACCATATCAATGATAATTCATGTCAGCACAGAAGATTGACTACTGGGCTTGTGATACCCTCGGGGAATTAAAACTCCACCAGCAGTTGCATCGACTCAGTGGTTGTAAATAAACTCATCACAGATACCAGGATTGAATTTGTATTTACGACAGACGCGCGTTTCGTCTACAGAAGACTCATCAGTTACGCTCGAATCCAAAATAGTCAAAAAGGCCAAATAAATTACGAAGTTGAAGAGCTGGAGTACCAAAGTTCCTAAAAATTTCGCCCAATACAGCTTAGGCAATGTATTCCGAAGATAGAAAAGCCTTTGCATTTAAAAAATTCAAAAGTTTTGTAAACAGTTAATATATGAATATAACCATATCAATAATAATTCATGTCAGCACAGAAGCTGTCTTTTAGATTTCTTTGTCGTTTACCACATTATTAATTTGATTTCTATTTGTCATCTGATTGAATATTTTTCACTTTGCAGTAATATATTCAACATACATGTAACATGTGATTTTAAAATCTAATTACTTCTGTTTTGTCTTTTTTTTACAGTATAAATAATGTGTAACGTGAAACTTCATATGGGCAAATCCATTCATCACTTATTTTGAAAGACTGAATTATAAATTTTTGAAGTTTTGATTGGCCAACATGTTTGGTGATATTTGAAGTACTTCTTCATCATGTTCATCAATGAGTAAAAATGTATGAACAGAATTAAGGAATAGTTTCGACTAAATGCAATAGGAGAATGAATCTACCATATAAAACAATTATGAAAAAGAAGACATAAAACAAACGAGATAATTTGGCTATGTGTGTATTATTGCCATAGAAGTATACAATCACGATCTGACATTTAACCCAATATTTATTTCCTTAACTGTTCGCTCACGATAACACAAATAAGATTCCGTTTCTGAAATTTTTACGGAGGAGTTTGTCTTTTAAACAGAAATATAAACCTAAAATTTAATTCACCGAATTAGAGTTATGGTATAACTTCAGCTTCTTTCCTATATAGTACTGATAAAAAACATCCCACATTGATTCAATCGAGGAAAGTAATTGCATGATCATGATATAACTTGGAAGACATTTTAATCAGTTATATATGTCATAAAATACCAATTGTATACTAAAATTGTTATTAATTGTCAAAGCGCTATTTATTCAATACAAGAAATACGATTAAAACCCTTGGTATTATAAACAAAAGATATATACCCATAGGTACACGTAAGCATGTATTCAGGAAAGGGGACAGAACAGAAAAAAAATATATAAACGGCGAATAACTAGTATAGGAACGTAGGCAATAATCTTATACACATTCTACTGATCATAAGATGTAAAAGTACCTTTGACTTCTAAACCTTATATAAGTATTTCTCGTTGTTCAACACTTTTAAAAAGTCATACTGACAGAACTTCAGTAATCTTTGCTTCGCAAAATCAAACGTAGATACACATATTTTGTTTAAGGAAGGGGCAAATTATACATTGTAAAAAAAAGATTTATTTGTTATTTGTCTTTTAAATTACACCATTTTTCTTTGGTATTGAAAGATTTCTACGACTTAGGATTTCCAGCGAAAATTAGCAAAAGGAAAACTAGAATAATGATCATTTTGATGTTTGTTGAGGGGAGATTATCTAGTGCCATTTACTCTAATTGTAATCAATTATATATAAGCTACTTTGATTTCAGTCCAGTCCTCGAATATCACCTCAGTTTACACCAGTAGTAGATGGCTATTTTCTACCCAAACATCCTCGAGAGCTGCTTATAGAAGGAGATTTCTATGTAGACAACGTTATGACTGGAGCTACAAAGGACGAAGGACTTGTAGCAGGTATAGATAATATATACCAGCATATTTGTTTTAGATTTCTTTTGATAATGTTATTGTTAAACCTGATAAAAAAAAGATCTGTATAACACCATTAAAATGATACTGCTGTTGTGTACGCAAACATACTGGTATTAAACTTCAAAATAGAAAAAAAGAATGCATTTATGATTGGCATCTGTACAACAGAAACAATTCGTGAAAATATAACTGTAGAAATAAGAGTTGAAATAATTTGCATTGTATTCCTATTTCAGCCAACCATTTGAATTATACACTTGCTGCTGACCTACATGGTCTTGACCAGCTGTTGACGTTAATACACTGTATCAGAGGAGATTTACCCAGATTACCCGGAATAGTAGGTAAACACATATGGATGTGGTGCAGATCATCAAATGTATATATGAATTAGATTGTCGATACAACATGTTTAGATTATTCCTTTGATCAGTATAAAAAAGTGTGCCAATACTTTGAATTTTACAGTGCATCGCTTGCTTTCTCGTTGTTTTTTTTTTTAACGTTTTTCCTTCTTTAGCTTTTATTGACTTTGGGTTACTTTTTGGCGGTCATCGTACGAATCTTGCTTTGGCGAACAAAACAAAATCTAAAGTATAAACATTGGTATCAGTTTCGGGACATTATCGTTATTGGTTGCTTTTAGAAATATATTGAAATAGAATGTGCTGAGTATGTCCTTTTCCAAACAATAAATACTCATTTGATGTGATTATATTTTGTATATTGGAATCGTTTACACTGACAAGAATTATACTTATAGTGTACACATCTTAGTTCTGACTAAAAACAATGATGTAGTGTTTCTTAAAGTATGACATTTTAATAGCTTTTTGAATAAATTCATAACTGGTAAATATTGTTCTTGCTTTTCTACAGATACAGTTTTGGAAGTTTATGCTAGCTGGCCATTTGACACTTCAGATGAAAATGTTAGACAGATCTTTTCTGAGGTAATACTACTCTTTCATAGGTATTAACTCTGATATATTTTTACTAGCTGAGTTGATGTAGTAAACCATAATATCAAAATACCTAATTCCAAGGTAAATTAAAAACGGACGAAGTTAGATTTTATCAAGAACCGGAACAAATGGAAAACAACTGTCATATTTCTGGTTTGGTAGAGGATTTTTCAAAAGTAAATGTTGGGTTAAACTTGGTTTTATAGCTAGCTAAACCTCCCACATGTATGACGGTTGTTTATAGTTCTGTTATATTGTCAAAATTGGATGAGCTACCCACACAGACATTATATGTTCATCTGGCAATGATTGGAATTCAGCAGCCAAAACTGTGGAGAGTTGTCTCATTGGCAACCATACCTCAAATGAATAGACATTGAAAAGACACGGTTTAAAAAACCTATTGCGTTCGAATCGCACCTCTCGACCGATCTGCACTAGAAGCGACAGCGTAATCACTAGAAAATAATTAAACATATTTTGTAATTGGCGGTATTATATTATTTACGAAATTTATTTAGATTATAGGAGACCATTTCATCACAGCACCTACCCATGATTTAGCCGAGGCTCTAGTTAAACGTAATTCCACTGTATACTTGTACAACTTTGAATACAGATCAGAGTTCCAAAGAAAAGAAGAAGGTATACTTATCATTTATTAGTAAACTAATCCAAGTCAAACATTCTCTTATGCACATAGATAGTAGCATAGTCAGATCAACGTCAAAATGCTGCGACAAAAAGTAGACAATTCGGTGTGAGTCAAGGCTCCGTGCTGAAGGCCATACCTTGACCTATAATGGTTTACTTTTATAAATTGTTACATGGACGGAGACTTGTCGCATTGGCACTCATATCTTCCTAATCAATGGAATGTGTTTGCTTAATAAAGTCTGACAGTTTCTTAATATTTCTCTTTAATACTATTTCAATTGTTAAACATGTTTTACAAATGTTGCGGGTTATGCTAGCATTGGTATGCACATATCAACATTAGATTTATTGCATTTGATATATATAACTGCACTTTGGTACAATATTGGAGGGCTTGTCATGATTTCTTTATCACAACATTAGGTACAATAAGCTTATACACGATGCAACAATATTAATTGCCATTGTTTTATGCATTTATGGTTGAACTGTAGCTATGTTCGTATTATCTGTGAACAATTTTAATGAGTCAAAGTGTTCAATCAACTTTATCATATTTTTATTTTCTCTGTACATTTTGATATTCTACTGACTGAGATAATGAAGGTAAATAAAGGCAACAGTACTATACCGCTGTACATAAATGGATTGATAGAAAACAAATCCGGGTTACAAACTAAAACTGAGGGAAACATATCAAATATAAGAGGAATCGAGGAAACAACAGAACACTGAAGTGCAACAAAAACAAACGACAATGCAACATACATAGAAACGAACCATTAGTTATTAACAACTGCCATATTCCTGACTAAGTACAGAATATATTCCTGACTAAGTACAGAATATTTAAAGAAAAATGGTGGGTCCAACCTGGCTTTGTGGCTAGCCAAACCTCTATATGGCAATGTAAAATATACCGCTAAAAGGACGGCATTATACGACGGGAATACAGTACCAATAAATGCAAGAACACCAAAGACAGAGAAATACATACATTGCTAACTACTAGTATCCTCAAAATGCAAAATGAGTACAATGTAGGATTTTTTTTTAGTTGATATCTCTTATGATAACCTTTATTACTTATAACTAATAAAATGTTGTACAAATATACAATTCATCCAAAACTACAAAACTCTTCCACGTGTGTAGGAATATAAACTCTTGATGATATTCGTGTTTTAGTGCGTTGTTTGCCATGTCGCTTGCTCTTTCTTTAAGGTGTTGTTCATGGATCAGAAATATTTTATTTGTGTGGATTTCCAATGACTGGACATCCGACATTTCTATATGGCGAGAAAGACAGAAAAACGGCGAAAATGCTCATGCATCTGTGGGCAAACTTTGTCAAAAATGGGTATGTACTTATTATAATAATTCAATAATTCCTTGTAAGTTCATTTTAAAATATTAGTATCCAACAAAACAAAATTCTGATACTCATATCTAGATTACCAATGAAATATGAAGAAAAAATATATAAAAGAGGGACAAAAGATACCAGAGGGAGAGTCAAAATAAACTGACAACGCCATGGCTTAAAATAAAAAGACAAACAAACAAATAATAGTAGAGAAGACGCAACATAGAAAACTAAAGACTAAGCAACACGAACCCTATATATATAAGCTTTTTTTCGAGTCGGTATGGTACATGGATACGAAACGAGTACATAATATGAGTTCTTTTGAGCTTTTAACCGATAAGCCTAGCATCACAATACAATATAAAGTTACACACAGACACACATACACACAATGAATCACTATAAGTAAGCATGTTAGTACCAAACATATTTATAAGCATAATAAGCCTGACAAAAAAATAATTGAAAAAACGTAAACTAATATTGGCCTGCAATATCCTTACAACTACGGAGCCCCGATAGGGACATGCAAAGAAAAAAATATATATTGTGTGCACAACTTAAATATGTTGTGCACACAAAATAATATATTGAGCGCACAAAATAATATATTGTGCGCACAAAATAATATATTGTGCACACAACTTAAATATGTTGTGCGCACAACTTAAATATATTGTGTGCACAACTTAAACATATTGTGCGCACAATATAATATACTGTGCGCACTAAAATAATATGGTGTGCTCCCAAAATTAGGAACACAGTTTTCACTTGACCATGACCTCATTTTACGTGTTCGTGTTATGTGTTCGTGGTTTAGACAAAATCTTAGATACCAAATGCAATAGTTCTTCTTTATTTGGTTGTATGGAACGATTTTAATGTCTAAATGTCCACTTCACAGGTGTCATCTGACCTTGACATCATTTTCAGGGTTAAGTGGTCCGGCAAAGTAAAATGTTTGTGTTTTGTTGTATGTCTCGTATACTATAAGCATTTAGTTAGATATATATTTGGAGTATGGAATGTTTGTATGGTGAAATTGTCTATCTTGCAATTATCTTAATCTGACCTTGATTTTATATTCATGGTTCATTGGTCCATGTTATTTGATGTTTGGTTGGTCTGTTTTTCAGATACTAAAAGGAATAAATTAACTATATTTGTTTTATGGAATGATTGTAATGTATATATATTTGGCTGGTTGCTATCATCTGACCTTGACTTTGTTTTCATGGTTTATTGGTTAATGTTAAATATCTCAGAATTGGTCTATTTTTCAGATACGATGATAAAGGTATAGTTAAACTGTATTTAATGTACAAAATAATTATAAGGCGCGCAAATCATATAAGGTTTGTTTCTCAGATACATTTGGTTCTTCAATACAGCAAGAAAAAATCCCGCACCCAAATGCGTGGCCTATAAACAAAAATATGGACTATATAAAAAAGAAGATGTGGTATGATTGCCAATGAGACAACTATCCACAAAAGACCAAAATGACACAGACATTAACAACTATAGGTCACCGTACGGCCTTCAACAATGAGCAAAGCCCATACCGCATAGTCAGCTACAAAAGGCCTCGATAAGATCAGTGATAATGGACGTCATACTAAACTTTACAGTTGTTTCTCGTTTTTTATATAGATTAGACCGTTGGTTTTCCCGTTTGAAAGGTTTTACACTAGTAATTTTGGGGACCCTTTATAGCTTGCTGTTCGTTGTGAGCCTAAGCTATGTGTTGAAGACCGTACCTTGACCTATAATGGTTTACTTTTATAAATTGTGACTTAGATGGAGAGTTGTCTCATTTGCACTCATACCACCTCTTCCTTTATCTATCCAAAGTATATACAAGAAACTCAAATTAAAAATCATACAAGACCAACAAAGGCCAGAGGCTCCTGACCTTGGACAGGCACAAAAATGCGGCGGAGTTAATCATGTTTTGTGAGATCTCAACCCTCCTTTTATACCTCTAGCCAATGCAGATAAAAAAAAAAAACACACAGCAATACTGACAGTAAAGAAGCCCGTGTCCGTTGTCAGAATAGGTAACAAATGAAACTTAACAAAATGACAATGATACATAAAATAACAAGGACTACTAGCAGTTACTGCCATGCAAGCTCAACACCTCAATTAAACTGATTGAAAGATTATGTTTTAATCATATGAATATCAAGCACAATCCTTCCCCTTAGGGGTTGAGTATCATACCATCATAAAAATATATGAGCTATGGTTAATATTTTTATAGTTGTCTCTTTGGCAATCGCATCGATCGCGATCAATCGGGCCACAATGTTTTGAATAAATGATACCCCAAAACGGACCATATTTGGAAAAAATGAATCATAATTGTTTCGTTTATTTTCAAAATATTCCACTGAGAAATTTCATTGACTATTCCTAAATTGTTTCGTAACATTTCAGTTTCATAATGAATACGAACAACATACTGTAAAATTTATAATGAAATCGATCAAAAATAGATCCTATAAGTGACCTCTTGTCCTCTCTTCTATTAATCAGAATGAAACTATAACTTGACCTGAAACATTTGTATACAACGCTTAAAAATTTAAATCATAATAAGCATACTGTTCTATGTCGGGAGCTTGTTATTCAGTGATTGTCGTTTATTGGTGTGGTTCATATCTGTTTATCTTTTGTTATAGTCATTTTGGGCCTTTTATAGCTTTCTGTTTGGTGTGAGCCAACGCTCCGTGATGAAGACCGTATTATAACCAATAATTATTAACTTTTAATAAATTATGACTTGGATGGAGAGCTGTCTCATTTGCACTCATATTGCATCTTCTGCTTTATATAATATTTTTTTATGTACCCAGTTTTATCTTTATTTGATCACAACTTCATGATGAATTTCTTAGACTGAACACACCGTCACATTTCAATAACGAACAGTACATTTTGGGTCAAAACCGTACTTAATCATGATCAAACATAGTCATCTTTAATAAAAAAAACAAACAACAAAAAAACAACTTGTACGTGTATTCAGTTTTCAGTGGATTTGACTTACGCTACACTTTTACAATGATACCTTTTAAGAAACCACATAGTTCAATGAAGTTGGTGACACTAAAACTTCATCATAAACTATAACCAAAACATTTACAATAAACAGAGACGGACGGATGAACGGACGTAAAGACTTTTAAATATAATGACCATCTCTATCGTCGAACAGGGTAACAAAATCAATGTCGTGAATTGAGTAACATGTCAGTCTTGAGTCAATCAACATAAACAAAATCTTGAGATTATTAGACATAAAGTATAATGCATAAGTGCAAAAAGTACTTTTTTTATATTTGTTACAAGAAAACAGGTAAAGCCATAGTATCAAATAAAATTGAGAAAGGAAATGGTGAATGTGTCAAAGCGACAACAACCCGACTATAGAGTCTACATAAGTTCGATAGTTTCCTCGCTCTTTTGTCAATTCTGTTTCAAACCGTTCCAATAAACTCTGATATAAAGTGGAGGCTTCCAACGCATTTGTTGGTAAACCAAGTGTCAGACGAAATAAACGTAATTTCTTCAGTATTCCTGTCAGGAGTTAACACAAATGCAGTGATGAATATTTCCATGTATTCTAGACCTATTCCAAAAGAAAACCATAGGCATTTCTCCATTCTGTCACTTTAAAAAGGAGACATTGAAGACCCGTACCATGTGCAAGGTCAAAGAATTTAACGCACACTGTAGTATTTTGTGCGCACAATATATTTAAGTTGTGCGCACAATATATTAAAATTGTGCGCACAATATATTATTTTGTGCGCACAATTTATTTAAGTTGTGCGCACAATATAATTTTTTTTCTTTGCATGTCCCTAGCAGGGCTCCGTATATAACTAACCTTGGAATAAAAATGTGAAAATACGTTTACCATAGAGTTATATTCGATGTATCTTAATAGATGTTAAAGATATCAAAGGGCAGTAGATCTCTTAAGTCGAAAACAAACAAAACTTGAAAACCCGCTGCAATTGTTTGCACCTGTCCTAAGTCAGGAAATCTGATGTTTAGTAGTAGTCGTTTGTTGATGTGGTTCATAAGTGGTTCTTGTTTCTCGTTTTTTATATATAGATTAGACCGCTGGTTTTCCCGTTTGAATGGGTTTACAGTAGTTATTTTTAGGTCCTTTATAGCTTGCTGTTCGGTGTGAACCAAGGCTCCGTGTTGAAGACCGTACTATGACCTATAATGGTTTACCTTTATAAATTGTGACTTGAATGGAGGGTTGTCTCATTGCCACTCATATCTCATCTTCTAATATCTGTAGACAATGGAAAAGAATCGTAAAACAATGAAATGACAAAACAACAGTACATAAAACACAACATAGAAAACGAAAGAATGAGTAACACGAAATAAACGAAAAAAGGGGATCGCTGAATGGTAAGCTGATTCTTCTCTTCTGACAGCCATCATATTACTCCCTTAAAAAACTTGATGATTTATATCAAGTGATTAGGCATCACGCTATTGCGTATTGGTAGTTGACTATTGTCTAACCCTAATACATCACCAAATTTATAAACCACCAGTCATGCAAGTAGCATTTTCTCATTTGATTTATCCTTTTTGTATTACTAGTGGTTATCTTTTTCAGACTTCCAAGTCTCGTTCCACACAAGGAGTTCCACATGGCACCTTATTCACTCCATAGAAAACAGTACAGCAATATTTTCGACGGAGAAATGGTGCCGAAAGTCGAAGTCAACGCTAATTATAAAGATAAAAAGATACATTTTTGGAATAAAAAACTCCCTCAATTGTTATCAAATACACATAGACAAACCATCGACCAAAGTAGAACTGTTACTAAAAGTTATTTTGTGCAGGAAACGAACTCGTGGGTGTTAATATCTATATGTATAGTTCTTGCAGCTCTATCTATTTCTTTCCTTGTCGGATATTGCAGAACAAGAAGACAGTTGATAAAAGTATTAAAACAAAATGGCGTGCCACTAGCTAACAGAATGATATAGACTTTATAAGAAAAAAGGCTGTGTCTTATAAAAATGATTATAATCATTGATCAATAATTTGTCTCAAATTTTTATAACTTTAACCATGTAAACACTTTTTGTTAATCTCAGTTTTTTGTTAGAATATTTGTTATATATTTAATTCCTTAACCTATCGTTTTATCGTGTACATACACAATGTAAGTTGTATTGCTTAAATATCATCATGTTTTTAAAGTTTGAGTTTTTGAGGAGTATGTTATTTTATAGATTAGATAATTTTATACATTACAATCTGTTAAACTTGATAAAAATTTTAATTTAAACGAATCACAAGAAAAAAAAACACATTTGTTTTCAAAGTGCATACTGTTCTTATTGTATATTTTTGTATAGAAATATGTTGTCATTTATTTGTAGTCACACATAAGTGCATTGTTGAAACTATAGTCTAAAAAAAGGTGCAGGGCGAAATATTCACCATCGAAATGTGACATGGCTATGTTTATAAAACTGCATACCAAATACCATTGACTTATCATAGTTGTTTCCCTTTAAATTAAAATATATACATACTTTAACTTGAAAACTATGTTGAAGTTTCATAGTCAATGAATCATGAGAGGAGGTGAGGCTTTATAATATCAATAGAAATCAGACTTGCAAATGCTAATACAACTGAACACCCAATATCACTGACTCAACTTTAGTCGTTTCATCTTAAACTGATCTTAGTTATGGCAAACATGTAAATAATACAAAACATTCAAAGCTAATGAACCATGACTTAAAATAAGGGATGAGTAAGCTCCATGGAAACGCTGCATACCTAATACAATTGCCTTCTACTAATGATTACTCCCAAACTGCCACAATCACAAATTAATCCATATTGACAAAGCAAATTTAAAAGTTAATAGACCATCACATAGGAGGTAGGGCCAAATAATCTCCATCGAAGTGAGATTTCCCAATGCATATGCCAACTGCATTATAATAAAATTGACATATCACTAGTCACACTAGTGGTTCCCAATCAACTTCACTGCCGTCGGAAATAGCGCGCCTTAATCTCACTTTTTCGACTTCATTATCGACAGAAAAACCTAGGGGTCATGAACTTTCTTTTTTCGCTAAAAATCATTAAATTTAACGCAATGACAGTCATTTTATATTGGTAAATTTAAATGTCCTTATTGTCGAAACATTAGAATTAAATGAGAGAACTAATTTTTATAATACTTTCGAAATATTAAATAAAGATAGGGGGTCAAATGACTTATTTTCTTGAAAAATCAGAAAAATACAAATTAAACTATCAAATTTAGTATTATTATCTGCCGTGAATTTTCAAGGTTATTTTTAATTTTAATATGTTTTTATAATATATTAAATTATTCTTGGTAAATATTTTAAAATGTATATTTGCAACATCGCCAGAAGGGATGTTCAATAAAGACACCAGACCTATGTTAAAACGTTTTGTACATTGTTGACATCTTAGTATGTTCATACATAGTAGTATATTTTGTTTGTTGTATTTCCAATACACACTTTTCTAAAGAAATGTTTTTATGGTTTGAAGAAAATATTTTTAACTTAAAAGAATGGTATATATAGTTAAACTGAAAGGTTTTGCAATTAACCATTTCACGCGAAAAACATAGCTTTTGGTTCGCCAATTTTTAAATTAATCGGTGAATACATTTTTGGTATTACAAATAAAGGCAACAGTGGTATATCTTTGTTCAAAAGTCATAAATCGGAAAGGAGAAAACAAATCCAGATTGCAAACTATAACCGAGGAAAACACATCAACTATACGAGGAATACAACGGAACAACAGGAGCACTGAAGTGCAACATAAACGACAATGCAACACACACATAAATGAACTAGAACATAACAACTGCGATTTTCCTGACTTGGTACAGGACATTTTTAGAAAAAATGGTGGGTTGAACCTGTTTTTGTGGCAAGCCGAACAAAATTTAAATTGGTCTCCATCATTATTTATATTAGTGACTATACGGAGAAAGTATTCAAATGATGGTGTAATTATGTTTACAAGTATCTACTGATATTCTTGTTTGTAACATACTTCAACTAAATCATATAAGTCATTGTTTCAATTATCATGAACATGTAAATAGAATATAGAATATTATATCATATTATAAATACATATCATAATGTACATTAATCCATAGATTCATATTTAAAGTTAATGTTATAGTATTTTTTTCTTTATTTGTAAACTGTTTGGATTTTATACTGTAAAAAATAAACAAAACACTTTTTAAATAATGTTTAACTTGTAATAAAATTAACGGTACATTTTACCACATCAGATGATCATTTTGACAATAAATGTCTTCAGTGATTCTCAAGTCCAAATTTTTAAATTCAAATTCAAAATTGAAGAGCTGATAAAACCAAAAAGTACAAAAGGTATCGGGCAATACATCGGAGTTTTGTATGAGGAAGATACATTCCTCAATTTCAAATAATTTCAAATATTTTGTAACAGCAGATTTCAGAAAATACAGTATGCTTTACAGTTGACAACGGAGATGTAACAATTGTCTACGCAATAATTCCATCCGGTTTCATTCTATAATCGTCAAATCACAGATTTCTTTCTAAACATGAGGTCATCTTAGATAAGCAGCAATTAATTTTCGGGGGATATGGCTACACCCAACGGGCTGGTAGTGTTTGTATTGCCTTAGTTTTCTATTAAATCGATTTTCATCGATTTTATTTTAGGCCTGGTATCATCTGTTTTTACAGGTGCTATCGAAAGAAATCGTGAGTATGGAAATCGACAAATTCGGGCACAACAGTAAATTGTTCGTTTAAATTAAAATCGTTGTTCCACTTGGTGAAAGAAAAAGTTGGTCTTTTATGAGGGATTAATGCAATTGTATTGACTACTACTTACGTTTGTATCTACATTGGAACTAATGGAATACTCATATATTACAATATTGCGACCGTGTTATTGTTAAGACGGTTAAAGATGACAGACAACTCTAACATATTGAGGAAAATTAATTCTACCATAATAGTAAATTATAAAGCAAGAATTTGAATGTGGTACCTAACAAAATCCAGGCACAAATGCAAGCAAAATTAACACTTAAATATGTAGCAATAAAGGCAACAGTAGTATACCGCTGTTCAAAACTCATAAATACATGGACAAAAAACAAAATAGGGGTAACAAACTAAAACTGAGGGAAACGCATTAAATATAAGAGAACAACGACACAACATTAAAATGTAACACAAACAGAAACGGACTAAGCATTAGACAAAATCCTATGAGAATAACAAATATAACATCAAAACCAAATAGATGAATTTGGAATAGATAATCGTTTATCATCCCTTTTAACCCACTTGGGTTAGTAAATAAATAGATTTTACACCAACCTTTTCTTATAACAGTTCAGTAAATTCATTCATATATGTATGGGTTTATACGATTCTTTTTAACTGTGAAATATTATCATATTTCAATAAGTAAGTAAAACAGTCAAATATCAACAAAATAACACTATTCACTTCATTGATCAGTTGTAACAATTCTTTTCATTGTGGAATTTGGTAAAGCGTTTAATCAGGCACAGTTGATTTCCACAATCATTGCAGCCAAATTGATTTTACCGTCTCCTGGTTTCCATTTTTGGTCCTCAAGTAGTACAAGTAAAATAAAAAACTATCAAACTCCAAGGGAAATTTAAAAACGGAAAGTCCCTAACAACTGGCAAAATAAAAATCTCGAACCCACCAAACAAATGGAAAACAATTGACATGTTGACTTGGTATAGGTATAACGTTATGTTGAAAAGAAATGGGTTCAAACGGACATAATCGGTAAAATTGTCAAAAAGGGGTACAGCAGTCATCATTATGTTATAATATTAATATAAATAATATAAAATTATGTCAGCAAATAGCATATAGACATA
This sequence comes from Mytilus galloprovincialis, assembly GCF_965363235.1. Taxonomy (NCBI): domain Eukaryota; kingdom Metazoa; phylum Mollusca; class Bivalvia; order Mytilida; family Mytilidae; genus Mytilus; species Mytilus galloprovincialis. Next base: position 126,746,628 of record NC_134838.1, on the reverse strand, counting down.
GCAAAATGAAAAACTGGAATACGAAAAATCACCATATATAATAGCACAATAAAAAATGACGGGATGTATCAAGTACCAAGCCACGCCAATATGATATCAACAAAAATGGACTAAACAGTTTCGGTTATAAGGGACCGTTCAATATTTATCAGATGGATGGGCCGGTGCAAAATGGGTCGGGGCAAGCACTTTTTTTGTGGAAATATTTGGATAGGCAAGAACTTTTTTTAAAATATTTAGTGGATGGGCCAGAACATATTTTATAGGAAAAATTTTGCTATCAATTTTATTGGTTTGTAGGATATTTCTTTTGCGGGCACTCAAAACATGTCTCAACATACTGGTAGCTTGGCTCATTTCTGTCAATTTTAAGGATTTAATTAAGGAATAAAAAGCTAGAATTTTCTGTTCAGACTATCTTTTAAATTATTTTGACCTTATAGAATACCAAATTGTTTAATAGTTTGGTGTATTGCGGTAAAATTTATGGATTTAAGTAGTAGGTAAGAAAAAAAAGCTTAAATATTTAGATAAGGCTCAATTCAGATAGTGAACTTTAAATTTTTTTCTAACTTTTTCACATCAACTTGGATTTTCCTAAAACTCTACAGTTATCTCATTGATATATTGCTCTTATAGATCGCCAGGTTGCTTGGTAGTTAGGTGTATTGCTGTTAAATTTATAGATTTAATTAAAAGGTAAGAAAAAAAAGCTCAAATTTTAAGTTTAGGCTGAATCTAGATAGTCATCTTTGATTTATTTATAACTTTTTTAAATCAACATGGACTTTTATAAAACTCTACAGCTATTTCATTTATATATTGATCTTATAGAATGCCAGGTTGATTGGTAGTTTGGTGTATTGCTGTCATTCTTATGGATTTAAAAAAAAGGTTAAAAAAAAGCTCAAATTTTCAGTTTAGGCTAAATCCAGATAGTCATCTTTAAATTTTTTTATAACTTTTTCAAATCAACATGGATTTTCATAAAACTTTACAGCTATTTCATTTATATATTGATCTTATAGAATGCCTAAATGTTTGGTAGTTTGGTGTGTTGCTGTCATTCTTATGGATTTAATAAAAAGGTTTAAGAAAAAGCTTAAATTTTCAGTTTTTGGTTATTTCAAGATAGTCATCTTTAATTTTTTTCATAACTTTTTCAAATCAACTTGCATTTTCATAAAACTCTACTACTATATCATTTTTATATTGATCTTACTGAATGCCAGGCTGTTTAGTACTTTGGTTTTTTGCTGTCATTTTATGGATTTAGTTAATAAGTTGAAAAAAGCTACAATCTTAATTTTAGACTAAGTTCAGATGGTCACCTTTCATTTTTTTTATAACTTTTTCAAATCAACTTAGATTTTCATATAACTGTACAGCTATCTCATTTATATATTGATCTTAAAGAATGCCAGATTGTTTTATAGTTTTGTGTTAAGCTATCAAATTTAGGGAATTAATTAATAGGCGAAAAAGGCTGCATCATTAAAGCCAAAAACATGTCTGCCTATATTTGCTAAAAAAGACCATATTAAATTTCTTTTTTGAAAAGTAGAATAAATCATTTTTGATTGTCTTTATAGAGTTTAGAGGGGCAAGGACTTTTTTTATAGATTTTTTTAGATGGGCAAGGACTTTTTTTCAGAATTTAAAAGGATGGGCAATAACTTTTTTCATGAAACAATATTAAGAATGCACCGGCACATCCATCTGATAAATATTGAACGGTCCCTAATGATTTACATAGAAAACTAAAGGAAAACTATGACACGTAATAAAGATGATAAACAACGTCAGTACGTTGAATCGATACATCAAGAACATCATGTGTCAGATTTGTAGTTGATACCCAATAGTATTTAGTATATTCCGATGAACATTTTTTGAAAAAGGACGAAACGTTCGTTTAAATAACTCTGGTTCATCATCTATCTGCTCATGCACTGGTGACTAGAATAAAGTCCAGCTGCAACTCTTGAAAACCTAATGCGTTGGGAAATGTTTATACCATATGTAGGTGAAGTTGGTAAATTGTAACCGAGGTGGTTGAAATAGACAATTATAAAGTTTGTCATAGATTCTTGAACTGAGATGACCACATATGTTAAATTCGAGTTATAAGTCTAAAAATTAGGTGGAGAAAGACGTGTCTGGTTTAAAAAAAATCTATTTTTGGAGAATGTATTAATGAAACCCATTCATAAAAGTCTGGATTATCTGAATTTGAAATTAAATGATCTGGTTCCTTTGAACTTCTTGTTGTGACAAGTGTTTGAGGGAACCCCAATTCATATGAAAATTAGAAGAGCTCGGAAAAAAGAGGCGCCTAGTTCGTTCCCATGGAAATGCAGACAAGTTGTTTAAAGAAAAAGGCTACCTCCAAATAGGTTGTCAATAAGAAACTACAACATAGTAATCACTTGTATATTTTATCTTTTTGTTGATTATTTTTACATAATAAATGGTATTTGACTTTTTGTAAAAGCTAGATGGCAAATGTCTTTAAACAAGTCTGATTGAATTTGACGTGTGGTGATCACTGTGAATGTCAGATGAATATCCTGCGACGAATCTTTTTGAAATATTGAGAATAAAGTCAACGATTGTCATGGAATATTATTGCTTAGAAGGAACAGTTTAAAAACATTGAATCTAGCTTTTTTAAGTAGGACAAAGAAAAATCTCTTGAGGAGGCTCGAGGGTACAAAAATTTCAGGATTGTTTTTTTTTTTCATTACACATTTTATTTATTACACTTTTAGTTGTTACGTAATGATATGGTACAAAAATCAACCATAAAAATCGATTCGTTTAGGCCGCAGATGACTTTTAAAATGTTTATATCATTGAAAAAACCCAAATTATCTCCTTTTGGTTCAAAAATGGCATTTTTTTTTTATTAATATTGAAATATCTTTTTAAACTCATCGATGACCTATATTTTGTTTTATATATTTGTCAAATAAGCTGAAATTAAACTAAACAATCATAAAATTTAAGCGATTTCTGTAATAACTTTCTTTTTTATTTCAATATTTACCTCTATTTCTCCTATTAGTTCAACGGAAAAAAAGTACCTAAACAATAATGCATGATTCTTTCAAAGGCAGATTGTGAGCTTAAATGAGCGGTGACCACATTCTTTTATTTTATTTTTCTATTAAGTATATGATAAAGTTCATTTGTAGAAAATAATAGCGAAATTCTGTATTAATAAATATGATTTATACCAGCGAGCCCCCTTACAATAAAAAAAAGAGACCACCCAACGGACTTAGTGTAAAGACGTCATTGACAGTCAAAGAAGAAACATGACCTTGTGCAATGCCAAAATATAAGTATCGACAGATTGTAGTACATAAGTGTAATAGTAAGCATGGTTTTAATTTACTGATAACAAAATCAAAATGAATACTTATTCAATATTCAAAGATTTAATTACAGTGTTGAATATGCAATCTTTTAGAATAAGTTATTCAAAGAATTGATAAGTGTACCGGGCTCGGTTAACTTCATCACCATAAAACTGAGGATGTGCTATTCAATATACTCCATTTGATTGTTTTGTGATTGTAACAGTAATACTAGATATACTAGATGTACTGGTAGGCACGATCCACACCCCCTGTATTGCTACAGTTTTGGGACAAAACACAATCTTGCTTTGAGAAATTGTCATCTGTATTGACTAGTCTCATCACTTGGGCTGTACTACAACTGTATTGTCATGTATTGTTGACAGAACATTTACAGTTTTTTTGTCATTCCAAGCTGCACCCACAGGACATCCTTTTTGGAGGAAGTTCATGTCCTCACGTTGATGTATGCCTAAAGCGCGTTTACAAATTATGTCAACGAAAAGTCCTCGAAGGCTAATGCAGAGTGTACTACAATCTGCTGTACAATAATTTTTAACAAGTCTACAAAAAAAATTGTAAGTGTAGATATGGTACCCTTTACCTTCTAATTGTGATCCATGAAGACACCTTTTCACAACTGGCAAGGATTAATTATAGTGTTGCATGTGTTCTCGAATAAATATCTATATCTATAGTCGTTTTTTGTAAAATTAAAATTTTACTAGCGTCTCTACATATGATGTTCGGGAGAAACTGTTTCACTTTCTTTGTGTATAGAATTCAAGATTGCTATAGTTTAATAGTCAGTATAAATAGATCTGATTCATTTTACATTGTGCTCATACTGATGAAGGATATCTGTTAGACTGGTTTTATATCTATAAACTATATATAGCTACTTTGTGCCTCGGCTAGCATTCACAACTTCACTCCCCATTTATGTGACATGTAATGTCGAATTTGAACTCTTAGACTACTGTACCTTTGAACGGTATTGTAAGCTTTTTAAAACTTACCCTGGCAGTAGCTTGTCAGTAGTCGGTATATCTGTATCGGTATACTCGTGGTGTATACGACTGTGTGTTCTTGTTCTCGGTTAGATTTTTTTCGAGTGACAGATCCGGAACAAGCCTGTATGTCATCCTGATCCGTCTCATCCGCCAGTGAAACACCACCGATTAAACCGAGAGGTACTACACTCCCCAACTTTATAAAAGAGGAGTGAATCAGGGGGTCAATCCCGGTAGCGATTATACTGGTGTGGGTAAAAGGGGTTTGGGCACAATAAGGACATGGGGACCCTAAATTTAAAATCCAGCGGAACCTTCCGGTAACACAATAATAGTAGAACCCCCTAGACATTTTTCCCTGGACCAGACCATAGGGACCAGACTATATACAACCCTAAATTTAAATTCATTAACAGTTAGACAACGGGCTCTAAATTCATTAACAGCTAGCCAACGGGCTCTAACTTCAATTAGCCAATGTTCTTGTTCAAATGTATACAGAGGGAAGAGGCCGACCTACGGGGTGCCGATCACCCCGTGCAGACGGCCACCATTAAGGCGTGCAAACCGAAGTATCTCCCTCGGAGAGTCCACCCTCACATCCCCCACTGCCTTAGCCACCTCATACAGGTGATGAGGGTTACCATGCCGAGCGTTTGGAGGAGCGGGTATAGTGCATCACACTCCAGAAAGATCCGATGCAGCGGAACCATCATCAAGGCGTCCTTCTGCTCGGAGTTGAAGGAGTGCACGCCCATTCTAAAGCCAAAATAGGCGTTGCAGAATGAGCTCTTCCACTCCCTCACCTGGTTTATCCCCCCTGGAAACAGTGCAGGTAGATAAGTTGCACGGGACCTCTCGGTGAGCCCAGGCATGAACCGGGTCCAGTCTGTCGTCTCGTACGTACAATACCACAGGCTGGGTGAAACGACAGGACATGAGGGCTCACCGTAAGGTAGAGATCAGGCGGGCATGTAACCTCTCCTCGTGTCCTTCTTGATGTTGATATAATACAGCACCTAATCCTGATCCACTAGCATCTGTATGTAATTCAAACGGTTTTGTATAATCGGCATATCCTAAAATTGGTGCGGTTGATAGAAGTTCCTTTAATTTTACAAATGCATTTTCCTGTTTTTCTCCCCAAGTCCATGATTTTTGAGTATAAGCTTTCTTTTCGTTCTTTTTAGCTGGTGTCGGCATTAATTCGGTTAAAGGTTTAGAATTTCGAATAAATCTACGATAGTATCCCGCAAAACCAATAAATTGCCTAATTTCCTCTGGAGTTTTCGGTGTTGGCCAATTCTTAATTTTCTATATTTTATCAGGGTCAGTTTCAACTCCTTCCTCTGAGACTTTATGACCTACATACTTTACCTTTGGTTTAAAGAAGGTACATTTAGCTGGTGCCATTTTCAAACAAGCATCTCTAATTCTGTCAAAAACAAGTTTCAATCTTTCCATATGTTCTTCAAATGTCCTAGAAAATATAATGATGTCATCTATAAATATGCAACATATTTTCAAGTGTAAGTCTCCTAAGCAATCTTGCATTAGACGCTGATAAGTTGAAGGCGAGTTAGATAATCCGAACGGCATCCTACATAATTAAAAAAAATCCTAAAGGGCCTACAGTAAAAGCTGTGCGCTCTTTATGCGGCTCGTAAATTTCGACTTGGTGATAACCCAATTTCATATCGACGGTATAAAAGTACTTATTTCCTGCAACACAGTCGAGTATTTCCTCTATACGGGGAATCGCATATACATCAAAACGAGACTTTGTTGAGTTGTCTAAAATCCACACACACTCTAAGACTCTTATCTTTCTTCCTTACTAGAACTACCTTTCACGTGGCTCGGTACTTATACATCTCGTCAATGTGTTTGTATTGGCTTTCATTTTTTGGTGGTTTGTTTTGTATCTGCAACTTTTTGTATTTCTTTTGTTCTTATAACGTGACTCTGTACTTTAAAAGATCCCGTCAGTATGATATTGTTCTATTATATGTCATTATGATATATTTCTATTATGAATTACAATATACGTTGAACCACAAACGTCAAAATCATTCAGTCGCGTAGTGGAATTAACTATTTTTGGATTCTTATAAATTCTATATATAAATTTTGGACTAGTTTAAATCTCGGTCTATTTCTGAAATTTATTCTTACATACTTTTGATTTTTTAACCCTGTATGCTAACATTCCTATGTAAATTTTAAAATTGTTTGTATGCACATTGAATGACAAATTTATGTGACGTATAAAATTTTCTGACGTCAGACACTCAAATCAATGAATGTGTTCGTAGATAGTAGATGTTTTTGTGTTTTGTTAAATTGTTCCTTTTAAAACTGTTATACGATGATGACTGATGTACCCATATTTTGACTATTTTATTTATTGTGTCTGTTTATTTAACGCATCAATGTAAATATATCGGAAATTGATGAGACTGTCATTAAAGTGAGAGGGTTAGCCCTATGGAACCAGGTTTAATCCACCATTTTCTACATTTGAAAATGCCTGTACCAAGTCAGGAATATGACAGTTCTTGTCCATTCGTTTTTGATGCGTTTTGTTATTTGATTTTGCCATGTGGTTATGGATTTTCCGAATTGATTTTCCTCTAAGTTCAGTATTTTTGTGATTTTACTTTTGATGAGAAAGGACTATGTGATTTCCTTATAATACCTTATCATACCTGTTCGCATTAATTGCTGTAAGTGGGATCGGACTTATTCAAGCATTGAAGGCGGTATTCGGCGGTATGTTTGCTTAAACGGTCTATCATCCTCTAATTCTATTTTATGTTGTAGTATGTCCCATTACTGAGTCGCCTTTCGAAAATATATCTGAGTAATCACGGATAAGTTGTTTTCCTTTTTCAAGCTCCTGAGTCGTTAAGTTATCTGTACTTACCTTAACTTTTTCTAAAAGAGGTGGAGTAAATTTCAAGTTTTCAGATCCAATATTTTCCTGAATAGATACAGGCTGTATCTCGCAAAGTAAAGCATGTGGTTGAATATTTACTGTTCTTGATGTTGCATTGCTAATATCAACTGAGATGTCATAATTCTGATGAAATTTATACTCAAGAGTGACGGTGATAAATCTTAATCAGACAGTATAACGGAATTTTTAGTTGGATGTATCATAGCTGATGTATTACAGTACGGAAGTTATTTATCTATGGTAAAGTAACATTACTGTTTGGTGGTATAATACTGTTGGTATTTCCAGCAAATTTGACAATAGCTAAACGATGGTTGTTTCGGCTAAGTTCATATTCTCGAAGTAATATACTTCTGAACGATGAATACCACGGAGTTGTTAATTTAAAAGTTTGTAAAGATCTTTCTCCATATTCGTATCGGCATTTTTCCATAATTGATGTTAATACATTCGTTCCTAGTAATAACGGTACTTGGTTGTTATACAGACTATCCGGTATTACAAGTAAAATACACGTATGTGGTCCTCCTATATCTTTTAAGCTGATGTTTACTTCAATAAAACCATCATACGGTAGCATTGTTTCCCCACATTCAATTTTGAGTATAGTATCTAAAGATTGGAGTTCTATGTTGCTCAAATAATTTTGATGAAAAGATCTACTTAGAGTCGAAACGGTTGATCCTGTAATCCAAAAGTGCCTTAACGTTGATATCTTCTATACTTACCTCTGATTCTGTTGGGGTACCTCAAAGTCCAGGCGGTAGTATATTTTTCAAAGTAAAATTTATGTTCTTTTCAGTTGTTGGGCCTTTGTTGTTGAAGTCTGTAATCGGCCTCCCATCACAGGCTTATACCGGTTTAACAGATTGCCATCTTTATCGTGTGTTGCCCTGCAAAATCTTGCAATGGGGTTCGGCATCTTACATCTCCTGCATATAATTGGTGTATCCTTGTTGTAATTAGTATTTGGATTAAAGTTCGGATTGTTGTACCTTGGATGAAATCCTCTGTATATCCTCTATTATTGCCTCTATATCCTCATCTATACGGTTGCCTACCTCTAGCATCAGAATATCCCGACGGATTATTAAATCCCGGAGCACCTGTGTATCCGGATGTATCAGAGTATCCCTGAGCACCTAAGTATCCTTGAGCATCTGAGTTCTCCTGTATATATCGGAGCACCTTTCTCTATCTTCTCTAATCTGGTGTTTATCTGCTGTATAAGCACTATCAAATCTGGCTCTGTTTCCTCATCTTCAGTTTTTGTTGATTTCTTACATATGTTGTTAGTGGTGGTTTTCAATGATGGGTTGTCAACTATATGTTCTCATTCAATTTTACGTAGTACCATTCTAAATTCATCAAAGGTTTTATATTTCTCCTTTTCATAATGCGCTTTGTCTTTTAATTCAGGTCTTAAACCTTTATACATCATGCCATGGAGCATTTCATCAGATTCTGTCCTTTTCACTTTGCCATTTATTAATGCTTGACTCAATATGTCTTCAAGTCGTCAACTCCATGTAGAAACATCTTCCTCCTCTTTCTGTTTGGCATTATAAAATTCGGACATAATAGTTTCTTTCTCATCTATGTTTCCAAATATGCAATCGAACTTTTGTAATATGTCAAATATTGATGCATGTTCTCCTAAATGCATAAGTACCACACCTGCCTCACCTTTGACTGATCGCCGACGGCCTAATAGCTTCAATGGAATGTGTTTTCTCATTCAATAGGCATCTGATATCGTGTCTCCATAAATCATACCTTGTGTTTTCACCTTTTACTGTCTTATCATTTCTCTGAAAAGTGTTTACTCTAGGTGGATGAACGCAAGGTTTTGATGTTTTAGGTTGAGGTTCAGTAATATTCGGTTTTATATCCGCTTGCTTTCTTTGTTGTTGTAAATAGCTCTGCATCCATGCAGCAAATTCCTTAGGAGTATTTGCTTTCGGTTCGACATTCATCGCTTCTAATGTTTCCAACAAATCCTTATATTTCTCGCCAAGTTCGGCCATTTTTCCAATTTAATAATAACGTGACGACTTAGATATATGATACGGTGTACGCAATTGTCTTATACTAAATGTATTCAAGTAAAGTATCGCTAACTATATCTATGTATCGATGTAACTATAGTTGATATTCAATCACGCAAATATCTGAAAAATCATATGGGGCTTGGGCAATATTTATTTTATTCTATATTAAAATACTCAAAATACTAGTATCAAAATATTGTCAAACTAACGTCAATATATGTATATCTACAGTACCATCATAAATAAAAACTCAAGTAATCTTATCTATCAAATCGAATAACTAGTCTAATTCGAATGTAAAATGTCAAACTCAGTACGATAAGTCTCGAGCACGTAATATGAAACTAGTCTCAAATCACTAAAATGACAACTGGTCCGAGTACACAGTTATTTTCCCCTATCTGTCTATTATAACTTAATGATAAATAAAAAAAAAATCCCACCTGCGCTTTTCCAACAAGATTTGGTGTACACAAAGTTTGACATTAACCACAAAACATATCAAAATATTAGAAAACTTCATCAGCTCATTTTCTCTTGACAACACAAAACACAAGGACACCAGTATGGGTTAAGCCAGAGAGCTTCCGAAAAGAGGAAATTGCACCTATGTTTACCTAACCAAATCACTCATTTCTGCTAAAAATATCAAACAGATATTTTACAGAAATTATCTTAGATGACTTAACACTCACATAAAAGCAAAAAAAGGGGAAAACATTTAAAGGAAAGGCACAAAAAAAAATTAAGAAAAAATATACTGAAATTAAAGGGAACTATATTTGTGGACAACGAAAATTGAGGGTAGATAACTGTGTACTCGGACCAACTAAGTACAAGAATGGGTCAATAGTATGCCAACTAGCAAAGTCTAGATGTGTAAAGTAACACTATAGAATAGTAAAGTCAAAGACCAAAGTGTGTAACGGGCACAAGCAGGTATAAGTAAATGAATTAGTAGATAAGGGTTCAAACACTCACAGTAACATTCTCGGACACAAACGCAGATTCAAATCATAAAAAAAATAATGTATACCCTAACTACACTTATCGCTAATAATAATGTGTAGCATAACTCAAATCAATGTCAAATGCTAGCATATACTCACTAATATCTCATATTTACAAAGTACACATGTACACATGTACCCAATACCAAGTATCAATAAAGATCAAGGTTGCACTAATGACCTACATTCAAATTCACAAAAATATTATACCAAATATTATATTTTTTTTTATACACACACTTGATCAAGTAAATAAACCATTTAAATGTAACCGGTTTAATGTAAATATGCACAATAATCAACTGTGATGTGTGTACATAACAACATAAATGTAAACTGTTCATCCAGTTAAGTTGGCGACAAGTCGAAAACAATTTTTTTCTTTCAATTTTAGCATCACATATAGTGGGAGATGAGGCTGAAACAAACATTTTTTTCTCAGGGTGAAAAACAAATTATTTTTTTCTCCAAAAACTGGAAACAAACTTTTTTTCCAAAAAAATCCATAAATTAAGCTGTACTACACTTGGGTCAATATCTCTAATGCGCCTCGAAATGAGGAACTCAAAAGTTGTGTGTGAACAAAAATCTCTGTGTAGTGATATTTGACATGTTTCTATGTTGTTTTTTAAATGACTGAGCTTATCTATTTGTAGTGATTAGGAAAGAAGAGGAACATAGAATAAATGTGTAAAAACTATGGAGCTATTAGATGTGTTCAAAGCATTAAATTTTCAAAGAACTTATTGTGTCAAAAAATAGATTTTTTACCGCGAGGAAACGCATCACGAAAGGATGTTCGGGGTATGCTAATTTACGGAAAAAGTAATCTCACTTCGTACCCAAAAATGTAACCACATATATGTGAAAAATGTCATAGCTTCAAAACGAGCTATCATACATATCCAAGTTTACGATATGGACTAAGCTACAGGAAAAAACGTTACCGTTACCATTGTAAAAGTAATTAAAGATATTGGCCCATTTAGGTGAGACACCAGCTGGTGGAACCGATGGTGAGCGGCATCCTCAAACTGGCCGGTACTTTTGGGGTGGATCCCCACTGCCCCGAACTATCCCGGTTTCAGCCTAAGCGGGACACGGGGCCAAAACTTGGGATCGCAGAAGACTGCCAACCCTCCAGCCAGCTTGACTGGATCCACAAATGTAAGTGATATAAAATATGGGTAGTTTGAAAATTGGTTGCATAAATTGTAGAGCAAAGTAAGATTTACAAATAAGTTACACAGACAGATACAGGGTCCGAGGAAATAGGGGGCGTAATTCATAAAAAGGTTAAAAAAAACGGAAGAGTAGCAAAACGATTTATTTGGAAAATTCAACTTAAATAAATGATACTATCAAAAAGGAGCGGTAGGATTTATGAAGGATTAAATTTGTGCTTCAGCTAAACCCCCTCCTGCCCCGCAAAGAAAGATCTAATGTTACCGGAATCATGAAATAATGAGATATATGTAGTACGGTGCATAGTTAAGAATGATGCATAATCAATATTATTTTGTACGATTATTTTGTTTTGATATAATTTTGCCGGTATTAACACACTTCCAACTTAGCGGATATATCTATTCGTCTATCTCGGAGATCCAGAATTCCAATTGCGGGAGAGTAGTAGAATGCAGGAGTTATTAATGGTATACAAATGTTTATAGCTATACATTAACAGAGTTTCATTTATACTGGACTTCTGATATCAACGATTTCCAATTGACTCTTCATTTTTAGCTCACCTGGCCCAAAAATTTTCTTATCACTTGGCGTCCGTCGTCCGTTAAAGTTAACAAAAATCTGGTCCTGAAACTACTGAATTATCCGATGACCTCGCTCATACACCTTATCGCTATTTGTCCGTCATTACTGGATATCACACAGGTTCCCGTAAAATTTTGACATCTTAAAGCAAAATATCTGACGCCACAATGGAAAAGTGATTGTTGTTGACGTCAAATGTTCAAGCGGCCGGGTCAGCCGGGATTAGCGATAAGGTGTATTAACAAAGATAGTTGCAATGGCTAAACATAGAATATTGGGGGTAAAACACAGTTTTGACTTATATCTCTGAAACTAAAGCAACTATAGCAGATCTGACATGGGGGTAACATGTTCATCAGGTCAAGATCTATCTGCCTTGATATTTGAAAATTGAGAAAGGAAATAGGGAATGTGTGAAAGCGACAACAACCCGACCATAGAGCAGACATCAGCCGAATGCCACCAATGGGTCTCCGGCGCAGAGATCACATATCCGTTCCGTTCAATACTTTGTAACACTACACTCAATATGACCTCTGCCATACCTTTTTTTGCGTACTTTTCTCTTCCCAATCTCTAAACAAAATCTACATTACTGTTTATTTAATTAATATACTTTTTATGGAAAAAAATATAGAAATTCTCATTTTAACGAAGATAAGTATATAAAATGGAAAATTTTGCTATGTTTGATAACTTATACTTAAAGTTGCATTTCCTTTAGAGATTAAATGTCATTCGTAAACACAGCCGGTTGTGAAGGGACTATTTTGTTACCGTTATTACCCTTTTATTACTATTTCACATTAATTTTATATTAATTTCTACCTATAATTGCAATAATTATTATGTTCTGTATTAAGGCCTGTAATAGCACAGATTTCCGGAGATAAATTTTGACCCTGCCACGTTTCTTTAACAAAATTTCCTGTCTCCGAACAAAAAAACATGGTGCATCTATGCTTGTTCTGTCATGGTGAGGAAGATAAAGGAATGGAAGCGAAGGCAACATGTATTATACAAAAAATATAAATCAATGTAAGCCATTTGATCAGAAGAAGAATTATTGGCAGGGCTCATTTTTACCAACAAAGCATCAATAATCAAATAGGGGGGTGGGGGAGTGGATACAGACAACACAGTATTTATAACAACAATAACTGTTCACCTGTATAAAAAACACCCTGCTAGCCACTAATAGGTCTTAAACAATACCCCACATCCATAAGTGGACTTCAGCTGGCCTCTACATGCATGTACATGTATGTAAATAATATTTATATGCTGTATTCTATTGATACATTGTAAATAAAGATATATGTAGGTTGTCACTTCCTTCTTCCTTGGTTTACAATTTTTATACTTTGATACAAGTTATCTACATTATTACCTACACAATTTAGTCCTTATAAATATGATATCTTGCAAGTATATTTTTTTTCTGCCAGGATGAAGATGTTTTTTATAATTATTTTGACTACATTCAATACCCAAAGATTTATTATAATATCTGTTAGTGGGCACCCACTTGTGAAAATTTCTGGATCTGCCACTGATTATCATATTTGTACTTAAAGTCTACCACCAGTTCCATGTTGTGCAGTTTGTCCAGAGAGAGTCTTCCACAATTTTTTTCATTTAAGTTGGTTTAGCAGGGGATACAAGTACAACTGACAAAACAGACTAAGTAAAGTAAAAGTACTCACATATCATTCTGTTTTTTTAGCAAGGACTAGAGAGTGAAGTGTTTATAAAGCGAGTCGGATTTTTTAAGCGACAAATTAAATATGATAGTAATAAATTGTAAAATGATAGTAGATGCATAACTAAATCAATTATTATATCTTTGTTAGATTCTCCATAGTTTGATTTAAAATAAATCTTTTTCTGGTACAAATGTGGAATTTCAAATAGTTTTTGCACTAATATGTGTTAGTTTTCTTTTAGTTTTGCTAACAAATGCACAAAAAGAAAGAATAGATGGGAAAAGCTGGTGAAAGTTTTGCCTATTTATTTGAATCTGTTTTGTTTTTATTCATTTATAAAGGCAGAAATCATACTTATGTAGTTTATGTCCATGTGACATTATCAGACAAAAAAATATTCTCTGAATTTTTACAAAGGCCATATAATACCATGATGGATTGCTTGACTGTAAGCTGTCAATATAATGAATACACTGAAATTAAGAACACTTTAAGTTCTAGACAATCAAACAAATTAATATTTGAATAAGTACAAATGTATACTTTATACTGAACATGAAAAATGATATATATTATATAAACTCTTATTAAATGTGTATGACTTAACAGAAATGTGGTTATAATTCTCATTAGAGCTATTTTCCTAATGCTTGTAAAATAAGACTTTGGTTGGCTTGCCTGCAATGTTGGCTCAAGCATTGTAATAAAGATTGACATCTGCAAACGATATAGATAGGCATAGTTATTTAAACTTGTATATTATATTTCAATTTAATTGAATGTTATCCCAATAACAATTGTACAATATACAAACAAAACAAGCAAGCTAACCAAATTCGTACTCTACATACATTAGGAAATTATCTCTAACTACTGCTTCAATCTATAATTTCCTTTCATTTTAGCACTTATGACACCGTTATGCAAAAAGATGATTTAAACGGGCATCTGGAGTAAAAAGACAGACTACTGAGTATAACATGAAATTAATTATATCAATCAAATTATAAATTATTCAACAATTTCATTTTTCAACTAGAGTTTAACACAAATGTTTAAGACTGATTAACTTCTCTTAAAAGTAGTACATTACATACTGTCGAAAGTTTTATTCACAAAATTCACAATGCTACAAAGTACTGAAGTTTTATACAGTTTGTTAATGTTGTGCTATATATATATATTCATATACATCTTCTGTGTCATTACTCTATTTACATGCAAACACAGGATCATACAAATAGATTATGAAAATCATACATAAACATCGTAAAAAGATGTTAATACATGTACAGTGTATGTAGAAATTGAGTCAATATCTAGCTATAGGAGTAATTAAACACTTTAAAAAATACTGTCTTTATTTTTAAGTTACCATTAATCTAAGTTGCAGTCCTTCAAATGACCATGACCATGATCACAGTTGTAAATTATTAATGGAAGAAGAGAAAGAAGTTGATGGACAGGAATACAGTAATCAGACAAAAACAATTATGCATATATGTTAAATATAACAAGTGAATTTTTTTTTAACTATGTCAGTTTATTAAGAATAGACATGATTTGTATATACATGATGAAGATAAATACACCATAAAAATATTTAATTTTGCTTTATTCTTTTGCAGGAAACCAAGTATGAAATTGAGAGGGTTCAGTATTTCTAGTATAATATATTATTCATTTATACTTTGGATTGCTATACAACTATACAAACAGCTGATCATGCACAAGTAACCATTTGTTACTTTGCAACTCACTAATTGCTTTATCTTTTATTTTTGCTTTAATTTACTCATTTGGCCCTATGTTGCTTCTCACTTTCCTTTTTTTTGCTTGAAGATAATATTTATGCTCTATACTAACAAAGTTCATTATATATCAGTCTGTAAATAAGGGAAATACACTTGTTGTATGTTGGTTCGAATCCAACTGCAGACGAAAAAATGTAAGCTAGTAAAGCTTATGAAAGCATTTTCTTTTTTATCATTTTACAAAATAGCAATGATTTTTAGGATAATAGCTTCTTTAATAATAATTGGAAAAATAACTTGTATATTTTCCTATAGACTTTTGTTTTTTATTTCAAATAAATAAAGAAACACAATTCATTTAATTGGCATTTATGCCAAATATATAGAAAATGAAATATAATACATGTATATTGATCAGATTGATATTAAAGAATGCTTTCACATTTTGCTTTTCCCCTCTTATAGTGTTGAATTCACTACGATTTTCTACATATTTGTGTTGGTGTTTAAACTAATAGAAAAATTGGACATACTTTTATGCTGTAAAAGTTACTCTCCATCTGCATGAGATAGTAGCACAGACTTATTTGTAGATTTTTAAACAAAATGCATATGATAGAAAAGCAAAATCATGTACAATACGTGAAGCATATATTAACATGCACATACACTGCAAAGTCATATTAATTTACAGTTTGGTTAACAATTTTTCTAAGAAGGCTGTAACTTATTTGTTTTCAATAAACAATTACTGTAGTGGTAGCCATAATTTGCCATCTAATGAGTACCCTTGGCAGGGACAAAACAGTCAACTTACATCTTACATTAAAGAAAAGATATTACTTGTTTATATATTGATACATTGATATTTTCAGTAGGTGTTGATTTTTTTTATATATATATTTGTATTTTTGGCTAAAATGAATTATCTGATGCACACCTACATAATGCATTTTAATCAAAATATCTAAAATATATCTTTTTTTTTCTTCAAATATTACAACTCTAATTTTTAGCTCACCTTGCCCGAAGGGCCATGTGAGCTTTTCTTATCACTTTGCGTCTGTCGTCTGTCGTCGTCTGTTAACTTTTACAAAAATCTTCTCCTCTGAAACTACTGGGATGAATTAAACCAAACTTGGCCACAATCATTATTGGGGTATCAAGTTTAAAAAATGTGTCTGGTGACCTGGCCAACCAACCAAGATGGCTGCCATGGCTAAAAATAGAACATAGGGGTAAAATGCAGTGTTTGGCTTATAACTCAAAAACATCAAAGCATTTAGAACAAATCTGACATGAGGGTAAAATTGGTTATCAGGTCAAGATCTATCTGCCCTGAAATTTTCAGATGAATCGGACAATCAGTTGTTGGGTTGCTGCCCCTGAATTGGTAATTTTAAGGAAATTTTGCTGTTTTTGGTTATTATCTTGAATATATATGAAGGACCGAAATGGTCAGTTGATCCCTTTAGGAGTTATTGCCCTTTATAGTCAATTTTTAACCATTTTTCGTAAATCTTAGTAATCTTTTACAAAAATCTTCGGCTCTGAAACTACTGGGCCAAATTAATCCAAACTTGGCCACAATCATCTTTAAGGTATCTAGTTTAAACAATGTGTCCGGTGACCCGGCCAACCAACCAAGATGGCCACCATGGCTAAAAATAGAACATAGGGATAAAATGCAGTTTTTGGCTTATAACTCAAAAACCAAAGCATTTAGAGCAAAACGGACATGAGGTAAAATTGTTTATCAGGTAAAGATCTATCTGCCCTGAAATGTTAAGATGAATCAGACAACCCATTGTTGGGTTGCTGCCCCTGAATTGGTAATTTTAAGGAAATTTTGCTGTTTTTGTTATTATCTTGAATATTTTTATAGATAGAGATAAACTGTAAAGAGCAATAATGTACAGCAAAGTAAGACCTAAAATTAAGTCATCATGACCAAAATGGTCAATTGACCACCTAAGGAGTTATTGTCCTTTATAAAAATTTCATAAAATTTGTAAATTTTTACTAACATTTTCCACTGAAACTACTGGGCCAAGTTCATTATAGATAGAGATAATTGTAAGCAGCAAGAATGTTCAGTAAAGTAAGATGTACAAACACATCACCATCACCAAAACACAATTTTGTCATGAATCCATCTGCTTCCTTTGTTTAATATTCACATAGACCAAGGTGAGCGACACAGGCTCTTTAGAGCCTATAGTTTGATTTCAATTGGGATCCCAATTGTTGTTTCAACACATTTTTTACAATTATGAGTAGACTATTATTGCCATCTTATAGTCAACAGTGAAGACTTTTAACTGCAGAAACTGAAATTGAAATACAAAATGGTGCATATTTGTTTGTTCTTAACCTTATTTTTAAGACTGTTCCTAACTTTCTGAAATTTAAGCTTTTGTTACTCCACAGGTAGTTTATATGCATACTACAGACAGAAAGGTTGGGATTGATTTTGGTCCCAATGGTTTAGGAATTAGGGACCAAAAAGGGGCTTGAATAAGCATTTTTATTTGTTTTTGCACAATAACTTTAGTATAAGTGAATAGAAATTTATGAAATTTAAACATAAGGTTCATGACCTCAAAAGGAAGGTTGAGATTGATTTTGGGGGTTTTGGTCCCAATGGTTTATGAAAAAGGGGCAAAAAAGGGGCTCAAATACATTTTGTAAGCAGTTGATTTTGGTTTTCGCTCAATCACTTAAGTATAAGTAAATAGAATTCTATGAAATTTAAACACAAGGTTCATGACCACAAAAGAATTGGGTCTCAAATTTTAGGAATTAAGACCAAAAAGGGGCATAAATAAGCATTTTTCTTGGTTTTCACACAATAACTTTAGTATAAGTAAATAGAAATCTATGAAATTTAAACACAAGGTTCATGACCACCAAAGGAAGTTTGGGATTGATTTTTGAGGGTTTTGGTTCCAACAGTTTAGGAATAAGGGACCAAAAGGGTCCAAATTAAACTTTCATCAAAAATTGAAATATAGGGGTTATTTGATATGCTGAATCTAACTGTGTAATTAGATTCTTAATTTTTGGTCCTGTTTTCAAATTGGTCTACATTAAGGTCCAAAGTGTCCAAAATTCAACCAAGTTTGTTTTCAACAAAAATTGAATATATGGGATTCTTTGATATGCTGAATCTAACCATATATGTGTATTTAGATTTTTGATATTTGGGACCAGTTATCAAATTTGTCGGCATTGAGGTCTAAAAGGTTCAAAATTGAACTTTATTGGATTTCTTCATAAATTGAATTCTTGGGGTTATTTGATATGCTGAATCTAACAATGTATTTTGATTTTGGATATTGGACAATAATAGGTAAATTTCCAATTTAATTTTAGACCACATTCATTCTGTGTCAGAAACCTATCTTGTGCCAACTATTTATTCACAATCCAAATTCAGAGCTGTATCCAGCTTGAATGTTGTGTCAATACTTGCCCAACTGTTCAGGATTCGACCTCTGGGGTCGTATAAAGCTGTGCCCTGCAGAGCATCTGGTTACAGTTATACTCATTTTATTATTTTAGCTCCTTAGTCTAGTTTAGACAAATTTTTTAAATGTTCAGGATTCAGATGACTTTCAAATTAGCAGTAATATTAATTTGGGTCAAATAAGGGTCTTTTATGCCCCTTCTCCTTTGAAATATTGAGGAAAGTGATGACATTTGAACGGCTGGATTGACAAACAATGGCATCCCATGTATATCCCTTATCTTCATAAAAACCAGAAATTACAAAGATAACAAAAATGTTATTATATTTTCAGATCACAATTATGTTAACCTGATCATAGGAGGTTTATCTAGAAACATGAGAAACATTATAGCCTGCATAGATTATACACACAAATGGAATAAACTCTCACTTTAAAAGAACTTACAAACAAGACTTAAGAACTCATAAAAAAATTGATTCATGTTTCAATTAGTGAATTGGAGTGATTCTAATTGCACATGAAACTTTGTGTGCATTTAATAGATGTATTAATTAGAATTTTATTAATTGTTGTTTTGAAATTTTGTATGTCTTCTTAAATCTATCATGAACATATTGTTGTTAACAATTAAAATAGAAATAAAGAATACATTTTATCAGTTTTAGCCAAGTAGTATGGAAATATAAATGTCCTTCACATTGTTTACATTTTTAATACTTCAAAAAAAGCCTTTTGCTTTATACTACTCATAACTTCAGTAATGTTCAGATAAAACTGATTTAACTCCCCCCCCCAAGATTTAAGCATATGAATTCAAGGAAATATTGGGTATTAGTCCATTGGATAGCATTCCAAAACACTAAAATCTAAATAAAAGACTTCAGTTACAAATAAAGATCTGCCATCAACAAAAAGAAAACAGTAATAACAGTTGTCTTGCAAAAAAATTATAATGGGTTAAATGCATCTTAAACTGGATACATGTACATCATGTCTGTGCTTGATTAAATGGTTGTATTGATGCATAAGAAAGTTCAGTATTATTACCTCTTACAATGACAATTATTTCATGACCCCACACAATGAACTTGCAGAGGGGATCATGTTTTTGACCCATGCATTTGTATGTCTGTCTGTCTGTCTGTCAGTCCTGGTCTTCAACAACTTGTCATCACAACTCCTCTAAAAACACACAACAGAACTTCATAAAATTTTATAGATGTGCATATCAACAGGAAATTGTGATTCAATTCTTTTTCTAGAAGTTATTCCCCTTTGAACTTATTGGCCTCAATAAACTTCTGCAACAGTTTTTCATTGCAAATTCTATGAATCCTCACAAGAGAATTTTATTAAACTTAGTGGACAACGAGGACATACAAGGTAGATGTGCATATCGACAGGAAATTATGATTCAATTTTTTTTCTAGTAGTTAAAGAGGAAAATTTTTATCAGTTGACTTATGTAAAGTTATGACTGAACTTAGGAATCTGTTGAGATTTTGTTTGTCCAGTGACAATGTGGGGACGTGGGGTATGTGAATGTGCTCACAATGGTTTTTCAATTTATTCTGAATTCAATATGGCATGTATTACAAGATGAAAAATTCAAGCTCAATATAGCTTCCAGGTTTTGTTGGCTTACTGAATAAATAATATGAGATGTGTTTGTTGCCAGTGAGACAATAATTTTTAGCAGTGATAATGGGTCATTGGACCAGAATTTTTTTCAACTTGAAATAATAGCAATTGATTAACAGTACATACATTCATCACTGGTTTACTGCACACAACTCCAATATCAATTATTGTTAATGCCAAGAGTATCAGGACATAATTTGGGTGTAACAGCTACAATGTACCAAGGTATCTGTTAGCTTAAAACCCAGTCCCCAATCATGTATATTAAATAATAGATATTGGTTAATGTGCAGTAAAAGTCATAATTATATGATTGAGAGAAGGGGTCAAAATGCAAGAATTATAGTAGAGTAATAAAAACATTGTCATGTGTTATGCTGCAACATTCAGAATTTGAAAGAATGTGTCTATGTACTGTAGAATGCTTGCACAAGAATAGGCTTCATCAAAGCAAAGCAATAGATTTTTCTCATTTGGTAGCAGGAACTTTTATTAGGATAGGAACAACCCCAGCAAGCTATGAGAGGCTGTCCCTCTGACAAAGGGTTATTCTGTTATACATGCATCACAGAGGTTAAAAAAACTTTGTTAATATTTGCCATTTACCTTTTTTTAATGGAAGTTTAAGGGATTCTTATGGTATGGATACATTGGGCCATAAAAAAGAATATGTTTGTTTGCCCTTACCCTACCTACCCAGAAAATAGCTGCCTAATCAAAATCTTTTATTGTCCTGATTTGAAGAAGTTTGTTTCTTAATCATATAGGCAGGAGGACTAATAAACATCTGATACTTCAATTTCTTTTTGTTGGAAAAAAAAAAGGAAATGCCTACCTACCTACCCACTGTCTCAACCTTTGAATGTAGGGTTTGGGCAAACCAAAATAGTTTTAAGTGTGGCCTTGTTGTAATATGTAGCACTTTATTCCAGACTTCCAACCTTAGATCATCTTAATTTCTAAATTTGTTCTTTTTGCCAAAACTTTGGAACACAGGGAGGTTTTTTTTTACAATTTGCTGGGTTTACCTTTTATCTATACAAAAACCGAAAAAAACTACAAGGGTGGAACCTCCTTTGCAACTTTGTTTCAAATCATTGTTTCAATAAGACTTTCACTTACATGTACTTTGTTCCCACTGGATAATTTTCTCTTGTCAGTGGCGGATCCAGAATTTTTCATAAAAAGGGGGGGGGGGGGTGTTATCTGACTGACCTAAGGGGAGCCCACTCCAGTCATGCTTCAGCGATTCCCTATATAATCAACCAATTTTTTCCCAAGAAAAGGGAGGGCATGGCCCCCTGGATCCGCCTATGCTTCTATGTCTATCACACTATGACATGTAAACATGGTAAATGAAGTGTGATTTTTGGGGTTTTCTAATGTACATATGAACCCGGCAAATTGTAACAAACCCCTGTGGATTACACAGAGCTGCTGAGTGGACAACTACCATCCAGGACCAGGATCAAAAGTGCTAACCGAGTGATAAAAAAATTGAAAGACTCAAGATTGCCGTAGGTAGCCTGTCGGCAAAATTCATAGAATTTCTTCTTTTTTCGCTTCAAATATACTCCTCATAGTTACCAGGATTGAAATTTTGTGTTTGTATCAGATGCACGTTTCGTCAAAGTATTTTTAAAACTTTAATTTGGCGACAATCCTAGTTTAAGGAGATGAAGCGAGGAGATGATTCTCATAATTTCCGCCATCGCCACTTTACCTGATTACTCCTAACCTTCCGCATCAAAAATTTCGACAGTCCTCGCTAGGTTGTGTATCACGCAAGGGACTTTGCAGAGAATACCGAATGCTTGTCGGCCATGAGGAATTTTCCTCATGGGGTCGGACAATGTATGGCAGAGGTCATATTAAGTGCAGTATTGCGGAGCATGTATGGAACGGATATGAACTCTGCGCCGGAGATTGGGCTTTTAAAAGCTTACAAAAATTTAAGAAAAAAAATGGTACAATTGACTATAAAGGGAAATAACACCTTTAGGGGTCAAGTGACCATTTTGGTTAGTTGACTTATTTGTAGATCTTACTTTGCTGAACATTATTGCTGTTTACAGTTTATCTCTATCTATAATAATATTCAGGAAAATGACAAAAAACAGCAAAATTTCCTTAAAATTACCAATTCAGGACCAGCAACCTAACAACCAGTTGTCAGATTCATCTGAAAATTTCAGGGAAGATAGATTTTGACTTGATAAACGATTTAACAACTGTCAGATTTGCTCTAAATGCTTTGGTTTCAGAGTTATAAGCCAAAATCTACATTTTACCCCTATGTTCTATTCTTAGCCATGGCGGCTATTTTGGTTGGCTGGCCGGGTCAGCGGACACATTTTTTGAACAAGATACCCCAATGATGATTGTGGCCAAGTTTGGTTAAATTTCTCCCAGCAGTTTCAGAGGAGAAGATTTTTATAAAAGTTAACAGACGACGGACGACGGACGCCGAGTGATGAGAAAAGCTCACATGGAACTTCGGGCCAGGTGAGCTTAAAATCAAACAAGACCAACAAAGACCAGAGGCTCCTGACTTGGGACATGCGCAAATAGTACGGCGGGGTTTAACATGTTTATGAGATTTCAACCCTCCCCCTATACCTCTAGCCAATGTAGAAAAGTAAACGCATTTATAACAATACGCACAATTAATTTCAGTTCAAGAGAAGTCCGAGTATGATATCAGAAGATGTAACAAAATAAAATAAACAAAATGACAATAATACATAAATAACAACAGACTACTAGCAGTTAACTGACATGCCAGCTCCAGCCCTCAATTAAACCGATTGAAAGATTATGTCTTCATCATATGAACATGCATCAAACAACTTGTTATTGGGTTGCTGCCTCTGTCTTGGTAATTTCAAGGTTTCGCAGTTTTAAGTTTTTATCTTGAATAGTATATTAGATAGATTTAAACAGAATAATTGTTCAGCAAAGTAAGCCCTACAAATAAGTCAACATGACCAACATTTTCAATTGACCCCATAAAAGACATTGCCCTTTAAGGCCAATTTTTCACATTTTCCCGAAATTTTCGTAATCTTTTTAGAGATCATCTCCTCTTAAAATAATGGGCCAAATTAAACCAAACGGCCTTAATCATTTTCAGGGTATCAAGTTTAACCAGGTGACCCCGTCAATTAACCAAGATGGTCTCCATTTCTTAAAATAGAACATGGGATTGAAATGCAGTGTATGGCTTGTATCTCTGAAACCAAAACATTTAGAACAAATTTGACAGGGTTTTAATTTTTTTTATCAGATCAAGATCTATCTGTCTGCCAACTAATAGAATGACTTTACAAGTTAGCTTGCACGTAATAACCAGAATGTGTCCCCAGTACACGGATGCCCCACTCCCACTATCATTTTCTATGTTCAGTGGACCGTGGAATTGGGGTCAGAACTCTAATTTGACATTAAAATTAGAAAGATCATATGATAAGGAACATTTATACTAAGTTTCAGGTTGATTGGACTTCAACTTCTTAAAAAAAACTACTTCAACCAAAAACTTTAACCTGAAGCGGGACAGACAAACAAACGAACGGACGGACGAACGAACGGACGGATGTAGGTGGGGCATACAAATATCTACCCAATCCATGCTACCTCAGGTTTAGATTTTTTTTTAACATTATCAATATTTATATTACCGAATTATTATATTATCGAATACCGAATAAGCTCTACAAATACGTCACCAATAAACAAAATTGTCAATTGACCCCTTCAGGAGTTATTGCCCTTTAAAGTTATTTTTTACTAATTTTTGTAATCTTCTACAAAAATAATTTCCTCTGAAACTTAGTACTGAGGCAAGTTTATTATTGATAGAGATAACTGTAAACAGCAAGAATGTTCCGTAAAGTAAGATCAAAAAACAAATCATCATCACCAAAACAGAGAATTTTGTAATGAATGATATTCTTGTCTTTAAAGTTGTAGAGTAATCTATGTTTAATATTCACTGCAGCACATAAACCAAATTGAGCGAAACATGCTCTTGAGAGCCTCTAATATTAAGTCCCTGCCGACTTAATATGTGTTCAATTAGTTTGTCCGTATAGTCCATCTGTCCATCACACTTCAGTTACAGTTTTGAAATGCTTTGTTCAAGCGATTTTATTTTTGGTTTGCAAGCTTATTATTATGTTATATGTCAAGTTTGTCCTACTTTTATAAAGTAGTTGATTTCCCACTTTTTATACTTTCAATGTTAAAGCCAGACAGAAATGATTAAATGAAATGGATCCATAAGCCTGCATACATATACATTCAAATAACAATTAAACATGCTCTTCTCTTATTTTTTCCCATTTCAAGCTCAAGTTAAGGTTCGTGCCTATGAATTTTGTTTTAATTTTGTCATATATATCTTGAGCTTCGTTTTCCCTTTTAAGTAACTTTAAACACTTTACTTTGCCGTAGTATCCTTCCAAAAAATAACGGGTTGAATATACTCCTCTATTTTCCTCAAAGTCTATTGCCTTTTGAGATAATTCCATCGACTGGTGCAAGTCTGCAGTATCTTTTGAAATTCTTAATAACTTAGCACATTGAATGTTAAATGCTGGCATTTCTACCCATTTATATTTGTTTCTGTCTTTTTCTATTTCAGAAAGAATCTCTAAAAATTCTTTCACGTCATTTCGTCCCTCAGATCCCTCCGACAATATTTCATTGGATTTCGAGACTTTATATAACTGTTGGTGGCATTGTAAAAGTAGTCTATAACATTCACAGTTATGATACTCGATTGCGTTATAAGTTGTTTTAAGAATACCAAACTGAAAGTAATTCTGTGTATTCCCCTTGAGCTCCCTGATGTCAGATAGACGTTTCTTTAAACTCTCGATGGAAGGGTCCTTACCTTCGCTTTTGTGTTTTCTCCTTTCTAGAGCAAGATAACGAAGTATGGGAAAATTTTCGAATTCTTTCCTAGATTTCATTAATTCAGCAAATTTAATACACGTTTGAAACTCAAAATCCCGAGCTTTTTGTACGTTGTCTTTCACTTTTTTGTCCGCTACATACATCAACTCGTGTAATGCCTTGCCATTATCATAAAAGATATACAACATCAGTTCGACTATAAATCCGTTTGAAATTAATTGTAAGGGCATAGCGAGACTCGGACGTTTCTTAGACAAAACACCATAATCTTTTTCCGAAAGGTAGCCAGATTTACATACACTTTTTTGGCTTGCGGCTATTTGTAAAATATTTACATCTCTGACATTTCGAAATTTCCCATGTACAAATGATTTTACGAAGTCAGTCTCCACATTTGCATCACACATATTTTTGAATGTACGTTCTATATTTTGTAATTTCATTTCGGGAATGACATCTTTTCCTTTCAGATAAGAACATCTCTTTTCTGATAAATCAGACTCATTTTTAACTAATTCTAGACACAAATAGCGTGCTCTCATCAAATGTTTATGTGCTGAAGGAATATCCGTGCCTTGAAATAGTGAAGACTTTCCAATAACATAATTTAAATAACACAAGTAAACTTGTCTTTGTCTTATTAGTTTCTCATCTGTGTCTTCCTCAAAACTGTCTTCTCGTTCTTCTAGTTCTTTAACTACTTTTCGGGCATGATCAATGAACAGTGTGTTCCTATCCAAAGAAATGTCAACCCGTACATCGAGATCAATCTCAAAACAGAACATCTGAATTAGTAACCATAATCGTCCACAATCGGTTCTTTTGGTTTCTGTTTTGACGAATAGCTTTAATGCTGTCATAGTTTCTACATGAAATGAAAGAAGTCTGCCTTTTTTCCGTTTTCCACATCCAGATGAATTACATAACGAATATTTCAAAAACTCGTTTACCATCTCTGTAGTAGCTAACTTTGCATCTTTATCAGACACGAAATGGCGGTAACAAGCTTCTATTACATTTTCTCTGATTGCTAAATGATTTAAATAAGGCAAAAACATAACAACATCTGGAATCTTTTTGAATTTATCTTTCAACTTTTGAATAATTTTTTTCAATGAAAGCTGTATATGAGGGATTGCACTCTCGGGTCCCCATTGTGTGTGTTTTCCTTCACTCGAATTTTTTTCCAGTTCTTCTAAAACTTCAAGATAAATCTCTATGCTCATGTGGTTGTCATTCATATATTTTTTAGCTAAATTCAATGTGTGAGGTAAGGCACCGATCTTTTTTACCAACGAAACAATATCTTCGTTTGATTCATCTTTGAAATGTGTTGTT
This sequence comes from Mytilus galloprovincialis, assembly GCF_965363235.1. NCBI lineage: Eukaryota > Metazoa > Mollusca > Bivalvia > Mytilida > Mytilidae > Mytilus > Mytilus galloprovincialis. Next base: position 126,719,625 of record NC_134838.1, on the reverse strand, counting down.
TTTCTGAAATATGACAAATATTCATTTTCCAACATGCCATTGAAGTGTACTTCGTGTAGTGTTTCTTCAGGGCAATCACCAAGCGAAGTAGGTTCTGTGGTTGTGATGATAAATTTAAGATTTTTAACCGCGCTAAACATTAACACAAATGGTTGTGGGTTAATACGTACATCATCAATAAGCATTAAATTTGAATATCCTTTTCGGTTCCGGTTTGGGTGGTTGAAATAATCCACTAGTAACAAAGCAATAAAATTGATTAAACTATCTTCATTTTTGCTTGCTTCTGGTGTTACATTAAGTGATATATGCCTCTCAATGGCCAGTGATTTTAAAGACTCAATTAATGAGTATTTTGTCGTAGCTATCAGTTTAGCAATTGAGTATTTGTCCTTTGCTTCTCGGCAGAATTTTAAAGCAGCTTGTGTTTTGCCTGCACCATTTAATCCTAAAATTGAAAGTTTGTGATACATTTTTGTGTTAAAACTTATAATAACTTGATAGTACGGATTTTGAGTTTAGAGTTTTATTATATATATATATATATATATATATATATATATATATATATATATATATATATATTTTACAGGGAATTTGTAAAATCACTGGACTAATCAGTGATTGTGTAAAATCACTAACAGTTTCAGTGGTTTTGTAACATCCCTGATTACAATAAACATGATAAAGTATAACATGCTATAAGAAATATGTTTTTCTTAATATAAAAATAGACCAAATGAAAGAACACTAATGATTTGGAAATATATTTGTTTACTAAACACTATGAGCTAGAACTAGTGTATAATGATAATGACTAAAAGGCATATAAACGGATATTTAGACCACTCTGAATTTGTTTATTTTTGCATGACAAGTTTGGGTGACATCCCTACCACTATAAGCTATTGATATATGAATTTTCTTAACTATGCTGTACATGTCTTCAAGACATACATAATATTTTTAAAACATCTTCATCTGATGAATATCGTTTTGAACATCATACCTTCATTTATCAACAAAATATTTACTTTATTTGGATTAAAAGAGTTGAGAAAGTTAAGAGACTTATTCAAAGTTATACCACTTTGTGATAGAAAAAAGTGTCTGATATATGACCAAAGAAGGTAAAAATTTGTTTATTTTTGCTTGGTTAGAACATATTCATAAACATGCAAGTACAAAACAAAGTATTATTACCAATATTTTCTGTTGTCTTTTTTTATTATTATTTTGTGAATATAAATGTTATTTTGTAGGCAGCAAATTAATAATACAACACTTATTTGCTTTTTATATATCAATTTTCATGCAGCAATAAGATGCTCTTGCTCTGATATGCATGTAATATTTGCCACTGGATCACATACACAATTTATTATGCCTCACATATGTATTTTTCTTCTCTTATGGTTTTATTTTCTACAGTTATTATACAGAAAAACTCTAATAAACATTAACTTTTTTTCAAACAAGGTAGTGATAAGAGCTTTTTTTCTCTTCTTTCTGTGGCTTATTGACAAAATATTTCAAAATGTTTATCATTTTTCCCTGGTTCCATATGTTGCACTTTAATTTTACCTGAATTATTTGAAGTAACTTTTGTGTGTATGTTTGCTCTTGATTCCAAGACATTTGTGCCTGAGCCATTGTTCTACAGTATGTCAGTTGTTTTGTGCATGAAAACCGCTCACTTAATATCAAAATAAAGACTAGATTAATCTCAAACTTACTGAGTGTTACTGTTGTAGTTTTTTTCACAGAAGTTCTTGATAAAAATGAATGAATGTATTTTACAAATTCCCTGAATTCAATCAGTGAATCTGTAAAAAAAGATCTTAATTATTTCAGTGAATTTGTAAAATCACTAGTCAAAATCAAGGATTTTTATAAAATCACTAATCAGTTCAGTGATTTTACAAATTCCCTGAAATTTCAGTGATTTTACAAAATCCCTGATTTCACAAATTCCCTGTATGTATATGTTGCAGGGAATTTGTAAAATCACTGATTTCACAAATTCCCTGTAACATATATATGTATATGTTACAGGGAATTTGTAAAATCACTGAAATTTCAGGAATTTTGTATAATCACTCAAGGACGTACAATGTATACGTCCTTGAATCACTGAACTGATTAGTGATTTTATAAAATCCCTTATACCGACTAGGGATTTTAAAAAATCACTAAAATAAGTAAGATCTTTTTTACAGTTCCCATGATTAAGTTCAGTGAATTTGTAAAAAAAGGAAAGTAAATTGAAGAAAGTAAATATCTTTTTCATATCTACATATTCGTATTAAAAAGTCTATAGCAGTTGACTCAACAATTTTGAGTTTAAATACACTTTCAATATTAATACTAAGTAAGCAATTTTTATCAAACAACTGACACACTGTAGAAAAATGACCCAGGAACATACATCTTTCAATCAAGAGCAAGTTCACTCACAAAAGTTAATTCTAATAATTGAGGGAACATTAAAATGTAAAACATATGGAACCGAGATAAAATTAGAACTTTCAAATCTTATTTATTCAGAATAAAACAATCATGACAGACACTAGTATTACCTTGTTTGAAATTAAGAAAATCTTTATTACACAGTGCTACTAAAGTAATTAATGAACCGTAGAAACTTATTATATCAAATTTGTTAATCAAATATAAAGACAGTACATTACAGTGATTACGGTTATGAGAGGAGAAAAACAAAAATGGATAGAGTAAACAATTGTTCGTTTAGGCTATGTGAACCAGTGGCAAATTGTACATGTACATCAGGACTTGAGCATTTCTTTCATTGGTCATATATTAAGTATTGCTTATACATGTATTCAAAAACGAAGTGATTAAACTTTAAAAATGGTTATTTATTTCTCTATTTAGATCAAAATAAAATCAATAGGACATTTTTCTGAAACGTAGATATGAAGTTTTTCAATATGGAGATTTTTTTTTAAAATTGTAAAAAAAACCGTCTTCATCATTTGAAAAAAAAAAATTTATGCATGTCTTGAAGATATTTACAACCTACTAGTATTTATTCAAACATGACATTTTGTTAGGCTCATACAACAGAAACCAGCTTGAATCCCCTCATTTCCTTTTGTTGAGTCCATCAGCTGTATCAATTGACAATTTCATATCTGTTCGACAAGTAGTTAAACAGTCTTCCATTTGTGATGGACAACTTTTTTTATGTGGATGTTCTCGAAAGAATAGATGTGAACAAACTTGATGTTTCTGTTAAAAAGCCGGACAATTGTGTAACAGTTGATGCATTTGCGAAAAAATAATAATTGTGGCGATAAAAGTTCGTCATTTGGGAAAGAATTTGGCGAAAGAAATATATATAGCGATTTATTTTACTCCATCTTTTTATCTATTTTTTTCGAGTTTCTCGGACTTTAGCCGATCAGACAATACTCGGAATTCACCCTGACCTCATTAAGATTTGGACAGAAAATCAATAATCAGCTGATTGCATTAATAGCTATTGACAACTATAAGGACTAATTAATAAAGTTGTTGATTGAATTGTTTGACAAAATGATATGGTTAAATGCTACCGTTAAATGTCACATACAGAATTTATTTACCACTTTGCGACGCACGTGTTTGAAGCAAACTTTTGACGTCTCCTCTCCTTTAAAAGATAGTTTAGAAAAGAAAGCTGTTGTTGAGACGAAAAATGTTCAAAAGCAAGAAAAATCTCCGATTTAAAACTTTCATTATCCTTTGACTTTAGGTTATTGATTAGGGAGACTACTTGAAAGTCGTTTGAGTGACACACCTGTTTCAAGCATAGTATTACGTCTCAACTTTTTCATTTACGATGGTCAAGAAAAGAAAACTGTCGTTATGAAGAAATCTATCCAAAAGGTTGGGAACAACCCCTCGAATGAGAGTAACCCTTCAATGTAATGACCCAACAGGAAACGAGGGATCAATTTCATGTGATAAAAGCTTTTGTTTTGTTGTAAAAACCACTAATTAGTACAAAAGGGGACATCATTTCAAAATCATTGGTTTGCTTGGTTGTATTACGAAAAATACATTTCTAATATTAAGTTAAACTTGTAATCAGGGGTTTTGTAAAATCCCTAGCAATATTTTCAGTGATTTAACAAAGTCACTATATAAATACTCCAGGGGTTTTAAAAAAATCCCCGATTTTACAAATTCACTGTAACATATATACAACTCGTCTAAACAACAGCCAAACAATGTTAGATCTGTAAATTTGCTTTCGCAAATTTTTTGTTCTTCCCCCGCCGGGATTCGAACTCATGCTTCTCAAATATCGTGACACCAAATCGCCTGCACGGTTTCCGGCGCGCTAGACACTCGACCAAAGCTTTCGCTGGCCGTGTGTTACCTTTCGTCATCAGTTTTAATCTAGCGTCGTAAAACAGTACATGATATATACTAGTAAGGCATTTAGATGGTATTGTTACAGATTAGCTGAATTATCTATAGTAAAGGATCCTACAAATAAATGCAAGATACAGTCACAGAAATTATTATATTTATAAGTACGTCTAAACCAGTGACAACTCTACAACAGATGTATCAATCAGATCACCAGCAGTGATGGTGAAACAAGGCTGAATACATTCTGTTTATATGTAAAAATTGATAAAAAAATATGAAAATCCTCAAAACAGAGTACTTTCAAATGGCCGTAGCAAAAAAAAAAAAAAAAAAAATACCATGCAATATGTTTTTTTCTTCACCAATTTTTTTTTTTACAGTCATATAATCCCAAAAATCAGGTTAAGAAAAGTTTAATTCTCGAAATGTTTGGTTCGTTTCAATTAATTTGAAAGTACCCTGTTTTGAGGATTTTCACATTTTTTTTTATCAATTTTTAGCCATTTTTGGGCTTTAATCATGAAAGAAAACACACAATCCACAAATTAACTATTTTAATACTTTCGTTAAAGATGAATAATTTTTAAGGATTGACGGTATATTTTGGTGCGTTTATTCTAGTTTTACAGAAGACGATATTTAAAACGTGACCGTTAACTGTTGCAGTGTTTTTTGTTCAATCAGTAGAACGACCGAAAAAAACGTAAACATTGAGAAATAGCCAATTTTGAATAATGAAATGGATATTTTGAATAATGGAATACACTGCTTGGACCCTTCAGCCCCTAATTATAGATATATATTATACCTAAATCGAAAGTTTATTAAGAGTGGAACAAAATGTATATAGTCAATATGTTCCGCAACGTATATTACAGGAGTAACGAAGGACTTAAATATCAAAATACGCGTGAACATTGAGAAATAGCCAATTTTGATTAATGAAATGAATAATTGGAATAATGGAATGGACTGCTAGGACCCTTCAGTCCCTAATAACAGATATATATTATATCTAAATCGAAAGCTTATTACGAGAGGAACAAAAGGTATATAGTTAACATGTTCCACAACTCATATTAGAGGAGTAACGAATGACCTAAATATCAAAATACGCTTGAACATTAAGAAATAGCTTATTTTGAATAATGGAATGGACTGCTGCAACCCTTAAGTCCCTTATCAAGGCTTAATTTATACACCAAATTCAAACTTATTGATAGAGGAATAAATAAAGACAACAGTAGTTTACCGCTGAGTATAAACTGAGTATAAATAATATGTGCCGCAATGACCATTAGAGGGGTTACAGAGGACATAAATGCCAAAATACCTGTAAAAATCAAGAAATAGCTAATTTTGTATAATGTAAAATTATAGTCAATATGTTCCGCGACGCATATTAGAGGAATAACGAAGGACTTAAATATCGAAATACGCGTGAGCATTGAGAAATAGCTTATTTTGAATAATGGAATGGACTGCTACAACCCTTCAGTCCCTAATTAAGGAAAAAAATTATACACCAAATCAAAATTTATTGATAGAGGAATAAACTGAGTATACACAATATGAGCCACAATGACCATTAGAGGGGTTACGGAGGACCTAAATTCCAAAATACCTGTAAAAATCAAGAAATAGCTAATTTTGTATAATGGAATGGATATTTTGAATAGTATAACGGACTACTGCGACCATTCAGCCCCTAATAATAGATAATCTTTATACCTCATTTTAAAGATTATCAAGTGAGAAACAAAAGTTATATAGTCAATATGTTCTGCAACGCATATTAGAGGAGTAACGGAGGACTGCTGCAACCCTTCAGTCCCGTATCAAGTCTTAATTTAAACACCAAATTCAAACTTATTGATAGAGGAATAAACTGAGTATAAATGATATTTGCCGCAATGACCATTAGAGGGGTTACGGAGGATATAAATGTCAAAATACGAGTGAAAATTAAGAAATAGCCAATTTTGAATAATGAAATGGATATTTTGAATAATGGAATGGACCACTAGGACCCTTCAGCCCTTAATAACAGATATACCTTATACCTCATTCTAAAGATTATCAAGTGAGAAACAAAAGTTATATAGTCAATATGTTCCGCAACGCATATTAGAGGAGTAACGAAGGACTGCTGCAACCTTTCAGTCCCTTATCAAGGCTTCATTTATACACCAAATTCAAACTATTGATAGAGAAATAAACTGAGTATAAATGATATTTGCCGCAATGACCATTAGAGGGGTTACGGAGGATATAAATGTCAAAATACGAGTGAAAATTAAGAAATAGCCAATTTTGAATAATGAAATGGATATTTTGAATAATGGAATGGACCACTAGGACCCTTCAGCCCTTAATAACAGATATACCTTATACCTCATTCTAAAGATTATCAAGTGAGAAACAAAAGTTATATAGTCAATATGTTCCGCAACGCATATTAGAGGAGTAACGAAGGACTGCTGCAACCTTTCAGTCCCTTATCAAGGCTTCATTTATACACCAAATTCAAACTATTGATAGAGAAATAAACTGAGTATAAATGATATGTGCCGCAATGACCATTAGAGGGGTTACGGAGGATATAAATGTCAAAATACGAGTGAAAATTAAGAAATAGCCAATTTTGAATAATGAAATGGATATTTTGAATAATGGAATGGACCACTAGGACCATTCAGCCCCTAATAACAGTTATACCTTATACCTCATTCTAAAGATTATCAAGTGAGAAACAAAAGTTATATAGTCAATATGTTCCGCGACGCATATGAGAGGAGTAACAAAGGACTTAAATATCGAAATACGCGTTAGCATTGAGAAATAGCTTATTTTGAACAATGGAATGGACTGCTACAACCCTTCAGTCCCTAATTAAGAAACAAATTATACACCAAATCAAAATTTATTGATAGAAGAATAAACTGAGTATAAACAATGAGCCGCAATGACCATTAGAGGGGTTACGGAGGACCTAAATGCCAAAAAAAAACTGTAAAAATCAAGAAATAGCTAATTTTGTATAATGGAATGGATATTTTGAATAATGTAACGGACTACTGCGACCCTTCAGCCCCTAATTACAGATATACCTTATGCCTCATTTGATAGCTTATTAACAGACGAACGAAAGGTATAAAGTCAATGTGTTCAACAAAGCATATTACAGGAGAAAGGAATAACATAAATATCGAACCACTCATGAACATTTAGAAGTAACATATTTCGAAAAATGGAATGGACTGCTGCGACCCGCCAGTACCTTATTAAAGAAAAAGTTGTAGACCTTTTGAAAGCTTATTAATATGGCAAACAAATGAATATAAACAACATGTGCCGCAATGACCATTAGAGGTGTTACGGAGGATCAAATGCCAAAATGCGCGTGACAATTTAGAAATAGCCAATTGTGAATAATGGTATGGATATTTTGATTAATGTAATGGATAATTTGAACCTTCAGTCCCTGATTACAGATATACCTTATACTTCATTCGACAGCTTCTTAACAGAGGAACAAAAGGCATAAAGAATCATAATGCACAAAAATTACAAGAAAGGGCAGCTAGAATAGTTTTAAACGAACACAAAATTCGTAAACCATCTATTGAATTATTTAAGGATTCTTGAATTATTCCCGTTACTAAGAGAATACTTTACCACAAGTCATTATAAATGTATAAATCAAAACATATACTGGCACCAAAATATTTTTCCAATCTTAATGTGCCTACAAATAGTAAACAATCGTACAATACTCGACTTTCACCATCGAATATTGTCCCTGAATAGTGGTATGATTATGAAAGTTCTGAAACACCCCCATTTTAAGGGTAATTTCTGCTGGGACCAGACCCCAAAATCAGAAAATCTTGCACGATCATTGAAGAGGTTATGAAGGGGAAACGTGGGTGGTTGGGGGTGATGGGAAACGTTGGGGGTCGAGGGAAAATATGTCTTTGTGGAAGAAAGAATCACACACACAAAATAAATCTACAGATAGAATAGACACAATGGATTGTAAGATTACAAATATGTCTGATCAGAGATAATATACGGCGCAAGAGGTGGAAATTCTGGAAAAACTGGCCGCTGTCAAGACCAAGCGAGATCAGCGCTGCAGTGACGAGGAAATTCTCAAATGGCGAGAAGTAGGCCAGGACTCATCATGGATTGTCACATACATTAAAAATGTTGACATGAAATTTGGGTACACAAAAAGTATAACCTTGTGCTGTCCGAATTTCAATGGGAACCAATTGTGCCCCTCTTCTTGCCGACTCTTTTCTGTATTATCATGAGGCTGACTTTATACAGGAACTTCTGAGGAAGAAATATATGAAGCTAGCAATATCCTTTAACTTTTCGTTCCGCTATATAGATGATGTTCTCTCACTAAATAATATACAAAATTTGGTGACTTTGTTGAACGAATCTATCCCATCAAACTTGAGATAAAGGATACTACAGATACAGCTAAGTCTGCCTCATATCTTGAATACATCTAGAAACTGACAATGAGGGTTGGTGGAGAAAAAAAACTTTACGACAAAAGAGATGAGTTTAGCTATTCATTTGTGAACTGTCCATTTCTATGTAGCAACATTCAAGCAGCGCCGGCATACGGAGTATAAATCTCCCAATTGAAACGATATTCCCGGGCTTGCATTTCCTATCATGATTTCCTTGAAAAAGGATTGATACTCACAAGGAAGCTATTAAACCAAGAGTTCCAATTGGTGAAGTTGAAATTATCCATTCGTAAATTTTATGGACGCCATCACGAGTTGGTTGGAATAACCGTTTCACAGATGATATCGGATATGTTCCTTATGTCGTAACTACAGTACCCTTTCCCTTTTCACATTTACTATTTACCGGATTTGATATAACATAAGAAACACGACGGGTGCCACATGCAGGATGTGCTTACTCTTTCGGATCACCTGCGATCACCGCAAGTTTTTGGTGGGGTTCGTGTTGCTTAGTATTTATTGTTCTCTGTTGTGTCTTCTGTACTATTATTTGTCTGTTTGTCTTTTTATTTTTAGCCATGGCGTTGTCAGTTTATTTTCTGAGTTTGACATTTCCTCTGGTATCTTTCATCCCTCTTTTGTAGGTGTTTACGACACGTTGATATTTATGAATCTCGGCGTTGAATTGGTTTTCTATACATTCGACTCTGGTCTGCTGATACCAAGAATATAAGTGATTCCACTATTTTATAGGAACATACCGAGGAGGAAAATGTTTTTGAAGGGCCTGTTAGCATCTAAGATCAGACCGGCTCCGTCGTGAATTTGCTGACCACGCTTCTAGTAGAGTCAAGAAGTTGATCCGGGCGTTTTAGGGTTTGGGATAGAGACCGTTGCCACACTGAGCAAACGCATCAACCACGTTTCAGGTATAATCCAGATCTCAATGACTTATTGACGGCTACACCACCCAGACACCTCTAAGCTTCAACACCCATGGCTGGTAGAATGGTCTTTGCTATCATGGGGAGTGCCCTCATTTCCAGCTCTGTTAGCATATGTAGGAATACACCTACTTTTTGCATGTTTTCCTTCATTTGGGTGGCACTCAATTCTAGATTCAGACCACCAGCACCTTTCTGGAGAAGATGGGTAATCTTTAGAACCTGTCTAGAAGTGAGCCACATCTTGTTATCGCTTTGCAGGCTTGCATGGGACAAACGAATGGAGACTGGACAAACTTTCTTGGCAGCCCGTTGTAGTTTAGCAGCTTGGCCTTTTTGTTAAATTCAAACCATATTCGTGATAAGTCATTTATTTATTACTCAAAAAGATGAAAGAGGACGGTGAGATGTTCATTTCTGAAATCGATGGGCCTACCGTCTTGATCGGTGAGACACGTTTGTGTGCGATTGATGGTTTGCAAGGTTACTGGCAAATATACTAGGTTCTTGGGGTTTTCAATGTTCTTCATATCAGGATCGACTGCTTGAAAGCAGACTGCTGGATACCGTTCACATAGCTCCCATGGATGATACCAATTTTCACAAGAATGCTGTTAATTCTGATGATATTCACAATGTGTTCACCTTCGGTTTAACCATTTGTAGCCCTATCAAAAGTGTAAGGTCGTTGCTCAAATCCCAAGACGGTGCTGAGGCTGTTTTCATCGTCAAAATCCACTTGATAGCGTCTGGCTAGGGTCAAGGTTGCTCTCAGCGTCGACCGATTGCCATCGATGATAATCTTAGTGCTGTACTTGTTGAGACGGATTTGTCGTCGAACCACATCTTTAATTCTATCTATACCGTACGAGCCGGTGCTAAACACTATTGGAAACCAGGTGGCGCCTTTGTGTGGACAGTAACGGAAGGAATTGTTACCTGCATAAGTATTGGGGATGTAGCAATAGGTTTTACAGGTTCACCAATGCCATCTCGTAGGCGTTGGAGTTGTACTGGGAGGAAGGCGGGGTGGGTGGGTGGTTGGTGGGGGGGGGGGGGGGTGAATCGGATAAGGATGTGGCTATCGTTTCCGGAGACGATGGACGAAAACCTCTATTTGCGGTTGGAATTATCGGCAATTTGCTGCAACAATGTGTTGCCCATTTATTTATGGTAGACCATTGTCACATAATTTTGCTTCCACTTTTCGATACCGTCATACTGCTCCTTGAGTTGTTTACCAGCCGTCACCACGAACGCATAGACATCGCCGGGGCGACTGGCAAATAGGAGTTGCAGGTGAATTTTGTCCATTTACTTTTAGTACACGACGTTCATCTTCTGGCAGTCGGATTGGAACTGTAGGATCCTGTCGGAAATGATAAGTGCAGACGCTTCGGTGTTGGCTGGAACATTACGGGCAAATTCGGCCAGGATCTGAATGTCTACCGTAGATTCTTTGAGACGTTCAGACTGATGACTCACATCGATTACAAACAAGGGGTACAAGTCGATGAAATCGGAGGGATCAATACCACCATTACTGAGGAGACTGTCCATGTAGAATTTCTTTCTGAAGTCGAAGGCCTCCTTAAATACTCTGGCGATCCTATTTTCGTTGAAAGCTGCATTATAGTCGACTGCTGGATAACGTTCTGCGTTGAGTGTGACGTAAATATTTCGCAACCGGCAGTGGTCGAACACGGCTACATCTTTATTTTTTACCTTTCTGCAAAGCTACGATGTATCTCGGTTTCTACCGACCGCTCTTTGTAGACAGACGCCAGTGGAACTGTGAGTTTTGTGGAACACCTATAGAATCACACTGTCGCATTAATCGGAAACCACAATCGATCTTACTCTTGCACTGGATGATCTTGTACAACCTCAGTTTATTTTCAAGGACGGACACGAGGAACGAACCAAGAGATCTTACTCAGGTTGATTTTCGCCACGTCGTTGACGGCAACGGCTCTAAGGATGGCATTGGCGTCTGAGTCACGCACCAGTGACAATTCATGATGGAATCCATACACAATCCTGATGTAATCGTCTGCAAAGCCGAAAATGTGTTTCAGAGGAATGGCAAACGAAAACGATCCTTTGTTGGTGGGCTTGGTGATAATGTATATCCATGGCGGGCTGCAAATTTAGTGTTCTCAGTCTCGGCATCGGTGGAAGAATCCTTATACCACAGTTGGTTGAGACCCTGTGCTTTGGAGAAGTCGTCAGGGTAGGTTAGCATTCCCAGCATAGTGGTGGCGATGTCGGGGTCGTTAATATGTTCGATCTGCTGTCCGGAAAGCCTGTAACTGATGATCTTGAAGAGATACATGATACCATTATTGGCGAGGGACACATAATCGGCACTGGCATATACTGTGTTATAATTCTTGAGAAGTCGACCTTCCACCACGAGATAAATCTCGGCTGGGTGTAGGAACAAATCCTGGGTTTCGATGTTGATTCGGATTTCGTTGGAATTATTCAGCTGGGCACCGGTTGGTGGTTTGTATTGTCGAACCTGATATTCCTGAAGACTTTCGTCGAAGGTCAACCCTTCGGTGATCGTAAGGATGTCAGACCAAATGTATCTTTTTATAGCGTTGGACGAAGTCGTGGATGGTTTTGATACCAGATCCGGAGATTAGATTGTTCAACCGAACTTTCTCTGCCTTCTTGCGTTGAACACTAAGGGTTTTTTACTGAGTTTCCTGGGGTGGGTCACTTTATCATCCACATGGTCGGCGGTTTTGGAGGCCCCGTTTTCAACACCTTTCAAGGCTGCAGCATTGGAGGCAGCACTCACGGTCTTACTTCCTAGGGTTTTGGCGGCAGAGGAAGTAAACATGCGCCAAGCCAAACTGGCGATTGTGTCCCCTACCACCGTAGGCATGCATTCGAGTGAAACCTTTCTTGATTTGCAACATTTATTTATAGGATACTACGAGGAAGCGCCTTATATTCCTCGATGCGGATATATCAACCCTTTTTAATAGCATCGATAATCGACACAATTTCGTTGTGCACACCATTATTTCCTGTTCGGTATTTGGCGACACACAGTTCCAAGCGATCGAGAAGCTGCTTGACGTTGGAAGGAAGAAAAACGGTTTGCAGCCCACTGTCCAACTTATACTTCTTGTAGATGAAGGACACGATTCCCTTCCAATTGTAAATCGCCTTCGGGGTTCTCGGGGGCGGGGGTGGGGGGGGGTAGGATTGCGTTGATACATGGGACCGGAACTTTAGTATCTCTGCATAGTCGTCAAGGTCGTCCATACAAATATCATCGCCGTCAACGCGGTTGGCATGGATGTGTGCACTGGTGGCCTCGAATCGTCTTGGCAGAGCATTAGGGTTGAGGAAAACGCTCCACCTTACCATACTTGTGACCAGAATTCCATGCGTCGAAATCACCACCGCTATAGATTTGGCGGGGGATCGCGCGACCGCATTTCAAACGTATACTTCTCTGTTCTACTAGATCCCACTCAAACTTGCATTTGCAGGGCTTGGGTTCATCTGTGTCCAGATTTTTCATACTCCAGTTCCAGGAAGAAATCTTAAAACTGATCCATTCTTTATCTTATACCTCATTGTAGATTATTGCGTTGCGTTGTGTATTTGATCGTAAGCTAACTAAGGCGTTAAAGATAGAACTACGTCTGCCATTATACGTTTCTATTCAATACAACATAAAGTATTACAATTACGCGACGTCACAAAGATAGTGGCCGTACCGCAAAAAGGTACGTTAATATTAGCGCAATTCTTTACATTCTGGGGCCGCAGAAAATGACATTTAACTCAAATTTGAAATACAATATGAAAAATTCGTAAATTTGAATTTAAATGTCTGATCAATTGTGACATAAAATGAAATAAAATCATAGTTAAAGTCTCTCAATATTTTTTAACAGTTCACGTCTGAATAATTTAACACTACAAGTCTATCTAATAACATTAGTTAATTGAACAGTCTATATATCCACTAATTTCTCCAGGGCAGAAAAGTTCATTCACTGTCATCATTTGTACTGCGCATTTCCAACGGATAGAGCTTCACAATCGGACGGTTGGTGATTCCTGTGTCGGTCTTGATAACAGCTGATCGAATGAGTCCATCCTTTCCACGAACTAAATCTTGTACAACTGCTAATTTCCACATTATACGATTTGTGTCATTGTGTACTTGTATAATGTCACCTATTTGTATTGTTTGTTCGTTTCTTCCAGATGTACGGTGGAATTCACGGAGTGACGTCAGATATTCTTGTTTCCATCTTGAGCGAAAATGGTTGATTAGTTCATTATTTCTCTGTGAATTTTTATTCAGTTTCACGTGCAAATCTTCGGAAGTAACACTGTCAATATTCTGTTCCGATTGGTTATCAAGTCGACGACCATATAAAAGGTGCGCTGGCGTCAGCGGTTCCGGATCTTTAATATCAGTAGAAATGTGAGTTATAGGACGATTGTTTAGAGTTCCCTCGATTTCGATTATAATTGTATTCAACATTTCCGTAGTGACACATGACTTTCCTAGTATTGCTTTAATTGACTTTTTCGTGAGTCCAATTAGGCGTTCCCAAAAGCCTCCAAACCACGGTGCACGGTTGGGTATGAATTTCCACTCAGTTCCTTGATCGGCAAGTTTTTCTTGTATTCGGTTGTCTTGGCTTGATCTTGTAATCTTTTCGGCGGCTGCCTTGAAGGTTGTTGCATTATCGGACAACATAATCCTTGGTGTAGATCTCCTAGCGACGAATCTTTTAAAAGCAAGCATGAAAGACTCCTCGGTTAAATCTGTGACTATATCTCCAAGTGTATAGCTCGTGTAGCGGCGCAAGTGAATAAACAAATATATGTTTTGCTTAATTCGTTGTGTTTTCCTTTTGTATACAAAGCTCCTGTGAAATCAACGCCGGTTACTGAAAAAGGATAATCGTAGGCGACTCGATCTTTAGGTAGCGGTGGCGGATCGGGTGCACTATAAGGCATTCCTGATATTTTAATGCATTGAACGCATTTACGAATTTGTGATTTTACGCACTGCCTTATTCTCGGTATCCAATATTTCTGTTGAATATATGCGATTGTACTGTTAAGTCCGGCATGTAAAGTCTTTGTGTGTGCATCCATTACGATTAAGGACGTAAGACTGTGGTGTGTTGACAATAACAACGGATATTTAGTACTCTCCTTCACAGGTGCGTTTTGTATTCTCCCGGTTGAACGTAGTAATCCATTTTTGTCTGTATATAGTTTAAGTCGAACAAGTGGCACTTTTTTATGTGACGATGAATTCAAGCTTTCAATTTCATCCTTAAAAAAAGGGGGACGAAAGATACCAAAGGGACAGTCAAACTCATAAATCTAAAACAAACTGACAACGCCATGGCTAAAAATAAAAAAGACAAACAGGTGCTCCGGAAGGGTAAGCAGATCCTGCTCCACATGTGGCACCCGTCGTGTTGCTTAAGTGATTACAAATCCGGTAAATAGTCTAATTCGGTAGGTCATATTCATGAAAGGGAAGGGGATTGTAGTTACGACGTAAGGAACATATCCGATATCATTTGTGAAACGGTTATTCCATAACGGTCAACCAACTCGTGATGGCGTCCGTAAAATTTACGAAGGGATGATTTCAACTTCACCATTTGGAACTCTTGGTTTAATAGCTTCCTTGTGAGCAGCAAACCTCTATCAAGAAAATCATGATAGGAAATGCAAGCACGGGAATATCGTATCAATTGGGAGATATATACCCCGTATGCAGGTGCTGCTGGAATGTTGCTACTTAGAAATGGAAAGTTCACAATTGGAAAGCTGAAATCATCTCTTTTGTCGTAAAGTTTTGTTTTGTTTTCAACCGACCCTCAATTTCTAGATGTAAGTCAAGATTTGAAGCCGACTTAACTGTATCTGTAGTATCCTTTATCTCTAGTTCGATTGGATAGATGCGTTCCACATAGTCACCAAATTTTGAATTGTTTAGTGAAAGAACATCATCTATATAGCGGAAAGTAGAGTTAAAGGATATTGCTAACTTCTTATCTTTCTTCCTAAGAAGTTCCTGCATGAAGTCAGCCTCATAATAATAAAGAAACAAGTCGGCGAGTAGAGGGGCACAGTTTGTTCCCATTGGAATGCCGACAGTCTGTTGAAAAACACGTCCTCCGAACGTAACAAATATGTTGTCAATCAAGAAATCAAGCATCTTGATAATATCAGTTTCAGAGAATTTTTTGTTTGAATCAGAGTGATTCTTTACAAAGTAGGATTTATCACTCCCTAAGACAAGATACTTGTATCTACGTTGGCCATTCTTTTTTATGAAGCAAAGTAATATCAACTCTTTCAATTTGTCTTTTAGTTTGGGATGTGGAATACTTGTGTACAGGGTAGAAAAGTCAAATGTTTTAATACTGTTACAAGATGAAAGAGAGTTAGATTGTATGTACTCTAAAAGATCTTTTGAATTTTTAAGTATCCACATCTGATTCACGCCACCTCTGGAATAGGCAGTTTCACAATAACTTTGAAGCCCGTCTTTGATTGCTGATAAAATAGATGTTAATAATTTAGAAAGAGGTTTCGTGGAGCACTTGGAAGACCCAGCAATATACCGTTGTTTGTAAGGACACTTATGTAGTTTAGGTATCCAATACAGTGATGGAAGATCCAGTTCTTCATCTTTGGTTGAAATTCCAAAGGAACATAGAACAGACCTATGATTATCCAGGATTTCCTCTTTGGTAAGTGTCGTGAGGGTATATGTTGAGTTACCAAGTGAATTGTCAATACCTAATTCGTTTATCAAGCAGTTGATGTAGTGACTTTTACACACAAAAACGATGTTATTTGGGGCTTTATCTGCAGGGACAACAACATATTTGTCATGGAGGTCGGATAGGTGTTTTGCAACATTTGGGTCTTTAAAGATTGACGTAGCATGGGCATTGATGGACCCATTCAGTTTCTTAATTCTGATTTGTATCAACGACCTCACTGCCTTAATCCATTAAATGTTTCCTGTTGTACTGTTACTATTAGAACTTTTAATGCTTTACATCGCTCCTCAACACTGATAAATCCGATTGACCGTTTATCTTTTGAATTCCGTAAATTCTGTATAAAACGCAAGACGTATGCTGTTACTCTAATTGCTTTTTCTAAAGATCTGTATCGTTGTATATCTATACATGAAATTGTCTGTGTTGAAGCATTTGTACTTTCGTCGTCTGTATAGTCATCACTAACAGTTACCATCGTGCTGCAGTCTTCAATTTTCCTCGTCCATGTCGGCCAATTTTCACAATTTAAAATCCATTGTGGACCGTTTATCCATAAGCTGTTATTATAAAGGTGTTTAGCGTAAATTCCGCGAGTTAAGTAATCGAGTTAAGTAATCAGCTGGATTGTCATCTGTTGGACAATAATTCCATTCAGCATTCTCTGTTAATTTTCTTATTTCTTTAAGTCGATTTGCTACGAACGGTTTTAAGTTTTTTTACGATTTAATCCAACTCAAAACAATTTGACTATCGCTCCACATATACACATGTTCTGTTGTTATGACTTTAAGAAGATGCCTTGCTAATCTGGCGCCGATAAGCGCGCCCATAAGTTCTAAACGTGGTAATGAAATCGGTTTTACGGGTACTACTCTGTTTTTAGCCATGACGATGACCGATGAATTTGCTGTAACTAAGTCAGCACAAGCTCCGTATGATAACTGACTGGCGTCTGTGAAAATATGTAGCGACGTTTTCTCGTTAATAACTCCTTCCGTTAACATTCGTGGAAATACTATTTTGGTAGCCTCCTCGATATCTAAAGCTATTACCTGCCATTTACTTCTCAGTTCGTCGGACAAACATTCATCCCAATCCAACTTTGCCTTCCATAAAGTCTGCATAAACATCTTAGCTTTCACCGTAATTGGCGTTATTAATCCTAGGGGGTCGAAAATTCTAGATGATGTGCGCAAAACCTCACGCTTTGTTGTCATTTTGTCCTTTTCCATAAATTCCATCTGTTTCAATTTCAAATCGTCGGATTCCCTATCCCATCTCATGCCTAAAATTTTGACTATGTCGTCATTGTCGCCGATCTTGTCTCGTCCTGCGATGTTCTGTAATTCCGTACTATTAGAATTCCAAGACCGTAAGTTGAATCCTGCCTCTGACAATAATTTTCTTGACTCCGTGTAGAATTTCAAAAGTTATTGTTTATCTGTAAAACTGGTCGGAACGTTATCAACGTATACATTTCTCTGTAATTCTGTTGATGTAGGTGACGGATTGTCTCTAAAATGTTTCATTAGCGTGGCGCTTAACATGAATGGCGAACAGGTGGTGCCGAAAAGTACAACCTTTACCCGGTAAGTAATCAAACGGCTTTCTGTGTCCATGGGATTCTCTAACCAATAAAATCTTGTGACATCTCTGTCATCAACATCTAATTCAATAAGCAAAAATGCTTTTTCAATATCTGCTGTAACTGCATATTTATACATTCTAAAGCGTACTAATATCTCCGTCAAATCAGTCATAATTGGTGGATATGTTGCTAGGCAATCGTTAAGACAAGGACTACTGTCGTTCGCTCAACAGCTACAGTTATATACTATGCGTATCGGGATGGTGACTGAATCCTTTTTTACGGGATGATGCGGAATGTAATGAACCTTGTTTGTGCATGTACTTTCATCATATACCTTTTCAATGAATCCTCTTTGTTCTTGGTCTGTAATTATCTCACCATACTTTCGGAACATCTCGGGATCCTTCTTAAGGCGACGAATAACGCTTTCCGTTCTGCGTTTTGCGATGTCTTCATTTGTCGGTAGTTCTGGTGCATTCTCTCTCCATGGTAATTTCGTAATATACTTATCATTTTTCTTCGTAATGGAGGTTTGTAAGTAATTTTCAATTGATTCAGCTAGATCTGGATCATTTTGTTCTTTAGCGTTGATTCCCAACGATTCAAGCTTCCAAAATTTTTCAAGATCGCACTCTTCTTGTTTGTGACATACTAGTATATTCATCATTGAGAAAGATGCATTTCTGGCTCGTGTAGGGACAGGACCGGTAAGTAAATATCCAATTTTCGAGCTAACTGCGGTTGGACCTTTTCCAAGGACTATTTTGTCTTGAACTATGTCCCAGTAAAAATCACCTCTAATTAATAAGGATATTTCAAAATGCTCTCTTTCCATGACTGAGTGTGCTAATTGTAGACCACGTAAATATGAAAACTTCTGCGTTATTCCTATGTTGTGAGTTTGAAGTGGTGAAGCAATGGTTGGTACAATTAAAACTTTAATAGGGATTAAATCTCCTTCTGTAGACTTAAGATTAATTGTTGTTTTGTCAAGATTTCTCACCTTTTTTGTAGTACTTCCAAATGTAGCTATACTTAATGTTTCAGACCCTTCTTTTTTAATGTCCAATTTAGCTGCTAGTTCTTCTGTTATAAACGAACGCTGAGCTCCCTCGTCAAAGAGTATTCTTGCATCTATACATGTATTTTTGTGAACGACTGGACTGAATGCGGTTTTCAGTAAAACAGTGGACCTTTATTCATAGATTTTTCGAAAGCTTTCGACACATTAGAATGGAATTTTATGTATCATACTTTAGAATATTTTGGTTTTAATAAACCCTTCATAAACTGGATAAAAACCTTGTATACAAATATAGATAGTTCTATATTTAATAACGGTTGGATATCTGCCCCCTTTAGACCCCTAAGAGGTATCCGACAGGGATGCCCGTGCTCTTCTATACTTTTCGTAATGTCAGTAGAAATAATGGCTAACCAACTAAGGCAAAACAAAAATATAACAGGCATAGAATTAAAAATTGATAGTAAAACACATTGCTTAAAAATCACGCAAGTGGCTGATGATACAACTCTATTCCTAAAATCTAAAGAAGAAATCCGAACAGCATTAAATATAATCGAAATTTTTGGAACTTTTTCTGGATTACAACTAAACAAAAATAAAACGGAAGGAATTTGGATTGGTAAACTAAAGCATTGTAGAGATAAAGTAGATGAAATTAAATTCACGGACAAACCTGTAAAAGTGCTAGGTATATATTTCGGCATTAATAAAAAAGATTGTGAAAAATTAAATTGGGATACTAGATTTGAAAAGAGTCGAAACCTGATAACATCGTGGAAAAAAAGAAACTTAACCATTTTAGGCAAAATTCTAATAGTTAAAACACTCATTATACCACAATTTACTTTTTTAGCAAATGTTACAGCTTTAAGTAACTCAAAAATAGTTGATATAGAAAGAGAAATTTTTGGTTTTATATGGAACAATAAGAAAGACAAAGTTAAAAGACATACTTTGGTAGCAGATTATAACCAGGGAGGGCTTAAAATGACCGACATAAAAAGCTATTTCTCCTCTCTTCAAATAAGATGGGTCTCTAGATTGCTACAGGCAAAACAAGAAAATTGGACATTGATACCAAAATTATTTTTAAGTAAATTAGGTTCTAATTTCCTCATTTTTAGAATGAATTTAAACAACCAAACTTTAAAAAAACTAGATTACATAACTAAGGACATTCCAGAATTTTACTTAGAAATAATAAAAAGTTGGATTTTATTTCATGAAACGAACATCACAGAATTGAAAAACTTTGTCGAAATAAGAAAGCAAGTTATCTGGGGTAATAAATTTATAAAATTTCAAAACAAGCCGCTTATTATGCATAACTGGATACACAGTGATTTTATTTACATAAACGATATTATTGACGATAATGGAAAAATTGCCCAAGATAAAATATTTAGAAAACTGCGAAACACTAAAAATTGGATAGCAGAAATTTCAAAAGTAAAAAACTCAATTCCAACCTCATGGCTAAAAATTTTAGCTACAGAAGAATCCATCAAATCAAAAGTAAATTTTAACAGATTATTTATCAATATAAACAAAGAAAACATTAAAATTGAAAATTTAAGCAACAAAAACGTGTATCAATTGCTCGTTCAAAAAAAAATTTCTCCAAACATTGGCATAAATAAATGGAAAAATGAATTAGAAATAAATTATGACTTTACCAAATATATGTTTAAGTTTATACACCAACATTTAAAACTTAATAAACTTAAAATGTTTAGGTGGAAACTAATAACTTGCATTTTACCGAATAGAGAAAATCTCTATAAATGGAAAATCGTAACTAGTCCGCTTTGTCAACTTTGTCAACTCAAAGACACGTATCAACACTTTTTTATCGAATGTAAATTTCTAAAAGAATTTTGGGAAATCATTAATAAAATCTTATCTCAAATGAATTTTAACAAAAACATTAACTTAAAAGACATTGTAATAGGCTACAAAATAACAGATAATGAGTATATCGGATTCAATATAATTCTGACACTTATAGGATTTGCTATCTACAAATCATACTATGTATCCGATCAAAGAAATAAATCTACTAATGTATTCAATCTGTTTAAAGTTGAACTGGACGAATACTTAAGATCCTACAATCTACAAGAATATACTACAGTCCAAGTGCTTCAAACTTTAATTTCTCCAAAATAAAACACTCTTAAAGAAGATATTTCTAGAACACTTCAACTAAATAAATAAAAATAAAGAAAAGACTCACCTAAAATGTTTAAAATCCAAATAAAAAAGAAGTAAAGTAGCCTAATTCAACATACATCCATTAAAAAGCATGCTCTCTCTCACCTTTAAACAAGGTAAACCTTCCGATCAAGAAAATCGATGTCACACACTCTTAAATCATGCAATTTTTAAACGAGATAATTGACACCAAACATTCAATTTCGGATAAGAGTATTAAATGGGCGTTATTTAATTTGATTACATGTATAGAAGGAAAATATATCATTTATTTCAGATCAGAGTACTGAATTGTATTACATTATTATTGAACATTGTATTTAATTGTAATATACTAATATAAAATTTAAGAAAAAATACTTATCTATATGAAACCCTGTTCTTATAGATACTAATTATTTCAGGGTACCTTACAGTTAAAGCTGTAGCGGTAAGGTCATTGTTAACAGCTTTAGTGCAATAAATTTATATTCAAGTGTAAAAAAAAAAAAAAAAAAAAAAAAACAGTGGACCTTTCTTCGCTAGCGGTATACAACATAGAAGTTTCTGTGTCTACTTTATTTTGCGATTGTTCAGTTTCAATATGATGTTTATTTGAGTACGAGTTCTGTTTACATAATGAAGAGTGATGCTTCCGGTGGCAACACTTACACGTATTCTTGGATTTGCAATCGGCTATTTTATGCTTACCTAAACAATTAAAGCATAACCTCTTTTCTTTTATAATGGCTACTCTTTTATCGTGATCTGTGACATCTTTACATTCGTTTGGCCAGTGGTTTCCGTCACAATATGTGCATTGTTTCTTCCGATTCGAGGTTAATGATTTGTCCTTAGTGTTTGTCGGACGGGTTTTATCTGTAGTTACTCGTTTAACGCCTGTTATGAAATTTGCGCTAGGGGTTGCGGTTGAATACGTCTGTGTATAATCTCCGTATCCGGACTCTTGAATAGAAATCTCTTTACCTATCGCGATTCTAAGCGATTGAATATTCCAACTGTCACTCCCGTTTTCTCGTGTTATATTTTTTCGTACTTCATGCGGTAACTTCCCCAGAATCACTGGTATCAATAACGATCCGTACATGTCCTGACATTGTCCAAGAGACTCTAGACCCCGTATGTAAGCTTCTGATTTGTCATGAAATGTTCTCAAACTTTCTAATGTATCATGTGGTGCGGGTATATCAAGTAGGGCTCTCATATATGCATTAATGATTTTATGTGGTTGGCCATAACGGTTTCTTAATAATTCAATTGCTTTGTGATAGTTTGGATTTGTCATGGTCAATCCTGAAATTACGTTTGCAGCTTCAAATTGAAGCAATGAGTTCAAGTACGAAAATTTCTGAATGTCAGTTAATGTGTGATTGTGATGAATCGTGGTCTCGTATGAATCCCAGAAATATTGCCATTGTAAAATGTCTCCATTAAAATTGGGAAGAGATAGCTTTGGTAGGCGATGGTTATTACTTGAGGTCGAACTTGACTGAGATAACTGCTGACTTGTGTGAGTAAATGGGTTTGTGTACGGAACAAACTCTGGTGCGCTTGAATCTAGTATCGAAGATCCTGCTTTTGGTGCGGGTTTTAAGAACTTTTTAAATTTTCGAATTTTACCCTCTAAATCTAAATAATACTCATCTGTTTCAAGAATTTCATTTGTAATATCTTCTGATTCGACTGCATTTAATATCTGTTCGTCTATTGAGGCTAACGTCTTCTTTTTCTTCTCAATTGCTTCGAGCAATGTTAATACTTCCTCCGTGTCTATTTCTGAATCTCCGATGGCTTCCTCCAGTTTTTTAAAAACTTTTGTTATTACTGCTTTGTTCCCCGCTCTCAAGGATTTTAGTCGGCTGATGTCCATTCTCTCCGTTTGAAGTCACGGCACCAATGTAGATTATTGCGTTGCGTTGTGTATTTGATCGTAAGCTAACTAAGGCGTTAAAGATAGAACTACGTCTGCCATTATACGTTTCTATTCAATACAACATAAAGTATTACAATTACGCGACGTCACAAAGATAGTGGCCGTACCGCAAAAAGGTACGTTAATATAAGCGCAATTATTTACACTCATAGAACCCATCTAATTTGCATTGGTATTTTCCTGCTTACTTGGGGCTCGTGAGATCGATGATTACAAATCCATAGGGTTCGCATAGCAACGGACTTATCACTGTAAGTTTTGCGGTGCCAAAAAGTCCCAGTTTATCGCTTCCACATGTACTGGGTTCTTGAACAAGATGATTAACCGGTTGCTTGTAGAAATGCATCTGCCAAAGCAAAATTTCACCAAAGCTCGATTCGGACTAGGTGTTAAAAAAGCGTTCGCTGGACCGATGAGTTAGCTGAGAAGTTGCACAAACTCGTTCGACGCAAGTTTCAGAGGCGTCGAGTGGTGGTGTGTGGAATAGATGAAACTTGGGCTGCTGATCTTCTTGACATGAGTGTCTTCTCTCGCGATAACAAGGGATTCAAATTCATTCTGAGCTTTATTGAAGTGTTCTCCAAATACGGTTTGTTAATACCCCACAAGAACAAGAAAGGTGTGACGGTGCAGGATGACTTCCAAGCAGTGTTCAAGGAGCGTGTTTCCGAGAAATTGAGGACAGAAAAAGGTACTGAGTTCAACAATAAGGATGTACAGCAGCTGCTTCAAAAACATGATATTGACCTCTACTCCACCGAGAATTCCAACCTGTCCACTTTGCTATTTTTCAGGGCAATCAGTTTTTCGGTGAGATCTTTGATTTCCATTTCTACCTCATTATACTCCGATTCTAAATCATCGATGTCCTTCATTACATCCTTCAATTGTTGGGTCACCCAACGTTTTGTCACAGCATCCAAGCTGTCCTTGTGGTTTCATAGGCTAGTAATGAGATTATCGTGCATATCCAAATGCTACAGAATCCGCCTAACGGATACGCGCTTTCTAGCATGAGATCCAAACTTATCCATTTATTTATAGAGCGAGAAGATTGCATGTTCCAGCGATTTTCCTGTTGCCAGCATCTCCAACACGTAGGAATGATCGAGAAACCCCAAGGAAGGTCTGTATTTCCATGTCAATAATGGGGGTCATCTTCCAGGTAGTAAATACATCTTTGAAGGCTTTGTTCATCGGATGTATCTCAATTTTATCCCCAATGGCTTGCCTATCTTCCCGATCCTTTCCTGCTAACCCCTTTTAACTTATGTTGATATGCCTGGGTAATAATCTCCTTCCTCGTTTGGTGTTTGGGACGACGCTTAAATTTGAAATTAGTCTTCGTGTCAATCAACTCAACCAACTGATCTTTCCTCAACCGAGAGTACCCTCGAATGTGGTTCATTTTGGCATAACCTCTCATGGCTTTGACGTTTTCAACAGCTAACTCCATGTTAGCTATTGGATCCATGTCTTTATCCTAACAATCCCAAACCACCATCCCCAATTCAATGGTTTTAGACCCGATTTTTGGGCCTAAAAAATTATACCCTAACATTTTAAATCCTACTGTCCTTATCAAAAAATATAAAAGTCGTGGTAATCGTACCCGGTGCATCTGGATTTTTTCATCCCATAGCTCACGAGACCCATTGTTCTCTCTCTTTGCACAGACGGTGTTCAGCTGCTTGTTTAATCTCTCACAACCCCAGTGCGAATAGTTCCCCCTTTCCAACACAAGTCTATAATTTTTGCGGACCCAAACTTCGTGTCAACATCTTTAATGTCTTTGACACTCCAGGATGAGACCTGACCTACCTCTCGCTATTTGAGAATTTTCTCATCATTGCACCACTGTGCTCGCTTGGCCTTGACAGCGGCCAGTTTTCCAGAATTTCTACCTCTTGTGCCGTATTCTCTCTCTGATCAGACATATTTGTATTCTTGCAATCCATTGTGTTTATTCTATCTGTGGATTTTGTGTGTGTGTGTTTCTTTCTTCCACACATTTTCCCCCATTCTCAACCCCCCACTCTTTCCCATCAACCCCAACCACCCACGTTTTCCTCTCACAACCTCGTCAACGGGTCCCAGCAGAAATTACCCTCAGAATTGGGGTGTGGCATAACTCTTATAATCAAACTACTCTAAATTAAATACAGAATTTTACAAATCATTTTTTTCTTTTAGTGGTCCAAAAGTATGGAATTCACTATCCAGTGAAATTAAAAAATCAAAAAGTATATTTGCATTCAAATACTTTTACAAGTCATTATATTTTCAAAAGTGAAATTATAAGTTAAGCTACAATGTATACTATAGGTAATTCTGTTGTTGTTATGTTTTGTTTATATACATCTATTGTTTACATGTGTGTACTAGAGGATGAATTATATTTTATTCATGTTTGGGCCTTATTGAAAATTGGTTTATTCCAAATGAGTTACTCTCTTTAAAAAAATTATTTATATGTTCAGCAAAGCCTAATAGAGGAGTTAGGAAGGACCTAAATATCGAAAAAAACGCGTGAATATAAAGCACTGTCTTATTTTGAATAATGGAATGGACTGCTGCGATCCGTCAACCTATTATTCAAAAAGAAGTACTAGTATAATGTTTTCTTTAATTAGGGATTGGCGGGTCACAGCAGTCCATTCAATTATTCAAAATAAACTATTTCTAAATGTTACGAGTATTTCCGTTACTCCTCTTATATGCGTAGCAAAACATATATTGACTATATACTTTGTGTTCCTCTATTGATATGCTTTCGAATGAGGTATAAAATATATCTTTAATAAGGTGCTGAAGGGTCACAGCAGTCCATTCCATTATTCAAAATATTCATTTCATTACTAAAAATTGGCTATTTCTTCATTTTCACGCGTATTTTGGCATTTAGGTCATACTGCTCTAATGGTCAGTGCGGCTCATATCGTTCATACTCAGTTTATTCCTCTATCAATAAACTTTGATTTGGTGTATAATTGTTTCCTTAATTAGCAGCTGACGGGTTGCAGCAGTCCATTCCATTATTCAAAATATCCATTTCATTATTCAAAATTGGCTATTTCTTAATTTTCACGCGTATTTTGGCATTTAGGTCCTCCGTAACACCTCTAATGGTCATTGAGGCACGTATAGTTTATACTCAGTTTATTCCTCTACCAATAAGCTTTAATTTGGTGTATGAATTTTGCCTTGATTAGGGACTGAAGGGTTGCAGCAGTCCATTCCATTATTCAAAATAAACTATTTCTCAATGTTCACGCGTATTTCGATATTTAAATCCTTCGTTTCTCCTCTAATATTCGTTGCGGAACAAATTGATAATATACATTTTGTTTCGCTCGTAATAAGCTTTCGAATGAGGTATAATGTGTATCTATGATTAGGGGCTAAAGGGTCGCAGCAGTCCATTCCATTATTCAAAATATCCATTTCATTATTCAAAATTGGCTATTTCTTAATTTTCACGCGTATTTTGGCATTTAGGTCCTCCGTAACACCTCTGATGGTCATTGCGGCACGTATAGTTTATACTCAGTTTATTTCTCTACCAATAAGCTTTAATTTGGTGTATGAATTTTGCCTTGATTAGGGACTGAAGGGTTGCAGCAGTCCATTCCATTATTCAAAATAAACTATTTCTCAATGTTCACGCGTATTTCGATATTTAAATCCTTCGTTTCTCCTCTAATATTCGTTGTGGAACAAATTGACTATATACATTTTGTTCCGCTGGTAATAAGCTTTCGAATGAGGTATAAGGTTTATCTATAATTAGGGGCTAAAGGGTCGCAGCAGTCCATTTCATTATTCAAAATATCCATTTCATTATTCAAAATATCCATTTCATTATTCAAAATTGGCTATTTCTTAATTTTCACGCGTATTTTGGCATTTAGGTCCTCCGTAACACCTCTGATGGTCATTGCGGCACGTATAGTTTATACTCAGTTTACTCCTCTACCAAAAAGCTTTAATTTGGTGTATGAATTTTGCCTTGATTAGGGACTGAAGGGTTGCAGCAGTCCATTCCATTATTCAAAATAATCTATTTCTCAATGTTCACGCGTATTTCGATATTTAAATCCTTCGTTTCTCCCCTTATATTCGTTGCGGAACAAATTGACTATATACATTTTGTTCCGCTCGTAATAAGCTTTCGAATGAGGTATAATGTTTGTTTATGATTAGGGGCTAAAGGGTCGCAGCAGTCCATTCCATTATTCAAAATATCCATTTCATTATTCAAAATTGGCTATTTCCTAATTTTCACGCGTATTTTGGCATTTAGGTCCTCCGTAACACCTCTAATGGTCATTGCGGCACAATTGACTTGTTTTGTCTATAAGGATGAAGAATAGCAAAGGTCCAGTGAAAATTTAAAAAAGAAAGACCACGTAGAGTATTTCAATTTTGAAAAAAATATGTTTTGGTATTCAGGTCGTCCATACATTGAACCAAGGAATTTCTGTTAAAAATTGTTTGTCCTCCGAAATTAGGAACTAGATAAATATATAAAATCAAAATTTAAAGACTGTTTTTATCTATTTTTTTCTGATATTAATTTGAATATTTGTTAGATATTACCATTGAATAGTGAAATATAAACTATTTCATTATTCATTATTCATTTTTTAAACATTGAATAGTGAATGGTGAACTATTTCATTATTCATTATTGAATTTTGAATAATGAATAATGGACGTACTTCAGCGCGGTTGGAAAACATAAATTATCTGATAAATGGTAAGACGATGCATACATCATTATAATATATAAATTGAGGAATTTCAGTAAATAAAGAAGGAAAATAGTACTGGTGGGAAAAACATTATATGAACATTTTGCTGCTTCCAAAATGACATCTTTCTGATCAGTCAAATGAGCGTCACTAATGATTCTTATGTAGACGAAACGCGCGATTGGCGTACTAAATTATAATCCTGGTACCTTTGATAACTATTTTCCAGATTTGTATTTAATTTTTTGCTTATATTTATTAACCAAATCTATTCAATTTGTTAAACATTTTACGTAGTCTTAAAACACACTATGCAACAGTATATGACTATGTATCTCAATGTGTATAGAAATAGCTATTAAGATTAAACTCGTAGATATATTATATTTACCTCTCAAAATAATAAAACGTATTTTTGGAATCTTCACACCCTCCTTAATTTCATTAATTTGATGTATTTCTTGGAAATCAACTAAAAGATTGAAAATAAAACGAATTCAGTAGAAAATTAACAACTTACACAGCTACTTTTGCATAGGTACTATTTCTGTACCAAAAATCTGTAGTACTGGAAATCTACTTTTATATTCAGTAATATTTTGTAACTTTAAAAGTATTGTAATATTTAGGTACTTGCATTTTACAGCACTTGATTTGTACGCCAGAATCTTAATATAAAATAAATGTGGTATGATTGCCAATTAGAGACCAACTGACACAGAAATTAACAACTACAGGTCACCGTACGGTCTCCAGCATTGAGCAAAGCCCATACTGGGTAGACGTCGGCAATTAAAGGCTGAAATGACAAATGTAAAACAATTTAAACGTTATAACTAGAGGCATTATTTATGTACAAAGAAATGAACGAAAAACAAAATAGGTAACAATACAACAATCGACATTGCATTACAGGCTCCTGACTTGGGATTATCTAATTTCTAAATTCATGGCAGATTTTCCGTAACAAAAAAAGACCATTCAGTACATATCTAACGAATGACGTAAACAAATTGCTTTTTTTAAAAGATCCTACTTTCTCCAACAATACAAGTATTCGACAAAGAAATAGCTGAAAATAATAAGGATAAGGATAATTATTAGAAATCTCTGACATATTTCTTTCTAAATTTCTTAATCTTAATAACGCTTATATGATAGTATATACCTGATAATGCTGTAATTTTAATTTGTAGAAATTCAATGAGTATCGTAGACATAGTGACAAACAATAACCAGAAAACACTATAGAATAAGAAAAACTAAAGCATACCAAAGTCACAATAAAAAATCGTACGATCAAGGGACAATGCAACACCAGTTACACAGAAGAGTCTAAGAAAACAAGGAACCGAAATAAACCCGAAATACAAACACTGAAAACACATATATCCTAAGCATGGACAATGCAAATTATAAAAAGAACGAGAGTGAAATCAGGTACTACGGAAGAGTTAGGATCTCTTCTCCGCATGTAGCCACCGTCGCAATGTCAAAAGGTTACCGAAAAAACCATAGTAAGTTAATATTAGAAAAAACGGATTTTCTACTCTGTGCATGGTACCTATTCAACCCAGTCATTTAATCAATTAGTCAAAATGAAAGTCCTTTACGTTGTCTGCTAGTGTAAGCAGCGACGACGACGTTAAAGGGTGTAATGTTATTTTGATGATATAGATTACTCAAAATCTGCAATAAATTTGGAGAAAAGCAAACAACTACCATAGATTTATGGTTTGTATGGCATTTGTGATGTCATTTTTGCCATTCATTTAAACTGTGTCATAGACATGGAACCAACCATAAATCTGAGTCCTACATATATATTTCGAGTATATATTCAAAAAGGAATCTCCAGCAAGTGCAATACGTACCCGATCGTACGAAAAGGCGATACTCAGCAGGGAAGAATAAAATGGAAATTTCATTAAAATTTGCCCAATGGTATTAATATCAGATTGTGAAATACGAAGACGAAGTTATAAAAAAGCAACTGCGGTATACCGCTGTTCAATAGTAATAAATCGATTAAGCAAAAACAAATCCGGGTCACAAACCAAAACCGTAGGAAACACATCGACTATCAGAGTAAAACAACGGAATAATTATTCAGCAGATTTAACAGTGCTTGTTGTTAATGATTTTTTTAACCACACTAAAGTTGTTAACTTGTTTATGAAAAAAGAATGACAAATTCAGAACTGGTTATAAAACAACGAAACGAGTTAAAAACAACTGTCATATTCTTGACCTTGAACCGGGATTTCTCGAAAAACAAAAGGGGGGTTTGTATCTACAGGTAGTTAAACCTTTCATTTGCGCAAGCATATATCAATTTGTATATCAAAACTAAACAAACACGTCAGTATGGCATGTTCAAGTATTCATAGTGATTCAAAACAAAACTCCTTTAGTATTTTTTCTAGCTATTAGTTTTTGTCGAGCCTTCAACTTTAGTCGAAAAAGCGAGACATAGCGATCCTACATTCCGTCGGCGTCGTCGTCGTCGTCGTCGGCGGCGGCGTCCACAAATATTCACTCTGTGGTTAAAGTTTTTGAAATCTTAATAACTTTCTTAACTATCCTTGAATTGTACGAAATTTGGACAGAAGCTTGTTAATGTTCATAAGATAGTATCCAGAAGTAAATTTTGTAAAAATAAAATTCCATTTTTTCTGTATTTTACTTATAAATGGACTTAGTTTTTTCTGCCAGGAAACATTACATTCACTCTGTGGTTAAAGTTTTTAAAATTTTAATAACTTTCTTAAACTATCCTGGAATTGTAAGAAACTTGGCCAAAGGCTTGTTTATGATCAGAAGATAGTATTTAGAAGTAAATTTTGTAAAAATAAAATTCCATTTTCCCCGTATTTTACTTATAATGGACTTTGTTTTTCTTCCAGTTAACATTACATACAGTCTGCAATTAAAGTATTTAAAACATTTTTAAGATTCTTAAACTAGCCTGGATATTTACCAAACTTGGACAGAAGCTTCTGACAATCAAAAGATAGTATCGAGAGGAATAATTTTATTGATTTTTGTCATCATTTTTGATGAGTGTGTGATTAACAGCAAAAGTAGGCGAGACACTGGGTTCCGCGGAACCCTTACAAATTTTTCTAATATTTATTACATTTTGAGACATAAAAGAAGACGGAAAAGGCGCGATGTTTACATTTAACGCAGGAAGCATACATACGATGTCATCCTGTTTATAGTTGCCAACGACGAAAATATCTTTCGCGGGACTTTTACACCGAAATAGTAAGTGAAATGGACTGATTTGTTTATTTGATAGAATAAGGATAACCATTTTGTCATTGAAGCTTGGCCTACGCAAAACTTGGGTTTTAATGTCGACAACTGAGTTTACCTGGTCGTATAAATATTGTGGACGTAAAGGAACAGCCAATTTTGCATTTTATCAGTAAAAAAAGTGTAATCCTTCTAAATTAATCAATTAATTGCACACGGTCATGTTTTTCATTGACTGTTTATGACATCTTTACACAAAATCCATTGGGCGTTGGATATGCAATGATGAATACTTTAGCTGAGATACATGGTTTTCTTCATTTGTTCTTACTGACTTCGAACATGCTATCAGAAGATGCAAGTACTCTCAGATCTATACTTAGCGTCGTTTTTATTTTTAGGAATGAGGTATTGATAAATACCCTGCGAAATCTGTGTGTGTTTCGGTTTGATTTTTTTCTGCTTTGTTACGATCTGATGAGGTAAGCCTTTTCCAATATATTTTTATAGTTTTTTCTTTTGTTGTTCTGTTTCATCACTCTCCAAGATTATGGGAGGGTTGAGCGCTCACAACCATGTTTAATCCCGCCACATTCATGATGTGCCTGTTATTAATCTGATCATATTATTTTAATGACATTATTTTCGTGCTTAATATTATCTGCAATGATTATAGAACCTAAGCTACATTTCTTATCTGTAAATTTGCATATTTGTATTTCCCGACGACATTACATTTGTATAGTACTTAAGGCGGTAATGTTAGTTTAGTCTGTGTATGTCGATAAGAACCCTAACTATTACTGAAATAGATATATCTGTATTGTAATACATGATCACTACCTTTGTTGATTGTTAAGTAAGATCGTATGAACGTATTATTATGGAAAGTTATATAAAGATCAATTATAAGTTATAAAATGACTTTTCTATTTTTCCGTTGAAATCCATATCAGTATAAGGCGCAGTTTGGCTACCTAGCCTTCGTGTTTTTACTTTGGTTGGTAACAAATTCAATCTATTGTTAAAAAATATTCAAAACCAACTGTTTCTGTAACCAGTATGCTTTAATGTTTTTGTAATTTATTATATATCTTAGTTGTATTGATATCTTCAAACAATTTGTATTTTCTTTTACTCCAGAGTAAATGTGTTATATTTTGATAATGTTAGGTGTGTAATTATGATGAATAATATACAAATCATGAATAAAGAACCCTAGAACTCAGATGCCTTTCTTAAATTTGCTGAACCAGAAAATAAGACTTTTGCTCATAGGTGTTCTTACCATTAGAACGTTCACTGTCTGTATGTTCTTCTTCATTTGTTTCAAAGAAATCTAAAAAAAAAAGTAGTATTAAATTGGTATGATAATGTTGTATACTCGTTGTCATAGGCCAAATAGACATGTAGTATTTTTTTTAGGTGGAAACGCTTATTTTAAGTAGGATTAACTTTATATTTATTACATATTCTTTTAAATATGGTGATTATAGAAAAATACAGGCAACTGATTTTGACTCTTAGAGGAAAGTGTATTGGTAGGAGAAGGTCCTGGAATTAAATTTAAGAAACTCCCTCAAGAAATGAATCTAACTGATTGAATGATGAAACTAAATAGTGTTATTTACTGGCTGCTTCTGTATTGGCCCTATTATAGATTCCAGGTATTCTGTGTTGGAACCAAGACTCGAAGATTAGACGGCCAATACAGCTGATCGATAGTTTTTTAACAGGACCAATGCATAAACATTTCCAGTAGAATAAACTAAGGAACTAATCGTATCTGAAAATGTCTTTCGAATTCACGTCCGTGGATTTTTTGTCAAGATTGTCCGATGCAATTTCTGATTTCGCGTCCAAGTATTTAATAGTGTGCTATTACAATTCATATGATCTATCAAATATAAAGTAGCTAGGAAGAATAGATCCGACAGTTTAACCATTCTTGCTCTTTTATTGTCTGTGTTCTGAAGATTGATCAATCGAAATGAAACAACGATTCGTCCAAAGTTAAGTAAGGCGTATGAAATTTGTTCACTAACTTTCTTCGATCTTGTTTTTCAACGAAACACAAATGCGGGAAATAGTATTTATACCAATATTTACGTTCCATAAGACCAAAATAAAACATGCTAACAAAACAGTCCGGATGACTTTGCAAAACAGACAGGTGAAAATTACTAAAGGAGCATTCAGACTCATAAGTTTTAAAAAAGAAAAAGAACCAACAGACAAACAACAGTACACAAAATACAACATATAAAGCAAAAGACTGAGCAACACGAATCTAACAAAAACTAGGGATGATCTCAGGTGCTCTGGACGGGTAAGTAAATCCTGCTCCACATGTGACACTCGTCATATTACTGAAGTATATACAAACCCGGTGACAAGTCTTACTCAATAGGTCACACAGTGGGAAATGTGATGGAATCGTAGTTCAAAAACTATAAATCTACTGGTGTGAGTGTCCGTTAAATTTAAAAAAAAAACTTGGAACTCTTCGTTTGATGGTTTCCCTCTTAGCAGCAACCCTCTATTAAGGATATAATGATAGGAAATACAAGTCCTGGAATATCCTATCAATTGGGAGATATATACTCCGTATGAAGACGCTGCCGGAATGCTGCTAAATATAAATGAAAAGTTCACAGTTGGAAAAATGAAATCAATAGTTTTGTCGTTAAGTTTTGTTTTCAACTGACTATCATTGTTAATTTCTAAATGTAAGTCAAGAAATGAGAAAGCCATAACTGTTATATCCGTTATCTCATTTCGTAAGGATAGATGCGTTCAACAGAATTACCAAATTTAAATTATTTAGAACAACACCTTTGTATCGGAAATTGAAGTTTAAGGATACTGCTAACTTCTTTTATTTCTTTCGAAAGAAGTGCCAGTATGAAGTCAGCCTCATCTATACTATTAAACGAGAAGACCTCATTTTGTGTGTTGCTTTTCTTCCTTCCACAATAAATTAACCATCATGCCTCTGTGTTCTTTAGGTAACATGCATAGTCGCATTTGTCATCCGTTATTTTGGGAGAAAAACGACAAAATAGGTGTCCGGATATTGTTTCCGTTATCAGACTGACTTTTAGTCATAGATAAGACTTCCGGTTTTAAACATGTACAAGAACAAACAATCGTATGATAGATTACAAAAATGAAAAATGAATAAGCCAATCAGAGCGTTCTCAATATCATGGTTTTGAGATCGCAAGAACCACAACTAGTATACCTCCTTAGAGACAATTATGTTTTCGCGTTTATCCACATGTAAACTACGATTATACTACTATAACATACAGAGGCTCTCTGTATTATGTCTACTTTTTTCTGAAATATTTACTATCTAAGGGGTCATACCAGTTGCATATATATATTGAAATAAGAAAAACATGTGGAAACAAGAATGTGTCCATAGTATACGGATGCCACATCGGCACTATCATTTACTATGTTTTGTGGAACGTGAAATGGGGTAAAATCACTAATTTGGCATTAAAATTAGAAAGATCATATCATAGGGAACATATTTACTAAGTTTCGAGTTGGTTGGACTTCAACTTCATCAAAAACTACCTCGACAAAAACTTTAATCGTAAGCGGGACAGACGGACGGACGAACGGACTAGAAAACATAGGGTAGAGATTAGAGGGAGGCAGGCAGGACTCATTCGGGACTTCGGGATCGGGTGTTTTTAAGCTCGGGATTTCGGGATTGATCTTTACGGGATGCGGGAATATTTTTTTTAATTTCGGGATGTCGGGATATGAATTTCGTTAAAATACGCACCTCGGGATTTCATGTTTTTAAGCGCGAGATTTCGGGATCAGGGCCCCTCAGACCACCCCTCAAATAAGCCTTAGTCATTTATACGGGATTCAAATCCTACCATTGGCATGCTAATAGGGCTCTCAAAAGGAAAAGCACTGATGGATTGTCCTAGAAGCACATTTTATTAGAATAATAATGGTCTATAAGCAGTTTCATTTATTTTAGGTTTGAAGCGGTGCAAATTTTTAATTTAATTTGACTTTTACCAAAAAATGCACTGTAGCAAAGGGGAAGAATAATTGTGGTATAAGGCCAGAAACACGAAAAATAATTGAATTTAACAGAAAGGAAATACATAATGGACTTCGGAAAAAAGGGAGAGGGCTTTTGATACCTTATATGAAATTCTCCAGTCATAATATCTTTTACAAAAATTCATCCTACAACAGTTTACAAGCTGTACATGCCCGCGATTTCGTGGGTGTGTTCTAGTATGAATAAAGCAGCAAGTAAACAAGGAGAGGAGCATAGTCAGTTTCAATATGATTACCGATTGTATGTTGAAAAACACATCCTTAAAAGGCAATAAATGTATTTTCGAATGTTTTAGCATGCAATCTTGTTCAAGCCACATTTCGTATAGGTATTTTCACACCCCTCGAAGGATATTTAAAATGACACACGAATTGACAGGATAAGAAAATGCATATAATGCATATGTAACAGGTTACAAGACAAACAGAATATGACAGTAATGTTAAAAGCTTCAGCCATTTCTCAGTTGACATCAACACATGGTTAAGGGGGCTCGCGGGTATAAATCTTTTTTTTTAATATAGAATAATAAACTAGAGGCTCTTAAGAGCCTATGTCGCTCATCTTGGTCTATGTGCATATTAATCAAATTACACAGATGGATTCATGACAAAATTGTGTTTTGGTGATGGTGATGTTTTTGTAGATCTTTATTTACTGAAATATTTGCTACTTACAATTTTCTCTACCTACAATAAACTTGGCCCTTTCGTTACAGAGGAAAATATTTTGTAAAAATTCATGAAAATTGTTAAAAATTGAATATAAAGGGCAATAACTCCTTAAGGGGTCAACTGACCATTTTGGTCATGTTGACTTATTTATAGATCTTACTTTGCTAAACATTATTGCTGTTTACAGCTTATCTCTATCTATAATAGTATTCAAGATAGTAACTAAAATGGCATTTTATTTTTAAATTACCAATTGGGGGACAGCAACCCAACAACCAGTTGTACAATTCATCTGAAAATTTCAGGGCAGATAGATATTAACTTGATAAACAATTTAACTGCTTGTCAGATTTGCTTTCTAAAATGCTTTGGTTTCAAAGTTATAAGCCAAAATCCACATTTTACCCCTTTGTTCTATTTTAGCCATGGCGGCCATCTTGGTTGGTACCAATGTCAGATTTGCTCCAAATGATTTGGTTTCAGAGATATAAGCCAAAATCTACATTTTACCCCCATGTTCTATTTTTAGCCATGGCGGCCATCTTGGTTGGTTGGCCGGGTCACCGGACACATTTTTTAAACTAGATACCCCAATGATGATTGTGGCCAAGTTTGGTTAAATTTGACCCAGTAGTTTCAGAGGAGAAATTTTTTGTAAAAGTTAACAGACGACGAATGCAAAGTGATGAGAAAGCTCACTTGGCCGTTCGGGCCAGGTGAGCTAAAAATATAAGGCTCCGATTTAAAAAGATATTTCAATTTTAATGCCAAAAAATGGCATTTTTGCACCAAAGGGAGATAATTTGGAGCTTTTTCAATGATATAAAGCATTTTAAAAGTCAGCTGGGGCCAAACCGGATAGAGAAATACCTAAGATGCAGATTAAATGGTTGCAATCACTGTGATGATAAAGAGCGGGTCCTTATTCAGTGAACTCCTTTTGCCTCTACAAGTAACAACAAAAAATAAAGGAGTAGGTCCGGTAAGGGCTGATTTTGGCCTCAAATTTCAGGTTCATCTAACGATAGATTTTGGACGCTTTTTAAACACTTAAATGTCTATTTAAATTGATTTGATTAGTTTTTGTGAAAGATTTTAACTGGTTTTGTCATTAAAAACGCTCCGATTCAAGCTTTAATATGAAAAATCTATCAAATATGCCAAAAAAGGTCACTTGTGTTTTTGTCAAAAATGAAAGTGGCCGCATCAGTGTGCATCCTCAACCTTTATATATGTTATGTATTATCATCAAATACAACTTACATTTAAATATTATGGATGAACACGAATGCGGTCACTTTCATTTAAGTCGAAAACCGTCTCAAATTTAACTAAAATGCTAAAATTGTGAAGATTTCAGTAATTTAGCACGACTTTATGATGTTAGTACACGATATATGTACATGGTATCGTCAAAAACAGCCTATATTTATGTAGCAGAAGCATTCTTCTTTCCAATAAATAGCTTAAAGATTACAGTTTCACAACTTTGTAAAACTGCTATATTTTGGGGCCAAAAGGGGGTCTTACTGAACCTTCTCCTTTAAGTTATAGTTTAAATGTAATGGACTGAGTCTTGTGGCTTTCAAACATTACAGGGGTAAAGAAATATAACTCGTTCCACAACCTCCGAAAGCCACCGAAACAATGTAAAGATAATGGCACTTGTTATGATAGTTATACCTGTATGGAAGTCGACCCATATAAACCAGAGGGTAGATGATTCATATATTTTATCAAAAACTATTTGATATTTCTCATAGAGGTAGATGACGAACTAAGATTTTTGAATAATCAAATAACACTTTATTTTTAATTTTGTAACTGTGTGTGTTAAAGTTAAGGATATCATATTGTAAAAGTATAGATTTCCGTTCTACAAATAGACTTGAGAGACAAAATAAACGAAGAAATCAAAATCCGAGGACTCTTTTTATGTGTCTAGAACGCATGTCCAAATATATTGTGATCTCAAGATCGAACTCTAATAAGATAAAGGAAGAATGGGGTATGAGTGCCAATGAGACAACTCTCCATCCAAGTAAGCTTCAAAGCGTACTTAGCTTAGGTAAAATTAATGTTGTATTCGAATGGTGTAGATCTGTCAGTCTTCAATAGAGTTAATACATATAGAAATGTGCTGGAAAATCTAAATTACAAATCTAGACACAAAAGACAAATCATTATGAAGCCAACTTAACTATGAACTTTCATTATGAGGTATCCCTTTAAATTTAATAAAGCTATTTTCGACCCCACAAAAAGCTAAAGATAAAGATTTCATTTCTATTTAAAAACAAATGTGCGCCTTCTATTTTGTAACATATTTACAAATCGGGTCAGCTATTAACCCCCGAAATATTAAATGCTGTTATCAAACAGATAATATAAACGAATAACTTTCCGTCAAGCTCTCTTATCTGCCTGAAATTGCTACAAGAGGTAGCAAAAATATTTCTTTTATATTAACTTTTTATTTTCTTAAAAGTAATGGTTGTCTTACCATCAATAATTTCATCACTTCCATCTTCTTCACTTTCCGCGTACGCTGTTTTTGTTTCCATGAATATTGGTTGCTGATTTTTTTTGTCCACTACAACATAAGGGCGAATAATGTTGATGTTATTATATTTTTCATAGTTTTAACCTTCTACAGTCTCATTCACAGTTAATGCGGGGTTTACACATTGCCGATTATTGCTCCCGTTTGAGATCAGACAGCGATACGACACGAAATGTAAAAAGTCGGAATACTATCCTTAATTATCTGGAATGTCCTATCATTGTCTGAATGCAGTCTTTTAAATTCGTAACAGATTCCTACGGGTCGAGAAGGGTCCGAATAGTTCGGCGAAGCACCCCGACAGTTATATGCGTCACGTAACATTCGGGGATTTTAACGAGAGAAATTTATGTATTACTGAAAAATTATTACACCAGGGTTTTCGATATCACAAACTAGTCAAAACATTTACTAAATTTTATCATCGGTATATGGACATCATTCGTAAATATAGCTCAACATGCAGACTTCTTATAGAGAGCCCAGGTGGTCGTGTGGTCTAGCGGGACGGCTGCAGTGCAGGCGATTTGGTGTCACGATATCACAGTAGTATGGGTTCGAATCCCAGCGAGGGAAGAACCAAAAATATGCGAAAGCAAATTTACAGATCTAACATTGTTGGGTTGATGTTTAGACGAGTTGTATATACATTATGTACACAGCCATGTATCACCATCATTGATGGCGATCCGATGGATACATCTGTTGTAGAGTTGTAACTGACTCAGACGTACTTATATATATATATATATATATATATATATATATATATACGTTCAGGTATTTCACATCCAATTTTTTATGGAAATATTCTTTATAAAGCACAAAGGTGTCAGTATTCACCTCAAAAACTAACAAAACCTTTGAATAGACTTATTAAGAAGGGATATAGTTATAGTTGTCAGGTCATTAAAGATTGCATATTTTGGCGTTAATATTGATTCACTTATAGGGTCTTTGCATCGGAACTAAACACATTTATTCAAAAACCAGTTGTTGGCATGACACGGGTTATGTTCTTCTCATATATGTTATGATGGTATGATACTAAACCCTTAACGGGAAGGATTGTGCCTGATGTTCATATAATGAAAACATAATCTTTCAGTCAGTTTAATTGAAGTTTGGAGCTGGCATGTCAGTTAACTGCTAGTAGTCTGTTGTTATTTATGTATTATTGTCATTTTGTTTATTTTCTTTGGTTACATCTTCTGACATCAGACTCGGACTTCTCTTGAACTGAATTTTAATGTGCGTATTGTTACGCGTTTACTTTTCTACATTGGCTAGAGGTATAGGGGGAGGGTTGAGATCTCACAAACATGTTTAACCCCGCCGCATTTTTGCGCCTGTCCCAAGTCAGGAGCCTCTGGCCTTTGTTAGTCTTGTATTATTTTAATTTTAGTTTCTTGTGTACAATTTGGAAATTAGTCAGACGTCGCGTACGGTGTTGGTGTTAGTTTTGGTAACGTTAGTTTGACGTTATTTTTCATGCATTGTATAAATAACGTCGTACTTTTTTTTATTTCGTGCAGCTCAATCATACAGCATAATTTATATGAGCGGTTTGCTTGATTTGCTACGTATAGAACCGAAATGCAAAAGCGGCACATATTTTTATTAAGTACAGTTAAATTAAAACGGAAAAAATAATATTCATTTACATTAGTATCCCCTTGGAGCAAAGATATTTTCTCTTTCTTTTGATTGAAACAGGATATTAAAAAAAAAAGTTTAAACCACTGTCTTTTCTGCTGCTTTTTCTTTTAGTTTAAACATATTTATTTATAGTGGATTGGGAAACAAGTTATTACAACTTATATTAATCCGTTTCCACTTTGAGGGTGCGAGTGCTTCCTTGTAGCCTTAGCCTGCTCTTTTCGAAATCTAAAAGGGTGACTTTTATGTGCAAGTGATATTGCTCTCTCTTAATAAAACACGGGTCAGTCATTTATCGCCCCCTTCTGACGGACTATCATTGTTTCACAAGACCATTATACTCGCAAATGGTGCATGTCAAGGGCTTATTCTTTTATCCGCTTTTGATAATTTCCGAATAAATTTTTTATTAGTTGAATCGTTTGTTTCATCGCCTGAATTAAATGTTAAAAGAATCAACAATTGAAAGCAAATTCAAAATTAACAATAAAATTAATTTCATAAAATTTGCCAATTTCATAAGCAAAAAGAAATTTAATCTCAACGATGAACAAGAAAACAGATGGGCGCAGATAATTTTAGCGCAAAACTACTAGGGGACATTTTAGCGCAGACATTAGAGCCCATTTTAGCGCAGGATTAATCCGTT
Organism: Mytilus galloprovincialis; assembly: GCF_965363235.1. Classification (NCBI taxonomy): domain Eukaryota; kingdom Metazoa; phylum Mollusca; class Bivalvia; order Mytilida; family Mytilidae; genus Mytilus; species Mytilus galloprovincialis. Next base: position 126,678,578 of record NC_134838.1, on the reverse strand, counting down.
CAGCTGTATTTTCGATAGCCCATTTTAGCGAAAACTTTCCTAGTTGGATAATACTAAAACCACGAGCATTAATTTATGCTGGTTTAATATTAAAGTTGTATGTATATATATGTTCACTTTGGTTCATCATGGAAATAAAAGTAATTCTATAGTTGTCACTCAGCTATTTACGTTTTTCTTGATACTATCATCAAATTGCAAACAACACCAATGTATAGGCGAATGTGCACCACATTCTAGACAAGATAAAGAGAAAAATTTGTTCCTACTGCAACTTTATCAAAAGTATTGTACTGATTGTGCATGGGTTTTCTCTTTTAGATCTCGCGCATGGGTCTTTGTTTTTTAATGAAAAGTGTGCAAACAAAATAAATATTGAAACAAATATATAAAGAAAAATGCAAGGGTGAACTTAAGGATGTTTCATTAATCCTTGTATGTGCCCATCGAAATTGATAAAGAAGCATGCCAGCATTTTTTATGCTTGCATGTTCCTATGTCCCTAGAAACACACTATCCATTCTTTCTGATTTGAAAATGTGCAATATAAATTGATCCTTTTTCTATTTTAATCGTTCGTTCTAAAACACCAGGTCCCATGTACTGAATAGAGAACATTCAAACTAGTCCCCCAAACTGCCTCAAATAATAGATAAAAGGGGAGGGAGAGGGTTTCAGAAACATTAAACCTGTTAAGAAAGTTTTGAATAAGCATTCAATGACATATGTGTCGCTGGACGTCAGATAAACAATGAATCAATACACAAAAAAATGCGCCAATTTGGGTTACGCAATGTTTCAACCAATCTCATTATTATAATTAAATCATACTATTGGTAGAGAAATTCACAATTTGTTATATCAAATTGACAATTTGTTATTTCTAATTGATAATTTGTTATATCAAATTGATAATCTGTTATCTCAAATTGATAATTTGTTATATCAAATTCATAATCTGTTATATCAAATTCATAATCTGTTATATCAAATTCATAATTCGTTATATCAAATTGGAAAAAGTTAATTAGCATGGCACGTAAAGGCTTCCGCAATTTTCGACTTAGGCACTACATGTCAAGTTTTACAGAACGTAACGTCAAAACAAGTAAAAAAGCATGGTGTGACATTATGACTAGACAAAAGTAGTCGCTGACTGTGTCGTTAATACTTCCGACATGTGATCGAAAATGGGTTAAAAAAAATCCCTGAACGGTAGATTTTAATGTTCTATAGTATTTTTTGTGCTTTTATAATTTCAAATTCCCCCCCCCCCCTTTCCAAAACTGTATAATATGACTTATCATACTTGTAACAAAAATGTAAAAAACGGCGTTTTGTGACATTTTGACTAGACAAAAACAAAATGATCGCGTTTATTTTTTTTCAATGTTTTCTCTCAAAACTTCGACACAATTTTTGTTCATACAATTAAAAAAAAGTTTTCACGTTTGAAGTAAATTTCATATCGTAGAAAAGACTGCAACTGCCTATTACTTTTCATAAGACACTTAACAAATACGCTAAAACGTCAGAAAACGGCGAGTGTGACATTTCAACGGATTTAATAAAATGAACAATTTAGGACATAGTTTAAACAACACTTACTAATTGAAGACATAGAAAGTTGTATATTTATTGTATAATTTTGACAAAGGAAGGGTGGATATGTAAATTGTGGTTTGGATCTGCAGCATTCGTTCAAATTTTAAAGAGCTCCAAAAAATATGCGAGATTTGGGTTTTGTGACAGAAATACAAATTTCAAAAAATCATTAATTCTGCCACGATCTTTTAAAATGTTGTAACACAACTTTTTTATTTTTTTCCCTTATTATATACGGAATAAAAAGATATATCATTTTCGGAATAATCTATTTGAATTACCTTTAAAGATCACTCTTAACTTCACCCCTATCAATATTTTTTTTCAATTTTCGACTTGACCACAAAACAAAGTGAACTTTTCGTCCTGGTCAGACGCGTCCAGTTAACGATGACGTCATAAATAAAACATACACCATTAACACCAAAGACTACTCTTGCTAGGAGTACAACTTTTTTCTAATAAGTTTAAAAAATGACAAGAATAACTTCAAAGCAACGCTGATCATATGTCGCGGTGTTACGTGTCTACACGCTCAAAATCAGTGTTATTAGGGATCATTCGAGTAACAAAATGAATAAAAGTATTGATTTTAAGGCATATTCCATTTCTTCTTTTAATTACGCACATTTTGGTATATACATTTATATAGTTATCAATTCCGAAACTTCTAACAAATTCAATAAAGGCGAACTGGAAAGCAAAACCCGTATTATCACCAACACCGTACGCGAACTAGTATATATTTGTTTAGGGGCCAGTTGAAGGACGCCTCCGGGTGCGGGAATTTCTCGCTACATTGAAGCACGGTTGGTGACCTTCTGCTGTTGTTTTTTTCTATGGTCGGGTTGTTGTCTCTTTGGCACATTCCCCATTTCCATTCTCAATTTTATCAAACTCAGCCGATTTTGTGTAGTCGGATCATAATCGTGCCTATGTAGTGACAGATTCTGCTGTATCGGATCAAAATCCTAACGATTTTCTGTGTATTCCGGACGGTGTCCTGTGGAACGGGAATGATTTGGAGAAATATTTCAGTGCTATTTTCTGCCGATTGAGTTCAGATTGCATCCAGATCTTTTCGATTGCGAACTGTTGTTGCCGAAACCGTTCCGGAACAGTCCCGTTATTAATACGAAATTCGTCAATGATACCCACGTCAGAGTCCCGACAATTACAGAATACAATACGACTGAGACCAGACAAAGCCGTTTGTAATGCGATAGAGCGGACCGTGATAGGATTACGTTCCGACAGTACCCGATCATCCCGAGTATGCCGACAAATTTCGACGGGATAACTTCCGTCAGCGTCGGTTCACTGTCTGGTCACTGTCGTATCTCTGTCGGATTACATTCGGTAGAATCGGGACGTAGTCGTGCCAGACTCGGTCGAATTTTACCAGGAGAAAGATACAAATTGGATTGGAATCGGATTGAGAACGGGATTATCGGGATAAATTCGCTTGGAAACGGTTGAATATCGACGCTTCCTTAACAATATCTGATTGTTGTCGTGATTAAATTATTTGTTTTACAAATTTTAATTAAAGTTTGAATTTCCATTCACGGTTCACAGGATCTTGATCAGAATTTTGACAAATTTTAATCGGGAATGGTCCTGTCAAGAACGGCAGTAAAAATCGTGAATGTGTGACCCCAGCTTAAGGTAGAAGTAGCTACTGCAATTATTATCAAAGGTATCAGATTAATAACAAGACGCGCAGTTCGTCTGCATAAACTCATCACTGACGCTCAGATCAATAACGTTGGAAAACCAAAACGAAAGCGAAGTTAGAGAGCATTAAGGACCCAAAATTCCAAACAGTAGTGTCAAATACGGCTATGTAATCTATGCCTGGGATAAGAAAATCATTAGTATTCCGAACAATTTAACCTTTCGCAAACAGTAAATTTGTAAATTGTATATAATTGATATTCATTTCAACATGGGTTTGCTGACTGACTACTGGGCTGGTGATACGCACGCAGACGAAACGTCCACCGGCAGTGGCATCGACCTAGTGGTGTAAATAATTGTCAAAGGTACCAGGCTTGTAATTTGATACGCCACTTTGCGCGTTTCGTGTACATAAAACTCATCAGTGACGTTCAGATAAAAAAAAGATAGAAAGCCAAAACAAGTGTAAAGTTGAGCTAGAGCTCTGAGGACCAAAAGTTCCAAAAAGGAGTGCCAAATACGGATAAGGTAATCAATGTCTTGGATAAGAGAAACCTTAGTATTTCGAATATTTAAACTTTTACAAACAGTTAATTTATAAAAATGAAAATTGAAAATAACAGAATGGTATGATGAACGAAGGTGTCCGATTTAAGCCATTACGCCAACCCAACACCAACAAAAACAACACAAGACTGTCAGAGGTCAATTAATGGTCTACAACAATAGACTTATATATATATATCTATAATAGTTCAGAATAAATCAACAGGAAATGTCTGGGAATGCCAGTGCAGGTAAAATCGAATGACAATATATTCAGGCTTAAATTAAAACTTTTTTGGGGGGGGGGATAATCGATCTATAGTATTTCACCAACCGCTAGAGTGAATATTTTATTATGTGTTAACAAGTTAATTATGAGTTAAGAACATCCAGTAGTTCGTGCATTCAGGAGTTCAAATAAATCAGACACGATGTATTTGCTTAACATTTGTAGACGAAACGCGCGTCTGGCGTATATACTAAATTTAGTCCTGATATCTATGATGAGTTTATTTACCCCTAAAGACAGGAACGTCTGTGTTTTTATTCCCTCTCACCAACACAATTTATGGCAATGTATAGAACTGCTATTAAATGTGCAAACAGTACGAAACACTCTCAACTAAATGAAAACGATGGAAATAATGTCAAAACAATTTACTGTTTATGAGCTATTTATTTTTCCATTGTCACCAATCTCGATGTTAGGACATTTTTGGAGAAAAAAATACACACGAATACAAATTCAGAAACCATGCATGCTAGAAAAACTGTGAATATATTTTTCCTGTATCTACAATTATAACTATACCCGTTTTTTCTTACATTAATATATATATATATGAAACCGTTAAAACAATATCAGTAATCAATACTGAAAACGATTGAGGATAAATCGACTAAGATAATACATATTACGGCTACATATATAACCTCATTGGTTGATATCTTTGGCGGAAGTACATGTGATACATCCTCATTCTTTCAATATCCAAGCTGTGGGAAGGTCGTGCTCCACGTGTTGTCGGCAAAGTAACTATATTCTTTAACTTTTACTTACATTTGCCTTGGTGGCAATATAGCCTTGGTGGCTTTAAGACCTTGGTGGTCATTTATATATACCTTGGTGGCAAAAGACTTAGGTGGTCATTTATATATGCCTTGGTGGCAATAGACCTAGGTGGTCATTTTTATATGCCTTGGTGGCAATAGACCTAGGTGGTCATTTTTATGATTTTTTACATTTGCCTTGATGGCAACAATGAATTAAAAATACTAGCCTTGGGAGCGTCAAGACCTTGGTGGTCATTTATATTCGCCTTGGCGGCTTCTTGATAGAACTAGATGGTAATGTTTGACCTTGGTGGCAAACTGATGTTTTGGGATTTAGACCTTATGTAGTTATTATCAACCCAGGTGGTCAATTGTTATGCCGTGCGTCGGTTAAACGCAGGGAAAAGTGCTATCGCTATATAAAATATATGTGGAAGTGGGGGCTCTGGCCATTTTGGAAAATTGTAGTTGAAAGGAGAATAATACAATTGTTTATAGGTTAAATAGTTTCTTTTGTTACTTTTGACTGTGTTGTGGACTTTTCATTTATTTTTACATCGTACATACTGATAGAAATGCTATTTAAAGACTTTGTTAGAAAAGAATAGAATTATTGAGAAAGTGGAATAATTTAGTCTGACATGTCACTTGATATTCATGTTTTTTATCTGAGTGATGTGTATTGAATTATAAGGTGTCTTCGTCGAGGTCCGCGTTCAGCGGTCTGTTTGATTGTACATAGAATTGAATAGAATGTTTTTGTTTTCAGATGGTGTTACCTACAGCTTTGACAGGGTGACGAATGAAGGAGAAGTAATATGACATTGCACGATGATTTATGTCAATGAGTTTGAACAACCTTTTTAAAAGGAAAGGATTTTTTCTAATCAGAATATGGTGAGAACAAATTGCAAATGAAACTACACTAAATTATGTATGTCTGTGTTGAGAAAGGCAGAAGATGCCAATATGGCACGGTACTAAAAAAAAAAAAAAAAAATCTGTGATGGAAGCAGCTTTATGTTCACATGAACCTATTTAAAAGTAATGCTAATAATTTTTCCGTAATTTCATGATGTTTTCTATTGGATGTGTAATTAATTTCATTGATGTGTTGAAATATGTCACAAAATCTTTTTGTCATGGGAGATTAAATAATGGTTGCAATATTTTTGTTTTGTTTTGTTTTATCTAAATTAATAAATAAATATAATGTTGAATGATTTTGTATACTAGTACAAATGTATACTTAAATTTAATGTATGGTTAAATTTTTTAATTTAAATTTCTTTGTCTACAGTTCGAGGGACACTGATTCCCTAGTGGTTTTCCACGTGGATTGTAGGCAAAGGGATTTTTCCTTTTCAAAGTGTGACTAATGCTGTCTTTAGTACAAATACACAATTTGTTATTGGTTAATATATTTTCAGTAGACATGTGAAGAATCGAGTGGAAATACAATTGTCAATGTTCCTGATTATGAAGTAAAGAATGTGTTTGATTCAACAACAGTAAAGAAAGAGACAAGCCAGCATAGTTTACACTTGGAGGTTAAGTCCCTTTGCTTACAAGCTTTCCACATGCTGAAGATGTTATTAGAATAATGACAATGTTCATTTTGATATGAGTTCATTGCCTTAACTCAACTTTTAAGTCTGTATGTGGTCAAATTCATGAGAATTTATTGAATTATGAACGATTTATAAAGAACTGTTTACATGCATCTTTAAATGTTTAGAAGTGTTTTAAAGTAATTTTAAAAGGAATAATATTTCATAAAAGTGTTGAATTTGTTTTGAGTATTGGGAATACTATTCCTTAAGGGAAAGCCTTGCTAGTGGTATATTTTGAGATTGGCCTGCAAATATGCTGTATGGACTATAGAGTTTTCTATGCCCATAACTTAACATGAACTGGATGCAAGATTATATCAATCACTGAGGATATGTGTATAACCTCATTGGTTGATATCTTTGGCGGAAGTACATGTGATACATCCTCATTCTTTCAATATCCAAGTGGTGGTTGGTTTAAGGGCTATGTTTGGTCAGGCAATACATATTGCCTGATTGCCTGTTTGGGTTGATGAGGTTCTTGATAAGTTCCCCTCTCTCCCACCCATAAGTACCAAAATGTGGATATGTTTTTATATTTATATTTCAATGTTGGTTTTACATGTATGCATTTTCGGTTGATGAGCACGAGACAACATTAGAAAAACATGAGCATTACCATGGGATCATGTTGACAAAACAAACCTTTGCTTTATCGATTTTCAAGGGAAAGGTCAATTAGGGCAAGTGTATTGGCATGTTTGTGTTTGCTTTTTCATTACAACGGTAAAAATAATATTATATATCTCGGATGACAATAATGTTGATTATAATGCTTCATTTTATGAGCTCCAGAGTATTTTTATAACTGAAAAACAACTGTGCACTATATCCAGTGAGCTCTTCTGCATTGCATCGTGCATGGTAGTCCACATTTGGGTTTCTGAAACGTTAAGATATTATCTTGTATTCGGTTCTTTCCTCTAGAGTTTTCTATGCCCATAACTTAACATGAACTGGATGCAAGATTATATCAATCACTGAGGATATGTGTACTGTTGAATTGGAACTAATACTAACTTCATACAAAAAAATCTTCGTTTCTGTTTTCATATTTTCGGAAATGGCACGAAATTAGATGCACTCAAATTCATCGGCAATATCGAATTGTTAAAATAAAACACGCGAAAAAGTACTGTTACAGCAGTTGGCTTATATGAGACCACGTAGTACTACCACAATGTAAGGGAGTATTTCGGTTAAGTCAACTAATCTGTAAATCTTATTTTCTATAGTATCCAGCGAAATAAATCAAACCACAAGAAAAGTTGAAGCTACATGATTCCTTACTATGTCTACTTATGTTACGGTTACGTATGATGGCGGACAATGTTTCTGGTCAATATTTAGTTTGTCTCTTCTGTAATTATTCTGTATTATTCTTTGGTATTTCGTGTCTTATTTAACATATTACTAAGTTTGAAACTGAAAAACAAAGTTTCTTTTAAAGTTCAACTGCTAATTGGAGAAATCAGCAGTCCAAAAAATTGCGAGGATATGAGTAACTGTATAGATATCCGTGACTGTAATAAACGTTTACTTACCTTCTTCAACACAGCCTCTCCTCTCTCATTCGACTTTTTGTCATGTTCGTTTGGTATTTTTGTTTGAATTTCGTGTTCCTGTGGTTGACATTTTTTGTTTTTTAATTCAACTGAAAAATGGAAAAAGTATAAAAAAAAAAGATACCAAGTGCGAAATGAGTCTAATAAGACATACAACACCGTGGCTAAACGGAAATACAACAACAAATAACAAAACACTACACGGATAAATATAGATTGAGTAACACAAACCCTACCGGAAACCAGGTTTGAAAAAATACAACGCACAGAAGCTCTACCCAAGATATTGAGACCCTTGTGTGATATGTGCATCATTGGAATAAAATATCAAGTCAGGGAGTAGCCGATTCGCTCTTTTCAAACCATAAGTGGTCGGTGTGATTGTCTCTGACATGGCAAAACATTTTATTTTCGGCCAATCGATGCTTGTTTTCATCGCTCGTGTACCATGTATTATTTTAATATCAATGTAGAAAAAATAATGTCAACCGAAAATAAAGCCGGTACACATCTCATTTATTACAAACAATATGTGCCGTTAGTGACTCATTGGCGTTACAAATGCTTTACAGTACTTCAATTCATTGATTTGTTGTTCAAACGCAATATATTATTTCGTTTAAAGTCGACAGCATTTGACTTACTTTCCGTTTTAAATTGTCAGCTTTCCACACGGTTTGCTGCCGTGTGTTTGAAATCACTATTCAGGCTGATATTCGGTTAAAATTAAACAAAAGAAACAAAGTTCTATTGGAGAAGGGTAAAATAAGTGGGTATAATAGAATTGTTTCCCTAAAAAATTATTGAAGGTTCATAATTTAGGATCTTATGTAGTTGTCAAATCATGGGAAAACTATGGAGATTTGAGATATTTGTAAACATTTTGATTAAAGACAAAAACAGTTAATTATGGTAGGTGCAGGTACATTTGACTCTTTAATAGTAAAAACCAAAGAATCTAACAAAAAAAAGCATAGATATGTGCATAAATTTATTATTTGTGAGCGTTAAATTTCGTTTACCCCCTGGTAACCAGTTTTTGGTAAATCCAACAATGGGCAACAATCTTAAAGAAAGAGCAAATCGGGTACAGGTGACTGTGATGTCCTGAAAACGTATGCAGCAAAACTATCTGATGCATCATTTTGCTGCAAATTCGATGGAATATTAAGTAATAATGTTGATACAATAACATTTAAACTCACTGAAATAAAACACGAAATACATGTGTCAGGTGAAATACCTTTATAATGAGTCATAACAACAAAGAATTAGTGTTAGAAAATAAAAAAAAAAAACTATGCTACTACCAATGTTAAGTTCGAACTTGTAAACATTTTAAAAGCACATGCTTTATTATGCGAAATACAGCCTGTATCTTTCCAGGAAAATATTGAATCTGAAAACTTTTTAATTTACTCTCCCTCTTTAAGAACAAGTTCAAGTCAGAACTGCTAACCTAATAACTCAGGAACTTGAAAAAAAAACTTATTCGGGATTACACCGATATATTTTCGAAAGGCGACAAAGACATTGGACATACAACTCTTGTGCAACATAAACTTAAACTTGAGTTTAATAATAAAAACATATTAGATGAATAACACCTTCAATGTTTAAAGAAGTCCGATTCTACTAACAGCAACTTATCCGAACAGGAAATGTAAGCTAATAACACAATTCTTTCTCAACTTATGTTGTCTAAGCAAGGAAGAAGGATAAGAGTCGAGAATGTGTGTGGATTTTAGACAGCCTAACCGGAAGTCTCGTCGTCTTGGCGCATACGTTATTCTCGTATTTAGAAAATACTAGACTGAAAATCAGGAAATAAGTATTTTTCTACCGTCGACAAGAAATCTGGTTATCACCAAGTCAAGATTTACGAACCACAAAACGAACGTGTACAGCTTTAACTGTAGGTCCTTTAAAATGTTTTGAATTTTGAAGGGTGCTGTTTGGATTATATCACTCGCCTGCAACTTATCAGTATTTAATGCATGAATGCTTATGAGAATTACACTTGAAAATTGCATATTCATAGCTGACAGCATAAAATATTTTAAGACCTTTGAAGAACACATGGAGAGATTGAAACTTGTTTTCGACAGAATTAGGAATGCTTGTTTGAAATTGTCATCAGCAAAATGTAGCTACTTCAAATCAAAGGTAAAGTATGAAGGCCACATAGTCTCAGAGGCAGGAGTTAAAATTGACAACACACAAAATAGAAAAAAGCACCTACAACACAAGAGAAAATTAGACAATGTTTTGGTTTTGCAGGATATCGTCGTAGATTTATAAAAAAAGACCTTAGTGAGATTTCTAAACCATTAATCGAATTAATTTCAACACCAGCTAAAAAGAACAAAAAAGAATAACTGCGCACATAAACCTTAGAAAATCGTGAAGGTCTCATTGTCAATAATAGTACATCTTCTTATTTCTATATTTACAAATAATATCACAAGATCGACTGTCTTATTCTTGATTTAAACAAAGATTTTGTGTCTTCATGCTCAATTTTTCAATTTTTGGACATCAAGAAAAATAATACGAAAAATTTATAAAACCAATATATATGTGAGCTAATTAGTTATAGGTGAATAGAAAAGAGTTAAGATGGCTGCCAATCTATAAGTGGGTTGATTTTCAGCTCTGCAGTTTTTTTGGCAATTTAAAGCTGGTTTTTTAATGAATTTATCTATGGAAATCATATCCTGATGTTTGAAATTTGATGAACTTTACAGAAATTTGATTTACTTCACATTTTGTTGAAAGTTTGATATAGTGTTGTCTGTATTACCACCATGCCTGGGGACAGTAAAGGAGTAAACACGGTACAACCAATGTTAACAGCTAAAAAGCCTAGGAGCAATGACTATAAAGACTCTGTAAAAGAAAAAAACATCCAAGCAGAACAAACGATCACATTTAAATGTGGCAAATGACAGTGTAAAAGGTATTGATTTGACTGGTATTCAAAATGATTTAAGTGAAATAAAACAATCTCTTCAGGGCACAGTTACAAATATTGACCTTACTAATGCTATTTTTAATTTGGTACAACAAAACGACTGAACAAGTTAAGTTAGTAACATTGTCCAGAAATTATTAGATCATTTTGAAGAGAAGATCACCTGTAAGTTTGAGTGTAAAAAAGGAAGGCAACTGGAAAACTTAATGATAAGTTAGATACATTGATGATTGAGAATTAGGATCTGAGGGAAAGCATCAGGGCAAAAGATAGAGTTATTGAAAACTTAGTGGAAAAGATTGGTGACAATGATAACACATCTATTAATGCATTGAAGTTAGCCAATTATAATGAGCAATACAGTAGAAAACATAACATAAGAATGCTAAACTTTCCTGAAAAAGGGGTGAGAATTTGAGAAAAGCATTTATTAAAATATTAAAGAGTGTAAAGTAGATATTGAGATATTGAGCCCAGTGATGTACTAGCCATCCCCAGAATACCTGGGAAAGATAGTTATCAGAAACCTGTCATTGTTAAGGTAAAGAATACTGAAACTAATATACGGATAATGCGACAAAAAACATCCCCGAAAAAAGTGAAATTGCATGATGACATATCACAACACAATCTTGGACTATCTGTCAAGACTTTAAAAAAGAACACTGAAAAATGGAAAATGTATGGTTTTACAACTGTAACGTGTATGCCAAAACTAAAACTAGTAGCAGAATAAGATTTGATCTATTTGACAATGTAGAAGAAAAAAATTAAAAAGAAATTAAAAGATGAAAATTAATTCGTTATCATTTTAGTCTGTTACACCTGTTAATATTTTTGGGAAAATGTACAGCTTTTATAAATATAAATAGACAGATATAAATGTAAAATATAAATACTGAAGTGTTTCATGTCAATTTAGAATTACAAAATCGGGGTAACAAACTAAAACTGAGGGAAACGCATTAAATATAAGAGGAGGACAATGACACAACATTAAAATGTAACACACACAGAAACGGACTAAGCATTAGACAAAATCCTATGAGAATAACAAATATAACATCAAAACCAAATACATGAATTTGGGATAGATAAGTACCGTAACACGTCTTATAGTAATGTGAATTCACACTCAAAAATAAGAGAAAACAAACGACACAACGGAAACACAACGTTCAAATGTAACACACACAGAAACAAACTATAATATAACAATGGCCATATTCCTGACTTGGTACAGAACATTTTTAAAGGAAAAATTGGTGGGTTGAACCTGGTTTTGAGGCATGCCAAACCTCCCTCTTTTATGGCCATGTGAAATATAACATTAAAATGACAACACAACATTACAGGAAAACAATATAAATAAATAGGAGAACATAATTGACAAAGAAACACACGAATAATAGCTAACAAAAGGGCAACAAGTTAAAAAAAATTATACGCCAGAAGTGCATATATAATGCCATACTCTTAATTAGTTTAAACATTCAATGTTGAATGAAGAAAATAATATGCGACATGTTATGTTTGTATGTGTGTATGTTTGTGTATGTCTAATATGTTACAATTGTATACTTGTACTTATGAACTTGCTGATATGTTTTATAAATCATCACTTTAGATATAATCATGGATAATAATGTAACGATATTATCAATTAATGTGAGGGGTCTTTTTCCAAACTCCAAAAAGAGGGCAGATGGTTTTGATTTGGGTAGGAGTAACAATACTTCAATAGTGTGTTTTCAGGAAACTCATAGCAATAAAGGTATTGAAAAATACTGGGAGGATGAATGGGGAAATAAGTGCTTTTTCCGTCATAAAGACAGTAAAAGTGCAGTTGTCTCTGTTATGTTTAAAAAGGGTCTGGATTTTGTGGTGCATAATTCTGTTATGGATGATAGTGGTCGTTACATTATTTTGATTATAACAATTTTTTTCACAAAGATTAAGTTTTGCATGTTTGTATGGTTGTAATACAGATAAATCTTCATTCTTTGACACATTAATGCAGAATATTTTAACCTTTAAAAACACCAATGTTTTATTATGTGGTGACTGGAATGTCGAATAATATGTTCAGGACGATCGGGATTAAGAGAGTACAAGTTAAAAGAAGAAAATCAAAAAGAGTGACCCCATTAAATCGGAGAGATGGCTAGAAGAGCCAGAGACTGAAAGATGATAATAAGAAAAATATAAATTGTATTTTGTTTTGAAAGGATTTGGACATGTATACAGTGTAAATCTTAATAATGGTCACAGTTGCCAATAGTTTGTCTATATCCACAACGAATAAGGAAATTAAAATGACAGAAAATACTATGCATTAGACATTGAAAAATAGTTAGGGTTTATTTTTTTATGTACAGTTACAATAAGTTTTTATTTAGGCAGTTGGTTTGTGCTAATATACTTAGGTTTAGAGCTATAAAACCAGGTTTGATCCACCATCTTTTATCATTAAAAATGCCTGTACCAAGTTAGGAACATGTCCATTCGTTTGATGAGTTTTATCATTTGATGTGCCATTTGCTTAGGGACTTTCAGTTTTGAATTTTCCTCGGACTTTAGTATTTTTGTGATTTTACTTTATACTAATAGCTTGAAAGAAGATAGGTAATTGTCGAAATACGGTTAATCGGTTTTTCATTGAATTGAATGATTATAAATCAAGGCGACGGGATTATAATTTTACAGCCGGACGAAGGGTATGTTAGAATCACAATTTAGACATTTTTAATACAGACATGTGTTTGTACAAATTGATATTTCAGTCTTAGATGTTTTATTAGTTTTTATTGCATTTGAACTAGCCGTCAGTAACTTGAGTCTTGGGGTTTTATTTAGTTAAAATTAGCCTTTTTGGCAATTTTATACAATCAAATTGAAAAGGATGTCTCTCAGAAAACAAAACTTTCCTCAAGATATAGTATTCTATTATTTCTTTAAATATTCAAAAACTATCTTAGTTTGACTTACCATTTTCACCACACCCTTTTTTCCCAAATTCTGTGCCAGTTCCAGTCGTTTTACTTTCATTTTTTCGTTGCTTGCCGTTTTCGTTTATTAATTCAACTGAAAAGAATAGAAATTTAATAGGACATGCTATAATCAAAAGTTTTTATTTGTTTACACTTTTTGTTATATAAAAAAGAAGATGAGGTATGGTTGCCAATGAGACAACTGCCCACAAGAGACCAAAATGAGACAAAAATTAATGATAATTTTCACAGTTCCTTCAAGAAAAAATATATTAAACCACGAATACAAGATAACAAGAAACCAAAATTATATATATGTACGTATCAACAAGATCTACAGCCTTATATAATAAACCATAGACATTAATACTTCGTTAATACTACATTTGTTGTCTAAATTATATTTCATATTTTTCTGAATTTTCATTATCAATTACTTCAATTTTGTCTTATCGATGATGCCAATATCTTTTAATTGAAGAACAGATTTTAGATTTATTTTTAAGTTATTTATCCAGACATTATACATATCTTGTGATGCCAATGGCGTTTTGTTATTTTCTATTCAATTCATAATTATCCATGCCCTTTTCAGCTATAGGATTATGTATTCCTATGTTTGAAAAGTATTTGAAGCTGTTATTTAACTTTGATGTACGACAGCTAAAACAAATAAACGTTGCAGGATTTCTATATTAGTGTCAGTATCACAAATATGTTCGTTTCTATTTGATAGTTTCATTTTTTGTAATCAATCTTTACTTTATAAAATAGTGTGCATGCCTCTGCATTGAAATGCTTTCACTTTATTTTCATTTTTTTTAAATCTCGACTAAATGTAATTTGTTTCCAAATTATATCCTCACAATTTTTTGACAGTTAAAAAGAACAGAGAGATACCTATATGGTGAACATAAAAACACATTTTATTCTTTGTGATTTTAAACCATATATATATTTCGAGCTGGAAAACAATCCTATTGTATTGATAGTTTTTATAACAATTTACGTAAAATGAAAGAACATAGATAAATTCAATATACGAAACTTACCTGATAGTAAAATTCTAATCAGAGTTATCAGTGCAAGGCATACGACAATAATTGCAATAGTTATTAGCTTCCATGTATCTGAAAAGGTAACAACAAAATCAATTTTATTTCGTATGAAAGCAGATAAAAACAGTTTTCTATGAATTAAACTTACCAATTTTTCCATTTAAGAACTTTGTAGCTGTATAAAGATTGTAAGATGTTTTTTTAAAACTGTTAATTTAATTCATATTTGCATGATTACGATACCCAAATAAAAAGAGATATTTAAAAGAGAATTGCTAGCATTTGCTAAATTGTATTGTTGTTGTTTGATTTTGCCATTTAACAAATCTAAATAAGGTAAATCGTACTGGACAGTTATGATATTGTTATGGTCGATAAAACATGAATTGTCATCTCTAGTTATTTACTCTACTCTATCAGAGAAAAAAACAGACTAAAAATAACTCAAACTTAATTATGTTCATCATTTACACATGCACTAAATGTATGAATAATAGGGTTGGTAAATAAGAAATCGTGGTTACAATAATTGGTACATATTCGTTGTCATTTGTAAAACAGACATTCCATCAAGCTCAACCAACACATAATAACGTACGTAAAATGTCTGAAGAGATGATTTAAATTTATCGAATGGAATCTTTTGTTTAAAATCTTTCTCAACACTCTATACATGAAAGTTTTGTTGTCAACCAATCATAATTGTCAATGTCATCTCGATGTAAGTTAAGATATTAGGCAGACTTAACTGTATTGGCGTTATTCTGGTTAGGTAGTTCGGTAGGATAGATCCGTTCACCATAGTCAACAACATTTAAATTATTTATTGAGATGACACCATTTTCAATCCAAAGGATTATCCTAGCTCTTTCTAATTTTCATGTGAAGCTTACTTAATGAAGTCCTTCATTTACATAGAAAAAAAAAGAGTTGGCAAGCAATAAAGCACATTTATATTCAGCAGGAATGCCGATTGTTTGTTGAAAAACACATACCTACAAATGTACAAATCTGGTCGTGTTGCTCAGTCTTTAGTTTTCTATGTTGTGCTGTGTGTACTACTTTGTCTGTTTGTCTTTTTCGTGTTTAGCCATGGTGTTGCTAGTTTATTTTCGATATATGAGTTTGAATATCCCTTTGCTTGTTTCGCCTTTCTTTGTAAATCATGAAATCAAGCTTCTTTATAGTGTAACTTCAGAGACTATTTATGAATGCATCATAGATATGTTGGTTGGTCTTTTTTTATGAAAGAAGGTTTGATCAATTTATTTAATCTTTCTCTTCAACTGTTTTTTCCCTGATGTCTCATCCTCGTTGAAATTTATATATATATACATTTATAACAAAGGAAGTAAAATAATATGTTTTTGTTCCAAACAAAAAATTCGAAATAGTCAAAGAAAAGAGGTACGAAAGATACCAACGGGACAGTCAAACTCATAAATCTAAAACAAACTGACAACGCCATGGCTAAAAATGAAAAAGACAAACAGAAAAACAATAGTACACATGACACAACATAGAAAACTAAAGAATAAACAACACGAACCCCACCAAAAACTAGGGGTGATCTCAGGTGCTCCGGAAGGGTAAGCAGATCCTGCTCCACATGTGAAAACGGAACAAATAATTTATAAACCTATCTAAAATTAAAACCAACCTATAGTTTTGTATCTTAAATTTTAAACAGATTTGTTTAAAATTTCAGAATGGAAAAAGATTTAAAAAAAATAGGAAAATCATTACAAATAGGGTACTTTCAAATGGCCGTAGAAAAAATAGAAGCCAACATATGATTTTTTCGTCATCAATTACTTTCAGTCATATCAACTGAAATATCAGGTTAAGAAAAGAAGTTTACTTCTAGAAATGTTTGGTTTCTGAGAGGTGTCCATCCTTAAGTTTGGAACATCTTATTCACACCGCAATTCAAATAGTCTTTTATTGCTGATAATATTTTTGTTAATTCTTTAGAAAGAGGTTTCATGAAACATTTTGCACACCTATCAGTTCTTCATCTTTGCTTGAAATTCCAAAAGAACATTGAACAGTCCTTTGAATATTCTTGATATCCTATTTCTAAATTGCCAATAACTAATTCCTTTATTAAGGAGTTTATGTGTAATGATCTACACACACGATCTTGGTATGGCCTTACCGTGGTGAACAACAACATGTTTTTTTCATGGAGGTAGGACTGCAGCTAAGTATCATTACCGTTTTTTTTAGATCGATGTTGCATGAGTTTCTATTATGATTTGCATCTAGTGTGTCTTAGTTTTCACATTAGGCCCATTGTATGGCATGATCTTTCTTTGAATCCACCAGTATTTAAAAGATTTGTTTTAATTGATGGATTTAGGCGAACGGTAATTCATACCTTTGAATAAAACATTTCGCAGATAAGTGTATCTGACTATGTACAGGTCACCAGACATGCTAGACATAAGGTGGCTAACCGAATTATAAACGAATTTGAAATAAGAACTGGTTCAGTTTGGAAATTTGTTAACAGGGATAACGCTTATGAATTAATAACAGAAGGTCAAAAATAGAGACATCACGAGGAGTAGGTGATATATTATAACAATGACAAAAGCTGTGAGGGGCATACGTGGAAATATTGAACACATTCATCAAGCTGAGGAAATGAAGATAAAATTGAGAATGGAAATGGGGAATGTGTCAAAGAGAGATGGAATACATATACATGTACCAATAATGTTGTCATTGCAACAATAGGTGTTGCAGTGCCCGATTCTCAGATCCAGTAGTTTTTATGTTGTCTACGGAGAAGTGTTGCAAGATAAGGATTGTTTGTCCTGTAGTATATATTTTTGATGATAAGAATGTTCATAGAAAGGATTGGATGATCCGATTGAGTAAAATGTTGATAAACAATGTCAATTGCATTGTATTTAATGTTTGATCTAAGGCCGCACATACATTCATTAAGCCGTTTTTCGTTTGACCGACATATACTAATCCGTAAAGGTTATATTCTACTATAAAGCATATTTTTATGTTGAAAGGCTATATTTTCAAATATGGTCACACGCTGTGCCATATAGATATTCATTAGCTGGCGATTACTTCAAATGTGATCACAGTGAACATTTGCAACACTAAGCCCAGATTGCCTTTGTACGGGAATATAAGGTGCCTGTTATAAACCAGCTAGTTCATGTAGCTGACCGTCAAAATTTTGTCATGTGTGTTTTACTGTAGTTAAATAAAGGTAAGACATTCAATGGGGAGCTTTTTTAAAAAGAAAATATCTTACACACAGCAACTACCAATTGTTTTTTCAGTCTGAAACGGGAATTTGGATTTTAAACTTCTTTACAAATTCTGAAACTAAAATGGTAGTCTCGTTCAGTTTGTTTTTAAATAATGACTTATTGCAAATTAGTACTGGCCAGACATTTTGTTTGTTAACTCAGTACCGTTCATACCCAACAGTTCTTTGTTGATTTGAACAGGTAACTATCAGCTTTTGAACAGTCTCAAAGTGTTTGTGGCACATTGTTTACTTTACTTTGCATTTCAGGTATTGTTTTAATGGTTTTTTTTATCATCACATATTAATAACTAGTTAATCAACTTACTTTTGACATCTGTCGTCAGTGTAGGAGTAGGTTCTGTCCTTGGAAGATTGTTGCTGTAAATTCAAAAAGATATTTTGAGGTATAAATAGATAGATATAGGAAGATGTGGTGTGAGTGCCAATGAGACAACTCTCCATACAAATAACAATTTAAAAGGTAAACCATTATAGGTTAAAGTACGGCCTTCAACACGGAGCCTTGGCTCACACCGAACAACAAGCTTGTTTTTAACCGTTTCGATGCCACTGCTGGTGAACGTTTCGTCCCCGAGGGTATCACCAGCCCAGTAGTCAACATTTCGGTGTTGACATGAATATCAATAATGTGGTCATTTTTATAAATTTCCTGTTTACAAAACATTGAACTTTACGAAAAACTAAGGATTTTCTTATCCCAGGCATAGATTACCTTATCCGTATTTGCACAACTTTTTGAAATTTTGGATCCTCAATGCTCTTCAACTTTGAACTTGTTTGGCTTTATAAACATTTTGATATGAGCGTCACTGATGAGTCTTATGTAGACGAAACGCGCGTCTGGCGTACTAAATTATAATCCTGGTACCTTTGATAACTTATTAAAATGTTTTGCTGTTTTTATGGTTTTTGCTGTACCCGTATTTTGACTATTTTATCTATTATGTCTGTTTTGTTCACGCATCGTTGTAAATATAATGAAATATGATGCAAATGTCATACAAATGAGAGGTTTAGCGCTATTAAATCAGGTTCAATTCATCATTTTCTACATTTGAAAATGCCTGTACCAAGTCAGGAATATGACAGTTGTTTCCCATTCGTTTGATTTGTGTTATCATTTGATTTTGCCATTTGATTACGAACATTCCGTTTAGAATTTTCACCGGAGTTCAGTATTTTTATGATTTTACTTTTTACAGATAGATGTAGTCCAAACATGCACACAGGTTAACTTAGAGCAGTCCATATTAAGTGTCACAAATTCATTCATAACCTATATCGATGAGTTACATCACCACCATACATCATATAAGTTCTGTTGCAATTTTTCTCTTTATGATATTCTTTTGAATCTCTTCGAGTCTTTCGACATGTTGAAATATCAATCTATAATTCATAGTGCAAAATGAACATTTGAACACTTACCCATCATTTGTAATACGAGGGCATTGGAAGACGTCAGAATCTCTATATCCCTGAGTGCAAGTGTAATCTGAAAGGTTTCATAAAATAAACACACCATTTTCAGCGATGATAATGACATGGTGCTTCATATGATACAAGTTCCCGGATTTAGTTGAAACATATACAAAAGCTAGCCGAAAGATTCTGTAATCAATTAAAAATTAATACTTACAAACACTTTAGAAGGAGTAGATTTAAATATTTCATGCAAGATTCTGTCGAATATTGATTTTTTTTTATAAATCCACTGTGAAATATTTTCGTAACTTCGTTAGATTGACATTTTCTTCAGAAGCCACATTAAATCAATCATAACACATATGTGTTCCCTGTTCTCGTCCATTAGTTAAATTCATTGATTCACGGTTCGGTATTTTGTTATTTTAATTTTTTTTTATTACGAAGTGAGTATGCAGTTAACAAACCTGTCATATAAACTTATTTTTATTTTTCGTATGATAATAATTGATTTTAATGCATTGAGAATAACAATTTTTGATTTTTACTCCGCTACACAACACGCATATTTACACATTTACAGTGCTGTATCGTAACATATGAAATTCTTTTCCTTTTTTTTTGGTCATTTTTCAATATTCTACAGATTTCAGGATTTCGCAATTGTATCATTTTGTATCAATTTATACTTTTTAACCAATGTATTTATTTGTGTTAAAGCACGAAAGTAGCTTGCATGCATGTTTGCATGCTTCACAATCTATCAAAGAAAAAATGTATGCTTAACTTACTGAGCAGCGGTAGTGCCGGGGCAGAAATTGCAATTTCACCACTTGCACAACTAACAACTGCCTACATGTTCCTGTTATCACATATCAATGATATCAGTGACACATTATATCATTTTCACAGTATTTCAATTAAATTTTTTTCATGATTATTGGATAATTTTATGAATTATTTAATGACATTTTATGTTACTAGACATATAAGTTTGTAAACCGGATTTGTTTTTTTTTCTCAATCGATTTATGAATTTCGAACAGCGGTATACTACTGTTGCGTTATTTATGCCCAAATAAAAAAGTATATTATATTTTTATTATAAATCAATTTGGATTTTTTTCACTGATATAATCAAATAGAATGAAATTCAAAACAGTGTGGCTGTGGCCATTGATTGACACATTAAATTCATCCATTGACTGGGACAATTTAGGTGAACGTTTGTATGTAACGACCACTGCTCACTATGTACTTTTTAAAGACCCTTAAACTATGGGATCACCAAAGGTTCTCAACACCTTAATAAAGTAATTCAAAAAATTAATCAGAAATAACACGATGTTTTGATTTATATCAATTATATAAATCAAAACATAAAGGTTATTTCTGATTAATTTTTCGAATTATTTTATAATTAAAGGCGTTAAGAAACCTTTGGTGACCCCATAGTTTAAATGTCTATCGTAGGTACGTCGTGAACAGTGGTCGTTACAGACAAACGTTCACGTAAATTGTCCCAGTCAATGGAGGAATTTTTAATGTGTCAATCAATGGCCACAGCCACACTGTTTTGAATTTCATTCTATTTACGTTGTAATGTATATACATACCAGGGTTGAGAATATAATGTTTATTTCGACACTTCTTTTCATAGCAAGAACAGTCTTCATCTAGTGGAAAGCATCGACATGGGTTTTTTGGTTCAACAACAAAGTCATATCCTCTTCTAAAATCACAACGACAAGACCTATCCGTCTCTGTTGACCCATTGTTCAATACCAGTTGTCCCTCCTCATCGCACATTGATTTCATAAATGGACACTTGTCATTTTCATTAGATTGGATACTACTGGGAGAGAAGTTGTCCACATCGCATTTTTCAGCATCGATATTTCCTTTGTAAACTGGTCGCAGCCCTAAAAAAATTAAAAAAGAAAATGGTTACTTATGAGAAGATAAAAACAAAAATTGAATAACACCAAGGGACAGACGAAAGACATATTCAAACTATTTCATTTGGTCTCTGGTGGAGATTTGTCTCAGTGGTAGTCATAACATATCTTTTTTTATTTGATAAATCGAATAATTTATACAGCATCCTGGTAAATAAAGAGTGTTGAGATACCATTTTGTTGCAATAAATTATATTTAAACAAGAGTTGAATAAATCTATCGAGCTTTTTGATGCGTAATAATACGTTAATTCATTTGAATGCTTGCATGAATTATATATGAAGTTGCAAGAAAATATATTCTCAATCTTGTACATCACTATATCCTGTTTTAGATAGACAAAATATTCATTTTCATTTATCATGTGCTAGAATCTGCATTTCCCTAACCCCAACCCCGAATAATAAATGGTCACCCCGTATATGAACTAAACACTTTGTTGTTGTTGAGTATTAAAATCACATATTCATACTGAAAAGTGTTTAGTCCAGGATCAAGCTGGAGGTAACTGTCTTTTGAAAAAAAAACCATAAATATGTCTTCTTTAAATCTTTGCTTCGTAATAAACCATACCTCTTCTATAATGCTGTGGGTTTTTACACATTTCAATGTGGATATTACTGTTTCTGTCAAGAAGACAATGGTATTGGTTTTCGTCAAGACATTTGATCTTTGCACGAATTCTTTTATGCGTTCCATATGGGCATCTCTGAAGATACGAACCAACATCTGAAAACTAAACAAAAACTCAAATTTTTTACATACGATTAACTGTGTTATTACATCCTAACGGCAGTATCTGAGATATGTTTGACATAGTCTTACCTTACTAGCACGAATTGTTTGTGTTATGTGTTTCTATAGCTGTGGTCACACCTTAACGGATAGCTCGAACGGATGGATTTTATATTTTTCCGTTGACAACATTTTTATCCGTTAAGAGTCTGTTGGTGTACTGACTAAATTAAACGGACGTGTAACGAATATCTAACGGACACACACGGGATATGCAGCGTATGAGAAACGAATAAACTCATCATATATACAAGGATTAAAATTTTATATTTGCGCCAGACGCGCGTTTCGTCTTCAAAAGACTCATCAGTGACGCTCGAATCCAAAAAATGTTAAAAAGGCCAAAAAGAGTATAGTTGAAGAGCATTGAGGACTAAGAATTCCCAAAATATTTGCCAAATACAGCTAAGGTAATCTATTTCTGAGGTAGCAATGCCTTAGTTTTTCAAAAATTTAAAGTATTGTTAACAGTTAATTTATAATTATGAACATATCAATGATAACTCAAGTCAACACAGAAAAGCTTACTCCTGGGCTGGTGAAACCCTCAGGGAAATAAATCTCCACCAGCAGTGGCATTGAACCAGTGGTTGCAAATAAACTCATCATAGAAACCATGATTAAAATTTTATATTTACGCCAGACTCGCGTATCGTCTACAAAAGACTCATCAGTGACAATCGAATCAAAAACATGTTTTAAAGGTCAAATAGAGCACGAAGTTGAAGAGCATTGAGGACCAAAAATTCCTAAAAGAATTGCCAAATACAGAATAGGTAATCTATAACTGAGGTAGAAAAGCCTTAGTTTTTCAAAAAAATGAAAGTATTCGAAACTTACCTGACAGAACGGATGTCGAACGTATATAAAACGGCCGAGTACCGCATTAAAACGGACAACTAACGGAATCGTATTGTGTAAAGCGGTTGAACAAGAAAAGCAAAAAATTAAAGACGGCAATAAAAATGCATGTACATCACATACACGTGACCAGAAATAGTTTACAAGTTGCCATTTAACAGGTTTTAGTTTAATCTTGAAAATTTCAGCAAAGGGTAGGGGTGAAAAATAAAGAGGAATTAAATACCAGAGAAAATGTCAAGAACGCCGACAAATCATGTTTCAGAAGTGACGCCAAATACATAATCTGAAGCCACTGAAAACCCATGAGAAGGCATTACGAAAAAAAAATCGCATTTCTGACGCGAAATTTTCAATTGGAAATTATCCGTTCTATATCCGGTATGTATCCATTTTATCCGTTATCTTCCGTTCATGTCCGTTTCACATCCGTTCATCACCTGTCTTGTCCGTTATACATCCGTTAGAAGACCGTTGGTGAATTTGTCTATCGGACCTGCAACGGATGTATAACGGACAAGTTACGGATACAAAACGGAAACAGAACGGACGAGAACCGTTAAAAAACGGACGACTACCGGACACAAACGGACACTTCGTTCGTTGGACGACAATTCAAAGTTTTGAACATGCGCAACATTTTCAACCGGACAGAACGGACATGCACTGATTGAACAAAATTTATCTGTTCGGTGTCCGTTCGTGCTATCCGGTGAGATGTAACCAGGGCTTATGTAGCGGCTAGGATTACAGATTTATATGTTAGATCTGTAAATCTAGAGAATCATATTTTTGGTTCTGTCCTTTCCGGGATTCAAACTCATGATACTGATATATCGTGGCACTTAATCACTTTGCACTGTGCCGGACGTGCTCAACAACTCGACCACCAAGGCTCTACTTTAATGAAGCTTACGGTGGCTGGGTGTTACATTTCATCGTCGGCTGTTATCTAGCGTCGTAACACAGTAAATGATGTATAAGGCATGAAGATGGAATTCTTACAGTTCAGTTATCTATTGTACAGGATTTTACAAATTAATCCAGGATGCAGTCACACACACATATATATATAGCCATTCCCATACTGTGGCAAATTCCATTAATTGTTAATTGCACACTTTCCATATTCCAGTTACTAGTATATGATCTCGTGTTAACATAAATGATCAAAATGGGAAATTGAACAAATATATTCTTCTGCTGTAAATTCGAGGGTATTTTGTATTTTGAATCCATTAATCAGATTTAATTTATATATTTTGGTGAAACTGAGGTAGTTACTGATGATACTTCCTAAACACAACCATAGTTGTTTTAAATAAACTCATCAAAGATACCAGGACTAAATTTTATATATACGCCAGACCCGCGTTTCGTCTACAAAAGACTCATCAGTGACGCTCGAATCCCAAAAAGACCATTCATGATTATGAAGTGTTAATATTATTCTTTTCAGTTGTATGCATTGTGAAGCGCTTCTCATGTGTTTTAAATGATTCTTGTGTGTAATTTTCACAGTGTTCAAAGTTCAAGTTTTATATAACAATCATAAGTCATCGCCACATATGCTTTGTTATTTGGGTTTCTTGACGGTCTTCGGGTAGTTTCCAATGTGTCGTGAATAATGAATACCAAAAGTTAAGGGCACATACACTTACCAAGCACAAAGATCTTTCTATATTCACCCAATTGTTCTACCTAAAGGCTGCGTGATGTATGTATTCACAATTTTATCTGCTGGATCTAACTACTGTCAAATTAACAGTTTATGTCTGTTTGGGTTGCTTACCAAACTTTGTAATTAAAACTGAACAATGAACCACTTACATACAAGTGGGAGGTTTAGCAAGCTATAAAGCCAGATTCAACCAATTATTTCAGGAAAAGCCTGCACCAAGTCAGAAACATATATAGCAGTTGTTATTCGCTTTCCGTTTATTGATAGCGTTTGATTTTGTTTTTATAGACTTACACTTTTGAGATTTTTCAAAGAAATTCCCTTTTTTTGCATCAGTTACTAAGTAAACCATAGGATTATGTATTTTTTTTATCATTAGTTTTCATGTATAGGTTTTAGACTGTTGTTTTTTATTTTGATTATTTTATTTTTGCCTTGACTTTGTCTGTCCTTCTTCAACGTAGAGACTTTTTATTTCAGTGGAAATATTCTTCTTTTTTATAAGTAAAAGTCAAAATATAATTAAAGGGGTTATATGCCATAAAACAATAACCCTATATTTTACACCAAAACTAGTTTTGAAAACATAAAAATATTATACTTACCAGCAATAGGATGAAGACACTAACAACACCTGTCATTTTCTTTAATCAGGGATCCTGTATATATGAATTTAAAAATAAGCAATGAAATAATTAGATAATATATCAGTTCTCTAAAAAATGTTCGGTGAACGGTTTCTTTCTTGTTGACGATTGTCCGATGTATAGTTTTTGAAGACCACAAGCAATCATAAACATGAGATTAATTTTTAATGTTCGTATATAAAGTTTAATGAAGGCAACAGTATAATGCTTTTCAAAAATCATAAATCGATTGAGAGAAAACAAATCCGGGTTAAAACTAAAACCGACGGAAACACATTTCTTACAACCTTTTTTTTGTATTTCAGTCACACATTTACCTCTGGGTTTTTTAATAGAACTAGTTTAGTTGCACATCTAATGTTTTGGTTTTCATGAGATGAAAATCAAAGTATTATTTAGGTTTTCGTGCGCTTTGATATATCAGCATTCCAATTTTTTACGTACCTTTCAGGTGTACATAAAATTTATATTTTGTTTACCGTTGTGTAATTTGTACTTCCAATTATAGACGCTAGTTCGCCTATTCGTTATAATTTTTCTTGCCATTTTCATCGTTATTGAGTTATCTTCTTATTTATTATAAATTTACATTTGTTGATTTACCAATTCTGCATTTCATGGAGATTTTAACTTTTTTTACAAATTAATTTTCCTTTTCAGTATCTAATTTCTCTTTCTCAATAGCTTTATAGAAACTTTGAAACATAGATAAATTCTGCACAATTTTGAAAAGTGTAAATTTAACAAAGACTGATAGCGGATAATCAATGGTCGTATTACATCTTAAAGGGGCACAAGCTTAGAGATATATAAAAAAAAATCTAAAATAGGATTTTGTTTGTTTAATCGTTTTTTAGTGAATTAGTGAAATAATAATTCGTTTTTAGCAGCCAATATGGTTCATCCTTCTCAACATAAGCTATGAAACATTGATGATGAATTATTCACTTGCAAAAGAATATTTCGACCTCATTCAATCCGTATTCATTTGAACTTCAATTCAACCCCTTAGCTAGAAATGGATAACGCATGCATTGTGCATGATAAGTTATTTAAATGAAAAGAATGATATGAAGTTAATCAGACCTAGATTTTATTGCACGAGTTTCGATATCTATGTATATCTTTAGTTATGTTTATAACGCTTACATGATTATCGGAGGTTTTCAGAGGCCAACTTGATAGTTAATTAGATAACCACTAGACAAAACTACACACGAAAAGTAAATACATATTATCGAGCCCATGCATTGTTTAGTTATAATACCACCATATCATAGTATGTCACATCTGGTTGCATACAAAAAGGGTAGAAAAAAAACTGAAGATAATTAATCCTACATTTCATTGCAGTAAAATATCTCTAGGTCATAAACACATAGCATGGGTGTTTCAAAGCACTATTATTATTTTTTTTGTGATTTTATAGAATATTTTGTAATCTTGAGGTTACAACGTTAAAGCTTGTACACATGGTAAAATGAGGTGAATATTTGATTGGTTTACTTCAAGTGATTGTTATTTAAATGATATGTGAAATTTTGTCTATAGTACTCAAAAGGAATCTTAATATAAGTCATTGACAACTCAGAAATAATGCTAGCAACCTTAAATCTCATTTGTTTAATCAGTTCTTATCCGAGAGCACTTTTTGTGCAAACTGTAACCATCCTGTTGAGGATATCCAACATTTCTTTTTGATTTGCCCTAAGTATAATGATATAAGACAAATCATTCTTGATTCCATTTACTCCATTGTTGATAATGTTGACATGAATATTGAATTACTACTTTTTGGAAACAGATTATTTTCATATGATATGAATATTGCTATTTTTAAAACTGTTCAGGAATATATCAGTGACACTCAACGTTTTTTTTTAAACTTACTTAATTTTTGTTTCATTTAGTTTTATTTCTTATTTTTTTCTCCTACACTCCAACATTAATTCATTTTTTGCAAGCTTATTGTCTCCTTCAAGCCATATATATATATATATAAGTACGTCTGAGTCAGTGACAACCCTACAACAGATGTATCCATCGGATCGCCATCAATGATGGTGATACATGGCTGTGTACATAATGTATATACAACTCGTCTAAACATCAACCCAACAATGTTAGATCTGTAAATTTGCTTTCGCAAATTTTTGGTTCTTCCCTCGCCGGGATTCGAACCCATGCTACTGTGATATCGTGACACCAAATCGCCTGCACTGCAGCTGTCCCGCTAGACCACACGACCACCTGGGCTCTCAAAAAAAGAGCTTTCGCTGGCCATGTGTTACCTTTCCACGTCAGTTTTAATCTAGCGGCGTACTACAGTACATGATATATAAGGCATGAAGATGTTATTGTTACAGATCAGCTAAATTATCTATAGTAAAGGATCCTACAAATTAATGTAAGATACAGTCACAGAAAATAATTATATTCATAAGTACGTCTGAGTCAGTGACAACCCTACAACAGATGTATCCATTGGATCGCCATCAATGATGGTGATACATGGCTGTGTACATAATGTATATACAACTCGTCTAAACATCAACCCAACAATGTTAGATCTGTAAATTTGCTTTCTATAACTCGTCTAAACATCAACCAAACAATGTTAGATCTGTAAATTTGCTTTCGCAAATTTTTGGTTCTTCCCTCGCCGGGATTCGAACCCTTGCTAGTGTGATATCGTGACACCAAATCGCCTGCACTGCAGCCGTCCCGCTAGACCACACGACCACCTGGGCTCTACAATAATAGAGCTTTCGCTGGCCGTGTGTTACCTTTCCTCGTCAGTTTTAATCTAGCGGCGTACTACAGTACATGATATATAAGGCATATATATATATTTCTAATGACTTATAAAGGATATTTGCATGTTTCAAGGTACTTTAAATAACTGATGAGTAATTGCCTATATATTTAAATATACTTTGCATAAAGTAAGTAACACTGTCGCGTGTGCTCACAAGTAGTATGCATGTTCCACTACAATGCATTATTTTAAATACAGCTTTTAAAATTGAATTATACCTTGTACATGTATTATGGAGAGAGCTTTTATAGGCTGTGCCTGTTGCTCAATCCTTTTCATATCTTAATGAATAAAACATGTTTAAAATCAAAATCAAATAAAATCTACAGGATAAAACTTTACTCATGCCAAGAATTTCTTTATTTGAAACCAAGATAAATTCTGCACAATGTTTTCAATAGTGCAAATTTAACAAAGATTAATAGAGGAAAATCAATGGTGGTAATACAATCCGTTTCCATCAGTAATATTACGTCTGTAGTTGTCAGCCTGTTTGTTCGTACATAGTATTATCCCAAATCGTTTCCCCAACACTTTTGTTTAGATACTGACTTTATTCGAAAGAGCTTCAATCTAAGGCGAGCTCATAAAGTCAATAAAAAAGGCACTTATTTTTTTTTATCGGAATTATGTCTTAATTAACAGTCATGTTTTTCAAACATAATGAGAATGTGAAATACAATGAAATAGCCGGTAAAACTGTTGCTACGCGTACAAAACATTGTGATACATGTTCGGTTGAATAAATTTCATTAAAATACGCTGATAGACGTGTCATATTAAATGATTAAGCAATAGAATCAAAAGAAAAATGTACAAATTGCTGATAAAATATTGTATGAAAACTTAATATTAACAGAGATATTGATTTTATTTACTTATCGAGTATAATTAATGACTGTACCGTTCAAAACTGTATACCTCCCTATTTTGATAACACATAATTACATATTATTTCGAAAACATACATTTTATTTCTAAATTATACTTCAGTAATATCAGACGTCAATGTAAAAAATAATACTCTTCTAAATGTGAATCGTCAAAGTTTAGATATGATTCCTATGACCATGTAAAACGGGGAACATCAATATCGTACAATACAGAGAGGTAAGAAACTTTGTGAAAAATGACAAAAATATTATCCTTCATTTAAAATAGATTGAAAAATTGATCTCAGGTCACAAAAGACGCTCTTTCCCCATGTTGTTAAAAAATCGTGTAAACTGGGAAACTGATAAAAAAAATCTCTTGATTCTTATTTAAAGAAATGCATGCTGGTTGTAGTTATAAGAATATCACATTTTGAAAATAAATAAAAAATAAACAAAACAGTGCATAATACGGCTATTTCTAGAATAGGAAATATAACTTCATGAACTTTCAAAGCGTTTTGTGTTTGTACCAGGTGACAAAGCAGCCAACGATGAGGTTGATGTAGTATGCCGTAAATACTACACGGACCTTTCTTTATTTTTTATTCATTTTTTAAAACTCATTTATCGAATTTCGCATTATCGAAAAAATATACCACAGCACTTACAATCCTCATCTTGCAACGCCTCCCCGTAAACAAAAAAGAGGACTACCGGATTAAACAATTGGGAACTGCGACACCATATGGTTGGAACGACAAAATTGTTGGTAAAGGTATTCTTTCTAGTCCTTCGTGTAGCCCGGTTAATGTGATGAATATTTTCAACTCTGCTTCTCGACGTAGACGCAGTCATGGTCATCGTCATTATACATCACCTACTCTGCATGATGTCTCTATTAATAACTTGCTGCCATCTATACAAAAGCCGTTAGATATTCATCACATTCGCCCAAAACTTTATTCAATACCCCTTTCAAAACTTCATTCTCTGTTCAATTTATGTTTGGAAACCACTGTTACAAGCCCTCATGCAAACCAATTCAAACTTATAGCTATCATTTCAGATATTGCAAGTCACAGACTTTTCAAACCAGTTCGCATTGGAAAAGATGAAAAAGAGAAAAGATCTTTTCTTAATCTTTCCTTTGCCAACAAACTTAGGCGTCAACTTAGGCAATATCCTTCATCATAAATTAGTTTAGCCGAAAATACCTCCTTATTTCAAAGATCAGTCTATACCAATTATTTCTTATACCTATACCAAACATATTGCAACTAAAAATTTTAATTACAAACACGTTTTGCAGGATTTCAATATTGACGACTTTAAGTCTCTAAACTTGAAAACAACATGTTTAATAATTTCTTGCGTTAGAAGCGCTTTTCTGGATTTACCTTCATCAGGAACGCTCAAAGCCAAACATTTGAATTCCGAAGATGTATAAGTACCGAAACCGTTGAAGAGCTATATGTCAAAAATACCTAAAATAAATAGACAAATCCATCTAAAGTCAACTTTTCCTGAGGGAGTTCAACCTTAGTTTCTTAATAATTTCAAAATTTATAAACGGACAATTTTAGTAAAGTTTGTTAAATCATGTCAGTACCGAAGAACTAACGACTGAGCTGATGATACTCTCGGGGATTGATAGTCCACCAGCAGAGGTATCGACCTAGTGGTGTAAAAAATTGAAAACAACACGTTTAATAATTTCTTGCGTCCAAAGCGCTTTTCTGGATTTACCTTCATCAGGTAAACCCCCTGATTACACTTGTGCTAGTTCCTAATTCACATATAGTCTGGCAGGCCACGTTATTACCGGTGACCTCATCATTTTCAATAAAACTTCCCTGCGAAATATGTTATTGAAAGGTAAGAAATATCGTGAGCCTAAATCAATCAATTGGAAATACAACTTTGATGAATTAAGTCGAGGATTATGCCAGACAATGGGCTAAGCGCGAGAAGGAAGACATAGGTTAGAGGTATAGGGGGAGGGTTGAGATCTCACAAACATGTTTAACCCCGCCGCATTTTAGTCTTGTATTATTTTAATTTAAGTTTCTTGTGTACAATTTGGAAATTAGTATGGCGTTCATTATCACTGGACTAGTATATATTTGTTTAGGGGCCAGCTGAAGGACGCCTCCGGGTGCGGGAATTTCTCGCTACATTGAAGACCTGTTGGTGACCCTCTGCTGTTGTTTTTTATTTGGTCGGGTTGTTGTCTCTTTGACACATTCCCCATTTCCATTCTCAATTTTATAGACACTCTTTCCGAATGGATTAATGCTGTGAAGTCGTTGACAAAAATCATAATTAAGAAAGTGAATGGGTCTATCAATGCCCATGCTACGTCAATCCTTAAAGACCCAAATGTTGCAAAACACTTATCCTACCTTTATGACAAATATGTTGTTGTCCCGCAGATAAAAGCCCAAATAACATCGTTTCGTGTGTAAAACTAATTACATTACTACTTAACTATTTTTGAAGTGATTTGTTTTTGTGTTTTTGGAATTTTTAGATAAATAACGTGTTTTTGGTGGTCCTTTTGATCTTGTTGACAGTTTTGAATTTTTAACACTTTACACTTTATTTCAACACAATCTTATCAAACAAAAGTTTTCCTATTTAATTAAAAAGTCGTTTGGTTAATCTGAATGCAAATTTATTTGTTGCAATTCATTTAAAGAGGGGCGAAAGATGCAAGAGGAACAGTCAAACTCATAGATCGAAAATAAACTGGCAACCTCATTGATAAAAATGAAAAAGACGGACACACAAACAATAGTACACAAGACACAACATAAAAAACTAAAGACTTAGCAACACGAACCACACCAAAAACTGGGTTTGATCTCAGGTGCTCCGGAAGGGTAAGCAGATCCTGCTCCACATATGGCACCTTCTCCTCCTGAGATGATTGAAGCTGTTAATTTTCTCCTTGACACCATTTATGGACGTTTCGGCAACAATGTTTATCGACACATTGTAGGTATTCCTATGGGCACTTATTGCACTCCATTGATGACCGACTTGTTTTGTACTGTTATGAATAACAGTTAATGACAAAACTCAGTAGGGGCTCGTCTAAATTCTCATTTAATTGATAATAAACGTATCATAGAAACCAGGTCTAAATTTCATGTATACGCCAGACGCGCGTTTCGTCTACAAAAGACTCATGAGTGACGCTGAATCCAAAAAAGTTATAAACAGCCAAATAAAATACAAAGTTGAAGAGCATTGCGATCCAAAATTCCTAAAAGTGTTGCCAAATACAGCTAAGGTTATCTATGCCTGAGGTAAAAAAGCCTTAGTATTTCAAAAAATTCAAAATTTTGTAAACAGTTAATTTATAAATATAACAATATCAATGATAATTCATGTCAGCACAAAGAGTGCTGAATTACCGTTATCTTGATTGTCTAAATATACTGCTTCAGTTCACCAAAAGGAACTGTCATGAAATAAGTCAAATGTGAACGATAATAACTGTCTTTTCCTAATTTAAATATTTTTGTTTTACACGGGAAACTACACTTTGAAATTCGCGACAAAAGGAACGATTTTTCGTTTCCTATTATTAATTCTTCTTTTTTGGACGGTAGACTACAAATAGAATTAGAAAAAAAACAGACATATCACGACTCACATATCCAAACAATAAACGATACTCATTTCTAAGAGGCAACTCAATCACGTAATATGATATTTTTCTTGTGACATTTTTGAAAGCAGTACCGTAATATAAAATTGTTTATTTTCATTTCAGGATTCAGGACAACGATACATTCGCTATATATAGATTGACACTAAGAAAGTAGGAAAAGACCCGAGTTATTTAACATGTATAATAGCGTGATAAAAAACCGAACTATCTAAATATCTTAAGCACTTCTACTAAAAACTTTATTGAATTCTTGGTAAATTTGAATCACATTAAAGATAAAAGTAGCTCAGGGTCATACAAAAACATAATCATACGACATTGCAATCACTACTTCCGAGAAAAGTAGTTTAACTAAGATAAATAAATGGAAATATAGATAAGAAACAGTATATGAGAGTTACATAATATATCAGTAGTAAATTAATTTGAATAAATACCATAATCGTCTGAAAGACCAAAACAGCATAAACGGCATGTATCAGATTTAAAAAAAAAAGCAAAATTTTCACGTTTTATAAGTAAATGATACAAAACTCAAAATTGAGTGATATACGTTCTCTCTTTATTGACACACATTGACAATTCCAAACTCGAATTTCAACTTTTTAGCTCATCTGGCCCGAAGGGCCAAGTGAGTTTTTCCCATCACTTGGTGTCCGTCGTCCGTCGTCGTCCGTCGTCCGTCGTCGTTAACTTTTACAAAAATCTTCTCGTCTGAAACTACTGGGCCAAATTAAATTAAACTTGGCCACAATCATCATTGGGGTATCTAGTTTAAAAAATGTGTGGCGTGACCCGGCCAACCAACCAAGATGGCCGCCATGGCTAAAAATAGAACATAGGAGTAAAATGCAGTTTTTGGCTTATAACTCAAAAACCAAAGC
Source organism: Mytilus galloprovincialis (assembly GCF_965363235.1). Taxonomy (NCBI): domain Eukaryota; kingdom Metazoa; phylum Mollusca; class Bivalvia; order Mytilida; family Mytilidae; genus Mytilus; species Mytilus galloprovincialis. The sequence continues at coordinate 126,644,566 of NC_134838.1, read as the reverse complement.
ATTTAGAGCAAATCTGACAGGGTAAAATTGTTTATCAGGTCAAGATCTATCTGCCCTCAAATTTTCAAATGAATCCGACAACCCGTTATTGGGTTGCTGCCCCTGAACTGGTAATTTAAGGGAATTTTTGCTGTTTTTGGCTATTATCTTGAATATTATTATAGATAGAGATAAACTGTACACAGCAATAATGTTCAGCATAGTAAGATTTACAAATAAGTCAACATGACCAAAATGGTCAGTTGACCCCTTTAGGGGTTATTGACCTTTATAGTCAATTTTTAACCATTTTTCGTAAATCTTAGTAAAATTTTACAAAAATCTTCTTCTCTGAAACTACTGTGCCAAATTAATCCAAACTTGGCCACAATCATCTTTGGGATATCAAGTTTAAAAAATGTGTGGCGTGACCCGGCCAACCAACCAAGATGGCCGCCATGGCTAAAAATAGAACATAGGGATAAAATGCAGTTTTTGGCTTATAACTCAAAAATCAAAGCATTTAGAGCAAATCTGACGCGGTAAAAGTGTTTATCAGGTCAAGATCTATTTGTCCTGAAATTTTCAGATGAATCGAACAACCTGGTGTTGGGTGGCTGCCCCTGAATTGGTAATTTTAAGGAAATTTTGCTGTTTTTGGTTATTATCTTGAATATTATTATAGATAGAGATAAACTGTAAACAGCAAAAATGTTCAGCAAAGTAAGATTTACAAATAAGTCAGCATGACCAAAATGGTCAGTTGACCCCTGAAGGAGTTATTGCCCTTTATAGTCAATTTTTAACCATTTTTTCGTAAATCTTCTTCTCTGAAACTACTGGGCCAAATTAAACTAAACTTGGCCACAATCATCATAGGGGTAACTTGTTTAAAAAATGTGTGGCGTGACCCGGCCAACCAACCAAGATGGCCGCCATGGCTAAAAATAGAACATAGGGGTAAAATGCAGTTTTTGGCTTATAACTCAAAAACCAAAGCATTTAGAGCAAATCTTTCAAGAAGTAAAATTGTTTATCAGGTCAAGATCTATCTGCCCTCAAATTTTCAGATGAATCCGACAACCCGTTATTGGGTTGCTGCCCCTGAATTGGTAATTTTAGGGAATTTTTGCTGTTTTTGGCTATTATCTTGAATATTATTATAGATAGAAATAAACTGTAAACAGCAATAATGTTCAGCAAAGTAAGATTTACAAATAAGTCAGCACGACCAAAATGGTTAGTTGACCCCTGAAGGAGTTATTGCCCTTTATAGTCAATTTTTAACCATTTTTTCGTAAATCTAGGTAATCTTTTACAAAAATCTTCTTCTCTGAAACTACTGTGCCAAATTAAACTAAACTTGGCCACAATCATCATTGGGGTAACTTGTTTAAAAAATGTGTGGCGTGACCTGGCCAATCAACCAAAATGGCTGCCACGGCTAATAATAGAACATAGGGGTAAAATGCAGTTTTTGGCTTATAACTCAAAAACCGAAGCATTAAGAGAAAATCTGACAGTGTTTAATTGTTTATCAGGTCAAGATCGATCTGCCCTGATGTTTTCACATGGATCGGACAACCCGTTGTTAGGTTACTGTCCTGAATTGGTAATTTTAAGGAAATTTTGCCGTTTTTTGTAAGATCTACAAATAAGTTTACATGACCAAAATAGTCAATTGATCCCTTAAGGAGTTATTGCCCTTTATAGTTAATTTTTAACATTTTTCATAAATTTTTGTAAATTTTTAGAAAATATTGTCCACTGTAATTACTGGGCCAAGTTCATTATAGATAGAGATAATTGTAGCAACAAGAATGTTTAGTAAAATAAGATCTACAAACACATCACTATCACCAAAACACAATTTTGTCATGAATTTATCCGTGTCCATTGTTTAATATGCACAAGACCAAGGTGAGCGACACAGGCTCTTTAGAGCCTCTAGTTTGATTTTCAACTTCCCTTTTGAACATAGTTAATATGATAAACGCTCAGCAAATATAGCCAAATTTAACGATATAGCCCATGCCAGGCTTAATTTGATGTTATTTATTTATTTCCTCTTTTCTTGCTTGTATCTAATTTTTGTATACGTGATCATGTTTCATTTCTTTTTTATTGTCTTTTGTAAGGGTACTCAGTTGCCAAGTTTGTGGGGTAGTTCATCTTCTGTATCACTAGCCTATCAACAACTAGATTATTAGTCCGATGCTTGAACATAGGAAATGTTTTCAACGTAAATCTCTATTGCTTAGGATTGTCAGTTTTCTGCCGAATGTCGATGGTTCTCACTGCGCACTCCAGCTTCCATCAATAAAAACACTGACCACCACTATATATCAAATACTCCTGACAGTGGCGTTAATCTCAATCCATCAATAAATTTTTATTTTAACAAATTTAAACATCTTTTTTGCAAAAGCCAAATTCTAATACGTCACCTGCTAATCAATAAGAAAATGTTTGGTTTCAATGAATTGTGTCTCAAACAAAATTAAACGTAAACGGTAGAGAATGAAGGCATACTTTTAACACTGTAATTTTGATCTGTGGATATAACTTTATAGGTATAAACAACGATTTTTGTTATCAGTAAATAAAAATAAAAATAATAGTTTTGTTTAAACATATGCACTTTAATGATTCTACAATCTGTTTACTGTATATTTTGGCATTGCACAAGTTCATGTTTTCTTTGACAGTTAATGACGACTTTACACTAAATCCATAGGATGTTGGATGTGTACTGATTGATATTTTAGTCTGAGATACATGACTTTCATATTTAAATTCAATATTCTTTATGAAACACACAATTGTCAGTATTCACCTCAGAAGCTAACAAAACCTTTAAATAGACTTGTGAAGAAGGGATATAGTTACGATACTGTTGTCAGGTCATTAAAGATTGCATATTTCGGCTTTAATATTGATTCACTTATAGGGTCTTTGCATCGGAACTAAACAGGTTATGTTCTTCCCATATATGTTATGAGGGTATGGTACTAACCCCCTAAAGGGGGGGGGGGGGTTGTGCTTGATATTTATATGATTATGACATAATAGTTCAATCAGTTTGATTGAAGTCTGGAGCTGGCATGTCAGTTAACAGCTAGTAGTCTATTGTTATTTATGTATTATTATCATTTTGTTTATTTCTTTTGTTACATCTTCTGACATCAGAGTCGGACTTCTCTTGAACTGAATTTTAATGTGCGTATTGTTATGCGTTTACTTTTCTACATTAGCTAGAGGTATAGGGGGAGGGTTGAGATCTCACAAACATGTTTAACCCCGCCGCATTTTTGCGCCTGTCCCAAGTCAGGAGCCTCTGGCCTTTGTTAGTTTTGTATTATTTTAATTTTAGTTTCTTGTGTACAATTTGGAAATTAGTATGGCGTTCATTATCACTGAACTAGTGTATATTTGTTTAGGGGCCAGTTGAAGGACGCCTCCGGGTGCGGGAATTTCTCGCTACATTGAAGACCTGTTGGTGACCTTCTGCTGTTGTTTTTTCTATGGTCGGGTTGTTGTCTCTTAGGCACATTCACCATTTCCATTCTCAATTTTATTAATCATACCACATCATACCACATCTTCCTTTTTATATTAACTCATCAGATGAATACAAATACTTCACAGAGTGGACGTGGCCGGGTACTTGTATATTCCAACAACAACAAAAAAACACTCAGTACAGATCTGAAAGTACTCGCAGTTACTGACATCTAGTTCAAAGCCACTAACAACCAAATGCAATAGAAAAAAACATCATGCATCTTAGACTAAATTATCAATCTGTACATATCAAACATCCAATGGATTTATTGTAAAGACGTCATAAACAGTTAGAGAAAAACATGACCTTGTGCAATGCCAAGATACAGGTATCGACAGATACATGCTCATGCAAAACATTTTTATTTGTTAGAGGGGTCTTCAACTTTGTTCTTGTTTAGCTTTATAACTATTTTGATATGAGCGTCACTGATGAGTCTTATTTAGACAAAACGCGAGTCTTGCGTACTAAATTATAATCCTGGTACCCTTGATAACTATTTACACCACTGGGTCGATGCCTCTGTTGGTGGACGTTTCGACCCCGAGGTTATCACCAGCCCAGTAGTTAGCACTTCGGTGTTGACATGAATATCAATTATGTGGTCATTTTTATAAATTTCCTGTTGACAAAACTTTGAATTTTCGAAAAACTAAAGATTTTCTTATTTCAGGCATAGATTACCTAAGCCGTATTTGGCACTAGTTTTTGGAATTTTGGATCCTCGATGCTCTTCAACTTTGTTCATGATTGGCTTTATAACTATTTTGATATGAGCGTCACTGGTGAGTCTTATGTAGACAAAACGCGCGTCTTGCGTACTAAATTATAATCCTGGTACCTTTGATAACTATTTACACCAATGGGTCGATGCCTCTGCTGTTGGACGTTTCATCCCCGAGGGTATCACCAGCCAATTATAGTCAGCACATCGGTGTTGAAATAAATATCAATCATGTGGTCATTTTTATAAATTTCCTGTTACAAAACTTTGAATTTGTCGAAAAACTAAGGATTTTCTTATTTCAAGTATAGATTACCTTAGCCGTATTTGGCACTATTTTTTGGAATTTTGGATCCTCGATGCTCTTTAACTTTGTACTTGTTTGGCTTTTTAACTATTTTGAGATGAGCGTCACTGATGAGTCTTATGTAGACGAAACGCGCGTCTGGCGTACTAAATTATAATCCTGGTACCTTTGATAACTATTTACACCAATGGGTCGATGCCTCTGCTGTTGGACGTTTCATCCCCGAGGGTATCACCAGCCCAGTATAGTCAGCACATCGGTGTTGAAATAAATATCAATTATGTGGTCATTTTTATAAATTTCCTGTTACAAAACTTTGAATTTGTCGAAAAACTAAGGATTTTCTTATTTCAGGCATAGATTACCTTAGCCGTATTTGGCACAAAGGTTTGGAATTTTGGATCCTCAATGCTATTCAACTTTGTACTTGTTTGGCTTTTTAACTATTTTGATATGAGCGTCATTGATAAGTCTGATGTAGACGAAACGCGCGTCTGGCGTACTAAATTATAATCATGGTTCCTTTGATAACTATTATTTGTTAGAGGGGTCTAAATACAGCACAACAACATTTTTCGAAAGACCATATATATATTTAATTCGGTTTAACATCAGCCCATTTCAATTATCAACTCAGCTGATATGTAACAATTCCATCTTCATGTCTTATATATCATGTACTGTGTTACGACGCTAGATTAAACTGACGAGGAACGGTAACACCTGGTCACCTAGATCTCTTTTTTAAGAGTCTATGAGGTCGGGTGGTCTAGCGCGTCGGTCACAGTGCAATGCGATTTAGTGCCACGATATATCAGTAGCATGAGTTCGAATCCCGGCGAGGGAAGAACAAAAATTGTGCTAACTCAAATTTACAGAACTAACATTGTTGGGTTGATGTTTAAATGAATTATATATTTATATATATACAAACGCCTAAATGTGCATATAACAAAAAAAAGGAATCTATAAATGTAACTATTTATAAATATTTCGGATAACAGATATCCTTCATCATATCAATCTACTTTGACTAATCTATAACAATCATATTGTAGACGCTTGTTCATTTTTAAAATTTATTTAACATGACACAGGATAAACAACAGAGACTGCAAATATATACTTCATATAAAAATAGTAATGCCCGATACGAACTGGCACAATTCTTAAATTTAAAAGGTTACTACAGTTACGATGTTACAAGAACGATACGATGTTATTAGAACGATTGAGCCAATATAAATTCCAAATAAACAGCACTGAACGATCTACGTTTGTAAATATTTCTTATTGGCAAACGGTAGGGTAATTACAACAGAGGCTGCGTATTCAAACATCCCAAATAAATAGCAGTTAAAAAAATATAATAATAAATTTTGACTACGGTTAAATAGTTGAAATGAATAGAACCAAGAAATTTAAACTGGTATACTTACAAAAATGTTTATAGTTGAGTAAAGAAAAGAAATAAAAACAGAGACTTTAGTAATAAGTAATATCAACCAAATGTAAAACACTGCGCACCTTTTCATTTATCCCATTTGGTGCCAAAGTTTACAATTTTCTTATCCAAAATGTTCCCCGAGTGAGTCTATCCTCCCTAGACCAAGCAGTGTTGTGGTCAATGATTGTTATGGTCGGTCGATTGAGATCTGCCATAGTGTGGCAAGGGAACTCAAATGTCGACTGAGAGGGAGGTTTTGCTTGCATTTATAGTCGCTACGATGGCCGTTCATTTGTTTGTGAAATGGCTGTTCTGACTCACCAACATACTGTTTACCACATTTATACTGTAGAAGATACACAGCAATTGTTGTCTTGCAATTAACATTGCAAAATATGATGTATTCTGTACCAGTGAAGTGACTGTTGAAAAGTCTGGTTATTTAGTATATGTTTGCAAGTCAGATGTCGTTTGTTTCCGCAACCCTTGAAGTGCCCACATACGATGATCCTGCTTTAAAGGATATATCAGCTCTCAACAAATCTTTTAGACTTTTGGGTCCACGGTAAACCAGTACAGGTGGCTCGGGAATAAAAAGATTGAGGAAGACATCACAGCAACCTTAAAGAATATTATTTTAAGAAAAATGTTGGTTAGAAATAATTTCAAATCAAATATAAAAAGAATACCAAAAAAAAAACCACTATGACTTTTTAAGAGGTAACTATATATGAAAAACAATACACAGTAAATGCATCGAAATTGGAAACAACACTTTATACATAGTATGCGTCAGAGGCACTTTTCTAATTTAACCTATATCACAAACGCTAAAGCCCAATATATTAAGGGCAGGAATTCATAAAAAAAAAAGAGGACGAGAAATACATTTGTAAAGAATTGATATAGAAGATGGCGTTACAAGATAAATATGAATGAAATTTTTATGTAGCAAATTCAGTAGAATGAGACTTTTTTCAAAGTTGATAAAACACAGACTAAAGCGGACAAGCGTTAATGAAAAAGTAAATTTTGAAGAAAAAAAAAAGACATATACATAATACAAATAATATCTATAAAACTATACCACTCAAAAAATAAGTATTTTTGTTGCTAATTAGCATTCATTATCTTTGAACTTCTTCCCGTATCACTCATAATAATGTAAAGATAAAGCTTTGGTTCCTGAATGCCATTATATTTGCCTCAATATTTATTTCTTCAAATTTTAGGTTTTTTTTGGCTTTCAGACCTATGGGTGTAGTAAGTTTGTCTGGGATACAAGCTTTAGGATATTCAGCTGAACAACTTTCCAATAAAAGATCATATTAATTTTGTGATGATCGGCCGGAGTCGGAGTTGGAATGATATCTTCACCGCTGTGGCCATCTTGTACAGACATTGTTGATATCAAATATCAATCATGAAAAAGTCTTGTTTTATGTAATACAAGGAAATGATTTTTATAACCAATTATGATATTAAGGTTTCCCGGGTTTAAAAAAAATTATAATATTTACCAGTGCATTTTGTATTATTGTTTGGTTATACATGCAGCAATTTATTTATTTATAGCATGCATTTAACGAGATATTTCCGCAGGAATAGTAAAAACGAATAATATGATTTCCGTTCGCACAGCACTAAAATTCTCCCAGATTTCAAGCCTATGAAGAAAACATGTGTTTTGTCATTGTCTGTTTGTTTCTTATCCAGTTTCATAAAGTTCAAATGCATCTTATCCTTGGAGATCCAAATGTATGGTAAGCATACACGTCTGTTCTTATTAGTATATATTTTTCATTGATCATTGCACTTTAAATATTACTTACGTTAAGGAAAAATTGAAACTCATTACTAGTATTTGAAAAAGTATTTAGCAACATGATGTGATAATAATTTAAACGATACATTTTAGAAGACATATACTACTTAGCCTGCTTAGCATTTTATATTTTCATGATAAAAAGTAAAATCACAAAAATAATGAACTCCGAGGAAAATTCAAAACGGAAAGTCCCTAATCAAATGGCAAAATGAAATGATGAAACACACCAAACGAAGGGAAAACAACTGTCATATTCCTGACTTGGTGCAGGCATTTTCAAATGTAGAAAACATCTAATTCACTCTTCATTTGTTTTTGTATGTCGCTACACGTGTAGTTGTTCGTACGACATATTTATCTTTTAAGGAGGTAGACCTAGGTTAAGGGAAATAACTCTTAAAATCATCAGTATGTTTATGTCAACCATTTTTTAAGAATATATTCTAAGCTTCTAGGTTACATAGATTATTTTCAATCTGTTTCAGGTAAATGCTTAAAATACATGGATGAACTTGACTTTTACAAACGCTTAACTGATTTAAAGAGTTATCTCTCTGAACCAAGGTCTACCCCCTTAAGTAGCATATAAAAACTGTTTGGTTATTTTTTTCCAATTTTGCAACCGTCACATTTTTGATAGGGGTTTCGATATGCTTATAGCTGCGTTTTATTTAACTACTGCCTTTCATAACATTAAAGCTATTCGTGTGTTATTTCTCAATTTCCAAATATAGTCGAACATCACAATAGTCTTCCTTGTTGACGCCTAAGTTGTCTTCAATATATTTCTTCAAAACGATAAAATGATCGAACAACAGCTCTGCTTGTTTAGTCAAGATATCGTAGATTTTGATTGGTAATTCCAAACAAATGCGAGGATGTTATGTTGTGCTATTTAAGGGTATGGATGGACATATTTTATTCAGAGACGATTTCATGCGTTATATGACTTTGATTATACTCTTTGTAAAAAAATAATGATTTAATGGTCAAATATTGATGTAAATTCGTGCTGAGTTTCAACACCATGCATTTTCTACCCGTAAAATATAATTGATAAAGTAAAACCTTAAATTAAATAATAACATTTGATTTTTAGCAAACACAAAGAGGAATTATATTGCTGTTTCAATCATTTCGAAGAAGACGATAGCTGTAAAGGTAAAGTGTATATAAATATACATGTGGAGGAACATCAAGCGTTTAGGCATCAAACTAGAGACTCATTTATGTATATGTGTATCTTCTCCAATCATTGTAAACTACGATAGAAGTCCTGACAAAAATCCTTTTTTTCATGATAATCTATTACTGATAAGGTTTTTTTTATTTAGAGTTTCTCTCTTTCTTCTTTCGTGTTTGCTGAAACACAAAAAAAGTTTTTTTAAAAACCGTAGTTCTTGTCTTGCTGATCATTGCTGCCTTAGGAATCGAATGGAGATTTCGGTGATATTGATTCAATTTTAGACATTTTTTGCTTGTTTAAGTTTCTCTATGTCTTTTATATAGAATTTAAGATATTAAGCAAAAACAAAAACAGTAAAATTTGAAAAAATCGTCATAAAAGTGCATAAACTGTTATGAGGAGTCGGACGTATAAGGCAGTGTTGACTTATACTTTTGGATTTTGTTTTGTTGGACATTTTTTCCCATAAATCTTTTGCTCTATCTATTACAGATTTCAAGACATTTAATAAAAACTCAAAAATGTAAATATCGCCAAGTAAAGTGCCACAACTCCAATCAGGAGTGGTTGGGCGATTTCGGCAATGTTTGAGAAAGGAGTAGGTCCGGTAAGGGCCGATTTTGGATTAAGTTTCAGGTTCATCTAATGAAAGATTTTGGACACTGTTTAAACACTTAAGTGTCTATTTCAATTGATTCAATTAGTTTATGTGAAAGATTTTAACTGATTTAGTCATTTTTAACGCTCCGATTCAAGTTTAAATATGAAAAATCTATAAAATATGACAAAAAACGTCACTTTTCAGATGGTTTTTGTCAAAAATGAAAGTGGCCGTATCCGTGTTCATCCTCAACCTTCATATATGTTATGTATTATCATCAAATACAACTTTCATTTCAATATTATGAATGAACACGAATGCGGCCACTTTCATTTAAGACGGAAACCGTCTAGAATTTAACTAAAATGCTAAAATTGTGAAGATTTCAGCAATTTAGCATGACTTTATGATGCTAGTACCCGATATATGTGCATTGTATTGTCAAAAACAGCCCATATTTATGTAGCAAAAGCATTCTTCTTTCCAGTAAATAACTAAAAGATTACATTTTTACAATTTTGTAAAACTGCTATATTTTGGGGCCAAAAAGGGGTCTTACTGAACCTACTCCTTTGTAAATCTTTTCTAGCTGGTATTTTTTGTTGCTTTTTAAAGTTTATTTCTATCTATTATAGTTTCAAAATATTAGGCAGAGACACATAAAGATGGTAAGAGTCGTAATTAAAAGACAAAAAATAAACAGTAAGGAGTCGTCTGACGATTTTAGCCATGTTGAATTCTGCATAGATCTTGTCTTGATAAAAGTTTCTTTATTTCAAATTTCTATCTTTCTATTGAGTTTTCAGAAGTGTATAAAATTCATTAATTCGGCATTCTTTCAGATTTTCTCAATTTATAGCGGTTTTTATGTTAATAGACTAAAACTGTATTTGCCTTATGTTCTATTTTTAGTACATTCACCCTAACCTAAAACAATAATTTTACATCACAACATAGAAAGACACACTATAAAATGTCAATTGAAATGGCTTAATTCAATAAAAAAAATATGTTAACAAAAATAAGTGAACATATACTGAACGAGCATGTTTGTGAGTGCTCAACACTATATTAATTGACAACAGATTTATAGCACAACATTAGATGGAGTTGTAAAACTCAGTTGGAGTGGCTTGGATCAACATCACTAAAATTAACTGACTCAAAATAAAATAGACACCAAGTACCAATCATAACATCTTTAAATAGGTTTACTTGTGTTACTGTGTCATCCACGTCTACTTTGATCTTCTCCTATTTATATTGTGTTCAATAGGAATTATGATGTGAAGTATTTATTATTAGTATTTAAGCTTATAAATTTTTTAGAGTGTCCTAATGGAACATTTTCGGATAATGGCAAAACATGTGAAATTTGTCCTCCAAATGATTATGGGCATCAGTGTAAGCATACCTGCAAATGCCTACATTTTGAAAGGTAAATACGTTAACGTTTCATATTAGTACCAATTTTTCTTTTGATGGTAGTACTACACAACATCGTTAATGAGAGTCAGACACCCGTATTACATTCCATCGGATTTTAGATTCAAAAATAAATTTTAATTGGAATTACGAGTTTCCATTCTTCTTCGTCGGAAATCCACCCTATTTGCAGGGTCACCGCATTAAAAATATCCTAGTTTTAGATAATTTTAAAAAATGCGTATTTTTTTTTTATAAAATATTAAAAATCTATTAGGTTTAGATATGTAACTTTGTTTTAGTAAAACAAAAATAATAAGGATAACCGGTCAAACTTGTATTTACACTGTACAGATCATACTGTCATGCGCTTAAAACATTAGATTTTAAAATTCAGAAAATGGATGAAACTTAAAATTAATAAGTTTTAAAATGCCCACCTGTTAAAAGATTAAAATATGTGATAAGATTTATTTATTTCAGCGATGATAAAAGGTTAACATCAAACGAGGTTCCTCATTAGATGTTTCATTAAAATCTAAAAACTCATTAACCCATGTTGTTGATTTATTTTAATATGTATTATTATTTATGTTAAACATAGAACATTGAGAGTAATTTTAGATGTTATTTATCATACAACAACAGGTTTAATTCTCTATTTTCCATTGTATTCCACAGAAAAGTGGAAAGGCCTAGTGAGATTACAATCGAGTTTATTTGATTTGATTTTGCCCTTTAACAAGGGACACTCCGTTTTGAATTTTCCTCAGAGATCAGTATTTTTGTGATTTACTTTTTATTCCTATCCACATACTTATGATATGATTACCACTGTTTTAGATGTGATTCTGTGGATGGTTGCATACCTCATAATGGTGTATTGTTCACAGAGAGAAACATTATGGTTGTAACTGGTACGTAAATTAAATAAACCAAGACTATAAAACAATACAATATATTGCCATATAGAAACCGTAATCTACATGAATTATGCATGTCCTTCAGGGAAATAAGTCATCAACAACTAAAAGCACCTTTATCGGATAAAAATTGAAGTGATGACGGTCTTGAAGATATGGTTGCTCATTCCTATGTGAAATATCATAAAGCCCAAACAGTGTTTCGGCTGCATTCAAAAATGTACATGAACAATATAACGGCAAAACACTCATACTGCAACAGTCATCGATTGCCTATATCATATGAATCTAATTGAGTAAAAAGATTTATAAATGATATTTGTTTTTGTCATTGGTGCGTAAGTCAAGTTACAAACTCAATATATATTAATGTTAGAATCACATAAGTTTCCAAAAAATCATTCTTTAATTTTGTATATTGCAGAAGTGAATATTTAATACTAAGGGAGTATCTTTTCATTTACAGTACAAGTTTAAAGCTAGAATCATTTCTTTTTTCACAATATATAAGAAACACAGGTGCTGTCGCAAATTACAATGTTTAATACGTATAGAGCATGAACTGAAACAACAAACAAAGTTTGTGTTTGGTTTTTCTTTTTACTGGAAGGTTGATAATATCAAACAGCTTTGTGGCTTTATAAATATTTTAAAAAATATCTCTTTTGTCGTTTTCTAAAAGTCTATGATATTACATTGATTGAAATGATTTTATTTCAAGAAGACACCACAAGAGTGAAATTGCTTACAGATCCAACTACTGACTTGAATGGTATGTGTCTTCAAGCATTAATTTTGTTATAATTGTTTTCCATTAAATTTGTATTTGAAAGTTAAAGTTATATGATTCTTCAAATTTAACAGTTAAGATGAATGTACTTCATATAACTAAATGGATAATTGTTATAATAAAGCACGTGTACATAAACTGTCGTAAAAAAATGCCTTCTTTATTCAAATCTACAAGAAATGTGCTGCAGTTGATTTATTGTTTTCCCGTACTCAAAATCGCCAATGAAAACAAATTTTAATATGTCAAATGATTTAACCATTATTATCGTAAAAGTTAAATAAAACGGGATGCAACTTAGTTCTGCCATACTGACCATATGCATGTTAGGAGTTTATTACGTGACACCAAATACTTTGAGAGCTTCCTTAATCAGATCTTCAACTGCAATACCAAGGAATCGTTTGCGCTCATCACTTATTTGTTCTCTTGCACAGTTTTAATGAGATGCTGACTAAATTAGAATATAGAGTCTTTCAATAGTTTGCCAGATTTATTAACAACCTTCATTTGCGTATTTTTTGTTAAGCAATGTTAAAACTCACTCAGGCACAATATTGATGTTAGATGAATTTGACCTATCTTTTCAGGTTCATTTTGGTCATATATGACTCTTATTGTGACATTTTTATGTGTTTGTACATATTTGCATTTTTATGTTTAGTTTGAGCTTTCCTTGTGAAAATAACTCCAGAAAAGCGCATAAGACGCACGAAATTTCCTAACTATGTCCCAAATATAAAAGCAATATTTTAGGATAACTGTATATGTGAGTGATCGGTTTTAAGACTGAATTCTATGGTAAGCCACATCAGCCTTATGATAATAATAATAATATCATTTAGGTTTGAGATATAATAAGAAGCAATCTTTTTTTTCATACTATTACGACATTTGATTATACTTCTCTGTCAATTTGCTATATCACTAAATAAACTCATCATAGATACCAGGACTGAAATATTACACTCACGTCAGACGCGCGATTCGTCTACAAAAGACTCATCAGTGACGCCGAAATAAAAAAAAATGTTTAAAAGGCCAAATAAAGTTCGAAGTTGAAGATAGGTTTATATACTATAAAGATGTTTTTATATAAAGTGTTGTTAGCTTTCATCCTAGTCTGTCTTTTCACTTTGTCGTGAAGATTTTCTTTTCTACTTTGAAGATATTTTTATACAACCTGGAACAGATTTTTCATTTTGCGGTAATATTATGTGATATTGCTATTTCATAAAGAAAAATTGTATGCGATAAAGACATCTGAATATAACAGAGCAACGTGTTATACTATTTTGTCACCTCACTAAACTAGTATATCATGAGACTATCTTATTTCGATGAAATGACAGATTGAAATTAACATTTAACTGTATTTACTCGTTTTTCCTGAGTACAATATACATTGGTAATATTTTTAAACAGATGTAACAATGTTTAAATTATCAAAATAACTTGTTTTTGTAGAAGACACGACAACATTGTACGGTATGTGTTATGAATATGAAATAAGGATAGTGCGTATAGTTGCCAATGAGACACATTTTCATAAATACCAAGCAACTAAGAACAATTAATTGTCAGCATACAAACTTCAAACATGAACAAAAACCATGTTGTATAGTAAGCCTAAAAAGTATTAAAAAATGCGAAACAATTAAAATGAGAAAACGAAGTGCCTTATTTATCACCGAGATAATTATATAAAGAGGGTGTACATGTATTTGTATGCATATCATCCAATGGTTTATTCATGTAGAAATAGTTATAGAAGGTACCAGGATTATAATTTAGTACGCCAGACGCGCGTTTCGTCTACATAAGACTCATCAGTGACGCTCATATCAAAATAGTTATAAAGCAAACAAATACAAAGTTGAAGAGCATTGAGGATCCAAAATTCCAAAATGTTGTGCCAAATACGGCTAAGGTAATCTTTGCCTTGGATAAGAAAATCCTTAGTTTTTCAAAAAATTCAAAGTTTTGTAAACAGGAAATTTATAAAAATGACCACATAATTGGTATGCATGTCAACACCGAAGTGGTGACTACTGGGCTGGTGATACCCTTTGGGACGAAACGTCCACCAGCAGAGGCATCGACCCAGTGGTGTAAATAGTTGTTAAAGGTACCAGGATTATAATTTAGTACGCCAGACGCGCGCTTCGTCTATATGTATGTTTCGAAAACATGAATGTTGGTTATCTCAGAAATGCATATCGCAATTTTCGATCTGTTTGCTTATATCAATTCTTTAGTTATATTGTATTGTGTACTCTGTTGATTTCATAAAATAAACATTTAATTTGGGTTTTTTTTTCTCGAAAATAGTATACTCATAATGTCTTCACAATTATAAACCAAACTGAAAAGAAATGTTTCCAAATATTGTTGAATTATATCCATTTTACAACAATCGTTTAGCTTCCATGTCAAATTTCAAATAAACAGATTTACCATAAATTGAGTAAGATTACAAGACAATTTCTTGTATAAGGTGGTTATATCTATTTGGTACTCCGGCTTCATTCACCATGAAAAACCATGACAAAGCCAGATTTTATACGATAAACGAATATCTTACCTTTAGCTTATTTGCAATGTTGAGAAAAAATAGGCATTAATTGTTTAAACGCTTTATTTTCAATGAATATCTCATTCAAATTTCTTGGTTTTGCTATAAAAAAAAAATCGACAAACGGGGCTTACATTTGAAAAGGAAGAATAATAAAGAAATATTTTTCATTCGTCGATGCTTGTACATTTTTACCATTACTATTAACTTTTATACAGATGGAAGAACACTTGAAAATACAGTTAGTCCAACTCAAATACAATATGGTGAGTATACATACAGTAATTCATCAGACCAATGCTCGAAACAAGTCGATTAATTGATTGAACATGACAGCGACATTTGAATGAATAACATTGCTGTAGTTGAAGAGTTGCAATTGCTAAAAGAGAATTTATAAATTAAGTTTTACCAGCGATGCGTAATATTGTATTAATCGAATTTGTTTACTGAAGCAATTCAATACGGCATAAGTTACAACATGTAAATTGTAAACGGATATTTTCGACCATCACATAGAACATTGGTGCCCGAAGATCTTAAAATGTTCTACTATTATCTCCATTCGACTGCAACTGAAAGAAAAATACCACAAAATTATAGATCACTTATAAGACGATCACGCCCAATTAGATTGTCTATCGTGAAATTGTAATGACTTGCATTCGAACGCACACTAACAGACCTTTAATCCTGGAATTTATGCCCTGAAATGTGTGACGTAAACCAATCAGAACAAACGTTACAAACAGATTTGAATTAGAATTTGTTTAACCTTTAATGTTAGCCAGTGGGAAAATGTTATCTTAAGATTACTTATGAATTTACTGCCAACGTTATTACTATCCAGTTTTTTAAATTTAGCGCAGAGCCGGTCTATTTACCTAATATTCAGTCCTCATTTACGTAGAAACAACAATTATTAATTGTTCTATAACGTTCTGATAACTTATGTCGTTCCATTTGCCTTTAGGTCACCTCTAAAGTACTAGTAGTAGGTTCACAGTGAGTCATTATTAGCTCAAAAATTTCGTAAAAAATTAGATCCGTAATGAGAATAAGACATCTAAAACTATTGAAAGATGTTTCATTGGCAAATGCACATTTTTATTCTTAAATTAAAATACCTTCTAATATGATAACGAAATCAATATTAATAACGGTAAAAACAATATTCAATAGTAAAATGTTCCACAAAGAAGCTATTGCTCGTACTACATTGGATTTAACTTGATTCTTTGGTAAATGGAATCGATAAAGCTGTAAGCCACAATAACTATATTGCAAGTTCTAGTAAAAATTGTTTTTTAAGGACTTTTTATAAAGATTCAGCAGCAGCAAAAACAAAGCTTGACTGCACCCAAACGTTTGTCAAAGATTTCTCTCTGATACTGCCCTAGTGAACTACCATAATATGTTAGAATTTACCTTAACACAGAACTGGTACCCTTTCCCTTGAGAAAATTAAAATCCAGAAACCTAATCTTCTATTGGAAACTAGTAGAACCAATTTCATTCTGTTTGTTCCCTGTGCCCTTGGTGGAATAAACTCAGAAATGGTATCCTATACCAAACCCGAGCAAGCCAATAAAGACAGAGTAGAAAGACTGGTGAACCTCTTCTCTTCGTTTTTCGTTTTTAGCAAAGGCATTCTAAGTTTGTTTTATGACTTTAAAATTTGAATACCATGTAGGGATCTTTCACTTCTCTTTTTCTACATGCTAAGTCCCGATAAAAACGATACCAGAAGAGACTACCAGTACTGGATAGAATTTTTCCGCAAATGCAAAAATTAATATTATCTGTGTTTATTTTACAGAAAAAGTTATCCATTATTTAGTAGCAGCAGGTAGCTTGGTTATATTTTTTATGGTTTGCATCTTGGCTCTTCAGTTGTTAATCTATCGAAGAAAAAGAAAAACCACAAGCAGTATTAATGTCAGTGAAAGTGATGATGACCACAGGAATGAAACACATAATGAACCGATTGATCGGGGCATTTATGATGAAATTGACGAAGTTTCGGAATCGATATCGGAAGCAGTTATCCGACATTCCTACATGAGCATAGATAGCGATCAGCCAGTTGAGTACCACGACGAAGAGTCATTGCCTGTTGGTGATTACTTGATTCCATGTCAATCATCTACCCACGCTTGCAAACCTAATTTCGGAGGACTAGAAGCAACAATTTAAAATGTCATTGACTATCAAAACACAAAAGATGTTGGAGATGATGATATGGAGGATGACAAAAGTAAGAAAGAGGTTAATTCCTACGTGAATAATTCGATGGAAAACTTGCGTCCTTATCATTTGCTGATTGAGAAAAGAGACATTCATGACTACGCAGACAATTGCAAAGTCTAATACCTAGGTGCGCATGTCTATCAAATTTGTATTTTATTTACGGAGAAATAACCAATCATTACCTTATTTTATATGAAGTAAAGGTACTAAATTTATATTTTCGCGGCGTTTTTTTTAGGGGAAGAATGAATCCCTTTTGATGAAGGCAAAATACATGAAAATAATGTTGGCACTAAACCTATAAAAATGAAATTTTAGTTATAAGCATTGTATTTGTGTATTGGTTTTAAAAGGAGAAAGAATATTATTAGTTACATAGTGTGCTAGTGACCTAATACCTTCGCTCGCACCCCATATGGAATTTATTGACCCCATATATACCGTATTAGGTCACTAGAACACTATGTAACGAATTTATCCTAACGACTATCTTAACTTGGGAAATTAAGACTAGTGTCCTATCAAAATGAGCAAGTCTTCAATACTGTTAGCATAAAGAAACTACTTCCATTGATCTTACAAACACAGACACCAACACTAACATCTTGTTAGGTTTAAATGTGTTTTATCAATTTATTTCAATCTTAATCATCACTTTCTTCGTCTGTTGAAACCTTTACGATTTTTTCTCAGTACCGTAGGGACGTAACACCACTACAAACCGTGTATGAAATAGACCCCGTCTCCCTACTACCTTATAAGGAATATTAAGGGACGTAAATCCACTACTAACCGTGTATGAGATAAGCCCCGCCTCCATATTAACCTAATATCAAATATACACGGTCTCCACGAGGACGCTTTTAACCAATCACATTCCTAGAAATGTGTAGGAGGTAAGATAAAACTTCTTCATACTTTGAACCACACAATTATTTTATTTATTATTATTACCTTTACTTTTAAGTCTGTTTTTTGTTATATCTACTGCACGTGACCCTGCATTTATGTATGCCGTCATACTTTGAACGACAAAATTATTTCAATCGCGCAATTTTACACCAGTAATGAAAACCTTCAATCCTTTAATGGTAGACTTTACATAGATAAATAAAATCGTATTAGATAAGCAAAATGAGGATGTTAACTTTGATGTATGACTTTTTGTGCTTCTTCGCTACATTTGTTGTTTTTATAGTGATTAAGATGATAACACAATGTTGACTGCTGTACCCCTATTTTTTGACATTTTTACTCTTTTAGTATGTTTGTTTTGTTCACGCTTCGTTGACAATGTAATGGAATTTGATGCGACTGTCATATAAGTGAGAGGTTTAGCTAGCTATAAAACCAGGTTCAATCCACCCTTTCTACATTAGAAAATGCCTGTACCAAGTCAGGAATATGACAGTTGTTATCCATTCGTTTGATGTGTTTGGACTTTTGATTTTGCCTTTTGATTTTGGACTTTCCTTTTTGAATTTTCCTCGGAGTTCAGTATTTTTGTGTTTTTACTTTTCACCCCAAAAAGGGCATAACAAATAATGCGACTTTCTCTGTTCTATCCTCAAATAGTTTCAAATCATGTGTTTATAAGAAGCATGTGTTCCTGTTTTAATATATAGATATAAAAAATCGGATGGTGAGTGATATGTTGATACAGTATGTTAAAAGTACCTTTTAAAAATTTTGGATTCTTATGGAACGGTACATTTCTATCCAAAAAATATAAATCGTTCGAAACCTGAGTTTTATTTTAGATTTTGTAATGCTTCAACATCTCTTCTCTTTATTACAGATTGTCTGTCAGTACTCTATAATATAGTATATTTTGTTATCATACAGTTAATTATGGGACAGTGAAGTGATTTTAATTTAAATTCTAATGTTAGTTAAATACATTCACTCGCGTATTTTTGCCACAAAATCCTTTTTTATTTCAATATAATCACCTATTGAATAGAACTAAATATCCTAAATCATCATCTTTCTTACAATCGATTGTAAAATGATATCCCAGTAAAATCATTGAGCATTTACTATCTAGCGTTTGATATTCAAGATACAAAATTTTAACTTTAACCAAAAGACTTAATTATTTTGCTTTTATTAAACTATAGTTTCAATGAAAATATATAATAAATATATAAAAAGTAAGAGTCAAATTTATGTCCTGCCTATTTCTTACAATTAATTTATATTGTGATCAACAGTGGTCCCTAGCACATAGTTCAGCATGCGTTAGCCTTTGTAGCACATTTTTTGTGTTGCATGTTCATGAATCATATAAATTGAGACCTTTAAATAACTTTGAATATGGTCAGCTTTTTATTCGTTTATTTTTCTTTTGCTTGCTATTTCTTGTTGCCAGGAAGAATTCAAGCGCTTGAGCCATTTATCTGTGCAATAGAAGATATATTATATGAAAAGAGTCCATTATGTTCTTTTTATTTCGATATATATGTCGTGTACAAGTTGAGATTTTGAACAGGTTATTACATGTACATATTTTGTAAATGTTTTAAATTGTACAAGGCAGAAATACAAGTTATAACATGTACAAAAGTACATCGTACATAACATGTACAAAATATTGCTTAAAAATGGGTTTGACTTGTACAAAATTTGAAAGAAAAAAAATGTTTCTATTTAGCAAGTGGATAGCTAGTATATATTTTACAATTCTTGATATATCGAGGGAACAATTCCTCTGTAACCAATTTCCGGCTTTCAAAGAAGAGGATAGAAATTTTGATAAGGGGTGTTAATCAGGCAAAAGATGCAGGTGTAACTGCTGACAAAGAAAGAACCTTTCTGAAACAGTATGAGATATTGACAGCTGGAACCGTAGAAAAAATAATCAAAAGAAAATAATCGGATGGTGAGTGCTATGTTGATACAGTATGTTAAAAGTACCTTTTCAAAATTCTGGATTCTTATGGAACGGTACATTTATATCCAAATTGCAGAATTTTAAATACATAATGCTTGCAGTTTGATAAAATTTTACAGTCACCTCGCTGTAGTACATCAAAAAGACGTTCGACTCATGCACTGATCTATTTTATTATCCAAACAAAAATATTGTTGCATAAGTGTTGTTATACTCATCAGTTATGCATAAGGTCAAAAATATTGAAAGAGCAGATTCACTAATTCCATAGCTATTGTTATCTAAACTTGGCATAGGCTGATCCAGGGTGGGCCTGGGGTCCCGACCCCCCTCTCTTTGTGTGAAAAATTTGGTTGATTATATAGGGAATCACTGATGCATGACTGAAGCGGGCTCCCTTAGGTCAGTCTGCCCCCCTCCCCCTTATGAAAAGTTCTGTATCCGGTACTGCTTGGTCCCATGAAATCCATTTTCTCTCTCTGGTTTTTATGTAGAATATGCATAGAAGACCTTGCTTTCAGTCTTGCATTTTACAAAAAGAGGGGAAGAGGTGTATGATTCAAATTTTAAGGCATTATTTTTTTAAATTTCAGTGAAACCAATTATCTACTTTGTGGCAATTTAGGAAATGTATTCTATTATTAAAATACAGTTATTGAGGTTAATGACATGTGTTTTAATAATAGAAAAATATTTTTATTTTAACATTTTGTACAAGTAAAACCATTTTTAAGCAATATTTTGTACATTTTAAACATGTACAAGTTACTTTTGTACATGTTATAACTTGTATATTTGCATTGTACATTTATAACATGTACAAAATTATGTTATAACCTTAAACCTATACAAAATCGCAACTTGTACACGACATTTACATATGTACAATGTTTGGGGTTTATTTTGTTTTTCTTTGTATCAAACTGAGAAATAGTTCATGTACCAACAACATATAGTTTTTTACAGAAAAATCTATGGAGTACACATTCGAGATTTAATGATTTTAAGACAAATTTAAGAACATGTTTTGCTCATTTTATGTGCTTTTTATACAAATGTTAACCTATTTTAAGAATTCAAACAGTGATATTTCAGACGTTAAAAAAGATAAATGCATTATTTCTCATTTTTCAGTTATAGTTCAACGAGCCAAAGGTGTATGCAAATTTTTACTAAAATCTATGGCATAGCCCATTTACTGTAACTTGACCTTAAAAGGTCATCAAAAATATCATTTCATATTTATTGCACAACAATGAGGTAATGAGATCTTGTATTTTTTGTTAGTATAGTGTATACATGTATGTAAATATTTTAAGTGTATATATTTATTGATATTGAACAGTCATTATTATGTTGTGTGGTATTTGAATATTATGTAAATTGGTTTTCCTAAAATATATATAAAGATACCTCTGCATTAATGAGAAACAGATTGCACCTAGGGGACATTTCACACTCAGTAGTCGAGAGGAAACTGCTAACGCTATAACAAAAAACGAAAACAATGAAAAGACAAACAATTTTACAAAACACTACATAGAAAACTTAACACTAAGAAACATGAACCCCACCTTACACTATAATATGAATACTTGATATATAAAAAAGAAGATGTGGTATGATTGTCAATGAGACAACTGTCCGCAAGAATCAAAATGACAAAGACATTAACAGCTATTGGTCACTTTTTGAGTATGTTCTTTAAATATGTTTACTTTAAATATTCTCCAAAACGTTGAGCATTTACTTTGTGATTGCTGCTGATAAGCCCAATTGTATTTGATGCAATAATTATATTATTGTGTTAAAAAAATCTGCAAACTAAGAACAACTTCATAAAGATAAAAGGTATAATATGTGGTATGATTGCCAATCAGGTAATTTTCCACCATAGATCAAATGCCACAGAAGCTGGCAAAACCCACCTAGAAAACTCATGACATGAGAAAATTATAAACATTCAAACGAGAAACCTGAATGCATACATTATGTACAAAAAAAAAAAAACGAAAACATTTATGATAAACGACAATAAACGTGCAGCAACCACTGAATTACAGAATCCTGACTGGGGAGATTTACATACAATATTGTGGAGTTTTAGTCTTTGACTTTTCATCTTGATTTGACAGAAATTATACATTTCGAATATTTGACGATCGGGCAAAAAGATAGTACAGATGATTTGCTTTCAAATAATATATGATTTAGCTGTTAGGTGGATGCGTTTCAAATGACATTGTATGGTTAATGTCACTCGACTAGTCATATCTATAAATTGACTAGCATTCAAAACAAATGTCATCATTAATTCTGTGTGCGAACAACATCGTTTTTAACTGCCTTTAATAGATTCGCTTTGTCCACAAAAAAACAACCTCAAACAATGTAGAACTTATAACAGCTTCAAATATAAATTTTGCAAGATATAGATGAAATAACATCAACTCATGGTACGTCATATCTAGTGGTATACGAAAATAGGTCGAAAAAAAATATTCCCTTGAATTTGACTGTTGTAGGTAATAAATCCTAATCAATAAGTTATTTTCTCATAAGCAATAAAATGTCATCGCTTATGTGAAATTTTTCTATAGTACTGTACAGGATACAACTTTACTCATGCCAAGTATTTCTTTATTAGAAACAAAGATAAATTCTGCGATTCTTTTTGGAAAGTGCAAATTTAACTAAGAATATTAGAGGAAAATCAATGGTTGTATTACACCTATAACTCACAACAATTAGTCACATGTATCAATTCAGATATGTTATGATTTACTTGGAAGTCTAGATAGCTTTTGGAACTCTCGTTTAATAGTCATATAAAACGACGATAAATTTACTGCACAAGATGCGCATTTCAACAAATAGTGTCCTTCAATGATGTTTTAAGCAAAACTATTTGAAAACGTTGAAGCGCTGATTTAATCGACAATGGCCAAACGTACTGTTAAAATCAAAAGGAATGAGACACATTCCTAAATTTCAAAGGGTGTCCTTTGATATACAAAAGCAAATTTATAAATAAACTGATTTTAAAATTCTACACACGGTGGTAGTAATGACATTAAAACATATCAAGATGTGTATTTGTGCCTCTTCCGTACAAATTCTCGCATTTTAACCTATTGTGATTATAAGAATAACGCATCAAAATATTTTGGCATTATCTGTTAATAAAGCAGTAACAGTTTCCTGAATTCCCTGTTTAGAAAAATAGACAGTTTACCCTCTCGGTCTAAATGATAATATCATGGGAATTGGTAATATACCTAGAACCAATTCCGTTAACATTTTAGATATAGTTTCTAAAACTGTTCGTAAAAAACGTTCTCACGGTCGTAGAACAAATCGCAATCAAAGAAGATTTCGGGGCAATCATACCAATATTTCGGACCTAATTTCTATTTCAAAAAACAACGGCAGATATTATCTGTTAACAAAACTCTGTTCGTTACCGGTTAATAAGTTAAATAAAATTTTGGAGCATTGCAACACAATTTCATATAGCAGTCCTAAGTATGAAATTGTTCAAATTATTATGGCATATTGTTATTCTAAATTATTTCCCAAAATTGATCGCCCTGAAGATCATAAAAAACATTTTATTAAAATTAAGTATGTCAATAAAGGCTTTGATTTTGTAAATATTGCCGGTATATTTAACGACCATTCTGTTAAAGAACAAATTCCTGGATATTTTGACAATACTGAGCTACCTCTTATTTGTTATATTTACAAGAAATCTACCCGGAAATTTGTGTTTAATTATAGTCAATTGTGTAAAGATGTTAATATCAGTGAAAATACACCTACTTCATGTAATTGCAGTAATTCCGCATATATTTATGGCCCCATTTCCCATGTTATAACAGGAGATCTTAACATCGTTCAAGACCGAGAGTTAAAATCATTCCTCAGTAAAGGACCTAAATATCGTCCCCCGTCAATTATTAATTGGAATGAGTGTCGTAATATCATCCACGACTCACTCCATACTTACTGTATGAAATGGATAAAACGGGAAAAAGCTGACAAAAAATCTTTGGACTCTTTTTTTAATTCAGTAATGAAGATAGTTGATATACGTATTCAACATTTTAAAGAACATTTTACTATAAACCCTTACAACAATAAACCTATTTCTCGTATCAAACATAAACTAAAAGAACTAACCAAGGAATTTCTTTTTGTCCCGGCAGATAAAGCTGCTAATAATATTATTATTGTTTGACGTAAATTTTATATTGAGGTTCTGAAAAAGGAAATCACCAATTCACCAACATTCCAACTGACTCCATTTTCAGAAAACGAAATCTGTAACAAACATAAACTTTTAGGCACCGCTTTACAAGCAGAGCCAAATACAATGAAAGTCCCAACTATGTATTGGCTTCCGAAGCTACACAAAACCCCTTACAAATATAGATTTATTTCGTCTTCAAGCCATTGTTCAACTGCTAAATTGTCTATTCTTTTTACCAGCACGCTTGGTACAATTAAAAACCTGATAATAAATTGTTCAAATAAGGCCTTCGAAAATAGTGGAATAAATTACTTTTGGAGTGTCAAGAACTCGTTGGAAGTACTTGATAAATTGCATGCTTATATTGGTGATTTTGAATCTGTTCAAAGTTTTGATTTTTCTACCCTGTATACCACATTGCCTCACATTCTCATTAAGAACAAATTCACACACCTAATTAAATGGGCATTCAAAAAATCAGAATGTGAATATATATGTTCAAACTCTTTTAGGTCATTTTTTAGTAGCAATAAACAAAAAAACTATGTTAATTGGACATGCTTTGATACTATATATGCCCTTGAATTTTTACTAGATAACATTTTTGTTCGCTTTGGGGATTCCGTATATCGTCAGATTATCGGAATTCCAATGGGGACTAACTGTGCACCACTTATTGCGGACCTGTTTTTGTATTGTTATGAGTTACAATTTATGACAAAAATAAGCAAAGACCCATCGAAACAACATCTGATAAACAAATTTAATAATACTTTTAGATATTTGGATGATATTTTGGCTCTCAATAATGACGACTTCAGTATGTATATTAATGAAATTTATCCTGTTGAACTTACTTTAAATAAAGCTAATACTAACAATGACCACTGCCCTTTTCTCGATCTTGATATCTATATCACTAATGGAAAGCTGAATACTAAAATTTATGATAAAAGGGATGATTTTTCATTTCCTATCGTTAATTATCCGTTTTTAGATGGTGACGTTCCCTTGTCACCATCTTACGGTGTTTATATATCTCAACTTGTACGATTCGCTCGTGTATGTAACAATGTTTTAGATTTTAACGAGAGAAATTTATGTATTACTGAAAAATTATTACACCAGGGTTTTCGATATCACAAACTAGTCAAAACATTTACTAAATTTTATCATCGGTATAAAGACATTATTCGTAAATATAGCTCAACATGCAGACTTTTAATACGTTCAGGTATTTCACATCCAATTTTTTATGGTAATATTCTTTATAAAGCACAAAGGTGTCAGTATTCACCTCAGAAACTTACAAAACCTTTGCATAGACTTATTAAGAAGGGATATAATTACGATACTGTTGTCAATTCATTAATGATTGCATATTTTGGCGTTAATATTGAGTCATTGATAAGGTCTTTGCATCGGAACTAAACACATTTATTCTAAAAACAGTTGTTGGCATGACACGGGTTATGTTCTTCTCATATATGTTATGATGGTATGATACTAAACCCCTAACGGGAAGGATTGTGCCTGATGTTCATATGATGAAATCATAATCTTTCAGTCAGTTTAGTTGAAGTCTGGAGCTGGCATGTCAGTTAACTGCTAGTAGTCTGTTGTTATTTATGTATTATTGTCATTTTGTTCATTTTCTTTGGTTACATCTTCTGACATCAGACTCGGATTTCTCTTGAACTGAATTTTAATGTGCGTATTGTTATGCGTTTACTTTACTACATTGGTTAGAGGTAAAGGGGGAGGGTTGAGATCTCACAAACATGTTTAACCCCGCCGCATTTTTGCGCCTGTCCCAAGTCAGGAGCCTCTGGCCTTTGTTAGTCTTGTATTATTTTAATTTTAGTTTCTTGTGTACAATTTGGAAATTAGTATGGCGTTCATTATCACTGGACTAGTATATATTTGTTTAGGGGCCAGCTGAAGGACGCCTCCGGGTGCGGGAATTTCTCGCTACATTGAAGATCTGTTGGTGACCCTCTGCTGTTGTTTTTTATTTGGGCGGGTTGTTGTCTCTTTGACACATTCCCCATTTCCATTCTCAATTTTATATCATATTTAATAACACTTTAAGATATTCAGACGATATATTGGCTGTCAATAATGACGACTTCAGTGTCTACACTAAAGAGATTTATCCTGAAGAGCTGACTTGAAATAAAGCTAATACAAACAATAAACACTGCCCTTTCCTTGATCTTGATATCTATATCTTTAACGGGAAGGTTTTTTTTATTATTTTCAAAAATTTATGATGAAAGAGACGGTGACGTTACCTTGTCACCATCTTTTGTTGTTTAAATATCTCAGCTTGTTCGATTCGCTCGTGTATGTAACAACGTATTTGATTTCAACGAAAGAAATTTATGCATTACTGAAAAGTTATTTCACCAATGGTTTTCGATTTCGCAAACTAGTCAAAATATTATTTAATTTTATTAGCGGTACAAAGAAATAATTCGTAAATACAAATCAACATTCCGACATCTTATACGTACAGGTATTTCACATCCAATATTTTTTTATTAATATTCTTTAAAAAGAACAAAAAAGTCTGAATTCACCTAAAAAGCTAACCAAACCTTTAAAAAAGACTCAAAAACTCTGAAAGGATATACGATACTGTTGTCAAGTCATAAAGGTTTAGATATGTTGGTATTAATATTGATTCACTCGTAGGGTCTTTGCATCGGAAATAAACACATTTATTCTAAAACCAGTTGACGACATGATACGGGTTATGTTCTTCTCATATATTTTATGAAGGTATGATACTAAAGCCCTTACGGGAATGATTTTACTTGATTGTCATATAATAAAGACAAGATCCTTCAATCAGTTTGTTTGAGGTCTGTAGCTGGCATGTCAGTGAATGCTAGTAGTCCTTTGTAACTTATGTACCATTTTGGTTTTGCTAAGTTTTTTTTAACCTATTCTGAAATCGGACTCGTCTTCTTTTGAGTTTACTGTGCGTATTGCTGTGTAGGTTGACTTTAAAATTGCATTAGGAATGGGTTGCGATCTCAAAAAACATGTTCCCTCCTGGTCGCATTTTTGTGCCTGTCCTTTTCTTTTTAATCTTAGTTCATTTTTATGTTTTGCAGTTAAGTGTGACGTCAAAGTGAGTCTTGTCACAGTTTAATCACAAATAATGACTTCATTTTGAGGATCTATAATATCAAAAGGGGCACATGAGCACATTATATGTTAGAAATCATAACAAATGCCAACTCATAAGTCCAAAAGACTGAAAAGGCCATGGGCAAAAGTATACAAAACACAGCATAGTAATATAACAGCTGGTTAACAGGTGCAACAGAAAGGAAAACGTGTATCTTACTTCACATGTTGCAACCGTTGCGTTGCTTATGTAAGTAAAAACTAGGTAATGAGTTAAATTCGGTATGTCACATTTGGGGAACAGAGGACGTATTGTTGTCACGACAATTGGAAGATATCCATCTTCACCTGAGAAACAGATATTCCATAACGGTGAACCAGCTTTCAACTTCATCAAAATCTGGTATGTCGGTTGTAACTGCTGTACCCCTATTTTGACACTTTTATCTATACACATGGAAAAAAGTATTGCAACACCTTGATTTTTTAAAGCTTGAAAAATCAGTCTCTTGTTTTGGATGGAATATGATAAAATATTTGTAAAATAATATTGAAAGTAGTTAATGAAAATATTGGCTTTAAAACGAACAAAAAAATGTATGAAAAAAAAATAGTTTTATCTAACCAAAATTTTTATAACAAAATGAAGTGTTTTTGTACTAAAAAATGCATTTTACAACTTTCACTGTAGTCTAACTTTACAATGACAGACATTTCAAAATTAATCTTTAGATGATTGTTCACATCACGGTTGATCGTTATACCCCAAATAATAAGTACTTTGTGCGCAGCTTCCATTAAAACGGATAACCGCATCTTAACGTATTCTGATTCCTGCCATAATTCGACTAATTTGTTGCTAAGATAGCAGTAACCCTTCTTGACGAAGAGTATGGTTTATTTCATGACTTGTTTGAACTGGGGTGTCCTTTCGTGCACTTTACGCCCAATAGTGTCCTATTTATGCTCGATATGGTTCAAATTCGGGCTTCGATTGGGCCAAGGAAGATAAACCGAATTCTATTGGAACAATGGATATTCCTCCACGACGCTAGTTTCCAACTTTGGCGAGCTCTGCACTATATTGGATACGGGCATCTGTGTGTCTGTTCGTAAGCAAAGGTCCCCGAAATGGTATTATCGCACGATAACCAGTAGCGATGAGCCGATCTCGAACAGTTCTTGTTTAAAGGCTCCTGTATGGTCATCATTCTCTTTTTAGGATTGTATTGGTTGCAATGGGTTTCCTTTAGACCAACCTTCATTATGCTTTATTTTCCCTAGCAGATGTTATAGGGGGTCGACCTTGACCTCGGAAGGTCTTTAACATCGTTTCTTGCCTGATTTTTATTTTCAAAACGACTTATAGTGAAATGGTGATGACCAACAATACGTGCAATTATCACAGCGACATACCTGCTTCCCTAATGCTGGATATCTGCCATCTTGCTGCAGTTATGAGTTGTGGATGACCAATTACAAGGTGTCAATAATAAATTTATAAACTTGGTTATTTTAAGGGTTGAAAACAACGAGGATAAAAACATCTGTTTTAGTGTTTACGAGTACAGTAGCTGCATGTGCAGATGAGAACTGATAGTCGATATTTATTGATTAAACTCAGGTGATATTTAAATAATGTTTAACTAGTTCTATTTCAACAAATTATTTAACAAAAAAATAAAAAGTGTTTTTTTAATTTGAATTTCAATTTGGTGTTGCAATACTTTTTTCAATGTGTATATTACATGTGTGTCTGTTTTGTTCACGCATCGTTGTAAACATAATGAAATTTAATGTGACTGTCATACAAGTGAGAGGTTTAGCGCTATAAACCAGATTCGATCCACCATGTTCTACACTTGAAAATACCTGTGCCAAGTCAGGAATATGACAGTTGTTCAATGTCCATTCGTTTGATGTGTTTTATCATATAATTTTGCCATTTGATTAGGGACTTTCCGTTTTGAATTTTCCACGGAGCTCATTATAATCCTGGTACCTTTGATAACTATTCAGTATATTTGTGGCTTCCTTTTAAGCAGCAACTGCTTTTAATGTAATCATGATAGGAAATGCATAATGATACGGATTCATTGACAATAGTGTAAAAAAATCCTTCTGGTGCAAGCAGAACATTAGCAGTTTACCGACCCATTGCATAAACAGAGAAACTTGGCTTTATGATTAGCTGAATACATAAACAGCTTTCTGCCAAGAACTAATGGCAATATAATAGAGAAATCTACAATTGTTCAAATCTATATAAAAGAGTGGAAACCAAATCCTTTCTTTAAAAACTAGCCATAAGCTACACTTGTGAACATTTGGATGAGGATGGCGACTACATTATTATGTTAAATGATGAGATAGCGGATATACTACGTGTAAAAATCCAAAGTCGTCATACCTCATCAAAATTATACTTGCCGTGAATTGAGTATGGGCCTGCAGTAATTAAAGGGTAGTATTGCCAATGTAAGGCTGGTG
The DNA here is from genome assembly GCF_965363235.1 of Mytilus galloprovincialis. Taxonomy (NCBI): domain Eukaryota; kingdom Metazoa; phylum Mollusca; class Bivalvia; order Mytilida; family Mytilidae; genus Mytilus; species Mytilus galloprovincialis. The sequence goes on along the minus strand of NC_134838.1, from coordinate 126,614,193 downwards.
CTCGTGTTGTGGGGGCTTGTGCTCATGTTTCATCAGTACTGTGGTACTTAGGATATGCTAGGTATGCTGATTCCGTGCGCAATATCAAGAACTGGTCAATGTATTTAGAGGATGCATCCAATGTACCAGAAGAGATTGAGGACTCAGATAATGAAGCAAGTGGTCCTAAGAGTAACAGCTTTAGCATGTGTTTTATTTCACTGTCAGTCACTGAATATGCATAATATTTATGTACATGGATATAAAATGATCTTTTCTCTATATTTAATTATATTCAGTATTATTTTGTATAAATTGCTTCAATGAAAGTATGATGAGCTTTTGTCATTGTTTTGTATCTGTCAGCATCCATTTGTTGTTGTTGTCTATAGACATCAATCTTCTCTTCCATATCCATTGCATCCTTTGCATCTTAAGTAGTAGGTCATTGATCAATAGAAAGCGTGACACTGTCTTGTACATTTCTGTGCAATTCTAATGTCCAGTTCAGTATCTAGTAGGTAGTGAATCAACCAAGATGCATGCTGGTATATATTTCAAGTTGAACTCAATTTAAGTCTTATCTGATAAGGATATCATTTGAATTTCATAATTATAGTTATTTTAAGTCAGGGAAGATGTTATACAAAGTGAGAGTAGATCATGCAATGCAATCAATATTGCATGCTATAATGTATTTGATTTGACAATTTTTCATGTGTAAAAGGATAATCTCAAAGACCATAGCAAGTATGATGTAGAATTCTCTAATATTCTCATTGCTGTAGAAATGTTATAATATTTTTACAGTATTTGGCCAAAAATTACTTTCAAATGCATTTTTATGTATTTTTTACAACTTTGATATTGTAAATTCAAAACGTATGCACCATACTTGTTATTTTAACTATTTGTGTAGTGTTTGTTATTAAATAATCCCAGAAATCCTCGTTTTATGAGGATTTTTACAGAATTTTGCAAAAAAATGACTTTAAAATGTATTCTCACATATTTCTACCACTTTGATATTGTAAACTGTATCAATTCATAACATATGCACCAGTCTTGTTATTTCAACTATAAGTGCAGCGTTTGTTATTAAGTAATCGCAGAAATCCTCATTTTATGAATATTTTTACAGTATTTTGCCAAAAAATGTATTTAAAATGCGTTCTTATGTATTTTTACAACTTTGATATTGTAAACTGTATCAATTTACAACATATGCACCATACTTGTTATTTTAACTATTTGTGCAGTGATTGTTAATAAATTATCCCAGAAATCCCCATTTTATGCAGATTTTTACAGTATTTTGCCAAAAAATGACTTTAAAATGCATTCTTATGTATTTTTACAACTTTGATATTGTAAACTGTATCAATTCACAACATATGCACCATACTTGTTATTTTAACTATTTGTGCAGTGATTGTTAATAAATTATCCCAGAAATCCTCATTTTATGCAGATTTTTACAGTATTTTTCCAAAAAATGACTTTAAAATGCGTTCTTATGTATTTTTACAACTTTGATATTGTAAACTGTATCAATTCACCACATATGCACCATACTTGTTATTTTAACTATTTGTGCAGTGATATTTTATTAAATTATCCCAGAAATTCTCATTTTATGAAGATTTTTACAGTATTTTGCAAAAAAAATTACTTTAAAATGCATTCTTATGTATTTTTACAACTTTGATATTGTAAACTGTATCAATTCACAAAATATGCACCATACTTGTTATTTTAACTAATTATTCAGAGTTGGTTATTTAATAATCCCAGAAATCTTCATTTTATGTATATTTTTAATTTGTTTTTGCCCCAAAAATGACATTTGACTGCAGTTTCATGTCAATTAAAAACTCTGGTGTTGTTATATAATATATGCATTATTGGATACATTTAACTTGTGTTTAATAAATTTGATACTTAAATCCAGAAATTCTCACTTTTTCTTCATTTTTTTTACTTTTTTGCCCAAACATGGTGACAAAATGCCCAAAAGTGTTAGAAAATAACATTTTATGGCAAAGTTATGTTAGTTTCACAAGGAAATCCTTCACAGCACTAGTTTTCAGATTGGGCCAAAAATGGCCCTTAATGACCCTTCTCCTTTCATGGTTTGAAAGCTTGCTTCAATGTGAGCAGCAACCCTCTATCAAGAAAATATAGAAAGGAAAATTAAGCCCTGGAATATAGTCTCAACTGGGAGATATACCCTCCGTATAAAGACGCTGCCAGAATGTTGCTAGAAATAAATAGAAAGTTCACAACTGGGGATATGCAATCATCTCTTTTGACGTGAGGTTTTGTTTTTTAATCGTTCTTCAGTGTCAATTATAAACCAAGAGTTCTAAATGGTGAAGTTGAAATCATCCCTTCGTAAATTTTACGGACCCCATCACGAGTTGATTGACCGTTATGGAATAACCGTTTCACAGATGATATCAGATATGTTCCTTACATCGTAACTACAATCCCCTTCCCTTTCATACTGTGACCTACCGAATTAGACAATTCAAAAAATGCAAAAAGGAAAGTCCGTAATATAATGACAAAATAAAAGTTCAAACACATCTAAAGAATGGATAACAACTGTTATATTTCTGACTTGGTACGGACACTTTCTTATGTAGAAAATGGTGGATTAAACTTGGTTTTAAAGCTTGCCAAACCACTCACTTGAATGACAGTTGCATAATATTCCATTATATTGACAATTGTGCGCGAACAAAACAAACAGATTTAACATGTAAATATGTAAAAAAAAAAAAAAGTTACAACAGTCAACATTGTGTTATTATCTTAACCACTATAAAACAAACAAATATGTAACAAAAAACATATAAAGGCATATGGAAATACCACATAAGCAAACATGAAAGACAAAAATAAAAAAATTAACCGTAGCACACTGACACAGTGACGGGATGTACAAGTACAGAGCCACGTCATATGGAACAAAGAAACACAAAAAGGCATAAAGACATAGCACATTATAAACATGAAAGACAAGAATACCAAAAACATATCATTGAACAATAATACAATGACGGGATGTTCAGAGCCATGTCAAATTGATATCACCAAGAACATACCAAAAGGTAAAAGTCATAGTCATAAAGACGAATAAAAAAAATCTATGCCACGTTTTCAAGGTGATAAACAACGCCAGTACACAGAATTTTAACTTGAAGAACATCGTGCGTTATTTGTGAAGTGTATACGGAATATTTATCAATAAGTTCTTTTAATACCTTCCGATGGACATGTTTAGAAAAAGGACGAGCCGTATTTGACATACCCCTGGTTCATCAACTTACTACTTAGACACTGGTTACGTTTTACAAAGTATGAGTAGCAGCTGCAAGCTCTTAAATACATAATAAGTTGGGAAAATATATATCCCATATGCAGGTGAAGTTGATATATTGCTACTAAGGTGGGGGGAAATTGATAATTTCAAAATTAAAATCGTTTCGTTTATCATTGATTACTGTGATGACCGCTTATTTCAAATTGTAGGAATGAGTCTCAGTAACCATGTCTGTAGTTTATTAACTTTCTAGTTCCGAGGGGATATATTGGTGGAATCTGTGGGTTTAATGGCTTCGGACCTGCTTACATTCGGTAACTTATCAATTAACACGTGCTCAATCAATCTCTCCGCTCTAGCTCTAAATGACTACCTACCGTTCCAAAAGTGAGAACGAAAGTTCAATTTGTCTTTTAGTTTGGATTAAGGAAAAGTTGTGTAAAGTGTAGAAAAGTCAAATGTTTAATACTATTGCAAGATGAAAAAGTCTTAGATTGAATGTACTATAAAAGAATTCAAAGTATCAACATTGGATTCAAGCAAACTCTATTATAGATAGTTTCTAAACAACTTCCAAGCCCGGCTTTAATGGCTGGAAAATTGATTTTAATAATTTAAAAACAGGTCTCGATGAATTCTTTGAAGTTGAAAATTAGATGGGTGAAATAAATTCATTTGTCATGTATGTTCTGTAATTCTGTATGAATTCTGCTCAATACATATAGCAAAAAAAAAACCAAATCGGTCAGTAGGTTTGCAAACTAAGTTCCCATTCTTATGCCGATTGTTTGTTGAAACAGCAATCAACGACAATCATACCGTGAATTGGGATATTTTGGCGGTTTGTTTTCGAAAGGCAAGTGTTTTATTTTGGTGTGTGTTATTTTGATGCTTCGTCCAACAGATATATTTAAAAGGAACAACATATTTTACATTTGGCGCTTACCCTGTCAACACATCTGGTCTTACTTGGTAACTAAACAGATCAACTATAACAGTATTGACATTTTGTATATGCGTCAGACGCGCGTTTCGTCTACAATAGACTCATCAGTGACGCTCGAATAAAAAAGTGGTTTAAAAGACCAAATAAATTACGAAGTAAAAGAGCGATAAGTTCCAAAAATACATAACAGTTTTACCAAATACACATTAGGTAATTTATTCCTGGGGGAATAAAAGACTTAGTATTTCAAAAACTCTAAGTTTTGTAAATAGTTAATATGTAATTAGTACCATATCAATAATAATTCATGTCAACACAGGAGTGCTGACTACTAGGCTGGTGATACCCTCGGGGAATAATAAACTCCATCAGCAGTGGCATCGACCCAGTAGTTGTAAATAAACTCCTCATAGAAACTACTGTTGTCTACTCTTTATTAGCTGTCATACCCGATTTTAAACACACCCACATGATTTGGATTTGTTGATGCGATTCCTTCAAATTCTGTCACTTGTTCGGTATATTTTGAATGATTTTAAAAGTTAAGGATATCATTTTCGCCAATAATCACCAATCTCATTTTATCGTTATATTTCTTATAAAAAAATAAAAGAAGGAAACGAACATCAATAAATAATCTGGCTGATTGAGTTCTTACAAACAAATTTCCAAACATCACAAAAAAAAAAGGTAACTAAATATGAAGGAAGCAAAAATAATCAAAAACATCCATAAAGATTAAGCGAATGTGTTCCACCTTAACAGGGTGTACAAAAGAAAATTCTTAAAAGTTTCCCTTTTGCGTGCTTTCAACATCAGTCAAATGAATTTTTACAATAAAAAGAGAAAAATGTCATCAAAAAAGAGTTGACTTAAGATCCACAATTCGACAAATTGTCATACCTTGCCCGCGAAAACTGGAAATATATCGAGAAAATTTCTTAAGTCTAATATCTTTCACGAACAACCCGTAATTGCTTTCCGAAGGACCAGTTATCTTATGAGTTGGTGAGAGCTGATTTATCACAGAAACTGCTTTTCGTCTACAAACTTTTGTAAGAGTTGGGTAACAAACGATATCTGACTTTCAAGCTAATACTGCACACCAATACTTTCAACCTTCACTTGTTACGACATTCACCATTTCTTGCAATAAGAACCTCTTTGTTTAATGATAAACTAGAACACACCCGTGATATCGCGGGTCCGTGACTGAATTAAAGTATATAACTATGCGCTAGCCTTATTTTAGTATTATTTTTTATCTGATAAAGTCATGCTGATTATAAGATAATCTTTCTGTTTGAACCCGTCGAACTGGAACTTATCAATTATTGGTAATATTAATTATTTGGATAACAAAAGGTCCTGGAATGGAGTATTTTTTAATCAACAGCATTGTCCTATGTTAGTTATAAATAAAGTTGAATTCTTTGATTCACTGTTTTATGTCATGCCCGCTAACAAATTGAAAACGGTTCCTATATACACCTTATTTTTAGTCCAGATTTTTTGTATTCGTATTGTTATCTTAGAAAGTCTTACTGATTAAAATACTACAATAGGGAACAATTTGACAATGATTGAATTTAGTAGTGTCAACCCTGTGATTATGATCCGTGTATATAGCATAATCCTAAATACACCGTTTGATGGTGCACCTGTTAGATGCGGAACGTACAGATAAGGTAATAGGTAACAGGTGAATATACTATTGGTATCGGTATCGGACTCGACTTGGAACTTCTTAATTATTGGCAAAAATTAATTACGTGGAAAACAAAAGGTCCTGGAGTGGTGTAATTTTTAATCTACACCTTTGTACTATATTAGTTATATATAAATCTGAGTTCTTTGATTCGTCGTTTTTAAGTGATGACGGCTGACAAATTGGACCTCGTAATTTTAGTATTATAGATATGATAATAACACTAATTCTAAAACAACGTCCTTCATCTGGTTTGTAAACAACTCAGTGATAATATATTCTCGATATATCTTTACATAGCACAAGCTCAGAGATGTTCATATTGATGGATGTTACTACTGTAACGTGTAACCAGGCGTTTATATCTTAAACGAACGTTCCAGTAAATACTTGGATCCAAGTTGCCTACAAACAATACGTTAATACCAAAAACTATAACTATCTATATTATTCACAATGAACCAAAATATATACAGTAGCTCCTTGCCGATACAAAGTAACAATGAACAATAAAATTAATTATATATACACAAATATAATTATAACACAGCCTGTCCTCTTAATAAAACAATCTGTCCTATACGACAGTGCGGGCGAGTACAGTATGTTACTACCAGACAGTACGGACTGGTACAACTTGTCCTCCTAGTAGGACAGTCTGTCACTACCAGACAGTGGGCTAGAACAACTTGTCCTCCGAGTGGGACAGTCTGTTACTAACAACTAATGTGGACTTATTGCAGTCTGTCCTCCGAGTGAGACAGTCTGCTCTACCAACTTCCAATGTTAGACCCAGTACAAGTTGTCCTCTTATCAAACTTACAGCTATGTAGCGTACTCACTATTTTAAGCCAGTCTTCTTCTGTAAAAAGAACATAGACAGAACCCGAATAGCATTCCTCACCCACTTATATACTCTAGGGCGTATTCACTATTTAATGAATAGGGGTGTTCTCTAAATGTTCCCGATACCGAACACAAGAGTACCTCTCAAACACCCCCATACAAATGGACCCAACCATCGACTCTCCCGCCAAACGTCTAAATCTACACAACGCTTCCTTCTACATGAAATATGCATATATACCACAAGATTCTTCTTGTTTGTTACCTTTACAACCAATAAACATTACATAACCCACGCCTCAATCTACATGCGTCCCGCATGATTGAATAAGACTAAAATACAATAAATAATACTTTATTAACCAATATCTTTGGTTTGAAATGGATGTCCACTTAATGTCTGAAAAGCTTTAGTAGGCTTCTTTAACTTCCACTATACGGATCTTCTTTGGACCATCCCGATAAGTTGTTTCAGTTGTTACAGTTTTGGTATACAACATCGAGTTTGAACACCACATGAAACTAAACTAGCTTTCCTTTTCTTTTCTTACATGTTGCACAGAGGACAATACTTTCCTTATCATTAACTTTATTTCTCCCTTTGTCAGTTTGTTTTTCTATGCTGTCAACTGGTGATCCTTTTGTGTCAGTATTCTTACTGCCAACTGCAATAATCTCTGGTCCCAGCCTTTCTGTAAAAGTATTTCTCACCCCTGGAAGTCGGGGCGTAGTCTTTTGTCTTATTATCCGTCCTAATTCGTTGTTGCAAACAACAGTACGTTCAACTAGTTTACTTGGCATCATGTTGTCATCTTTCTTATTTTCAGGCTCTTTTAACCCTGTGTCATTGTTTTCTCTTTGTTCACTGCATTCATTTTCATCACTGTCTTGTCCATGTATGTCTCCTGGATCTTGACTTTTCCAATCATCCTCTGACTCGGACTCTGATGAATCACTGAGCAGTTTTTTACTCTTGCTAGTACTTTCTTCTTTATCACTCTCACTATCGTCTTTCTGATGTTTGGATTTCATGTGTCTTAGCAAGTTCTTCGACTTGTCTGTATGATAAAAACAGCCACTTTCAGTACAAAACAATCTTTCATTTGCACAGGAGGTCAGATGTTTATCCCTTTCTTCTTTACATTCAAATGACGTTGGATAAAATCCACATTTCCACTGTTCTTTTTTTCTAATAGTAATTTTTGTTTTTGCCATCTTGATTCTGCAAATATAAAACAACAAACATTAAATCTATATACAATCATAAACTAAACTTAATCAAGTATATAATCAGCCATCCATACTGGTCTTTTCCTTTCACGGCGGCCACTTTCTTCTTCTATACCTATTCTGTCATCCTGATCTATAACAGCATCAAATATATCAGCTTCACGTGGTTCTGTTACTTGGGGAATATCAATGTCTTCAGACATTTCCCCTCTCAACACTTGCTTGTGCTTGAGTTTTATCCTATCCACATGAATGATCTGTGGGGTCCCTCGGATACCACAGTCAACCTTATAGGTAAGGTCACCACTTTTCTCTAAAATTGTGAAAGGCCCTCTCCAAAAACAAGTCAGTTTTGGGGATTTTCCCGTTTTCCTTACAAGGGAGTAGACATATACTTGATCTCCAGATCTAAAACCTTCATATGATAATTTGAGATCATGATACCTCTTTTGTCTCCTCATTTCTCCTGGCATTCTTTGCCTAACAAAAGAATGTGCATCCTCTAACCCTTCTTTTAGTTCCCAAGCCCATTTATGAAAGTTAAAGGGGTTGTACTTTCCCTACCAAACATAAGACGGTTTGGAGTCTGTCCAGTTGTGTCATGTGCAGAAGCCCTATATGCCATCATAACAAAGGGGATATACTTATCCCTATCCCTTTGACGTTCTTGTACATATGCCCTTAGCATTGTCGCTAATGTCTTGTTGAATCTTTCTACCATACCATCCGATTGAGGATGATATGGTGTAGTCCTGGTTTTCTTGATATCAAGTACTTTACAGACCTCTTGAAACAACTTACTTTCATATTGTCGTCCCTGGTCAGAGTGAATCCAGGACGGGACACCGAATCGAGCTATTACCTCCTCTACAATAATTTTGACAACAGTGCTTGCTTCCATACTGGGCATAGGGAATGATTCCGTCCATTTAGTATAGTAGTCCGAAACAACTAAGATATACCGATTGCCATTTTCGGTTTCCGGAAGTTCCCCAAGAATATCGGTAGCTAACCTTTCCATAGGACTACTTGTCTCTACTATGGCCTGGGAGCACGTTTCTTTTTCGTTGGGGTTTTCCTCATAGCACACTTATCACAACCAGCGACATATGCTCTAAAGTCAGCTAGCAAACCTGGCCAATAGTAAGACTGACCTATTTTCTCTAAAGTCTTACGCATACCTAAGTGACCTGTATACTTTGCATCATGACAGAAGTGTAAAACTTGTTTTCGTTCAGACAGTGGAATTACAGCTTGCAATTTCACAACTTTCCATTCATTGTCATAAAAATGTCTGAATACCAAATCATCTTGAAGTACTAATCTATTAAACTGACTCCATAATGACCTTATAAAGAAACCTTTACCAGAAACCTCATTGTATTGTGGCCTTTGGCCATCTGCCAGCCACTGCTTAACTAACTTAAGGTCTGGGTCGTTTGATTGTTTATCTGTCAACGGCCAATCTGTATCATGGTCAGGCATCTGACTAGTTACTTTTTTAACTTGACTTTCTTCAGTCTTGTGACAATGACTGCTCGTTTTTGACTGCCAGTCTAACGTATACCCACATTGTTTACAGGGAATACGACTCAGTGCGTCAGCATTCCTGTGTTGGGTACCTGGTCGGTGTTGAATGTGCATATCATAAGCACTCAATGTCTCAATCCATCTAGCTACTTGGCCTTCTTGATTTTTGAAATTCAACAACCACAGAAGTGCGCTATGATCCGTTCTGATCGTAAATTTTCTCCCATATAAAAGAGGGACGAAAGATACCAAAAGGACAGTCAAACTCATAAATCTAAAACAAACTGACAACGCCATGGCTAAAAATGAAAAAGACAAACAAACAACAGCACACACGACACAACTTAGAAAACTAAAGAATAAACAACACGAACCCTACCAAAAAACTAGGGGTGATCTCAGGTGCTCCGGAAGGGTAAGCAGATCCTGCTCCACATTCTGCACCCGTCGTGTTGCTTATGTGATAACAAATCCGGTAAATGGTCTAATTCGGTAGGTCACATTCATGAAAGGGATGGGAATTGTAGTTACGATGTAAGGAACATGTCCGATATCATTTGTGAAACGGTTATTCCATAACGGTCAACCAACTCGTGATGGCGTCCATAAAATTTACAAATATAAATATGGTTTAAAATACTTCACAAAGTATACCACAGCTAGCAACTCTTTGCGAGTCACGCAATATCTACGCTCGGATTTAGACATTGAGCGACTGGCATATGCTATAACCTTTTCCTTACCGTCTGCATGACATTGTGATAAGACACCCCCTAATGCTACATTACTAGCATCTGTATCTAAGATGAACTCTTCATTAAAATCAGGATGTGTTAATATTGGGGCGTTTGTCAACTTTATTTTAAGTAGATCAAATGCATGCTGACAATCAGATATCCATTCAAACCTTATGCCTTTTTCAGTCAAAACATGCAGACATTTAGCAATTGAGGCAAAGTTTTTGATGAACTTTTTATAATAGCTACACAGACCTAAAAATGAACGAACTTCAGTAGGGTTTGTTGGGACAGGCCAATTTTGTACAACTTTTATTTTCTCAGGATCAGTGGCTATCCCCTCTTCTGAAATTACATGCCCTAAATAACGAACCATGGTAACACACAAGTTACACTTTTTAGCCTTTAGCTTTAAGCCTGCTGATTTTAATCTGTCAAAAACTGTCCTTAAATTAACCAACATATCGTCTAATGTCTTGCCAAAAACAATAATGTCATTTAGATATACTAGACATACCTCCCATTGGATGCCTGCTAGAACAGTTTCCATTAAACGCTCAAACGTTTGTGCAGCACAGCACAACCCAAACGGCATTACCTTGAACTGAAACAACTCTTTTCTAGTCGCAAAGGCCGTCTTATATTTATCTTTCTCAGCCAGTTCAACTTGCCAATATCCAGAACAACAGTCAAGAGTACTAAACCAGCTGTTGCCTGCAAGATGATCAAGTGATTCATCTATTCTAGGCAGTGGATATGCGTCTTTATTGATAGTCACGCTGTTCAGTTTCCTGTAATCAACACAAAAACGGTACGTGTCATCCTTTTTCTTAACCAAAACTATAGCTGCAGCCCATGGGCTGTATGAAGGCTCAATAACCTTATTTTTTAACATTTTATCTATATTGTCATTAACAACTTTTGATAAATGAAAAGGTGTGCGGCGAGGAGGTTCTTTGAAAGGCCTAGCATTACCAGTTTCTATTTCATGTTTGACCAAACTAGTCTTACCTAGGTCTGAATCTGCAAACAGACTTTCATATTCTTGTACTAAACTTTTGACCTTCTGTTTTTCTGACCTTGATAATCTGTCAGATGTTCTGTTCAAAAGATTATGCAAATCTTACCTCAACCCCTTTTTATTTTGTCCGTCATTCTGAGAGGGCAAAGATTTTGCTACGTGGCTGATTTCACACATCTGTGCAATAGTTGTGCCCGGAAATATAGTCTTAGCCTCGTTTTCAACGTTCATGAGTCTGACTGGTATACTGTCATTTGATTTGACCAAGGAACGTGCTGTCAAAATGTAATCTTTCCCTTTATTTTCACTAGCTTCTACTAAAACATCATTTGTTGGCAATATCTGACCTTCTGTCAAACAAACTTTCCCAGAAACTACTATCTCTGATCGAGCTGGTATCGTAACAGATTCTGTAGAAACCACCCTGAAACATCCTTATGTACCTTGAAAAATTAAGGGAACACTATCGATGTGAACTATGTTTTCAGACACATCAACCAGACACTTGTTTTTCTTCATGAAGTCCAGACCCAGAATGCCATCTACTTGTAGCTCAGTTACTACGGCCTCTGACGTAAACCTTGTTGTACCAAAATCTAGTTTAAAACTGCCTTTACCTCTAAGGTTCAAATAGTTTCCACATGCGGACTTAATTTGTGACTTAGTAGCACTCAGATGTGGCCTATACAAGTCAGGAATAAGATCGTACACTTTTGTAGAAACTTGAGTTAATGTGGCTCCAGTATCCACTACAAACTTGACTAGTATATCATGAATAAGTAACTCAACATACATTCCTGCATCCTCTGATGCTGAAATGACAGCGCCTTTATCTTTATTTGCCGCCTTTTCTCCAGACTTCAGTGTCCTGACCGATCCGTCCGTATCAGGTCCTTTCACATATCCTCCCCAAGCATTTTGTTTCTTAATACTATTGGGACAATTTCTTGCAAAGTGTCCTATTTCACCACAACTAACACAAGGACCACCCCTTTTTCTGTTGTCTTGAGTATTATAGGTCTCCCCACGTGGTTGGAATTTCTTTTGAGGATTTAAATCCTTTAGCGTCATCATGTCTTTCGTTAAAGATTGTAAATTATTCTCCATTGTCTGCATCCATGTCGTCATATTCTCCATTGATACAACAGTATCCGGACTATTAGATGCTTCTGTCCGTTCGTCACTCGTAGTCTGTCGTAAGTGACCCATGCTTTTCATTGTTCTACTCTCAGCTTTGATGTAGGCTTCGAGCTCAACTGCCAACCGTATAGTATCATTGAGACCTCAAGGACGAGACTGTTTAATTCTAAGTCTCATTTCAGAGTCTACTAATGCGTCCGAAAATTGTTCCTTGGCAAGCGTGTCTCTTAATTCTAATGGGGCAGTAGGGTATGCCAAATTAGACAGTCGTCTAACTGACTGACCTAACTCTGGTAGAGTTTCACTTACTTTCTGGCGTCGTTCTTTGAATTGAACGCGATAAAGTTCCGTTTGACTGGATGGAGAAAAGCGTTCCTCCAGTGCAAATACTAGTTCTGAAAATATTTGTCTCTTTTCCTTTGGTAAATCACCAAGGACTGCTTGGGCCTGTCCAATCAGTGACACGGCCAAGTACAAACCTTTTTGATGTTCAGATCACCTATTAACAAGGGCGCACATCTCAAAGTGTGATAAATAATCAATCCAAGGAGTAAGGCCATCATATTTTGAAGGTTTGATTTTAACATCATTTGATCCAGAGCTTACAGTATGAGCAGTGCTTTGATTTTTTGTTGATTCCTGCTTAGGACTAAAATTTTGAATTTTATCTTGCCCTATGGATTTTCTATTATTTACTTGGGGATTTGTTATGATATCCCTATCTAGCAAAGGTAGTGTATCACCCACGGCTAATCCTACAGGTGTTGATAGAGACGGCCCTGTCGTCACTACGCCTGAATCATGTTCTTTGTTTTCAACAACTTTTGGACGTACACCCTGACCTCTAGGTGTAGAAGATATAAAACCTTGTCCATGTTGTATTGTGCTCTCGCTAAGAGACTGTATTAGTCTACTTATTTCAGCAATCTGATCGTCAATATTTGACATAATTATTACAGTACAGTGTAATCAAAATGAATCAAGTTTTATTAAATAATACACTCGTGTTACAACTCAGCCGTGACTTACAACTATGCCTCATGGTTGATTCACTTTAATCTTTAATTAAAGTAAACATTGATGCTAACTGACAATAAATTAAATGAAGATCAATCAATCAAATAGTATTTGATAGAAAACTTGAATCCCAACCGCTAGCCACCAAATATGTAACGTGTAACCAGGCGTTTATATCTTAAACGAACGTTCCAGTAAATACTTGGATCCAAGTTGTCTACAAACAATACGTCAATACCAAAAACTATAACTATCTATATTATTCACAATGAACCAAAATATATACAGTAGCTCCTTGCCGATACAAAGTAACAATGAACAATAAAATCAATTATATATACACAAATATAATTATAACACAGCCTGTCCTCTTAATAAAACAATCTGTCCTATACGACAGTGCGGGCGAGTACAGTGTGTTACTACCAGACAGTACGGACTGGTACAACTTGTCCTCCTAGTAGGACAGTCTGTCACTACCAGACATTGTGGGCTAGAACAACTTTTCCTCCGAGTGACAGTCTGTCACTAACAACTAATGTGGACTATTGCAGTCTGTCCTCCGAGTGAGACAGTCTGCTCTACCAACTTCCAATGTTAGACCAACTTGTACCCAGTACAAGTTGTCCCCAGTACAAGTTGTCCTCTTGTCAAACTTACAGCTATGTAGCGTACTCACTATTGTAAGCCAGTCTTCTTCTGTAAGAACATAGACAGAACCCGAATTGCATTCCTCACCCACTTATATACTCTAGGGCGAATTCACTATTTAATAAACAGGGGTGTTCTCTAAATGTTCCCGATACCGAACACAAGAGTACCTCTGAAACACCCCCATACAAATGGACCCAACCATCGACTCTCCCGCCAATGGGTACTAATTGTCCACCCCTACTAGCCGATTTGTGTTTGTACTCGTATGAAGCAGAATTCATTCAAACCCTTCTAAAAGACGATTTCACACAGTAATCTATGATAAACGGGACGATTTCAACTTCCCAATTATCAATTTCCCATTTCTCAGCAGTAACATACCCTCTGCCCTTTGTATGGTGTTTACATATCTCAATTAGTACATTATTCTAGTGCATGTTCACACTATACGGACTTCATATACATGAGTGTGCTCCTAACGCAGAAACTGCTCCAACAAAGTTATGAGGAGGACAGATTAAAAATGACACTCCGTAAATTTTACGGTCACCATCACGAATTGGTTGATCCATACGATGTACCTTTGTCCAAACTAACTATGGACATTTTTACCACGTGTTAGATTGTGGTTTGTCATTACGTCGTCTGATCTTTTTATTACCGAACGTGACTTATTCCCGAATGTTTTTCTGAGTTTGAATTCGTATTGCTTTAAGACGTGAGACGGTACTTATCCATCCCAAACTAAATTGTTGGGTTTTGATGTTGTGTTTGTTGTTGTCATCGGATTTTTTCAAATGTTTTAACTGTTTTTTCTGTTGTATTATTGTGTTGTATTGGGGGATAACTACTCATCCTGTTTATTGGTAGATTTAATTTTGGATCAACGAAATTTACACTATATTTTTTGGTTTGCAGTTTGATCAGAAGAAACAACCACAAAGCTAGGTAATACAATTAATTATCTAATTACTACTTCAATGAAATATTAATTAGTATTATAATTTTCACTGTAATTAATATAAGTTAAATGAGTCATACAAATCTAATCTTGAATTTCATCCAAATTCTCTTAATTTTCGGAACACGTTTTAGAAATTTATATGTGACGTCACTTTGGGCGTTGCTTTGACTATGGCTAACAGGGCTGTGATTTTGTAATTTATTCATTTTTTATTCAATAGCTAGTCACTACCTCAGTTTAATCATGTATATCTATTATTTAGTCATTTTATAAAATTTACTGTTTGCAAAACTATGTAGTATTCTTGATAATAATGATGTTTTGTCCTAGGAGGATAACCATGGCCTCACAACCTTTTGGAACTTTTAGTCCTCGGCGATCTTCAACTTGGTAGTTGTTATGGCTTTCAAACTTTTTATATCTGAGCATAGTTTTGTGTGGACTTAGCGCGCGTCTGGTGTATAAAAATATTTTTAACCTGTTACCTTTTGATGGCTATTATTCGTTTGTTTCTCTGTCCTATATTTTCTCCCATTTATCTGTTTATTTATTGTAACCCTGTCGTGTAATGTTGTAATTTTAATGTTATAATTAACATTGACATTAAAGCGGGAGGTTTGGCATGCCACAACACCCAGGTTCAACCCATCATTTTTTTCATAAAATGCCCTGTACCAAGTCCGGAAAATGACCATTGTTACATTATAGTTCGTTTCTATGTGTGTTACGTTTTGGTGTTGTGTCTCTGTTGGGGTCGTAGTTCTCTTATATTTGATACTTTTCCCTCAGTTTTAGTTTGTAACCCCGGATTTGTGTTTTCTCTATCGATTTATGAATTTTGAACAGCGGTATACTACTGTTGCCTTTTATTTATACTAATTTTAATATGACGTGCTTCTTTCGCTTTGTAAACAACAACGTGTTAAATCTTCGATTTATCTAAACTTAGCGCAGACTCAGAGATGTACATTTTGATGGATGGTATTATTCACCTCCCGCGTAAATTTACATGCATCCTAACCTATGTGAATAAACTCATTAAAAATACCAGGATTGTAAAAAAACACTATTTTAATTTCGTTGTGTTCAAATTGAAAAAAACTACATAACCGGCATTCCTATTATATGCGTAACAAAAAGAATTAAAAGAGGGACGAAAGATACCAGAGGGACAGTCAAACTCATTGACTTCAGCAGGTGAACATGGCGTTTCATTCCTTAATTACGACATGTCAACTATGGGAATTTGAAGTTAATAGCTGCCAACGAAAAAAGGTTTGGTAACGAATCTTTAAGATTGTACACATTTTTTTCTATTGGTTATTTAAAAAATAATTTATGCAAGACTTGCTTTTGATTTAAAATGTGAAACACTATCTTACAGGGGGTAATTATAACACCTATACCCACGGCAATCTTACCATCGCATCAGTTTTAAAGTACCTAATGTGTCCTATTAGAATCGAAATAATTCATGGAAACCATAGATTTAGGCCGTGATATTGTTAATTCTATCCCTCACTTACGCTTAGGATAACATTCTACATTTTCTACAATTGAAAATGCCTGTACCTAGTCAGGAATATGACAATTGTTGTCCATTCGTTTGATGTGTTTTGTCGTTTGATTTTGCAATGTGACTAGGGACTTTCTGATTGAATTTTCCTCGGAGTTCAGCATTTTTGTGATTTTACTCTTTTTTCGAATATCACGGCTTCCATGAATTATTTCTTCAATACAACACTTGAAATTGTACTAAGCATTTATTCATTTAAAACAATTCCGCTAGAATATATCTAATCTATTTGAGGCTCCCACACAAAAAAATGCATAAAGTTTACATTCAATAAAAAATTTAATATACATCTATAAAATCATTAAAACATCAAATTAGTACTCATTTTGATACACTTTGGAAATTTTTAGGTGCCGATGTATCGATGTCATGATGATCTATTATCGGAAACGTTAATGATGAGACGTTACACTGATGGTAAGGAAAGATGAATCTAATATTTTCATTTAGATGCAATTATTTAGGGATTAATTTTGTCCAAAAAAAAAATACAGATATCTTTACATATTGTACGATGCAGAATTACCAAAATTTTAACTTACAGAGAACAATCATAAAAGTATTTTAATAAAGATGTTTAATCCAAAACTTTTTCAGAAAGATGGAAACAGCCGTAAAATAAAATAAACACTGAACTTTATAACAATCTTATAAAGATGACGTACCGTCATAGTAACACCAAGAAACGCCTATATTATTTCCGCAAAGAATGAAAAAGTCAGACTTTTAATAATTATGATTATCTTAATGTTTCATTTTATTTCAAATATGTATTCAGAAATGATAAGTTCATTGGACATAAAAAAAAATAGGTTCATCTGAAAAATATTTGAATTTGTAAATGTAGGTAAAAACCAATTAGATTTTGTGCAGATTGTGTACATTCTCTGATATAAAACTTTACTTCGAACCGCAAGGAGGTTTCCTGTTAATCTTGTAATATCGTATTAAACAAATAGTTACATGACGTACATAACCATACTATAACAAAAAAGAGAACATACAAAAGAGGAACAATAAACTTTTACTGTCATCTCTTATGGGATTTTAATCAGTTCTGATCTACATTAAAAAGATCTTTGAGTTTTCTAATGCGATAAGTCTGATGCGTTCCTTCCAATCTTTTTCGTAACTGATGATGAATAATTTTAGCTTCATCTTTTCTTCCCAGTAAGATCAAACAAGAAGCCTTGCCGTAATATGCTTGCCAAATATAGCGTGTTAAATGTACTCCCTTGTGCTCTTCAATGTTAATCACCTTTTCAAATATTTCAATTGCAGACTCACAGTCATCAGATGTTGCCGACATGCGTAAAACTTTAGCACATTGAATGAAGAATTTGGGCATCTCTACCCACTTATTCGGTTTCTCGTCTTTCTCAATTTTTAGCAGTATCTGTAGGAATTTTTTCATGTCATTCTTACCATCAGACAATACCTCATTTGATTTTGATATTTTATACAGTTGCTGATGATATTTCAATAATAGTCTGAAGCATACACAGTTATGGTACTCGTTTTCTTCAGTGGAGGTTTTCAGTATACCAAATTGAAAATAATGTTCCTGACTCCTCTCCTTAACCTTCCTTATTTCAGATATACGACTTTTTACACTTTCAACTGAAGGTAGTTTATCATCTTTGTTTAGTTTATACGCTTGTTCTCCCCTATCGAAAACAAGGTAACGAAGTAAAGGATAATTTTCGAAATCCTTTCTACGTTTCATCAAATTTGTGAATTCAATACATGTCTCAAATTCAAAATCCCGACCTTTTTTTGCATGTTCGTATAATTTCGCTTCATACAATAACTCGTCTAACGCACTCCCATTGTCAAATAGAATATGCAACATTAATTCACCTAAAAATCCTTTCGATATTAAGTCTAATGGCATCACGAGACTTGGTTTAATTGACAACAGTAAACTATAGTCACTTTGTGTTAAATACCCATGCTTGCATAAAGTTTTGTTGTTGCTTTTCTTTCGTAAAATATGCACATCTCTATCATTTCGATATTTGCCAAAAACGTAAGCTGGGATAAAGTCGCTAGGCATTTTTATTTCACAAAATGATTTGAATGCATCCATTACATTACAAGAGTTCATGTGTGGAATGTCATCAGTATCTGTTCCTAGATAAGGACATCTACTGTCAGCTAAATCTGAGTTGTGACCAATTATGTTTAGGCACAAAGAACGACCTTCCATTAAGTGTTTATGCGCTAAAGGTATATCAGTGGCTTTGAAAAGCAAGGTTTTGCCGATCACATTATTTAAATAGCACAAGAAAATATGTCTTTGTTTTATATTTCCTTGTTCAATTACACCATCATCTTTTTTATTGTCTAGTTGCAGTTGATTTACAACCTTGCGAGCATGATCGAGAAATAAAAAGTTTCTGTCCATGGAAATATCAACACGCACATCAATATCAATCTCAAGACAGAACATTTGAATTAGAAAACATAATCGTTCAATATCAGTTTTTCTGTTTTCGTTTTTGTCAAACACTTTCAAAGCAAGCATAGTTTCTTGATGAAATGAGAGCATATTTCCTTTTGATCTTTTTACGAAATAGCACATAGAATATTCTAAAAAAGAATTCACTATGGCTGCTGCAGCTGTCTTTGCTATACTTTTATCTGCCGAATAATGACGATAACAAATTTCTATTATATCTGGCCATAATGCTTTATAATCTAAATAGCGCAATAGCATGATTACTTCTGTTATATCTTTGAATTGTTCTTTTAATTCACCAATTATGCTTTTGAAAGAAACTAGTAAAGAAGGAATAACATTTTTACCAAGCTGAGCAGTGAAAGTTTCGTCACACCTTTCATCCACTTCTTTTAATATGTCAAGATAATACTCTACGCTCAAGTTAAGCTTTCCAATATATTCTCGAGCTGAGTTCACAGTAATCGGCAAATCACCTGTAGCTTGTACTAATGTATCAATACTTTTGTCCGTTTTTTCTTTGAAACACTCTGTTTTTCTGAAAAAGGACAGGTATTCCTCTCTCGACATGCCATTAAAATGAATTTCTTTTCGTTTTGTATCAAAGTTACTCAGCAAATTATGTGTAAGTGTTGTGATAATTATTTTAATCCGTTTAACATCACGTATAAGTCTGAATATAAGGCCGTACAGTGGATCTGAATCGATATTTTCAAAACGAACATCGTCAATAAACAAAAGATATGAGAATTCAGACCGGCTTTTGTGATTAAAATAGTTCACAAGTAAAGATGCAATATCCTTGAAGAATTCAACTTCATTATTGCTACATTCTTGCGACAGTTTTAACGATAACAACCTTGCAAGTGTTTTCATTGAATCTTTCATAGTGTCTTTTGTTGTTGCAGTCAGTTTGCCAATAATGAAGTACTTGTCTTTACATTCCCAGCAAAATTTGTAGGCAGCCTGTGTTTTACCTGCACCATTTGGACCTGAATGAATAAGCAATTATAGGCAGTTGATAAAATCATTATTCAAAGTTTACCATGTTTGGTATATCAAGTGTGGTGAAATAGAAATTTCTTTTTATACGAAATAATTACAATTTTTATTCGCAATTACTAATTTTTCATGAACGTTAGTTATTGTTACACTTAACTAAATCTTCGAAAATTCATTGATATTATTAGTTTACCTTAATAACATTACCAATCAGGATAGACATTAATAAATATCCAAAACCTGAAGAAAAATTAAATGCCTATAAATAAGGTAAAGTTTCAGTGTACCTGAAAAAGCGCGTACTTGGCGCAAAATTAAAAAAAATAGTTTCTTTACTAGCACTGGGTCAATTGCTTTGCTAGTTGATTGTTAAAGTATCATAAGGGTATCATCAGCTCAAAAGTCAGCGCCTCGAGTTATAACATATGTAAGGGAGAATCTGTTAGTCTACATATATCATACTCTGATAGAAATTAAGAATGGAAATGTGGGATTTGTCAAAGAGACAACAACCCGACCACAGAGCGGAAAATTTCATTAGGCCACCTCGGTCTTCAATACAGCAAGAACATCCCGCACACAGAACAGCAGTTTACTACTATTGCCTTTAATGAGAATGCATAAACAGTACGAGGAATAGAAGATAAAAATGAACCCGATTTTAACTACACAAGCTTATCCATATTGTTTAAGATTCAAGTTCACATGCAATACATGTAACCCTATCCAGACACATTGTTATAACTCTGAAGCTCCTTAATGTTGTTAATATTCATAAAGAGTAGTAGCAAATCATTGATTTTAGCCGTCTGTGTATCAAACCCTGATGCTCGTGTTACAAAAATTCTGACGTAAATATACTCGTAAGTCATGAATATTTCAGTACAAGTTACGATCATTGTAAGATGTTTTGTGAGACCCAATATCCTCCCGCACTTGAGTCCACCACGCTACCACATAATCACCATTGCATCTATGCACATTGAAGATACTAAACATGTACCTTCATGCATATTAAAAACATTTTACACAAGAATATTTGTTTATAATTTAGTTTTGGATGTAATGCGTCTTATGATTGGTTTACTCGTTTTGTTTATCATATCATAGACTTTTTGTGATGTGACCATGACGTCATCAACGTTTTTCATCATTTACGCCGTTTTAAAATGGAATTAACAATTAAATTATAAGAAATAGATGTAATATTTTGTCAGTGTATTCGAAATAACATAAACAATGTGGTACAAACTGTTAAATAACCCGCTACGCGCGTTAATCAGTGTGCACCACATATTTTATGTTATTTCTTCGTAGACATAAAAATATTACAGTCATTCCTTAAATATGATAGTGTGTTCCCTCATAATATCACATGGAGACGGATGAACAGTCAGACGTAAAGACAAGAAAATATAATGCACCCTTGCTGTCAAAATTCGGTAATAACACTAAAACGATACTACTTAATAAAGCTGCCATTAAATATTTCATAAATACCCGCGTTTTCAAACGTACTTGAATAAGTTAAACCTCAAAACATTTCATATCAGCAATTTGTTATCAATGAAGTAAACTATTCTACACAAACCTTCTACAAACCATGATTCATAAAAGTAACAAAAGAGTAGTTGATTGTAATTTAATGAAATGTTATTAAATATGTTACTATATACGCCCTTGAATTTTTACTAGATAACATTTTTGTTCGCCTTGGGGATTCCGTATATCGTCAGATTATCGGAATTCTAATGGGGACTAACTGTGCACCACTTAATCCGGACCTGTTTTTGTATTGTTATGAGTTACAATTTATGACAAAAATAAGCAAAGACCCATCGAAACAACATCTGATAAACAAATTTAATAATACTTTTAGATATTTGGATGATATGTTGGCTCTCAATAATGACGACTTCAGTATGTATATTAATGAAATATATCCTGTTGAACTTACTTTAAATAAAGCTAATACTAACAATGACCACTGCCCTTTTCTCGATCTTGATATCTATATCACTAATGGAAAGCTGAATACTAAAATTTATGATAAAAGGGATGATTTTTCATTTCCTATCGTTAATTATCCGTTTTTAGATGGTGACGTTCCCTTGTCACCATCTTACGGTGTTTATATATCTCAACTTGTACGATTCGCTCGTGTATGTAATAATGTTTTAGATTTTAACGAGAGATATTTATGTATTACTGAAAAATTATTACACCAGGGTTTTCGATATCACAAACTAGTCAAAACATTTACTAAATTTTATCATCGGTATAAAGACATCATTCGTAAATATAACTCAACATGCAATTTTTTATGGAAATATTCTTTATAAAGCACAAAGGTGTCAGTATTCACCTCAAAAACTTACAAAACCTTTGAATAGACTTATTAAGAAGGGATATAATTACGATACTGTTGTCAGGTCATTAAAGATTGCATATTTTGGCGTTAATATTGAGTCACTGATAAGGTCTTTGCATCGGAACTAAACACATTTATTCTAAAAACAGTTGTTGGCATGACACGGGTTATGTTCTTCTCATATATGTTATGATGGTATGATACTAAACCCCTAACGGGAAGGATTGTGCCTGATGTTCATATGATGAAATCATAATCTTTTAGTCAGTTTAATTGAAGTCTGGAGCTGGCATGTCAGTTACTGCTAGTAGTCTGTTGTTATTTATGTATTATTGTCATTTTGTTTATTTTCTTTGGTTACATCTTCTGACATCAGACTCGGACTTCTCTTGAACTGAATTTTAATGTGCGTATTGTTATGCGTTTACTTTTCTACATTGGTTAGAGGTATAGGGGGAGGGTTGAGATCTCACAAACATGTTTAACCCCGCCGCATTTTTGCGCCTGTCCCAAGTCAGGAGCCTCTGGCCTTAGTTAGTCTTGTATTATTTTAATTGTGTACAATTTGGAAATTAGTATGGCGTTCATTATCACTGGACTAGTATATATTTGTTTAGGGGCCAGCTGAAGGACGCCTCCGGGTGCGGGAATTTCTCGCTACATTGAAGACCTGTTGGTGACCCTCTGCTGTTGTTTTTTATTTGGTCGGGTTGTTGTCTCTTTGACACATTCCCCATTTCCATCCTCAATTTTATTTAAGATACATCTTCATAAGTTCTGAATTAAAACTTAGATAACAACAGATTTCATTTATTATTTGTTTTAAACCTATTTTATTTTATATAGTGGATTTAGGAGTACACGATTTGTCAAATGAAATTATCATGTATCATAAACCTGTATGGAGCTATTTTCTCTTAGAACGACTGGTTTTTTTTTATTTAAGAATCAACCCGGTCGATACTAAGTTTCAATAAAAGAGGGACGAAAGATACCAAAGGGACAGTCAAACTCATAAATCTAAAATAAACTGACAACGCCATGGCAATAAAATTGTCATCAAGCATTCAATCATCACCTGTGAAAGGTCATTATTTTCCTTGATTAAAATGCAAACTATAATTCATAATAGCCTTTTGTTCGTTTAATAGTTATCGTGTTTGTTGTATAAAGGCATAACCAATCTTTTCACCCGTTTTTTAAACTGATCATGAATTACAACAAATTGTTGTGGACGCACATTTTAACTATCGAAACAAATAATGTGAAATTTTGTTACTTTATCGCTACATTAATTTAAAGGGATAATACTTGAGTTAATTTGATAATCCTTAACTCCTCATACTAGTGACACTTTTAAACAAGACAGATTTAACACATTTGTGTGTAGAATTTAAAAACTCTATTTGAGTCAAACTGTTATGGAAATCATATATTGACTTATGGATATTCGGTTTTAGTGTTATATGTATATGTTAAACTTTCTCGTACTTTATTCGTGTCTGCTCTGAATTGTACCTATATCGTTTACTCTTTAAGATGTGTTGTTATTCAAAAGTGAAGAGAATCAAAATTTCTGAACAGTTCGCTAAAAATTATCTGCTTTTCGCCATGGAACGTTACGAAACAACTTAGTTCATAATAAGTTACTTACAAAGTATCTCGTATTTTTCAAACACCGTAAACATTTATTTTTGTCTTCATGCATTGCCAGTGATAGTTCTGTTCTAACTGGATAATGATTGCTAAAGCTTATATCAAGATTGTATTGAGTTGTATTTCACGTAACAAATGAGCCTATGGTGAATTAAAACCAGAACACATTAGAAAAAAATTATTTCACTTTCTTGTGATTTGTAAAATAGGATGCAAATCCTACAAACCTTCGCAGAAAATTATATTGTGTGACGGTATGTAAATTAGATAATGAAAACTTTATTGTTATCCTTGTCGTATAACACGACTTGGGATTTGAAGAAAGTTGGAGCATACAATTTGAAAATGAATATATATGGAAACTAAATAAAGTTTTTCTATATTTTGCATTTAGTTATAAGGCAATTCTTTAAATTTGCCAACTATTACATTTTGGAAGCAATAATTAACCGTTGATCAAGTCATCTCTAGGAGCGATTAAGAAGATACAAATTAGAATTCAAACAAATATAAGATGTTCTCAAGAGCCTGATTTGCTCATCTGTCACTTTTTACTGCTAATATTTCATTAATGATTATGTTTGCTTTTCAATATTTATTAACGAGTGGCTTAAACATGGCATTTTACATTTTTTTGTATCTGTCATATTTTCTTTAGATCGAATTTCGCTGAACATTTTTGCGGTTTGCAGTTTAACTTGATCTTCAATATTTTTCAAGGTGATCACTAAAAACTGCATAATTTCCTTAAAATTGACAAATTAAAAAGTAGCAACCTTTAAATGGGTTGTTCGGTTCGGCTGAAAATTTCAGGGTTGATAGATATTGACCTATTAAACATTTTTATCCAATTAAGATTTCTAAATGAGTATGGAACATCCATTTAAACATAATACTAATTTGAATTTGATTTTTTTTTCTTACGTTTTAAATAATTACAGCATCAATCATATGACGTCTATGAAGAAAAGCAACCCATTAAAAATGTAAATATTGACAATTTAAGAACAGGTATTGATAGTGGTTACACCGATGGAACGAGAACAATAAAAAGATCTTTCCCTTAAGAAGATTGACATACTCAATAATAAAACATTGCATGTTAAGACACTGAGGAAAAATATTTCAAAACAACGGTCGTACATTTTAAAGAAAGTTAAACCGTGTGATTAGATATGTAAATGCATATACATGTTGTTTTATTTTTATTATTTATCTAGAAAATTACATTAGAAGTTTAAACAAGACGTTAATTTCCTGAGTATTCCACATAGCTCACAGAAAGTAACAGTAAAAACCATTGTTTCACATCTCCATTTTTGAGTACGCCTGTTGCACTTGTTACGTGAACAATATGGGACTATAATCTATCCTCGAATAAAACAAATAAAAAAATATAAGGATAAGTATTTTTACAAAGAAGTGTTTTTGTAAAAGTTTTACTTTTTTTATCATTTTTTTTAGATGGGCATTAGCTGTCGAGTTCGAATTTACCGATTTGATTCTAATCTTATTTTTGATTTATAACATGCAAAGATATATATTAAAACTACAGAAATTTCCTAACAAACAGTTAACAATGAATGGACTCATTATCTTGTGTCATCATTTCGTATGCATGTGAGACTAGGTGCCATCTAATTATTCAGCGAGATCACCCCGATGACTGCAGAAAGTCATTTAACAAGATATAAGCATCAACATAAAAACAAACAGACAACCAAACACGTTCAATTTTATATCGACGACGTCTGATCGCATCCATGCTGTGAAGTAATGGTTTAGGTATATAATCGTTTTACCTGTACAAAAATATTGTTTTTGTGTCTCGACTAGTAAAAAAAAACGGTTATTCCTGTTTTCTATTTTGTTTCACTTTTCAAAATTGACATTTTTTTACTTTTTTAACGGTATGGTAATCACATGCGGACCCGTCTTTATTGAAGGTCAAAGCTGTATAAATTCGAATTCAAACGAAATATATTTATTGACTTGCAAATTGAAAAGGTTGAAGCAAATTTGCTGTTAATAGCTTACGAGTGAGTCTTTAAAATATATTGTCTCGATTTCTGTGCATGTAAATGTGGTATTCTCAATGTTTTTGAATTTACGGTTTACATCGGGATAAGTTCTCTTCGAATTTGCTTAGTACTCTGTTATACGCGTAGTAACATTTTAAAACCGATTTTATACAAAGCACCAATAGCCCGTACTCATCGAATGGAATGATAACATTATATTGCAATTTCGTTTTATTTCAATCTATGTTCAATGTTTACCAGAACATGTTTTAATGAATTTGCAATTAATAGCGACCTACTAAAACGGTACATCTATTAAATATATCAAGTTTTCAATGTGAATAAGGAAGGGAGGTAATATTTAGACACTTCAAAATGATAAAACTCCTTTTTATAACGTATTCGCTAAACCAAACGGACATACAATGTTATACTCTGTCGTTGATTGAATCACTGCATCAATATGTTTTATTGGAAAACTGTCTGACAAGGAATTGATCGTGTGCTTTAATTCGTCGCTGTATAATTTAGGAAAACGCACACTGTATATGGCCATCAAATCGATTTGAAATCAGTGAAAGAAAACTATAATCTTAACATATATATATTCAGGGATATTAAATCGACTTTACCTATCAAAGTTATCAATCGTGTTTCTGGATTACAATCAGCCAACCTTATTTCTTCAAGTTGTTTTACTTCTTGGAAATAAGGAACAACAGCCATCATTCCCAAACTTGCATCTGTCCAGTTTACTGAGAAAAAAAAGATAACGATGTAATGTGACATTTTGATGAGACCTCTCACTAAATATTTTTCCGTTTTTATACACTTCCTTTATTGAAAGCTAAGCCTAAATCAATACATGGGCATAATGAATAAGTTTTAAGATATACAAACCGTACAACGGATCAGTGTAGGGCAAACAGAAGTATTACAGTTTCCCTGCTTCAGGTTTGTCATCAGTGTTCCAAAGGCAGGAGCAGGAAGTCAACATAGTAACGATGTGATTGGATGTAAAGGTGTAGTTTTTTGTATTTAGTTATGAATAAGAATTAGTCTGTAGATTAACAGTATAAACTTTGAAACACATTGAAATATTTTCTTGAAAATCATTCGAAAAGGCTGCATGGATTTCATTAATTTGGTATAAAATTATGATGAGCGTGAACACGATAGAAAAGCTCCTATAAAAAATGGCCAAGCTGCCATTTGAATTCAATTTTTATAACAGAATGATTAAGTACTGATATCACAAAAGCCTATTTCTTCCAGGTCTTTATTATAACTTGTGATAAATTTAGATTTTGTTAGTAGTGTCGCCTATGTAAGAATTATCTTATCGTTTTCCATATACCGAAGATAGCTAGGGAAATCAAAATCAATCGCAGTTTAATATTAGCTTTAGTGTATAAAATGAACCAACCTCTTTTGTATTTGTTTTAACCTTCTGCAATGATTAATGCATTTTGAAACATAAAAAATCAAGTTGGGACAAATATTCATTTATGTCATGACATATTTGCCTTTCTGGCTGTGCAATGCATCTTTTAAGTATTTCCCTAGACATAATCTATCTAAATCGGAAACTGCTTGTGTAAGTTTGTACTGTTTATGGAGTACGGAATTATATGTAAAATAGAAGCATTTTCATTGTAGTCTATCTGATGTAAACAGAGGCTTAATTGTGGAAAAATTTAGATAAAATGTATGCCCTCCTGTATAGGTATAGAACCACTAATTCAGGCCCGGTCGGAAAGAACATACAAGAAAGTAGTAAATATTTTAAACAAAATACTTCCTACGCATAGCTGTATCTTTGTCAATAACGGTAATGTTTGGGTAGTTTTAGTAACAAATGAAAGCGTGTGGACTTCTGATCACTTTGGAACCCTTGTTGAAATGAGTGTTGTTTATTAGTAAAAATGTATATGCAATTTTGATAAAAGGGCTCATTTGGCTTGTTGTACAGTTCAGACGTTCCTGATTTTGTGCTATCAAACTTCCGGGAACCAGTACGTTCTAATATGCAATTAAAGGTATCTTCATTTTTTCAGCACAAGTCAAGATAAGGTACAGTTTTGACATGAAATCACTGCCAATGTATTTAAACTTAAGACAAAGTAGCCATTTATACTTCAAATTGCAGAACTTAACATATAAAGCAATGGGGCTATGAATTAGTGGTTTACCTATAAAGAATTTTTAATATTCTTGGCAGTTCATGTAGTAAATTATCAATAGTGCTTGATTATGTAATTTTTATCTTTTGATATTATACATAGAATTTAGAATGGAATAAATTTGAGATTGGAACAAAATCTATTTTTCTTTTTTTTTCTTTTTGAAAGGACTATTTCTAGAAACGAATATTCCAAGGGACATAACTCAGCTTTATTATGGATAATTAGAGGTAACAAAGGTAACTTCACAACATTGTTGTTTTGATTAAATGTTAATTTAATATTTTCAGCGTGTATCATCTTTGTCTTCATCAAGATAAAATTTTGGATTTAAGCACGACTAGCTCTAAAATTTCGGACCAAAATATAAAGCATGGAGTGGAGTCAAGTATGAGGTTGCTTTTGCCGAATTTAATAACATAATATGTTGGAATGACTTTCCAATTAGAAAAAAAATCCTTTGTAGTTAATCTTTTAACTCATGAAATTTGTAATGCATATAAGAAATTATCAATGTCTTTTAAAAAAAAATGTGTGGTCTTTGTTTAGGGTTGAACATTTTGCTTTTTCGTGTTTCTTGTTCCATTGTTAACAAGTTTTTCGAAGTCTTTGGTGTAGATTCGGGGTATGGAAACAACTCATACTATAAAGTTAAGATTGGGTAATTTTAGGATCTTAACAACTTTATTTGCCCTATAATAGTTTAATTTCTTTTTTCTTGATAAATAATATGTTTTTATATTTCATATGTCACATTTGTCTTTATC
The DNA here is from genome assembly GCF_965363235.1 of Mytilus galloprovincialis. Lineage (NCBI taxonomy): Eukaryota > Metazoa > Mollusca > Bivalvia > Mytilida > Mytilidae > Mytilus > Mytilus galloprovincialis. The sequence goes on along the minus strand of NC_134838.1, from coordinate 126,585,056 downwards.
TTACCCCAATAGACACCTAAAATTGTCATTGATTCTTTGTTCCAGTGTATTTTCTCAAATGTTTCATTACAATGTTGGAGACTAACCAACCATATACATTCTGTTTTAGATTTATTGAGTTTTTAATCATAAACTATTTTGAATATTTCAATTAGTTTAATTGCTAGGCCAATTTCGTATCCAAAATTAAAAAAGTGAGTTGTGTCATTCGGCCATAGGAAACATATTAGACTTTCAAGTTTGATTTGAAAAACATTTTCTCAGAATCTGGTCTTATTCCGTCTACAGGATTTCAACTACTTTAATAGAATAATAATAAAAAAAATAACGGACATCCATGGACAGCAATCATTGGTTCCTTGAAGTAGAATGTAGGCCTCTTAAAAGACTGTGATTCGTAAGGCACCCTTACGTATAATTTTCTAAAAGTTTTAATCCACTTTAAGAAGGTGTCACTCATTCAAAGATTCGAATACTTTGGAAAAGTCGATAAACAATAAGCTCCATTTAATTGGGGTTTTTTCTGAGTAATCTATGTTATCTTAATTCTATTAATTGTTAAAACCTATATAGATTTTTTCAATAAATATAAATAGTTTCGGACAACATCACCTTTAACCGGTGCACCAAGGCTTAAACAATACGATTAGTATCGCCATTCAATAGAGTTACATGTATGTGTCTGTAGTTATCAAATTATAATGGATCATTACTTTTTAGAGACGGGAGACAACACCATATTTTACGCTGGTAAAAATTCCAAAAAGGGTCATACATACAATTCAGAAAATGTAATTTTTACTTTCAGCAACTTTCTGTTTGCATAAATTATGCTATGTCTTAAATCTGGGCAATATATCAATTCTTTCAGCATTTATATTGCTTTTCTCCTCTAAGTAAACTAAGTGTTGTGATTTGGTTTACTCCATATATCAATAAATTTATGATTTTTAATAAGCTGTTCTAATTTATCAACGGGTTTATTTTGAATATTAGAACAAATGCCTTTTCTATAACATGATGTTAACGTTTTCGTCATATCATCCCCACACCTTTATCATTATTCCTGAACGATAATTCATAGTCATATTATTGATTTTTTGGAAAACAAATAGTTTCTGGTAACAATTGTCCTTTATCCATAGTTTATGACAAGTCTTTTTTCATTTTTACTTTTGTCCTAAGCCTTGACAGTTTAAGGAAGATACATTTCACTGGTTATAGATGTAATTAATTCTATATAAATATGCTTTACACAACAAAATCACAATTTAATAAATATATATATCAACAATCTATTGAACTTGAACGACGTTCATATACATTGTATACAGTATCTTAATAATTCCAAACTTTGTTTAAACATCAGACAATATTTTTAGAACTTTTATCTGCATATATAAACAAACCATAAATTAAACATATATTTTAAAGACTGCATCAACTAAGTACGTGTTAGGTCTGTTTGATTCATGTACTTATGCAATCTATAAAGAATATTATAAAACATCACAAACATGTTTAATCCTGTCATATCATTTGTCTAAAAGTCTTCAGAGTAAGGAACCTGTAATTCATTGGGTTTCGTTTGTTGCCGCCTGTTGTACTTGTTTTTCGTTATTGTTTTAACATGCAGCTTGTTTGAAGCTTCACCTACAGTTGCTTAAATCAACCTAATTTTGGGTTCTGTTGGAAATTTTTCTCAAAAGTAAACATAACACACCTCCTTATTTCATATCTATAGAATTAACAGAAAGTTCATTTTGTAAAAAACTATTTTAAAATAAGATAAAAATCTGTTTAAATCGATTTGTTGGAATGGTATTGTGAAGAGTCAAAAAGAAATAACTGTCAACAAAATTGAAATAATCACTAAAAGCACATAATTTTTCTGAACTTCTACAGATTTTACAACACTCAAGAAAATTAGGAATTCTATTATTTCTTTTGTAATATATGTTTTTATAAAAAAATCTACTACGTTCTTTTATAGTAGTCATGAAACTAGTTCAGCGGAATTTGGCAATGTAAGCAGGTAAAACAATAGAATATTCAAGACTTTCAAAATTAGGTCAGTTGTATTCATAAATTAAAAGGTTGATATGCATAAAGATCGAAATGTGACATTTGATTTTACAATGAAGACACGAGTTTACCGATCTTATAAATTCATTAAGAGTGGAAAAATCAAATAAACCAACAAAACCTGAGGTTTTCGTAAATAAGTTAATAACAAAACAATAAGAAAATGTTGTATTATAATACAACCCTCAACCAGCGAGCAATGATATAGAAGTTAGCAACTATTGGTCATTTTACGGTCATCAAAAATTACCAAAACAAATACATCATAGCAAGCTATAAAAGTTTCAAAAATGACAAATGTAAAACAATTCAAACGAGAAAACTAACATCCCGATTGATGTACAAAACAATGACAGAAAACTAACAATAATATCTGAATTTCGGGTTCTGAATTGCAAAATACTAAAATGGAAATCGTTATAAAATATCAAACAATGTACAGGTTCAAATGTAAACGAGTGAAAATACTTATCATAATTAAGCCCACAAACATGACTAAAGCAAAAGGAAAATTATTCATCAAGTACCTTTAAATGCTTCTTACCATTTATTTCTAAATCCTTATCAATACTTGTTTCCATTTTGCTTTCGATTTTCTGTAGTTGAGTTGGTTTGTTATCAATTTCATCTGAAACCAAATAAGTTTGTGACATTGTACATGTACCTGGTTAAGTTTAGTTTCAAAACGTTCCACGGCAATCGTAGCATTCCATAGTAAAGAAAGTATACTCATTTCATTACTTTGCTTACAAATTTTGGTAATCGTAGCATTCCATAGTAAGGAAAGTATACTCATTTCATTACTTTGTTTACAAATTTTTGTTTCATCAAAATTGTTTGCGATGCAAACAACCGTTTTAAAAAAAGGAGAACACTCCTAAATTTACAAAATTGACAGCATGGTAAATTTGACACAAAAAAGCAACAAAATTGTATAAAACATTTTTTTGGTTAAATCTATCCAGTTTGGTCGGCTAAATATTATAGAAAGTAAGAAAACATGTCTAATTGTGAAACTGTGATTTTTTTTCTCATGATAATAGCTCAAAATGGATGAAAATGAGAAAACCATCAGATTTTTAGTACTTTCAAGTGACCGTAGCATTAAAAGGAATGCACCACCATGCACTAATTGCTTCTTTGCCAATCATTTATGTAAAGTTAAGAAATAAAGTAACTTCCAAATTTGTTCATTGTTCATAAATTTAATTATTGCAATACGCTAAAATGAGTGCCATGGTTGTCGTTTTTTTTAGAAGTCTCAAACATATACATTGAAATTTGTTATCAAGTCAAAATACGTATCAAAATTAAACACACAAAATCAATAGCTAAATTGGTCACCAAATACCTTTAAATGTTTCTTACCATTATCAGTACACTGATTCTCATTCAAGTCTGGGTCTCTTTGAGTTAATATTTCCATTTTGCTTTCGATTTTCTGTAGTTGAGATTGTTTATTTTTAACGTAAACTGAAACAAAATGATAATATCATATGACTTTGCACTATGTGACGTTTAGTTTTGAAACGATCGACGACGTCACTGGTGGTTCTTGTGTGGATGGAATGCACTTCTGACGTGTTGAAATTTTCAACTTGTTGCCTTTTGTTGGCTGTTGTTCGTGTGTTTCTTTGACGATTGTGTTCTCCAATTTGTTTATATTGTGGTCCTGTGGTGTTGAGTTGTCGTTTTGGTGTTATGTTTCGCGTGGCTATGAGGGGGGAGGTTTGGCATGCCACAGGGCCAGGTTCGGCCCGCCATTTTTTTCTTTGGAGGTGTCCTGTGCCGGGTCGTGAGCGTGGCCGTTGTTATGTTGTGGTTCGTTTCTGTGTGTGTTGAATTCTGGCGTTGCGTCGTATGTTTTCTCTTGATTTTGAGTGTAAATTCACATTGCGATGGGACGTGTCGCGGTGCTTGTCTGTCCCAGGTTCGTGTGTTTGGTTTTGGTGTTGTGTTTGTTTTTCACGTGGGATTTTGTCTGATGCTTGGTCCGTTTCTGTGTGTGTTGCATTGTGGTGTTGTGTCGTTGTTCTCCTCTTGTGTTTGATGCGTTTCCCTCGGTTTTGGTTTGTTGCCCCGATTTTGTTTTTTGTCCATGGATTTTTGAGTTTGAACAGCGGTATACTACTGTTGCCTTTATGTAGCAATACATAGTAAAGACAGAACACATCCCATTACTTTGTTTACAAAATGTTGCTATCGACAAAAAAAATTGCAATGACCATATCAGTGTGATACATGTAGCGCATGATCTGCTAACCTCATCACCTCAGATCACCCAAGGTTTTGGATTTAATTAATTTTGTGTTTTGAATATAGTTTTTTGACAGTCGTTTCCTGGTCCTTTATTTGGTTGAAATCCAGCTGATTTTGTCAAATTTCACAAAAATCTCTTATTTTGACCTTTTTTGGGATGTAAAAATCAACGTGTTAGAATTAAACTTTGACAAAAACAGTTCTGTTTAACTTTCTCACATGTCTTTAAGGCAACTTAAAGCATTTATTGTCTTGTAACTATGAACTTTATAATTGGGGCCAAATATGGCCCTTACCGAACTTACTCCTTTACGCAACAGTAATTTACCGATGTTCAAATATTATAAATCGACAAAAAAGACGTATTAATGTAACTAGAAAAAACTGAGTCAATCGTATGTATTCCAAAATGAGCAGGACTGTTTGTTTGATGGGTTTTGGTTGTGTTTGAAAAAGGAGCGTTGTCTGTATTTAAAGATAATGAAAACCAGGCTATTACTTCGATACGCCCGATGAGCGTTTAGTCTATATAAGACTTATCAGTAGCGCTCAAATCAAAATATTTAGAAGGTAAATCAAAAAAGAAGAAGAAGAGCATTTAATATTGAAAAGTACTGAATATATGCTCCAAAGTCAAGTCATCAAATAAAAACTATACAATGATAAGACTAAATAGAAAATATAATTCAAACAACTTACTAAGAAAACATAGTAATATTGTAACTACTAATAAAGCTGTGAGGAATACAGAAACCATAACTAAAAATGGGGTCTTCCATTTACCTGTGAAAAATAAAAATGATGGAGTAATGATTAAATTCATTTACTAATTTCAAACTAAATCAGCCAAATAATATTTTTTCAGTCATATACACAGCATAGCATATTACAAGAAATAAAGTTATAAGAAACAATAACTTTTATATAACATATTATTAGTTATGGGAAAATGTTGTTGTTCTCTCGCTCTCTCTCTCTCTCTCTCTAAAGAGCGGACTTATATATTCGTAACATTCCTGTCCAAAAAGGTTTTTCCTTTAAGAGCATTAGTTTATATAATTGATGTGGCGGCTCTTATGGAGATGGTTGATAGTCTATCTTTTATCTACAGATATCACTTAGCTGTAAATGGAGGTTTCGGATTTGAATTTGCCAGCAAGGTGGGTTCATAATTTGATCTTAATGAATGGCTAGTCAATTGACATTTCGGAACTGAATTTATCACATCGAATTTGTAATTACCATGAACAACATGACCAGTGGAACATCTGACGCACGATATGTGTACCTTACTTGTCTGTAGTACCTCGTATCCCCCGTTTGTTGGTTCTGTTGGTGTTGCTTGTTATATATTTTCGTAAATATTGTTTGTACACCGTTTTTCATTTCATTGTTTTTTCGTGTTCTGCCTTGGTGTTGTAAAATTTCTGTGACTGATTCATTTGTTTTATTCATATGGCATCTTCGGCCTTAATTTTCTTTTTTGAATAACCTTTCTTAAAGTAAGAGATGGAGTGAAATAGCCTATTAATTTTTTTCCCCTCAAATTGTAGGTAAAAAAAATTGAGAAAGGAAATGGGGAATGTGTCAAAGCGACAACAACCCGACCATAGAGTAGACAACAACAGAAGGCCACCAATGGGTCATAAAATACATTTTGGCAGTTAAAAAGTAAAATCACAAAAATACTGAACTTACAGGAAAGTCAATTCGGAAAGTTCATAATCACATGGCAAAATCAAATAACAAAACGCATCAAAAACGAATGGACAAGTGTCACAATCCTGACTTGGTACAGGCATTTTCAAATGTAGAAAATGGTGGATTAAACCTAGTTTTATGGCGCTAACCCTCTCACTTTGATGACAGTCTCATCAAATTCCGTTATATTTACAATGATGCGTTAACTAAACAGACGCAATAAACAAAATAGTCAAAATATGGGTACTGCAGTCATCATCGTGTAACAATTTTAAAAGGAACAATTTAACAGAAGGTTGATATCTGTTACCATTTCAAAGATACAACCAACCTATGCAACGTAGAATTCATATTATTAATGATATTAAACATGAAGATCATAACTCGAGATCAGTCGGTAAACAAAATGTCTATGCATTTTATAATTCTCCTTTAAAAAAGGCATGGTATTTGAAACAGCTGTATTTACAAAGTGCAACCTGATCATTTGGCGCAGTAAAAGATCCAGCATATTTAAAAAGAATACCATAATACTTGAATCCATTACTCAACTAGTAATTTTTCATTGTAATATAACATGTATGGTTTAATCAATTTCCATGACTTATTGAATATCCTAATCTTTTTTTACTAAATTAAACAGATATTTATTTATCACAACATACTATTTTATTTAATCTATATTTTTTGCTTATATCTCCAAAATAATAATTTAAAGGATTATAAAACATGAATCAAAAGGATATACAGATTTTTTATTGAACCTCCTCTAAAAATCTTAGCCGGATTAGTTTTTAGTGACACCAAAAGGTTTTGAAAGGACTGTTCTCTGTAAAGTTTTTTAATTGATTTTTAGATATAAAAAATATATATATGTTGAAGTCATTAAAAGTTTCAGGTTAATGACTACTTGGTTGATGATAGATTAAGGCCACATCAACACTAAATGGTTATACCACAGGAAGAGCAATTTCAACCAGGTTGACTGTCCCTCTGGTATCTTTCGTCCCTCTTTTTTGATAAATAAATACGCCAAATTTCTAAATGTCTCACATGTTGTGCATGAACTAAGACTCCATAAAAAAAATGAGCAAAATCGTTAAGTATATATTCGAAAACTGGATACAAAAATATGTTAAACAGATATTTAAATTTTTTCCTTATATCAAAGTACAACTTCTTCATAAGTTTTTATAGATTTTGTGCACATCAGTATTTAGATGCTATTTTCTGAAAGTGCACCTTTTCACTGATTTCAAAATTGTTTGTTAGTTGAGAGTATTTGTTTTGGTTAAAAAAATCAAGATGTGGTATGATTGCAAATTAGGCAACTCTTCACACAATAGTCGAAATGACATAGAAATTTACAACTTATGGTCACAATACGGCCTTCAATATTTAGCAAAGCCCATACCGCATAGTCGGCTTTCAAAGGCCTTGAAATTGCAAATGTAAAATGGATGTATCTCATACTTTTAAATAATCTTACTTTTTACTGTCTGTTCAGTCTTGTTAGTATGCGATGCTTTTGTACTTGTGTTGTTAATGCTGTAAAATAAAGAAAAGGTATTGATTTTATCATTTACATTATATTTTATTTCTTCTTTTATTTTATAATTTTTTTTTTCTTCATGAATTTACAAGTATCAACATATAGTTATCTTGTGGCACATTAAGCAAGCAAGTGAAAAAAATAAGCATAATAAGCATTCTATGAACTAACACTTAGAAATCTATGGATTAAGTATAGTAATAACATTTTCATTAATATAGTAATAGTAGTGCAAGAAATATATGAGCATACATATGGTATGGTATATCAGTATACAAATAATTTCAAATGCTCATATACATACATGTTTATATTTAATTAATGACCTTAGCCCAGGGGGTCCAGTACAAGTTGTGTTCTTCCACACTTAAGTATTTTAAAGAAATATGTTTCTCTAAAATCAAGTTTTCTTTTATGTAATTTTGAAGACCTTTTATATTAGGTTTTATATCTTGCATCTTACATCTGTAAATAAAGTAATTCGTCAGTAATTCAGTTTATAATTTTCATAAAGGCCAAAAATGACAATTTTCAAATTAAGGGTAATTTCGAAAGAACCTTATCGAAAATCCATGAATTTAGATTGTGCCAAATGTCGGCTACAATATGACAACCCCAAAGTAAATGTTCTATAGTTTCAGGCTCTTCCTTGCAAAATGTACACAAATTACAATTACCAAGCTTCATTTTAAAAAGTAAAGCATTTGTCCCTAAAATATAATGAATAATTCTATATTGAAACCAACATAACCTAGTGTTTTTTGAAACCTTGGTAACACACAAGTGTATTTTTTTCCAATTTTCTACAACTTTGTTAAGAATACCTTCCCATTTTTACCTTGATTTAAAATAGTATACATGTCTTTTGAGCCTTTTTCGGACTTGAAGAAAATATTAATGTTAAAAGGTATAATAGCCTGATGTTTTTTTCTCTCTTTCAGTGTTGATTCCAATGTCTTGTAGCCACTTTTTGTTTAGTGCTAATATAAGTCCATAAAACTGTAGAAACATGGGTTTGAAATGATACATAATAACACGGTAAGAATTTTACATCATTTTATCCTTATCATTTTTTCGGTATTTTATGGTTTTAAGTTTCCTTATAACAAAATGACTATTTTAAAAATAAAACCTACCGATCTCTTATAATACTTGGGTAACTGTATTCCTCAGTGCAAACGTAATCTGAAAAAAATCTTAAATTAATCAATACTTAAAAAGTAGAAAAACAGTACATTTCAACAACCTTTGAATCTATTTAAACTAACAAGGGAGAGTGCTTTCATAATTGGGTGGACCTGGGACGCACTAGTGAACGCCCTGTATTTCTATGTACCCTCAACGCAAATTCCAAGGGGCACATTTGTGGCATACTGATGGGCGTGCGATATCGGACAAATATATACAGTCACAGTAATATCATTAAACTCAGTTTCATAGGCATATCTGGAAAACAAATATTTTACTATATGCATTTTCACTTTCTTTCGACTAATAAGTTTAAATATCATGTTGTTATCTTTCGCGTCTCTTCTTGTATTCCTAATATAAACTACTGTATCACTTATAAGGGAAATGTCCATCCGTGTCAAGATGAGACACTGGCAGCCACAAAATAGAATTGATCTATTTAGAATGATATTGCAAATAAAGACAACAGTTGTATACCGCTGTTCAAAAGTCGATTGAGAGAAAACAAATCCCGGCCAAAAACTAAAACAGATGGAAACACATTAACTATTAGAGGAAAGCAACACAAACAGAAACACTGAAGTGCAACAAAAAACAAACGACAAAGCTACACACAAAACGGTCATCATGGCATTGGAGTAGATTTCTTTATAGTTTATTCGTTTACAGTAGGTTAGAATCTGAGAAGTAAGCAAAACAGTTTAAATGTTCTAACCCGCTGTATTTTTATGTACCTGTTCTACATCAGGAGCCTGTTATTCAGAGGTTGTCATTTGTTGGTGCAGTTTAAAAGTGTTTCTTTTTTTAATTTTTTTTATAAAGATTAGACCGTTGATTTTCCTGATTAAGATGAAGTTTTGTGTCATTGGCACCTATACCATATCTTCTTACTTCTATAAATGGTGGAAGTTAATATATATCCTTACATATTATAACAAATTATGCAGCTTACTAGTCGCATGTATAACCAAAACAGCAGTACTATCATTCAGCTGCTACTTCATATTAAGATGGTAATATGTTTTGTTACATATCTACGATCATTTTCTAGCAATGCATTTTCAATTCGTCATGATCATGTTACAAACTCCCAATTATTGCCACTGTCGCAAGAAAATGACCGTATAACTTATATATGTCCAATACAAACCTGGTGTCAGAACTTGGCGTTTATCACGACATTTCTTCAAATAGCAGGAACAATCTTCATCAAAGGGAAAGCAACTACTCCTTTTTTTTGGTTCAGTTAAAAAGGCATATCCTCTTTTATGATCACAGTGACATGACCTATCCGTTTCTGTTGATCCATTTTTAAATACAAGTTGTCCCTCATCAGTGCAATACGACTTTATATATGTACACTTGTCGCTTTCATTAGATAGAATGCTTCCCGGGGAAAAATTGTCAAAAGCACATTTTTCGGCATCGATATTGCCTTTACGAACTGGTCGAAAACCTAAAACAAAGTAGAAGAAAAATACACAACTCTATGTCAAATATAAAAAGGGATAAAATTAAGCGATATCAATCAACTTAAACAATTTAAAAAAAAAGAGTTTTTCATTAAGCAGTAAAAATAATCTTTCAAAATTGAACAAACCTGACAAAAGATAAAAGTCAAATCCTACTGAAGTTTGTTTTGTTACTTTAAAAAAAATTTCAAAATAACAGAGACAAGAAAGAAATAGAAAGCAATGTATAAAAAAAATCAGCCTTTAAGTTCAAAAATGTTTTTTTTTTCAATTCAGTTCTGTTGGTTTTATGTTGTCGACTATTTTAAATGGTCATACATTATGATAATGTAATGCTAACAACAATAAACTCATTATAGATACCAGGACTAAATTTAGTATATACGCCAGACGCGTGTTTTGTCTGCAAAGACTCATCAGTGACGCTCGAATCCAAAAATGTTAAAAAGGCCAAATAAAGTATGAAGTTGAAGATTATTGAGAACCAAAATTCCTAAAAGTTTTACCAAATACAGCTAAGGCAATCTATGCCTCAGGTAGAAAAGCCTCAAGTGGTATTTCAAATAATTCAAAAATTTTGTCATCAGTAAATTTATAAATATAACCATATCAATGACAAAACATGTCAGCACAAAAAGTGCTGACTACTGGTCTTGTGATACCCTCGGGGAAATAAATCTCCACCAGCAGTGGCATCGACCCAGTGGTTGTAAATAAACTCATCATAGATACCAAGACTAAATTTAGTATATACGCCAGACGCGCGTTTCGTCTGCAAAAGACTCATCAGTGACGCTCGAATCCAAAAAAGTTAAAAAGGCCAAATGAAGTTGACTAGCATTGATACCAAGAACGGTTGTTAATAGTTTTTATCAAGAGTTTGCCAAAATAATGGTGTCACATTTTAATAAATCCTTGCACATAATTTAAGACGCGTTTAAGACGCGTTTTATCTGTTTTCAAAGATAACCACAAGCGGAGTTTGGTAAAAACATTTTTTATTACCTTCAGTTTGAGTTAAATTTGTGAAAAAAAAACAAATATTTAGAACTAATTCATTTATATTTTATGACTTTAGAGGAAAAAAGCATTTGTTTGCTCTATAGTTATCTAATTAAAAAAAAAATCGGTCAGTTCTGATTATATTCTTTTTTACAAATTATCTTTCTTCACGAATAAGCAATCAATGTTCAAGTTTTCGATTTAATGATTAAAATCATCGAGGAAGACATCTTTTTTAAATGTCAACGTAAAAAGTTTGCCATTCCAAGGAGCAAAAGTCTGGTCAATAAAGAAAATATATAATACCTTCTTCTCTTTGTATTTGTATTTGCTTTTAAATTAAATGCATACCTTTTCTATAAAACTTCGGATTCCGGCATATTTCAATATGAATATGAATGTTTTTGTCAAGTATACAATGATAATGGTTTTCTTCAGAACATATGAGCTTTGCTCGTAGTTTTCTATTCATTCCATATGGACATCTCTGAAGATCCAAATGAACATCTGCAAACTAAGCATAGAACTCAATAATTAAAAAAAAAGGTTGATTATATCCAAGATGTAAAAAAAATGTTTACTGAAACAATAATTTGACTGTCATAATTTCTGCAATATACCGTGTGATGAGATCGTATTTAACTTTCCTGGAACGAAGCCTGGAGTTGGAATATAATATTAAGGTAACAGTTGATATTTGATGCTCAAATATCAAAAATCGATAAAGGAGACAAATCAACGTAACACATACACTGAGGGAGTTACATGAATACCTAAAGGAGAAATACAAGGGGATTCGTCAGGGTAAGCGTCTTTTTAAATGCATACATCACCAGTCCTGCGAAACTCAGTGAAAATGTAACAACCGGGAATGGACAAAATTGATAAAATTGAAGATCAGGACACTATACTGAAATATACATGTATATGACTCAACAGCATGAGGTCGAATCCCGACGAGTCAAGAATAAAATTTGCATCCACAAATTTGCAGCTTTAACATTGTTGTGCTTATAATAATAAGTCTATAAGAAGGACTAACCAGCAAATATGTACCGGATCGTCTAGAATAGAATATACTGTGGAGTATAGTAAATAGTCTTTATAAAGCACAAAAATGTCAGTATTCACCTCAGAACAAAACCTTTAAATAAACTTAGTAAGAAGGGATATAGTTACGATACTTTTGTCAGGTCTTTAAAGACTGCATATTTTGGCGTTAAAGATTGCATATTTTGGCGTTAATATTGATTCACTTATAGAGTCTTTGCATCGGAACTATACACATTTATTTAAAAACCAGTTGTTGGCATGACACGGGTTTTGTTCTTCTCATATATGTTATGATGGTATGATACTTAACCCCTAACGTGAAGGAGTGTGCCTGATATTCATATGATAAAGACATAATCTTTAATCAGTTTAATTGAAGTCTGGAGCTGACATGTCAGTTAACTGCTAGTAGTATATTGTTATTTATGTATTATTGTCATTTTGTTTATTTTCTTTGGTTACATCTTCTGACATCAGACTCGGACTTCTCTTAAACTGAATTTTAATGTGCGTTTTGTTGTGCGTTCACTTTTCTACATTGGCTAGCGGTATAGGGGGAGGGTTGAAATCCTCTTGCGCCTGTCCCAAGTCATGAGCCTCTGGCCTTTGTTAGTCTTGTATTATTTTTAATTTTAGTTTCTTGTTTATAATTTGGAGTTTAGTATGGCGTTCATTATCACTGAACTAGTATATATATTTGCTTATGGGCCAGCTGAAGGACGCCTCCGGGTTCAGGAATTTCTCGCTACCTTGAAGACCTGTCGGTGACCTTCTGCTGTTGTCTGTTCTGTGGATGGGTTGTTGTCTGTCTGACACATTCCCCATTTCCATTCTCAATTTTACATATACTTTGTCTGACGTTTTATATATAAGAACAAGAATTAAAAGATAATGGTAGCTTCTTACTATTTTTTTCTGAGACGCTCCTGAATGAAATATGCTTAATATAAATGAAGGAACCAGTCAGGGGGAAAGAACCACAATTGGTAAGCATAGGAATGACTATTTTTGCTGAAAACACAAACAAGTATAATTATTATAATCACTGATGTGCCATTAAGTTCGGCGCCAAGATCGGGATGACACTAGACATGTTATTCGTACGCTGTCCGATGTTACATTGCAACCTAGGCAAAGAGGTTTTTCCCTTTTAAAACAGATTATATTAGGAAAACAACATCAGGATTGAGTAAACCAAACATTTCAATTGTTGGAAAATACACTTATAACATAGTTCTGTATTTAAAATCTTAAATTCTTCGCACTATGCTGTGATAACATTGAAACAATAACTGTAGTTTTAAATTTAAATTTTAAAGTTAAAAATGATGTATGTAAACGGCATTCTTATTTATAGTAAGGATAATTCGACTTTGAAAAACACATCTGTCACTAAGAAGCTCTATTTGATAGATTGATAAAAAAACAGTATGAAAGTTACCAACGAAGATATAGGATTTTTAGCGTCACCTTTTTAATTTTATCAGTTCATATCGCACATAACTATTTTTATTTGATGCATATCTTTGCAATCTAAAAAGTAAAACAAAAAAAAGAATTGTGCAAGCGTCTAAAAAGTAAATTCACAAAAATACTGAACTCCAAGGAAAATTCAAAACGGAAAGTTCCTAATCAAATGGCAAAATCAAATGTTATGATGTTCTGTTTTAACTGTTTTATTGTATAAATTTCAAGATTGTTATAATCTAATGAGTATCATACTGATGAAGGATATGTGTTATCCGAAATATTTATAGATAGTTACATTTAATGTTTCCTTTTTTGTTATTGGTGTTGTTTTGTACACTTTTTTGGCGTTTATATCATTTATTTTTTCGTGTACATATATCGTTACTCGTATCGATCCAGCGCCCTCGTGGGAAAGATCGTTAACTGATATTCAGAGTTTAATATATATATATATTGGCACTCACACCATATATTACTATATCTATGACACTGACATTAGAAAACAAGCTTCATGGAGCCAAAAACTGTGCATGATTGTTGTATTATAGAACCTAGAGTATTATATATATAAACAAAATGTGCAATTTTCTAACAAATATCACAATTGCTCTAGTCGTTAATTTATAACTTCACGCAGAGTATTATGAATGTTATTTCAACGGATCGGGCGGAGCTTCCGTTTTAATTTGCATAAGGACAGTATATTTGAAGATGTGTGTAATAAGGACGATGCCGTTTTAATGATTACTTATTTCTAATCACCTGTCAGTGTAACCAAAGGGATAAACAAGTGAACTGAGTGAATGCTATAAGACGAATAGAGTTGTTAAAAACGTAAATAATGTATATGTATTATAGCGTAGTAATTTGAATACAAGTATATTGCATGTTTTTCAACTCCGTTTTGCAAGAAAATCAACGACTGTGTCTCACTTTTTACTTTTCGAACACACATATAGTGTTTACATATGTTAACCGGATCGATGATCATAACTGGACTCTTCATTGATGACATGCTATTGTATTAGTATTAAATCATAATGATATATTTTATCGTATACCCTATTTGTATATAAAGGTAAAAATTGAGCATTTTGGTATGTTCATCATGTGTTTAATATACCCTTTATTTCATATGCAAACATGTGGAGATAAATCTGTAATATATACTGAAAACTATTTGCCTTTAAAGCAACCAACTTGTCAACTATAGACCAAAACAGTCGATAATGTAAACTAAGAATTTTCGGACTAAAAGGAACATTAACCAGTGGTATGATTGTACATAATTTCTTTTGATCGGTAAATGTTTTGGAAGTATATGTTTAGTTTCCAAGTGAATTCACAAAACATTCTTTAAATAAAAATGATATGTGATTCGGACAGGAACGATGTTTTTCAAAGCTGATCATCCTCAAGGATAACAACATATTTGTCATGGAGGTCGGACAGGTATTAAGCAATATAAAGGTCAACGAAATAAATATGACACCAGTGTTCTTAGTCCATTGCGGTTTTAAAATGTTATTTACAAAGAAACATCAAAATAGGAAGGTATTTCCGACTCATTTACTTTATGATGAACGATTTTGCTTAAATTGATGCCATAGAAAAAACAATTTGGCAATGGAAAGTTTAAGAAATGAACGTTTCTGCAATGTATCTTTTCATTTGCCAACCGGTCTGAAATGTCAGTGACAGTCGATTGTCATATAAGATAATGTAACCGATGAAATATTGTCCGCTGAACGAAACTCATAAATCACATTGTCCGCAGACTTTACATTTTAATAAAATACTGTGCAATACTGGGAAATATTTGCCAGTCCATTATAAATATGACACTTACCAGCAGTAGGATTATGACAGTCCCAAAACCATTCATTCTCGTTAGTGATTATGCATCTATAAATAAATAGAATTATTATTATCAGCTCTTTGGATTTTTCATTATTTTTTTCTAGAAATTTTCACAACTATTATGTTGTTGCATTTATAAGTATTATCACGTAAGTATGGAAAAAAATTAAGAACGAACCAAGGGCCACCAAAATCAATAATTCGAAAAAAACAGTGCTTACAAAGCTCAAAATGAAAAACGATCGAAAGGCAGACAAGTCAACAAACATTGCTCTTTCGATGCATTTTAATGCCATGTCATTTTCATGACATTGTCAATTCGTCTTCAACCAGAGACTTTCTATACTACAAGTATAGCAAATCCCTTGTTTGACTTGTGATCAGGTTAAAATCCCTTTAGTATCTTTCGCCTTTCTTTTAATAGCATGTACATCGTTGAAGATGTATATTCGTCCATACAATTATACTCTTTCCCCACTTTCAAAACTATCAAATAAATTTTGGACAGGTATAGTATTTTCATTATAAAATGTACATATAGGTGAACAATATTCTTTACAATGTTTGTAAATACTTTTCCGGAAAAAACTCGAGGCTGTCACCGTGGACTTAATACAAAATATCTCAATTCAAGTCCAAAAACGGTCACTAACACCAATTTGTTGGGAAGACTATACTACCTCCATGTGAGAGTTATTTCCCTTTGTGTATTTAAAATAAGTAAAATGTAACTGCAATTGGTAAACCATACGTGGGGTCTTTTGATTTGAGGTCCTTGGTCCAAACAAAAAAAAAGAAAATAGGGTCAACGTCAAAGGTCAAGGATCATTATTGATTTTGGCTTATTTTCATTTGATTTCAAACACCATACAAGATACCGACAACATATTTTTACTTAATTGTTAGTTACGACATGTCGTAACACATACATATTGGTTTAAAGGGGACGCTAACATGAAATTAAATTTGTTTTCCCTTTTATATTTACAAATACGCGAATGGTGATATAAATAATTAACCAAATATAATTAATACCTAGGGTTCTCTGATTTGTGGTCCTTGGATTATGACCTTGAAATTGTGATCAGGGTCATAGGTAAATTTGACGTTCTATATTTTGACCTTTGCTTTTACCGCATATGTATACATGATGAAGCCATGGGACATTTGCATTAGGTTTCAAGCCATCTTACTTTGAAAAAGCCAACCGGAAGTTGTATTGTGCAAACCGGAAGTAGTATTTTGTGTACTTTATTAATATAAAAGTATATAGAACCATATATTTTTGGAATCAGTGTCAAGTAAACATTCAAATAATACCGGATTAACATTTTACAAACCGTAAGTAACACATTCTCTCTCATATTTAAATATTTTTGTATAGAAGAAACCATATAATTTTGGATTCAGCGTCAAATAAGCTATCATTTGATGCTAGAAATGACCGTTAAAACCGAATAATACTAATTTTGTTTATCAAAATAGATCTCTACGGGTGGAAAAACTTCAATTGTTCAGAAAACAATTGGCTTTTAATTTTCTTTGTGTTGCTTCGCATTTCAAAATCAAAAATGATCACCCGATTTGTTTGCATACATGTTATTCAAATAGTGTTCGACAAGCACAAGAAAACAGCTAAGAGAAGTTATATCCTACTCTACTTTACGAATTTAGTTTAGGATAATGATAATTTCCTACGGATCGATAGTATCGTGGGCAATTACTATTATAATGCTACTAGTGAATACTAGTCGCGGGTCCGTGACTAAATTAAAGTATCTAATTATGTGTAAGCCTTATTTTAACCTGGCTTTTTAGTATTGGTATTGTCATGATGATTATAAGATGCATAGTTTTCTCTGTTTTCAAATTTTTTTCTGTTTGTACCCTTCGACCTGGAACTTATCAATCATTGGTAATATTAATTATTTGGAAAACAGAAGGACCTCGAATTGAGTAATTTTTAATTAAGAGATTTGTACTATATAAATTATAAATAAAGTTGAAATCTTTGATTCGCCGTTTTTACGTCATGTCGGATAACAAGTTGAACCTTCGCCTTATTTTAATTCTAGATTTTTAGTATTCGTATTGTCATTTTATAAAGTCCTGCTGATTAAAATACTACAATAGGAAACAATGTGACAATGATTGAATTTAGAAGTGTCAACCCTGTGATTATGACCCGTGTATATAGCAAATCCCAAATACACCGTTTGGTGGTGCGCCTGATAGATGCGGAACATAATTATAAGGTAAAAGGTTAACATGTGACATATATGACATGATTAAAAGAAACAGCATCGGATAGTTCCGGAACTTATTAATATGTCTAATCAATGTAAAAGGATTAAATTTTCAGTATGTCTTACAAGCCCAGTAGTCAGCACTTCGGTGTTGACATGAATATCAATTATATGTCATTTGTATAAATTTCCTGTTACAAAACTTTGATTTTTTTGAGAAACTAAGGATTTTCTTATCCCAGGAATAGATTACCTTAGCCGTATTTGGCACAACTTTTTGGAATTTTGAATCCTCAATGCTCTTCAACTTTGTACTTGTTTGGTTTTATAACTATTTTGATCTGATCGTCTTGAGTAGACGAATCGCGCGTCTGGCGTATTAAATTATAATACTGGTACCTTTGATAACTATTCCTATTTTATTTACAATGTAGTCTTTTGACTGTTTTTTAAATGGAGTTTGACCGAAGCAACTCGTTTTTGTTGGTTTTTCGTGGCCATCGTGATTGGTGATGACAGAGACAAATATATTTGACAACAATTTACTAATTGATCTATTGAATTCGTTAATGAAAGTTGATTTATAGGGAATTGATACTCATACTTTATGTATATTGTGTGTATCAAATACATTTATATTGATAAAATATGGGGTCCA
The DNA here is from genome assembly GCF_965363235.1 of Mytilus galloprovincialis. Taxonomy (NCBI): domain Eukaryota; kingdom Metazoa; phylum Mollusca; class Bivalvia; order Mytilida; family Mytilidae; genus Mytilus; species Mytilus galloprovincialis. The sequence goes on along the minus strand of NC_134838.1, from coordinate 126,566,507 downwards.
CCAGTGTTGCTGGGCTATTGGATATATATATAAGAACGTCTGAACCAGTGACAACTCTACAACAGATTTATCCATCAGATCACCAGCAGTGATGGTGATACATGGCTGTGTACATTCTGTATATACAGCTCGTCTAAACGTCAACCCAACAAGAACAGAGCCACGTCACATGTAATCAAGAAACACAAAAGGGCAGTCAGAAAAAGCATATTAGCACTAATGAAAGACCAGAATATAGAAATTATCATAGAACAATAACACAATGACTAGATGTATATGTACAAAGCCACGTCAAATGAATACCACCAAAAACAGACTCAATAGTAAAAGTGATATTCATAAAGACAAATAAAAAATACTATAACACTTTATTAAGATGATTAACAACGTCAGTACGCAAAATCTATACTTCAAGACCATCGTATATTAATTGTGAAGTTAATAAGGAATATTTATCAGCAAGGTCTTATTTCCTTCCGATGATCTTACGTTGACTCACCCCTGGATCTTCAACTTTCTGTTCAGATACTGGTGACGTTTTAAGAAGTCTGAGTAGTTGCTGCATGCTCTTGAATACCAAATAAATAAACCCGTTTAAAATGCATTTAATTGATAAATTCGTATCGTTATGTTGATTATAAGTGTTCGTTTACTAATCAAGAATACTCTAAATACACTGCCCTAAAATTTCCAATTTTTTTTTTAACTTTAATTGAATCGAGTTCAAACAGCAATAACTGCCCTACCTTAGATTTAGATATTCCAATTTTATATGTGAAATCCTCCCCGAAAAATGTAAGATAAAAAAGACGAGTTTTCGTTTGGTATATATCTAATTGGAGGTCAATAATCCTGTTGTACCATCTTATGGTGTTTATATATGACCACCGTTCGCTATTGTCCTGTCTGATGTGACGTTTTGAATTTCGATAAACGTATATGAAAAGACAAATAAGAGAGAATGAAACATATATTGCTGATAGAAATGCCAGGTATGATAGCTAAAGGAAAGATAAATGCAGAACAACGATTAATAGATCCACTTTTCGAACAAAATATCGGGTTTCGTACTCTGCTATGATTTCTAATTTTGAACGCATGAAAAGCACGGTCTCAAACATGAGATTTCGTTGCAACATATTTTTTGCATATATTTGATGTCCGTAAAATTAGCAGCCAGTTCATAAAGGGAAGTCGCATTTTTGCTTAGTATTATCAATTAGATAAACAAATTACAGACTTTTAAATCTGGCACGATTTGAATAATACGAGAACAAATTATTGTACAAAATATATAAATCAATAATAACTTCAAGTTTATTTATCAAAACTATATGTACTTGATCATACATATATATATGTATTATCTAACACAAAGCAATGCACATTCTTATACAAATACTGACGTTTTAAATTTATTTGTCTGTTATAGATATGAATATAACCCTCGGCTGAATTCTTATGTTAGATCTCATATTTAAAAACCAGCATTCAACCGATAATCGTCGTTACAGTTTGTAACCTATAAACATGTCATCATATCGAGTTTTTTCATTCATTTTACTTTCCTATTTACCTAATAAAAAGAGATATACACATTACGGTAATTAAATCCACTTAAAATAATAAAGTGAATAAAATGAACTACTTTCAACAATTCAAAAACAAATTTGGAATTTAAGAAACTATTATGATATCGTTATTTCAACCTTTCGCTGTCTAATAATGTTTGAGAGTATATTAGATAAAACGTATATATTTGATAATACTTGTAGCTAATTTATTTCATATCGGCAATCATGAATATGCACAGATATTTTAGACGTACAAGATTCAACACCGTTTTTCAAACATAAACAAAAAAACTTACAATTTTTAAAAACTTCAACATAACGGAACGAGTATCTTGATATGTGTTTCTTTGTGTGCAGTTTTTTGACAATCAAAGTCTAAACTTTGTAAAATTATAACTTAAAATGGCGTATGAATAAATCTGGGATTGATTATCTGTTCGCGATGATATACACAATAATGATATATGTATATAGAAAGCACAAATAAGTTAACTATATGCCACTACCTTACTTTTATCTTATTCGTGTAAAGCCAAATATCATAATCTTACCTCTTCTACAGGGACAAAAATTTACACATCATGAGGAGAATTTAAACTTACGCAAGTTAATCTCGAAAAGGAATCAAAATCATATAACAGGAAATAACACAGTTACAAATATTTGAAAAAATGTTCAATTGAAAAGGAATATCATACATTAAGATATTAAGATGACTTCGTGCAAAGCCAGGATTTGTATCAAATATTTTTTTCCCTTCAGATTTCGAATATCTATAATACTAAAATAACGAGGTCCAATTTGTCAGCCGTCATCACGTAAAAATATAGGAATGAAAGAATTCAACTTTATATATAACTAATATAGTACAATGGTGTTGATTAAAAATTACACCACTCCAGGCCCCTTTGTTTTCCACGTAATTAATATTGCCAATAATTAAGAAGTTCCGGATCGAGTCCGACACCGATACCAATAGTATATTCACCTGTTACCTATTACCTTATATGTACGTTCTGCATCTGACAAGCGCACCACCAAACGGTGTATTTAGAATTTTGCTGTATACTGTTGAGTAAAAAATACTCCATTCCAGGCCCTTTTGTTTTCCAAATTATTAATATTACCAATAATTGATAGGTTCCAGGTCGACGGGTTCGACAGAAAGATTTAGAAAGCAGAGAAAACTGTGCATCTTTGGATTTGGCAAAACTTTTAGGAATTTTGGTCCTCAATGCTCTTCAACTTCGTACTTTATTTGGCCTTTTTAACTTTTTTGGATTCGAGCGTCACTGATGAGTCTTTTGTAGACGAAACGCGCGTCTGGTGTATATACAAAATTTAATCCTGGTACATGTATTTATGATGAGTTTACTTATAATCGGCATGACTTTATCAGATGACAACACCAATACTAAAATAAGGCATACGCATAGTTATATACTTTAATTCAGTCACGGACCCGCGATATCACGGGCGTGTTCTAGTCTTATACAAAAATATCAAACTACATTTCACATTTTGCATCATCGACTGCCAAGCCAATGATAAACTTGACAACTAACAGAACATAACCAGTATATGTTCAGTTCATATATAAATAAATGCTTTCCTTATGCCCTAAAGCTTTGAAGACTTTTTCAATGTGAATGTGAGACAAAACTTCCCCTCAGTCTACATTTGAAATGGCCACAATAAAACAGACCTCTATCTACTGACTATTACAATCATTGACCACAACACTGATTGGTCTTGGGAGAAGAGAATTAATCAGGAAAAATTTTTGATGGGAAAATTAAAACGTTGGCACCAAATGGGGTCAATGAAAATGTGTCGCTCTTATCGTGCAGTGCTATTTATTTGGTATGTATAAAAAAGCAGTCCCTGATTTATTTACTCAATTTTTGTCAACTTTGATTTTTAGATTAATACTAGTTCAATTCTTATAGTAATATTCATTGAGGATGTATAAATATTCAGTCTGCTGTAATAACTTAAACTTCGTTCTCTATTCCATTTCAGAATTGTTCAGAACACAAATTACTTTTCTTTTTGAGATATATCTTTAACAGATTTTATCCATCGGATCACCAATTGAAGGATGCTATTCCATTTTTAGAGGCAAACAATCACTATGAACTTATATATATAAATATTATATTAGGCTATTTGTAAAGAAAACTGCAAATTATACCTCTGATTGTTAATGTTAAAGAAAAACCAGTAAACTTAAAAATTTTGTTTTTTTTCGAAATGGATCTTATTCTTTACTTTATTCCCGGCTGGAAACTGTACTTTTTTCACGTCTCACTTCTACGGCAATACTGCCTCTATAGCATTGCGCATACGCATTATGGTGACACGGTAGTATTTACATTATGGAATTTAGGTTGCTCTTATGTGTACCCTACAATTGTCAATGTTGCTTAACAATGTTGTTGGACAAAAAATGCTGAATCTACAGAAAACACTTTCCCAAACTTTGGGATAAATCAGGAATATAAAAAAGGAAATAATTTTTCATACAGGTCAAAATGATTTTTTTTTGTAAAAATAAAAATACATTTTGTATTCACTGCATGATAAAAGACATAAACACTGGAGGATTTAGGTTTACAAGATGGCAAAAAAACGGTCAGGATGCATATTAAAATTCATTTTATTTTTAAATTATTATTAAAGTACTTCGATTAACTGTGTGTAGAATTTTGGGCAGTATTATTTAAGTGGTGAAAATTCTAAAAAGGATATCCTTACCCCTATGGACCTGGAAATACTACCGTACCACCTTCACCCCTCCTCTAAAATCTACTTTCGTTTCGTGAGATGTAACGGTATAACCTACATCTAGCATAATTCAATAAACGAATGTGTGACGAAAAGTATTCTCTGCATGTATCTTATGAAAATGAAGTTAGCGGCAAGAGCATAAAAGGAACACAATTGTTTAATAATATCAGCTACTTAAACCAATTGTTGAATTTTTTTATCAAGTACGATTAAAATCATCCTTGATAAAATTTGTATATTTAGATATATTATATGACATACGCCAATGCACACTCTGATATAAATACTGACGGTTTAAACTGTATTTGTCTGTTGTATATATGTATACAAATCTCGTCAAAAAGTTCGGTGTCAAATTTAAAGACGATCATTTAACAGATCTCCGTCTTAACAGTTCGTAATTAATACACTTGTCCTAATACCTTTCATTTTAATTTTCTAAACAATAAACTTCAAAGTATAATAAATTAAACACAAAGATATACAATTCAGGTAATTAAATCCATCAAAAGTCTATCTGACTAATACGAAATCATATTTTTGCCAATTCAAAGTCAAATTAGGATTTTCAGAAACTATTATGATATTATCTTAATAATCTTTCACTGTCTGAGTTTCAGAGTATATCAGACAAAATGTAACTATATATTTACTAAAATTAGTTACTATCATTTATTTAATAAATATGATAGATATGCATCATACAAATAGACACAATAGACGTATCACCTTTATTCCAAACATAGTAAGTTCAGCCTAACCACGAAAAGAATCTTTTGTCAAGATAAGCAAAAATTATTAATTTTCAATACATTGTTGCAGTTTATTTTACAATTTAAGTTGAAACTAGGGGAAATTTAAACTTAAAATGGCGTATAAATAAACCAGTGACTGATTGATTTGTTCGTAATGATATACACAATAATGAGATGTATATAAAGAAAGCACAAATAAGTAAACTATATGCCACTACCTTACGTTTATCTTATTCGTGAAAAGCCAAATCTCATAATCTTACCTCTTTTTATTTCAAACAAGGAAGGTTAAATGTACACCACTCCTTTGCTCAACTACATTTGTTATTAAAGGTACTTGCGGGGAAATTAAACGTACGCAAACTAGGGGCTCTTATAAAAGACGAATTGAAAAACATACAGGCATTAAAATTACACAGTTACAAATATTGAAAAACTCGTTCTATTGACAAGAAACATTTTACATTAGGACATTGAGATGATATGAAGTATATGGTTTTTATCAAATGAACATTTTATATTTCTATTTTGATATTTCGTGTATCTTGTACGTAAATATCAAACTATATTTCACATTTTCAGCACCGACTACAGAACAAATGATGAACTTTACAATTCATTAGGATTTTAACCTTATTTTACATGATTTCCAAAAACACAGTATATACAGGCGAGCAACACATGCTCTTGAGAGCCTCTAGTGTAAGCTTATAGAAAAGTCCTAGGTACCATACAGAGTCAAATACACTTTTAAAGTCTACAAAACATGCATATAATGGTTTGGATTTATTTCTAATGTATGTTTGTATAAGAGTATTTATTTCAAACATATGATCAGATATACGACAGACCCTTTAACATCCAATTTGCTCTTCACAAATGAGTTTTCTCTTTCAAAAATGTCGTCAGTGTATCATTTAATATTCTGTTAAAATGTTGACCAATAGTATCACTTATGATTATACATCTTTAGCGCAAGGGTCATATATTGACCCTTTGTATGTCACTTAGCTCAGAGGGCAATGTAAGCTTTCCTCAACCTTGGCGCCGGTCGTCCGTCGTGCGTCGTATGTCGTCGTTAAATTCTAGAAAACTCTTCTCCTCTGAAACTACTCAGCCAAAATAAACCAAAATTAAAATCATCTTTAAGGTACTAAATTTAGAAAATATATCCGACGACTCTGCCCATCAAACAAGATAACTGCCATGGCTAAAAATAGAACATGGGTAAAAGGCAGTTTTGGCTTATATATCTGAAACTGAAGCATTAGGAGCAAATTCGAAGGGATAAAATTTTCATATAACGATCTATCAGCCCTGAAGGTGTAATACTATAAAATCATAGTACGTCAAATTAGGTTGCAAACCAAAGATAACATTCCCATGAATTTGACAGTTGTAGAAAATAAATCCTTTATTTCATAGCAATTAAAAAAATCTGGGTCATAAACATATATCTTTCAAATATATGTCAAAGCACCGTTGTTTATATTTTGTATTTCCATAGAAAGATTTTGAAACTTGAAGTTAGGGAACAGTCATTATTTATCAGCTGAGGGGGTCGGTGCATTTTAGGGGGGTCATTGGCAAAAATATCATACCACTGGGGGGGGTACCATCAAAAAATGTTTTTATGGGGGGGGTCACACAATTAAAGTTTTAATGTCTGACTGGTATATAAATTGTTGAGGATATTGAAGTGAGTATGCAATCTGTGAAATAATGTCTGTCATTATTAAATCTTTGATAGTGTAAAGCACCAGCAGGATGCCTAATCTCTCAAGGTAGTGAATCTGATCACTCCTTTATATAAAAAGTAAAATCACAAAAATACTGAACTTAGAGGAAGATCAATTGGGAAAGTCCATAATCACATGGCAAAATCAAATAACAAAACGCATCAAAAACGAATGGACAAAAACTGTCATATTCCTGACTTGGTACAGGCATTTTCAAATGTAGAAAATGGTGGATTAAACCTGGTTCTATAGCGCTACCCCTCTCACTTTAATGACAGTCTCATCAATTTCCGATATTTTTACATTGATGCGTTAAATAAACAGACACAATAAATATAATAGTCAAAATATGGGTACATCAGTCATCATCGTTTAACAATTTTAAAAGGAACAATTTAACAGAACACAAAAACATCTATTATCTACGAACACATTTATTGAGTGTCTGACGTCAAAAAATTTTATATGTCACATAAATTTGTCGTTCAATGTGCGTACAAACAATTTTAAAATTTTCATGGGAATGTTAGCATACAGGGTTAAAAAATCAAAAGTATGTAAGAATAAATTTAAGAAATAGACCGAGATTTAAACTAGTCCAAAAGTTATATATAGAATTTATAAGAATCCAAAAATAGTTAATTCCACTACGCGATTGAATGATTTTGACGTTTGTGGTTCAACGTATATTGTAATTCATAATAGAAATATATCATAATGACATATAATAGAACAATATCATACTGACGGGATCTTTTAAAGTACAGAGTCACGTTATAAGAACAAAAAAAATACAAAAAGTCGCAAATACAAAACAAACCACAAAAAAATGAAAGCCAATACAAACACATTGACGAGATGTATAAGTACCGAGCCACGTGAAACGGATATCACATGAAACCATTCAACAGTAAAAGTAATATTAATAATAGAACAAAGACAAATGAAAGAACTATAAAACACGTTGTTAAGATGATAAACAACATCAGCACGAAGAATCTATACATCAAGACCATCGTGTATTATTTGAGAAGTTGATACGGAATATTTATCAACAAGGTCTTGGTACCTTCCGATGAACTTTTTTAGAAAAAGAACGAGACGTTCTTTGACATACCCCTGTTTCATCAACTTTCTACTCAGACACTGATGACGTATTACAAAGTCTGAGTAGGAGCTGCAAGCTCTTGAATATCGAATAAGTTGGGAAATATATATCCCATATGCAGGTGAAGTTGGTATATTGCTACTAAGGTGGGGGAAATTTATGATTTCAAAATTAAAATCGTCTCGTTTGTCATAGATTCTGGTACTGAGATGACTGTGTAAGTCAAATTCGAGATACAAGTCTAAAAATGAGGCGGAGGAAGCCGTGTCTGTTGTTTCTTTAATCTCTAGTTCTGGGGGATATATTAATGGAACCCAATCAGAAAAGTTCGGATTGTTTATGGAAAGAACATCATCAATATATCTGAAAGTGAAATTAAATAATCTGGCTTCTTTAATTCTCTTGTTTTTTACAAGTGTCTGGAGGAACTCCGATTCATATGAAAATAAGAAGAGGTCGGCAAGAAGAGGCGCACAGTTTGTTCCCATAGGAATGCCGACAATTTGTTGGAAAAGTCTACCTCCAAACTCGACAAATATGTTGTCGATAAGAAACTCCAGCATACTGACCACTTGTTCTTCTGTGTAGCATATTTTACCTTTTTGTTTGTCACTATTTACGAAATATGCCTTATGAAATCCCAAAGTAATAAATTTATAGCGTATGCTTCCATTTTTATGTTGAAAGGCATTGTGGATTATTTCTTTTAGGCGATTTTTCAATTTCACATGGGGAATGGTGGTATACAGGGTTAAAAAATCAAAAGTTTTGATGGAACTAATTTCAGAAAAAGACCGAGATTTAAAATTGTCTAGAAGTTCTTTAGAATTTTTAAGAATCCACATATGGTTAATACCACTACCACCACTATTATATATCACAGTCATCTGTTATGGTTCATTATCTATAGGATGTGTAAATGTACAATCAAAAGATTAAGAACTGTATGAAACATTTTGACCTAGTTTTGACCACTGGAAACAATGAGTTGGAAAAGTTTCTGAACATGCATATTCAACTTTCTATAGTGTTTAAATCATTTTGATGCCATATTTGAGATAGAAGGTGTGTATATTCTTAAATCATTTGGTATATTCTTAAATCATTTGGTAATTAATAATAGATATATTGTTATGCCTTTTTTGTGTGTATGGCTCTGATCTGGCTGTGGTTTAACATCTAAGAATTGAAATAGTTAAATTCATATTTATGATTTATGTCAACATTATTGTATCAATTATAAAAATCATTGTAATACATTACTTTGCTCTTCATGGGCTCTTTAATTGGAATAAAACAAATATCTTATAATTATTTTATGAAATTATTATCATTGCCTTTTTCTCTTTTCTTTATATTTTAATCCCCAATATTCTCTATTCTTTATTTTTTTTCTATTTTTTCTATTCTTTATTTTTTTCCATTTTCTGTTAATTTGACCCTTTCTTCTTTATTCCTTAAACCCCTTTAGGACCCCCGTAAGAATACTTAATAGGCACCATGGCATTCACACATACAAAACAATACACTTTATGATTTTGAAAAAAAAATCCACCTGAAATAAAAATTAGTGATATTTGCAATGTGTTATTCCAGTTGCACTTTCTATATTGGGATCCTGATTTGTTTTCCTTTATACCTAAGTAAATTAAGGTATAAAGGTAAAAAAGAATTCAGAGACAAATGCCTGTGATTGGGATTGCAATACAAATAACTATATAATGAGAAAAATTAAAATCTAAGAAATGTTTCCTCTTTTTTTTTTTTTTAAATATTTTATCTTGTTCATTTACAAATAATTCTGTGACAGCAAATGTACATTTATTCATTATAGAGAATAAAAATCATTATTGAAAGTTTATCTATATAAGATTTGTAGAATTATTAGTTTTAGGGAAAAAATTGGATTAATGAATTTTCTGTGTTTTTTTTCTTTTTTCGATCGTCATCCCATTAATTTTAATAAGCACAAGCTCATGTATATAAACATATTTGAAATATAGTGCCTGTGATAGCTTTACTATTTAAGGATTAGCATTTTCAAAGTTAGAATAACAATATGTATAGACTATGACTTCATTTTGTACATGAATGTTCAAGTTAAATAACAATACATTCTTTTCTCATTTAAATGCTTATTTTGTCAATTTTCAAGTCCTACATACACATGTCAGATATTCTTATTTTAAAAAAAAAATCAAGAAGAAAAACTCTTTGTTATATTCTGGGTTTCTCAAAGCCTGTTACAATGAAGCTGGTAGTCATCACCTTCTCACAACTGTTAATTGATTGGAATTTTTTTTCGAGAGGGGGTCAAACTTTTCAAACTCTGTTCTTAGGGGGGTCATTATATGGTTTTTAAGAATGATGGGGGGGGGTGCCAAACAAAAAAAATTATGTGAAAAATTTGAACCGACCCCCTCAGCTGATAAATAATGACCATTCCCTTACACGGTTACTCAAACTAGTACACAGGTTAAAAAGATGTGAAAAACTTATTGGTTAACTTCCAGTGACGGTTATTATCTTATATGCAGTGACAAGTTAGTAATAGTTTGTCTTAAATAAAATTTTACTCAAGCCAAGTATTATTTTTTTTTTTTTTTGAGAACAAAGATAAATTCTGAACATTTTTTTTTAAATAGTGCAAATTTAATATAGACTTATAGGGAAAATAAATTATGGTATTACACCTGAAATTTCAAAACGCACCAGTCAACCCCTTGTTGGGTTCCTGTCCCTGAATTGGTAAGTTGGAGGAAACTCACAGTTTTGAGTTATCTTCTTGAATATTATAATAGATAAATTAGGAAAATTGTTCAGCAAAGCAATAATACTATATAAAATAAATTTGACAAGATCATCATAAGACAATTATTGCCCTTTAAAGTCAATGTTTTACTTTTTTTCGAAAACTTTTACATTCTTTTACATAAATCTTCCTTTTTGAAACTACGGGACAAGTTTAAACCAAACCAAACTGGGCTTAAATCATCCTAAGGGTATGTTGTTTAAAAACTCTGTCCGATGACCTGGCGCATTTACCAAGATGGCCGCCATAGCTATAAAAAAAAAGGGACATGGGCGTGGGGGTAAAATGCAGTTTGGCTTATATCTCTGAAACAATAGCATTCAGAGCAAATCTAACATAGGCAAAATGTTCTTCTGGGCAAACTCTATCTGTCCTTAAAATAAATGACAAATCAGACAACCTATTGTTGTGTTGCTTTCCCTGAATTTTGTAGTTTTGGGTTATTATTGTGAAAATTATAATAGATAAACAAAACAGCAAAAATTTTCAGCAAAAAATGTTCAACATGACCAGAATTGGCTAATAACCCCTTCAGGAGTTATTATCCTTTAGAGTCAATTCAAACTTTTTTCAAAACTATCTCCGATGACCGCGCTCACCTACTAAGAATGACGCCATGACTAGACGTTGAACGTAGAGGTAACATGCAGTTTTTTTGGCATACATCTCTGAAACTAATACATTTAGAGTAACTCTAATGGGGTTTAGTTGTACATCAGGTCAAAATAACCAAAATTGTCAACTGACCCCTTAAGGAGTTGTTGCCCTTTAAAACATTTTTTTTTTCTCGTAACCAAGTGGAATTAAACCTAGTCACACTTATTATTCAACTATATTGATTGAAAAATGTATCCATGACCCTGCCCTACAACCAATATAGACATTGGTAAAAAATGAACATAGGGATTTACTATTGAAGTATATGGGGATAATGGAAAAAAAAAACAATTTCAAATGGTCAACTTGAAAACAACTTAAAATAATGATAAGGGGTCTTCTGTGACTATTGGACTACAAAGGGATGACTTGATTTTTTATATATTTTCTTTCAGCATACTTATATTTGGTGACCACCCCCTCCCCAAAAAACGACATGCAAGTTGGGGTCAGGGGAACCCCTGTCCAAATTTATTTTGAAGGGTGCTCCAAAAAAACATTTTAAGGCATTTTCAGCATTATACATGCCCGAGTGAAATAAATTTTTGAACGGAGGAAAGGATTTTATTGATTTTTTGATAATTATCTTAAATATCATTAAGGTTTAAATATACTGTAAGCAGCAAAAAAGACCTAGCAAAGAAAGATCTATTTACAAGTTAACAAGACCAATTGACAATCGACATATTGTCGGACTTATTGTCCTTTAAAGTTATTTTCTGCAATTTATTGGTAATTTTTGTTAATCTTTAAAAAAAAATCTGCTTTTAATTTAACCACCGGGGCAAATTAAACAAAATTGGGACTCAATTATCATTTGGGTATCTATATGATTTAAACCGTATTTAACATGATTTCCGAAACCACAGTAGGTACAGGTTCTAGTTCTAATCTAGCAAGCAAACTCTTAAATGTCACTATCCATAACATTTGAATCAAAGCAATTAAAATACTTATATACAACATAATAAAGACTTTGTTCACAGAAATAAAATATATCAAGAGATTGATAGAAGTCGAAATAGTAGCTTTATTCCTTACTCTTAATCTTGTTGTTATATGGCTTTAAAGACACAAAAATTTACTAAGAATATGAAAACCATGTAATGTTCTTAACATATCAACCTACTAAATGATTTCTATACAAGGAAATATTGTATGTAGACAAATGGTTTTACGAGTTTCCTGAATTAATCACAAACAATTTATTTCCTGTTTGAATCAGTTCTGGTCCTGTCATTTTTCCCTCTTAAATGCCGCAATTAATTTCATAATTATAATCAGCTGAGATATACTTAACTATCAGTTTCCATAGGAAGTCAGTTTGAATCATAATGATATGTTATGGCAGAAAAATGGCTTTTAAAATTGTCTGTGTTTTACTTCTACGTTTTCATAATGTATACACACAGCTTGTTCCCGGTGATCAAAATGTTTGGTAAGAACTTTTTTCATCTATATGTAGGAGGTAATATTTTTCATTCGTCTTAAAATCATATGTAATATTACTGATGTTAAAAAAACATCGTAGCTTTTTGTTTTTAAGAACGATTTGAAAATATGATTTATCAGCTTATTTTATTTTCATAAAAATGGATGACTTGTTGTTGTTTTTTTTAAGATGAAAAAGTATGTGAGACAAACTCCTGTTATGTACATTTTATGTGGCAAATTATGACCTACCTTCATACAGATTCATTAATATATTTAGTCACAATAAGTTAAATAAGACATAAGTAAAAATTGTAGGCATTTTGTAATTTTCTTTGAAACACTTTGTGTTAAATGTTATCTCATAAACCAAATTTCACTTAGGGATATTTCCATTAAGGTTTATATCATATTATAACATGAGGGGACAACTCCTGGGACGTGTAGTGGCCAATTGTACGTCCCTATTTCATCATCGCGATGCTGGATCATCAGACGTTTGCTCAACAGAGACATGATATATATGTATAAATCTCAAAATCTGTGTACAAACGAAAACAATCACGTAAAACAATGTGGAATGATTTTTTTTAAATCGCGTTTTGTTTTAGAATGAAGTCAATCGAAAAAAAATTAATGATAATTCATTTATATAATATAAAACCAAAACTCTCAGAACTAACATATTGACTGACTGTTTTAAAATCTTCAAATTTAGTTTTACTCAAAACTATATGCTGATTGACATGGCGTAAATTCAATATTTACCTTTCTTTACATATAGAACTGACAGATACTTTCAACGGATTTATATCATGTGGTCAAACGGAAACAACATCAGCTGACACTGAAATAACAACATCTTCAACTGCTAAATCTACAAATGTTTTCTTCCTGGAAAGCAGATTTATTTTGTAAAATATATATCTGATTCATTTCTTATTCTTATTAGCATGTTCCTGAAAATTTCACTGTGTGGTTTATACTGTTTAAACGACACCTTCTCTGTATCTATATTGTTTGTCCTTAGCTCGGTTATATCTAGCCCAGTGTCCGAAGATGTCACATGAATAGCACATTGTTCAACTCTTCGCTTTCTACACGGGCCAGTTTGGCCTGACTGCTACGAAAAGGTCGTTGTGTAGAAATGGTAGGAATAAGGCTCCCGCCGTTTTGTGTGTCTTGACTTGGTTCTCCTGCTGCTTCTTTCTTTTTTCTCTGTCTTTGCCGACTTAATCTAGCTGACTGATCGACTTTCATCCGTTCTTACACGTTTTTCATCCTCTGAATTACTGGCGACATCATCTAAAAGATACTCTTGAACTGCGTTCCAGCCACCACCCGACTTTTCGGCTATCCGGATCAGCTTTTTTGCGGTTCTTGAGTCTTTGAATAGACTCTTCAAGAAGTTTCGTAGCTCTAGCGGACCTTTTGCTATTAATATACTATACAGCTCTTTCAATATTGTCTACTATGTCAGAATTTAATTCAAATTATATCTGGTTTTCTTTGAAACGAAACATGGTCTCAACTATTTTCGACTCCCTAGTCAAACATGACGATTTTTTATTTTCAAACTAACGAATATTTCATTTTGGTTGAAACACTTTTCATATAGAGAGCACTTAGTGATCAAATAACAGTACTTTTATAAACAGTATGTTTTAGCGACGACAATGGGAAACTATACTGCTGTTACAATCACTATGAAGAAGACGATCATTGCAAAGGTATAGTATATTACATTTAGGAGGAATAAGAATTGTTTCAGAATCAAGAGTGTCACCTTTGTTTTACAAACATTTATTAACAAAAAGAATTAGTTCATTATGAAATGTTTGATGTTTCTATTCAACCTTAATTTGCCTGAGGGAGTTTCCGATACTGTTTGAATGTAGACCCTGTCTTTTATTGATGGTCTTTCGAATTTGTAGACGTTTCTGCAATAAAGATCTTTGGAAAACGATACATTTTAATATTTTTCATGAAAATAATAACCATAAACTGATGCATAGTGATGATACGTTTATTATTCAGGTTTGATTGTTATTATCAATCAAATAAAACAAATATTATTCATTATCCAAAGTATTAATTACTTTCAACCTCACTTTCAAAGGACAAAATTTCATGACAACCGATCTACGAAGAATATGTTCTAACGTATGCAGTAACCAGTATCCTGTCCTTTTTTTCTCGACTTTGACAACACTGAATTATACTTATTCAAAATGTGTTCCTACATGAGGATAACGGGTGTCACAGGTTGGGTAAGATTTGGTTGCCCTTCCGGAGCACCTAGGATCACCTCCGGTTTTCAGTTTTAGCTATATTTCTTTCCTTTTTAATGGTTGTGTGTGTTTAAACATCCAAGGATTCTGTACTTTTACTGCTAAATACTCAACATAATTTATGAAATGGAAAACAAACAAAATGTATAATTTTCATCGTCCCAATGTCAAAGAGCTGACTACAGGTCTGCTGATTCCTCTGAAATTCACTAAAACACAGGAACTTTCCAGAACAACCTGAATATGCTATTTAAGACATTGATATTTATATTTTACAGAATGCCCACATGGAACAATGTCAAACAATGGTAAAACATGTGAAACTTGCCCTTCAGATCACTATGGAAATCAGTGTCAGCATATTTGTAAATGCCTACCTTTTGAAAGGTAAAAACTCTATCTGACGTCACTTATTTCCTTAGAACGACATAATATATCACAGTCAGGTCGTATTATCTTTACAAGAAACTTCTACAGCCTACAAAACCTTAACGTTAACAAGAGATTCTAATTAACTATCTGGCTCATCCGAGTTAACGTGCAAATTCAACATTGCTGAATAGGAAAGGATTTATGACAAAAATGTCTTTTTCTTTGTTAGATGAAAAAAAAAAAAAAAAAAAATCCTACAGTATACCGCATAAAAGACTAAAGAAACGCGAATGCAACAAAAAATTGGAAATGATCTCAGATGCTTCGGAAGGATAAGAAGATCATGACACAAGTTATGTTTCTCATGTTAAGCTGCGGGTTATTTCTATGAACACTAATTTGATGAAGATTTGTTTTTATGAATAAAAGTGTTTATTAGTTTTTCACTCCATAAGAGCATACTACAAATTATGAGCTGATTCTATACTGGAAGGAACATATATAGTTTGCTTGAACTAATTGTATATATTGATAATGTCACATAAAGATTAAGAAATATCTCACATATAGAAAATAGAGTGAATGTGTCAAAAGACTATCCCCAAACACAGAACAGTCTAAGGACGGCAATAGGTCTTCATAACAGTGACAAAAATACTGCCCCGAAAGCGGGCTTTAGCAATAAACAATAATTTATAAAAAGTAAAACCCAAAATACTGAACTCCGAGGACAATTCAAAACGGAAAATCCCTACTCAAATGGTAAAATAAAAAGCTCAAACACATCAAACAAATGGTTATTATGTCAGCGAAATGGACGCCACACTTAACTCCGAAACATACGAATGAACATAAATTTAGAAAGACACACAAGACTAACAAAGACTTTGGTTCCTGACTTGGGACCCCTAGCTAATGTGGAATAAACACATACAGCAATCTGAATATTGTATATTTCAATTTCCCTCAATTACAGTAAGATTATCATTCATTCTACTGCAATTATTTTGTATCAATGGTTCTCCGCTCCGCGTCGCCAGGTAAACTAAATTTGCGCCAGTAAAACTTCTGATGGACGTCCTTAAAGCTTCAAATACAATACAGTTATCTCTTAATTGTTCGGTCTTAAAGGGACACTAGCTGTCAAACTCTTGTTCACCGATTTGACTTAAATTCTCATATTTGTTTTATGAAAATGTAAAACAATTATTCACAATCATAAAAGTCTAAAATAACAATTTACTGAGCATGGTCTCGATGATATGTAGGTTAGTTTGTTTAGTGTGTATTTTAGTCAGCCTAGACGACATCCAGTTAACTATCGAGTTGTCCTCCGATGGTCATATAAGGTATATAAACATAAATATAGATCTATATAGATTAAGCTAACTCGTTCAATAAGATTTTTCTATGTCTCTTTAATTTCATAATAGATAAAAAAAAATATATCTTTATCATCGTTTTCATCTGAATACGGATGGTTTTGTGGATCGAATCAGTCAATGAAATGAGTTACCTGTGTTTCACTTTTTCCTTAAGTAACCAAAACACGCACGATGCATGCGTTATTTACTTTTAGCTAAGGGGTTAAATATAAGTTCACATGAATACGGATTCAATGAGGTTGAATTATTCACTTGCAAGTGAATAATTTATTATCAATGTGCTTATCTTATTTTTACAAAATTGAACCACACTTGCTTCTAAAAGCGAATAATTATTTCACTATTACAGTTTCATTATTGATTGAACAACAAAAAAATCTTATTTTAGAATTTTTATATATCCCGTAGCTAGTGCCCCTTTAAAACAAGAGATTTTATTTTCAAATATATGAATAAAGTAAAATCAAAAGCTCAAAGAAATCAAACGAATGGATAACAACTTTCATATTCCTGTTTTGGTTCCGGCATTTTCTTATGTAGAAAATGGTAGATTGAATCTGGTTTATTAGCTAGCTAAACCTATCACTTGTATGACAGTCGCATCAAACTTTATCATAATGGCAACAATGCGTCAGCAAAACAAACAGACATAGTTAATCATGACAAATTATATATGTGCTTGACCTAGGTAAGGAATTTGAAATCTAGTGGATGTCATTTGTTCATGTCTGTTATATTTTTATTTTTGTAATTGCATTGTTATATATAAATGCATCCCACTAGCTTTCTTCATTGTCTCAAAGCTGACTGGGTTTACTTGAAGTTTAAAGAGTAAACGGTGACCTACGATTGCAATTGATTACATACACGTCCTGTGCGTGCAAACTCGGGTAGAAAGTTAAGATTTCATTGGCAATCATACCACGAATAAAAATCAATATGTAGTGAACAGTAAACAAACCTAGACATTCTTAAGGAAAGTAATCTACGTAAAAGGTAAAAAGTGCAACAACAAAACGTTTGCATGTTGCAAAATGTATATAGTACAAACAGCTGTAATATTGATATAAGAAAACAAATAAATAGTAAGCATAAATTATAGAGGTTTTTCTATACTATTTACTGATAAAGTGTCTTTTTAGATGTGATTCTGTGCATGGTTGCATACCTCGGAGTGCCATATTGACGACGGAGGGCAACAGTATGCTACACAATGGTACATAAATATGATAAACTGACTCTTTTGTTCTTTTTAATTTTTACAAATTATTTTTTATTATTATTATTTTTTCATGAAAAAAACTACATGAAACTAATTAAGCATGCTAAGGCAGTTACAACTGTTGACTGGATACTGCCACTTAGGAAAAAGAAGCAAAGTAGAATCGGATTTAAAGTAATGAAAAATCACCTCTTTAAAAGATTCTTTTGAATAAATATTGTTAGTTCACACTAAAACATTTAATTAAAAATATACCTTAGTTTTGTTTTAAACATTAATAAGGTCGTTAGTTTTCTGATTGAGTTATTTTACATTTGTCATGGTGGGGCCGTTTAAAGCGCAGACTATGCTTGACTCATTGGTAAAGGCCGTACGATGAACTTTATTTGTTAATTTATGTGTCATTTGTTCTATCGGGGAGAGTTGTCTCATTGGCAGTCATACTATTGCTTATTGTTATATAAGGAGATGTTTGGTGATTGCCAATGTGACAAATATCATACAGAGACCCACTGACGTGGACGTTTATGTAAAGGTGCTGAAGACATTAAGCTTGCCTTATGTTGATGTATGATATGGACACTTCAAAGATTTATTATATGGATGATCAATTAACAACTACATTAATAAAGACTGCCAAATATGTCAAACACTTCTGTGCAACGTATGGATAGCCGAAGTATTTAACAAATTTTAAACTTATTGTAAACTTAATATTTTTCAAGAATTTAAGTTATCTTATAGAGGAAGGAATACAAAATTATTTTTAACAAATGTTCAAATTAAGAAATTTGAAAAGCAATTTCTGGAAATGAATGACTGGCAGCGTTTTTCAATATCTATATATATTGTGCATATGAGAATATCTCGGTTTCATTGATCTTATGTTTTATGTATTGTATTTTATTGGTATTTTGTTGATGACCACTAATAGAAGAATTGAATAAAGAATTGAAGTTTAAGAGCTGTCAGAAATATATAAAACATACATTTCAAATCAATTAAAAAATTAAAAAATATGATTTCTGTAGTCGTTATATGTTTGCCACTACAGAAAACATCAAATCCACAAATGTCAAACGCCATATAAAAAAAATCTTACATCAAATTATTAATATACACAGCGTGTTTATAGCTAATTGCAAATAAATATTAGGACATACATTATTGAAGATCCTTGTTGACACCTTAATTGTTGTTCATATTGTAATAACAACAACAATTAGTTTACCAAAAATATGCTGTCTTCTCTGAAGACTCTTGCCCTACAAAAAAAAACAATGAGGTATTCCCGCCTCGATTTTTTTATTATTTATGTCTATTAGAAAGTTTGAGTGAATCTAGACAATGTAATGGAAATATTAATTGTTTGTTACATTCATATGATGACGACGAATAAGCGAGTTTTGATGGATTTGATTGTTATTCATATTGAAATATAGATGAATTATCAGAATTTGTAATTTAACATCACTGCGGAAAAAGAATAAGGTTTTATAGTGCGTGATAACATTTTGTGATGGAATCGATGGTTGCTGTACCGCGGTTCAGTTTAACGCACTTTATAACAATACAACTATACCAATCAGAATGGATTCTTTTCTGTAGGGTTCTGCGAAATGATATACTTTGCATCCATTTATTATTTGTGAAAAATTAATTGGTTTAAAAGGTATTGACTGTATAAAGTTAATAATTAGTTAAACTTTTGACGCCCAAACTTTCTATTGCCTTAAGAATACCCAAATGAAAGTTTCGAAAACTATACCAACACAAACAACATGTTTTAAATTATTACTGAACATTCGTTATTGCAAAATGATGACTTGAAACATCTTCCATTTCTCCCCTACCCATTTAACCCCTTATTGCTTATTATGACGATCGCTCATTGTAATTGAATCTTACGCAATTTGATTGGATTAAGTTATTATTAGTTTACCTTCAAACTGTTTAGTTTTGTTCATACACGTGTATAGATTTAATCAGAACATGCATGAATGTGTACAGTAACTTAAATGACTTTCAGAGCTGACTAGTTTGTTTTTTTTTTATCAATGCCACATCTTAAATTTTCACAACATTTTCCACATATATGGTAGAACAGTTATTTTTTAATCGCTTTTTTCTGGGAAAAAATGAAAAGTTTACAAATCAGACGTTTTATACATAACACATGTCATTTTTCGAAGAGAAATGCCGCAATGCATTGTATGCACGGCTATGCCAGGTAAAATCATTGTTTACCATATAAACAACAACAAAAAATTCAATCTCATTAAAATCCACAGCAAAAGTGACCAGTAAATAAATATATCCGATCGATCTGTCTTTTTCAAAATTCAAAACGAAATTTTGTTAGGCACTATGAATGGATTGTCTCTCCTTCAAGTATTTCAATTTTGTCAAACCGTGTTTGTCAAAGTATTGTAGGTAACGTACACGAGTCAGGAGTTTCTTGGAGATGGTTTCAACATGTAACAATAACTTTGATTTGTTATACAGATGAAAACAATACACCAGAATATGACGAGGAAAGCAAAACACCAGAATATGATGAGGAAAACAAAACACCAGATTATGCAGTCCCAACATCCTTTTTACAAGATGGTGAGCAAACAGTAGTTCATGAATGTGAATCATTATTATTGGAGTCATATTGCTCTTTATATATGTTTGATGAAGATTTTAACTTTATTTCATTAGGTTTTTTCTCTTTATCTTGAAAAAATATAATAGATATATATACACTTAAAAAGTAAAATTATGATCGGCAAATTAAGACCTACAAATAAGGTAACATGACCGACTCCTATTGAGGTAATTGCTAATTTCATTACATTTTTCTTAGTTTATTTGTTTTATCTATATTCTTGAATACTATAATTGATTGATTCAAAAATGAAAATCTACCAATAGGGTTACATGACCGAAATCATCAGTTGATGGTTTTCGGTTATTTTTAGTGGTGGATTTACGAGGGTTATTGTCATTATGACGTCAATGACCGGGAGTGAAGTAATTCATAATGGTATTGCACATGTGTGATCCGAGTAACTATAAGTGTGAAGATGTACTGCGCATGCCTGACGACATTTCATGTAACTGGATGTGTGTAAAGGAATTGGATTGGAAGTCATCATTTCCCGCTTGTTTTTTTTTAAGACTGGAATGGAATTAAAAAAAGCAAAAGATGATAAGCAGGACTAAATATACAAAAAAGTAAAATTTTGTAAAACCTCCCAAAGATATTTTAACAGTTCTTTATCTTCTCTTTGCAATCAATGTAAAGATTTCCTTCATAGTTTCATAAATCATATATGTAATAATAATAAAAAAAACTTTCCTTACGTTTTAGTGTTTTTGTATCCTTATCAACAGGGTCACTGCGAAACTTTAATGACATTATCAAGAGTAAATGTGGTAAACCGTATGATTTACGAATCAGAACAGCCATTTTACAAACATATGAACGGTCATCGTAGCAACTGTTTGAACTATGTAGGACAGACTCACTCGGGAAAGAATTTGGATAATAACATGAAAAACTTTGGCACCAAATGGGATCAATGAAAAAGTGTAGTTCTAATTCGTGCAGTGCTTTTCATTTTGGGTTATATTACATGTTGCTTCGCATTCCTCTATTTCTATTCCTTTACCGTTGTCAATTCTAAATTCGAGATTTATACCAGTTTAAATCGCAGGGTGCTATTCATTTGGGATTTATAAATATTTTGTAAAAGTTTTAAATTATCAAACTGCTATCTATTTGAGATTTGAGTATATGCAGCCTCTGATGTAATTAGTTTACCATCGTCAAGTTTTAAATAAGTAGTGTGCCATCTGAAATCGGTCTGCAATAACTCAACTTTCGTCGCCTGAAAATTTTATATTCAATTCATATCGCATACTATTTTTGTTAGAAGCATATCTACGCAGTCACTATTGTGAATACCTAACCCAACGTCTTTTATTTTAACTGTACAAGCGTTGTTTAGTTCACATGCTATAAATTTTAAGATTGTTACAGTCAAATCAGGATAGATTGATCTGATTTATGTAAAATCAGAATCATATTGAAGAAGGATATCTGTTATCCGAAATATTTAAAGATACTAAGTACTTGCATTTAATGTTTCCTTTCTTAATTTTGGTATTGTTTTGTACTATGTTTAGGTGTTTATTTTAAGTTTTATAAATTACTCAAAGACGAATGTATAATGGATGGAAAATAACCCATAATAACCTTTTAAACAATGTTAAAAGACAGGAACAATTATCTTCCTCTAAACATAACGTCACTTTAGACAGTTTTTTTCATACGACAAAAAGCACAGACATAGCTAAAATATTCCCGCATCACCTTCTAATTAAAGGATACACCATCTTTTTTATTATAATATTATCATAAATCGTTTCAAAACATTCAATGACATAATGGTTACAGTATTGTGTTTATTATCTATTCCAGGAAAAAATATTCACTATTTTATAGCAACAGGAAGCTTAGTAATATTTTTTCTGGGTTGCATTGGAATTCTTCAACTGTTGAATTTTCGACGAAAACGGAAAAACCCAAGAAGTAACAATGTCAGTGATAGCGAGGGTGACCAGAGAAATCAAGTAAATAATGAACCGAACTTTGAGAACTTTTATCATGAAATTGACGACGTTTCAGGTTCGGTATCAGAAGCCATTGTCCGGCATTCTTATATGAGCATAAATAGTGATCAGTCAGTTCAATACAATGACGGCAAATCATTGGCTGTTGATGACTACTTGACTCCATGTCAACCAGCTACTTCAGAGTGCAAATTTAACTGTGAAGAAGTAAAAGCGACTGTTTCAAATATGATTTACTATGGGAACAAAACAAATGATGGAGATCAAGTTGTGGAGGTTGAAGACGACGACGAAAGTTGCCCCAGCATAAATTCCTATGAAAACAAAATTGAGGGACACTTTCGTCCTTATCAACTCTTGATTGAGAGAAAAGACATTCATGACTACGCAGACAACTGAACAAATAACAAGAATTTCTAATTGATGTCTATCAGACAGTTATTTTAACAGGGAAATTGTATGCGAACTACATACATCCTTGTTTATCATTGTTTATTTTTAATTGACCTTATATAGGTAAATTCATACAATCGTTTCGGCTCACCAGATCAATAATTTGTATCATAAGCTATTCTATGTTATAATCATAAATTTAACCATGGAGCTGGGATGTAATATTTGATATTCGTCAATTAGATTTAGGTTTGGATCGACGAAATTTACACGATATATTTGGTTTACAGTTTGATTCAGAAGAAACAGCGACATAGCTAGATAATACAATTAATAATCTAATTACTACTACAATTTGATATTAATTAGTATTGTAAGACAATATCAATCGAAACCAAGGAGTAAACAAAGACTCACAAAACCAAAGGACATTTACAGCAACAGTTATAAATAATAACTAAGAAACAACACGAACTCCACTAAAAACCGGGAGTGAAATCAGGTGCTCCGTAAGGGTAAGCATTTCCTGCACCGTATACGGCACTCGTCGTGTTATTCTTTGTTCAGTTCGGTAATGATGGAAGGTTATTATGACTGAGGAAGAATATCAGATATGATTTCTGACACACTTTTGTCATAACGGCCAATCAGCTCATGATGTAATTTTCACTGTTATTAATAAATGTTAGATAAGTCATACAAATCTAATCTTCAATTTCATCCAAATTCTTTCTTAATTTTGGGAACTCGTTTTAGAAATTCAAATGTGACGTCACTTTGTACTTTGTGTGTTGCACTGGCTTTGGCTAACACGGCTGTGTATTTTTTGTAATGTATCCGTTTTATTCTGTAGCTAGTCACCACTTCAGTTTAATCATGTATATCTATGGTATAGTCATTTTACTGTTTGCAAGGGTGTGGATTGTTCTATATAATAAGGATGTTCTGGTCCCATGCGGATAACCCTGGCCGTATTGGTCACAACTTTTTGGAACTTTTGGTCCTCGGTGATCATCAGCTTTGTACTTGTTTTGGCTTTCAAACTTTTTTTCATCTGGGCATCGATGGTTAGTCTTGTGTGGACGTGGCACTCGTCTGGTGTATTCATTTTTTAACCTGGTACCTTTTATTGGCTATTATTCGGTTGTTTCTCTGTCCTATATTTTCTCCCATTTATTTGTATTGTAGTCCTGTCATGTAATGTTGTCATTTTAATGTTATATTTACATTGTCATTCAAAGCGGGAGGTTTGGCATGCCACAAAACCAGGTTCAACCCACCATTTTTTTTTCTTAAAATGCCCTATACCAATCAGGAAAATGGCCATTGTTATATTATAGTTCGTTTCTGTGCGTGTTACGTTTTAATGTTGTGTTTCTGTTGTGTATTTGATACGTTTCTCTCAGTTTTAGTTTGTAACCCGGATTCGTTTTTTCTCTATCGATTTATGAATTTCGAACAGCGGTATATTACAGTTGCCTTTATTCAAATCTTCGCTTACCACTTCTTCTGAGTTTTATATTAATAATTTTTTTATTCATTGATTTTTCTTTGAATTTTAATTAACCCTTTTCTGTATATCTTATTTGTGCTAAGCGAGAGAAGGAAGACGTAGACACTTTTCCTAATGGATTAAGACTGTGAGGTCGTTGATACAAATCAGAATTAAGAAACTGAATGGGTCGATCAATGCCCATGCTACGTCAATCTTTAAAGACACAAATGTTACAAAACACTTACCCTACCTACATGACAAATATGTTGTTGTCCCCGTAGATAAAGCCCCAAACAACATCATTTTTGTGTGTCAAACTCATTACATTAACTGCTTGATAAACGAATTAGGAATTGACAAATCACTTGGAACTCAACATATATCATCACGACACTTACAACGAGTAACTCATGGATAATCATAGGTATGTTCTATGTTATTTTCGAATTTCAACTAAAGATTAAGAACTGTATCTTCCATCACTGTATTGGATACATAAACTACATAAGTGTCCTTACAAACAACAGTATATTGCTGGGTCTTCCAAGTGATCCACGAAACCTCTTTCTAAATTATTAACATCTATTTTATCTGCAATCAAAGCCGGGCTTCAAAGTTATTGTAAAACTGCCAATTCTAGAGGTGGCGTGAATCAGATGTGGATACTAAAACATTCATAAGATCTTTTAGGGTACGTACAACCTATCTCTCTTTCGTCTTACAAGTATTTTGACTTTTGACTTTTCTACACTTCACACAAGTATTCCACATTCCACACTAAAGACAAATTGAAATTGTTGGTATTGCTTTGTTTCATAAAAACATAATGGCCAACGTAGATAAAAGTATCTTGTTTTAGGGAGGGATAAATCCTACTTTGTAAAGGATCACTCTGTTTCAAACAAAAAATTCTCTGAATCTGACATTATCAAGATGCTTGATTTCTTGATTGACAACATATTTGTTACGTTCGGAGGACATGTTTTTCAACAGACTATCGGCATTCCAATGGGAACCAATTGTGTCCCTCTTCTTATCGACTTGTTTCTTTATTATTATGAGACTGACTTCATACAGGAACTTCTTAGGAAGAAAAATAAGAAGTTAGCAATATTCTTTAACTCTACTTTCCACTATATAGATGATGTTCTCTCACTAAATAATTCAAAATTTGGTGACTATGTTGAACGCATCTATCAAATCGATCTAGAGATAAAGGATACAACAGATACAGTTAAGTCGGCCTCATATCTTGACTTACATCTAGAAATTGACAATGAGGGTCGGTTGTAAACAAAACTTTATGACAAAAGAGATGATTTCAGCTTTCCAATTGTGACCTTTCCATTTCTAAGAAACAATATTCCAGCAGCACCTGCATACGAGGTATATATCACCCAATCGATACGATATTCCCGTGCTTGTATTTCCTATCATGATTTTCTTGATAGAGGGTTGCTGCTCACAAGGACGCTATTAAATCAAGAGTTCCAAATGGTGAATTTGAAATCATCCCATCGTAAATTTTACGGACGACATCACGAGTCGGTGGACCGTTATGGAATAACCGTTTCACAGATGATATCGGATATGCTCCTTACGTCGTAACTACAATCCCCTTCCCTTTCATGAATGTGACCTACCGAATTAGACCATTTACCTGATGTGTTATAACATGAGCAACATGACGGGTGCCACATTTGGAGCAGGATCTTCCTACCCTTCCTGAGCACCTGAGATCACCCCCAGTTTTTTGGTGGGGTTCGTGTTGCTTATTCTTTATTTTTATATGTTGTGTCATATGTACTATTGTTTGTCTGTTTGTCTTTTTCATTTTTAGCCATGGCGTTATCAGTTTATTTTCGATTTATGATTTTGACTGTCCCTCTGGTATCTTTCGTCCCTCTTTTATACAGAATACAATCGCAACAAGTGTGAATAACTGATGACATACAATGATACAGCAGCGTAACCTAGCAAAACATAAAAGCATAAAATCGTGTAGAGGCATCATTCTAACATCGCCCACCGTGCATATGGAATATATATTTCCCAGTTGATACGATATTCTCCGAGTTGATATTCCAGAGCTTGCGTTTTCTATTATGATTCTTGTTAGCTGGTTACTGCTCACAACGAAGCTTTTGAACAAAGAGTTACAAATGAGATGGGTTGACCGTTATGGAATACATTGTATCTATGTCATAGATTACCACATATAAAAAAGCAGATGTTGTATGTTTGGCAATGCAGCAACTCTCCACAAGAAACCAAATGACACAGAAATTAACAGCTTTAGGTAACCGTACGACATTAAACAGTTAGTATACCTCATAGTCAGCTATAAAAGGCTTCAAAATCACAAATGGAAAACAATTCAAATGAGAAAACTAACGGCATAATCAATGTAAAAGAAAACAACAAATAAAAGATAAACAAATATGTAACACAACAACAAACGACAACCACTAAAATAATAGGCTCCTGGGACATGCATATATATATATACATACATATATGGCAGGGTTAAACATGTTAGCGGGATCCCAACCCTGCCCCTTACCTGGGACATTGGTGTAACAGTACAACATAAGAACAAACTATAGAATTCAGTTGAAAAAGGTTTAACAGATATACATATAACAAAAAAATAGAGTGGACCGGGTACATCCCAACAACAAAAATACACAAAGAACAGATCTAAGAGTACTCTCAGTTACTGACAGCTAGTGCAAAGCCAATTACAACTAGCATCTGAGACTAAATTATTAATCAGAACATGTAGTTTCCAATTGTCTTAATAACAATCTCTTATTATTTTCTCAATTGCGCCCTCACCGAATGAGACTTATCTTCGGATTCGTACTTTTATAATCAATATGACGGGTGTCACATCTGAAGCCGTAACTGCAAACGGAGCGACTGCGTTCATCCCTGGCTTTTGGTGTGGTTAGTGTTGCTCAATCTTTAGTTTTCTAGTTTGTGTTTTGGACTTCCACTTCATTTCGTCGTATCGTTTTTTGTCTCTTCGCTGTCAGTTTTTCATTGAATAGGTTTTAAATGTCTTCTTGGTAATTTCCATTACTTTCTTGTTATAACTTCCGGTAATATTTATTACTTATATATTCTTAGTGTATACATACTTCTTGTACATCTATCCTTATTTTGTTGGGTATTTACATTTGATGTAAATATGTAAACTCCTTATTTGTTGGTCAGTGACCTTTAAATACTTTCATATGTTGTAAATTGGTTTATCCTCTATTTGAATATATGTATTATTGTTGTTGGGTTGCATTGTTACCATGCTCAATAAGTTAAAAAAAAAAAAAAAAAAAAAAATATATTATATTATTCAAAAAATTTACCACCTTTCACAGTTCCCGTAAACGGCTAAGACAACAGGGGGTGGGGTGGGGTGGGGGAAGGGAACCATTTAGACTAGCTTACTGCTCGGTGAGAGCCAAGGCTCCGTATCGAAGATCGTAGTTTGACCTCTTATGTGTTTTCTTTTACAAATATATTACCATAATATATAATGAAGTACAGTACCCTAACGTCATAGAGTAGGCTTACTACAAAAAAGTGTAAGCAGATAAACGCGGGGAAAATAAAAAAATATGGAAAAGTTCAATATTGATATACATATATTATTTTGCGAATAAGCATAGTTTTTACCGTATATGCATACATAAATATATAAAAACAAAGAGTTTAAGTCTTATGAAACTTCAAATTGAGCAAAAAATGAAAGCATGTTTTTTACCTTATTATCTAGCTGATTTTTCAAATAAAAAACGCATACAACAAGGCCAACCGTATACATTATAAAAAAATCTTTTAATTTGTACATATTTCAATAATATAGTTACATGTTCTGCTTTTGAATTATATCGTCTTCCCATATAATAATGCGCTTCCGTATTCAGTTTTCATATGCTTCGTCATACCAAACAATTATCAAAGATTGTATAGCTTTTTTTCTTCTTCAGATTATACCACGCTCACTGATGCTTTAACATTGGGCGAATAAGAATGATCCTTTTGGCGTGTAAACAATATAGTTATAAACGAACAGATGTTATATTGATTGAAATGAAATTTACAAATCAAACACATCTACGACCTGAAAACATATTTTTTAAACAAATATGTAAAAACTGGTTTCACAATTTTAGATACAATTACTGTTCCTACTCTTCTTTTTTAAGGTCAACGAGGCTTCAATACTCTAGATTGGTCAGTTCTATTTCTTGTGCCAACCGGGAGCGAGTAATCGGGTCAAGTTTGACAGTTCAACGAACAATGTAGGGGTCATGAGATGTTGAGGAACTTCCCTGCTTTTAAAACTATTTACTTCTCCCACAAGAAGTTAATTCTAACAATGATTTCATGTTTTAACTAGCAAGCAAATACACTTATCATAGCGGATACCAGAATTGAAAGCTACTTCTTTTCTTTTCTTCGTAGATTCCTCCGGGTCACACGGTAGTAAAATATAGACCTTATAATTGAAATTAAACATTTTAAATATAAAAGAAAAGGTGGTAAGGGGATATATTTACAGCATATTTACCTAGTATTGGTACTTTTCTTCATTTATTTGATCATTGTATTAAACCTATTATTTTATATGGTTGTGAGAACTGGTGCACTATATATAACCCTTAAGAGAAAATCATCATCTCTCTTTGATATATTTAAGGACTGGAAGTCTGAAAAACTTCACCGTAAATTTTGTAAATATATATCCTTGTTGTTACTAAATTGTGCACTAATATAGGAGTTCTTACAGAACTAGGAAGATATCCTCTTTACATAGACATGTTAAAACAAGTCTTCATGTATTGGCACAGACTTGAGAATTCCTCATCAAACCTGCTGAATAATGCATACAAGGAGTATACGCATTTACATAGCTTAAACAAAGATAATAATTCCTGATACACTAATATACTCTTTTATGGGGAAAAGTTAAACTTTAATTTGGCTTATTGTAAAACCCTAAGTAAATATAAATTTATAAAATCACTTAAACAATGTCTCCGAAACAGTTTTCTTGAGACTTGGAAAGAGACCAGAGATTCTTATTTACAGGATAAAGGTAAATTGAGTACTCATTTTAAATTCAAATTCTCATTTGGTAAAGAAACCTATCTATCTTCTATAAATAATGGCAATTGTCAAATTCTTAACAAATTTAGATTAAGTAATCACAAATTAAGAGTTGAAACTGGTCGTCATGAACGCAGGGTAAACATGTCAGGTAAAGTAGAGAATATTCCACGATGTGAAAGACTTTGTCAATATTGTAATTTGAATGTGACTGAGGATGAACTCCATTTTTTGTTGGAATGTCCTTTATATGTAACTTCAAGAACCATTTTACTTAATGATTTATTTATGGAATATCCAAAACTAAGAAGACTTAATTCGCAAAACCTATTTATATGGATAATGACAAGTGATGATGATAATTTTATTAAAAATTTATGCAAATATTTGACTTCAAACTTAGAAGTGAGAAATAATACTGTCAAGTAAAAATTAATACAGGTTTTAATGATAATATCTGGTGAAGAGTTATCTTTCTTTTGCCGAACTGACAATGTCGTATATATATGGGCGTTTTTCAATAAAAGCATAACTTTCAGACCGTCCTAAAAATGGAAAATCAACTTGTCTAAAATGTAATTTCAAGAGTTATTTTGAATACCTCTATTATAGACCTGTTTGTAAACAAAAAGTGCAATATTAAATACTCTTTAAAATGGTATAATTTTCATAATTTGTGTACTATTTCGTAGGGGACAAAAACGAAACTGCTTCTAAACACACATATTTTTGCAATTTTAAATGTTTCCTATAGACGTTCCAGTTTGTTTACTTTATATACTAGAAAAATCTCATTTTTTTCTGGATTGGAGAACCATTTTGTATCGATAAAGATTAGACAGTACTTCACATATGAAGGTACACTTGACTCATGTTATGTAGTGGACATTTTGATGCGTTTCGTAGTTGACAAAACCGTATCGTAGCGGACAAAAAGTTTCGTAGTTGACATCAACCCTATTCTATGTTAATAAAAACATAAAAAAAATAACATGAAATTAACCCTTGTTATTTGTTTTGCACGGATATAATTGAAAAAAAAGAGTAAAAAAAGACTGCATGGTAGTGGGAGTGTCCACTACGAAACGTGCCCATACTTGTTTCGTAGTTGACCGTTTCGTAGGGGACATATTAACATGTTTTAATTTTCCCCCACAATTCCTATATTGCAATAGTAACAAGACTGATTGTATTCATCAAAGCATGTATTAAGCTGTACACTGATATTTTTTTCATAATTTTAAAACCAGATACTGAAGGAGATTTGACCCGTTTCGTAGTGGACATACACAAAAATACGGTATCACTCTGGTCCATTTGATGTGCTCAATTTTTCTTACCAACGATTTAATTGCCGTTATAAAAGCATCACTTCTTTTGTAAGACCCTAATGTTTATATCTCTTGAAAACAAAAATTACATTGATTTTATAAAACTGTTTATTAGCAATTTTTAATGACTTCGTTTCGTAGTGGACATTTTGTCAGGGACACTCCTTCTGAAATTAAAAATCCTATGTTAAAAGCTGTTTATTAAAATGATGTTGGCTCTAAACATACTTTTGAATTATTAAAGAACTTATATTAAGTGAAAATAGCATTTATTTCTACATTGTTTACGATATTTTAGAGTATGAATGTTGAACAGGCGGTCTAGGGACATGCCATTTTGGTTGTTTTCGACCATTCAGGAATCAATATCTTATCAATCCCTCTAAAAAATAAACTGCTTCTTTGCTTAAAAATGTGAATTCTAATTCAATGTACTGACTGCACAAAAAATTACTTGCAAAGATCAAACACATTTTTTTTAAAGTGGCTAGGACAAGAAAGTACGTTTTTATTGAAAAACGCCCATATACTGTTCTTTTGTTTTTATATGAATCATATTATATATTATATTCATATTGTTTCTAAACATGTATGTATGTTTTGACTTGTCTATTATGATTTATTTGTTTGTAATTGATATGCCTATAAGGGCCCTTTGACTAGGAAATAAACATATTTTATTTGATTTGATTTGATACAGCAGGCCATCATTTATCTGTTTAGTCATACTATTAAGAAATTAGCTATTATAGCTATGTTAAAAAGATATTGATAACTGGAAGATTAAAATAAATAAAATTGGTGCTCAAACAGTGGAAATATTTACAAGACAAGACAAGACTAGACAATATTTTATTTAAGTCTCACCTCTTCAATATATAAAACATACAAACAGTTGATAAAACAACATCATAAAACATACAAGAGCCACTCTAAAAAGAGTTATGAGAGACTATCTAAAATGTATATACAGTATTTACACTAAAACTAGCTATATAAAATACATTTTCTTTTACATCAGTTTAATTACTTGCATTTATTACATGTATAGGTAACTCATAAACTGTTAATGTGACTTATTTACAGTGACTAAATCATTAAAAATTGTTACGATTGGATGTGTAAAAAAAACCAGTAGCTTCCACATGTTTGTACATGATATATGTAATAGTATCCTCAATCTGTGGTCCTACTAATATACAACCTTGACCCACACACTCAAGACTAAGTCACTTGAAGTCAATGATTGAGTCAATCCGCTGTAACTGAAACAATTTATGGTCTTTATTGCGTTACTTTAAACTGGTTGGTTTTTTCGGTTATATGTCATCTCATAAGGTCGTAACTAATTTCATTTTTAGTTATATATATTAGAAACTCTTGGTTTTTATAAATCGAAATCAATATTTGGTTTCTGATAGCTCACCATCTTTTAGTGTGAGAATACATTTATTAGTTGAATGTTTATGATTATCGCAAATTAAATTACTTCCGGCAAATTGACGTCACCTCTCTACGCCTGTCACAATGTCCAGATAGTCTAAATCATAAAGCAAAAAGAAATGACAGACTTTTTCAAGTCGGCGTTTGGGATAATAAGCGGTGGTGGTCCCGGTGGTGCTGAGAATGATTTTGTTGGTCAAATGGTTGAGCTGGGAAATCAGAAACTCCGTGTGAAAAGGGTCATTGCAGAAGGTAACTTCACGACTTTAATATCAACATTCACACTTTCGTGCCTTTTATGTTTGTGACTTTGCAAACAACAGAAAAATCATCTATTATGCAGCGTTAGAAATCTTCTTCTTGGACGCCTCTTTCCTCTCTATGTCAATTTACAATTATCAATTAAGATAATAGATTATTAGAATTTTAAGGTTCATCATAACAAATGGACAAATATGGCCGTATTTTCACCTCAAAAACTACTCTGTGTACAGACTTACCTGTGCTGTTTGGAAAGTTTTAATGCCTAGCATCCACTAGATATATAAAAGTTAAATGCATTTTGTGTTAAAGAAAGATAAAATCTTTTTTGGTTTTTGGTGGGCATTTTTTTTTTCCTTTCTGCAGAAGGTGTAAAAATAAACAAACACCTGAATTACTTTGATACTGTCCACTCACTGACTCAGATGAACTCTTTAACTCACCTGTAGTTGTGAAGATACCTCTTGTCCATGTCAATTAAGGACAATCAAAACAATACAAACCGGTTTTTTACCTGAGGGAGCATCTCATAGTTGTACCACAACTTAGTTAATTTTCAGACCTTTTGCATGAAGGAAAAAAAATGCCCATCAAAATCCAAAAGAGATTTTATCTTTCTAAAACAGAAAACGCATTTAACTTTATTATATCTAGTGGATGCCAGGCATTAAAACTTTTCCAACTTCACAGGTAAGTCTGTAATTTTTGGCATGTAAATACAGCCATATTTGTCCGTTTGTTATGATGAACCTTAAGTCTGTCATCCAGAATATTGATGTATTATAAATCGAACTGTTCTTTTAATCTGAGACAAGGGGTCCTACTAGAAAAAGTGCCTGTGGAAAAAAATAGCCCCTGGCGAAAAGAAAAGGCGCCCTGTGAAAATATACAGATATTGTACATTTACAACGTTGTATTGGCATGAGACAACCTTGTGTCGATGAAATAAGTTATGGACATTGATTTTTTTTTAACTTGAGACAAGTATTTTGCAAATTCAGATAATAGACATTTGTAGTAAAGCGCAAAAACAATAATGTATGAATACTATTTCGAAAGAGATAATAATGGATCACAGTTTATGCTGAAGATTCATCAAATGTAAGACATCAAAAGTGCATTAATTTCGGTTAAATTAATATTTATTTATTTATTTATCTAAAGCAACTTAAATTTCACAGATATGTATTAATTTAACCGAAATTAAAAGAGTTACACATAATAAATCAGCAAATAAAGCAGTACTTTATGTGTACCATATGCATATAGTTAAAACAAGGGGGTAAAAAGCAGGAGTTTGGTTTAAATTTAAAACTAAGCATTAAAACCCTGATAAGCATAGCCATTAAAACAGTTTTAGTTTTATAAAAAGATATAATAAATCTAGATACTATATCAGCATCTGCATATCATACATTTACTATTGTTAAAAAAGCGCTAAAAGTAAAAAGCTAATATTAAAAGACTGATAATCATAGCCACTAAAACAGTTTCAGTTTAAAAAAAATTGTAAGGGTACCGCAGAACCCATCGCGCCTACTTTTGCTAAGAATCCAGGATCATAAGTTTATGAATCTAGTAAATGTTTTAAAAACTTAAACTGCAGACTGTATGTTTTGTAAATTGGAAGAAAAACTAAGTCCATTTATAAGTAAAATACAGATAAACAGGTTCAAAATTTGAACAAAATTTCCTTCTAGATACTAGCTTTTGATGATCATAAACAAGCTTCTGTTCAAGTTTGGTACAAATTCATGATAGTGAAAGAAAGTTATTAAAATTTCTTAATTACATGGTCATAATATGAAACTGGAAGGCTGGGTGTCAGAATAAGAGGCCATAAAAGGTCCAAAAAGAAGCATTTTTCTAGTTTACAGACAATAACTTGTGTTTAAGAGTATGGATCTCTCTGAAATTATACTATAAGCTTTCATAATACAAAGGTTAGGCTGGAATTGGGTTTTGGGGTTCTTGGTCGACGGGGGTTTCTATAAGTGAGGGGCCAAAAAAGGGGTCCAAATAAGCATTTTTGTAGTTTTCAGTCAATAACTTGTGTTTAAGGGGGAAAATCTCTCTGAAATTTATACCACAAGTTTCCATACTTCACAGGGATGGTTATTGGGGTAATGGATCAAATCATTAAGTAATTAGGGACAAAAAAGGGGAGAAACAAGGTTTTTTCTGGTTGGAGGTAAAAGCAGTGTAAGGGAGGTAATCCAATTCCAATTAAAATTTAGAGAATACTGTTATATATATATATATATATATATATATGTTTGATAATGATTATTTGAGTACCTCCCTTACACTGCTTGAAAATTATATTAAAGGAAGTGATACATGTAATTGTCTTGAGATGTGTAGCTGTAAATTTATTTTTAGAAGTTACTGTTAATTAATATTAATTTAAACTGTAAGTTATTTTATATTTTAGTACTTTATGATGTATTTAAATGAGTAGTTATTGTTGCCAACTTAATTAGAAATTTGAATTGAGATTATTTTTGGAATAAAGGATTGGGGGAGGTGAAAAAAAATGGGGAGGGGTGAGGGGTACAATTTTTCTCATTCAGATTTCAGAAATTAAAAAAAGAATTTTTCTTCAAATATTTTTTTTTGAGGGGATTTATATTCAACAGCATAGTGTATTGATCGAAGGCAAAAACATTTTTTTTTAAGTTCATTAGACCACATTCATTCTGTGTCAGAAACCTTTGCTGTGTCAACTATTTAATCACAATCCAAATTCAGAGCTGTATCAAGCTTGAATGTTGTGTCCATGCTTGCCCCAACTGTTCAGGATTTGACCTCTGCGGTCATATAAAGCTGTGCCCTTCGGAGCATCTGGTTGGCTATTATCTTGAATGATTTTATAGATAGAGATAAACTGTAAACAGCATTAATGTTCAGCAAAGGAAGAATAAATAAGTCAACATGACCAAATTGTAACTTGACACCTTAAGGAGTTATTTCCCTTTATAGTCAATTTTTAACAATTTTCATAAATTTTGTAAATTTTTCGTAAATGTTTACAAAACATTTTCCTCGGTTACTAATTGGCCAAATTTATTATAGATAGAGAAAATTGTAAGTAGCAAGAATGTTCAGTAAAGTAAGAACTTCAAACACATCACCATCACCAAAACACAATTTTGTCATGAATCCATCTGTGTCCTTTGTTTAATATGCACATAAACCAAGGTGAGCGACACAGGCTCTTTAGAGCCTCTAGTTTCACAATACATGTATTAAAACATTGCAAAAATTTCTGAATTTTCAGTTGGTCTATTTTATGGTGAACCACATGTGCTCTGTCATTCATATTTGGTATGCAGTTGTATTAGCATTGGCACATCTCATTACAATAGAGATTTTTTGGCTCAGTCATGGTCTATTGATTTTGAAACTTTGCTTTGTTTACATGTATTAGTTTGTGGTTAGGTCAGTTTATGGAGAACCACTAGTAGTAGGTCAATGGTAGTTGGTATGCAGTTGCAGTATAGTCAATTTTTCTTAAAGTTTTGTAATCTTTTACAAAAATCTTCTCCTCTGAAACTATTTTGTCCACAATCATCATAAGGGTATCAAGTTTAAAAAATGTGTCGGATGACCCAGCCCTCAAACCAAGATGGCCAACAGGGCTAATTTAAATAGTACATAGGGTAGAATGCAGTTTTTTGTTTATATCTCTGAAACTTAAGCATTTAGAGCAAATCTGAACAGTGGCAAAATATTCATCAGATTTAGATATATCTGCCCTGAAATTTTCAGACAAATCTGACAACCAGTTGTTGGGCTGCTGCCCCTGAGTTAGTAATTTTACCAAAATTTTGCAGTTTTTGGAAAGATTAGAACTTGTTCTAAATCTTTACTTAGGCACTGGCCTCCCTAACAACACGACAGGTTACCTACTGTTACTAAATGTATTCACACTGAAATATAGTTCCCTTTGGTTCTCATGTATGTGCACATATTAAATGAAAAATGGGTATATTATTGGAGCAGTTCATTCAAGAATGTATGTCTTTAAGGTGTGTTCATGTGCAGACTTTTTATTAATTAGTTTGATTAAGGAATTAAGTATTGATACAATAATTGTATGATTGACAACTGTCATTATCACTAAACAATCAGAGACAAGGTGGACCTTTAATTACAATGCCCCACCTCCTAAACTGTCAATCAAATTGACCACATTACCTATCAACCTAAGTCTTACATAATTAGACAGACCCAGTACAATATACAATGTACATTATACATATCAATACACAACAAATTGACCTGATAATTGAATATACACAAATGTATATATTAGATGTTTGATATATAAGGATGATTTATTTATTGCCTTTTACTTTTAATCTTTATTTACTTACAGTGATTTTGTAAATTACATCTGAAAGATAAATGATCTTTA
Source organism: Mytilus galloprovincialis (assembly GCF_965363235.1). Lineage (NCBI taxonomy): Eukaryota > Metazoa > Mollusca > Bivalvia > Mytilida > Mytilidae > Mytilus > Mytilus galloprovincialis. The sequence goes on along the minus strand of NC_134838.1, from coordinate 126,529,290 downwards.
AAAAATAAATGAAATATGAATATATAAAAGGTATTCAAGTAAGGCCTTTAATTTACTTGATAAATTTCCCATTATCATCTGTAATTAATCAACACTGTAGGTTAGTTCACTTTTTTTTATCAGGCGTTTGCTTGAAACAGTTTAAAAAATTTAAACTACTTATAATTACAACAAACCATTGTTTATTAGTTTATTCCCCATCAAACATTATGTCTATTTTAGTCATTTGAAGTTTTATTAGAAGTGAGTATATATAAATTTTTGCAATCAAGAAAGAATCCACATTTCAATAAATAAGTTTTTTTAATTTGTTTATGTGGAAAAAGTACATTTTAATGGTGTCTTCCTCCTATTCCCACTTTTAAAAAATACTATTTCTTCTATTCCCACTTGCAAATAACAATAGATGTTTTGATAAATAATTTGTTTTTATAACAATCAAGGTTAATTAGAATTTTACCTAAGATTTACCTGTATTTTTGTTTTAAGCATAACATATTTTGTTCACTGTTTAGGTATAATATCTTGTTTATTTGTAATATGTTTCGTTTTACTTCAAAGACAAACTTTTAAAAATAAAGAAAAAATATTATAAATAAATTGGACTTTGTTTTATTTAAATTTTTTCGAATTTGTACTAAAAATAAAGCAAAATTATGATAAATAGATTGCAGTTAGATTTATTTTTAAATTTTTGAATTTGTTACCTTACAAAATTGTCTGCTGTTACCAATTTTCTTGCACCAGATGCTCATTTTGACAATACATGTCTCTTCAGTGATGCTCGTGGCCAAAATATTTGAAATCCAAAGCTTATATAAAAGATGAAGAGCTATAATCCAAAAGGTCCAAAAAGTATAGCCATATTAGTGAAAGAAATTAGAGCTTTTCATGAGGGAGATACATTCCTTAATTTATAATAATTTCTAATATTTTGTAACAGCAAATTTTAATAACACAAAAAATCTGTATTTTCATGCCAGTACCGAAGTTCTGGCTACTGGACTGGTGATACCCTCGTGAACTAATAGTCCACCAGCAGAGGCATCGACCAAGTGGTAGTAATATAATTAACGGTACCAGATGCGCATTTCGACAATACATGTCTCTTCCGTGATGCTCGTGTATAAATCATGATACAAATAATATTATAACCAAGTATACTCTTAAGATGTCTCTATGAGCTCCAAGCTTAAAAATTGATATAAATTGTGGTCCTTCTCCAGTCAAGTCTTTATTCAGTTACAATGGCTAATGCATAACTACAAGTAAAGTCTGTTACAGACTCGGAAACCAAAACCTTGTACACATCAACTTATATTTGTTTTAATTTCTTTTATATGTATTTGGTTTAAAAAATAAATTTCATACAGATGCAAAAATAACTTATTACGTGTTCTAATAAAAAAAAAAACACTGGTCAATTAACAGTTGATTAAAAAATGTTTGTACAGTATAATCCTTTGTTTGCACAAGTTTCCCTCCTATTCCCACATGTAATTTTACCTTTTCTTACCAGATTTTAAAAAAGTGGGAATAGAGGGAATGAACCATTTTAATGCCCTGTGCTGAAAAAATACTTTAAAAATTGATTTAAAGGCACTATACAACTTTAAAACTTCAATGGCATATAACCTCTGTTTCAACTTACAAAATGCCCCAAACAACATTTTTAGATTATTTTTGTTGACACTTTAAAGTTTTTAGCTGTCAGTCTAGATTTTATGTTTTACAAGGATAGTTGGTAACTTTTACTAGAAGAATTTTTGATTTGGATTTTTTTATATTTTTGAAACATGTTCAGAACAGGCAAGATTATTTGGATAAGATATATATAAACTGCAGTTTAAATAAAATTGTGCAAATTAATAGACCCTTATCATTTAATTCGAGCTCATTTTATCCTCATACTGGAAAAACATGTTTCCTTCTAAAGACCTGCTGTTAATGCAATTTTCAGCAATAGTGCTTTATTAATGTTCATTTCCCCCCACCATACCTTAATATGAAATAATTCAAACTACTCTTCTAATCTTTCCATCAGTGATATCCATCACTTTGATTTGCTATATCTTAGATATTATTAAAGTATCTAATAATATCTAGTACTATAAATTATGATTTACACCTCATTTTACATGATTTCCAAAGCATCAGTAAATAAAGGTGAGCCACACATGCTTTTGAGAGCCTCTAGTTATATACATTACCGGTATACAGTTGTTTTTCCTATTTGAATGGTTTTACACTAGTCATTTTGGGGCCCTTTATAGCTACATGTAGGTACATGGTGTGAGCCCAGGCTCTGTGTTGAAGACTGTACTTTGACCTACATGTATATTATAATGGTTTACTTTAACAAATTGTGAATTGGATTGAGAGTTGTCACATTGGCACTCATATCACATCTTCTTATATCTACTTAAATTTGATAAAAAAAAAAAAAACAAGGAAAATCAAGGAATTTTACGAAATATCACTTTTTTTCATGGTTTGTTGCCAAGGTAACTAGTAAACATGAAAATTTGTTTTTATATTCTGACTTCCTGGTTCCTTAGTCTAATTATGACAAATTTAAGAATATGTATGATCATGATGATAGCTTTTAAATTTTCAGTAATATTTGGGCCAAAAAAAGACCTCATTGCCCCTACTCCTTCATGGGAAATTCTTGTTCTCTGTTATGTATCATACTTTTAATCAGTAAGTACATCATGTACATACTCAATATGTCTTTCTTGGTTTTCTTGTGTTGATGGGTCACTGTTTCATTTCCCTATACCCTGCTTCTCTTTTTATTCATATGTAATTCCGAATTTAGTAATTGAAGGATTTCATGCAATATCTTAATAGACCAAATACTGATACAACAATCATGACAATACCAATGCCCCAACACAGTTTTATGGTATTGATGACAATAGAATGCAACTATTGATTCCTGAATGTGAGTGTGGTGTAGTATTAATCAATACACCAGAAATCTGTCCTAACCACTGCATAGATCAATAACCTTAACATTCGGCAATTATACATCATTTGATTGGTTGATTGTTTAACCAACATAAGAATCATTGATATTATTGAAAGACATTTTCTATATAATTCAAGTAGGAATCAAGACATATATTATTTCTTGCATGTACATGTATTATGATTTTTTTCACAGCTTTGGAGAATAACCTAAAAGTTTTTTCATATTCATGTTAAAAAGCAGTAACACCTGACAGGACCACAATAACAATTTTGTAATAGGAAACTTTATTTGATATTATTCTTTGAATAATAGAGTTCTTATTAATATAAAGACTTCATAATCCATAAATATTTTTACAATAGATTTTACAAATAACTGCGTTAATATTATTACATAAATAAGTCTTGTAGACGTATTTCAATTGATGTAAACTGATTATGTATGGAATACTTTAATACCTGATATTGTAAATTTTGGATACTAGTGTTTTTAGCTCACCTGGTCTAAAGAGAGCTTTAATAGATTTAAAATGAGAAATTTTAAAGGCAAAAATGATCAGCAAGACAATTTACAAATAAGTCAACTATCCAAAATCTATGTCTTGTATAAGTTATAGCCCCTAAGTGAAAATGTTATCAATTTTTGTCTATTTTCATGAAGATATGTAATAGAAAGAGAGAAAGTTTAGACACCAAAAATAATCAGTAAGACAAGACAAGACAGCTGAACATGTCAGTAGACTCACTACACATGCTACATGTACAAAAGAAAATGATGAATTCTTCACATTTTTGCATTTTTTGACAAAAATTACTGTTAAAGTAGAGATTTAAAACTATAAACAGTATCTAGAGATAAACAGTATATATATGATCAGATAAAAAGATCTACTAACAAGCCACATAGCTCTTCTATTTTCATTTTGAAAGACTAAATTTTGAAATAAAAAACACTTTGAAACCAATTTTGAATATATTTAAGATGCACTTAGCCAAATAAAAATCAGTTCTTAAAGATTTCATGGAAACTTTTATCACAATCATAAGCAATTGATGTCATTGTGCATATATACAATGTACATTTTTTTGGTATAAAGTATTTCTTTGGTTTCTTTAGGTAAATCATGAATTGCATAAGGGGATGATGGTTTCTTGTATAGCTTTGATCACTTAATATCTAGCTTTATATTTGACAGGATATTAGTTCAGAAGGTGTAAATTATATTTTATTTTTTTCAGGAGCTGTAGTTTCTTTTACCACAAATTTTACCCTACTTTATGAGAGCTATTGGCATTTTTTCTTAGTATTTAATGTGGGAAAGGAGATAATTGGTTAAAACTAAACCTTGGTGTGTTTTATAACCTACATGTCTGTTTATTACAGGTGGATTTGCCTTTGTTTACATTGCTCAAGACACTACCAGTGGAAAGGATTTTGCTCTCAAGGTAATTAACTCAGACATGTATGTCAATTAAATCCTGTCTTCTGACATCAAGATAAGTGGGGCCCCAGTAGCCATGTGGTCTTTTTATGCCCCACCTACGATAGTAGAGGGGCATTATGTTTTCTGGTCTGTGCGTCCGTCCATCCTTCCGTCCGTTCGTTCAGGTTAAAGTTTTTGGTCAAGGTAGTTTTTGATGAAGTTGAAGTCCAATCAACTTCAAACTTAGTACACATGTTCCCTATGATATGATCTTTCTAATTTAATTGCCAAATTAGAGTTTTGACCCCAATTTCACGGTCTACTGAACATAGAAAATGATAATGCGAGTGGGGCATCCGTGTACTATGGACACATTCTTGTTACTTCATATACTGTATCACTAACACGAAGGTTATGAGTTGGAACCCTGCATGTGGAAGGCATGTTTGACTCCATTGTGAATTGACTAGGATTGTCAGTTTTCTTGCAGAATGTCATGGTCCCTCCACAATAAAAAACTGACTGCCACAACATAGCCAGTAGCACTGAAAGTGCCAAACACAGACAAATTGTCACAATCAATCAATCAAAATAAGTGTCATGGTCAGATAGCACTAGTCATAGTTCATCATAGACAGTATTTTACATTAACATTACATCACAACAGTGTTTCATGGGAAAATAAAAACTAAGATATGAGATTTTAATATTTAGGAACCATTGTTATATACATGTACATACATGTAGTAGTTGCAAAATATTTATTCTACAACTGCATCAATCAGATATAAAAATTAATTGTCATATGGGACCTTCAGGTCCACGAATACTAGATACTGTTGTGGTGAGTGGCATGGACATATTGTAATGTAAAGCCATATTACCGCTAGTATGATAATTCAGGAAACTTTGACATTCTTTCACAAAACCAAATTGAATTTCAGGAGGGTGGTTAGGTGTTCAAAGCTAACTTAAATACTAGCTACCATTTGCAAAGAAGATTATTGTGACATTAGAAATACAATATTCATATGATTTTGATTATATTTTCAGAGGTTATTAGCCAACGATGAAGAAAAGAACAAAGCAGTATTGGAAGAGATAAGATTCATGGTATCCATTACTATAAATACTACAGATAACATGGATTATCTATATGTTGGTAGTACAAGAAGAAAACATACTGATAAGTTAAATGTCATGTTTTATATAATTGGCTTATAGTATGTCTGTCAAAAGCTTTTAGTCAAGACTGAATAGGTTTCTGGTTAGGGACAGGAAAATAACCATGCAATAAGGTTTAATTAGCATGGTAGTCTGTGGTAGATTTTATTATGCCCCCGCTGTAGCGTAGGGGCATTAAGTTTTACCCTTGTCCTTCTGTACATCAGTCAGAACATCCAAATTTTGGTTTCCGTTCTCTAACTTTAGTTTGCCTTTCCCAAATGTTATGAAACTTATACACAATGCTTTTTACCACAAAACACAGACCAAGTATGAATTTTGGGGGTGTTGCTTTTACTGTTCTAGAGTTATAAATGCCCCTTTACAAACAGAAAAATTGCAGAATTTTTGTTTCAGTTCACTTTCTTAAGTTTGCCTCAACCAAGTGTTATGAAACCCAGATCAGATTGGGTAAGTGTCACTTTTACCCATCTTCAGATATGTCCCTTTATAACTTTATATGACTGCAAGTGGGGGCATCATTTGTATCCCATGGACATATTCCCCATTTATTGAATAAGATATACATTTGATACATGTAAAAAATAAATTATCGTAAAAACATATTAATTATGTTTCCTTAACCACTGCCTAGAAAAAGTTAACAGGTCACAGTAATATTGTTCAATTCATAGCTGCTGCATCTATCGGTAAGGAGGAATCAGGACACGGCCAGGCTGAATATCTCTTACTGATGGAACTGTGTGGTGGTAAGTTTACTACATTTACTTTACTTAACAAAGAAATTCACAGACCTAAAAAAAAAAAAAAAACACACAAAAAAATAACATAAAAAAAAGACTTCACGATACATGCAGATTTGTACATTTCTTAAATGGAATTTGTAATATGGAAAGTTGAAGATTTGAAAAAGAGAAAAAATGCAGTGTAAATATTCAGTTTGAAAAAAAATATTAAATTCTTTAAACAAACAAGTCCTACTGAACAAACAATAATTCATTAAAATTTGATAATAATGATTATGTGATAATTTTACAGGTGGTCAGTTAGTAGATATTATAAATAGAAGACCTGGTCCTTTACCATGTGACCAGGTGTTGTTATCTTTCTATCAAACATGTCGAGCAGTCCAACACATGCATAGACAGAACCCACCTATAGTCCACAGAGATCTTAAGGTGAGATAACTCTAGATTTTAATAATCATTTAATGGTAGAATATACATTTACAATCCACAAATTGTAATCATCATGATCATGAAAGGTCTAAATAGGTAATATATACACACAGAATCAATATTTTCATTATAAACTTAAACTTTTTCAGAAAAATATTGACAGAACCAACAAAAAGTTTACTAAGATATTAAAGTAGAATAAAGCACATCCATGACCATAGAGTAATGTGTGAATTTGTTTATGCCTCAATAATTTAAAACCTTTTGTCGAAATTCAGCAAAATTGATGAAATTTATTTCATTTTATGATTTTTTTTGGTCTTCTAAATCAGTGTTAACTGAAAAGATAATTTGAAATAGACTTCATTGCAAACATTGAGTATTGTACATAATGAACTGTTTTATTTCAGGTAGAAAATCTTCTTTTGAGTTCCCAAGGATCAATAAAGCTATGTGATTTTGGTAGTGCTACAACAAAGACCCATTATCCTGATTCTGGCTGGTCAGCTATACAGAGGAGTCTTGTAGAGGATGAGGTATAATCATATTATTTCATTAACAAAACATTGTAAATATGATTTCTGTTCTTCTTCATGTCTAATTAATGTAGATTGGGTGCTTTCCACCATATTAAATCTTAAAGCAGCAGCACACAATCAGTCTAGTTGCAAATTTTTAGAGAAGAATTAAATTCATTTGTTAGGCTTTTCATCTGGGCTGCTGCCATACAGTGTCTGAGCATTTACCCATGAACTGTGCAACCGAAGCTTTTCAAATTTAATATGTTGTTACTGTTAACAAAATGGAGGTCAAGTTGATATTGATGATTGTCACTTTTACCAATCAGGAGTTATGGTCCTTGTGGTATTGAAATCTGCCAGGAGTGGTCGAATAGTTGAACTTCTGTATCACTAGCCTGTCAACACTGAAGTTGTCAGTTCAGCACATGGTAGATGCATTAGACTCCAGTTTTCACTGACTAGGATTGTCAACTTGTCTACCAAAGGTCTGTGGTTCTTTCTAGGCTCTCCTGCATCCTCCACCAAATTGTGCAATAGAGCTGATAGTGGTGTTAAATACAGTCAACCAGTCAATCAATAAAACCAGCAAACCAAAATACAGTTTGCTTTTAATATCATACAGAAATAAATCACATCTTAATTTAACAGCTATATTAATGATAAGAAAGTTAGAAGTTTTATTTTTAATTTTTTTTTTAGATTACAAGAAACACTACACCTATGTACAGATCTCCAGAAATGTTAGACTTATACATGAACTATCCTATATGTGAAAGTCTGGATATATGGGTAAGTTATTTAAATGTAAATCTATTTGTTCATTTAATTTGACATACAGGAAAATATTTGAGAACATTTAAGAAGAAAAACAGAGTGATTTTTTTTTAACAAGCAATAACTAGTTTAAACTCTGGTAAAACAGTTTCCACAGGTTTCTGATCAATGTAAAGTTTGGAAAATCAGATTTTTATTTACCATTTTAAGTTCTAGTATAATTAATCTTTATTATTCAACTGTTGAACAGCTAATAGAATTTAAAAGTTCCTTATTGAGAAGGGTTTGTGAAAAGGTTATATCATCCTCATTTCTCAGGACATAACAGAAGTATATATTGAAGGTGATATTTTATTGTAAAGGTAGTGAGAAGCAATTTCAATTGACTAATAATTTGTATGAATGTACAATTTACTGCTTCTTTCAAACATATCTTTTCTTGTAGGCACTTGGTTGTGTGCTATATCTTCTATGTTTCAATGTACATCCATTTGAAGACTCAGCTAAGCTTAGAATCATCAATGGTAACTATACCATCCCAGATACAGACAGAGAGTACACAGTATTCCATGATCTCATCAGTAAGTGTGTATTACATCATAGATTTTGATGGGAAAACAATTCTTGTTCTTAAAGTTAACAAATTCATTGCAATAATTGTCACCAATTACCTTAAATATAGCTACTATAGTTAACTCTTGTTGTCTTGAACTCGGTTGACTCGAAATTTGGGATGAGTTGAAGTTTTCACGTGATCTCGAACTTTGTTCCATATAAATGTATGTATTTCGACTCCTGTTGAGTCAAAATTGGATGAGTCTAAATTTCGGTTGAGTCAAACTAAATTTACGGTCCCAAGGTTAACAAAATCATTCAAAATTCATTATCTATCTCGAACTAATACACATATGTCAAAACATGACCTCCAGGATTTGAATGGATTGAAGAGTTAATCTGACAATACACGTGTAATTAAATTTCTTGCCGCTGAACACTGTATTGATTTATGACATGCTATTTCCACAACTGTTTAACTAAGTTTATTTTTAGAAAAAAATTATAAATAATTAGTGATACATTCATGAAAAAGTATGTAAAATGTTTACAAAAACAATTACTTGTAATCGTGATTAACACTAATGAGCATGGATGTGTATAAAGTGGGGATTAAAACTTCGCTAAATATCGCTAAGATGGATTGGAAATTACTCTCTCGGATAAAACCATAGGGAAAAAAATGTAACTGAAACAATTGAATAAGTTAAAATAATGTTATTATAATAATAAAAGACAATGACATACAAATACATCGATCTGATACTAGAATATCCATCCCCTTCCCATATTCATCCAAATCATTTTAGGTTTACCAAGCTAAGCAAGAGTTGTGTCCCTTGGTCTATCAAACTTCCGGTTTGAGTCGAACTATAATTATCTCAAAATATTTCTCTGGTCTGACTGACCTCGAGATAACGAGAGTCGACTGCATTTTAAAACAGACAACAGAAGAGTATGATGTCTGTTACAACTGGCTTTTTAAAAATGATCCATTGTGTACATGTAGATGAAAATGTGGTATGATACCTAATGATATACCTCTACACAAGAGACCAAACAGTAAATGAAATAAAACATCAATGAAATGAATTTGTAGACAACCCTCTCAAATGCAAAATGAAGGCACAGGGACACATTCTATTGCATTCACACTGTGACCACACAGCACGAGTGTGAATCATGACATGAATGGATAATTTCAAATTCACATACACATTTCATTTAGGATATTTATTATACCCCACGCAACGAAGTTGCGGAGGGTATAATGTTTTTGACCCGTCCGTCCGTCAGTCCATCCATCCGTCAGTCCGTCCGTCCTTCCGTCCGTCAGTCCTGTTTCTTGTCATCGCAACTCCTCTCAAACCACACAACAGAATTTCACGAAACCTTTTCAGATAATAAGGACATACTATGTAGTTGTGCATATTGACGGGAAATTGCGATTCAATTTTTTTTCTAGGAGTTACGCCCCTTTGAACTTATTTACTTTAATGTACTACTACAACAGTTTGTCATCGCAACTCCTCTCAAACCACACAACAGAATTTCACAAAACCTTTTCAGATAATAAGGACATACTATGTAGTTGTGCATATCGACGGAAAATTGCGATTCAATTTTTTTTCTAGGAGTTACGCCCCTTTGAACTTATTTACTTCAATGTACTACTGCAACAGTTTGTCATCGCAACTCCTCTGAAACTACACAACAGAATTTCATGAAACCTTTTCAGATAATAAGGACATACTATGTAGTTGTGCATATCGACGGGAAATTACGATTCAATTTTATTTCTAGGAGTTACGCCCCTTTGAACTTATTTGCTTCAATGTACTTCTGCAACAGTTTGTCTTCTCAACTCCTCTGAAAACACACAACAGAATTTCATGGAATTTTGTAGATAATAAGGACATACTATGTAGATGTGTATATTGACAGGAAATTATTATTCTATATTTTTTCTTATACAATTTTTTTTTCTTATACTTATTTAATTTCTCCAATGACAATGTGGGGACGTGGGGTATGTGAGCGTGCTCACTAAGGTTCTTTAATTACTAATAAATCCATATGGCAGATAAAACATTAATGTTTGACAAATTTTATAACATTTTGATTGGTATATTTTATAGGATCTTTGTTACAAGTGAACCCTAATGACAGACCTAACATAACTGATGTATTAGACAGATTACAGGAGGTAGCAGCGGCCAGAAACATCAATTTAAAAACTCCACTTAATATTACTGAAGGAATATCTGCCACACCTTTCACAGGTAAAACTCTTCAAATCACAAGCTGGTTAAACTCAACATTTGCAAGTTAACATGATTCTTTGTTTTTAACCTTTTTAAATCATCACTATATATTACAAACAGAATATATATCACCATTCACATGTGTAAATAATAGTATATGAGTTGCACACTGTTCTTAAACAGTGAAATTATTTTGGGAGAAAAATGAAGTAGGTGTTTTATGAAGGAAGTTATATGTGCATGGTTGTTTTAACTAGCCGGTTTTTATGTCAAATCATATTACAGTTTAGAAATGATCTTCTTGAGATGCTTCTTTTACCATAATCATTAAACATCATTATTATTTTAATAGATAATTCAGATTCCCCAGTTAGACAAGCACCACCCCCACAACCTCAGCCTTCAGCATACAATGAAGGACAAACCACAGCAGGGTCAATATTTAGTTCATTAAAAGGTGGAGCAGGAAGTTTAATGAAAAATATCAAAGATGCTTCAGCCAAAGTCATGGAAACGGTCTCAGCGTAAGTTTGAATATATAACTATTTATACCATTTAATGATATGAAATTAAGATTTTACGACTAGTGTTTATAAAAGTATCATTTACTGTAAACAGTTCAAGATATATCAAACAAAATATTGAAATAACCAATTGTAATGAAGTCTATTGAAGAAAAATTTTGAATGATATGTTTTCAAAACAACAGTAAAAAAATGTTATTATTGAAATATTTTCTTTCATTTCAGAACTGTGAACAAGGCAGACTTGGATTTGAGTTATATCACATCTAGAGTAATAGGTAATGTGCTTTAATTGGATTGATATGTTTTCATCATGAATTTGTCTTTTATTTCTTCAAAGCTATTTTGACTTGTAAAGTTAGCTAGACTTTGAATGATTAAACAACTAATACTTTAAACAAAATGTATCATTTCAAACATAAGAAAAAAATTCTGATATCAGAAACAGATGGATGGGTGGCTGTTGAACATTCAGTGGCAAATAAAGAGCATATTTAGGATAAAAAGATGTTAATTATATATAAACATGAATCCTGCTTTGTACAAGACTGACACTCTGAGCAGGATTTTTAACACACTAGCTTTCAAGGCAACAGTCTGCATGAAAACACATCACCATACTTGGACACATTTTTGGACTAAAAGCAAACCACTCTCCTCTTATTCCTTATAATGCATGCTTTAAGATAAAGCAGCAAAACCAATTGTAAAGTTTTTTGTTAAACATGACCTGTAATCAAACCTGCATTCATTGCCACATCACAACCACCAAAATGGTTATCAGAACACAAAGTTAAGCATATATATGGGTATTAACATAAGGTACCTCTAGCTAATTCAAGCCAACTACTCACAGGGTTATCATTAAAAAAAGATGAAATGATATGATTGCCAACTCTCTACCAGAGACCAAATGACCTAGAAGTTTGCAACTGTAGGTCACCAGATGGCCTTTAATGCTTTGCAGAACTCATAAGGCATAGCAAGTTATAAAAGGCCTATTCATGCTAGTGTGTGCCCAACCCTCCCTATAACTTGGGTTAGTGGTGAAAAGCACAACAAAAGAACACTATACAAAACAATAATTAGTTCTATTTTCTTACTTTCAGTTGATACTCTCAGAGAATATTGAATGATTTATTTAGACTAATAATATTTCTATTTCTATTACAGTTATGTCATTCCCATCAGAGGGTGTTGAATCAGCTTTTAAGAATCATATAGATGAAGTTAAGAATTATCTAGACTACAAGCATAAAAGTTCATATGCTGTATATAATATATCACAGAAAAGTTATAGGACCATCAAATTTGAAAACAGGGTTGGTATATATCTATGCATTAGCACATGCTTCAATTCTAAATTAAAAATTACACATAAAAAAATCACATTGTACGCCACATTGTATATGACTATTGACATTTGCCATGACTTTTTTGGCAATTTTATTATTATTTATCTTACTGCTATTGAATTTTTTCTTTACAACTTTCATCTCCTTTGATGTTCAAGAATAGAAATTCTCATCCAGGTGATCATATTTCTATAAACTATAGCAAGTTATAGAAATACTTAATATTCTTTTGACAAGATTTCAAAACAAAGGGGACAAATTATAATTTTACTCTTTTTAGGCGTCTTTTGGTCATATGTATTGTTTCTACATATTTATGCATCAATTGGCTTTTAAATGTTTTGAATTTAATGTCTAGATTAAAGTAAATCCAGAAAAACACTTTGAATACACCAAATAAATAAACTGTTTTCTTAAAAAAAAAAAAAAAAAAAATTTCTGCAACTATTATAATTTATTATATTTAAAATTGCATATCTAGTTTTAAAATCTATTTCAAACTGATGCATTAACATTTCACAAATGATGAATGTTTTACATATACATTATAGGTATCAGAATGTGGATGGACAGCGAGAAAAGCCCCAACACTTGCCAATCTCTTTGCTATTTGCAAGAATATGCATTTATGGCTCAGACAAAATCCACATAATATATGTGTGGTACATTGTTTAGTAAGTAATATAATATATGTGTGGTACATTGTTTAGTAAGTAATATAATATATGTGTGGTACATTGTTTAGTAAGTAATATAATATATGTGTGGTACATTGTTTGGTAAATAATATAATATATGTGTGGTACATTGTTTGGTAAGTAATATAATATATGTGTGGTACATTGTTTGGTAAGTAATATAATATATGTGTGGTACATTGTTTAGTAAGTAATATAATATATGTGTGGTACATTGTTTAGTAAGTAATATAATATATGTGTGGTACATTGTTTGGTAAGTAATATAATATATGTGTGGTACATTGTTTGGTAAGTAATATAATATATGTGTGGTACATTGTTTGGTAAGTAATATAATATATGTGTGGTACATTGTTTAGTAAGTAATATAATATATGTGTGGTACATTGTTTGGTAAGTAATATAATATATGTGTGGTACATTGTTTGGTAAGTAATATAATATATGTGTGGTACATTGTTTAGTAAGTAATATAATATATGTGTGGTACATTGTTTAGTAAGTAATATATAAAACTGTATACTTGTGATTTGTAATATGATATACTTTAAAAGCAACATTTTGGGTCAAATTTAATTCTGACAGTCATGACAGTATATAGATAAGTAATGTTGAAATATTTCTCATTCACTTTGATGCATATGAGTAAATGAAACTTGTTTCAATAATAAAAAACAAGGTGCAAAGTCTAAACAGATCACCAGATATTCTAATAAGGCTTCTGTTGATGAAGCTGTGAGATAAAAAAAAAAAAGGTTTGAAAATAATGAAATGAAAAGAATTACTCCTATAATTAACATTAATATGATGATAAAGTTTGATATATGTTTTAATATTGTAGGATGGTAAAGCTTCCTCAGCCACAGTCATTGGAGCATTTCTGGTGTTCTGTAGATTGTTTGAATCTAGTCAACAAGCTTTACATTTGTTCTCTTCAAAGCGATGCCAACCAGGCCTGTCTCCTGCTCAAAGAAGGTATAATTGTCAGCTTCTAGATCATTGTAGTAAACAAGGATTTCACTTGTAACTGGCATCACCAGCTGTGAAAATAGGATTAGAAACTGCTCAACCCAGTCCATTATGCATTTCGTCCAAAAATGATTTTATATTATATCTGCAGCTTGATATATTGAGTTTTAGCAAATTTTACTTGCTTCAAGGATCTTCATGTTTTCCAATAATTTGAAATTTTACCACCAATTCCCATATAACTAGTCATTGATTGCTAGATTTGTATCAAGTTTAAAAGTAAAAAATGTTTCTATTTTTGTGGCATGTTGAATATCTTTGTATATACACAAGAAAAAATTCTCTTCTGATGGTAACCTGTAAAGATGCTAACTATACTTAAATATAATTGACTTTTCTAAAGTTTTATTTTTATGCCCACGCCATGGCAGAGGAGGCATTAAGTTTAACCCTTGTTACTCTGTATGGTAAAGATTGGTTTTCTATTTATAGGTATATAGGGTACATTTCTGAGATGGTAGCTGATACCCCCTATTTACCTCACAGTAGGCCAGTGATGATTAAGAACCTTATCATGTCACCAGTTCCATTATTCAATAAAATGAGGTAGGTATATATCTAATGTTAAATTTATATACTATGTTACTCCAGACCTCATACTATATATATAAGAAGAATGAAATAAAATTGACAGCTGTGTAAATGCTTGATGATTACAGAATTTTGTTCTTGTCTAAGTAGATCTATATATTAACCTCCTTCGTCAGTCTGTTTGTCAATAATTATTGTTAATACAAAAACTCAAAAGTATTGGTGTGCATCATATTGTAGATTTGCATATTACTTTTTTGTCAATTAAATTTAAAAATCTCTTTCTTTTTTTAAAATATAATTTCTGTATTAAAACACCAGAAGTCCAAAAGAGTAGATAGGAGGCCAATAAAATTTTACACAATTTGATTATGTTATTTGTTTGGTGATAATTGGCCCACAGTTATAGGTAAAAAAAACTTTATAATAGATTAAACTGAAGTCATTTGTAAAAAAAATGGGGAAAATACGTTTAAAGCAATAGTATTCTAATGATTAAAACGATATTGAACATGAAAGCTCAAATTTAATATATACAATTTTAAAATTTCTTGCTAAATAGGAATGGCTGTCGACCTTTTGTTGAGATATTTGTTGGAGAAGATAGAATAATGTCAACATCTCAGGAATATGACAAGATGAGGTTTGTAATATATTGTTATTATTAAAAGTAGATTGTAGGTGTTGAAATATTAAAATACTAATTTGATTTATTAAAAAAATGTAAAATAAATTTGCTGGAATAGAAAGGTTTAAAAAAAATTTGTTATAACCACTAGTTAAATCTGTTAAATGAATAAACTTATTATATTGTTTTAATTACAGGGGTTTTGTTGTTGACGAAGGAAAAGCTATAATACCACTAGATATGTCAGTTGTTGGTGATATCACTGTCATAGCCTATCATGCAAGGTCAACATTTGGGGGCAAAGTTCAGGGCAAGGTAAATTATTATTAAATTTCAACATACAGGGCAAAGTTTACAGCAAGAGACAAATGCCATTGCACATTGACAAGGTTGGGAGCTTTATAATTTTATCTTAAGCCAAGTGAAGACAAGGTCATTTGGATGAGGGCAAAGGTCAGGTGGAGTAAATGTATTTACCTGCAATTAAACTTTAAGTGAACAACCGAATTTTGTGGAAAATAATAGCTAACTCATGGAATAGTTCATTACAAGTAGTGAAAGTTAAAAATTCTTATTTGTTTTCTTATTTGACTTTTGTACCTTCTAATCTGACTTATTAGGGGTCAGTCTCAGTTTGACTGTATTGACAAATAATGAGTAGTTTGCCATTAGCAAAACAGTACCCATTGATAATTATATATAAGATTCAGTCTGAATAGAATGCACCATTGATAAAGATTCAGTCTGAATAGGATGCACCATTGATAAAGATTCAGTCTGAATAGAATGCACCATTGATAAAGATTCAGTCTGAATAGGATGCACCATTGATAAAGATTCAGTCTGAATAGGATGCACTATTCCAAAACAAAAATAATTGAAAGCTAAATCAAATAAAAATAAAATGTTCAAAATATAGTGCTTGCTTCTTGACCATAAACTGATAAATGTATTTCTACGAGTAGGCAATATTTATTAGAAAAATAAATCCGTACAAAGTTAAAAGTTAAACTAAAAATTTCATCCTGTAAAAAGTGGTAAATGATGAACCACTGTTTGAAAACGGAAAAAAAACTATGAAATTTCACTGCTACTGTCGAACACACCTCTCTGTCCATCACCCAATGGCAGTCTGCATCTGACTTCAGTCATCTTGGTCAACACACTTTACAAAAACTAATTTAACTACAAAAATACACTTGAAATATTTGCATCCAAAAATTAATTAAACATCAAGCAAACATACATTTCCATTGTGTAAACTGTCTTTATCTTCAATTATAAATCTGACATACCTGGTATTTAATTTGTTTCTTTCAGATTACTTCAATGAAAATGTTTCAGTTGCAGTTTCATACTGGTATGGTCAAACCTGAAAGCACTAAAATGAAATTCACTCAGTAAGTATACATACTCCTGTGGTCAAACCTGAAAGCATGTGGTCAAACTGAAATCACTAGTTCAAACGAGAAACCACTAGTTTTGTTAAAACATATTTTATTGTTCAAAATGACAAATGTGAAATCACTCAAACAAACAATCGTTTATTCCACACAGTAAGTCTATTAGATGGAATTTACAGTTGGTGCTTTTACACCAGTCCTACATTCAACAAGAACAGTTGTTTACTGGATATGGTTCTTGTGTATACTTATTTGTACCATCTACATTCACATTTTTTCACCTCCTGTTATTTAAGTATGAAACAAACCATTTAACAACATTATGGAATAAATCATTATCACAGAGTATTAAATTGGCTTTATAAGCTTGTACTTCAACTGCTTGTTGTCCTTATGATATAAGATATAATTCTTTGTTGTAGATTTGATTTGGATCAGTTAGAAACTGCAGACAAATATCCTGATCTCTTCTCTGTGTCATTAGATGTGATTGTATCACCCAATGAACGTCCTAGAACAGACAGTATGTACCCATGGCAAAAATTTGATACACAGAAACTGAACCCCAGAGTTTTATTCTCTTCCAAAGATGAACTGTACCAAGTTCTTAATGAGTTTGGTAAGTTGTATTATCAGGATATCTTAATAATAATAGTTATTCTAAATTCTTTATTTAAAAGGGGTAGACACATTTGCAACATAGTAGTCTTTTCTGAGGCCCTCACATACAAATTACAGTAGAATCAAAAACAGATATTTGCTCATAATTAATGTCATATAGTTAAATGTACTATTATAAACATGATAAAAGATAAAACTTTTAAAGAGGTACATGAAGGGAAAAGTTTTAAAAAGATTTAAAAAAAATAAAATTATACATTGAAGAAAACAGAAACTTATAAAAGAAAGAAAATAAAAATAAAGATTGTTCTCTTTTCACTTCCCATACATGGGTATGAACAGGTGATAGATAGCTTGGTATAGAATACAAGTTGGTATGACGTTGTTACTTCATTTACTTAGTTCTTAGGGAAAAACTGGTCTTAGAAAATTAAATAATAGAGATTTAGAGATTTCTATACTATTTATATAAGAAGAAGAAAAATAAGGGTGGGCAGGCCATATAAACAAATATTTAACTTTTTGGCAAATATCAAACAAGGCACATACCTTTTCTTTCTACAGTGAATTTTCTTTAAACCACAGACAGGAAATTCATCTATTCAATTACAAAAATAAAATAACCTGGAGGGTAAAACAACCCCTGCAGGGGTGAAAGGAAACAAACAATCTTGTTTGCTTGGCCTAAGACAATAATCATCAGGACTTGTATAACTGATACAAATCAAAGTAATAATGTGTTAAAGCTTTGCTTTTATCTGGAATGTTTATGTTTAAAAAACACATTTCTTAATCACAGTAAAGTAAGGTATTACTACTGTAGCCATAACGCATTAGTTACATTTCTTATAATCTTTTATTCATTTCATAAATATAAAAAAGAAACTATGCTTTTATCATATATATAGTTTTCATACAATTTCTACATCAGGTATCTCGGAAAGAGTAAAATCAAGATTACATAGAACTACCAGTCAACCTAGTAGTGAGAACAGCAGTCCAGCTCATGTACCAAAGTCACAAGAACCAAAACAGGAAACCAGGAAAAAAGAGGAACCAGTTAATAAAACAAGTTTCTTTGACAGTTTGAGTTGGCAACAGGAAGAATCAAAAGGACAGGGTGAGGTAAAGAGTTTTGCTGACCGAGAATCAGAATCGGGTCTTCTCAGCGGCAGTGAAGATGATGAAGATGACTTTGCCGCGTTAACAAGTGAACGTATGAAAGGATTATCTAATGGTAATAGTGGATCACAAAATTCTATAGGTGGAAAGAAATCACCAAATGTTGACTTGTTTTCTTCTGGAAATAACACAGATAATGTGGATTTGTTTTCAATGGGAAATCAGTCAAAACAACAAGATGTTGACTTTTTCTCATCAGGAAATAAAAGTGAAAATGAGGATTTGTTTTCTTTAGGAAACCAGTCAAAACCACAAAATGTTGACTTGTTTGCATCACAACCTGATAATCAATTATTTGATTTGTCAGGTGAGGAAGCTGTATTAGATTCTAAAAATGGAGGTGTGACAGAACAAATAGATTTACTTAATATAGATGGACCTAGTGATTTTCTAGGTGGACCACAAAATAGTGCACCTAATGATCAGCAATCTTCATTTGATCCTTTCCAGGAATTGTCTTCTAGACAGACTAATGCATTCCCAACAGCCAAAACTACCCAGAAACCATCTGGAACATTCGATCCATTCCAAACAAGTGTCTCAAACAATTCCAATAATACTCAAGAAGATGATTTTATAAAAATGATGGAAAGTAATTCCTCAAATGACACTGGTCCAAATTTACTAGGAAACTGGGATAGTGCAAACGTAGTTAAGTTTAATACATCAAACATTCCAGTGAATAATAGATCAAGTTCTAACTTACGACAAAGTCATTCTGCGTCTAACTTAGGAGGTATCCAACAGAATCATAGTGGAACAAAAATGCCAGCAATGGGAGGATTTGGTTCACAACAAAATATTTTATCTGCTAATCAGGCTAAGCCAGCACAACAACAACAACAGCCCAAAAAACTGGATCCATTTGCTGACTTAGGTAAGCTGATAAGATTTTTCAGATCAATCTTTTGCTAGCAGGCATCAGAGACGAGGGTGTTCTAATTGACCAATAGAATTGATAATTTTATTTTATGGCAGCCTAACTGAGGTGAATGTTGCTCTAATGGTAGAAAAAAGGCATTTGGTGCTTGATTGATTTAAAAATCAATATCCATGTAGAAAATACATTTTTTTTTGTACTTCAGTTTGGCATCGAACATTCCTTCAAAAGAAAGATACTCTGACTTGTTAATGTCAGAATAATGATTTATATAATATTAATTGTTACATCGATTTGCATGTAAACGGTTGATATGTTTGATATTTTGACAACTCTTGTTTTCTCTCTAATGTACTCTATTTCAATTGTGCATTATGATGAGAAAAGGGGAAAATTTACTTCTAAAGAATTAGTTTTTGTCAAAGTTTAAAAAAATATGTTTATTTCATTATTTTACCTAAATTAAAGTACAAATTATTGGATACTAAAGATGGTAAAAAAAAATTTAAGATGTTAGATTATTTTTTGCCCTTTTAAGAAATCTGTATACAACTATGTTCTAAGATAACAGAACTTGAGTGACATCTAGTTATATAGTTCATTATGTGCAGTTTTTACATTTACAAAAATCATTCCAATAGTTTCTGAATTTATAGTAACTGTACCAGGATATGAGATACTTGCTAGTGGCAACAATTTTAGAGAATTATGTATCTATCTGTAGATTAAACATGTAAAGAGTACCCTTTTTTGAACACAGGTAGTTTAGGAAGTATTGGAGGTAATAAGCAGTCGACAGGGTGGCAACAGAAACCATCTCCACAAGGTTCTCCTAAACTCAACAGGCCACAGGCAGTCATCAACAAAAATTCCCCTCAAGGATCCCCACAGATTCCAAGACCTCCACAGCATAAACCAAATTACAATGTAAACTTCCCTGCCCCTCCGAGTAACACAGGAAAATCAAGTGTGATAGGGGATAGAAGTGATCGAGGTGTTAGGAAACCATTTGGTAAGTGAAATAAAACCCATATAGTACCAAAGTTATTCATACCCAAACATAACTACAATTGATTGAACATTTAACCAATGGGTTTATGTTAAATAATTTTTTATTAAATTAGCTTTTGTATGTGTGATTTCTGTCATTTTGTCTGTGTTTATGTAGTAATATTGATATTAAAGTATGTAATGAACTCCAATTCCGAAATAATTTATGGCCTTAATTGACTAGAAAAATGGAAACACTATCCATTTAAACTTTAAGAGAATAGAAGGGGATTTAACCAGGTTCTGTGGTACTGAACTTCTAACTTTTACTCTTTGGAGGCCAAATTGTTTTAGCTATTTGATTTGATCAACTTTGGTTTTCACAATGAATACATATCTCCACTATATCTTGGCGTTTATCTTTGACTGTTTTTGAATTGTTTGATTAAGTCTGAAAAATCCTAGAAGCAGTATAATGATTGTTTTGTATTCACAGTACATTTATTTCATTATACCCCCGCTTTAAAAAAGGGGGGGTATACTGTTTTACCTCTGTCTGTCCGTCCGTCAGTCTGTCCATCAGTCCGTCCATCAGTCCGTCAGTCCGTCAGTCCGTCCGTCAGTCAGTCCGTCCCATGAAACTTTCGTCACATTTTTCTCAGGAACTACACATCCACCCTTTCTGTAATTTGGTATCAACATTTATATATGTCAGCCATACCGTGTGATGCGTTTTCAGATTCATCACTTGACAACTTCCTGTTTACCGAACACTTGTCTGATTTTACACATGATAGCCAAGTTGAAAATTTTCGTCACATTTTTCTCAGGAACTACAATACAAGGATTTCTGAAATTTGGTTTCAGGATTTATATAAGTCAGCTATACCGTGTGATGCGTTTTCAGATTCATCACTCGACAACTTCCTGTTTACCGAACACTTGTATGAATTTACACATGATAGCCAATTTGAAAATTTTCGTCACATTTTTCTCAGGAACTACAATACAAGGATTTCTGAAATTTGGTTTCAGGATTTATATAAGTCAGCTATACCGTGTGATGCGTTTTCAGATTCATCACTCAACAACTTCCTGTTTACCGAACACTTGTATGATTTTACACATGATAACCAAGTTAAAAATTTTCGTCACATTTTTCTCAGGAACTACAATACAAGGATTTCTCAAATTTGGTTTCAGGATTTATATAAGTCAGCTATACCGTGTGATGCGTTTTCAGATTCATCACTCGACAACTTCCTGTTTACCGAACACTTGTATGATTTTACACATGATAACCAAGTTAAAAATTTTCGTCACATTTTTCTCAGGAACTACAATACAAGGATTTCTGAAATTTGGTTTCAGGATTTATATAAGTCAGCTATACCGTGTGATGCGTTTTCAGATTCATCACTCGACAACTTCCTGTTTACCGAACACTTGCATATTTTTACACTATTAATATTATCCACTTGCGGCGGGGGTATCATCAGTGAGCAGTAGCTCGCAGTTTCACTTGTTTTATCATGTTTGTCTTTTTTTCCATCATAATTTAACTCTTGCTATTATAATTGCAGATAACTTTGGTAATACATTGCAATAACATTTTAAATGCTTCTAAGCACAACATTCCACTATTCCTACATCAGTTATTTACACCAATTGTTCACCATTTTACACCTGTTACACTACATAAAGTATTTACCTCAATGTTTAAACAGAATTAGATTATACCTGCCATTCTCTAACCTGCACCTTACATTTATGAAATTAAAAAAGATTAAAGTTGCACAAATGTTATATTTAACTCTGTCTTTGTTTTTTCTTCATTATTTGATATGTTTTAATTTAATGATAAGACCAAAATAGTTTGTTACTACAACAACCAATATTTATTTATCATAGTCGTGAGAATTAATGTAAACAATTAACCCTAGAAATAAATACTAGTAAATTCTGATTGTTTAAACCATTTTGTTGATAATTTGCCCTGTTTCAGGTCCAAAGCCATCTGTATCTAATCATGCCTTTGAAGATCTGTTAGGATCACAGGGCTTTAGTTCTACAGCCAAAGCTAATGAACAAAAGACCATTGCCAGTATGAGGAGACAACAGTTAGTAGAAGATATGGATCCTGATAAATTAAAGGTAGATAAGAAACAAACACACCAACACAGGCTTGTCAAATATCTTAATAATAATAAAAGAAATCACTGCTGTCTATAGTTAAAGACCATTTTGTATTTGTGTTGTTAAATTTCTGTCTCATATTTCATAAACAACATATCTCCTTCAATTCACATTAAATTATAAATTTTGTAAAATTTTAAAACATGAAATTGCCATTTAGGTTTAGAATGGAGATGGAAAAATGGTTGAATTTGTACATGTGTATGCTTTGAAATTAACAATTAATTTTGCATTTTATTAGAATATTGAATCATATTCATTCCTATGGAATCACTGATAAAGATGTAAGATTTTATACAACAAATTGTTAATTATTGTCAGAAATCAATTGAATGCCTGTATTTTAGCTAATGGAATGGATACAGGGTAAAGAGAGGAATATACGAGCTCTTCTGTGTTCACTACATACAGTCCTGTGGGAGGGAGAGGAACGGTGGAAAGGCATCGGAATGCACGACCTTGTAACACCAGAACAAGTAAAGAAAGTGTATCGTAAAGCTGTGTTAGCTGTTCATCCAGATAAGGTAAGTTGTATACATTTCTCATCAATAACCACATTCATGAACTAA
The DNA here is from genome assembly GCF_965363235.1 of Mytilus galloprovincialis. NCBI lineage: Eukaryota > Metazoa > Mollusca > Bivalvia > Mytilida > Mytilidae > Mytilus > Mytilus galloprovincialis. The sequence goes on along the minus strand of NC_134838.1, from coordinate 126,505,804 downwards.
AGTTTTTATCTTTAATTTCTTTCCACACAAAAACATATGTAATGTAGTATATTCTATGGGACGTTTTTACACTTTTTGTCGAGGCTTCAACTTTTGTTTAAAAAAAAAATGACATTATGATCCTAAATTCCGTCATTGTCAGTGGTGTCCACAAATATTCACTCTTTTTAATGTTTTATTGTATTAGTTAGAATTTAAGGAGTACTTAGGTAAATATAGTTCATAAAATGCAATCAAAACTCTATGGTATTGACTTGATGTCAAAATCTTCCAAGGTTTCTCACTACTATAACACATTGAAAATTGGAGTTATCTTCCTTTGTTCAGAATTTTAGTTAAATCAACAACAACCAATGTTACACTGAAATATTTTATTTTACTCACCACTGATAAATTAAAGCACTTTGATTTTGTTATTCTACCTACAAATGAACAAAACTATAATTTATTTACAGCTGACAGGATCTCCACATGAAGATATGGCTAAAATGATATTTATGGAATTAAACGATGGCTGGGCCCAGTTTGAGGAGGAAGGCATGAAAGCTTTATACTAACAATCACATGATCATGGACAGTTACTGCACTTTGGAAGTATTCAATCATTATCTAGGTCACATGTTATTTCTGTAGTTTGAATGTTATCAGTTTCACTAGTCAAAATTTTGGGTTTTTTCTATGACTTTGCTGTATGTTTCTTTTAGTTTTAACATTACTTTATCATTTCATTGATGTAAAAGGCCAGACTACTTTTAATGTTCGGTCAATCAGTATTCCATCAAGTTTTTTAGATTAATAGAATGAATTTCATACATTTGAAGGTAGGGCATGAATGGTTTTATAACATAAAGGACACGAAGAATAAAGTAGGTTTTCCAGTTAGGTATGGAATTCTAACAAAATCTTTGAATACAATTTGAAGACAAAATTAAGAAAATTCAAGTAACTATCGAAGGATACCATATACCCCATGTCAATCAACTTTTTCTTTGAAGATTGAAAATACCTGATATCCCATGTATAAAGATTGAAATTATCTAGTACTTTATCCCAATTGTTAAAAGAGCAGTATTCAACATCCAAATGGTCTATTTTATTTTCTGTTTTAATATTTATATAGATTTGCTGCTTATTGATGAAATATGTTATAGTATACTTAATATCTGAAATATTGTACTTAGGTGTGAATTATACAGTTACAGAAAAATTCCCTTTAACAGATGAGACCATGTTTTAATCCTCTTTTATTTTTTAAGTACATTTTATAATCTAGATATAGTCTACCAATGTTTTACATTTCTGTACTGTTCATACTTATGCCTGCTTTCTTGTCCTTTTAAGTGATCATGTGGCACAAACGTGTCTATTGTCCCCAAACGTGTCCGACTTCATACCCCTCCAAACAGGTCCACTTTTAAACCCCAGAACGTGATCATGTCATCTCTTTAGGTAGGGATTCCTTTAAACACGTTTATTTTACTTCCCTATGTAAACATTTTAAATGACCCACAATCTTACTGTTTGTGCAATATAATGGTTTATAATGTAATTTGCTATGTTCATCATTATCTAAACTTAATACATTATTTAAGATTGGAAACCATTAATACAAGACAATGTACTGTGTACAAATAATAAGTTATATATTTGTTATGTACTAATTAATGTAAGCTCTCAATCTTTAGTATTTATAAAACATTCCAATTGATTAGCTGGTTCTGTTCACATATCTATATTTCCCCAAGGTTAGTAAGCATGTATTTTGTATATTTTTGGAATATCTGTGATAACTATTGCGTAATCTTAATAACACAATGGTACTTTCTATAGATGAAGGTATCAACTTTCTTTAGAAGTAGGTATTGATTTTCTACAAATCTCTAAAAAGAGTTCTCTATATGAAGTATTATCAATTATTCCTTGGACATATGTGCAATCAGTGAAATTCATACATTTTAGCATTTTTGAAATATTATTTCTGTATGTATAGCAAATAAAAGTATGAATAAGATTTTAGAAGAAAAGTGTTAACATTAGTTGTTATTGTCACTATATTTTTCTGTTTTATAATGAACAATTTGAAAATAGGTATTTAGATGTTTAAGAAGATAAAGAAAATAAATAGTTTTTTGGACTAGCAAATACATCAGTGAAAGTTGTTATATCAGAATGAGATTAGGTGCATTTTAAATTTGTGTATATTAGTTAATGATAAGCACTGTTTGTTGTCTGTAAATAGTGGATAATTACGAATAGGTCAATAAATATGCATCAGTATGTCAGTGTTCTTATGTATTCTATGGTCATGACAGTATAGATTCTTGTGCATTGTTTATTGGATTATCCATTGAAGGACCATGCAAAACATTAGAGTTATCTTCCTTTGTCAAGATTTTTAGTTGAATCAACTGCAACTTATTCTTTTATACAATGCAATATTTAATTTTCTCACTGATAAGGTGTAAAACTGCTAATTTCGGGCCCAGCCAGAAAGCGCTTACCAGAAAGAAGTACATATTTTACACAAAATAGTTCCTACACATCAGTGTAACTTTCAAAATATGTAGAATATTTAAGTATTGTGGTATCAAATGAAAGCTGAATGACTGGTGTAAATTTTAGAACACTTTTTATACGACCGCAAAATTTGAAAAATTTTTCGTCGTATATTGCTATCACGTTGGCGGCGTCGTCTGCGTCGTCGTCGTCCGAATACTTTTAGTTTTCGCACTCTAACTTTAGTAAAAGTGAATGGAAATCTATGAAATTTTAACACAAGGTTTATGACCACAAAAGGAAGGTTGGTATTGATTTTGGGAGTTTTGGTCCCAACATTTTAGGAATTAGGGGCCAAAAAGGGCCCAAATAAGCATTTTCTTGGTTTTCGCACTATAACTTTAGTTTAAGTTAATAGAAATCTATGAAATTTTGACACAAGGTTTATGACCACAAAAGAATGGTTGGGATTGATTTTGGGAGTTTTGGTTTCAACAGTTTAGGAATTAGGGGCCAAAAAAGGGCCCAAATAAGCATTATTCTTGGTTTTCGCACAATAACTTTAGTTTAAGTAAATAAAAATCAATGAAATTTAAACACAATGTTAATGACTACAAAAGGAAGGTTGGTATTGATTTTGGGAGTTTAGGTCCCAACAGTTTAGGAATTAGGGGCCAAAAAGGGACCCAAATAAGCATTTTTCTTGGTTTTCGCACCATAACGTTAGTATAAGTAAATAGAAATCTATGAAATTTAAACACAAGGTTTATGACCATAAAAGGAAGGTTGGTATTGATTTTGGGAGTTTTGGTCCCAACAGAATAAGGGGCCCAAAGGGTCCAAAATTAAACTTTGTTTGATTTCATCAAAATTGAATAATTGGGGTTCTTTGATATGCCGAATCTAACTGTCATGACTGTGTATGTAGATTCTTAACTTTTGGTCCCGTTTTCAAATTGGTCTACATTAAGGTCCAAAGGGTCCAAAATTAAACTTAGTTTGATTTTGACAAAAAATGAATCAGTTAGGTTCTTTGATATGCTGAATCTAAAAATGTACTTAGATTCTTGATTATTGGCCCAGTTTTCAAGTTGGTCCAAATCGGGGTCCAAAATTAAACTTTGTTTGATTTCATCAAAAATTGAATAAATGGGGTTCTTTGATATACCAAATCTAACTGTATGTAGATTCTTCATTTTTATACGACCGCAAAAATTTTAATTTTTTGGTCGTATATTGCTATCACGTTGGCGTCCTCGTCTGCGTCGTCTTCGTCGTCCGAATACTTTTAGTTTTCGCACTCTAACTTTAGTAAAAGTGAATAGAAATCAATGAAATTTTAACACAAGGTTTATGACCACAAAAGGAAGGTTGGGATTGATTTTGGGAGTTTTGGTCCCAACATTTTAGGAATTAGGGGCCAAAAAGGGCCCAAATAAGCATTTTCTTGGTTTTCGCACTATAACTTTAGTTTAAGTGAATAGAAATCTATGAAATTTTGACACAAGGTTTATGACCACAAAAGGGAGGTTGGGATTGATTTTGGGAGTTTTGGTTCCAACAGTTTAGGAATTAAGGGCCAAAAAAGGGCCCAAATAAGCATTATTCTTGGTTTTTGCACCATAACTTTAGTATAAGTAAATAGAAATCTATGAAATTTAAACACAAGGTTTATGACCATAAAAGGAAGGTTGGGTTTGATTTTGGGAGTTTTGGTCCTAACAGTTTAGGAAGAAGGGGCCCAAAGGGTCAAAAATTGAACTTTGTGTGATTTCATCAAAAATTGAATAATTGGGGTTCTTTGATATGCCGAATCTAACTATGTATGTAGATTCTTAATTTTTAGTCCCGTTTTCAAATTGGTCTACATTAAGGTCCAAAGGGTCCAAAATTAAACTTCGTTTGATTTTAACAAAAATTGAATCCTTGGGGTTCTTTGATATGCTGAATTTAAAAATGTACTTAGATTTTTAATTATTGGCCTAGTTTTCAAGTTAGTCCAAATGGGGGTCCAAAATTAAACTTTGTTTGTTTTCATCAAAAATTGAATAAATGGAACTTTGATATGCCAAATCTAACTGTGTATGTAGATTCTTAATTTTTGGTCCAGTTTTCAAATTGGTCTACATTAAGGTCCAAAGGGTCCAAAATTAAACTAAGTTTGATTTTAACAAAAATTAAATTCTTGGGCTATTTTGATATGCTTTATCTAAAGATGTACTTTGATTTTTGATTTTGGGCCCAGTTTTCAAGTTGGTCCAAATCAGGATTCCATATCAAGTATTGTGCAATAGCAAGAAATTTTCAATTGCACAGTATTGCACAATAGCAAGAAATATCTAATTGCACAATATTGTGCAATAGCAATTAATTTTCAATTGGAGTTATCTTTCTTTGTATAGAATAGTAGTTGATAATATATGTTGGAAATTTGCCAGACATGACTATGATGTCATTTTCTATTTTTATTTGCCAATAACTTTATGTAAATAACTTCATTGGAAATTTGCCAATATAAAATGTTGCTGATGAAGCTTTTTTTCCTTATCTTATCTAAAATGTTTTTAGATAATGTATGTTGGACATTTGCCAGACATGACTATGATGTCATTTTCTATTTTTATTTGCCAATAACTTTATGTAAATAACTTCATTGGAAATTTGCCAATATAAAATGTTGCTGATGAAGTTTTTTTTATTGTTTTGTACAATAAACAATGTATATTCACTTTTACTACCAACCAATCTTTACCATTCAGTGATAACAAGCACTTTATTTTACATTTTAATATTTTATGATGTATTTAAAAGAGTAGTTATTGTTGCAAACTCCATTAGAAATTTGAATTGATATCAGTTTTGGAAAAGGGGAAGCTGGGATGTGAAAAAAAGGGGGGGGGGTTAAATTTTTCTCATTTCAGATTTCATAAATAAAAAGAAAATTTCTTCAAACATTTTTTTGAGAGGATTAATATTCAACAGCATAGTGAATTGCTCAAAGGCAAAAAAAACCTTTTAAGTTCATTAGACCACATTCATTCAGAAACCTATGCTGTGTCAACTATTTAATTTTAGATTTAAAAAGTTTGAAGAAGAAATCTTTAATTGATTTGTAAAATCTTGACATTTGTTTTGTGTAAAAAAAAACCCATGTAATGTCAAAAATTTGATCACAATCCAAATTCAGAGCTGTATCAAGCTTGAATGTTTTGTCCATACTTGCCCCAACTGTTCAGGGTTCGACCTCTGCGGTCGTATAAAGCTGCGCCCTGTGGAGCACCTGGTTGACTTATAATTTTAAATATAATAAAAACTTCACCAAATTATTAAAAGAAGGTACATTTTGCCTGTTTATCAGATCTGATGGCCTGTTTTTGTACATGGGAGGTTCGGGGAATCAGTTCTTTCTTATGAATAAAAAAGAAGATGTGGTAAGATTGCCAATGAGACATCTCTCCACAAGAGACCAAATAACACAGAAATTAACAACTATAGGTCACCTTATGGCCTTTAACAATGAGCAAAACCCATACCGCATAGTCAGCTTTAAAAGGCCCCGAATGGACAATGAAAAACTATTCAAATGAGAAAACAAATGGCCAAATTTATGTACAAAAAAAGAAAGAAAAACAGATATGTAACACATTAAGAAATGGCAACCATATGCCATTAAAGGTATGTTGATTATTTTCAGCACAAGACACCATAAAGTGTTTCTTTGACATGCAACTATTGTCACTTTATTTGAACTTAAAACAAGAGCTGTGCCTGCTTGAAATCAAGGAATATAACATAAAAAGTAATGGGCCATGAATTAGTTGTGTATCTCCATAAATGAAAGCAATTTTTACCGTTCAGTGCTTACAAGCACTTTGATTTTTACCTTCTGAATAACTAAAAAAAGATACCAAAAGTATTTCTTACAAGGTATTGATTGACATGTTTCAATTTTGATTTAATTCTTATCTGATGGATGGATGTTTTAATGTCAAGAGGGAGCAGGTTGGTCAATCATTTTTATACAGGATAAGAAATTTCAGGCATAAGGCTAGACATCCTGATGTTATCACGGGATAAGACTTTTTTGGCCTATAGTACAACTATCCACTAAAAACTGCCTGCACATTATGCTTTCTATCGAGTGCTTAGGAAAAGTACCTGCTGGTATCCATTATTTGGCTGAAATCAAAAACAAACTTAGTGATGTAACAATAAAGATGAGGTATTATACTTTTGTAGCATTGGTTTTGTAAAATTTTGTACAATTTAACTTGTTGTGTCCATCAAACTTATTCGAACATTACAAAAGAACATTCAAAAGAAATCTTTTCATCACATAATATAGTTTTCAATATTTAAAAATATGAGTTATAGTGCTACAATGAAGATAGTCAAATACATTTAGGTGGAATTACACTCAATGGGTATTGTATATGTATTACTATTTGTTTCTCTTTATAAATAGAAGTGAGGTATACCACACTGTATTTGAGTTATAACTAGAAAAACTGCTTTGTTTTAGAACTATTAACTGTTGCCTCTGTAAGGACTAGTATCAATTGTTACAAGTAGTGAAATGAATGTAGTTCTGATTGTGTGTGTGTTGGGATAACACTATTTTCTGTACAGGAATCATTTTAAGTTTAATTGGTATACTTTAGTAAACCTCCAATAAATCTTGTTCTTTCATTTTAGGATTGATAAAAAGTAGTTTAACCCAACACAATGTACATCACAGAACCCTTGCAAAAACTCTGATTTGTTTATCTATGGCCTGTTGCATGGCAAAATCTGTGGCTTTTAAAAAAAAAAAAAAAGTAAAATCACTAAAAGAACTAGACACTGAGGAAAATTCAAATTGGAAGGTCCTTAATCAAATGGTAAAATTTAAAGCTGAAACACATCAAACGAATGGATAACAACTGTCATATCCCTGACCTTGATACATAAAACATTTACTCAGTCAAAATGTTTCCAGTCTTGCAGGACCTACCTTTTCCTGTTCTCATCCTGAATATGAATGCATGAAATATATTTAGATTGATTCTGTGATTTCTGGTATTTTATTTCGCTGTCCGCCCTATTGGCTATAATGTGGTGGTTTTTGGGTAAAGATTTCATGAATGCAATCAAAACCTTATGTTACTGTCTTGATATCTGTATCTTCCAAGGCTTATCACTACCTTTTTGATACACAATATATAGTGCATTGATCATATCATTCTATACATCAACCCAGGAATATTTCCAGAAATTTATTAATGTAATGTATGCTCAGATGCCAAGTCACAAAGCAATGTTTCACAAATGATATCGAATATGTTCCTTACGTCGTAACTACTATCCCCTTCCCTTTCATGAATGTGACCTACCGAATTAGACTATTTACCGGATTTGTAATCACATGAGCAACACGACGGGTGCCACATGTGGAGCAGGATCTGCTCACCCTTCCGGAGCACCTGAGATCACCCCTAGTTTTTGGTGGGGTTCGTGTTGTTTATTCTTTAGTTTTCTATGTTGTGTCATGTGTACTATTGTTTTTCTGTTTGTCTTTTTCATTTTTAGCCATGGCGTTGTCAGTTTGTTTTAGATTTATGAGTTTGACTGTCCCTTTGGTATCTTTCGTCCCTCTTTTATTACCACTGGGTTGATGTCTCTGCTGGTGGACATTTTGTCCCCGAGGACATCATCCGCCCAGTAGCAAAACTACAATTGCATGAACTTACGAAGATCAAACAGGAAACTGGCTCGGACGTCGCCCAGTATAAAAAGGTCCGAAACAGACGTCACCATGGACACGGTGTCGTCTGATATGGCAGGTGTCCCCTCGTCACCAAACATGACAAATATCTCAAACACGACTCATTCAGATCATCGTCCTAGTGACAATAGCAATATTACACATATACAGCCATGTTCAGTTCTCCTTAAAGACATTTTGGTTTTTGATGACACAGTACAACACTGTCGCATTTCAAAATGTGAGACCAAAGGCTGCAAAACATGTGCTATTTTAATTACAGATGCTGAATTCACTAGCAATTTGACCAAGAAGTCATATTTTACCAGAAGTTACGATGATCTGAATTGTAAATCGATAAATGTCGTCTACGGATTAGAGTGCAACCTTTGCGGATTGGTATACGTCGGTGAAACGAAAGGAAGGCTAAACAAACGTATGTGCGGTCATAGATCAGACATTAACCTCAATGCTAACGACATTCTATACCAGCATTTCAATCAGCCCGATCATTCCATCGTTTCTATGACAGTTCGCATTATCGAAAAGATATACCATAGCTCTAACAATACTAATCTTTCAACGACTCTCCGTAGACAAAAAGAAGACTACTGGATTAGACAATTGGGAACTGCAACACCGTATGGCTGCAATGACAAAATTGATGGTATAGGTATTCTATCTAGTCCTTCGTGTAACTCGGTGAATGTGATGAATATTTTCAACTCGACTCCTCGACGTAGACGCAGTCATGGTCATCGTCATTATACATCACCTTCTCTGCATGATGTCTCTATTAATGACTTGCTGTCATTCATACAAAAGCCATTAGGTATTCATCACATTCGCACGAAACTTTATTCATTACCCCTTTCAAAACTTCATTCTCTGTTCAATTTATGTCTGGAATCCACTGTTACAAACCCTCATTCAAACCAATACAAACTTCAAGCTATAATTTCGGATATTGCAAGTCACAGACTTTTCAAGCCAGTTCGCATTGGAAAAGATGAAAAAGAGAAAAGATCTTTTCTAAATCTTTCCTTTGCCAACAAAGGTCTCGATGGCGTCAACCTAGGCAATATCCTTCATCATAAATTAGTTCAATCGAAAATACCTCCTTATTTCAAAGACCAGTCTGTACCAATAATTTCTTATACCTATACCAAACCTATTGCAACTAAAATTTTCAATTACAAACGCGTTTTGCAGAATCTCCATATTGACGACTTCAAGTCTAAACCTCCTGATTGGACTTGTGCTAGTTCCCAATTCATATATAATCCTGCTGGCCACGTTATTACCGGTGACCTTAACATTGTTAATAACACTTCTCTACGAAATGTTTTATCGAAAGGTCCGAAATATCGTGAGCCTAAATCCATCAATTGGAAATACAACTTTAAAATTTTGATGGACTCAGTCGAGGATTATGCCAGGCAATGGGCTAAACGTGAAAAGGAAGACGTAGACACTCTATCCGAATGGATTAAGGCAGTGAGGTCGTTAATACAAATCAGAATCAAGAAACTGAATGGGTCCATCAATGCCCATGCTACGTCAATCTTTAAAGACCCAAAATGTTGCTAAACACTTATCCTATCTCCATGATAAATATGTTGTTGTCCCCGCAGACAAAGCCCCAAATAACATCGTTTTTGTCTGTAAAAGTCACTACATTAATTGCTTGATAAACGAATTAGGTATAGACAATTCACTTGGAAACTCAACATATACCCTCACGAAACTTACCAAAGAGGAAATCCTGGATAATCATAGGTCTGTTCTTTGTTCCTTTGGTATTTCAACCAAAGATGAAGAACTGGATCTTCCATCACTGTATTGGATACCTAAACTACATAAGTGTCCTTACAAACAACGGTATATTGCTGGGTCTTCCAAGTGCTCCACGAAACCTCTTTCTAAATTATTAACATCTATTTTATCAGCAATCAAAGACGGGCTTCAAAGTTATTGTGAAACTGCCTATTCTAGAGGTGGCGTGAATCAGATGTGGATACTTAAAAATTCCAAAGATCTTTTAGAGTACATACAATCTAACTCTCTTTCATCTTGTAACAGTATTAAAACATTTGACTTTTCTACTCTTTACACAAGTATTCCACATTCCAAACTAAAAGACAAATTGAAAGAGTTGGTATTACTTTGCTTCATAAAAAAGAATGGTCAACGTAGATACAAGTATCTTGTCTTAGGGAGGGATAAATCATACTTTGTAAAGAATCACTCTGATTCAAACAAAAAATTCTCTAAAAACCGATATTATCAAGATGCTCGATTTCTTGATTGACAACATATTTGTAACGTTCGGAGGACGTGTTTTTCAACAGACTGTCGGCATCCTAATGGGAACAAACTGTGCCCCTCTACTTGCCGACTTGTTTCTTTATTATTATGAGGCTGACTTCATGCAGGAACTTCTTAGGAAGAAAGATAAGAAGTTAGCAATATCCTTTAACTCTACTTTCCGCTATATAGATGACGTTCTTTCACTAAACAATTCAAAATTTGGGTGACTATGTGGAACGCATCTATCCCATCGAATTGGAGATAAAGGATACTACAGATACAGTTAAGTCGGCTTCATATCTTGACTTACATCTAGAAATTGACAATGAGGGTCGGTTGAAAACTTTACGACAAAAGAGATGATTTCAGCTTTCCAATTGTGAACTTTCCATTTCTAAGTAGCAACATTCCAGCAGCACCTGCATACGGGGTATATATATCCCAATTGATACGATATTCCCGTGCTTGCATTTCCTATCATGATTTTCTTGATAGAGGGTTACTGCTCACAAGGAAACTATTAAACCAAGAGTTTCAAATGGTGAAGTTGAAATCATCCCTTCGTAAATTTTACGGACGCCATCACGAGTTGGTTGACCGTTATGGAATAACCGTTTCACAAATGATATCGGATATGTTTCTTACGTCGTAACTACAATCCCCTTCCCTTTCATGAATGTGACCTACCGAATTAGACTATTTACCGGATTTGTAATCACATAAGCAACACGACGGGTGCCACATATGGAGCAAGATCTGCTTACCCTTCCGGAGCACCTGAGATCACCCCTAGTTTTTGGTGGGGTTCGTGTTGTTTATTCTTTAGTTTTCTATGTTGTGTCATGTGTACTATTGTTTTTCTGTTTGTCTTTTTCATTTTTAGCCATGGCGTTGTCAGTTTGTTTTAGATTTATGAGTTTGACTGTCCCTTTGGTATCTTTCGTCCCTCTTTTACACTTGTCAAAAAAAATTACATAACTTTTGCAAGATGCAGGAATTTAAAGCCTTCTAAAAATATAAATGACGTCATTGTTAAAGTCGTCTTTAAAAATTGGAGTTATCTCCTATTGTCCAGAATTTTAGTTGAATCAACTACAACAAATGCTTTATACAATGCAATTTTGAATTTTCCTTCCCACTGATAAATTAACGCAATCTTTACCCTTCTGTGCTTACAAGCACTTTGATTATTGTTCGCATGAGCTGGAGAGAAACATCAACTCACAGACGGAAAACTATCAATCCTACCCAATCAATATTGGCGTGGAATGTGCCTGCAACTAAAAACCTAGGGTTTTTAAGTAATGGTTAGCAAGTGAAAAGTAAAATCACTAAAATACTAAACACCCGAGTAAAATTCAAAAAGGAAAGTCAATAATCACTAAGAAAATTAAAAGCCCAAACACAACAAACAAATGGTTAACAACTGTCATATCCCTGACTTGGTTCAGGCATTTTCTAATGTAGAAAATGATGGATTCAAAACCTGGTTTATAGCTAGCTAAACCTTTCACTTGTATGACTGTTGCATAAAATTCCATATATTAATAACGATGTGTTGAACAGTATATGAACTTCTTAGGAATCTTTTGCCGCTGGCTGTTGAGTTATACACAATCATCTAACCTCTGTATTTTCACACAAGCATACATGTTTGGTTACATCTTCAGTAACAAAAGGAATAGTTTTAATGAGAGCCAGCATCTGTTATCTAAAAATGCAAGTCCTTTCAAAAGTATTTCCACTTTTTGGATTTATGAACAGACGAATAAAATATGGTACGTTCAGTTCGGAAAGTTCATTTGTAATGTAATAAACGTGTCGAAATTGACATAATTATCACACCTTCTACTTCAAAACTATGCACCTTGTAAATAGAAATACCAGGCAATCTTAATAAAGGTATAATTTTTTGGTTGATTGTTCTACATATTGAAGTATACATTTCTAAATGGTCTTTTTAAAGGACAATAAGATTTTTTAAAGGTATCCTAAATGTTACTGAATGCCTTTTAATATTAATAAGTAAATAAACTTAAACAAAATTTTATTGATAAATGAAAGAAAGACACATGTGTGAGGCCTTTATTTACACAATCATGATGTTATCAAGTATGTACATGAATGTATTTAAATACGGTTTATTAAATCTCAAGGTAAACAAAACATGTACATATATAAATGATAATTGTTCTTTTGTGACGAACCTTACGCTCTACTTATACAAGTGTGTCTGTATGCCAGTTCTCGTGAAACTGTGAATAAATGCATTTAAACACACAATGACGTACAAATTAAAGTAATTGTATACACGTTAAACGAAAAATGAACACTAATGAATTTATGTACATTATAAGTAACAAATATTGCTACATTTCAGAAATGTTATAACTATCAATATAGGTGATATACAATTACTAAGTTCAGTTTGACTCCAAATAAACCTTATTACAGTTATTGCAGTGAAAAGGATAAAATAGTGGTCACTAAAACATAATACAATTCATTGAGATGTGAAATATTGGTAATGGTATCGTAAAAAAAGTTCCCGCCCTAGCAATGAAGATTGTATTACTTACATAGATGTTTGAATGAACAAATTTGAAAAAAGTTAGCAATGATTGAAATAAAACAATTTCTGGATAACTAATTTCTATTCATTCGCTGTATTACAATTCCATTACTGTTGATGTATTTGTATAGAATAGCTGTTAAACCAATTGTTCATAAACCCCATATTTGAAACACATTTGAACAAATGTCAGCTCATCATGTATGACACTCTTCTCTATGTCTCTAAGTTTGTAAACAAGGTCCATAGGTGTCTTGTTTTTCATCCAGAGCTCCAACCAGTGAGTACAAGCACGAGCTAGTCCTTCTAATGTAAGTGTAACCCTAACGGATGATTACCAATTTCGCCAAAGGCACCTTATAACTTTTCAGGTCGTTCTACTAAAAGCAAAATGTCCATATACTAAAAAGTGGTTTATGTAAAAGTTTTGGATTATAGCAGATTTCTGACATGATAATTTTTAAAAAGAGACCCCATTATATATACTTGATTGATTCCTCAATGGCATACGACGACAAATTAAATATAATACAATAGTATTATGTACCAGGAGTTGCTCAATGATTTACTTGAGAGAGAAAAAGATTTCAAGTATAGTTTTAACTAGATTGCTGGTTTTTTTTCCTCAAAATATTTTTTCCCAAAAAAAAATTTCCTCAAATTTTTTTCTCTCATTTTTTTTTTCGTTTCCTGATTCGTTTTCTATTTTCTTATTGAAAACCAAATAAGGAAAAAGAAACATAATAAGGAAAAAAAACGGATAAGGAAAAAGAAACGGAATAAGGAAATGAGAATTGAATAAGGAAATAGAAACCAAATAAGGAAACTGAAACCAAATAAGGAAATGAAATGAAAATCAAATAAGGAAATAGAAACCAAATAAGGAAACAGAAACTGAATAAGTAAATGAAAATCGAATAAGGAAAAGGAAACCGAATAAGGAAATGAAAATCAAATAAGGAAATAAAAACCAAATAAGGAAACAGAAACCGAATAAGTAAATGAAAATCAATTAAGGAAAAACAAACCGAATAAGGAAATGAAAATTGAATAAGGAAATGAAAATCGAATAAGGAAATATAAAACAAATAAGGAAAAAGAAACCGAATAAGGAAACGAAAATTGAATAAGGAAATAGAAACCGAATAAGGAAACAGAAACCGAATAAGGAAACAGAAACCAAATAAAGAAATGAAAACCGAATAAGGAAAAAGAAACCAATAAGGAAATGAAAATCAAATAAGGGAACAGAAACCGAATAAGGAAACCAAAAAAAATTCGAGGAAATAAATTGTGCGGAAAAAAAATTATTTCTGAGGATAAAAATTTGGAGGAAAAAAATTGTTGAGGAAAAAAAATTAAAAAAAATATTTTTAAAAATTTGAATATCGAAAAAAGAAAAAAGAAAAAGGAAACAACTTGTGTCTGGTCTTTTTTAAAATTCAAGATTGCGAAAGACACCCATACCACCTCCATAATGATGCAGCGTTTTGTCCACATTGACGCTACAATCAAAGCAGACATAAGGCCAAATCAAATACAATGTGAAAGGATAGACCAAAAATGTAATGCCAATTAAGGCTATGGAAAGATAAACCTAGTTAGAAAAACCGAGAGTTTGGAATGTTCAATATCTTATGAATATTACTTATATATATAAACAGTTGATATCCATTCATATGATGTGGTTGAGCTTTTGAGTTTGCTTTTTGATTAAGGACTTTTCGTTTTGAATTTTGCTCGGATTTTTTTTTCATATGTTATATTGCCTGTGGTTGTGTTTGGTTTTATTTTTTGATAGATTAAGATTATAAACCATATTGATTGCTCTACCCATATTTTTGACATTTTTACTTAGAAATAAGTAAGAAGATGTGGTAAAAGTGTTAATGTCTCAACTCTCCATCAAAGTCACAATTTACGGTTTGTTTTGTTCACAAATAGTTTTCAATATTTATGGACGTTTATTCAACTGACATACAAGTGAGTTAAACCAGTTTTAAAAAAGTAAAATAACAAAAAGGCGGAATAAAGGCAACAGTAGCATACCGCTGTTTAAAACTCGTAAATCTACGGACAAAAAACAAAATCGGGGTAACAAACTAAAACTGAGGGAAACGCATTATAAATATAAGAGGAGAACAACGACACAACATTAAAACGTAACACACACAGAAACGGACTAAACATTAGACAAAACCCGATGAGAATAACAAACATAACATCAAAACCAAATACATGAATTTGGGATAGAAAAGTACCGTGACACGTCTTATAGTAATGTAAATTCACACTCAAATATAAGAAAAAACAAACGACACAATGGAAACACAACGTTAAAATATTACACACACAGAAACGAACTATAATATAACAATGGCCATTTTACTGACTTGGTACAGGACATTTTTAAAGAAAAAAAATGGTGGGTTGAACCTGGTTTTGTGGCATGCCAAACCTCGCACTTTAAAGGCAATGTTAAATATAACATTAAAATGACAACATAATTTTACAGGACTACAATAAAAATAAATAGGAGAACGTATTAGACAAAGAAACACATGAATGATAGATAACAAAAGGCATCAGGTTTAAAATTCAATACGACAAAAACGGGCCTCGTCCACACAAGACTTACCAGTGACGCCCAGATATAAAAGTTCGAAAGTAAAAAAAAGTTGTACAGCACTGAGGATCAAAAGTTGAAAAAGGTTGTGCCAAATACGGCTAGGGTTTTCTGCTTGGGATAAGAACATCCTTAGTATTTAGAACAATTTATGCTATTGCAAACAGTAAATTTTATCAAATGAATATAAAAGATATACATGATAAAACTGAAGCATTAACTAATTACAGAAAACAAAACCCGGATACATAATACAAAGACCAACACAGAAAATAGACACACCCGACTTAGTCCAGGCCTCAACGCAAAACGTCATAAAAATGACGTACCTTACGAAGTGGTGAAAAGGCGGAACTCAGAGGAAAAATCAAAACGAAAAGTTCCTATTTAAAAGATTTTTTTTTAAAGCTGACTTGGTGCAGGCATTTTTTTATGTAGAAAATGGTGGATTAAAAACCTGGTTTAATATTTTATAGCTAGATAAACTTCTCACTTATATGAAAGTCGGATAAAATGCCAGTATATTGACTACAACGATTGAACGAACAAAGAAAACAGCATAAAAAAAATAATTATCAAAAATATGGGTGCAGCCGTCAACATTGTGTTATAATCTTAATCACTATAATATATATTATATTATAAATAAGCCAATTTAAAAGTAAAACAATAAGGCATATAGACAATACCAATTTCTAAAAAAAAAAGGAAGACAAGAATACAAAATCATTACATTAAAACAATGACGAAATGTATAATTAACGGGCCACGTCAAATTGATATTTCTAAAAAAAACAAAAAAAACAACAGTTAAAATAATAATGTACAAAGACAAATAAAAGGACACTTTGACACATTATTAAGATGATAAACAAACTCAGTTCATAGAATGTATACTTCAAGACTATTCGTGTATTATTTGTGAAGAGATATGGAATATTTATCAACAAGATATTGGTATTTTCCGATGTCTTTTCTTAGTAAAAGGACGAAACATTCTTTAGCATTATCGTGGTTCGTCAATTTTCGACTCAGACAGACCACGCGGTGACGTTTTAAAAAGTCTGAGTAGCAACTACGAGCTCTTGAATATCAAATTAATCGGGTATATCCCATATGCAGGTGAAGATGGTATATTGCTACTCAAGTGGGGGGAATTGGTGATTTTAAAATTGAAATTGTCTCGTTTGTCAGATTCTAATACTGAGATGACCGATTACGTCAAATTCGAGGTAAAAGTCTATAATTAGTTATCAAAGGTACCAGGATTATAATTCAATACGCCAGACGCGCGTTTTGTCTACATAAGACATATCAGTGACGCTCAGATCAAAATAGTTGTAAAGCCAAACAAGTACAAAGTTGAAGAACATTGAAGACCCAAAACTCCAAAAAATGAGACAGACGAAGTCGTTTCTGTTCTATCTTTAATTTCTAGTTCTAGGGATATAGTAATAGAATCCAATCAAATCAGTTTGGATTATTTATGAAAAGGACTTCATCAATATATCTGAATGTGAAGTTAAATAATCTGGCTTCTTTGATCTTCCACCATTTTCTACTTAAGAAAATGTCTGCACCAAGTCAGGAATTTGACATTTGTTTTCCATTCGCCTGATGAGCTTGAGCATTTGACTTTGCCATTTGGTAAGGGACTTTCCACTAATTTTGAATTTTCCTTGGAGTTCATATTTTTGTTATGTTTTAGCAAAACATTACATATCAATTACAAGTATATTACTTGTCACTGAAATAGTGCTGATTTCTGGAATGGTAATACCTTCAAAAACAAAACGTCAAGCAGTAATGGCACTGAACCAGTGATGATAAAATAACTCATCAGTGACGCTCGAAAGAAAACAGTTAAAAGGCAAAAATCATAAACGTGTTGGAAAGCATTCAAAATCGAAAATTCAACAAAGTTCTTTAAAATAATGTTATGTGTTTTATTCATTGTTGAAGGCAGTACGATAATCCATAGTTGTTAAATTTTGAGTCATTTCTTGCGGGAAATTGTCTCGTTTGCTCTCAAACCACATTTTGTATGTTTATAAGACTACCTTCACATGTGGGAAAACCTTATTTTTGATTCAACATTCTATCAACAGCAGATTTATAGAAAACGGTGGCATATGAGCAATTCCTATTTTATAAAGCATTTCTAGTGATGTTTTTACTGTCATCTATTCTTTTAATGGTACTTAAGATGATATATAAAGGCAACAGTAGTATACCGCTGTTCAAAACTCATCAATCCAGGGACAAAAAACAAAATCGGGGTAACAAACTAAAACCGAGGGAACGCATTAAATATAAGAGGAGAACAACGACATAACACCGAAACGTAACAAACACAGAAACGGACCAAGCATCAGACAAAACACCACGAGAATAACAAATATAACAAGAAAACCAAATACATGAATTTGGGATAGACAAGTACCGTGCCACGTCTGATCTCAATATCTCAAAAATAAGAGAAAACACAAACGACTCAACGTTAAAATGCAACACACACAGAAACGAACAATAATATAACAATGGCCATCTTCCTGACTTGGTACAGGACACTTTTAAAGGGGAATAAAAGTGGTGGGTTGAACCTGGTTTTGTGGCATGCCAAACCTCGCACTTTAATGGCAAAGTTAAATATAACATTGAAATGACAACATAATATTACAGGACTACAATACAAATAAATAGGAGAACATATTAGACAAAGAAAAACATGATTAATAGATAACAAAAAGCATCAGGTTTAAAATTCAATACGCCAAAAACGCGCCTTGTCCACACAGAACTTACAATTGACGCCCAGATATAAAAGATCGAAAGTGAAAAAAGTACAAAGTTGCACCTTGTTTCTACAGTGAACTAAAAAATCGGGTTCTGGTAACTTTTTGTTAATGTGAAGCATATGGGGAATAAGCAGCCCTTCCATTGTTAAGCTAAGTATATGACGTCATAATCAACTATTATCAGAGTAATTTGAATAAAATTGCTTCGCCGAGCCCAACTGGATACGACCGCAGAGGTCCAACTCTGAGCAGTTCGGGCCAAAATGGACACAATATTGAAGCTTGATACAGGTCTGAATTTGGATTCTTAAATATTTTACATATTATATGTTTCTGACACAGAGTAAATGTAGTTAAAGAACTTGAAATTAGTTGTATGATTTGAATTCATATCCAATTGAAGATTTCTTGCTGTTGTGTAATACATGTGTTGTTGCGCAATACTTAGTAAATATGTTTTAAGACTATAAACGAAATAGCGAAATAAATTTTGAATTCCAATTTTTCTCTCGAAAATTCACAATTTTCTAAAATCTTAAGTTGATAAACAAATTGATCCTCCCCAAAAAGTATATTTTCTTTAAACCCAAATCCTCTATTTGTGGTATTGAACCTTGTGGTACAACTTCAGAGCAATCAAAACACACAAGTTAATGTCCTGAAACTAGAAAAAAATGCTTGTTTTGGTTCACCCTTTTGATCCCTAATTCCAACCTGGTTGGGACCATCACATAAAAAAACATTCACAACCTTCCTTTAGTGGTATTCAATCTTTTGACTAAATTTCATACTCTTAAACGAAAATTATTGTCCGGAAACCATGTGTCTTCGGATGACAACTACCCGACAACGACCTTATAGAACAATACGACCCCATCTAATTAGTTAAGTTTACCTATTTTGTACAATGGAAATCCTTGGTCTATTTATGAATATCGGAAACACTCATTCACAAATATCTATTCACGTACGACTAACACTGTATACTTTAATTTAACAACATTATTTTTAAATCAATATTTAAAGCGTGTTTAAACTTGTCATTTTTGTACGAAATGAACGTTAACGGGTTAGACGTCTCAAGAATCGGTTTCAAAGTGGAAATTCCTGGCCTGTTAATACATGTAGATATTGGAAATCCCCGGCCTATTCATAGATATTGAAAACCCCAAGTCTATTTATAGATATTGGAAATCCCTGGTACATTTATAGATATTGGAAAACCCATCTGGAAGAAAATGGCACTGTGCCATCTGTAATGCGGTCATTTAAATAAAAGATAACTTCAAACGTCATAAACGAAACCATGGTAAACAACCAGTCCTAATTGGTGGTGGTGTTACCATGACCTGAAAAGACGAATGGATGAAATTTTAAAGCGCTTAATGGAAACATATATAATCGGAGCAGTAGGATTGAATACATTCAAATCGATTACATTCCTGAAAAGTCATGATGATGAGGAGAAGGAGGAGAAGAAGGAGGAGGAGGAAGAGGAAAAAGAGGAGGAGGAGGAGGAGAATGTTGCCTATGAAAGCTAACCTGTATAGATTTGAGGACGTCTTATTATGTATGTCGTTCTATATTAATCATACCATGTGTACTTGGGAAAAGTACTTGAGTATTTAGTACAATCCAGTGAACCCAGTGGATAACAAAGCAAGCACTAGACACTACACCAAGAGGTATACAGTGGAACTTCGCACAAAGGCTAGAAGACCTAGATTTTGCAGATGATCTGGCACTATTAACTCACCGTTTGAAATACATGAGAGATCAAACCACCGAACTCCATGAAACAGGAAAAAAACTAGGGCTAAAAATCAACATCAAGAAGACAAAAATTATGAAAGTAAAGACCAGAAAAGGTGGACCAGTGTCAGTTGAAGGAGAAGATATTGAAGAAGTCGATCAGTTTACTTATTTAGAAAGCATCATGGATAGAACTGGTGGGACAGATGCAGACATCAGGACAAGAATACGTAAAGCTCGACAAGATTTTGCTATGCTGAAGCCAGTTTGGAAATCCACAGCATTTACAGAAAACATCAAAATTCGAATTTTCATCACGAATGTAAAATCAGTCCTTTTTTATGATGCAGAGACCTGGAGACTTACAGCAGGGGCACTACATCAAATCCAGATTTTTATCAACAAATGTCTGCGCCAAATTTATATTTTGGTGGCCAGAAACCATTAGTAACAAACGCTTATGGGAAAGAACCAACCAGGGAACCAGCAATTAAACAGCTCAAGAGGAGAACGTGGCAATGAATTGGGCACACTTTGGAATTTTAGACCCTCAATGCTCTTCAACTTCGTACTTGTTTGGCTTTATAAATATTTTGATATGAGCGTCACTGATGAGTCTTATGTAGACGAAACGCGCGTACTAAATTATAATCCTGATACCTTTGATAACTATTTGAGGAAACCTGTAGGTACCATCACTAGACAGGCATTAGAATGGAACCCCAACGGACATCGGAGACCAGGAAGACTATTTAACAGCTGGAGAAGAACAAGACACAAGGATGTGGAGGAATTTGATATACATGGAGCAAAGCAAAAAGAATAGCCTAAAATAGAGTAAGGTGGAAAGCGACTGTAGCAGCTCTATGTTCCACAAGGAACGAAGAGGATTAAGTCAAGTAAGTAAGTGAACCCCAGTGAGTTTTCCAGTGCTTCATAAACGTTCAAATTTGTTTGGACATATGTAAAATTCGTCGCCAGGTTATATAGAATACGATACATAGCTTGCAAACGACCTTTGAAAAGTTCGTTTAAGCGGAACAAAGTTATCGTTATTAGAATAGACGATCAATGGGCTATCGATTTAATAGACAAGTCTAAATTTTCTAAATTTTACAGTGGATTGAATTTTACAATATTGGTGGTTGATATATTCTCCAAAAATGTATGGCTAAACCCGTGGCAAATGCTTTGAAACATGTATTACCTTTATCAGAAGGAAGATTACAAAACAGATTAAGAATAGATAAAGGACAAGAATTCAAATCAAGATTAGTGGAAGCTCTTCTGAAACAGAAATATTTAACATCTATTTGCCCAAATACTGAAAGCACTGCTAAGTACGTTGAATAAGTGATCAAGACTATTAGGTAAAACAAAATAATAAGATGAATCACCAGTAAGCAACCTTATGATTATTTGGATAACTTGTAGAGCTCACGGTTACAATAATACATCCTATAGAACGTTTGGCATGACGCCAGAAATTGTCTCTCAGTTAAAAGGGACAAGTTTGTTTTTGAAAATGTATTGGCCAACAAGAGTTCAGCATTAGAAAAGAATGTAAATTGATGATAAAAAATAAAATCACACAAATACTGAAATCCTAAGAAAATTCAAAAAGGGAAGCCCCTAATCAAATGGCAAAACCAAAAATCTAAAACGAAAGGATAACAACCGTCATAATCCTGAACTGGTGTCTGCATTTTCCTATTTAGAAAATGGTCAATTGAACCTGGTTTTTTTAGCTAGCTATACCTCTCACTTTATATGACAGTCGCATCAAATTCCATTATATTGACAGCGATGTGTGAATAAAACAAACAGAAACAATAAGTTAAAATGTCAAAAATAGGGGAACAGCAGTCAACAGTGTGTTGTCATCATTTCAATCGATATAAAAACAAACAAATATAATAAAGAAGCACAAAAAGCATACATCAATTCTAACAACCTCATTTTGCTTTTTTATAACACAATTGTATATATTGTAAAGACACCATGTAGATTTCTGTATGACCAATTTCTGTCTACTTTACGGGGATATTAAATAATTTATTAATCTGGAATGTTTTACCCTAGCTGTATTTGGCAAAACGTTTAGGAATTTTGGTCCTTAATGCTCTTCAACTTCGTTCTGTATTTGGCCTTTTTAACTTTTTTGGATTCGAGCGTCACTGATGAGTCATTTGTAGATGAAACGCGCGTCTGACGTATATACAAAAATTAGTCCTGGAATCTAGGATGAGTTTATTTTTATTCAACTATGCGCCTACTGAACATAACTCACATTATACGAATACAGTTAACAGTACAGTTGCATAGCGCCACTGAAAATCGTTTACCTACACAATTAATCGACATAATAAAACATAGAAATATAATAAACATCTGTACATTACTCAATATAAGTTTGACTGCCCCTCTGGTATATTTCGTCCCTTTGTTCCATAACGCCATTTACGCCAATTAGATAGCCGTAAGTAGTTACACTCAGTCAATGATGTAGTTATCTTAAGAGATTAATTGATTTCTTTCCTCTTTTTTTAGTTTTATAATTAGTGATTATGACGTCATAGAAGCAGCCTCACATCGAGAGGCTTCCTTTTCCATATAGGTTTAACATTAGCAGAAATAATTACGTTATCAGAACTCACAGTTCCCTAATTACTTAAAAATATTGGTATGACGTTGTTACTTCTGTTACTACTCATGAACTTTTGTTACTGGATGTTGGGTTATACACAATCATTTAAACTTTGTATTTTCACATATACATGTTTGGTAACATCTTCACTTACACAAGGAATAGGTTCAATGAGAACCTTCATCTGGTATCTAAAATGTAAGTCCTTTCAAAAGTATTTCCACTTTTTGGATAAATGAACAGACGAATAACATATGGTACGGTCAGTGCAGAAAGTTCATTTAAAATGTCATAAACGTGTCGAAATTGACATAATTATCACACCTGCTTCTTTAGAACTGTGCACCTTGTAAATAGAAATACCAGTCAATCTTAATAAAGTTATAATTTCTTGTTTGATTGTTCTTCATATTGAAGTATGTATTTCTAACGGTCTTTTTAAAGAACAATAAGATTTTTAAAGGTATCCTACATGTAACTGAATGCCTTTTAATATTAATAAGTAAATAAACTTAAACAAAATTTTATTGATAAATGAAAGACACATGTGTGAGGCATATATTTACAAACAATCATGAAGTTATCAAGTATGTACATGAATGTATTTATATACGGTTTATTAAATCTCAAGGTTAACAAAACATGGAAAAGGTTAATGTACATATATAAATGATAATTGTTCTTTTGTGACGAACCTTACGCTCTACATATACAAGTGTGTCTGTATGCCAGTTCTCATGAAACTGTGAATAAATGCATTTAAACACACAATGACGTACAACTTATAGTAAGTGTATACACGTTAAACGAAAAATGAACACTAATGAATTTATGTACATTATAAGTAACAAATATTGCTACATTTCAGCAATGTTATAACTATAAATATAGGTGATATACAATTACTAAGTGCATGTTGACTCCAAATAAACCTTATTACAGTTATTGCAGTGAAAAGGATAAAATAGTGGTCACTAAAACATAATACAATTCATTGAGATGTGAAATATTGGTAATGGTGTCGTCCTTTTTGTGGATGTTGCTATACCCTAACATCTGCATCTTTATATTATGTAACGTACACGATTCTAGGTCATTGAGTACCCCAGGTTTAAACTCAATGTTTGTACCTAATATAAACCAGTGCAGATGAAATTAAAACCTCAACTTATCAAGCTGAAAATTACACATTTGCTTGAAGGCGAAAATATTGCAGTGACAAAAAATTCATGGTTGATTATAAGATCGTATCTGACATTTGGCAAGTGTTCTGTTCAGTGTCTGATAACTCGTTTTTTTTTTCAATCTAGCCACTGACAATATGCTTGTAGTAAACTGAGTTGTTACTTTTAATGTCGTTTGAAAATTCAATCCGAATCAATCCGCGATCAGAATCTGCATTACCAGCACTCTCATGTGATGAGGTACCTGACCATCTTTTTTCTCTCTTTTGTAACTTTTCAGCTTCATCTGAAATGATAATATACATATATTGAATTCTATAGAAAAAAAAATCATTTTATCAGTTGATGTGTGCTATATAAAATTTTATAGAGGACCAATCAGTTAAAAGTATCAATACATGTTGCTTTAGTTCCCGTCCTGTTTCTGTTGTAATCTGTTGTATAATATTGATACATAGAATGTAATTCTAACAATTTATAATAATTACTTTACTGAACAATCTCCCTGTTTGTTCTAACTCTGCAAGGGTGCCCTGTCAAATGATGTAGACATGGTGTTCATTATAACAGCAATAGTGCAATTGATCAGATTTTAGATTAAAATGGGTTCTTACATAGATGTTTGAATGAACAAATTTGAAAAAAGTTTTGCAATGATTGAAATGAAACACTTTCTGGATAACTAATTTCTATTCATTCGCTGTAATACAATTTCATCACTGTTGATGCATTTGTATAGAATAGCTGTTAAACCAATTGTTCATAAACCCCATATTTGTATTGAACACATTTGAATAAATGTTAGCTTACCATGTATGACACTCTTCTCTAGGTCTCTGAGTTTGTAAACCAGGTCCATAGGTGTCTTGTTTTTCATCCAGAGCTCCAACCAGTGAGTACAAGCACGAGCAAGTCCTTCTGATGTAGGTATCTCCCCTAACGGATGATTACCAATGTCGCCAAAGGCACCATATAACTTTTCAGGTCGTTCCACTGAAAGCAAAATGTCCATATATTAAAAAGTGTTCGTGTAAAAAGTTTTGGATTTGAGCAGATTTCTGACATTATAGTTTTAAAAAAAAAAAAAACACCATTATATATACTTGACTGATTTCTCAATGTCATACGACGACAAATTAAATAACATACAATAGAATTATGCAACAGGAGTTGCGCCATGGTTTATTTGGAAAAAGAACACGGTTTTAACTAAATTGCTGGTTTTGATTCCCAACCTGTATCTTACCGTATTTCACCGCCAGACATTTTGCTAACTCTCTCCCTAATTTAGGTACTGTATCTGAAGTTGTGTATTTAATAGCATCAGCTGCTTCTAGAATGAAATCATCTGTAATTGTGTCCTGTTTTACTTTGGTAACTAGACTTTTGACTTCGGTTATCTTTTCTTTGATTATTCTCATGTTTATGTCCTCTGTAGACAGCATCATCTCTAACTTGGCATCCATGTTGGAAAGAAGACTCTGGAACAATTCTCTTTAAATGAGTACACACATAACTACATATCTACTATAACTGTGCATTTGTTTGTAACTTTATATGACTTGTTCCTACTGTTGATTAATCTTGTCGATAACCAGAATCAACAGTTGTGTTGAAATGGAATAAATAATATTGTATGTTAAGCATCGACGCCATCAATTGGTGACGTGTCGACAGTAAACTTAATTTGGGACCATCAAATGACCAATTGATGCCGTCGGAGCTTATAGTACAATACAGTGATCTCCTAAATAGATATTTTCTTGTTCGAGACATTTGTGACTTACAAATATATTGGTTGGTTATAAACTTCTCAATATCATTCCAGTATATTGGTTGGTTATAAACTTCTCAATATCATTCCATTTAAATCATCTGATTTGCAGGATATGTTCGTCTTTTCTGTCTTTCAATCTAGATTGAAAAGTGGGAGCATTAAGGTGGTATGGGAGTCTAAAATAAAAATGATAGAATTTGTTCATAATTTGCCAAACCGTTGTAAATATTGATATATGTTTAAAAATATAATAAAAAGGATAGGTCACCGTGCATTTTCTCAAGCTACAGGTGGTGATAAAATGGCACATTTTGTATGGATTATACAGGTAAATACACCATTTTGTTATTGGAAACTAAACTAAATGACAGAATTATCAAATAAATTACAAAATGTTAGCTTTAAGACAAGGCTTTGAAAATATCAAAAGAAAAGACAGGGTCGCCGTACGTTTTTCCCCGGCTCAAATACAAATCAGAAATTAGAAAATGCACTGTTTCAAGGTAAACCTCCCCTAAAAATGTCAATTTAAAAAACAATCAACCAAAATATTATACACTGGTATAAATATTAATTTCTATAAGTAATACTCTTATCAATTGGCTCTTTTGAATGGAAATTCACATTTGTTATCTGCATTCCTGCATCAAATTTTGTTAACTTGATTGAAAATCTGGACCTTAGAATCTCTGTTTTTTACAATCCAAGATGTCGAAAGACACCGATACCACCTTAATAATTACGCAGCGTTTTGTCCACATTGACGTTTAAATCTAAGCAGACATAAGGCCAAATCGAATACAATTTAAAAGAGCATTTAAAGCTTGATAGACCCAAAACGGAATGCCAATTGAGGATATGGAAATATAAACCTGGCTAGAAAAACCTATCGTTTGGAATGTTCAATATTTTATAAATAGAAGATGTGGTAAGAGTGCCAAAGTCTCAACTCTCCATCCAAGTCACAATAGCCGGTTTGTTCATAAATCGTTGTCAATATTAATAGACGTTTGTTCGAATGTCTTACAAGTGTAAAACAGTTTAAAAAAGTAAAATAACAAAAACACGGAGCTCAAAGGAAAAATCAAAACGAAAAGTCCCTATTAGAAGGCAAATTTAAAAGTTCAAACACATCAAACGAATGGATAACAACTGTCATATTCCAGCTTTGGTGCAGGCAGTTTTATCTAAAAATGGAGGATTAAAAATCTGGTTTTATAGCTAGATAAAGTGCTCACTAATATGACAGTCGCATAAAATTCAATTTTTGAACGAAAAAAACAAAACAGCATAATAGGTAAAATTTTCAAAAACATGGGTGCATCAGTCAATCTTAATCACTATAAAAATATGTCAATTAAGTAAAACAAAAAGACATTGAGACAAAACGCATAAGCAAAAACGAAAAACATGAATACAAAAAAATATATTATTACATTAATACAATGACGAAATGTATAAGTACCGGGCCATATCAAATGGATATTTCCAAAAAATAGTTATAGAAATAATTTATCAAGGCAAATAAAATAAACTATAACACTTAATTAAAATGATAAACAAAATCAGTACATATAACATATACTTGAAGACCATTCGTGTATTATTAGTGAAGTTGATATGGAATATTTATCAACAAGGTCTTTGTATCTTCCGATGAACTTTTTTTTTTAGAAAAAGGACGAGACGTTCTTTGACATAACCGTGGTTCATCAACTTTCTACTCAGATCATGGTGAGGTTTTAATAAGTCTGGGTAGCAACTACGAGCTCTTGAATATCAAATCAATTGGGTATATCCCATATGCAGGTGAAGATGGTATGTTACTACTCAAGTGGTGGAAATTGATGATTTAAAATCGAAATCGTCTAATCTGACGGATTCTGGTACTGAGATGTCCGATTATGTCAAATTCTGGGTATAAGTCTAAAAACTGAAGCAGAGGAAGTCGTGTCTGTTGTTTCGTTAATTTCTAGTTCTGGAAGATATATCAATAGATCCCAATGAGAAACAGTTGGACTGTTAATGAAACAAAATCATCAAGATATCTGAAACTGAAATTAAATGATTTGGCTTCTTTGATCTTCCACCATTTTGTACTTGAAAAAAATGCCTGCACCAAGTCAGGAATTTGACAATTGTTTTCCATTCGCTTGATGAGCGTGAGTTTTTGATTTTGCCATTTGACAAAGGACTTTCCATTAATTTAGAATTTTCCTTGGAGTTCCGGTTTTTGTTTTGTTTTAGAAAAAAAACATAACATATCAATGATATTTCTTGTCACCTTCAGAGTGCTGATTTCTGGTATGGTAATACCCTCGTAGACAAATTGTCTAGCAGTAATGGAACTGACCTAGTGACGGTAAAACAACTATTAAAAATACCCTGTGTATAATGTAGTACGTCAGACGCACGTTTGATTTACACAAGTCTCATCAGTGACGCTCGAAACAAAACAAGTAGAAAGCAAAATCATCAACGATGTTGAAAAACATTCAAAAATCGAAAATTCAACAAAGTTCTGTCAAATTATGTTATGGGTTTTAATTATAGTTGAAGGCAGTAAGATAATCTAAAGTAAAGTTGTTAATGTTTGTGTCATTTCTTCTGGAAAGTTGTCTCATTGGCAACCAAACAACATTTACGTCTATTTATAAGACTACTTGTACACGTGGGAAAACCTTATTTTTAATCCATTGATAGGCTTATTATATGACGTCAGGTTTTATCAGAGTAATTTAAATAAAATTGCTTCGCCGAGCTCAGCTGGATACGATCACAGAGGTTCAACCATGAGCAGTTGGGCCAAAATGGACACAATATGCAAGGTTGATACATGTCTTCAGTTTTCTATGTTTTGTTTTCTGTACTATAATTCGTCTGTTTGTCTTTTATTTTTAGCCATGGCGTTGTCAGTTTATTTTCAATCTACGCGTGTGGCTGTCCATCTGATATCTTTCGTCCCTCTTTTCTGAATTTGGATGGTTAAATATTTTACACATTATAGGTTTCTGACACAGAGTAAATGTAGTAAAAGAATATGCAATTGGTAATATGATTTGAATTTATATCCGATTGAAGATTTCTTGCTGTTGTGAAATATACTGTGCTGTTGCGAAATCCTAAGTAAATAATATGTTTTCAGACTATATACGAAGACATAGCAAAATAAATTGTGAATTCAAATTTGTATGTCGAAAATTGTCAATTTCTTAAATTTTAAGACAAAACCCAAATAGATCCTACCCCAAAAAATATAGTTTTTCTACCCCCCAATCCTTTATATGTGGTATTGAACCTTGTGGTACCACACTAGACCAATTACAATACTCAAGTTGTTGTCCTGAAACTAGAAAAATGCTTTTTTGGTCCCCGTTTGACCCCTTTTTCCTACACAAATGAGGCCATCACTCCAAAAAATATCCACAATTTTCCTTTTGTGGTATTGATTCTTTTGACGGAGATTTATAAACTTAAACTAAAGTCATTGTCTGGAAACCATGTGTCTTCAGACGACGACGACCCCGACAAAGACAAGATAGAAAAATACGAATCCAGGTAATTAGTTAAGTTTACCTTTTTTGAACAATGAAAGTCTTTGGCTATTTATAGATATCGGAAACACCGTTGTTTAATCAATACTTGAAGCGTGTTTAAACTTGTCATTATTGTACGGAATAATCCGTTCTAAAGAAGTGAAAATCTCCGGCCTATTTATAGATATTGGAAAACCCATCTGGAACAAAATGGAAATCCCTGGCCTATTTATAGATATTGGAAATCCCTTGCCTATTTATAGATATTGGTAAAACCATGTTAAACAGAATGGCACTGTGCCATCTGTCATGTGGTCATTTCAAGAAAAGCAAATTCAAACGTCATAAACGAAACCATGGTAAACATCCAATCCAAGTTGGTCGTGTTGTTTCTATGAGCAGAAAAGACGAATGCATGCAACTTCAAAGCGCTTAATGGAAACATATATAATCAGAGGAGCAATAGGATTGAATACATTCAAACATGATGATGATGATGATGATGATGATGATGATGATGATGATGATGATGATGATGATGATGATGATGATGATGATGATGATGATGATGATGATGATGATGATGATGATGATGATGATGATGATGATGATGATGATGATGATGATGATGATGATGATGATGATGATGATGATGATGATGATGATGATGATGATGATGATGATGATGATGATGATGATATACTATTGGTGATTGATATATTCTCCTAAAATATATGTCTAAGGCCTCTAAAGGATAAGAAGGGTAAATACGTGGCGAATGCTTTTAAACATGTATAACCGGTATCAGACGGTTTTCACCATACAGTTTAAGAATAGATAAAGAACAAGAATTCAAATCAAGATTAGAGGAAGCTCTTCTGAAACAGAACAATATTTAATAACTTTTTGCCCAAAATACGGAAATCAAAGCTAAGTACGTTTAACGAGTGATCAATAAAATTGAGAATGGAAAAGTGGGAATGTGTCAAAAAGACAACAACCCGATAAATACTATTAGATAACAAAAAAATAATAAGATGTATCACCAGTAAGCAATCTTATGATTTTGTGGATAACTTGCAGAAGCCACGGTTACAACAATACATTCCATTGAACGTTTGGCATGACGCTAAATAGTGTCTCAGTTTAAAGGGCCAAGTTTGTGGTTGAAAAAAGAGTTAAAACTGATGATAAAAAGTAAAATCACACAAATACTGAAATCCTAGGGAAATTAAAAAAGGAAAGTCCCTAATCAAATGACAAAATCAAAAACGTAAAACGAATGGATAACAACCGTAATAATCCTGAACTGGTATCTGCATTTCCTTATGTAGAAAATTGTCGATTGAACCTGGATTTTTTTTTGGCTAGCTAAACCTCTCAATTTCATATGACAGTCGCATCAAATTCAAAGAAAAAGAAAGAAGTACAAAAAGCATACACCAAATCTAACAACCTTATTTTCACAGTGTAGATACTATTCTGTACGCTATCCGGAAGTCGCGATTTTCGAAGCGATGATTTCCAACTGGCTTACAGGACGGTTTTGCCTACGGTAACTTTTCTAATCATTTGTTTACTCCTATATCTACAAAGTGCTTTGAACATCTTCAAGGTATATATAGCATCATAAATATGAGTAACTGTAACAAAAACATGCATTGGAATATAAAATATACGTGTGTATCACATCAACTTGGTAGAAAAAAGTGAAATCGATGGACAATTTTGCTCTCGTAGTACAAAGCAAATAATCTTTTATTGCAAATATTTGCATCAGTTTACAGTTAAATGTATACTGTTTCAATATTCTTTTCGTATTTAAGTAGAATATTCGTATTTCCCATAAAAAATATGTTTTCCTTGAGGATCCCAAAATAAATTACTGTACGATCAGTCTAGAACTGACTGTATTCTAGAAGCGATTTCAGATTTTTTGACTGTATGATCAGTCGTGATTTTGAAGAAAAAACAACAGCAATTTGAAGGTATATACGTGTATATGTGATATTATGAACTATCCAGGGAACTATAACGTGTAATTGCTTTCATCAGACAATACAAATATATTTCTGATGAATTTTTTAGACGGCAAAATAATTGTATTTTTGTTCCATCAGTCTTATTTAAAATCAAATGCCTAAAAAGTAATACATGATTCGCTTGTGGACTTTGTAATAGTGTATCGTTACAGTTATCTGTTTAGCTATTACATTTTTAAAGATAATTTACACCGTCCGCCGTTGACCAATTGATGATAACATAAATCAAGCTTGTCTTTTAAAATAACAAAAAATGGATAAAGACAGCTTTGCGTAGGGGGATAATTCATGTGATATAATTTTGGTAAGTTTACAGAAAAAGAAGGTCCATAATAAAATTGAGAATGGAAATGGGGAATGTGTCAAAGAAACAACAACCCGACATTAATCGAGTAAAAATGCATTAATCGAGTAAAAATGGAGCAATTTCAGAAAACTTTAATGATCGATTTAGGAGGTGTTAGAAATACCTGATGGGTGCCCCCTTATAATGTAATGTTCAAGTCCGTATCTTATATAAAGTAACCTCATAAAAGATTTTTACTAAAATTCGAAATAGACGGTACACAATACAATCATTATCATTTATGATGAGGAATCCGAATAAGATTAATTAATAGTTATATCAGTGACGGATTAAAAAAAAGGGGATCCGGCAGTTTGAAACCCTTTTTTAACTTTCAATTCATTTGTATGGGAACATATATTTGGAATCCCCTTTTCTCCTGGATTGGAACCCTCTCCATTCAAAAATGGCCGGAACCCCCAATGTATATTAAGTGGTTTATGAGGAGATGCGCTTACAAAACCGGCAAAACATATTGTACCGGTCCAACGGACGAAAGGAAAGACGGACTTCTTTATCACTATAACCCTCCACTTGACAAAGTGGTGTACAATTGAGTGTCAAAAAGACAGTTTTCTCGTTTGAATTGTTTTACATTGTCTTATCGGGGCCTTTTATAGCTCACTATGCGGTATGGGCTTTGCTTATTGTTGAAGGCCGTACGATGACCTATAGTTGTTAATGTCTGTGTCATTTTGGTCTTTTGTGGATAGTTGTCTCATTGGCAATCATACCACATCTTTTTTAAATAGCTCTACATCTTAAACAAAGTGAAGGAACTGTGATCAATTATAGGCTACAGTACGGCTCGAATGTGTGTAAATACATGCATTTTTATATAACAACTAAATCTGTGTGTTTGTACAATTTTAAGGAGGACATTTCTGAAACTTATATACTAGTATACACCAAACCTTCCTCTTATTTTAGCAACATTTAAACATCCTTATACTTAATGTAGTAAGTCGAGTACACCCTATCAAGCTAAAACATGTTTCATAAGTTTTCAGGATGTGAATGTATTGAAATATATTTGTGTTATTTAGAAAAATGCCACCTTCTAATGTATCGTAAATAACTTTGAAATCACCGCTAGAATACAGTGACATAAAGACTGATCATACAGTTTTAAAATAAACAAGCGAGACTGATCGTACAGTGAGAAATTCAAACAAGTGTAATTTTCTTATTTCTGGCTTCAAAGATCTGGTTGAAACTTTTACCACCACTTGAAATATACTTCATTGAGTTAATTAAGTCTGGTTTTAACGTTAATTTGTACACTAAGAGGGCAAAAAGATTGTGTTTAGGTTCGCCGACTGATTTTTCTTAGTGATGCACTTGAAAATCTCTTGATTAAGGCAAAGACACGAATATTGAATGTGCGGAATTTAATTATAAACCATTTGAGAATATCGATGTCGGCTGAATTAATCATTAAGCAATGTAGAGATGATCAACTTACCGTTTAATTCAGTATACCCATCAAATTTAAAATGTGATCCAAAAAGTTCTCGCTTCGAAAATCGCGACTTCCGGATAGCGTACAGAATAGTATCTACACTGTGATTTTGCTTTTTTATTACTTAATTGTATTCTATTGTTAAGACACCATGTAGATTGCTCTCTGACCAATGACTGTCTACTTGACGAGGATATTAAATAACATATTAATCTGGAATGATTTTTATTCAACTATGCGCCTACTTTACATAACTCACATAATACGAAAACATTTAACAGTACAGTTGCATAACGTCACTGAAAATCGTTTTCTTTGAACCACACAATTATTTTATTTATTTATATTACTTTTACTGTTAAGTCTGTTTTTTTTTTGTTATATCTACTTTACGTGACTGCATTTATGTATGCCGTCTTACTTTGAACGACAAAATTATTTTAAGTCTACCTGTGCGAATTTCAAACGCGCACTTTTACACCTGTACTGAAAACCTTCCATCCTTTATGGGTGCATTTTACATAGATAAATAAAACCGTATAATATAAGCAAAATGAGGATGTTTAATTTGATTTGTGCTTCTTCGTTACATTTGTTGTTTTTATAGTGATTAAGATGATAACACAATGTTGACTGTTTTACCCCTATTTTTGACATTTTTACTTATTGTGTCTGTTTGTTTTGTTCACACATCGTTGACAATGTAATGGAATTTGATGCGACCGTCATACAAATGAGAGGTTTAGCTAGCTATAAAACCAGGTTCAATCCACCATTTTCTACATAAGAAAATGCCTGTACCAAGTCAGGAATATGACAGTTGTTATCCATTCGTTTGATGTGTTTGAACTATTGATTTTGCCATTTGATTTGGGACTTTCCTTTTTTGAATTTTCCTCGGAGTTCAGTATTTTTGTGTTTTTACTTTAAACTACACAATTAATCGACATAATAAATCATCGAAAGATAATAAACATCTGTACATAACTCAATATGAGTTTGACTACCATTCTGGTTTCTCTTGTCCCTCTCTTCATTAACGCCAATTACGCAAATTAGGTAGCCGTAAGTAGTTACACTTTATGATGTAGTTATCAAAAGAGATTAATTGATTTCTTTCTTCTTTTGTTAGTCTTATAATAAGTGATTATGACGTCATAGAATCAGCCTCTCATCTAGAGGCTTCCAATTCTACATATGGTTAACATTAGCAGACAGAATTACGTTATCAGAATTCACAGTTCCCTAACTACTTACAAATATTATGACGTTGTTACTTGTGTTAGAGTCAAACAATCGAAATGAGTACATCTGCCATAAAGGAGAAAATATACCAAGGAGATATCAAACACCATAAGTTGACGAGAAATGATACCCATTGCACAATTGAAACTAATTAAAACAAAACATATCAACAGTTTACAGAATACATATCACATTCTACATAGCAAAATGATGATTGATGAACACGAACCTTTCTATTACTACCGAGGTTGAAATCGGATGCAAAAAGAATAACAGCAGTTTTTGTGACATTATGGGCACCTGTCGTAATACTCAAGTCAGAATCCACTGGCGTGACAAGGAATATGAACACGTTGTCGTGTTAATTGTATCGGGAAAAGGAAAATGCCTCTCTTATCCGAAAAGATCCATGTGATAGTAAAATATGCATTACTTATCCGAAAAAATCTTGTATGGTAGGAAAATGTGCCTTACTTATCCGAAAAATTTGTGTATGTTACAACTGGTTATTGTCTAGTGGTTGACCAAATAAATGGTTATTCAATTCACCAGCATCGGAAAAGTGCGATAATAATATTTGTTAGACTCTCATATAGAGTATGGGTATAGTTTTTACATTGCCCTTGTTTTCAATCTTTATATGAATCAGATTATTCACCTGTTGGTCATTTTTAAAACAAAAACTTTAAAATTTGATTGCGCAATCACATTTTAAAGTTTTTCCAGTTTAATTAATCAACACATGGTTGTTCGGTGAACCGGATATACGATAGTGGTTTTATACAGTGATGCTTATCAGGTGTGAAAATCAATTGTATTGGTTATTTAAATATCATTATGTATGTAAAACTAGTGTATAAACTCATTTGATATTTTCCCTGGTCAAGTGAGGCTGTTAAAATACAGGGGTCCCTAAGTATGCGACCTGGGCTACTTAGGTATTTATATATAAGGAAATGATTGAATAAAATATTTGTAATCGTAAAAAAAACAAAAAAAAAACAAAAAAAAAACAAGGTAGTGTTCTCAGACAAGAGGTTGCGTTTCTGTGACCAACTTCCAATGGAATGGCCGGTCTCTCCAACCTGACATATAGCAAGTCAGTATCATTGTCATTGTACTAACTTATTTACCGGTACATACTAGTTACCAATTTCTTTTTCCTTTTTAAGTTTTTTATAATCTTGGAGTTTCAATATCATTTCTATTGGTTTTCTTTATACCTTAACATTGGTTTATGAGCAGCATCAAGCAATCATATGCAAATGCACACAGCGCCTTTAGTTTATAGTTGAGATAAATAGTATACAATTATTTGTTTCAGTCTAATATGTAATCATACCTCTATTATTTCCATTCTCCATTTAAGTTCTGCATGGCTTTCTGTCATTTCTTTAAATTCGAAATTACATATCTGTATGAGGACGTTTATCTTCTCTTTTAGAGTATGTGTATCTCCGTCCGTATTCAGCAGAAAATTTCCATTCCCTATGATGATGTTACTCCGTACTTTTTCTGTCAGAGTCAATGTCAATTCTTTGCTACAATCTGACATTTCATCCTTAAGTAGCGTTAAATGATCTTCTTTGTCTTGAATTTCAGCTTCTAGCTCTTCTAGTTTGTTGCCATAGGCAATGACTTGTTGCTTCAATGCCCTAATCCTGCCTCTTCTAGAAAAGGACAAAACCTTTGAAAGACGTCCTAAAATTCCATTATTTCTTCCATTTCGTACACTTCGTTCATTTAATGTTGTATTCTGGCTACTGATAATGACAGACGAAGCTTGTGGTAATCCCATTATTCCTGGATCTAGAAATTTGAAATAAGGTCAATTTACTTTTATTTTCAAGTTTACCTTCAAAAACATCTAGTTTTTAGATAAGAAGTCATGTAAAAATATATCTTTGATTTGTTTTCTGGAAAATTTCAATACTCAGGATTTTTTTATATCCCTACAGAAAAGATATCGAAAATTAAAGCAATGAAAAAAAATGACAAAGACCCAATTCAGTTGTTTACAATTTAGGATTTGGAATCCTCTATTTTTGTCCATGTAGTGCAATAAAAAAAAATGCCCGCTAAAACCTATTTTTCTTTTCATAATTTGACCACATCTCGTTTTAAAAATCATTTGTGCTTTTTTTTTCATATGATATTAAGGGCATAATCCT
Source organism: Mytilus galloprovincialis (assembly GCF_965363235.1). Classification (NCBI taxonomy): domain Eukaryota; kingdom Metazoa; phylum Mollusca; class Bivalvia; order Mytilida; family Mytilidae; genus Mytilus; species Mytilus galloprovincialis. The sequence continues at coordinate 126,469,097 of NC_134838.1, read as the reverse complement.
TCAATAAATTTATTTGTGGTCTTGAGTAGGCATGTCAGTAACTGCTAGTAGTTTGTATTACGAAATATTAAAGAACCCTTTTTTTTCCATAGTGTTTAAAAGAACAAATATACCAAAGTTAAATGTTTGAAAAATCTAGAGAGAATCGTTTCCCACCAATTTTTCAAATGACCCTATCTCAAAACCAAAAACAGGGACCTTTCATATTTTTCTACTTTTCAAGGTCCATTATTTATTTACTTTTAAGTGATAACAGTCTTTTTAAAAAAACTTGTTATTTTGAAGCGAACATCCTTAAATACTGATCAGTTAGTATTTGTGGGGTTGGTGCGTTGTGGTGACGTTATTGCATTGTGGCGTCATCTATCGGAAGTGACGTTAAATAACCATAGACCGGAAATGAGTACCACATGATGTCACCATATCAATCGCCAATCTTCGGGTGAATCCGCTAATCTTCTTCTGTAGGTGCGGAATCGGCCGAGTTTTGACGAATGGTCACCATGGTCAAATGTGACACTCATTTTCGGTCTTTTGATGGATGACACTTCTTGTGGATAACTTCACAATGCAATTTCGTCACGGAACCACCTTTGAACTGTTCCCAAAACGATTGGTATGGTGATTTTTTCAAAGCAACTGATTATGAACTGACATAAGAGATCATAAGAGTGTTGTTTAAACGAAATTTGATAATATATGATGGAAAGCTATTTCAGCAGCAATCATACCACATTTCCTTATATTTATTGAAACAGCACATAAAACAGATTTTTCAAATCTTTATCATCTTTTTTTGTCCATATGTTTCTTGTATCAAGTTCATCTTCTTGTACACAGAAACGAAATTAAATGAAGCAATCAATGTATACTAGTATTGCAAGTACATCATATTCAAATGTACAAGGAACAATATAAGTGTAACAGGAACTTTTAAATGGGGTCTTATTCTACATTTTTGATTTATGAAGGGTCTACAACAAATAAGAGGATATTTACACTTCCTGCATTTTGGATTTTGAAGTAACAGATAATGTTGCTCTAGATCTTTGATGAAATGTGCAAATTTTGAAAATAGTATGTAATTTATGTGTAAGACTTTTAGTGTTTATATAGAAAAGTGTGTGTTTTATCATAATTACGGCTGTAATTTCTCAAAAACACCATATGTGTGTTTGATTAAATTTTTTCAACTTTGCCATTTAGGGGAAATAACTCAGATAAAAGTGTTTTTTATAATAGAACGTGTTGTGAATTTACTTATTTTAAAATGTTGCAAGAAAACAAGTTTCTTATCTGAAAGCATGTTATAAGAGTTATCTTTTCACATTTTATCTTAAAATTCTATCTTGTAAGTTTTTTTTATCATACAAAATTTGATTTTCCAAGCATAATCTATACAAAATCTGACAATTTTGCACAACCTGTAGCGTTAAAAAAAGTCTGGTGACCTATACTTTTTATTATATTTTTGAAAAAAGCATGATAAAAACTTCATTTTTTCATAATTATTAAACAATTCTATCAATTTTGATTAAGACGCCTCAGCCTACTTAAGCGCAGGTTAAAAACTTGACTTGCAATATTCACTTAACATAACACTTTTTAAAAAGTATTCAGTAAGTATATGTATATCCATGAAGGCTAACTGATCTATAGATATTGCCTTTGTTTTTCAAAGGATAATAAAAACACAACGCAAACTTACCTTATCCAGACCACGACTCAATCCAACTTTGAACCCGTGACCATATTGCAAAAACTTTGTATTCTTAAAATAAAAATTAAACCCTTTAAGACGTTATCGATCAGGTCTGTTCAATATGTATATAGTTGATTTAAATGTTTCAGTTTAAATTTTTAACATATATATATATAGATATATATATAAATATTAATCCCCTTTTGTATGTCAAAAACCAATAATTTTGTAGGTAGCATTAAATAACCAATCGTTTCGTACTGTCGACCTGTCAAAGACATTTAGAGATTGCTCTATGTGAATCATATGCTTAAAATTTATATCGATAGAAACCCATATATGCGTACTATTGTTTATTTAAGAATTGAATGCTTCTTTTTTTATTTCATTGATGTGAAAAGCACTGATCTAAGCACATATTGTATGAAGCGCTAACTTCTCAATTTACGCTTTTTATATTTGTCGAATATGTCAACAGACAAAATTTCCAAACACATCAAAATTGCAATGTTCTAATTTTCATATGAATTACATGATGAATTAAAGAAAGATAAGAAGTTAGCAATATCCTTTTTACTTTCCGCTATATAGATGATGTTTTCTTATTAAATAATTCAAAATTTGGTGACAATGTTGAACGCATCTAACCCGTCGAACTAGAGATAAAGGACACAACAGATACAGTTAATAGATATAGGAAGATGGGTTGTGAGTGCCAATGAGACAACTCTCCATCCAAATAATTTTAAAAAGTAAACCATTAGTAAAGTCTGCCTCATATCTTGACTTAGATCTAGAAATTAGCAATATTGAGTGTCGGTTGAAAACAAAACTAAAACAAAAGAGACGTTTTCAGGTTCCCAATTGTGAACTTTCCATTTCTATGTAGCAACATTCCAGCAGCGCCTGCATACGGAGTATATATCTCCCAATTGATACGATATTCCCGGACTTGTATTTCCTATCATGATTTCCATGATAGGGGTTGCTGCTCAAAAGACAGCTATTAAACCAAGAGTTTCAAATGGTGAATTTGAAATCACCCCTTCGTAAATTTTACGGATCACGAGCTGGTTAACCGTTATGGAATAAACGTTTCACATATAATATCGGATATGTTCCTTATGTCGTAACTACAATCTCCTTCCATTTTTGTTACGAATTAGACTATTTACCGAATTTGTAATAACATGAGCAACACAACGGGTGCCACATGTGGAGCAGGATTTGCTTACCCTACCGGAACACCTGAAATCACCCCCAGTTTTTGGTGGGGTTCGTGTTGCTTAGTCTTTAGTTTTCTATGTTGTGTCTTGTGTACTATAATATGTCTGTTTGTCTTTTTATTTGTTAGCCATGGCGTTGTCAGTTCATTTATTTTCAATAAATTAACTTGGAAAAATATCCGATTTTTATTTATAAGTAATTTCAAGTTGGGTTAAAACAGGAGGAGGTTTATCAACATTTTCTGATCACTTTTCGAATATTAGAAAACATATTATTTGGGGAAATAAATATATTAAATATCGCAACAAATGCTTGTTTTTCCCGAACTGGGTTAAAAGTGGATTGGTGTATATTAACAACATATTGGATCGTGAGGGAAATTTATCCGAAAGTTTTATTTTAAAAAAATTTTAATAAAACAAACTGGATTGCAGAGATTAAGATGTTAAAATCCTGCATTCTAAAAGAATGGATGCAAGTTTAAAAAAAAGAAAACTCTGTTAAGAGTATAATCAATATAAGTAGGGTTAAATTAAGATGGCAAAATAAACAAATTGAAACAAAAGATATCAACAATAAAATACTCTATAAAACTTTAGTAGATAAAAAAATATGCAAAGCCAATCGGTATCAACATTTGGACAAGATATTTAAAATTAGAATACGTACCACATATGTCATTTGTATACGATTTTATATTTTAAATTCTAATGGAAAACAAGTTGAAAATTTTCAGATGGAAACTGCTTCAGTATATTATTCCTACAAAGCAGCTACTATTAAAATGGAAAATATCTGAGAACGATAAATTCAATTTTTGTCAAACAAAAGAAGAAGACTATTTGCACCACTTTATTACATGTTCATTTTTGAAAGGTTTTTGGGAGAAAGTACATCATCTTCTAGCAAAAATGAATTTTCAAAACAAGATATTAGCAAAACATATAGTATTTGGATACAAAATATCAGATCAAGGGTATAACGGTTTTAATTATTTCTTGACAATTATAGGTTTTTGTATTTACAAGTCGTATTATGTATCCGAGCAAAAACTGAAATTTTTAGATATGTATGCTATGTTTATAAAGGAGCTACGAAGGTTTATGAATGAAACAAAACAGTATCTCAAAATTAATTTTTCATAAAGTTAAAAAGATTGATATAATTGATGGAAAAAAAATGTTTATATTTTTTTATATTCTGTGTATTTTCCTTGATACTCAGAAAGTATTTCAAAGGGATACTTTATTGAAGCTTGGACAATGAAGTAAAGTTGTAACAAGCAATCTGAAGAATAAAGAATATTTATTTGTTGTTAAAAAAAAAAAAAAAAAAAGAATAGGTAATATGCAAAAAATTTTTATGTGAAATTTTCACTGTAGTACTGAAAATGATAAAACTTAATTTATGGATAGTTTTTTTTTTAAACAAATATAACTTCTTCACAATTTTTTGAAACATTTTATTTTTATTTTCGACATATCATATTGGAAAAGAACGGATGTGAGGTGAATATACGCGAGACACGACGTCCATTTAATACAAAGAAATAATCGATAATTATCAAAATGTCGTCTTATTGATCAATACCGATATTACCTGAGTGAAGAATTATTTGAGTTATAACGAAAATTTGAGAGAGATCCGAAATGCGAAATAAATTTCCCCCATAAAGAGTCATTGCATCAGCTTTCAATAGTAAATTTAATAGTAGAACCTACTTAAAACCTATAGCCCAGTATTGAACAATATGTTCTATGTTGATTTAAATCAATCGGGTTTAAATCTTTATATGGATATATTGATCTTCCTACGTGTGTCAAAAACCTTTGATATTAAAATATACTTAAAGTTATGACGTAGACTATAAATATTTTAATCATTCGTCACGTACTTGTGACTTGTAAAATGACATTTTAAATGTATGTTGTAGGCTAACAGTTAATCGCAAAATTAGTGATTTTGTAAAATCATTTAAATTTCAGTAGTTTTGTCTGAGACTACCATAACACAGTGTTATAGTAGTCTCAGGTTTTGTTTAATTATAGAATTGTTATTATTTGTCATTCTTATCACTTCCAATGTGTTCAAATTCCTTGGAAAATGTTATATATAACTCGGATTTGTTTTCTCTCAATCGATTTATGACTTTTGAACAGCGGTATACTACTGTTGCCTTCATTCATATGTCATCTTCTTGCATGAAAGCACAAAAGATGACAATTATATCCATATTTTATTTTTTATCAAAGATCAAAATCATGTAAAGTAAAAGAAAATTTTGTTTAATGTAGGTCCTTCAATGATGAGATGTGGGGAAGGATAGAAAAATCAAAATTCATCACATGAAGATATCAAATAATTTGTAGGCATGTAAACTATTCAACAGAAATATAATAAATATTTCTATGGCAAGCCGTTTTTATATTTAATCAATTTCAAGATATCTTTTAAAGTTAATAAGATATCTTATAAAGTATATAAGATATCTTATAATGTTTATAAGAAATCTTATTTAATTTTAAGTAATAAAGATATCTTATTTAATTTATAAGATATCTTATATACTTTTAAAGATATCTTAATTATATCTTTTCAAAGATATCTTTTAAACAAATACTTTATAAGATATCTTATATGTTTAATAAGATATCTTTATAACCAGTTTAATTAGAGATATCTTATTTAGTTTATAAGATATCTTATTTAGTTTATAAGATATCTTATTTACTATTTAATATATTTTATTTAAAATAACATAAGTAAATAAAGTCAACAATGAAGGCTCCCTCTGGAACTACGCGGCAGTAAATAGTTCATGTGACATCAGTTTCAAATTTGCAGTTATTGATAAATGTTCGTGATGTTTGTATATCAAGAAAGCCTAATGACAAACTGCAACCTGCCTTAATTCTTGACCTTGAGATTAATCACGCTAAAGACACGTTATAGCTGTATCAAAGTCTTTAAGGGCATACGATACAGTTACAGGGGAGGTAATGACGTTGCTAACGTAAAATGTTATTTTCGCGACGTCAAACTGTGACATATCGGGAAAAGATGCATTTTTCGACTGATTTTTTATCATTCAAACTGATTTAATTTGAAAACGAGTGCATTTTATAAAACTGTAAATAGTGCATTTTTTTTAATTTTGATAAATATACAGCAAAAAAAATGACGTTTTTTCTCAATTCATGAACATTTGATAAATATGAGTTATTTCTGAATGAAAATACATAAATTTTAAGGATACTTATAAAATACAGAAATTACAAATTATTTAACAAAAAAACAATTTGTGTTTATCTTTTAAAACAAAAAAGTTATGTCTTTCTTTCGAAAAGAAAAATATGGACACAAATCCGAATTTTGAGCAAATATACAAAATTTCGACCTTATTTAACTCATTTTACATCTTTGATTTAATCAGGCAAAAAATAGCCTATACGGAAATTTTCATCAAACTGTAAATACAGGATCAAAACTGTATCGTGTGCCCTTAAGAGTTTATACGAACTTTCACAATCAGAATAAAAATGATTTTTTGGCGTCCTAAAAGTATCTTGTATAGTTTTAGTTTGATATGTTTGAGCTTTTAATTTTGCCATTTGATTAGGGACTTTCCATTTTGAATTTTCCTCGGAGTTCCTTTTTTTTGGGGGGGGGGGGGGAAGTGGGGATAAGTTTTTTTTTCAAACTATTTGAAATATGACAATAGATAAATGGAAAACAGATTGAAATGAGATTGGTAATACATTTTGAGTGAGACTTATTTTATTTTAAATAAAATATCTTTCATAGTAATCAAGATATTTTACATATTAAATAAGATATCTTATTTATTAAATAAGATATCTCAATTATTAAATAAGATATATCTATTATTAAATCAGATATCTGTATTATTAAATCAGATATCTCTATTATTAAATAAGATATCTCTATTATTAAATGAGATATCTCAATTATTAAGTAAGATATCTTATATATATATTTCATATATTAAATAATAATCTATAAAACAATAAACAATCACAATTAAACAAATTTCATTCATATTGATAGGAAGCAAGGAATTGCCTTTTTTTCTTTCGTTAATCATGAAATAATCATTTAAAATTTCCGTGGAAATGCACATTTTTAGTAATTTGTTTGTCAACAACATTGATAGAGGAAGATGTGGTATGAGTGACAATGAGACAACGCTCCATTCAAGTAAAAATTATAAAAGAAAACCATTATAGGTCAAGGTACGGCCTTCAACCCAGAACTTTGGCTCACACCGAACAGCAAGTTAAAAAGGGCTCCAAAAAATTTCTAGCTATAATTATAGTGTAAAACAATTCAAACGGGGAAACCAACGGCCTTACTGTACTAGTATCTCTATAACATGCACTTCCATTTAATATAGCCGAGAATAAATGTTTGTCAATAGAATTTAAGGCTTGATAACAAAAATGGAGAAAACAAGTACTTATATAAAGCTTTAGTAAACAGTAATTATTTTGACATTAATATGCTGATGATGAGGGTTCGAATCTCCACGGGTATCACAATTGTAATCGAATCAAATACTGTCGTTAACCAATTATAAATTTTTGGTGCATGCGAATTAAAATCAAAGATAATTGTCTCTTTTTATTGTGAAATTATATAATTATCATTTACATAACGGTGGCGAAACAGAAGTCAATTTTATTTATATATTACTGACTCATTACTGGTGAAGGACACTTAATGTTTTATTCCACTCCATTGGAGGTGTGCCTACACTGGCAGAATATAATACAGATACAAATTAGCAATCTCGATCTGAATCGCTTTTGATTTTATGATTGGTCAATCTTTTTCAAACATACAGGGATACTTTATTTCAATACGTAAAAAGAAAAGAAGATATCTTATTTAGTTTAAAAGATATCTTATTTAGTTAATGAGATATCTTATTTAGTTTATAAGATATCTTTATAAGAAACTATATAAAAGATATCTTATAAACTTAATAAGATATCTTTTAAACTAAATAAGATATCTTATTAACTAAATAAGATATCTTATATGTTAAATAAGATATCGTATATGTTAAATAAGATATCTTTATAACAAGTTTAATAAAATATCTTATTTAATTATCAAGATATCTCTATTAATTAATAAGATATCTCTATTAATTTATAAGATAAATATCTTATTCAATTATAAAGATACCTGATTTTACTTTTTAAGATATCTTGAAAGTGAATAAATATAAAAATGACTTGCCATACATTTCACGATGTACCTTCAAAAAGTCAGAGATAAAAACGAAAGAATACCATCGTTTCATCCGAAGCTTTATGCTTCAATAAAAATCTAATGGCCATGTAATTGATTTTCGACATGTTACAAAATAAACTTTTGTCAAAACTGTTTATATTGGATTGTTTTCTTCTTTTTCCCCGACCGTCATAAATTTTGTGTTATTTGCACCATTAATCAAAGATAATAAAAAGCATTGTCAATTCTGTGTTCATAGTGCTCTTAGTTTTCTAATAGTCAAAATAAAGTGTGTTATTTTTATATATAACTATACCTCTGTTTATTTCATTTTCCATGTTTGTTCAGCATGCGTTTCTGTCACTGCTTAGTCTTTAGTTTTCTATGTTTTGTCTTCTGTACTATTATTGTCTGTTTGTCTTTTTATTTTTTTTAACCATGGCGTTGTCTGTTTATTTTCAATCTATGAGTTTGACTGTCCCTCTGGTATCTTTCGTCCCTCTTTGAGCTCGTCTTATATATATGTTTAACTTCTAATTTAGGTTATTTGTATTTCCGTCCGTGTTTCCTCCCAAGCTTTTCTGTGAGAGCTACAGCAGTGTCTTTACTACAATCGAATATTTGATTCTTTAGCAGATTATTTGCATGTCTCTATCTCTTCTAATTTCTTTCTACAGTTAATGATTTGTTGTTGCAATGGTTCTGAACTAAAGCCCAGTAATTATGCCTGTTGGATAAATCATTCGCATTGTCCATTCATCGGTGTACAAACAAATTAATTCAAACAAATTTTCACATTTAATTGCTTTATTTCTTTTTTTCTCTTTTTCATACTTCTCCCTGAATAATCAAACGTAAATTCTAAAATGCAAACATCACAAACTACACTATTCGTTCTAGTTTCAAGAACACGTATATATAATATAGTCATACTGATTAATTTGATATTGTAGTTGAGGAAGAGACATGCTTAAATATATCTCATCTCTTAGTATTATCAAGTATTTTGATAGTCATTGTTTCATCTATGTTCGATCTTCAATTCCAGATAAACTTTTTAAAAAAATGTCAGACGTATAACTTAAAATTACCAATGAAATTCAGATAATCTTAGCGGAAGTTATCAAGATTATGCTGATGCAATATTGACCAAGCATTTTTTTAAAGCTAGTAGATGAATTTAATGGGTATGTCTAGTTGATTTATGAATATAATGATCGAACCTTTAAAAAACAATCCGGTAAAAATCAACAAATAGTTTCAACATTTTAAACATACCAATTGTAAAAGAATGGATATGTAGCGGATATACACGAGGCATAATGTTCAATGAATATAAAGATTTATTTAGTAAATATATGTTGTTTTAATGATCCATAAGGATTGCCTTGGTAAAGGACGATTGAGTTATAGTAAAAATGTGAGAAAAATCCCAAAAGCGAAACAATTTGGAACTTACCTAATTAGTGCAACAACTTAATTTCACTTTATTCTAATAGTCCTTGCAACAGATTTCAATGGTAAAATTTTAAAATAGAACCTAGTAAGAAACTATAGCTCAGTAGTGTATGAAATGTTTTATGTTGACTTAAATGCATAGGTTTAAAGTCTTTAAATGTATTACAATGATCTTGATTCTAACAGCTTTTTATAGTTTAGCTCTTCATAGATACCAGGATAAAAGAATGTGTACACCTGACGCGCATGTTGGTCTTCAAAAGACCCACCGGTTGGGCTCAAATCAAACAGGTTATAAAGGTCATATAAAGTACAAAATTGAGATCGAATACCCCGAAGAGATTATCAAAATACAGCTACGGTAATTTACATGGGGTCGAAAATCCTTATTTTTTTCGACAAATTCAAAGTTTTGTAAATACATGTAATAAATTAATAACTTTGACCATATCAATATTCATTCATGCCATCACTGTAGTGCTGACCACTAAGCTGGGCATATCATCGGCGAGGAAACCGCCACCAGCTGTGGTATCGACCAGTAGTTTAGAATAAACTCATCATAGATAAATATGAGAATATTCTTGTAGAACAATATCAGAACTTATAAATATTTTCATCATTCGTCACGAGATTTGAAATCCAAGAAATAATTATCTATTTTTAAAAACCAGGTTAAATCTCCCATTTTCTACTGATGAAAATGCCTGTAACAAGTCAGGAATATGACAGTTGTGATCCATTCGTTTCAGGCGGAAACCCGGTTGAAATAGAACAAAAGAATCGAAGCTCTTTGTTAGAGAAGGCGATAAATGCTTACTGTAATGTTAACTATACTAACAAAAATTTTAAAAGTTAATAGAAACAAATAAAATGAAAATTTTTTGCTCAATTACGAAGTATTTTATTTTAAAATCACCATTTGCATAAGTTTTCAATTATCTATTACATAGTTAAGCAGAACAATTAGATATCAAGTCGACGACATGGGTACCTATCAAGTTGGATGTAGAAAATGCATAACCTCCGATTTTAATTTTTTTTTTTTACCACGGACGGAGAACATATCAATCTATTAGTTCAGGTAACAATTGTATCGAAAAGAGAAAATCGAGTGCACCTTTTTATGTTAGGGCATGTTTGAGTTGAATATTGTCTTGAAAACGTATAAAGCAAGAGTATTTGATACATCACCTCGCTTCAGATTCTATCATTTTTATATATCAAGGCTACGGGTTGACTTTATAACATCAAAAATTCATATAGTCCGGCGGCTACAAGCATATTTCAGAGGAATTGTGCACATCCTGCTACAAGCATGAAATTTGGCATAGACATTCCTCAACTATTACTCTTTTAATTCAGATAGGGAGGCATTTGAAAAAAATGTCTAACTTCCGGTTAAATCCAAAATGGCGGACGTCATACTTGAATCAGCCTAATATCGAAGGCTAGTTTTTGAAAAGGTGTTATTATCATGCTACTAGGATAATATTTGGTACAAACCTTTGTTATGTACTACTTTTAGATATATTTTATAGATTAGATGTCTTCAAAAACCCTACTTCCGGTTAAAATCCATCATGGCGGACATTGTACTTAAATAAGCTTATTTTTTAGGGAGGGTAATTGAAATGAGTTTTAACGTATTGCTACTATCATTACATTGTGCATGAACCTTTCTTTATTGCTTCTGAAGGATACAATGTGTAAGACATATGTCTTAAAAACCCTTACTTCCGGTAATATCTAAAATGGTGGACATAGAAATATCAATTTAATATTCAAATATTCAACTTTTTTTAAAATGTAAAGAAAATGATTTTTTGTGTGCTGGTCATTAAACTTTTGGCTTTACGTTATCCCCAAAACCACTTATTCTATCATGTTGTAAATGTTTAAATATAAAGTTGACACTTCCGGTAAAAATATGACGACAATTTCAAAGATGACTCCTCAATCCATTTCTTCGATGTAGAGTTTTGGATAGATTGATTAAAACAAAAGAAAATCACTATAGTACTAAAACATATTTAAAATTACTACAATTTTCGGCCATATATAACGATTACCACGACATGCACACATCGCAGTGTGATCAATCATCATTCTTTATGTTAAAGTCACATCTTCAAATGCAATCAATGTCTCCCACATAATCTTTGTTCCCCTTTCAAGCAAAGAGAGAACCATATCACAACAGGTAAAGGCAAGGATAACAAAAGTGTGTCAGATCACTCATTGCCTAGTGCGTTTATAAGGCCATTGATAGATATTAATCCAAAGTCTTTTGCCCTCCCAAACACAATCCATAGTTCGTCTACCCCTATGTCACGGAAACGAAACAGTAGTGAAAGCATCATCATTAACGACTGTTCGAATCATGACTCGTTTAAGTTCGTGTTTCACTGCATCAGACACATGCACCATGATTCTAGTGTCTGCCTCTAAATGTGAACTTGGTGCTGAACTTGAAATACATCACGTGGTGGATAAGATAGAATATCCTGACCATTTGTTGCTATAACTACCATACGCATCCAAGACTTCATCCACTCGTATTACAGTTTCAAGGTATTTTATTAAGGTAAGGACATAATACCCAATCAGCATACTCGTTGGGCCGCAATTCACAATCGGAGAGCAGATTTCCCACATTTACAAAGACGATGGTATTGTTTCTCACATCCATAAATTCCAAAAACACATATTTTCTTGCCTTGTTAACCAAATCTGTTTCTTTTTTTCGATCTTACAACACAACCACGTATCGTTTTCAATGACATTAAATTTATCAAATCCATATGGTGATGTTGGCTGGTCAATCATCATTCTAAATGCTAAAGTCGCATCTTCAAAACTTCATTAATGTCACCAACGCAGTTCCTTTTCCAGCAAACGTGTTATCTTTTAATGCCTAGTGCATTTGAAAGGTCATGGATTGATATATATCTTATGCTTTTTCCCTTCCAAATGCAAACAAAATTTTGTTTTCCCCTATGTCACGGAATAGCGAAACAGCAATGACATCAGTATCGACTGTTCGAGTCATGACTCAGTTAAGTCTGTGTTTCACTGCATCAGACATATCGATCTTGATTCTAGTGTCAGTCTCTTCGTGTAAACATGGTGCTAAACTTGAAACATCATCAAGTGGTGGATAACACAGAATATCCTCAGCATTTGTTGCTACAACGAACTTGTACTCAAAATTGTATTGAGCAAGCTGCTGTGAATGAAAATTTAAAAGTTATTTCTTATTGTCGTCATCTCTCAGAAAACTTTGCAAATTTTGAGGATGTTTTTAACCTTGAATTCGTCTGTGTATTCCCCTTCCCCTAAATGTTGCTCTTGCTTCTTTTAGCAGCAAACTAATAGTATGGTCTATGTTTGCATCCGACACTACATCCACTGTTGTCACAGTTTCAAGGTGTTTCATAACGAGTATGATGATTGGGTATTATGTCCTTACCTTAATAAAATACCTTGAAACTGTAACAAGAGTGGATGAAGTCTTTGATGAGTATGGTAGTTGTAGCAACAAATGCTCAGGATATTCTATCTTATCCACCACGTGATGTATTTCAAGTGTAGCACCATGTTCACATAAAGAGACAGACACTAAAATCATGGTGCATGTGTCTGATGCAGTGAAACACGAACTTAAACGAGTCATGATTAACAGTCACTGATGATGCCGTCAATACTATTTCGCTATTCCGTGACATAGGGACAGACGAACTATGGATTGTGTTTGGGGAGGCAAAAATCTTTGGATTAATATCTATCAATGGCCTTTCAAATGCACTAGGCAATGAGTGATCACACACACTTATTTCTGACCTATACCTTTACCGGTTGTGATACGGTTCTCTCTTTGCTTGAAAAGGAAAAAAAGACTGCGTGAGAGACAATGATGGTATTTGAAGATGTGACTTTAACATAAAGAATGATGATTGATCAGCTTAAATCACCGGGGTTTCACTGTAAGATCGCACAAACTTACCAGATGGAGCTAACATGATTAACGAAGCAAGAAAATCGTTTTTTGCACAAAAGGAAAGGCTAATTATAAGTAAGGCTATTCCTACAACTTGGTTTAGTCTTTTCAAGCATGTTAAACTTGCAATATACTCATGCAGGTGTTTAGTGAGACGAGCTTGGGATTGGCTCTTATGCTACCTAGTCCAGGCACTAATGGATTGCGAAAGGGACAAAGAGGGTCCCTTTTAAAAAAACTCTTTCTGAGGCCTCATCATTTTTTCAGAAGCTTGTACATTGTGGATGTAAGAAAAATTGCCGCGGTCGTTTTTAATGTGGAAAATCGGGTCTCCCGTGCACTGCCATGTGTGCATGTGGTGGTGACTGTGAATAAACATGTATTCTTGAGTAGTAACTTTAAGTATGTTTTAGTACTTTTATTTAGTGATTTTATTTTGTTTTAATCAATCTATCCAAAACCCTACATCGAAGATATGGATTGAGGAGTCATCTTTGAAATTGTCGTCATATTTTTACCGGAAGTGTCAACTTTATGTTTAAACATTTACGACATGATAGAATAAGTGGTTTTGGGGATAACTTAAAGCCAAAAGTTTAATGACCAGCACACAAAAAATCATTTTCTATACATTTTAAAAAAAGTTGAATATTTGTATAATAAATTGATATTTCTATGTCCGCCATTTTGGATTATTCCGGAAGTAAGGGTTTTTAAGACATTTGTCTTATACATTGTATCCACCAGACCAGAAGCACCAAAGAAAGGTTCCTGCCCAATGTAATGATAGTAGCAATACGTTAAAACACATTTCAATTACCCTCCCTAAAAAATAAGCTTATTTAAGTACAATATTCGCCATGTTGGATTTTAACCGGAAGTAGGGTTTCTAAAGACATCTCATCTATTTAATTTATTTAAAAGTAGTAAGAAACAAAGATTTGTACCAAATATTATGATAGTAGCATGATAATAACACATTTTTACACACTAGCCTTCGATATTAGGCTGATTCAAGTATGACGTCCGCCATTTTAGATTTTACCGGAAGTGAGACATTTTTTTCAAATGCCTCCCTATCTGAAATAAAAGAGTAATAGTTGAGAAAGGTCTATGCCAAATTTCATGCTTGTAGCAGGATGTGCACAATTTTCCACAAAGCCGCCGTACTAATAGTATTAAGGTTCATCATAACAAATGGACAAATATGGCCGTATTTTCACCTAAAAAACTACTCTGTGTACAGACTTACCTGTGCTATTTGGAAAGTTTTACTGCCTAGCATCCACTAGATATATAAAAGTTAAATGCATTTTGTGTTAAAGAAAGATAAAATCTTTGTTGGTTTTTGATGGGCATTTTTTTTTTCATTTCTGCAGAAGGTGTAAAAATAAACAAACACCTGAATTTCTTTGATACTGTCCACTCACTGACTCAGATAAACTCTTTAACTCACCTATAGTTGTGATGATACCTGTTGTCCAAGTTAATAAGGACAATCAAAACAATGCAAACCAGTTTTTTACCTGAGGGAGCATCTCATAGTTGTACCACAACTTAGCCAATTTTGCATGAAGGAAAAAAAATGCCCATCAAAATCCAAAAGAGATTTATCTTTCTGAAACACAAAATGCATTTAACTTTATTATATCTAGTGGATGCCAGGCATTAAAACCTTTCCAACTTCACAGGTAAGTCTGTACTAAGAGTAATTTTTGGCTTGTAAATACTGCCATATTTGTCCGTTTGTTATGATGAACCTTAAAAGTCTTTTAAATTGGATTTTAAAAATGCATATCTTCGAAAAAAAAAATAATTTTGTGTGTGTGATAATTAGGGTTTATAGTCTTCAACCACAGAAAATTTTTAGTCTGCCCTTCCACGAAATATTTAATTAGAATTTTTTTAAATGTTTATGAATTTTCGAAAATTCCACCTGACAACCGATCAGACAATAGTTTTAAGTTGACTTAATGCAGACAAGAACATTAACTGATGTTCATTAGCTAGTATATACATTTGTCTTTTAAAATACAAATGACATATAAGGATCGTAATGGTGCTATGTAGATAAATGTATCGGTTTTCAAGAGCTAAATTGGCAGCGCGTCATCCCTACAATGGCTTCCATTTCTACGATCGTAAAAATGAACTTGCGTAATGGGGAGATAATTTTGACGAAGTAGAATCCTGACTGGTTTGATTGGTTTGCGCTTTTGATTTTGCCATTTGATTAGGGACTTTTAGTTTTGAATTTTCCTCGGAGTTCCGTAATTTTGTGATTTCACTTTTCACCAATCAACTTGTTCAAATCGAGGATTTTAGAAGAAGAAAAAATTATATACCAATATTTACTTATACTTATCGATTCCTTTTCACCAGAAGAAAGTTGTACTTTTTACTATTTTTGTTATTTCTTTTCAGATTAATCATTTTGAGTGTGTTCACATTTCTTGCAAACTTTTATGAGTCTTATGTAGACGAAACGCGCATTTGGCGTATCAAATAAGCCTTGTACCTTTGATAACTATTATATATCATCTACTTGAATGATAGCAAAACAGACGACTAGCTTACGCAAAAATGTCTACATGTATTTTATCCGTTGTGATAGATCAAAATCAAAGTAAATTAAAAAGTAAAATTTGTTTAAGTAGATATAAAGTTCTATTTAGTTCAAAGCAACTATATGTACATGATTTATTTGTTTTACAGTTTGATTTAGGTCAAATATCAACAAAAATAGATAATACAATCAATTATCTCATTACTAACACAATTCTATATTCTATATAAGATTCTTGTAATTGTTATAAAATACATCAAATGATATAGTTACAAATCTGATCTTGAATGTATCAAAATTTTTAGAAATTTACCTGTGACGTCACTTTTGTGGCTTTGATCTAGTCATGTGAAAGACAGTGGTTCTGTTGTGCTGTTTTTTGTGTGCTGTCTTAGGTTGTTTTACGTGTTCGTTTTTATTTTGTGGTGAGCATGTCAAAATGTATTATTGTATTGTTTATTTGTGTATTTCTCTCTCCTGAATGTTCTTGCATTAATTTGTACTGTATTCCTGTCATGCAATGTCATTTTAGTGTTATATTTAACATTGCCATAAAAGCGCGAAGTTTGGCTAGCCACAAAACCAGGTTTAACCACCATTTTTTCGTTGAATGTCCTGTACCAAATTAGGAAAATGACAGTTGTTATCTTATAGTTCGTTTCTGTGTGTGTTGCATTGTCGTTTGTTTTTTTGTTGCACTTCAGTTTTTCTGTTGTTTCGTTGTTTCGTTGTTTTCCTCTTATATTTGATGTGTTTCCGTCGGTTTTAGGTGTCAGACTACCAATTTAAAATCCCTATCTGTTCAACCAATTTTCACAGCTTTCTAAATATTTTGCCTTAAGTTTAACTTCAAAGAAACCAGGTATATCCTGAATTGTACATGTATCACCTTTCTACACGCCAATTTTCAACCTACCTTTAAAGCCTTATAAGAAAAATCTGACCTTCGAAACAGAGGTTCTCCAAAAATAACCCCTGGTTTTGGGGAAATCTTAAATTAGTATACTATGGAGTGCATTAATCCTGAATTTTTAATGCTAACTCATAGACAAGTAAATTTTGGCTCAAAATGGTCGAAATATAATTCTCTTTTACCAAAAGTTTCATTTCTGCAAAATTGTTGGTTAGTTTAAGTAAACAATGACATCAAACGCACTATTTTGTGTCATACTTTCTGAATTAGAGTAAGTAGTTGGTGGTCTGACACCTAAAGTTTGGAATCCGGATTTGTTTCCTCTCAATCGATTTATGACTTTCGAACAGCGGTATACTACTGTTGCCTTTGTTTATCTGGTATGATTAGTTGTTGGAAAGGATAAAAGAAAAACGAAATCCATCCCATGAAGATATCTAATATTTTAAAGATATGCATATCATTGTACAGAAATTAAGAAAATTCCAACAGGTCATAGTGTAGATAAACTTGTTCAATGAGGCAAATAAAAAAGTATGCCATCTTTTCAATTTAAGCTTTTGACTTCATAAAAAGAAGTGTAAATGGGCTGCTAAACGAATATTCAGGAGTCAAACATCAGAATCAAGATCACAGGTTGATTTTATATGATTTACATCTTTCATTTGTGATTGACGTCTAAAAGTCTTTTTATATGTCTTTTTGTGCTGTTGTCTCATTAACTCTTTATATTACACATTAAGTTTTGTCTCTTGTGGGTTACTCCATGCTCCCTTATTTAAAAACATTTATTTTACATTTCAGACAAATCATACTAGAAGAGAACGGGTATGTAGTAGATATTAACGAGGCAAAAACACCCATAGAATACAATGAAATAATCCATTAGTATACCAATATCGTCTTATTGATCTATAGATATTACCTTAGTCATGGAAGATTGAGTTATAGCGAACATTTTAAAAAGATCCGAAAAGCGAAACAAACTTGTTATGCAACAAATTAATTTGACTCTGTTCCAACTATCGTTGCATCAGCTTTAAATAGTAAAATCTAAAAATAGAACCTTATAAAAACCCATAGTATTGACAATAGGTTTTATGCTGATTTAAATCAAACCGTTTAAAATATTTATATAGGTGTTGTAATCGATTGTCACGTACTTGCTTCTTGTCAACTGACATTTAATTCGTACGTAGTATGCCTAATTCGAATAGAACCCATGTGTAAGACACAAAAAAGGGACGAATGATACCAGAAGGACAGTGCAACTCATATAGATCGAAATTAAACTGACAACGCCATGGGTGAAAAAGAAAAAGACAAACAGACAAATAATAGTACACAAGACACAACATAGAAAATTAAAGACTTAGCAACACGAACCCCACCAAAAACTGGGGATGATCGCAGGTGCTCCGGAAGGGTAGGCAGATCCTGCTCCACATGTGACACCCGTCACACAAGCTATGGATGGTGACCTAATTTGTTCCTAGTATGTATGTTTGGTTCCTGTCTCATAAACATAAATCCAATGTCTCCTTTAAATATATGAACTGTGTGTGATTGGTGACTTATATTATATAATGTTATATATAATCAAAATATTTGAAATGATAATTTTATAAATGAGGCATGTTGTCAAAAATAGTATTATAATAAATATTAATAATCTTTATTTTTTTCTTTCAATACTACATTTTTTGTTTTGTTTTATGTCTATCGTTTTGTTATTTATATGTTTGTTTGGTTGGGTTTTTTGTTGTTTTTTTTTTATTATTTATTTAGTAACAATCCTATTGTTTGGATTTTAAACTAATAACATTCTTATTCTTATTACTTTTATTTAAATTGCTTTAAACATATGAATTGTCTCGTATAATGAATAACTTCTTTCTTTCTTCCTAAGAAGTTCTTCTTTGAAGCAAGTCTAAAGGAACAATAAACTGATCTTAGATAGCAGGATTGACATTTTGTATTTGCCCCAGACGCACGTTTCGTCTACAAAAGACTAATTAGTGACGCTCGAATCAAAAAAAGATAAACAAGTCGGCAAGAAGAGGGGCACAGTTGATAATCATGGAAATGCCGATTGTTCGTTGAAAAACGCGTCCTCAAAACGTAATAAATATGTTGTAAATCAAGAA
This sequence comes from Mytilus galloprovincialis, assembly GCF_965363235.1. Classification (NCBI taxonomy): domain Eukaryota; kingdom Metazoa; phylum Mollusca; class Bivalvia; order Mytilida; family Mytilidae; genus Mytilus; species Mytilus galloprovincialis. The sequence continues at coordinate 126,449,825 of NC_134838.1, read as the reverse complement.
ATCAAGCATCTTGACAATGTCAGTTTCAAAGAATTGTTTCTTTTAAACAGAGCGATTTTTGACAAAGTAGGATTTACTCCTCCCTAAGACAAGATAAATGTATCTACGTTGGACTTTTTTATGAAACAAAACAGGACCAACTCTTTATTTTTTTCATTTTCCTTTTCATACTATTTCTGGGTTCTGACAATCGAAGATATCCAGTTACACGGTTCATGCTAGCGACAAACATAAATATATATCATCACTTAAAAAAAACAATTGCAAAAGGAATTTAGGGAAATGTAAGTGAAAGTAATCTAAATTATGTCGATTCAATATTGACCAAACATTTTTTTTATATCTCATAGATAAAATGTTTAAACTAAACAAATAATGGATATGATGATTGAACCGTTGAAAGGGATCTACGGCTACTAAAAACAACAAATATTTAACAATTTAGACAAATGCAACGCGGCGAAAATACACGAGACAAAACGTCCATGGAATGTAAAAAAAAAAGTAATCAGGTAGTAAATGAATGGCATCTTAATAATTTATAAATATTATCTTAGTGAAGGAAGATTGAGTCAATATAGTGAAAATGTGAGCAAAACCCCAAAAACGAATTAAACTAACCTTATAAATGCAACACGTCATTTCTTGAATCATGTCTTTCACCGGAAAAGATAGTCAATTTCGCACGCCTTTATATAGCAACTTACAACTTTGTACTTGTTTGGCTTTATATATATTTTGATATGAGCGTCACTGATGAGTCTTATGTAGACGAAACGCGCGTCTGGCGTACTAAATTATAATCCTGGTACCTTTGATAACTATTTACACCACTGGGTAGATGCCACTGCTGGTGGACGTTTCGTCCCCGAGGGTATCACCAGCCCAGTAGTCAACACTTCGGTGTTGACATGAATATCAATAATGTGGTCATTTTTATAAATTTCCTGTTTACCAAACTTTGGAATTTTCGAAAAAAATAAGGATTTTCTTATTCCAGGCATAGATTACCTTGGCCGTATTTGGCACAACTTTTTGGAGTTTTGGATCCTCAATGCTCTTCAACTTTGTACTTGTTTGGCTTTATAGATATTTTGATATGAGCGTCACTGATGAGTCTTATGTAGACGAAACGCGCGTCTGGCGTACTAAATTATAATCCTGGTACCTTTGATAACTATTTAAACCACTGGGTAGATGCCATTGCTGGTGGACGTTTCGTCCCCGAGGGTATCACCAGCCCAGTAGTCAACACTTCGGTGTTGACATGAATATCAATAATGTGGTCATTTTTATAAATTTCCTGTTTACCAAACATTGAAATTTTCGAAAAAATAAGGATTTTCTTATTCCAGGCATAGATTACCTTGGCCGTATTTGGCACAACTTTTTGGAGTTTTGGATCCTCAATGCTCTTCAACTTTGTACTTGTTTGGCTTTATAGATATTTTGATATGAGCGTCACTGATGAGTCTTATGTAGACGAAACGCGCGTCTGGCGTACTAAATTATAATCCTGGTACCTTTGATAACTATTTAAACCACTGGGTAGATGCCACTGCTGGTGGACGTTTCGTCCCCGAGGGTATCACCAGCCCAGTAGTCAACACTTCGGTGTTGACATGAATATCAATAATGTGGTCATTTTTATAAATTTCCTGTTTACCAAACTTTGAAATTTTCGATAAAAAAAGGATTTTCTTATTCCAGGCATAGATTACCTTGGCCGTATTTGGCACAACTTTTTGAAGTTTTGGATCCTCAATGCTCTTCAACTTTGTACTTGTTTGGCTTTATAGATATTTTGATATGAGCGTCACTGATGAGTCTTATGTAGACGAAACGCGCGTCTGGCGTACTAAATTATAATCCTGGTACCTTTGATAACTATTTACACCACTGGGTAGATGCCACTGCTGGTGGACGTTTCGTTCCCAAGGGTATCACCAGCCCAGTAGTCAACACTTCGGTGTTGACATGAATATCAATAATGTGGTCATTTTTATAAATTTCCTGTTTACCAAACTTTGAAATTTTCGAAAAAATAAGGATTTTCTTATTCCAGGCATAGATTACCTTGGCCGTATTTGGCACAACTTTTTGGAGTTTTGGATCCTCAATGCTCTTCAACTTTGTACTTGTTTGGCTTTATAGATATTTTGATATGAGCGTCACTAATGAGTCTTATGTAGACGAAACGCGCGTCTGGCGTACTAAATTATAATCCTGGTACCTTTGATAACTATTTACCAGATAGAAGGCGGGTCTTTATCCTTGCTCTTTTTTTTTTTAAAGTTTCCAGCACTTTTAGAATCGTCATTCAGTAGGGTAGTATAAAACTAATTTATAGTTTCCGTAAGTACTTAATCTTAATTCCCGTAAGACTGAGGGAGTGTGGCCATCTTATTAGATTTTAAATTCCCAAATATTTTGTGCAGTATGTAATAAAACTTTTTCACCCGTTTGCTCAACATGTGTTGGAAGTGAAGATGCCTACATTTTGGTCACGCGTTGATGGAAGACAAAATAACTACCGCATTTTTCCAACATCTTACAATGCTAACATTTAAAAATAGGACCTAAAAAGAAATATAGCTCAATATTGTACACTCAATTTTATGGCAATCGGTTTAAAATCTGTATATCCGTAAAGAACCTTTTAATAACTAAACTTGTGATAGATAGCCGGATGAAAATATTGTGTACACCAGACAAGCGTTTCGTCTAAAAAAGAAACATACGTGACGATTGAATCAAAACGTTAAAAGGCCAAATAAAGTACGAATTTGAAGAACATTCAAGACTCAAATATTTTGCCAATACCTACGGTAATTTATTCTCAATATTAAGAATAATTCAAAGTTTTATTGCATTTATAGTTTTCTATGTTGTGTTTTGTGTATTATTGTTTGTCTGTTGGTCTTATTTAGCCATGGTGTTGTCAGTTTGTTTTCGACTAATGACTCTAGTCACGGGTGCCATTCGGTTTAGCGAGAGAAATTATCGTGAAAGAATATCTAACGGCGGTCAAGTATTGAGAGACGATCGTGAAAGCTCTGGTAACGGATCGTGAAAGACATTTAATGTAAATTCTAGTTCAGAATCTTTGAAAACATCGTTTAATTTTCAAAACGCGGAACAAATCCGAACAAAAAGATATGTCTGTCAAAATGGTTTAACTTCCTCAAAAATAACTGTGAAATAAGGTAAAGAAAATATGCAGTACTTTATGAAAAAACACAAAAGGCGCAATGCATGTCTAAGAAATTAATTACAAATAACACGCTTTTTGTACCTATAATGGTCATATTTCAGTTTATCATGATATATTTGAAATTTAATCTTTGGTGTATCTGATAGTACAGTAAAAGGAGAAGGTTCAGTAAGACCCCTTTTTGGCCCCAAAATATAGCAGTTTTACAAAATTGTGAAAATGTAATCTTTTAGCTATTTACTGGAAAGTAAAATGCTTCTGCTACATAAATATGGGTTGTTTTTGACAATACAATGCACATATATCGGGTACTAGCATCATTAAGTATTGCTAAATTACTGAAATCTTCACAATTTTAGCATTTTAGTTAAATTTTAGACGGTTTCCGTCTTAAATGAAAGTGGCCGCATTCGTGTTCATTCATAATGTTGAAATATAAGTTGTATTTGATGATAATACATAACATAAATAAAGGTTGAGGATGAACACGGATCCGGCCACTTTCGTTTTTGACAAAAACCATCTGAAAAGTGACATTTTTTGGCATATTTGATAGATTTTTCATATTTAAGCTTGAATCGGAGCGTTTTTAATGACTAAATCAGTTAAAATCTTTCACGTAAACTAATTGAATCAATTGAAATAGACACTTAAGTGTTTAAAAAGTGTCCAAAATCTTTCATTAGATGAACCTGAAATTTGAGGCCAAAATCGGCCCTTACCGGACCTACTCCTTAAAGTATGTTCTTCCCTTATAAGCATTAACTTGTATATGAAAACCTTGCATTTGTTGAATTTCCATCAAACTTGATCGTGAAAGATCAGGCAACGCATTATTTTTATCGTGAAAGATAATGCGTGATCAGTACTAGTAATCAGAAATCAGTATTTCTTTTACCATTTGATAAACCTGCAACTGGTTGAAGCCTGTAACTATTTTGATAAGGATGAACATTAAAGCTATTGGTTTTTTTTATTCAACACTTTACCTCGAAAGTTTAAAAAACAGCACCTAAAAACGTGTCTAAATAAGTGTGAAAGATTCAGCTCTGAGAATCGGTCAAGTGCAATTCAGAAAGACCGACACTATTTGGCCAATAATATAGATATGCAACGTTTAAACCAAAATGATATCCATCAAACAAAAAATTACAGCAAAACAGCATCTTTCATGAGTAAGTTGAGATTGAACGATAACCAACATTTTGTGCAACAGTACTTTCTTAAGTTCTGTATACACAACGCAGATGTGGATTGATTTAACTATATACTACAGACTATAGAATACCAGATCGCAAATGCTGCAATGTCTCGTCTTCTTTACACATGATTGTATATTTGTTGAACGTCTATAATATCAAGGGTTTTCCTGGAAGTGTCAAATGCGCTTAAGATTGTCAATGGTTCATAAAAAGAGTTCAAGGTTAGATGAACCATGCCATACAGATCTCTACAAATATTCCGTACACCAAATAAATGTGTTCCGATCCTTACAGTGCCTTAGAAACTGACAAATGTAAACGTTATGCTTGGCCAATTAATTCGGAACATAAGGTCAAAAGTATATGAACCCTGACCGACAGCCAGACATGGACATCTTACTATCATTCAATATATCAAATACAATTGACGTCATCATGGTCATATATGAAACATGCAGACAGACATGTACACCATACACGAACTACCTTGGCGCTATAGCATACAGGTATATATCCAAAAGCTAAACAACATAAAACAAACATTGCCGAATGATGAATGAAAATGAGTTCGATGTTATTTAAAACCTTACAGAAGTCGAAAATCTACACCTTACAATCATAACAACAGACATTTATCCTTTTTGAATTTTCCTCGGAGTTCAGAGTTTTTGTGATTTTACTTATCCTAAAGCTTAACGAATCCGCGATACGGACTTGACCACAACAATGAATCTACATCCATGAAATGAGGCAAATTCGGGGTCCGGTGAATCCTGTCTGACGGACATGTAGTTTATAGGATCCAATATACAAAATGTGGGTATCCTATAACTCGTGATAAGTGAGTACTTCACATGACAATAACAAGCTTCATTCTACAATCATCCAACTATTTTACATTTCATTTTCTTAAAATATTAGTACTTTGAAATGCTTAAACCTATTGAGGATGTTGACCTATCTAGCTTTTTTCAATACCAATAACAAATATTAATTATGATATAATTGAAGAATAATTTGAACGTTTTCGTAGCATCAGATCTTTCACGATCCTTTTCACGATCTTCAAAAATGCGGTACGTGATCTTTCACGATCCGAAAAATCAATTTTTGTGTAAATAGTTCTTTATTTACCAAGTTTCAGATTATGTTTATACAACATAACTATGAGAACTATTTGATTAATTCAAATAGAGTGCCCTTATTCGGATAAAAGTAGTTTTTCTAGTCGAATTTGTGAAAAAATCATGTTTGTTTACATTTTTTATGTCATTGAAATGTCGAGAAGCAATCTGCCTTTTGTTGTTTTGTAATAACTATGCACTTTTAAAACTGGATATTCTCACATACTGATCATAATGTTGAACCATTTTGACAGACAGTTTTATTTTGTCATTAATTTGTCTGTGCAATTAATTAAATTAGAATATTTATTGACCTTTCATATGTCTTCTCGATTAAATGTCTTTCACGATCCGTTACCAGAACTTTCACGATCGTCTCTCAATACTTGACCGCCGTTAGATATTCCTTCACGATCATTTCTCTCGTTAAACCGAATGACACCCGTGCTAGTATCTTTCGCCTCTCTTTTAATATATAATTATGACCATATCAATGATTATTCATGTCAACAAAGAAGTAATAACTACTGGGTCGATGATACCCTCGGGAGGAAACCTCCGCCCAGTTATGGAAAATAAACTACTAGTATTGGTAATTGCCGTACGTTGTCCTAATTGTCTCGTATAAAGCAGATTTTTACCGCTAAATTGAATTTGTAAATTTAGTTATTTTGTTTAATCATTGATAAGCGAACAAATAAATCGTCTAAGTAGATATGAAGTTGTTCTATGATAAGTGTTTAAAAAGGATAATTGAAAAAACAAAATTCATAGATACTATCGTTTCAATTGAAGCTTTAGATTTTTTTAACAAGAAATGAAAGATGACCTTGTAAACGTATAATCAGAATTAAAACATCAGATTACATGTTTATTTTATATGATTTACATCTTCCATTTGTGATTGACTCAACGTCTTTTCATTTGTGGTTTTTGGGGTTGTTGTCTCATTAATTCTGTATAATACATCATTGGTTTAGTCTCTTTGTGGTTTATACCATGATCCCTTGTTTATAAAAACAAGAGTGCACACGCTGAAATGTCTCGCCTTCTATACTAACAATTGATATTATGTTGATAGTCCTAAGTATAAAGCTAAGCTTTATTACAACTGTCACATAAACTTAACATTAACCAAGATAACTATAAAAAGATCAATGAACCTTGAAAATGAGGTCAAGGTCAGATGAACCATGCCAGGCAGACATCTACAGCTAACAATGCTTCTATACAACATATATAGTTGACCCATTACTTAGTTTAAGAAAAATAGACCAAAACACAAAAACTTAACACTGTGCAATGAACCGTGAAAATGAGGTCACGGTCAAATAAAGCCTGCGCGACTGACATAAAGATCATAAAATATTTCCATACACCAAATATAGTTGACCTATGGCATATAGTATTAGATAAAAAGACCAAAACTCAAAAACTTAACTTTGACCACTGAACCTAAAAATGAGGTCAAGGTCACATGACATCTGCCCGCTAGACATGTACACCTTACAATCATTCCATACAACAAATATAGTAGACCTATTGCATATAGTATGAGAAAAACAAACCAAAACACAAAAATTTAACTATAACCACTGAACCATGAAAATGAGGTCAAGGACAGATGACTGCCAGTTGGACATGTACACCTTACAGTCCTTCCATACACCGAATATACTAGCCCTATTGCTTATAGTATCTGAGATATGGACTTGACCACCAAAACTTAACCTTGTTCACTGATCCATGAAATGAGGTCGAGGTCAAGTGAAAACTGTCTGACAGACATAAGGACCTTGCAAGGTACGCACATATCAAATATAGTTATCCTATTACTTATAATAAGAGAGAATTTGAACTTTTTTTCAAGTGGTCACTGAACCATAAAAATGAGGTCAAGGACATTGGACATGTGACTGATGGAAACTTCGTAACATGAAGCATCTATATACAAAGTATGAAGCATCCAGGTCTTCCACCTTCTAAAATATAAAGCTTTTAAGAAGTGAGCCGCCGCCGCCGGATCACTATCCCTATGTCGAGCTTTCTGCAACAATAGTTGCAGGCTCGACAAAAATATATTACCAAAAACTTTCAGATCCGCACTATTGAACCGTATATATTCTGGTCTGTAATGAGAACATTTTCCAGTGCATCCCGTCTATTTGCTTGGGCTTATGTGTTTTACCTCAAATATTATAAATTGTCTCCAGAGGGTTTATGGAGTTCTCCTTCTTATCATACATTTTTTAATGGAAGATAGTTTAAAAGGTCTGGCTAAATAACGATTTATTTTTATTTGGCTTGAAAAAAAATTGTTCCCTTTCTAGAATGTTTTTGGTGTACTTCAAAATTAACATGTGGGTACACACGTCTGGCTTGTGTTTAAAACCCGTCCTCAATTCACATATTCCTGTTAGCAAAAATCCCTACTCATTCATATTTTTCAATGTAACATCAAAATTATTTATTTATTTTCTAAACTATCCTCAATAAAATATATGTATTATTTAGATGTTAACCACATGGGATCATTCATATTTTTAGAGTAAAAGATCAGTACACAGAAATCTAACCAGAAACAATTCCACCTGGTTAATTAACTGAATTCAGGTTAAAAAAAAAAGCAGAAAGAAATGAAAAATGTTTAATCACTTTAATAAGAAATTACATGTTTGGACTGCTAACACTATAGTATGATTGTTTCACAGATTGAAGATCCAAGTCCAAATCAGACAAATAAAAGTTACCTTAATGATGAATGGTCTTAAATTGGTTTGCATCTGATTGACGCAGGATGAACTTGAGGTAAATCTTACACAACAAATACACTGATTGGTAGCTGTTTTAAGTCAAGAAGCAAACATTATATAAATGTAAAATAACGATACCCTGATTATGACTTTGAAACCAACAACAAACTATGGTATGTAGTCTGAAGGTAAGAATACATATCCTTTCACAATAACAATAAACAATTGATAACCCATTTCATATCATAACTTTGATAAATAACATAATCACAATGTTTAACATGACAATATGCAAAAGTTTCAAAGTCAATGAACCATAAATTAGGGGGATGGGTCAAATAATCTTCATGAAAATGAGAGTTAACAAGCTTATACAACAGCATACAGAATATAATTGACTTACCATTAGTGTTAGTGGTTCATCTTAACTAACCTCATCACAAACTTTAACACTTGTTAACTGATACACATTTAAAAAGCATGCCTTAGTCCTCCTATTGTTACTTTCCTCATAAATGAGTTGAAAAATTGCATTTTTTATAGAATAGCAGCCATTTTCCAAATATTTTTGAGATTCTAAAATTGACAGTCAAGCAATCACTAGGCCTGCTTCTGCAGGTACATATGATCTGAAAGACAAGATCTACAAAAAGGTCAGCATAGATGAAATATTCTGTTGTCTTCTTATATGCATTATCGCCCCTTAATGACAAGTTTTACCCTTCTTTCTGTTTTAGGCAAAAACTATAGAAGGTAGAGTAAAACTGTAAACAGTAAAAATTATCATCAATACAAGATCAACATGGAAGATATTTTAGTCATGCCTTACATTCTAGTCTACAATGTTGGAGAGTCTCCATTGATGAGGATGCACATAGACCTAGATGAGCAACACAGGCTCTTTAGAGTCTTCGGTGCAATATGGTTGAGTTCAGTAAATTGAATCGTAAAACAATATGATTGTAAATTTCCTTGAGGAAGCTAGTCTGTAGTATTTGTCCCTATACAAAATATATTTTACAATGCTTTAAAACCAGATCTTCTTGATACCTTTCATACTATGTATAAAAGCTTAACAACTTTCAAAATCATATTTTCAAGAATTTATTAAAATATTAATGTATAACAAATGTAAATGACTACATATAAAGAGACGGTTCAATGAAGTTTCTGGGCTTGTAATCTGGATGACAGTTCATCAAACAATGTGTTCAGCTGTGATGGATTGACGAAGAAGTGGGAGAACAATCTTCTTTCCTTACATAACAAGGTATCATGTCTTAAAGTCTGAAAAAAAAAAATTATATCAATGACATATAAAAATATGGCAGTAGATAAATATGATATGTTCATGTTCATACTTCTTTTTTGTACAAGGAAAAGATATATATGTTGGCTGTTTATAGGCACTGTTTTAAAGGAATAGACAACTTCGAGTTCGATGCATTTCTGTCAAAAACTTTGGTTTTAGTGAACATCAGTCATGCATTTAGGGGCATCGTCACCTCCGTTCCAATGTTGAGCGAGTGGTTAGAAAACTACATTGCTTTATTGCACAAATTATTTCGCAAATTAAATTCTAATAATTAATAAACTGTTATCACAGAGATATGTCTCGCCTTTTTGTAATTTTGATTATAAATGCAAATGTTGAAATCCAAATAGCAATACTCTAACATCTTACACAAGTTATGCAAATATTCAAAGTCAATGAACCATGACTGACTTATATGGCTAAACAATCTCCATGTAAATGAAATGTGCCAATGCTAATACAACTGCATACCAAATACCATTGACTTATTATAAGTCGTTCCTAAATCTAAATACAAACATGAACTTGTAAACTCGTTCCCAAATCTAAATACAAACAATAACTTGTAAACTATGTAAACGTTTCAAAGTCAATGAACCATGAAGAGGCGGTGGGGCTATATAATCTCAATGGAAACAATACTTGCAAATGCCAATAAATTTGAATACCAAATATCATTGACTTAACATAAGCAGTTCATCTTAAACTGATCTAATCACAAACTAATACATGTAAACTAAGATAAATTTCAAAGTCATTAAATAGTGACTGAGGGGCAAGACCAAATATTCTCCATGAAAATGAGATGTGCCAAAGCTTATACAACTAAATACCAATAATCATTGGCCTACCACTAATGGTTCCCCTTGAACTGGCCTAATCACAAACTAATACATGATAAGTTATCATAACTTAGAAAAATGTTCAAAGTTAATAGACCATGACTAAGGGGGCGGAGCCAAATTATCTCCATGGAAACAAGATATGCTTATACAACTGCATACCAAATATCATTGACCTACCACTTGTGGTTCCCCATAAACTGACCTAATCACAAACTAATACATTTAAAATAAGCAAAAGTTTCGAAGTCAATAGACCATGACTGAGGGGGCAGGGCCAAATAATCTCCAGGGAAATAAAATGTGCCAGTGCTTATACAACTGCATAGCAAATATGATTGACCTACCACTTGCTGTTCACCATAAACTACACCTAATCACAAACTAATACATTGTTGACGCCATCGGCCTTGGCGGCGGAAACAGTATACCTATGTCTCGCTTTTTTACTCCGTCAAGGCGAGACAAAAATCAACACTGCTGTCATAAGGGGATTGAGATTAAGTACTTACAAAACAAACTTTATTTCTCGTTTATCCTGCACAATGAGGATCACTAAGACGCTTGATGAACGGTAATAGTGCAGGGATACAGGCCATCCCCTCTATCTGGTAAATGACGTCATAAAGGCGTGCATAATTGACGAGTTTTTTCTGGTGATGGATGAACTCGAAAGTGGTCCATTGCTAACTTTGTAATTGTAAGAAGAAATATCAAATTCATACTTTTTTAGTGGCCAAATGATTCAGGTGTTTTATACAAAACATTGACTTTACCATTTCTATAATTGAAAATCTCCCCACACCCCATCCCCTCATCCCCTTGGATCAGCTACTGTTATATACCAAATTGGTTAATGACGTAAAATTTATTCAAACTTGTACATAAACAATCTACCTGTTTCCTTTTCTCTAGGTCTTTCACCACTTCCTTTATAGATTGTTCTAACTTCCTCAACATTTCCTCTAGTTGTGTCATAGATTCCATCAGCTGTCTGGGTGTCATGCATGGCTGACCACTGGTGGTACTAGAGCCAGAGTATACGACCTGCTCACTCATCTGTAAACTCTTTTCTCTGTAAAAGTGCATACAAGAAGTGTAGAAAATGTCTGTTTGGGATATGATATATGGTTCAAGTTCTAATAATAATTTAATGGTTTTCAATGACTTTTTATATTGATTTTTTTTTTCAAATGTAATTTCTCAATATAAACCAGAAACTTATTTTGGTCTCCATTTACAAAGAAATATGTATTTTGCTGTGAATCGCCCCCAAAAATATTAGTTTCAAAATTCCTTTTAGAAGACTCGCAACTGTTTTAAGTGAGAAAGATTTTGAAGTCATCTATGCTTCCTGGGAAATTGCAGCTATTAAATTTGAACTACCTTTCATGGATATGGCAAAGTCCATGTTTTGGTTTGGAAACAACACAAATCATTAAAACCTAGAAATTAAATTGTTGAGAATAATGGCATCATGTACGATGAATTAATTAAAATCTAATCATTAAGTTCAGCTTCACTTCCATTAAAAGGTAATTACAACCTCTGGTTTGTGTTATATCTCTTCTTTTTTAACTGCATCACACTTTCAAATAAGTTTCTTATTTTTCGGGAAGTATTTTTTTCAAAATAATACAAAACAGTAGTTTGCAGTAGTGCCTTATTGCCTTATTAGAGGTTAATCAAACTATCAGCAAGCATAATAATCTTACAACTGTTTCAATTTGTCCTCTTGTTTTTCTTCCAATGCTATTCTATTTATCTTCATTGATGAACATTTCTGTCTGAGTTTATCTGCTCCCTGTACAAGACTGTTAAAGGTTAAAAATAGATGCTTCTTATCCTCTCTATCTTCAGAACCTAGAATATAACCAGTTTACAATAAAACAATAAGATATCACACAGATCTTATGACATTTGTAAACTTGGGTATGTACGGTCATGAAGTTTGCCTAATCTGAAACTAGAGGCTCTAAAGAGCCTGTGTCGCTCACCTTGGTCTATGTGCATATTAAACAAAGGACACAAATGGATTCATGACAAAATTGTATTTTGGTGATGGTGATGTGTTTGAAGTTCTTACTTTACTGAACGATTTTGCTTCTTACAATTATATCTATAATGAACTTTGCCCATTAGTAACAGAGAACTATATTTGGTAAAAATTTACATATATTTACCAAATTAATGAAAATTGTTAAAAATTGACTATAAAGGGCAATAACTCCTGAAGGGGTCAATTGACCATTTAGGTCATGTTGACTTATTTGTAGATCTTACTTTGCTGAACATTATTGCTGTTTACAGTTTATCGCTATCTATAATAGTATTCAAGATAACCAAAAACGGCAAAATTTCTTTAAAAATTACCAATTGGAGGGCAGCAACCCAACAACCAGTTGTCCAATTCATCTGAAAAATTCAGGGCAGATAGATATTGACTTGATTAACAATTTAACTTCTTGTCAGATTTGCTCTAGATGCTTTGAATTCATAGTTATAAGCCAAAAACTGCATTTTACCCCTATGTTCTATTTTTAGCCGTGGCGGCCATCTTGGTTGAATGGCCAGGTCATCGGACACATTTTTCAAACTAGATACCCCAAAGATGATTGTGGCCTAGTAGTTTCAGTGGAGATTTTGTAAAAGATTACTTAGATTTATGAAAAATGGTTAAAGATTGACTATAAAGGGCAATAACTCCTAAAGGGGTCAACTGACCATTTTGGTCATGTTGACTTATTTGTAGATCTTACTTTGCTGAACATTATTGCTGTTTACAATTTATCTCTATCTATAATAATATTCAAGATAATAACCAAAAACAGCAAAATTTCCTCAAAATTACCAATTCAGGGGCAGCAACCCAACAACCGATTGACCGATTCATCTGAAAATTTCAGGGCAGATAGATCTTGACCTGATAAACATTTTTATCCCATGTCAGATTTCCTCAAAATGCTTTGGTTTTTGAGTTATAAGCCAAAAACTGCATTTTACCCCTTTGTTCTATTTTTAGCCGTGGCGGCCATCTTGGTTGGTTGACCAGGTCACGCCACACATTTTTAAAACTAGATACCCCAAAGATGATTGTGGCCAAGTTTGGATTAATTTGGCCCAGTAGTTTCAGAGGAGAAGACTTTTGTAAAAGATTACTTTAATTAACGAAAAATGGTTAAAAATTGACTATAAAGGGCAATAACTCCTAAACGGGTCAACTGACCATTTTGGTCATGTTGACTTATTTGTAGATCTTACTTTGCTGAACATTATTGCTGTTTACAGTTTATCTCTATCTATAATAATATTCAAGATAATAACCAAAAACAGCAAAATTTCCTCAAAATTACCAATTCAGGGGCAGCAACCCAACAACCGATTGTCCGATTCATCTGAAAATTTCAGGGCAGATAGATCTTGACCTGATAAACATTTTTACCCCATGTCAGATTTGCTCTAAATGCTTTGGTTTTTGAGTTATAAGCCAAAAACTGCATTTTACCCCTTTGTTCTATTTTTAGCCGTGGCGGCCATCTTGGTTGGTTGACCGGGTCACGCCACACATTTTTTAAACTAGATACCCCAATGATGATTGTGGCCAAGTTTGGTTTGATTTGGCCCAGTAGTTTCAGAGGAGAAGATTTTTGTAAAAGTTAACGACGACGGACGACGACGACGACGACGGAAGACGGACGACGGACGACGACGGACGACGGACGCCAAGTGATGAGAAAAGCTCACTTGGCCCTTCGGGCCAGGTGAGCTAAAAAAATGGACTGTTTGATAAGTAAATCCTTTCTAAAATAAAATTGAACTTAGAATCGAGGACACCAATATATGATTGGTAAGTTATGTGTCTTCAACTGAGGAAACCTGTGATGCTCCCCAATTTAATCTAAGTTACATATAATTACAGGTTACTTAGAATTTTATATCTTAACTCAGATGTAAAACCTATTCAAAATAATGAAATCAGAAATTTTTTATAAAATATCTGTTAACTTACATTAGGTATTCCAATAGTTTAACTCAACTTTGTTTGAAAGTACTATTAACTTAAATATGAAGGTCACTTGAAGCTCATGTCTACTGGGTTTAAAGAGTAAATTTAAGGAATGTTAGATTGAAATTGTAGCTATAAATTAAGTTTCAAGCATTGTCATGCTTAGCATACAGCCTTCAAAGTATCAGAAAGCAAGAAGGTGTCTGACAAATATGAAAAGTAAGCACACACCACCACTCATCACTTTCAAGCTGCTAATACCATTTGAAGACATTCTGTTCAGTAATACCTAATTGTAATTATAATACATTAAAAAGTAAGATAGAAATATTTCTTGGGTGAACAGAAGAAGGGGAGATAACACTTACATAATATGTGATGGAGATTTGTGGAGAACTTCTCTAGAATCTATTATCCCTTTCTGTTGTCTTGTGGGACTTAATGGACAAACAGAATGAGGGGAGATAACACTTACATAACATGTGATGGAGATTTGTGGAGAACTTGTCTCTAGAATCTGTTGTCCCTCTCTGTTGTCTTGTGGAACTTAATAGACAAACAGAAGAAGGGGAGACAACACTTACATAACATGTGATGGAGATTGGTGGAGAATTTATATCTGGAATCTATTGTCCCTCTCGGGAGGTAACACTTACATAACATGTGATGGAGATTTGTGGAGAATTTATCTCTGGAATCTATTGTCCCTCTCTGTTGTCTTGTGGAACTTAATGCAGGGTCCTCCATCATTTTCTGTAAGAGAATATATATCAAAATAATTAAAAATAATTTTACAGTAGTTCTGTATAGGCAATGTTTATATAACACTATAAACTATCCGGTCTTAATAAATTAGCTTGCAAGTCTCTATTCTGGACAGGAGAAAGTTAGAAGACCACATGGAAAATAGATCCTTACTAAATATCAAATAGAAAATAATCATCAAATCATTATATTTATGAATGAATTAATGCACAGGTAAAATAATTTCTGAAAGAATCTGAACCTTACCATTCTGTCTTTATATGATTTAAGTTGTGTGTAAAGTAACTGTTTAACTGCAGTTAGGAGTCTATGTATATCTCTGTGGTTTCTAGCCTCAACTTCATATGCCATGGTGAGGAACTCATTCCTTGATCTTTGTAAGATTAACTCATTCAAAACCTACAAAATATAAATATGAATGAAGACATTACTGAACCATTGGTCAAGAGACATTATAACAAGAGGCTGTCACAACGACAGCAAACCTGATTTATTAACATTTATTTGTGTCCTGGCAATATCACAAGAACCATAACTGATGAATGGTGAAAGTGAAAATCGTCAATATCAAATTTGACCTCCATTTTGTCATCAGTATCAACATATTAAAATTTAAAAGAGCTTAGGTTGAATGGTTCATGAGTAAATGCAACAACATGAATGGAAACGCCATTTTTTTATTTTTCAAGAACCATAACTCTTGAACGGTAAAAGTCAAAATCGTCATTCTTGAACTTGACCTCCATTTTGTCATCAGTAACAACATATTAAAATTTGGGAAGCTTTGGTTGAACAGTTCATGAGTAAATGCACGGACAGGACTGGAAATGCCATTTTTCAATCTTTCAAGAACCATAACTCCTGAACGGTAAAAGTCAAAATCGTCATTCTTGAACTTGACCTCCATTTTGTCATCAGTAACAACATATTAAAATTTTGAAAGCTTTGGTTGAACAGTTCATGTGTAAATGCATAGGACACGACTGGAAACACCATTTTTCAATCTTTCAAGAACCATAACTCCTGAACGGTAAAAGTCAAAATCGTCATTCTTGAACTTGACCTTCATTTTGTTGTCAGTAACAACATATTAAAATTTTAAAAGCTTTGGATGAACAGTTCATGAGTTAATGCACGGACAACATTTGGTTGCCGCCCGCCCAACCGCTCGCCGTACATCCCCAAATCAATAACCAACATTTTTGTCACAAAAATCCAGTTAAAAATCAAAGTGATGGAAATCACTCATGGAAAGATTAGAAGAGAAGTTTGAAAAATTTCATATTAAGGTATGGTGAGGGAAAATGAACATTAATAAAGCACTATTGCTGAAAATTGTCCAGTATGAGCTCATTTAATTAAATAATACGTGTCTCTTAATTTGCACAATTTTATTTAAACTGCAGTTTATATCTTATCCAAAAAATGTTGCCTGTTCTTAACATGTTTCAAAAAAACAAGCAATTGCAAATCAAAATTCTTCTAGTAAATGCTTCCAACTATCACTGTAAAACATAAAATCTAGACCAACAGCTAAGAACTTTAAGGTGTCAACAAAAATAATCTAAATATGTTGTTTTGGAGCATTTTGTTAGTTGAAACATAGGTTACATTGAAGATTTAAAGTTGTAGAGTGCCTTTTGATCAATTTTTAAAGTATTACTCAAAACAGGGCATTTTTAATTAAAAGTTTAAAAATTTTAAAACTGTTTCAAGCCAATTCTTGATGATATAAAAAAATAAGTGAACTAATCTAAATTGTTGATTAATTACAGATGATCATTAGAAATTTATCAATTAAATTACAGGCCTTACTTGAATAACTTTTATATAGGCACTGGCTACAGTTACATGGAAATGTAACAATAATAAAAATATTATTGTAAAATATTATTGTTACATTGGAGACTAATTGCCGACATGCAAAGTTGGGCGAGGAACCGATTAATTATGAATGTAACAATAATTACTAAGGCTACGGTTACATTAATACGTTATTGTTACATGAAAAGCAGCAATGTACGCTAGATTTATTAAACTTAAACAAAAAGTTGTTTTGCTCAATTCTTTCATATGTACTAAACAATACTTGTAATACTGATTAAAATAAATATTATTATTCAACAAATGGTGTATAACTTGAATAGTTTTACGTATTAATGGTTTTGACGTTCTTAAAGATACTACTCAAGATTAGGAGTGTCAAAGGCGAAAAATATAGTTCAATGGTTTCACTTTTTTAGCTCACCTGGCCTAAAAGGCCATGTGAGCTTTTCTCATCACTTGGCGTCCGTCGTCGTCGTCGTCTGTCGTCGTTAACAATTTTTCAAACATCTTCTCCTCTGAAACTACTGAATGGATTTGAATGAAACTTAGCATGATTGTTCCTTAGATTATCCTGCACAAAGTGTGTGCTTCGATTTTTGATCCGTCAAAAAACATGGCCGCCGTTACTTAAAATAGAACATAGCGGTCAAATGCAGTTTTTGGCTTATATCTCAAAAACGAAAGCATTTAGAGCAAATCTGACATGGGGTAAAAATGTTCATTAGGTCAAGATCTATCAGCCCTGAAATTTTCAGATGAATCAAACAAACCATTGTTGGGTTGCTGCCACTTAATTGGTAATTTTAAGGAAATTTTGCAGTTTTTGGTCATTATCATGAATATTATTATAGATAAAGATAAACTGTAAACAGCAAAAATGATCAGCAAAGTAAGATCTACAAATAAGTTAATATGACCAAAATTGTCAATTGACCCCTTAAGGGGTTATTGTCCTTTAATGACAATTTTTCACAATTTGTTCATCACATTTGCAAACTTTAAAAAATCTTCTCCTCTGAAACTACTGAATGGATTTGGATGAAACTTAGCATGATTGTTCCTCAGATTATCCTGCACAAAGTGTGTGCTTCGATTTTTGATCCGTCAAAAAACATGGCCGCCGTTACTTAAAATAGAACATAGGGGTCAAATGCAGTTTTTGGCTTATATCTCAAAAACGAAAGCATTTAGAGCAAAGCTGACATGGGGTAAAAATGTTCATTAGGTCAAGATCTATCAGCCCTGAAATTTTAAGATGAATCAAACAAACCATTGTTGGGTTGCTGCCACTTAATTGGTAATTTTAAGGAAATTTTGCAGTTTTTGGTCATTATCTTGAATATTATTATAGATAAAGATAAACTGTAAACAGCAAAAATGATCAGCAAAGTAAGATCTACAAATGAGTTAATATGACCAAAATTGTCAATTGACCCCTTAAGGGGTTATTGTCCTTTAATGACAATTTTTCACAATTTGTTCATCATATTTGCTAACTTTAAAAAATCTTCTCCTCTAAAACTACTAAACCAAATTCAACCAAACTTCAACTGAATGATCAGTAGGGTGTATAAAATAAAGTTTGTGCTTTATTTTTTATTTCGTCAAAAAACATGGCCGTCATGGCTAAAAATAGAACACAGGGTAAAATGCAGTTTTTGGCTTATATCTCAAAAACTCCAGCATTTAGAGCAAATAAGACAAGAAGTTAAAGTATTTATTAGGTCAAGGTCTACCTGTCCTGAAATTTTCAGCCGAATTGGGTAACTGGTTTTTCAGGTATAATGCCCCTGAATTGATGATTTTAAAGAAATTTTGCAGTTTTTGGTTATTATCTTGAATATTATTATAGATACAGATAAACTATTAATAGCAAAAATGTTAAGCAAAGTAAGATATACAAATAAGTCAATTTGACCAAAATTGTCAATTGACCCCTTAAGGAGTTATTGCCCTTTAAAGACTTTTTTCACAATTTGTTCATCATGTTGACTTACTTTAAAAAATCTTCTCCTTTGAAACTGCTGTATCAATTTCAGCCAAACTTAGGCTAAATGAGTTTCAGAGTATCTAGTATAAATTTTATATTTCATTTCCTTGTATGTCAGAAACATAGCTCCTATGGCTAAAATAGATCATAGGAGAAAATGATTTTTTTTTTGCTTTTGAAGAAAATAGGACGATTCAAAGAACATTTAAATAAATTGAAAAGCCAAAATAATCATTGATGAGAGATTTAACCAAAAAAATTAAGGTGAGCGATTCAGGCTCTTGAGAGCCTCTTGTTTACAGTATTTAACTGCACACCTACTCTTATTACTGTCATTATACTTTGAACCAATTTTGTTTAGGGTGAAAAAATTAAAACTTGGGATGTGTTTTAAACGAAACTGACGCTAATTGATACATCAAAAGCAAAGTTTGCTAACTGTAACTTAAATACTAAGAGCTTCTGTATGTACACATATCCGTGGATGAAGTAATTTCGTTCATCAAAAATTAACTTACCACTTACTGGATTTGTAGAAATTCAGTCATTGTAGTAAATAAAAAAATTACAGTAAATAAATTGTATGTAATAAATTTATGTATTGTAAATATAAAATAAATGTCTTCAACTTTTATTATTTAGTACATATTACTAGTCCCATCGTACATTGCTGTTTTTCATGTAACAATACTTTTATTATTGTTACATTTCCATGTAACCGTAGCCAGTGCCTTTTATATATTCATGTTTGTATTCATATTTCATTTTTTTAAAAGATATCTTGTTAATCCATTGATCATTTATCTTTCAGACTTAATTTACAGAATCACTGTATGTATTGTAGATCAAAAGTAATAGGCCATAAATAAATCTATCATCCTTAAATATATAAAAAAACATCTAATATATATATTTGTGTATATATATGATTTAGGGTGGGGATCTCGACCGTTTCCAAGTTCTGAAACAGGAGGGGTGGGATGACCCACAGGGACTCCCCCTATAATTCATTAGATTTGTTAAATTGTGCCATACATGAATATATATGGTTTAAGGGTGGGGATCTCAACCATTTTCAAATTCTCAAACAGGAAGGGGTAGAGTGGCCCCAGGAACTCCACCTATATTTCATATGATTTGTTATATTGTCCCATACATGAATATATATGATTTAGGGGTGGGGATCTCGACCGTTTCCAAGTTCTCAAACAAGAGGGGTGGGATGACCCACAGGGACTCCCCCTATATTTCATTTGATTTATTATAGTGTTGTCAAATCGTACACAATTAATTTTATGTTATTAAGATTAACAATAGCAATCAATTTACTTGACAATTGATTAGTCAAATTAATTACCAAGACGACAATTTTTTTAAATAAAACCTAACTATTTAATGATTTCAATACAAATTTATATCAAATCTATCAAAATTGAAAAAAAGTCTGGTTAACCGGTTAGCGTTTTTGGTATTCGATATTCGGTCGTTTGAACGGTTAACCGGTTAACCGTTGACAACACTAATTTATTATATTGTCCCATACATGAAGATATATGGTTTAGGGGTGGGGATCTCAACTGTTTCCAAGTTATAAAGCAGGAGGTGGTGGGTGACCCTAGGGACTTTACCTATCTTTCATTTGATTAGTTATATAGTCCCATACATGAATGTATATGGTTGAGAGGTGGGGATCTCATCCGTGTCAAAGTTATCAAACAGGAGGGGGTAGAGTGCCCCAAAGGACTCCACATACATATCATAGGATTTGCTTACATTCAGGTTTCATATAATCTAGTTGTGTAAAATAAGAAACTTCCAGCTATTTTAACTGACCATCAAAATTGAGGAAAAAAAATACCCATTGAAATTGCAGTAATATGTTTATACTTTAAAAGCATCTAACTTGCTTTACCAAAACTTATCACTGATAAAGAAAATTTATACTGTCACCAGAACCATATATATTGTTAAATCATGGAAGTAATATTGAAAGGAATAACATCGTCATCACTTCAAAGGTTTCATCTGCGTTACCGCCGCTTATTAGTCATTTTGTGTTCACGGAGAATAACGAACAGTCAAGTTTTTGTCGTATATACGTGCGAGGTAACCCGAATAGTCCATTCGTTACATTCCGTTGATGTACGCTGCCGAATAGAGTCATTCGTTCAATTTTTATTTTAGTTCAATTTTTTCCTATTTTTGGTTAGTTTGAGTCTTAATAGTTTAAACCGACACCTATCCCATACAAAATTGGAGAACAAGGCTGGGTCATTTTCAATTTTTATATTTACATACAGTTAAAAAAAACATTTCCATAAGTTAAGAAGATGATTGTACAAAAAATACGATTGGACCCCCTTTATTAAATACGATAATCTAAGTCTTTCAATTAAAATATTCACAATTCTAAACGATTCTATCCTTCAATTTAAGTTCTTGATATATTTATGAAAATATTATTCCCATTTTAGTTGTCCAGTTCCAATAATGTATTCAATGACATTTATGACATATACATAAATTTAGAATACTTGAAAGTAAATATCCTTCTTTTTCAATCTCGATAAACTCTGCACATTTCAACAGTAAACAAATCTATGTCTAGATTTGCCTACATTATTTTGTTTAACATCATGTGAAACCTGATCGATTCATCAGTATTTAACTGTTTAACTCGGGATCCGCTATTAATCGGAAAATACTTTTAGAACAGTTTAAAACAAACGGTAAAAAGCAAAAATATGCTAAATTAAATACAATTTTCCATGCTAAACTGCTGTAGTTTGAACAATAGTCGTCCGTTTTTCAAGTTTTTTTTTACATCATACGACTTCATCTGAAGGTAGAGATTTTATATGATACAGTGCCACCTTCTTATTAATAAACCTCGGATTTCACACAGGTACTTTATAATTACCGGACTCGATAAAATCATGTGACTGATAAGAAATTCCAGATGCCATTTTACAACTGCGGTATCACAGATAGTAACCAAAGGGGTCTTACCACTGAGACTATAATTGGATAAAATCATATGACTTTAGTACAGGGCTCTGCAGGTCGTTAATACATGCTAATTAGTCGATGTTATTCCTTTTAAATATTACTTCCATGATTAGATATACTGTTCCCAGCTGTCACATTGTATTGGATTTTGACATTAAAATTTGTCAAAAAGTAATTCTGAGTTTTAGTACAAAATATTTTCTGTTTTTTCATTCTTTTACATATATCTTTTGGTTTTCAATTCTAGTGTTTATATTCATTTACCATGCATAGATGTATTTTGTCATCTGTCTGATTTTTTTTTAGTTGATCGCCAAAACCCGGAATTACCAGCCCTTATCCGCTTCCGGAATCGGATCCGATATTCTAATTTTCTTCTCACGTCAGCCATTTTGTTTTCAATGTTGTTTTGTCAGATACGATTTTACTCGAATTTTCACATTCTTTGTCGGCGATTTTCTGTATAAAGCTAGCTGTTAAACAAAATGAACATTGCTGTCATGAATAATAATGCTGAAAATAAGTTTTGAGATCGTTTATTAGGAGACTTTGGTAAAAAGGTTTGCAAAGTAATTTTTATTTCCTCTCAAGTTGGGCAAGTCGAGCGTTGCTAGTAACCAAGTCGAAAGTCCGACTACAAAAGTGGAAAGTTGCAGACTTCTGACAACCGCTTATTTGAACCACTGCCTCCAAATTGAAAAGATACAAAAATTTGTCTTATAATTTAAAATTGCCACCAACAGCATGAACAGTGGAACTTATTTTAAGACTAATGACGTAGTCGACTACGTATTGACGACAAACAATATTCCTACGACTTTTGCCATTTGGATAATCTTAACTTGTCTTTAGAAATTTTCGTAATTAAATATTTCATACATTTGTTCTTTGACAGCTTAGCCAAAATCTCAGGGGATAATAATCTACATAAAGATTCCTAATGTGCCCTACTTCCTATGTGCAACTTCAAAACTTTTGGATGATTCAACGATCATTTAAGGTTGAAACTGTCCAATTAGTTATAAATAACATAACATCCAGCTAGATGATAACAATGGCACATATTTCAGCAATTATTGGGTAGAACACAAATCTAGGGTGCTCACATAAGGCAGCTTAACTGCCTGAAAATCTTCTTTAAAAATCTAATTGCTGCTGACTCACCATGTCCTCTTTCTATGGACATTGGGGCAATACAAAGGGGAACAATGGAATACATTTGTATGTGATAGGTCTGCAGCATGAAGAGGACATCTATTTTTGACTTACCAGTCCATTAGTCCTGTCATATGTTGTAAGGACAACCTGTGTCTTTCATTTTATTCCGTGAATGTGTTGTCTTACATTTGTTAAAAGTTACAATGTCTCATAAAAATAATTTAAATATGAGTTTTTATTAAATCGTTAAAAAAATACCCATATAACTAACCTTATCTTGGTTTGATATGAAATAATCCTGTCTGGCTAGTTTGAGATTATAATCCCCTGTCAGTATCTTGGATACTTGAGAAGCTGTACTCTCCTGTATTAAGGCAGGAATATCTCTCTCTGCCATTCCAGCAATCTCCCTCTTCACTAAACTTACAGCATTTCTTTTCTCATTGATTCTCTGGCTGAAAACATGTAACTGACATTAAACATTTACTCTGGCTGAAAACATATAACTGACATTAAACATTTACTCTAAGTAACCACTATGTTTTATCTTTATGCTATTTCTTTTAAAACTAGATGTGTCAAAGCGACACGAATGGCCCAGTCCCAAAAAGTTGAAAAATCTGCAATTTCAATATAAACACATGTGGACACAAACATGATGGTAGTCTCACATATCAATCAAAGAGCTGATATGGAAGAAGGTGAATAAAAGGTAACTTGAATTACCATAAAAGCAGCCCCACTAACCCAGCCTGCTTTGTTCAATTTTTTGTCAGGACGTTTTTGTTTTTTTTCAAACAAGAATGTGTCATAAGTACATGGATTTCCCATCCATACAATCATTTTCTATGTTCAGTGGACTGTGAAAATTAGGTAAAATCTTTAATTTGGCAGTAAAATTAGAAAGATCATATCATAAGGAACACATGTGTACAAAATGTATTAAGTTTCAAGTTGATTGGATTTCAACTTCATCAAAAACTATCTCGACCATAAACTTTAACCTGAAGCAGAACGGACGGACAGACCAGAAAACATAATGCCCATAAATGGGCCATAAAAATAGTAAGACTTGTTACATACCCGCCAACTTTTGAAAGTTCCCATGGGGGTTTTTAGTGCGCAACAACAATTTTAAAGGTTACAATTTTTAGCGAAGTATTTTGCACGATCTGGATTGTCTAGAAAAAGTGTCATATTTGTATGATGAACTTACATGCCTTTTTCTTAAGTCTGTTTGTATGATTTTAGTTTTTAAATCGGTAGAAAAGATGAACATGACCAGGGTTTATTTTCTTGTGTAAGAATATTAGATGCTTGATGAAATTTCCAATTTTGAATTCTGCACAAAGATGAACCTTTAACAGTTTGGGAACAACACTCCAAATGAGGGGTCCCAACCTGTTTGTTGGTCTTTGTGAAAAAAGAATAGTACATTGTCCTTCAAATGATTTAATTGAATACAAAAATAAAATATGTTACAACAGGTATTATGTCAATAAATAAGTGAAAAAAAAAAATATTTATTATCTTTATGGTAGTACTGCATCATTAAATTTTGTCAATCAGCCACACTTTTATCCTTAAGCTGTGTAAGAATCTACTTGCAGATGAAAATTCACATGCCATGTTCACGATTTTACAACTAGCTGAAAACAACACGTTCAAAATCTAGCATGTTAGAATAATCTTCAGAGGAAACGTTTATGATTGGCTTATTAATTGATCATGAGAAAAACAGAATTTGATTGGCTGGACACGATTGTCTTACCTTGGGATCAAAATAAGGAACAGATGATTTTCACTAAATCGTGTTTTAGAGTTTTTTAAAGATACCCTTAATATTAATATTTTTTAATAAATGCAAGGACGTATTATAAAACGTCCTTGATAAGAGTAAAGAGAATGAACACAGGGTGAACGTACTATACGGGCGAAAGAACTCAGGACGAAAGACCAAGGGCAAACATGTAAACAGGGCGAGTTGTCCCGATACCAAATTCATGCATGCGTACTACAAATATCTACAGTAAAAACATCCGGTTACAAGTAAACAAATAACGTTCATGTAGATGAGATGAAATCTAATTATTTACATAAATAAAAGGGTACATATTTACGATAGTGATTGTTTTTCAATCCTAATTTACAAATTAAATGATTCAGATGCTTAATTATGTGTAAAAATCGGTGTCAGGAATCAGAAGTTGTTATGAAATTGTAATACACAGAAACAAATGCGGCATATGGAGGTTCAATGATTTTAAAGTTGGCACCATAGGCCTTCAGAAGAATTGCAGTCTTCTTCAACCAAAAATCAACTCAAAATCTGAAGGTGTTTAGAAAAAAAATAACTGTGATTTCCAACAATTTCTCATAAGTCCAAATTTTGGCAAAAATTAGTGGAGCGGAACGAAATTTAACTTGATCTGTAACTCATCATGGTTAACTTACATATCAAAAATCAGCCCAATATCAGAAGGCGTTTAGAAAAAAACTCTGTATGACGGAATGACGGAATTTCAGAATTGCGGAATTTCGGACAAGGGTAAAACTATATGGCACCGACATCTTCGTTGCGGGCCATAAAAATCCTTCAAAGAAGAAAAACATATGACCAGGATACATCAAGCCATAGAATAGAGGTAATCTATTTCTGGAGATTGTTAATGGACATGTTCTTTATAAAAATGACTGCCAACCAAAGTGTGTTGTGTTTGAAAGTAATCTTGTGGCTAAAAATGTGTATATAGTTCAAATAGTACAAATTCACCACCTTGTTTCGTCTTAATACTTATCCAGTGGTAGTAAATATTTCTACTATACCCTTTCACCACTCATTTCTAAATATTTTAAAATTTGTATATATTGTTACTTTGTGAAGGATGTTTGTGTCTGCACATTAAACTAGAGGCTCTAAAGAGCCTGTGTCGCTCACCTTGGTATATGTGAATATTAAACAATGGACACAGATGGATTCATGACAAAATTGTGTTTTGGTGATGGTGATGTGTTTGTAGATCTTCCTTTACTAAACATTCTTGCTGCTTACAATTATCTCTATCTATAACAGTACTCTCTGTGGAAAATGTTATTGAAAATCTTCAAATTTTAAGAAAATTGTTAAAAATTGACTATGAAGGGCAATAACTCCTTAGGGGGTCAATTGACTATTTTGGTCATACTGACTTATTTTTAGTTCTTACTTTGCTGTACATGATTGCTGTTTACAGTTTATCTCTATCTATAATAATATTTAAGATAATAACAAAAAAACAGCAAAATTTCCTCAAAATTACCAATTCAGGGGCAGCAACCTAACAACCGATTATCCGATTCATCTGAAAATTCCAGCACAGATAGATTGAGACCTGATCAACAATTTTACTTCCTGTCAAATTTGCTCTTAATGCTTTGGTTTTTGAGTTATAATCCAAAAACTGCATTTTACCCCATGTTCTATTTTTAGCCATGGCGGCCATCTTGGTTTGTTGGCCGAGTTACCGGACACATTTTTTTAACTAGATACCCCAATGATGATTATGGCCAATTTTGGTTAAATTTGGCCCAGTAGTTTCAGAGGAGAAGATTTTTCTAAAAGATTACTAAGATTTACGAAAAATGGTTAAGAATTGACTATAAAGGGCAATAACTCCTAAAGTGGTCAACTGACCATTTTGGTCATGTTGACTTATTTGTAGATCTTACTTTGCTGGACATTATTGCTGTTTACAGTTTATCTCTATCTATAATAATATTCAAGATAATAACCAAAAACAGCAAAATTTCCTTAAAATTACCATTTCAGGGGCAGCAACCCAACAACGAAATGTCCGATTCATCTGAAAATGTCAGGGCAGATAGATCTTGACCTGATGAACAATATTACCCCTGTCAGATTTGCTCTAAATGCTTTGGTTTTTCAGTTATAAGCCAAAAACTGCATTTTACCCCTATGTTCTATTTTTAGCCATGGCGGCCATTTTGGTTGGTTGGCCTGGTCACCAGACACATTTTTTAAACTAGATACCCCAATGATGATTGTGGCCAAGTTTGGTTAATTTAGCCCAGTAGTTTCAGAGGAGAAGATTTTTGTAAAAGTTAACGCAGGACGACGACGGACGACGACGACGGACGACAACGGACGATGACGGACGCCAAGTGATGAGAAAAGCAACCGACAATCTAAAATTATGATTTAAAAGCCTCATAGTGACATATAGCTGTTAATTTCTCTGTCATTTGGTCTCTTGTGGAAAGTGGTAGAGAGTTGTCTCATTGGCAATCATAGCAATCATACCATTTTTTTCCTATTTACCTTAACTTGCTGCTATCTCTTCCAAAATCCCCATGTTTCAATGACTGTATGATGTCTTGAGCTGACTGTACACAAGCATTGGCCTGTTTGCTGTTCATCAAGGCATTGATACGTTTAGCCTCACTCTTTGGGTAACTGAAAGTATATTATTTAATCACATGACAATACATGTATTAAAAGTAGAACGTTTTAAATTTTAACATTAAGGTAGATAGGGTGTCTTCCTCCATCTTGGATTTTGAAATACCAGAAAACAAGGTCTAGATCTTTTATAAAATGTGCAAATTTTGAGATAAGAAGGTAATTCATGTGTAAGAATTTTCATTGTAATATAGAAAATGTCATGTTTGACCATATTTATGGTAGTTTTTTACAAAAAAAAAGAATACTTTTGTTTTGATTCAACTTTTGCCAACTTTGCCAAATAAGGGGAGGCAACTCAAATGCAAGGGCAGATAATTCAGATAGTGCTACTTTTACAATAGAATGTGATAGGAAATTTCCCATTTTATTATGTAGCAAGAAAACGAGTTCGGTGACCGCCTTTTTTCTTTTTCTTATCTTAAAGCATAGTATTGGAGCTATCTTCTCATATTTTATCTCAAAATTCTAGTTTTCGTTTTATGGCAGAAAATTGGGTTTGCCATGCATAATCTATACAAAATCTGACAATTTTGCACAACCTGAAGTTTGAAAATTAGTCCGGTGACCCATTCTTTTTATTAATGTTTTCAAACAAGCAGGATATAAACTACAATTTGGCAAATTATTAAAACATTCTATGGATTATACTTTAGACACCCCATCTACCTTAAATATAAAATACCATGTATATTTCTAAACTTTCCATCATATTCCTTATATCACTTTAATGGTATATGGTACCAAGAGCCAAAAGCTGGGACAGTGTAAGATGGATAAATAGGCCACAATCTCCATAACAACAAGAAGTCTACAAAAAGTAACAGATAGCATTAAAGGTACTTTTCTAGAAAAAATTATTGATTTGGTTACAACCCTCTACAAAGGTCCTCTTTATTTGTTTAAGCAAAGACGAGGAGGCATATTTTCTATGCTTACAATTTATATTATACATGCAATAAAAAGACACTTATGATTTTATGAAAGGGAGACAAATATCATAAATATCTAAATACTAACAATGCCTGTATTCTGGCTAACTCTTTACATTCACTGATGTTAACAAAGGGAGACAAATACTAACAATGCCTGTATTCTGGCTAATTCTTTACATTCACAGATGATAACAAAGGGAGATAAATACTAACAATGCCTGTATTCTGGCTAACTCTTTACATTCACAGATGTTAACAAAGGGAGATAAATACTAACAATGCCTGTATTCTGGCTAACTCTTTACATTCACAGATGTTTACAAAGGGAGATAAATACTAACAATGCCTGTATTCTGGCTAATTCTTTACATTCACTAATGTTAACAAAGGGAGATAAATACTAACAATGCCTGTATTCTGGCTAACTCTTTACATTCACTAATGTTAATTTCCTCAGCTTCTCCACGCACCAGTAAATTTTCTGGATCACTGACTTCCAATATTTCATATCTAGAACCTTCATCTTGACCAGTCATTTCTGCTATTCCCTATAAATATTTATTTTGAAATATATACTGTAAATATTTGGCCTTTATATTTCTTTCCATTTCAGATACCAAAAACACTTTTCATTAAGAAGATGATGTATTTTTAATAAATAAAACATAAATTTTGACCACATTTTTTGCAAATAAGAGTCTAAAAAGAAAAAAACATTTATGATATATGCTACAAAAATAAGAAAAAATACAATATACTGTGAAGATTTGTGCAAGGACACTCGTAAAAGAAATATAAAAAAGATGAAAACATACTGACTTTATAAAAATGTCATATGACCATTACATTAAATAAGTAAAATACAAATGTTTGTTTACTTTTTCAATAGATGTTTATGAATATGCACAACCAAATACCCTGCTCATTTTATTCATTTTTTGTGTGTACTGTGGATTCATTTATTTTCATGGGTATCGATTTTCGTTGATTGCTGAAAACTTGCTTTTCGTGGATATTTTATTTCGTGGTTTTGTCAATCTATGTATACAAAGCCTATTGAAAATATATTATACTTTGAACATTTGAATTTGTGGTTCGTCTGTACCAACGAAACCTACGAAAATTGATATCCAACGTATAATAATGAATCCACAGTATCTAAAGTCCTATAATAATGTAACAAATGGGAGATAATCTAATTGACCATAACATACAGAATACTATAATATCTTAAATCTATAAGAAATTACAAAACTGACATCCCTCAATAAAGACAACCTTTCATACAAAGCAAAAAGACATTCTCAAATATAACAAACTGAACTATACAAATTTAAATCCCTAATTACATCTCCAAAAACTATTTACCTCAAAGAATAATCTTTTAGTATATGATGTAAGTTCTTGTGTAAACTTATCTTCAGTTTTATTGTATTCCTCCTGTGTCACCTGAGACAGAAATACAGGAGATGTTGGTCTGTCTAATGTCACATGACTGTTTTGATCTGATACATCTCCTTTGCTATCATACAAATCAGTGGTTCGGGAAACAGATTTCACCAAATCATCAAGACTATTATTCATCTGTAAAAATCAGTTAGATATTTACACTGTGTTGTAACGTTTCACCTTTTATGATCATCATTTAAATTCTGATGAATTTATTTTTAGTACTTCTGGTGTCATTTACTTTAAATGATGTTTTTACATATATCCATAAATTTTTTTATCAATTCAGTTTTGAATATTATATATTTGAGCTCTGATGTTATCACATTTTAATTCTTATTTTATCACATTCAAGTCCTTACAGTTAATGAAAAATCTGTGTTGAACTGTATTTCAAAGTGTGAATAAAACAAAAACTTGAAGCTCAGAGAATAAAAATATTCCAACAAACCAGATATCAATAAATCAATTAAAGGTCACCAAGACAGAAAGAAAAATATTGTCAGATCTTGTTAGCAAAACATTGGACACCGGATCTGTAATTCAATCAGATTGCTTTCAAATAATCACCTGTGTGTTATCAGCTTGAGTCTGTTCTAGACATTTCTTGTACTGTGACTTTGTCTTTGCTTCTACAGTCTTTAACTTGGACACACGGTGTGTTAACCCTGTTTGATGTAAGCTATAAAATAAATCAATCATAAGATGAAATTTAGAGATAGAAATCAATCATAAAATCCTGTTATGTACTTCTCAGCTTAGACCTAAAACAGATTCTTGTGAGAATCATGTTGTCACATCTGTCTTAATGCATTAGAATTAGTGCAATGTTGACTTTTCAACAGACTATTATATATTGTGTTGATGTCCAACATGTAAGATTTATTAAAGACTTTTAGCAGCACAATGACTAAAATACCTGGAGAAAAACCTTGATTTTTTTTAACTTTTTTACTCTTTGTTTTTGTATAAAGTTTTACTCAATATAAATTTTTGGTTAGGATTAATGCATGTTCTGAGTATTGTTCCTCCCATTTTCAATTAATTCAATGTTGTCATTTAAATGTTTCTCACATTTGTTTCTGAGATAAAATTGAGAATGAGACAACCCGACCAAACAGCAGAAAACAACCGAAGGCCACCAATGGTTCTTCAACAGAGCAGGAAAATCAACCACCTAAAGGCGTGCTTCAGCTGGCCCCTTAACAAAAATGTGTACTAGTTCAGTGATAATGGACACCATACTAAACTCTGGTATAAATGAACTTTTTGCATTGAAATGAAGTTAAAGTTTGAATAAACTAGTAACCTTATGTAGTGGTTGCTCTTGGCTCCCGAAAAATTGGAGCCAGAAAAAATTGCCAGCTCATATATTTTGTCGCTAGTTTAGAAAACTTGGAGCAAACTTTAGAACCAGCTAGAGTCTTTATTTCTTCTACCAAAATTTAAACTATGATCCATTTAATTTTCTTTGCACTCAGCCTGCACTTTAAATAATTTAACATACAATACTAAGTAAGTTATTGCGTAGGGTTTATATACATACAATAAAACAACATGTAGAAGAATATAAATGAGCCGACAAAATAGCGCCAAGGAGGCTATTTTGCCTGAGCCTGTAAAATAGCACCTAAGAGGCTATTTTGCCGGAGCCGGCCATATAGCCACTGCCAAATTATAAATTTTATAGTCAACGCCCGGCGAATAATCTTCAATAATTGAAGGATCACTAGAAACATAAAGAAGAAGAAGAAGAAGCTTATGGTCAGTATATGCTACAGAATAGAGAAAATGTCTTTAAATTAAAATATAAAGAATAGAAAAAAAAATAGTTTTTGAATGAAGAAAACAAAATAAGAAGTGTTTAAATTAACAGAATAGTGAAAATTTGTATTAAAAATAAAGAATACAGAAAAAGATGGCAAAAGGCATCCTACTCATACTGTTATTAAGACCCTCTTTAACTTCCTATAACTCAAAAGACCTAAACATTTAAATTCTAAAGCTAGAATTATGTAGACATATCTTAGACATGTCTAAAGTAGGTATCTTAATCATAGGAAAATATAAAATTGAGTTATCTTTCTTTATTCAGTTCTGCTCCTTCTTTGGAGTATTAAACATAGTAAGTAGAAGAAGAAAATATTATTAACAATGGCGGTCGATTTTGTCATTTTCGTATCATAACTGAGGACAGTCAAAGACAAATTACGTCTGAATTTGCTATCTGTTTAACGGAAAACAAGTAAAACAATGTTTTTAACAAGTTGATTATGGTTTTTGACTTCCTGTCAGTTACGCTTTCTTCATGCAACTACGGTAAACATTGCAAATTGTGTTGTCGTATGAACATTTCTTCAAATGAAATAGACAAAATTCCAACTGACCAATTCTATTTGAATTAATTATAAATAAACATAAAGTCTTGTTTAAATACACAATAATTATATCTATTCAATATTTAATATGATAACCAGTATTTAACCTCAGTCTGTTTCTTTTCTGTATAAGTGACTGCTTCCTCTTCCGACTGCATTCTATATCTCTCTTTAACTGATCATTCTGTTTCCTGCAAAAATAATAATAAAATTATTGTTCTGTTTCAGTTTTAATATCAGTGTCTGAATATGCAGATACTGTTATATGGATTTTTTTCATTTTTAGGTGACCAAAAAGCAACATAATGTTGTGATCCAAGCATATAATTAATAATACAAGAACGATATATGAAACTCACCAGGGTTTATTCAGGTGATACAGTAATTAATACACAAAATACAGTTATAACATGAACAATCAATGCAATCAATAAATGTCAATATACAATCAATGCATGTGGTTATAGGTGAAGAGTTAGAATGTTGTGTTCTGTGTCATACGTCACGGATTAATGTTAAGGTACATATAAAACATGGATGGTTCAGTACTATATATTGGTGTTCAGCACCACAATAACGGCATAATCTAATTCTTGAGTAGTTTTTAAATTGTCTACATTTTCAATTATCCTTGGAACCTATGTGTTAATGCTTATAAATTAGAAGTTATTGTATTTTTAAGACGTTTGGCAAAAGAACAGTGATCCATGAACAAAAGGTTATCACGCACTCTTGTGTCATATAACTAAAAAAGTATCTCACTTCAGGTCATCAACAGAGAGATTTTCTTCCTCTGCTGATATCAAATTCTTCACAGCTTCATCAAGTTGTGTACCATCTAACACTGCCTCTCCACTCTTTATCAATGTTTCATATCTAAAATTGAAACAAGTAACCATTATAATATCAAGAATTACCTTACCTACTGAAGCATGAATAAGGGGTGGAGATTAAAAGTTAAACAAAGAAATTTTCAGATACAATTTTTTCAAAGTCATTGATGCATGACTGAAGGCAGGACAGTACAAATCTGAGTGTTACTGGTGCATAACAGAAATGAATCTTTGTTTACTGGACACATTGGAAACTTAATGGTGCTTATACAACTGTATGCTAAACAGTGAAATTTTTCAGAAATTAATTCTGGAATTTATTGAAGATATGACTTGTATGAAAATAAAAAATAAAACAAAATTTGTCTACAGCCTGATTTGCCACACAGGTTACATATATATCAAGCTGGTGTCATTAACAATACATACAAGTTGTTTTAAAGATTCTAAAAATTAATATCATTTTCATCTGATATCCCATGTTTCTTATAACATCACATCAGAGAACCATATTTTTTCTTCTTCACACTGGTCAGTACTTACTCTTCAAGTTCCTTAGCATCTAATACATTAGCAGAGTTGACATTAGTACAGAACCAGTCAAGGAAAGGAACCAGTTCTTCACATTCAAACATCCATTCTAATCCACTTGGATCTAGAGAATGTGATTTAGGGTATCCTAACTGTTTCAGTGTTTCTACAAACTGTCTACCACTCATTTTAATATCTTCTGGAAATAAAAATGCATGGTCAAGATAAATCAAATGGAATCAATTTCATGATTTTCATTTGTCATTGTAAATCTTCAACACCTACACAAGTGTAGTCAAAGTTCTATATCACAGTGACCCATGGATTCCAGCATTTCAACTTTCATTTTGAAAGATTGTTATGTGATCAAAGAGAAAACCTATGGCGCTACTTAAAAGTTCAATACTGAAATTAGCATATGTATTTGCATACTCCATTCTTCTCGAAAATTGACATTCATTTGAAAATAAAAGTTAAAATGCCGGATTTCATTGGTCACTGTGAGATACAACTGAAAACTGTAAATACATGTACAGTGACAAAACAAATAAAACAAACACACATGTTTCACACAGAATGATACAAACAGCATCAAAACAGTCTCTAGAGTTCAAGTTTCTATGTAAAAGGCCTAGTGTTTTATTTGCCTTTGAAGTTAAATTATTAAAATGGGGCCTCAGTAGAGATCATTGCTTATACACCTAATTGCTATTTATTCCATTCCCGAAAAGTTCTAAAAATACACAATTTTTTCATCCAGTTGAAGCAAATGGTACCCTGTTTAAACAACTCACCATGCATGAAACTTTACTTATATATTTTTTTACTTTAATTTTAATTTTCGAAAAAAAGTGGATCATACTCTATCAAAGTTTCTTGATGATCGCTTTCTAAAGTTTTTCCTCCCTCAGCTTACTACTGATAACCTCTTTTTCGGCGGCCTGACCCAAACAGGAAGTTGTATAAAAGACTGTTTTCCTGGATTGGACTAAATAGCAATAAGGTGTATTGTATCTCCTAGGTACTTAATGCCATACTTTCAGCCTCCATATTTGTTAAATTCTTACTACCATACGGGTGTAATTGACACCTGTGTTAAATTTTGGCTGTAAATCAAAGAAGATGTATAATTATATGGCTTCACTTGACAGCTTGGGTGTCAAATATACTGGTAATCAACGATGTTTACCTCTGGCTAACTGCCGTTGTTTAATAAAAACTTTGTATATTGGAAATACATTTTTGTTATTTCCCTCTGAATTATCCTGTTTTAATTTATTTTGCTTTTAAAAACATAAATTGTAAAAAGACTATAAATGAATAATATTTTAATCAAATAATTATAAAAGGATGGCAATTAAATTGAAGTTTATATACATGTACTAAGTCTGTCTATTCTTTTGATACCTGCTGCCATTGGATATAGAAAAAAAAGACTGAATACAAATCCTAGATAGCATATTTCATTCTTATTTGTCTATACAGTTACCAATGATAAGGATATACATATAAGATTAATCTTTTAACTTTATTGAAAAGCACTTTACGCCCATATGGGCAAATGGCTTAAAACATTATACATAATATTAATAAATATAATGATTTATTTGCAAGCATTGAACAATCAATTATCAAAAACGAAACATTTTATTTTCATTCAAATAGAAAGGCAATAAGAGTACTATAAACATATTACAATTTGATGGGAATTTGAAGAAAAAAACACAATTTCTACATCATACGGTTACATTTTTGACAAAATTTATGTCAAGAAAAAACCTCCTGATCTGAGTCCTAATCTCCTGACCAAAATTTCCAAATCTCCTGATCTGAGTTTTACAGTCCATCACATGTTGCAGGCCCCCCCTTTTGGGGAAAAAATTTGGTTGCTTAGGTAGCAATACACAGTTAGAAGTTTAGTTTCGCATTATGGCCCCTGTGAATTTTTTAAATATGAAAGTTTTTGTACAATAAACATGATAAAATTGATTTTTAGATAAGTGAAGAATAATATAGCCTTCTTAGTGGGTTTATATGAACATTTAGATTGTTTTTAACATGTTTTATAGGCCATTTATATGTTTGACAGTCTGTATTTTCCTATCCGTATCGTCCATAGGTCCATAAATTATTGTAGTGTTTATCAACAAAGATTTTGCGCTCGATCTTTTCAATTCAATTTTATGGAAAAACGAGCAGAAATGCATATGATTTTTTTTGGACCACTTGATAGATATAAACCTATGGATTCAGCAAAGGTATCACTGTAATTGATTGAAATTTACCTTTAGAGCAAATGTTGGAGACTTGTGTGACATGTTCACCCCCCTTTTTTGCTATATTTTGTATCTAAGAAATGCAGATTGTTGCCATGGTTACACCCAAAAGGGATTATATTTCACCCTTAAGACCATTAGAAATCAAATCTATGGAAGATTCTCTTTCTTTAAGTATATACATGCATAACACACATATAAAGCCTTCTTTGTTAGACAGGAGGGGAAAGAGGGTGTTTAAAAATTATGAGTGTCAATTTTAAGTTTTTTTCCTAACTGTGTATTGCTTCCTTACAGTGATATTGTTTGCCTTAAATTACTGGAGAATAAAGGCTTTTTCCCCTGGAGAAGAATCCCAATTTGGAAAAAAAATGGCTTCAAATTATTCCCAAATAGACAATTTTTTTCCCAAACAGTGCAGTCTCAGTAGTAATTGTGCATGAATAAAACTGAAAAACACTCATTTAAACATTTTTCATGCATAAAATGGCTATATGTTTAGATTTGAGGGTCTATTTATTTATCATCTTTGATAATAAGAGGTCTTGTTTCAAATGAAGGTTTACCTCTTAAAAGGGGGTCTGCAAATTGAAGTTCCAGTCAAATTCATGGTATATTATAAATTTCCCAATTTGATAAAAATGACGCATATTTTCCCAATAAAAAAGGGTAGAGGTAGTTTTGAAAAAAGCCAACAATATCACTGCCTTATGAAGCATCACTGGAGCAGGGGTAACACAAATGACTGAATAACACTGTTATTATCCGAATAACACTTGTAATGACCGAATAACACTTGAAATTATAATATTATAGGGTTATTGCATGAATATTGGGGAATATTGTCCCGAGTAGAATTTTATATTGCACGAGCTTGCGAGTGCAATATATGTTCTACGAGGGACAATATTCCCCAATATTCATGCAATAACCCTTTTATTGTATAGCAATATAATATTTGAGAGTAAAAATTGGTTTAAACTAAGATTTTGTCGTTAATGACGTCATGAATTTTAAAGATTTATTGTTCTAGTGCAATATTAGAATTTATTGCACGCTAACTTTTGGTTACGTTCTGTGGAAAATATTATATTGCTATACAATAATAGCACATATTTGTGACTTTTAAACATTGATTATTAAATAATAATATATTATCGATGTATTTTATAACTTAAAAATTAAGAAAGCAAAAAGAGTTCATAAAGATCATTTTAAATTAAGTGTGTACATCGTACATGGTGGCCATTGTAATTTCCGTGGCCGCCATCGTTCGATGTACAAACTAAATTAAAAAAGATTTTAATGAACTTATCTGCTTTCTGCAAATCATTTGTAAGTTATAAAATACATCGATAATATACTAATAATTAATAAGCAATTTTTAAAAGTCACCAATATGTGCTAATATTGAAATTTCAAGTGTTATTCGGATATTAACAGTGTTATTCGGTCATTCGAGGTACCGCTGGAGCAGGCCCCCTCTTAAGCAGTCAGTGTGCCCCCACTTTATATGAAAATGTCTGGATCCCTTACTGACTGATACACCCGACTGCACTGTAAGTTAGCGTAAATATTGATTTTGTTATTGATAATTGCTATTAATTAACTGATTGAAAAGAAAACTAAGCAAAA
This sequence comes from Mytilus galloprovincialis, assembly GCF_965363235.1. Classification (NCBI taxonomy): domain Eukaryota; kingdom Metazoa; phylum Mollusca; class Bivalvia; order Mytilida; family Mytilidae; genus Mytilus; species Mytilus galloprovincialis. Next base: position 126,412,124 of record NC_134838.1, on the reverse strand, counting down.
CCTCAGTCAAAAATCGTTTTTACTAGATCCTGATTTCTAGACCTGGGCAGGTGTCTCTTGTACCTATATTTCACAAATATATTCCCGATAGATTTAAGATATTATCACCTAGAATGTAGACTTACACTTAGTATGTTGTATCAAATTGGTCTCATTCTTTACATTTCAACTGAATTGCATGAAAACTCCTGTGTTTATTCTTGTTTGAAGATACCGCCCTGCAAAAATATCGAGCATCAGCGTTGACGATAACAAATATTTTTATTCATGAAATACGGGAAACAAAAACGTTTGATTGATTAAGACGAGAAAAACAAAAACAAAAAAATCCGGATTTTCTCTACTATTTGGTTAGCGAGTCCGGTGTTTAGAATTTTCTGAGAATGGCGGAAATTTGAAAATGGGGAAAATAATCGTAAACTGTAAAGAGCTTATAAAATCATGGTAATTAGATCTACAACCTTAAGAATGCGGTGTCACACAAACAAGAAAACGAAAATGATTGTTCTAACTTCTATAGTAGAGTTTTACTTCATACGTGAGCTAAACATATGTTTTTATTTCATTTTATAAAATATATTCCAATCAAATTTTGAAATGAAGGCAACAGTACTTGTATACCGTATATGTGTTTAACCCATCAGATAATAAAAACGAACCTCACAAAAGATATGTCCAAATAAACAATAAAACTTCATACAATTCTGCATCTAATGGTATCTATTTTATATAAAAAAAAAAACATTTGTAAAGTTATATGGTAATAATTTTTTGAAAAATATTGATTTTAGTTGAAATGATGGGACTTTTTTGGAGTGGGAACTCACTTTTGTCCTATGACTAGAAACAAATTGATAACAACTGTCATATTCCTGACTTGGTACAGGATTTTTTAAGAAAACATGTTTGGTTGAACCTGGTTTTATGGCTAGCCAAACATCACGCTTTAATAATGGCAATGTTAAAATTACCTCGAAAAAATTACTGTTATTATGGACAACATTACATGATAGGAATACATTACTAATTACAAATAAATGCAAGAACACTCAGGACAGTGAAATACATAAATAAATAATGAAATTGGACATTTCATCATGTTAACCACAGAATAACAACAAACATGTAAGCTTAATTTATGACAGCGTTATCTTTGATGATAGAATTATGAACTGTGTGTCACACGAATGTATCAACGCTGCAAAAAGGGACATCACAGCGTCTGGTAAAAGGGGGATGTGTTCTACATTTCTATATTTAAAATTAATCATGTCATTTTTCTTTATTCTCTATAATTTTTTCACCCTATTATTCTCTATTCTATAATTTTATGACCTGATTTTCTCTGGTCTTCAATTTTTAAAAGTGTAGCACATATTGAATATTTATTATTATACTAGTTTTTATGGTGAATAATATTCTTTATATAAATCACTTAATAATTTAGTACTATTGGTTCAGGAGTCCTAATTAATTATTCATTTTAAGATGCATATTTTACATATTTATATAAAACAGAAATAAATTATTGATAATGATTATGTCAGCATATACGATAATTTTTATGTACACAGTAATATACATGTAATCATAGTAAATAGAGAAAAAAAAATTATATACCTTAGCCATTGTCTTTTATTTTAATTTTAACTATTTTCTTTTCTAAAGGCAGGGAAAGATTTCTTTGTGAATCCACTGAAGAGGAAGAACAGAGGCTTGTAAGTTTGATACTATGTTTATATCATTGTTTGTGATCTTAAGAATATTATACATAAATACTTTCAATGTAGAGAGTCTTGTAACAACAACACTTTAGGGACTGCTGCAGAATTTTAACTATGTGTTCGTTCATCAAACTATCGAGAATGGCCAGTAATCTGTAAAAGTGGTTGTATCTCGAGGGTTGTACATGTATGTTTGATTAACATATTTTCGGGAGCATCAGATTGAATTTGAATCTGATGCTCCTGATTACTGGCCATTCCCGATAGTTTGATGAACGAACACATAGTTAAAATTCAACATAAACTAGTGATATTTATACCTTGTCCTTAACTCTCGGTGACCGAAACATTTTACAGCATTCCTGACGCGATTGGAAGCAGTACCTCTGGCTAAGGGAAGCCAGTTGAAATGGTACGGAATTGCTGATAAAATGTCGTCTATTTTGGGGAAGAAAGTTAACAGAACATTCAGACCACACAACCTATACAGTCTATACACAGCCTGACAACTTATTGTATTATTCTTTCCACGATGCAAGAGAACAAACACATGTTGGCAGAATAATTTTAACAAACATTTTCACAACAAAAACATTTTATTTTAATTTCTTTTTATAGTTTATTTACATACTTACAATGAACTTTCACTTTCACTTTCAGTTGCTATTAACAACGTTACTTACCATTGTAACATTGTGACGTTTAAAATTTTAACAACCCGATTTTGTATTTCAGCATGATTTTATGTATTGTTTTTATCCTGATGACGGTGCCCTAGGCACCGAAACATGTTGATCAATAAATTTCTGCAGCAGTCCCTAAAGTGTTGTTGTTATAAGACTCTCTACATTTTATGTTTTTTATCATAACAAACCCTGCATACCCTCGGGTATCCACTTTATGGACTCTACCTTACTACAGACACACCAGGCGTTGGTTCACTTTCGTTTGTAATAAATACTTTCATTGCATGAACATGTTACAGAGATACAGATCAGTTCTCAGTGAGCTTGGTTCACATATGAACATTATTATAGTCTTACAGAATAAAGAATTTTTCCCCAACTTGTCCATGTTCTTTACTGGTATGACAAAAAACTTGACACCAGATAAGTTAAGAGTTTTCAACATATTTAAGTTTGACCTTTATAAAAAAAAATCAAGAATATCTTACAAGAACAGCATGTATAGATTAAGTGTTGTTTGCTTTAAAATTCCAAGGGCAATAATTTTCATGATGAGAATAAATTAGAAATATATCTAATAGGAAGGTTCTTCAAAGTACATCATTCAGGATAAAGGAAATATGGAATGCTACTGAAAAAAGTATGCTTGATAGGCAACCTTCATGACATACATAGCTGAAAGAGTTGTTCAAATTATTCCTCAAAATTGAGAGAGATGGGTGTGCTCCTAGCAAATTATAATTAGACCTGGTTTTAATAACTATTATTTTACAATTGTTTACTTTACAGGAGATCTGGAAGACCAGTGCTAAAATCTGGTAAAGTAATCAACAGAGATAAAGATGGATTCGAAAAAATAGATGATTATTTTTCTGAATCAGGTTGGTAGAAACAGTTACAGACCTGTGGTACTTAGTGGTAGCAGTGATATTGTTTGCCTTAAATTACCGGAGAATAAAGGCTTTTTCCCCTGGAGAAGAATTCCAATTTGAAAAAAAATGGCTTAAAATTATTCCCAAAAAGACAAATTGTTTCCCAAACAGTTCAGTCTCAGTAGTAAAGGTGCATGAATACAAACTGAAAAACACTCATTTAAACGTTTTTCATGCCTAAAATGACTATATGTACAGATTTGAGGGTCTATTTATGTATCATCACTGATAATAAGGGGTCTTATTTCAAATGAGGGTTTGCCTCTAGAAAGGGTGTCTGCAAATTGAAGTTCCAGTCAAATTTAGGATTTATTACAAATTGCCCAATCGGATCAAAATGATGCTCATTTTCCCAATAAAAAAGGGTAGAGGTAGTTTTGAAAAAAGCTAACAATATCACTGGGTAGATATGCTTACCATAAAAAATGTAGTGTTAATTCATATATTAACTTTACGGTAGTTACTTATTTAACAAAGTATGACAGTGTGTTTTGCTAGGAAACTTGTATGCTTTATTAAAAAATAAAGAAATTCAATTATTGTTCAGGTTACATATATCTCTAGTATTGACTTTTTAATTGCCTGTATAAAGTTGGACATTAAATTGGTAGGAAAACCTAGATTTGAATAACAGTGACATTGTGTTTCTTTACATTGTTGAACATACAGGTATAGTAGGAAAGGTTTGATCATGAATTAAGGAGGCTCGCGTGTACAAAAAATCAGCAAAAAATTAAACATTTGTTTTTTCATTACAAATTTTATCTATTACACTATAAGTTATTAGTTTATAATATGGTACAAAAATCACACAGATAAATCGATTTGGGTTGGCCACAGATGACTTAAGCTCCAAATTATCTCCCTTTGGTGCAAAAATGTCATTTTTTGATGTTTGAATTGAAATATCTTTTTTAACTCATCAGTGACCTATATTTTTTTGTTATTGTTTTCAAACAAACTGTACATAAACTAAATAAATGTAAAATTTAAGCAATTTCTGTAATTTAGTTCTTTTTTTATTTCGATATTGCATTGTACCAATATTTCTCCTATTAGTTCAACAGAAAAAAAGGACATTAACAAAAATGTATGCTTTTTTCGGAGGCAGATTTTGAACATTAATGAACGGTGACCCCATATTTTTATTTTATATTTATATTAGGTATAAGATAAAGTTTAATCGTAGAAAAAAATAGCAAAATCCTATATAAGAAAAAAAAGTTGATTTAGACCTGCTAACCCCCTTAAGATAACAAAAACTTAATCTATTTAAATGTAGATGTTGAGTCCAGCTTGAGTTTACACAGATCATCTATAGAGTCTCACAAGTTGGCTAAAGATGTTGAAGATGACAGAATTGTCCAAAGTCAGCCTGCCCCTAGCAGTCGCATGTCTACCAGAAATAGGAACACTTCCTCATACAGATCAGTTGTCTCCTCTGTCAATTCTAAGGTAACTAAAATTACAAAATGAGCTTATCCTTTGTAGAAACATGGCTTCAAAAAATCAAAACAATTTAGTCTGTTAATTCTAGATTTCCTGTCAGAGTAAGACCTCAGACTGATTGGCTTAGAATCAGAATAATATGTCTGATAGGGTAACATGTCATCCTGAGACCATTTTCATCAGATTAATTATAAAAGACAATTCAGTACACAGTTGATATATTCAGATCAGACTTACTGTGATAGGCTTTCCTTGCAATGAGCAAACAAAGAAGGGGTATGATAACCGAAATAATGGGTGGGGGGGCTAAGGCATTCATGCATACACTTTAAATTGGATATTTCATTCAAATGTTCAAGCAATCTTTCTTAAATAACCACCGCCCATCAAATTTTAATAAAAGTGCCACCCCCCCCCCTACCACCCATACAATTAATTCTGCAAAAGCCCTTAGGTGCCTTCATGATTATAGGCAGTTCGTGGAAATTTGGAACTGGAAGTAACATAAATTTTTGGTCATAAAGGGATGAATGGTGTTCTTTTTTTGCCTTTTTTTGTTGCTTTATCAATGAGATTGAGACAGGATAAAAAAAGATATAAACATTCATATCTTGTCAACCTTTCATAGACTTTTACCAGATTTGCACAAGAACTCCTTCGAAATCAAATTGTTGCATCCTGAACGAATTTTCTTTTATTATTTTTTGCCTTTATTTCTGATAAATGGACACGTTTTTTTGTTTGTTGTAAATATCTGTGTCATTTTGGTCTCTTGTGGAGAGTTGTCTCATTTGCAATCATACCACATCTTCTTTTTTTATATATCACTTTTACTTAACAATGTTTTATTATTATATTTTATATACTTGAATGGCTAAGTTTTACTATAAAACAAGTGAACATGGACTTTATTGTAAAAGAAAATTGTTTATCTTATCAAAATCTTCAATAATGTATTGCTATTAAATTATTGTATTCCCAAACTCATATTTACAGTACAATTTTCGCGAAAGCCATCCCAAACTCCATACACCGAGTTTTTTCCTGGTGTGACACCAGGAAACTCCGACATCACTCCCTAAATTCTCGGAGAAATTTGGGAGTATTCCCTCTGACTTTCGCGAAAATCCATTACCTTTTGTTTATTGTATTAGCGACATCTCTCCCAGTCTGGAGTGACGCGGTGTCACACCAGGTAATTAATTGCCCTAATCCTTCTGATCTATGCCGGCACGCGACAGTCAAGGTATGCGAGATTTCTAATGTAATTAAACAATTGTATTTCCTGTCTATTGATTATCAGTTTATATCTGATTGCTTGAAACAAATGAAAGATTAAAATCAAAATCAAAACGTTGTTGTTAATTCTTTTAATTACTCTGTACATCTAAATCAATTTTTAAAAACAACTATATTTGATTTTGACTTACGTTTTTTATCAATAAATAAATATTTAATTTACTAAAAGAGATATAATTGTGTAACAATAAACGGAGACTAACGCTGAATAAGTTAGGGTAGTTTAAAGAAAAGTGACACATCTCAAAGATTTTTATACAAGTAAAAAAGAAAATATTATTCACTATCTGTTATGCTAATAAGTCGTACGCCATTTCCATTTTACGATTACAAAATAAAAGTTTTACAAAGCAAAAGGTTGTTGTTATTAAATGCTTTCAATTGCATTAAAGTTTAATAAAAAAAATCTATACTTGATTATGACCTCGGGTTTTTTTTATCAGTAATTTATATAACTTACGAAAAGAGACATACTTGCGTGAAAATAAACGGAAATTGACGCTGAAGAAATGTGAAAAAGAAAGAAAATTACGTGTCTTAAAACTTGTATATGCAAGAAAAAAAGAAAATACTCTTCACCATTCCTTATGCTTAATAAGTCTACGGCATTTTCTCTATACGATTTGTTAGCATTACTTTAGGATAAATAATACATTTCGGCTACAACAGGAATACTTCTATAGCTGCATCAACTCGTCGTTGCATAATATTCATTTACGCACAATGAATGTAAAGTTTTGTGTTGTATTTAGAACAGTGATCTTAAATATTTTTAAAGCAATTAATTGCCGTGGGAAGACGATACGCATCTCAGACTCAGTGATCAACAGTGCGTAGTTGAACTTGAACTTGACTTTGCTCACAATATTGAATGCTAAAAATAGTGACATCAATTTTGTCCACGAGATTTTTATTTGGCGGGAAATAGTATCATGTAACAGTAAACTCAGGTGACATTTCTGGATAACCGTGGGAAAATTCATTCAAGGTTTAAACTTGCTTTGTAATGATTGACATAAATTTGTGTGCGTTAAGATTGAGGCTCTAGAAGGTACTTTTACAATTGATTAACCGGATTCTAAATTGTATTCCTTTTCTGAATTAACCAACATCAGCCTTTTATTTTTACGTTTCTCAGTCAACAGAGGACATAAAACGGGACATTATTTATACGTCCATAGTCAACACTATATATTAACATGTAGATGAAAACAAGATGCATGTTGTTCAGTTCCTGATGGGCGTTAGTAGAGATACTCTGTGAAAATTTGCTGATCGTAAAAATCCGATCCACATTTTTTTATATATTTCTTTCTTGTAGAACACGATATAATTTCATTTAAATATTCTATTTCATAATTGTTGAAATACTTCTTTTTATATTTCTCCGAGGACTTTTAACGAGCTGTAAAATATGGATTGCGCCAATCCAATTTCATTTTAAATAATTAAAGATCAATAACAGATCATAACGGATAAAAAACACGATTTTTTTTCTCCATATAATTAAATATTTAAAGGTTGTGATTATTGTGTTGTGTCTGGGCGGCGAATGTATCTCAGTATTTATGAATATAGGGCTGCCACATTGCATACAAAACTATTTGTCACTTTACAGTTTCTTTTTGAAATTCAAATATTTCAAGTCGGTAATCTACCGAGGTAGTGAAACATAATATTTTACATTTCAAAATAAATTGAAAGTAACAGAGTTCACTTGTTGATCCGATAAATTAACTCTTGGGTTTAATTTAGATTGGACATATTACCGTAAAAAACATCATTTTGTTTTAAGCCAGTTGATATTAATTATATAATATTGAACTATTAATGAACCGAATATTGCTCACTGAGTAGGTCATAAAAGGTTCTAATTGTGGTAAAATCGTCTTTGGTGAAAAAACAAAATTATGACCTGATCGGACTATAATGAAAATACAAAATGAGTGTTTTAATCGTATTTTTATACGTTTGTATGTTGTATGTCATATGACAATGACATGGGCATATACATACAAGAATAATTATATTATTTTAAATAAAAATGTCACACTTTTATCTGACAATGAAAGGACATTTAAATAACGTATTTTAAACCATTCAGGTGCAATCAAGATTGATTAAATGTACAAAGGTAATAAATCTGGCTAATCCGATGATGTTGTCACGCGTCATTAATTTTCAGTACATCCGATGGGCAATAAACCAATAAACAGCCACGCGGTGTTGGGAGAGAATCTTTGGAGGAAATTGGGAGTATAATCCGTGATTCGCGGTGTCACACCGCTACACTCGGAAATCGGTGATTAGAGTTCGCGATTACATACTCTCTGGGTGTACTGTACAGACCGCTTTTTCTTATGCTGTGTACTTAATCACATCACCTATTGTTAGAACTTTTGTAACAGGACAGTGCAAGTGCAAGGGAAAACCATGATTAAAAGAATGTAAACAAACATGCACTGGATGGTAAATAGTGTTTATTGATTCAGAAAAAGATGATACACCAAATCATTTAATTACTGTTATATCAAAGTTCTATTACTTAATTTTCAAGTGCTCCATGATTCTGTGTTGATTGTGTACAATTCACCATTGGTAATGCAGTGTCAACTCACCCGTTACAAGAAACTTATTTCATATGACTTTTTAAAATACTTATTTTTTTATTTCAGGTTTCTAGCAGTACAAGTAGTTATAACCCTGTGGGATGGTTACACAATAAAAATTATGGAAGGTATAGAATATAATGTTTAAAAGTAGTAGTATTTGTATAACTTGGGTAGTATAAAGTACCCATTATTATTGGTATTGCCCGTGAAAAACAATATTTAATTATTTCATGTTATTCTGAAAACTATAGAAAATATACTGACTGTGTGTGACCTTCATCGGTAATCAAGGTCATTAAAACATGCCCTAGTAGTAGCAGTAGGAGATGAAAGGGAGAAAATGAAAAAGCAAACATGATGAAAGCTGTTACCTAAAAACATACATGTTGTATGAAGTTCTCTAAAATTGCTTCTTTAAGTGGTTATGTTATTTTCCCTGAATACACTGTAAGATTTCAGGGAACAGATTCAAGGGTGCATAGTTCTGATATTATTTTTTATTTTGTCAACCCAAAATCGTAAATATGTTTTTACTCTTGAACATACATGCAAAATATTACATTTCATGAGCATGAATATAAAAACGAAGGTTTATTGTGCTACAGGAGGACAGGTTTAGATATAAAAGCAGGAAAGAACATTCGGAAGAGACCTGATGGATTTGAAGTATTTGAAGATTATTGGTCAGAATCAGGTAATCTTACATGTGTAGAGATTCTACTGTTAATTTAGTACATTTATATCTGCTCTCAATTGGCTTCTTTAAGGGCATATCCAACAGTTTATTTTTAACGGTGAGAATTTTTTCCCTTGAAGATATTTTATTCTTCAATAGACAGAGAATCAAATTTTGCCAAAAAAAATATTAGTCGTCGATTTCGTTTTTTCCAAAAATACTGCTGAAAATTGAACATTTTTGCAATTTTTGAGTAAAAAACGTTTTTTATTTAAAAAAATTAAATATGATTTTTTAATCAACATATACTTATATAATGGGGCTCAAATTAAAGCAAAATAATTCAAGATGGTAAGAAAAATCTAACTTTATCATTTAAAGCATTAATTCTTACTCAATAAAGTCAAAAACGTTATGATGGACCCAAACAATGGCAAGAAATGAACATTTGAAATGCACATTTTTAATTTATTAAAATATTTCTAACGGTGTCGATTTGGCCAAAGTGAGATATGTTATTCTTTGAAAAAAATGGAACGTCATAACGTTTTGAAAAATATTTGTCACCGTACTCGTTTTTGAGAAAAATCAAGAAATATGATATTGTTTACTAAATTCCTTCCGTAAGCCTCACAAATTGCACCAAAAATTAAGACGTTTCGGGAAATAACGATATATTTCCCCGCTAATTTTTCAAAGGCAGTGCGACAGCAGACAAATGTATTTATACACTGTGACTTTGTTGGATATAGATGTCTCGATAGCACTCATATCTCATATCGCATCTTCTTATTTATAATGAACTAGTATATGGACGAGATGAAAATTCAGTTAGTTTAAACATATTTATTTATAGTGGATTGGGAAACAAGTTTTGCAACTAATATTAATTCCCTTTCCACTTTGCGGGTGCGAGTGCTGCCTTGTAGCGGCATTAGCCTACTTTTTTTCGAAATCTACAAGGGTGTCTTTAATTTGCAAGAGATATGGCTCTCTCTTAACACGGGTCAGCCATTTATCGTCCCCTTCCGACAGACTATCATCGTTTCCTCAAGACCATACTCGCAGATGGTGTCAAGGGAGAGCCGAAAATTGAGTTCCTGAAATTTTCATCCCAAACGGGAATCGAACCAGGAACCTTTGTGTTGTGTTAGTAGTCCGATGCACTAAGTTAGGCAGCAACCATTTGATTTTCGAGGGGGGGGGGGAGGCTATAGATATTTTTGGAAAAAAAAAATGTTTCCAGTTTTCAAAGAAAAAAATAATTTGTTTTTGACTCTTGAGATAAAAAATTTGTCTGTTTCACCTTCTGCTGCCACTATTTGTAATGCTAAAATTGAAAGAAAAAAAATTGTTTTCGACTTGTTGCGAAAAAAAAGATTGTTTCTCACTGAAGGCGAAAAAAAAAAGTTTGTCTGAAAAAAAAATCCATAAGCCCCCCCCCCAGAAAATCAAATGGTTGCTGCCTTAGTTTTACAATGAAGTGTTCTTCTTACACTGATTTATATTAAACCGTCTATAATTTCACATATCGAAATTGAGCTAGTGAAATTTTGCAACCAAACACTTGTCTATAAACTCACTGACTCTGTATTACTTATTCATGTTGCAGTTTTGTGCTTTTTTTTCTTTATAGGCTTCTAGCTTTAACAAACATATTTATGTTGACTCTTAGTGTTTTAATTTGTATGTGTCGTTTGGTTGCTGTCGTATTAATGTATACATTTAAAATCTTTTTTCAAAACAAAAGGATTGATTGGACAGGATATAGAAATATTCACATCTCTGGACTTTTCATGTCCGACAGTATATCTTTAATATAATTGGGTGCGGCCATTTAGCTGCTAGAATGTATAGATTTACAGCCTTGTTTAGTCAAAATAAAAATGTCGTATATCCTATGCATATTGTAGTGAGAGTTTCGCGCATCTATACGTTTAAAAACCATTTAAATAAATGTTTCAAGGGATATCCGAACCTTGAATAAGACCTCTTTACAACAACAAATGTAACATGAATCTTCAAATAAGTCATATGGCTGATTTTAACACATTTGTTGCGCCATTTGCAGTTGTAGATGTCATGAAAAAAACCTTTAATTTACAAAACAGATCAGAAAGACAATAACTTGAGAATAAACTCCACCTAGTTTGGCTGCATACAATGTAACCACTGGTGTAGACTACTAAATAACTATATTATTATTGATTAATCAAACAAATAAATTCAAAGAGAAAGCTGCGGAAAGAAATTCTAAAATTTTCGTTTAAAAATAAAATATAGATAACTTCTTTTTAAAAAAAAACTGGAAAACTGTTTAAGACAATTATCAGTTGAGAACTAATGATTTTGCATTACTTTATTACTATATGCAACTAATAAATTGATTGCTTCCGTGCTCCAGTGGCAAATATGTCACGCATATTTACGACGAGGCGAAAGTGGATCTGAATAAATGATTGATACATTATTAAGATAAAGGGTTTGCTAGTGGTAAAACGTATGCCGTACTAGAATAAAGTTGAATAGTCAAAATCTTGAGTTAAGCTATTAGCTTCTGTATATTAGCACTTCAACGCAAAGCTAGATGCTAGATGCAATGATACATGTTAGTTTATGTCGTATTTTATTTTTTTCAAAGAGACCAATTTCTTCTCAAGTAAAATCAAACTTTGAGTTTTCTATCCTGAATGACAAAATCTTGGATAAGTTTGATAAAGAATTAATTACACTTTGTGTCGCATTCTAATGGAAAAATAAATTATTATGCATTTGTGCTCGTTGTTCTCTACTGTACTGTATATTGAAGATAATTTTAATAAAACGGAAACTGAAGTGAGTTTGGTCTATAATTATAAAGATAATTGCAGTTCTTTTATAATGGACCAAGAGGACAACATCTTTTAAGATATGACTTCTATTTCTGTTAATATTCTGTATGAGTTTTCTGTCGATTCCCGCCGTGCCCTTTCCTTTGAGGAAAGAAACCGCCCTTGCCAAACGGCCATAGCCAATGGTGATCCCGTTATGACGTCGTAGAAACAACGTTAAATTACGGGAAACAATAGTCAACGGTTACGTTTGTTATTACCTCCCCTGAAACTGTTGGATATGCCCTTAATTTGGTATTCCCTAAATCAAAGGAGTGCTGGAATACTGTTCCAATGGTTACAAGTTTTACTTTGGAAGGATTTACTTTTCTGTACATTTCTTCATTAACAACCACCGTTTAGTAAATTTGTAAGTGAGTGTTTTACAAGTGACCATGTTGGTAATGCTCTTCATATTTCCTCTAACAGAAAGAAAATAATATTCTAGAGATTTAAAAATATTTCTTCTAACTTTTTGTTGTTCCTGCTAATCGTTTTTTATAATTCTGTATTTGTGTAGATGCTGATAGTTTGATGATATCCAGGAATAGTGCATGTGATACACCTGAGGTAAAAAAATCTTTAGATTTAGATTGCATAAAAAAATAAAAATTACTACTGTGTGTATATTAATATAAAAATAAGGAGATGTGGTATGATTGCCAATGTGATAACTATCCACCAATGGCTGACCCGTGTGAAGAGAGAGCCATATCTCTTGCACGTTAAAGGCACCCTTGTAGATCTCGAAAAAGAACAGGCTAATGCCGCTACAAGGCAGCACTCGCACCCGCAAAGTGGAAAGGGATTAATATAAGTTGCAAAACTTGTTTCCCAATCCACTATAAATAAATATGTTTAAACTAATGTTCAAATGAAATGGATGTTACCATTTATAGCTATAGGCTACAAAATGGCCTTCAATAATGATAGAAACCCATAACACACAGTCTATTTTTTTTTTTAATTAAAAAGACTACAAATAAAAAAAAAAACTTGCTCAGCAACAACTTTGTTATTCAAATGTTTTGAAAGGAATAAGTAATAAAGATTTATTATGATTATTCTATTTGGTATTTACGAAAATGTTAAATTGAATTTTGTTAAAAATAAGATTATTCTACTTTCAAAATACTATATTTACCGAACAAAAATACAAGAAGTTTTGCCAAATTTAAATGCTTTAAATAACTATTTAAAGGAACTCTTGAACTTAAAAAAAATACATACATTTCATTTAAAAACCTCTCTGTAGAGGAATATCACAAATACTGGAGTCCCTGGGCCCCTAGTTTAGAATAAATAATAAGTTGTTAAATTTTGATTGAAACACCACTTATAGATTTTCAAGAACAAATAAGATTCCAATGTTATAAGATATTTATTTTCAACCTATTGTTGCACCATCATATATATTCAATTGCTTTTTTATTATTTAATACATCCTTTGTGTGAAAATGCCATTCTGTATACCTTTGTTTATACAAGTTGTGCTAGTCTATTTGTTACAATAAAGAAAATTCATAATAAAAAAATATAAAGATTTTATAACACATTTGATAGACATAGAAACAACACTTTAATAATATAATATACAAGTAGTTTTTTGTTATGTAAAGTTCCAGGATTTTGAAAGAAATTGAGTAAACAATATATAATATAATGAATGCATTTAATATTTGTCCATTTTCACATACTAGTATAACAAATATCCATCTATAAACTGTCTTTTTCTGTAGTCGAATCTCCACTAATTTATTTCACTTTCATTTTAACTTTTAATTTAGGTAAGGAGTTGATATTTTAGAATACATTATAAACAGGTTTTAAATATATTTTAAAATATGTTCTATGCAAAGTATTTTTTTTTATTATATCTCAAGGTTACATCAGAATTGTACAAATCCTCTATAGAGCCCAAAAATGCCAAAGTTGTGGAGGATGATAGAATTGTCCAAAGTCAGCCTGTTCCTAACAGTCACATGTCTACTAGAAATAGAAACACTTCATCTTACAGATCTGTCGGCTCCTCTGTCAATTCTAAGGTAACTCAAAAACAGTCAGAATGGCCCTGTTAGACCCATTGATACATAGACCTACATAGATTTCAACAGTTACAATATAGAAACATTTAATTGTAGTGCTAACATTAGTTTGATAGAATGCACTCTAGTTTTATTCTGCTCAGACATGTACAATACTCCACTATTTAGACGGACCTAAAATAAAATGATAACCAAACATTACCTTGATGAAGTTGATTAATTTTCCCTGCAACTATTAAGTTTTATTATAAATTGTCCACACCTGGTAACCTATATTTTATTAATCTAAGTCTTTGTTTATCTTCATCAGGTATCCAACAGCAGCTATAATCCAGTCGGATGGTTGCATAATAAAAACTATGGAAGGTATGTTCAGATTTTGTTTAATGTATGTTAATTTTTTTTTACACGAAAAATCAATACACAATGTGACTTTCTTGCAAGATATACATTATAGAGCTTATATGAATTTTATTTATTTTTTGTTTCCTTACAAGTTTGCAAATTTATTAGGTTACATAAATCGCAGTAGAGTTGATAACTCATTTTGTTAATGCCTGTGATAGTGTATCAATGATCTCAACTTAGTACTTATTTGGCCTTTTTAACTTTTTTTGATTCAAGCCTTACTGATGAGTCTTCTGTAGACAAAATGTGCATCTGGCGTAAATACCAATTTCAATCCTGGTAATTATAATGAGTTTATTAACAATTGCACAGATAACATGTCATAATTAATTAAAAAGACATCATTTTTCAATGTAGGAGGACAGGTAAAGATATAAAAGCAGGAAAAGTTATTCGTAAGAGACCTGATGGATTTGAGGAGTTTGATGATTACTGGTCAGAATCTGGTAAGTCACAACATTTTATATAGTCATGTCAAAAATACAATTTGGGAGTGGGACTTGTAAAAAGTCTATGCATAAACGATGTGTGTAGCTTCATGAGGGGTTCACTCCCCTAAATGTACCTCTGCACAAAGTAAAATAAGAGGTGTATAAATAAATGTACAAATTAGTGTGAAGTACAAGTTATGGTTGATTAATTGATTGATGGCTGTTTAACATCCTGTTACAAGTATTACATATATATATTTATATATATATTATATAATCATGAGAATAGCCACGAGAATAACATGTTTATATACACTCATCTTTGTTGAAGACTGATTGGCACACCCAGTTAGCTTTCAAACTATCGATACTAGATCAACAGTCTGCTGAAAGATTTGCCATCTTACTTCAACAGATTTCTGATTTCCCCCAAAAAAAACTGTCATTCTGCTTACTCATAAACGGCATATGCCAGGCAGAAAATTTGTATAATAGTTCTTGGTTTGTATAAACTTCTTCACTCAAGTCTGTTATACTTTCCCACTAGACCACTGAAATAGTTAGCACAATCATGTATGTTTTGTAAAACTAAATGTGTGTTAATATTTTGTACACCATAAATAAGGTCAACAATATTTAAGCATATAATGAACAAACGACCAAGTGGAATCAAGAAAAAAAATTATGGTGCAAGTCTTTTTGTAGTTGTTTTTTGTATGGTGAGTTGGTGATCAATTTTTTAAATCATTTGTTTTATTTATTTACAGAGGCAGATAGTTTAATGTTATCCAGAATAAATGATAAAACAATAGAAACACCCATTGTCCCTTCCAAGGTAGGTAGCATTGTACTTTGAATATGGATTTCCTTGTTGAAGACCGTACCTTTACCTATAATGGTTTACTTTTATGACTTGGATAGAGAGCTGTCACATTGGCACTCATACCACATCTTCCTATGTCTATTTGATACTATTTGTTTAAATCATTTAAGATCACTCCAATTTTCTTTTTTTACAAATCTAAATATGATTAAAACCTTTTTTCTTCAAAGATTTGATTCAATTATAATATATTTATATCAGGATTGACAGCAGACCAAAATCATGAAATATTGTGAAAAATATAAGCTCTCTTGACTTTAAAAGCCTTTTTTTTTTTTTTGAAATGATATTTTTTTTACTTTACACTTTTTGTCCTTGTCAAGTTTACACTGAAAACATTATGCTAATCGAAAATTACAATGGCCACTACTGTTCCTAGTGTGAATAATTTAAAATAATATCAGATGGTTTAGTCAAAAATCAACATCAGCACTTAATTATAAAGTCCTCTATTTAAAATAATCATTCTAACATCTTGTACATCTATCAATATAGATTTAGCTGATGCAATAACAACTAAGCTATCATAGAAATTTATTTTCCAGGATTTAAAGCATACCCAGGACTCTGAATCAGATATGTAAGTTTATTAATGCTTTTCTATGGTTACATTGATCAAACCATCTTAATTTCATGGCACAAGGATGAAAAGCAGGATTTATGTATAGAATTACAAAATCATTGAATTTTTTTTTTTCAAATCAGTACAAGTTTACCAAATTTTAAAAACTATAATCTTAAATATGATGCTATCTGAAGTGCTTTTCTTATAGATTATGTTATGGATGTGATGCTATATTTTTTTTAAACAAGATGGTATTTCAATTTCCCCTGTTTACCAGGATGCTAAATGAAATATCTGGGGAGAACACTGCTTTCAGCTATTTTTATTATATTATGGTCACAAATATTTGATATAAATACTTAAAGATAACTGTCATTGAATGATTTATATCTTTTACAATGTTACTGAATTTAATACTGATTTTAAACATTGCAGACATCCAGAAACAACAGAATCGGAAGGTAAGGTTATTATTTTAAATCATGATAAGGTATACTAGTCTCAGAAAACATGTTTATAGAATAACATTTTCAGGTCCATTAAAATAACCATTATTAACGAAATAACTCAATAGCTATAAAGTGATGTGGTATGAGTGCCTATGAACAACTCTCCATCCAAGTCACAATTTGTAAAAGTAAACCATTATCATGATTATAGGTCAAAGAACTGTCTTCAATCCGGAGGCTTGACTCACCCGGAACAGCAAGCTTTAAAGGTCCCCAAAAATTACTAGTGTAAAACCATTCAAACGGTAAAACCAACGATCTAATCTATATAAAAAACAAGAAATACTTATGAACCACATTAATAAACAGCAACCACTGAACATCAGGTTCCTGACTTAGGACTCAAGTTCATATTATGGGTACAATCAATGATATATGTATTTCCGTCTGAACGTGACTTAAACAAAATTTCCTCAATAAAGATAAAGTATCCGAACTGTATGATACTGTACTGAAAACATCTCATCTTCGTACAGACTTGCAATGTATTCCTTTTTTTGGTTCATTCTTTTAATAGTATCTGTAACTAACTACCAACATATTCCAAAAGTTTGAAACGTTTGACTTGACATTTATTACAGGTTCAACTCTACAATCTGATTACAACTCAAGTGATGGTAGTAGTAAGGATAGTACTTACTGTGCCAAGGAAGATTCAAGAATAGCTGACTTTCTGCCACAGATACCAGATGACAGTCCAACTAAGACTGGGCTCCAGAGTCAAACTTTGTCAGTTCTTACAGAAAAAAGCCAGATTTCCCAGGTAGTATCACCTGAGAAGACATTGAATAAAAGTAAAAGAAAAAGTTTAACTTCAGGAAAAAATAATCTGTCAAATGATAGGGATTTGTCTGTTTACCACAAATCAAAAGAAGATGAAGGGTTATTTAATAAGGATAATTTAAGTCAAGACAGTGATGCACATTCTTCTGTGGGAAAAGAAAATGTAACTCCTGAATCTAGTGAATATTCATCTCTGTCAACAGAACATTCAAGTGAACATTCTTCTCCAGGAAAAAAAAATGATACACCTGAATTAAGTGGACAATCACTTTCAGGTACAGAAAATAGCATGTCAGAATCAATGGGAGGCTTAACTTCTAGTTCAAAGTATCATTTATCTGTTTTACAAAAATCTGTTCATGGGCAACAACATGAGGAGACATCTGACACTGAAATTCACCACTCATCTGCTGTTAAGGAAGGGTCCAACAATGATTTGTCAGAGGAAGATGTTAATGAAGGATCCAATGATTTGTCAGAGAAAGAAGAGGACCAAGAAATACCAGAATATCAAGGCCAAGGTCGCCAGAACCAGGAATTATTAAATAGTAAAAATGAGAGTCAGGAATTATCTTCTGAAGGCGGGGAAGACTATCAGGAATCATTGTCAGGACTATCAATGCAGCAATCATCTTTACATGATCAACAAGGGGAATCATTACAGGATAACCTTCAAGCTTTAAGATCAGAGGTCAAATGTAGTGTTCCTGACCTGGAATCAGTTACATCAGGAAAAAGTTTTATAAAACAAGATTTGAGTGAATGTCAAGATCATACAAAACTGTCGACAGAATCAGAAAATATAACATCCTCTACAAATAAATCTATAAGAAATTATGATAAATCACCAGAACCATTAATACCATCTTCTTCACTGGCTGATAAACTGCTAAATAAATCAAATAAAAAAGAATCAGAAGTGTCAACAAATAGAACGGACAACAGCAAATCTCTCCCTGAATCCTCATTGTCAGACAATACAACACACAATACAGAAACAGGAACTGAAATTCCTCACACTGAAACTAATGATGACATATATACTGAACAGAAAAATAAAACACACAATACCACTACACGGAAATCCTTTGTTTTTCCAGATCTATCTTTCGATTCTCAAGATTCAGTGATGATGGTAGATGATGACAATGATTCGGTCAAAAACAAATCTCTTGAGAACAAATCTATGAGAAAAAGGACAAAAAGTATGATTACAGTGGATAACAGTGTCTTGGATGAATTTGCCAGTGAAGGAAAAACATATAGAAAATCAACAGGGTCTATGATGATTGGCAAAAATAATAAACAAAAACAAGGCAAAAAAGGCAAACAAAAACAGAAAGACACAGCTGAAAATATTGAAGTTATGAAAAATTCTACAAAACAAAAAGATAATGATAACCAACAGTTGTCAAATGACAAATTAGAAAATACAGAAGTTTCCAATATATCTAGTTATAAACAAAAACTATCGTTGAATGAAATTAATGAAGATTTGAAGATACATAAGCAGTTGAAAGTAACTAAAAAATCTAAAGGTAAATCGACAAATCATTCTGTGACAAATACTGATACATCATTAGGGTTAAATGATAGTAATGAACATTTGAAAAAAGATAAGCAGTCTAAAACGGCAAAAAAATCAAAGAATCGATCTGTGAAAAACACTGATATTCATGATTCTAGTACTGATGGGACAACTGAGACTAACAAAGAGGACAGTAAGGTCAAAACAAGGACCACAAAAGGAAAAAAAGGAAGGAAAGCTGCTACAGGAAACAAAAAATATGGTTTGAGATCCAGGAAGAAATCTGTGGGAAACAAATCTTCTGATGTAATTACAAATGAATCAGAAAACACTTTGAATAAACTTACTACAGATATAGATATTCCTCTTGAGGAATCTGTGGAAGCTAAACATGATACATGTCAAAGGTAACACGCATTCACACAATATATTTAGAATCCGTAAAAATTTCAAAAGTAATTTATTTTAATTTGCTGTTTGCATAATGTGCCTGTATAAATATGATACGAAAGAAAGAAAAATTGATTTCAATGTATGCTGTTTACACACACAAAAATGGTACTGATTAAGTAGCGGTTGATAGCAAATTCAAAATTTATCGAAAAACTATGAAATACCGAATATTGAGAAATTTTTGCAATATTTTAATTATTGTGAAAATTAGGGCAAGAAAGGTTCACCCAAGTTAAAGTTGTATTTTGATCATAAAAAGCATTATTTTCATGCAGCATTTTCCTGTAACAATCGTCTCCATTTAATTGTTCAACAGCTCCAATAATAAAGGCATACAAAATACAAGGATTTACAATTACTGTGAATTTTTCTAGTACATCTAATTTTTATAAGTTACTTGCAATAAACAGTAGCCTGTTTAGTTTCTTTTTATTGAATGCATATATATAATGTTTAAACTATTAAAGGAAATTATAAAAAAGAATAATATATTTTTCTTTCTTCACATTCATCTTTTTTTCTCTTTGTATTTCAGAGAACTGCAGACATCAGACACAAAGAAGGTTACTGGTATGAATAGTACTATTTTTACTTTACAAGTTTAACAGATGGGTCGTTACATTAATATATAAAAGCTTACAAAACCTTTAAACAGACTTATTAAGAAGGGATATAGTTACGATACTGTTGTCAGGTCATTAAAGATTGCATATTTTGGCTTTAATATTGATTCACTTATAGGGTCTTTGCATCGGAACTAAACACATTTATTTAAAAAAACAGTTGTTGGCATGACACGGGTTATGTTCTTCTCATATATTTTATGATTGTATGATACTAAACACCCTAACGGCAGGGATTGTGCCTGATATTTATATGATGAAGACATAATCTTTCAATCAGTTTAATTGAGGTCTGGAGCTGGCATGTCAGTTAACTGCTAGTAGTCTGTTGTTATTTATGTATTATTGTCATTTTATTTATTTTCTTTTGTTACATCTTCTGACATCGGACTCAGACTTCTCTTGAACTGAATTTTAATGTGCGTATTGTTATGCGTTTACTTTTCTACATTGGCTAGAGGTATAGGGGGAGGGTTGAGATCTCATAAACATGTTTAACCCCGCCGCAATTTTGCGCCTGTCCCAAGTCAGGAGCCTCTGGCCTTTGTTAGTCTTGTATGATTTTTTATTTTAGTTTCTTGTGTATAATTCGGAGTTTAGTATGACGTCCATTATCACTGTACTAGTATACATATTTTTTAAGGGTCCAGCTGAAGGACACCTACGGGTGCGGGAGTTTCTCGCTACATTCAAGACCCATTGGTTGCCTTCGGCTGTTGTCTGCTCTATGGTCGGGTTGTTGTTGCTTTGACACATTCCCCATTTCCTTTCTCAATTTTATCTATATCTGTATTATGTTCATGTTTTCCTTTCCCAAATTGAGTTAACCTAGAGAGATGTGGCGGAGCTGTTAAATGGATATTTGCCACTGTAAAACCAAGGGAGATAATTATTCTGGTTTGTCCGATACCTTCATTCTGTTTACCAATACTTTAAAATATTCAATATGTTGGATGAGCTTTGAATATTTTCTCCTTTCACTGAACAGCATGACTTCATATTTGATAGGCAGCTTGACAAGGGGAGTTTTAATGTTTTCAGATCTGTCAGATACCTTCTTCCTGTTTTCTGTGACTTAAAAATACAAGTAGGGGGGTCGGCCTACCATGACAATGCATGCATTCTTGTTTGATTATTAATTTTTTTAATACTTTTATATAGTTGAAGAGGATGACCTGAGCCATGATAAAAATGTTCCAACAAGTAACTCAGTAGAAGAAGAGGAAATGCCAGATGAAAAACAAGAGAACATTTCTTCTACAGTTACTAAGATTCTAATAGATAAGTCACAGGCTACTGCTAACAAAACAGATGGAATATCACAAGCCACTATGGACAAAACACATGGAATATCACAATGGTTACAGGTAGAAAATAAAACAGTAGGAATATCACAGCTGTCGCAGGCAACAAGCATTAATATAGGAGGAAATAAGACTGGTTCCCTGACTAAAGTAGAATCTGATCCCAATCTTGTAGGGAGTACACCTAGTTTCAGGACAAGGAAACGGTAAGAACAAAGTTTTTCCTGTAAGAATATGTAATTATGTAATTAGACATAATTGGTAATGAAATGTTATTACAGAATTAATACAGAAACAGAAGACAATGTAAACAGGCAAATAACAAACCAAGTCAACAACAAAAAAAACACTTTGTCTGATGCTTTTTTTTTTATATATTTATTTATATACAATTGAATTGCAATTAGAAGATAGAAGTTACCAATAAATCATGTTTATGTATATCAGTGTTCTCCCCAGGCCGTTTTAGCACAGCGATTTTCAGCGCTATCACAATTTCCCGCTGTTCTTTACACTAACCGCAGTGCTATCCAACACAAGCGCGTCGCTATAGTTTCTATATTTTTTTCGTATATATAATATCTGTTGTTGAAAGTAATAAAAAAATGATTGAAATTTTGTTCATGGTATGAATATTCCACTTACATTAAAATTATGTTTGTGTTTATTCTGTGATGTTTATTTTCCAGGTTGTCCTACTCCATTGCCGCATTAGATTCCAGTCAGTTACAAGGGAAGAAGAAAAGACAAAGTACACCGAAGTTATCTAGGTATGTAATGATGTTGCTTTGTAAGGGTATTAAACGGTCTTAAAAATGTTAAATATAAAGTTTACTCCTATTACTCCATATGTGGCAGCAGTGTAAACTATTTGTATTAATTACACCTTATGTAAGAATCCTTGGTTTTGATTGGTTGATAGCCAGTGTATTTTTCATCAATTTACTGTTATCAAATGGTATTTGCCAAAAAATACTCTATCCAACTGGACGCTTTTAACGTCACGATCATCAATGCGTTTTTGAAGGTGAACATTCGTTGTAATTAAACAGATATAGCATGTTCTAACTTCTTCAGGGGTATTTGCGAAAAATACCTGTCTTGAGAATGAATTTCCCCTTTAGGCTCGTGAAATTTAACATTCTCTCGGCTGGTATTTTTCGCAAATACCCCTCCTTAACATGATATATCTGTTTAAAAGCTTTATATTTTAGACAGTAGGGGACCAAAATGCTTTATATCTTGTAATTAGATTCATTATTATAAAAATTCTGTCTGTCATTGTCTTTGGACACATTTTCATGGTTACATTTTGAAAACCGATTATTTCACATGTTAATTAAAAAGGTTATTTCACTCCTGTGACATCATACAACAATAGGCATGCGGCCTAGCCAAGATCAGATGTGCATTTTGTGTTTCACATGAAGTCAAAAATGAGTATCACCTCAGGGAAAAACTCTTTTGATATTTTGGTTCAAAAAGGGTTTAAATTATGAAAAATCGCTATCGTTAGGCTAACACTAGAAGCATTTATATAATTACATGCAGTTTTTGGAAGACATATTTAATATTTTTATTAAATAAATGGTGTTTAAAAACTGTATAATATTCTTTAATGGTTGGCTTCAAGACATGGTCACCAGTGTCAGATTTTTGGTCAATGACAAAGACAACAAAATATGTTTAGAATTATTGAATATCTAACATTTTAATTGAAAAAAAAATGACAAGAACATGTTTAACTCGCAGTTATTTCAAACAACAGTAGCTTTCTTTGATCATTAATCTTATCTGATAAAACTGTATCTAAAATTATCTATAAATAACAAAACTTCCAAAAAAAACCTTTCTTTTGGTGTATAGAACATTAAAATAACTTGATGCATATTCTTACAATAAACAATCAAACTTAGCAATACAATTTATATGTTTTGTCTACGGACAAGACATTGTATTCATATTTAATGAAATGCATTATTAAAACCTAATTTTGATATAGCTGAAAGTGTTCTCTTGAAAAAAAAAACATACATTTTATCAGGTTTATCTATCAAATGATGCTTAACTTCCAGGAAAATGGAAACAAATACATTTTGATAATGTCTACGGACAAGACATTTTATTGATATTCAATTAAATGCTTTCAAAGATGATTGTTAAAGTTAAGATTAAAAGTTACTATTTAAATTTTAAGCTGTGTTTTTTAAATTTTTGAAAATATAAAAATGTACCCATAATTCTTTACATATCTCAATAATTTATTGATTAAGCCAAACTGAAGACACATTCTTTTAACTGAAATCCATATATCTGATTGTTTAAAACAATCAAACTATTATTAAAACTCAATTTTGACATAGTTGAATGTGTTCTCTTAAAAGAATAACATACATTTTACCTATCAAATTAGGCTGAAATCAAGGAAATTGGATACAAATATATTGTGGTAATGTCTACGGACAAGACAATTTCAGTTAAAAAAAAATCTGTTAGAATTAATTGTGACTATATTCATGTTGAAAATACTGAGTTTTAATTTGAATAGATAACTTTCATCACCTATAAATAAGATTTAAGTTCCATAGTAGACAAATAATTGAATTTAATACTTGTTATGTACAAGTGTCTTGTCCGTAGACACCTCTTCATCTGCTGTTAATACTGAAATGCAAAAGATAAAGTTAGAAAGAGAGAAATACTTTTTCTTTATTTGATTTAGTTAATCTTTTAAGGTATGCATCAACTGGAATAAACAATATTGAAGTAAAATAAGGTATGCTTTTTATGACTGATAATCTGACACTTTTTAAAATCCACTCCCGTAAAGTAATTTTACAAAAATTGAGAACACTTAAATTACCATTTATTTATTAAAAATAAGATATTTCTAAGTTTAAACAACACATAGGACTAATTAAGACCCATAAAGCTAAGCAATATTGATAAAAAGACATGTCTACGGACAAGACATGTGTCTACGGACAAGACATTCTGACATATTTTTGAATTTTTTCCTCTATTAATAGATGGTAGAAAAAAATGTTAGTAGTGTTTTCATATCAACAAAAGAACAGGAACTTAGCAATGCAACATAAATGTAATTATGCTTCCAGTTTACTAGGGAATGCATGTCTACGGACAAGACATTTTTTCACTTTATTTGTATATCCAACTTTGATGGCATATATCTCCAGCTAGGGTACTGCAATTTTGATAAATGAGGTAGTTTCTGATAATGTATATACTAGAAGAGAAAACAAAACACATAATAGCATAAATTTAATTTATTTTTCTCTTTTATCACTACACTGAGCGAGCTAAAAACAAAAGTACAAAATTGCATAACGAGCGAATAGTATTCAACTTTTTATCATAACTTTGTAACCACTGAAGATTTTTTGTTGCAACAACCAGTAAAAGAAAGAAGAATAAATTGTCTATAACAGTGAACCAATAATGTAGTTCAAATTAAGTTCACTTTTTAACTATCAATTGATAAAAAAAGGTAAATTTTAAATGAAACAACATAACGTGTAATTTTGCCCATTTTCAGCGTGTATTTTAGTGTTTTTTTTTCAAAACGGTAACACCTATACATGATATTGGATATTCATTGTGAAACCCTACATTCTCTTTTTCAGTTCAAAGATGTATTACTTATGTAAAGTTTATCTTCTTGTCTTTACAAGCCTATAACATAGACCCAATATGAAATGCACATCTGATCTTGGCTAGGCCGATGGTCAAGACATTGTCAATGACTTCGCATTAAAACAATTTGTTAATGTGTAGAAAAAGACATAGTACCTTACATTTTCTAAATCAATTCAACTATAAACCCAATTGCCAATGTGATAAAAAGAATAACTAATCAAATAATTCAAATATAAAAAAAAATCATGACCGAACAACACTGATAATTCGTGAATTAATATGCTTTTCGGTCACTTGTTGAATATTTTTCTCTCTTAGAAATCTTCGATTAGTTATTCTTTAATTATTGAAATATATCATTTTGTTCAAGTGAAGGATTATAAAATGTCAAAGTCAGATTGAGTTTCTTTTATTGCATCTTATTTTAATCGGTTATACACATTCTTTCTCAAACCAGTTAATTAACCCATGTTTTTGTTTCTATAGCTCTGTTATTTATGACCAGCTACTGAACAAGAAAACATTTGTACTGGATACTGATTCAGATGAAAGTTCACAATTTTTATTCAACAAAACACAAACAAACAAAACTAAAGTGGAAAGAAATGATGATGAACTGCTGGGAGGTGATTGGAACAGCCATAATGATAATGATACAGAAGCACAAAAATATAAAACTGTTAGAAAAAAAGGAGCACAGAAAGAAAAAGATGAGGTAAAGAAGAAGAAAAGGGGTGTAAAAAATAAACCTAAGAAAAAGTCAGTTACAGAGGAGTCATTGAATCATGAAAGCATACATGAAAAAGAAATAGATGTGGTCAGTAAAAATAAAATTGGTACTGGTGTGTATAATAACCAACAGGAGGAACCAGATAACGACAGTCATCATCAAGTAGAGGTAGACAGCAAACATCCAGAGGAAACAGACCAGGTAAACAAATACCAAAAAAAAGCAGTGTTGGACAATGAACATGAAGCCAATGTAGATAATAAACATGAAGAGGAAAATGATTTAGATAATATACATGAAGAAGAAGAAGTTGTAGACACTTGTCCACATGAAGGAGAAGATAATTCAAATATTGTCATTGATAGATATATTTCTGCTGGTTCAGAATTGGAAAAAGAATCGAACGTTAACTCGTTGAAATTGTCGAAGACAAATAACTTAAGTAATGATAAAGAATTGAGACAGAATCAAAGAAAAACAAATAGAAGAAAAACTACAGGTAATAGTCCTGTCAAAACAAACAAAAAAAGGAACACTAGAAAGTCTGCACCTGTGATAAATATTGATGTCAATGAGGATGAAGAACTGAAGGAAAATATAAGAGGGAAGAAAGAAAAGAAAATAACTAAAAGAAATAAAAAGTCATTTGTGTTTGATTCTACTGAAACAAGTTTGGCTGATGAACAAGAAATACAAGATGCTTCACCTGAAACTAATAATCAGTCTACTCAGGAACATGCTGTGTTAGGACAAGAAGGTATACCTGTAACAGGTAACCAGTCGGTTCAATTACACACTAGTGAACATATGGAAGAGCAGTCATTAGGTGATACAAATCAGAACGAAATGTCAGGTAAGATTTTGAGGATATTTACATTAAGTAAAAGTATTAGCCTCAGGATGAATTCTGTTTATGATAATTTCAATGTTCCACCAGATTGTTTAATTGTTAAATGAAAACTTGCCAACTTCCATTGGCTTTGTAGAACCAGAAATATTTAGGGCATGTGTCAACAAACAATATCTTTTCATATACTTACATGTATATACAATAAAGATAAAGTATCTAACTGGATTACAGTTTCTCATATGTTTATTAACTTAACTAACTTGTATTTGAGGTCAAATGAGGCCCTTAATTTTCCTACTCCTGTTTACAACATGCAATGCAGTGAACATTAGACCTTTACTAGATTCATATATGTTTACCCTGGATTTAAATATTTGGAACTCCAAATCTTAAGATTTTTACTGGATAATTGATTTAGTAAACTGTTATTATACTGGATCAAAGCTATCTTAACTATTGACAATGAATGGCATATCATCAGAAATACTGGACAAAGTAGAAATGCTACCACTGTTTTTCCAATTTTGTTTTATGTTTCATATGATTTATAGATTTACAGACTTTTGAAGATAACAATGAAATTAGCACAAGATTGTCTTCTTCTGAAGAGACCACTCCAGGAGTGGCTACAAAAGACAAAAGGAAGAAGAAAGATAAAAACAAAGGAAAGGATGTAAAGAAGCCACCACCAGTAACAAGAAAAAGAAGTATTCCAAATGAAATTATCACAGGTATGTTTTTATATCTTCTTTAAAAGATCTGGTAATTTATGTTTCTATGTTAAGGATTGTTAGAAATGACTGGACTTGCTTTAATTATTTTGGTAAAAAAAACTAAAATGTCTGGTACTAGTGTACTCTACAAATGAACAGATAAACCTCATCCAACAATCAGACTAAGAAGTAGCGTTCACATCAAAGACGAACTAAATACACTTGAGTATTATGTTGTGAACTTTTCAAGATATATTTTATATTCCAAATTGAATCAGAAGTGTTAGTCTATTCTTGTAAAAGTTTTCTCTAAATGTATTTCATGTGGTATATGAATTCAGGCTCTAGTTTTTAGTAGATAAAAAATACTAAAAGAGTACACAGTTGTAAATTTGTTTATGTTTTATTTTCTTAGATGAAGCAACCACCCCTGTGATAAAACAACACATTATGGTAACCAACACACCAGATATTCAATGTAAGTACATGATATAATCTAAATGTGGCATTCTTTTTTATTTGTTAAAACTTGATATGTTTGATACATCACTGTTTCTGAAAGGTAATATAGCTAGTAACAGAAACAACAGGATAATTAAATTTTTTTGTAAGATAAGTTAAAATATTTCTAGATAAACAAATCAAGATACAAAAGAGGAACAATTGAAACTTATTTTACTTTTGAGAATATTTTTTTCATTCCACAATATATCAATTTCAAAACTGACAGGATGGCAAACTAGATTTTGACATCCCAATATTGTTGAAAGGAAGACAGATAAATAGTAAGACACTGTGTTGACAAGTACATTAATGAGGAGGGATGTAGAGGTATAGAATATTTTATTTTTTGACAGACGCTGCTAGTTTGTTAAAGGAAGGTCTAAAGAGTGGAGTATCCTTCAGAAGTAAGAGAAGAACGATTGTTTTGGAAGGTAATGCTATTGCTGTAGAAAGTAACACAAAATATGCTTAATAGTGTAAAGACAGGTCTAATATTCAGAAGTTTTTTTCAAATTAGCCAGCAAATAAAAATTATGTTTACCTATTACAAAAGGTTCTATAAATGTGAGAAAGGCCTAAGTTAAAAGAAAATGTGCAGTAGAGGAAACACAAAAGAGATATGTGCTTTAAATTTTTAACAGATGTTACAAAAATAATTTGATTTAACTTATTTTTAAATGAATAGCAGATACAGATACCCCCCAACAAGACACCAGCATGAAGAATATAACAGCCAATGACATGTCAGAACTTGATAATGGTGAACCTGATATTTCTAATGATCCTGACAGCTCTGGTCCGCATATTGTAAACAAAGATGAAGCAGATGTAGATGGAAAAATCCCAAACATTATCCGACGTCGAAGCTCCATGAGGTTTGCTCCTCCCACTGATGTCATTAATACTACTCCCTGTATTGTCAAAGGAAAAGGTAGCAAGAGTAAAGAAAGACGAGTAACAATCAGCAGAAAAGTTATAGAAACATCCTTTGATGTGGAAAATACAACAGGTAAGTTATAACATAATCATTATTTATTAAGGTTAGATAGTATATTATAATTCTGAGTTCAGGCAGGAATGCTCTGTTTGTGTCTTACATTATAGGCATTTATATTCACTTTTATTCATTTTCTTTAATTTGTTGGTGTGTAATTATAAGCTTTCATTTATATAACAACCAGAAAACTAATCTGAGCTAGAAAGTGGATATAAGAAAATGTGGTATGAGTGCCAATGAGACAACTCTCCATCCATGTCACAATTTGTAAAAGAAAAACCCAAGTATGGTCTTCAACATGGAACCTGTCTCACACTGAACAGTAAGTTATAAAGGGCCCAAAATATTACTAGTGTAAAACCATCCAAACTGGGAAACCATTAGGTCTAATCTATATAAAAAACTAGAAACACTTATGAACCACATCAACAAACGACAACTACTGAATATCAGGTTTCTGACTTAGGACAGGTGCAAACAAATGCAGTGGGTTTAAACGTTTTAATAGGTACCAACCTTCGCCCTTACTCAAAACAATAGTGTAACATCAGAACAAAGAAAGACACACTATACAATATCAATTCTAATGCAATTTGTTTGTACCGATAATTTTCATTGGACATGGACAAATATTGTGAAGGGTTAGATTCCACGTTCTATCAAAAGCCACCATTTTGAATACCAAATATTTTGGTATGTAATTTCTCACAAAATAAACAAGAAAGTTACATTTTGAGTCTAAAAATCTTCTTTAAGTCAACATTGAAACCATTCGGAAACTTAAAAAGTATAAATACGTTGAGTCTTTATATTTGACATTGTGAGTATACATATGACGTCAAATGGTTTAGATGCTAGAGACATTGCAACAGTTTTGCGAAGTTTTTCATTTATGTCATTTTTAGACCAAATATTTATGAAGGGGAATTGATTTTAACATACTGCATTAGAATGGAAATAACTGTATTGTATTTTAAGGTTGGCCTTCGTAAAACTTGATTTTATTGTCGCAAATATCTGTAAATTCGATTTGCCACTGTAAAATCTTATGTTTTTTGAAGGCCAAACTTAAAATATGATACAGTTACCTCCTATTTGACAAAACTCAATCAAAAGACATATAAGCACAAGTGAACATACACTGAACGAATGCATTTGACACAATGTAGATCTCTGTTACAATTTAAGATGTATGCTATCACAATGTTTTTTAGTTTTGTTTCTTCACTAAATATGTAGTTCTGCTGTTTTGATATATTTTCTTCATCTTTGCTTCATTTTGAAATATTTATTCAACATTAAAAACTTTTAAAAAAATACAATAATTGAAGAATGTTCTTGTGAATGTGACAGCATTTGATTTTTTTTCTATGAACAGGCAGCAGTATAGACCAGACACAGAACATGACAGATGGCTCCTTAGTACATGCATTTGAAATGACCTCTTCACAGACACCTGAAAAAATAGTTAACCCAAAATTGAACAAAATGAGTAAGTGACTCGATGTAAAAATATTGCAAACTTTTTAAAAAGTAACAATCCCAAAACATGATAAAAAAATGTAACTTGAATGATGTGACTTAAGGTGGCTCGGGCCTATTCGAAGTTTCTATCAGAAGTGCCGTATTTTTTGTTATTTTATTCTATACAGAAAGTGTATCAAATCGATCGAAAAAAAATAGGGGATCACAGACCATTCAAGATCAAAATTTTACTTTTAAACAGGTATGTAAAAGGGACCATTTTTCAATGACATGATAGGGAAAATAGAGGTGTTGACATATTTTTATCGGAATATCAAAAAAACGTTCTATAACACTTGGTCCAAAACTGTAATATAAAAAGCTGAACTATAGCTTCATAGAATGAGCAGTCAGGGGCATTACTTAAACAAGTAACAATTAAAATTACCTATACAAGTAATGTTGAAAACGAGGCTAATTTAAATATAACTTATATAAGTTATTTTTCTTAATATTATTTTTATAGGTGTCCAAGAATACAGATTTTACTAGCTTTAGATAATTTTCACAGTTATCTGGTTATTTTTCCCTTGATATATAAAAACTAATTCTTCAGAAACACTAATTAACTTTCCGACGCACTTATCTTTCATACCGACGCTTCTGGGTCAAAGATTGGTCTCTTGGGACTATTAAATTATCATTTTCCTCTAAAATCTTGAAGGTAGACTGATATAAATAGATAGATACTTGTGAATTAATTAAGACCTGAAGTTATTTATAATTTGTAACCTAAATCAATTGCATATGTGCCTTAGATAAGTGTAATTGCTATTTTTTTTCAAAAATGTATAAAATAACTTATTCAAGTAATATTTTTGTCATTATTTTCAAAGTAACCCTTTATCTCTGTACTCCTCTCAAATCTGATAAATTCTTTATTTTGTGATATAAAATGTTGTTTAAAATCATGAAGACTACATTTAGTCTATGTTTCTATTGAAAATTAAAATAACTCTATTAAAATAAAAAATTACTTATATAAGTAATTTAAAAAAATAACTTGTTTAAGTAACGCCCCTGACTGATGAGCAAATAAAAATCATAGGTCACCGATAAGGAAAAAAAATTATTTTGCCTTAAAACCAAATTTTGGCGGGAAAATGGTGAAAATGGGTGAAATTTTATTTTGACCCTTTAACAAATACGGATAATAACGAAAATATTCTACTAGTCACATAACTACAATGATTTAACATTTCTAATCAATCAAAATATTTAAAAAAATTATATCGAATTTACGACAAATACTTTTGTAATTCATGCGTGAAATTATGCGCAGTCGAATAGTCCCGAGCCACCTTAAAAGATAACTCAAACTTAAACATGATAGAAATTGAACTAAGTAAGTTATGAAGAAGATAGAATAACATTATTAAGAGACTAGAAAAATAGGAACATACACTTGAAAAATAACAGGAACTTGATAAGAAACATTCTTGGATCACTGTGAGGAGGACATAATGGATAAGTGTGTCATGAAATAGGAAGATGCTTCAAACAGGAATAAAATCAAACTTTAATAGGTTTATTGTATGACAATGTAATAAACTGATTAATGATATTCATAATTAGTGAGATATATCAACTGGAAAACTTATTTTTGTTACAAGTATTTTTTATTTGATTAATTATTATTTCTTCCTTATATATATATATATGTTGAATATTTGTTTTTTAGTTTCTCCTGAACCAGCACCAGAAGGCGTCAGAAGATCCAGGCGTACTCGTTTAAAAAGATTGGACAATTACAAACTAGAAATACCTATTTATGAAAGACGAAAGTCAGGTAAATTATGTAGTATTTAATTCTTACTCACAAGACTTATGTGAACATCTTTTTATCCCTCATTTATTATGCCCCATTAAAGGGCATTATGTTTTCTGGTCTGTGCGTCCTTTTCGTTTGTTCATCATTTTGTTCGTCTATTTGTCCGTCCTGCTTCAGGATAAAGTTTTTGGTCGAAGTAGTTTTTGATGAAGTTGAAGTTCAATCAACTTGAAACTTAGTAAACATGTTCCCTATGATTTGATCTTTCTAATTTCAATTTCAAATTAGAGATTTTATCCCATTTTCACAGTCTACTGAACATAGAAAATGATAGTGCGGATGGGGCATCCGTGTACTAGGGACACATTCTTGTTTTGTACCTTGAATATGTAAACAACTGTTTTGTTCTTTATCCTTATACTTTATAAAAAATAATTTATTACTTTTCAGGAGGCTTTGCAATCATTGGTGTTAAGCCATCTGTATCTGAAGCTAAGCTAAAGGCCATGGAACTTAAACGGAAAAATCAACTCAAAGGAAGAAGTAAGTTTAAGATATATAGATCTTACAGTCTATAATTAGTCGTGTGGGTCTATTGGTTCACCAGCAGATATCTAGATCTCCCTGACAAGCAGTCCAACAGTAGTGATAAAGATTTTTGGGACTAACAATGAAGATCTATGGTACTAACATTCAATTAGTAGTTAAAATGTTCATGTTTTAGGCCAATAGCCCACAAGTAGTAAAGTAGATCATTAAGACTGACACTCCAAGAGTAATAGTGCAGATAGTTTGGAACAACAGTACTGATGTGAGATCAATCTTTTGGTCAGTAGCCCAGTACTTTAAGGTGGACAGACAGTATTGAGATCCCATGTATACATTACCCACTGTTTACTATCATTAAAAATTCAAAACAGATATGATGTAGTGAAACATAAATATTTTTTTTATTGAATTATTTTGTAGAAAAGCCTGACCGGAGGTTGTCAAGAAGATTATCAGCTCATGCAGAACTGCCATCAGAAGTTGATACTACATTTAATACAGAAATTACTGTATATAATCCAGATAATGAGGAGGATGTCATGCTTGGTAAGTTGACTATGTCCAGTTTTAGCAACTGTTTGTATTATTATTAGTACAGACTCTATTGTGTCAAATCACTTTATAGATAATGGACAATATATGAGTAGTGCCTCTTGTGTCACCGGCTACAATGTATGAGTAGTGCCTCTTGTGTCGCCAGCTACAATATATGAGTAGTGCCTCTTGTGTCGCCAGCTACAATATATGAGTAGTGCCTCTTGTGTCGCCAGCTACAATATATGAGTAGTGCCTCTTGTGTCGCCAGCTACAATATATGAGTAGTGCCTCTTGTGTCGCCAGCTACAATATATGAGTAGTGCCTCTTGTGTCGCCAGCTACAATATATGTGAGTAGTGCCTCTTGTGTCGCAAGCTACAATATATGTGAGTAGTGCCTCTTGTGTCGCCAGCTACAATATATGAGTAATGCCTCTTGTGTCGCCAGCTACAATATATGAGTAATGCCTCTTGTGTCGCCAGCTACAATATATGAGTAATGCCTCTTGTGTCTCCAGCTACAATATACGAGAAATGCCTCTTGTGTCGCCATCTACAATATATGAGTAGTGCCTCTTGTGTCGCCAGCTACAATATATGAGAAGTGCCTCTTGTGTCACCAGCTACAATATACGAGTAACGCCTCTTGTGTCGCGAGCTACAATGTATGAATAGTGCCTCTTGTGTCGCCAGCTACAATATATGAGAAGTGCCTCTTGTGTCGCCAGCTACAATATACGAGTAATGCCTCTTGTGTCGCCAACTACAATATATGAGTAGTGCCTCTTGTGTCGCCAGCTACAATATATGAGAAGTGCCTCTTGTGTCGCCAGCTACAATATACGAGTAATGCCTCTTGTGTCGCTGACTACAATGTATGAGTAGTTCCTCTTGTGTCGCCGACTACAATATATGAGTAGTGCCTCTTGTGTCGCCGGCTACAATATATGAGTAGTGCCTCTTGTGTTGCCAGCTACAATATTTGAGTAGTGCCTCTTGTGTCGCCAGCTACAATATATGAGTAGTGCCTCTTGTGTCGCCAGCTACAATATATGAGTAGTGCCTCTTGTGTCGCCAGCAACAATATATGAGTAGTGCCTCTTGTGTCGCCAGCTACAATATATGAGTAGTGCTTCTTGTGTCGCCAGCTACAATATATGAGTAGTGCCTCTTGTGTCGCCAGCTACAATATATGTGAGTAGTGCCTCTTGTGTCGCCAGCTACAATATATGAGAAGTGCCTCTTGTGTTGCCAGCTACAATATATGAGTAATGTCTCTTGTGTCGCCAGCTACAATATATGAGTAATGCCTCTTGTGTCGCCAGCTACAATATATGAGTAATGGAATCCGGGTCCGTCCGCCCTGATTTCGGTTCGCTCTAGTTACTGTTCGCCCTAGTTCCGTTTCGCCCTGAGACCGTTCGCCCTGATTTTTATTTTTTATTATAGTGTTGTGTTGTGTGTATTTAATTTATATGTTGAAGCCAGTCTTCAATTTCGCAGAATATTTACGAACTATTGAGAACTAAGTTAGTATCTGTATGTAATTACGTTACTAGGAAATCCCTATCACACATCCTTTTACTTTACCGGTACATTTCCACACATGATTTGATCAATAAAAATGATACATTAGGAGCACTAAAGTTATACATAAGACATGTAAGAAAGTGTTCAAAGTTCAAAGTGTTAATTGATCTAAAATTCTTTACTGCAGCGGCCGAACGTTGTCTAGTGGGTTGTCGGACGGCTTGTACAGTTTGGCAATAACTTTGTAAAAATTTTATTTGAGAAAAATGTTATTTTCATTATTAATCCATCAAAGGCAATTCATCATGTTCATATAACAATCAGTGATATCAAAGATTTCAAATTATCAGCAATCAAAATTTAATCAACAGTAATTAAAAGTAATTATAAAATAAAGTGTAACAATACAGCCAAGAATTTTATTTCATTAATATTCTGTATTTAACTTTTAATAGATATAGATAAATTTTAATATATATAAATATATATTTCTTTCATAAATGTAACGTATACATTGTACATATCATAAATAAAAATAGGGCGAACGAACCCAGGGCGAACGGATTACCAGGGCGAACAAACTCAGTGCGAAGGAACCTAGGGCGAACATGTAATCAGGGCGAACGATCCCGATACCTGAGTAATGCCTCTTGTGTCGCCAGCTACAATATATGAGTAATGCCTCTTGTGTCGCCAGCTACAATATATGAGTAATGCCTCTTGTGTGTCGCCAGCTACAATATATGAGTAGTGCCTCTTGTGTCGCCAGCTACAATATATGAGTAGTGCCTCTTGTGTCGCCAGCTACAATATACGAGTAATGTCTCTTGTGTCGCCATCTACAATATATGAGTAGTGCCTCTTGTGTCACCAGCTACAATATATGAGAAGTGCCTCTTGTGTCGCCAGCTACAATATACGAGTAATGCCTCTTGTGTCGCCAGCTACAATATATGAATAGTGCCTCTTGTGTCGCCAGCTACAATATATGAGAAGTGCCTCTTGTGTCGCCAGCTACAATATACGAGTAATGCCTCTTGTGTCGCCAGCTACAATATATGAGTAGTGCCTCTTGTGTCGCCAGCTACAATATATGAGAAGTGCCTCTTGTGTCGCCAGCTACAATATACGAGTAATGCCTCTTGTGTCGCCAGCTACAATGTATGAGTAGTGCCTCTTGTGTTGCCGACTACAATGTATGAGTAGTGCCTCTTGTGTCGCCGACTACAATATATGAGTAATGCCTCTTGTGTCACCGGCTACAATATATGAGTAGTGCCTTTTGTGTCGCCGGCTACAATGTATGAGTAGTGCCTCTTGTGTCACCGACTACAATGTTATAAGCAGACAGGTGTATAGTCAACTCGAACCTTGTGATATTTTGTTTAAAGGCAGATATTAAAACTACAGTCAGAAAAATGACCAGATATTTTAGAAAATAACAGTTAATAATAAGAGTAGCCAGGATAGTGTTACAGAATACTGAGCCTTATAGCTTTATGTTATCTCAAGTCCATACTCTTATGTAAATTGAAATATTTGGTATATATGTGTTTGATATTTTTTGTTAGAATGCATTGGAACTAAAGAACAAAGCTTAAAATTTGGACCTGATGGAGAAGAAGCCTGCGACAGTGACCCATTCTTCATGACTAGGTCTATTAATCAACCAGCCTTTGGTACAGGAATGTTACAACTCAATGGTTTAATGGAGAAACCAGTACAGGCTGTTACTAAGGGAACAGTGGTAAATAATAAAATTAGTTTACTAATAATATTGTGAAGGAAAAAAATACACTTTTAGAAATAGTACACTGGTTTTCTGAAACTGTTGAATAATGGTAAAAGAACTTCTTACTCAAAAGATTATATGCATTTCCTAAGTATGGGCTTTTGTAAGGATATTTTTTATTACTTTATGAATGAAAGGTATTCTTTGCTATAAATACTAAAGTTATTACAGAAATTTATTTATGTTATTTTAGGACAGTGCTTTTATTTGGCAAGTCTGTCTACATCGACAGCTTCTATACAAATGAATGTTTATCATAAACTGAAATTTTTTATGCCCCACCTACGATAGTAGAGGGGCATTATGTTTTCTGGTCTGTGCCTCCTTTCGTCCGTCTGTCCGTCTGTGCCTCCTTTCGTCCGTCCGTCCGTCTGTGCCTCCGTTCGTCCGTCCGGTTAAAGTTTTTGGTCAAGGTAGTTTTTGATGAAGTTAAAGTTACATCAACTTGAAACTTAGTACACATGTTCCCTATGATATGATCTTTCTAATTTTAATTCCAAATTAAAGTTTTGACCCCAATTTCACGGTCCACTGAACATAGAACATGATAGTGGGAGTGGGGCATCCGTGTACTATGGACACATTCTTGTTTAGGTGTAGAATACATCTTAATTTATTATCTTTCTTACCAAGTACTGGTGACTTCATAGAAGATAACTGATTTGTCATTTAGTCACATTTTATTTTATGTTATCAGACAGCGCTATGTAAGTAATAGATATATGGATGATGGTCAAGATTTCTGAGTTTTGCTTGCATTTTATTTTCAGATATTTCACATAATATTTGGCAAGCTATTAGTAACAATCCAATCCACAAGTGTCATTCTATCTACACATGATCAATTCTTTGTACCTAGAGGTAAGTAATTACATTCATTAGAATTGAGATAACAATACTGTATTTTAAGCTTTTACAGCATCAATTGGTGATTTGATGGTCGTGAATTAAGTTTCCTGGCGATGCATTAGCATTAGTTTTGGTCTGTTTTTCTGTTACTGTATGCAATAACTGAACTATATTTTGTATATGAAAATATTTTATGATGCACTTGTCAGTCTGGCATGTTTTATTTTACCTTGATCTCATTTTGATGGTTCATCGCTCAATGTTCTTGTTTTTGGTCTGTCTTTCTAATACTATAAGCAGTAGGTCAACAATATTTGGTGTATGGAATGAACAAAGGTGTTTATGTCTGTCTGGAAATTATCATCTGACTATGTCTAGCAGGGTTCAACTGACTTGACCTCATTTTCATTATTCATGAGTCGATGTTAAGTTTTCCTGGTTAAGTTTGTTGCTAAGATACTATGTGCAACAGGTGAACTTTTTTTTAAGCATATTTGGTGTATGCAATGATTGTAAGGAATAAATGCATTTCCAGTTTGGTTTATCTGATCTTATCTCATTTGCTTGAATTGTGTTAAGTTTATTTGATATTTGTAGTAAAGCTTCATTTTTGGGACTATCAAAATAAAATCAATAGTTAGTAAAGAAGGTGAGTCATCTCAGCATGTGCACTCTTTTTTATACATAGAATAAGATATATAGGGTCATAAGTAAGTAAAGGGTGATATACTTAATATGTTAAACAAATATAGTTACAGTATTGATGATAAGAAACTATAATACTCCTGGTTTGATGACAGTTAAGGTTATAATTCCAAAATGATTAACAAATAAGCTTTGAAATTAGATGGACATTCAGAAAGCAATTATTTAGTCACATCTCATGGTTTATATTCCCCTTCTATAAAAATTATGTATTTTGTAGGTAATACATACAGTATAAAAAATTTACGGAAAGATGTTGCTAAGTTATCGTATGTCATGCTGAAAGAAGATGAACCTGAAGATCAATCTGATTAGATAAATAATGTTATATTGTCATAGAAACTTAGACTTATCAGACTGAATTAGAACATTGTTACTGAGGGTTAGATAAATAATGTTATATTGTCATAGAAACTTAGACTTATCAGACTGAATGAGAACATCGTTACTGAGGGTTGGTATCTTAGTGGCTGAACGACAACCTGAACATGGTCATTCATACATATGTCTTCATGGAAACCTAGACTAATCAGAATGAACCAGACCAATACAGACAGAGAATTTACCATTTAGACAACATACCATCATGATATGTTGTTATGGATATGTTTTGATCAGACTGAACTAAACAGTAATAAAAAGCTGTCATAGATATGGAAGGAACAATCCATCAGACATTTATTATTCATGTGCTGTCATGAAAACCAGAAAAAATAATCAAAAAATAAACTTTGTTGTTTACTTAGAACATTATATTTTGAATCTGCTACGATTTTTTATAGATAATCTTCATTTGCTGATATTATTTGATGAATTAGAACATTATATTTTGAATCATCTATCTTTTTTTGTTGTTTGTGTTTTTAGTTATGGAATCATTTGTTATGCATAAATTCATTTTTATGGTCTTTTATAAATCAGTTTTTTAAATAAAAAAAACTGTCAATTCTCTGTCAAGTTAAACAGACAAACTGATTTGATAACCATTGCATCTTTTTATCGTATTTCTGTTAGATTCCAAAATAAACTATTTTTGACAAGTTATCACAGAAGTTCTGTTAGCTTATTCTCCTTCAAGTTAATCATCTTACGGAAATTATTATCTCTTTTAACGAACCAACTACCATATATTGCACTTTTGTTTTTCCTAGCTCTTTCTCTCCTTCTGACATTTCGCTTCTTTAATTCATTAATATTTGTTAATTTATGTGGTGTTTAGTCTCTATTTTGTGTAATTGTATTTAAATGTTCAGTGTTGATTTGTATTAGTTATTAAATATCTGATGGAGAATAATTTCTTACATGTTAAGCAACTAACAGGGGCGGCTCCAGCCATTTTAAAAAAAGGGGGGAGGGGGGTTCCAACTGTATGCTCCAATTCAAATGCATTTAGCATTGATCGTTTAAATAAAAGGGGGTTCCAACCCTCAGACACCCACACCACAATCACCCTGGATCCGCCACTGACTAATTAAAAGAACTCTATTATGTTATCATTGTAAATACCTCTTTTGGAGGACTATAATGTTCGGGCTTATTAATCAAGCAATCTTAAAGTGCAAATATTCTTTATTATATGTTTTATAAGAATTCTCAGTTGCATGTGAATAAAACAATGATTGTCATTCAGTGAAATTTACAACAATACAAAAAAAAATGATAACTCATAATAATATTGGGCGTTGTATGTCCACCTTTTGGCATTAAAGTCTATAAGAATTCACAAAAGTTTTTTTCAGTTCAATAATAAGCCATTCCGCTGTTTGGCATTAAAGTTTATAAGCATTGGTCATCATTAAGTTGAAGTAAGCATCGCTATCAACAGAAGCACTGACTCCACTGTAATAATTATCAAACTCCTCTCTTGTAATCTGTAATGTACGATGTGTGTATACAATTAATGCTAACTAATTATATTTGTGTGCATGTGCAGTATTAATGTTTGCATACTCAGCTTGTTGTTGATCTTATGTAAAATATTGTTTTTAAATGACAATGTGGACAACA
This sequence comes from Mytilus galloprovincialis, assembly GCF_965363235.1. Classification (NCBI taxonomy): domain Eukaryota; kingdom Metazoa; phylum Mollusca; class Bivalvia; order Mytilida; family Mytilidae; genus Mytilus; species Mytilus galloprovincialis. The sequence continues at coordinate 126,371,630 of NC_134838.1, read as the reverse complement.
CATTTTTTATTATCTATACTAAAGTGTATGTATTTATTTCTGTAAAATTGCTATCAAATAGATAAACATATATCTTTCTTATTTTAGACTGAATGGATAATTAGTGTAAAGCTAAAATAAATATTGTCAATTTTTCTGTTTTTGTGTATTTTTTAGCCTTCAGTCACAATGTGATTAAACTGAAAATGTTTGTAGGTGTGAAGACTTTGTTTTAAAATACTTGTCCAGTAGTTTATTAACGATTTGCCATTTAGCCTTGAATAAAAAAACAATATGAAGATCCTGAACATCCTCAATTGTAAGTAAAAAATATTTCATTTTATTAGTATTACAATATGCCTTCCTATATTCTATACCCAAATCTTGTGTAGAGCAATTCCTTCTTGGCAGGATAGATTTCATTTAAAGTTAGCATAATGGTAGTGTATCAAATAAAAATGTGTTTTGGTGCAGTAAACTTGTATTTTTAGTATAAAGCAGGTGAAAGCTTCATTGCAGCATAAGTTGTATGGATTTCCATTACACTTTTTTAACTGGACTGAGGATAAATTGACATAAACAGAAAGTGCTGGAGACTTTAATAATTGGTGATATTATATAATCTTACCTTACTGTTATTCTTTTTGGTCTTTCAGATTTCAAAAAGTCCAGTTATTATCTTTAGATTGTTAATTTATTTAAAGATGTTTAAATTTTACAGGAATAAGTATGTAATTAGTTTTGACATGTCAGTGTGAAGAACTACACACCTGCCTTAAAACTATTTACTTGGAATCATGATAGTGTACAATGGAAACACCAGACTGTTGCAGATAGAAATTGTGTTTGTTTAAATGAACTGTAATATTTTCCAATGTAATGTTGTGTGTAATAATGGGCAGTAATGAGTGTATAGTTTAATTTGTTGAATTCTTCTAAAAAGACATGCTATCCCTTTTATATGAATGAAAGTAGACTTGAGGCATATGTCTTTGAAAAAGAAACCCAGCAAATACAATAAAGAAAAAACATGTGTTTAAATGAATCATAAAACAACCAATAGTCAACTGAACCACTCTACTAGTATTTATATGTATAATGGAGAGTTTATGGGTTTGATATAAGTCAACATTAAAAAGGATGCTTCCTTTAATATGCGATAACTAAACAAAGAACTTATATCTGACATTGTAAGTTTCTAGTAGGAAAATGTTAGAGCTGTTGCGCAAAGTTATCTTCTACTTTACCAACAAAATAGAAAGTAATTAACAATGGGTTTTTCTCATTTTTAAAAGCTGTACAGTGACCTTTACTCTCTTATATCATTTGGTCTCTGGTGAATAGCTTTCCCATTGACAGTCTTACCACATCTCCTCATTATTATAATAGTTCAGTATGACTGTCCAATAGCCTAGAGACTGAGTTATACACTGATGGTAAACTGAGGTACACTGGAAGGATAAGCAATTCCTGCTACCCTAGTGGTAGCCATAGTGTTGATCATAATATGTATAATCCTGGTGATCATTATAGTGGTGGTAAGTTATAACCAAGGATAGCAAGGTGAATACAACAAACAGAACACGTCAATGATCAAATAACAGACACATGCATATTTAACATTTCCTCTCATAATCAATAATTATATTTAATTTCTTTTTTTAAATGTGAAGTGTATTTTACGAGACTGGGTGAATAAGTGTTGAAACTGTTGGGCAAAGTTATCTTATCCTTTACCAACAAAATAGAAAGTAATTAACAATGGGTTTTTCTCATTTTTAAAAGCTGTACAGTGACCTTTACTCTCTTATATCATTTGGTCTCTGGTGAATAGCTTTCCCATTGGCAGTCTTACCACATCTCCTCATTATAATAGTCCAGTATGACTGCCCAATAGCCTAGAGCCTGAGTTATACACTGATGGTAAACTGAGATACACTGGAAGGATAAGCAATCCAAGCTTCACTAGTGGTAGCCATAGTGTTGATCATAATATGTATAATCCTGGTGATCATTATAGTGGTGGTAAGTTATAACCAAGGATAACAAGGTGAATACAACAAACAGAACATGTCAATGATCAAATAACAGACACATGCATATTTAACATTTCCTCTCAAAATCAATAATTATATTTAATTTCTTTTTTTAAATGTGAAGTGTATTTTAGGAGACTGGGTGAATAAGTGTTGATTGTAAAACTCCAATAATCTTACCTTTACCATCTAGAAAAGAAATAGATTCTATCAATTAGTGTGTAACATTATTGATCATTGTACTACATGCCCAAGGCTGACTTAGTTTGTGACAATGATCTCATACAACCTCCTTGGTAAAGAATTTCAGTTGAACATTTTTGAGATCAAAGTTTTATGGTAGGTATTTTTTTATTCTGTTGTTTTGATGACTCAATATTGTACATTGGAACTTGTCAAGGTTCTGATTTAGTATGGTTGTTGTAAATATTTGTAACATTTTACATTGTTTTATGTTTTGACCAAGTTCCAGTGTACAAATGACAATGGTTAACACAATGACAACATACAAAAAGTCATGCAAGAGTTTACATAGTTTAATATAACAGAGAATATGTACAAGAATTGAGCATTACTGTTCAAAAAAATGTTCTTATAAAATGTAGTGTCCATAAGCCAGACTAATACTAGGTTCCAATAGGTAATATAGTACTAAGTCTAAAGCAGATCCTCAAAACAGACTCTGGAAATTCTTACTACTCCTGTAACAAGCTTAGCCTTCATAGTTAAGTATATCTGTAGCTATAGTAGTACCCTTTCATCTTACCCCACCAAGAGCCAGTTTAGCCTTCAAAGTTAAGTAAATATGTTGCTATAGTAGTACCCTTTCATCCTGTCCCAACATAATGAAAGCAGAAAATGTCAGTAAAATATCATATGAAAACTAGTTCTACATAAGCCAAATGTTTTGTTTATTGACTTTTTTAAGAACTGCATACTATCTTATAAATACTAAATAGATGAATACTTTAGTCTGCATGAACAAAATGATTCTTGTTGAGAACCTCATATTTTAATAATAAATATTCGATGACTAGCCCCAGGAAAACGACCTACTATTTTGTAAATAATAAATATTAGATGGTTTTAGTCTCCATGAGAACCTGCTCTATAATTTTAAATAAATATTTGATGACATCAGCTAATCACAGCTTCCAAGCATTGGTCATCATTAAATTAAAGTACACATCACTGTCCACTGAGGCAGAGACACCACTATAATAGTTATCAAATTCGTCACGAGTTATCTGAAGAATAAAAAAAGAACATGGTATCAGACTCTATTATACTTCTGATTTTGGGTATATGATGTTTGTTTTCTTTAACATTAGGTATATGTGTAGTGTAATTCTTTTCTCTTGTATAAACGTACTTATTTCAAATTTGATCATCGAATTTATGAATGGTAATCAGTATGTTATATATCCTGTCATTACTGTATTATAAGCTAAATATACCATCAGGTAACAGCGGTATGGACCAAGAGTCAATATTTTATAAATTTCGTGCATCCGAAGTGCCTATGCTGGATTAACCTCCATCTTGTTCGTCTTGTCCAACTTGTTATGCACAAGGAAATCCTCTTAATGTAAGATATATTTTCGTCATATCTTAATTTATAATTCCTAAGACTATTAGTACAATCAAAGTGCTTGTAAGCACAGAAGGGCAAAGATTGCCTTAATTTATCAGTGGAAAGTAACATTAAATACTGCATTGAATAAAGCATTGGTTGTAGTTAAATTTAACTAAATTCTGGACAATGGGAGATAACTTCAATTTTTGAATTGAAATGTATATCTGGCAGTTATTCTCTGTCCTTGTACTCACTTTTATGGTCAAATAATCAATGTTAAGTTTTGGTGGTGAGGGCCGTTTTAAAAAGACGACTTTAACAATGACATCATTTATATTATTAGAATAGATATTTGATTCCTGCACCTTATGTTATTTTCTTGACAGTTGTAACATCATTTTGCGACTTGAATATCTGAGCATATATATTGTATTGATAAATTCTGGATATGTTCATGGATAGGATAGTCCATCACTTATGATTTTTTTCTGATTATCAAAGTCATGCATGGTTCTACATTTGAAAATGCCTGTACCAAGTCAGGAATGTGACAGTTGTTGTTTATTCGTTTGATGTGATTTATCATTTGATTAGGGACTTTCCATTTTCCTCGGAGTTCAGTATTTTTGTGATTTTACTTTTGGATTCGTGGAAACCTTCATTCAAATTTGAAGAGGATATACTGAAAAAATCAAGGTTCTACCCAAGGAAATAGAATCCAAATTCGAAGATTGAACACGCTAGCATGGGGAACAACAAAGTTGAACTACGTTTAGGGTTTAATAATCCTTTTAATAAGGAAATTTGTTTTATCATTACATCTGTACTGTTTTAGCTTCTAGCATAGTAACCATAGTGTAAAGTTGAAGAGTTGCAGAGACTCCTGTAGCCTGTAGGTCACAGATGATTTGAAAGGAATGAAATAATGAAATTCACCCACTGACTTTAATGTCCACGACATTCATAACGCTGCTGGCGTTGTGTTAGTTACAAAAGTACCTACTAATTATAGAAGGAAGATTATAATACCCTCGATATTGAACTGTGTGATTTACTGCAATAACTTGCATTTTATATTAATCAATTTCTTTATTGGAGCTTTATTATCGCATCTGGCAGTGGCGTAGCTTCCATTGAGGCAATGAGGCAACTGCCTCACTAGTTTTTTTTTGGCAAAAAAAAAAAAAATATGAAATATTTTCATGTACTTGACACTTAGTTTTATTTCAAATAAGAAAATACTAGATCATCGTCTTTTTCTGTGAAGCTTTTTTACAGAAACATACATTGTCGCCCGTCATTGGTATAATAAATTTGTAAAAAGTTGTTGACGATCCAAAATTGGAAATCATGGACAAATATCTTATTAAAAAAAGAAAGACAGTCACTGCAGAATCCACGGATAATATGGATCCGGGTAAATTAATATATAATAGTTCTTTAGTATCATGACAGCATTATATCCGATTTATTGTGTATAGATCGTAGATCTTTAAATTGTGTATGACACAGGCGCGGATTCAGATGGAAGAAAAAATGGGGGAGGGTCGGACCCGGCATACGCCCCCTAAACATGCACTTTTCTCTTTTTTTAGCATATACTTGTCATTGTTTCGCCACCCGTAGTATTTAAACCTGGATCCACCCCTGTGACATACTAATGTGTGTTCCCAATAAAAAAAAAAAAGAGAAAGTCCGCGGTCGGAGACATATCGGTAGAAATATTTACACCCCCTTTTTGTTTTTAAAGTCGGTAACTACATGTACAAATAACATAAGCTCTGTAGGGCTATTTTAAACCGACACACAAACATGAGACAAATATACAAACAGTACAATATTAAAAATTAATAACATGTATGTCTGTCTGTCCGTCCTTTATAACACTTTGATAGGCAATATTTCATTTTCTTACGGAAAGACGGTCGTATCAGACGTTCATGATGAGCAACAAAAAAACTGTCAACGATTAACTTGCATGAACTTATTTTACAATCTGACTTTTTTTTTGCAGTTATATCCAAAACCCATGAAGAAGCTTCATGTAGCGACTCTCAAGATTCTGAAACAAACCCAAATACAAAAACACAAACACAAACACAGTCTCTTGATCCAGTTGGTTTTATAGGAAAATCTTTAAATGATACACTTAAAAGTACAATTCTTGGTTCAAAATGGACACCAGAAAAAGGAAAATTTTCATTTCCTCTTACACACGGTAGAAGATATAAGGTAGCCTGGGAAGATAAATTCAATTGGCTAAGGTATTCTCCTTCTACAGATTCTGCTTTCTGTGCTCCCTGCATAGCGTTTGGTGAATGTAAGTCTTCTGGTGGCTATTCAGACAAATTTTCCTCGTCTGGAATGAAAGACTGGAAAAATGCTGTCGGGGCTAAAAGAGGAATTTTTTTGATACATCAAGAATCTAGTGGCCACAAGGACGCTTTGCTCAAATCGTCGAACTTTCTACAAATCATTGAGGGAGGGGAAAAAAACATCAAGTGTAGTATTTCTAAGGCTTACGAAGATAATATTAAGAAAAATCAACAGATAATTCTCAATATTATCGACGTTATCGTAGTCATGGGTCAACGTAACATACCACTTCGAGGTCATAATTGGGATAAAGACGCTAAACGTGAAGATGGGAATTTTGATTTTTTCGTCCATTGGAAAGCCGAAGACAAACCCGTCCTAAAACAACATTTAGCTACAGCAGCATACAACGCAAAATATTTGAGTCCCGACATTCAGAATGAAATTATTGCAATCGCTGGAGATGAGGTGTTAGAAGTCATTCTGTCAAGAGCTAGATGTGCCAAGTGGTTTTCTATTATGGCAGATGAATGTACAGACGTGGCAAACCTAGAGCAAATGGCAGTCTGCATTAGATTTGTTGATGTGATAAGTATTGTGAATGAAGATTTCATTGGATTTGTCCCTCTAGATAAGGTAGATGCAGCATCCATATCAACAGCCTTGCTTAAGATAATGGAGGATTGTAAATTAGATTTGCGAAATTTACGGGGTCAGGGATATGACGGAGCAAGCGTGATGTCTGGGTTAAAATCTGGTGTAAGTGCCCGAATTAAAGAACTACAACCCCGTGCAGAATACCATCATTGTAGAGCACATGCGTTAAATTTGGTTATTTCGTCATCATGTAGAAGTGTTGATATGATAAGAACCGTATTTGATGATGTTAATCAATTAACGTGGTTCCTTGGAGGCAGTCCAAAGAGAACAGCAATTCTTAAGCGACACTTGCCCGATGCAAAACAAGTTGATTATTTAGTAGGGGATACCGATGACGAGAAAGTTGAGAGTAACATCAATATTGCAAATGCCTTTTCCAAGAGTTTGCTTCCGAAATTGTCTGAAACAAGATGGTCTGCTAGAGTTGACACACTGTCCGTTATTTTGGCTAAATACAAGGCAGTTCTTGCATCTCTTGAAGATGTAAGAAAGGAGAGTACGGCAACCGAAGCTCGCACAAAAGCCACTGCATTTATACATATGATGGAGAAGAGCACTTTTGTTGTTGCAATAGTAATTGCCCATCATATTTTAAGTTATACAAAGCCCTTAAGTCTTGCATTGCAAAATGTGATGTGTTCAAGGCCTTCACAGATGCTCAGACATGTAAAAAGGTAGTTGCTGCTCAAAGGTCGGACGAAGTGTTCAACAGATGTATATGGATGAAAGCAGCTGCGATCGCCGAGAGCATAGACATCGAGCTCGGTAAACCAAGAACAGTTGGGCGAATGCGTCATCGGGCTTAGGTCCGAGTACACAGTTATCGTCCTTTGATTTTCGTTGTCCTTGTCCACGAATATAGTCCTTAGTGTGGACAGTGTGTTACTTGTCAATTTTTGTTATACCCCTTCCAAATTTATTTCTTCATGTTTTATGCCTCATATAGCAAGTTGGGGGATGAAATGACACTGTAAAAAAAATTGGGTCATAAATATTTAAGTAAAGTAGTGATTAGGTCCAGCTGAAAAAGGTCAAAAATTAGCACTTCGGAAGCTATCAAAAGATTTCAAGACGCCCTTAACATAAAATTGTCCATATTTTGAGTTAGAGCTGATGAAGTTTTCTATAATTTTGATATAATTTGTCTCAAAAGTAGTACAACACACTGTAAAAATATTATTGAGAAAGCGCAGGTGGGATTTTTTTAATTTTCATTTATTGTCTAAAAGAAATGCACTACGAAATAACTGTGTACTCGGACCTAATGCTGCATTTTCCGACGATTCGGTACACGGCTATTATGGAGTGAACGCATACTTTCCGTTTGTCGATCACTGTTTGAATGAGTTGAATGAACGATTTCCTGAACAAACACGCCCATCTTTCTTGGCGTTTCAGTTGCTGCCATGTCGCCTTCAGAACATAACTGAGGAGGAAATTGCCGATATCCAAGTCAGATATGAGGAGGATATGCCAGACTCTCCAGGGTTTGTTAGAGAACTTGAACGGTGGAAAATGTTCTGTTCCGGACTCCAAAACAGAGATAAAGATACCGGTAATCAGTCTTTGGAAACAGCAATTCAACTTGCAGACCCCAATTATTATCCCAATGTTCACGATTAAAACATTGGAGCAGATCTACGATGACCGAAGACCGACTTTCTGGACTGGCTAGTCTCTTCATACATAGAGATATCACCGTTTGTAGAGAGAAGATTATGAGAAAATTTGATGAAACCAAAAAACGTCGCCTTGGACCATTACATTTCTAACATTAATGATAATTTGATAACTGCATGTACTTGTACACAGGTGTTAACTTATTAAAATTGCAAAAAATAGTACACTGTCATATTATTTACATGTGAAAAGAGAATCCCATACAATGCATAAGAGGTATACTTTCGAGACGAATACACTATTTATTTAATATTTAGTTCTTGTCATCCCAAAAGACAGTGTTGTATCAAGACTAACTTTCCTCATATAGATATGTTGCGATATGGCGATATGGCATTAGGTTGTGATCACAAATCATACATTTAAATCCAGGAAAACGCGTTTCAGGCCCTCAAACACCCCTAAAAAAAATTTCGCCTCGCTCCGCTCGGCTCAAATTTGCCTCACTATATATAAGACCCAAGCTACACCCCTGATCTGGAATATTCTTTGCACGACCTCGCACAAGATCTTGTATATGTATATATACATATATATCTTCTGTTACATATGTAAGTAGCACTGATGGGTACATTTGACCTAAAAGTAAATGTTGTTTGGGTTTTGTATTATTTTGTTGTCACTTTATTGTTTTACATTTTTTAGGGGGAACTGGATAAACTGGATTTTTAAACAATCACATGCATCTTTATATGTTACCAGTGGAATGAAATGTCATTGTATTAAAACTTTTGAGTTTTGGTGATAACCCTTGATAATAGCATCAGATATTAACCAGTTGGCATCATAATAAACCATTTGAGAGTAGCAATAGGTATATATTTGACTTAATTGCAATATGCACATATTAGTATCTGATATTGTAAGCTGCACTTATAAAAAAGCCTTTGAGAGTAGCATCTGCTATCCCTCGATTGCTATTGTAATAAAAACCATTGGGGTATCATATGGTGTTCCTGAAAAGCCAGGATGATAAACCCTTTGAAAGTGGCATCTGATATCCCTGAATTGCCATTGTAATAAACCCTTTTAGAGGAGCATTTGATATTCCTGAATTGTCATGGTGATACACCCTTTCAGAATAGAATATGATAACCCTGAATTGCCATTGTAATAAACACTTTGAGACAAGCTTATGGCATCCCTGGATTGTTCTGGTAATACACCTTTTAAGAGTAGCCACAACTATCCCTAAATTGTATTGTCATAAACCCATTTAGAGTAGCGTCTGATACCCCTCTATTGCCAATGTAATGATATCAATAACTAGTTATAGTTAATACTAGTAGACCTTTTGAGAGTATCCTGCGATATCCCTGAATTATGTTGTAATATACCATTCGAGAGTAGCATTTTACATTTTTAAATTGCCATTACAATAAGTACACATTTTCGAAAGAAGCATCTGCTATCTTGGAATTGCGATTGCAATAACCTCTGGAGAGATGATTCGACTTCCGTGAACTGTCATTCAAATACACCCTTTGAGAGTAGAGTCTTATATCTCTTTAATGTCATACAATAAACCCTTTGGGGAAGCATCTTATCCTTGAATTACAATTGTGATAAACCCTTTCAATGTAGCATATGCTATCCTTAAATTCCCATTGTAATAAACCTTGAGAGTAGCATCTATTATTCCTAAATACAATTGGAAAACAACTTTGACAGTAACATATGATATTCCCGAATTGTCATTGTTTAAACCATTTAAAGTTGCATCTTATAACCAGGAACTGGTATGGCGACAAAGCCTTTGAGAGAAGCACCTGACATGATTGAATTGCAATTGTTAAAAAGCCCTTTCATTGTAATAAATCCTTTGAGAGTAGCATCTGATATCCCTGATGTGTCATTGTAATAAACCCTTTGAGAGTAGCATCTGATTTCCCTGAATTGCAATTGGGATGAACCCTTATAGCATCTTATATCCCTGAATTGTTATGGCGACAAAACCTATGAGAGTAGCATCTAATTTACCTGAATTGCCATGGTGACAAATCCTATGAGAGTAGCATCTGATATCTCTGAACTATCATTGCAATAAACCCGTTGAGGAAAGCATCGGATATCCCTGAATTGTCATGGTGATAAACCCTTTGAGAGTAGCATCTGATATCCCTAATTGTCATTGTAATAAACCCTTTGAGAGTAGCATCTAATATCCCTGAATTATCATTGTAATAAATCCTTTGAGAGTAGCATCTAATATCCATGGATTGTCATTGTGATAAACCCTTTGAGAATAGCATCTGATATCCCTGAATTGTCATTGTAATAAACCCTTTGAGAGTAGCATCTGATATCCCTGAATTGTCAGTGTAATAACCCCTTTGAGAGTAGCATCTGATATCCCTGAACTTTCATTGTAATAAACCCTTTGAGAGTAGCATCTGATATCCCTGAATTGCAATTGTGATGAAACCCTTTGCGAGGAGCACCTGAATTGTCATGGCGACAAACCCTTTGAGTGTAGAATCTGATATCCCTGTATTATCATTGTAATAAACCCTTTGAGAGGACCATCTGATATTCTAAATTGCAATAGTGATGAACATTTTGAGAGGAGCACCTGAATTGTCATGGTAACAAACCCTTTGAGAGAGGCATCTGATTTTCATGATTTGTCATTGTAATAAACCCTATGAGAGGAGCATCTGATATCCTGAATTGCAATTGTGATGAACCCTTTGAGAGGAGCATCTGATATCCCTGATTTGTCATTGTAATAAATCCTTTGAGAAAAGCATCGGGTATCCCTGAATTGCAATTGTGATGAACCCCTTGAGAGGAGCATCTGATGTTCCTGAAGTTCAATTGTGATCATTCCTTTAAGAGGAGCATCTTATATCCTGAATTGCAATTGTGATGAACCCTTTGAGAGAAGCACATGAATTGTTATGGTGACAAACCCTTTGAGAGAAGCATCTGATTTCCCTGATTTGTCATTGTAATAAACCCTCTGAGAGTAGCATCTGATATCCCTGAATTGTCATGATAATAAACCCTTTGAGAGGAGCATCTGATATCCTAAATTGCAATTGTGATCAACCATTTGAGAGGAACACATGAATTGTCATGGTGACAAACCCTTTGAGAGTAGCATCTGATATCCCTGAACTGTCATTGTAATAAACGCTTTGAGAGAAGAATCTGATTTCCCTGAACTATCATTGCAATAAACCCGTTGAGGGAAGCATCTGATATCCCTGAATTGTCAGGGTGATAAACTCTTTGAGAATAGCATCTGATATCCCAAAATTGTCATGGTGACAAACCCTTTGAGAGTAGCGGACTATTATTGCAATAAACCCATTGAGGGAAGCATCTAATATCCCTGAATTGTCATGGGGATAAGCCCTTTGAGAATAGCATCTGATATCCCTGAATTGTTATGGTGATAAACCCTTTGAGAATAGCATGATATCCCTGAATTGTCATGGTGATAAACCCTTTGAGAGTAACATCTGATATCCCTGAATTGTCATGGTGATCTACCATACGAGAGTAGCATCTGATATCCCTGAATTGTCATGGTGATAAACCCTTTGAGAGTAGCATCTGATATCCCTGAATTGTCATGGTGATAAACCCTTTGAGAATAGTATCTGATATCCCTGAATTGTCATGGTGATAAATCCTTTGAGAGTAACATCTGATATCCCTGAATTGTCATGGTGATAAACCATTTTTAAGAGTAGCATCTGTTATCTTTGAATGACAACTACAACAAGCAGAAACGTAATTGGAATACACCCCTTAATGACTAGTCCTGCATCCCTAAATTATCATAGCAATAAACCCTTAAGAAAATCATATAATATTACTAATTTACAATTATAATAAACCTTTCGAATGTAGCATATTATATCCCTAACTTTCCATTATAATAAAACACGAATATGATATTGCATCTGCTATCTTGAAATTGCAATAGCCCCTCGAGAGCAGATTCGATATATCTGAACTGCCATTGAAGTTATCTGTTTGAGAGTAGAGTCATATATCCCTTTATTGTTATAGCAATAAACCCTTTTGGGAAGCATCTTATATCCTTGAATTACAATTGTAATAAACCCTTCGAATGTAGCATATGATATCCTTAAATTCCCATTGAGAGTAGCATCTATTATCCCTGACTTATATTGAGAGAGAGAATTTGACAGTATCATATGATATCCCCGAATTACACGTGTATCTAACCATTTGAAAGTGCAATCTTATATCCATAAACTGGTATGGTGACAAAGCCTTTGATAGAAGCACCTGACATCATTGAATTGCAATTGTAATAAACAGCTGCGCCATGAGCGCATGATACCCCTGACGTCATGTGTTGAAGTTTTATGCAATAATCATAAATAGTTTCTGAGAAAGTTTTAAGCAATAACCATTTATTGTTTTTGAGACACGACGGGACATGTGAAACCCAACCACCCTGTTGTTTTTTTTTTTTTTACAAAAAACTAAATATCACTAAAATAAAATTTGAATCAAACCAAAAAGTATACAGATCTTTAGATTAATATAACAAAGAAGTGTGTAAAGTTTTAAGCAATAGTCATAAACCGTTTTTGAGATACGGCACAACATGCAAAAAAAAGCCTCCCCCCTTTTTTTACAAAATACTCAATAACTCAAAAATGAAATTTTGAATCATCACCAAAAAGTATACAGATATTAAGATTAATATGACTAAGAAGCGTGTAAAGTTTTAAGCAATAATCAAGAATCGTTTTTGAGATACGGTGCGACATGTGAAAAAAATACACCCCTGTTTTAGTTACAAAGTGCCGTAACTCAAAAAGTTTAAATCTTATTTTCACCAAAAAGTATACATATCATTTGACCATCATAAGAAACAACTATATAAAGTTTCATGAAATTTAGATCAGTCGTCCTCTAGTTACGGTGCGACATGTTTACGCCGAACAGACAGACGGACGGACATTTGTATACCATAATACGTCCCGTCAAAATTTTGACGGGCGTATAAAAAGGCCTCTAGAGCAGCATTTGATATTACAAAATTACCATTGTAATAAACCCTTTACGAGAAGCATTTGATTTCCCTGAACTATCATGATAAGCTTTGGATTTCAAATATTTTGGCCACGAGCATCACTGAAGAGACATGTATTGTCGAAATGCGCATCTGGTGCAAGAAAATTCATAATTTTATTATAATCCCATTGAGAGTAGCATCTGATTTCTCTGAACTATCATGTAATAAACCCTGTGAGAGAAGAGACCCATATCCCTTATTTCTAATTGTAATATTGTAATAAACCCTTTGGGAAAGCATCTTATAACCCTAAATTGCAATTGTTATCAGGGATGGGGTAAATGAAAATGTAATGATAATTAAGTGTAATGCATTACATTTTTTCATGTAATTTAATGTAATGTGTAATTGATCATTTTTTTTTTAATTACATGTAATGGTAATTTAATTAATTACAATGAAAAAACATGTAATGCTCAATTACTTTTGAATTACATGCACTTTTATGGTGTTAATGATAAGGATTTATGTTTAACAATATAAATTGTATTTTTCAAATATTGATATCACAAACTTTTTTAATATATATGAAGTCGGTAATATATTCTGAAGTTTCTATATTATTATTTGACTTACAGAATTTTTTTCTGAATAGTCTTATAATTTAAAAATGAATGTGAGAATCATATATTAGTGTTTTGTTCAGTTTTTAAGAAAGATCTTAGATTGATAAGTTATTTATCTCACCTTGTTAAAAAAAACAAAAAAAAAATAGGAAAAATTTCTCTTAGACAATTCATTTAGAATTTAAAATCACTGCACACGATCATTTTGTTAAATTAGTATACACGATCATGGAAGTAAAATAATTCCATGTTCTGATCAAGCAATATCTGCCACATTAGCTCCTGTCAAAAGACTATTTAAAATTGCTGTCAAAGTGTTCAGACCAGAGAGATGCAGACTAAATGACAAAACATTAAAATAACTAATGATTATCAAATGCAACGCTTAACTATGCTTACATGAATATTTTACACATGCATTATATATACATGTATAATATTGTTAAAACATATTATGATGAAATGTAATGTGTAATTTAATTAATTACTTTAGTAAAGTAATTGTAATTTAATTAATTACATTTCAAAAACTATGTAATGTGTAATTAGTGTAATTGATCATTTTTGCAATGTAATGTGTAATTTAATTAATTACAATCCAATGTAATTGACCCCAAGTCTGATTGTTATAAACCCTTCAAATGTAGCATATGCAGTAGCGGGTATTCAGGGGGTTGGTATCTCCTTCTTCATTTATGACCAATTCTTTCCAATGGGGACATATGGTTGGAAGTTGGAATCACCCTTTTAAAAATGGCTGGATCTGCTCCTGATATATTATGTAATTGACATTGTAATAAACTCCATGAGAATAGCATCTGATATTCATGAATTGCCATTATGATACACACTGTGCCTGAAATCTTTTTAGACAGAAATTTTGGTCAAGTAAATAAGTTATTTGTACCTTAGATTACAGACTTCCCTTTCTAGTTCAATACTAGAAACACAAAGTTTTATATAATTAAGCATTGTTCATAGAGCCTGAAACTTTTTATGTTGAGAAAATACATGCTTTATTGGCACTCACACTACATCTTCCTATATCTATTTAGTAATATGTTTATTATATTGTATGTCATGCACATGCTAACTATTTCTTTATCTATGGTTTTAATTTAGTTCAGTCTATACATATATATGTTTATGTACATCTTTTTAATAAGTTGTTCAATGGATATATCATGCACATAAAAATATTGGTCTAATGTCACCCGTCAGATGAACATTTACGCCATACACATTCTTGCTTCTAAGAAACATTGCAAATTTAAATACTCAGTTGACCATTGATGTTAAAAAATAATCAGGATATGTATTCCATTTCTAAATTTCAACCTGTTGTGTATATACAATTTACTAGAACCAGACCCCATTAAAACAAAATAGCTGGACTCCATAAAGATGAAGGCCAGGTAATATTTTTGTTTGATCTAACAAGTTTCAATTCATGAACCCTTTGGACCAAATCTTATATTGTAATGGGAAGTTTCTGTTAGTACAAACCAAGGGATTTCAGGGTTCTCTAAGATGGTCTGAAGGTTTTTACCACCAAAATTTACACATGACCCACCACAAATTTTGTTTTTTTCTTCAAGGACCACAAGTCACTTTTCAGCCTTTATCCATGTTGCCAAAGCTCTAAATCCTTTTTAAAGTATGTACACATTATCACAAGATAAGTTTCCTTTTAAATCAGATATTTGTCTCAGAAGAGTTTTAAAGAGGGGATGACGTACCAGAGGGACAGTCAAACTCATAGACTGAAAATAAAATGACAACACCAATTTAAAGATGACAAACAAACAAATGGACTAAACTTTTGTATTGAACCCATGTCACTCAGAGCTGAGGGTACATGAGTAATCATTGACAATAAGCTAGCTGAGAAGGGCAATTCAATATGATAAATACCATGCTGCAGAACTCTGCATCTATAAATATCCATACATTAAAGTATCCTCTGCATATATATATATATACCTTGAATCAATACCTGTCTCCCATAACAAAAATCTGGATTGATAGATTTTTCTGTAGAACAAGCAATGTTCACAGATTTTGTTAAACCACTTAAGTCTACTAGAACAACATAGCAAGAACCTAAAAGAGCTAAATTAAAGTAAAGCGAAATCATAGGAAGCAGGGGGGAATAAGCATCACAATAATCACACTATCAATATGTATGTTAACTTATACAAGTATGCATAAATATCAACCATGTAAGAGTGTCATTGTGTGTCATATTGGCAAGTGATGTTTGTGCTCTGTGATTTTGAAAGTGTGTTGTGAAACATTGTAAGTGAAACATTGTAAGTTACTCTTGTATTATAATGCTTAGGAACAACATAATCCAAGGGTCACTCGCATGATAAATAAATAAAATCAGTGAATAAAATAAAATAAGTGACTTTTCATGATATAATTTAATGTAACATGGTAAATAAATGGATGTTTTGTTAACAAACTAAACGTGCATTTGTCCACCAGTGCGTATTTGCTGTCACCAATTGTCACTGATGATACTGCACTTTTCTTTTCTAATTTTAGCACAATTCTTCTCTACGTAAAACAGATTCTCAAATATCCTTTACAAAGATACATTACATTTTTAAAAGCAGAGATTTCTATAAAAACTAAAATCTACAGTATATAAAATTTATAAATAACAATTATAAATAATAAAAAAAATATACAAATTCCAATAAAACTTTGAGCTTTTAAAAAACAATCTGAATATTTTAAAAGGTGTAACATTTATTTGATTATTTGAGAATCTGATGCTAAATTACTAAACAGCTGTCTATGTGCATTGAGGGGTAGTGTTCACAGTTTCCAAGCATTTGTCATCATTAATGAAAAGTAGGCGTCACTATCTACGGATGCTGAAACTCCAGAATAATAATTGTCAAATTCATCTCTTGTGATCTGTAAAGAAAGTGGTGTAGAATAAGCATAAATATAAATATTGCAACATGCAAGGGATTAGAGTAGCTACAACAATCATGATGACTGGATTGTTCAAATGTGTATTTCAGCCTTGGTTGGAAAAACTGAAACAAAATACATGTATTGAAAATCTCTAAAACCTACAAAGGGGAAGTAACTCTTAAAATATTTAATTCAAGTGATAAAAAATTAATTAAAGTGATTGAAAAAAAAAGAAAATAGGATAATTTCAGACACTGACAAATAAAGGGTTTAAAAATAGTCAAACTTGTTAAAATAAAGATGCATAAACACAATATCATCAGTAGAAAATGTACATTTGAGTCTTGTGTTTAATTTTCTTTATTCTGAATTATAATATTGCTATAATGTTCATGCTAATATTGTTGTATATCCATACCCATACATTGTGTTTATGTGCTACCACATTGGCTACAGTGGTTATCACTTAGATAAGTAAGGTATATTTAAAAACAAAAAGAAAAAAAAAGAGAAAATATTGGGTCAGGAAGGAATTGAATCTAATCGCCTCACCCTTATAAGTAAAGAAATCAACTCAAGCCAAATAATGTTAATCTTGTTTTACAACATAAAAACACTCAAAACATAACACTGATAAAAAATTGTACAAAGGTTTGTTACAACATTTAGGGTCTAGAAACAAGTTAACATTTTGAAGGGCACCTTTTTGGTCTTTCCATTCCCTCCTTTCCAGCAATATAAAAAGCAATACATAAGAACAATACCCCGAATATTAACAATAAAATTCGTGTAAGAAAATTGGTGAAAATTTAAATAAAAAAACATCAATTTTTACTAGCATAAACCCTATCTACTTTTTTTAACTATAGAATAAAATACTTAATGTGACTGATGCTGCTAGTCATGAACCCAGTAACAAAGCACCATAAATATGCATAAAGTCAAAATACCATGAATATTCACATTTTATACTAAAAAAAATTGCTTATTCATTTATAATTGTCTGAACAAGTCAATATATTTTAACTTTTTAGGAAGAACATCCAAATAAATATCCTTGTTCAGAAAGATTTTTCACTAGATCATTAAAAATGTGAAACTATCCATGGTGATTTTACACTGGGTTTACTACTACCCCCCCCCCCCCTCCTCCAACTTCAACATAAATTGTGAATAATTACCTTTCCATCCTTATCATCTGAATCAAATGATGATAGAAACTGAAGTAAGCACTGGTCTTCTGTCCATTCTCCATTTAAGTATTTAGGATGTTTCTTTACATTATATACCCCTTTTAAATCTTCTGTTGTGATTAAACTATCCCCTGTTTTGTCTAATTTGTTAAAAGCTTGTGTCACTAGAGCTTTTCTGCTTGCATTCATTTTTGGCTAAAAAAATAAATATCACAAATATGTAATATCATTTAATATGTTTTCTGTGGGAATTGTTTTAGTTATTACACAAGACACTATTATTTTCACAAAACCAAGAAAAATTATATTTTGGTTGATTGGATCCTATACTTTTCTAAACAAAGTAAATAAACAATTTAGATAGGTTTTGTATAGCTTGCTATGCAGTGTAGATTTTGCTCATTGTTGAAGGTGGTACAGCGACATGGTTGCTAACTTCTAAAAGATTTGGTCTCTGGTGGAGAGATTTTCATTAGCAATCATATCTCATCTTTCATTGTTCACTTGGAAGCCAAATTAAAAATCAGCACAGATTTGCCCAGACATCCAATTTTTTATTCCTTATAATAAATGTACTTTCTTTAGGTAGATAGGATGTCTTCCTCCTTTTTGGATTTTGAAATACCAGAAAACAAGGTCTACATTTTTGATAAAATGTGCAAATTTTTAAATTAGTAGGTAATTCATGAGTAAGATTTTTCATTATAATATAGAATATGCCATGTTTTATCATATTTATAACTGTATTTTACCAAAAAACAAATACTTTTGTTTGATTCATTTTTTTCCAACTTTGTCAAATAAGGGAAGACAACTCAAATGCAAGGGCAGATAATTCAGATAGTGTTACTTTTACAATAGAATGTGTTAGGAATTTGCCCATTTTATTATGTAGCAAGAAAACAAGTCCGGTAACCCCATTGTTTCTTCTTCTTATCTGATAGAATAATTTTGGAGCTATCTTCTCATATTTTATCTCAAAATTCTATGGTGTATTTTTCGTTTTATGACCGAAAATTGGGTTTTCCATGCATAATCTATACAAAATTTGACAATTTTGCACAACCTGTAGTGGGAAAATAAGTCCGGTGACGCATTCTTTTTATTAATGTTCTTAAACAAGCAGGATATAAACTACATTTTGGCAAATTATTAAGAAATTCTATGTATTATAATTTAAACATCCCATCTACCTTAAGACAAGGGGGTACTTATTACTAAAAAAATTCTCTAAGATAAACTTACTCGTAAAGCAATTAAAAATTCATCAAAATCCAGTTTTCCACTGTGATCTTTGTCTAAGGCATCAAAAGCTTGGTCAACAACATCTCTCTCTAAAACAATACCATAATCTCGTATTCCTTTGCTGAATTCTGATTTATCTAGAGATCTACTGCCGTCATCATCAAAAATCTTGAATGTTCTGTTTATAAAATTAATATTTTAAACACTTTATAAAACACCTAACAGCATAGCATCAAATGTTAAGTTGCCTACCCTATGACCTTTGACCTCAGATGTTTTTACAGGCAGTTCATTTTAATAATCTCTTCTGCTATTTGTTAGAAATAAGCTTGACATCATTGCAGAAAATATAACATGCACATTAAGGGAGATAACTCTTGCAGAGGTGCACAACGTTTACATTTGCCACATTTAATGATTCTATACTTTTATAGAAAATATCTGCAACACAAAAAAGGAGGTCCATGCCCTATTACCTCTTGTTACAGTAACTGTTATAACACAGTTTAATTATTATAACAACATTGTTGTTTCGCAGTAACTGTTATAACACAGTGTAATTGTATCATAACAACACTGTTGTTGCAAGTAATTTTTTCTTAATTCATCGTAATTATTATAACAACATTGTTGTTGCAAGTCATTTTTCTTAATTCATTGTAATTATTAAAAAGTGGTTGCAAGTCATTTTTTTATTTCATTGTAATCAATAAGTGCAGTTCTTTGTTTCAATGTCATCATCAATATCCCAGTTTTTATTGCAGTAAGGATGTGCATAGTAAGTCTTACTAAACTTGATTGCAGGTACTAACATGAATATAATTAATGTAAACACATACCTTGCTAGCCCTTTAATACCATTTGCACCTCTTTGTAAACATTTACATCTTAACAATTCAACAGGATCACTGCAATTTTTCTCTGCTTCTTTTGCCTTTCTTTTTAATTCATGGTTCATTCTACCGGTTGCTGCCATTTTTATTTTGTTGTGTTGTTCCCGCCTGTAAATAAGACCGAAAATGTTACACCTTACCCAAGTGACGGTGCAAGTTATTTTACAAAATGAATAGTTATACTACATAAATCGTAGTGTTAATTTAGCTGTATATTAATAATATATAGAACAGTCCTTACCTTATATTCTAAAACATCAATGTAAGTCTGAATATAAACACCTGTCAATGTATTATATATCGATCAGGTTTACGTTCAGACATGCACTAATTTGGTTTTATTTACTTCCGTTGACATTGACAACAAGGGAGACATCATTAACTCTGTTTTCATAACGGGCGTCACTCACTTTATCAATTAAAAACGAATAATTAATTAATGCTTTTAAAGGTGTTGATTCAATTACCGATATGTTAATAAAAAAGTTCAAGATTAGAAAGAACTGTCAAAATTAGTGGTTCGCCGCTTTTCATCTGATGGATTTGTTTTTTTTATTTATTTTTTTTTATTTTTCAAATTCAATTATTTATTACTTTTTACTATAGATTTATAACTATTGTATTAGAACAAAATTGATACAAATGGAATAAACACTAGCATTACACAAAGTTCAAATTAAAAAAAAAAAGTCAAAAATGTATTAAACTTGAGAAACCGGACTGGGAGAGGTTCGTAATGGCAAAACGGAGATGATTATCTATAGACAAATAAAACAATGATAAAGCGGAATAAAAATAAAAATTTACTTTAATGAAGAATTGATATAATTCTTAGAAAGATAGAGTATTTAAGATAATATCTTTATAAATATTCAGGTCTAAAAATAAGGAATGGAGAAGAATTAGGACAAAAATAAAGAATAGAGAACGTGGTGCAAATGTACAAACAATCACTGCGGGAAATAAACGAATAATGTATATATACTAGTAATATAAAACTGGTTATCTTCAACCAACTCATCCCTACTTTAAATTTCTCTTGCAAAACAAAAAGTGTGAAGAAGCACAAATCATTACAACTTTATGGTGGCTAGATATTACGATCTGGATGGGTCCTACATTTCTGTATTCTTTAAATATCTAGGACATATCTTAGAACCCCAAATGTACTTGTTATGAGGGTATGTCTTACTATACTTTGTTGTATAGTACTATATAAATCCTGGCTTAGGAACATTGTTTTGTTTGGCCCTCCCCCGCTTTTTTTTCCCAAAATCCGTTTTTTTTCTATTAATTTCAATTATTTTGTCGTTGTTTGTATTAAAAGAACATAGCTATACTACAAATAACTTGTGTTTGGTCTTTGCTATTAATTCCAAGTTTACTATCCACAGCAGTTACTGATATACTAGATAAAAAAAAAGGAGGTATCTTTCTTATGAAAAACAAGAATGTGTCACGGTTAGTTTTACATTCGTGTGAAAAAGATGTATTATCAAATGTTTCTGTAGTGATACGATTTCTTTATTCTGTACATCATTTATTTTGTTTACTCAGTATAATATTACCCGATTCTTTTATTTTCCACATTTCTTCTTTGTACTTTGCATACCATACCCCGGTTTTCTATTCATTATTTATTGGGGCTATCATTTTCTATTCTGTATACACCCCCTTCAGACCTTCAGATGAAGCCATGTCGCGTTTATGCTTTTATATCATAAAGCGAAAACGAAGAATGGTTTTATTTCCGCGTTGTTGTTTTTTATATCGTCAAAGGTGCGCACGGTGAACATGCTGCTACTCTTATTCTTATGTAAGTAGTTTAAATAAAGGTACAAATTGACAGAAAACTTTATTTCTAAAAAAGAAGATGTGGTATGATTGTCAATAAGACAACTCTTCACAAGACACCAAATGACACAGAAGTTACTAACTATAGGTCACCGTAAGGCCTTCAACAAAGAGCAAAGGGCCCGAAATGACTAATGTAAAACAATTCAAAAGAGAAAACGTTTCCTTATTTATGATCAATTTTCTTAACGAAAAACTAATATGTAACACATAAACAAACGAAAACTATTGAATAACAGGCACATACATACAGAATGTGGCGGGGTTAAACATGTTAGCGGGATCCCAACCCTCCCCTAACCTTGGACAATGGTGTAGTTTTTCTGATTGTTTTACGTCAAACTGAAAGGATTGTAAAGTTCCGTCACATTCTGCCGTACTTGTTCCATGTCAAGAGCCTGCAATATGGGTTTTATAGTCAGTTGTTGACTGCAATTTTTATTTTTTGTTTAATGTTGTAATATAAATCAATTTAGGTCACGAGGAGAACTATTAGTAAATATGAAACTATATTTGTCCTTTGAATGCTTGGATCTACATACTTCGAACTCTTCTATAAAAAAACGAGTCGGAAGATATAGAGGCGGCATTCAAATCTCACAATTGAAAGAAACTAACAACGTCATGGTGAAAGATCAAAGACGACGAAAACAAGTAAAAACACCACAACATAGATAACAAGAATGTGTCCCCAGTACACGAATGCCCCACTCGCACTATCATTTTCTATGTTCAGTGGACCGTGAAATTGGGGTAAACCCTCTAATTTGGAATTAAAATTAAAAAGATCATATCATAGGGAACATGTATACTAAGTTTGAAGTCGATTGGACTTCAACTTCATCAAAAACTACCTTGACCAAAAACTTTAACCTGAAACGGGACAGACGGACGAACGAACGGACGAACGAACGAACGGACGGACAAACGGACGCACGGACGCACAGACCAGAAAACATAATGCCCCGGCCTCTACTATCGTAGGTGGGGCATAAAAAGGCAATACTTGAGAATATGTAAATTATGCTAAACATTTACTTTGAGAGAACCATTTCTAAAGGTGCAGGGCCAAATAACTCCTTGGAAATATAAAATACTATATCAAATACCAATAATTTATAATTACAGTGGTTCATCTTAAACTGGCAAAATGTTTAAAACTATGCGAAAGCTTCAAAGTCAAGGGGCGGTGGCCTAGAAGTGTAACAAAAACATGATTAACTAACGTTTATGCAGTTGCAACTAATGGTTCTCCTTAAAGGGACGAAACACAAACTTGAACGTTTAAACTATGCAAAATGGTATACTCAATAAACAATGACCTAATGAGCAAGGCAAACTAATCTCCGCGGAAATAAGATGTGTCAATGATACTTCAACGGCATACCAAATATCAATGACCTACCACAAATGGTTTCCCTTAAACAGACATCATTACAAACTTATATATCGTTGACAACGAATGCCTTTTCGACGACAGAAACTATACAAACTGAGCAACACAAACCCAAATAACACAAACACGTCTCGTTCTACCATATCACAATTAGGAAATACTGACGTGATAAGTGTGGGTACAACATTTGGAACACATCTGTGGTCATCTGTGACACATATTCCATAACGGTCGAACAACTCGAGATGACGTCCGTAAAATTTTCGAAGGGATGATTCCAACTTTACTACTTGACACCCATAGTTCAATGGTTTTCCCTGTAAGCAACAACCCTCTATCATGAAGTTCACGATTGGAAACGCAAGCTCTTGAATTTCGTTCTTCGGGCGCTGTTTGAATGTTGTTAAATAGAAATGGAAAGTTCACAATCGGGAAGCTCAAATCATCCCTTTTGTCACCAAACTTTTGATAATTTAGTGACTTCAATTTCTATTTCCATGTTTTGCGCAGCTGCATGTTTAAATAGATTCTGACACTTTGTATTATTATACAAAACTACTCATTTTACGCTGCAAGCTCTGTGTGGAATCCTTTTATAATGATGCGAAGCACTATGCCAGAAACAAATAAAGCATTTTGAAAACACACAAAAAAAAGTCTATTATCATTGAAAGTTGTTTTTGTATGAGGCTGAGAAAATGGGGAAGGGCGAGGTTATACCGAGCCCTTCCCCAGTTTTGCGCCGAGTACAAAAAAAAAATTTATATTTTTATGACATTGAGGTAATATTGTTTTTATAATGCAACTTAAATTAATAAAATAATAGCCTTTTTAATTGTAACACAAATGTCAAACTTATTTTCATCCCGTAATGGACCTCTGATTATGGAGAAAGTGTTCCATGATAAAATTGACATTATACAAAATATAAGAGAGCCGTCCTTTGACACCATCTGCGAGTATGGTCTTGAGGAAACGATGATAGTCCGTCGGAAGGGGACGATAAATGGCTGACCCGTGTTAAGAGAGAGCCATATCTCTTGCACGTTAAATACACCCTTGTAGATTTCGCTACAAGGCAGCACTCGCACCCACAAAGTGTAAAGGGATTAATATAAGTTGCAAAACTTGTTTTCCAATCCACTATAAATAAATATGTTTAAACTACAAAATTTAGCTATGTTAATACTATATTAAGGAAATAAACAAAACTAGTTGCAGTATAAACAGCATTATTTGTTTAACTGTAGTAGGAAAATGTCTCCGAGGACAGGGGCTATGGTAAACAGTCTGAAATCTATCCACAGAGAGAACTAAGGACGCTGAGAGAGTTCGAGGGACGCTTTCACTTTAAGAATTATGAAGCTATGGAACAACCTACCAGACTCAATTTTTATAGTCACAGCACCAGCAAAAAAATATTTCACAAATATAATTGATACCTGGGCGGATAAGCCAGTGATGCATGAGGCTTATTTTGCAACCAAACATAATTTGAAATAGACAACTGAAGAATTTTATGTGTTGTTTAATATTATGTCACGATTTAGTCATTTTTTTTTTCATATTTCCTTTGCACTCAATAACATCTGCTATTTGATGAAACACTTCCCGAGAATACTCTATTGTACAAGCATATGCATTTAGTTCTCATGAAAACGAGGAAGACAAATAAGAGAAAGTTGTTTAATATAGACTGTTGTACTGACGGGGTTCAAGAAGTGAAAAAACAACAATTTGAAATTCTTTGAAACAGCAGACGATTCCGCTCACTTTTGGTTCATTTTTTTTTACACCTCACTATCGATCAGTCGTTGAAACCAGAGAACCTTATCTGAAGAATTGGAGCCTACCGATAGTGTAATCATCAAAATTTTAAAAAAGACGGTATGAATTGAATCAAAATATGACAGAAAGATATCTTGTGAGGTACTTTGGAACTGATTGGCCAATCAGTACGCAGGGCACGAATTCAGCTTAAATATGTGGATTTGTCTTATTAACGTTATTGAAAACTCAATAGCTCAACTGTGCGGTCTATATAGGAAATGCTCTGTCTGAATATTTTTATGGATAATGAAAAAATGAAGACTATACTTCATCATTTAGTCTATATATCCAATTAAAGAGACCGGGAAAATGAGAGATTACATTTATTAAATAGAGTTATCCCTCTTTGTTCTGGTTTTCTTGTCGCCTTTGATTTGTATTGACTTTTTTTTTAGTTGATTCGGTCATGATTGAACACGAATCGATATACAGACTCATATGCAGTATGGCTCTGTTTGATTCAAACATGTCATATATAATGATATTTTTATATACCCGATATAACTTGGCTTGCAAAAATTAGAAATTCTAAAATTGCTAATAAGAATACACAAACCCTAAGATAAACATTTCAATATTTTAGATTCGTAATTTATTCACATTCAAACGTATCATCTCGTTGTTTCTTATATTTAACAGGACAAATAAGACATGAATATGGACTTACGTTGCAGTGAAACTAGTCAGTATCACACGTTACAAGTCACTTTGTTGATTTTTTGTATAAAAACTGTGCCGGTAAGTTTGATGAAGGATATCCGCTATCTGAAATATTTATTGATACTTGTATGAACTGTTTCCGTTTTATTTTACTCACGATATTGGTTTGTCGTTTTCAAGCCGAAAAGAATGACCGAATCTTAGATCACTCCCACTTATTGTTGTTATTATTATTGGGTTCGTATTGCTCGGGCTTTAGTTTGCTATGTTGTGTGAAAATGACAAAATTGTAAATAGTTCAAATGAAGTTTCAAATTTTTAATAATTTTTTCTCCATAGTAGCAGACACAATTGGAGCAGACGTGGTATATGACCCCTCAAATCACCAAAGTATAAACGAAATTTTGAGTTACAGAAAGCATACGTAAATGTCGATAAAATCTTTAATAAAATAGACACCAAGAAGGCTTCAGGAGCTGTTGGTATTCCAGCAAACAAAGTAAAAAATTGTAAATCTTATATTGCACCACAGCTGACAACTCTTGTAAATTTGTCAATTAAAAATAACTGTTTCCCTGATAAACTTAAAGAAGGCAAAGTGACCCCCCTTCAGCAAATTAAAGTCAACAATGTTCTGAGTGGTTGGGCTGACATCCAAAAAGGCTTACCTCAGGGTTCTATACTAGGACCATTGTTGTCTAACATATATATAAACGATTTTTTTTTGTTAAAATGGCAGTTTATATATATATAATATGCATATGACAATACACTGTCTTTCTGTACTCCAGATTTTGATTTATAATTTCAACATTGGAATCTGAGTCAAAAATTCTTATTGAGTGGTTCCGGGTGAATAAAATGCAAGCAAATCACGACAAGTTTCAAGTTTTCGCTGTTTGCAAAAAGACCGTTGACCTATACATATTCAAAATTCGAACCTTACATGTGAAAAAAACAGTAAAATTTTTAGGCATTGAAATTGACTATCAGTTAACTTTTGTAGTCATATCAACTCAATCTGTAGCAGGGCATCACAGTAGTTACAGTAAATGTTTTAAAATGTTTGGGCTCAGTGTTGGATATACTTAGTAAACTTACTATTTGTCATACTTTTATTCTTAGTAATTTTTATTTTTGCACTTTGGCATGGTGTTTTTGCACTGAGAAAAATTCCAGAAAAGTAGTAAAGGTGCAGGGAAAGTACTCCGTTTTATATATGAGGATTTACCCAGCTCCTACGAGGAACTCTTACTTAAAACTAAGGTGCCCTTTATAGCTCGTGTGTGCTTCCATACCATGTCAGGACTGAAAATAGTTTTCCAAATTTTAAAAGTCTTGTTCAGTCCTGGAACGGTTCGGAATGTCGCTGTTCTGCTTGCAGATAATTCTTGAGCTGTTTATTATTTATGTTGATTTTGGTTGCTCTGGTCTAGCATGTTTTACTTCATTATAATTTTGTTGCTTCTTTTTTATTGCATGCTATGTATGTGAGATTCAACTTTGTGTATTACAGGTTGTTTTATAAGTCAAATTAGACTGTTTTTTGTTATGTATGCCGAATCAAAATAAAGTTTCTTTTACTGTCTGTCTGTCTGTCTGTCTGTCTGTCTGTCGTTTCCTAGCCATGGCGTTTTCAGTTTATTTTCAACTTTATAGCGAGGGCGTAAACTTTTGTCTAAGGCCTTATCGTGACTTGTGTTATGGTTGTGGTAAAAGGAATACAACATTGCAGTCGATGTTTCCTGGCTGTGGGTACTGTTATATTCGAATTGGGTTTTGGGGTCTAATGTTATTTATACACCACATCTCTTCTTATCCCTTATTGCACAATCATATGAGATGCAGATTGGTTCATTTCAATAATTATCAATTTCAGAGAGCATGTCTGTTGTTTCATGCACCCAAAATGAGTATGTCGGGTTGTTCCCCATTTCCATTCTCAATTTTATGTAAACCCTTCACGGTAACACTTCCCATTATATTATGGCTGCGTTTTGTTTTTAATATGATAAGGAATCAACGTATTTTTTCTGTTATTTTAAATTTATTCAGATCTGATATTGCTGATAACAGATACTACAGAGATATTCGAAATCATTAGTCGGACAAATTGATAATACCAGAGCAGAAAAAAAATCAAATAGGAACAACAGACAAACAACAGCGTACAAAACATAGAAAACTAAAGACTGCATGAGCAACAGTGTTTCTACCAATAATCGGAGTGATCCCAGGTACTGCGGAGGGGAAATCAGATCCTGCTCCACATGTGGTACCCGTCATATTGCTTGTGTTATCACAAACCCCGGTGATCATTTGAAGGCTTATTCGGTAGATCACATTCAGGAAAAGAGGACGGGTTTTTGGTTAAGACAATTGGAACATATGGTCCGAGTACACAGTTATCGTCCTTTGATTTTTTTTGTCAACAAATATAGTCCCTACTGTGGACAGTGTGTTACTTGCCAATCTTTTTTTATACCCCTTCCAAATTTATTTTTCATGTTTTATGCCTCAAATAGCAAGTAGGGGGATGAAATTACACTGTAAAAAAAAATGGGTCATGAATTTGAAAGTCAAGTACTGATTTTGTCCAGCTAAAAAAAGTAAAAATAGCATTTCGGAAGCTGTCAAAAGATTTCAAGACCCCCTTAACATAAAATTGTCCATATTTTGAGTTAGAGCCGATGAAGTTTTCTATAAATTTGATATAATTTGTCCCAAAAGTTGTACAACACACTGTAAAAATATTATTGAGAAAGCACAGGTGAGTTCTTTTTTTAATTTTCATTTATTATCTAAAAGAAATGCACTACGAAATAACTGTGTAATCGGGACATATACGGCGTCGTCGTCTATGAAACAGATATTCTGTAACGGTAACTTTAGCCGTTAAATTTGATAAAAAAAATCATCATAAAAGAACTAAATTGGTGGTTTAAGGATGTACTTTGGTGATCTTAGGTGAAATTAAATAAATCAAGAATTTAAAATTGATTCTTTAAGCAGGAAGAGTATTAGTTAAGGGTCAGATTAAGGATGTTCGCTGCTCAGTTTCAAAATAAATAACTTTTCATAAAACTAGTATGTATTGATAGGGAATAAATTGAGGAATCCAAAAAGTCAAAAAAATATAGGGGTCAATTTGCTTGTTTTCGAGATATTAGCCATTGTCATTTTGGCGGGAAAATGTTCTCTCTTGATTTTTCATAGCTTTATCATTGACCAGTTAAAGTTCTCAATTACTATTAAAAAATAAATAAAATTTTATTATATAAGACTTTTACAAATGACTTATAATTATACACGTAAAAGATTTATAAAAAGAAAAATGGGGGTTCATGGGCAAAATTTTTTAAGGCATTCAAATGGTTAAAACCAGCAGACATCCTTAAGCTAAAAATATTGATAGGTCATGGAGCTCCTTTTCGAGATATTTGAGTTATAAAATATAGCGGGAAAAGACTGACTCATATTTACCTTATATTTGCATTGATATTATTTGGGTCTCAAATCAAAAGAAAGAAAAAAAAAAGAATCTGCTTAAATTTTGTCAAATGACCTTTTATGAGCTATTAGGTCTTATATTAAAAGATAAATAGGTGTTATGGGGCAAAATATTTTACATTGTATTGTATGGAAAAACACCAAGGAGTCCGAACATCGGACATAAATTCCAAAACCTCACCGAATTACATCCTTAAGTAATGCACTTAAAAAGTATGCACTTTAACTACATTAATGCTAAAAAAATTGTCTACTTATATTAGATTTCAAGATAGTAGGTAAAACGCTGTTAATAGTCTTAAATCGTTATTTTAAGGCAATAATTTCTATTAGATATCAAATGATGGTTTCAGTCAGTTTGACATTTTTGTAGATTTTATATTGTGTTGAGAACTTTTGCCATAAAAATTACTTGGCCAAATGAAACCAAACTTATCCTTAAAATCATCCTTAGGGTATTTAGTTTTAAAAATGTATCCCATCAACCAAGATGGACACCATGGGTAAAAAAAGAACATGTGGGTAAAATGCCGTTTTTGGCTTATAGCTCTGAAACTAAAGCATTTAAAGAAAATCTGACAAGAGATGAAAATGTTCATTAGGTCCAGATCTATCTGCCCTGAAATTCGAACACATCAGACAACCTGTTGATGGGTTGCTGCCTTAGAATTGGCTATTTTAAGGAAATTTTATCTTTTTTTGTTATTTTCTTGAATATTATAATAGATAGAGATAAACTGTAAACAGCAAAATAAGTAAGATCAACAAATTAGTCAACATGACCAAAATGGTCAATTGACCTCTGTAGGAGTTATTGTACTTCGTAGTCTAGTTTGGCCACAATCATCATTAAGGTATCTAGCTAAAAAAGTGTCAGATATCCCTGCCTACCAACCAACAGGGCTGACATTGCTAAAAGTAGACCATAGGGTAAAAAGCAAGTTTTGTCTATTATTTTCTGAACCGTTATAAATAGAGAAAGTCTGAAAGGAAAACATATGTCCAGAATTATGAGCTCTACCAATTGTCCATATATACGTCAGACAAATTCTTATATGAGTTATTGCCCATATATTATATGACATTTTTTTCAATTTTTTTGCCGTTTATCATGAAAACTATGCTATTTAGAGAGAAACATTTTTTTCTGTCATGCCTCATTATGATAGATAAAAATCACAAAAATGATCAGCAAGGCAAGATCGATTTATAAGTTAAAGAACAAAATAGAGATTTTTGTCATGGTCTATTCTCGTTTTCAATGTTGGAAAGTGTGCTTTGTTTGATATTCTCATAGACCAAGGTGAGCGACACAGGCTTTTAATTGCCTCTAGTTTTATTTAAAAATATAAAGAGGGTTATTTGTGTCATTCGACGAATACGATCGATGTCTCAAGTTAAATCTGAATTATTTCCCTTGGATCACACTTTTTTTTTACTATATGATATATCTGAATATTTTTCATATCGAATACACATCCATCGATAAATCAGTTAACAGGATGAATAATGCCGACGTGCAAGGGCTGTATAGCCAGTCAAGGTCGTTAAAATTTCAAAATGTTGTATATAAAAACTTAAAACGTAAATAGCATCTGGAAGAAAATATACATGATCATACATAGCTCTCTTTGTACTTTTTTTCATTTACAAAATGGGGAATCATTAGAATCAGTGTTTGATGATCAAGATTTCGGAGTAAATCAACTAGTGCATGACAATATTTCTATTCCGCGTAACAAATGTAATTATTCCCGGAATCAATGAACATCTTTTTATCCGAGAAAAACAATTGTATGCTATCATATTTGCGTTATCTCCCTTAGGTCATGGTGAGAATCAGTTCCCCCTATATAATATTAAATGGCAAGGTGTAAAATAAAGTTTTATTTCGTAGATATTTGATACATATCTTTTCTTAAAACTAAAGAAAAATAGCGAGAACGATACAAAATGTCCTTGACTGTTTTCTGATAATTTATTTACTTGCTTTTCTGGTTATAATTCGATCACTCCTCTCTTTACATTTAAAACTTCAAACTTTTATTGTTTTTGTAAAGCAATAAAATTTCATCATTGGAATAATATTATATATCATATATAAATAAACTCGTCATAGAAAGCAGGCTTAAAATTGTGTACGCAGTCGCCTGTTTCGTCTACAGAAGACTTCTAAGTGACGCTGTTAAAAACAAAATGCCGAATTATTTTGATTTCGTTTTGTGGTCGGAATAGATGTCTTTGATGTTTATATAGTTTGTACAGTTGCGATCAAAAATCTTTTTCTTGTATAGATAAGCAGATGAACTTTCAATAATAGATAGTTCTTTTTTTAAGTTGTGGAAAGCGATGACAAAATTGTCGGGTATCCAGAAATAAAAAGTATTTTAGAAATATATGAATATCATGGGCTTCTCACTGTTAAGTTGCATACTAAAACCTTTGCGTTCATCTGTTTATTTATATATAAATAAAACTCAAAATCAAACGTTTGATCCTTTGTAAAATTTATCAAACCGTACTATAGTGTTACTCAGTTTTGAGAACCTCTTCTTCAGCCTGAGCGAGCAAGACATAAAATTTTGGGCTATAGGACTGCGTTTTTCTGTGAATTATACCATTTAAACAATGGAATTTTCGTAGATGATTTTTTTTAGTGATAATTCAAAAATATTTAGTGAATTGCGGTTAAAAGAATTTTGAGCGAGGAGTTCGAAAGAAGTTTGATTTAATTTGGAGTGGCCTAATTTTTTGATTTTATATTTTATTTCTAATGTCATTGCGATGTAATAAATGAATGTATGGAAAGTAGATAAAAAGTCACAAGTTTATATATTCTATACTTCTAAAATTAAAAGAATGATTTCTAAACCACGGCTTTCTTTCTTTTATTCTATATATAAACTCAGATTGAAAACATGATTGTTTTCAAAATTTTAATTTTGATCAAATAAATGTAAAGAAAAGCAAGCTGTCAAACGATATTTTTTAAAAGGCTAGCTTCGTGGTACAAAAAACCTTTCATTTGCAAGATTACAATTTGCTAAATCATCATGTAAAAATATCTTATCTTCAAAATGAAATTATTTCAAGACATGTCTAAAAAATGTTTAAAAAAATGTAAATTTATTAACAAACGACTTTTTGCCCTACTAATTATAAAACTTTTTGTCCTGTGACAATCTGTCCGTTTATAGTCATAAACATGTTGGTGGTTATTATGAACAACAGATTTACACCCCCCCCCCCTTTTTCCCCATTCCCCAACACTTTTCACTTACGGCAACATTGTTGTATAGGACATTGACCATGTTTCAAATCTATAATATAAATGAGAAGATCTGAAAATGAAATAGAACCGTATTTTTCTGTATTTCCGTAATTCGAAGTTTTCAATCCAAAGCAAATATGTACGTATCATAATTCATATCTGGCTGACTTATATCTCAAGAACACCTGAAGGATGTTATTCGAAAAAAATAAACTACTTTGGGATTTTTTTAATTTATCATACGAATGACACAACTTTGTATAGATTTGAAAAAAAGACTATGTTTTAACATGTACGTTTACTAAATATTCATATTGTTTTGTTATAACATTTGTAAAGGAAATTCTAAAGATATAACCACAGAAAGATAAGATAAACATAAATAAAAATTGTAAAAAAAAGAGGTTTTACCACAACTGAATGTAACAAAGTGATGTTTCCTGCATTGTCACCAATCTAAACGTTCAATAAACATGTATCTATAGTATTTGATTGAGGCAAATGATGCCCAGTTCCCCTTCTGCAGCTACATTTATGGTTTATTCGTTTTTATCACTTTTCCCCTCAAAACTCAAATAGTTACCCCCCCCCCCTTTTCTAAATTCTGGATCCTCACCTGATTTACAAATGCCGTTATGTGACAACTTCGAATTAACTAATGTTTTCTCCTCATATGTTTAAATCAGATGTGTGGCCGTATGTTATGTCATTGTAACAACAACAAAATAACCAAAAGTTATGTATAGGGATGAACACACAGTCCTCAACAATAGGACTGGGAGTCATTCCATGTTATTCGTGCTGAGATTGTTGCTGGAGTAATTCGGTAAATCCAAAACAGGGAACCAACTTTTAATAAGTAACAGAACATAAACATAGCGGTAGAAAAATATGATATTTGATTTATCTAACATTTACAGATGTTCTTTATTTGAAGGTTCCCTCAGGACTTTCTCAAAACTGACTTTTTATTGTATCAAACAATTACTATTGTTTAAATTTTACCTTAGTTTTTCATCATATAATGCGGTTTAGGTGCAGGTGCCAAAATTTCAAATACTTAGTATCAAAAAAAGTTTTAAAAGTTTGGGGTCATTTAGAAACCACAAAATCTTCAAGGGACAGACAAAACAAAAAACATGGTCCACAAATTATGACAGAAACGGGCCCCCACTTCAAACCTTATGATGGACTATGAAACCTTGCAAGATATCAAGACTTCTTTTTTTTAATCTTTGTTTCAACTTTTAAACTATGAGGAACTCGGCGACCCTAAGTTAATATCTATGTGATTGCTGTCTCTATTAATGGTATACCATAATTCATACTTTGAAGAAATATTTACAATTTACTAATCATTAGAAAGTACACAGTAAATGGAGTTGACTTTTTATTATATAACAAAAGTCTCTGAATCATATCTGTTTCCTGCAAAAGAAAAACAACTCCAAAAAGGAGGAGTACATTTGGTACACCTGGGAATGCAACTACAAAAAAAATTCTACATAAAAAATAAATGAATAGAAATATTAAGAAATTTAGATGAAATAATACAAACTACAAAAGTAGGAGATTGGATATTTCTGTACAGCATGGTCCCTCGTGCAATGCTATGTCAAGAACTTTATCATGCATTTTATTTTCCTTATCTGGTATTTCAAACTTGTATATACAAGGGTAAAATGACGGTTATTTCATGCAAAGCAGGATATGTTTTGCCTTCAAAGGACCTTGATATCACTTACATCTTTTAAATAATATATACCACTATTTTGGTGACATCAGAATAAATTTGATCCCGGTAACTGAACAAGTACACCTAATTGGGAATCTGAGTCCAATTTAGCTTTTAAGGAAGAAAATCCTGTTTAAGTTAAATACGTCGCGATGTTACCATGTTACTCAATTTTGGTCTTTCACACTGGTGAAAAAGTATTAATTCGAACGCCCTTTTAATTTACTTTAAATTGGTTTTGTTTGGTTGTTTTTCTTACCCATGAACAAACAAAGGCAAAAGTAGTAAAAATCAATGTCCTTATTCGTTTATTTTATTAAATATTAAATAATGTCTATCTAATGGTTCCTATATCCCTATTTCTTCTGTTAAATATCCCTAACAAAAGACATGTATGCACCTGTGAAGGAATGTTACACTTTTGATCAGTTAATACATACTGAAAACAAACACTGTAAATATTTGTTATTGAATTTTAATTAGTATTATCATTAGATTTGTGGACATTAATCTATATTCCGTTCCGCGCAGGTGTCCAGCAATGCAATCTGTTTATCTTTTGTTCTCGTTAATACTCGCCGTGGATTTCCCACCTGTGTTAGATATATATGTCGCAGACCGCGGCATACTGGCGCCAGTCGGATACTTAAGTATGTTAAATATATACACAACTGGGGTTTTAAGTATTCCTGGTTCAAGATTACTTCATACAAATATTACCTACTTCCACCTGTATTTTTAATATTATTCATAAATTATTTTTTGTACTTTGAAAGAAAAATCAAATGATATAAGAATATTACCTCATGTGTTGGTGCTCATTAAAACATATCTAATGATACTTTGATGGTAATTTTATAAATTAAATAAAAATTGTGATAAGATTTTTATAATTTAAAATGTATAATACCGTTATTTGAAGAAAATGGGTAAAATGCAATATTTTCTTCAGACTTTTGATTACTATTAAACGTAGTCTCTTGGAATGGTTTGTATAACATGAATGTACGAAAAAGTCACAGGCACATACTCTGTACAAACATTTATATATTTTTGAAATAGCGTTTCACTAATTGATGTCTCTCCAACTTTTCTACTAAATTTTATAAAGAGAATAAGCAAACAAATATTAGACAAAAGTAATATAACTGAAAATCAGTGCCTGTGCTGTATAGTAAGTAATTAGTGTGATTGTTTTTTTTTTGTTTTTTTTTATAAATAGAACCCCCCCCCCCCCCCCCCCCAAAAAAAAAAAGCAACAAAAAACAAACCCAAACTTGCTCCAGTTGGAGTAAGCAAAAAATGTGTAATATATCATGTTAATGTTTCGGACAGTTCTATTTCTTAAATTGGACTTTAGATATTTGACATTTTAACATCACAAGTGTTATTTCAATTAATAGATATTAATCTCCGACAGGCTGACAGGAGAACATAAATTTCAACAGGTGTAAAACATTTTTGATATTTTCTAAAATTATCGATCAATAAACCGTCAAATCCCATGTGAAGGTATCTTGGACTGTGTAAGAATGCATGTCAAAATCCGGCAATAACACGTGGCCTAGCCGTACAGGTGTGCTCTAGACTGGCTGGCGTCGATCATTTACACAAGTAAATATGTGTAAACAGCGACACAGACGAAATATAATGTGCCTATGTACAATGTATTACAATAGCACTTAATGCCTCTATAAACAAAAAAGTTTTAAAATTGATAAAACGTTATTGTATCAATAGGAGAGATATTAAAGTATTTTTAAAGTGTTAATATTCAGAAAACAATACATTAAATCGTGAAAGGAGAAGAACAACATGCCTAAAGGGATATAGTTTAAGAAATGGGGTAGTTCACATGATTGAATCAGATTTAATTCATTGGAAAATTAAAAATAACATTAGATTTAAAAAAAAAAAATAATATTCGAATGGAAGTTGACAAATATTTTGTTTTTATTGAAATTAACTAAGAAAAAAAAACCCAGCAACATCGATTCATTGAAACAATAGGTTTTCAGTTCTGAATATAGTTAATCCCCATAAATGTAAAACCAAACCCTCTTCCTTTTACCAAAAACAAGTCGTTTCCCTCACGAAATGAGAGAAATTCGATATAACTGTCGTCAGTTCTATGTTAAATAAGTTACAAATCCTATAAAGTATCGTTTTTTTTGTGTTTAGAAACGGACAACAATATCTAATCCCCAACGACAGACCTGAGGTATAGACCGCTTTTACCATTAAGAACAAAAACTGACACATATGGATAGTAATTTTTCTAAAAAAATCATGGGATTGGAATCAATTTAAGACTAAAAACTGCCTCGACCGACACGGTAGGCTCTGAAAGGAGGCTCTGAAAGGCAATAAAGCATTGCATGTATTTAGTTTTAATTGTAAATTGGTAAATGTTTTAAATTTATATCACTTTGAGAAGACTTGCTGTGGTGCCCGAAACCGCGCAAAATTTTCGTGGGACCATACACAAAAGAAGCATATAATCATGCAAAAAAGGGAAATTCATAATTAGAAAGCATATAACATGTTCAACACGAGTAATCCATAAATGAAAGTTCTACTAAAAGAAATAAGTCCATGTGTCTTCTTCAAATATTATTTTTCATCAGGGTATTTTATTTTTGAGAAGTAAATTAAATCTTTTCCTGATTATCTGCGATATTTTAAGATTCAAAGAAATGTCCATCTGTTGGCAGATGCTTGTTAAGATTTTATGTAGCTCATAATGAAAAATTTAGCTGAACATGTGTATAACACAGTTAATACGATTATTCAGAGCAATTGACTTCTCTATTTCTTTGAGCAAATTCATGTCAAAAACATGGCATATAAAATTAGTAAAATAATTACATATGGTATTCCACGAGACGCAGAGTTCTAGTTCATGCAGTAACAGATGGACTCTGAGGGAAATTTTTGGGGCTTTGGGTCGATCTTTAAAATGATACATAGTCTGCGTTTTTATGATGAAAAAAAAAGAAGAATGCAAGCATAGAAACAAAAACAGACATAATAATAATAATAAATTCTTTACAAGAGTTCTTTGAATAATTAATCGTGCAATGAATACTGGGCGAAGGTAACTTCAGTAACTGATACAAGCAACATTTCGTGAACAAGATATAAGATAATTCATCTCCAGGTTGCATGAAGTACATGATACAAGCAGAACAGCAAGAACAATGTATTACACGATACGCAGAAGTATAAGACACGTATAGAACGTTGCATGACACGACGCTCAGATATATATGACACAAACAGAACAGACGGAACTTTGTAGTTCACGACAGGCAAAAGTATTCCACGCACGAAACAGTCAGAATGTTGTTTAACCAGACACGCAGAAGTATATGAAATGAACAGAAGAGTCAAAACGTGGTATAAACCGAAACCAAGAAGTAAATGACGCCGGATAACAGAACAGCCAAAACGGGATATAACCCGAGTCGACACTCAGACCTGCATATGACATGAAAATGAACAGAACAGCCAAAACATGATACAAACCATGCAACACTCAGAAGTACATGACATGAACAAGGCAGCCAGAACGTTGTATGACACGATACACAGAAGTATATAGTATGAACAGAACAGTCATTTTATGAATCGACACGTAGACGTATATGACACGTTTATCACCGTCAAAACGTTGTATGACATAACACTGATATAACATCCCGAACGTTTAATGATACGACATAAAATAGTATATCTCAGAATAACAATAACATTTCATAATACGGCACTTAGAAGAATATGACATTAGACACCAAGACGCTGACAGAAGTATATATGACATGTATACAGCACATATGAAACATTGTTGCAGATGACAAACAGAGGTAAATAAAATAATCAGAACAGCAAGAACATTATAATACATGGCCCGCAGACGCATATGACATTGAACAGAACAGTCAAAAGGCCATATATGACACGTCACGATGAATATATGAAATGATCAAAACAGCACGAAAGTTGCTCAACACGAATCGTAAAATTATTTGACGCAAACAGAACTGATAGCATGTTGTATGATACGACACACAGGAGTACATAACATGAAAAGACAACCACAAAAAATGTTTACACGAAACATAGAAGTATAGGACACGAACAGAACAGTCACGTAGATGTAAATGACACGTACAGCCATAATGTTATATGATATGACACTCATACAGAACAGCCGAAGAACGTTATTTGGTAGAGCGTACATGACATGACAATTATAGTAGTATATGATATGATCAAAACAGCCAAAACAGTGTATGCCACAACACGCAGAGGTATACGACATTAAACAGGAAAAACAGAACATTGAATCATACATGACAAGCAGAAATATAATGCATTGAAAAGAACAGCCAGAACGTTGTATGATACAACACACAGAAGTTTATGACACGAACAGAACAGACAAAATGTGTATCACGACAAAAGTAGTATGCAACATTAACAGAACCGTCAAAACATTGTAACATAGAAATATAGGACACGAACAAGAATATCCAGTATACGTTGTATCACACAACATGTAGAAGTACTTATAGATTATATGACATGACACAGTACATCCTAAAACATTGTATGTCACAGCACGCAGTAGAAGTCAACCTGGACAGAATAGCCAGAACATTGTATGACACAGCGCGCAGTATATTTGAAGCTGCACAGAACAGCCAGAACATTGTATGACACATCACGCAGTAGAAGTGAACCTGGACAGAACACCCAGAACATTGTATGACACAGCAGCGCGCAGTATATTTGAACCTGCACAAAACACCAAGAACATTGTGTGACTGTGACACAGCGCGACCAGGTCACAGCGCGCATTATATTTGGCATTGAAAAGAACCTCCAGAATAGTGTATGACACAGCGCGCAGTATATTTGACATTGAACAGAACATCCAGAACATCCAGAACATCAGGTGACTTGACACGCAGAAAAACAGAATAGTCAGAACATTTACCCGAGTCTCAGGGGTATATAAACAAAAAAATGTTACACAACATGCATGCAGAGGTAAACAAAACCGTAGTTTACCTGACATTGAGGTATACCCGAAACGTTGTTTTATACAAGAAAAATGTTTTATTACAATAGATGTACGACTCGACCAGAAAATATTGCTCGAGACGCTAGGGGTTATAAGGAAGTTGGATTACACGAAACGCCGGATATACCAGCACGTTGTAGCACTTGAGACGTAGGAGTAATCCAGACACTAGGGTATATCAAAAAGTTGTTTCTTCAGATGCGAGTCATGTGATACGCAGGCGTAAAATGCCGATACAATGACACACTGATGTTTGGTGTTCCAACTAGATCTGGAAAACCAGAATAAGGAGCGCATATGCATATTTGTGGAGCCGAGTAAGAGCAAGGGGCGCATATGTGTAGAGCTAAGAACAAGGAGTGTATATGTTAAGAGATAACAGCAAGGGTGTATATGTAGAGCGACAGGCAAGTGGCGCACATGTGTAGAGGTAAGAGCAAGTGGCGTACATGTGTAAAGCTAAGAACAAGGGAATGTAGGACAGAAAGTCACAGGACAAAAAGTCACGGACAAAAAGTCACAGGACAAAAAGTCACAATTCATTTATTCTGACTATTTTCTTTGAATAAAAAACGCATATTTCTACAAAAATATTTTTGCATTTCTCTTGAACTATTGCATAAAATCTAACTTTGTAAACAAAATTTATCAAAAAAATATCAAATTAAATCAAATAATTGTTAAAAAAACAAAATGTCAAAGTGGCTTTGCACTTAAATGGCTTCATGGTGCCAAGAAATCTTTCTTTTGCATGATTAAAATTAATTAAATCTTCATTTTTCAAGTATAATGACACATTCAGTCCTAAACTTCAATATGAATGTATGTAATAAAAAGTAAATATTTCAAGATATTTCTCTTATATATTTGTTCCAGACCGTATGAGTATTTGGACCGTACGCGTACGGTCTGGACCGTATGCGTACTTTTTCAAAATACTCATACGGTCGGACCGTACGCGTACGGTCTGACTAATATTAAGAAGTTGTCAAAGTTAATTAGATCCATATAACAGATCAATATAACTTATAATTAACTCTCAAATAGATATAAACAAGTTTAATTGTAATTGAAAAAAACCCAACTATATGTTTTAATGATTTAAAAAATTCACGCTAATTGAATCTGTTAATCTCTTGTATCTAACATGTCGATCACTCAGTAAAATAATTGAATTATGATCACTAAAATTGAAAATATCGGAAGTAAATATAATGTGGGAGGACAATTGTTTTAGAATATTTAGCAACTTTACCAAAAAATATTTTTGCTAAGGAACATACACAAACTGCAAAAATGTAAATGTAAAAAATATTAGTACGTTACTTGTGGTAGCAAGTGTAACATTGGTTGAGAGTACCAAAATTAGGATCAAGATATACAATTAAACAAATATTTAATTTCAATTGTTCATTTGTTCATTTTATCCGTGTAAATGTAATATTAAATTAGTAAATCTGAAAATAAAGATTGTGATAAATGTTTGTTTAAATTTAACCCATATATATATGATCTAAAAACATGTATGGTCAGCTCGTACTGGACCATACGCGTATACTCATACGGTCCGACCGTACGCGTATGGTCGGACCGTACGAGTATACGTATACGGTCCGGACCGTACGCGTACGGTCCAAATACTCATATGGTCTGGAACATATTCAAACAATTGTCAACATATTATTTGTGACTTTTTGTCTTGTGACTTTTAGTCCTACCAAACTTGTGACTTTATGTCCTGTGACTTTTTGTCCTGTGACTTTTTGTCCTGTGACTTTCTGTCCGTTTACCGAACAAGGTACGCATGTGTGACATGCTAGCTAAGAACAATGGGTGTACATGTGTAAAACTATGAACAAGGGACGTATATGCGTAGAGCCAAGAGCAATTGACGCATATGTGTAGAGCTAGGAACAGTTTATCATTTATTTACTTAAATGTGTAAGAATTAAAAAAAGTTATATCCTTATAAATTTCCCAGCCTACCAAGCACTAAAGATATAAATTATTTTAGATAATAACAGTATCAATTTCCACGTATATTGTATATTTTTAGGGCGATATAATATAATGGACGGTTTGTTTTCTTATTTATCTTATACGTTGCAGAATTCGTTCATGATCTAGTTTATACTTTGCGTTCTTTTTTTTTGTAGAAAGTTCACTGTTCGTAATTCTCTTTTCATCATCCATCGAAAATCATTCTTTGGATTTATTGTGTTCTCGTGAGAATCTGATGTGGAAGTCCAAACGCAGAAAACTCTTCACAATTCCAACTTTTGACTGAATTTTACATATATCTCATAGAAAGTTCGCACGGGGTAGGGTTAACCCATATATTATGTCTATGGGTCTATGGTTAAACTATTGGAATAGAATTGTGGCTATATTAAATATTACAATCATATGAAATTTATTGTTTTAATAACTGTTATGTTTTATTTTATTTTGTGTTAATGATTTAAACCAAGGATTTGTATAGTCTTACTATACAAATCCTTGTTTAAACAGTCATTATTTTTTTCATATTTTAGCTGAAAGCAACTTATATGAAGTTTCATTGAGTTCACGGTTTCATAATGACAAATTTTAGAGACAAAAAAAAATCCCCTTAAAGTGCTTAGTCGTCATTTTTTTGTTAAATGAAATATGAATATCGTTATGAACACGTCAAAACACTTTGTTAATTATCTAATAACATCGTTTGATATTGAAAATGAACATCTAAACACAAATCAAATGAACATTCCTTCGATCCTTCACTGTGTAAACAGAAAAAAACAACATGAAACTATTTCTCCTACATAATTCTTATTATTTTCTAATTGTACATCAAGTAAATACATATTGAAACAATCACCCATAAAAGATAGTAATAGTATTAATTTATTAAATTGCCACACCAAGTGCCCCTAAGTAGATGACACGTGACTGCCTATTGAATGTGGGAATGAATGGCTAGGTAATACCAGTGTCGCCATACTGTCGGCTGAACACCTGAGTCTACTGTACACCTGTGACTGCTTACGATTAAAACAGACAGTTATTTCAACATTTTACATTATAACTTGAAAGAAGATACTTCAAACTGAAATGAACATGATGAACTTTTAAAGTTTTTTTCCTGCATTTTACATTAAACTATAGAAGACATTGCCGTATTTTATCGTGTTTCATATATTTATGTATCTATTATTGAACTTTGAAACGCATCACATTAGTATCTGACTTCTATAGACACCAAAATATTCTTGGGAATCAAGTTTATTTAAAAAAGTGTCATATCTTTTTTTCAATTTATAAACTGGAACTAGAATTTGAAAAGTATTAATTATCTTTTTTATAATTATTGTTGAAAAAAATTTGATTGTATTTTTTTTTTGAAGTTTAAATTACTAGATTTAATTTCATTTTAATTCTCCCATTTGATTTGTAAATTCGTTATTTGATAAAATTATGTTTAGAATAGTTTGAATGTCGAACAAGACTTTGCCTCTAGTCCGATGTGTAGGTATGAAGGTTGGACAAGATTCTTCCTATAGACCAATAAAGAAGGCCAAACAAGTGATCGTTCTAGTCCATATGGATGGAGGACAAAGGTTTCGCCCTACAATGAAGTT
This sequence comes from Mytilus galloprovincialis, assembly GCF_965363235.1. Classification (NCBI taxonomy): domain Eukaryota; kingdom Metazoa; phylum Mollusca; class Bivalvia; order Mytilida; family Mytilidae; genus Mytilus; species Mytilus galloprovincialis. Next base: position 126,328,525 of record NC_134838.1, on the reverse strand, counting down.
CAGTATATCATGAGTTATATAGGATCCCTTGTATAAAGTATATCTTGTTTCGATGCTATAACCGTTCGTTATTAGCTTGAAATTCAATTAATAAACTGTTTGGGGATTAAAATACCTATACAGAACAGCATATAAAATATCACTAGATTTAGTCCATTTCCGAAGACTTTTGTATAAGGTTATACTTTTTTTGCTTGTCAATACGTTTGCTCGTTTATATGAAAAGATTATATATCGTCAAAATTAACGGAATTCCAATGGATACTAACATTGCACCTATAATTGTCGATCTGTTTTTATGTATAATGAAATCCCGATTTCTTCATTGGAAAACTTCTGGTAGGGATAGGAAAAATCCGACAAATTAATGGACACAAGCAGATTAGATGATCGTGTATTTACACATGTTCATTTATTATTTGAATTGCTGCATGACTGTATATTTATTCAAAAGAAAGCAGCTCGGTTTTGATATAATATGACCTTTCGAATTAATAATTCTCTGTTAACATAAACATAATTGCAGATGACATACTTCATACATCTTGCATCCCACCAACAAAAATTCAGTCTTCACTCTCCTCAACTTTTTCTCCACTTTTATATTTTACTTTCCAAATTCGATAACTTTTATTAGTAATATGATTATCAAATAAATATGTTTACTCTTACTTATAAAAGGTAATACATTTGTGCATGGTGAATTAGTGAAATATTATAATCCTAGAGTTTACAGGGGAAGACATCATAAGATGTTATAATCCTAGAGTTTACAGGGGAAGACATCATAAGATGTTATAATCCTAGAGTTTACAGGGGAAGACATCATAAGATGTTATACTCCTAGAGTTTACAGGGGAAGACATCATAAGATGTTATAATCCTAGAGTTTACAGGGGAAGACATCATAAGATGTTATACTCCTAGAGTTTACAGGGGAAGACATCATAAGATGTTATACTCCTAGAGTTTACAGGGGAAGACATCATAAGATGTTATACTCCTAGAGTTTACAGGGGAAGACATCATAAGATGTTATACTCCTAGAGTTTACAGGGGAAGACATCATAAGATGTTATACTCCTAGAGTTTACAGGGGAAGACATCATAAGATGTCATAATCCTAGAGTTTACAGGGGAAGACATCATAAGATGTTATAGTTTGTGTCTGATACTCTATTTTTATTGTTGATCAAATAAAATAACCATAAACTTAACTTTATATAAACACTTAGGATTTTTACTATTATAGATTATGAGAGCTTTGATAGATTATCTACAAAGAACATTAATCAACATTTATGAAATAAACCATTCAGTAAATTCCACGTTAATTATTTGTTAAACGAGATATGTTATACGATTGTTTAATTCATCTGCATATTCAATAATGCATATTAGTGAACCATTGAAGATCTTCACAACGATAAATAATTGACAGTCACAGGTGCGAATATTACCTGTATTTAAACAGACACTTCATAAACAACTTGTCAAAAAACGTCACAATTTAAACAAATAGTATCCTTTTATACAGAACCCCCTAGTAGATACGTGAAATTGCATTTTTCTGCATACAAACATAAAATGGACCAAATCTGAAACCCATTAAACTATCAGAAGCCGCCCCTATTGTAAGGACTTTTATGTCAAACGGGTTAAATCAAAATAATTAAAACAACGAATTCCTGTTATAATGTCTCCCTAAACCATGTAAAAAAATATGGGAATAATAAAAGTATGTATTAAAACGACTTGTATATATATAACGTTAATAGCACCTGAAACTCAATGATAAAGTTGTAGAATTAAATACGAAAAGATATCTCTTAGAAAGATTTTTACTATTTTAGAGTTATCTCCCCTTAAAATGCCAAATTAGGAACATTCAAAATTAAATAAAAATAATCAAAGCTTGTAAAAATATTAATATTTACAAGTTAAAATCTTATAAATTTGTCTTTTTAAATGAAATTTCACATTAGTCATCTGCATTCCTCATCAAGTTTTGTTGACTTAAATCAAGGAATTGTATATTTAAATATACAATTCCTTGCTTAAATGAAAAATTATATGGACATTAGGTTCTCTGTTATTTATAATCAAAGATGGCGAAAGCCACCCATACCAACTTACATCTTCGGGCCCGAAAATAAATAAATAAATATGCATTTATTTTGCTCGTTCCAATTATTGTACATAATAGTTCGAAAAACATATTTTATTTTTTTTTTGGAGGAGACTAACGGATTACATTTGTTTTTACGTGTAATTCTATTGATCTCTGTTCCATAGTCCTCCGCGGGCAATCGGATCCAGAATGTACACACAAAATGTACGAATAACACCAAATAATGTGTTTCTCGGGATTCGTGTCCCGCCGTGGGTTTTGGATCGAGATACCCGATTTGTGTTCTTCAATGGTCAAAATTCGTTAGTGAAGTCAATTTCCCTTACTGCTCGCAGAAACTTCACAAAAAATTGATGTTGCATGCCTGATAAAAAGACATGTTTGCAGATAACTGAATATGAAAAACAAATCTTGTTTACTTATCGTCTGAGAAAGATTTTTCTCCCGCTTTCGGCGTTCATTATGATATTTCTCAACTGTCTCAAAAAAAAAAAAAAAAATACTGTCTCGAGTGAATGAATATCGCACTACATTCAAAGTCAAAATTGACTCTAAATCAAAACCACTGATCCTCTTTTTTTTTAGAAAATATATTCTTCTTTTGAAACTTAATTTCTGTATAGGCTAAATATTTCATATTGTATATATGTTATAACCTTACATGGTGACAACACTGTCAATAATTTCTCATATACATTTTTGAGGGAAATAGTTGTTAAAAGTGTGTGTAATACAAGGAATATACAAGAAACAAAAATGTTCTGATAAGTATATAAATCTATCTGAGATGTTTGAATAGTTATATTTACTTTATCGTTTATTTGAGACGACATATGTAAGCTTATTACCACTAAATGTCCACCAGATACGCATCAGACTTTGGGAGAAAACTATAAAGTATTGAAATATCTATTTTATTTGACCATATGTGTTTTACAGTCATTTTGATCAGTATAACTTGTCACTTTTATCATTATTGTATACTGAAATAATGGACTGGACAGAAAGGTTTATTTGTAATGATAATACGCGAAGTGTAAACATGGCTGAACAAGTTCCTATACATCACAATAATTGACAATATCAGAAACAAACAGACTCGAACGTTTTCTACTTGTCATTTATTGGTTACGCCATTTACACAAAGGGACGACAATCGCAGTTTTTGTGATGATATATGCTTAGTTTTTTAGATGTTGCTTTTCTCCTTACAGGGAATAATGATGTTTTTTTTTACTGTGGTCCGTTCAGTGAACACACCAGAAAGTAGTACATCAGGCAATGTTGCATATTGTACTGTTGACTGCATTTTTAAGGCTTTTTGTTTCATATGTTTGACTTGCCCAGCCTTTAATGGATCTCAAGCTTACATGGTGCCTGTTGTTCCGGAAACAACATGTAATGCTCACGTAAAACATGTATTTTGATGTTTCGGTCGCTTCCAAAGAACAATTAAAAAAGATAGATGTCATAAATCGAAAGAGATGTTCTTGTATATATGTAGTTAACTTGTTATTTATTCTGATGAAGAATCATATAACCACGTGGACTGCACTGATTATGAAGCTTTCGGTTGCCTCTTGCCAGTAGAATCTAGAGCCGGCGTACTGGACGCAGGCATAAGAAGCAATTGATTGCAGATTAGCTAAATATCTATCGTAAATGATAGTAAGATACAGTCATAGAAATAATTTATAAAGTACGTGTACACAAGTGACAACTGCACAGCATACGTATACATAAGTAAGTTGGCGCTTATATTTACGTAAATTGACGTTATTGTCATGTCAAATGTTGTTCCTTCTGGGTCATGATTGGACAAACATATTATACTTCCTCGTAATGAATATTTGATTCTGGTGCCGGCAACTTGTCATCATTTATACATTCTGTATTTCTGTAGAAAAATTGTTATCCGCAAGATGGCTATTTAACATTGTGGAGAATATGTACAGCGCCATAACACACATTATGGAAGTACATTTTGATACAGCATTGCAGACTACCATACATTTGCTTAGTTTAATATTATACTAAAATTAAAACGTTTTCGCTCTACTGGGGAACTATAGTTTGAAAGCAGGCTTTGTACTACAGGAAAGACTCATGAAAAAAGAAGGAAACACGCAATTAATGAATGAGAAACATTTTTCATAAGCCTGTGGAAACAAACTTTAAAAAAAAGTATATCTATGGTCATTCTTTCAGTGGATTACTATATAAGTCACTTAATCTTTTTAAGTTTTTGTGTAAATCATTTAAAATGAATCAGAATAAGATTTGCCAAGGACGTCGGATATAGAATCGGTTTTTATCCCAAATATCGACATTTTTTAGTATAAGATTTTTTTGTCTTCCCTTTGGTCATATACAGTTATGGCCAGTGTTTAAATCATTATGTTTTGACAAGTTCTAGACGTGGGAACCTGTATCATTTGATATATATGATTAGCAGGTGAGAGCTATCCTTGGGCATTACAGGTGCTCAGCTTGTCAATAATGTTTCCCTCTTTATACGGAAGAAAACAATGAATGTCATATCAAACAAATATTTTTTGCCATTTTACTTTTTTAAACCATACGTAATTATATGGCTTCTCTGCCCAACTACCAACCAATAGAATGTTCATTCGTACAGTATTTCTTTTTGATCTATTGCTTTCACGAGTACCCGATATCCACTTGGTAATCTGAATGCTTAAAACCAGGCACAATAAAAATTACATTTATAACCAAAGATATACAAAACAATACACTATTTTTATTGAATTAATTGAGGGCGTTGTTTATGAAATAAGGAAACTGTATCTCATACATTTTGATAATTTATATATAAATGCGGTCTTGCAAAGAAAAGAAAAGAAACTTTAAAATTTAGGGATTCAATTATCAATACATGTAATCAAATTGAGAAAGGCACCGACCATTTCTATAGAAGGCTTAGGGAGTTTGAGTTCCCCCCGGAACATACATGATTTCCAATTTCATAAAGGATTAACTACTATTTTCATTAAACATAAAGGTCAAGAATATCTGTTTTTAACCTCTTTATAATATCCCCCAATTTTAAATGTATAACAAGCAACTCTTGTTTTCTTCAATATTGAAACAGAACGATTTTATTTTCAAGAAATTATACAATTTATATTTTTAAAAGTCAATAGATCAAAGGTGCCTTAACCATTCAATTAAGTATATTTTTTTTAATATAAAATCTATACAATTCATATCACCGAAAATCGTGGGAAAATTGAACTCCTGATAAAATCTCAATATATACTAAATACATGTTTTGTTTGACACACCTGTGGACGTTACCCAATGTGACATAACAACTGACCAGGTCAGTTTGCAGGTGTTCAGGTGTTGTTGCCCTTAGAGAACTATTTCCATGTCATGTTTGCGTAACTATTACGGTATCTTTGTATAGGCGTTTGTCTTCCGTATTATTAAGGATTTTAAAGTCGGAAATTTAACATTTTGCTTTGAGGCAATAATCATTTAAGTGTAAAAATAATTAGTATTTATTTGATATATAAACAAAACTATGTAACCAAAGTAATTTTAACTAAAGTCTTTCTGATTAAAGCAAACAATTATACATGTGTCAAAATGTTTTGAAATCAAATTTTTCTATTTGAAAATGTGAGCTATCAGATGAGTGTTAAAATAAAAAAAAGTCTTCAGGGCAACTTTATATATACAGAGTATATTTTGATATTAGTGTTACTGAAGAAACAAGATGGTATAGAAGCATCCAATTGAAATCAATCCAGTACCAACGAATGTGTAAAACTGTTGAGAGTATCATGCCTTATACCATGGAAGTAATTTTAAATATTCAATATTACTTCCATGCTTATACTATGGTAAAAAGGATCTGACCATGCAGCTGATATTGTTGAGAGAAAAGACAAAAATTCAAATTGAATTTGACCAGCTGAAAATTGTTGAGAGTAAAGCCGAAAGTTGGAACTGACTCTCTTAAACGTATATAAGTCAAAAGCAAAAACAAAAAAAAGGGCCATCATTGGCAATCATACCACATCTTCTTTGTATATTATAACAACCCGAAAACACAAGAGACGAACAGATAATGTATTAATTTATGTGTCTGAGGGAGACACCAAGGAATGGTGCTTGACGGATTTTCATCTCCTTGACTGAACACGTTCCATCTAGTGTCGATGGTGTGGAGGAGGCGTATTCTGGTATCTATCTTTTCAATAAATAATGAGAAAACCTCTTAATAAGATATATGATTTTGTTCTGAACTCAAAACTATTAATTCTGGGTAAAACCATTTTCAAAGCGCGAAGTTGTCCATCTGAGTGAATCTTGTCAACCGTTTGTGTAATATTCGCTGACTTCTTGAATACATAAGCAGGATTCGCCGACTTCTTGAATGCAAAAGCAAGATTCACTGACTTCTTGAATACAAAAGCAGGATTCGCCGACTTCTTGAATACAAAAGCAGGATTCGCAGACTTCTTGAATGCAAAAGCAGGATTCGCCGACTTCTTAAATACAAAAGCAAGATTCACTGACTTCTTGAATATAAAATCAGGATTCGCTGACTTCTTGAATACAAAAGCAGAATTCGCCGACTTCTTGAATACAAAAGCAGGATTCGCTGACTTCTTGAATACAAAAGCAGAATTCGCCGACTTCTTGAATACAAAAGCAGGATTCGCAGACTTCTTGAATGCAAAAGCAGGATTCGCCGACTTCTTGAATACAAAAGCAAGATTCACTGACTTCTTGAATATAAAAGCAGGATTCGCTGACTTCTTGAATACAAAAGCAGGATTCGCTGACTTTTTGAATACAAAAGCAGGATTCGCTGACTTCTTGAATACAAAAGCAGGATTCGCCGACTTCTTGAATACCAAAGCAGGATTCGCCGACTTCTTGAATCAAAAAGCAGAATTCGCTGACTTTTTGAATACAAAAGCAGGATTCGCCGACTTCTTGAATACAAAAGGAGGATTCGCCGACTTTTTGAATACAAAAGCAGGATCGCCGACTTCTTGAATACAAAAGCAAGATTCTGACTTTTTGAATACAAAAGCAGGATTCGCTGACTTCTTGAATACCAAGGCAGCATTCGCCGACTTCTTGAATCAAAAAGCAGGATTCACTGACTTCTTGAATACAAAAGCAGGATTCGCTGACTTTTTGAATACAAAAGCAGGATTCGTCGACTTCTTGAATACAAAAGCAGGATTCACCGAATTCTTGAATACAAACGCAAGATTCGCTGACTTCTTGAATACAAAAGCAGGATTCGCTGACTTTTTGAATACAAACACAGGATTCGCCGACTTCTTGAATACAAACGCAGGATCACCGACTTCTTGAATACAAACGCAAGATTCGCTGACTTTTTGAATACAAAAGCAGGATTCGCCGACTTCTTGAATACAAAAGCAGGATTCGCCGACTTCTTGAATACAAAAGCAAGATTCGCTGACTTTTTGAATACAAAAGCAAGATTCGCTGACTTCTTAAATACAAAAGCTGGATTCGCCGACTTCTTGAATAAAAAAGCAGGATTCGCTGACTTTTTGAATACAAAAGTAGGATTCGTCGACTTCTTGAATACAAAAGCAGGATTCACCGACTTCTTGAATACAAAAGCAGGATTCGCCGACTTTTTGAATATAAAAGCAAGATTCGCTGACTTTTTGAATACAAAAGCAGGATTCGCCGACTTCTTGAATCAAAAAGCAGGATTCGCTGACTTTTTGAATACAAAAGCAGGATTCGCCGACTTCTTGAATACAAAAGCAAGATTCGCTGACTTATTGAATACAAAAGCAAGATTCGCTGACTTCTTGAATACAAAAGCAAGATTCGGTGATATATTGAATACAAAAGCAATATTCGCTGACTTTTTTGAATACAAAAGAAAGATTTTCTGGCTTCTTGTATACAAAAACAAGATTCACTCACTTTTTGAATACAAAAGCAGGATTCAATCACTTTTTGAATGCAAAAGCAGGATTCAATGACTTTTTGAATGCAAAATTTCATACATTCTTTTTATGATATAACAACAAAAACGCCTACACCAACTTTAAATTCATTCATTTTTTTCGCATGTATTGTGTTTAAGGGATTCTTGTATTAAGCGAACAAAGCAGCTTATACTTCCATCTTTTTTTTTAAATTACTTTGGAATAATCTTGAAGAAAACATTCCAAGGTCTTTAAAATTTCAAACTGATACGCTCAATAAGTTAGTACAACATTTAAAAACTAGATCACACGACTTAAAAAAAAACATGCACGTTTTTAAAGTAAAAAAATATGCGCACTATTTAGAAACGGGCACGCATGGCTTTGATTTGACATGGTATAAAAAAAGAAGATGTGGTATGATTGCCAATGAGACAACCGTCTACAAGAGACCAAAATGACACAGAAATTAACAACTATAGTTCACCGTAAGGCCTTCAACAATGATCAAAGCCCATACCACATAGTCAGCTATAAAAGGCCCCGAAATGACGATGTAAAACAATTCAAACGAGAAAACTAACGGCCTTATTTGTATAAAACTAGAGGCTCTTAAGAGCCTGTGTCGCTCACCTTGGTCTATGTGCATACATGTATTAAACAAAGGACACAGATGGATTCATGACAAAATTGTTGGTTTTGATGATGGTGATGTGTTTGTAGATCTTACTTTACTAAAAATTCTTGCTATTTACAATTTCCCCTATCTATAATAAACTCGGCCCTTTAGTTACAGAGGAAAATATTTTGTAAAAATTTACAAAAATTTACCAAATTAATGAAATTTGTTAAAAAGTTACTTTTTGAATACAAAAGCAAGATTCGCTGACTTCTTAAATACAAAAGCAGGATTCGCTGACTTTTTGAATACAAAAGCAGGATTCGTCGACTTCTTGAATACAAAAGCAGGATTCACCGACTTCTTGAATACAAAAGCAGGATTCGCCGACTTCTTGAATACAAAAGCAGGATTCGCCGACTTCTTGAATATAAAAGCAAGATTCGCTGACTTCTTGAATACAAAAGCAGGATTCGCCGACTTCTTGAATCAAAAAGCAGGATTCACTGACTTTTTGAATACAAAAGTAGGATTCGCCGACTTCTTGAATCAAAAAGCAGGATTCACTGACTTTTTGAATACAAAAGCAGGATTCGTCGACTTCTTGAATACAAAAGCAGGATTCACCGAATTCTTGAATACAAAAGCAGGATTCGCTGACTTTTTAAATACAAAAGCAATATTCGCCGACTTCTTGAATACAAAAAAAATGAAATTTGTTAAAAAGTTACTATAAAGAGCCACTACTCCTTAAGGGGTCAAATGACCATTTTGGTCATGTTGGCTTATTTGTAGATCTTACTTTGCTGAACATTATTGCTGTTTACAGTTTATCTCTATCTATAATAGTATTCAAAAAAATAACAAAAAAACGGCAAAATTTCTTTAAAAATAACCAATTGGGGGGCAGCAACCCAACAACCTTTTGCCCAATTCATCTGAAAGTTTCAGGGCAGATAATTACAGACTTGAGAATCAATTTAACCCCTTATCAGATTTGCTCTAAATGCTTTGGTTACAGAGTTATAAGCCAAAATCTACATTTTACCCCTATGTTCTATTTTTAGCCATGGTGGCCATCTTGGTTGGTTGACCGTGACCGGACACAATTTTTAAACTAAATACTCCAATGATAATTGTGGCCAAGTTTGGTTAGATTTGGCCCAGTAGTTTCCGAGGAGAAGATTTATGTAAAAGATTACAAAAATTTACGAAAAATTGGTAAAAAATGACTATAAAGGACCACTACTCCTTAAAGGGATCAAATGATCATTTTGGTCATGTTTGACTTATTTGTAGATCTTACTTTGCTGAACATTATTGCTGTTTACAGTTTATCTCTATTTATAATAGTATTCAAGATAATAACCAAAAACGGAAAAATTTCATTAAAATTACCAATTCAGGGGCAGCAACCCAACAACCGGTTGTCCGATTCATCTGAAAATTTCAGGGCAGATAGATCATTACTTGATTAACAATTTTACTCCATGTCAGATTTGCTCTCAATGCTTTGGTTTCGGAGTTATAAGCCAAAATCTACATTTTACCCCTATGTTCTATTTTTAGCCATGGCGGCATCTTGGTTGGTTGGCCGGGGAACTGGACACATTTTAAATTAGATACTCCAATGATGATTGTGGCCAAATTTGGTAAATTTGGGTAAATTTGGCCCAGTAGTTTCAGAGGAGAAGATTTTTGTAAAAGTTAACGACGACGGACGCCAAGTGATGAGAAAAGCTCACTTGGCCTTTGGGTTATGGTTGGGTTGCAATTAAGGTGCGTATATATAATGTTGTTCCGTGTTTTATTCTTGCAGCTGCTTCAAATTTAATGTTGGAATGTTATCAGTAAAGTTGTGTGAATATTTTGTTAGGAAATAGTTCAAATAAGACAAAAGCAGAAAACTCTTAATATCTATATTCGAAAAACTATATTTCAAATGAAGTTTTGCATTGTATCAAATGTAACTAAATTTTAAATTTTGTAATGCTGCAAGGAGTTTTCACGAATGTTTACGGAAAATGTACACTCGATTTAAAAGTATTTTTCGGCACGTTATACGATGATGCGTACATACAAACAAAGGGCTTGACCATCAACTCCCTATATATTTTGTTGAACATTAATTATAGGGTGATTCGCCACAGACAAAAGGCCTGACAAACGAGACGTTAGGCATTACTTTAGGGTGATTTGCCACAGACAATTAGCTTGACCATCATTTGTTTGGTCCATGTAAAACATTATAGGGTGATTTACTATATTGTCAACTGACTGGTTGTCTCACATTCTGTAATACTTGTAGTACTTGAATATTTTTTGTGACGACTTTGGTGGGAAAATGTTCTTTTTCCATTAGTATTGAGTATGCAAGCAACTCTGTATATCAATCAAACTTTACAAATAATTTCTAACTTTAAATAACATTATAATATAACTTTGAAACGTTTCCAAATAATTTGTATTTTTCTCAATTCAAAATACATCTTTTGCATTTATTTATATACATTGTATAAGTGCTTTATCCAAGATTGCTCGATTTCGTGACAATATATTTGTTACGTTTGAAGTACAGGTTTTGAAGCTAAAGAACGGCATTCCCATGAAAACCTTCTGTGTTCCCTCTTCCTTTCGACTTTTTCCTTTATTTATATGAGGCTGACTTCATACACGAGCCATGAGATTCTTACATATGTAAAATGAAAAGAAGCTATCATTGTCTTTTAACTTCACGTTCCACTATAAAGATGAGGTCCTGTCAATTAATAATTGAAAGTTTGGTGCTTATCTTATATGTTGAACGCTTGACTTACATATAGAAATTGACAATGCAAATCGGTTGAGTACAACACTTTACGAAAAAGTGGATGATTTAATTCCCAATTATGAACTTTCCGTATATACGAGAGCTTGCATCATGATTTCCTTGATAGAAGATTGCTGTTTTTAAGTAAGGAAGCTAGCTATAAAAGCATGAGTTCCAAGTGGTCAAGTGGAATTTATCCTTTCGACAATTTTGTGAACGAATCAGCAAAAAATTGTTGGCCGTTCTGGAATATCTGTTACAACGTGTAGTGAAGACAAATATGTTCCATTGCCGTGACAATAATCCCGTCCTCTTTTCCTCGAATGTGACACACAGAATGAGACTTAACATTGGGCGTGAACTAACATGCGCAACATGACGGCCGGGTGCCATATATATGGAGCAGGGTTTGGTTATCATTGCAGAGCAACGAAGATCACCCCTAAGGTTTTTTGGGTGGTTTTTTCCCCGTATTACTCATTACTCAGTCTAGTTTTCTTTTAGTATTTTGTATACTGTTATTTGTCTGTTGGTCGTTTTTCGTGTTTTGACATGGCATTGACAATATGATTTCAACTTACGAGTTTGGATGTCTTTTTGATATATTTTCCTCTCTCTTAAAAGTGTAAACAAACGGTCCGGCTAGCATACATAATGATAAAGATGGTTAAATACGGACGAGTGTAAAATTCATGTTATTTGGGATTTGAAAAATGTCGCACTTTTTTTACGAAAGAAAATGTATAATGAATGTTAAGGATTCACAAATTTAATTTTTCAAATACCAAAGTATCCTCGGAAAACCGAATGTGTCGTATTCATTTAGTCAACCCCTGTTTATCTTCTTCTGCGAAGTTCAATATTATCGGTTTAAAAAAAACAAATTGTACATAAGTTTTTATTGGGCAAGATTGTTTTAAAAAATGAACTTTCTGATTATTCTGTTCCGTGCAACATGAACTCATGATAGTATGCTAAGAGAATGCTTTTTTTTCTACGGGGAGTGCATCTGTATTTTTTGTTTCCTTTTGTTTTTTGAACTATTATATTGGTTTCAAATTATTATATATGTTCGAATTATTGAAAAGACTTGGAAAATGTCATTCCCGTTAACTATGCCTAATTGCATAATTTTATAAAAGTTACTCGAGCGAGGATACTTTTACGTTATCGCACTGTAAGAACTTTACGTGGTTAGTGATTGGCCTATTTTACCTGTATGAACCAGATCGGCATGCGACTTTGTTTACCTTCCACTAAGTTATTATCGGCGAACAAAAGATCTACGTCACCAAGTCCCTCCTACAACTGATATTGTATACAAACGGCACGCGCCAGTGTCAAAAGGATCAATCTGCCACGCGACTGTGTAATGGAAGTAAGGAAAACTTTGTATTTTCTCTAAAAACAACTTTCTGAATTATGTTGGAATTTAGCAGACATGTGAGGTTCCATTTTAAAAGGTGGAAGGAAATAGCAGATGTACGATTATTGGTTTTATGGATTTTTCAGAGTTCTCATTGTTGGAATAAAACAGCTGTACCCGACATCCAGGATTGAAATCTCACCTGTCTTCCTCTACCGTGGGGAAAAAGAGAATATGGAACATCTGTATAACCATCTTTGGCGTGGGAATCATATGGTACCAGTCAATGTTTTCATCATCAAAGAACAGAAATTCACGTTCTTAGTGCTCAGCATCTGCCTTCATAACCTCGGTAAAGGATGAAGAAAAAGAAAAAAAAAAGAAATGTGGAATTTTGATGAGAACTGTGGATCTTCATATTCTACTTCTGTAAACTAATAAGACCTCTTGAAATTATTAACAAGACCAATAATTATATACACAAGGAAGACAACGGAGTCTAACTAACATTAGGACAAAAAAAGTTTTGAGAATAGATAAATGAAAACCATTGTTCCTACACTGAATAACTTCAATGTTAAAAAAGTTTTGATAAATGTACAGGTGTACTTGATACATCTAAAGAATTGAGCAAATTGTGATAAACTTGTATGCCCCACTACACTGTTATTTATTTTTGTTAATCTGTTCAGAAGTCTGGCGCCAGTACTATCGAAACTAAATAGTATTAGTATATAGAATATATGCAAATGTGCAGGTGTCTGAGGGTGTGAAGTATCATTGGGCCGAAGGTGACAAATTTTAATGTAATTTATCAGTCACTCCAGGGCGGTTGCTTTGAAGTAAAGTTTGATTGGCAAAGGAGTAACGTTAGCGACCGCCTGTACGGCGCCGAGGTTGAGTAAAGTATATTGAATGAAAAGGTGACGTCAAAATGTCGGCGCCCGAGTGTCGCCCAAGTTGAAGTGAATTTGTTGTTAATCACTTAAATACATGTGTCATGCGAAATAAGCTCATTTAAAGGATTTTCATTAATCCCCATCAATATATGTTATAATTAAACACCTGGATTAACTAATTTGTGACTTTTTCTTAGTTTTACTCGTGAATAAGTACATGTTTTACACAATGCCCTTCAGGTGATCCAGCCCATTTGGGGCGGAGCAAGTGTCACACCGCAATCAAGTAATTATTTCATTGGCGATCCTTTCGTATAAACATTATTCATGTGGTTTAAGTTGTAGGCGGAGCTTAAATTGATACATTTGTTTATTACCACAGAGTATTGATATTTGCACACATATTTAGAATCGTCACAATTCGAAATACTGCTCAGACGAGAAACATTACTTCAATTAATTTCTTTTTCACGGATATTATACTGCATAACTATGAAGGCCGCTACCCAGACATGTGTTAGAAACACAGAATATGGAATTAAACAAGAAAAACTGTTAAAACCAAAACACGAAGATACAACTGAAATGCAGCAATGTTTTTCTAAACTAAAGGATTTAGTGCCATCAGTGCCAAAGGACATTAAATTATCTAAAACACAACTTCTTCAGCATGTGATTGACTATATTTTAGATCTTGAATCCACATTAGATGTACCCGCAGTCCTAGCATCAGCTTCCTGTAGATCGCCATTGTCAGAAAAATGCCAACCAAATGTCATCGGAGATGTAAGTATATTAAACAACTATTTATATTTAAATTAGGATAAAAGGAAATGTAAGATCTAACAGATTTTCTTAAAATTTTGTAATAATTGTTTTGACATTACATGCTGATGAGAATAGCGGGGAATATTTATAATAAAACTTAAGAGTGGCAGATTCTTCATTGATTTTTTAGATGTCGTATATTTTATGCAAATTCCTCTACATCATTCATGATCCCTAAGAACACAACTCATTATGAATCTATTGAGTTTACAAAAGAAATAACTGCACTAATATAATACATCTCTAATGAACATTTCTTCACACTTATATGATATTTTGGATTTTAATTTTATTTAATAATTTCTGCCTTCAAAACTGTATGTTTGAATTGTTACGTATTTTTATTTTATATATGCTTTCAATCCAGTACATTAATTTGATAATTCTCATGGTGGTCAATTTCTTATTGAAGTAACGGAATTTTATATATAACTGGAATTTTATATATATAACCGTATAACAACCATAATGTTGATGTTTGGTCATGTCAGTTTCCAGTTTAATAAGATTGTATTTTTTTCATTTTCAGTTTTTTCTTGATGAAGACATGTGCGATGAAAAGTATTGAGAAGAAAATGTCCTTTTACTCAAGGTAGGTAATTTTGACCATTTCACACAGGTGTATAGGGATAGTTAACATACCGCGACAGACTGGCGCCACACTCTGACGTACAAAACAGGTGTTCATCACTCGCAGCTGCATGTGTTTATTCTAAACTTGTTTATTGCAATACACAGTTCTTGTAATGAGGATGTTAATTGATTGTTGAATAAGTACTTTTCATTAGGATATTCCTAATTAACAAATCAAAGTAGCAAAGCTCAGCTTTATTGATAGACAAACATGACCCACCCGGAAGAGACGTGTAACATTTTCACATCAACAATAGCTTACTTATTATATCACTATTATTCAATTAATTCACAATATATACCAATTTATATTAAAGTGAACTTGAACAATTAATAACATCTTTTATAAATGTTTTTTATTTAATTTCAGGGTCTGTATGTTTGGACTGGATTTCGATCTTTATGCTGATCAGAACTACCAGTTGTTGTCATCACTATGACTTGCTTATAATTGGACGAGATGGTACTCGGCGGGACTCGGCAACGAGATAGTCGAATTGTAAACCGTGCTCTCCAAGCTTCAGGGATTTTATGTTTTCAGTTTTTCAGTTTCAGAACTGTATATAAACTGTAATTATGTTAGAACAAGGACTATGGAAGACAAAGTGACGTTAAAACGCTTTACCACCGAATTTATTTTGTTGTTACTAACTTTTTATTTTATATAAATTTTGTTACTTGTTTTTAATTTTATAAAGAGTTCATATTAAAATGTTTTAATTTAAAGAACGTTTATTATTCTCTGTGTCCTTGGTTTCCGTTGACAGAAAGTTGTCTACTTGTATTCCTGTCACTTGCTAGGAAGTGCGGGTCTTTTGATGTTTTATAAGTGGAGGCGACTTGAGTATGGGTGTAGAGTAGATAGATAAGTGGTTTCACTTGTGTTCATCATTCATTAAGTATAGAGAATATTTGTTTCCTTGTTTTTCTCCACTAATCAGAAATTTTCTTCCTTTCTTTTTTATGATAAATGATGACATGTACTTGTCTTAGTCGACAAAAACTCCCCAAAAAACACTCTATTACCTTCGTTAGCAGAATCACTTAACCATCTGTGCAGCACTCTTCTTTTTTTTTAATTCCTGCAACGAATGGATTTCATACTTTATTTTCATTTTTGTAAAGCTTCACATTTCAAAAATGAATTTACATTTGGTTAACCTTCGACAATATCTGAAATATATATGTCAAGATATATTTTTAAGTTTTGTTTTTAGAAAACTAAATTCTGTCCTACATTGCTCAGAGTTTTTGATCTCTTCTATAAGCAAACAGACAGATTGATTGATTGCCGACTTGTTGTCTTCCAGTGGCAAGCATTACATGTACGTGACATGTAAAGATATGAAGAGTCCCAGTACCAGACCTTCACGCTAAGCCACAACATCATAAAATACAATTCCCCGTTCTAGATCGACACGTTAAGCCATAATACCACCAATATGACAATGGAATTTGGTATGGTTGCCAATGATACCACTATCCAACATAATCCAAATGAGATTGATGTTAGCAACCCAAGGTCGTCGTCCGACCTTCAACATAATCCTTGCCGGTTAAAGCGGACATACAGTAAAACCACTATGAACAATCGCATATGATGAAACATTTGAAATTGAATATATATGCAAAGATGTTCCGTGAATGTTGATAATCGCAACTATTATGTGTTGCACGCCATCTTAGGGACCTTCTTTGGAGAACAAAATCTTATTCGACTTATTCTCTTGACCCATTATAGGTCGGGAATTTGATTCAAGAGAACTTTAGGATGGAATATTGGTCCATTACAATTTTGCAACACTCTTTCGTTTATAGGACTTAGATTTACTAGAATGAACAAATAACCATGATTAAATTCTAAGACCAATTCCTATAATGTCTAATGGTAGGTTAACACGGTAATAATCAATACGTTACACCGTACAGTTTGAAGGAGGGCTTTCGTAGCCCCTTTCAAAAACTAGACACACTCCGCGGAAATTGTTTAAAGACGGTCTATGGATAAATGCCCTGCACGGTAACTAATTAATGGGAGAACGGCAAGTGAAAGAATAAGAATAACACCGAATGTTAGTTAATTCTGTTTGCCAAGAAAACTATGAATGGATTAAAACATTACCCCCACTACAATTCGCAAGTGACAGGTTGACTTTTGTGTGGGAGAAGTAAACCCAAACTACATGATGATATTTATAAGTTCATGAATATATTCATACATTATTTTATTTGTTTATTCTTTAAATGGGGTCTATTCTTGATTATTCAGTTTACTTCATTGAGTTAGACAGCCGCAGAAAATTAAATATTCGAATAGACCCAACCACCAAAAAAGTTTCATGGTTTGTTGTAACGATGTTATTGTATGATTTATATAATGTGCTTTATATCATACAGAATTATTGTTGATTGACATATAAGATACATTATAAAGTTATTATACAACATAGAATTATTGTTGATTGACATATAAGATACATTATAAAGTTATTATGTCATACAACATAGAATTATTGTTGATTGACATATAAGATACATTATAAAGTTATTATGTTTGTATATATAGTTAATGTTTGATGGACAACTTGATACTGTCCATCTGTTTATCAAATGTATAAACACCAACACCTGGGAAAACAAAGAGTAGACAGACAAGTCACTGACTAACAGTTATTTTATGTTTGATGCATTGGCGCATGTTTAGAAAGTAACATGCAGTATTTGTTTATCGTGCACTATTTCTTTGCATTATGGAAATTTATGTAAGACATGGTCTTTTATATATATCGATAGTGTGTAAGCTGACTTAAACATGTTTAAGGACAACCTCCACATGGCTTTAACAAACATACATACCGAAAACATTCCACAATGTTCCAAATTTAGTCCCAAATATAATCTTTTTTTCAACATTTACCATTTTAACATGACAAATATATATAATAAGCCTAAATATTGATAATAGATTCTTCCAGGCTATGTAATAAGCATGTTCATACTTTTGAAATGTTGCTGCTGAAACAATATTATACCAGGAAAGCATTGACATGCACGTTTGTTGAAGGCAGAGACAAACATTAGATAATTCTTTTTATTCTCAAGTCTCTGTTGAAAACAATGACTGACAAACTTAACACTATAGTAAATCTACATTTATATGGAATTTGCATGTATGTAACAAAAATTTGTCTTTTGATGTACAAAATACTTATTATCTTCACAAGATTACCGTAAATTCATTGCGTAATTCAGTATACTAGTATTTAAAAACCTACATTGAACAATCAGATTTTGTTCTCTTAATAAAAAAGGCCCACATTTTATTATATTTTTTTGGTATTTATAAATCTACCACAATATTCAGATTGATAACAGTGTGTTTAATTATTTCTAATTTTATAGTCAAGAAAGGATGTCGAATAGGTTTTTCTCTCCGGACAATTCGTGTTGTCTTTGTTAAAACTTTGATTCATTGGGATTTATTGATGCCAAAGTAACAACTGGACAATTCACAAATATTTACTAAAAGAACAAAAGCCCCCAAATGTCATAACATAATGGCTTTTATTACTAACATGTCTATAAAGTATTTTTTGTTTGAAGATTTATGGATGTCAATCAGATGGCCTAAGGTGGACTTCATCTCGCCATGTCATAAATTACAAAAATATGATAAAACATGTGCTGACCATATATCGAAAAATAATATGACACATTAATCAGTGCAGGTGTCAGCTTTATAGTCTCATTAACAAACCAAGCAGCTGGACTTGTGCTTATCTTAATTAAAAAGATAATGACGGCTATTGACGTTCTTTGTTCGGTCAGTGTAATAATGGACACTACCATACACGTGTTCAGCCTGGCACTGCAGATGTACACCCGTATGTCAAATAGTATTGCCAATACAGGTGATAGGACCTTATTAATATTGTATGCTGTTAAACGAAACTATAGGAGAAGCTGTCTTCATATAACCTCTATCAGCTGAATATTTTCGATTATTATATTTAATAATTAAAATTTTCGACCCGCGGATGGCAGATGCTGTATTCATTTGAAGTTTTCATCGTGATTACAATGAATAAAATTTGTTCTATGGATGTGTGCGTGCGTTTAGTATTAAAAAATACGTATTTTACGACTGACAAAATTAAAGGGGGAGGGGATGAACTCTATATCACATACTAAGCAAATACTGATGTTGAATTAGTTTTTTTGCTTGGTTATTGGCAAGGCAATAAAGAAATGGATAGAAGGAAACTATCTCCACCGAGACAAATCCATTTTATCTTAATCAGTACTGACATTGACTTTTTTTTCAAATTTGCTAACAGTTTTGAACACTGGTGTTCCTACATCCTATCGAAACTTAAATTTTTGTTTCCACGCTTTTCGGATCTTTATGTCGCCTTTTATACTAAATTCGTTGGATGTGTACTGATTGATATTTAAGTCAAGAAAAGTAGTTTATTTATCAGTTGAAGTTAGCTTTTAACTATCTAAATTGTTTCACATTTGTCATGCCGTATAGGATTGCTCACTGTCCAAGGTCGTACGATGACCTTTATATGTTTACATCCTCTTCCTTGGCCTCTGGTGGATATTTTATTGATTGGAAACCACACCACACATTCTCTTATTTTATACGTACACAATTCACGAGGAATAAAACATTTGCGAAATAAGGGACGACATCAAATGTTCAATGTAGGATAACAGAAACTTAATTCATAGTTTTTTCACTGACCCCCAACCCCCTTCTTAACATTATTTGGGAAACATTGATTAACCAATAAGGATATATATATATATAATCGATGTCAAACAAAACTTGCAGCAACTTTGACACCCACCCCAAACTATTTTATCCTTCATTGATTTTGTTATGTCGTCCCCAAAGAGAAAAAATATTATAGCTTGCGCCGCGTATTAACTGTACAAAATAATACTGGGGATAAAATCGCAAATTATTGACAAATCCTTCTAATAGATATAACTTGTTGGACTGTTATTAGACGAGCGTAGTTGATGCATTTCAAAGGTTAACAGGATATCTGCACCATTACTTAATGTCCTTTTCCGTTGACATCTGAACAATTAAACCCTAATAATACCAATGGCTCCAAGACTAAAACACCTGGAGGAAATGATAATGTAAGTCATGTAATGCAAGTCCATGTTAGTCAGCCATTATTTGACATTTACCGCAAACTTATTTTATATCAACACAGAAAACTTTTTAAGGTTAAAGATTTATTAAGTTTCCTGATATCACAAGGAAATTTGTACATGTACGATTTTATGAATGGGAACACAGATATAAGGATTTAGTACCCAGATGTTAGTCCTTAAGATGACTGATAAAATTCAAGTGTTGTTTCCTCAATTAGTATTAGTAATCTGGGGAAAAGATAGTCACACGGTGTCATAAGATGTCCTGTGTAACTATAAGTACTATTATCCTCCTTATGTAGACATGTTTAAAGTTCTCGATACAAAGTCTATAGTACTGATGCTAAAAGATGATCACATGTATGCTCAAGTTTGTAACCTAATAAAACATCAGTAGTGAAACATAGGTTAAACATCAGTGATAATTTAAAATTAAAATATAACAATTCATTATTCAGGAAACCAACAGAAAGACATAATTTTATAACACAAACTATATATTCTTATGTGAACTGGTTCATTATTTTTTAGTGCGTTACCATCTTCAATTTAAATATTGTCAGTTTCTTGTCTCAATACTGTATGCCATAACCATTTAATGTAAATGTGTTTGTGCTAATAAATATTGTCTAATGTCTATTGTCTATCTCTTATAGCTATTTATAATATATGGTATAAACATAAGATTTCAACAAAATCTGTCTTGAATTGCAAAATTGAAATTGAGGAAATTGCTTCATTTTGACAAAAAAAGGTTGAACTAAATATTACGAAGATGAGAATTCCAAACGGCCGTTATAGTTTTTGTCGTTTGAATTGTTTTACACTTGTAATTTCGGAGCTTTTTATAGCTGACTTTACTGGCAGTATGGATTTTGCTCATTGTTGAAGCCCGTACGTGACCTATAATTGTTATGATTTCTGCGTCATTTGGTTTCGTGTTGACAACTGTCTCATTGGCAATTATCCCACATCTTCTTATTTTCAAATATAGTAATCCATCCCATTTTGTATTAAAACAAATTCTTAACTTTCTCATAATCACTTGAAATGCTTGTCCCCTATAAGTGTACCTTCCATAGGTTGTCAGTATTCTGTTTAAGTTACCATATCATCGCAGTTGTCAGTATTGTGCTCCATCGGATCCTAAGTTGCGAGTGTTCTCTTTTAAGTGACCTTGTGATCAGTAGTTGTTAGTGTTTTGTGAAATGATCTTGTTATCGCAGTTGTCAGTGGTTTGTTAAGTGTTCTTGTGTTCGCAGTTGTCACTGTTCTTTTAAGTTACCTTGTCATCGCAGTTGTCAGTATTGTGCTCCATCGAATCCTTATAGTTGTGAGTGTTCTCTTTTG
This sequence comes from Mytilus galloprovincialis, assembly GCF_965363235.1. NCBI lineage: Eukaryota > Metazoa > Mollusca > Bivalvia > Mytilida > Mytilidae > Mytilus > Mytilus galloprovincialis. The sequence continues at coordinate 126,306,755 of NC_134838.1, read as the reverse complement.
AGTGACCTTGTGATCTGTAGTTGTTAGTGTAGTGTTTTGTAAAATGACCTTGCTATCTGTATTTGTCGGTGATTTGTTAAGTGTCCTTGTGATCGCAGTTGTCAGTGTTCTTTTAAGTGACCTTGGTATCGTAGTTGTCAGTGTTATGTTTTTGAATTGTATCACCAGTGGCCATTGTTATGTTTTGCAGGAATAAAAGAAGATGTAGATTATATATATATACGTATAAGCAGGAGAACAAACCAACGACACAAACAATCAAACATGATATATTCAGAGGATTATACGGTCGTTCGCAAAAGAAAAATGTTTTCGAAATGCACCAAGCCTTAATTGAATTGTGGATTTTTAAGAAAAGAAGTCTATGTTGCATTTGTGCTTTATTTTATTATGGGTCTAAGTTATGTGAGTTATCTTCGGAAGGGATATTATGTAGTCCTCGACCTGTTTTGTAGGAGGAAATACTTTAGTCATGATCTGGTATTTGGACATGTTCAGTGTACTTTAGTTTAAACATATTTAATTATAGTGGATTGGGAAACAAGTTTTGCAACTTATATTAATCCCTTTCTACTTTGCGGGTGCGAGTGCTGCCTTGTAGCGGCATTGGCTTGTTCTTTTTCGAAATCTACAAGGGTGTCTTTAACGTGCAAGAGATATGGCTCTCTCTTAACACGGGTCAGCCATTTATCGTCCCCTTCCGACGGACTATCATCGTTTCCTCAAGACCATACTCGCAAATGGTGTCAAGGGAGCGCCGAAAATTCAGTCCCTAAAATTTTCATCCCAGACGGGAATCGAACCAGGAACCTTTGTGTTAGTAGTCCGATGCACCAACCCCTACACCACGGCGTCGGTGTACTTTATATGCTTATTGTGTGTGTTGGGTCCATATATTTGAGTTACTTACTTTTAGATTTTTGTGCTCCATTATATTAATGTAGTTGTGTTCGTTCTATATTGGGTTGGTTCCGCAGATTGATTGAGGGGCCAGAGTTGTGATTGTTCCTATTTATGGTGTATCTACAGATTAAAGCGAACAAATGTGTGTGCTACATCATTTTAACTTATAGCTAATACCGTTGTATTATCTGTTTCATCTGCAGATTTAAGGGAACATATTCTTGTGATAAATACTAATATACATATACCAATTTAGTTGCCATCTTTCTACAGTGGCGATAACTTCTAACCTATCATTAGATCTACCAGAATAACCTGTCATAAAACCGTTCTAAACTGTCCTAGATCAGTTCTACCTAGAACAGTTCTATACCCTAGAACTGTTCTAGGTAGAACTGTCAGAATCAGTTCTTGGTAGAATTGACAAAATCAGTTCTAGGTAGAACTGTTAGGATCAGTTCTAGGTATAGAACTGTCAGGATCAATTCTAGTCGTAGAACTTTCAGCAGAACTGTCAGCAGAACTGACTAAATCAGTTCAAACCGTAGAACTGTCAGCAGAACTGTCTAAAACTGTTCTAGCCGTAGAACAGTTATAAATGACGTCAATGCAGTAAGTGCATGTTGAAACAGAGCTGTGAAGAGAATTTTTTAATATATATTATATATTATATTCTTTTGACTTATTTATATGTAAGACAAATAGTTCTTAAAACTTTTCTATGGATAGAACTGACTAAATTAATTCTAGCCGTATAAAACTGACCAAATCAGTTCCAATCGTAGAACTGTTCTAGCCGTAGAACTGTTCTAGTCATGGAACTGACTAAAGATTGTGTCAGTTCTAGGTAGAACTGTCCAAATCAGTTGTAGGTAGAACAAACCAAATCAGATCAGATCTAGCCGCCGTCACGTAAAATTGGCACCATGTTTTTTGTCAAAATTTTCTTAAATATCGACCGCGTTTACTAAAAGATCATGTTTTTCAATTAGCGGAATCAAATATCATTCCAAAAATCAACTACTGTCCTACCTTTTATTGTGTTTGCACTGTATACTCCTGACCTTCACATAATCCAAGATTATTTTGTATGGTGGAATCCGACATGGTTAATACCGGAAGTATTGACGTGGAGTTCCATGTGCTCTCCATTTTCTTGCGTCTCTCGGAGCTTTTCGTCATCTTTACGTAAAAAGCGCGTGAAATTGTATCATCAATGACAATGATATTACCGGAGAGTAACGAATGTTGTGGAATAAGGGACCCTCATAGAAATCAAGATGGCGGTTATACAATGTAAATAATCTTGAAAAATGTGAAGGTCAGGATTATACTTAAAACTATACAGTGCAAACACAATAACAGGTAGGACAGTAGTAGATATTTGGACAGGATTTTACTTGCGCTAAATAAAAACATCATCTTGAGTAAACGCGGCTGATATTTAATTTTTTTTTGACAAAAAACATGGTGCCAATTTTACGTAACGGCGACTATATAGGTTATAACTGTTTTAACTGGAATTGTCTAAAAGGCGTCAGGATGACAGTTCTACATACTGTCCTAGAACAGTTCTCCTGACAGATTCTGGCAGATTTGATGAGACGTTAGTAGTGATATCCACGGTATATCGAGGTGGGTCCTCATATTTGAGGGAACACATAATTTTAATTCAATTTTTCATTCTATAACTTGTGTTTGGTCCTGATATTTGAGGGAACACATCATATGAATTAAGTTTTCATCGTTCTATTTTGTGTCGGATCTGTTTATTGTTGTCATTGTTTAGGTTGTGCACGGTATCTTTGGTTTTGTTTGTATATGTTGTTGTTTATATACGCTGTTGTTTGTATATGCTGTTGTTTATATACGCTGTTGTTTGTATACGCTGTTGTTGATATACGCTGTTGTTTGTATACGCTGTTGTTTATATACGCTGTTGTTTGTATATGTTGTTGTTTGTATACGCTGTTTGTATATGCTGTTGTTTGTATATGTTGTTGTTTGTATATGCTGTTGTTTGTATATGTTGTTGTTTATATACGCTGTTGTTTGTATATGTTGTTGTTTGTATACGCCGTTGTTTGTATATGATGTTGTTTGTATATGTTGTTGTTTGTACATGCTGTTGTTTGTATATGTTGTTGTTTATATACGCTGTTGTTTGTATATGCTGTTGTTAATATAGGCTGCTGTTTGTATATGTTGTTGTTTATATACGCTGTTGTTTGTATATGTTGTTATATGTTGTTGTTTGTATATGCTGTTGTGTATATACACTGTTGTTTGTATATGCTGTTGTTTATATACGCTGTTTGTATATGCTGTTGTTTATATAGGCTGTTGTTTGTATATGTTGTTGTTTGTATAGGCTGTTGTTTTTATATGCTGTTGTTTGAATATGCTGTTGTTTGTATATGTTGTTGTTTGTATATGCTGTTGTTTGTATATGCTGTTGTTTGTATATGTTGTTGTTTGTATATGCTGTTGTTTGTATATGTTGTTGTTCTCTGATCGAACTATAATGCTTATCAAACTTACCTTTCGTAAAGTACATCGTTTAATGCTATTATGTTTTCAAAGAATCTCGAAGACAAGATAAAACATAAGTATATCGTGCACATCAATAAGTTGACAGGAATGAAAACACAAAACAATACTTACAAAATCATAACAATGCACATCTCAAGTAATATGAATTAATGATTTTTTTAATGATGCTTTTCAGCAGTTTCAAAAAATCTTATATTGGATACCGAAATCTAGTGAATTCTCATAAAAAACGGTAGAATCCATTAATGATCGTGTTTCACAGGAACTGTGGTCACGTGTTCTACAATTACTCGCCATTAATTCCATCAATATTTCGAATTTACAAACAATTTTGCAGGAAATTGGACACAGAACAAAGAACAAAAAAGGAAGATGTCGAATTACTGGAAAACTAGATTAAAAGAAATGAAACTACTAACATCTAATGAGTAGAAGTGGTAACAATATATTGGCATTATATACTGTATAAGGCTTATTGGCTTGATAATGATTGCTGTAATGAACGATCGATTTTCCCACACGCAGGAAACACCTGCAGAATTGCTTAGAATTATGTCCTGGGAATTCTACAACAAATAACGATTTTACGTACGTTTTTTTCAGTTTACCATAATTTTATAGTGGTTCAACATTTTTCAATCGACAAACTTTCCGGTTGTTTCAAGATAAATAGAATGCTGTATTTCGTGACAGCTGTTTCGTGGGAATCCCTGCAAATGTAAATTGCTTCTTCAATAGCAATCGTTAATACCATTAACAAGAGTAAAAATCAGTGGGAAAATATAAAAAAATATAAACATTATTCAATTTTTCCCACAATATTCAGAACGGACAGACCCCTTATCCGTGAATCTATTTTCATTCGTCGGTTACCACAAATGGGAAGAGAAGTATAGGGTGTAAGCCGCACATTTGTTAACGTGTTGTTCATATTGAATCACTTGTAATCATTTGTATGTAATTAATGTTGATTGTTCTGCTCCTTGTGGGCGCTTTGATTAGCAATAAAATATATTTGAATTTGAATTTGTTGTTGATTTCTTCTCGACACCAAACACGGTTAAGGTAAAAACCGGACAAAAGACATATGGATGTTAATACGATATGCTATACCCTTTTCAATCAATATGGCACATTTGAAATGAACACTCATATTTTTATTTCAAGTCCATATTTAAACCATTATACAATATATTTCAGATTAGCAAAGCTTGCAGTAAGGGTGTGATTATTTAACCTTGGACATAAACATGCTTTGTTTTTCATTCAGGAAAGCCATCTGCGCAATAGGGGGAAATTAGAACAAACAGGAAAATGAAAAGTTTTATCACAACAAATACAGTTGCCGGTTTGTCACCCGTTTTACTAGTATCAACATCTATTTCCGTAGAAGCTGATGGAAGTTGATAAAGTCATGTGGATTTTTATGAATATATGTGATTTTTTCAAAATTAACCATCACGCCAGAAGAAAACCACGTACAACAATAAATACACATAAACAAACTAAACATACTGTACAGTCTGATAAAAAGTAAAATTACAAAGACACTGCACCCCGAGGAAAATTCAAAACGGAAAGTCCTTAATCGAATGGCAAAATCAAAAGATAAAACACACCAAACGAATGGATAACTTGGTATAGGCATTTTCTTATGTAAAAATGGTGGATAGAAACTGGTTTTATAGCTAGCTAAACCTCTCACTTTTATGACAGTCGCATCGAATTCCATTAGATTGACAATGATGCGTTAACAAAACAAACGTACATACATGTATTAAGTAAAAATTGTCAAAATAGGGATACAACTATACCAATGTTAAACCACAAGTATTCTCGTCAATAATTTCATCTAGCAAACTGAAAAAATGTTTTGATTTTCGTACGTTTCCTGAAAAAAATCTGTTCTGTATCTTTTTCTATGTGAGACCAATTAAAACTTAATAAATTTAATAGTTATGTAGTGTATTTTGGACGAAGTTAACAAAGCGACCAACTGTATTGTGATAAGGAGCGACCAATGGAAGTTATCAGAATACAACTAGTATGCCGAAAGGACAACTAACAGAAGTTACTAAGATGAAAACTATGGTTTGTTAAACGGCGACAAATAAAAGTACCATTATCCAACTAGTATGCTGAAAGAACAACTAACAGAAGTTACTAAGATGAAAACTATGGTGTGTTAAAAAGCGACCAATAGAAATCACAAGAATACAACTAGTATGCTTAAAAAAATATTAATAGCGGTTACAAAGCACACACTAGTGTTTCAAAAAGACCACTAATATCAGTCACCAAACCAACACTAGCATACCAAATGCACATCATAATAGCAGTTATGTTACCCAACACTAGTGTGTCAAAAGGACATCCAATATAAGATAACAAACTAACACTATATAGTGTGTCAAAAGGGCAATAAATATTAGAAAACTAACTAACACTATAGTGTGTCAAAAGGGCAATCAATATTAGAAAACTAACTATAACACTATAGTGTGCCAAAATGACAACCAATATTATATACCAAACCAACACTAGTATATGTCAAAAGGATAACCAATAGTTAAGTAACCAAACCAACACTATAGTGTTTCATAAGCACAACCAATATAAGATACCACACCAAAACTAGTATACTAATAGGGCAATCAAAAGAAGTCACCACATGCACCAACACTATAGTGTGTAAAAAATTCAATAGAAGATACCAACCCAACGATTGTATGTAAAAGAAGTTACCATTTCAACACTGTTATTATCAACTCATATGGAGTTATCAGGACAACACTAGTATATATGACAAAAGGACAACTAATAAAAGTTACCAAGCCTTCACTAGTTTGACAATATACCATCTCTCTGCGTTTGACGATTTGTGAATTCTTTTTGCATTATACCTACAAAAAAATCTAAACTCCAAACCCCAAACAAAACTAAAAATAAATACACATAAACTAAAAACAAATACACATAAACTAAAAATAAATACACATAAACTAAAAATAAATACACATAAACTAAAAATAAATACACATAAACTAAAAAACTAACAAACAAAACTACAAAAAGACGAACAAAAAATAAAAAAAATCACATAAATTTTACACGTATACAATACATAAAAAAGTAAATAATTAGATAAAAGAGTTCCTTTTTGGTTTAGGTTGTTGTATCTATATATTATGATATTACTTGATGGTACGCAATATTATAAAGAATATATATGCGATTGTTTCCCTGCTAATAAACCAAGAGAAAACTCGTGCAGTTTAAGATATATAATCATATTTGAATGGGAAATTGGGAATTTTGTTCAATGACGAATTGATAGAATGATATTACACTAAGTGGAATAGAATACTGTTCATGTACAGACACAACTCCCAGGACAGTGATGAGGTTTTGGACTGCTGATACCATTGTTTCAAGATTCCATTACAAATAAGGACTATCATCAAAAACATGAAAAACATTTTTAAATACAACAAATTGCATCCAAGTTTTCAATACATTCGATCGATTTCTAGTTATACACTTTCCAACTCGCATTCTCTAAGATGGATGCTAAGATCAATCACAGCAGTCGTGGAACGTGATTAAAGCCATTCTGGTGGAGAGAAGCATTACAAGGAGCATTTAATTAGAATTTCTGTGACAACATCAGTGTCGGAATCTCTCATACCACCATGCTACTATTGATTTTTCATGATTGATGAAAATGAAATTGTTCTCAGAAGCCGTTATGAATGTCCTTATGTGGCAATACGTTAATTTGAATCTCTCTGAAGCCGAGTGGAAACATCCTACTGGTATTACTCTCTCAGTTGTAATCACTAATGTTCTATGCCAATGTTCTACACATTTATTCTTCTAATATTGACAATAAAGATTTCCACGATTTGGGTTCTATCTAATTGAGATATAGTTTGTAGGATTGGATTTCCCCTATTGGTGTGAATGGTGTTATCCCAATTGTTCAATTCAAACAAATACTTTAAGTTTATTTAAATTTTTTATCATGGTTTCGACAGATGTTGTCAATTGTCGCTGTTTTTAATATAAAAATAAGATGATGTGGTATAGGATTACCAATGAAACAATTCTCGCCAAGAGTCCAAATGATATAGAATATAAAAAAGAAGATGTGGTATGATTGCCAATGAGACAACTCTCTACAAGAGACCAAAATGACACAGAAATGAACAGCTATAAAAGTCATCGTACGGCCTTCAACAATGAGAAAGTCCATAATGCATCCAGTTAACTTTAGATTCTACATTTGAAGTTTTGTGATGTATTTATATATGTTATTCGATCTACATCGAAAGGATCATTTTATTTTAAAAAAAAAGCTTTCCAATAAATTATGCACAAAAATACAGCAAATGACCGATGTGGTAGAATTATGATGAAAGATATATGCTTTTCGATTACTTGTATTACAAGTATATAATAGAATGTGTTCACTAAGACATGATAAATATAAGAGACGGTTATATTATCGACAAAATATTGGTTCATTAATATTAATCTTTTCCATTATCAATATGGTTATGGAGTAAATTACTAAATCTAACATAATGAAAAGATTGGCACAACGGTGTATCCAACTCTTCAGGGGAATGTTTTTCAAATGCTTCGGCGCGCAAAATTTAATTTTTATATATACTTTTGTACATATTTGTTTCAAGTATTTTGTGCTGCAAAATATCCATATTACTTTGGTATTTACTTCCTAGTAAGAAGTAGATAAATGTACAATCTTTTTCTTTGTACTATTCAACTTGTATTGTTTTTCCTTCAGGGAATAATTATAATCTCGGCCATCGTAGAAAACAGCCATTCTTCCCAATTATAACGCGATATCATCCGTAAAGCGTATTATCTTTTTGATTGATATATTCATAACTGTAATTATCTTTTATTCTTTGGTTATCATTCGCACATGATTATTTTTTTGAATATTGATGACTTGATGATGCGAACGTCACCTGTAAGGTGTTCCTTTGATCTGTAGAAAACAATTACCAGATCTGATCACGATAAATCTATAATGAAACAATTGTATAAATATTATTGTTTGTCAAACATCACCTGTATAATGGGATGTTGTCATATATTGATTGTCATTCTAGGAATGAATGGGGCATTATCGAAACAATCGATCTAATATTTACTGCCCGATAGTTACGGGTATGCACACTAATGCTGGTTGTAGCGTGACTTTTGGTTCTAAAGTTTCTCTAACGATCACTTTCCAATGTCGTGAATGTATGACACACTTTTAACAAACAGCTCTCTGATACAATAATAAAAAGCAGGTATTTTATCAAAGTGAGCTTCATTTATAAGAATTTCAAATTGTTCGAAAAAGAAATTTCAAGATCTCAAGAACCTAGAAGTGTTTTCAAGATATAGGGGAATGAGATTCACCGCAAATGGGTGCTTCAATTTTTAATAATCGCTTGACGTTCGTCGTCTGTCATCCCTCGTAACTTTCAGGTCGATTGGTAGATTTTTTTTTTATTGCTGTTTGCATAAATTTAGTGACAAATATTTCAAAAACTGGTTCAGAGATAGAGAATTGGACATTTGGAGTGTCTCTGAAAAGAGAGATTGTTGGGATTGCCAAGTAAGAACCACTCAAGAATGCTTCCAATGTTTCTCCAACGCAAATAGAGCATGCGATTTAGTTTACACATGTAACATCCCATTCAACGAACATGCATGGCTATATAGATATGGCATCAACAGACGCAACCACAGTATGGGCGCCGGGCGGGAGAGTCCATGTTACCACATTTTAATACGTCAGTCTAGTTTTAGCAACTTTATTTTGGATGAAACTGACAATCAAAACAGTTGCTACCAAAATGAAACTAAGTAGATGCGATATGATTGACAATGATATAACGACCAACAAGAGTCAAAATGACTGCATAGATGCAAGCAACTTAACAGCCAACGTACGCACATCAGCAAAAAAACCCACCATTGTTTGCTATCATAGTAAGGCCCTGGCATGACAAATGTGAAACAAAACTTTCGAAAAAACAATAACCAAAAAAAGAAATTTGACACTGACAACAACAAACAAAAACCACTAAAAAACATACAGGCTCCTAAAGCATGCTGATATCATACATTACACAGTCTAATATTAGTGACTGTACATCATAGCATGAACGTAATGTTGAGAGTAAAGAGTTCAGAGTATAAATGTCAAATAGCAACGCCTTGATCACGTGAGAGACAGGATCTTGTGTAATGCCCATTTTCAATTTAGTAAGTCTATGTATAGAAGTTATAAACTATAAACATCAATGATTACAACTATAACAACAATAAAAAGTCCATCAAATGCAAAAAATGAACATATATCCTTACTGACACTAGTGTATGTTAACCGCAATATGTCTTTTGACTTTTGTAACTGTTAATGTTGTTCTCTCTTTCAGGTTTAACTTTTATTTCCTTTTTTACATATGTAAAACAGATAAAATTGTTTGAAATTATTTACAGCTTTATTCTTTTGTCTCTTGTGGATGGTTGTCTCATTTACAATCATACCACATATTTTTCTTTCGCACTCGACTCCAATCTTGACTATGATTGCCAATTTTCTTATCCACTGTCGTTGGTTCTCCCACCAATAAACATGACACCCACGACCAAAACCACAAGACAGTCAAACTCATAGATTGAAAATAAACGGACAACGGCATGGCTAAAAATGAAAAAGACAAACAGACAAATAATAGTACAGAAGACACAACATAGAAAACTAAAGACTAAGCAACACGAACCCAGCAAAAACTTGAGGTGATCTCAGGTGCTCTGGAAGGGTAAGTAGATCCTGCTCCACATGTTTCACCCTCTTGTCGTTTATGTTATTACAAATCCGGTAGTCTAATTCGGTAGCTCACATTCGTGAAAAGGGAAGGGTATTGTAGTTACGACATAAGGAAAATATCCGATATCATCTGTGAAACGGTTATTCCATAACGGTCAACCAACTCGTGATGGCGTCCGTAAAATTTACGAAGGAATGATTTCAACTTCACCATTTGGAACTCTTGGTTTAAAAGCTTCCTTGTGGGCAGCAATCCTCTATCAACCAAATCATGATAGAAGGAAATACAAGCCCGGGAATATCGTACCAATTGGGAGATGTATGATAAGATAAGATAAGATAAGAATTTTATTAATCTAATCAAGAACCCATAAAGGGCATCATAGAAAACTAATACCATACTATTAGGTTATGGACAGGATCAGAGCCTAACACAACATGTGTCTTATATAACTATATATACTCCGTATGCAGGCGCTGTTGGAATGTTTCTACATAGAAATGGAAAGTTCACAATTGGGAAGCTGGTATCATCTCTTTTGTCGTAAAGTTTTGTTGTCAATATCTAGATGTAAGTCAAGATATGAGGTAGACTTAACTGTATCTGTAGTATCCTTTATCTATAGTTCAATTGGATAGATTCGTTCAACATATAGTCACCAAATTTTGTATTATTTAGTGAGAGAACATCATCTTTATAGCGAACGTAAAGTTAAAAAGATATTGCTAACTTCTTATCTTTCCTCCTAAGAAGTACCTGGATGAAGTCAGCCTCATAATGATAAAGAAACAAGTCGGTAAGAAGAGGGGCACAATTGATTCCCATTGGAATTCCGACAGTCTGTTGAAAAACACGCCCTCCAAACGTAATAAATATGTTGTCAATCTTGATAATGTCAGTTTCAGAAATTTGTTTGTTTGAATCAGAGTGATTCTTTACAAAGTAGAGTTGTTCCTTCCCCAATACAAGATGTTTGTAACTATGTTCGCCATTATTTTTAATGAAACAAAGAAATACCGACACTTTCAATTTGTCTTCTAGTTTGGAATGGGGAATACTTGTGGAAAGTGTAGTAAAGTCAAATGTTTTTACCACAAACATGCCACCATACATCGTGTTGCTGTGTTACAATCACAGATAAACTCGCTGAGCTATACTAGTTGCTATTATTCGACGTGGCAAAGTGCAGAGGCGTTGCAACGATGCAGGATTTCAAAACAAGCAGAGGAGAGAATGAACATTTCTATCGCCTTATTAATCTCATTGGTATATGCTAAATCTCAGACGATTTTTTTTTCGTGTTTTTTGGGGGGAGGGGGGTAGCTCTGTATAACTCAATGGTATTTGATGGGGTACCGTGTCGTAAGTATGTAAAAATATATCTATATAAACAGTCTGCCAATTCTAAGAAGCGCTTTGGAAGTTCTTCTTTTGAATTCCTGTTACCTTTGCACTTTTGTAAAAACACCTTCCTATTACTAACTGTAAATTCTTACCGAAGGTTGTGTCAAATGTGATATAGCAGATTTAATCAATATAATTAGAAGATAATCACTAAAAGTTGATGTAATCCAAACGACTCGTATAATTAACATGAGGTCTACGTCTCAGATACTTTGTAACTTAACCACAATAGGGGCTAATTTCTACAGAATGGAAAGCCATTTAAGAAAATTGGTGTGAAGTGTTTAAATTTCATTCATTTGAGTTGACGCATAATTCCACATCTAATTAGGAGATAATATTACTTTAAGAATTATTTGTGAATAATTGGTTATAACTGCAGGTGTAAGGTGTTATTTCTATATTTCATGCTTGATTGAACTGTCAAATTCATCAAGTCCATTCTTGGTTTAACAAGGTTCAAGTCGAGTTTCTTCAAATGATGGCAATGAATATGATAAAACTCTTGAGAACATTTCAAGTGTTTACTTAAAGGTGATTGGACATTAATTACACAGGTATACAGGTGTTTCGGATTTAAATCGATTATTTTAAATATTTAAATTGTTTTACCAATTGCAGAATATATTTCTAAAGAAATTTGTATTATTGTTCTCCCACATGTTAAACTTAAATGTGCGAAATGCAAATATTGAGTTAAATTTATAAGGAAATCTTAGTGGGAAAAGTGAACATATGTTATATTTCGTTATGTACAAAAGTCGTAAGAACTTGCGATTTTAATGAAATTATGTTTGTCAAATCGAATATGTTTGAACAATGCAGGAAAAAAATCCACGTACACGATTTCTCAGTATGCATTTTAATAGTTCAATACTTGTCCAGCATTGCTGATAGATTTTATATTTTGCCTCTTCAAAAAAACTCAGAATCAGGAATAGTAGCTTGATAATTGAAAGGGACAACCATAGAAAAGTAGATTTAGCATCCGATGATGCTCTATATGTAAAACTGAAGTGGAAGATGAATTGTTCGTGAACTTAATTAACAGAATTTCGTTAGATATTGCACCCTCCCTTTATTATCCATCAGTCTTTTTTCGTTTACAAATTGTGACTGGACGGAGAGTTGTCTCATTGGCACTCCTACCATATCTTTTTATATCTTTCTATAGTATAATGTGTAAAACTGTAGAAGTTCATTAGTTTAATTCATTATACAATTAGCCAACTATTGTAAAAATAATAAGTACACAAATGAATATTTGCTTTATTTATACTCGTACTGATAAAGTCTGCTAAAGTCCGCTTCCATATTGAGCACAAAAGTAATGATTGTGACAGTAATGTGAAATATTTCTTTTTTGGGGTCCTCTTCGCGGTCCGCGTTTAAAAAATCATTGAACATTCAGGATTTAAACAACTAAACCGTAAAGTGCTGAATTACAGGATCAAAACACTATGTCTTCATGATCGGAAAATTAAAAAAACGTGTTTGTACGTCCTTTAGATAAATTTTCTGACAACATACACAAAAAGTATACTATTAACTCTTTATGATAATGTTTATATCATCATTTAAAACTGCAGTCTACTAGCTTATTGTATGTAGTATTGTATGAACAGTCATCCGTAGAAATGGGAAAAACAAGTTTTTGTTAATTTTTTGTGTTGATTTTATATGAATAATGTCTGAGTTTGTTGTTTAATGACTGAATTTTCTTTCAATGGCTTTGACTTTAGCGTTTACTGCAGACAAACCAAAATAAAATTGAAAATTAATGAAATTTTAAATAAAAATCCAAATACGACATCGATTACATTTATCATGTTTGCCATCCTTGTAACCATTGTCAATACAAATTTCGTTTGCAGCTCGTATTATTTACATATTGACGAGAACTGCCCGCTGGAGAAAACGCTAAAATTTTGTAATCAGTCTAAATGGACTTGGTAAATAAATTGATGTCTTCCTGGCTTCAGCAACACAAAGTTAGTCATTAAGTATTTACGAAATTGATTGTTGGTTTTCTATCTTTGACAATTTCTGCACCTGTGCAGAACCAAATCAATTATATATACATGTGTTAATTAGTGGATTGCAGGTGCCACAGGTATATGTCAATACACAAGTTACATAAATGTTTGATCAGGGATATCGATTCTATTGTCTGTATCAATTTCTGCCATATGATAGACAAATAGGACTTCTGGTGACCAAATGTTCTTGTTTGTCTGCTTATTCCCTCTTGGTGAAGTCATGACAATACTTCATTAATTTTGACGTTAGCTCGGATAGAATACAGATGTCGCTTCGAATCTTTTGTTTTTATAATCTAGCAGACCATCTGTGGGGATTGTATTTAAGCCTTACAAAGTATTCTGCAATGATGAGAATTAAATATTGAAAGCTTTCCCTGGAACAAGAAAACAAAGCATTTGTTCGCTTTTAACTCAGGAATGATGCCACCTTAACTGAGTTATAGCAACATCAGCGATTAGTTCTAGTGACTGCAACCCTTTTTGTTGGTGTTTGATTCTATTAGTAAGCGAGACAGTAATAAACTAAAATACACCAAAATAGCAATATGGTGACACTGTATAGAAATAGAACGACATTACAAGATAAGTGGACATATTTCAAATGAAGGCCTTAAGTAGTCATTTGTAAACTTGTGCTTAAATTCTGTAGTAGTCATTCTTCTAAATAAATGTAAATCTTCCCCATTGTTTTTTCTTCCTTGTGAATAGAACTTCGTGACAGGATGGTAATGTTAATTCGCCATAAGGGTATTATAAATATGCATAAATTTGCCGGAAGATCTGAACGTAAGCAAACACGATTTTATTTTTTAATCTAACTTTCTTCCTGTGCACCTGTGTTAGTTGTGAGAGAAACGCAATCTAAAAATTTATTTTAATGAACAAATATGGATGCATTCTCAATCATTCCCGATTGCGCGTGTCAGACGCACGTGCAAGACATTTGCGGCATATGAACTCCGGCCAAAGAACACCTGCGATTGTATTTTGAGACAATAGAGGAAATTAAGAAAAATCATTGACATATGCACCATTATCGAGATCATCTAACTTTTTTTCTACGCTCTTTGTATTTGGATCATTAAATCGCATGACAAGAATGGCCGACGCTGAATTCTCCTCTTTCAAGAATCAGTAATTAGACAATCAATTTTGCAAATATATATCAAATTAAAATGCATGTTTGTATTTGTGAAAAAGGATATTTGGATAAAACTTCTGACGTATTGCATGCACTTTCTCTCGACATTTCAAATTATTTACATCCATTTAACTATACGATTATATTCCTTTGTACATACTCAAACGGCAACAACAAATATGGGAAAAAACATATGATGATCGCGATATTATTACCAATATTTCTGAGCTATAACTTCCCCTAACTAATATATTTTGCAGGTAACTGACAGACATAGAACTGAAATCTTAATTTTAAAAATGTTACGGATCCCTCCCCGTGTGCTTTCTTTGTGTACAATTCACTGCGATTCTATATAAGTACTAGAGAACAGGACAATTTTTTTTTGCTCCAGACCCCTTTCCCTTGTTACGTGTTATTGTATTCTTTTAATAATCTTTATGGATGTTACTTTTACTGTTTAGTCGTTTTTTTGGTGGTATCCAGATGATGGAAGTTTTGAACGACCTTGACTGGCTATACAGCCCTCGCAAGGTCGGTAGGTGGTATCCATTTGACGTGGCTGTGTACTTATATACGTCTCGTTATTGTGTTATTGTTCTAAGATAATTTTTGTATTTTTGCTAAAATGCTAAATGTCTATATGCCTTTCGCGTTTCTTTCTTACACATAAGGTGGCTCTGTACTTATGCATCCCGTCATTGTGTTATTGTTCTATTATAATTTCTGTATTCTTATCTTTAATTTTTAGCAAAAATTCTTTGTCTATATGCCGTTTTGTGTTTCTTTCTTACATATGACGTGGCTCTGTACTTATGCATCCCATTATTGTTTTATTTTGTAACGGTTAATGTTTGTTAATATATTTGTTTTTGTTTAGAGGGGTTAAGATAATAACACAATGTTGAGTGCTGTACCCATATTATTCATATTTTACCTAGTAGTTGTGTTTGTTTTGTTCACACATCGTTGTCAATGTAATGGCATTTGTTGCGACTATCATACAAGTAAGAGGTTTAACTAGCTATAAAACCAGGTTTAATCACCATTTTATTCATACAAAAATGCCTGTACAAGTCAGGAATATGGAAGTTGTTATTTATTCGTTTGATGTGTTTGTGCTTTTGATTTTGCCATTTGATCAGAGACTTTCCTTTTTAAATTTTCCTCGCAGTTCAGTATTTTTGTGATTTTACTTATTAGTATATATATACAATAAACAATATTTGTTGAAAGTTAGCCCCCAATTGCTAGTTAACACAGTGGTCACTGAATACTGTGTATTTTTGTATTTGTGTTTGAGGACTTTCATACCAATAGTTACTGTTTTGTTATCCATTAAATATATCATTAGTATACAAGGTAATCTGCTGGTCGTGATTAATAAAGGGGAGGCTTCAGATAAAAAAAAAGAAAGAAAAAGCGATAGACCCCACCACATTTTCGCGCGCTTGTACTTATATAAAAATAAGGAGATGTGGTTTTATTGCCAATGACACAATTATCCACTAAAGTTCAAATGGCCCGAGAACACAGTTATTTCGTAGTGCATTTCTTTTAGACAATAAATTCAAATTAAAAAAAAATAGCACCTGCTCTTTCTCAAAAAGATTTTTACAGCGTAGTGTACTACCAGTGAGACAAATAATATCAAAATTATAGAAACTTCTACCAGCTCTAACTCAAAATATTGACAATTCTGTGTTAAGGGGTGTAAAACTCAGTTTGACAGCCTCAGACGTGATAAAATTAAACCTTCTTGAGCTGGACCAAATCACTGCTTAACATAAAGATTCAGCACCCAATTTTTTTTAACATGTAATAACATCCCCCTACTTAATATTTCATGCATTTAATATCAAGAAATAAATTGGGAAAGTGTATCAAATAAAACATGCAAGTTATACACTGTTTACACTAGGGACTATATTCGTAAGACAACGAAAACTAAAGGACGATAACTGTGTCCTTGGACCAAATAAAGTGTTTCATCCACTTATTCTTTATTAACTATGTATTTATGTGTTCATTGTGTGTTAATTTGTGTTACTACGTTTTTTGAGTTAAGCCATTCCAATTGATATTTTATAGTGTGTCTTTCTATGGTGTGATGTTATACTATTGTTTCAGAAAAGTGAGAAGGTTTGGTGTACCCATTAAAATCCCGCTGCAATTGTTTGTACCTGTCCTTAGTCAGGAGTCAGATGTTTAGTAGTTGTCGTCTGTTTATGTGGTTCATAAGTGTTTCTCGTTTTTTTAAAAAGATTAGACCGTTGTTTTTCCCGTTTGAATGGTTTTTATAATAGTAAATTTTTGGGCCCTTTATAGCTTGCTGTTCGGTGTGAGCCTAGGCTCTGTGTTGAAGACCGTATCTTGACCTATAATGTTGTTTTTTTTTTTAAATTGTGACTTGTTGTCTCTTTGGCACTCATACCACATCTTCCTATACAAATGCTATATCTATATACAGAATGTGGCGGGGTTGATCATGTTTATGAGCGCTCAATCCCTTTTTAACATTAGACGGTGCTGTAACAACACAACATAAGAACAAAATATCAAAATCAGTTGAAAAAGGCTCAACTCATCAGATCGATACAAGGCAGAAAAAAACATCAAACAATAAACACATATCGTATCTGACAAGGTATTTATGCATCCCTCATCTCATAACTACACAAGAACACCAAGTACAGATTTGAGAGTACTCGCAGTTACAGACAGCTTGATCAAATCCAATAACAACCAAGTCTGGAACATCGTCAGTATAGCTGTCTTATATCATGATCTTTTGTTTTTCGTTATTTAGAGCATTTGGTGGTAATGTCAGATCTTGTTTCTATTTGAAGTATTCCCACCAATTTAGTCTCGGGGACAATTTAGAGCTTGACATTGTTTTAAAAATGTCTATATTGTTGTAGACACTATAGTCGTTTTTTTTTTGTCGTCGGATTGCTTTCTCGCTGATGAAAACCCCACGTAACTCTTTAGGCATGCATGAAAATATTTATGTATTATATGTTTGAACATATAAGACGAGAAAACTATAAGAAGAAAGAACTATATGTTTTAAAGAATCAGGCCGATTGGAAAGGGAAACAATCATTTTGTCACCAGACTTTCCAAATGTCTGATCGATGAATATAAAACAGATATAGTTTATCTGCACTGATTGAGATACTCTACTTTTAATTATCAAGCGTATTGAGGCAATAAACTTTTGTTCTAAGTCACCCGTATCCGTGTCTCCTATTTCCCATGGAGATCAGTCCTAGTTTTAATTTTTCTGTATCATCCTGAAAATGCATGAAAGTTGCCCAAAGACGTTTTAACAGCAAACAACAATCAATCCATCAATCAATCCGAGGAAAATAAGTCATAGTTTACAGTTTCCCGTATTTTTTTAGGGAAATAAATATTAGATATATCATGACTTGTCCCGTGTATGCATGAGAGACACCAATCTTGAAGCTTTCCTGTAGGATTAAGTCGTGTATGTTAGATTGAGATACTGGATGCCAACACTCTTATATACAAAACTCAGTGCCTTGTGTTATTTTACTCTTTTTGTTGGTTTTAATCCAGTAATGAGTTGATCCATTTCGTAGTTGGAAACATGGTGCAATTTGAATTACCTCCCTTGAACTATGCAAATAAAATCGTAACTGACATCCCATCGATGATTATGTTCGTCTTATAGGTACGAAACTTAATATATACAAGTACACACCCGTGATATCGCGGGTCATCTGATAAAGTCATGTCGATTATAAGATACACAGTTTTCTCTGCTTTCAAATCTTTCTGTTTGAACCCGTCGACCTGGAACTTATCAATTATTAGAAATATTAATTATTTGGAAAACAAAAGGTCCAGGCTATCCAGGAATGGGGTATTTTTTAATCAACAACATTGTTCTATATTAGTTATCTTAGAAAGTCTTGCTGATTGCTGAATAAAGCTACAATAGGGAACAATTTGACGATGATTGAATTTAGTAGTGTCAGCCCTTTGATTATGACCCGTGTATATAGCAAAATCCTAAATACACCGTTTGGTGGTGCGCCTGTCAAATGCGGAACGTACAGATAAGGTAATAGCTAACAGGTGAATATACTATTGGTATCGGTATCGGATTAGACCCGGAACTTGTTAATTATTGGCAATATTAATTATGTGGAAAACAAAAGGGTCTGGAGTGGTGTAATTTTTAATCTACACCATTGTCCTATATTAGTTATATATAGAGTTGAATTCTTTGATTTGTCGTTTTTACCCGATGACGGCTGACAAATTGGACCTCGTAATTTTAGTATTATAGATATAAAAATAAATGTTGTACACATTATTTAACAATAAATCTAATATAATTACTAAGTATATGCTGACATTGAATTTTGTCAAAGTGTAACAGGAATGTGTATTGTGACCATTTTAAATATACAGAGAGACAAAGAGTTCGTGCCTGAATTTAAAGTCTACGGAAGAAGAAAACAAAATATACTCGGTAATATCTTTGTAAGACATTTACCTACCAAGGTAATTACTGCGCACACTACTTTGATATTGAGGAAGATAAAGTTTTGTTGTCTTATAAAGACCGTCGACTCCAAATGCGTTTACCGTGAACTTTACCGTGTACTTTCAATGTATGTTCTTCTTACCATTTGAATTATATTCTTTTATTCATGAATGTATATATGCAAAGCCTCTGTCATATGCAGATAAAATAATGAATATCTATTGAAAAGTTTGTCTACTATTAGTTTGACAGAAAAAGAAATAAACAAAAAAGAAAAAAGAAAAGAAGAGCATGTTAAAATATTCCCTTGACGCATTTGAACAATCAAAGAAGGATAACTCTAATCAGATAACCAATTATATTTTACATCAATTTCCTTTCAAAATAGCATTCCTGTGACAAAATTTGTAAAAACGATTTAAAAAAAAACAGTCAGTAATCAGTTAAACAATTTCATGTGTAACGTGTATGGTTCTCACAACATTATGTCATTATTTTTAACATTCAATCAAATCTTAACAGATAGAAATTAGGTAGGAAATAATAACTTAAACAAAAGTTCTAAAGAAAATAGAGCTATGTGTGGCTCCCCAGATTCAATTAGTTTAATCGTGGTTTAAAACTTCACAAACACTATATAATACAGCATATTTTCCAGATTTCTTTTTAACGACAGGACTCATTTGTTACCAACTTTATACATGTTATTGATAACTAGAGTGGCCGAGTGCGCCCATTTTATTGATAACTAGAGTGGCCGAGTGCGTCCATGTTATTGTAACTAGAGTGGCCGAGTGCGCCCATGTTATTGATAACTAGAGTGGCCGAGTGCGCCCATTTTATTGATAACTAGAGTGGCCGAGTGCGCCCATGTTATTGATAACTAGAGTGGCCGAGTGCGCCCATTTTATTGATAACTAGAGTGGCCGAGTGCGCCCATTTTATTGATAACTAGAGTGGCCGAGTGCGCCCATTTTATTAATAACTAGAGTGGCCGAGTGCGCCTATTTTGCTTTTACGTCCTTGAATATTCATTAGACGAAAACTTTTGTTGTTGAAAAACGCTAAATAAAAATCATGACGAGGAATAGCGAAACAAAAAAAAAAAAAACAACTTGTGTTTCCTGCTTTTTTTTTTTATAGAGTTTGTCTAGTCTGAATCATAATTTGATAATGTCGATACAAAAAAAAGTAACATTTGCTTCAAGAAGCTTTCTATGTTCGATAAATCTTTTCCTTAAAACAGATTTTCCCAATAGTCAATAGAAGTATAAGTAGATTACCAATTATAATACAAAATGTTCTATTTCAAGTATTTTATTAATCATTTGAGCGCTTCTAATTGATACACATTCCTTCAACAAAAATGCTGAAAATGTTTATGGAGTTCTGTAAGTTTTGTGTCCAAAAAGACCTTAACTATATCTCTCTTTTTGCACTTTTTATCTGGAGGTTTCATAGAATAAATATACTCCATCTAAGACTCTTGAAACCACAGGGGAAAATCCGTTAGATTTCCATATGATTTTTACTATACGTAAACACAGCAGAAGAATATCTCTTAGAACGAAAGATTGGCATTTATATCCTTTATGGCTTTTTATACTAGTAGCCCCACTTCCTAGCTCCAATACACGATTTACTCCGCCATGTATCAATGTCTGTTTGTGTAACGGATGGCAATGATTTTTCATGCAGCATGGAACAAAGTCTACACCAGGTTTTTGTATTGGTCATTTTACCATAACGTTTCCATCGGAAATACTCATTAAATAAATTGTCATCTTTATCTATACGATGCAAATAATCTGCTAATTGTTTCGGTGAATCGAAGTCCTCCACGTGAATATAGGATCCAGGGGGTGCTGCTGCTTTGATTTCAGCACGTGACACTCCCAGGACAACAGGTATAGCGTTGTTTCTGAAATAAAGAAGAACACATGGATATGACAGTTTTAAAAGTTTATCTCAAGTTTCATAACTGTATAGGAATACATATTTTAAGAGCAGTTTAGATGTTTTAACTGGTGAACAAAATGAGAATTTACACGACTCTGTTCCAAGTAAATGCATGTTCTCAGAATATTGTATGTTTGCATCATACTATGTTCAAAAAGAGCTGAGTTTAGATGCTAAAATAGGCACCCAATTTAGATGGCGTTTTTACAATATTTGTAAACTAGTTTTACCATGACAAGGGTTTTATGTATAGACATTAGACATTATTTAATTTTACCAATAAAGTGCCCTTGTATATTTGGAATACTTAACCTGATCAAATATCATTAGCGGATTTTGTAGTTGTGAGATATGTAAAGGTCATCTCTTGAGGACACTATCACATTGCAATGGTGGTTATGTTCCTAATTATATATATTCGTTTTCATTCATTCATTTATTTACTTTTCCATTTCGGCCAAGAATATGTGATCATATGTGTCCATACTGGGACTATTATATTAGTATAATTAGTATAATAGTCCCAGGTCCATAGGACAACCATCCCCACTTACACTATCGCATGTACATGTAAGTGAAACCTGAAATTTGCTCAAAATGTTCACATTGAACATGTGTTCTAAGTTTAAAGTTGATGTGATCCTACCTCGAACTAAAACTATTAACTCATACCCGACGGACGGACGCATGAACATGTACTGCAAAGACAGTAATGGTACACAGTGGCGGATGCAGGAATTTTCGAAAGGGGGGGTGCTAGCCCAGGGCAAAGGGGGGGGGGGGTGCAGGGGGGGTGCAAACATATGTCCCGATTCAAATGCATTGATCGGCCAAAATAAAGGGGGGGTGCGGACCCCCGGAACCCCCCCTCTGGATCCGCCACTGGTACAAACAAGATTAGGATCAACGAAAGCAGAACATAAGGTGAATAAATTCACAACCAGGGGGTGTGTAAATCATATATTTTGTACACATATACATACCGAAGAGCATTCTGTGGAAACTTTTCTGTGTAATATCCTAAACATTTAGAATTTTCAAAAGCAAGATAGAATTTGTAGTTTTGTTTGATCATCGCATAACATTTTTTGGGATCACTTTTCCTACAAGATTTATTTCCACATGCTCCATAGATATCTATATTGATATATTTGGCTAATTGTCTAGCATACGTCATACGTCCACTTCTTACTAAGTTACAGTTAGAAACCATCCAGGCTACTTTCTTTGTTTTACCGATGGCTAAGTTAGTTTCAATTGATTCCTTGGGTAATGGTTGTTTGTAATATAGAAATTTAAAGTAAGGTGTAGTTATGGTGGAATCTCTTCTGTATGTCATTGTCCAGTTAAAGTAGTTCCTATACCCTGAAGCAGAGTTGGTGTTATGTGGAGCTTCCAGAGAGTACATTGCCCAGATCTGATCAACAGACCTTCTTGGCCATGGTGGGTTTGATGGTAGTGTGAAAGGATTTAAAAATACCACAGCATCAGCATTTCTCCCTTCAGACTGTTTATATGTCACTAAGCAACGATTAACTGGACACTTCTCCTTCAAGAAGTAAGTCTGTCCTTCCTTTAAATACCACTGTCTTTCACTTCCATGAAAATAAAGAAGTTTCATTGGTATATCTATCTTGTTGTCTAAAGCATACTGATAGGACTTAGGTACATGACTGATCTGTAAATGTATCCTGTCATCAACTGGTTCAAACCTTGGGGTCCTGATTCTTTTCTGAGGTAACAGATAAGTAACATTGTATGGCATGCCTGACTTGTCATAATTGTCACTACTAGAATCATGCAGTATCAGGCCATCATGGCTGGAATCCTCAGATTTATTTAAATCAACTTCTTTCTGGAATTTTATTCTTAGTGAATCTAATATCATAGATAATCCAACCGTAATCAAAATAGCAGTAAATACGAATGTAACCACTCTTTGGAACGGTTTTGATTTTGTCAAGTTTGTCATGTTTAAAATTGAGTTCACACCATCTTTTGAATGCATGTTGGTTTGTACATATATTTCCAAAGATTAGTTTGAAATGGGAGTCCTAAGAATATTGTATAAGAATACATGATTATAGTTATTAAGGACATTTTAGGTCTGTCCCTTCCTGGATATTTGTAATGACCTTAACTAATATGATATACAATAATTACCCCAGGGGATTGGAAACAAGTAAAATCATTTCTCTTATTTGTTGACAAAATGTACTTCCTTAGGGACGACATCAAAAGTTCAATGAAGGATAAAAAACTTAATTCACATAGTTTTTTCACTGACCCCCACACCCCCCTCTTAACTTAATTTGGGAAAAATTGATTGTCCAATAGGGATATATGTAAAATCGATTTTAAATTAACAAAACTTGCAGCAATGTTGACCCCCCACCCCCAAACTATTTGATTTAAGTTTTTTATCCTACATCGATCTTTTGATGTCGTCCCTTAGATAAATTGACTTTAAAAGAAATTGAAGTAAAGTTTGCACATTTTTATATTTTATTTTAAAAACTAAATCAAAATATAATCTACACCACATCTGAGAATTACAAAAATATAAAATAAATAAACATGTTTTATTTGTACTGTATTTAAAAAAGACATATATATATATATATATATATATTAAATTTTTATTTCATATTATTTTGAATATGTTTTCATTGTACACTCAAATTTTTAATTTAAGGTCTTCTTTATAATTAAGTTTTGTCATTAAAGTCATATGAAACCTTAAATTAGAGCTAAACAAATTTTATACATATTTGTTCATCGTTGAAGACCTTATTCTAAACCTAAATCAGTAAATACCATTTGATTGTTTGTGTTGTTGGATGCGGTCTCATAAATTTATACCTGTGTAACCTCTAATCTCTTTTTATTCAATTTAAAAACAATTATTTTTGACACACTTAATAAATAAACCCTGCATAATAATTTGCAAAAAAATAATACATGAAATAAAATATATATTTATAACATCATATATCAATTTTGGTGATCATTTGCCAGTTTAAAAAAAGTAAAAAGAAGGATAACAAACATATATGTACCAAACTTAAATAAAGCATTGAGTAGTAAATAATCCAGTATATATAAATTATAAAAAAACAATCATTTCATTTTGAATAATTTCATGTTTTCACACATTACAATAGCACATATAGTGGTACTCTTCATGTAAAGCTGGATGGATTACAAAAACATGGATTCACTTTTTTTGTGTAAGATAGAACATTCTGGGATAGCACTATTTGTGGACATATTCATAGAGCCATAATCGTGAAAAATTAATTCAAAATTTGACAAAGTTCTTTTAAGAGTAACATATACTTTTTTTTTAAATAGAATTGTTGATAAATGATTAAATGGATATATGTCAACATGATATGCACAAACTCCAAGACACTTCAGTCCTGATCAGATGTGAAGCAGGAGTCAGCCAGGATCTTATGCTTAACAAGAAATGGGCAGTGAATTCCTATGCCAATTTGATTTAATCTCTAAACAGATGATCCAAAGTTGTATTGTGAAATCAAAGAGCCACCTGGAGTAGAATTTCAGGAAACTATTTCATCCCTAGTATATTTTCAAGTAACAGTACTCAAGAGTGTAAGTATTCTAACATATTTTAAGAATTTTTAGCAATCGTTTTTCATATTATTGTATAATACAACAATGCTGGCTAATTTCAGCTTAAAACAGCATCATATGATAGAATTTTACATTCATTAGAAATATTTCTTGTCTGAACATTGTTGATCAACTGAAATATTTAGAGGCAAAGGTAGTAATAAGAGATGATTTTACAGTTAAAGGTCAAATATATTTGGACACAAATGAAAAACAATAATTGATTGCTTGCGTAAAATGTTCAGTGGCAATTATTTCATTCATATTCAGGAAAACAAATGAATAAATAACCAAGAGGCCCTTAAATATTCCCTGGCTTGTTAGGATTTAATGCTGTTATAACACAGCCATTATTTTCTAATATGGTCTCTAACGTTGATGTGATGTGGGGAATGTCACACACTAAAGTTTTCAATGATTTTAGAGACTTCAGACATTCCAAACCAGATGGCGTAAGTAAATCACATTTATTTATATTTAAATGCTTAAGATTGCTTAGTCCTGACACTATAGTAGAAATACCTGAATCAGTAACTTTACTATTCCTGATGTTCAGAGTTTCTAACTTTGTCAAATGACGTGATATGTGATGTAAAATGAGATCTGTACAATTACAATGTGCTATTTCTAAAGTTTGTAAATTAATCAGTTCTTTTGCAATCTTTTCTAACCCTTTCTCATTAATTCTGTAACAAGCATTCAAATTAAGAGACTCTAATCCTGTTATTTTACAAACATCGTCTAAATCAAAATTATCTACTCTTGAGGTATGTTCTAGTATGAGACATTTGATGTTGGGTACCATGGTATGGAGATGTTTAAACCATCTAGGTTTCCAGTAACACTGATACAATTCTATAGAAGTCAGACTTGGTGGAAGTTTCATCTCTAGGTTCTGTAGTTTACAGTTTTGTAAGGTTATATGCCTGATATTGGGACATCTCTCATTCAAGTCAGCAAGCATGGCATCTGATACTGGGTTTTTATCCTTTATTGGCACTACAATGGAAAAAATTAATCAGTTTGGATAAACAGACCATTCAGATAATTATAGATTTATATAAGATTTTATAAAATCCTCTCAGTTTCAGCTGTTTAAAATGTTTACAGATTAAAACAAATTTCTAAATTAAAATATCTTCTGTGAGTTTCATACAGAGTCTGTAAATCTACTCTGAGTTGGAAAATGAACCCATATTCATTGACCATAGCAATTTATTTTTGCTTTAAGTGTCAAGACAAGACTGCTCAAACATTCATAGAACAGTAATATGCCTATTCATATTGCCAAAATGAGTATCCACAGGAGCTCTGGATATTTTTACTGTCAAAAATTTATCTCCCCCCCCCTAAAATTAATACATGATAATATCTATTGGTCCAAGGTTTTTCAGACAAACAAGACAGTCAGAAAAGTCCATACTTACTGTTAAAACCTCTCAGTTTTAGAATAGCTAATCAATTCACTTCAGGCAAGTTTAGTTAGTATAAACTATTGAATTTTACATAAAAGTTTAGGACTAATAAGACATTCTCTAAGAACATAAAATGTCCTTTTCACATACCAGTTCTGGTATTGCCTCGAGACTCCCATATCATGCACAACAGCACAAGGCATAAGCTGAGGGCTCATATACAAGAAGGTCGAGGGTTGATACCAGGGCCTACATTAAAAATGCCTAATTAACAATTATGTGAAAAAGAATCAATACATACTGTTAAAATCTCCTCTAAGTTTCAGACTGATCAGACATTCTGAGAAATGTGACCTGATAACCTTCCACGTCTTTTTCAAATCTAATCGGTAGGGTGTTAAATCTACATGTCTCCATAATGTGTAATCTCTGGTTATCCTTCTCCATCTTCTACACACTCTGTAAATATCAATAAATCTATATCAAAGGTAAAATATAAAACCTGCATTTCCATAATATACTTAATCTTTTTGTCTTTTGGAATTATAAACAAACATAAATAATAGCTAGAGCGCTGAAACAGTCAAGTTAGAGCACTGACACAGTCAAGTTAGAGCACTGACACAGTCAAGTTAGAGAACTGACACAGTCGAGATAGAGCACTGACATGGTCAAGTTAGAGTACTGACAAAGTGAAGTTAGAGCACTGACACAGTCAAGTTAAAGCATTGACACAGTCAAGTTAGAGCACTGACAAAGTGAAGTTAGAGAACTGACACAGTTAAATTAGAGCATTGACACAGTCGAATTGAAGTACTGACAAAGTGAAGTTAGAGAACTGACACAGTCGAGATAGAACACTGACATGGTCAAGTTAGAGAACTGACAAGAGTGAAGTTAGAGCACTGACAAAGTGAAGTTAGGGCATTGACACATTCAAGTAAGAGCACTAACAGTCAAGTTAGAGCATTGACACAGTAAAGTTAAAGTACTGACACAGTCAAGTTAGAACATCGACACAGTCAAGTTAGAGCATTGACACAGTCAAGTTAGAGTACTGACAAAGTGAAGTGAAAGAACTGACATAGTCAAGTCAGAGCATTGACACAGTCAAGTTAAGAGTACTGACAAAGTGAAGTTAGAGCACTGACACAGTCAAGTTAGAGCACTGACAAAGTGAAGATAGAGAACTGACACAGTTAAATTAGATCATAGATGCAGTCGAGTTGAAGTACTGACAAAGTGAAGTTAGGGAACTGACACAGTCAAGTTAGAGCATTGACACAGTCAAGTAAGAGAACTGACAGAGTGAAGTTAGTGCACTGACAAAGTGAAGTTAGAGCATTGACACATTCAAGTTAGAGCACTTACACAGTCAAGTTAGAGCATCAACACAGTCAAGTAAGAGCATCAACACAGTCAAGTTAGAGCATCAACACAGTCAAGTTAGAGCATCATCACAGTCAAGTGAGAGCACGGATACAATCAAGTTAGAGCACTGACATAGTCAAGTTAGAGCATTAACACAGTCAAGTTAGATCACAGAAAAAGTGAAGTTAGAGCACTGACACAGTCAAGTGAGGGCATTGACACAGTCAAGTTAGAGCATAGACACAGTCAAATTTGAGCATAGACACAGTCAAGTCAGAGCATTGACACAGTCAAGTTAGAACAGACACAGTCAAGTGAGAGCACTGACACAGTCAAGTTAGAGCACTGACAGTCAAGTTAGAGCATTGACACAGATCACAGAAAAAGTGAAGTTAGAGCACTGACACAGTCAAGTAGGGGCATTGACACAGTCAAGTTAGAGCATAGACACAGTCAAATTAGAGCATAGACACAGTCAAGTTAGAGCATTGACACAGTCAAGTTAGAGCACTGACACAGTCAAGTTATGGCATTGACACAGTCAATGTAGAGCACTGACACAGTCAAGTTAAAACATAGACAGTCAAGTTAGAGCACTGACACAGTCAAGTTAGAGCATTGACAAAGTCAAGTTAGAGCACTGACACAGTCAAGTTAGAGCACTGACAGTCAAGTCAGCGCATTGACAGTCAAGTTAGAGCACTGACACAGACAAGTTAGAGCACTGACACAGTCAAGTTAGAGAACTGACACAGTTTTTTTTTATAAAATCAAGAGTAATTTTTGAAGTGTTCAGTGGCAAAACAGCCGTTGGACGTCAGAGTAATCTCGGACTAGTTCTCAGCCAACTCTTATTCTCAATTTTTTAGACTCGCCAATATTTGAAGCAGACTTAACTGTATCTTTATCAGTGATAAATAGCCTGCGACCAATATAGTCACTAATCTGAGAATCATTCAGTAAAAGGATTTGTACAGGGACAGGCTCTGACAGCGACAGTCTCACTTTAGAACTGTACAAATCCTCGTTCAGTGAGTGAGAGGACACGTTTAAGCCATATCATTACCTTCCAGCTATGCATAATTCTCTAACAGGCAAATAGTTCAAAACTTCTAATATGATGTTGTCAGGTAGTAAATCAAAATTGGCCATCAATGCAATACTTGTTATTTTCCGAAAAATTAATTAAAACATTTATGTGACATAGATTTTTTCTTTAGATTTTTCTATTTTATGTATTACAAACCCGTATTCAAACCCAAAAGCAACGACTGATTTACATTAATATTTTTTTACTTAATCCTTTGACAGGTGTTACCTGTGAAAAGGGACGAAGTCAGAAAACATATAAAATACTTTACAGTATCCTGTTAGTATAAAATTGAGAATGGAAATGGGGAGAACAGGAGAATGTGTCAAAGAGACAACAACCTGATCAAAGAGAAAAAACAGCCGAAGGACACCAATGTGTCTTAAACCTCGCGAAAAAATCCCACAACCGGAGGCAGGCCTCAGCATGCAGATTGTATAAACATGTGTACATAAAACATTGTTTGCGATTCCCAGCACTGATAATGTCTTATAAGAAAGTCACTGAATTTAAGAATAAAAAAAAAAAGCCAAACAAACATGATTTATACATAAAAACAGACTAAAATAAAATTGAGAATGGAAATGGGGAAAGCTTGGTGTCAAAGAGACAACAACCCAACCAAAGAGCAGACAACAGCAGAAGAACACATATGGGTCATACTAAACTCCGAAATATACACAAGAAACTAAAATTAAAAATCATACAAGACAAACAATTTCAGAGGCCAGAGGCTCCTGACTTTGTACAGGCGCAGAAATGTGTCGGGGTTAAACATGTTTTCTTTAGATCTCAACCCTCCCCCTATACCTCTACTGAGCCAATGTAGAAATGTGTCGGGGTTAAACATGTTTTCTTTAGATCTCAACCCTCCCCCTATACCTCTACTGAGTCAATGTAGAAATGTGTCGGGGTTAAACATGTTTTCTTTAGATCTCAACCCTCCCCCTATACCTCTACTGAGTCAATGTAGAAATGTGTCGGGGTTAAACATGTTTTCTTTAGATCTCAACCCTCCCCCTATACCTCTACTGAGTCAATGTAGAAATGTGTCGGGGTTAAACATGTTTTCTTTAGATCTCAACCCTCCCCCTATACCTCTACTGAGTCAATGTAGAAAAAACAAACACACAACAATACGCACAGTATAACTCAGTTTAATAGAAGTCCGAGTCCGATGTCAGAATAGTTAACAAAAGAAACTAAACAAACTGACAATGATACATAAATTAACAAAGGACTACTAGCAGTAACTGACATGCCAGCTCCAGACTTCGATTAACAGATTGAAAGATATATATCTTCATCATGTGAATATCAAGTACAATCCCTAGACATATATATTACATATCAACAAAAATATGTATAAAACGTCAATTTTAACTATTTTAACTTTATCTATAATTCTTATAATTCATTCTTCAATTGATACACAATGTATCTTTATCAATAATTTAAATAATCTGATGATTTTTATGCAAAACCTTTTGACAGTAACAATTTATATATGATGCATTTAATACAGTGAACCTTGACAAAGATACAATACATTTTCAATTATAGATAAAAGAGAGATTTTGATCGATACAGAAATTGTAAAAAAAAAAAACCAACAAAAAACCCAACAAAAACTGAAAAAGGTTAAACGGGTAGTTCTTGTTACGTCAGAATTACCGACTAAATATCGTACCTGCAAAATACTGGAAAAGAACTGCATGTAACACACGACAAAAGAATGATACCGGTTTTACAACATTTATCTAGCTTCTCTACAGATTACCGTGCACCAGTTCCCTTATGTACAACGATTATATGTACAGTAACACACACACTTGCAAAGTCAACCTACAGGGTAAATTCTCAAAGTGATTAGTTAAATGTGATCCCTAGTTCTATAACCACTGAGAGTAATCTCAGGTTAAATGGAACATGTGGAAGGTGATATGTGTACCGATTGAATATAGATGCCGGACCACCAACACACTAGACAATAACAATATTGAAGCTTGAGGGCTGCAACTAATTAAAACTTGAACAGTTTGGTTCCGTTTTTATATAGTGCGGCACATAGTCAATCTTTTTTGGTCTTCAATAAATAGAATATACAAATAAAAAGATGTGTATAAGATACAAAAATATAAGTAAACAGTGTCAATAGAATATTGGATACACAAATGACAAATTCAAATATATATTTCATTATATTTCAATTTTTTAAAAACAAAATCAAAGTAAGTACTGATATCCCACTACCGTAGTTAAAAAATACTACTGTACTTTTAAATTGGTAACCTTTAATAAAGTGGATAATATGTATCTGCCTTAATAACAACATCAGCGTAAAAACAAGGATGTGGTTAGGTATCCTGTTTTTAGATAGAATTACAGCTAAACTTTCGAACCAAATCATTGTAATTATGAAAAAAATTTGGTAGAGGGATGATCATTGTGTGGTAACGAAACCCCCAGATTAAATTATTTTCCAGTCATACATAGATAACATTCATTGAAATCTAGAATTTTACTATAGACATGCACATTGCTAACCGGGAAGTTGTGAAATAAAATAAAAATAAATTTTCCATTATTGGAAGATGATTTTCCTTTATTTGTACCTTTTCATGAGGTGCATATTTAAAGTGGTGCAATTAATGTCCATAGGAATATATACAACCTGTCAATTAACTGTATTGCTTATAAAACGCTAATATATATTTTCAATGAGAAAATTTACAGCCGTAATCGTTTCATCACAGTTCCAGTAAGTATATCTAACATATTTTCCTTTTCCATTTGAGAGAAAAAGGGATGTATGAGTTGCAGCAAATGATTACAACTAGATTTTTTAAATGACTACATATGGAATACAGACAGAATTTCTTTTTGATAAGATTGTGTTAGTGTAGTGTACAGAGTAGAAAAATCATAACTATCAGCCAAATTGAAATTACCATCAAAAGCACGTAATTTATCCAAAATGCATGATGAGGAATTAATTAATAATTTATGCTGCTAATGCCCACTACCACGGTATGATGCTTTCCGTGTTCTTTCCCATAAAATATGTGTAAGCTATATTCGATAAAGAGTTCATAAGAACCTGAGACAACTCTACTTTTGTGTTATAGTAGTCTGACCAAGAGATTATGTTTTATTTTATTTTATCTAACCGAATCAAAAACGAACCATAATTCATAATTACCTCGGGATGTACCCGGGACCAATAGGCACATTGTAGATACATCTTTATTAGGTTATCTCCCTTTGAACAAAAATGTAAACAACTGCACGTGTGATTGTATTATTATTTTACGCAATTAATATGCAAGTTTCTAATCCAAACAATGTGAAAATATACAATTTAAGTGCTGGAAAATCATTACCTCAGGTAAATGACTAGAAATATTTTATGGTTATTGAAAATATTGAGCAGGTGATCATGGAGTCCCTCACAGACACAGTGTGGAATATTTTGTATAAACCCTTATCTTAATCTATAACACTAAACATTATCTTTAATTTTCTTATATGGATGCTCTAATGCTGTGTTCACACGTTATTCGAATTCTATTCGCATTAACTAATTTTAGTTTAATTCGCATTGGATACGTTTACAAATTGTAATTTGAATTGCAATGCGCAAGTCATGCGCGTCAAATTCGCTTTACTGTCCTAACGACGTTAACTTTTAATTCGAATCAACAAAAACACATTTCTAATGCGAATTGGATAATACCATTAGCGATTTCGAATCAATTCAAATTAAAAAGGAAGAGTGTGAACGCGATTAGCCAATTCAATTCGCATTTGATTCGAAATCAATTCAAATTAAATTAATGTGTGAACAAGGCATAACAGTGTAAATATAGTACTCAATGCGAAAGATGATGCATTATTTGATTAGTTAATGTTGTTTGGTGGTCAGAATGATTTATGTCGGGTATAATGCTACATGTAGTATGTAATAATTGATTCTTAAAGAAATGAATTTATGACAAAAAAAAGTAGGTTGACTAATTTAACTTGGACCAACTTTAAGACCTCTTTCCAAAGACAATTTGGACCACTCATAAAGACAACTCAGATCACATTTAAAAACAACTCGTACCAATTTAAAAGACATTTCTGACCACTAATGAAGGCAACTCAGAAAATTTTGAAAGGCTTATTAAATCATTCAATGCTATTTTAACATGTCATTAAAAAGTAGGTCGACTTGTCTTTAAAACTGATATGAACTTATGAAGGGGGTCTCATTAGGGGGTTCCGATCCCGGATCCTGCTTACTGTTTTGTCAGATTCCTGTATCCCGCTTACACTATGTAACTAAGCAATTCTCATTTTTTTGTCATTTCCCAGGTCCCGCAAGACCTCATTTCCTGTTTTTATGACACAATAATTTAACTTTCATGTGTCACGCTTACAAAAACTCGGCAATCCCATGTCACGCTTACACCCCAATGAGACCCACTATGAAGCATCCTTGAGTAGGCCTAACAAATTTGAAACACTGGTATCATATGAGATCAGAAATAAAATCAAATTCTTAGAAATAATTGTCATGATTATAGTTTATATAATATCAGTACAAATAAATTTTCTTTAAACATTTTGTAAATATTAATTTTTTATGATATGTATAAATTATAATTTTCAGTGGTTATCAGACAGAAGAAAAAGATCACTACAGAAGCAGGATGTTGGTATGGTTCATAATCTGTATTTCCTGTAATATTCAAAATTCAGTTACTTTTTTGAAGTTTTTATTACATGTATTGTCAAAATGGAAATGGAAAATTCACATTATGAATTTTAACAAGGTTATTTGTATGCAGAATTTTCTGAGATTGCAATAATGAATATTCTATATTTGTCCATAAGTCAAAATAACAAAAATAAATGCATTCAAAAATTTCTGAATTAACAGTTACATGTACATTTATGTAGTTGATTACACAAATAGTTTGGTTAAGCTGTTCCATTTGTTTGTTGTCTCATTTTATTTGATAATCACCTATTTTCCACACAATTGCAAATTTTACATTTACAAGTAATGCAAGTCTTGAGAGATATTTTTCATTCATAGTGTAAAGGTAGAATTTTGTAAGACATATTTTTTAAAAACTTTAACAAGTGGATTATTAATAGAGTACTAACCATTGTAGATCTTCAAAGAAGAATTGAGTTGCTGCAGGATTTTGAAATGCCAACGGTCAGTCACTGTGTTAGAGTGACCAAAGATGGACAATATATATGTGCTGCAGGTAAATATCAGTGTAGTTCTGTTATACACATACAATGTATGTGTTGTCTAGTTTGATACACTTTTTTATTGGATGTCATCTTAACTACAGTCTACAGTCATGACGGTGCGATGTCACTTTATTTCCGATTTTATAGGAAACCTTATCTCATGTAGCCACTGAAATGAATTTGGTTTGAACTGTATCAACATGACAATTTTTTTACGACTGCAAACAATTTTGTGGTCGTATATTGGTATCATGTTGGCGTCATCGTTGTCAGCATCGTCAGAAGATGGATGGTTTCCGGATAATAGCTTTAGTATAAGTAAATAGAAATCAGGTTTAGGAAAAAGGGGCCCAAAACAAGCATTTATCTAGTGTCAGTACAAAAAGTTGTGTATAAGTATTTCAATTGTTCTGAATTTGTACCACAATGTTTAATACCATAAGTAGAAGGTTGGGATATATTTTGTGGGTTATGGGGCAAACAGTCTAGGAATGACGGGCCAAAAAAAGGCCAAAAACAAGCATTTTTGTAGTTTCAAGACAATAACTTGGAGTTATCTTTCTTTGTCCAGAACGGTTGTTGAATCACCAAGAACCAATGCTTTATGAAATCTTCTTTGAAAATTGGAGTTATTTTTCTTTGTCCAGAATAGTAGTTGAATCAACTTACATCAATGCTATATCATGTATATGGACAATATACAATGCAATATTCACTTTACTAACAACTGATAAATTAAAGCAGTCTTTACCATTCAGTGATTACAAGTACTTTGATTACCATTCTAGGGTTTTGCTCTTTTACAAATGGAAAAATTGAAGAATTATTTAGTTTCTGTTCTCTTAACTTAAGTTTGTCTCAAACTAAATTTAATGAAATGTGTATATAATGCTAATTACCTCTAAACTCAGTTTAAGTTCAATTTTTGGCAGCTTCACTTTTACAGTTCTTGAGTTATGTCCCTTTATAATGTTATATGCTAGCGGGGGCATCATCTGTGTCCCTTTGGATACATTCCCCATTTATTTTTTTAGAAGTAACCGTACTATAAATTAATATTAATTTTAACCATGACTGTATGGCATTTTATATTTTGATATTTTATGATGTATTTAAATGAGTAGTTTTGTTGCAAAATCCATTAGAAATTTGAATTGAGATCATTTTTGGAATAAGGGAAAGGAAGTGAAAACACAAATATTGGGGGGGGGGGGGGTAAATTTTTCTCATTTCAAATTTCAGAAATTTAAAAGAAAATTACTTCAAATATATTTTATTGGAGAGGATTAATATTCAACAGCATAGTGAATTGCTCAAAAGCAAAAAAAAATTTTTAAGTTCATTAGACCACATTCATTCTGTGCCAGAAACCTATGCTGTGTCAACTATTTAATCACAATCCAAATTCAGAGCTGTATCCAGCTTGAATGTTGTGTCCATACTAGCCCAAATCGTTTATGGTTCAACCTCTGCGGTCGTATAAAGCTGCACCCCGTGGAGCATCTGGTTCTCAAAATGTCTTTTTGTACATCATTTGGCCTTTTACCTTTTTAGCTCACCTGGCCCAAAGGGCCAAGTGAGCTTTTCTCATCACTTGTCATCCGTCCTCCGTCGTCGTCGTCTGTCGTTAGCTTTTACAAAAATCTTCTCCTCTGAAACTACTGGGCCAAATTTTACCAAACTTAGCCACAATCATCATTGGGGTATCTAGTTTAAAAAATGTGTCCGGTGACCCGGTCAACCAACCAAGATGGCCACCAGGGCTAAAAATAGAACATAGGGGTAAAATGCAGTTTTTGGCTTTTAACTCAAAAACCAAAGCATTTAGAGCAAATCTGACATGGGGGTTATTGTTCATCAGGTCAAGATCTATCTGCCTCGAAATTTTCAGATGAATCGGACAACCCGTTGTTGGGTTGCTGCCCCTGAATTGGTAATTTTAAGGAAATTTTACTGTTTTTGGTTATTATCTTGAATATTATTATAGATAGAGATAAACTGTAAACAGAAATAATGTTCAGCTAAGTAAGATTTACAAATAAGTCAACATGACCGAAATGGTCAGTTGACCCCTTTAGGAGTTATTGCCCTTTATAGTCAATTTTGAACCATTTTTCGTAAATCTTAGTAATCTTTTACAAAAATCTTCTCCTCTGAAACTACTGGGCCAAATTAATCTAAACTTGTCCACAATCATCATTCGGATATCTAGTTTAAAAAATGTGTCCGATGACCTGGCCAACCAACCAAGATGGCCGCCATGGCTAAAAATTGAACATAGGGGTAAAATGCAGTTTTTGGCTTATAACTCAAAAACCAAAGCATTTAGAGCAAATCTAGCGAGGTTTAATCGTTCATCAGGTCAAGATCTTTCTGCTCTGAAATTTTCAGATGAATTGTACAACCCGTTGTTGGGTTGCTGCCCCTGAATTGGTTATTTTATGGAAATTTTACTGTTTTTGGTTATTATCTTGAATATTATTATAGACAGAGATAAACTGTAAACCGCAAAAATGTTCAGCAAAGTAAGATTTACAAATAAGTCAACATGACCGAAATGGTCAGTTGATCCCTTTAGGAGTTATTGCCCTTTATAGTCAATTTTAACCATTTTTCTTAAATCTTAGTAATCTTTTAAAAAAATCTTCTCCTCTGAAACTACTGGGCCAAATTAATCCAAACTTAGCCACAATCATCATTGGGGTATCTAGTTTAAAAAATGTGTTCGGTGACCCGGTCAACCAACCAAGAAGGCCACCAGGGCTAAAAATAGAACATAGGGGTAAAATGCGGTTTTTGGCTTTTAACTCAAAAACCAAAGCATTTAGAGCAAATCTGACAGGAGTTAAATCGTTCATCAGGTCAAGATCTATCTGCGCCGAAATTTTCAGATGAATCGGACAACTTGTTGTTGGGTTGCTGCCCCTGAATTGGTAATTTTAAGGAAATTTTACTGTTTTTGGTTATTATCTTGAATATTATTATAGATAGAGATAAACTGTAAACAGCAATAATGTTCAGCTAAGTAAGATTTACAAATAAGTCAACATGACCGAAATGGTCAGTTGACTCCTTTAGGAGTTATTGCCCTTAATAGTCAATTTTGAACCATTTTTCGTAAATCTTACAAAAATCTTCTCCTCTGAAACTACTGGGCCAAATTAATCCAAACTTGTCCACAATCATCATTGGGGTATCTAGTTTAAAAAATGTGTCCGATGACCCGGCCATTTAACCAAGATGGTCGCCACAGCTAAAAATAGAACATAGGGGTAAAATGCAGTTTTTGGCTTATAACTCAAAAACCAAAGCATTTAGAGCAATTCTGATGAAGGTTAAATTGTTTATTAGGTCAAGATCTATTTGGCCTTAAATTTTCAGATGAATCGGACAACCCGTTGTTGGGTTGCTGCCCCTAAATTGGTAATTTTAAGGAAATTTTGCTGTTTTTGGTTATTATCTTGAATACTATTATAGATAGAGATAACCTGTAAAAAGCAATAATGTTCAGCAAAGTAAGATTTACAAATAAGTCAACATGACTGAAATGGTCAATTGACCCCCTAAGGAGTTAATGTCCTTTATAGTCAATTTTTAACAATTTTCATTGGGCCAAGTTCATTATAGATAGAGATAATTGTAAGCAGCAAGAATGTTCAGTAAAGTAAGATGTACAAACACATCACCATCACCAAAACACAATTTTGTCATGAATCTATCTGCTTCTTTTGTTTAATATTCACATATACTAAGGTGAGCGACACAGGCTCTTTAGAGCCTCTAGTTTGATTTGAGTGTCACTGATTATTCTTTTGCTTAGAAAAACGTAAGCCTGTTTTTTTTTATTAAGTTTAATTTGTTAACTCTAAATTTACCAGCAAGTTGTTTAAAGTAGATATATGATTTTTCTAGATGACCATCACTTTGGACAACTATATTGCTGCTGTAATTTAAGAAGACGTGTATTTTCAGAAGACTTTTGTTGTCTAAATCTGAGTTTTCATCACTTTCGTTTATTTTTATGTTAAGATAATCATTTGTAGTAATTTAGAACATTTGGTTGAAATGTTGTCACATTTATTGATCAGTCATACAATTTTCCGTCTCTCATCATAAACAGTATAACATTTTTGTAAAAAATTTCATCAGTGGTTTCAATGTCTATAGGCAATATCTTTGTAAAAGCATCTCATGCACTGTTTACCACAAAAAAAAATTCTGACTACTACCAAAATACCAATATTGGCTTTAAAAAATACACATGGGATATTTAATATGAGTCCACTGGTGTACATGTATGTTAATACCATAGTGAAAAACAAACTACCGGGTAATACTTTACTATTGAGTAATCAACAGTACAAGTTGTTGCTCTTTGTGTATCATCTATATTATTGTAAAATGTAAAGAAACTGATCAGATAGATAGAAGCTGAAACGTCCCTGTGTCTTAGTTGCTATTGATCTTGCTCCAGACATAAGAAAAGTTAATTTATTTGAAGTTATGATGAGTTTAGTGCAATTAAATTTGTACTTTTAAAAAATACTTGCTTTACTTTTTGACTGATATTTTCTGTTCCTATTACAAAACATGTTTTATGATCACAAGTTTTCTTGTACTTTTGTAGTGTATAATTAAATATTGATGACTTTTGCTGCACTCATCAATTAATTTGATATAACTCTTTAAGGCTTTTTCTCATATTAACAAATAATTCATGTGGAGACAATTTTTGAAATCAAATTAAGTTGCCACTTTTATATCAGTCAATGCATCTACTACTACATCTCATAATGTAATTAATATCGATCTGGTCTCAAATTTAACTAACCTTATTTCAAATAATGTTAGGCTACTGCTTAAATCAAATTGATGTACATACTATTATTTCTGGAAAAAAGTAGATTTAGGTCAGTATGTCAACGCCTAGTAATAACTTTGCTGTCTTTAAACTCATTATGTTTTTTCTTTACATTTTAAATAATTTATAATGTTTCAGTTTGTCCAACAAAAATAAAGTAATACAAACTGAATTAACTCTACAGTACTGTTTTTCAGTGAGCACACTTAAGTGTGGTGCTTTATATTATTTTTTGGGGGAAGCAAATTTGGGTTTTGTGTCATATTCATTAGTGCTGAGACACTTCAGAGTTCAGAACTTATGTTTGTGTAAAAGGTCCTTACCCAGTGTTTTATGGATATGCCAAAATTGGTGTTTGAAATGTTTCCATGAAATTCTATGATACAGTGTCAAAAGCATATTTCAAAATCTATGAGAAGGAGCAGTCAGTGTTAATCATTAAAACAGCAATATTTGTAATCACAAGTTTTGCTTTAAAGTTAGTTGTACATAATTCTTTAAAATTAAATGCAAACTTTTAATTTGTTTCTCTATCATACCACATAAAAACTAGACCAAGATAGTATTATGATGTTGCTTCATATCTTAATTGTCTCCCTTTGTTAGAACTGATAAAGCTAAACTAATTCTATTTATATCCCTGTTTTACAGGTACATACAAACCAAAAGTGCGATGTTACGATGTATCTCAGATGTCACTGAAGTTTGAGAGAGGTCTTGATTCAGATGTTGTTAAGTTCCAGTTTCTATCAGATGATTACTCAAAGGTTTGTTTCTACATTCATAAACTCATACTTGTATTTTATAAGACATTGATTATGTCATCTGCCAGAAAGAATTGTCCATGTCACATATTGTTGATCCCAAAATCAGATTATCTGTTAAAGAATTATTTGGTATTGGTTCTGAAAGTAAAAGGTTAAGTTTTATCTTTTGAGTTA
The DNA here is from genome assembly GCF_965363235.1 of Mytilus galloprovincialis. Taxonomy (NCBI): domain Eukaryota; kingdom Metazoa; phylum Mollusca; class Bivalvia; order Mytilida; family Mytilidae; genus Mytilus; species Mytilus galloprovincialis. Next base: position 126,266,801 of record NC_134838.1, on the reverse strand, counting down.
TTATACAGTCAGTCTGTTGGTCCGTCAGTCTGTTGGTCCGTCAGTCATGCTCTTGTCATCACAACTCCTCTAAACAACACAACAAATTTCCCAAAACTTTGTAGATAATAATGCAAGGACATGCAAAATTAATGGTCCTATGAACTGAAAATTTTTACCTTTATAATTTTACTACAACCACTGAATTGGTGACTCTTAACTTGATTTTGAGATCTGCAAGGTAGGCACATTGAATAATACTTTAATAATTTTTAAAAGTTAGAAATAAAGTAAAGAAAGCAAAACTCAAACAAAGTTATAATTTAGGGTGTACATTTAAATTTAATTTTCTTTATATTGATAAATTTCAGATTGTATTTTTACAAAATGACAGATACATAGAACTTCATTCTCAAAATGGCAGATATTATAGATTGAGGATACCCAAATATGGCAGAGATATGGCATACCATACTGCAAGCTGTGATCTCTATGTGGCTGGAGTTAGGTAAGTCTATACCCAAATATGGCAGAGATATGGCATACCATACTGCAAGCTGTGATCTCTATGTGGCTGGAGTTAGTTAAGTCTATACCCAAATATGGCAGAGATATAGCATATCACACTGCAAGTTGTGATCTCTATGTGGCTGGAGTTAGGTAAGTCTATACTAAAATATGGCAGAGATATGGCATACCATACTGCCAGCTGTGATCTTTATGTGACTGGAGTTAGGTAAGTCTATACCCAAATATGGCAGAGATATGGGATATCAAACTGCAAGCTGTGATCTCTACATGTATGTGGCTGGAGTTAGGTAAGTCAATACACAAATTTGGCAGAGAAATGGCATATAACACTGCAAGCTGTGATCCCAATGTGACTGGAAGTAGGTACATGTAAGTCTATACCCAAATATGGCAGAGATATGGGATATCAAACTGCAAGCTGTGATCTCTATGTGGCTGGAGTTAGGTAAGTCTATACCCAAATATGGCAGAGATATGGCATATCACACTGCAAGCTGTGAACTCTATGTGACTGGAGTTAGGTAAGTCTAAACCCAAATATGGCAGAGATATGTCATATCATACTGCAAGCTGTGATCTCTATGTGGCTGGAGTTAGGTAAGTCTATACCCAAATATGGCAGAGATATGGCATATCACACTGCAAGCTGTAATTTTTATGTGGCTTGAGTTAGGTAAGTCTATACCCAAATATGACAGAGATATGGCATATCACACTGCAAGCTGTGATCTGTATGTGGCTGGAGTTAGGTAAGTATATACATAAATTTGGCAGAGATATGAAAGTTTAAGTCATCCTTTGTCAATTATGTTACACAGATGACCCCAGATATTTTCCATTTGTCATAGCCAAACTCACTCTTCTTTTCCTTTATTGTGACATTAATTTATGAGACATCACACCAAATGTGTTATTACTATGAGCAACACGATGAGTGCCACTTGCGGAGCAGGATCTGCTTACCGTTCCAGAGCACCTGAGATCACACTTTTGGTTGGAAGAATTGAATGCATCTTTTTCTTGTGTATCTTTTAAATGAAATAGTTGATTAATGTAATTCTTTTATTTCACATTTTTTATTTTAAATGATTTTGAGGCCAACTTAGACTGCTAAAGTCATTTTGTCCTTTAAACTTTGCTAGATATAAAGATTTCTCATATATATGTATTAACTTTGTGAAATTTTGTCCTACAAAACTATTCTGTTCCTTACCTACATATATTGATAAAGTGTTAACTTGACTGACTGAGATATTATCTAATTACATTTCAGTTCAGAGATCTACAGATTGAATTTAGAACAAGGCAGATTTCTGAATCCCCTATCAACTAATTCTAGGTAAGTTAATATATATTGAAGTCTATATAAAATGATGGGGGTTACTCCTACACATTCCACAGAAATACTGAAAATTAGATTGATAAGATACATTGTATTAGAAATTAGCTATAAATGATGGTCATGATTTGGTGAAACAGGTGATTAGACATGAAAATTAAAGTTATTTTCCTAATGAAAATGTATAAATTGCACCTAACACCCAGAAAAAATGTGGTGTATTTTATTATCACATGCCTATCAAAGATAATACATATTATGGTACTTCTTTGTTCTTCTATCCATCTGTCAGTCGGTCTATAGATAAACCACATACTTTGCTTCACAAGTATTGATTGACCAATTTACTTTTATATAACCAATTTATTAAGAAAGATTGTTAGAGGGCGTGTAATCTATTTGATGAATTTCTAATTTGTTAAAGAAATTCATTTATTTAGATATATAGAAATAGGTATTTGTTTCAAATGTTGTATTAAAAAAAAATCATCAAATTTAAGTCATGATCAGTAAACCCCTTTTTATACGACCGCAAAAATTGAAAATTTTTTAGTCGTATATTGGTATCACGTTGGCATCGTCGTCTGCGTCGTTGTCCGAATACTTTTAGTTTTCGCACTCTAACTTTAGTAAAAGTGAATAGAAATCTATGAAATTTTAACACAAGGTTTATGACCACAAAAGGAAGGTTGGGATTGATTTTGGGAGTTTTGGTCCCAACATTTTAGGAATTATGGGCCAAAGAGGGCCCAAATAAGCATTTTCTTGTTTTTCGCACAATAACTTTAGTATAAGTAAATAGAAATCAATGAAATTTAAACACAATGTTTATGACCACAAAATGAAGGTTGGGATGGATTTTGGGAGTTGAGGTCCCAACAGTTTAGGAATTAGGGGCCAAAAAGGGGCCCAAATAAGCTTTATTCTTGGTTTTTCGCACCATAACTTTAGTATAGGTAAATAGAAACCTATGAAATTTAAACACAAGGTTTATGACCATAAAAGGAAGGTTGGGTTTGATTTTGGGAGTTTTTGTCCCAACAGTTTAGGAATAAGGGGCCCAAAGGGTCCAAAATTAAACTTAGTTTGATTTTAACAAAAATTGAATCCTTGGGGTTCTTTGATATGCTGAATCTAAAAATGTACTTAGATTTTTGATTATTGGCCCAGTTTTCAAGTTGGTCAAAATCGGGGTCCAAAATTAAACTTTGTTTGATTTCATCAAAAATTGAATAATTGGGGTTCTTTGATATGCCAAATCTAACTGAGTATGTAGATTCTTAATTTTTGGTCCCGTTTTCAAATTGGTCTACATTAAAGTCCAAAGGGTCCAAAATTAAACTAAGTTTGATTTTAACAAAAATTGAACTCTTGGGCTTTTTTAATATGCTGAATCTAAACATATACTTAGATTTTTGATTATGGGCCCAGTTTTCAAGTTGGTTCAAATCAGGATCCAAAATTATTATATTAAGTATTGTGCAATAGCAAGAAAGTTTTAATTGCACAGTATTCAGCAATAGCAAGAAATCTTCATTTGCACAGTATTGTGCAATAGCAAGAAATTTTCAATTGCACAGTATTGCGCAATAGCAAGAAATCTTCAATCGCACAGTATTGTGCATTAGCAAATATTTTCAATTGCACAGTATTGCGCAATAGCAAGAAATATCTAATTGCACAATATTGTGCAATAGCAAGAAATTTTCAATTGGAGTTATCTTTCTTTGTTCAGAATAGTAGTTGAATCAACTTAAATCATTGTTTTATACAATAGACAATGTATATTCACTTTTACTACCAACTGATAAATTAAAACAATCTTTACCATTCAGTGATAACAAGCACTTTATATTACATTTTAATATTTTATGATGTATTTAAATGAGTAGTTATTGTTGCAAACTCCATTAGAAATTTGAATTGAGATCAGTTTTGGAAAAAGGGAAAGGAGGATGTGAAAAAAAATGGGGGTGGGGGGTTAAATTTTTCTCATTTCAGATTTCATAAATAGAAAGAAAATTTCTTCAAACATTTTTTTGAGAGGATTAATATTCAACAGCATAGTGAATTGCTCAAAGGCAAAAAAAATATTTTAAGTTCATTAGACCACATTCATTCTGTGTCAGAAACCTATGCTGTGTCAACTATTTAATCACAATCCAAATTCAGAGCTGAATCCAGCTTGAATGTTGTGTCCATACTTGCCCCAACCGTTCAGGGTTTGACCTCTGCGGTTGTATAAAGCTGCACCCTGCAGAGCATCTGGTTAACAATGACTTAATTTAATAGAAATTGCTGTTACTTGTTTCTTTAATTGATTTGTTGTTGTTTTACATCATGAATATTTGTTAACAACTAATTAAAATCCAAAACTGAATATATATTTTCAGTTGCATATACAAGAGAAAACAACAACATCTTGAAATGTACAACATCTTATTTAGTTGAATCCACAAAATAAAATAATTTTAGATTTATTGATAATCTGTTAGAGTTGACAATGAATGCTGATATGTAACAGTCTTTTAACAGTAATTTGCACGCCTGTTTTTCTTAGTAAACAGTGCTACGGCACACATATGTAAATATATTTATCATTTTTCAATGTCTTTTAGTGAAGTAAAATGTTGTGAGTTAAACCCAGTGCATCATCTTCTGGCCTGTGGAACAAACACGGTAAGTTTTTCTGGATAAGGATGCTTCTATCCATTTATATCTGTTTTAAAAGTTATGCCCCTTTCAAGTTAGAGATAATGGTGCTGCTTAGTGATGACCTTGTCATAGAAAATCCTCCTGCATGGTTTACAATATCATCTTCAACTGCATCATTTTAAGATCTTATATGCAGATGTGCATAGGATATAACAGTCTTCTGAGTTTTAGATATGGCCTATGTAACTAACATAGAAAATGTGAACCCATGCCAGCATCTAACTTGTCATTGCAACTGTTTCAAAGATGGCTTACCGGTCTTATGTTTATATGAAACCTAGCATATAATCCTTTCCTTATATGAATTTTCAAATATGCATGATATAAGTAGAATTTTCATGCATTTGAGACAAAATTGATAAAAACACTTGAAAAATTGGGCTCTATGTTTCCAGTAAGAAAATCAATGGAATTGACCTTAATCCACTGAATTTTCCTGGAAAATCAAAATGTATGCTTTTTGTAATGTCATGAAAATAAGTCTTGTGCATTTATTTTAAAGTAAAGGACATTTTTGTCTTTCTTTTAAAAATAATTCATTGTGATATTAGTCAATAAACCCTAATTTGAAATTCAGGTAGGAATAGGGCCTTATCAAAAATACTCCTTTATATTTTCAATTCTTCTGTTCTATGTATTTTGTTACTAGTATGATTAAACTTAAATCCAGGATGGAGAGGGGAATATTATTATAAGTGATCAGTTTCAGATGGTATTTGATTCTGGTTGACCTAGTATCATGTTCCAGAAAAGGAAAAACTATAAACTTGGTTGAAATACAAATGTACTCCAAAGATATATTGTGTTTCATAGATTTACTCTGTTGGCAAAGTGACAGCATTTACTTTGCATACAACATTTGTGTCTTTTAAATAATCATGTGGTCAATGACAGTTCAGATACCTATATAATACTACTGAAATAGTCTCAATTATTTTGTAAGATATTTGTAGACAACATATTTTGTTTGTCTTTCATAAGTTGTTTCATGATTGTGAACAGTTATTTATATTTTATTGATAAGTGTTTCAATTTTTTTATAGTCTGATCAAATAAAGTCTTTATTAATTTGTTTGTCCAGATTTACTTGAAGAGCTGACCATTGAATGTTAACAAAAGGTTTGGTTTTCAGTAATCAATGAATATTGAATTTCTGCATGTTATATTTTATTTCAATTGAATAAAAGAATAAATATGTGTTTTTAATCTCAGAACAAGTGTTAGTTATTGCCATTTGGATTTTTTCTGTTGTACATTGGTTGTTAACTTTTGAACAAAATGTTCTCCTCTAAAACCACTGTCCTAATTGGAACCAAAATAATCAACAATCCTGACTGAGTTATTTAGAAAATTATGTCTGATGATCCTATCAACCAACCAGCATAATCACAAAGATTAGAAATATAACATACAGGTGAAATACAAATAATGTCTAATATTTTGACATACTGTAAAAACATTAATAGCAGCAAATCAGCTAAAAAGAGATTGAAGTCTTGAATTGTATTCTAGTTATCAATGTTGTTGAATTTTCACATTGAATACCCAAGTGAGCACACAGGCTCTTTATGTCCTTTAGTTTTTCATTCTTGCTTTTTTTTCTTGAAAACTATATTTGATTGACAAAAAATGATCACTGAGACAAGATAATATTTTTATCTTTGCAGTTTCACTTCAACACTGACATTTTTGCATTATACATATCAATTTGATGTAAAAATATATATGAGTGATATAGGCTCCTTTGTGTTTCTAGTTATATTGTGACACAATGAAAATTTAACAACTCATAATGAAACAATGATGTCATGAGCTTGAACAAAATATTAAAATTGAATAAGAAAAATACTCAGATATGGTTATGGATATAATCAGACTTAGCCTGACCACTCTCTTTATTTGATGTTATGTTGGGAGTTGATATTCTATTATGATAGTGGGCTTTCTATTATAGTTGACAATTGATGTTAATACAATTCTATTCTTAAGTCTTTGACCAGTAATAAAAAGTAATTTTATAGCTAAGGTCTATTGCAGAACAGAAATTAAATATATATATATAGACAAAGATTATACTTATAATCATTCTAACCTAAATTATTTCTTTAAAATCCCTCATTTGTAAATCTAACATATGTGTAGTTTCACAGAAAAAAGAGAAATAATTAAATTCTGTAATTACTGGTTTCTGTTTTGTGAAACAATTGATTGGGATTTTCTCATTATACTAAAGCTTCAATAATCTTTGTGGATAATTTTGATTTTATGATTTTATTCCTGTATGGGGGCTTTCTCTGTACTTTTACATTAGAAAATGCCTGTACCAAGTCAGGAATATGACAGTTGTTACCCATTCGTTTGATGTGCTTGGACTTTTGATTTTGCCTTTTGAATTTTGATTTTCCTTTTTGAATTTTCCTCGGAGTTCAGTATTTTTGTGTTTTTACTTTTTATTAAATTCCCAATCTAGTTCTTATTGTTCATATCAAATCAAATAATGAAAGTTAAAGCGTATGAACTTTAGGAAGCAATATAATAGACAAATGGTTGAGTAAGGAATGGTTGAAGTAATATTTATCTTGATTGAAATTTTAATGAGAGTTGGCTGTTGTTTTCGTAGCATGTGTTAGTACAGTATTGAGTAGACATATCAGTCTATTAGAGAATGCAGTATTCTCATTTCCCAGGATAATTATGTATAATTAATGTCTACTGAACTAGACAATCTATATATTGTTTTCCTGAAGTTTTCCGTGAATGCTATACAGTATTTTACAAGGTTCAGGTGAGACGATTTAGGTATGCTATGTTATCAGAGGATTATATACATGGAAATGATATAATGCTAATACCCTTGGGAAAAACAATTGGTTTTTGTAAATAATAAATTTAGTTCTATTAGTTTGAATGTCTTAACATTTCAAACTCTACATTAAAATTACATGATCAAGTAAACCGTTTCAACACTGAAAATACAGCCTAAAAATCTAAAAAGGTAGAAAGAGACATAATTCCTTCAGAAGGTGGCCATTATCACCCTGCTGTTCATCTTTTGTATGAATTGATATTCATTAAAACTTGAAGATGGACAAATGATCTCATTTTAATTTTCGTACTAACATGCTTTTAATTAAAGGGTTAATCCCAGGTGAGAAAAGATGGTCTCATTTTGGTGAGGTATCCACTCAAGGGAGACCTTGAGAATAATGAACCTTCAAAATTGGAATTAAGATTTGTTTAGATACAAAGGTGTTGACCTCTGTTGGCATTAGGTAAGAGGGAACCTTTAAAATAGGGTTTGTTGTAAGGGGTTCACCATAGGTGACTATGGCCAGAGACCACAATTTTTATACCATTTGATTTTTTCTGTCTACGAGAGTTGTGCTTACTTGCAAAATTTGTTCACACTCCTTCCCAATTATTAAATTTGTGTTTTGAGCACAAAATATCAGTAATGGGATGAAATGACACTTTTAGAAATATTTGGGTCATGAATTTTAAGATAAAGTAGTGATTTGGACTAGTCCTAAAAGGTACAGAAAAGTAAGACTGATATTGTCAAATGGAATTCAAGATCAGCTTACAATAAAAGTGTCCATATTTTGAGTAAGAGATAAAATGTGATTGTAGTTAACAGAACTTAATATTTCCATTGTAGGGACATGTAGAATGTTTTGACCCCCGTGTTAGGGGTAGAGTTGGTATATTAGATACAATACTTAACCAACATGTGGAAGACTTAGGGTAAGATCATGGAAATTTTATTGTTTTGTTAGAAGATTACTTTTTAGCTCACATGACCCAAAGGGCCAAGTGAGTTTTTCTCATCACTTGTCGTCCGTCTTCGGTGGTCGTCTGTTAACTTTTAGAAAAATCTTCTCCTCTGAAACCACTAGGCCAAATTTATCCAAACTAAGCCACAATCATCATTGGGGTATTTAGTTTTAAAAATGTGTCCGGTGAACAGGCCAACCAACCAAGATGGCAGCCATGGCTAAAAATAGAACATAGGGGTAAAATTAGATTTTGGTTTATATCTCTAAAACCAAAGCATTTAGAGCAAATCTGATAAGGTGTAAAATTGTTCATCATGTAAAGATCTATCCGTTCTGAAATTTTCAGATAAATCGGACAACTGGTTGTTGGGTCGCTGTCTCTGAATTGGTTATTTAAATGAAATTTTGCAGTCTTTGTTTATTATTTTGAATTTTATTATAGATAGAGATCAACTGTAAACAGCTATATTGTTCAGCAAAGTAAGATTTACAAATAAGTCAAACATGACCAAAATGGTCAATTGACCTCTAAAGGAGTTATTGTCCTTTATAGTAAATTTTTACCAATTTTTTGTAAATTTTTGTAATCTTACAAAAATCTTCTCCTCTGAATTAGACTGAAACTACTGAGAAAAATTAAGCCATACTTGGTCAAACTCATTATAAGGGTATCTAGTTTTAAACATGTGTCTGATGAACCCACTAGCCAACCAACATGACCTATATCTCTGAGACTAAAGCATTAAGAGAAAAATTGAAAAATTAAAATGTTCATCAGGCTAAGTCATATTTGTCCTAAATTTTTTAGACAAATCAGACAAACTGTTGTTAGGCTGCTGCCCCTGAATTAGTCATTTTAAGGAAATTTATTGTTTTTGGTTATTATTTTGAAGTTTATTATAGATAAAGATAAACTGTAAACAGCAATAATGTTCAGCAAAGTAAGATCTACGAATAAGTCGACATGATCAAAATGGTCAATTGACCTCATAAGGAGTCCTTTAAATTCAAATTTTACAATTTTTCGTAAATTTTTGTAATCTTTTACAAAAGTCTTCTCCTGAAACAACTGAGACAAATTTAAATAAACTTCTTCACAAATAAGCATAAGGGTATTATGTTTTTTAAGATGTGCCTGATGACCCTGCCTGCCAACCAACATGGCCGACATGGCTAAAAGTAGAACATAGGGGGAAAATGCAGTTTTTGACTTTTTTCACTGAAACTAGAGCAAAAGTATAATGGTTGCATTATTTCATGCATCAATTGTAAATAAAAATATCATGTGAGCGACACAGGCTCCTTGGAGTCGCTAGTTATTTTTACTGCTGACTCTTCTGTGTAGCATATTGTGTTTCTGTCTTAATGACTATATTCTATTGATGGTTTAAAGTTTTGCTTAAGTTTCAGATAGTTTGATGTAAAGAAGATGATATGTAACAATGTAATTTGGTTATAAGAATATTGATTAAAAGAATAGAATCCATTATCAAACAACACCTATACCTCAAAAACTCCATTTTAATGAGATATCATCATAATTGGAAGCATTCTAGTAAAACAATATCCTTCAGTTCTATAGTGTTCATTGTGCTATCATGTTTTGCCATAATGTTTCTGCACACATATCACCCCACATATGATCAGATCACAGTGAAATTGACAGTGTTTACACAGTTTCTGCTACATGGTCTATCAAAGTTGGAACCAAGGGGAAAACTAGTAAACAAATCCTTTTTAAGTATTTGTAGATATGCAAATCAAATATGAATTATTTACATGTAATTGATAAAAATTACCTATGATACTACAGTAATAACTAAGATTACCTATAATATAACAGTGTATCAGTAGTACCTACAGTAACAGCTTTGAAGTTTAGAGATGCTTTGACTATGGCTGTTGGGACCAGTACTGGACATGTAAGTATAATTCTTAATGTCAAAATTACACACGAAACTTGATATTAATTAATGTGTTTATGTAACTGAGAAAACAAATGGTATTAAAAACTGGAACATCATGATCCTTTAGTAAGCTTGCCAACAAGATTTTTTTAAGCTTATAGTTTTTATACGACCGCAAAAATTGAAAATTTTTTGGTCGTATATTGGTATCACGTTGGCGTAAGCGTTGTCATCATCGTCCGAATACTTTTGGTTTTCGCACTATAACTTTAGTTTAAGTAAATAGAAATCTATGAAATTTAAACACAAGGTTTATGACCACAAAAGGAAGGTTGGGATTGATTTTGGAAGTTTTGGTCCCAACAGTTTAGGAATTAGGGGCCAAAAAGGGCCCAAATAAGCATTTTCTTGGTTTTCGCACTATAACTTTAGTTTAAGTAAATAGAAATCTATGAAAGTTTGACACAAGGTTTATGACCACAAAAGGAAGGTTGGGATTGATTTTGGGAGTTTTGGTTCCAACTGTTTAGGAATTAGGGGCCAAAGAAGGGCCCAAATAAGCATTATTCCTGGTTTTCGCACAATAACTTTAGTATAAGTAAATAGAAATCAATGAAATTTAAACACAAGGTTTATGAACACAAAAGGAAGGTTGGGATTGATTTTGGGAGTTGAGATCCCAACAGTTTAGGAATTAGGGGCCCAAATAAGCATTTTAGTATAAGTAAATAGAAATCTACGAAATTTAAACACAAGGTTTATGACCATAAAAGGAAGGTTGGGAATGATTTTAGGAGTTTTGGTCCCAACAGTTTAGGAATAAGGGGCCCAAAGGGTCCAAAATTAAACTTTGTTTGATTTCATCAAAAATTGAATCCTTGGGGTTCTTTGATATGCCGAATCTAACTGTGTATGTAGATTCTTAATTTTTGGTCCCGTTTTCAAATTGTCTACATTAAGGTCCAAAGGGTCCATTATTAAACTTAGTTTAGTTTTAACAAAAATTGAATCCTTGGGGTTCTTTGATATGCTGAATCTAAAAATGAACTTAGATTTTTTGTTATTGGCCCTGTTTTCAAGTTGGTCCAAATGGGGGTCCAAAATTAAACTTTGTTTGATTTCATCAAAAATTGGATAATTGGGGTTCTTAACCGTTCTTTGATATGCCAAATCTAACTGTGTATGTAGATTCTTAATTTTTGGTCCCGTTTTCAAATTGGTCTACATTAAAGTCCAAAGGGTCCAAAATTAAACTAAGTTTGATTTTAACAAAAATTGAATTCTTGGACTTCTTTGATATGCTGAATCTAAACATGTACTTAGATTTTTGATTATGGGCCCAGTTTTCAAGTTGGTCCAAATCAGGATCCAAAATTATTATATTAAGCATTGTGCAATAGCAAGAAATTTTCAATTGCACAGTATTCAGCAATAGCAAGAAATCTTCAATTGCACAGTATTGTGCAATAGCAAGAAATTTTCAATTGCAAAGTATTGTGCAATAGCAAGTATTTTCAATTGCACAGTATTATGCAATAGCAAGAAATATCTAATTGCACAATATTGTGCAATAGCAAGAAATATTCACTACCAACTGATAAATTAAAACAATCTTTACCATTCAGTGATAACAAGCACCTTTTGTTACATTTTAATATTTTATGATGTATTTAAATGAGTAGTTATTGTTGCAAACTCCATTAGTAATTTGAATTGAGATCAGTTTTGGAATAAGGTAAAGGGGGATGTGAAAGAAAAAACTGGGGGAGGGGGGGAAAATTTTTCTCATTTCAGATTTCATAAATAAAAAGAAAATTTCTTCAAACATTTTTTTGAGAGGATTAATATTCAATAGCATAGTGAATTGCTCCAACCCAAAAAAAAAATTTTAAGTTTATTAGACCACATTCATTCTGTGTCAGAAACCTATGCTGTGTCAACTATTTAATCACAATCCAAATTTAGAGCTGAATCCAGCTTGAATGTTGTGTCCATACTTGCCCCAACCGTTCAGGGTTCAACCTCTGCGGTCGTATAAAGCTATGCCCTGCAGAGCATCTGGTTTAGATGTTAGTTTTCAGAAATTTTGTAGTCTGCACCTGCAATTATATATCTCACCATCTTGTGTCATCTTATTGAATTGAAGTTGCTTATGACCTATCTATTCCTAGTTCTTTTTATATCTTTATATTTTCTAGGTGTTATTGTATGACTTGAGGTCTGATAAGCCTTTCCTAATAAAGGATCACCAGTATGAGCTACCAATCAAATCCATAGAATTCCATGATTCTCTAGACCTGGTTATGTCCATGGATTCTAAAATACTCAAACTTTGGAACAGAAATAATGTATGTTGACTGGTCAAGTATTTCCTATATATGACCATGTTGTATAAAATGAATACTTCAATAGTTGTTCTTTACTAAAAATAGAAATATTATCGCTCTAACTATTGTATTTTATTTATTATCTGAAATACTTAAATAAGTTATATTTAGTATGAAGTCAGTAATAAGGAAAAAAATGGAAGGATTATGGCTACTGTAAATCAAACATATCTATATCTGACACTTCCTTATAAGAGGAAAGTAATTCTTTATTTCTATGTTTACTTTACTTTCAGGGTAAGGCTTACACAGCTATTGAACCTGGTACAGATCTGAATGACTTGTGTGTAGTTCCAGGATCAGGACTGTTGTTCATGGCAACCGAGGCACCAAAAGTTTTAACTTATTATATACCTGTAAGTAACCTCTCAATGGGGGATAGATATGAGAGGGAACTGACCCCTAGATGTTTGTTAAGGTTATGTTGTAGTATGGTTGGCAAACATTTCCATCACATATATCTTGTTTTATTCATTTATAAAATGTCTTAAAATAGGAATAGAGTTGACTTTCACAACAGAAGAATTGCTTGTATTTTAATTTTAAGATCATATAATTAACAAATGTAAAATTTTACAGTCCATAGGAACAGCTCCAAAATGGTGTTCATTTCTGGACAACTTGACAGAAGAATTAGAGGAGAGTTCAGAAACACAGGGTGAGTAATCTTTCAGATTGATAATGTTTTGTTTGGAAAAGAAGGATGCTCTATTGTATACTACAGTATTTGAACTCATTAGACCACTCACCAATGTTGTTTTTTTGTATTTTTCAACAATTTAAAATAAGTCTTTCAACTCTTTTCTCAAAAATTCTTACGATTAGAATTTATCATAAGTTATACAGAAATGTGTATGTCTTCCAAGTATTTTTACTCTTAAGATTATTTGTTAAAAGAGCTGCTAGTGTTTCTTATATTTGAATTATTTAATTGTTTATACTCATGGCCAGGTATTTTCACAACCTAATAGTATAGTGCATATGATTTAACATGAAAATTATATATAAAGTCTAAGATTGTAAATTTTAAGAAATATTGGAGGTGAATAAGATCGGAATGTTTGAAGTTATGATTTAAAAAGCAAATTAATATCATTTGCAACAATTTTGCTTCAAATGTCAAATATAATTTTTTCGTTTTATTTTTAAATACACATTTGTTTTATAAGTTGTTTAGACTATTTAGGTCATAGCTGAATTTGCTTTTAATGTCAGGGTTGTCAATTTTATATCCAGCATTGTATAATACTTATTATTTGAAATTACTTTTAGGCTGTTTCATAACTTAGTCAAAGTTCTGGATGAAATGTTCATATGAAATTAATTGTTAAACACTCCCAATGATAGTAGAGCGAGGAGGCATTATCTTTTTTTAATCTTTCCGCTAGGCTATCTGTTAGTGCTTCTTGTATCAGATTAAAGTTTTAGGTTTAGAAAGTTCACCTTGAAATTGTGATCACATCAACATGGAAATTAGTACACTTATTCATTATGATGTGAACTATATGTATGCCAAATTAGGGATGGTTCAATTTATGTGATAGTTTGAGCATGGAAAGGCCATAATTTATATTTTAAAATTTGTAATGAGAATGAAAACTGTAAATTAAAAAATAAATGTGAGCATTTATTTTTGCAATTTTTAAAGAATGTATAAAAATGTAAGACTATTTATTGCTCTTGCAGGAATATCTGCATGCAGAATAATGTGTCAGATATCAGAATGCAAGTTCTAATTATTGTGATGCTCACACAGTTATGTTATTCGCATTAATAAAAACCTCACATTAATTTTGGTAATGAATATGTGTATATCTATATATTTATGTATATTGTAGTGTATGATGATTATAAGTTCTTAACGAGAAGAGAGTTAGAAGACTTAGGGTTATCACATCTTATTGGGTCAAACTTGTTGAGGGCCTATATGCATGGCTTCTTCATTGACATGAGATTATACCATAAAGCTAAGTCCATAGCGGAACCATTTGCTTATGAAAAATATAGAAAGAATAAAATAAGAGAGAAGATTGAGGAAGAGAGAGAGAACAGAGTCAGATTAAAGGTTCGTTTGATATCAAAGATTTTCATGATTTTTCATGTGTAAATTTGTTACAATTTGTATATCATTAAAGTCAAAATAAACGAGTGACCGGTGAAAAATAATGTTATTCCAATTCTTAAACCAATGCATACAAACATCATAAACTTAGTCTTCTGTGCACGATTTTATCATTTTTTTCGTATAATTTCATAAATTTTTCAATCGGTCAGTGATGTTGTGAAAATATGGCAGGTAATTGAAGTTCGTGTTTTGAAGCCGAAGTTTAACGATTGTCACCTATTTGTCAACAATCAAATCAAAAAGCATGGATATTGAGCACGTGTTTGACATGTACAATCAGATAATAGTTTATTTTAAGGACATCCATGCCTATTGCAATCACCGGATTTTTACGAGATGGGTCACACGGAGGTCACTTTGCATACAGAAAATATGTCGGGAAGCAATTAAAATAAAGTAAACTTCTTCTTAATATGTACAAATTAAAGAATTTTCTTCAGAAAAAAGTATATGTACATAATTTTTATAATGAAAACTATCCATTGAGTTATAAAAAACATATGCATTATTTTTTCTAATTTGAGGCTTCTTATGACTTTAACTGTTTCTGAATCCTATGCATTCTGGGACATTTTTTTTTCAAGTACTATTCATCCTTTGTGGAAGCAATGAGAATATATTTTTCATGAAAAATTATTTTTTGCACAGCTTTAATTATTAACACATGTCTGCTTGTTAAGCATTAATTCAGAGATTTTAAATCAGTATTTTTCAAAGTTTTGTGAGATCATAAAGAATTAATGCAAACGTACTACATACTATAATAATTGACAACATTTAATTCCTGTTTGAACTTGTATAATTTCTATATAATGGTTAGGCTTCTTGTTTACAAGTGCTGAATAAAATAAAATTTTAATTAATTAATCAAACAGTGAATATTATGACAGGCATGTATTGGATATCAGTAATTGTTAGAAGGATCTGAAAATATGGTATAGGAAATATTATGTACAGTCATTTGGTATAGGAAATACTATGTACAGTCATTTGGTATAGAAAATGTTGTGTACAGTCATTTGGTATAGGAAATATTATGTACAGTCATTTGGTATAGAAAATGTTATGTACAGTCATTTGGTATAGGAAATATTATGTACAGTCATTTGGTATAGGAAATATTATGTACAGTCATTTGGTATAGGAAATATCATGTACAGTATTTGATATAGGAAATACTAAAAATAGGCATTTGGTATAGGAAATATGATATACAGTCATTTTGTATAGGAAATATGATGTACAGTCATTTGGTATAGGAAATATGATATACAGTCATTTGATATAGGAAATATTATGTACAGTCATTTGTTCTATTTCTGTAGTAACTGAAAACAAAGACTGCTGACAATCTTATTTAAAATTAGATAAAGTTAATTAATGATTGTAAATAGAAGAAAGAAGTCTTATACTTTATCCTTGGTTTATAACACGCAATATTGACACTTGGTTTCAAATAAATTGATCCCTTTCCTTATATTTACTAAGACAAGAAATACAACTGAATTTTGTCAATAGAATATTGTTAAATTTAATTTAAATTGATTTGTGGTTACATGATATGAAATGCTGTGTTTTTCCTTCTTAGTTGATAAGACTTGTAAAGAACTATGTGAATTTAGATAACCTTAGAATACATCTTTTTCCTTGCATCTTTGCCTTTATAAACCTTTAAGTGATGCTCACTATTGATTCAAGAAATAACATACAACTTGGAATTATTCCCAAATCATTCAAATCTCTGTAAAATTAAAAACCTGATACATGTTGAATTTGCAAAATATATGAATTTTATGGGTTGATCCCCAAAAATAAATGGTCAAATTAACCCCTGTTTTATAGAACTTTAAAAATTGATACCATTGTAAATTATATACATCATCTACATAGAAAACAGAATGAATAAGTTTTTTAAGTTCCAAAATGATTGATTATGTAAACTTATATGTCTTAAAATGTTGTCTTTACAATACAATAAAATATTTCAAAGAGAAAGAATACCCAATAAAATATTGGAAAGGAAAAAACAGACATTCTATTTGACTTAAAGAATATGTTAAAAGCTGTGTTCTGAGTAAACTATAACGGTATGATTTACTGCATATTGATCATTTGAAATGCATAGGGTATCTAATAGTTCCTTGTGAGAAATTACACCGTTAACCTACAAATTATAGATGAATATTTCAGTAAACTAATATAAAGTCAATTAATCTTCAGTTGATTTATTTCAGGTTATTTCCATTCTCCTTAAATTGAAGAAATATTTTTCAATTAGCTGAAGGATCAGATAGCCTGATATTAGCATGTTTTGTATTAATATCAACCTTTATATCTTATATTCTTCTTATATTGTATTACAGAAGTTACCTAAGGTTAATCCTGATTTTGCCAGAAAGTTAATAGAAGCCAAAGAAGAGGCCACTGCTGGAAATAAAAAGAAAATGAAGGTTAATTTGATTATAGTTTTTACAATTTTGTTTTATAGACAAGACTAATGCAACACTATAGGGAGATATTCTTATACTGTGGATTAATTATTATTTGTTGGATACCATTTTTCATGGTTTTCAATGGTACAGGCGAACCACCAAATTCAATGTTCAACAAATAACAAATTTCTATAGACATGTATGCCGAAATTAAATATGCATGAACATGTAAGTTTTCCGTAAATTGGTACCCTCGAAAATAAATGGATCCACAGTCAATGATAAAAATTTCTAAAGTAAAGTATTTATGCAAATTTATTTAATGTCACTTGGAGTTTAACAATCCAGAGGAAAATCTAGTCAATTTTTTTGTGATTTTGATTGACTGTAAAATACAAGATAGTTAATTTGTTGACTTGCATAACACTGTACAGTCTTCACAATAAGTAGGTTTTTACCCCATAAATTCTGCTTAAAGTAATAAGAAATTTCAGAGGCTTGCACATTGTTGTGTAACAAAATTTAAGGTCAAAATGTCCTTGTTTTTTACTTGGTGTCTAATTCAATATTTCACTTTTAACAGATTAAAATGGATTTTCAAATTACGTAATTGAAGCTCAAGATATAGATTTGTCTTCTTGTGCTTTTGTTTTTTTCATTGGAAAAAAAGTGAAGTTAAAATATTAGGTTGACAACTTTGGCTTAATCCAAGGTAAATTATGTTTTTGGTATGTCCAATGAAATCTAAAGTATGATTATTTGTTGTGAAATAAGTTGAAACCTGACAACTGAGGTTAATGCCTATGGTATAAAATCTGTCTTGTTATGACACTATTAATACATGGCTGTTTATTCAAATCCCTTGGGGAAAAGATTGATGGCTGGAGGATGTTGAAAGATATATAGAAATTATTTGGTTATGAAACCAAATTTCTGAATAAATCATAATGTTTTGTAGGAAAAGGACATATAATTGCTTCGGTTATATCACATCCTAGATATTTTTTATAACTCTTTTTGTAGACCATATAAATAATTAGTTCCTGAGATTCCATGATGTTTTATACTTATATCATACTGACAGATTTTGATAGCTGAAGCCTAATAATGCCAATAAAGCAATGTTATATATATAGATTCTGAGCTATACTATTTTTGAATCAAGTTATTCCTGGGAAAATAACATAAAAATAGTTTTGGAAAATTATTAATACAAAGAAACATGGTTTTTGTCTATCACAGTATATATTTATAGGTTCATAACAAATAAGATATCACTGTTTTATTGACAATTTGTACATTTTTCATTTTATCCTACTGTCTAATATTTTTAAGATTAGTACTTGATACATATAAATATTAGGCAATAATGTCGTGTATCAGTACTGCAATGGCATGTGCTCAATTTCATCTGCTTCTGTTAATCAATGAAATTGCATGTGACTTCATTCAAACAACAAAACAACTATCCCAAAATTTTGTATGCATAAAAGTAGTTTTACTAACTTTCATTTTTAATTCTCAACCAAAAAAAACTCATAAAGTTAAGACTATTTGCTGATTAAAAGAAGATAGGCATATTATTTTATAATACTGATTTCATCAGCTAGGATATCAGCTCACTGCATTTTGGCAAAGTACAAAAAAGTGTTATTATTAGTTTATATCCTCATACCATCGTACATTATCAATTTATATGTTTTTTAGCGTATATTTTATAGTTAGTTCACAAATCACCTGAAAACAGCATAGATAAATATCTGTAACATGACATCATGTCCAGCTGGAATAATACAGATAACGCCTAGAGTCACTCATTGAATGTTACTTTATAGGGATGATAACATTGACAGAGACAGTTTAATAAGAAAATAATTAGAAATAAGATGTGGTATGAGTGCCAATAAGACAGCTCTCCATCCAAGTCACAATGTGTAAACAGTCAATATTTACAGGTCAAAGTCTACCTTCAACATTGAGCTTACTCACTGAATTGGATGTCCAAATAAGCCAGTTCGTATCAAGTTAAAATTACAATAGAATCAAATAATATTTTGATATTTTAGTAACCTGCAACACATGTGTTGGTTATTAAGGGTTATTGTATATTTTGGCAGTTCAGGATTTGCAGTCTATTGTTCAAGGTAACCCTTTCCCCTGAAATCCACTGAAATTAGTATTCCTTGAAAGATAATTATATTTCTGCATAAAAAAATTAGATTTACAGAAAGACACAATCCTAGAAAATGACAGGTTTGGATATTGGTATATATAATAAACATAAATATAGAATAATGAAATTTGGTTTTTGATACTGACTTTTATATAATTATAAGCAAGAATATAAAGTAAGACCACTAGGGTTAGCTGATTTTCGAGCTGATGAAGACAGTATCAAAAAAATGAAATGCCATTATTCTGTTTATAAGTAGTTTGTCATAACTGTATTTTTGTTGTTGAGAATATGAAGTAAAATGAATTAGTAAGCAAAAAAAACAAACTTTTATACATACTAAACGTTAGGATAGTTGTACGGCTGTGTCAATGAAGACATGCATTTGATTGATAATATCAAGGATGGACTTGATCACCCGACGGTGCTGCACTGATAAATGATGTCATTGCCTAATATTTTTGAGTGTCAAGTCCTGTCCATGATTTTGAAAATAACAGGCAGTAAGATCAAAAGGAAATTGCCAATAAAAATCTTTATTGGTATTCCCACTGTCTGTTTCACTTTACTCAGCTCTTCAAAAATTTCATATCACAGCTTTGTGAAGGCAAATAAGTTGAACTGGGCTAAATAAACTAATGTTGACCTGAAATTATCACGTCTTTTTAAAAACCGGAATTAAAAAACACACATGCTATTATCATGGAAATACAGAAATTCTGTCTAATATATTGATTATCAGTTTGTCTGCAAATGGATATTATCAGATTATTACATGGCATTTTTCATATAGGATGTATTATGAGCCCAGGGTTCAATACCAGCTCAAGAGCTGGAGACTTGACATAATATGAAGCCTTTTTGAACTAAATTAAAGCTGCATTTACTCAACAAAAAACTTCTTATTGTGACTTGCAGCTGATATTTTGTAATATCAATATGCAGAAAACCTGATAATCTGTACATATGTAATGTAAACATGCACAAGGTAATAGTTCTATGTTGTTTTGATGATAAGCTTTCAGACATTCTAATTGAGGGAATACAATTCAGGTGTCATTCTCAGCCTATCCTATAAACTTGAAATCCATGACAATAAAACATGTGTACAATGTGATTTGTGGAATAAAATGAAATTTAAATTGCTTTTATTTCCTAAAGTTTTGAATAAATGGATGAGAATAATGTATTTTTTACTTTTTTTATAAATGTTGTTGTAATATAATTTTCTGAAAAGACAATTTATTGCATTGAAAAAATAAAATGCCAACAGATATATCATTTATTAGAGATCTGTTTGAATTCCAATAAATATCTAGTTAGATAAAAGCTTTTAGTTATTTGATGTGATGAAGATCAAACCATGCAAATTGTGAGAAATCTGATCCCTAACATATACATTCAAATATTTGAGCAGATATTAGTTTTAGGTTTAGTCTGCATATATGATTATTGAATTGATTTAAGGTTACAGTAAAGAAAAAAGAAGAAAAAATATTTTTATGGCCCGCCACTAAGTGGTCGGGGACATTATTAGTTATCTTGGTGTAATCAGGGGTGTACAGAATTTTACACCGTTGTTGAAAATTCATACACCCTGAGGCACAGCCGTAATTCCGTCATTCCGTCATCCCGCAACAAACCATTATACAGAGTTTTATTCATTGCCACTTCAGATATTGGGCTGATCTATGGAAGTTTCATTCAGCTCGGTTAATTTTTGCTGTAATTTTAGGCTTTGGACCTTGATAAATTTTTGAAAATCACAGTTATACAGACCTATTTTTGGTTATTATCTTGAATATTATTATAGATAGAGATAAACTGTGAACAGCAATAATGTTAAGTAAGATCTACAAATAAGTCAACATGACCAAAATGGTCAGTTGACCCCTTAAAGAGTTATTGCCCATTATAGTCATTTTTTACCAATTTTTCGTAAATTTTTGTAATCTTTTACAAAAATCTTCTCCTCTGAAACTACTGGGTCAAATTTAACCAAACTTACCTATAATCATCATTGGTGTATCTAGTTAAAAAAAAGTGTCCGGTGAACCGGCCAGCCAACCAAGAGGGCCACCATAGTTAAAAATAGAACATAGGGCTTAAATGTAGATTTTGTTTTATATCTCTGAAATTAAAGCTTTTAGAGCAATTCTGACAAGAGATAAAATTGTTTATCAAGTCAAGATCTGTCTGCCCTGGAATTTTCAGATGAGTTGGACAACAGGTTGTTGAGTTGCTGCCCCCCTAATTGGTATTTTTTAAAGAAATTTTACTGTTTTTGGTTATTATCTTGAATAATATTATAACTTTGAATTTTTCGAAAAACTAAGGATTTTCTTACCCCAGGAGTAGATTACCTTAGCCGTATTTGGCACAACTTTTTGGAATTTTGGGTCCTCAATGCTCTTTAACTTTGTATTTGTTTGGCTTTTTAATTATTTTGATCTGAGCGTCACTGATGAGTCTTATGTAGACGAAACGCGCGTCTGGCGTATAAAATTACAATCCTGGTACTTTTGATAACTATATAGATAGAGATAAACTGTAAACTGCAATAATGTTAAGCAAAATAAGATCTACAAATAAGTCAACATGATCAAAATTGTCAGTTGACGTCTAAGGAGTTATTGCCCTTTATAGTCAATATTTAACAATTTTCATTAATTTGGTAAATTTTTGTAAATTTTTACAAATTATTTTCCTCTGTAACTATGGGGCCAAGTCTATATAGATAGAAAAAAATGTGGAAAATTGTAAGTAGCAAGAATTTTCAGTAAATTAAGATCTACAAACACATCACCATCACCAAAACACAATTTTGTCATGGACCCATCTGTGTCCTATGTGTAATATGCACATAGACCAAGATGAGCGACAAAGGCTCTTTAGAGCCTCTAGTTTATATGGTCTGAGTACACAGTTATCGTCCCTTGATTTTCGTTGTCCACGAATGAAGTACCTAGTGTGGACAGTGTGTTACTTGCCAATTTTGTTTATACCCCTGTCAAATGTATTTCTCCATGTTTTATGCCTCATATAGTAAGTCAAGGGATGAAATGACACTAAAAAAATTTGAGAAATGAATTTAAGAGTAAAGAAGTGATTTGGTCCAGTTGAAAAAGGTTAAAAATTTGCACTTCGGAAGCTGTCAAAAGATTTCAAGACCCCTTTAACATAAAATTGTCCATATTTTGAGTTAGAGCTGATGAAGTTTTCTATAATTTTCAATTTTGATACAATTTGTCCCAAAAGTAGTACATAACACTGTAAAAATATTATTGAGAAAGCGCAGATGGGATTTTTTTTTTATTTCCATTTATTGTCTAAAAGAAATGCACTACGAAATAACTGTGTACTCAGACCTAAGATATGTTAGACTACCATCATGTTTGTGTCCACATGTGTTATTGAAATTGCAGATTTTTCAACTTTTGGAGACAGGGCCATTTGTGTCGCTTTGACACATCTAGTTTATATAAATTTTCGCTAAACTAACTTCATTTGTGATCTGGAGTTTATTAGCTCATGTCATAAGAGACTATTTGCCAACAAACAATAGTTTAAAAGGTTTCATTGTGTTCTCTATACAGTAAGCTGTTCTACTTATATCCCAAACTTATATGCCTAATAATTAAACCTTACCCTTTTAAGGGTAAGAACTTCAACATGTTCAATTTCTGGTATAATATTTCACAGCTTTTTGTATAAGAGAATTCATTACAGAAAAAAAATCTTGAATTCTCTTTGAAAACATTTATACGGAAGTATAACGCAAGAACTTTCATTGAATCAATTAACCACCATAGTTAAAGGTGTTTTACTCACTTAAGAAATATTGAATTTCTTTGGAAGGAGGATTTGTTTTCTACATTTTATGCCTAAGTGGTATTCCATATGTTAATTTGTTTTATAAGGTTTCTGAACATGGAAATGTTATAAGATTTCTTTCAGTACAAAAAGATCATTTCAAAGTCATAGTCATTTTTGAATATAAAGTTTCTGTTCCTATTTTGTCAGATATAGATAAAAATTCTTTCAGCTTAGTGCACTAAGGGAATAATTGTAAAACTATCTAGGATGACAAATACATGTAATTGTAAAATTGTCTAGGATTCCCTTTTTTTTTTATTATTGATATTTACAAGAAAAATCTAGCTTTTTAATATATCTTTAAATGATGAAAATTGATTCAAAACTTCAGTTTTTTATACAGAAGTTGACAGTTCTGTGTCTTTATACCTCTTCTTAAAAGTTTGGGGTATAGTAGTTTGGCTCTGTCTTTTACATCAAATTTTATGCTGCATCTAAAAGTCAGAGCTTTGTGATATATAAGCTTCAGCTGGTTATGCCATACATTTTCAAACATTTTAAATCATCAATGTTTAACTTCCTATTTGCTGAAAACTTGTAAAAAAATTTGCCACTATTTACTCAGCAACTACAAGTAATAG
Organism: Mytilus galloprovincialis; assembly: GCF_965363235.1. Classification (NCBI taxonomy): domain Eukaryota; kingdom Metazoa; phylum Mollusca; class Bivalvia; order Mytilida; family Mytilidae; genus Mytilus; species Mytilus galloprovincialis. The sequence continues at coordinate 126,242,980 of NC_134838.1, read as the reverse complement.
CTACTTTACCATAGGATGTGACATGCTAAATTTGTTCTATGTTTTTCTTCCTGTTTGCCAATGACATTGTGCAGGATATATATAATGAGCAATAGCTCATGGTACATCTTAGGTTGTCATATATTTTTATGCCCCCGTCATAGGCAAAGGGTGGCATTAAGTGTTTAACTTGCACATCCCAACTGTTTATCACCTATGTCCCCAAAATTAGTTTTCATTCTCTGACTTGAATTTGCTTCATCTAAATGTTTTAAAACTTACACACAATGCTTATTACCACAACACAGATCAAATTTAATATTAAATGGCTTCACTTTTACCTTTCTTGAGTTAATAGAAAAAAGAAGATGTGGTATGATAGCCAATGAGAGTATTGTCCACTAGAGACCAAAATTAAGCCCTTTATAAATGGAAAATAGCTAAATCTGTTGTTTCTGTTCTCTTAATTGAGCCTCAAAAAAATGTTATGAAACTTGTACACAATGCTTATAACCACAAAACACATATCGGGTTTGAAGTTGTATGGTGTCACTTTTACTTTTTTGAGTAAAGCTCTTGATTAAAGAAAAAAAAGAATGCTAATCTGTTGTTTCTGTTCTTTTAATTTAGCCAATATCATTCTTGTTAAAAAAAACACTTTATTTAATTTGTTACATAAGTTCTGGATTTCTCTGTGTTATAAGAATTGAAAGAGTGGCATGATATTACAATGTTTTACATTTTACATTTAACAGAAAACTCCAGACATCATGGAAGATAGTCGTTTCTCAGCCATGTTTCAGGATACTGATTTCCATATAGATACTACAAGTGAGGAATTCAGATTGTTAAATCCTGTTGTGTCAAAACTTGACAAATCTAAGAAAAAGAAGGCTGTTATAGAACAACAGTTTGATGAAATAGAGGTAAGATAATTGTGATAGCCTATTGTAAATCGATTTTTATGTCCTATTTATGGGCATTATGTTTTCTGGTCTGTACATTTGTCTGTTTGTCCATTCCTTCGTTTGTCCATGTGTTTGTCCATTTGTTCAACTGTCCTGCTTCAGGTATAAGTTTTTGGTCGAGGTAGTTTTTGATGTTGCTGAGGTCTAATGAACTTGAAACTTATTACACGTGTTCCTTATAATAATTTTACTGCCAACTTAGAGTTTTTACCCTATTTTCACTATCCACTGAACATATAAAATGATAGTGCGGATGAGGCATTCCTAATACTAGGGACACATTCGTTTTTTTTCAATTTTATTCAAATACTTTTATATTTTGAATAGAGTTTGTGCTCTTTTTATGCCCCTTCATGGGCATTATGTTTTTTGGTCTGTCAGTTTGCATGTCCGTCCGTTCATCTATCCCGCTTCCGGTTAAAGTTTTTGGTCGATGTAGTTTTTGATGAAGTTGAAGTCCAATCAACTTAAAACGTAGTACACATGTTCTCTATGATATGATCTTTCTAATTTTAATGCCAAATTAGAGATTTCCCCCCATTTTCAGGGTCCACTTAACGTAGAAAATGATAGTGCAGATGGAGCATCTGTGTACTGGGGACACATTCTTGTTTTACTCAGTTCTACAATAGTGGTTTTCAGTTTCTTTTCATTAAATTTTAAAGAATTGAATAAGGTTTCCATGAGTGCTACAAAATAAATGTTGAAGTTATAACTAAATGAAACGATTTGATATATTAAAGAAAACTTGATAGAAGTATAAGATATGTCTAAATTAAAGAATTTGATAGAGTAAAGAAAAAGTTGATAGTAGTATTAAGTTAAATCTAAATTTAAGGATTTGATGGAGTAAAGAAAAACTTGATAGAAATATAAGTTATATTTTGACAGAAAGAAGAAGACCATGACAGTTATGACGATAGTAGTTCTGATGATGAACATACATGGACACAGGAAGTTAAAAAACAACATAAATTGTTACGGCAAGAAGACAGAGATAGGGAAAGAGAGAAGAGATTAAAATTTTATGAAATCAAAGAAGGACAAGCATTTAAATCTTTTGAGGAAAAAAACAGGAAAAAGGAATTGAAGTAAGTATTACTGATCATTTATATGTATCCAAATCTGAGAAAGTTTGGAATGAGTAAGGCTCCAATACAACTAACTTCTATTAAACCATGAGTAGTTTGTAAATGCTTTTTAAGCTAACACATATACAATCTTTTTAATTAGGCAAATCAAAGTACTGTCATACTGGTCCTAATAAACCATAATATTATGGTCATTTTGATTTTGTAGACAAACTTTAGCAGAAAGATTGGAAAAAGCAGAAGATACAACAGTTGTCAGTACAACAGGAACATTTGGTAATAAAGAAATGACCTTCAAGTTCAAAAAGGTAGGTAATAAAGAAATGACCTTCAAGTTTAAAAAGGTAGGTAATAAAGAAATTACCTTCAAGTATAAAAAATTAGGTTATAAAGAAATGACCTTCAAGTTTAAAAAGGTAAGGTGTTGGCATTCATCATTTACAGTGATATTGGAGATAGTGGAGATATGTAATTTCTTATAGAATGTACATCTTTCAGTTTGTTAAGTATAAACATGTTTACTGTGATGTCTTGGAACTCATTGATCCATATATGAGGAGGGGCAATAGGGGGTCCGTTAACATGTTAACAACACGTCGATTTTGGCAAAAACAGTTACCAAAAAATGCAAATATGCTGATAACAGTTAACAAAGTGGGTTGAAAACAGATAACAGTTTAAATTGATCTCAGATAACAGTTAACAACACCTTGAAAAAGGCCAAAAAACAGGTTAACTTAAAAAAGTATTGCCCCCCCCCTCATATATCTTGTTTTATCTTGTAATACAATGATTGAGGTATTTTCAAAATTTCAGACTGATTTAACAAACTTTAATAAAATTGTTCGTTTTATAGATTTTGAAATTATTAAAAAACTAAGGTTTCAACTGCTTCAGGCACAGTTGACTTTAGATGAATTTGGCTATTTATTTTAGGTATTTTTGACATATAGCTCTTCAACAATTGTCGGTACTTATCTATCTTCGGATTTCAAATGTTTGGCTTTGAGTGTTCCTGATGAAGGTAAATCCAGAAAAGCGCTTCAGACGCAATAAATTATTATACATGTTGTTTTCCATTTTTGGAAAGATAAGAACTTGTTCTAAATCTTTACTTAGGCACCGGTCTCCCTAACAGAACGACAGGTTAGCTACTGTTACTAAATGTATTCACACTGAAATATAGTTCCCTATGGTTCTCATGTATGTGCACATAATACACATACAAACTGAAAGAAATTGTTATATTATTGAAGCAGTTCATTTAAGAATGTATGTCATTAAGGTGTTGATGCACAGGCTTTTTTTAAAAACATTTTGATTAGTTAATGGGGTATTGATACAGTACTAGTATGATTGACAACTGTCATTATCACTAAACAATCAGAGACACGGTAGACCTTTAATTACAATGCCCCACCTCCTTAACTGTCAATCAAATTGACCACATTACATATCAACCTCAGTCTTGTATACTGCAGTGTCTGTATAATTATGTAAGACTCAATATACAAATATTTGACCTCATGATTGAATACACAAATGTATATATTAGATGTTTGATATATATAGGGATGATAGATTTATTTATTGCCAATTACTTTTGATCTACATTACATAAAGTGATTCTGTAAAATTATATCTGAAAGATAAGTGATTAATGGAATAACAAGATCTTTAAAAAAAAAATGAAATATGAATATATAAAAGGTATTCAAGTAAGGCCTATAATTTACTTGATACATTTCCAATAATCATCTGTAATTATCAACAATTTAGATTAGTTCACTTTTTTTATTATAAGGAATTAGCTTGAAACAGTTATAAATTTTAAAACTTTTGGTTATAACAAACCATTGTTTATTAGTTTATTCCCCATCAATCATTATGTCTTTTTAGTCATTTGAATTTTTATTAGAAGTGAATATATTTTTGCAATCATGAAAGAATCCACATTTCAATAAAATAAGTTTTTTTAATTTGTTTACATTGAAAAGGTACATTTTCAATGCCCTTTGTTAAAAAATACTTAAAAATTGATCAAAAGGCACTCTGCAACTTTTAATCTTCAATGTCATATAACCTCTGTTTCAACTTACAAAATGCCCCAAAATAACATTTTTAGATTATTTTTGTTGACACTTTAAGATTTTTAGCTGTTGGTCTAGTTTTTATGTCTTACAAGGATATATAGTTGGTAACATTTACTAGAAGAATTTTTGATTTGCAAGTTTTTTTTTGTTTTTTTTTTAAACATGTTCATTACAGGCAACATTATTTCGATAAGATATAAACTGCAGTTTAGATAAAATTGTGCAAATTAAGAGACTCATATTATTTATTGTGAACTCATTTTATCCTCATACTGGAAAAGGATGTTTCCTTCTAAAGACCTGCTGTTAATGCAATTTTCAGCAATAGTGCTTTATTAATGTTCATTTTCCCCCACCATACCTTAATATGAAATAATTCAAACTACTCTTCTAATCTTTCCATGAGTTGATTTCCATCACTTTGATTTGCTTAACGTGGTACAGCTTTGTTCATTCAATCTCTACAATTTTCAACCCAGAAACTTCAAAGACAAAATTGAACATATGCTGTTCACCTAAAATGAAAGGAACTCTTAAAAAAAATTGATTTGGGAACATAGTAATGTTTCAGCCAAAATTTACAAAAGACAATACCTTTTTTATATTAGGAACTTCTCCATGTATTCAACCCAGATCCTTGAAACATGACGGATAAATTTCACACATATAAATGTCTTTGCTTCTATCCATCCATCTGTTCATTTATCTGTCAATTAGTCCCCATTTTAGTTTTATCTGTCAATTAGTCTGTCCAAATTCAGGTTAAGGTTTCTGTAAGGTGGTTTACCATAAAGGTAAAGTATGTATAGTAACATTAAACCGAAACATAGTTCACATGGTGTGAACTTTAACATAAAGGCAACAATAGTATGCCGCTGTTGAAAAGTCATAAACGATTGAGAGAAAAAAAAGTCATTTGCCAATTTGTTTTTCACCACCATTGCACTGTTCACTGAACGTTCTCAGTTTGAAGTTGTTTGAGGTATAATTAGCTTGATTGTTTTGGAATTCAAAGGAAAATTTAATTTTACAATATAATCCATGAGAATTGGTCAATTATATAAAACAATCATCATTTAAATATACCTGCCAAGAAACCTATTTTCTTGGCTTTCCAGATCCCAAATAGTGACAGTATATTTATATATATATATATATGCAGAAACATTTCTAAAGTTACCTCTTTTATTCAAAACTTTGAAATGAGAGCAATTAATCTGTCTTTTGGTACGAATATACAACTATTTTTAAGTATTTAGCAATACTTTTTGATATACTTTTAAATAGTCTGTAAAATGTCTTGGACAACTTTTTCTATATTATTTCCTGTACGTCCAGACATTGTTATGGTAGAATGATTTTTTTCTCAGTTAATTGCTGTAATCTTGTAGTTAGAAAGGATGTGATTATCACTCCTTTATCAAAATACTTTTCAACCGGAACTATTTGAAGTTAAAACTGATATAAATGCTTAAATAGGTATACAAAGCAGTCTGAAGGAAATGTTTAATTCTTCACAGTATAGTCAATATAATATTCTGATACTCTAATTACTCCATATAAATGGAAAGGCAACTCTACTTAGTACTTTCTACAAACTCTATATCAATTTATTTTTTATTACTCTTAAAAATATAATTTGATTTTTTCAGTTACTTAACTAATCTAAGAGATGGGCATATTATACACCCTGGGCACAGCTCTTTATTTAAAACTCCAAATCATTGATGACACCTAAAATCTGAAATCTGCTATGTTCTCTCTAATCTTTTAATTTCAATAGTGACAAAAAAATACTGAATTCTCTTGGTTCTTTCATATTACATATGCTCAATATCCACAAAAAGTAAGTCAAAAATCGATCCTATTCTTTATAACTTTTGCATATGAAAGATCTTAAAATTCAGTATGGTTCTTTTTCTTTTATCAATGAAAACACAAGTCTACTGTATTTTCATATAATGGAGATACAATCTACTGGGTTCTAAAACAACACAAGATTAAGTAATAGTGATCAGTGAAATTGCGTTCTCTGTTCATCATATGATTCAATAAAATGCAAATTTTTATAAAGTCAAAGCAAGCAATTGATTGACGAAGGAAATCTACACCACTAAACAGTTGTTTATTAAAAGAAATGTTCCCCTTAATTCAATGTAGAACTGTTATTATTGAGTCATTCAGTCAGACAATATGAATGAATGTAATGTTCCTTCACCCCAAAAAATAAACTAGAATTTTGATACTTATAAAAGATTACTAATTTGAAAAAAAAAACAAATGAAGCATTATATCACACCTAATGAGTGCATTCTGTTTAAATAATTAAATGTTCTGTGCTAAACCCCTTAATCTTCTATTTGTGAAATAAGATTGATCATAAAAGTCAATCAATACTTAAAATGAAGCAAGAAAGGTAGTATTAATATTTCAATTCATTAGTTGGAAAAACTATATAATCAAAGTATTATCATTAAATGATATTGAAAAATGTAACAGTTCATGTGCAGGATACTATTAATCTTTTCTTCTTGACAACCTTTACACATTATTATTTTATTAAAATTAACAAAGCTGAGGAAACAGATACTGCTCCTTTCACATTGTGTACCATTTATTACATGTTTAAAAAAGTAAAGTGATTCAATTAGGTTACAAATCCTACAAGGAGAAAAAATATTTTACATCATTTACAGCCCGTAACAGAGTAGTGATCGAATTCGCGTTTCTTTACCGTCAGAATAAGTTACGTTATCGACAAACTTATTTCAGAAGTGACATACTTTAATTTTCTTCATCGACAAAATATTTCATGTCCAACGTGTAAGTTTTCATTGTTTAAGTCGAAGTTTTTTTTAACACAGTAACACATTTTTTATAATCAACCTCTGTCATTGGCATTTTCATTTTAACGGTAAAGGATCAAATACGGGATCTCCGAAATTTCTATCATTTGTTACGAGGAAATCATTATTCAATCGAACATATGTCTTTGTTCATGACACATATTATGAAATACAAAGGAGTTGAAATGGTCAAATACTTTCGACTGACTGACGGAAACAAAAATACATAATCTAGAATGTGTGTTCTGTCATAAACAATGGCTTCGTTGTGCGAATCGACGAGATCATGTTTCATGTAACTGATCTTAGCTGCAGAAACAGTTGGTGCGACCTCGATAAAATCTTTATCAATTTAATATAAGCGATAAATATTCATGACTACAATGATAATGAATTTATTGGAGTCACATCCACTGTTTCTACTGTAAACATGAACTCGTCGGTTAGTGCAATGAAGACACTTTTAAATATTGAGATTGTTGGTTTATTCTTTACACCTTCGAGGTATTAAAATTATTTCATCTTTACACCTTCTAGGTATTAAAATTATTTCAGTGTTTATTTAAAGTTAAATTTATTTTCAAATCTCTTCTGTTTAAAATTGTCGAAACTTCCGTTTAAGATTTCTGTGGTAAACTATCTATTCTATAATTAGGACCATTTTATAATAAATACCCTTTTGTACAAGAATACTTTCATTATAGAAGTATAGATCTGCTGGTTATAGATTTTTTTTTTATAACTTCATTATTGTGACGACGCGCTATGAAATTCAGATTAATTTATAAATGAAGTTGTATATAAATTTTTGGTCATAAACACAAATCTTTTAAACAGTTCGACGAGTGCGTCCAGTAGTCTGTGTACTGTAAGTTACTAAGCTTGGCCCGATTCATCTGTCATTTATGGAAACTAATTCACCACTTTCTGAGACATTCATTTTTATTTCACCATCAGACATGGAGCTACATTTGTAACTAAAAGAAAACTCTCAAATTAAAGAAATTTGACATGATATACTGAAACTTTCTTATAATCAATTAAACGACTGCTTTTCTTAGATATGTGATTTTTCATGGACAAATTTTTTCATTGTTAACGGACATTTTGAGATTTTTTATTGTAAAAAATGGTGTTTTTTAAAGAAATCAACATTCAAAATTTAGAACTTCATGAACATGTACAGGAAGCTGAATTATTGTAATCTATGTACTACTTAAAATTGTACTTCGATCTGTTGCGTCCTTAAAATGTTCTGACCTAAGATTTAATGTACGGAAATGTTTCGGTAAATTAAATTCAAATCCGAATTGACTGTTTATGACACACAAAAAGAGAAACCAGAATCTCTTGATGACCAAACGTATGTACACGTTGGGGCGATTTAGAGATTTTCAGAAGGAGTGAGATTCCATCCTTGTTGAAAGCCTTGTGGAGACCTCTAGAGTTTTTAATTCCCTCCGTTTTTCTCATGGATGGAGTGTGGTCTCTCTGTAAATTACCCCATATCTTTTCATTTTCCTATTTACCGAAGGTTCCATGTGAAAATTTCCATTGGATCATATCTGTTAAACTAAATGTACAAAACAGGCTCAAGAAAAGGCGAAATTTCTTTTTCAAACCCGAACTAGAAATCCATTTTTTTCTAATAAAGCACCTTACATTATCGTCAATGAGTTCAGGCATGTGAAAAATTATATAATCATACACAAGAAAGAAACCCTGAACAGGCTTTCAGCAATAATTTTACCTATTTAATATTAAGTAAATATTAACATGTACATGTATTTGATAAAGTACAGATATAACAAAGAAACTGCCCGGTATCCGACGTAAGAGTACACTTTTTACTGCACGCGTAGTCTGGTGCGTTCACTACGAGAACACTTGTACTCAACTACGCGTGAAGAATGAGTACAGAATCGTCCCATACAGGACATTTTCTATGTTATCCTAGTATATTATCCGACAGTTAAGAATAGAATCTGGTCAAATTTTGAAGTTGAAAATGTAGGAATTTTTTATTTTTGCCACGGACCATTTAATTTTCATGGAGGAAGGGGCCTGGTAGTTTTTAGAAAACAATATTCTGACCCTGATTTTAACTTAATACCAGTACAAATACCAGTCCTCCCTTTTGTGTATACATATGAGAAAACATTTCAAAATTATTGATTGAATTCAAATCCATCACACATACGGTACACATTGTAGTCCGAAACAATAAAGGACTTCATTTCTATCAAACACCTTTTTAATTGTTTACCAGTATATTTCTTTTAATTTTGGGTAAAATTATAAAGGAAATAATACCATCAAGACGTCCTTCCATAAATCTTTTTTTTCTGTTCTGACTTTGAAGAAATGACTACTTTTCGCCCAATCGAAATGGTGCATGGACATATTTTGTTTCATATTATAAGAATTATTTTCAATATTATCGGTATTAAACTTGATTATCGACACATGAAAGTTTGTCAGCATTGTCAATCTTTTTAACGTTAAAGTACCAATAGTTCGGTCACTACTCAATTAAGTTTGTCGATAACGTAGCTAATTTTGACGGTAAAGAAACATCAATTCGATCACTTCTCTGTTACGGGCTGTATATGGTTTCGATACCTATGAAATGTAAAAAAAATCAGATAAGGAAGACTAAGCCTTTGGTTAACAGCGTTCAACAGACAAAATGACAGTAAGAATTTGTTATGATCATCCTGGTGCTTATGGCATGGGTTTCAAATTACCAAACCTGAAGCAGAAAACTTGTACTCCTGCAATGATTGTCATACTATGCTTAAGTGGTATGTGGTAGAAATATCTATCAATCCAAGAAATAGAGTTTTGCTATTTAAAAGGTTTCCAATTTAGTTTCAAATAAAAAGAATATCAATGGGTAATAAACCATTAATCCTAGAAGTATACAACAGGACAACTTTAAAAGAATATAGGCATAGTATCATACAGGAGGGAAGATTGGAAGGATTGTTTCTATGACAAAAGTCACCTTTCCAATACTGATATTAAGTGATATAAAGTTTTCAAAAACTTTACCATTCAGGACTATTGGACCAGTTGTTCCTTCTAAACAGAAATCCTCTGTTATACAAAACACAGAAAATTGTGAAAATGGTATATAAACTGGGAGGTTGTAGATATATGTTTATATTTTGAATGTAGTTGCGGTGTCAAGGTGATGGTATATACACTGGGAGGTTGTAGATATATGTTTATATTTTGAATGTAGTTGCGGTGTCAAGGTGCAACAAAAATATTAAGTAGCCACAGTAGTTTACGTGTGTTTAAATCTTATAAATTTATTTAGAATAACATATAATGTGACTAAAAAATCTACAATAAGTAAAACATTGGTTTAAATGCCACCATATGATGTACTGTTGTAACTAAGTCAGGCTATCTGGAATATATATGTGTTATTTGTCTTTGAAGATTTTTTGTTTGTTATTCAGAGGAATAGGTTCTGGATGGTCTGTTGTGTTGTCCCATATGATTTTTGAAACTCATGCTATCCTCTTCATGTACACGTACATATGACTCAAAGGTTTTGGCTTCCTTCTTCCCTATCGACATTGCTTAAATTAACATGAAGGGTTTTCTGTATCTTCGATCACCTTTTTTTTGTTAATGTTAATTTGCCAATTAAAAGGTGTTAAGGATCACATATGCCAATTAAAAGTGGGGCGAAAGATACCAGAGGGACACTCAAACTCACAGATCTCAAGGAAATAAAATTTAATGAAAACACCAATTGAAATGCTCCTGCATATTTATGGAACCTAAATTGTGTTTATATATAGTGTGGAGTCATTTATTTTCGTGGTAAACATTTTCGCGGTTAAAGGAATTCTTGCATTTTCACAGGCACTTTACCTCGTGGTTTTGTCATAGTCTGTATACAAACCAATTGAGAATTTGTAAATCGTGGAACATTTAAATGCGTAGTTTAACTGCACATACGAAATAAACGGAAATTGGTATTCCACGAATAAAAATGAATCCACTGTAGACAACAAAAAATCGGATGTGTATCTTTTTAAACAAAAAAAGATTTACAATTTAAAAAAAAAGAAAAGTAAAAAAAGACCAAACTCTATACAGAAAATTCAAAACGGAATGAACTTTATAACATGACAAAATCAAAAGCTCAAACACATCTAATGAGTGGAAAACAATTGTCGTATTTCTGCCTTGGTTCACACATTTCCGTATGTAGAAAATGATGAATTGAACCTTGGTTTATGGCTAGCTAAACTTCTCACTTGTTTGATAGTCGAAATAAATTCAATTCTACAGTTGTAATGACAACAATGTGTGAGCAAACAACCTATTTATTCACCTATTTTTATTCGTTATGAGAAGATTTATTTGTGCATTTGAAAATCACCGTTTACAAATTGGTAGTTGTCAAAATTCTGTTTGTATTATGTGTGGAGTGAATGTTTGCCATTTGTGTTAGTAAGTAGTCAGCTGATTAACAGGTTGTCAACTAAATATTGTAGTTGAATATCGTATAGTTGTCGCTCATAATATATCTCCAATAGTGGCGTATTAAGGCAATAGTAGACAGTGGCTTACCGATGTTTAAATCGCATAAATTGATTAGGGGGATACTATGTTGAACATATATTTAATATGATTCAAAGCAAATGTGCTAGTATATCATCATTAACCATGTGATTCATTTGACAGTCAATTTTGAACCCCAAGTTAGGATTTGGGTTTCTAGCATACAGTAGTTTACCGATGTTCAAATCTCGTTAATTGAAGATACAAATAAAGGGCACAAATGGAAAATGTGGACAACGCTTGAACCAAAACAGAAAATAGATAACTGCATTGTACTCTATTTATGTAAATTGGTCTGATTAAATGCAAAGCAAAGTTGGGGATCAAAATCAGTTTTGCAAGCAGAACAACATACTAGATGTGCGCCATTTGACAGACTTTTAACGAATCTGATGTAGGGATTTAGTTTTTATGTAAAATTTTATGATTGGGTAGTTGCCAGTAGTAGTGTCCTGTGAAGGAAATTCGACAGATTTCATTGAATCCGTTACGAAATGCAATTATAATTGTATTCTTGACCATTCATCTTCATATTGATGCAAGTGAATAATGTTGCAACTGAGACCAGTGGTCAATATCTTCAAAATGAATGCAATTTTCGACTTGCGCACTCTTTAAGGTTGAACGGACTTATGTAAAACTATATCACAGTTAACATTTATTTATAAATCAAGCTATAAACAGGGAAAATATATTAGTGACCAGAGCGTGATGACTTTCATAGAGATCCCATATGGCGAAGCAATGATTATTGCAAAGTTCTGTATGTCTGAAATACTAATATTGACGTTAATATAGATTTAGCGTTTGTTTTATTTTCTGATTAGGGTTTCTTAAATTAAAATAGTATTATGTGATCAAGTGAACTTCATAAAGAGACAAAGCAATTCTTTATTTCATCGTCGGTCGACATGATTATCATTTGGGTTCAGTCTGTTGTTTTTTTTTTAAAAACATCAACAACTTTGTCTAACCTTCATAAAATTGTATTCTTTTTTGTGACATTTGAAATTATTGAGATATTTGGGTTAAGCTTAAACATTTGTTTTTTGGAGAACTTTTATGATTGCCTTCGATCAGTAGTTCTATGATTTTATGTTATTTGGGATGAGCGAAACACATCTCACAACTGTCTTTTATTATTTGCTAGATATAGTCTAGTTAATTATTGACAGTACCTTATACTATGATGACTTGTAAAACAATAGATAAATAGTATTTTATTCCTGTTGATTGAAGTTACAGTACAAAAGGTCTAGACAGTTCCGTATCCTATAACATCATTTACATTGTCAATTCATTTTATTGTGCTTACTATGACGAACATAAGAAGAAAGTGGATCTTACATTGTTCAATCTTGCACACTTTGGATTAATACAAACGTTAATGTTGCAGAGAAACGTCTCGCATGCAACTTCTTAATGATTAAATTACTGTAATTTTTCGATTTTTCAGGTTAGATTATGGTGTCTTCTATCGAATAACCTAACTCGAACCTTCGTAATAGGTGGTTACTGTTTACTTATTCATTCTATTTAATATTGCTTACTTGTGTCTTTATTTACAAACCTTTGACCTTTCTGATATGGAGCTGATATTTCGTACCTATGTGTACTGTATTGTTTTGTAAATGTTTCTGAATGAGTCTCTATACGGTGGAATTACTTTAATCTCAATCCGAACATTTGACCTCCACAATTACATGCATATAACGGTTAATTCTAAATTTCGTTAATTGAAACAATTGTTTTCTTGTCGCGGCGGTTATAAATGTTAGTTGCAGTAAATAAACCTATAGTTGTATATACTTGTGTAATGACTATTGGCATACCTTATGACGTGACTACTGGTCAACAACAATGATCACTTTTAACGTGTAAGCGTGTTGCAGGAGTTAAACACACACTTCCCTGTTGCTGTATCACATCATCTCAATTTGTTGAATGAAATAATAAAAAAAATCGTCGTATATTTTAAATTTAGAAATATTTGTGAGGAACGATTAAAGCGCATAATGCGACTGAGAGAATATCGCAACAATAAAAACTTGCATAAACAATCTGAATTCGTTACGCATACATGTGACAAAAGTATTCACAAAAAATACTGAATTCCGAGGAAAATTTAAAACGGAAAGTCCCTAAAACATAGAAAAACCGAAAGCTCACACATCAAACGAATTGATTACAACTGTCTTATTCCTGACTTGGTACAGGCAAACCTCTCACTTGTATGACAGTCTTATCAATTCCATAATATTGACAACTATGTGTGAACAAAACAAACAGAAAAAATAGATACAAATGTTGGGATTTTCATCAATTGCATAATTAAATTAATTTAACTTATCTCGCATTTTTATCTATTCTTCAAAAATTGCAACAACAAAAAACACGCAATAATTTCTGAATTTGTAGTATTCATCCAGTACTACTCGAAACCGAATGCATTCAAATTTGGTCAGCAGCTCAAAAGTGATGTGTTGAAACGTGATTTCCTTTCCAGACATGTCAAATACCAACCGTTGGCCGTTCCATCGGGGGAATATATTGTCTGTTACACTGTTTAGTCTTAATATTAACAGTCTTGCAATTGTAAAAAGAAGGTTTCTTGTTCCTTAATTATTTCTTTAATGTTACAAAGACTATAATACGAGTAATATAGTACGCTAATTACAACTACGCGTTCGTAGAATTGAAAAATGGGATTCTGAAAATGGTTGTAAATTTTCAACATTAAGAGCTGTCGGATGCATTTCTGCCACAAAACGGAAATTACATCTTGATCCCGAGCTTTACTTTTACGGAAACAAGATTAGATCGGTTGACATAGAAACAGTTTTGGTCTTATATTTGATTGACATTTCACCATTCTCCGCCTTTTCAAAATGTTAAGACAAAAAGTGTTTAAAAGCTTTAAATGTTTTAACTATCTCACGTGGAGCAAAATCGTATCACTGACTCGGTTGCAGTGTCTTTTCTATTGACCTTAGTGACAGAGCTACAACTATCTGATGCGTCCAGTTTTCTGTAGAAGCTAAGGCAATAATTCTGGCATTGTAGTTTATTCTTTTTACATTTCAAAATTTATTATATGTTCTGACTTGCTATTATTTCTTTAAGCAATACAAACTACCAAAATTTAAAAACCAGATAATTGCGTTACGTAATAAAGGTTTGAATATTCTTAATTAAAAAAAATAATATTCTATTTCTAAGTCTACCGGTATCCATGGAATAACAGTCATAGATCTAGAGGCAAAAATTGTCATGAGCTAAACAAAATCTAAATGTGAAATACCATATACCGTTAATAAATCTAATATTTAAGGTCTTTCCCCTACGTGAGGAAAGACCTTATTGTTTTTCTAATGTTTTTTTTTCTTCCAACATTTTTTTGACATGCCCTTTCCCCGTTTCTATTGAAGCCATCAAGACCAAATATTGACCATCGATAGATCTCATTATGACGTATTACCAGATGAGGCTGTGTTGGATTTCATCATCCCCTTTGAGAGTTATATCCCCTTGAAGCATTTTTTTATTTGCATTTTTCTTAAAAAGCATTAGAGATAGAATCTATAATACTAAAATTACGAGGTCCAATTTGTCAGCCGTCATCACGTAAAAACGACGAATCAAAGAATTCAACTTTATATATAACTAATATAGTACAAAGGTGTAGATTAAAAATGACACCACTCCAGGCCCTTTTGTTTTCCACGTAATTAATATTGCCAATAATTAAGAAGTTCCGGGTCGAGTCCGATACCGATACCAATAGTATATTCACCTGTTACCGATAACCTTATCTGTACGTTCCGCATCTGACAGGCGCACCACCAAACTGTGTATTCAGGATTAATATGCTATATAGTATTACACGGGTCATAATCACAGGGTTGACACTACTTAATTGTCAAATTGTTACCTATTGTAGTATTTTAATCAGTTAAACTTTCTAAGATAACAATACGAATCTAATACTAAAATTACGAGGTCCAATTTGTCAGCCGTCATCACGTAAAAACGACGAATCAAAGAATTCAACTTTATATATAACTAATATAGTACAAAGGTGTAGATTAAAAATTACACCACTCCAGGCCCTTTTGTTTTCCACGTAATTAATATTGACAATAATTAAGAAGTTCCGCAATAATTTCTGAATTTGTAGTATTCATCCAGTACTACTCGAAACCGAATGCATTCAAATTTGGTCAGCAGCTCAAAAGTGATGTGTTGAAACGTGATTTCCTTTCCAGACATGTCAAATACCAACCGTTGGCCGTTCCATCGGGGGAATATATTGTCTGTTACACTGTTTAGTCTTAATATTAACAGTCTTGCAATTGTAAAAAGAAGGTTTCTTGTTCCTTAATTATTTCTTTAATGTTACAAAGACTATAATACGAGTAATATAGTACGCTAATTACAACTACGCGTTCGTAGAATTGAAAAATGGGATTCTGAAAATGGTTGTAAATTTTCAACATTAAGAGCTGTCGGATGCATTTCTGCCACAAAACGGAAATTACATCTTGATCCCGAGCTTTACTTTTACGGAAACAAGATTAGATCGGTTGACATAGAAACAGTTTTGGTCTTATATTTGATTGACATTTCACCATTCTCCGCCTTTTCAAAATGTTAAGACAAAAAGTGTTTAAAAGCTTTAAATGTTTTAACTATCTCACGTGGAGCAAAATCGTATCACTGACTCGGTTGCAGTGTCTTTTCTATTGACCTTAGTGACAGAGCTACAACTATCTGATGCGTCCAGTTTTCTGTAGAAGCTAAGGCAATAATTCTGGCATTGTAGTTTATTCTTTTTACATTTCAAAATTTATTATATGTTCTGACTTGCTATTATTTCTTTAAGCAATACAAACTACCAAAATTTAAAAACCAGATAATTGCGTTACGTAATAAAGGTTTGAATATTCTTAATTAAAAAAAATAATATTCTATTTCTAAGTCTACCGGTATCCATGGAATAACAGTCATAGATCTAGAGGCAAAAATTGTCATGAGCTAAACAAAATCTAAATGTGAAATACCATATACCGTTAATAAATCTAATATTTAAGGTCTTTCCCCTACGTGAGGAAAGACCTTATTGTTTTTCTAATGTTTTTTTTTCTTCCAACATTTTTTTGACATGCCCTTTCCCCGTTTCTATTGAAGCCATCAAGACCAAATATTGACCATCGATAGATCTCATTATGACGTATTACCAGATGAGGCTGTGTTGGATTTCATCATCCCCTTTGAGAGTTATATCCCCTTGAAGCATTTTTTTATTTGCATTTTTCTTAAAAAGCATTAGAGATAGAATCTATAATACTAAAATTACGAGGTCCAATTTGTCAGCCGTCATCACGTAAAAACGACGAATCAAAGAATTCAACTTTATATATAACTAATATAGTACAAAGGTGTAGATTAAAAATGACACCACTCCAGGCCCTTTTGTTTTCCACGTAATTAATATTGCCAATAATTAAGAAGTTCCGGGTCGAGTCCGATACCGATACCAATAGTATATTCACCTGTTACCGATAACCTTATCTGTACGTTCCGCATCTGACAGGCGCACCACCAAACTGTGTATTCAGGATTAATATGCTATATAGTATTACACGGGTCATAATCACAGGGTTGACACTACTTAATTGTCAAATTGTTACCTATTGTAGTATTTTAATCAGTTAAACTTTCTAAGATAACAATACGAATCTAATACTAAAATTACGAGGTCCAATTTGTCAGCCGTCATCACGTAAAAACGACGAATCAAAGAATTCAACTTTATATATAACTAATATAGTACAAAGGTGTAGATTAAAAATTACACCACTCCAGGCCCTTTTGTTTTCCACGTAATTAATATTGACAATAATTAAGAAGTTCCGGGTCGAGTCCCATACCGATACTAATAGTATATTCACCTGTTACCGATAACCGTATCTGTACGTTCCGCATCTGACAGGCGCAGCACCAAACGGTGTATTCAGGATTAATATGCTATATAGTATTACACGGGTGATAATCACAGGGTTGACACTACTTAATTGTCAAATTGTTACGTATTGTAGTATTTTAATCAGATAGACTTTCTAAGATAACAATACGAATACTAAAAATCTGGACTAAAATAAGGCGTATAGGTACAGTTTTCAATTTGTTAGCGGGCATGACGTAAAACAGCCAATCAAAGAATTCAACTTTATTTATAACTAATATAGGACAATGCTGTTGATTAAAAAGTACTCCATTCCAGGACCTTTTGTTTTCCAAATAATTAATATTATCAATAATTGATAAGTTCCAGTTCGACGGGTTCAAACAGAAAGATTTGAAAGCAGAGAAAACTGTGTATCTTATAATCGGCATGACTTTAATACTAATACTAAAATAAGGCTTGCGCATAGTTATATACTTTAATTCAGTCACGGACCTGCGATATCACGGGTGTGTTCTAGTAGAATTGAAAATGGCAGCATGTACAGGAACAGATGGCAATGTTAATAAACATAAAAAAATAGTAGGTTATTTACCCTGATAAGAAGTTATTCCCCTTGAAAAATTATATACATTTTGGGAAAAATTATTTTTCGAGAACCGGAAGTCGTAGAGACTTGGGACCTTCACCAATATTCTTTAATTCATGTGACCTTTAATTTTCACCCAGGTCAAAGGTCACCGAGTGCAAAAAGAAATTACGCTGCAATTTCAAGCTTGCATATTAAGAAAACTATAAGAGTTTGCTGCACTCATTCTGTGTATAAAATGTCCCTCTCGACGAGCTCTACATTTTATACATTAAGCTAAAAAATGTCCGACGTTACAACAACATAATTCTTAAAACTATAGTAACAAGTGTATATCTTTTAAAAGGTAACATATATCAACCTACTATAAACTGCAAAGATGATCAGTAATTCAAGACCTCCAATTTGAGGTCAATGTCAGGCCATGATGAAATTTAACCTTGACCTTCAAAGTGTAGTATGACCTTGACCTTGTCACATTTGAAAGGTAAAATAGTCCTGAGTTGATTGGTGGTAGTCCCATGTCTCTACCACTTCCGGTTCTCAAGTTTGTTATTGCATCATATATTTGATGATTCGTTGTGACCTTGATGAACCTTGGAAGTGTCGAAATCTTTTTCTACAATGTTGCCCTTAACTGCAGATCATTTATCATTTAACATATTTGAGATATCTGCTGTCGTTTTAGAGATAATGCAGTTTGAAATTTTGCGAGCAGAGGCATGTATTTCTGAATCAACAACAGATTACCACCTAAAATGTTTTAGAAATTGAAGAGGGTAACATAGTTATATGTTTGAACAAATACCGAAAACATTCCATGAAGAAAAACCCCAAAAAATCAATTTGAAATATTCATGTTTTGCATTGACTTTGTAAGTTCAATAAGTTCTATTTATATAATTGATATTGCGTCATTTTTGGCACTTTGCAAAATGGGGTCATATGATACATCAAATTGAAGGTCTTAATGAGCTCTACTCAAAAATGAAAATTTCAAACCCCTTTTTCATCCCAGTGGGCAGGGTGGGGTCATTTAGTGCAAAACTTCAAACTTCTCAAATTGTTAGGTTGTCGCATATCAAATAAAAGTCCATAAAGCGTACATTTCGAATATCAAATTGACGTCCCCAAAAAATGGGTTGGGTGGGGTCATTGAGTGCAAAACAAAACATTCTTTGAAGGTAAGGTTGTTGTATATCAAATGAAAGGTCATAACATGTACATTTCAAATATCAAATTCCTGTCCTCCAAAAATGAGTTGTATGGGGTTATAAGTTACAAAAACTAATTTTTCTAGAACATGGCATTGTTGCATATCAAATGAAAGATCATCAAGTCTTAAATAGTACATATATCATACTTCCGATCTCGAAAATGTAGGCCGATGGGGTCATTAAGTGTAAAAAGCGAAAGGTTTCAGAAGGTATGCTTGTCGTATATCAAATGAAAGGTCGTATAAAGTACATCACTTTTACAGGAAAGACCTTTCAATAAATGGAAAAAATACATGGAGTAATAGGAAAAAATAAATTACATGAAATAAATCAAAATATGTACGCGAACCTTTAAATAGTGTTATACACAGGAAAATC
This sequence comes from Mytilus galloprovincialis, assembly GCF_965363235.1. Classification (NCBI taxonomy): domain Eukaryota; kingdom Metazoa; phylum Mollusca; class Bivalvia; order Mytilida; family Mytilidae; genus Mytilus; species Mytilus galloprovincialis. Next base: position 126,223,267 of record NC_134838.1, on the reverse strand, counting down.
AGTGTGTTATGTCTAGATGCCTTATCGCTCACACTATAATAAAACACTGTTTGGTTGACTTGTAAAATTTTAAATATTGTTGTGGGCCATAAAAACTATCAACATTTTGCAAATGATTATTTTGTTCTGAAGAGTATGATATTGTTTTGATTACATGATTTGCTCACAAAGTATTCTACAATAGTCATAATGAAAATTCAAATGTAAATGTTTTGTCAGAGTTTATGCAACGTGGCAAATTATTTCATGAATGAGTTGGAAACCCGGCAAGGGATGAACAAAAACTTGCTTCTGCAAATAACAGATCTAACATTGTTTTGCTGTTATTTAAACGAATTAGATAGTCCCAATCTGAGTATTTATTAAAGTCACGAGACACCACCTGCCTACTGGTCATACATCTTTATTATTGACCAATTAGGTATGACCAGATCGAGTTCATTTTTTCCATTGTCGTATAAAATGATTTACAAAGAGTTATGTTCGACTAACTAGAAATTTTCCAATTTGAAACCTGGGGCTTGCCAAGGCTTTTTGACATTAAGATTTAACTGTCGAGAGTGGAAAAATATCGTATTATAGGATATATATAGGTTGAATCTGTTTCTCTAATACTTTAAAACGATATTTAGAAAAAAAATATCATTTTTGTTCGGAGGTGTCTGCAGACAGATGTGACCTGAGGACAACAAGAACATTTGACGTTACAATTGAATCATGACCAGTTAATAACTTAAATCAAACGACCCACATGTTGATTTATAAATATGAATAATTAATAGACCTCTTTGGAAAGTACAAATCGGTTAGAATTAGAAAAATATATAATATAATATTTGTATAAGGTAAAATAATAGTTTTATACGTTGGTCGGTTATTTCCTTTTTTGTAATGAAATAGTACAGGACTTTATGATAACATTTGTCTTGTTTTGCAGAGCCAGAAAGAGTTGAAGAGACAAGAGGAATATCAAGCTCACCGACGGGAAAGAAAACAAGTTAGAAGATCGGCCGGCGAAATAACAAAAGAACTTAAACAAAAACCAAAATATTGGATGGGGAAAAGGGTAAAATAAAAGGATGAAAAGTTACCTTGTTTATGTTTAAAAAATTCAGGTTGTTTTAGTCTTGACTTCATTAAAAGAAATTAGTATTGACGGTAGTATTGAAGACATATACATCAAAACGTCTTAATATTGAGTGATAGAGCATTGTGAATTAATTAAGCAGATCTGCCTTTGAAGTTCTAAATAAACAAAATGAATGTTAACATAAGATAAAGGTTTTTCAGTGTGACACTAGTTATCTCGAACTCAACCAAACCAATACATATTTCGATACCGGTATTTCGACTCAAACGAATACCGGAAGTTTGACAGCCCTTGCTTAGTTTTGTAAAACTTAGACAGATCAATATGGATATGGGATCGATAGTCCGGTTTTATATTAGTTTATTATTACACATATGTAAAGTTCTTTAATTGTCTCGGTTTCGGAAAGCGAGACATATGTATTGCTTTCCGGCTTCAACAGATGAGGATGCCTCAACAATTATTACGTTTTCAGCTTAAGTCAGTTTGATTGGAATTTCTTGTGATATATCAATGATATTTTGAATATTGTTGCATTGCTATCAGTACATATCAGTGTGTCTGCTTTTTCAAGAACAAGCCCCTGGGTCAAGGTCAAGAGATTTTCAATAAAAAGCATTTTTCTACGGTAAGTTTTCTGCTCATGTTAATTTGATTGGAACGTATTGTGATAAATCCATGATGTTTTCTTCAAAGCTGCATTACTATCAGTTTATATCAGTTTGACCAAAATCAAATGATAAAACAAATCAAACGAATAGACAACAACTGTCATATTCCTGACTTGGTACAGGCATTCAATAGCAATTTTCAATGCTAAGTTTACTGCTTGAGTCAGTTGCATTTTGGATAGAAACGACTTGTGATAGATCAATGATATTTTCTAAAAAGTTACATTACTTTCAGTACAACTCAGTTTGAAGACTTATTTAAGGCATTGACAACTGGGACATGATAGTCCTGACTGAATTGTTGCCATCAGATTCTCCTTTTTTAGCTCACCTGACCTGAAAGGTCAAGTGAGCATTTCTCATCACTTGGCGTCCGGCGTCCGTCGTCTGTAAACTTTTACAAAAATCTTCTCCTCTGAAACTACAGGGCCAAATTTAACCAAACTTGGCCACAATCATCCTTGGGGTATCTAGTTTAAAAAATGTGTCCGGTGACCTGGCCATCAAACCAAGATGGCCGCCATGGCTAAAAATAGAACACAGGGGTAGAATGTATATTTTGGCTTATATCTTTGAAACCTAAGCATTTAGAGCAAATCTGACATGGGGTAAAATTGTTGATCTATCTGCCCTGAAATTTTCAGACAATTCGGACAACCTGTTGTTTGGTTGCTGCCCCTGAATTGGTAATTTTAAGTAAATTTTGCAGCTTTTGGTTATTATTTTGAATACTATTATAGATAGAGATAAACTGTAAACAGCAATAATGTTCAGCCAAGTAAGACCTACAAATAAGTCAACATGACCAAAATAGTCAGTCAACCCCTTAAGGAGTTATTGCCCTTTATAGTCAATTTTTATACGCCCGTCGTCTTTTAGACGGGACGTATTATGGTATACCGTTGTCCGTCCGTCCGTCCGTCCGTCCGTCCGTCGTCCACACTTCGGACAATAACTCAAAAACACTTTCACCAATTTCCATGAAACTTCAGTGAATTGTTTATATCTATTGACGTAAGCTCCCTTTCGTTTTTTTTTAATTTCAGATTTTAAGTTTTGGATTTATGGGGCTTTATTCATAAAAAGGGGGGATTTTCAACACTTCGGACAATAACTCAAAAAAGCTTTCACCAATGTCCATGAAACTTTGGTGAATTGTTTATATCTATTGATGTAAGCTCCCTTTCAATTTTTATAAATTTCAGATTTTAAGTTTTGGATTTATGGGGCTTTATTCATAAAAAAAGGGGGATTTCAACACTTCGGACAATAACTCAAAAAGGCTTTCACCAATGTCCATGAAACTTTGGTGAATTGTTTATATCTATTGATGTAAGCTCCCTTTCAATTTTTATAAATTTCAGATTTTAAGTTTTGGATTTATGGGGCTTTATTCATAAAAAAAGGGGGATTTTCAACACTTCCGACAATAACTCAAAAAGGCTTTCACCAATGTCCATGAAACTTTGGTGAATTGTTGATATCTATTGATGTAAGCTCCCTTTCAATTTTTATAAATTTCAGATTTTACATTTCCGTGTTATGAATTTTTATGCTTAAAAAAGGGGGGATTTTCCAATTTTGGGACAATAACTAACACTTTCACAAAATTTTATGCAACTTTGATAAATTGTTTAAATCTATTGACATAAGCTCCCTTTCCATTTTTATAAATTTTAGATTTTACGTTTTCTTAAGTAATGAATTTTTATACTTAAAAAAGGGGGATTTTATGAAACTTTGGTGAATATATTAATGTAACATCCCTTTTGATTTGTATATATATTTCTAGTTGATGATATAAATTCATTTAAAGCATAAAAGACAAGTTAAAAGAGCAACGGGCGTATCATGCGCTCAAGCGCAGCCCTTTATTAACAACTTTTCGTCATTTTATGTAACTTGTACAAAAATCTTCTTCTCTGAAACTACTAAGCCAAATTAAACTAAACTTGGCCACAATCATCATTGTGGTATATAGTTTTAAAAATGTGTCCGATGACCCCGCCTACCAAACAAAATGGCCGACATGGCTAAAATTAGAACATAGTGGTAAAATGCTGTTTTCGCTATATATCTTTAAAACTAAGACATTTAGAGCAAATCTTTCAAGATTTAAATGTCCATCAGAATAAGAAATTTCCCCTCACAAATTTTCAGATGAATCCCACAACCCGTTGTTGGGTTGCTGCCTTGTAATTGGTAATTTAAAGGAAATTTTGCAGTTTTTGGTTATTATCGTGAATACCATTATAGATAGAGATAAACTGTAAACAGCAATAATGTTCAGCAAAGTAAGATCTACAAATAAGTCAACATGACCAAAATTGTCAGAGGACCCCTAAAGGAGTTATTGACCTTTATAGTAAATTTTTAACAACTTTTCGTCATTTTTGTAACTTGTACAAAAATCTTCTTTTCTAAAACTGGGCCAAATTAAACCAAACTTGGCCACAATCATTACTAGGGTATCTATTTAAAAAAAGTGTCTAATGACCCCGCCTACCAACCAAGATGGCCGACATCAGTAACTACAGTAACAGGTGAGCGACACAGGCTCTTGAGAGCCTCTAGTTTCAATTTCTGTAGACAGGCGAGAAATATATCTTTATCAACAGTTTATTATCATAATAGTTATAGAAACATATAATCCTGGTAACAGTGCACATGACATGTAGTTATGTTGGCAACCTTCGCCTCATACGCTCCAGATCCAAAGTCCGGGAAGTAAAATACAGCAAATAAGAACATAATCAGTAGTAATGTAAACATATTACTGATTTCAATGTGTTTTGAATGATTCTGAGGACCAGCAATCAAAACACGCTTGGGTCAATTTTGAGTGAGTCAGTAGTGCAATGTGCAATGGAATCTCTATAGTAGGTTTCCCATACATCATTCTTTCGAAGTTTGAAACGATTTGACTGCAATTTTGAAGTTCCAGAATCACTAAAAACCAAAAACGTCATTATTTGTAACAAATACTGCTATAAAAGTTCCGTAGGAATATAATTCAACTTTTTAAAAAGAGTAACTTACTGTAAATAAACACATCAATTACAATCACAATGAACAAATATTTAAATAGCATTTATGAGTTGTATATATCGCAATTCGCAAGTGTGATGATTTAAATAATTATACTGAAAAAGTCATTAATGTGCGTGTGAAAAGCTTTACGTGATGGAAAATAGAATCCAAAATACTGATTATTCTTCGGACGAAAAAGTATGGAAACGCTCTTTAAGTAAGAAATCTTAATACTATCATCCTGATTAAAAAAAAAGATATTAAGAGAGTTCCTCAGAGGGTACAATAATATCAATGTATTTTCCGTATGCATTTTGTTATGTATCATGGGGAATAAAAAGTAAATACTAAATTACGATAGCATAAAAAGACATAATCCATTTTAAAGGGACCTTAGACACCAAAAAAATTAACATGACTCAGTTTTGTTTCAAACATTCGTAAAAGTACAATTGTGAAATAATAGTAAGCAGTCAGTTAGGTTCAATCTGGTAACGATAAGCTCAAAAACATCGCTGATGTATTATTGGCTTGAAAGTCAATACATAAACCTTATTTGTATCCGTATTCATACGACCTTCAGTTTGACTTATCTTTATTTCGGTTACGCCTGTGCAAACGATATAATGGTTTTAAAATACATTGAAAAGTCGAACAAGGGAACCATAGTATCTGATTCTGCCCACAAAAACAAAGTAAAATGACAAAAGTACTGAACTCCGAGGAAATTTCAAAACGGAAAGTCCCTAATCAAATGGCAAAAGCAAATGAAAGAACACATCAAACGAATGGACAACAACTGCCATATTCCCTAATTGTATTTTCAAATGTAGAAATTGGTGGATTGAACCTGGTTTTATAGCGCTAAACCTCTCACGTGTATGACAGTCGTCTCAAATTCCATTATATGCGTGAACAAAACAGACATAATAGGTAAAATTGTCAAAATAGGGATATAGCAGTCATCACCGTGTATCAATCAATAAGAACAAAAACATAAATATTTAACAAATATTTAACAAAGATGCGCAAAAAAAAGATTATATCAAATTTAACAACCAGATTCTTTGCCTACTTGTTTATGTATTTAAACTCAACCCCTATTTTTGAAGTCCTGTGACTGAATGGCAAGGTTCACGTCAACTCTAGTGTAGAGTCGCGTGCTTGAATCAAAATATAAACGTCATACAGGAATAGTATGCAGGTAAACGATAAAATATTTTCATAAAATTAAACAGACCTAAAGAATTATTTTTGCACGATTGCCGGTATATGTATATGTAACTGTATTTATATTTATGTTTACATCGGTATTCCTCGGAGGTCATTTCGATAGTTACCAAGATTTGTATAGACTTACATATAACCCAAATGCTCATATTAAGTCCTTGCATTGTTAATTATATCTTTTGGAACTTTTGTAATTTGGATGTACGTTTTAGAATATAATGAATCAAACAGTAGATTATGATTCAAATCAGTTCAGATGAATTTGACAGATAATGCCACTTTTTACACCTTGTCCTAGTGATGTCAATAAGTTAGACTAGACAGCTCAGCAAATAAGATTTATTCCATTGACAGCCAGAACGTTGTTAATGACAGCTGGTTTACTCATACAAATACTATGGGGACATTAAGTAAGAACAACTCCAACACTGATTACTTGATAACAGGATTATGATATGACATCGATCACGCCAGGACATATAAACCAATTCAACAAATACTCAAAAGTCTCAAGATAGCATTTTATTCCCCAATTACGTGAAATTTATTCTTTTAATTATCCATTTCTCCGTCCTTTACTTAAGTTTATCCACGCGAAAAATGTAGTTATAAAGCAGTACTGACGGACATATTTTTTGTTTTACCAGAGGATATTTGACTTTTTTTTTAGAATTATTATTTATTAATTACTACAACAAAATAGTAAATTTCTTCAGGCAAAGTTGACGTCAGATTTATCTTCGTGTTGAACCTACAAAGGTTTTATGGAATTTTATCTTTCCTACTCACATTCGAGCTATGTAAGTAGCTAGTATCCCGGCTAGATAATGGGTTCTTATAATGATGAGCAAACCGACATGGAAAAGTTAAGGTTTAAAATCAGCATTTAACATTATACCGAAATATAGCAGAGCTATTTTTTATGCCTTTTGGGAAACTTTGAGATTGAGAGACAAAACAATGGCTGATTCCCATATTAAAAAAAAATATATGGATATTTAAAGTTATCTCATTTCTTGGTAACAAGACAGTAACAAAATATAATAACAAATTAAATACGTATATAATAACCACAACGAGTATAATATTTATTCTTTGCTAATAAAAGAGAAAAATTAATATTTTGATATCCAACGAATAAGTGTATAAAATCGCAGTCCTTATTTGGTACATTGCAGAAAACAAATTGCAATTTGAAAGGAATACTGCTAAATTCACAGAGATACACAATCTATAAATTTGTTGGGATCCAAAAATGGGGCTAGTTTTGTTTCCCTTTTGTTAGCTATATATGGTCTGAATGCCACCACAATCACCGATTGCGAGTAAAGGTAATCTTTTGGTTTGTTTAGACAAGCATTTAATCGGTTCGATAATTACCTATCGTGAAACCTCCTCTTGGGCATATAAGATTTATCTCCAAGAAGTGTAAGAGACTATCTTCCGGGTGGTGCCGATATCCCTGATTTGATGAAATAAAGACTGCATTATCTGTAATCGTTTATGTTTTGTCTGGTTTATGTCTATACTTGAGCATGGGCTGTTATAATTCAGACGTGTGCGGTCATGATAGGTACCAGTGATATCTACAATTTAGTGTCTAACAGTTTGAACCTTACATTTTGGTTGTACAATGTATATGCGCACAAGAGATGGAAGATCGGCGATGGTTTTCATTTACGTCATTTTCTCGTATTGATGATCTTTTTAAAAATATTCAGTTTGAGTTTCGGTCAACTGTGACACTCTAAGGTACTAGTAGCATATTCGATTATGAAGGGAAACAGCATACAGATTGAAATCAGTAATCAGATAGTTAGAATGATGCACTGAAATTGAAAAGTGCTATTCGATTATAATAGTTACATCCTGCGTTAAATGGTGTTATTGCAGGACTTATGCCTACAAAAAAAACCGTACGATTTTGTTCGTTTTTATGTTTTAGTGCACTTCAATGTTCATGCTATTTCTTTGTTTTTCTCTTATAGTTGGATGTGTTTCCCTTTGTTTTAATTTGTATCCGGGATTTGTTTTCTCAATCGATTATGACTTTTAAACAGCGGTATGCTACTGTTGCCTTTATTTGCTCTAAAAAGCATAGAAATGGCATTTGAGTATGTTACGTGTAAAGCAGACACAGCTTGACTATTCGGATGATACATAGTATAACGCCAACAATATTGCATCCGTATTCTGGAAGTTAAAATATTTCTGAATATGTGAAGAATCAGAATCAGAAAAATATATACCTGTTAAGAACGTTGCATGATGTAGCGGGGATATTGCATCATGCTTGTAATGTCATATTAAAGTGTGAGTTGTTCATAGTTGTCTGTTCGGTGAGGTAAACGATGTTTGACGCGTGGATAATTAAGAAACGATTTTTTTTTCTCACTTTTAAGTGCTGCATTCGTTTTCTTGCGATGTATTCTCATCTGTTTCTAATATTTTTATAACAAGTGTATGACCAGTAGCGGTAATCATTGCATCCCAGTACGAAGTATATAAATCTGTCAAATGTGTACACAACGGATATAGATTAATGTTCTACTGTTGCATCATCTGAATAAGCGGGATATATTAATCTACTCGCAACTACCTTGATCTTTCATCATATGTAGCAGAAGGTGTATCACTTCCTGGACAGGGACAATGTTTTAGTAATAGTCAGAAGACGTTAGATTTTTTTATATATCCGTAAATGTCAATAATAATACCGGCGTTTGACTCCCAAAACAGTTCGAAAGTTTATTTTGAATCAGTCTAGGTTTTAAGATATTGCTTTCTGACAGATGTTAGTTATCATTAAAACGGTAACATAAATCCTAAAGATTCCTACCGGAAAAAGAAACAAAGCATTTCTGACGTCATCACTTCCTGTCTGCATTATATATTCCAGTGAAAAGATATGATTTGATAGATCAGCACAGGAAAAAATGTCTATATACGATTTTCCAGTGTATTTGGACACCATTTTGGTCCATAATTTGTGTTTCAAAAACTTTTCTTTTAATTTACATAAAAAGTGTTGTCAATACAAACATATACTTTTTTCCCTCTGAGACGTTGTAACTTCGAATTGATGCGACTGTCATAAAAGTGAGAGGTTTAGTTAGCTTTAAAACCAGACTAAATCGACCATTTTTTACAGTAGAAAATTGCTGTATCAAGTCAGGAATATGACAGTTGTTATCCATTTGTTTGACGTGTTTGAGCTTTTTATTTTGCAATTGGATTAGAGACTTTCCGTTTCAAATTTTCCTCGGATTTCAATATTTTTGTGATTTTAATTTTTAATTATTTAAACGTAAATAACACTTTATAATTTATTTGCATCCGGCGAGTTTCTTTGTTTAAAATGTCTATCCTTAATAAAGATTCTGCGTGTTGTACAGTAACACAAAAACTACACATCATGACTAGTTTGTCTGGTTAAAATTGAAACTAAGAAACTCGGTAACTATGTTCATTTTACAATTCAAAGGTAACAAATAATCCTTGAGGATGTTAAGGTTTTAACTAGGCTCACGAGCTTAGGAGCTGGTTCAAGTGGGCGTAGTTATCACCTCTTGTATTGTCGCTTTTATTCCAAGGTCAGCAAATAAAGACAACACTAGTATACCGCTGTTCAAAAGTCATAAATCGATTCACACCAACTATGAGAGGAAACAAAAGAAAGAACGAAATGGAACAAAAACTAACGACGGTGCAACATACATAGAAATGAACTAGTAGATTCCTGACTTGGTATAGGACATTTAAAAACAAAATTAGTTAAACCTGTTTTTGTGACTAGCCTTACCTCACGCTTTTTCGCAATGTTCAATATATCGCTACAATGACACCATTACATAACAGGAATACAGTACAAATAAATACAAGCACACTGACAGAGAAATACATAAATTAATGAAATAATCATGTTAATATTACTCCTCTTAAAGAGGTGCGAAAGATACCAGAAGGACTGCTCTTACTGTGTATTTTCAAAGCTTTTATTCGATCTTGGAGCGTACGTGACACTCTCTCACATTGGCCTATCATTCAAACCCTTTAAAAAATCGACACACCCCGTACAAAAGCAGACAACAATATCCCTTAGTAAGAAAAGATCAACCCTAGTTCTAAACATGTAAGTTCTCTTTAGGGGTTCAATTTGGCTCCTATTTTATGATCTCACTTTCTCTTTGGGTGCATAACGCACAAAAAGAAAAAAAATAAGATTCAATTGAGATAAGCCCTTGATAGTAGGGTATGTATTTCTAAATTTATAAGCTTGATGAAATTTCCGTTCCCCCGTAGGTCTCCTAAAATAATATGTACAGACATTTAAAAAAAAACACGACTTATACATATTTTGCCACCTATGTTCAAACTGGTTGATATGTTTAATTGGAAACTTTTAAATTGTTGTTTGCGTCCGACGAGCTCTGTTTAAAATTACCATCCTCAATAAATATTCTACGTATTTTACAGCAAAACAAAATTATACATCATAACTAGTTTGTCTGATTAAAATTGTTATATATCAGTAACTATAAAAGTATGTTATTCTAACGATCCAAAATTTAACAGAAAATCTTTGAGAATATTAAAATCAAAAATTGGCCCACGAGGTCATGAGCTGTTTCAAGACTTGCATTGACGCTACTATTCTAAGCTCAGCAACAAAAGGCCGAACATTTTAATTAATCATAACTTTAAAAATAATCACTTTTAATCAATATGAGTAATTACCAGATATTGTAATGTTTCTATAGCAATACTGCCGTCGTCATGATTTTGAAGCATAAGATGATTTGCAAATTGTTAATTATAACGTTGTAAACATACTGTCTTCAATAAACAGATCCGTCACGTGTTATAAGGAAAGGAATAGAATGAATGTCAGACTTCTAATATATACAGGATAATATCAAAACGATGCGACTTGTGATAGGATGAAAAGTTATACATACAAAGTTCTAAAACTTGAATACTATGTATAAACAAGGGATATACAAAACACTGACACTAAATCAGGAATGAACATTGTAAACATATAGCTACAACAAAACAGGACATTGAGAGAATTACCAAAGTAAACTCACACATGAAGAATAAAAAAAATGAAAATACCACTTTTTAAATAATTCCGAAGCGTGTTTCTGAATGTTCTTTATATGGAACACACAAACCTTAAAATTGGAAAGCCATGGCTGAATAATTTCTTGAATGCTTTGCTAGCAATATGACCAAAAAGGACAACACACGAATCATTAAATCCATCAAAAGTAAAATCCATAATTGTTTTTGAAACTGTACATTTTATAAGTTTTTCTACCTAATCATATCAACGAATATTAAGCATCATCGGATTTCAAATGTTTCGCTTTGAGCGTTCCTGATGAAGATAAACCCAGAAAAGCGCTTCACGCCTTAAATTATTAAACGTGTTGTTTTAAATTTTTCACATCACTGGGTCGACACCTTTGCTGGTGGACTATAAGTCCCCAAGAATATCTTCAGCTCAGTAGTCAGTACTTTGGTACTGACATGATTAACAAACCTTTCTAAAATTGTCCGTTTATAAATTTTGAAACTATTAAGAAACTAAGGTTTCAACTCCCTCAGGCAAAGTTGACTTTAGATGAATTTGGCTATTTATTTAAGGTATTTTTGACATATAGCTCTCAACGGTTTCGGTTCTTATAAATCCTCGGATTTCAAATGTTTGACTTTGAGCGTTCCTGATGTAGGTAAATCCAGAAAAGCTCTTCACGCATTACATTATTAAAGGTGTGGTTTTCTATTTTTTAAGGACTTGTATGTTATAAAACATATCAGTGCTGAAACCCTGCGCTTGTGATAACCGGATATACTATTAGTTCACCATCAGATATATAGGAGATATACTAGAAATATAAATTAAACTTTATAAATTCAATGCCTCTAATTATCTTTTCTGTAATAACCGTTATCAGGAACACTCAACCACAATAATTGAAATCATTGTGCATATCGCAAATGTCACAACAATAGCGTTATCTTAAGATTATCACAAAATTAGGAGCTAATAGAAAACTATCATAAAAACAGTGGTATATGGACAACCATCATAAAAACAACGGTTTATACAGAGAACTTTCCCCGAACGCAAGATCTAAGAGAACACACTCAAAACAAGGGTTTAAAAAGAAATTGGACGTGAGTTACCAAAAATATATAGCACTCTCTCTACGCATGCTACGTATTGGGTTTAACTTTATTGAAATTTTGAGAAAGTATAAAATGATATAATATCTATATTTCTAGAAAGAGGATGGTTAGTAATGCATTTTTATAAATCTATGAATATTTTTCACCAAGTTTAACTGATATTCATGTGTTAATTTCCCCATTATTGTTATACGATAGCATAATATTATCGATTTAGCAGTTGTGTCACAAATACTTACAATAAAAAAAACCCAACTATACTGCAATGTTTCAGAAATTTATATTTAATAAATTGTTTTAGCAATTGTTAAAAATCTTGAACAACGTGTTTACTAGCAATACACATTTAGTATTATTATATCATGGTATGATAACAGTACAATAATTCAGAAGTACTGTACTAGTATAACAATATCATAATTAAGTTAAGTACCAACACTGTGCAGAGTCAACATATTAATAAAAGAGTTTGTTATTTAGTTAACTTTAGCAAATACCTAATATAAATTCGTAGCAATCATATCAAACTGCATGTAACATTTTTCGTTTATTATTGCGTAATCATAAAACCGTATGCCCCTTCGTTAGGGTGCAAATACATATATTGAATAGACTATTGCCAAGTACATTTCTCTGACTTTCAATTAATTTGGTTATAATTTCCGTGTTGATATACTGCATGTAACCACAATGGGATTTTGTTTTTATTTCATATTAGTCGTCCTCCGACTGCTCCATTATATTTTCAGATGATTAATTGTCCGTTTTTAGGTACTATTTGCCGCTGTTGTATTTCTGTCTAATTCAATTTGTACATTTGACAAAAAGGAACAATATATTTAAGCAAATTCCCCCAGATGATTATAAACTATCCGGAAGTTTATTATGTTGAGTGAAAGATCGGTTAGAACATTATCATATATCAATAATTAGTGTATCAATATTGCGAGTCAAAAGATTCCAAGCCAATAAATATAACTATGTTTCTGTTTGAAGGCAGATTCTCATATTGTAAATAACTAAAGGAAAAAATAGAATAGACATTTAAAAGAATTGCCAACAAGAGAGCCAATGCCCTAATCGATGGACTTATTCTTCCCGCCTCTCTGATTTGGTGACACATTAGTGTTAGAAGGCTGAGATGATAAGAAGGCGTGGCTTCCGAAACAAGACAGAACTCTTTAGAGCACATGGTTTAAGATAAATCACTTCAGAACTGAATGGAAGTTTATTCCTTGAAGTATCTGAAGTTAGTTGAAGTTTGTAATAATGGATTACAAAGTATATAGCACACTAGTTGTAAATACAACAATAAATGAATCTGACTATTGGACGGATTATGACTATGATATACAAAGTTTTACCATGCCTTTAGATGAGATCATACCTGTGAGTTTTATCTATGGGATAACAATGATCCTAGGTATTGTAGGAAACGTACTGGTAATATACACCATAGCTACCTACCAGAGGATGAAAACTATCACCAACACATTTCTCGTCAGTTTGGCTTCAGCAGATCTTCTCGTTATTCTTGTTTGCGTTCCTTCTAAGGTAAGTATGTTACATGTTATTGCATAAGAGGGAGTATTGGGTAACTTTTATGCTACATATATATATACGGTTTCATATTTGTGTAGGCTTAATTTAAAGAGGCTTAATTTTGTTGTTGTGAAACCTGGTATAAACGCACTAATAAACTAATATTTCAGCAGTTCATGACCAAGTCCAATGGCAGATATAAGAGCGAGAAGGCCGTTTCTTTTGAACAGCGGTTTACTTATGTTGATTTTATTTATACCCTTCAAATCTAAGAAAATAACGTTGTTTTTTAAGTCGTTAGCCTATCAACATCAGTTTAACTCCCGCATCACCCTTACGTGTTATCTATTATGCAAATGACTTTTTATAAGCCTGATAGCTTTGATGACTTTTTGTTTGGCTTTCATCGTATACCTTGTTTTGACAGTTATTGTAGAATCGTATATATATATATATATGATGGGTAACAACTGCATAGCTGCAGATGCATGTGGATCTGACGACGAACCAGGTCTCACTTCATTTGGAGCTTTTCTAAATGCCTTTCTATCTATACCTGAGACGTGAAATGTACTCTGTCTTATTATTTACTACAGTCTCTATGCAAGTCTTAACAGATCCGGAAAAGAATATTTTAGACTCAACGGCAATATACGTGTATGGCAGTCGTTCCTTACTTATACACAAGAGAAATTGACCAAATATTTTTCATCAAAAGAAAGTTAATCATATAAACATTTATTACTTTCGCATTCTTTCAAATCTTGAAATGATTTATTTGCGCAAAATGCCAATATAGATAAGATCGATTGTGCTGTAGTTATACATTTGAATTATTGTCGTTTACAATAATTTGAAACGGGTTCTTATTATGGATTAGCACGTCTGAATTAAGTACCGATATCTGGTTTTAAGCACGGCTGATACTAAATAATCTTTAAAATGAGCACATAGTGAATTAAAGTAGCTTCGGTTTCTTATAGTTCCGTATAACTAAAACTTGAAAAAAACATTGACAATGTTTCGCCTTATGTTGATCTTATACGTCAAAAGACTTTCAATAACTTCCACGTTTTATATGACCACCTTCATCCTGATAATCAACACAATCACCTAAAAAGACCTATTTAAGACACTGATTAATTTGAACTAAATCATTACTCTATTACTTCGTAACTTATAAGTATACTTCGTTAACTTTAAGTAAACCATTGCCTGAACGTACGCATTTAGTACTGTTTAATGTTTCCCCGTCTCCCTTTGGTTAATGTATCGTTTAGATAATTTTGGATCAAATTTTCCCAGTACAAACCAAATATTTCTACATGAAGGATAGTTAGCTTCGTGTGCTCATGCTATAGGTGTGAATGTTCTGTTTACCGAATACTCATATATTATCATTGCTAATTGCGATGTATGACATTTTCTATTGTATTTTTTACGAATTTAGCTGGCTGCAAGCTTCATGTTAGTATACCTTACCCTTTGCAGAAAGTTTAAATCCATTATTTTAATTTAAAATGAGAGAGTGTAAAAGTGTATAGATCTGTTTCTTCTAACCTAATAGTATCAAACTACTGGTTATCTTTTTTCATACAGTCATGCGTCACTCATACCTTTCTTAAATAGTTTGTCCGTTAAAACACACACATTCTTATAAATGTGAAATTATAATTTACAAATCTTTCTAACCCATAAATTGCAGTAAACGATATACGTGCTTTTCTGTCTATCCATATTTATATCTACGTTTATATCGGGTTATATAACCGTTGGGAGTCATCAAGGGTCATTTCGTAGATGATATCTACATTAAAGTACGCACGCAATGGTGATGAATTATAGTGAGTCCGTAAACTGTTATGTTTGTCTTTTGGATTTTTTTAACATGGAGATATGTTTAAGTTCTTCATTAAACATGTCATTGTTTCAAATCAGATAATGTGAATTCGAAAACCCATGATCCTGTTAGAGTCGAAATGATCAAGGATCATGTATGTTTTAAAAATGATGTCACCTTCGGTTCAAGCACTTTTCGGTTGTACCGTTAGTGAGAAGTGAAAATACAAAAGGAACATTCAAACTCTAAGTCAAAAATAAACATCACAATGCAATGAAAACCATACATAAGAAAACATACACTAAACTAAGGACTGAGCAAAACAAACATCTAAAACCTGGAGTGGTCTCATGTGCAACTTATCCTTCTCCATATGTTTTACTTATTCAAGTACAAACCCGATGATAAGTGTAATTCGGTAAATTTGCGGAAAACAGACAATTGTGGCTTCTGCAATAATTATTGTAAAATATCCGTCATCTGTGAAACACATATTAAAAAATAATCAACCAACTCATGACGGCGTCTGTAAAATTTAAGAAGAAATGAACGAACTCAACTTCATCATTTTGAACTCTGATTAAATAGCTTTCTTCTGAGCAGCAACTCTCTTCTAAGAGCCGTCGTGTAGTTGGTAGCGCATCGGACTACTAACACAAAGGTTCCTGGTTCGGTTCCCGTTTTGGTAAGAAAATTTCAGGGAGAGAGACACCATTTGCGGGTATGGTCTTGAGAATCGATGAAAGTCCGTCGGAAAGGAATGATGAATGGCTGACCCGTATTAAGAGAGAGCCATATCTCTTGCACGTAAAAGACAACCTTTTAGATTTCGAAGGCTACAAGGCAGCATTCGCACCCGCGAAGTGGAAAGGGATTAATGTAAGTTGCAATAACTTGTTTCCCAATCCACTATAAACAAATATGGTTAAACTAAACTATCTATAAAGGAAATCATGATAGGAAATACATGCACTTGCATATCGTTTCAAATGGGATACAGAAACACAATATACAGACAGACCCTGCTGGAAAGGTGCTACATAGATATAAAAAAATCGCAACTGGGAATCTGCAATCATCTCATTTGTCGTAACGTTTAGTTCCAACCGGCCCTTATTGTAAGGTTATAGATGAAAGTCAGATTATGAGGCAGACTCAACTGTATATTTAGTAGCTTTATATCAAAATCGATAGAAGAGACAATGTTCAACATAATTACCAAATTTTAAGTTCTGTAGTGAGAGAACATTATCGTAATAGCGGAACGTAAAGTTAAAGATACAGTCTTCTAACTTCTTTTCTTTATTCCTTAAAATACTCTATATAAAGTCAACCTCATATAAATGAAGGAACAAGTCGACAGGAAATCGACATAGTTGGTTCCCATGGGAATGCAGATTGTTTGGTGAAAATCACATCTTCCAAACATAAGAAATATGTTATCATTAAGAAAAAAAGCATCATTAAAACTTGTAATTTATAGAGACTGTTTCCGCAATTGCATTGGATAACAGGACATGTATGTTATGGTAAAAAAAATAACAATATATGTAATGCTTAACAAATCATAAACAAAGAATAACATTTATTAGCATAACAAAGGAAATAACCATTTAACTATATTTGTAAGTATATCAAGCTTGAAGTTCTTGCTGCTAAAGATATAAGAACGTTAATTTGATTAACAGCAATAAAATGGAATATGTAGCTCTCTATCTTTTTTAAATCATTGATGAATGCAATTAAACAAAGAAATTATGTTACAAAATTCTTTATCTATATGTAGATTTGTTACAGAAAACTTATTCTTAGTAAAATTATTTGTTGTCTCTAAGTAGGAAATGAGAGTCGGATAATAAGACAGTTGTGATTCAATACGACCAGGAGTTTAATCTTTAATTATATTTTTTTCTTTCATTACCCATGCTTTTCCTGTCAGAACTAATCTTGTTGTAGAAATTAATTTTGATAACTTAGTTTTAACAGTATGTTATGACAGAAGTTAACATTAATTTGACGTTTAGGATTATTTATTCAGCAGCAAGCTTCACAACAATATAATCTAGAAAAATAACATCGAAACCTTAGGAGTCGTTGTGTCTAATCAATTGGCATCGATAATTAGTGCGCAATGGAACGTCATATTACGTTAAAGGGGGATACAGGGTGTATTAGGCATTCACTATAATATATAAAAATAAGAACATTGTATTCTTATGCTAGAGAAAACTTCAATTTATGATGAACATGTGAAAATATACATCGTTAAACTTATCGTCGGAGATTCGTTATTGGTTTATAAATTGTTTCAAACCAACACTATATTTTCATTTCTGTTGTGTTATTTTGGGTTATATTTCTGCTTTGAATGTCAAAGTTTTAATGGCTGTTATATGATATGAATAGGTTGACCACATTATTGTACCCCACCTTATTGTTATATACAACAAATAGAAAAAAGACACTAAAATAGGACAACCTGAAGTTACTTCCTGTTTAGATACGCGGTTATTTATTTGATTATCATTGGGATCATTTGATGACAATAAGGTAAAATTCATCTATTTCTAAATGCATTCAATATTTCAAAAAGATCCGAACGCCGTCCGACATAGCATCCTTTTATAGAACTAAAATGGTAGGTGCCCCATAAGAAGATGTGCTAATGTAATAAAATTGACATTTTTTTTTCTCGGAAAAATGACAAAACTATACTATAAGTATTATAATGAAAAGCTTTATTTTTTACAGTCAAGAAATCGTGTTTCTTTTATCAATATTTGTTTAAAACAATGTCTTTTTCATCTAAAGAAAATTTTATTTTTTGATAAAAATGTGCACATCGTCAAACCTTCAAAGCACTGAAATTAGTTTTAAAAAAGCAGCTATTACAATACTGATGTAATTATCTTGAACTTTATAAAAGAGTTTAATTGAATTTTCATTTTGCAAATTTATAATTAACATCTATCCATGCATCGACGTGAGATGACAGCTGAAAAATCGTTGGCGTATCTTTATATGTGGATATTTGAAGGAAAGAAAAAAAAAAACCCAAAAGAGTGAGTAACTCAACACAGATATCAGGCTTATAATGTGAAACGCCACAACCGGATTTCGTTTACACCAGATTCAGTAGTGGCATTCATTCAAATACAAAAATGATGAACATAAAAACTCGAAAATCCAGAAAACAAATTGTCAAATACGACTTATGAAGTCTATTCCTGTTGAAAAAAAGTATAAGCATTTTGAGTAATACAACATTTTATAAACAGTAAATTTCATGCCAATAAACCCACCAATTATATATTTAATGTGAACATAACGTGTTTACTAGCGGTGCACACATTACCACTATGTTTATATAGATAGTTGGATGAAACTAAAATGTACCATCAAATTGACATTATTGCGTCTGTTTGGTAGATATTTCCAAATTCTATCACCTATAGTCAAGGTCAATCAAGTCGTGTTTGCGTCGTTCTCAAATCTTCCAAGAAGATGATTAATGAACTTATAATTGCATAATTCAATATATAATGTAGCCTTGATTTTATTCCTTGATGGTCATAATACGAAGGCCTTGTACAAACAAAGTGATAAAGCAGAAATGTGCGTGTCTTGTGTTAAATGATACGTCGTTATAAATGCATGAATATCTCCCCTTTTTTTCATTTATTATATCAATATATTTATGTGTGTTTTATCTTGTTCGACAGCTGAACAGTATACATCACATTCCAATTATGTCTACACAAATAAAGGCAACAGTAGTATACTGCTGTTTGAAACTCATAAATCGATTGAGAAAAAAACAAATCCGGGTTACATCGTTTTGTGTGTAAACTGTTTAATAAACGAATTAGGTATAGACATTTCACTTGGAAACTCAACATATACCCTCACGACACTCACCAAAGAGGAAATCCATGTTCCTTTGGAACTTCAACCAAAGTTGAAGAACTAGATCTTCCATCACTGTAATGGATACCTTAACTACATAAGTTTCCTTACACACAACGGTATATTGGTGGGTCTTCCAAGTGCTCCACTAAACATCTTTCTAACTTTTTAACATCTATTTTATCAGCAATCAAAGACGGGCTTCAAAGATATCGTAAAACTGCCTATTCTAGGGGTGGCGTGAATCAGATGTGGGTACTTTAAAATTCCAAAGATCCTTTAAAGTACATACAATCCAACTCTCTTTCATCTTGCACTAGTATTAAAACTTTTATCTTTTCTACACTTTACACAAGTATTTCACATTGCAAACTAAAAGACAAATTGAAAGAGTTGGTATTGCTTTGTTTCATAAAAAAGAATGGCCAACGTAGATACAAGTATCTTGTCTTAGGGAGGGGTAAATCCTACTTTGTAAAGGATCACTGTGATTCAAACAAAATATCATCTGAAACTGACATTATCAAGATGCTTGATTTTTTGATTGACAACATATTTGTTACGTTCGGAGGACGTGTTATCCAACAGACTGTCGGCATTCTAATGGGAACCAATTTTGCCCCTCTTTTTGCCGACTTGTTTCTTTATTATTATGAGGCTGATTTCATACAGAAACTTCTTAGGAAGTACAATAAGAAGTAAGCAATATCTTTTAACTCTACTTTCCGCTATATATATGACGAACTTTCACTAAATAATTCAAAATTTGGTAACTATGTTGAACGCATCTATCCCATCGAACTAGAGATAAAGGATACAACAGATACAGTTAAATCGGCCTCATATCTTGACTTACATCTAGAAATTGACAATGAGGGTCGGTTAAAAACAAAACTTTTCGACAAAAGAGATGATTTCAGCTTTCCAATTGTGAACTTTTCATTTTTAGATAGCAACATTGCAGCAGCACCTGTATACGGGGTATATATCTCCCAATTGATACGATATTCCAGTACTTGCATTTCTTATCATGATTGTCTTGATAAAGGATTGCTGCTCACAAGGAAGCTATTAAACCAAGAGTTCCAAATGGTGAAGTTGAACTCATCTCTTTGTAAATTTTACGGACGCCATTACGAGTTTGTTGAACGTTATGGAATAACCGTTTCATAAATGATATCGGATATGTTCCTTACGTCGTAACTACAATCTCCTTCCCTTTCATGTATGTGACCTACCGAATGAGACTATTTACCGGATTTGTTATAACATAAGCAACACGACGGATACCACATGTGGAGCAGGATCTGTTAAGCTTCCGGAGCACCGTATATCACCCCTAGTTCTTGTTGGGTTCGTGTTGCTTATTCTTTAGTTTCTATGTTGTGTCATGTGTTTTATTATTTGTCTGTTTGTCTTCTTTTGTTTTTGGCCAGGCGTTGTCAGTTTGTTTTCGATTTATGAGTTTGACTGTCCCTTTTGGTATCTTTCGTCCCTCTTTTACAAATTAAAACTGAGGGAAACATTTATTAAATTGTTTACTGGATACCCCGTTTCTTTCCAATATGTGTCACATAAATATTATATACATGTTGTGCTGACAAATTGTCAGTTTCTGTCAGTAAATATTATCATGTGTAAAGTGTTTTAAGTTAACATAAATATACTCATTCCCTCAAATAACTGTTATGCATAGCGTCTGATCTGTATGTTCAATAATCAGATCGTTACAAAAAAACATTCGATTTGTACATTTTCAATACTGTGTCAAATAATAGAAAGAGTGATAAATGAGTTCAATCTGGACATAGAGAGTTCATCCAAAGTCAAAAGCATTTGAATAGAGTAGTTTTACATATCAAACAAAAGCTTATTAAATCAACTATCATTGACTAGTTGAAGAATTTCCTATTTCAAACCAACTCTCGAAGACATCACCATGATTTATATCAAATATTTAGCATTATCAAATCTTCAACAAAACATAGAAAAAGAGTAGATATGATATATATCATATGAGTTGGGAAATATATCCTGTATTTTAAAGTTATGATAATTCTTCTATTTCACTAAAATTAAAAAAAAAAATGATTATATAATTCTGGCTGTTTGCTTTGAGAGGTGTCAGAGCTGAAACAAATTGCTTAGATTTAATTCATCACATCTAAAGTTTAGTCCCCTGATACAAGTGGTTTCTCATTGGCAATTATTCATTCCAGTTTTACGTAGAGTTTAATTCAACTGCTAACTTGCATGAAATTTTGCAAACGTGGGTATTACTGGAATTTTATAGAAAAGAAAATACACAAATCTATAATATATAATATATAAATCATAAGAAAAAAAAAACTGTTTGAAGTTATCAATGCTTTTACTTTCTCAAGATATATCAAAGAACCAAAATGCTTCATCTTTTAATTATGAATTTATTCCCTTAAAGCTAATATTTGCTGTAGTATTAATATCATATTTGTGTAAGAGAAGCACGATCTACAGTTACGATGCCATCGATCTTTCTTTGTTCAAAAGGTTAATGGGGGGTTTTATTACATATTCTAGAATTTAATTGGATTTGCTTAAAATATTAATTGATCATCTATACGCGTAGCAGTTGGTGCTGATAAACTGACACCCATATTAAGTAATAACAAAATGTATAAGGAATTGATTGTTTCTAGAAATTGGATTGCTATACATTTAAATCTTCAATCACTCCCATTGGTCAGTAAAAGTAATTTATTTCATTTATTTCGATTTAATTAATTATTCTGTCAAATAAGAAATTGGAAAATACTATCTGCATGGTAATATGGAATGTGTGCAATGATAATTGAGATGTTGTAACTAATCTTTGGTACTATTTCTTCTTCTTTTGAATTTTTCATTGATGAATATATGCTGCACTGGGCTGAACTTTTTGTTTTTTGTTGTTGTTTTGAATGACGATAACGTCACAGTAAATAAAACCTGTCGCTTTAGTCTTGTTTATTTCAATTTCCTATTTTATGACTGTTATTTAGAAATAGTTTGAATAACGAGAAGATTTAAACCTTTTCTGGGTAACATATAGTTACAACACTACAAATAAGATATATAATAGAAAATCTCAGAAACTGTTTTCTTGGCCTGCAACTACAGGTACGAATGGCAAATACTGATACAATAGGGAAAAACCAATTTGTCTAGATTTGTGTGGATGTACAGACAAATTATTCAATGTGTGGTGAACATAGAGTTTCTTGTATGATACAACTTGCCAAAGCCGGTATGCAATGTCTGTATCAATATTATCTCAATATATTATCAAGGTATTTCAATACTTTATATGACCGATTACGATAAATGCTTCGCATTGCCCTTATTTTGACAAATTTTTCAACAATATTATTTCAGTGTTTATTAACCAAAATAATACATTCAACATTCAAAGTAAACCAATATAAAGTATTTCTACAGTTATAGGTTTGTTTAGTATAATTTTACTCAGTAAGAAAAGGGTCCACTTGTTGCTAAAATTTCTTGTTTCCTTTCTGCATTTAGATGAAATGATTAGATGTAAGGTACAAGTTCTAACATAAAGCGATACAAATCTAATGGTAATTTTCACAAGAGGGACAAAAATCAGAATTTCTTTTTAACTTCGTACATTAAATTGGGAAATATGTCTACGTTGGATCATATCAATAAAACTTTTTTCATGTACTAAATTGGAATGTGCAACAAACAAGTTCAATATTAGAAAAGATGAAGGAGTCGATAGATATACACCATATTTTTAAGTCTTAAATTCTTTTAAATTTTCCTGAAATTGTCGTTTATCTTATTTTTCGGAAAATGCCATCGATGATGTGTATCTTCATATTCTTTCCATCTTATTTTATGTCTTAACTGAATCAAGTTGTTGATGTTTGGCTAGTTGTAATATAAGTGTCAACTATCAAATAATTCATAGCCATTATTTAAATGTATATTTAACGTATATAGTGGGAGATATTATGGACATAATTGTGCAAATCGTGATACAAGCATGAAATTTAGTATATGGGTGGTTTTAATGATATTAAAAAAAAATCAGCTGCTGGCCAAAAAAAAATTCATTTTTTCAAGATGGCCAACGCTCATTTTGAAAATGACGTCATATCCAATTGGTCACATTTCGTAAATCTTGTGAAAGATGTGTAATAGGTATAATCCAATGTAAGTTTTGATAAAACTTAAATTACAGTTCCTACAGTACGAAAACACAATACCTTTATGAATAAAAAAGTGACTTCCGGTTCCAAAATAGCGGCAAAACGTTGGAAATGTCAATTCTATCATTTCTATCAATTTTAGAAAAAAAGAGATATCACTGACTTTGTTAAGTTCAAATGCATATATAGTTTGTTTAGAAAGACATGTTGATTAGCTTATTATTATCTGACAGTTGCCAATACACCAACGTGTACACGAAAGGGTAGCACGGTAGCATTTACAGTTACCAACACAGCTGAATTTATTGCATCTGCATTTTAAAAAATCATGACACGAGAATCAGCGGCAACCAAAAAAGTCCATTTTGGTTTCCAATTGACATTGGGTTTTTTTACCCAACTCCTGTGTTCATGACTTGGTATATGAACCTGTCATAAATCTGGACGAACTGAAACATATCCACCTTGTTATGCTTCTCTTTTGATGTGCCCCAGCAGATTAAAATCGTATGCAAGGAAGCAGCGGCCTTATGATGTTATTCCGCCTACCACAGTTAATAATGATGATTTTGTGGTAGGCGGAATAGCATTATAAGGCCGCTGCTTCCTTGCAAACAATTTTAATAGTGCCTCCTTAACAGCAAACGGTGATGTTTCCGTGCATGATGCAAACAACTACTTATATGATGTCCATGTCTGTGTCTTCATACAAAATCGGGCAAAAACGTCCGTTACATCTGAGAATACTTCCAATGTCTGCCAAGCTAACCTCTTCACTTTTCGATGAAGTGCCGACACAGTGTCACACCCACTAAATGCATGGATGAAGGAAAAGCTGCTACACGAGGACCAAACGCATTTGATATGACATGTACAGGAAGCCATCGAAAGTCTTTATTCCTTCAAAAACCTATCCACAATTTGTCCACACTTAACATTGCGAGTACTGCAATTCCTAATACTACTACGTCTATGTCAGTACTACTTAAAACTGCTTTTTACAACCATTTTCAGCAGCATGCTTATCATGGACAATCATTCGTGTGTCTGCTTTTTTTATGGTTACAAGGGGATAGCTTGGAGGTATCCGTATTGAAATTGCAAAGAATATTTTCACCTTGAGTAGCATACACATTTTCATTAGTCTCTTAAGAAGCGATTCTGACGGCAAGAAACTTGAACAATTTCGTTTTGTTGTCATCTTCACAAAGAAAACTACTCCAAACCCTTGGCGTTCTACCAGAACCAACAACTTTCCGTCTACCACCAGTACTTTGCCTTTTGTTTTCGTCCCAGCCTTTAAATAATTAATTTAGTAAACATCAAATCGATGTCTACTCTTGGATACTTATCGAAGGAAGATTTTATGTAAGGCAATAGGATATCATTTGCATAATCATCTAATATATTTGCCCCAAGTGTTGTCAATAAATGATCCATTGCTGCCACACCAACGATAAATGCGTCAGAATTTTGATCAGTTGATGGCAAATCGCAGAATGTTTCAAGTATACCCATTTGCTGCGATTTAATACCTCATCCTGACACAAAGACGGAGGGGCAGTTTGGTTTCCGTGGTTAAAGAAGAAATGAAAAGTCTAGAAAAGAGATCCCAATCACTGTTCAGGTTATCTAGCTTTCTTTTTTGACAAAGAAGTTTCCAGTTTCATTTTACGGCTTTTATATGGAAACGTTCTTTTTCATCTGGTTAAAAAAGCAGATTTTCTTCGTTTCATAGTTGCTTCGAAAGATTGTACTGTTTGGACCCAATATCTTGGAGTATATATACATAAAATTATCATACCAACTTCTGAATCAACAACTTCCTTAAAATAGTACATTTTGTACAAATCTGACGACTCTTCTTCGATTTCCAAACTCGTTCATCACTTTAGAAAGCCTTTAAAGTTTTTCGAATCCGTTTGTATTTTCGTGGAGTCTTAATGCCATCGTTTATCTGTTGTAGAATGACTCAAACCAATAAATCTTTCAAATTCATCTACCAGTCTACTGACTACTGCTCCAGCTACCATCCATCGTCTCGAAAGGATCTTTGATTAAACGTATGGTACCAACATCGCCGTTCATGACTCATTATTCTGAGTTTGTGACTGATCATTTTTGATATAAGATATCAACTTGCTGGTCTTATGTACAGTTTAAATTACCATTTACAAATTTCATTGCAACCTGTGGGTGATATTTGTTAAGGGAATCCATATCTCGCATAATTTACACGGTCAAGACCAAGATTGGTATCATGCTTGATATGGACTGTTTGTAAAGTACGATATCTGACTCGTGATATAAGCGTACTACTGGAGGCACATGAAGTACGTAATTCATAATTGAACGCCAGAAATTAAACTGTGGTCGATATGACTCTCTTTCCTTACACCCGTTGATCACATACTTCAACGTCACAGAGCCATGAACTATAGTTTCTGTGTTTACGCTTTCATAGCGACTAGCATTATCAATTCAAGCAAACCATATGCAGTTATCTGATGCGCGTGTTCATTCCTATTTACATTTGAACATACTTGAAAGGCATCTGCTATTCTTGGTGTTGCATTATCGGCTTCAGTGAGGGCCATCAACTATTACGCAATACATCACTCAGAATTTTAAAACAAGCCATGGAAAATCCACCAAACATGACAATAAACTTATGTTCTTCGTACAAATCTTGCCATTCCAACTGAAATTGCTTAGCCAATACCAAAAGGTTTATCTGCAGCTATAATTGATGTTTGCCCGATATTTAGAAACTTAACCACATTTTTCAACTTATCCATCGAATGCTTGATCATTGCAACTGAAAGTGCGTGTTTTCAAACAGTGGCGTTAAAGAAGTAACACTTTATATTCAAACAGAAGAGCCTATATGCTTAGAAGAATGAATGACGACCAAGATATGTATAAGAAATTCAAATCCTCATCGGTTAGAAGAACTACGATTTCCATCATTGTACCCCTGTAGTGCGTGTAATTCGTTCTTTATTTATGAATAGTTTGCGCATGCGGAAAATTGTTAAACGCATGTGTAACATAATCTTAAAAAAACGTCATCAGACAAATTCATAACATCATTAAAAACTCAAAAGCGCTATGCATGAAATAAATTTTCAAATGTTTGTGTGTGAATTTTGTAACATTTTCACGCATACGCAAACCCATAACATGTCAAATATTCATTTTTAGTATATTCGTGACATGTTAAGAAGGTATCCACAAAACCTGATAATATTTTTTTACTTAAAGAAGGTCAAAGAAAACGTTCTCCAGAATAATAAGTATTTCAATTTTGAAAAAACAGCCATTTTAGAAAAGGTGGTGGCCATCTTGAAAAAATTTAATTTTCTTATGGCCAGCAGTTTTTTCTCAAAATGTATATAATAATGATGCTTCGTGCTAATTTTCAAGCTTGTATCATCATTTGCACAATTCCCTTGATTTTGCTTGCTAATATCTTCCACTAATATTACAGATACAGATGTTACAAATATAATTAGGTCCGATATAACGTATATAAAAATGTCTTTATTTCATATGTATTGTATTGAAGCGCATATGGTACACCCATTGTGAAGTTTTTTTGTTGTAAATAAGTCGGAATTATTAATTAACTTGTGTGTTATAAGCTGAAATCATATCATCGTGTGGAGTAAACTTGTCGGAATGATGAAGAAAAACTTGCATTACAATGTCGACTTGCTAATATAAATGTAATAACATAGTTATACGAAGTCGACACGTTGAATTCAACTTGTTAATTGATAAAGTCGACAACTAGTTAATTTGATGATGAGGTAAAACCACGTGACCACTTTGGAAACCATAGGTCTATCTTTAAATCGATTTCCATATATCGTTTGTTTAATTTCTTCGAATGAGTGTCACAATCCACTTAGGTTAAGTTCAAATCAAAGTTCGAGTTGTTGTTCAGAGTTATTGGGTATGAATAGGGGTAACGGCAGGCAAATATCACGATAAAGTATTAAAAAATAACAATATTTCAGACATAATAGGGATATACCCAAACCACTTAGTCCGACCGTTATTTTTCCTTAGTTCTCAAATGGAATCAGTACTATAATGATTTTTTGAAGGATTCCACAGAACCTCTGTGTCGTCTGAGATTGTGGCTGTCAGTGTTAAATTGTAATGTTGAATGTAAACAGTTCATTTTTCTATAACATACATCATTTTAAAAAAAAATTCTATAGATGCTTTATCTTGATCCAAAGGATTAACTCCTATACAAGTTTTGTAACATATCATGGAGAATTATAAATTTATCAGGACAGGTTTATTAACTGCAAAAAAAAAAAACCCCCATATATAAACATAAAGAGATGTGGTGTGATAGCTAATAAGACATCTCCCCACAACATATCAAATAACGGAGAAGTATACAAGTATATGTCACTGTGTGGTCTTCAACAATGAGCAAAATGCCTACCACAAAGTAAGCTTTGAAAGATAACGAAATGACAAATGCAAAAAACAAAAAACAAAAAAAAAGACGAGAAACATCAGGATCTAAATAAAGAGGACGTCGACGCCATTACCGACGACAGAATAAAGGTTTGCATCAATGTCGCAGGCTGGACACATATCAAATGATATTTTTAAAAGAATGTTTGCTACTTGGTTTAAAAAAAAAAGCTTTTATACAGAATGTTGAGAAATGAAAGTATATCAAACAAGAAAGTGAAAAAGTAGAAAAATTGAAGGGTACGCATGGTTGTTTATGAGATATAAGCTATTGGAAATTTGGCGGGAAAAAGTTCTCTCTAAATTTTTTATACATATCTTTTGCATCTATTTTCATTCAAAAACAATGAAAAGATGGCTTTTATAACTAAATATAACAAAATTATGAAGTTAGCGAGGATTGCTTTTTAATAAAAGTACATGGATAAAACTAGAGAAGTCCGTATATTTGACAAAAAAATCAAAAGCAACAGGAGCGAACATCCTTTTTTAAAATCGAGTAACAGAGAAACGACGGATAATATATATTCAAATTGTCATGATCACAAAGCCGTCTTCTTTTCCTCGACGATGACCTACCGCATCAGACCAAATCACTAGGTTTATAATTTTACGAATAACACGACAGATGATTCACGTTGAGCAGAATCAGCTAACTCTTCATGAGCATGGAGATCTGCGCCGAATTTTGATGAGTTTGTATCCCCAGTAATACCAATCTAGTGAGTTAGCCAGCTGCAACTGTTGTTTATAGTTTGTGTTGTGCTGTTAAACGGCAGTTTCATGTTAAGTTTTGGGTTGAGCGCTCACACACATGTTTAAATCCGCCACATTCTTCATATCCATGTCCCAAGTCAAGAGCCTGTAGTTTAATGGGTGTCGTTCGTTCATGTGTTTCATATTTGTTCCGTATATTGTTTTCTTACAAATCAGGCCGTTTCATTTCTCGTTTGCATTGTTTCACATTTCCACGTGGGGGCCTTTTATAGCCGACTATACGTTTAGTTGAAGGCTGTAAGGCTGCTTTGATTCCTTACATATTCTTCATTTAAACTCTGGTGGCTGGTTGTCTCATCGGCAATCACATGACATCGTCTTACTTTATTTAGTAGTGGCGTCGGCGTCTTCGTCATTTAGATCGTTATGTATCTTGCTGGGTTGTTTTCATGTCATTCCGGATTCTTTTATAACTAACTATGCGTTAAAGGTTTTGCTCATTTTCTTATTTTTATTTCGCTAACGGATCCCTCCCCGTACGCTTCCTTTGTATATAATTCACTGCGATTCTACATAGATACTTGGAAAGACAATATTTGCAAAAAGTAAAACTGTTTTCTACTGATAAATTTGTAAATCTCCATGAATTGTTATAAAACTTGTACAGGACAAGACAGAGCAACTACAGAAAAAAAAGACCACAATTTTTTAAAATTTTGTATGTTACAAAAAAACAGACTGTTTACTGTCAACATTACAATTTTACATCGACAGCAGCAATCTCATGCGAGACACATGGTTCCGCTGAATCCTTTACAAGTTCATTATAATACTGATTCCAACTGAGAACTAAGGAAAATAAACAGCCGGACAAAGTTTGTGTGGAGTATTCCCCTTATGTCTGAAATATTTTTATCTTTTGCGATATTTGACTGCCGTTACCGCTTTTCATACCCAATAACTCTGAACAACAACTCGAACTTTGATTGGAACTTGAACTCAATGGATATCGACACCCATCCGAAGCACATTAAACAAACGATATGTGGAAATCGATTTAAAAATAGACTTATGTTTTTCCAAAATGGTCACGTGGTTTAACCTGATCATCAAATTAACAAGTTGTCGACTTAATTGATTAACAAGTTAAATTCAACATGTCGACTTCGTATTATTATGGCATTACATTTATATTAGCAAGTCGACATTGTAATGCAATTTTTTCTTGATCATTCCGACAAGTTGAATCCACATGATGATTTGATTCCAGCTTATAACACACAAGTTAACTACTAGTAATAATTACGACTTATTTGCAACAAAATAACTTTACAAGGGGTGTACCATATATAAAGGCAACAAAAGTATACTGCTGTTCAAAACTCACAAATACATGGTCAAAAAACAAAATCGGGGGAACAAACTAAAACTTAGGGAAACGCATTAAATATAAAAGGAGAACAACGACACAACATTAAAATGTAACACACACACACACACACACACACACACACACACACACACACACACACACACACACACACACACACACACACACACACACACACACACACACAGAGAGAAACGGACTAAGCATTAGACAAAATCCTATGAGAATAACAAATATAACATCAAAACAAAATACATGAATTTGGGATAGATAAGTACCGTGACACGTCTTATAGTAATATGAATTCATACTAAAAAATAAGAGAAAACAAACGACACAACGGAAACACAAAGTTAAAATGTAACACACACAGAAACGAACTATAATATAACAATGGCCATATTCCTGACTTGGAACAGGACATTTTTAAAGGAAAAAATGGTGGTTTGAACCTGGTTTTGTGGCATGCCAAACCTCCCTCTTTTATGGCCATGTAAAATATAACATTAAAATGACAACAAGACATTACAGGACTACAATATAAATAAATAGGAGAACACAATTGACAAAGAAACACACGAATAACAGCTAACAAAAGGCAACAAGTTTGAAATTTTTTAATACGCCAGACGTGCATTGCGTCCACACAAGACTTACTAGTGACGCCCAGATACAAAAGTTTGAAAGCCGAAACAAGTACAAAGTTGAACAGCATCGAGGACCAAAAGTTCAAAAAAGTTGTACCAAAAACGGACAGGGTTTTCTGTTAGA
Organism: Mytilus galloprovincialis; assembly: GCF_965363235.1. NCBI lineage: Eukaryota > Metazoa > Mollusca > Bivalvia > Mytilida > Mytilidae > Mytilus > Mytilus galloprovincialis. Next base: position 126,192,189 of record NC_134838.1, on the reverse strand, counting down.
TACCAGAACATCCCTATTATTTAGAATAATTTATACTTTTGCAAACAGTAAATTTTATAAAATGACTAAACAAAAGATGCGCTTCCATAGTATTGCGAGCTATTCATTATAACTGTAAAAGTTTCTATCCAAATGTATTCTTCCGATTGCCTTTTTTGTCCAATACATTCTTAATTTATATAGGAAATATGGCAATTTACGATAGCTTTAATTCAAAAAGACCTCATTGAGTAAATGTTGAAGCTGAAAGTCAGCATGCACTATTTTATCCATCTTAAATTAAAGTCTTAAGTTGTATTCAGTTCAGCTAGCTTAATTATTGTCGTTATTCTTAACAGTGTTACATGTAATATGTCTTTTCTCAGAAATGAAATAAAAACCATTAACTTTTGATGTCAATTCCAGCAATCAGCTAATTCATAGTGATAATTATTTCCCTATATAGAAATGTTGGAATGGTTCTGTAAGAGATGATTCCGTTTGACGAGTTTGACTCATCATCTGTTGACTATTAATACTACTTTTATAAACGAGGCGACACCTGCTTTTGAATGAAAAAATAACGAAGAATAGTAGGGACATGTCAGACTTAAAACGTATTCGATTTACACAAAAGAATAAGCACATTAATTGGATGAGAGACAACTACAGGCACTATTCAAATGAAAAACAGGACATTGACAAGCAATAACAATCTAAAGTCATGTCAAATTTACAAACTGTACACTGAACGATGCTGTCTAGTCACAAACAAATTAAAATTTGAAACACCCATGTTAAGTGCTTTTTACTAAGATTTTGTTGTTTTCAAAGCACAAAAACAATCGCCAATTTCATTCCACGCGACTGATGGTACTTGTAATAATTTTAAAAAAGTAGTATTTTTTTTTCTCTTGCCATTTTTACTCCGATGGTGATGACACCAGCCCAGTAGTCAATTTTACATGAATATCAATTATATGGTCCTTTTTATAAATTTAATGTTACAAAATTTTGAATTTTTCTAAAAAATAAGGATTTTCGTATCCCAGGAATAGATTACCTTAGCCGTATTTGCACAACCTTTTGGAATTTCGGCTCCTCAATGTTCTTCAACTTTGTACTTGTTTGGCTCTATAACGATTTTGATCTAAGCGTCACTGATGAGTCTTATGTAGACGAAACGCGCGTCTAGCGTATTAAATTAAAGTCCTGGTTCCTTTGATAACTATTTCTGCTAGATTATGATGGCGACATTAAACTGTTCATGTTTTCCAAGAGATGTCGATTCAAATGTAGTATATAGTAAATATTTTATATGGTTGTTGAATTCAACTTATCATCGAATGTGTACTTGTACGAGCAAGAGGACAGGTACCAGTAATAGAGTAGGAGTTGATGAAGGTAAATCCAGAAAAGCGCTTTGGACGCAAGAAATTATTAAACGTGTTGTTTTCAATTTTTGACATCACTGGGTCGATACCTCTGCTGGTGGACTATCAGTCTCCGAGGGTATCATCACCTCAGTAGTCAGTGCTTCGGTACTGACATGATTTAACAAACTTTACTAAAATTGTCCGTTTATAAATTTGAAATTATTATGAAACTAAGGTTTCAACTCCCTCAGACAAAGTTGGTTTTAGATGAATTTGGCTATTTATTTTAGGTATTTTAGACATCGTAAACGATTTTCGGTATATATGCATCTTCGGAAATCAAATGTTTGGCTTTGAACGTTCCTGATGAAGGTAAATCCAGAAAAGCGCTTCGGACGCAAGAAATAATTAAACGTGTTGTTTTCAATTCGACACGCCTAGTGTTTTGGTCGGATTCGTCTTGTTGAATCTTTAGTGTAGCGTTTTGATTTTTGCTGCCTGTCTTTTCTCTGTTTTTCCGCTCTATCCATATAGTATTGTATGTTTCAATTGAACTTATGACTTTGATGCCCTTGGTTTCTCCTCTCTCGTTTCATATAAATATGGTTATGATGTCCAGTATTTCTTTTGAAGTGCATTTTAATGAATATTAAATTTTTGCATTGCACTGGACTAAAACGTTAGATTTTTTCTCTAGCTTACATGTTCTCGGCGGAAGCATGCATCAAACTTAGAACAATAAGAACGAAGTCCGGATTTTTTGTCACTTTCAAGTATTAAAACTACACATGGCTCATTTCAAAACGTGATAAGCATAATTTACCAATATGTTCAATTTTTTACTTCATTTCAATTAATCATTTGCTGAGAAAATCAAATAATTTCAGTTAAAAAAGTCCTACTTTTTATTCAGATAATACTTACCTGCAGCATGAAAAAATTTTACAGTGTGTTGTTTGTACACGAATCATATTTGTTTTGTTTTTGTGACAATTTCTCTATTAACACTACATGTCACATCTTAAACGCGAAAAGACTTGTTTATTAGTGAGCAATTGCAAATTATCATTGAAATCTAAAATCTGCTGAATGTGATAATTGAAGAGTGTAAAGCACGATGATAAACTACCAATATATCTAATTCAGTATGATGTTAACCATTTTACACAGAATACCCATGTTATCCGAAGTCACAACGTGATTTATTTCTAAGAAAGAACTATTTAGTTCATCCATTAAATCGTTGGTTCTATAGTCAGAAAGAATCTATTCAGATGTCGTTTCATAGCTTATTGTTTAATTCATGGAAACAACTTTCCTTTTCTATATTGCCTTTTTAGGACGTTGACACGCTCGTTGATGATAAGAGCAATATGCATATACCACACGATAACACGGTTTTTTTTATAGATAAAAGAAGAGTTTCTTTTCGTGATGTCTTCAGCTGTTCAAAATGAAACATAAAGAAAAGAACCTACTGGAAGCGCAGCTAGCATGAAGTTTGTTCGATTTCAAGTAAACGGTTTTGTTTCAACATGCTTGAGGAACGTCTTAAATATGTTGCGTGTTATCAGTACAAAAAATAGAATACGGGACATATCATAAAGAAAACTGGTATAAAAAAGAAGATGTGGTATGATTGCCAATGAGACAACTATCCACAAAAGACCAAAATTACACAGACATTAACAACTATAGGTCACCGTACGGCCTTCAACAATGAGCAAAGCCCATACCGCATAGTGAGCTATAGTTTTTATCCCAGATGGATGTATTGCATTCGTGTTGAAATCAAGTCATTTGATAGTCACAAAGAAACAAAGGTCATGTCTCTTAATGGATTAAAAAGAAATCTTCAAGTTTGTAAAATTTAAATAATCTCCTACAATAAACTCAGGGCATCTAAGAACATACAACAGATTAGTAGAACTTGTCTAGGGTTTACCTGGACTTAGAAAGTGGTAACCTTTTCCTAAGATAAAAAACATTACGTAAACATACTAAAGTATTTAAAAGATACGTTTGAGTTTGTTTTGTGTAATTGTGTAATTGATGAAGATCATCAGAGTGAACATATTGGCCTAAATGAAGGCCACATTGATCCAGATCTGTTCGAGGGAGTCTATTTGATATATGTTAAACCGTTTGGGTTGATTTCGGTGCACTGAAAACTTTTATCATTTAAACTGAAGACAAAAGAAATATGAAGTTAACGTATAAACATATGAAGGTAACAAAAAGTTGAAGACAAATGTAATGATTCCATTACATTCATTTGTAAAATATTGTGCCTGTGGCCAGTAATAGGACTGAAATTTTGTGTAATAAATAAACGAATGAATTATTAAAAGACCTTGATGGTGTACTCAAACAGTCATAAATTATAGCCCCATTTTACGTTAATGTTTGTAGAGTGACTGTAATCAGCCCAAATGATATAGGTATGGAGAAAAAACCATTGATAATCTATAAACTAGAATGAACGTCGCTATTTTCTGTCAGCAGCACTGACCATCAGATTATTTAGCAATGTTAAGCTTACTATCAAAATGGATTATACTTAATAGAAAAATACGTCTAGAGCGCTGACCCTCTGTCATTTGACTGATAGCCAAATATATAAATTAATTAAAAGGTGGTAATAAAACGTATGTTTTAATTCATTAATTAAAAACCGTCTTATACGTTAAGGTCAAAGACTGCAAGGTCATCAAATTTATTGCCTGATATGTCAAGTTTGTCTGAACCCATTTAACGTATATGTTTGTTGAGATAAATTGACCACAATTATTTTTAATTTGTATAAAGAGAACGACCAATCCCTGTGCTTTCTAAATTTTCTCACAAACTGAAATCGGGAAATTGTAAAAACTCCTTTGATTAGGATATTTTAAACAGTCTAATAAATAAACTTAAACGATTGCCAAATCATCCCTTATTCTCAATGTTATTCAATAGTCAATACTTCGGTGTTGATATGAATATCAATAATCTGGTCATTTTTATAAATTGCCTGTTTACAAAACTTTAAATTTATCAAAACACTAAGGATTTTCTTATCCCAGGCATAGATTACCTTAGCCGTATTTGGCACATTTTTTTGGAAATTTTGGATCTTCAATGCTCTTCAACTTTGTACTTGTTTGGCTTTATAAATGTTATGATATGTGCGTCACTGATGAGTATTATATAGACGAAACGCGCGTCTGGCGTACTAAATTATAATCCTGGTACCTTTGATAAATAATTATTCAGCACTACACTTTGATGTAAAGAACGAATTTGATTCAATATTGCAAATTTCCGATGTTTATGTGTAGTTTTGCGTTTCAGGCATCTTTAAGATATATACTTGTAATTCATTTGTATTGAAAAAATAATATGAGGTCATGCTTTGAACTAAGAACTGCAACGAATGATCAAACAGATATTTTACATCCCGTGGATGATCTGAAAATATTATCGTAAATCTTACCCCTATCAACTGTGTCCATTGTTATATATAATGGATATAACTGTTCTGATTTACATTTAAACATATTTGCTAGATTTCGAACTTCCTAAAGATTATCGAGAACTGTCCATGGAGAGATACGAAGACATCTAAAATGTTACATAAGTTACAGTACTGAATATTGGGTATTAATAGTTTGACAAGTTCCATGTAAACTGCTTTAAGTTCATAACAGGGCAATATTTAGTTTTGCCATGTCTCCTTAAAGTCATATAAAATGAGTGACAAAAAAAATGTGTATCTAATTCTTGAACCAATGTATGTATTTATCATAAACTTAGTCTTCAGTGCACGATTATATCATTTTTTACGCAAACAGATCGTATAATTGTCAATTCTTTTCCCTCTCTGTCTGTTATGTTGTGAAAATATGGCAGCTAGTTATTTGTCGTGTTTTGAAGCCATAGTTTACCGATTGTCACCTTATAGTAAAAAATCAACAAAGAAGCATGGATATTGAGCACGTGTATAACATGTACAATCAGATAATAGTTCATTTCAATGACAGATCCATGCGTATTTTTATAATGAAAATTATCCATTTAGTTATAAAAAAACATATGCATCTTTTTTTTTAATTTGAGGTTGCATAAGACTTTAATGCATACCAGCATAACATAGACCATAGAGGAAATATGTTTCAAAGAACGGCTACGGACGCTCTACATTCTTATTGTTTAGTAAAATGATTATAATGTTGAAAGACGTAATAACATGGATATATATTTTGGTCATATTTATAACATAAGCATAAATATTAGAGTATTATATATTTCAGTAATTCACTATATCATTTCTTAAAAAAAAAAATCCTTTAGAAATAGAAAAGGAAATATATTTCATTTAATCTTCTCTTTGGGTTTGAGATTACAACTTATATACGACAAAACCAGTATTTGATGAAGGTCGTTCTTTAAGACATATGACTCGGTCTCTTTTATTAATGTTCTTTGTGTTCCATAAACACATGAACAGCCAATCTTGTGTAAAGCCAACATAAATAATTTATCAAGAATATGGAAGCTTTCAGGTAATAAATTCTGCAATTCAAACTCCAAGTGAAAAACGGAATGTCCTTATAGAATTGCAAAATCAAAAGCTTAAACACATCAAACGAATTAAAACAACTGTCATATTCCTGACTTGGTACAGGCATTCCCTTATGATGAAAAAGATTTATTAAACTTAGTTTTATAGTTAGCTAAACCTCTCATTTATATGATAGTCATATACAATTCCACTATAAAAACCTGTAAGCAACAAAAAAACGAGACATAATAGGTAGAAATACAACAGTAAACATTGCAATATAATCTAAATCGTTTCATAAACTAACAAAAATCTATTTCAACAAAGAAAAACTATAGGGTATATAGACACTCTATAGACCAAATGCATACGCAATTATGAAAGACAAGAATTCAAAACTGCCAATAGCACAATAACTCAATGTCGGTATGTATAAGTGTCAAGCGAAAAAAATATATTACTAAAAATGGACTATACTGTAAAAAATGTTCAATTACAAAAAAAAAACCCAAACCACACTACAATGTAATTAAAGTCAACCCCTAGAATATTTATTCCAAGACCATCATATACTATCTATACACATTTCTAAAGAGAAATACATAAATATGCAACAAATTAAAAATTAAGTATACACATTTGTGTGCTTTTTTAAAATTTGCTGTGTATAAGCAGTTATTCTGTTTTGAAAAATATAAGAGAGACTACACAAAATGACTATATAAAGAACCTAATTGCCATATATGCAATACCATTTAAAAATCTACGAAAAAATATATACATATCACTAAGCGAGGTGTACATTTTGATATAAATAAACTTAAATGTACAATTCGATTATATAGACAACGATGAGTGAACAAAACAAACAGGTATAAATGTCAATAGAGGGGTACAGCAGTCAACGTTGTGTTATTATCTTAAATATAAATTAATAAACAGACATTTTTCATGTCACAATAACACCATGACAGGATGTATAAGTACATATCCATGTTATATGCAAAAAAAAAAAAAAAAAAAAAAAAAAAAAAAAAAGCATAAAGACAAAACATGTTAGCAGAAATGAAAGATAAGAATACAAAAATTATCATAGAACAATGCCAGGATGTATAGGCAAAGAGCCATGTCATTGTTATAAAGAATAACTAAACCATTATAGGCCAAAGTAGGTCTTCAACACGGAGCCTTGGCTCAAATCGAACATAAAAAAAAAAACAGAAACGAGAAACATTTATGAACATCGCATGGTTATGTAAACTTCCTCAAAAGAGTAATTAACCGTATAAGGAGTTGAAAAAAAAACAGGTAATTTCTTTTTCCTTGACTAACTTTTAATCATTCAACATATTAACAGTACACAATGAGTTTCATACAAACCTGGCAAAGTGATCGTCGTGTTAATTTTCTAGTGTTATATGTCCAATTTTTGATAAAAAAAAAAAACAAAAAAAAACGGTGATAGCTTTATATTTGAGATTCAAAATCAATATTCTATCTCCATATGCAACTATGATACGAGATTTTTACACTTTACGAGTTTTTGTCAGAATTACACTGTTCTATCTCCACGCTCCCTTTGTATTATAATGGCTTATGCATCTACGAAAAGAAAATATTTTTATAGTGTTGTTTCTCTATTTCTGATGGTTTGCATGGGTTAAACTCAATCTATAAGCATTTTTCAGCAAATCTAACAGTACAGATCTGTGGATATTACAAAGTTAAACAAAAATGGATTTGTCTCTAATGGAAATATAGGAATAAATTTCTACAACTACATTGTTTATAGTTAAATGTTATATCTGTAAATAGGGAATGCTTTATTTATCTAATTTGCTTGTCTATAAAAAAAATCCAATCGAACAAAGAACTATTCTTGTACGTAAATACTATTCCTTTATAATTTTTTTATTGTCTCAGCCAAAAATTTAATGATATTACTGTTATATATTTATTTTAATTTAATCTTTTTATACTATTAACAAATATGGAATACATTTGTATAAAACGAAAAGTTTTATACATTTTTTTATCTGACAATAGAATTATACTATAGAACGTTTACATTTAATTCACTAAAAAATACAAAAAGTGTAACTTTGTCTCAGGTTGTTATAACCTAATTCAAATCAAAACTACTTAATTGTTTAACTGAGAATCTAGATCCTTTACATATAGTGTCTTGATATTAAAAATTGAAGAGCAAGAAATTTCATTTTGTATAATTATTTTCTTGTAGTTTGCAGCCTTCTTTTCTTTCCAATGGAATTTAGGAGAATTTATGTGTAAGGCCGTGTATTATATACAGAATGTATCAGCAATTTGTTCCGTGTCAACGCTGACAGCCATGAGTTTAGAGAGGTTAGTATATAGGTTTATAATTATGTATTATGTGTATAACATCAGTACATGTTTAAAACAAATATCAAAAGTCTGCTAGAATATAAATCCTTTACAAGGTTCCTTGATGTCAATTTAATTGTTGCATGTCTATATGATACTACCATGTACTGACGACATTTATTATCATTCACGTACACTCATCATGGAGGTCAATGCAATACAGATATTTCCATGTTTAGTGCAATACGCAAACTGCAGTCGTTTTCTCATTCTATGCCATGATGTAGAAATTTTCAAAAAAAACGAGTGTTCATCCCTAAATTTATGATAGAAAAGAAGACTTGTCTTTGTCTGTTTGATAAATTCGGCATTAAGACATAAAAATATCGTTGGTCTATGGTTATAGATATGTGTTTTTTTGTCTTTTATTTTAAGGATAGTTAGTTTAATAATCATTAGGAAAACTGTAAAATCAAGATTTCCTTAAAAAACATTTTGAACAGCTTAAAACTATCATTAAAAGATACTTACGATGACATTTTCTTCTCTTTGTTCGGGTTGTGGTCTCTTTGACACATTCTCCATTTCCATTTTCAATTTTACGATGTTATAGTGTGATTACAATTTAAGAAATTAACGTAATAGTGTGTCTCATCTCGTATATGATTGTAATATAATTCACAAGGAAAACACGTTCAACTATCATTTCTTTGGGTCGTTTATTTTTGGCTAGATAATAAAAGTACATGTATTACAAAAATACCAAACTCAAATATAAATTCAAAAATGAATAGAAAAAGTCTATAACAATTGACAAAACCAAACGTTATTGACCAAACAGAGGCGTGGAAAACATCCGGGATATTGACCAAACAGTGGCGGGAAACACATCCGGGATATTCCTGTCTTTGTACAGGTACGGGACAACATATTTAAAGTGATGCCTTGAAGCTTGAAGCACAAATTAAAAAAAATGTTGTCCATTGGTTTATAGTATTTAACTATATGTTATATATGCGAGAGTATTAATTGTTTTGATTGTTATGATAATTTAAAAAGTTAAATCACAAAAATACGATACAGGAAAATCAATTCGGAAAGTCCATAATCACATGGCAAAATCAAATAACAAAACGCATCAAAAGCGAATGGACAAGAACTGTCATATTTCTGACTTGGTACAGGCATTTTCAAATGTAGAAAATGGTGGATTGAACCTGGTTTTATAGCTAGCTAAACCTCTCACTTGTATGACAGTCGCATCAAATTCCATTCTATTGTCACCGATGCGTGAACAAAACAAACAGACACAATAGGTAAAAATGTCAAAAATAGGGGTACAGCAGTCAACATTGTGTTATCATCTTAAACGTACACTATCGAAACAACTTGCAGAGCAGTTCAGATGGTCTCCCGAATTGTTCAAATATCATTATATAAATTTTGTGGCATACTGGTCTACTTATTGTGATAGAAACTGTTTTTATGTACCTTAGCCGTATTTGGCACAACTTTTTGGAATTTTGGGTCCTCAATGCTCTTCAACTTTGTATTTGTTTGGCTTTTTAACTGTTTTGATCTGAGCGTCACTGATGAGTCTTATGTAGACGAAACGCGCGTCTGGCGTATTAAATTATAATCCTGGTACCTTTGATAACTGTTTACACCACTGGGTCGATGCCACTGCTGGTGGACGTTTCGTCCCCGAGGGTATCACCAACCCAGTAGTCAGCACTTCGGTGTTGACATGAATATCAATTATATGGTCATTTTTATAAATTTTCTGTTTACAAAACTTTGAATTTTTCAAAAACTAAGGATTTTCTTACGCCCAGGAGTAGATTACCTTAGCCGTATTTGGCACAACTTTTTGGAATTTTGGGTCCTCAATGCTCTTCAACTTTGTATTTGTTTGGCTTTTTAACTGTTTTGATCTGAGCGTCACTGATGAGTCTTATGTAGACGAAACGCGCGTCTGGCGTATTAAATTATAATCCTGGTACCTTTGATAACTGTTTACACCACTGGGTCGATGCCACTGCTGGTGGACGTTTCGTCCCCGAGGGTATCACCAACCCAGTAGTCAGCACTTCGGTGTTGACATGAATATCAATTATATGGTCATTTTTATAAATTTTCTGTTTACAAAACTTTGAATTTTTCAAAAACTAAGGATTTTCTTACGCCCAGGAGTAGATTACCTTAGCCGTATTTGGCACAACTTTTTGGAATTTTGGGTCCTCAATGCTCTTCAACTTTGTATTTGTTTGGCTTTTTAACTGTTTTGATCTGAGCGTCACTGATGAGTCTTATGTAGACGAAACGCGCGTCTGGCGTATTAAATTATAATCCTGGTACCTTTGATAACTGTTTACACCACTGGGTCGATGCCACTGCTGGTGGACGTTTCGTCCCCGAGGGTATCACCAACCCAGTAGTCAGCACTTCGGTGTTGACATGAATATCAATTATATGGTCATTTTTATAAATTTTCTGTTTACAAAACTTTGAATTTTTCAAAAACTAAGGATTTTCTTACGCCCAGGAGTAGATTACCTTAGCCGTATTTGGCACAACTTTTTGGAATTTTGGGTCCTCAATGCTCTTCAACTTTGTATTTGTTTGGCTTTTTAACTGTTTTGATCTGAGCGTCACTGATGAGTCTTATGTAGACGAAACGCGCGTCTGGCGTATTAAATTATAATCCTGGTACCTTTGATAACTGGTTATAATGACATGAAAGAAAGTTTCATTTATCTACCTATAATTTAGCCTCTTTTTATGTAGAACCTAGCTCACCATTGCTCGATTATAACACATCATCACACGGCTTCCTCCGCCTCATTTTTAGACATATCTCGAATTTGATTTATACAGTCATCTCAGTACCAAAATCTATGACAAAAGAGACGATTTTAATTTGGATATTATAAACTTCCCCCACCTAAGTAGCAATATACCAACTTCACCTGCATATGGGATATATATTTCCCAACTTATTCGATATTCAAGAGCTTGCGGCTCCTACTCAGAGTTTGTAAAACGTCATCAGTGTCTGAGTAGAAAGTTGATTATCCAGGGGTATGTCAAAGAACGTCTCGTCCTTTTTCTAAAAAACTTCATCGGAAGGTCCCAAGAGCTTGATGATGAATATTCCGTATCAACTTCACAAATAATACATTATGGTCTTGATTTATAGATTCTGCGTACTGATGTTGTTTATCCTCTTAACAACATATTATTGTTATGTTGTTTTTTCATTTGTCTTTGTTCTATTATTAATATTACTTTTACTGTTGGATTGTTTTATGGGATATCCCTTTAACGTGGCTCAGTACTTAAACATCCCGTCAATGTGTTTGTATTGTCTTTAATTTTTTGCTGGTGTGTTTTGTATATGCGACTTTTTGTATTTCTTTGGTTCTTATAACGTGACTCTGTACTTTAAAAGATCCCGTCAGTATGATATTGCTCTATTTTATGTCAATATGATATATAACTGTTGGACTATTTTAAATCTCGGTCTATTTCTGAAATTAATTCTTACATACTTTTGATTTTTTAACCCTGTATGCTAACATTGTTTATTGAAATTTTTAAATTATTTGTATATACAATAAACGACAAATATATGTGACGTATAAAATTTTCTAACGTCAGACATGCGAATCAATGAATGTGTTTGTAGATAGATGTTTTTGTGTTCTGTTAAATTGTTCCTTTTAAAATTGTTACACGATGATGACTGCTTTACCCATATCTTGACTATTGTATTTATTATGTCCATTTAGTTCACGCATCATTGTAAATACAATGGAATTTGATGAGACTGTCATCAAAGAGAGAGGGTTAGCGCTATAAACCAGGTTAAATCTACCATTTTCTACATTTGAAAATGCCTGTTCCAAGTCAGGAATATGACTGTTGATGTCCATTCGTTTTTTTATGTGTTTTGTTATTTGATTTTGTCATGTGATTATGGACTTGAAGATTAGATTTTCCATTAAGTTCAGTATTTTTGTAAGTTTGTTTTTTTTTTTTTCAAACGAACTATCTTTTTTCGCTTAATTCTACCAAATGCCAAACGCAAACAGTCAATTTCATCATAAATTCGTAACGTTACTTTTTTCAGCATTTGATGATAAAAACAAATCTATGGGTCTTTTCAGATCGAGTGTTTATTCACAATCTTTGCTAATGACGTAAGGTCGTGCGTTCTTACTTTTCAAACATTGTATTTCTTTCATGAAACTTAAATTTTATTAGAATCATTTCTCACGTTTTGATAGTAAGGTTAGAAATTATTGTATAAACGGTACTAGCAAATGAAATCAAAAACATACGTCACGAAGTTGAAGGTACACGAAAAAATTATTGCGGAATGTTTCTCCCAAGTGATTATCATTTCCAATCCGCCGCAGACAATGCACCATTTAAGTTTCATTTTGTATAATAACCATATTTAGCACATCCATCAATGTGTTATTTCAGTTTACAATCATATTTTTACAGCTGTATTATGTTTTACCTATATTAACAATTTTTAAAATGTTGATCATTTGTGATTATTCTTTTTGCATTGATAATATAAATATATTTATAAATATATGCAAATAATTTATGAATTCTTGTCATTTATTCTTTCTGTGCTATTCGCGATTTTATATATACTGTATTTATACAACAATGGATATGAGAGTATAGAATTTATAAACATTGTTTTCGTGGGTATTGCCTGAGGACTATGTGTTTTTATGGTTGTGCGTCAATATCATTCTATAACGAAACTTTTATCACTCGCATGAAGTAAACTTCATGAACGTGCTTCTTCATCGAGAAAATGCTATCATTTCCCTTTAGGTTGACTTGCACTATAAGTTTTATATGACTTTAAGCAAATTCTTCCATAATAGTATTTCTCAGGATAATGTTGAAAATTGCACTTTTTATTTCTACGAGATTACAATAATTGCTACGTTGAAATTGCGCAGTCTAATTGTTCAAGATAATAGGGAAACGTTGACCTTAGATGAATTAGACTCATCTTGTTTGGTCTTTTGTAATCGTATAGCTTCTAACGTGTCTATATATTTATACTGCCCTGGTTTGCAGAGGTTTGGGGTTGAGTGTTCCTGGTGACGGTTAAACTATGAATGCGCGTCGGACGCTCGGACGCACGAAATTGATAGTTTGATTTAAATTTTATTTACAAAAGATGTGTTGTCTGAATTATATGTTCATCGCTTGGTATGTTAATGTCCATTACTCAATAAGATTAATCAATAAGATTAAACCCGACCTTATCAGAGTTGGGCAGATAGTGCAAACCTTCAAGGGCATCAGGATTCCCCCTCGATCTCATGTTTGATTCAATCTTTAATAATTTTGTTATATTACAAGTGATGTTCATGCACATTGAAGCCTTACAAAATAACTGATTTCATTTTAGATCCATTAGAAGATGATAAAAACGATTACTTAATCTCTAGAGCATATTGCAGTGCCACATCAGTTCATTTTGATTGCTGTTCAACTTTTTTTCTTGAAATTCTCCAAAGCACCAATTTTGAAACTATACAGTAAAATAACATGTTTCAGTTCACATGGAATGTTTTGATGATTTGCCTTATCAAATATCAGTTTTTTTTTAATTTATTGATGTATGTTTCTGTCTATTATTAGAAATGAACCATTATTATTTTTATAAACAAAAACAAAAAAAAGAACTGAAGCTACAGTTTAGTTTTTAAAATTGTATTTGTATTTGACACCTATTTTGACATTATTCAGGTACATTTTTTTTTTGGTGGGGGGGGGGGGGGGGTGGGTGGGTTGTGGTGGATCTCGGAGAAATAAAACAAAATTTACTTATTATATTCGATTATATATAGATATACTGAAATGCTAGTAATTTATTGTGTACGCATCAAAATCATTTTTTTTTGGGTATATTGCGTTATATACTATTGAAACACATATATTAAAGAATTGTTTTGTTGGCAGATTCTTTTAATGGAATCTTTAATCTATAACATTTCTAGAGAATTTCATTTGAAGACAATTAAAAGTCCCATTTATTCTTAACTAAATAGAATCAATGGTTTTCCATGCCGCTGAGAAAATCCAGACCTTAAGTGACTATCCATGACTTGTTAAGGCCTCTGTCAATCATACTACAGCACGAAAACAAAATATACGTAGCTCGTTAGCGAAAAACATCTGAGAAATGTTTTCTTTAATTTCCATCACAAAACTGAAGTATTTACGATCCATATAAAGCCAATTTAAAAACTCATTAAAATCGGTTATCTTATTTCAGAACAATTAATGAGGCTTTAGCATTCTATCGATATATCGAACTTAGTAAAGAAGTAAAACTGGCATTTAAATAATGCACGAAAACGTTAAGATGTTCCAATCGTACAGGCTTACTATTCGAAGCTTTAGTCCTAGTTAAACTTTAATTGCATAACTATTTTAACTAACATCTCGTCTTTGTCGCATGATATCATAATCAAAAACAACTAATAAGATATTGAATAACAATCAAATTCTTGATGTTGAAATCCTTCAGGATCTTAAGATTTAAATGAGAAAGAGGCGACATTCGTTTATCATTATATGTTAATAATTAATTAACCTAATATACTTTTTTTCAAAACTGACCTTGGTATTGTCAATTTGAAGAAGGAATAGCAATTTTTTTTTTATCAAACCATCAACTTCAATATTAATCCTTTTACATATCAAAATAAAGTTCCAACATGGATAGGTTTTTACACATGCGAGTAATTGATATTGATTGTTCAACTAGTATAAAAGCATTTTGATTAATAATATGATTTTTACCACATGCGTTATATGTCTGACTATTGACTAACCATTAAGTGACATGTTACTATAAAACAATGACTCTCGTTTATTGCAACGCAACATAAAGATGAAGAACGGTAAAAAGAACAAAAATGGTTTATAACATAAACACTGCAATGAGTTCTATCAATTATGATAGTCATTTTATTTAAATAAAAAAACTTTTAAACAAAAATACTGCAAGGTAAATTCAAAAAGAGAAGATCCATAAAAACTGAGAAGACCAACGTTACCCTTTATGTAGTCATATTATTTAATCAATAGGAAATAAAGTTTTACAGACGCCACTATTTGTTAGTATGTTACCTGTGCCACTAGACTATATTCGAAAGCAAAGCACATGTTTTATATTGGATTTGATTTGGAATATAATATCCATTTTCTTCAGACGTGTTTAATCCTCCCCTTTGATTGAAACAGTTACTTGCAGGAACATTCTGTTGTTTTATTCTTGTCGCATATAAACACTCATTTTTCACAATATTCAGCTATTTCCTATCATTTAACAGAATGTTCGTTTTAACTTGAAAAGTCATTTCTACAGATCGTTTGTCATTGCAGATTTTCTCATTTAGTTGTCTGATGATATTTTAATGACAAAATGTTTAAAACACAAGAAAGTACATTGCGTTGTTTATTTGCCATTATTTCGCAATGTTTCACCTCAACTGTTGTAATACAATTGCACTTTCTTGTCTTAAAATACTATTTTTGACAAAGTTTTCAGTGTGATTTACTTTGTATTACTGATGATCAGGCTAGATTTCTTTTACTCACTTGATGCCTTAATGAAGGGATATCCCTTAGAAACCAACAGTACATGTTAATTCAGTATTAACTAGTTTGAACTGTAATCTTATTATCAGAAAATGCGTTTGCAGTCAATAAAATTATTACTATCACTCGCGAATGTTTGCCTTGGGTCTTAAGAAACTGGTGGCTTTACGTTATTTTTAGAATCAAGACGAAAAGCAACTTGATCATCCATAACTTTGATAGAATTTCACATCTACGGGAAGTTCTTTATTCAAAAAGGCAGAATTCAAATGGTTCAAATCATATTAAAGAAATACTTCGGGTTATGCTAAATGCAGTAAGACCTATCAACTTTCGTACAACTTAGATGTTTCAATATATTATAAATTCATTATATTGGCTATACACTTTTACTTTTTATTTAGCAGAGAAGAAACACTTTGATTAAAGATACATGTACATTAATTCATGTTTGTTTGTTTTCATATTGATTAAAATTATAAAAAAATGCTGACTGGTGTATCCCTAATTTTGAAGTATTTACCTATTAAATCTGTTTTGTTTTGTTCACACATGGTTGTCAATATAATGGAATTAAAAATGCGACTGTCATACAAGTGAGAGGTTTAGCTAGCTATAAAACCAGGTTTACTCCATCATTTTCTGCCTAAAAAATACATGCACCAAGTCAGGAATGTGATAGTTGTTGTCCTTTGGTTGATGTGTTGGAGCTTTTTATTTTGCCATTTGCTTCGAGATTTTCCGTTTAAATTTTAGAGTTCGGTACTTTTGTAATTTTACTTTTGGTTAATATCGTTATATATCCGTCAAAGTATTAACTTTTTAATATTTCTTCTATTACGCCACTTGTGCGTTTAATGGGCATCAAGCATACGTTAAAACATTGAAAAAAGTAATGACTATCACATTATTTCAATATTGGAGCTCAGATAAATGCAATAATTGATAAAATTAAGATGCCCTTATGGTATATAAATCTGACAGAAATAATCATGAACTTATATTAGTAATATTTAAAACGCAATGTTTATGCCCATAATATAAAAAATGTAATTGACGTAGGAACATACATATTCAAAGGTTTGCTTCTATGCAACTTATAAATACAAATAAATGAATAAGTAATGAAGACAGTGGCTACCTTATCTTTTTCAAATTACGTTAATAAACAAAAATAGATGAAACATATGAAGTATAGAAATTTATTTTGGAATACTAAATTAAAATTGTATATTGTCTCTGGCTATAAAGTTCTTCAAATAGAAAAATAATAAGCTTTTAATACGTCAATATTTAATGTGATCTATGTGTGAGGGTAACCAGATACTGTTATGGCATTATTTTATAACATTTAATTGAAAACAAACAAAATACCAATTAAACGCAAGATTCAAAACCAATTGCATGCAATTTAAGTACATGTATAACGCTACTGCACTTTCATTAAATCATAACTTTTGTATAATTGCCACAAAACACTTAAATATGATACGTTACCAGGAATTGTAATAGTTTTTAAGAAAGTAGATATTTTCCATTTTAAATAAAAATTAATTCTTCGACACAAGGAAGGTCAGCATGCTTCAAAGTTTCTGAGAGCATAATAATCAAAATGACATTAGCAGATTTTCTGTCTATTGTATGGTAAACCCTGAGATTTTATTGTACATATACTCATTATATATGTTAACATCAATCAAATAAACTAAATTGTTGTAGAACATGCGACATATAGCTGTGTCATTTGGTCGCTTGTGAAGACTTGTCTCATTAACAATCATACCATATCTTATATAAAGAATCAAAATCTTCTTCTAGATTTTATTGCATTAATGTTTTCGTATATTTTTAGGTATTATGCTATACTTCATCCAGTCAGATCGAAATATGTGTGCACCGTTGGAAGGGCAAAGAAAGTTATTTGTATATTATGGATAGCTTCCTTGGTTTTAGCATGTCCTATACTCTATGGCAGGGTATGTATAATAAATGTGATTTTCGTGTCCTAATATTTGTTAGTTTTCTTGTCTTATAGATAAAGGCAACAGTAGTATACTACTGTTCGAAATTGATCAATCGATAGAGAAAAAACAAATCCGGATTACAAACTAACACTGAGGGAAACGTATCCAATATAAGAGAACTACGACACAACAGAAACACCAAAATGTAACTCACACAGACACGAACTCTAATGCATATATATATGTAAATATACCCATTTTCCTGACTTGGTACAGGGCATTTTATGAAGAAATGGCGGGTTGAACCTGGTTGTGGCATGCCAAACCGCTTTAATGGCAATGTTAATTATAACATTAAAATGACAACATTACACGACATGGCTACAATAAATAAATGGGAGAAAATATAGGAAAGAGAAACAAACGAATAATAGCCATCAAAAGGTACCAAGTTAAAAGATTTTACGCGCCATACGTGCGTTACGTCCACACAAAACTATGCTCAGATGAAAAAAAGTTTGAAAGCCAAAACAAGTACAGAGTTGAAGTTCGTTAAGGACCAAAAGTTTCAAAAAGTTGACAAATACGGCCAGGGTTATCCGCCTGGGACAAAAGCATTATTACTATCAAGAATAATACATAGTTTTGCAAACAGTAAATTTTATAAAATGACTAAATAATAGATATACATGATTAAACTGAAGTGGTGACTAGCTATATAATAAAAACGAATACATTACAAAATCACAGGCGTGTTAGCCAAAGCCATTGCAACACCCAAAGTGACGTCACATTTGAATTTCTAAAACGTGTTTCGAAAATTAAGAAAGAATTTGGATGAAATTCAAGATCAGATTTGTATGACACATCTAACTTATACTAATAACAGTGAAAATTATAATACTAATTGGTATCTAATTGTAGTAGTAATTAGATAATTAAGTGTATTATCTAGCTTTGTCGGTGTTTCTTCTGATCAAACTGCAAACCAAATATATCGTGTAAATTTCTTTGATCTACCAAATAAACTGGATGATTAGTTATCCCCAACACAACACACGAATACTACTTAAAAAAATACGATTAACAACTACAAACGTTAAGACATTTCACAAACTCCGATGACAACAACAAACACAACATCAAAAGCCAACAAATGAATTTGGGATGGAAAAGTACCGTGCCACATCTTAAAGCAATACGAATTCACACTCAGCAAAACAGTCACATTCGGGAAAAAGTCACGTTCGGTAATAAAAAGATCAGACGACGTAATGACGAACCATCATCTAACACGTGGTAAAAATGTCCATAGTTAGTTTGGACAAAGATGCATCGTATGGATCAATCAATTCGTGATGGTGTCCGTAAAATTTAATCTGTCTTCCTCATAACTTTGTTAAAGCAGTTTCTGCGTTAGGATCACACTCCTGTATATGCAGTCTGTATAGTGTGAACATGCACAAGAATAACGTATCAATTGTGATATAACACCATACGAAGGGGCAGAGGGTATGTTACTGCTGAGAAATGGGAAATTGATAATTGTGAAGTTGAAATCGTCCCGTTTATCATAGATTTTCGTGTGAAGTCGTCCATCAGTGTCAATATTGAGGAAAAGATCAAGTTATGAAGCAATCCTTCTAGTATCAGTAGTATCCTTAATTTCAAGTTCACTGGGACATATGAGATGCAAGTATTGACTGAAATATGGGTTATTGAATGATAGGACATCATCAATATATCAGAAAGTAAAATTAAAGAATTTTGCAAGGCGCTTTTCCTGTTTGTCTTTTAAAGGGTTTGAATGAATTCTGCTTCATACGAGTACAAACACAAATCGGCTAGTAGGGGTGCACAATTAGTACCCATTGGAATACCGATTGTCTGTTGAAATATGAATCCTCCAAACTCAACAAATATAGTATTACTTGAAGAATGTAACAAGTTTTTTTTTACATATACCCATTTTTTATTAATCATATGTCAGTGTTTGGGAGTGAGTAGACTTCCAAATTCATGTATGATTGTTAAAAATAAAATAAAATCAACAATTAGTAACGACAAACATAACAAAATAGAAAACAACAACAAATCATAATGATAAACTCCCAGAGGTTGACATACAGTTTATCAAGTCTATAAGGTTGACCTGAAATATTTAACAGATATAGATATATCTATCTGATTTTATAACATGTCTTAGTCAAGTTTATCTATCCTACTGTTGTCTTTATTTGATTTGCACATTCTATCTTGGCGTATACAATAGCACATATTTTTTTGTCTTTTGTGTTTAAAAGAGGTTGTTTTCTTTCATATATACAAAAGATCTCCTTATATCAAAGTTTTATACGACTTTGAATATATGATTGTGGAAAAGACTTGATATGTCTTTATATTGAATGTTAAGTGTCTTCAAGTTGCATAACAACAAGTTTATCTGTTTTATTAAACAAATACTAAACAATTGGTATGCTAATCATATTTACTTGTAGACACCCATGTCAGTTTAGCTGTATTTGGCCCAACTTTTTTGGAATTTTTTATCCTCAATGCTCTTCAACTTTGTACTTGTTTGGCTTTATAGATATTTTGATATGAGCGTCACTGATGAGTCTTATGTAGACGAAACGCGCGTCTGGCGTACTAAATTATAATCCTGGTACATTTGATAACTACTCACAATGATTTGATCCTTCCTATAAAAACTGTTCCTTATCTTCTAATCACTTTACTAATAAAAACAAAAGTAAAATTAAAAAAATGATGAACTGAAAACGCCATAAAAAGATATTATTCAAAAAGCTTTGCTCTAGTGAAAATTCATGGCTCACATTTATGTAACAAGAACATTGGCAGATATAATTTGTAACTTGTTGTATTACTGCGCGAAGAAAAACGCCGAACTCATCAAATGGTAATGTCAACAGGTCAAACACATCAAACAAATGGAAAACAGCTGTCATATTTTTGACTTGGTGCAGGCATTTTCTTTTACCTAATGAAGAATAATAAATTTTACATTTACCATTGAACATTTGTTCAAACCATTATGTCGTCGTTAAAGGCTATTTTGGATATTTGTGGTAACGCATTCCTACGGTGTCATAATACTGAAGCCATTCATGACGGATTTTAAGACACGATTCTGTCACGGAATCTTCATTTAAGGCTAGAAATGTTTGCATAAAAATTCTAACCTTTGTTTTGTTTGTTGGTGCAAAAAAAGTTTTATCTCATTAAGTAATGATGAAACACTAACAATAGGATCAGAGGTGGGCAAAAATCTACTGCGTTTTTAAAATGTTTACCTAATTTCTAAAGATGCTCAGCTTTCTTAGGGTATAAAATAAATTTTTGCGGGT
Organism: Mytilus galloprovincialis; assembly: GCF_965363235.1. Taxonomy (NCBI): domain Eukaryota; kingdom Metazoa; phylum Mollusca; class Bivalvia; order Mytilida; family Mytilidae; genus Mytilus; species Mytilus galloprovincialis. The sequence goes on along the minus strand of NC_134838.1, from coordinate 126,170,963 downwards.
TAAATTTGACAAATCCCAATTTCCGGAACTTTTGTTATAAACTATCCGGAAATTCTATACTCTCCCACTCAAAAGTGTCTTCGGAAATCAGGGATAATATTGGGAAAAAACAGAATGTCATCCATACTTCATACTGATTTATAACTTATTTCATTATTACTCTTGGAAAATATCTGAAACTATTTTGCACCAACAAGCACACAAAAGGTAGCTTTTTTTATATATGCTTATATATTTTTTTTTGCCGTCAGTGAGATTTAATGACTCAAAGTTGAGTAAGAAATTCTCTCTCATAGTACAACGAAAAAAATAAAACATTCGGTGTAATGACGTTAGGAGACGTTACAGTAAAAAAAACTTTCACGTGCTCGTTATTATTTGAACTTCGTGAACATATGTTGATTCAAATATCTAAATGAATTGAAAACATAAAATCTAGTGAAAAACATATGCAATTCTTTCAATCTCATTGCAGGAGTATCATATCGTGCATGGCATACATCGGAAGGCAATCTGGTGCAGAAAGATCTGGAATTCATTTGCGATATCTGTAGCCTATGAAATTTACATGATATATATTTTATTGCTAGTACCCGTTATTATAATGACGTTCGCCTATGTAAACATATGCCTTGAATTGTGGCATATTTCGTCATTTCAAAGTAGACAGCAACGCAGGTTAGTGTCAGTACCATTTTGTTTTACCTTTTGTACAAGTATTTTTCATCTAAGTTCATCTAGCAATGTAGCATCTTCGCAATGAGCAGTTTTCTTCATGTATGTGACAGGTAATGGTGTTGAATAATAATTTCAAATTTGCTGTAATAATATTTCTGAATAATGTAACATATCTTCTTAAGGCAAAGTCTTACTCTTTGTCTTTATAGGATTTACTTTTGCTCCTTGTTGATTTGATCTGATCTTTGTCGTTTGTTTAATTTTTTGTTTGTTTTAATTATTTTTGCTTCGTGTATCACTGTAAATACAGTTATTGTCCGAATGCAGATCAATTGAAGTAAAATTGGTACCGTTAATGTATTCATTCTTGAATGGGATATACATTTAGAGAGGGGTAACATTTTGTGTATACATATAATTTATACGCGTAGCCTAGGAATGGCTAAGGTGAGCTGAGTATTAACCATTATACTTCCAATGTATATTTCTTCCTTTGTTCTCAACACACTTTCTCAAAGGTATGAATACTCATACTAAGTACAATCCGACCTCCAAATATCAATGATTGGTGGAAGTACAGACGGACGCACAAAGAAGCTAATAATAATATGTACCCGACCAGTAACCCACGTTGTCCTATATAGACAGGAAAAAAATATATACCGAAAAAAAACTCCGTTGAAACAAATCTTCAACTTTTGAAATTTACCACAAATATGTCGGAGATAAAAAAAAAAAAAAACAAGAAAAAGACAGGGCTCACATCGGGTTCGAGTGAGAAGTCACAATTTCAGTCAGCATATAGAACACTGGTCTTTTCAGTAGAGTAAGGTAGCTGCGCGTAATATTTGAGAAGAGAGATTAAAGCATTTATGGAAGTCATCTATTATCAGTTGTATGTTGCATTAATATTTTGATATGGGATGAATTATATTGAAAGATAAATAAATTATGTCCTAATTTTCATGACTATTGTATGTTTTTCTATGTATTTTGTATTTCAATGATCGCAATGCTGACTTTCAGGCGTAAGTTAATTGCTCGCCTGAAGAAAAGCATGCCTAACTTCTCCCTGTTTTAATGGACACAATAATGTTTATGGAAGAGTAAGTGACTCATTGAAAGATATGTACGTTTTATATATATATTTTGAAACTCTTGATATTTTTATTAGGTTAACTTCACCGAACGGTTCAAATACTGATACAGATAGTTCCCCATATTTAGTACCTCGAAAATCTCGTGATGATAATAAAAGTAAAAAGCAGGTGAGTGGGATCTACAAAGGGACTATAATACAAAGATAAGTACTCTTTCCCTTTTCTATCCTTTTGATGAAAAACGATTTCTATTAAGTCTTAAGTTTATGCATGTTAAATGCATTGTTATAGAACTATTCATTGTTTTCCTTAGGTACCAATAAGTTTATTTAAAAGTACACCAATTCAAATTTCAAACCATTATTTCGTAGTGATGTTGCTTTTTTTTAGCGAAATGACTCAATTGTAATTTTAATATATTTTTTTCTTTTGCACAGGTCATTAAAATGTTGGTAGCTGTGATTGTAATTTTCATTATTTGTTGGGCCCCATTACAAATCAACAATGTTTTAATCGGATTTGAAGTTTTACCAGATCTCCATGAAGGTCACCATAAACATATTCGTGAAGCTTTTTACATTATGGCATATGCCAACAGCAGTATTAATCCAATCATATACACTTTTATGTCGAAAAAGTTCAAGGAAACATTTAAAAAGACAATCTGTGCTTGTGTTGTATGGAAACGCGGTACTAGTCGATCACAAACGTATCGGTACGCAACAGAACTTAGAGACGAAGGAAGTAAGACGTGTCATACGTCACTTGTCAACCATAAAAATGTTATTGAAATGAACTCTTATGGATCGCAGAGGTCATCAAGCCCTTCACATGTGTAGACGGTATCTCTTATGGATAGTAGAGATCAATGTATTCACATGTGTAGAAGGTCAATAGAGCCGAACATAGTTTATCAGAATCTTGAAAGTAAGAGAAGGCAATTATTTCATTGGTGTAAGAATTGAGCTTAACCTGGTGACAAATATCTATGAAGTTAATGCTCAACAAATTACAGTATAATAATGCTATGCAGCATGAACTGGCAGATAATTTTCATCCATCACCGATAGTAAAAATATTTATGTTTACTTCTTTTTTTCAACTAATACAACTCTTGATGTACACATGAGCTGTTTCAATGTCTCTGTGACAGAGACACGTCAGAACATTGTGTTATTTATGAATGTACTGTAAACAACTAATTAGCGTGACAATGTATCAAACATAGTATTAACATGATTCTATGTAATAAAATAAGTGCATTTTATGATATCAGCAGTGATTTATTTTGAAAGAAATCCTTCACCAGCTGTAGCTCCAATAAAACGAAAGCCTCTTCAGCTTATAACACTAATACAGTTTGTAATCGTGTTGTATTTCAAAGTTTCGTAAGGCAATTAAAACAACATATCTAAGGATTCTGTATATGTCTATCAGGTGAAGTCTCAAAGATTGAATTACTTCGAGTATGTACGACTTCTTGTATTGCATCAGACTTGTATCCTCCAATCAACACAGTTTGGATTCAAAATAAAGGTCATCAGACTTGTTCCATTTATATGTTGGTTATTTTCTAAAATATAAAAAGATTTAACTCTCTTTTTGTACTTACATTACGATGTCTTTTGAAACTTGGTGCAAAGGTTCATGATGAACCTAATTAAGCATCACAGTAAAGGGCAACATATACATACAGGCGGTTTTGTTTTAAGTTTGTTTTGAATTTATGACAACTCAAACACTCTCACTAATTATTACAACCAGTGTTTTTGTTTCGCTCTTATCTAAACAGTTTTTGGCGAAAAATTAACCAGAGGATGGCCAGTCAACCAAACCCATTTCCGCCTGCTTACAACAGGTAGACGATAAGGAGTCAGCTACGGAACTTTGTTTGTGGTTTGATTAATACAGTAACGCTAATTAAAGTAATTACTATATGAAGTCATAATGTACATTACATACACTTACTATTTGTTATTATATAATACTAACAACGCTTTGACAAATTTACATTTACATCGAACAGACAAATAAGTTTACAACACTACATATATAGAAAAGTGAAGAATAAGTAACACTAGATCCCTCAAGCACAAGGACCATTTTGGGTGCTCTAGACGAGTATGCAGATCCTTTTCAACTGGTGGCATCTGTCATATTATTCCTGGTAATTACAAATAAGGTCAGATGTTTCATTCGGTTATGTCACAAACGAGGAAAAGTGGACAGGATTATGGAAAAGACATTTGGAAGGTATCCATGGTCATCTGTGACAAAGAAATAAGAGAAGGACGAAAGATATTGGAGGGACAGTCAAACTCAAATCGAAAATAAACTGACAACGCCATGGCTAAAAATGAAAAAGACAAACAGACAAACAAAAGTACACATGACACAACATAGAAAACTAAAGAATAAGCAACATGAACTAGGAGTGATCTCGGGTGCTCCGGAAGGATAAGAAGATCCTGCTCCAAAAGTGTCACCCGTCATGTTGCTCATGTCATAACAAATCCGGTAAAAAGTATAATTCGGTAGGTCACATTCGTGAAAGGGGAGGAGATTAAAGTAACGACGTAAGGAACATATCCGATATCATCTGTGAAACGGTTATTTCATAACGATCAACCAACTCGTGATGGCGTCCGTAAAATTTCTATAAGGGTTAACCAACTAGTGATTGCATTAAAATTTTTTCGGAATTTCACTTTATCGAATTTGTAGATTTTAAATAGAAACAGGATGTTTTTGGAGAAGGGTCAAGACAATAAAACTTAAATCAAGATAAACAAAAAGCAAAACTTAAAAGTAAAGCAAAACCAGCACGACTCATTCTTTTAAGAGATGGAAACTCATCAGAGATCCCAGGCTTTTTATTATAGACGAACTGCTCTGATTTAGTACAGTAATAAAGCAGTTCGTCTATAATAAAGTCCCTAGGGGCTCGAATGAAAATAATTTAAATGTCATATCAAACACGTTGAAGATAATTGGATATCAAAACCTTTTAATATTGTACAAAATATGACAATGGCAATTGTTATCCTTCACATGGGATATAAAAACCTAAATAACATTTTATGTCAACTCGAAATAGCTGACTACAAGGCTGATAATTACCTTAAAGACGAAACATCTACAAAAGTGTCAAAGAGCCAGTTGTTGTTCAAATTCGTCAAAGATATAAGGCTTATAATTTAGTACTCCATACGCACGTTCCGTTAATTAAACACTCACCAGATGCTCTTGAATCATAAAAGTTGAAATCACATGAATTAAGAATTAAAAGAGCATTGAACATAAAAAAAAAAAAAAAAAAAAAAAAAAAAAAATTGAACCAAATATGCGTAGACTAGTATCTTGTCAAGTCGATAGAATAGCTTTTATGTTTCGAATAAAAAAAAAATAAATGGGTTTGAATAGTTACAGAAAATTATCATATTATTTGCATTTATATGTCAACACAAAAGTACTTTCTCCTGGGCAGTTTATACCTTGGAGACCAAACGTCTACCAGCACTGGCAGTAGTTATTTACAGACTTATAAATTGGTTCGCTAGAAACGTGTTTGTCTACTTAAGGCAGGTGATTACTGTTTCTCTGGAAGGGGTAATTCGACATTTTCCAATACTTACACCATCGTGTTAATCATGGTTATTAAAATTCCTTGATAAGTCGCATAAGGACATGTTACAATCGACGAAAAAAATAAGTAAGGCTACACCAAGTAATATAAATCTTCGGTCATTTGTGACACATGTTTTAATTAAAAGCTAACAAAATCATGATGGTGTGTATAAAACTTTCAAAAAGTGTAAATTTAATACTACCATTTATAACCTTTGTTTTAATCTCGTCCTTGTGAGCAGACACCCTGTTTAGAAATATAGGGAAAGAAAGCTCTGTTATATTGTATTAACTCATTAATTGAAAAGACGTCCCCAAACGATCATCATCCTTTTAAAGCGTTTCTTACAGTATCATTTCTACTATAAAGGAAAAGATAACAAGCGAGCAATCAATAAAAACAAATTAATGAACCTACTTCACAACATAATACATAAATAACAACAGACAACAATTGGTCTATGAAAATTAACACAAAAGATCACCAGAACCCACCAAAAATCTGTTGTCAACTATGGTGTTCAACAATAGTTAGTTATTCCTGTATAACTATATAGTAGCAACAATCGTGATGTTTATGGCACGTTTGAAATTGGCGACATGTCGCTTTGATTTAAATGAAGGAGGAAAAGAGAATTATGTCCGTGATAAGTTGATTATATCAATATATTCAATAAATGTTAACTTAACCCTTATAGAGTGGTAAATCTTTTGAAGAGTTGATACTTTATCATTAAAAAACAATGGATTCAAAGCTTGTTTGTAAAAAATCCTTTTTCTTTGAAGACACTTTTATTATGTCAGCCATGGATGATTTTATCAACATTGTTCTAGCTGTTTTCTGTACTTATAGAAAACTTCCTGTTCGAAGTTTGTCTCATACCAATGAAGGAGCACGTACGCCAAAAGATGAATACAGTTAGTTCTCCTTTGTTTAAAAATACGTAAACACTATTGCGTCAATCAAAACGTGAAGACTCCTTAGTCTTAGTCTTTCTAGCCCTATTTTACTAGCTGGTAATAAGAGGTCAATTATTTGAAGGTTTCATATACCTTTTGTCAGACCTATGGAAGATGTACTTAGTTGAGGTTTTGGAACAAGTGTCAAATTTTAAGACTCCTTGGTGTTTGTCCATACGATACAAGGTAACATATTTTGCCCCATAAATCTATTTATATTTTAACATAAGACTTAATAGCTCATAAAAGGTCATTTGACAAAATTTAAGCAGATTCTTGGTTTTCTTTCTTTTGATTTGAGACCCAAATAATACCCATGCAAATATAAGATTAAAGTACCGCCATATCTTATAAATCCAATATCTCGAAAAGGAGCTCCGTGAACTATCAATATTTTAGCTTATTTTGATCCTTAACTAATACTCCTCCAGCTTAAAATATCATTTTTCAATTCTTGATATATTTAATTTTACCTTAGATCACCTAAGTACATCGATAAGTGTACTAGTATTCTTAATCTGGGTATCAAGTTTGAACATACGTTGTATTGTTCGTAGTTTCCTCTTATGTATAGTTATTTAAAAACATGTGTGTTATCCAAGGTAACTGCGGATACTTTGTTTTTTTCATCAGGAACAATTGCATATTTATCACAGAGTAATAGCATGTGTTAAGCAACATTTTTGTCATAGACCCATTTTGATGTATTTAAAAAAGACTTTCACATAAAACCAATCCGAAAAGTATCAACGTCATTTCTTGTCCCTTTTTAAACAAGTGACCTTTATTTTAAAAGGCAGTTAAATTCTAAAATTATCAATTTCCCCCAACTTAGTGTCAATATACCAAATTTAATGAATATGGGTATTCAAGAGCTTGCAGCTACTACTCAGATTTTGTAGAACGCCACCAGTATCTGAGCAGAAGGTTTATGAACCAGAGTTATGTCAAACGTCTCGTCCTTTTCCCCAAAAAGTGTTCATCGTAAGATAATAAAACCATGTTGATAAATATTCCGTATCAACCACACAAATATTGCAAGATGGATTGAAAGACAGAGTATAGTTGCTGGTGTTGTTTATCATCTTTATTATGAGTAATAATGTTTTTTTAATTTATCGTTATAAATTATCATTTTTTACTGTTTAGTCTTTTGTGGGTTATATCAATTTGAAATTGCTCGCTACTAATACATCCACTCGTTGTCTTATTGTGCTTTGGTAAACTTTTGTTTTCGCGGGCTGTCTTCATGTCTTTTTGATTTTCTTTTTGACATCTTTGTAAGTGAAAATAGTGGTAAAGAATACAACACAATGTTGACTGCTGTACCTTTTTTTTTTTACATGTTTACCTATCATGTTTGCTTGTTTAGTTCACACATTGTTGTCAATATAATGGAATATTTTTCAACTGTCATACAAGTTCGAGGTTTAGCTAGTTATAAAACCAGGTTCAATCCACCATTTTCCCATAAGAATAGGCCTTAACCAAGTCAGATACATGACAGTAATTAACAGTTTTAAGTGAAGTTTATGTTCTAACAAATATCAACCACGTATGAGACAAAATGTTAAATATACTTACTATAAATATATTAACTCTTATTGAAGTCAGTATTGATACGTATATTTAATTTTTAGATATCTTCTCGTACTTGTGCTATCCGCTTCTTTCATATTGACATTTTTAAAAGTAATTTGTTTTAAAAAAATATTTCCTTTGTAATTCCTTTATTATCATGTATAAGTTTATTTGTCAGATGAGTGAAATTGTAGAAACACGAAAACAGAATATCAAAGGACCATAATCAGAGCTGTATAACCATAAAGATTCTGTGCATTATTTACAACAACTGAATATAAATGAGTATCTGTTAGTGCTATAGAAAATAATAAAATCAAATAACATACTAACTACAGGCAAGGGAAACAAAATAATATAATATTGCACAATTTAAGAGGTGACTCAATTTGTTTTTGGATAGGTCAAGACTTTAATCATTTTGACGGTATTTAGTAAAACAAAAATGTTTAAAATTAAAATGCTAAATCATGATTTCGAGTTATAGCTCTTGGAACGATATTGAAGAAGTCGAAATAAGCACATTTTACATTTTTTGCAACTGTGTTACATAAATAAAGGCAACATTAATATACTGCTGTTCGAAAGTCATAAATCGATTGAGACAAAAACAAATCTTGGTTACAAACTTAAACAGAGGGAAACAAATCAACTATCAGAAAAAAAAACCGAAACAACAGAAACACTGGATAAACCATAGTTCAAGAGGCTAAAAATATTTCCGTTACTGATTCTCGTTCTGTTTTATATACATTAGTTACAATAATCATGGACATGGCTAACCATAGACTATTCAAACCCGTATCGACTACTTAAAAAAATGAGAAAAAAACGTATTTTTTAAGGTAGAATTCGCCAATAAAGGTTTAGAGATTAGCAATATTTTCCATCAGAAATCTGTACAAAAAACTATACCTGATTACTTCAAAAATAAATCCACATCTGTTATTTCTTATACTTACACTAAGTCTATTGCATCCAAGATTTTCAATCACAAGAGGGTTTTAACCTGAAAGATGTGAAATACAAGCTTCCGGATTGCTCATGTATATCGTCACAATACAATTATTTTCCAGCTAGGTATGTTATTACTGGTGATCTTGGCATCGTTACCAATGAACAACTAAAAGAGTTGTTATCCAAGGGACCAAAATATAGGACGAAATTTTACAAAATAACAAATCTGTCCTTCTTTCTTTTGGTATCAACATGAAAGAAAACGAAGAAAATTTACCATCATTATACTGGATACCAAAACTAAACAAAACTCCATATAAAGAACGATACATAGCTGGATTATCAAAATGTTCGACTAAAATACTGACTACTACTCTTTCTACAGTTATAGATGAGCTTCAAAAATATTGTGATGAGATATATTCTAGTAGTGGTGTTAACCAGTTGTGGATTCTCAAAAACTCGAAATATCTACTGCTTAACCTTCGATCACAATCTTTTCAATTTTGCAGCAACATAAAGACTTTTGATTTTTCTACGCTTTACACTACTATCCCCCATGCTCAGTTGAAAGATCGACTTCACCATCTCAATAAACAGAGCTTTTTCTATAAAAATGGGAATCGTAGATACAAATTTCTTGTTTGGGGTTACAATAATTCTTATTTTGTGAAGAACCACACTGAATCTACCAGATAATATACTGAAGATGATATTATCAAAATGCTGGACGTTTTGATCGACAATATATTTGTTAGGATTTATTTTTCAACATACAGTCGGTATTCCAATGGGTACTAATTGTGCACCCCTACTGGCTGATTTGTTTTTGTACTCGTATGAAGCAAAATTCATTCAGAACTTTTTAAAACACAAAAAGAAAAAGTACCTTGCGAAATTCTTTAATTTTACTTTCAGATATATTGATGATGTCCTATCATTGAATAACCCATATTTTAGCCTCATATATCCCAGTGAACTTGAAATTAAGGATACCACTGATACTACAAGGACTGCTTCATACCTTGACTCTTTCCTCAATATTGACACAGATATTCGACTTCACACGACAATCTTTGATAAACGGGACGAGTTTAACTTCCCAATTATTAATTTCCCATTTCTCAGTAGTAACAAACCCTCTACCCCTTCGTATGGTGTTTACATATCTCAATTGATACGTAATTCTCGTGTATGTTCACACTATGCGGACTTCATATACAGCAGTGTGCTCCTAACACAGAAACTTCTCCAACAAAGTTATGAGGAGGACAGATTACAAATGTCACTCCGTAAATTTTACGGACACCATCACGAATTGGTTGATCCATACGATGTGTCTTTGTACAAACTAACCAAGGTCATTTTACCACGTGTTAGATTGTTATTACGTCGTCTGATCTTTTAATTACCGAACGTGACTTATTCCTGATTGTGACTGTTTTGCTGAGTGTGAATTCGCATTGCTATAAGACGTGTCACGGTACTTTTCTGTCCCAAATTCATGTATTTAGTTTTGATGTTATATTTGTTATTCTCATCGGATTTCGTCAAATGTCTTATCGTTTGTAGTTGTAAATCTTATTTCTTTCTGTTTTATTCGTGTGTTATGGTAAAAATAATTAATCATCCAGTTCATTTATTAGATTTCAGTTTGGATGAACGAAATATATACGATATATTTGGTTTACAGTTTGATTCAGAAGTAACTTGCACGAGAGGCACTATTATGGGTTTTGTGCACGAGATGCACCTGATATGGGTTATCAGCCCGGGTGGGAAATTATGGCTTGTGTACTTCCGCTCATTACACATATGCAAAAGCTATCATATCAATGCTAAGTATATGATAAAATTAATTATCGAATTAGTACTACAGTATGATATTAAATAGTATTGTAATTTTCATTGTTATAAATGAATGTTATACCAGCCTTAAAAATATTATCTTGAATTATATTTTTATTATATCTTATTTTTGGGAAATCTTTTTTAAAAATTCAAATGTGACGTCACTTTGTGCGTTGATGGCTTTGACTAACTCGACTATATATTTTTATGTGCTTGTTTAGGTTGTTTTATATTTTATGTAATGTATCCGTTTTTGTTCTCTAGTTAGTCACCACTTCGATTTTGTAATTTATATCTATTATATAGTTATTTTATACGAAATGTGTTATCGAAAGGTCCAAAATATCGTGAGCCGAAATCCATCAATCAGGAATACAACTTTAAGATTTTGATGGATTCAGTCGGGGATTATGCCAGGCAATGGGCTAAGCATGAGAAGGAATACATAGACACTCTTTTCGAATGGATTAAGGAAGTGAGGTCGTTGATACAAATCAGAATTGAGAAACTGAATGGGTCTATCAATGCCCATGCTACGTCAATCTTTAAAGACCCTAATCTTGCAAAACACATATCCTACCTTCATGACAAATATGTTGTAATTAAAAAAAAAAATTCTCTAAAACTGACATTATCAAGATGCTTGATTTCTTGATTGACAACATATTTGTTACGTTCGGAGGACGTGTTTTCAACAGACTATCGGCATTCCAATGGGAACGAATTGTGCCCTCTTCTTGCCGGCTTGCCGGCTTGTTTCGTTATTAATATGAGGCTGACTTCATACAGGAACTTCTTAGGAAGAAAGAAAAGAAGTTAGCAATATCCTTTAACTCTACTTTCCGCTATATAGATGATGTTCTTTCACTAAATAATTCAAAATTTGGTGACTATGTCGAACGCATCTATCCCATTGAACTAGAGATAACGGATACAAAAGATACAGTTAAGTTGGGCTTATATCTTGACTTACATCTAGAAATTGACAATGAAGGTCGATTGAAAACAAAACTTTACGACAAAAGAGATAACTTCAGCTTTCCAATTGTGAATTTTCAATATCTAATTAGCAACATTCCAGCAGCACCTGCATACAATGTATATATCACCCAATTGATACGATATTCCCGTGCTTGTATTTCCTATCATGATTTTCTTGATAGAGGGTTGTTGCTCACAAGGAAGCTATTAAACAAAAGTTCCAAATGGTGAAATTGAAATCATCTCTTCGTAAATTTTACGGACGCCATCACAAGTTGGTTGACCGTTATAGAATAACCGTTTCACAAATGATATCGGATATGTTCCTTAGGTCGTAACTACAATCCCCTTCCCTTTCATAAATGTGACCTACGGAATTAGACTATTTACCGGATTTGTTATCTCATAAGCAACACGACGGGTACCACATTTGGAGCAGGATCTGCTTACCCTTCCTGGGCATATGAGATCACACCTAGCTTTTGGTGGGGTTCGTCTTGTTTATTCTTTAGTTTTCTATGTTGTGTCATGTGTACTATTTTTTGTCTGTTTGTCCTTTTCAATTTTAGCCATGACGTTGTCAGTTTATTTTCGATTTACGAGTTTGACTCTCCCTCTGGTATCTTCTGTCCCTCTTTTATAAAATTTACTGTTTGCAAAAGTATGATTTATTTTTAATGATAAGGATGTTCTTATCGCAAGCAGAAAACCCTAGCCGTATTGGTCACAACTTTTAGGAACTTTTGGTCCTCGTACTCTTCAACTTTGTACTTGTTTTGGCTTTCGAACTTTTTCTTCTAAGCGTCACTGGTTAGTCTTGTGTGGACGAAACGCACGTCTGTCGTATTAAATTTTAAACCTGAAACCTTTTGTTAGCTATTATTCCTGTGTTTCTCTGTTCTATACGTTCTTCCAGTTATTTGTAGTGTAGTCCTGTCATGTAATGTTGTCATTTTAATGTTATATTTAATATTGCCATAAAAGCGGGAGGTTTGGCATGCCACAAAACCAGGTTTTACCCACCATTTTTTTCTTAAAATGTCCTGTACCAAGTCAGGAAAATAACCATTGTTATATTATAGTTCTTTTCTGTGTGTGTTACATTTTAATGTTGTGTTTCTGTTATGTCGTAGTTCTCCTCTTATATTTGATACGTTTCCCTCAGTTTTAGTTTGTAACCCGGATTTATTTTTTTCTCAATCGATTTATGAATTTCGAACAGCGGTATACTACTGTTGCCTTTATTTAAATGCAGTAAAGGTATTTTTTGCATTTTAGTTAGTAAAGAGAGGTTAAAAAAAACAAAGGGACATTTTAGTTCATAGTCAAAAATAAACTGAAAACGCCAAGGCAAAATAGAAAAAGACAAAAAAAGTATACATAGCACAACATAGAAAACTAAACAACGAGCAACACGAACACCACCAAAAATCGGGATTGATTTCAAGTGGAAAAAACAGATCCTGTTGAATTTGTTACACGCTTCCCCTGTTGCTTGTGTTTTTTACAAAGCTGGTGATAAGTCTAATCCATTAGGTCATATTCGGGCACTCGTCATCTATGAAACAGATATTCATATGCAATAATGAACACCTTTTAAAAAGACTTAGTATATTTAAATGTCGTTTGCGTCTTTACCAAATAATATTTCAGTTGTTATCTTCTAGAATGTAACGTATTGCTGTGTGTTTGTTTATTCTACATTGGCTAGATGTATCAGAATTGAGTTAAGTCTCAATAGACATGTTTAACCACACTGCATGTTTGCGCCTGCACAACGTTTTGGAATTTTGGATCCTCGATGCTCTTCAATTTTGTACTTGTTTGGCTTTATAAATAATTTTATTTATGCGTCACTGATGAGTCTTATGTAGACGAAACGCGCGTCAAGCGTACTAAATTATAATCCTGGTACCTTTTATAACTATTCCAAGTAAGAAGCCTCTCGCTTTTTTTTAGTCTTGTATGTTTTCTCATTTTAGTTTCATTTAAATGTTTCGGAGTCTCACATAATGATTGAAAATGTGTATGCGAACCGCGTGTTTTGTCTACAAAAGACTAGATCTGATTCACGCATTTTTCTTACGGATAGTGATAACGGATCAGACAAACTCAACGATTTTGAAGATTTGGCCACTTTAACGTCCAATCTGAGAGTCGTTGAGATCTATTAATTTATTGTTAAGTACAAATTAATACAAGTTATCACGATTTATTGACCGAAAATTTCAAGATGTGTTTGAGTTACTTACGAGACTTTAATCAGCTTTTAACCGGATGTTTCGAGACTATTACGAAAGTTCTCCATATACGAAGCTTTTTGGTGTTATTAACAACCTGTTTATGATTAATTCCGAATAATAAGGTTAATTTACAGATTGGTACGAGTATGAAACGAACAAAATCAATCCCCGGACATCCGTTACAAGATTTTGGACATGTCACAAATCGATTTAACTGAAACAAATTCGGGTTACAAACGAAGAACGATAGAAACACATCATATATAATGAAACATGTAATATTTTCTCCCAAACCTATTAATTTTAATCTTAAATGAGGAGCGTAAAAGTAGGGGGTATCTGCACAGAAGAACGCGAAATAAAATTGAAATTTCTCGATGAACGAAGAATTAAACATTTCCTGCACGTTGATTTTTTTTACCGATTTCACGAAATACGGTGAATAACAAACCTTTTTCACGGCTGCACGTGAAATTAAATTGGCAAAATACGTTGCACGAAAATAACCCTTTACCACCCTCTTAAATTTATATCGCTGTTAGAATTCTGCACGAATGAAACGTTTGGTCAAGTAATTAAAAAAAAAAACCTTCACCCCAACACATATAAAAAAAAAACATATGAAAATTCACAACATACAAAAAACAACAAAAACAAGTACAAATTATAAAATCCTCATGCTATCTTTATTTTTTTTTTTTTTTTTATCAAAATCATCAACACCTATCTGCTACATCTTCTTTATGATGCAGAATCGGTGAAATAGTTCCCTAAGGAAAGAGGAATACTAATCATTTATTCGATTCAGTCCTAATGACTTAATAGGAAATCTACATCTATTTCGTTATGCTCTCATTATGCTTTACATTTTTGTAAATGACTGTTTTATTTTTAAGGTATTACTACTAAAATACGAGTTCATTTTTTTTAGCCGGTATGACGTAAAAAGGCGACGAATCAAAGAAATCAACTTTAGAAATAACTAATATAAGACAATGGTGTTGATTGAGAATTACAACATTTCAGGCCTTTTTGTTTGCAACACAATATAAATAGGGGCCTCGGTGGCCGAGTGGTCTAAGTAGTTTCTATTGTAATCACTAGCAAGTCAACACTGCGATTGTGAGTTCGAAACCCGTTCGTGCTGGTGCAATCAATCTTAATTGACTAGGATTGTCAGTTTTCCTATCGAAGGTCGGTGGTTTTCTCCGGACACTTTGGCTTCCACCACCAATAATAACTGGCCGCCAAGAAATAGATTAAATGCGGTGTTTAAAAGTGACGTTCAAACACTAAAAATCAATCAAATTTCAACACAAAAACGTTCCGAATCGAATCCGATACCGATACCAATAATACCTGTTCCATAATCTATACGTTTCGACTCTATAAGCCGCACCACCAAACGGTGTATTTTGGATTTGCTATATGCACGGCTCATAATCACACCTAAATTTCGTCATCATACAGGGGGATTGGCACTTTTAAATTCAATCACTGACCGACAATAATATATCTACAAGAATTTTTTTATTCTAGTAAGAAAACCAGAACGGATTCAAGCAGAGAGATTTTGAAAGCAGAGAAAACTGTTCACCTTCTAATCAGCATGGCTTTATTGAGTAATAATACGAACTATTTAACCCAGGCTAAAATAATGTATAGGGACTGGAATTAAGTCACGAACCCGCGATGTCACAAGTATGTTCATGTATGTTTTATAATTATAATTTCATCAAGCTATAGCCGGAAAAGGAATTGCAATTTTCTGATTTTATTCCAGCGATTTTGTAACCAGATGAACGACCTCGTACCCATACCATATCACCCTTCTCTAACCTCAAAATCAATGTTTCTGTTAGGCCTGATTGAGCACCACCACTACCATAGGAATACATGCTGGCAATAACTAGATTATTGCGAACGAGTTCAAGGAAAACATTGAAGCCAGGATAGTTGTATGCTGTCACGGATATAAGGTATAATCCCTTAAAGGGTACTATGAAATGTCCATGACGAGTATCGTAGGCATGGCCAATATTAGTAATAACATTGTCATATTGAATTGCTTGATGGGTTTCCAGCGTCACATGATGATTCAATGTAGCTGAAAAAGCTACAATAACGGTTTCTTGTTGAGGAACCAAACCTTAAAAGACAATAGGAAGAAAACGATGAAGACATGATTGACAAAGAGCAGTTTATCACTGATTAATAAAGTTTTAGTTATTTCAAACTGTAATTGCTAGATGGAGCTATCGACAAAGGTTCTTACGTGCATGATTTTTCCATAAGAACTCGTCGTGTGCTAGAGAACATGATTTATTACCAACAACCGTCTTTATCCTTATTTTAATATAAATGTCAATATACTTACCGAAAAAAATCTTAAAGGTGCACAATAAAACAATATTGAGATTATTTTGTGTCATATTCAACGAAATCTTCAAAGATTATATGATTACGATATGTGTATGTGCACTACTTATGTGGGAAGCTGTCTATTATTTCTATTTTCATTTATTTCATTTATCAAAATTCCTCTAATTTAAGTCTTTGTTCCAAAATCTTTTTTGTTGTTGCTATTTTTACTGATTTCATAGAAAAATAGAAAATAAATGTCTTACCGTTCACAAGTAGCCTTTTTTCCTTAACATCGGCACGGTGTAAATCAGTGTCAGTGTCATCAACATCTTTTCTGTATTGACATTCACGCTGAAAACCATTGACTTTCTGTAACAAATCCTTTACTAATGTATTGAGGTCCTTATTCTCTTCCGAAATCATGTTGTTTTGGTTTTGAAGTAGGTTAACTCTATCTGTCAATAATTCTGAAAAATATACTATTAAATTCGTATAATTTCATCAGAAGCAGAAGGCTTTTTAAAAAAGTATATATTAATAAAATATCTATGAATAAAAGTCAATGTTACTAGGCCAATCATTTTGGTACGCTTGACGAAAGTTAATAACTGTTATGGTAACAAACAACTCACCAATGGCTTTCGATGATAGACCTAACTAATAAGCAAATTCAGCATTTCTATAAACAGAAAATTTACACAAAATGAACAAATCAATTATGACAAAAGTGTGTCGGAATTCATATCTGATATTCTTCCTGAGTCATAATAACCTTCCATCATTACCGAACTGAACATAGAAATAACATGACAGGTGTTGTATACGGTGCAGGAAATGTCTTCCCGATTTCACTCCCGGTTTTTAGGGGAGTTCGTGATGTTTCTTATTTATTTATAACTGTTGATGTAAATGTCCTTTGGTTTTATGTGTCTTTGTTTACTCCTTAGTTTTCATTGTTATTGTCTTTTTCTGACTACTAAGCTGACGAAATCCTCGAGGGACGAACATATATCAGCAGTTGCATTACCCTAGTCGTTGCAAATATACAAATATACAAGGCTTAAAATGTGGTACCCAAGACGTGCATTTTTGAAACATAATACTCAACACTGGTGTTCTAAACCTAATACTTAGTAGCTGAAAGCCAAATGATTAAGGGCATACGATACAGTTTCGATCCCGTATTTACAGTTTGAAGAAAATTTCCATATAGGCTATTTTTTGCCGGATTAAATGAAATATGTAATAAAAAATATACCTTCATATGCTACTTTTTGAGTTAAATAAGGTCAAAATTTTGTATATTTGCTCAAAATTCGGATTTGTGGCCGTATTTTCCCTTTCGAAAGAAAGCCATAACTTTCTTGTTTTAAAAGATAAACACAAGCTGTTTTTTGTTAAATAATTTGTGATTTCTGTTTTTTATAAGTATCTTAAAAATTTATGCATTTTTTATTTAGAAATAACTCATATCTATCAAATGGTCATGATTTCAGAAAAAAAAACGTCATTTTTTGCTGTATATTTATCAAAATTAAATAAATTGCACTATTTAAAGTTTTATAAAATTTGGTCCACATAATCTTCCTGCAAAATGAAACAAAATGTAGTTTTAAAAAATAGGGGCCCATGCACTCGTTTTCAAATCAAATCAGTTTGAATGATAAAAATCAGTCGAAAACTGCATTTTTTCCCGATATGTCATAGTTTGACGTCGCGAAAATAACATTTTACGTTAGCAACGTCATTACCTCCCCTGTAACTGTATCGTATGCCCTTAAAAATACAGACATCCTGGCCATAAACTTTGAACTTTACATACCAGCTACGAAATAAAATTTAGAAAACAACAACTATCATTCAAACTTATGATAAAGACCATGTTGACTTGTAGATCTTATTAAGACAAAGATGTGTTATGATTGCCATTAAGACAACTCTTCACAAGAGACAAACAACTATAGGACATAGTACGGCATTCGACAATGATCAAATCTGTTACAGCATAGTCATCTATAAAAGTCCCTGAAATGACAAATGCAAAACAATTTAATCGATAAAAGTAACTTATGTACAAAATAAATATGTAACACAACAACAAAAAACGACAACCATTGAATAATAGGCTATTCAGGAAAGGCAAAACCATACAGAATGTGTCGGGGTTAAACATGTTAGCCGGCGCTCAATCCTCCCCTAAAACCTGGGACAGTAGTGTTACGCCATAAGAACGAACTATAAAAATCAGTTGAAAAGGGCTTGAATTATAAGATTGATACAAATAGAAATACATCCCGACAACAAAAATACACTAAGCACAGATCTGAGAGTTTTCGCGGTTACTGATAGCAAGTTCAAAGACAATAACTAATAAAAGTAAATCATGCATTAAATACTAAATTATACATTTTTTTAAAACGCCATAAACTGGCAGAGAAAAAACGTGAACTTGTACAATACCAAGATACAGGTATCGACAGATTGTAGAGCAATGAATATACATATTTATATAACAATAATATTTAGTTTGATTCCTCATCATGTTTTCTATCGTCAGTTTCTATCTTTAAATTTAGTTGGTAAATCGTCATTGAAGGACAATTACTTGTTTATGGAGTAAACTGACGATTGTGATCTTATTTGTAGATTAAAATTATTCTCATCAATTCTGCTCTTTATAGCTTCTCACTATCTTCTATAGTTTCGAAACATCACCATTTTAAAAAGTAAATTAAATTGTCATTAAAGGGCATCAACTCCTATAATAAAGGATTTACCTTGTGCTTTCTAAAAGAAAATAATTTGGACAATGCACGTAAAAAATCGCATTAAGATAACGATGTCACACTGAAAGATGGACGGTGTTCGTATGTTTGATACTTCTTTTTTAAATCCTAAATGATAAGAAAAGAAAATCTCTCATTATAGGCTTCAAAATCAAGATATATTTGAGATGTTGTCAAACTACGATGAATTTCTGGAACTAAAAGCCTTTGCATTTGCCGCAACTTACGGTCTTAAATAATCTGTAATCATAAGCTGTCAATGTTAAATTTAATTGACTCCCTACACAGCTACTTTTGCAAAGATACTATTTCTGTACTAAAAAATTGTAGTACTGGAAATCTACTTTTAAAATTCAGTACTATTTTGTTACTCTAAAATTATTGTAATATTTAGGTTCCTGTATTTTACAGTACTTTATTTGTACTTGAAATTTAGGTACAACAGACTTTTTGAAAAGTTTTTCTATTTCAAATCTCTTAAAGTTATGATTGTAAAACATGGAATATTGTATTATTTCTGTACCAAAATATTTAGTACAAATCAAGTACTGTATATTATAAGTACCTAAATATTACATTAGTTTTAAAGTAAAGAAATAGTACTAAATATTTAAAGTAAATTTCCAGTACTGCATTTGTTTAGTACAGAAATAGTACCTATGCAAAGGTAGCTGTGTAGACATAAGATTTTAAGGGATCGTGAATGGCAGCCAAAATAAATTATGGTAAAAACCATTATAAATCAGTGGACAAATTTGAACAAAACTGACACAATATCGTATTGATTAGGGATTATAACTTCGTGATTTATAATGTGAGATGCCAAGGGCAGATATTTCGTATCGATAGTAACATGTGACATTTCCGTTATTATCAACTGTAAAAACCTCTTATTGGCGTCTTTTAAGATTTGTTTCATAGATATATGAAGATGTGGTGTGATTGCCAATGAGACAACTCTCCATCTAAATAACAATTTAAAAAAAAAAAGTAAATCATGTTTGTTTGATTTTTTTAGTCAGTTTTTGTCTATTCTTCTTACCAGCACACTTGGTACAATTAAAAACCTGATAATAAATTGTTCAAATAAGGCCTTCGAAAATAGTGGAATTAATTACTTTTGGAGTGTCAAGAACTCGTTGGAAGTACTTGATAAATTGCATGCTTATATTGGTGATTTTAAATCTGTTCAAAGATTTTTCTACCCTGTATACCACATTGCCTCACATTCTCATTAAGAAAAAATTCACACACCTAATTAAATGGGCATTTAAAAAGTCAGAATGTGAATATATATGTTCAAACTCTTTTAGGTCATTTTTTAGTAGCAATAAACAAAAAAAACTATGTCAATTGGACATGCTTTGATACTATATATGCCCTTGAATTTTTACTAGATAACCTTTTTGTTCGCTTTGGGGATTCCGTATATCGTCAGATTATCGGAATTCCAATGGGGACTAACTGTGCACCACTTATTGCGGACCTGTTTTTGTATTGCTATGAGTTACAATTTATGACAAAAATAAGCAAAGACCCATCGAAAAAACATCTGATAAACAAATTTAATAATACTTTTAGATATTTGGATGATATTTTGGCTCTCAATAATGACGACTTCAGTATGTATATTAAAGAAATTTATCCTGTTGAACTTACTTTAAATAAAGCTAATACTAACAATGACCACTGCCCTTTCCTCGATCTTGATATCTATATCACTAACGAAAAGCTGAATACTAAAATTTATGATAAAAGAGATGATTTTTCATTTCCTATCGTTAATTATCCATTTTTAGATGGTGACGTTCCCTTGTCACCATCTTACGGTGTTTATATATCTCAACTTGTACGATTCGCTCGTGTATGTAACAATGTTTTAGATTTTAACGAGTGAAATTTATGTATTACTGAAAAATTATTACACCAGGGTTTTCGATATCACAAACTAGTCAAAACATTTACTAAATTTTATCATCGGTATAAGGACATCATTCGTAAATATAGCTCAACATGCAGACTTCTTATACGTTCAGGTATTTCACATCCAATTTTTTATGGACATATTCTTTATAAAGCACAAAGGTGTCAGTATTCACCTCAAAAACTAACAAAACCTTTGAATAGACTTATTAAGAAGGGATATAGTTACGATACTGTTGTCAGGTCATTAAAGATTGCATATTTTGGCGTTAATATTGATTCACTTATAGGGTCTTTGCATCGGAACTAAACACATTTATTCAAAAACCAGTGATTGGCATGACACGGGTTATGTTCTTCTCATATATGTTATGATGGTATGATACTAAATCCCTAACGGGAAGGATTGTGCCTGATGTTCATATGATGAAATCATAATCTTTCAGTCAGTTTAATTGAAGTCTGGAGCTGCCATGTCAGTTAACTGCTAGTAGTCTGTTGTTATTTATGTATTATCGTCATTTTGTTTATTTTCTTTGGTTACATCTTCTGACATCAGACTCGGACTTCTCTTGAACTGAATTTTAATGTGCGTATTGTTATGCGTTTACTTTTCTACATTGGCTAGAGGTATAGGGGGAGGGTTGAGATCTCACAAACATGTTTAACCCCGCCGCATTTTTGCGCCTGTCCCAAGTCAGGAGCCTCTGGCCTTTGTTAGTCTTGTATTATTTTAATTTTAGTTTCTTGTGTACAATTTGGAAATTAGTATGGCGTTCATTATCACTGAACTAGTATATATTTGTTAAGGGGCCAGTTGAAGGACGCCTCCGGGTGCGGGAATTTCTCGCTACATTGAAGACCTGTTGGTGACCTTCTGCTGTTGTTTTTTTCTATGGTCGGGTTGTTGTCTCTTTGGCACATTCCCCATTTCCATTCTCAATTTTATTACACAGTTTTGCTGCAGAACCCCAATTATTGTCCGTTAAAATACTATGTCTGTTTGGGTTGCTGACTCAATTTTGTCAAAATAACAAATTATTCATGACAGGTTAAGCTATTTATTAAACCAGGTTTAACCCATTAAATGGAGTGAGGTATTTACGATAATCAACATAACAACGAGGACTTCGTGACATGACAAGATTTCGCTTAATTGCCAATCTCTTGTATATCTAATACTATCTTATATATGAGACTTCCAAATTATCTAATTTCGGATGGACATAACTTCATTTTAACGAATTTATTATGGAAAGTAAGCTATCAAATACTTGAAATAATTAAAGAAAGTCACCCTCGAAGAAAGCACCACGCGAATCTGTCAACTGATCTCCATCAGCTTAACAGGAGATGACAGTATAATTTTAAAATTTATGAGTTAAATATCTCTGACATAGTTAACGTAATAGGTAAATTAAAAAACGATTTTTAATTTTTATATGTTTTCTTATGTATAAAATGGTCAATTTAACCAGGTTTTACACTGGTTAAACCTCTCACTTGTATGACAGTCGCATAAACGAGCGAGCAAAACAAACAGACGTAATAATTTAAAATGTCAAAAAGGGGTACAGCAGTCAATTTTGTGTTAAAATCTTAACCATTATAAAAACCAACAAATATGTAACAAAGAATAACAAAATCGCATATAGACCAAGACTATTAGAAAAAATTAAAGATAAAAATACACAAATTACAATAACACAATGACAATAGACGCGACTTGCCGTTATGGAAAAGGAAAAACTACAATCAATCCTTAAGGATTCTTTATTTGCTACATCAATGGGGGACGTCCTTGCATTGGTAGCATTTAACTACCACATGTCTTGTTATATATTTCTAAATATATCTTTTTTTTATAAGTATATCACAGACGACACAAAGGTGAACAACCAGATAAAATTTTTAAACAATTGTATGAAACCTATCAATTAATAATGTACATTGCATTAGGAACTATCATTTGTTTTTTTTTTTCATTTTCCTATAACATGTACCTTCTGTTATTTGTTTTTTTCTTCTCTCTCTCTACATATAAATACTTTATTGTAACACAGTCAACCATGTTCGTCAAAGTTTCATATAATTACTCACCAAAACGTAATACTAAAAACAAATTAAGGACTGAATGTATATATACATGAACATAATATTTGTTATATGAATTTAAGGCGCAATTACTTCATAAGTAAGCCGCCTACTAAAACAATAACAACAACACCAACAATGACAGGATATATAAGTACAGTGCCACGTCATATATGATTCAAAGAAACATAAAAAGGCACAGTATATAATATATTCTAACAAAATTAACCTTGAAATTATCATATAATGATTACAAATGTTTGTTCATACCTAGCTTTTTTTCTATGTTCAGCTCATCCTTTTCTCCTTGTGAGCAATGACATACATAGAACAATACAAATATACACAACATAGTGATTAAACTGCACACGGTGATAAAAACCCTTATCTATTGACATGCAATGACATTTCAATAGCTATGTATTTATCAGACCTTCATTGTCTATTTCAAGTACTATGTTTTTCCTTGTCAGCTTTCAACATTTTGGTAATAAGTTATTCACTCCAACTTTACAGAAAATGCTTGGGTTTAATTTGATTAAAAACAATTGTTGATATATAATGATTCATGAGTATCATCATACTTTTTTCTGTAAAAACATGGTGCATTATATCATGAAAAACGAACAGAAAGAAAACCTTGCTATATAGAATGTTTATTTTAGTATTTGCTTGTTTATCAATAAAGAATATTTTCAAATCACTAGTGAGACAATACCAATGGTTAAAAAACATAATTCAACAATCAAATAGCACTATGGAGTTTAGAAACAATCAACAGCAAAACAGAGCAGGAGAATTTAGATAAAATAACACTATATCACAAAATCCGGGAGGATTCGGCTCCTCTGTGAAACATGTCGTGTAGTTTATACGACTACTTTTAATCAATAAAGGCAACAGTATTAACCGCTGTGCAAAAGTCATCAATCAATTCAGCGAAAACAAATACGGGCCACAAACCAAAACCGAGAGAAACACATCAACTATGAGAGGAAAACAAAGGAATAACAGAAACTCTTAACTGCTACAAAAACCAACATACATAGTTATAAAATGTACCAGGATTATAATTTAGTACGCCAGACGCGCGTTTCGTCTACATAAGACTCATCAGTGACACTCATTTCAAAATATTTATAAAGCCCAACAATTACAAAATTGAAGAGCATTGAGGATCCAAAATTCCAAAAAGTTGTGCAAAATACGGCTAAGGTAATCTATGCCTGGGATAAGAAAATCCTTAGTTTTTCGAAAAATTCAAAGTTTTGTAAACAGGAAATTTATAAAAATGACCACATTATTGATATTCATGTTAACACCGAAATGTTGACTACTGGGCTGGTGATACCCTCGGGGATGAAACGTCCACCAGCAGTGGCATCGACCCAGTGGTGTAAATAGTTATAAAATGTACCAGGATTATAATTTAGTACGCCAGACGTGCGTTTCGTCTACATAAGACTCATCAGTGACGCTCATATCAAAATATTTATAAAGTATAAAATTGCAGAGCATTGAGGATCCAAACTTCCAAAAAGTTTCATAGGACGTACTAATTGTCATATTTCTGACTTGGTACAGAACATTTTAAGAACAAATGGAGGGTTAAACCTAGTACCTTTATGTCTACTTGAACCTCCCGCTTATATGTCAATGTAAAAATTATCGCTTAAATGACAGTTTTACACGATAAGAACACAGTAAAAATAAACGGAACAACTCTCAATACTGATAAATACATAAATAATAATATAATAATATTATAGTACAATACAATATGCAAACCAAACAAAAACAACGAACACCTTCCAAATACAGTACACCGCAAAAGAATTAAAATCATAAAATAGCGGGTAAGTAATAGTCTATTGTCTAATCCTTAGATTTTCATAAATAAGAAGATGTGGTATAATTGCAAATTTAAAGAAACGCTGAATTAAACTGGCTCCTGATAGGTAAGTTTGGTGGCGCCAAACCCTTCTCCTTACCTTGATCAGTAACATTACACCACAAATACAAACTTTAAACATCAGCTGGAAAAAGCTTAACTCATCAGATGCTTACAAAGCAACAACAAAACCACAATAGACATTATGAACAGCTAGATCTGAAACTGAAAGTATATAGTTGAAAAGCAGTCGGTCCTGTTACTTCTGTACAACTTGACCAAACGTGTGATCATCGATACTAAACGGGTTTCCAGGACATAGGTTGCGTGTTTCTATTTTCTATTTCTCCCTGTTAAATACATCTTGGTATAAAGGGGGAATACTGCTGTTAATCCATTGAAAAAGGCAATCAATACTACTTTCATAGAGAAATACAACTGGAACAAAAAATTATATATCTAAAGGCAATGATGGAGAGTTGTCTCATAGGCACTCATACTACATCGTCTTACTTATCATGGGAGGACTCTCAGTTGACCAAAGAGATAACTATATTTCTTTTAAACAATTGACCTATTTTCATCGTGTTAATGTTTTGTCCCTCAATAACACTGTTAGAAGTCATTTGTCTGATAATTTTAATCAACTAGCCAACTCATCAATAATGGTCCTCAGAATACATTATCACAGTAAGATTTAACCCTAAAGACGAACAAGTTATCAAAACATTTTCTCATTTGACAATTGAAATTAACATTTAGAAAAATGAGATTATAAATCAAAAAGACAATCAATCGACAGTCTTTAAACTTTGAATACTAGTATATATGTGAACCAAATAATATGACTGTAAAGTCTTTTGAGCTTTGAGAAATGATTTGACCTAGATATACTAGAAATATACACATTTTATATTTCAGAAAAATTCCAAAGTCTTTAATTTTCTGAAACACAGAAAGCGTTAGCATTTTATTTATCTGGGTGAAGATATTCAACAACACTTTTCCAGCTTGAGGAGGAAATGCCAACAACTGATTTTTTTCAAAGACTCGATTTTCTTCTATTTAAGACACACCAGCGGTGCTTAAATCAAAAAAGTTTCAATGCCAAATTCCAAACGAGGTGGAACAGCATACAGCTTAGGCCTTGATGTATACAATATAAGTGGTAATTATAATTGAAGATTTTGTTAACAGAACATTTACATGAAATTGCTGTTTCGTGGATATTTCATTTCACAAAAGTGCTGACTACTTGTCCAATGATACCCTATGTATATTCGTTCGCCAGAATTGCATGGAACCCATTGTAGTTACAACTTATAGAAGATACCAAGCTTATAATTTGTTACAATAGACGATGGCAGTGAGACAAATAAGATTCGCATGACTTGAAATCTGACTGAAACTAGATGCAGTAGCAGTATTGGCATTTTTTGTTATACATGTAGTACATGTATTACATTAATCGCCCAAAGTAAGAGTCATAAACTTTAAAAGTACAAACAAAAACTAAAAATGTAGAAAACAGGGATGCACCACTCTATGAATTTTTATGAGTCCTACGCGCTTTGTATTTAGCTTCATCAGGCTGATCAAAGCCGAGTAACTGACTGCCAAGGATAAACTATAACCGAAATAGTTGAAAAGCTTTATGACAAAAATGGATCTTAACAAATGAGTCAAAACTGTCTTAAGTCAATTTAACAGGGGAAGTTGAAGTATCGATTTCTTTATAGTAAATTGCAGTATAAATGTATTACACAATTTAGTAAAAGAGGAATTTTGAATGTACGAGTACAATAAATCAGTTACATTCAGGTGGCAGGTACCAGTTTTGGTGTACCAGAACATGTGTCCCACGTAGAAATTTTGTTATAGTTAAGCATTGAGGTATATAATTGCATCATATGGACTGAAAAAATAAATGAATGTAAATTCTAGGCTATTGTACTACACAAGTAAGTAGTTGCATACACAGGTTGGGGATTTCCTTCACATATATGTCCAATCAGATGTCAAAATTGTGGTCTCCTCACTTGACGGCATCCAATCAAAGTGGGGAAAAAATTCAGTTTTATGTAAACAAAAATATCTTGAGATTTTGATGGTACGGATAGGTTCGGACAAGGCTCTAATTCACTGAATATCCTTTCTCTCTTGAATTTTGGCTAAAATTCTTGTCGGCTTCTAGCAGGATTCTGCAGGTGAGGATTAGATTGGTATCAGAGCATCACATTTTTTGCCTTATTTGCAATGCAATTATAAATTTTAAAATCTCCATGCTGGACAGACACCAAAATTTAAAGGTTTTCTATATATTTACATAAGCACGGACACATCTTAGTTCCTTGAAACCATACATTTTATTTGTATATAAGCTTGAATGAATTTTCAAGAAAATAAAATCATAAATCCATGAAATTCTAAAGATTTATTGTAAAATAACTGGTTTCTGCCACCTCATTTGGTTATAGCTGTTGTGATGCTATAAAAGAAACGACAACTCTCTTTGGATAAGTTATCACAACTAATGCAAGGACGTCAGTTATGATCAAACAACACTCTTCAATATTTGTGACATATATAAAACACCTTGATGTAGCAAATTTCTCGTAACTCACATATCTGTAATAAACTATATATCGGAAACAAGCTCTTGAATGTCATATTAACTGAGTGAAAAATGCTTTACATACAGCTTTTACCAAATTCTTCCTACAGGATAATTGACAATTCATAATAAGAAAAATGAGGTCAATATGTTATTAACATTTTACGCCAAAACTAAAAGTTCCATGCAATTTCTAGGGGGAACTCTATCTTTGGAATCCTTTATATCAACTAATAATTGAATATGTAGACTTGATTATTGCAAAAACTAAACGTAAGAAACATTTAGAGTAAGATAACGTCCATATCTGGAGCATTAAGTAAAATAGTGTGACTGGCTTCTTTTATTAGAACAGGGCCAGAACTAAAATATCTTTAAAAGAAATATCGACTGGCTCTTGGAAAAAAAAACAGCAAATCAAAATGACAGATATTTTGCTAATAAAAAAGTAAAACATTTTCGGACCACATCTGCGACACAACTTATCAATTTTAATAACCATTTAGATTCCAAAGACAACACGTACCACTTAAATGATACTATAGATCAATCTGTTATTATTATTGAATACAGTTTATTCTCCTCAGGTTCGATGTATACATATATATGTAAACAGTAATTGTTCAACATGAGTGACGAAGTTTGTTTTCCTCCTCTGTTGCCTTTCATTCCCGACTTTTTTGCTTTATTTCCATGTGTTCGTTTTGTAGATTTCTTTTCATTTTTCCATATCTCAGCATCATTGTCTTTTTTTTTTTTTTTTTTTTTAATCTACACGGATTGACGAGTTCTCTATTTGTATATCTCCTTGGTCTTTAGCATTTACTAAACACATTCACACAAACAGCTCCTACTGTCAACATCTTTGAATTCACAAACCTTTCTTAAACAACTATGTTTTTATACAAAGATATTTTCCGTCTCTTCATTCCCCAGATCACTCATAAGTTGCAATAAGTGTCCAAAACGTTTTTCAAACTGTTCCATGCTGTCTTTATAAGTGGTTTGTCCGAGAAGTTTAAAAAAATGGTCCGAGTAGTTTTTGGTCCTATTGGCATGTATCAAAAAGTAAAATTATAAAAATACTGAACTTAAAGGAAATTTCAAAAAGGAAAGTCCCCAATCAATGGCAAAATCGAAAGCTCAAACACATCAAACGAATGGATAACTGTCATATTCCTGACTTAGTATAGATATTTTCTTACGTAAAAATGGAAAATTAAACCTAGTTTTATAGCTAGATAAACCTCTCACTTGTATGACAGTCGCATTAAATTCCATTATATTGACAATGATGTGCGAACAAAACCGTATTTTATGAGTGAATAACAGCTTTAACAGAATACGAAACAGTAGATAAGATATAAATGTATATTTCGAAATAACGAATTTTCACAAACATTTATAAACATTTATAAACAATCTAACTCAGTAGTTCTAAAGTTCAAATATGTAACTTCCTTGTAAGCAACAGCAATAAACGTATAACACATTTTTATACTTCATAAAGATTATTCACGTATCTATTGCATTATTCAAAAAGTAAAACTTGATATGCTTTTAAGAACTCTGAATTGAGGTCAATCACAATTTAATGTCTTTAAAAACTCTTCAACAATAAATTAAATAAATCTCACGTATATATAACTGCTAGTCAAATGCGTTTTGTAAAAATATATTCTTTCACTTTTTGGTCTTTTGGAGAATGTTGTTGGTGCCGTTTTTAAACTCTTCTACCAAGAAATTTGTTTTGCATGCAGACGAATAAAACCTGAGGTTTTGTTATCCAATGCCCCCGTAGGTTTATGGTTGCCTTCAATTTAGACTTGTATATACGTATACTGTGTTGTTATTTATCAATAAAATAACACGAAAACCCGAGCAGATAATTTTTTAGGTCAGCTGCAGACGATAAAAGGTTTCTTTCATCATATGTTCTTTCTCCTGAGTGTATAAAATA
This sequence comes from Mytilus galloprovincialis, assembly GCF_965363235.1. Lineage (NCBI taxonomy): Eukaryota > Metazoa > Mollusca > Bivalvia > Mytilida > Mytilidae > Mytilus > Mytilus galloprovincialis. The sequence goes on along the minus strand of NC_134838.1, from coordinate 126,141,353 downwards.
TCTTTGATATGTTTTAAGAAATTTTTCGTTTCTCATTTTTGGTTATTCCATCTTGTCCTACACCACAAGGCTGAACAATGATGACTTCTACACTATAGACACCTGGGGGAGGCTACAACAGTAAATAATTCGCTAAAGGGGAACAACCTTATTCGGGAATACTTGATTGGTATAGGTCATTCATGATTCTTCGGTAGGCAAAGCTATTTGAGCCTGAAGTAGTTTATATTCAAATATAAACAACGAGAATGATATAAATGTAATGATCGCTGACAGGATTGTTACACCAAACGACCATCCAATAGAGTAACTTCCGGTTAAATCGATGCCTAACTGTTGATATGTTAAGATGCCATAGTGATCCTTTTGCAAATCTGCAACATAGTCTTTACCTTTAACAGCAACTACAATCAATGTCATCATACTAAAACAACCTGTAATAGAATTTACCTAATATACTACTATCAACGTCATCCGAGTAAAACCACCTATAATAGAAGGTACTAAATTTACTACGATCAACGTCATCCGAGTAAAACCAACTATAATAGAAGGTACTAAATATACTATAATCAACGTCATCAAAGTAAACAACCTGTAATAGTAGGTACTAAATATACTACAATCAACGTCATCAGAGTAAAACCATCTGTAGAAGGAGGAACTAAATGTACTTCAATAAACGTCATCGAAGTAAAACAACCTGTAATAGAATATACTAAATATACTACGATCAACGTCATCCGAGTAAAACCACCTATAATAGAATGTACTATATATACTTCAATCAACATCATCAGAGTAAAACAACCTGTAATAGAATGTACTAAATATACTTCAATCAACGTCGCCAGAGTAAAACAACCTGTAATAGTATGTACTAAATATACTACAATCAACGTCATCAAAGTAAAACAACCTGTAATAGAATGTACTAAATATACTTCAATCAACGTCGCCAGAGTAAAACAACCTGTTATAGAATGTACTAAATATACTACGATCAACGTCATCCGAGTAAAACCACCTATAATAGAATGTACTAAATATACTTCAATCAACGTCGCCAGAGTAAAAAAACCTGTAATAGTATGTACTAAATATACTACAATCAACGTCATCAAAGTAAAACAACCTGTAATAGAATGTACTAAATATACTTCAATCAACGTCGCCAGAGTAAAACAACCTGTAATAGAATATACTAAATATACTACGATCAACGTCATCAGAGTAAAACCACCTATAATAGAATGTACTAAATATACTTCAATCAACGTCGCCAGAGTAAAACAACCTATAATAGTATGTACTAAATATACTACAATCAACGTCATCAAAGTAAAACAACCTGTAATAGAATGTACTAAATATACTTCAATCAACGTCGCCAGAGTAAAACAACCTGTTATAGAATGTACTAAATATACTACAATCAACGTCATCAGAGTAAAACAACATGTAATACACGAACTAAATATACTACAATCAACGTCATCAGAGTAAAACCACCTGTAATACACGAACTAAATATATACTACAATCAACGTCATCAAAGTAAAACCATCTATAATAGAACTACAATCAAAGTCTTCAGACTTATAAATCTGTAATAGAAGGAACTAAAAAAACAATCAACCTCATCTGAGTAAAACAACCTGTAATAAAACGTACAAAATGTATTGATAATACAGATTTGATTTTAATTTAGCGTAAAACTATTTATATTCATTGCAACAAGCTAATATTGTGTTCCCTCCTTTGTGGAAGTTATTTAAAAAGATATTTTCAATGGTAGATGGTTTAAACATAGTAAAACAACCACTTAAGATACCTAAAAACGAACACCGATTATCCATACTTCTAGACGATTTACATTCTTCTTTTTCAATTTTGATTGGTTATTTGTTAAATGTACACTAGAACACACCCGCGAAATCGCGGGCATTCAGAGCGCAGTTTAAAGTATGTAAAGTGTTGTTGGAAGAATTTTATAAAATTTTGAATGACTGGAGAATTTCAGCAAAAGTATCATAAGTCATAGGTTATTGGGAAAAGGATTTTTTTTTTATCGCTCCTCCTTTATTTTCGAAATTCCCAATTTTTGGTTTTCTATCAATTTCAATATGAACATACATTTAGTATTTAGTATGTTATGAACATTTAAGTAAGGAGCCTGTAATTCAGTAGTTGTCGTTTGTTTATGTGTTACATATTTGTTTTTCGTTCATTTTTTGTACATAAATAAGGCCGCTAGTTTTCTGGTTTGAATTGTTTTGCATTGTCAGTTCGGGGCCTTTTAAAGCTGAGTACGGTATGTGCTTTGCTCGTTGTTGAAGGTCGTATGGTGACCTATAGTTGTTAATTTTTGTGTCATATTGGTCTCTTGTGGAGAGTTGTCTCAACATGGCAATCATACCACATCTTCTTTTTTTTTTTTTTGTAATCAATGAATTTTGTTAACAATGGTAAAAGATTTAATGACTGGAGAATTTCAGAAAAGGTATCAAAAGTTCACATGAATATTTTTAGCGCTTATCTGTAAATTATGAACATTCATTACAGTAACTATATAAATATAGTGTATTTACTTTCAATTCTAAGTTTACTAATCGATTCATGGTGGTCATTGATATAGTATACAGACTCTCTCTATTTAATAAACTCTGTGACCGCCTTAGATAGTAAATTCTAAGTTTACTAATCGATCCATGGTGGTCATTGATATAGTATACAGACTCTCTCTATTTAAGAAACTCTGTGACCGCCGTAGATAGTAAACTTGAAAATGATAGCAGATTGAAAATACACTTTATTCTTTGTATATGTATGTTCAAAGTATACAGAAAAACGCAAACCGGAAGTCTAATCTGACTTAAAATTTCGTCCAATGACGGGACAATATCCGGATGCCTTTTTTCTCGTTTTTCTCCCAAAATAACTCAATCTGAATAATCATATGAATGGATGACAAATGCGACTATGCACTGTACCTATAGGACACAGAGGCGTGTTGATTAATTTATTGTGGAAAGAAGAGAAGCGACACACAAAATGAGGTCTTCTCGTTTAATAGTATAGATACCTGCAGAAAATGTAACAAGAGATGAAACCAGTGATATGTTCTTAGGATTCCAATAGTCTCCAAAGCCAACATTCCTTAAAACCAATATTATTACTGTTACCATGACGACAAACTCCACAATGTAAAACAGTAACGTGATTATCGCCAAAGCTTGTACTGCAGGAATAAACTCTGAAATACATTGAAGCATAGTGAATTATCTAATAAGCTAAGTAAGAATCAAATCATTGTTATACTACATGTACTGCATAGATAAAATTTGTACTTATATTCATCAGCATTTGAAGGTAAATTGAAAATAACTTTGTATTAAAAATATCTAAGTTGTGTTTGGGATATGTAAATTATAAGAAAAATACTATCAAAATTAATATTAAGAGATATGCATTGAAACCGACAGTGTATAATTGTCGTTTGTCTGAGATGCATTGTTGGATTAACATTCACATACATGGTACACTCAAGCCAATGTATTTGAAAGCCATGGAGCCATAAATACGTATAAATGTTTAGATCTATTTGAAACAAACACATCTATAAAGATCAGCAAAATTCATTTAAGGTCAACTTTGTTTGAGAGAGTTAGAAACTTAGTCTTAAATTATTTATCAATAAGAAATTTTAGAAAAAATAGTTGTTAGTCATGTAAGTTCCGAAGCGGAACTGACAACGGAGAGGATGATACCCTCGGGAACTAAGTCCACCAAGATTTGTGATGACCTAGTGCTAGCAATACATATTTAAAAAAAAACATTCATCAAAACTTGCTTAAATGCCATTATTGTAAAATTATTTTTTTTCTATTTTCACACCATCGATTCACATTATAGAGTCATCATTAACCCGCCGGTAAAGTTTAAAAAACAAAAGTTTTTATTCGAGAAATTGATTAAAAATTCCAAGTTTTCAATTACATACTTTGTTAGACTGGGGTAAATTTGGTTGCCTTATTTGTAAGAGTTCTACTGATACCAGATTACAACAACGGGTGCCTATAATAATTACATCCACTTCATTTTAGCTGTGGTGGCTGGTTATCGTATTGGCTATCATACTTGAAGCATATATACGTTAATGAATGTGATGTCAAACCTGGCTGTGATTTATATTGATTGCAGGTCCAACCAACGTCTTGGACATAATAACAAGCACTCCAAAGCCCGCCTTGCATTCCCTGGTCGACATGAAGCCAGTTCGGTGTGGCCAATCCAATCAGAAAGCAGAGAAAACCAGACAGGTAAACCGCTAAGGCAACCCTGGCAGCTATACAGTTACGGTTGAATGGAATACTATCAATTGCCATCTGATAATAAAAGAACACATTATGATCAACATGTTTTATAATACTTTCATGCATTCAAATGTGCAAGTGTATGTGCGTTTTAAACATCACGTTGTATATTGTGAATATACTTATAATACAGCTTTTTTAGCGATTTTTTAATACTTTATTTCTGGCATTGAAAAGATCGTATCAAAGCAGATTTAATTCTAAATACAAAAATACAGGCTTTTTTTCTATTTTCTAATACAATACACAAAGAACTGTCTGTCTTCTCGAATTGCAACAAGGTGGTTCGCTACATTTATCTTATCATGAAACATAACATGACGTCAATACTACAAAAGGGTTACATTGATACTTAGTACAACACATTACCGTCGTTTCGCTCTGATGTTACTATAGATTTATATTTGGAAAAAAAATGCAAAATATTTACAACTTTATTTAGGAACCATGCAATTTCATGAAAGAGGATATAATTAGTTTAAAGATTTAATACGTACCGTATAAACTTCTTGGTTAATTAACCTTCCTTGTGAATTTTCATGATTAAATAGGCTATCTGATAAAGAATAAAGAAGGAAATAGATAAATTAATAATGTTATGAAATCTAAACCAAAGTCATTGTTCCACTAAACAAAGACAAAATAAGGAGACAACACAATTAAACGGTCTTAATAACTTTGAAAAGTTCAGCAAGTAAAACCTTTTTTTAGTTTACAAGATACATGTTTCAAGGAATAATTTCCAATATGCTTGTTATTGACAACCAACTTCGTGCCCAATGATGAACACAACGTGAAGGAAAATCAAAATAAGAACAGAAAAACCCAATCATTAAATTAACGTATATGTTCTTCGCAGAGTTTGACCGTTTAACAATTTAGTTAATACTTTAATTATAAGCTTTAGCAATTTTAAATTCTGTTTGAGAAACAGCCGTACCAAAATAAGACATTTCACTCGTATCAACATCTTCATATGAGTCATCTAATGGTAAAATACATTTTGTGAGCAAAGCTGCATGCTACCCGCCAAAAAATATAAAAGGAATAATATACAAATCAGACAATTGGACAATTTTTCTAGGTTTTTTTTTAAAGATCCAATCAAAGATGTTAGATAAAATTCGAATTATATATTAAATTTGATACTGATACCCAAAAGCCGATATTGTTTTAGTAAGCATTGAATGCTTTATGCTAAATTGCATTATCCTTTTCGATTACTGAGCTAGAGAACAAGGTTTTTTTCCCCAATACATACTCCTTAGTAGTAGAATTAACAGAGCATAACCACTGGTTATTGAGTGGATGATAGTCTATTATCCGTGGTACTAACCCAGTGATAGTAAACATACGATACTAAACCTGATCGATTGATTAGTGGCTGATTAACGCCTAACAGTAAATATGATATGCAAATTCAAGACAAAACAGTCTGTCTTAAGAGACATAGGAATAACAGGCGTTCATCAGTCTGTCCGCCAGGTCTAGTTAGTGCTCTCACATGTGAAATTCCAGAATTGTATGACATTTATATATAAAGGGTTTTGAAAAGCAATATATTGGACGAGCTCGAAAATATTTTTTGAAGGAGTAGTGCTCCTCGGGAATAAAATTACCGTCTACAATTGCATTATAAACTTTTTATCATTGTTATGAAAAGTATCTATAATACTAAAATTACGAGGTCCAATTTGTCAGCCGTCATCACGTAAAAACGACGAATCAAAGAATTCAACTTTATATACAACAAATATAGTACAAAGGTGTAGATTAAAAATTACACCACTCCAGGCCCTTTTGTTTTCCACGTAATTAATATTGCCAATAATTAGGGTCGAGTCCGATACCGATACCAATAGTATAATCACCTGTTAACTGGCCACCCGCTGATTGATACTTCGACACTTTTGTAGATAAGATTGAAACACCAGCAGGGGTCCAGTTTAAATCACCTGTTACCTATTACCTTATCTGTACGTTCCGCATCTGACAGGCGCACCACCAAACGGTGTATTCAGGATTAATATGCTATATACACGGTTCATAATCACAGGGTTGACACTACTTAATTGTCAAATTGCTACCTATTGTAGTATTTTAATCCGTAAGACTTTCTAAGATAACAATACGAATACTTAAAATCTGGAAAGTTTCGATTTGTTAGCGGGCATGACGTAAAACAGCGAATCAAAGAATTCAACTTTATTTATAACTAATATAGGACAATGCTGTTGATTAAAAAATACTCCATTCCAGGACCTTTTGTTTTCCAAATAATTAATATTACCAATAATTGATAAGTTCCAGTTCGACGGGTTCAAACAGAAAGATTTGAAAGCAGAGAAAATTGTGTATCTTATAATCGACATGACTTTATCAGATGACAGTACTAATACTAAAATAAGGCTTGCGCATAGTTATATACTTTAATTCAGTCACGGACCCGCGATATCACGGGTGTGTTCTAGTATCAATGATTAGTATCACCAATGCCTAGTAATGCCCAAGGCGCGTTCAGCGTTGATCATTTTTTTTAATGATTTATGTCCTTTTCCTATTAAAATTATATAGATCATTACAATGTGAGCACAATCAATTTCTGCCATATACTCTAAAAATTTTGCAACATGTTGAACGAACACTTTTATCCAGTACAACTTTACAGGATTATCTCAAAAGTTGGTCACAAACCTGACAGTTAGAAGTTGTAACATGTAATCGCTTTTCGGATCTGTTACCCAACTGCATGCCATTTTCAAATACTCATGTACTTTATTTGCGAGTTTGTACGTGCTTAGCAACGCATGCATTTTTGAAGGAATTAATGCCGTTGAATAGATAAAGCATGTGCATTGGCGGGGGACAATTAATATAATTATATTCATTAAGGTCCCCACTGTAAACTATAAAGGATCTTCTTTTAACATCAAGGATATTTTTGATTGGTCATGTGAAGATTTAAAATTAGGAAATTATGAAAATAATTATGAAACAAAACAGGAACAGTTAGTACTAAGAAAGGAACTATGAACATGATGTCACGTAACTCTTGTTAATACCTATCAGCAATATCAATTTGTCATGTAACTGGAATGATTTTCTAGCATGTTTTATTGTGGAATTTATTTAACAAGGCAAATACTGTTTATCAAAATCATAATGTTACATTGTGAATTTATTCCTATCTTACTGAATCGTGAATGATTACGTGAGTAAAGTAAAAGTTACAAGACATCTGTATTTCTTTTCCTCTTGTCACGTGATTACAATAACCTGTTGATTTACTGATGTAAACTATGTCTGTCAACATAACCTGATAATCAGGTGTGTTCAAGTGCTAACAGCATGAAATCGTATACAGGATGGAGGCGTCACTACAATCACGTTTTCATAAATTGAAGGATTGCATTACTGGAATCATTTACAATGCACGTACTTTTATTTGAAAATAAAGAAAATAGGAATATGTAAAAATCAAATGATTATGCATTTTATAAGGTTTTAATTTATATTGCGGGCTGACCAGGTACAGTAAACGACAAACAAAATATTTTCACCTGCATCTTCAGCAAAGGCCTTTTTTTAATGAACATCATCATGAAAGGGTTATTACGCTCTAAATAAAGAGTTAACTGCCAATTTAAGCCATGTTGACATATTTGTAGATCTTGTCCTTTTGGTATTTTTGCTAAATAAAGTTTCTTTAAGTATATGTCTATTATAGTTTTTAAAATGATAAGCAAAAATGGAAACAAATCGTCATTAAACATCAATAACTTCAGTCAAGAGTTGACTGATTTCGGCAATTTGGTATGTTTGTAGATCTTGAACTTATTTGTCTTGCAAAATTTCTTAATAGCTATTACACATTTTTCGGCCAGATGAGCTTATACTGTGAGGGCTATAAGTCAATAAGTTATCGACACAACGACCAAAAAGTCGATTGTTATCTAGAAGTAACTATGATACTCGGTGTTCAAAAATAAGAAATGTCTATATAGTATTAAGTATGGTAGTTAATAGTAAAAATGATCTTATACAGTAAAGGCCTATACACAGTTTCTCATAAAATTCAATAGATACGACGGTGAACAAAATAACTAAAAAAACATTATTTAAAGTATACATATTTCAGAAGAATTGGTGTTGTTTTTTGTTGGTTTTTTTGGCACTTGTAGCCGTTTTTTAGATTGTATAGCAAAAATGACTATTTACTGCGCAGAAACAGATTATTTGCATTTTTCGTTATTTAATTCTCTAGAAATTCCATGTAGTAAAAAGAAAAGTTATCTACTTGTGAAAAATACTTTTGTTGTATAATTTTACCATTCAGGTTTAATATTTATTATGTACATATACATATTCTTTTAAGTGATTATCGTCTCTCATAAATCTGTACAGATTGGCTTATGTATACAAAATGTATCTTTTATAAATGTATTGTGTAATTTTATACATAAGGTGAGACGTAAATAAAATATTGAATTGAATTGAATTGTGACCAAAACAACACTGATAATTTCGCGCATTCGTGAATTATTGTGTTGTTCGGTCACTCGTTCAATAATTACATGTATCAACTATTTTATTTATTTGCTTGTTTTGTACTTTTTTTTAATTTTTTTGTTGTTGTGAGGAGTGGATGGGGAGGAGCGGTGTAAATTATTATGCAAGTGAACCTTTCTTCTTTCAATTAAATTTTAGACGGATGGAAGATGATCATTACTACCTTCTACAGTTCGTTACTTGGGGTATAACTACAGTATGTTCTAAGATAATAATGATACACAGAAGTAATTGAAGCAGGTTTGTTAATGGTTATTGTGAACGTCTTATTGCTTTTTTATTTTAAACAAATAAAGTGGTGATTTCCTGACACATTACTCTTCAATACATTATAGAAGTGCACATGCTCATTTAATGTAATACTTAAGGCCGATAAATGGTTTGTCTCTAAATACAAAAATGCTTCACCTGGTTCTTTACGGCGGTGTTAGATTAAATAGCAGTAAAGTGATAAAGCTAAAGTAATGTCACAAACAGTCGTCCACTTCAGCAACAACAAATCAATACGAAGAGAAGAATAATTATAGAATGTATCAACAATGAAACTGTGGTCCTCATGCTTATAATGGACGTGTTTAGAAGAATTATCTGTATAAGATAAAGACATGCATTGATACAAACATTAAACGTCTAAAATGTACAAGCAATCACATGCACACATGCAACACAACACATAAATAATATACCTGGGTGTCTTTCTTTGATGGATTAATCAATGACTGATAATTTGTGTCTGTATTGATCTCACAAGAACGACAACTCCTGTATGTTAAAAAATCGCATTATATTTGTTATATTCTAGCAATCAGTGAGGGTTTTTAAACGCATTCCGATTCTGCACTGGTTTTAACGTGATAACTTAGACATAATTAAAATTATTGAATTTTAACTGAACCGTTTTAATCTTGACCTGCTCCTGTTCGCTACAAAAAGTCAGATAAATAGGATCTCAGGCTCAATTTTTCTTTTCAACGTTTTCATTCTTATGTTTGCCTTTTCTATGAATGAACAGCGGAGTTTTATCGGAAGTCCCGTAGCAATATCTCATTAATGCTTATTGCAATGATCAAAACGGATCATCTTTAGACCTTTTGCCAATTAATTTGAATATTTACACATATATCTCTCCATTTCGTTCGGATTAAGTATCTATTTTATATAAAAAGTGAAATTCTGTATAAAGAATCAAATTTAACTTGTATGTTTCAGGGTTGCCGTAAAAAAGATGAGTCAGCATCTTCAAAAATTTCTATTCAATGTGAATGAATATTATAAAAATTAGATATTTTGTCATTTGGTAATAACTTTAAAATATCTAAAAAAAAATAACATCGTTCTTTGCCGACGAAGCTAAAGGGAAAATGTATATCTACTTGACGACTTCGTCTTTCAAAAGACCCCTACTCTCTATATACTTTGCAGCAGTGTCTTAGAAAAAAAAGCAAAACGAAACCATGAAAATATTTGTAAATTTAAGAAACAAATAGAACATTAAGGTAATGAAAACTGTACTGAAATGCATCGTTATGAAAGATTTTTTTTTCAAATTCAACATTTGTATAATCTATCGTGAAATGAAGACCAACAGTTAAAATGTATTTAAAAATAAATCGCCGTCCAAATACCTTTTCTATTCCTAACATCACTAAAGAGACAATAATTGTCCAAATCCGGATATGGTGTACAATTTTTTGCACCTCATGTTTGCGGAATACCATCTTTTCCGAAAGTTTATTGTTTTCTGTTGGCATTAAACAAATAATTAAGATCCAATTTGTTAAATCTGGTGTCCGTTTAATTAGCAATCGCCATGGCAGTCAGCAGTGGTTAAAAACATCCGTTGTTTGACCTGCTAGTCAAATGCGTTTTGTAAAAACATATTTTCCCCATTTTTGGTCTTTTGAAAAATGTTGATTGTGCATGCACGCGTATAAAAAATGTGTTTTTTATCCAACAAAATCATAGGTTTTAACGTTGTTTTCAATTTAGTTTTAACGTTGTTTTCAATTTAGTTTTAACGTTGTTTTCAATTTAAACCTATTCAAAAATTTATATATAAAAGTGTTATTTTTCTTTTATTTGTACTATATTTTATTTTATGTTGTTATTTTATCGGTATTTTTAACGTTGCCATATAAGCGGGAGGTTTGGCTAGTCATTAAACTATAGGTTCAACCCACCGGTTTTTTACCCTTAAAATGTCCTGTACCAAGTCAGGAAAGTTGTAATCATTTGCCTGAAATATTGTTAACGAGTATATGTGGGAGACAAACTGACCTGTTAGTTAACAATACAATCACGGCGTACCTGGGTATTGTGTATCGGTATGCGCTTTATTTGGAGGTAAACAACATTGAATAGTTTAAGGGAACAAAAACTTGCTACCAATGATTAGTTTAATCAGATTACAAATCCATTGAAGCGAATTCGTAAAGCAATGAAACGTTTTTCACATTCATATAAATTATACATTTCCCAATTCATTAAGTATTCAAGAGCTTGTAGCTGCCTCTCAGACTTAATGAAATAAAACCTATGTCTGAGCCAAAATTTGATAAATCAGATAATGGAAAAGACAGACCTTGTTACTAAATATTTTGTATCAATAGTACATATAATAAATGATATGCCATTTTGTTTTTATCTGTTGTCAAATTGTTGACATAGTTATTTGTTTTTTAAGTGATTAATATTATAACACAATGTTGTCTGCTGCACCCAATTAATGGTATCTTTTACCTTTCATATTTGTTTGCTTTGCTCACACATTATTGCCAATGAAACTTCATGCGAGTGTCATACAAGTGAGAGGTTAAGTTAGCTATAACGGAGGTTTAATCTACCATTTCCTGCTTATGGAAAGACCTGTACATAGTCAGGAACATGATGACGACAGCTGTTTTCAATTCGTTTTGTTAGATTAAAAAAAAAAAAAGAAAAAGAGTATTTTTTCAACATAATCTGTAAGTAGCAGTTTAATGTTCTTTTACTATTTGGCTTTTAAACTATTTTGATCTGAGCGTCACTAACAAGTGTTATATAGACGAAACGCGCGTCTGGCGTATTACATTATAAGCCTGGTACCTTTGATAACTATTTAGCTTTCATTTCTTTATGAAAATTTCTGCTTTGATTTTTTCTTGGAGTTCGGTATGTTTGTTATTTTACTTTGTTCATCGATGACTTAATCATTCGAATAGTTATCGAAGGTACCAGGATTATAATTTGATACGCCAGACGCGCGTTCCGTCTACATAAGACTCATCAGTGACGCTCAGATCAAAATAGTTATAAAGCCAAACAAGTACAAAGTTGAAGAGCATTGAGGACCCATATTTCCAAAAAAGTAATCAGTAATTCTTGAATAAAAGGTTTAAAGGCAAACTAATACAAGACGATGAAGGGCATTGAGAACCAAAAAATCAGAAAGGTTATGCCAAATACAGAAAATGCTCTTTTGTGAGAACGGGAACTGATATACTATTAAGGAGCGATATGTTCAGAGAAACTTGCAAACTAAATCTTTGTATCTATGAGCAAGTATTAATTAGTAATTGGAAAAAGAGAGATCTTGCAGTAATTGACAACCATTTCAAAGCCAATAAAAATATGAGTAAGACTATAATAAACGATCCTTTTTTAATAGATGATTCACTTTGTTACATGATTTGGGATTAAGCATATGACACGCGTTACTTAATTCTACGGGAAACCACAATATACTTACCATAGGAGGTTCTAGCATTGCTAGATTGAAATGAAAAGTGATCATCTGTCCTTCTTCTTTTCATTCATGTATATTAAAACGTCTTTTACACTACCTATGTTTGTCGTGTAAAGTTACAGCGCAATGCGTATGAGCCTTTATAACAATCGTTTCAATCAAAAGGACAAGTTAATGATTATTAAAATAAATCGCTGTGAGGTCACGTTGTTTTCCTAGATGTTCCGTCTGATTAATACACACTTTGACTGCATCTCTATGTTAAAAATTCACGTTTTGAAAATTGAAATCGATCATTATCACTTATTTACACTGACTGGTTTAAACTTGTTTGTTTGTATTCAAAGATATAATATATTCTGTTTATATACCACAAATCGGTCAAATGAATATTTTATCAAATGATTCACATGTTCCCTCATAACAGAATGTCATGACTAACAGTGATTATCAGACAATTTCCTCCTTTGGGAAAAACAAAAGGACAAATACTGAATCTGAAACCCTCTGGAGATCCAATTGCCAAACCTTCAAATATGTAAATACAGATTAGATTTCCCAATTCATATATAAACTGATCATGTCTATTTCAACATTCCAGGTTTTCTTAACTAATATTTACGAGATGAATTATCATACTGATGGAACAAGTTCCTGTCTTTTTATTCCATCGACGTGAATGTTGGCACCTAAGGGTCACCGTATTGACTTCAGCCATGAGCTGAACCCATACTATAAATTAGGTTCCTGATTTTGGGACAGGCACACAAAGAATGGCACAGGATTGAAAATATATTTGAGAGGTTAACCCTCTCGATTTCATATGACAATAGTGTGCCAGCCTAATAAAAAAGCAGTTCTACTTATAAGCATATTTTGGAATTTCTTGTTAAAGCGAGTTCTGTCGACCTCTTTATCAATGCACCTATTTGCAATCCTTACTGTGGTAAGTTCTACTGACTGCTTTGTCTATATAAAATTTCTTATCATGGAGATTTATTCAGGTTTATCGTCGAAAACATATTTAAACAATGAAGATGTCTTCTTTTGAGTCGTAAAAACAAAACATACAAAATATTTAATTTTTATAATGGACAACACTAACTATGCAGTGCATTAACGGTACCAGCATGTTCGCATTTCGTCAATCAATGTGTCTTCGGTGATGCGCAAGGTGTAAATATGTTAAATTAAAAAAAAAGTACCAGTATACAGAAATTGGAGAGCTTATCAAGGAAAGGAATCAAGGTTTTGCAATAGAGAGTTACATTCTATATTTTTTGTGCCAGAACCGAAGTGCTTGTTACTGGGCTTGTGATATCCTCGAGGACTAAGGGTCTAGATCCAATGTTAGTAGTAACATTACCGGTACCAATTAAATTAAATAAAAAAGTTTGCTAGGAATTTTGAATGAACCACTTTACAATAAATGACAGGTCATATAACAGCTGACAACTAGGTTTTGTGAATGAAAAACAACTACAAAGTTAAAGTTAGCTAGCAACATTGCGTTTAATATATCAATATCCTATAAACCTTTACAGAAAAATGTACTTCCATGATATCTTAACATTACTGTTTATGCCTGTTACAAATTAAAACAAAGTTGATTGAAAAAGATATCTCAATCTTAAATGAATCTTTATATCTCAGCTTTTGATTTTGCCGTTTGATTAGGGACTCTCCGTTTTGAAGTTTCCTTGGAGTTCAATATTTTTGTGATTTTTTTTTTATTCATTATCGATATTTAAAGACGATATGTTCAATAAAGCAAGATTTTTACATGAAAGGAAATATCAATTTATAGTGGACTTGAGTTTTAAATAATGAGTTTGTAGCACTACTCCGTTTTATTTCATTTTTTCTATTACATGGATTCCGTATTTCGTGCCATCAAAATCACTGTTGAGAAAAAAATGTCAAAAAGTAAAACCAGACAAATATTAATTTAAACTAAATTTCAGTTGACTTAAGTGTAAAACACGGTAATTATTGTAGTATTATTGGCATGTAAAAACCATTATTACATCATATGTTCCTTTGGGTTAAAAAAAATCAGTTGTTATTCATATGATGTGCTACAACTTGTTGTGTTATGACAGATTATTTGAAGTATTTGGAATAAACAGTTTTCTTTTTATGATTTAACGTTTTTAATGAAATAAATGAATTGAAATTTATTTCTAGATTTTACAGGCAATAGTAGATTTACAAATGTGTTTCCTAATATAAATTAACAAATTATTTATGCATTTTAGTTAAGCAAATGAAACGTGTGCTAATTGAAATATATTTGAAAAGAAAACTGCAGATTTTCAATACCATTTGTTTTCTAAATAGCATTATATGGTAAATTCATTATCAGATTAGAAATATAGTGCACAACCTAATATCAAATATATAACCAAGAAAATCAAAACACAAAATAAAAAATACATTGTTGGTCGAAACTTGTATTTGAAATTATCAGTCCCCCTCTTAGTAGCAATACATCAACTTCACCTACACATGGGATATACATTTCCCAACTCAATTCGGTATTCAAGAGTTTGAAACTGATACCTAGACTTTACAAAACGTCACCAGGTCATGTGAAAGAAAGTCTCGTCCTTTTTTTATATAATTAAAACGTCATCGGAAGTTATCAAGACCTTGTTGATAAATATAATGTATCAACTTCCCAAATAAGACATGATGGTCTTGAAGTATAGATTTTAGGTACTGATGTTGTTAATCATCTTAATGACGTGTAATAATATTCTTTTATTTGTCTTTGCAAATTATTGACCTTTACTGTAAAGTCCAATTTTTGTAATATCCGTTTGGTGTGGCTCGGTTGTATGCATTTCGCCAATGTGGTGTTATGCTGTGGTCATATTTTGTACTTTTGTCTTTGATATTTGGCTATGTGTTTTGTCTATATGCCATTTTTTATATGTTTAAAATTGATAAAGATCATAACACAATGCTGTCTGTTGTATCCATATTTTTGACATATTTGCCTATTCGTCTGTTCGTTTCGTTATACACTGTTGTCAATATTTTTGAATTTTATACGACTGTCATACAAGTGAAAGGTTAAGTTGGCTATAAAAACAGGTTTAATATATAAAATAACAAAAATACCGAACTCCGAGGAGAATTCTAAACGGAACTTCCATAAGCAAATGGCAAAATCAAAAGACCAAAGACATCAAGCGAATGGATAAAAACTGTACTCTCACTTGTATGAAAGAGGAGCGAAAGATACCAGAGGGACAGTCAAACTCATAGATATAAAATAAAAACTGTCAACGTCATGGCTAAAAAAGAAAATTACAAACAGAAAAATGATAGTACGCAATACTAAACATAGAAAACTAAAGAATAAGCAACACGAACCCCACCAAAAACTGGGGGTGATCTCAGGTACTCCGGAAGGGTCAGCAGATCCTGCTCCACATCAGGCACCCGTGGTGTTGCTCATTTTATTACAAACCCGGTTAATAGTCTAATTCGGTAGGTCATATTCGTACAAGGGAAATTACGACATAAGGAACACATACGATATAATCTGTGAAACGGATGTTCCATAACGGTCAACCAACTTGTAATGGTGTCTGTAATTAGTTATCAAAGGTACCAGGATTATAATTTAGTACGCCAGACGCGCGTTTCGTCTACATAAGACTCATAAGTGACGCTCATATCAAAATATTTATAAAGTCAAATAGGTACAGAGTTGAAGAGCATTGATGATCCAAAATTCAAAAAAGTTGTGCCAAATACGGCTAACGTAATCTATGCCTGGAATAAGAAAATCCTTAGTTTTTCGAAAAATTCAAAGTTTTGTAAACAGGAAATTTATAAAAATGACCACATTATTGATATTCATGTCAACACCGAAGTGTTGACTACTGGGCTGGTGATACCCTCGAGACGAAGGGACGATTTTAACTTCACCATTTGGAATCCTTTGGTTCAATAGCTTTTTTGTGAGCAGCAACTCTCTATCAAGGAAATTATAATAGGAAAGACAGTCGCTTTTATAATCCACTATGTTCCATTTACGGAAATTGCTGTACCAAGTTAGGAATATGACAGTTTTTTTTAAATTAGTTTCATATGTTTTTGCTTTTGATTTTGCCATTTGATAAATGACTTTCCCATTTTGATTTTCCTTTGATTTTGGTGTTTCTGTTATTTTACTTTCTTCATTAATGTTAATCTTATTTACTAGTAATCAATAAATTGCCGTCTAGTTCACATAAGAGTTCGTTTCTCTGAGAACACACTTCTTCGCCAAAGCACAGTTATTAGTTAAAAATGGCTACAGATTTCAAATACAGGTACAAATGACGAAGGACTCTATCCACGTGCAATAGTATAATAACATTTGACTTATCCACCGTATGAATTGAGGCCTAACTTCATAGGTATCTTATGTAAAAAAGGACAAACAGGGCTAAGCTAATAAACTGTTGATACAAAACGATCTCTGAAAATAAAAACAACAATATGTTCGGTTGCTTGTTGACAACATATTTGTAACATTAGGTGGATGCTTTTTTAAGATACAGTCGAGTTACTTGACGGGACCTAACTGTTCGTCTTGCCGATTTGTTCATTTATTTGTATGATTTTGTCTAAGTATGACTAAGGTAAAATGCGTTAAGAATATGAAAACAAATTTTAAATAACGAAAAACTAACATGGCAACATTTCATGACAAAATAAGTATAATTGGTAAACTTTCTAAATTTTCTTTAATTTGCATCAACTTTTGAGTATAATTTGGACTTGGAAAGTATGGGCACATCATAACAAATAACTTTTTTTAATTTATTGTGTGAAAATGTATTAGAACACTTATCTAATACAAATGTGTTGTAATTTGGATGTAGCCGATATTCCAAAACACAGAAACCTGCATAACATTAGGATTTTTCTTCATTCTAACATTTTCTTGTGTTTTTATTGTACAAGCTTTTTTTTATCAAATCTAATAAAGAATTTGCATTGGGTCTTCATTAGACAAAAAACACTAAAATGAAGCACGTAATGCATTTACTGTCGGTACATAGTCCATAAAATTCTAGGAGTGTCATACACGTCTGTATAAAATATATAAATTACATTTTGTCTAGCTTTCTAATTTGCATTAAGGATCAGAATTACATTAAGTTTTCCCCAATCTCAACAAGAGTGCAAAATTGACTCTAGAAACCCTACAAAGTATCACATAAAACATACATTTAAACAGTAATGTATAAAGCATGTCAGATCATGCTAATACATCTTTTTCGTTGCCAATATTTCACAAAAAGCATGTATTCTAGTTACAAATCGACATGTGATAGGTTATCGCTTGTCTGATTTACATCAGAGGTCCTTGATTTTTGCTCAAAATAAAGATCCTCATTGTGCAACAAAATATAAATATTCTGACGTTTATAATTTGTTTCCCATCTTGTTGTTTTAGCCGTACTACGTGATTATTGAGATTATAGACTGTTTGCAATTTCTTCGTTCTTTTGAGATAGAGAAAATTACTTTTAATTTTACCAGAGTCCGTTGAAAATATTTTAAGCATGATCAAATGAAAAAAGGAACTCCTGCATATACATGAGTTTGTCCTTAATAATATTATCTGTTTATAAATATTATTATTTAAAATTTTGTAATTTGAATCTCAAATGTACGTGTTTACATAAATTTTGTCAGAGCCTAGCAAGAAATCAGAGCATTGCATTAAATAGATAAACTCCATAATTTTGAATGATTATCTAACAGCAAATTTCAATAACACAATGTCCATATTTTGGACTTGTTTCAAAATATTCATGCCAGTGCCGAATACCTGGCAAAATGGGCCCGTGATAACCTCGGAGACTTACAGTCTATCAACAGAGGTGCATGATTGTCTGAGTAAATGATTCAAGTTTTATTTTCGATTTTAACCATAAAGAATACAGTATTGGTGTGTTAAAAATTTTAAGAAGGAGTTACAAGTATGGAAAAGTATGAAGTCAAACATAAGGAATAAAACAAATGACGTTCATACGTGATAAAAAGTAAAATCACAAAAATAGTGAACTTCGAGGAAAATGATAACAACTGTCATATTCCTGATTTGGTACAGGTATTTTCAAATGTAGAAAATGGTAGATTAAACCTGGTTTATAGCGCTAAACCTCTCACTTTGTACGATTCTCATCAAATTCTGTTATATTTACAATGATGCATGAACTAAACAGACATATAATAAAATTGTCAAAATATGGGTACGGCAGTCATCATCGTGTTACAGTTCTGACGTCAGAAAATTTATACGTCACATATTTTTGTCGTTCAATGTTTATACAAACAATTTTAAAATTTCACATGGGCAATGTTAGCATACAGGGTTAAAAAATCAAAAGTATGTAAGAATTAATTTCAGAAATAGACCAGGATTTAAAATAGTCCAAAAGTTCTATAGAATTTATAAGAATCCACAAATTGTTCATTTCACTACGTGATTAAATAATTTTGACGTTTGTGGTTCCACGTATTTTCTAATTTATAATAGGAATATAACATATAATAGACCAATAACATACTGACAGGATCTTTTAAAATACAAAGTTACGTTATAAGAACCAACGAAACACAAAAAGTCGCATATAAAAAACACACCAGCAAAAATGAAAGATAATACAAACACATTGACGGGATGTATAAGTACCGAGCCACGTTAAATGGATATCACAGAAAACAATCCAACAGTAAAAGTTATATTAGTAATAGAACAAAGACAAATGAAAAAAAAATATAACACGTTGTTAAGATGATAAACAACATCAGTACGCAGAATCTATAAATCAAGACCATCATGTATTATTTGAAGTTAGTACGGAATATTTATCAACAAGGTCTTGGTACCTTCCGAAGAACTTTTTTTTAGAAAAAGGACGAGACGTTCTTTGACATACCCCTGGTTCATCAACTTTCTGCTCAGACACTGATGACGTTTTACCAAGTCTGAGTAGGAGCTGCAAGTTCTTGAATTTTGAATAAGTTGGGAAATGTATATCCCATATGAAGGTGAAGTTGGTATATTGCTACTAAGGTCGGGAAAATTTATAATTTCAAAATAAAAATAAAGATAAAATAAAGATAAAATAAAGATAAAGTTGGCCTAATGGGGGATGTAGTTGGGTAACTGTTTATTATCACAAGATACCACACTATGATATGTAAAATATATGTGCGTTTTGGAAATACATAACAAGTCCTAACCACAAGCAAAAGAAAGTTATGATATTGGTAACTATTATCAATTTGATTTAGTTAGTTAGTTCTATCAAAACCAACAGAAAAGGAGAAAGTTACTTATAAGGTTGAAATATTTATAAATACAACTTTTTAAATGTTATATCATATCATTATATATACCATAATCGATCAATAAAAGTGCTAGTACGCACTTAACAAGTCAGGAAATCTACAAATATTTAAAGAGTTGCAAAAGATACCAAAGCAGTATTTAAACTCGTAAGTCGAAAACGGACTGACATCGCTACATCAAAAACCGAAATATGACCAAACGTACACAAAACACAACAACTAAAGAACATGTAAAACGAATCTCAGCAAATACAATTGGTGATTTGATGTGCTTCATGTGGATTAGTAGATCATCATTTACATGTGGCTCCCGTCGTGTTGCTCATGAAAATACAAATGGGGATAAGTCTTATTCCGTAGATCATAGTTAAAGGAAGAGGACAGAATTGTTGTCACGACCATTGGAAAATATCCATATCTGTGAAAAAAATATTCCCTGACGATCAGGTTTTGTTTAATAATATGAACATGCCCTTTTTTATATTGGCTTATCTTTTTTTATTAAAGTTTCATATACCTCGATACAGTTGTTTTTGCCTCGTTAATTCCTTGCCGAAGAAATGATCTGCTAATTTGACGCATCGTTATCTGATGATTAATCTAACATACATACTACCATCTTCAAGGTAAGAAATACGATTCAATTTAGATTCATTCATTTATTTTATTATTTATATTTCATTATTAGTTTACCTTCTCTAATCTAATCAAAATCAAAGTTAATTACGAGTTTTACGAAGTTTTAAAAATCTTTATAACATAAACATTCATAAATAGATAACTATCCTCTTTCCCACTAATGAAATATGCACTATTCAACACTTTAATTCGTTTTTTATTGGAATATTAATCTGTCATTGAAACATTAAAGTTTGTATTCACATGGTCATCAAGCTTCAAATCCATCCCAGTTGTTTTAAAATCTTTCAAAGATCAAGCAAAATCGAAGAAAATCATGGAAGAACTACTTTATAGTAGACGAAGGCTTTCTAAGATCTAGGAATTTTAATGTTTCATTCAGACTATGTATAGCTAAAATCTGAATGTGACGATGTATATATTAGAAAAGGATAGCTTATATTTGAGTACGACAATGTACATATCAAGGATAGCTAAGATCTGAAAATGTTGAGGTTTTAATTCAAAACGATGTATAGCTCATATCTGAAGTGATGATATATTTATTGGACGATACTATATTAGACGAAAGATAGCTAGATCTGAGATTGTAAAGTAGGTATAAGACGAATGATAGCTAAGATCTTGGTGTGACGAAATTAGAATGGCGATGTATATAAAAGTTGAAGATAGCATAGAGCTGAATATGGCGATATTTATATCAGACGAATGATAGCTAAGTTCTTTGTTTGACGAAATTAGAAAGGCGATGTATGTAAGAGTTGAAGATAACATAGAACTGAATATGGCGATATTTACATCAGACGAAGGATAGCTCAGATCTGATATGACTTTTTTTTTTTATTTACGACGAATAAGAGCTAAAATATAAGTGTCCCGTTCAATAAATGACTTAGATTTGAATGTGACGATGAATTTATGGTGCGATGTATAGCCAAGATCTGGGTGTAACGATGTTTAAAACAGTTGAAGAATGGCTAAGATATGAGATGGAAATGTATATTACAAAACATCGGAAAGATCTGGGTTTGTTATTCTTTTTTTTTCCATTGTTTTCCTCATTTACACAATAAATTGAAACAGTTGTGCATAGTAGTCCTAAAATTTGCACGTATAATTATAGAAATGATAACGAAAAGGTATCATATGTTGTGTTAGGGTGTCAAAGCATTTGTTGACCATTGGTACGCTTCAGAATGTAATAAAATTTACAAACAAAAGTAAAATAAGTAGCTGAAAATGTG
Organism: Mytilus galloprovincialis; assembly: GCF_965363235.1. Taxonomy (NCBI): domain Eukaryota; kingdom Metazoa; phylum Mollusca; class Bivalvia; order Mytilida; family Mytilidae; genus Mytilus; species Mytilus galloprovincialis. The sequence goes on along the minus strand of NC_134838.1, from coordinate 126,119,433 downwards.
CGTGTTTGTATCTTATGACAGAAATCACATATCGATGTTGGAGGAAATTTGCATCCTTTTAACTTTTGAAAGTCCCAAATGGCCTAACATATAACCAATGGAAATGTGGCTATTTCATTCCATGGTGTTGTGTAAGCCTATCAAATTAATGCATTTTTGTATCACACTTCGATACAGGCACTAAAACTGAGTGAATGATGTGTTCTAGTTGAGAAAAGACAGAAGTAACTAAGTTTTCAATAGACAATTAGAACAAAAAGACGAACAGACAAACAGCAATAAGAAAACCTTAAACAGAAAACAATTATTAAGAAACAAGGACCCCACTTAAAAACTCAATTACTAAGGGTTAATTGTTCCCGCCCCATCCAGTCTAGTAACATGCGGTTAACTGATTGTCTTTGAATTGTTTTCGTTTCAAATACTTTCCCGGCATCCTATTCTCTGACAACATATTTCAATATTAAAGTCTTTGACCACAAGTCATAAAAATTATTGAAAAATCATAAAAGCTTTGTCTTAAACAAATCCAAGCATATGCAATAACACATATTAAACGACCTGCTTAAGAATAGGTACAAAAGTAGTAAAAATAGTCTACGTTTTAATAGATTTATGAGAACTGTGTAGACGATAAAATTTATCTGCGGTGCCATAAATTGTACATGTGTGGAAAGTTTAATCTTGATAACACTAAGAAGGCGTCAATAACTGTTAACTGCATTAGAAGGAGTTTTTGTCAAGTTGTCGTCCTCAAACATAATAACGAAAGAGACACAGAAACTCTATGTTTGCCATAAACATAAATGGCCAGTTGCCTTCTGTAATTGATAATCAGTGTAAGTCACGGCAAAAGTGTCGTTGTTTTGACAAAGCCGTTATGTACAGTAAGTTATTTTTGCATTTATTTGTATCTTGAAAATTATTTTGAATTTAAAATTTATTTACAGTAACCTATTTTCAATTTATATATTTGGAATATAAGGATCAGGACATATTGTATCAGTAAAACGATATGTATTTCACACAAACATACACACAAATGAAAAAGCAAACTCCACCTTATTAAGGCAGAAACATATGAATATTTTCTTTTTTACTTTTATATTGTATTTATTATTGATAACCTCATTTATACATACTTTTCGCTGTTACTTTTATATCAAATCTACAATTAATACGAATTTATTAATGTAGATGCAGGCTGCAATTAATGTTCTTGCTTACAAGCATACTGTTAGAAAACTGTTATAGATAAGGATGCAGTGGGTTTTATTTTTAACAAACTTAAATCTTATAATGTTCATTACCAGAAAGAAATTAATAAAAGTTCTGTATTCTGGCAATATATTTATTTCACCTAATAACATAAATGATGTGCATGGTCAGAAAATAAAAGTGTGTTTTCAATGGATACCATATGATTGAGTTTAACTTAATTCAAGCATAATATTGACCAAATTAAGATGATGAAGATATGTCTTGTCGGATTTTCTTCAACTGATCAAACTACATACCTTGAATTGTGTTTTTCATTTATTCTAATAAATGGGGAAAAAAGCAAAGAATAACATGAAACAGGAATATCATATTTACAATATACAAGTAAAAAGTCTACCTGATAATCTATCAAATGATAAGGTTATCACGTAAAGATGGCTTATTAGTTTGTTTTCTGCATTTTGAATTTGTTTTCACGTGTATTATTTGAATTGCAGCTTCGTTTAACAAACTTTAAAATCATTATCTTTTTGTTATCAAACATATGATTTCAATATCATATCCTATAATAGGGTGAGGCAGATTATATTCTGTCTGTTGATGAGGCTTTCAATGTAATGGATTGCTTTTTGCAACATGTTTATTGCGAAGTCACCTTTCAATTATCGTAATAAAAACCCGCGTAAATTTATTTGTAATACACCCTTTAAATCATATAAATACGTAAATAAAGGCAACAATAGTATACCACTGTTCGAAAGTCATCAATCGATTGAGAGAAAACAAAATCCAGGTTTTAAAATAATACTGAGGTAAACACATCAACTATAACAGGAAAACAACGGAACAACAGCAACACTGAAATGCAACAACAAAAAACGACAATGCAACACACCCAAAAACGAACTATAAGATAATAGCTGCCATTTTTCCGACTTGGTGCAGGACATTTTAATAAACAATAGTGGGATGTACCTGGTTTCGAGGCAAGCCAAACCTCTCGCTTTTATAGCATTATAAAATATAACACTAAAATGATAACATTCCGTGACAGGACTATAATACAAATAAATGTAAGAACATTACGGACAGAGAAAAACACAAATAAACATTACAATAGGACATTTCGACATGCTAACTGTTATCAAAGGTACCAGGCCTACAATCTAATGTACCATACGCGCGCTTCGTCTACATAAGACCCACACATAAAAACATACAAAAACAAGAAAATGTGTAATTGTAATGAACTGTGGACAATGAACTGAAATCTTACTTGTGTTAACAACCATACCTAACGTAATACTTTGAAGAAAATTTGGGCCTTTAATTTCATATATTGAAAGCAGTTATTCCCCAATGGTTCAAACCTTTTAAGAATTGTTTGTCCCTTCATCACAACCTCGTAAGAGGTGGTTTTGGTTTAAGTTTCAAACATCTGGGGAAGTCTGGTTCATTCCGAACCAAAATCATGCAAAAACAAAATATTCTTTGTGGGTTGGGGAGAGAGATAAAATAGGAATGTACAAACACCCCACTATACACAATATACAAAAATACAATTCTTATGCGACAAGAAGTTTCTAAATTGTGTCTTGATTCTGATTTCGTGTAACTTAAAACACGAAGATTTCCCAAACACGGCTGGTCAAGCTATTGCGTGATTATAGCAACTGTTGTTATGTTTTTACTTCTCAACCGGTAGTATGTATAGAGCTCACGAGGAGATCCCATTTGAATGAAATAGGAAAAGAGTTCTTAAAAAGATACATGGAGACTTCGCAGTATGCATTACCTATATAGTACACATATCGAGGGTACATAATGTCGTTCTGAAATATAATTGGAGACGTCGCAGTAAACAATATCCAGGTAGTACTCAGCTTGGACGTACCTAATAAGCACGTGTGGTTTTTAAAAATACACGGAGACGTCGTAGTAAGCAATACCCATATAGTACTCAGATTGAATGAACCTAATACGCGCGTATCGTTGTCAAAGATACACGGAGATGTCGTAGAATACATTTTCTATATAATGCTCAGTTAGAGCGTATTGATGTTTTTGAATATAAACATTAACCAAATATTCCTCAGCTCGAATGTACCTAATAAGCAAGTGTTGTTTTTATAGATACATGACGACGTCGCAGTATGCATTATCTATATAGAACTCAGCTCGAGCGTACCTAACGAGCACGTGTCACTAGCGCAGGAATATGCACCAGGCATTTATCTACATACCATCTTTTAAAAAGTCATTGAAATTGGAATAAAAAATCACTGCAACTCAGTTTGCATTTTAATCACTATGTAGTGTTGACAAATTGTTTTTAAATGAATAACTTCAGAACACATTAAAATGAAAGCCGATCTAGCTCAGCGTTCATGCCATGTTACTGTTTAGTAGCTGAAGAAACTTAGAATAATAATTTCATTCAAGTAAAATAAAAGTAACACAAAGTGATAATCTAACAACACAAAAAGATTTTTAAATAAATAATTACACTCTGACGAAAATGTAAAGCAGAGAAATAATTGAATCATAGTTAAAATAAACAATCTGTCGCTGAAAGATAAAAGATTTTTATCACTAGGGTAGCACGTGGAATTATTACAAAAATACTAAGAACCTCCTATGATTTATATCGAAAATTATGATAAAAGTCAGAAAATTCTCAAGAAAGGAGGAACACACAACGGATATAATTTAAAATTTAAAATTTTATTATCTTTATCAACAGAAATATCAGAATGACGACATCAAGATTAGCAGAAAAATAAGTTATAATTCATCTTTATATCAAAAATCTATAACAGAATATTTCTCCACCTATTTTTTGCAGATAATAATTACGATTTACAAACAATATATATTTCTGTACTGTACAGAAGCCGTACTATTGGTGAACGGTCGATATGCTTTCACATACATTAGCTTATCAGAGAAATGATTGTCACACGATAAGCTAGAACAGTAGTGGAAACTGGATGTTAACGAGCTGTCAAGGGCGGTGATGTGACCTCACTGATGACATCGCTGTAGGGGTCGGCCTTGATGTAACAAAGCTGCTCTGTGTTTGCAAGTTTTACTACTTCTGGAAATCTTATCTAAACTCTGAATGCTACTTTCTGTCAATTCAATTTTGAGAAAAAAAGTAAACAGTACATACATGCTCTGTCAAGATAAGTGATAATGAATTCGATGTCTCGAAACAAACTTAAAAGTAGATATTAAATTCTAATGTGATCTTACCGGGAGTTCTAGGATTGACAGATTTATAATGAGGGAACAAGTATATATTATGTAACACATACTTAGAAACTTCAGAAGACTTGGCACCATGGACAACTACGAAGACTATGATTATTATAACTATACGTTCTATAATTACACTTATGATTATGAAGAGGCAATAAGCCACTTACCATTGGAGGAGTTTATACCTGTAGTTACCTTCTATGTTATAACTGGACTTGTTGGTCTAATTGGAAACCTGTTGGTTGTTTTCGCCATCGCTAACTTTCCTCGGATGAGAAGTATTACCAACTGGTTCCTTTTAAGTTTGGCTTGTGCTGATCTGTTACTTGTGCTAGTATGTGTACCTGTCAAGGTAAGTTTATTTTGTTGTTACAGAAATATAAATAAAGGTAAATGTGGTATTGACATGAATAAAACAATAAACAAATAACTTAAATTCACAGTAAAACAAATAACAAACAAACATAATAGCAAAATAACAAAAATAACATTTTAAAATCCGCAATCACTGAAACTTATCAGAATGTACACTTCAAATACGCGTCATTCTACAGTTGTTTTTCACAGCTGTATAGAATTTTGATAATCTGAGCATACAATTTAGTAGACACATAATGAGATTAACATATCTCAAGTCCTCGTGGTGTTGCTGCTAGACAATAATACTGCACTGTTCGAACATTTGTACCCTGGGTTGACAGGTGTTTTGCTTTTATTTATGACATGAAACGAACTACTTGTCTAGTTCTAAAGTTGTAAAGTCAAAAAAGAATTGCAAACTACTAAAAAATTATATGTCATATTAGTATTAACATCGTTTCAATATTTACGAAAGCTAAAGGTGTAGATCCGGTAAGGGCCGAATTTGGCCTCAAATTTCTAGTTCATCTGACAAAAGATTTTGGACACTTTTAACACATTTAAAAGTGTCTATTTTAGTCGATTCATTTAGTTTACGTGAAAGATTTTAACTGATTTTAACATTAAATAAGCTCAATTTCAAGCTTAAATTAGAAAAATCTATCAAATATGCCATACTATGTCACTTTTCAGATGGTTTTTGGTAAAAATGAAAGTGGCCGCATCCGTGTTCATCCTCAACCGTTATATATGTTATTTAATATCACCAAATACAACTTACATTTAAATATTAAAAATTAACACAAATGCGGCCACTTCCATTGAAGACGGAAACCGTCTATAATTTAACTGAAATGCTAATATTGTGAAGATTTTAGTAATTTAGCATGACTTAATGATGCTTGTACCCGATATATGGGCATTGTATTGTGTAAAACCGCCCATATTTAAGAAGAAAAAGTATTCTACTTTCCAATAAATAAATAACAGTTTACATTTAAACAATTTTGTAAATCTGCTATATTTTAGGACCAAAAAGGGATTTTACTGGACCTACTCCTTTATCTTGTTTTTTTTAATAGAATTGATCAGGGATAACGCGAAATAATCTATTTTTTTTTTTATTTTTTATAAAATTTAATGATAATTCATTTAAAAAAAAGATAAGTTACTTTTGTTGATACGATAAAGATTTTAAGAATGAAAAAAAACCTAACATAGACTCAATTCCTCAACTCAAAGTTTGTCGTAATCATTCATTTTTCTCGAAAATACTTCATGTAAGGGCCATTTTTGAAATGCCTTTAATTGTCCAAATAACGAAAGTATGCAGCTTTACTTTGTGTATTTTGAATATTTTTTAGTAACTTATAAACATATAAAAGTACTCAATACTGCAATTTAGAATGTTTTTTAACAAAACATTTTTGTTTAAATAAATAAGGCGAAATGAATACAAAGTACATTCTTTACAAAATAAACATTCGATCGGCAGCTTAAGGAAGTGTCGGTGTTACAAACGTTTTCAGAAATCATGTAAAATGAACATCCCCCTTCTCCCCCCAAAAATGTCTTAAACATCATTGTTAATCTGAAATACTTTTTAGTTTGATTAGATTTATATATAATGCTGAAAATAACTTTAAGTTAAGATTAAAACTATGCTTCGTTTCGTAGTTTTCAAGTGTCGGTACATTTTAACAAAGTCTCGAGTTTGACCATGTGGGTTAAAGAAGCACAAGTTTAAATTGGCTCTTACAGGGGAAATTGGCTCTAATGCCTTTTCATGACTAGAACTGATTAACAATTAATATAATAGATAGAAGGGATGAACGTTGTTAAATTCAGACTGCCACTAGAAATAAGGGTTAGGATAATAGATAGGAACTGAAACATTGCCTTACAACAAGCCACATATAACCACTAAGAGGATTATTGCAAGAGTTCATGAACATTTACAGAGCATGGCATTATACCTTCTTAATACGAGGCATCAGGTATCGGATTTAAACGTCCCTAAACGACCCGACATGATTGAATACTTTATATACATCCCGCATATCAAATAAAAAGGGACGCCTTACTTTAGTAACGGTTTTATTGCCAAATATGAGAAGTCCAGGGGTGACCATATCTTCAGTCAATTCTTACCATTATATGTTTTGGTGATATTTTGCTTGAGAAAAACGTTTAAAACCTATAGTAGCAACATTTGATATTTCTTTGCTACTAATAATCAAAATTACAATCTTTGATCTAATTATACCCCACGCAACGAAGTTGCGGAGGGTATAATGTTTTTGACCCGTCCGTCCGTCCGTCCGTCCGTCCGTCAGTCCGTCCGTCAGTCCTGTTTCTTGTCATCGCAACTCCTCTCAAACCACACAACAGAATTTCACGAAACCTTTTCAGATAATAAGGACATACTATGTAGTTGTGCATATCGACGGGAAATTGCGATTCAATTTTTATTCTAGGAGTTACGACCCTTTGAACTTATTTACTTTAATGTACTACTGCAACAGTTTGTCATCGCAACTCCTCTCAAACCACACAACAGAATTTCACGAAACCTTTTCAGATAATAAGGACATACTATGTAGTTGTGCATATCGACGGGAAATTGCGATTCAATTTTTTTTTCTAGGAGTTACGCCCCTTTGAACTTATTTACTTTAATGTATTACTGCAACAGTTTGTCATCGTAACTCCTCTCAAACCACACAACAGAATTTCACGAAACCTTTTCAGATAATAAGGACATACTATGTAGTTGTGCATATCGACGGGAAATTGCGATTCAATTTATTTTCTAGGAGTTACGCCCCTTTGAACTTATTTACTTTAATGTATTACTGCAACAGTTTGTCATCGCAACTCCTCTCAAACCACACAACAGAATTTCATGAAACTTTGTAGATAATAAGGACATACTATGTAGATGTGCATATCAACAGGAAATTACGGTTCAATTTTTTTTCTAGGAGTTATGCCCCTTTGAACTTATTTGCTTCAAAGTACTTCTGCAACAGTTTGTCATCTCAACTCCTCTGAAAACACACAACAGAATTTCATGAAATTTTGTAGATAATAAGGACATACTATGTATATTGACAGGAAATTATTATTCAATATTTTTTCTTATACAATTTTTTTTTCTTATACTTATTTAATTTCTCCAATGACAATGTGGGGACGTGGGGTATGTGAACGTGCTCACTAAGGTTCTTTAATTCGAAATGTTTCGTTAAGTACTTTTCAACATATCGAAATTATAGGGAAATCATAAAAGGTCTATGTTACTAGGTGTTGTGGTTTATAATTGTTTCTCGTTTTTGATATAGATTATATCGTTTGTATTCCCGTTTGAATGTTGTTTTAGTCATTTTTAGGGCCATTTAAAGCTTGCTGTTGTGACTTGGATGGAGAGTTGTCTCCTTGGCACTCATAACACATCTTCTTATATATAATTAGTGCATTGCTACATGTAGGAGAAACGCCAGAAAATGTATCAAATTAAAATTGTCGATGCTGTACTCATGCTGCGGAATTTTTAGTAATCTTGACAATTTTTTGACTGCATGTTTTAGATTTAAGTACAGACAGCGTCAAATCTGATTATATGAACATGAGTATAAATTGTTGAAAACTGCATTTTTGACAGAATTAACTGAGCAAGACACAGATAAAAATAAGCATAACTGATATTAGACATTAAAACCAAAACTATATCCATAGTAGAACACTGTATTGTCTGATTGTCTTATCTCAAAATCATTTTTTAAAACCCATGCAAAAGAATAAAACATGATTACGATAGTCGTAACGTATCTGCGTCCAAAACGAGAATGGATATAATTCGTGAATCTAAGGTAAAGGGTCAAGGTATAGTAAATGGTCTATGTCACAAAAACTAGTAAACTTTTGCATACATTTTTTAAACGTCAAACTATAACTTAAAATATCATAACAAAATATTACATTTATTACTTAATTTTTTTGTTAAATATGATTGAAATAAATTCTTTCAAACTAAATGTATATTTGTATAGAACGCATTAAAAATAGCGATTTTTTTTCTTAAATTTGTTATAAAAAACAAGTTAAAGTTTTTAAAAACTTGATATGGCGATGATACATACATTTTCGTGTTAATGATCAAAACTAATAGTAGGGTCATAGACTCCGTTTTTATACATAAACACGGTATAAATGAATCAAAGTGGTTATGTGGCTGAATAAAGGCAACAGTAGTATACAGCTGTTCGAAATTCATAAATTGACTGACAAAAAAACAAATCCGGGTTACAAACTAAAACTGAGTGAAACACATCAAATATAAGAGGAGAACTACGACACAACAGAACACAACATTAAAATGTAACACACACAGAAACAAACTATAATATAACAATACCCATTTTCCTGAATTGGTACAGGACAAAAAAATCGAAATAAGTGTAAAAGTGGTCACCTATTTTGAAAGAATTCGTTCAGTAATATTCCAGAAACTTAAAAATATAAATGGATGTGTACATGAGGAACCTCAGTGGGAGTAGGATCAGCCTACCCTGTCGAAAATGTTCTCTTCAATTCTGATTTTTTGCGGGGTTCATGCTGCTCTTTGTTTTCAGAATCTCTGTGTAGTGTTTCTGGACTGTTGTCAATTCATCTGTTGATCATGCTATCTGTTGTGGATTCTTCTAAGAATAAGAGTTTGTGTTGGCCTCTTGGAGTTATCTTTTCTTCTTATCAATTAATTCTTTATCTATCTTTTTATTTATTTATTTACCTTTTTATCTATTTGTATCTTTTTATTAGTTTATTAATTCATAAATATTGTTTTCATGAGCAATATTTTAGCTAAAGCGGTTTTAAAGATATCTGTTAAAGTGATAAAAAGCTTGAATATGATACGTCCCTCTTATTTCAAACAAAAATCTTTTCCGTACATATATTGACTAAATCAGTGAAACAAACACATACAAGTGGTCATGAAGCCTCTCTTACTCTAAATAACACAATAAAAGTTTGTTCGAGATATACAGACCATTTTATCTCATGAAAGGCGTGTTCATGACGTAAGTGAAAAACAACTTAGATAAAATAGAACTTTATCGTCTGCGTGGTTGTTTTTTCTTCCGTTTTTCTGTCTTACATTTTCAAAGCTTCAAAGTAAAACGCGTTATAAGTTTAAGTGTTTAATGAAACTATTTTGACATTGTATTGTCCTTTGAACCATCTAATACATAGAGTTTGAATTCTTTTACAAATCGTACGAATCAATATTAATGTAAGCTTAATGGGAAATGGCCAACTGAATGATCCCCTAAACGTTTTTACGAATGAGATGTTTTCAATAAAAAGTAAATGTGGTTACGGAAATTGATTAAGAAAATTAATTGTCAATTTAAAAAAAAATTTAGACATTTTGCATTCAATAGTATTGGTCATAAGAGTTGTGGGATGTTTTGATCAAAGAAGTTGATCAAGTTAAGTCGCAGCAGATACATAAATATAAATATAAATATACATATGTATATGTAAATTCTATAAAACATTCGATAGTGAAAAATTATTTCCAGTAAAGCTATAACTGTGCTGTTCGATCACTATCTCATTAAGGTCTTCCCCCTTTCCAAATTTGTACAACTAGAATTCAAAATCTTCTAAGTAAGTTTTCATATCTACTTATCCTTATTCTTTGTCATTTTCAAAGATTTTAAAAGTAAGGATATTAATGAAATAAACCTATTTGTCAAAAATGTAATGTAAACATGTAGCGACTGATCATGTTATATTTTTGGAATTAGATTACTTTTCAATATCTGATTTGTTTCTATATGTAACAGTTTGATCTTTAAGCGTTTGTCCAGAGAAAACCAGTTTTTCTTCTGTTATTTGAAGTTTTCATACACGGACGGCCAAGTTAAATGGTTTGTAAGTTTTGTTTAAAGGTTAGATAAGAGAATATACAAATCTGCTACATGTACTTTGTGTCACAATCACCTGATATTTTCGAAATGGATTGTAGCGAAAGTATTACACGACGTATTTCACAAGTTTAGGAAGAGTAGGTAACCCTGGAGTTGGTATATTGTTCATGTTGCTTAAAAAGTTATGATTTAAGTGTAAAAGAAAATTAATCGTAGAATGTCGCAACTTGAAATTCGTTATACAATTTCAGAAGAACTCTTTATTACTAGTAAAAGTTTTGTTATTTTGTTTTTCATCACAAATGTTTCGTCATTAGCAAAACTAGTATCTGCAACTAGCATTCCAAAATTTTTAAATTACGGTTAAAGCGTTATGACAAGCTGGCCATTGAAACGCATGTTGAAACTAAAAATGATTTTCTTTTTGTTCTAAAAAATAAAATAACACAAATACCAAACAACGAGGAAAATTCAAAACGGAAAGTCCGTAATCAAAAGCTTTAACACATCAGTCGAATGGATAACAACTGTCATATTCCTCACTTGGTACAGGTATTTTCTCATGTAGAAAATGGTTGATTAAACCCGGTTTTATAGCTAGCAAAACATGTTGAAGGGCTTCAGTTAAATTGAGAAGGAACAGAAGAAAGTACTTCAGCGATCATTTTGTTTCGGTGTTTTCATTACAAAAAGTAAAATCACTGAACTTAGAGGAAAATTAATTCGGAAAGTCCATAATCACATGGAAAAATCAAATAACAAAACGCATCAAAAACGAAAGGACAAGAATTGTCATATTCCTGACTTCCTGACAGGCATTTTTCTTTAAAAAATATCGAATCGTGAATTTCATCATGTTGCTGCCAAATGTGAACTAATTAATATGGTCCAGCATTTTTTTCTAATGGGAATATGACATTCTTTACGAGGTTGTATCTACAATTACGAACTGCTTGATAATATTACAAGAACAGTTGCACAAATCAACACACCATAATTAGTTTTGAAACTTTCAAGCTCAATTCACACCAATAGATGGCATGTATTCAGTTTTCTTTTCTAATAGGACAACAGAAAAAATATCTTCCATCCTTTATTTGGATGTGAAATCTAGGTAACGAAAATCGTTCCTTTTTTGCTTTATTTTAACTTAACTTATATTTTCGAATCCTGTTGGTATTTACTAATATATGTGTTTCGATAACTTATTAACATTGCCAATCGGGGTTCGTGTTTGTATAATCAATTAAATAGTTGTAGTAGTCAATCTTATTCTCGAGTTTTTAGACTTGTTAATAAACTATTGAGCTACAATGATGTTTTAGAGATAACATTTATCATCTGCCGTAAAACGAGTATCAGTCAATATTGATAAAATTCTCAAATCTTATTATGTATCATATGATTATCAGTGTTAGACTGAATTTAATGCCTGTAGATATATTCCAGATATCCCAGTCCGAAAAATTAATTTAACGTTTCGGGTTGTCTTTAATCCCCTTCGGAATCAAATATCATAATTAACAAAATATCTATACAAATAGATTAGGGACAAGAGCGGTAAGTATTATGTATCATTTAATCGTTAATACAGTGATTGATTGCCTTTAATGAATGAAAACAGAGAAAATTTCAAATAGGGTATGCTTAAGGTCTGATTTTTCTCTTCTAAATAAGATATGGCGATATTTATCAGATTGTTCTTCTCATCCAATCAGAATTTTCTAAGTTTAATTTCAGGTTGATTAGCTATTCAATATGTCATTCGCTTTCTACCACGATTTTCTTTGGTATACTTTTCAACAAAGGTGAAATCGGTCACATTGTACCCTCCCCTCTCACAATAATTATGTTAGTGCCACAAGATCTTAGACTCTTTCTATCATGAAATCATGTAAACCATTCAAATCTAAACTACCTCCATTTTGATAATGAATATTACAAGTTGAAAATTGAAAACAGTTTAGATGAGGTTATAATATTCTTCTCTGAATGATTTCTTTGACAAATATCAAAGATTTGAAAATAAGCAAAAAAATTACACATTTTTTATATGCATTTAATTCGCACAATATCAATAAATCTTTCAATCTTTACTTAGATTTTTAAAGTATCACAGTCAAAGGTGTGTACTTTTGGTTTTAACAATATTATCATCAAATTATTTGTCACATTTACTTCGATAATCTTGAATTATTGTATTTATACCAAACTGAATAAGGACATCGTTAAATAAAACCAAAATAAAGTTTAAAGTTTAAGCTAAGTTCTTGTATTAAACAAAATTATAACACTTTCACATATACCTCTTTGTACACTAAAAGTACTAAGCAAAGAAATATCTAATGAGACATCTAAAGAACGATTCCAACGTCTATAATAATTAACTTTATTTTTAGAAGAAAAAAAATTTATTCAGAAAATTTTTGATGTAATTTTGGTATGCATATTATCCTAAAAATACTTGTTCACTAACGCATAGTCGAAAATAATCTTCAGAAGTGTAATTTTATGAAGTAGTTAATTTGGTAATTTCGTATTTTCTGAAAGTAAAGCAAACGAACAGTCTTCTTCCTCTTTCCTTTCAATAAGGCTTTAATACTGAGAAAAACATGTTTCATACTACAAGTCATGATATCTTATGAACTGACCATTTATAATTTCTTGCACAACAATTTCATTGACAAAAAATGGAAGAGAAAGAAGTTATTCACATGTATTTCGGTCTGTTAGTTTTACTTTGTATGACAGATGAATATTCATTTGTTATTGAAAACTTTCGAAAATATCACAAATTAATATGTTCTGAGCTAATAGTCTTCTCGAATTCACCAATTAAACATCAATTTCTATCAAACTTTTTATAATGAATACTAATTGAGTGTTAAAAAAGATATAAGTACGTTAATTGACTTCATATTTCCTAATTTGCTAAAATGTTTACATACGTCTTTGCCTCGAATATACAGGAATACGACATTTATTTTCCCTTCTTGAAAGTTGATTGTGAATTTACCTTCGAGCTCGGTATATTTGTAAATACACTTTTTTATTCTAATTTGACATTCTAACTTAGTAGTAACCGACATCTGGCTTCGTTTCAAACCTAAAGCACAGGTGTCAACTATATGTTCTCAAATTTGGTATTTACAAGACCTTTGTTGATAAAATTTGATTTAGGCAACAGAAGTTTAGAGATTTTCAAATCTCATAAATCTGTATAGAGATTTTCAAATCTCATAAAACAGTTTAGAGATTTTCAAATCTCATAAATCAGTTTAGAGATTTTCAAATCTCATAAATCAGTTACGAGATTTTCAAATCTCATAAATCAGTTGAGAATATACAAATCAAGGTAACGAACTGAATTAGAGAATTGCACACAGTACCGAAGGAGAGTGGCCGGGCTCTTCTCCTGATATGCAACCGCCATCTGAATCCATACGCAATCAAAAGTTCATAATCTGGAATAAGACATAATCGGTAAGAATGCTAGTACAGTTCATCCGACTATTCTGGTATCCAAATATATAAAACCCGAAGACATGTCCTAGTGATTTGAGACACTTGCACATAATATCGACCAATCAATTTTTGATGTATACTGTAAACCTTATATGTAGTGTCGATTTCAGTCCTTACTCCTCATAACTCTGGAAATTTTTTTCGGAACTTTGGGTCCTAAATGCTCTTCAACTTCGTACTTTATTTGAACTTTTACTCATTTGATTCCATTGTTATTTATGAGTCTTTGTGGACGAAACACTCATTTGGAGTACAAAATATTTATCCCTGTTTCTATGATGAGTTTAAGGAGCAGTTTTTGTTGTGAAGTTCACACCTCTGTAAACGATGTCTTTAAAGTGTGTGTTATTAATCATGATATGTAAATGCTATACGATGGGCAGAGATTATGATTATGATAAGAAATAGGAAGCATACTTTTAAAAAATTGAAATATTCACTTTTGTCATAAATTATAGTTTGTTGTCGGACATTTGTGTCACTAAATTATATGAAAAAGTTAAAAATATGGCGCAGACCTTCTTTTTACTGTACTATCCTTACTCTCCAGTTTACTGTGGTATATGAGAGCATTCTCTGAAATGAGTGTTATTGAGTGACAGAAGATCATCAATATAACTGAAAGTAAGATTGCAGAATACTTTTTCTTTATCTCGATGGGGAGGTTCTGTAATTATTCTACTTAATAAGATAACAATAGCAAGTTGTTTAGTAGGGTGCACAATTAGTTCCCATTAGATTACCTACTGTCTGTTGAAATATCAATCATAAAAGTCAACAAATGTATTCTGTATTAGAGAGCCCGTCAGTATTTTCACAACCTTAAACAGGGAATTTGTATCTACGATTCTAATTTGTTTTAAAAGCACCTGAGACCAACCCCAGTTTTAAGTTGGGATCGTGTAGCCTAGTCCCCCACAGTTTTTAGTTGGGATCGTGTAGCCTAGTCTGTAGTTTTAGAAGCACCTGAGACAACCCCAGTTTTTAGTTGGGATCGTGTAGCCTAGTCTTTTGTTTTAGAAGCACCTGAGACAACCCCAGTTTTTAGTTGGGATCGTGTAGCCTAGTCTTTTGTTTTAGAAGCACCTGAGACAACCCCAGTTTTTAGTTGGGATCGTGTAGCCTAGTCTTTTGTTTTAGAAGCACCTGAGACAACCCCAGTTTTTAGTTGGGATCGTGTAGCCTAGTTTTTTGTTTTAGAAGCACCTGAGACAACCCCAGTTTTTAGTTGGGATCGTGTAGCCTAGTCTTTTGTTTTCTATGTTGTGTTTTGTGCACTGTTGTTTGTGTTTTGTTCGCGTTCTTTATTTAATCACGGCGTTGTCAATTTTTTTTTTCGACTTTTTTTTATATCACTTTAGGATAGTTCGCCTCTTTTTAATAGTTCTGGGCTTAATAAAACAAAGAATTTTCAGATTTCGGCATGCGTTGAAGTTACATAACTGTTTAAAGACAATTAATATTTCTATATAAAGGAATAAACAAAAATGTTTCAAGCCAATAATACGTCTATTGTGTATAAACTCATTATAGATACTAGGACTAAATTTTGTATATACGCCAGACGTGCGTTTCGTCTTCAAAAGACACATCAGTGGCGCTCGAATCCAAAAAAGTTTAAAAGGCCAAATAAAGTACGAAGTTGAAGAGCATTGAGGTCCAAAATTCCTAAAAGTTTTGCCAAATCCAGCTAAAGTAATCTATGTCTGAGATAAAAAAAAAAAAAAAAGCCTTAGTATTTCAAAAATTCTTAATTTTGTAAAGAGTTAATTTATAAATATAACCATATCAATGATAATTCATTTCAGCACAAAAAGTGCTGACTACTGGGCTGGTGATACCCTCGGGGAAATTAATCTCCACCAGCAGTGGCATCGACCCAGTGGTTGTAAATAAACTCATCATAGATACTTATAATTGTGTTATTCATAATATCAATTTACTCTCTTTAAATCCAGCTTACCTATAGAGTTTATGTTCTCAGAGGATACATTAAACGAATTTCAAATATATCAGTCACGCTCAAACCAAATCACATTAGATAATATGTAGTTTTCAGTTTAGAATCATGGTTATAATTGTACTTTCATAATTCGTAAATTTTGTATATGCTAATTTTCCTACGTATTCAAGAAAAGTATAGTGCCAAAACACGATTGATATAATAACACATACACACAATAAAAGATATGACAAACCCCACCAGATATTTTTTTTTTAAAGCATTTGAGATGTTTTTACTCATTTGAAATGATAATTTGATGATAACAATTACCTGTTTTAGAATTGAAGGTGTTGGTGCTTTAATATTATACATTTGATCTTTATCGAAACTGTACATTAACAGCTATTCGAATAGTCTGCAGCATTAACTTAAAATCAAAATATATTATTTTGTTATCCAAGTTTTAACAAAAATAATCTAACTACGAGTACTTTTAGGTGCTTTTTTGAGTAAACACTTTTAGGTGTTTCGTACCGATCTGTTGATCTATATTGATATATTGTTCTGTTACACCACTTGGAAAGGGGAAGATTGAGTCCTCACAAACATATTTAACTCAGCAATATTATATATACCGGGTAGGTGCTTTCCCAAAGTCAGGAGCTTGTAATTCAGTGGTATTCGTTTGTTGTAGTCTATTATATTTGTTTTTCGTTTATTATTTTCTTATGAATCCGGACTTACGTTTTAACATTTGAATTTTTGTCACAGTTTTTCATGTCGATACGTTTTAATCGCTGGTATTGTGTGGGTTTTGTTTACTGTTTTATGTTGAACAATGACCTATTGTTGCTCACATCCATGTATTTTGAATTTTTGTGTATTGTTGTCTAATGGGCAATCATACCAGATCTAGTTTTATATTCTTGTTATTTTGAATTAATCAATTTCAATTAACCGACACAAGAAGCTAATACTTTTGCTGTAAATAAAATACATTAAGAGCAAGTTTGACTATATAACATCCGTCAGTAGTATAATTGAAGGATAATAGTATCAGTAATACCCACGAAAACATTTTATCGTCAATGCATAGCATCACATATATGAGCTGTTATAACACAAATTGAAGGTACTTCTTTTGATATTAATTGTATATCAACAAAAGTATCCTGTTTTTAGACATACAAGATACCATTGTTAAATCAAAATAAAAAAAAGTAATAAAAACTGTAAATTCCGCTTGTTTTATACTGACAAGGTCTTGATAGAGATCGTTTTTTTTTGACAACTAAATTGTCACATTTTAATGGTATATAGTTGCAATTCCAAAATTTGGTAGTCACTATGTCTAATTGAGTGTCATGGTGTTCAGAAGATATGTTGTAACTTAACAATAAAAAAATCCGAGGAAAATTTAAAACAGAAAGTAATCAAATGGCAATATCAAACGCTCAAAAACATCAAACGAATGGACAACAACTGTCATATTACTGACTTGGTACACTAATGTGTTCCTGACAGGGCTTCAAAATGTTTTGAAGAAATCAATTTGAAATGATAAGCTTTTAATAAGTTCATAGTGATTGTATTTGATTGTTCTTGCTTTCACTCGAATCATTTAGCCAAGCTGATTGTACTTTTAAATATTACGACGAACGCTTGTTCCTCGTCGACAAACTTTCTATGAATGTCAAAAGACTTTGATGACTTGGACATTTTGTCTTAAATTAAAATCTTTCTGAACATTCTGAAAAAAATCAACCCTGCAATCATGCTTTATGTCACACTTGGAATTACCTTGTTATAAAAATAAGCTTGTAGTAAACACAGTGAAAGTTAAAATTGGCATTTTTATACTTTTTAATACTCATAATCTTTTTAATGTATCTGTTCTCTGTTTCGGTAAGACGAACTTTTCGTAAAAATACATCATAAATTTGTATTTCATTTCATAACTGAGTAATTATTTTTGTGGTTTAAAAAAAATGCGCCTTACTATTCAGCCTAAAACAGTCAAACTTACGAAAGCGTAAACGGATCATACGAAAATCCTGATTCAATTCTTTAAGTTTCAAAAGCGCATTTTAAAATTTCATTTCTAAAATTCCGTATCAGAAAAAAAGAAGGAATTGAAAGCTATGAAAAATTCAATCTGGAAAAAAAATGCACAATGGCGCAAACTCAAAATCTCAATCCTGATATCTATGATGAGTTTATTTGCATATTTTACAACACTAATATATTTTCTTTGACAATCATTTGATATTAAAAGTACTGGTAACACATTATAAAGCGAAGCTGATGATAAATAGATAAAAACATTACATAATATTTGCATTGCTACGTTCTAAACGTTAACAGATTCCGTCACCAAAAGTCAAGAATAAATTAACAAGATCTGTCCATAAAAATTGTTAATAAAATTAACAGAACTGACTAACAAGATCTGTCAACAAAAACCTTTTTTCTCTATTATTCTTTTTCGAATATGAAGGCAAAGTATTCAAACTGCACCAGTTGCAGTTCTATTATCTATTAGATCTATGAATATAAACTATTTCTTATGACATAAACAAGGCACGTCTGATGTTTAGTTAGAGTTAAGCAAGTATCATATTTCTGTAATGGTAGTCTTGTCTTGTTAACACACCTGGAGCTATTACTAATCAACTTATCAACTACATCTTGGCATTCCAACATAAAATATTGTAAGTTGAAATCAAGATACATCCTATTAAAACACATGGTGATATGATATAAGATTGGTTTTAATAATTTAATGTGTTTTTAATATTTTTTGATAACTTTCCTTTACAATGGTCCTATTCTTTACATGTTACTGCAATTGAAGTATCTGATCATTACCATCTAAACTATTGATGCAAGCAAATGGATGTCGTTCTAATCATATAATTTAGGTTGACATTATAAATAATTATATTGGCTTGGAATATTCCACCGTCTTATGTTGCAATATTCATCCCTCTTATGTTGCAATATTCATCCCTCTTATGTTGCAATATTTATCCCTCTTATGTTGCAATATTTATCCCTCTTATGTTGCAATATTCACCCCTCTTATGTTGCAATATTTATCCCTCTTATGTTGCAATATTCATCCCTCTTATGTTGTACTATTTATCCCTCTTATGTTACAATATTTATCCCTCTTATATTGCAATATTCATCCCTCTAATGTTGCAATATTCATCCCTCTTATGTTGCAATATTTATCCCTCTTATGTTGCAATATTTATCCTTGTGGCTCGTCATTTTGCAATATTCGTCCCTCTTATTTTGAAATATGTATCCCTCTTATGTTGCAATATTTTTATAGCATGTATGGTGGATTTGGTCAGTAAATGATATGCCTACTTCTGCAATACTTCGTCTCTTAAAATGATTTTATCAGAAAAAATGACCGTTTTAAAATGTTCTTTATTCTTCGTACTGAAAATGATGATGTTTCCTGATTTTATGAATGAATGAGGAACTGAAAAATCCAATGTCAAGGTTGTAATTTACTTTTGGATACGAGCCTAGACTAGCTTGTGTGTTGGCAATGAGATGAATTCATGACGCCGCCTTCGTGTTTTACTTGGTAACAAAATCTTACACAGCTAAAGAAATTAATTTCGGATGATGTCAAGAACGAACGTAAAAGGGGGAATTCTATTAACTTAATGACCATTCTTATTATTTAAACCTTCTTCTTTTCTCGAAAATCTAGACCGTTAAGTTGTTGTTTGTAATAAGGTTGAAATGTAATATTCTGAATTAGTAGAAAAATTACTTTGGAGCAGTTTCCCTGATACATCAGTGGTACAAAGATTATTTATTTTACCAATAAAAACAATTGAAGAGGGATAGAAACATATCAAGTTATCATTGATTCTATCTGTTATATTAAACTTTCCTCGTTTCGGTTCATTTTGACTGCAAATCAGGCAAACTTCAAATAAATCACTGACAAATATGACGGAGAAAGGCAATGTTAATTGGTGAAAATTAGTAGCAAAAACTGGCACGGACCATATAGTCATTATCTAGAGGTCAGTGATCCTGAATTGCAATTTTATTAAGAACACTATAAATAATGCTATAACTCCATAAGTAATTCATTTCAACTTATTTATTTATAATACATTAAGAAAAGAACATTTTAAGCTTTATTGAATCACAAGAGAGATTTATCGTACCGAGGTGTTTATTTTTTGACATTTTGATATTGATCTTACTTATATGTTTAACTACTGAAAATTTGTAATAATTTGTAAATTTGTGGACCCTCTCCCCCCCTCCCCCTCCCTCTTTCGAATTCACTTTGGAGTTTGGTAGTTTTTATGGACCCCCCCCCCTCCCCCTTTCGAATTCACTAGGGAGTTTGGTAGTTTTTATGGACCCCCCTCCCCCTTTCGAATTCACTTTTGAGTTTGGTAGTTTTTATGGACCCCCTCCCCCTCCCCCTTTCGAATTCACTTTGGAGTCTGGCAGTTTTTGTTATCCATTTTGTATATCAATTTAAAAACAATTAAAGAAAGCTCAAAGTGGAACTGCTAATGTTAAATCTGATAAAATGATTTAATATTTTTTTTTCTTTCGTGCATTGTATGATCAGAGAAAAAGATTTAATCTGTCCACCTTGTCTTACCCATATTCTTAAAGATCGGTAATCGTTATCCAATGAATCGAAGAGGAAAAGTCAGTGCCTATCCAAAGTAATTACATGTTATTGATGTTTTAAAGGAAGAAACCCGTATGTTGCAAGATCATGTTAAAGCTATTATAGTGTGTAATCATTTTATCAAAATCTTGTTTTATAATTAATAATCAAGAAAAAATCAAATTTTCTGTCGAAATGTTTCGTTAGCAGGTATCTGAGTGATTCTGGGAAAAAAATTATGTCTATAGGTAAAGTGTTTAATTTAACATTAAGTAATGTAGGCGGTACCGCTGAATACGCATATCTACTTTAACAACATAAAACTTCATTATCAGTAATATATTGTTACACAATTTTGATAGCAGTAATTTATTCTTAAGTACTATATAAGTTAAGCTTTTCTTTATTTTAGACAATAATTCACTTTTTCGCATTTTCTTGTCATTATTATAAAATCGAGTTAAAAAATGCATTACTGCCGAATGCATGTTTTATTCAAATATCTTGATTATATCTTAATGTACATTTATTTATAATACAATAAGTCTTATTCACATGCAAGCTTGAAATTAAACCAGACATATTTAATTTTTCATTGACATCCAAAACGAACGCATGCAGCTTTGTGAAATTATATGAAAATTAAGAAGGTGTGGGATTGTTACAATGAGACAACCATACGTCAGAGACCTAACAACATGACACGTTTATATGTCATTGAACGGCCTTCACACATGAGAAAAACTCGACCAAAGAGCAGATAACAGCAGAGGGCCACCAATGGGTCTTCAACGCAGCTTTAAAATCCGACACCCAAACTGACCGGAGCTGGTCCTCAGCTGACCCCTAAATTAAAATTCGTAGTAGTTCAATGGACGTCATACAAAGCTCCTAAACATATGAATGAACTAAAATTATAAATCATAACAAAGGCATGAGGCTCCCGACTTGAGACTTGTGTAAAAATGCGGCAGGGTTAAACATGTTATATGAGATCTCAATATCTCAACCCTACACTATACCTCTAGCCAATGTAGAATAAAGAAACATATAACAATACGCACAGTAAAACTCAGTTTAAAGAAGTCCGAGTCCATTTTTCCTAACGAGTTATACTGCTTTTAACTGGAGTCACCAGGGAAATATACGAAAAGACATGTTGGTTGCGTAGAATGTCAATGAAATGATGTTATATATATTCGAGTTATATAAATGTACTAATTAACGACCCAAACAATTGTCTAGACTTTTTCTAATTGGTTTATATTTCAATGATATATATCTTGAGTCTCTAATGTGATGATTTGTTTTATTATAGGCTGCAGGATTGTACTCCTACACATGGAGAATGGGTGACTTTCTTTGCACCTTTGTGGCCTATATACAAAATGTTTCCATGATATGTTCTGTGATGACATTAACAGTGATGAGTATTGAGAGGTAACAGTTTAACTTACATGTAATTCAACGTAACATTTTCAGGCTTAGGGAGGTATGAACTCAATTTAAGGAAAACGTTAACTTTCAATGTTATTTGTATGGGGAAAGGCATTTCTACGATAAATTATGATTGTGTTTACGTAGTTAAAATAATAATTGCAGGGATCGCTAGTACTTATTGATTCATAAGCGAAATATTTTGTGTTAACAAAATATATGATATCTTCAATCATATTCAAAATAAAAGAATAATCAGTCACTCATCATAGTACGTAGGATACTTAAACTGGTTAACATGGCATTTTTTTCACGAAGAAACACATACAACTTTTTAATAATCATCTAAATTTAGTGACAGATATATACGTCCTAATACAGAATTAAAAATGCTATGGCGGGTCACAATTAGCTAAGATGGTCACATTTACAAAATCATCATATAGGCGTTGTTTAACTTTTGTTATATGTATAATGTAACATATTGTATCGTGA
Source organism: Mytilus galloprovincialis (assembly GCF_965363235.1). Lineage (NCBI taxonomy): Eukaryota > Metazoa > Mollusca > Bivalvia > Mytilida > Mytilidae > Mytilus > Mytilus galloprovincialis. The sequence continues at coordinate 126,096,587 of NC_134838.1, read as the reverse complement.
AACTTCATACATGTATTTCACTCTCAATATACCAAAAGTGGCAAGAAATAGTTTATGTTTTATTTCTTCAGTCTGAAGCATAGAAAATCTACTCCTTCAGTAAGTAAGTATCAAGTTTGCAGGGGTTGTATTCTTCATTCTATATACCGTTAACTTCAAAAGTTAATATCCAAGGATTAAAACATATATTGAAATGTTACCAAATTGAAATTACAAATATTCTTATCCCACTCGGTATAAGCTGCAGCATATTAATTCGTTGTCTTTGGGTTCGCTCATACTCGTGTGTTGAAGCTTCAACAGTTAGAATCATGAAACTAAACACAAAATATTTTCCTATTGGGTCTTAATAAACAAACAAAAATGCATATTTATGAACAGAAATAGAATTCAAATTGGTTTTCTCCTATTTTTAAGTCATATAGGTTAATATTCTTTGTACTGCTTAATTGTAAACTATCATTGAAGACCCATTGGTGGCTTTCGGCTGTTGTCTGCTCTATGATCGGGTTGTTGTCTCTTTGACACATTCCCCATTTCCATTCTCCCTTTGATTTCAAACAAAACTATTAGATTAAATTTCATTAAATACTGTTTGCAAACATTATCAATCGTTTCCTAAACAAAAGAATTAGAATATTTGCTGTCGATCATATATATTGGATAAAGCCTTTGAACGAAGGAAAGAATGTTTATGTTCAATTTTCTAACAAGTATGACACTTTTGTGAGATTTTTTTTTTGTAGTTACGCAAAGAACCCAATTAATTTTTATAACATAGTTTCAGCTTTTATCAGTGAATTAGTGAATTACCTAAATCATTAGATGTTCCTTTAATAAGACGAAGTATTTGATCATCCGACTAAACGTTCAAAATTAAACATTGGAAATAGTTTGGTGTAATATAAATCCTATACCTGTCGTGCTAATAAGTTCATTTCATTACGTAAATCACATCAGTAATATCCGTTCTGCTATGATCACAGTGGTCACCCAACAATAAAAATAAGTACACTATCTTGTACTACACGTGAAATAACTGATAATTTGCATTAAAACAGTTATAATCAAGCACATGTTAGATTTTCTTCTGATTTATTTGAAATTTTCACTTGACACATAAAGCATTTAATGGTGATTAGTATCTGTGGTATGGTAAAACTGTCTATTGATAAAACCTGTAGAAATCAACATGCTTTACTATCAAAACCAGTCTTTAACTCACAGGAGGTTTTAATAGCTACAATTATATTGCATGGAACGGATGTTTTTAACATTCCTATGAATGGAACAAATTCCTATCCCACCACTTAAAATAATTTATTGTATTTGTCTTTTAAACAGTCTGAGAGGAAATATGCAACTTGATTTGAAACGTATATTATATACAAAATGAAATAACGAACCCAAATTGAAGCAACACGAGTATCTTTAAATTGAAAAGGAGACAAGTGTTAAAGTCAATAATCCGCAATCAATAAGTTCGACGAAAATAACACAGTGCAAACATTTGATACCTTTCATCAACATCATTACACAGTATCTAATCATATAAATAAATGACTTTTTGAAGCGCGCTAAAGTATAGGACATTTCAGCAATGGAAATTTAGGACATTTAGCGAAAATGAAAATAAGCATAGGACATTTGAGCAAAACAAAAAATCGTCAGATATCATCTATTACCCACAACGGAACGAAGGAATTATATATGGATTCAAGTATGATATAGCTATAAAAAGTTGCAGAGTTTATATATAGAGTATAAAGTTTACAGCATCTTTTAATTGTAAAAAAGCACCATTTAGACATAAGAGATCTAAATACCACACACTTCTTTCAGCCGTTTACTGATATCCGATTTTATCTCTATGTATTTTTGACTTATTCCAACTTTCTGAATTACTCGGATTTAAGAATAATTTATTTCAAAACCGTTTTTAAATTTTTTTTAATACTTATAAAAGTATCACAGAAAATCGCTTTCAAACGTCCAGTATTTGAAAATCATTTTTTGTTTATATTCCGGTGCTCTGATGTCCTATTAGGTCGGCTCTAAAATGACCCTATGTGCATTTTTTTCCGCTGAAATGTTCTATAACAAAGAGTGATCACTACACCAACAATGTGATATTACTTAACATCATACAGTTAGAACTAAAAACAGTTATACTTCCTACAAATCCATGAAATCGAATCCTTATATCCGGAACTTAATTTTAAATTGGCATTAATTGTCATTCTGGTCAATGGAGCTATTTCAATAAAAGTATTTTCACAATGTACTCAATTGTCGTGTTGTTTCTTAATTATTTTTTATAACTGTTGATGTAAATGTTCTTCGGTTTTGTGAGTCTTTGTTTACTCCTTGGTTTTGATTATTATTGTCTTCGTACAGTTAAGTTTAGTTATCAGCTTTTCTTATCTTTGAATCTACGGTCAACTCTTTTCATCAGTCGTTGTTTTGAAAATGACCTAGATATTACGTATTACTAAGGTTACGTTTTCCCAGAGATAAATGACCGATTTATTACCCAGAATTAAAAAAAAATGTTTGTCTCTACATTAGCTTTTTATTACTTTGGAAACCAAATTCTCTAACTCATGTAACTCCCCCGTACACTCTCTAGCTGACTGCTCTTGTAAGGATCTTTTGTGTTCATACAGAACCAATGTACACGGAGTGAAAGCTGCATAGTTACATTTGTTAAGCAATGCTACATTTCTTTTCTAAGTTATATTATACTTTTTTTTTAGTTAAGGGTTTATTTTGTCAGTAACAATTAGTGTTACGAGATGTAACTTCGAATTAAAGGACAGTAAAGTCACACATTGACTAACTAACGGATTTCTTTTTCAGACTTGTCGGCAATATTACTTACATTAAAACAGAAACAAACGACTATATTTTATGTTCTAGCAACATTTTACCCATTAACGAGTAACAAAATAATTAGTTCTTTATTCATTGTAGGTTTCTTGCGATATTGTTCCCGTTAAAGGCCAGATACATTTGTACTATGAATCACACAAGGGTAGTCATTGTGGCCATTTGGCTTATGTCTTTTGTGATGGCAATACCCATAATATTTGGAAAGGTTTGTATAATTTTAAACAATAAATAAGAAAAATCTGTCTCTGAACTTGCAACAACGAATACCACAGATACAAATAAGTCTGCTTCATATCTTGACTATACATTTATAAATTGACAACGATGGCAGGTTGAGGAATCAATTTTACGCAAAAGATATTATATCAGTTATCCAATTGAGAACTTTTCATTTTTGAGTAGCAAAATTCTATCAGCGCGTGCATATATGAAGTATATATATCCTAGTTGATATGATATGCAGAACTTTCGTTTTCTATTGTGATTTCAATAATAGAGGGTACCTGCTTACGAAGAAACGTTTTCATCGAGGGCTACGAATGGTAAAGCTGAAGTCATATAGATCTTCGAATGATACGGACGCCATCATGGTTTGGTTGATCATAATATTATACCCTTGGTTGTAGTTATACTTTTCGTAACTACAACCACATCATCTATTCATTGATAGTGACATTACCAGATGTGACTTATAACGGAGTGTTTTCCTATATTGTCTAACGAGAACCACAAGAAAACCATGAATTGTTGACCATTCAGGAGTACCTGACCACCCCTAGTTTAGGGTCTAAGGGATTCGTGCTGCTTTTGCCTTTTCTTAAGTTTTGATATTCAATGTATCCACTTAAGTCTCGTTTAGTCTAGTCCTTGAAATCTTTTTTTTTTCAAATTTTCACTTTCAGTGGAGTCATTTACATATAACGATGAAATGTTTTAATGTAGCCTACTGACAGAAGACGTGTATCAATCTGGTGCTGTGAGACAGTCTTAATTATACACGGTCCGCTAGGGTACAGATACTCTGTCAATTAAGTCATCATAGCAACCATTAAAAAAAATTAGAAGCAATGAATTTAATTTGCCCCAATATCATCTTTGATCAACATACGTACCACAATTAATTACAGAAAACTTTAAAACGATGTTAAAAAAGGAAATATGGTATGAATACAATTAAACATTACTATCATTTAAACCCAACGCATGTGCAAGTCAATGCAATACAGTCCTTAACTTTTAACAAACCCATACTGCAAAGCGAACTATAAAAAGTCTGGAATGAGAAAATGAGAACCAATATGAAAGTGAAAAAAACATAGTCTAATTCATTCTATAGAGCAATAAACGAAATAACTAGAAATATGACAAATATCAAGGAAAACCAGTAGATTAAAGATTCCCGGATGACTAGGGATTGACATATGAAGAATATAGAGGGGTTAAGATGTGGTATGTTTGCTAATGAAACAACTCTCCACAAGAGTCTAAATGACACAGACATTAACAACTATAGGTCACCTTACGGCCTTCAACAATGAACAAAGCCCATACGGCATAGTCAGCTATAAAAGGCCTCGAAATGACACACGTAAAACAATTCAAACGAGAAATCTAACGGCATAATTTATGTACAAAAATGAACGAAAAACCAATATGTAACACATGAACGAATGACAATCACTGAATTACAGGCTACACGTTTGTGAATGCTTAGTCCCTCTCTCAAACTTGAATTTTATAAATCATGTAATGGTCTCAGGTTTTTTTTTATACATTATACTCTTATTTATTGTTTTCCTAGATTGCGGAATCATATGATATTCTTATATATTTGTAGTATATACTAGTAGTTAAAGGAATAAATCGGACAGCATTATGGTGTAAAATCCAGTTTTCACCGCTTTACTTCAAATTATACGAACTATATATGCTGGTGATTATGTTTATCACACCAGTAATGGTGATGGCGATCTGTTATACCATGATCTCTATAGAAATATGGCATATAGTCTCAAACAGAGCTATGATGCGTTCTGGCAGGTATGTATATATTTTCCTCTATACCTGGCTTTGAAATGCTTTGAGCGTTCCTGATGAAGGTTGATCCTTAAAAGAGCTTCGGGCGCATTAACTTTGTATCCTGTTACGTTCTGTGACAATTAGAAATGCCTCCTAATATAATAAAACAGATGTTGTTTAGCAATTGGGGTACTCTCGATTTATTTTCTTTATTTCATAGGGATAGAGGGGTTCCAGTTTGTTGTTGCTTGCCTCTTTTTTTTTTAAAGTTTTTCGGAAATTATAAATATTTCTATGTTGTCCTGTCATCTTAGTTCCATTTGTAATTACCTTTTAAATTGTATTACATAAAAAGGAATGTAAGAAACATAGATTTCCCCACTGCAACAAGTGTGTTACGATATTTCTGAACTCGAGACAGTTAAATTTCGACAAAACAATTGACGAGAACAGATATTTCACTAGTGAGGAGAAATATATTTTCTCGCAACAATCACGAAATGTGAAAATAACACAAAAATTAGAGAAATCATATCAACTTAGCTTTTTTACTTTACTTTTTTGTTATCTTATTTGAACAAAAAGCAAGACAAAAGGTAAAACATAAAAACTGAAGATCTATTTAAAAAATGCCTAAGAGATCGTACAAGGAAGGAGGAATTTATACGGTTTTTATATTCTTTTCCAAAATTTTTGTTTGGAAGTACTTCTTTGCTGTTTTTCCTTGACTTTATCTAAATTGAGGTCAGATAAGTAACGAGTATATAAATTTCCAATTAATGGTGGGAATATCAGTCTGAAGTCAAAATATTTAGTTTACATCTGTCAAAATGTTTGTATAAAAGGTTTGTTATACTAACAAAAAGTACAGCGTGATTAATTAGCCACGGATCAGACATAAGACGTATGTTTGTTGTCCCATCATTATACAGTAGATTAGGTCAATATGACTAGTAGCACCAAAGTTGAACTAGTTAATTGAATTGCACACTATTTTTGAATAGGACAAGTTGATTTCTTAAAAAAAAAGAAATCCAATCGTGAACCTAAATGCCAGTTAGACATGAAATAACAGGTAATTGTTAAATAATAAAGCATGGTTTTTACCTATTTTTTGTTGTATACAAGATATAAAGTCTGTCATGTAACTACTGTTCAATGTGCGGAAAAAAATCGTGTTAAAGAATATATATTTTATCTCCGCCCCTTCATTTATTATGCTCATTTGACAGCATGTTTTTGATAGCCAAGACATCGTTACAACAAAGTCATGCTAAATCAAAGTCACCCCCTAGATGTTCAGTTCTGAGGGTTGTTTTTGAAATAAGAGTGCCAGGTTTTTTTTTACGGAAGTTTAAATGCAAATGTGAAGAAATTTTATGAAATAAATCATGATTATTTGTTTTTGTAGCCAGTTTGAAAATGCATGTAGTTTAAAATTCTAAGCCGTCTCATTCTTATTTCATAATCCCAAACTAAAACCGATTTCTTTTGTAAAACAATCAAACTGTTTTATATATATATTTATGTGAAACCTCTATACATACTCCTCAAATAAATCAGATTTAATCATAATGGGACGAGTTGCTTGGCTGTTATCTAGAATATCGGTTTCACAGAAGATGACGGATATGTTCCAATCGTGGTAACTACAATCCCGTCCCCCCCCCGAATGTGACTACCGAATAAGACTTTTCGCCGGGTTTGTATTAATATTAGTAAACTGACGAGTGCCACATGTGGAGCATGATATGGTTACACTTTCAGACTACCTGAGATTATCCCCGTTTTTTTAGTCGGCCGGGTTCGTGTTGCTCATGAGATCAGTCGTTACTTTTCTTTTTTGTTGCTGTGAATACTGTTGTTTATCATTGGTCTTTTTTTTTACGTTGTCAGTTTATTTTCGACTTTTGAATGCCTCTTTGGTACCTATACCGACACATTTGGAATATTACTTAGGTTTACTTAGGTTCTTTTACTGATACAGGAACTAAAGTTCCTCTTCATCAGTCTCTATATCTAAATCTTCTCCACTTCCGGTGATTTTTTATTTATAGTCTTCGTACACCATTGTTTGGTTCTTCCAGTATTTGCCTAGTCTATTCTTAAATATATTTGTGGTTGGTGATGTCACTATAATTTCGGGTAGTGTATTCCATGTTTTCACCACTCGTAGAGCAAAGGCATTCCTCCTTAATTCTGTTCTGGCTCTCAGTGGAAATATTTTCAGACTGTTGCCGCGTACACCTGTCCGTGTAGTCATGTCCTTCCATAATTTAACAAATTGTGCCGCCTCTTTATAATATTTTTCGTTCAGTATTTAATATAATTCAATCATGTCACCTCGGACCCGTCTAAAATTTAGAGATGCAGTTTTAATATGTGCAGTCTTTCCGAGTATGTTCAATTCTTTAATCCTGGTAGTTGTTTAGCTGCCCGGCGCTGCACATTCTCAATCAAGTCAATATATTTTATTTTATATGGGTGCCATACTGAGCTTGCAAACTCTAAATGTGTTCTTACGAGTGTCTTGTATTGTGGTACAAAGGTATCTGTATCTAAATATTGGAAAGTCGTTCTCAGTAGTGCAAACATGGAATTTTCTTTATTATCTTTCTCACTTATATGTTTTTCGAAATTTAATTTAGAGTCAATAAGTACTCCAATGTCTTTTTCTTCAGTATCTTTTTGTAGTATTGTCGATTTTAGTGTATATTTTGAGTCTGGTTTCGGTCCCGGTTTACCTATGTGCATATGTTTACACTTATCGGGGATGAAACTTTAATAGCCAGGTATCACTCCATTGTGATAGTTTATTTAAGTCACTTTGTAATTGAGTTTTATCCTCTTTCTGACTAATTGTGTTAAAAATTTTAGTATCATCTGCAAAGACTATACGTCGGAATCAATCATGTTTGGAAGGTCATTTATGAAAATTACAAAAAGTAGAGGCCCAAGCACAGATCCTTGAGGTATACCTGAAGTTACTTTTGACCATGATGGTGTTTTATTGTTTATTGAAACGTGTTGTACCCTGTCACTTAGAAAACTATAGACCCAATTCAGAACTGAAAGTTCTGTGCCATATGCTCTGAGTTTGTTCATTAGTCTTTTGTGCGGAACATTGTCGAATGCTTTCATATATTCCATGTAAATAACATCGATAGATTTCCCATTATCAAGGGCTTCTAGCCGCTTGTCCAATACATTTAAAAGTTGAAGAGATGTAGATCTGCCTGATATAAATCCATATTGACGATCAGTAAAGAATTTGTTGCTTTTCATATGTTTGACAATATGTTCACGTACCAATTTTTCCATTACTTTGCACACCACTGAGGTTAGGCTGACAGGGGTATAAGTACCAGCAGTACATTTTTGTCCTTTCTGTAAAAAAAGCGCTAGTTTGTGCTTCTTTCCATCTACTTGGAACAGTACTGTTTGTTATTGATTGGTTGAATATTATGCATAATGGTGTTGATATTGATTCTGCTAACTCTAAGAGTATTCTTGGGTGTATCCTATCTGGTTCCCGAGATTTTTTAACCTTCAGTCCCTTAAAAGTATCTTAGCTATTTCTTCCTTATTTATATTCATTTGTAGTATTTTATTTTTAGTGTTTTTTTATTGGTAAGGTAGGTACTTCTCCTTCGGGTTCTTTTGTGAAGACACTGTTGAAAAAGTTGCTAAAATTTCAGCCTTTTTTTTTGTATTCGTCGGTATTTCTAGATGTTTCTTCGTTTTGGTCTGTTAATAGTTCACCTATTCCTGATCTTGTTTTAGACTTGGACTTTATGTATTTCCATATCGCTTTTAGATTTTTCTTAGCATTTGTTGACAGTTTCTTTTCATGTTCCCTTTTCAGTTTATTTGTCATCGTCTTTACCTGATTTCGTACTTTATTGTATTCCAATCTTATACTTGGGTCTTTAGTAGCAATTGATTTCCTACATAGAGAGTTTTATTCTTTATTTTCTCTTTAATTTTGTTGTCTATATAAAATTCACTCTTTCTTTTAGTCGAGGTTTTATTTTATCTCTAATAATTTCTCATGAAATTTTTCTTAATTTTTATCTATATGATCATCTTTGATATTGAGTAGAAGGTTATATGCAATATAATTTGTTTCTGATACATGGTTGACCACACGTATTTTAAATGACTGTTATCGATGAAAAATTGACTAGCTTACCGGTTTTTATTTATAAAAAATCAGCATTTAAACATTATTTTTTTTTGAATTATTTCTTAATCTTGAAACTATTGAAACAATTCATTGTAATGCTCCAATGTTTACAATTGTAAAGTAATATGTAATTCTTTTTATGTTTACAGCGAATGTCAATATTCATGTTCTGAACGCTTAAAGTCTTCTTCAAATGGAGATAGTAACGGGAAAATGAAAGTTTCGACCAAAAAACCACCTGCAGCCAACGATGATGATGCAAGAACTAGAAAACAGGTGAGCATATGGGTGAGCACATTAGGATAACAGTACACGTCATCATATAGGAGATTTCACAGTGAGAAGATGACGCTATCATAATAGTCAATTTTAAACTTTCAATTTATACATTATATTAATACAACTTTATAGGAGCCTTAGTTTAACCAATAAATTAATACATTAAACGGGTGAAAAGAATAACCAAAAAATGCTGAATGAACAGGCGAACAAGGACAAACAACTAGGAAGAACAAAATCGTACCGATAGCTTGACACAATACACCCACACGATGTAATGGAATTAAACTATTTTCACGACTCCCCCACCCTCTCTTTGTCTATCTTTCAATATAGACCATATGTCATAAAAAAAAAAAACATACAATAAAACATGCACTGTGTTCCTCAACGTTTAGACTGCAATACACACGATGCGCTGATACATATTATCGAGCCCATGCATTGTTAATTTTTAATTTTATACTTTTTATAATTTGGATATATGTTTTAAGTATGTTATAACTCAAATATGAGAATTAAAGTCAATTCGTGAACATGAAATTGACAGCTAATGCCCATTTAAACACAAAAAATAATTGAACAAAAACTTAGTATACATAAAACTTTAAAAAAAAACAATGACATCATTTGTATTTGTCAGGTTTTGTGAACCGTTTTTTAACTCTACCTTTAAGCTTGATTATTTTGTTAGAATGCTTTTTTGATGAATCAATAATATCCCTGTGAACTCTAAGAAGCAAGCCTTATCATCCCTTCGTTGGGAAAACGCTAAAGTCTCAGATGAATTAGATGTCAAAAATGTGTTCTCTCCCAAATTTAAAGTTCGTTTCCTTTATCGCTTGAACAAACTTATTGTTGTCCTTAGTATGTTCTTATCATATATCTTGACGTTCTACCGCTTTTTTCAATATAATTTATATAAGGTTCATAGGACCCTTCCTCATAAAATGTAAGTGTTCTTTTAATGATTGTCAACGCCGTTCCGCTAAACTATTTTCTTATTTACGAAATTGGACAATCGGACATTCTGGAGTACAGACAAATCCTTATCTAATTTTCTTTGATTGCGAAATATATTATTAAAATACTTTAAAATTAAAGTACAAATTTACCAACAAACAATAAAATGAGCTATAATGACTTATGTCCCCTTCTTGCCCCTGTCTCTTACGTCATTGAGTTAAGTCTTGAATCGACAACTAGTTATTTCAGAAACATTTCTTTTTTGTTTCAGGTCATCATGATGTTGATCGTGGTAGTGTTTCTCTTTGCTGTTTGCTGGGGTCCAATACTGATTAATAATGTACTTGTAGCTTTTGGTATCCTCAGTGACATTCACGACAAGGCATACTTGAAGCATATGAGGACTGCGTTCTCATTAATGTCGTATGCAAACAGTTGTATAAATCCAATTGTTTATGGGTTTATGTCGAAAAACTTCAGAGACACCTTCAAACATGCAATAAATAACTGTCTTAAGAGAGGATCCTCTATGGCAAGGCTTCCATATGTTACAGATATCACTAGAGGGTCCATTCTAAAGTCCAGTAATAGCGCCGGAAGTGACGAAAAAGATACAGGATTCGTCCGCGTTGACAATAACAAAGGAAATCATACTGCAGTTGAGATGAAACCTATTCGATATGAATAGAGATGACAAAAGATTTACATATCTCGCGTTGGTAGTTAGGTTATCATTATGCTCTGAGATGTATATAAACTCTGTATACATGTTTAGCGTAAATTGTGATGCTATGTGTCAATTCAAAAGATGTATAATAAATTGTTTAGTTTTTTATAAGGTTTATGTCGGCATTGCATTTCAAGAAATACTCAACAGAAGAAGATCAAGCAGTATTCAAATTTATCATTGAATGTGTAGAAATATTCATCGTAAGCACGAATATTAAGGACACTGTGGATACATATAAATGAATATAGCGTACCAGGACATTATCTGTTGAGATAATTTTGGTGATAGTTGATAAATTCGCGACCGTGATTTGAATATACCTTTAACGATGCAACCTGTACACAATTTTTAAAGGTAACTATGTAAAAATGGACAAAGGCGAGAAGTCTATTGATGTTTAACGAAGAAAAAAGTAATTACCAACCTATGTATTAACAACATGACTTTTTGTATGACTGAAGATGAAATTAATGAATTATACTCTCAGGTATTTTTTTTTCGAAAAAGGAAGTATAAATATTCCAGATTGTTTGGGAAAAGAAGAGCAAGGAAAGTGTTACACACATATTAAGAAAAAAAAATTGAAACCTGCATTCTGCCATCAGTTCGAATGTGTGTCCTTGCTTTCCATTAGTAGGCGTGCAAACTATTCAAAATTGATGTATGCAGTCAAAATTCAGGTTTTGTAATGTGAACAAGGGCAAGGGACGCGACTATTTTTTTAACTACATGACGACATTGTATCAATGAATTAATCAACAATAGACCATTTCCATTATACCGACAACACAGTTTATATTTTTTGACAGGTTACCTTCTCTGTGGTTAGAAATCCTGGTACTCGGTCAAGCAAGAGCAACGTAATTAAGTAAACTGAATATTTAACCGATACAATTTTGAGGGAGGGTTAACTGTTCAATGCTTTCTATACATGACTAAATCATCAGAAACCAGTAAACTCCCCCCCCCCCCCCCCCCCCCAAAAAAAAATAATAAAAGAATTGCACCGTTTTTATATTTCATTTTACTTCCTTTGGTTGCTCGGAATTGACCGAGTACCAGAATGTCTTACCACAGAGTAGGTATCCTGTCGAAAAATATAGAACCCGGAGTCAAGAGTCGGTATTATGAAAATAGACTATCAAAAATAGTATAATACGTTCGTAATATTAACATTTCTATGGATTTTATTACTTGTATTGTTAATTTCAAACACGACGAATTACAAGATGTAAGAAAACTTTTATAAGAGGATCTAAGTACAATATTTATTGGATATCAAACTTAAGCTGTCTGCAAAAATAATAAATATAAAATTATTCATAGCACTTTCGTTTTGTATCTTATAAAATCTTTTAAAAGTGCACATGCAAACAAGAGACAAACTTTACCTATAATGGTTTAGTTTTACACACATTGTGACTTGGATGGAGAGTTGTCTCAATGGCACTCATACCACATCTTTCTATATCTATATTATGTAACGTACCTATGCATTTGATGTTAATTTAAAAGTCAGAATAGTTTAGAGGTAATGAATTAATGAAAATAAAACAATGCCATTCTTTTACAGTTTTGCCTTAATCTTACGTGCAATTCAGTGTACTTAACATATAGTGACGAAGATATGATTTCTGAATTAGAATGGCAGGATATCGCATAAGATTGTTCACCTAGGGTTTCTGCATATCAAATATTATCTTACCTCCTATACATTTCCAGGAATATGATTGGTTAAATGCGTCCGCGTGCAAGCCGTGTATATTTGATATTAGGTTAGTAGGGAGGAGGGGCTTATCTCACACACGGTTAGTAGTGGAGTTACGTCCCTTTATATTCCATATTAGGCAAAAAGGGGTCGGGGCTTATTTCATACACGGTTAGTAATGGTGTTATGTCCCTTTATAAAAACAAAACGGTACTGAGAAAAAATCTTAAAAGTTCCAACAGACGAAGAAATTGATGATTAAGATTGAAATAAATTCATGAAACACATTTAAACCTTACAAGTCGTTATTGTTGGCATCTGTTTTTTGTAGGATCAATGGAAGTATTTTCTTAATGCTAACAGTATTGAAGACTTGCTCATTTTGAGAATCACTAGTCTTAATTTCACACGTTCAGATAGTCGGTAAGATAAATTCGTTACATAGTGTGCTAGTGACGTAAAACGGTATATATGGGGTCAGTAAATTCCATAAATTCCATGTGGAATTTACTGACCCCATATATACCGTATTAGGTCACTAGCACACTATGTAACTAATAATACAATATAAATATGACGTTTGAAATGAGTGATGAGTGGCTGATTATCGTTCATCGTTAAATATAACATACATATTCAGTACATAGCAAATACCTTTCAAGATTGAAAGTGTCCAACTTTGTTCTAGTCTGCATGATTATTATTACACTAACCAGACACTTTACTAGGACTTTGACGTTAGTGGTTTTTGCTGCCACTATTCTTGTGCGTGCTTATTTGTAAAACAGGAAATATAATGACTAATTCGAGAATCGAAACAACGGCTTCCGGACACACTCAAGGTGAGAAAACTAATGTTTGGGAAAATACAAAACTTAGATATTGGTTTCAAAATCAAAATTCAGCCAGGAGTTGTAATGTGGTCACGGGCGTTGTATTGCTTTCTTGTTGTAGTAGAGTAACACTGAAAAGTGAATGTTTTAACTAAAACGGTGGATTACGTGACAGCATTGTATCAATGAATTAATTAACAATAAAAAACAGTTTTAAGTTCTTAATGTTCACTTTCTATGGATTTCAATGCTGGTATAGTTAAATCCATACATGACGAATTACAAGATGTAAGAATAATTTATTTAGGAAGATTTAAGGGCAAAATTGATTGGCTACTCGATATCAAAAATAAGCTGCTCACTCATGTAACGCTCTAATATTTTAGAGGTGATGAAAACAAAATAATGCCATTCTTTAACAGTTAAGTCTAAAGTGCGGTGCAATGTATCAAATTTCAGTACAAGCTTCCTTCAGCCGCTTTTTCAACAAGTGGCTGCATTTTTAAATATGGGCTTTAACCCCGCCACATTATTTATGTATGTGCCTGTCCCAAGTCAGGAGCCTGTAATTTAGTGGTTGTCGTTTGTTTATGTGTTACATATTTGTTTTTCGTTATTTTTTTTACATAAATAAGGCCGTTAGTTTTCTCGTTTGAATTGTTTTACATTGTCTTATCGGGGCCTATTATAGCCGACTATACGGTATGGGCTTTGCTCATTGTTGAAGGCCGTACGGTGACCTATAGTTGTTAATGTCTGTGTCATTTTGGTCTTTTGTGGATAGTTGTCTCATCGGCAATCATACCACATCTTCTTTTTTATATTTGCAGTAGCGCCCCCATATCCATAAAAGTATCATGTGAAAAGTAAAATCTCAAAAATACTGAACTCTGAGGAAAATTCAAACCGGAAAGTCCCTAATCAAAGGCAAAATCAAAAGCTAAAAAAAAAATCAAACGAATGGATAACAATTGTCATATTCCTGACTTGGTACAGATATACACTTTTGTACAAAACTGTTTTCTACCTTTTCCTAAAATTTACAAACATGATTTCAAAAGAAACAAAAGTTAAAACATTTCATTGTACTATAATTTTAAGTCACTTATGCTGCACATAAGTTTATTTTTAAAATATAATATCAATGTTTATTGCATGGAAGAATCATTTCATTCTGATTAAATAATTACAGAAACCTGTAGCTTTTGCTGATAAATGATAAATCTTTTATATAAACAAGTATTTTTTTCATGAATATTTCTTACAAAAGTATCATTTGTCAACACATTGGAATCCGCAAACAAAAGCTGTTCTATTCAATTCAGATTATTGATTGCAATAATTCGTGTATAATGAATATCTATCAGAAACATTTTTAGATAGTAATCGCTGCATTCAGTTTTTCTTTTAAAACAAAAAAAGAAAAGAAACTTTTACATTACTTATACATGTAATGTCTTTCTCATGTAAAATTTTTATTTAATATGTTTTATTAAATGTATTCATTTTTTCTAAATTACAGAAAGCGTTTATTAAAGCTAGAACACCACGGTAAAAAATGTAGGACATAATTTCATTGGTTTTTAAACACGATAAAGACCACAAAACGGTTGGGAGCATGATACTAAAGGATCAGTAAAGTAGGAATCGTATATATTATTAAGTATTGTAAAATATAAAAAATACGAAATAAGTAAGTTGCAAAAATATTCATAATGTAGGACACCGGTAAAATAGGAAGAAGGTTAGAATAATTCAGCATGTTTTCTACGGAAGAAAAAAATCGAGGCAGAGTAAGAAAGATTAAAAAGAAAGTGGTTTTTTTTTTAATTTTATTTATTATTTACCTACACCTTGACGTGGTTCAATATATATCAAGAGAAACCCCTTATCTGTTTGTTATTTAACTTTATTTCAAATGTTTGCGATGGTTTTTATTATTGAGAAAAATACGACAAAACAGGGGTATATAGGTTAATAGTTGAAGGCCGTACGGTGACCTATAGTTGTTAATGTCTGTCATTTTGGTCTTTTGTGGATAGTTGTCTAATTGGCAATCATACCACATCTTCTTTTTTATAATAGTTTTATTTGTCTACACCAAATTTTGGGTCACCAATGATCTTCAACTATTTACTTGTTTGGTTTTGCCTGGTACCTTTGATACATATTAACATGTCAAAATGTCCTATTGTACTTTTTAATTGTGTATTTCCATGTCCTGAAGATTTTTGCATTTATTTGTACTGTAGTCCTGTCATGTAATGTTGTCGCTTAAATGTTATATTTAACATTGCCATAAGCGCGAGATGTTTGGCTATCCGCAAAACCAGCCATTATTTTCTTAAAATGTCCTGTACCAAGTCAGGAAAATGGCCATTGTTATTTTATAGTTCGTTTCTGTGTTTGTTACATTTTAGTGTTGTGTTTATGTGATTACCTTAGCTGTATTTGGCAAAACTTTTTAGGAATGTTTGGTCCTCAATGCTTTTCAACTTATTTGGCCCTTTAAATATTTTTTTATTCGAGCCTTTTGAGTCTATGATGAGTCTTTTAGAGACGAAACGCGCGCCTGGCGTAATTATAAAAAGGACAAGGTATGATAAGGGGCATTTTTGGCCCCCTCTTCAAATGACTTCATATTCAATCCATCATTAGTCTATGCATAGTGACTTAAAAAAATGTTGAACATTTTGTGTTTATGTGATTATTTAGTTGCCTAGCAACGGGTTTGATGAAACCAACTATAATATCCATCTTTATTGCAATTGCCCAAGGAAAAGACTTCTGAATCTATTAAAATGAATGGTAATGTGTTACCAAACACTTGAATATTTACCATTGTTGGGTCTATCATTTTAAAAAGTTCTTAATAGTAACCTAGCAACCACAATGTTGCCAAGTGACCACAAATAAGTACCTTTTTATCCAATGTTATCCATAAAAAAAAATGAAAAAATCAAATGTTTTCATACAACTCATATTAAGTCGACTCCTATATTGATATATTAAGAAACAATGTTTGCATGAAAAAACAATTTGATTTTGTATCTATATAATCCGTCAAATCAACCCGAGTTTTCCTTAGCAACGCATAGTTAGTTTTAAGTTAACAGTTGAAGAACATTTAAAAAGATGTTTAGTATCACTGAGTGTAATTTTTAAGTTTGAAACGTGGAACTAAAGGATATTTATGAGTACCTTTAGTGCAGATGTGCAATTCTAATATAATTCTTAATTCAGTGTTTCCATGGTTACACAGGAACGTATCCATGATATAATATCTTGCTTAGCAACCATCGCAAATCAGATAAAATAATTTTTATGCATATCTAAGTATGTATTTTCATGTAAAAGAGAGACAGCAGATACATATTTTTTTAGTTTTGCATACTGTATAATAATCTAAGATTCTTTGCTGCTAACAACAGCCTTATGACATGTATCAATTTTATTTATTATTTACCTACACCTTGACGTGGTTCAATATATATCAAGAGAAACCCCTTATCTGTTTGTTATTTAACTTTATTTCAAATGTTTGCGATGGTTTTTATTATTGAGAAAAATACGACAAAACAGGGGTATATAGGTTAATAGTTGAAGGCCGTACGGTGACCTATAGTTGTTAATGTCTGTCATTTTGGTCTTTTGTGGATAGTTGTCTAATTGTCAATCATACCACATCTTCTTTTTTATAATAGTTTTATTTGTCTACACCAAATTTTGGGTCACCAATGATCTTCAACTATTTACTTGTTTGGCTTTGCCTGGTACCTTTGATACATATTAACATGTCAAAATGTCCTATTGTACTTTTTAATTGTGTATTTCCATGTCCTGAAGATTTTTGCATTTATTTGTACTGTAGTCCTGTCATGTAATGTTGTCGCTTAAATGTTATATTTAACATTGCCATAAACGCGGGATGTTTGGCTATCCGCAAAACCAGCCATTATTTTCTTAAAATGTCCTGTACCAAGTCAGGAAAATGGCCATTGTTATTTTATAGTTCGCTTCTGTGTTTGTTACATTTTAGTGTTGTGTTTATGTGATTACCTTAGCTGTATTTGGCAAAACTTTTTAGGAATGTTTGGTCCTCAATGCTTTTCAACTTATTTGGCCCTTTAAACATTTTTTTATTCGAGCCTTTTGAGTCTATGATGAGTCTTTTAGAGACGAAACGCGCGCCTGGCGTAATTATAATCCTGGTATCTATGATGAGTTTATTTATGTCGTAGTTCTCCTCTTAAATTTGATGTGTTTCCCTCAGTTTTAGTTTGTTACCCGGTTTTGTTTTTTTTTCTCAATCGATTTATGAATTTTGTTATATTGACTTTGTTTAATTGTTAAACCCCTTTATGCGCATAAGGTACCATACCACGTATGTTTTTCTCATTTTGAAGATATGTATATCTGTATTTGTCTTTTAAGGTTTTATCGTCTATAAGATAAGATAAGATAATATATATTTTAACCGGAAAACATCTTACATCAGTTGGTCATAGAACGCCTTGTGTTACTAACACATGTTATATGGGCTTTTCTGGCATTTTAACAAATCGGCCCTTCGTTGTGATACAGATGCAATAGCCTCTTGATGCTTTACCTACAATCACGATTTGTAGTGTAATTGCTTTGTTCTGTGGTGTTGTTTTTTTTTTCTGAGGTACCGATGCAGGAATGGTGGTAAACATGTCATTACTAGTATCTACACAGTTAGTGAATTTGCGATAAAACTGCTGTTGACTGCAGTTGTTACACATAATACCATGTTCAAAAAAGGTTTCGAAAAATTGTTTGTGTTGTTTTGAAACTTGTATACAATGGCCTCGTTTTAAGTTATGTGTATATTACACACGCAGCATTTGGGCTTCATTGCTATATAACAAATTTTCGTGTTATGGGTTATGTACAGGCACCTACATCAGTTTGACGGCAGTTGTTCCTTGCATATAAAATGCAATATGTCTAAGCGAGATTCGAACCTTATCTTCAAAACAGTCTTTGATTAGTAGTTTTCTGCTCTTTTTTTTTTTTTTTATCTTTATTATATTCACAATTCATATATACATATCACAGTTTGAATTACACAAAAATAAAAACATTGCCATTAGTTATTGTTTTTTCTCTGAAATGAATCATATTTGAAACATTAATTATATATTGTGTGAAATATTTGTCTCGAACATGATTGCCTGATTATCAACTTTTGTATACTCATATTTATATATATATATATATATATATATATATATATATATATATATATATATATATATATATATATATATATATCAATTCATATATCATATTCAATCTCTATCTAATCTAACATTCAGCTCATACATTCAAAATTATAAAAAGCTTACACAAAATTGATGGAGCCACGGCGACGCTGGGTTATACTGTCTTATTTAGAAGCTATATCAGTACAATTTAGCGATGTTACAATTTTTTTTTTATTAAAAAGTTCTTTTTTATGTAATAAGGACACACCAAACCAATTTCATTTTTGAGGGGGAAAGTAGTATAAATACAACGGTCACAAAAAAACATAACTTTTTTTTTGGTTTGAAATGTCCTTCTTAGGGAATTCCCTTTTTTTTCACCTAAAATCACCATAAATTCCGCATATTGGACTTTCATCCTTTTTGAGGGTTAAATTGACTATTTATCACACATATTATAATATATGTAAATCGAGATATTGATAAAAAAAACATTTTTATTTTTTGTTTTTATAGTAAATTCTATTTTGAAATTGGCCCTTCTGTGAAAAAAAATCACGACAAATTGGCCCTACCTCTTTATTGAAAATCTTGTCAAAATGCTAATCTGGTGTAGCAAAATTTATACCAGTAAAGTTATTTTTAAAACATGCCGTTTTTTTTTAAATACAGTTCGTTGTAAATCATTCATTACTTTATTGATATATGTATCAATATATGTAAATATATGATCTCAGGCTATCCTTATTCTTACAAAATTGTGTGTATGTCATTATCATCTAACATAGATAATTTGCATCTTTAGTTTTGTTTAGTTAAGTATACAGACGCTTATAGTTTAAGGTTGTTTAAAATGTTTACTCGTGTTGTTTCCAAATTTCCATGGGACCGCCATTGTTGTGACTTGTCATTTCTAAACGCTGATCTTCTTTCGATGATGACATCAAGGAAAGCACCTTTCATTATTTGCTTTTCGAATACATAAATTAAAATGGAATATTATTAAAAAAAAAATAAGAAAATGTGCTATGGTTGCCAATCAGACATCTCCATGTACCAGAACGATCACACACATACATTTTAATCTTAAATATGATATTATAAAAATATACTGCTATTCATAAGATATGCATTATAAATTAGTGCATTTCTCAAAAATGCAAAAATATTGTGGTAAAGTTTCAACCTGTTAAATGTTCAAAATAGGTCTCGTAGATCAGTGGTTCCTATAATGTAAATTCTTGAGCACCAATCGTACTTATTTTTATCAACATCCTTTTTAAAAACTTTCTTAACATAGCAAATGCTTTGTTTTTTAGTGTTTTAAAGTTTACTAATAAAGATAAATAATGGCCTGTAAATATATCCCTTCACCTCCTCCTCTTTTAATATAAGAACTATATTTTACTACCGTGTGACACGGGTGTTCCGTTGCGGAGGAATTTACGAAGAAAAGAAAGAAAAGTTTACATATACATGTAATTAAAAGTGGGCAAACCAGGATGACACCTTATTTTTATGAACAACTTTCGCCTCTAATCTAAAATTAATTAACGTATCCTCAACGTGAAGAGCAAAACAAAGTATTTCTAAGAATCAATACAAATTACTCGATTTATTTTTTTCCTGTATCAACATACTCCTTTTTCTCCTATCTTTTGTCAATTGACAAAACTTCGACATGATTATCTTTTGTCTCATTATTATCATTTCGATGCATTAGTTGAACATTACTTTTAACTGTTTCTGCTTTCGTGACGCGTTTATATTTTACTGTGTTGTCTCTTTCAATATTGATTGTAAAACCGTCGTCCAATTCCTCTCGAATATCTTGAGAGTCAGATCTCAGTTTTATATTATTAAAATGTTCTGATTGTTTGTTTTCCACATCATCCTCCAACAATTCCAAAGGTGGTGTATAAGATTTGTTAGCATCTTGATATCCCTGGTTTTCCTAAAAGAAAATGTAAGCGTTATCAATTTCAAATCTTTTTTTTGTCACTGTGAAATACTTCGAATATTGAAAAATCTAAACCCCGGCCAACTTATCCAAATTTGATTTGAATTATATGTATTGCCATATCTTGAAAGAGAATGCACCATGAGGAAAATCTATATGAAGTTATATATTAGATAGAATAACAATCTCCAATTTAACGGTAAATGTCATACTGGAGAGTTTCAACATTTTGGATCGCATATAACCGATCACTGCAAATGGTGCCGACACTTTGTAAACATGCGTCCGAAGTGGGTTTTTTTCCTCTCAATTTCCCTTCAATAAGAACGCTCAAAGCTGAATATTTGAAAGTAAATGATGTAAAAGAACCGAAACAATTAAAGTAATGGGAGGTTGATAAATGCATAGTGATTTTTACATTATGCTAATTTTAAAATACACATGTATATTGACGTAAAGTTTTATCTGCTTCATATATATAAAAAAAAAAGATGTAGTATGATAGCCAATGAGACAACTCTCCACGTGAGACCAAAAATACAATCTAACAACGAACTATAAAAATCACTTGAAAAAGGCTAAACTCATCAGATGGATACAAATAAAAATACATGTCAAATAACATAGATTGGACGTGGCCGGGTACTTGCAGCTGGTTTGAAGCCACTAACAACACATTTTAAAACACAAACATGCATCTAAGACTAAATTATCAATCAGTACACATCCAACACCTAATGGATTTAGTGTAAAGACGTCAAAAGCAGTCAGAGAAAAACAAGACCTTGTGCAATGCCAAGATATCGACAGATTGTAGATCTATGAATGTATATATGTATATAACAATAATATTTGCTTTTAATTTACTGATAACAAAATCATAATTAATTATAATAAAAACAATATTCAATGATCGAATTACAGTGTTGAATTGGTTACCTTTTAGAATAAGTTTATTTAAAGGATCGATAAGTTCACCAGGATCGTTTCTGATTTTCAAGGCTTGGTAAACAACATCTCCGTAAAAATAAGGATATATACTATCCCGTTTGAAATAAGTTTTCTACGTGTACAACCAAACTTCAAAACCAAATCTATATATCTATTAAAGAATTTAATAAATGTTTTAGGTAATTTGTTGTAACGAATCACTGACTTAGTAATGTAAAAGTATTACAAAGATTTCGTTCATTTTATCCAAAACGTCACAACAAACACACGCATAGCGAGCGAACGAGTTGTGATATATAAACAACACGGTAAGATGGTGCCAAACGACCATCATCATCCAAAACAGGAAAATTTACAATCTAAAACGTCCTTTATGTTGTAAATTTTAGTGTACAGTGCAATGTGTAAACCTGAAATATCTAAATCTCAGAAAGGACAGTTATTACCGTTTATATTTGATTTATTAAAAGTAAGTTTCTTTGGGAAAGAATATTCTTGATTATTTAACGAAAAAAAATCATTAAGATAACGGTAAGTGTTGTGGAATTTATCGATAAAATGCAATTACTTAAGTCCGGTCTTTATTGAGTTTGATTAAATTTGCGCCCACAAGAATAACCGCAACCTGTCGATAAACGTACATAAATGACGGGGGGCCGGGGGGGGGGGGGGGGGGGGGGCAAGGGGTTTAACTGTAATGCTGTTAATGGGTAATTTTATTCTTTGTTATCTGTTTTTTTCTGAAAATATATTTACTGTTAGATGTTATTGTCTTATTCTTTGTTACTTGTTATAGGACTTTTATTTTTATTGTCATCTGTTATTGTGAGATTGTATTTGCTGTTAACTGTTATTGAAATTTGGAATGTTACCATTTTGACAGCCAATCTTAAGTAGAAATTGAAGAAAATTGAACATTGTGATTTGGATAGAGAGTTGTCTCATTGACACACATACCACATCTTCTTATTATCACTATTTGGGTCTTTCCACTAGTGATATAGAGGTCACGTATTTGCAGAAGGATTCCAGTAACATACATAACATAAACATATTTAAAAACAGACGTGTCCAGGACGATTACGGTATACATTATTATTATTCTTTGTAATAAATTCCATTTGTGAACATGTTTTTAGATGTATAATGTTGTACGAATTAAATTTGTACAGAAAAAGGTACAAACTATAATAGTTTGTATTTTGACTTTGTACACATTTTTTGTACAAATTATAATTTGTATTTTAACTTTGTACACATTTTTTGTACTGTTACACCACTGCCCAAGGTTAAGGAAGGGTTTGGCACCAACTAACATGTTTAACCCCGCCACATTCTATATGTGGCTGTCCCAAGTCAGGAGCCTGTAATTCAGTGGTTGTTTTCGTTCATTATTTTGTAGATAAATAAGGCTGTTAAATTTCTCGTTTGAATTGTTTTTCGTTTGTCATTTCAAGGCCTTTTATATCTGACTATGCAGTATCGGTTTGCTCATAGTCGAAGGCGGTATGATGAGCTATAGTTGTTAAATTATGTGTCTTTTTGTCTCTTTTGGAGAGTTGTCTCATTGGCAATCATACCACACCTCCTTTTATACTTGTTTACAAAATACAAAAATAGTATATTTGTATCATTTGTTTGAGCTGTGAGTGAAATATTGCCTTTGGGAATTACACAACATCGTTTGCTTTAAGCATTCACATTTAGAAGTGCAACTCCTCCTCTATGTATTTACATGAAAGAGAACCCTGTCTATCATTTTTTTAAAGCTTTTTAAATGGTTCACATTGTGAAAAGTGAAGCTCAGAAACTGTTGCTGCAAATAATAACGTGTCTTGAACAGCTTCAATTTAATTTCTCGACAAACTATCCTGTAAATAAGTGAATATTTATGTCTCTGTTTAGTTAAGGCCTAGCTAGATCCATACAACCAGTTATATAATAAGATCTACTGTATTGGTCCTGGGCCGGACTGATTTTAAGATTTCATTTACTGTTATCTGTTATTGTCCCTTTTCAATTCCTTGTTATCTGTTTTAAGCAAAATCAATTTACTGTTTTGCTGTTATTTTACCCCCCACCCCACCCCCTTTTTACCCCCCCCCCCCCCTCATAAATATTATCAAGAAGAAAATAAAACAGATCCAATCATCTCATCACACCTCTTGTGAGTATAAAAATAGCATATTTACCTTTCTCATTAAAGAAGAAGACTTTAAATGAGTAGCACCTAATATATTTATTTGCATTCGGATTTACCAAACGACCATTTAATTAAATAAATCATTTGTTTGATAAGAATTTGTGGAATGTGTAGTGTAAAGAGTATAGAAAAATCAAAACTGTCAACAGAAACAAAAGCACGTTATTTATCTAAATCATCCGAAGAATTTCTTACACTAAAAAAATAATTAATTCCACTATTTTCTTTTTTTTTCTATTACAAAAGTTAATGATAGAAGTTAAGGAAGTAGTTAAAACCAATGAAATATACGTTGGATAACACTTACAAGAGGTCGAGATGAAAGGATTAAAATATCTATTTATAACCAATACATCGTAAGGACTTTCAAATGTTTAGAAGAAGCCTGAAGCTGTGATGTGGTTATAATATGTTTGTTTACTATAGGGCATGGACTTGAATGAAGATGAATTTAAAATTTCACTCTTAAGAACGTCAATGTATTATTTACGGCATACCACCACCATATTATTGGCTGCTTTGTCGGACGGCACAAACACAAACTGCTTTGAAATTTCGTAAATATAAAAAAGAAGATGTGGTATGATCTGTCGGAAAGCTGACCCCGGTTTGATTGCATATGAAATAACTCTCCACAAGAGACCAAAATGACACAGAAATTAACAACTATGGGTCACCGTACGGCCTTCAACAATGAACAAAGCCCATACCGCATAGTCAGCTATAAAGGGTCCCGAAATGACAATGTAAAACAATCCGAACGAGAAACTAACGGCATTATTTATGTACAAAAAATGAACGAAACACAAATATGTAACACATAAACAAACGACAACCACTGAATTACAGGTTCCTGACTTGGGACAGGCACATGCATACATATTGTGGCGGGGTTGAACATGTTAGCGGGATCCCAACCCTTCCCTAACCTGGGACATTGGTAAAGTTTGTTTCTTATTCTAGAATTAGGCGTAATATTCTTTTTTTTATATATATCTGAATTATTTTCAAAATGTGATATTCGAGTATCCACAACATTTATACATTCATTTAAATAAAAATCAAGAGATTTTTCATCTGATTTCCCCCGTTCACACCAATTACAATACGGTCAAAATCGTCTTCTTATGATCTGACAACACTATTTCCAATCTATTTTAGATAATTTGGTACTTTTTTCAAAAAAATTCTAAGCTCTCGATCTTAAACGAAATTGAGGGCCCCATAATAACATTGCCATTGGGATCATGTCTAAAATTCGACGATTCCGAGTTGTGAGCTAAAAGAATATTATTAGTGCGGTGACAGAAGTGTAAAAAGTCGTCTAGATTTCGAGTTTAATCTCCCCAAATAACACACGGCTAAAAATGGTCTTATCTTAAAGACAAATATGTCTTCTTTAGTTTTTGCCCTGTCGTCAGAATTTCGTACGGTCACTTTTTTCTAAAAAGTCGTTTTAATGACTGGTAGTATATTGGAGAGTTTCAACCCCCCTTTTTCAAAATGAAAAAATGTGTATGCTTGCTTACATTTAATTGAAATAGTTTTTCCTGAAGCTATTTTTATATGTCAAAATATTCTATTCATTGTTTTATTTTCTTCTAATCTATAAAATTTGTAAAGTTTAGACTATTTAAAATTGAGGTAATTTTAATTGCAAATTCAGACTCAAACTTTAGTTTCTTCTTCATAGTAGTAATAAAAAGTATCCCATAATATTTTAAGCATTTAGTATTTAATAAAACTAATTAGTGATAAAAATTTCGGAACCAAAATATGAACAAAAACTTAAGAAATCAATGGAAAAAGAATGGAGTAAAAATCTTCAATTTCAACACGGAACTCAATCACTTACCTTCCGTCACATTTTGTGTATTTATTTAGTCAATAATTTGCTCTCAAATGATATATGAACTATTTGAATGAATGCTTGTTGGTGAGAAACTCATTATTAAAAGGTACTTGATTTTTGTAATAATGTATATGCTTCTCATTTATTTTTTATATATTTCTCTCATAATTATCCACTGTCACTCCTTCATTGTATATATGTTATTGTAGTTAGTCTTTAATTTGTTGCCATAACCATTTACTGTCAATGTGTTAGTGCTAATAAAGTTATCTTATCTTATGAAATTACTACCTTTTTCGCTATTATATACACATATTTTCAATTAAAGTGCATTGATATATGCCACATACTTTGTTTGCATATGTTTATATTCTATGTTTTTTCGTTGTAAAACATCAAATATACTTTGTCAGAAAAGTCTTATTGTAAAATCAAAACAATTGACGGATAGTTTCAGTAAATAGTCCGTGATATGTCAAGTCCCTTGCAACTTGCTTCAAAGAAAAGACAAAAGTCGTTACATTTTATGCAGTGCATAATAGGCCAAAAAAAAACTCGATTGAAATTTTGAGTCAATTTACCAGTTTAGGGAAGTCGATTTATCTGCATTGCATAAAAGATTGGATGAGGTGAACATCAAGATGTTTCATGCGATACCTGTTAATTTCAAGTTGAAGAACTCGAGGCAGTTTATCATCGTTCATGCTACA
Organism: Mytilus galloprovincialis; assembly: GCF_965363235.1. Taxonomy (NCBI): domain Eukaryota; kingdom Metazoa; phylum Mollusca; class Bivalvia; order Mytilida; family Mytilidae; genus Mytilus; species Mytilus galloprovincialis. Next base: position 126,070,067 of record NC_134838.1, on the reverse strand, counting down.
AAACCTACACAAGTAAACATATTTGTTCCCCCTTTTAGAGCGAGGAAGCTTCTAGTCTGATATTTAAAGACGACAAACAATTATCTGACTGTTGTCCCTCAGTTTCGGGTATTTGTACACGTTCTAGAATGCAGTCGTTCAACTGGAGCGCTTGATTATTCTGTTGCAACAAAACATTTTAGAAAGATAAGAAATTACTCAAGTTTGAATCAGATGAGCGTATTAAAATTGTTTTATCCGTGTCAGATAAAGTTAAAGTTGAAATAGTTTCCCATCCATCTTTTAAACTTCAAGCACTCTGTCATTTTGGTTGCATTACAAATTATTTGCTTGAAACGAACAAAAAAATCTAATCCCTTCGAAGCAGATATCTCAAGACACGATACTGCTTTTATTAATTTTATTTTGGCTATTGACAACGATTAAATGGTCATTCCTCATGACACCGTTACTTGATAAATATAGATTATTTCTTCCGCCTGATTCTAATTTAAAATATTCTACATGTAAAATGCAGTCTAAACTCATTTATTTCTATAGAAATTCAGTTGTCAAACAACTTCAACAAGTTCAAGGCAAATATAACATAATATTTAGTAGCAAAATAACTATTTAAGATGCCATATAAGCTTCTAGTCAATTGAAAATTGACATCAAAATCTCAATGTCAACGGTAATAGACACAAACAACGGACTGCTGCAAGTTTACTTAGAAAAGACATCGAAACTCTTAGAAGACTACCCAACTTTGGATGAATTGTCCCTTCCTTCTTAATTCAGTCAATGCATTCGTATTTATTGCAATTCATTCTATGGTTACTCAATGAAACTGCATACAGCCAAGACTATTCTCAGGAAATGGCACCAGAGAAATTGTGGAAACTCTAAGCAATTGTTGAGGCAATCGTTTTTGTTTTACTCCTTTTCATTTAGGATCGGCTTTAATTACAAATGTACCATGAGTTTGGTTCAAACCACCTTGTTGAAACATTGAATGCCAATGGATTTTATGCTTCTTAAAGTAAAGTGCGACGCTATCTAATGTGTTGCCAACCATGAAATTGAGCGAATTCAAGATAGTGTGTACGTCTCGTATAATGTTTCCCCAGCATCTTTGCAGACAAGTCATCACACCTTCCTAAACCCCCTTTTAGATCTCTGTTAAATCTTGGATGAATTGATAGGGATGGTTTGAAGCTGATTTATTTTTAGGAACAAATGTCTTCGGACTTCCTACAATACCTTGTCTGTATTTGTAAAGAAAAACTCAAAATAACGTGTTTGCTTTGAGCAGAACCTTTCATGTGCAGACCTGTGGCCATGAGTGAAATGTGTAGAAATATTAAAACATGTCTTGTGACGGTTGATGAAAATGAAGATGATGGCGATAACGGTTGATTTGGTATAAAGCTTGTTGCACTGGTACACACGGTTCCAGCCCCGAGGTTAGGGGAGTGTTGGCGTGCCCTTACAAAAGTTAAACCCCGCCACTATCTGTATGTGTCTGTTTCAAGTCACGAGACGGTAATGCAGTGTTTGTCGTTTGTTTCTATATACTATATTTGTTTCTTTCTTATTTATTTTGTACATCAATCAGGCCGTTAGATTTTTTGTTTGTTTTACATTATTCATTTCGAGAATTGAAGACTATGTGCAGTATGAGTTTTACTCATTGTTGTAGCCCGTACGGGATCTATAATTGTTTTATGACTCATTTGGTCTCATTTGGAGAGTTGTCTCATTTGCAATCATATCACATCTTCTTTTTTTATATGGAATACTTTAAAGGTTTGTGGTACGTTGCAAGGGGGAAAAGGGGGGAATATAGTTACAAAACCTATAATGTAATAGATATTATCCAGAGTAAAATACACAACAAACGATAATACTATGGTAGCAGTAATAATTGTGAAAAAAAACCCAAATGCAACGAGTAGTCTATAAAAAACCTGAAGTATCCGCAAATTCAATTTGAGGTCATATTTGACTGGAGTGTTCTATGGCTTTGGTTTGATGACTCATTCGCTGTGATAGTTTAAAAAATAGTTTTAAAGTATTGTCCTGCATGACACTTGATTTTTACCTGAAATTGATATTTTTTATAAGGTTAAGGTGCTCTAAACATTTTATAGGTTGAAAACTTGATTTTTGAAGTTTTGTTTATAAAACGTCGGTTTAGGATTTTTTTTGATAAAAAAAATCTCAATGATTAAGGTTTATGTATAAAAACAAACATTTCTAAAGCCAAAACAGTATCATTTGTATTTAGGTAGAGTTTAGAAACAGAAAAAAATGTCAAAATTGAAACCCTCCCAAATTTTCACAGATTTTTACATATGACCTTTGACCTCAATTTAAAAAAAAATGTGACCATATCAAGTCCTGACGACAGGCATATTATCATAGTACACGATTTCCTCTTTCCAATGATATATTATGTAGGTGTGTGTTCGGTGGGGAGATTAAATTCAAAAAAATCTGCCTTCAGTCACCGCACTATATCTTCTACTTTGACATCTGATGTTATTGACGTATAATTAAAGATTTAACTTCTGCTTAGTTTGTTTTATGTTGATGCATTAATAGGAAGTTCTGTATTATCAAAAAAGGAGGTAAATGTATTCAATACCTCTGTTAGTATATTTAATTAATGAAGACTAAAATCTTTTCTTTTGTGAACATTCCTTGGAAGCCTCTGATAATTTCAGAAATTTCATAACGAGCTATATATATATTACATAGAATTCATAAGAATCTCACGTGAAGTTTTTAAATGAATTTCAAGTGAACTTTATCAAGAAAAATGATATTATTCATTATTCAGATTTAATTTGAAATTTTAGATGTTATTTGATTTTAAAAAAATATTTATAAACATCTGTAAATTTCACGAAACAAGAAATCAAGTATATTCACTTAAGTTCACGTGCCACTCACATGAACTGACCTCACGTGAGTTGCACGTATTAGCTCTTATGAAACGAACTTCACGTGAATATCACTTCAGATTCATATGCATTTAAATTCACGTGAAAAGTAAAATCACAAAAATACTGAACTCAGAGAAAAATCAAATCGGAAAGTCCCTAATCACATGGCAAAATCGAATGACAAAACACATCAAAAACGAATGGACAAGAACTGTCATATTCCTGACTTGGTACAGGCATTTTCAAATGTAGAAAATGATGGATTAAACCTGGTTTTATAGCGCTAAATCTCTCACTTTGTTGACAGTCTCATCAAATTCCGTTATATTTACAATGATGCGTGAACTAAATAGACATAATAAACTACCATTTTGCCATTTTTTAATATTATTATTTTGTATCCTTATTGGTTATACAGCTCCCATATTTTCTTATTGACTCCTGTTAAAACTATATTAAGGAATAATCAATAGGTATAATCAATCAGCGTACAATAAATATCTATACAGCAAAGAAACTTGTTGAAAATCACATCTTTTTATATCTTTATCTACTATGTATATTAACCTCGTGAACGCCCAATATCATTTACGGATTATATAAAAAAGACGATGTGGTATGATTGCCAATGAGAAAACTCTCCACAAGAGACCAAAACTATAGTGGCATTTACTACTTTCTATACACTCGGCTCCGTTTGCAACATATCCAGAAGGACATATTCCATAACAATGAACACGCGGTTTTGAACTGTAATCCTTAATTATGACTTAGTGGAAAAAAAATCGGGGACAATCGTCTAAACAGTTTATTACAGCTATTACTTTATATAATAGCTGGTTGGTTTCTAAATAAGCAATATAAACATTTTCATCTGAAAGTGATATTTATTCTAAAATCTTACCTGCTTATGAGTTAATGTGCATTTCTTTCTTCTGGATGACCATCCATTAAAGCAGGTAGCAATATATACGAAAGTTAGTAATATAACTATAAACAGAATGCATACAACTAGAAATGTAATGAATATGTTCATCGACATACATGACTTATTGCCGTACTCAATTGTCAGATCTGGACATTTGTCATAACATCTATTATTGTAAGTAAAGTGGTTTTTATCGTGGCATTTACTACTTTCTATACATTCGGTTCCGTTTGCAACATATCCAGAAGGACATATTCCATAACAATGAACACGCGGTTTTGAACTGAAATCCTTATGACTAAGTGGAAAAGATAGAGGACACTCGTCTAAACAGTTCATTCCAGCTATTACTTTTTGTTGTGGACATTCTTTTATGCAATCTGATCCGTCTAAATAAAACGTTGATGAGCATTTGTTTGTACATCTTTTGCCAATTTCCAACTGTTCTTGATAAATATGATAGGGACATTTTTTTGTATTTTTACAAGAGCTTTCGATAATCAATCTATTGGTCGGGCATTTTTCCACACAAATGTCATCCATTAATAATAAATGATTCGGACATGTATCATAACACTTCTTGCCTTGATTTGTAATTTCGTAAACAGCGCTTGGGTTATGACAAACTTTCACACATTGATTCTTTTCAAGATAAGGCATGTCAGTTGGACATTGTTTATCACAAAAATACTCATTTATTACTGTTCCGTTTGGGCACATTTTCAGGCATTTTATTATATTTGCTTTCTGCAGCAGCTCTTTATCTAATGGTTGAATGTTGCCGTAAGGATATGAAGTAGGACATTTTTCAATGCAAGTAAATAAGTGGGTTTTTAGTTTGCCAGGGCATTTGTCGTAACACGTTTCATTGTAAATGTATGAATTGTTTGGACAACTTTCCACACATTGATATATCCCATATCCTTTACCGTTTTTTGTGTAATTTATTGGATGCGTACCAGGACATTCATATACACAAGACGTATTAAATATGAAATTTGCTTCCGTTGGACAGGACGTAACACATTTCGTATTATTATAAATAAATGTATCACCAGGACACGATTGCTTGCAAATATATTTCACATGTTTCTTATAAGGGTAAAATTCATCTGTTGTTGTATTTTTGTAGACGTATGGAAGATTTCCATAACACGAAGGTACGCATGTAGAATTAAATTCATATTTTGCTCCTGTAGGGCAGATGTTGATACACTCTTTGCTTAACGTTGATAGTTTCGGACACGACTCCAAACAAATATTCACATGCTGCTCTTCGTATGGCTTACGGTGATCCCAAAACACTGTTCTGGAGGTAAACGGAAGATCGCCGTCACATTTACTAACACATGTCTTATTGTGCTGGTATTTCACCTCGTCAGGGCATTTGTCGAAACAAGTTTCATTATAAACATAAGTAGTGTTTGGACAACTTTTTACACAATAATAAATTCCATGTCTGTTACCATTTTTAGTGTAATTTACCGGGTTTGTAAATGGACATTCACGTACACAAGATGAATTGAATATTAAATTTGCATCCGATGGACAACTGGAAACACATTCGTTATCTTTGTAAATAAATGTATCTCGAGGACATAATTGTTTGCACATATATTTTATATGTTTCAAATGAGGATATACTTCATCACTAGTAGTTTGCTTGTATGTGTATGGCAGAAGTCCAGAACATAAAGGTACACAAGAAGAATTAAATTCATATTTTTCTTCATTTGGACAGACATCAACACACTCTCTGTTTAAAGTCTGTAGATTCGGACACACGTGAAGACAGATATTTTTATGAGTAAACGGAAGGCCACCGCCACATTTACTTTTACATGTACTATTGTGCTGGTATTTTGCCTGAGCTGAGCACATCGAGACACATTTTGTGCCATAATATAATGTTTCGCATCTACCGACACACGAGTAATCGAAAGTATTCCTTTGCATAAACCTATAATCAGTTGGGCATGATTTGTAACATGTTTTATTGAACCTATAGTGTGCATCAAAAGGACAATAGTCTATACAAGTATTATTGTAAATTACATTAGAACAATTGTTGACACATGTCATCGTTGTTCCAAAATTTGTAATTGGTTGTAAGAAAGAATTTTTGTCTGGACATTCTTCCACGCATGTTCCATTAGAATTAATTCTGGCATTGGTTGGACATTGAATCTTACAAATATTTTTATAAAGCAGTGTGGCAGGTTTTTCATAACGATAATACGTGTTCTTATATTTCCCTAAAATCCAAGGAATACTTAGCTCGACATCACATGAATTTACACATATATATGACGCACGTCCTAAACGGTTGATATCTCGTCGTACAAAATCTTCGTTTCTTGGATACAGATATGGATGCGATTTTGGACATTTTTCTACGCAGGTCTTGTTGAATAAGTGTTTACCGCTTGGACAAAACTCTACACAAACGTTTACATTGACAACTGTTTGATCTGGGCATGATTGCCTGCACATTGGAATGATGCTGTATTTCGAAATCTTAGTTGCAATAAACCCGTGGGTTTTGGGGCAGAAATTATAACATGTATTGTTCAATAAATATGGGGAAGTTCGAGGACATTTAGTGTTACATGTTGATTTATCTGACACATATGTAAAAACTGGGCAACTGTGTAGACAATAGTTAAACGATTTCGAACGAAAAACGAACGGATGGGTATCCGGACACTTATTATAACAAACTTTTTTTCCAGTTAGACAAATTCCTGTACAGTTATCAGCGATAACATATGGAGCTTCTTCAGGGCATGTAAGCACGCACGTATCATTATATGTTACTGTATATTCTGGACATGCTTTTACACAATTTGTTTGATAGCAGTATGGAAAATTACCACCACAAAGCATTCCTAGACAGCTAAATTCGTTATCGATCAAACAGTATCTAGCAAGGTCAGTCTCAAACTTCCTGGAATGTGAAGGACATGTACTTATACAGGTCTGCTGATAAATTGCTTCATCTGAAGGACATGCACTTGTGCAGATATTGACATCTGTTCGTTTTACTTCTGTTGGTAAGCACATTATACATATAACCTAAAACAAAATGTTTAAAAAAAAGTATTTTAAAGTAAATTTAGTTAATTCGATTTTTTTTCTATAAATGAACTTTATCATATACTTAATAGAACAATGAAATAAGGTAACGGAGTGCCTGTTCATTTAAGATCACAATCTGCCTTCAAAAGAAGCATGCATTTTTGTTAAGGTTCTTTTTTTCTGTGGAACTAATAGAAGAAATAGACGTAATATCGAAATACAATAAGAACTGAATTACAGAAATCGCAAAATTTTACAATTGTTTAGTTTAAGGTGGTATGGTAGTCTCAATTAAAAATGATAGAATTTGTTCATACTTTGCCAAAACATTAGTATCTATTGATATATGTTAAAAAATATCATAAAATTGATAGGTCACCGCGCATTTTCTCAAGCTACAAGTCGTGACAAAATGACATATTTTGTATGGATTATACAGGAAAAAGCACCATTATGTGATTAGAAACTACACTAAATGATAGAATTGAAAAAATAATATACGAGAAAAATTTTTCTTAAATGCTTTGAGAATATCAAAAGAAAAGATAGGGTCACCGTGCGTTTTTCCGGCTAAAATACAAAATAGCAAAATTCCATGTAGATTCCTTCAGAAAATGCACTATTTCAAAGTTACCTCCCTATAAAACATATGAACATTTGAACATTTTAAAATTCAAGCAGAACTAATCAACACTTGTTCAGATATTAATATTTATAAGTTATAATCTTATAAATTTGTTCTTTTAAATGCAAATTCACATTAGTTATCTGCATTCTGCATCAAATTTTGCTATTTTTATTGAACATCCGGACCTTAGATTCTCTTTTTTTTTTTAAATCCAAGATAGCGAAAGACACCCATACCCCCTTAAGTAGAGTTTATTTGAGGGGGAAAATAGGTCACTGATGAGTTAAAAAAGCCATTTTAACTGTTATTCCAAAAACGGCATTTTTGCATCCAAGGGAGGTAATTTGGAGCTTTTTCAATGATATAAACATTTTCAAAGTCATCTGGGGCCAAAAAGAATCGATTTTTTTTTTGTTTGATTTTTGTACTATTTCATAACGTAACAACTAATAGTGTAATAAATAAAAATTGTGAAGAAAAACAAAATGTTATAAAAATTTTTTGAAATTTTATAACCGCGAGACTCCTTGTAAACTATTGAATAGTGAACATAATGGCATGATCATTTCTTTTTAAAGTACATAAGAAGAGCGATCTAATACCAAAATTATGTCATTACTACTGAGACATATAAATCGCAATTATACATATTGAGTAACCAAAGAATGCAAAATATTTAGTTAAACGGCTAAAATCATAAATTGTTTGCAAGATTTGCTTCATGACATATTCATTTGTAAAAAGTTTTATAGACTTTAGACGTGCCTCGATGACTGCCGAATATCCTAAGAAGTTCATCCCTGTATTTACGTTCGTCTTCAATCTTAATTAACTAAGATAGTCAGTTTTCCGACCAAGGTCGGTGGTTCTCTCCGTGCAATTTTGTCCCCTCCACCAATTAAACTTGTCAGCAACGAAAGAGACGTTACACTGCATTGTGTCTTCTAGTTTCGGATCTAGGCACATATCACGTGTTTGACATACTCAACCTTTACTTTGCCCGAAGATTTATTCGGTTGTAAGGTTCATAGTATTTGGTTCCTTAAAATGGAACATTTATTTAAGTGTCGGAAAGCTATATCAAACCTCAAGTAACGATCGAACGAGAACGATAATGGATTAGAATATTTTTTCGTGAAACGTTTTACCTAATCATCCGAAAATATAACTTTGTTCGAAGTAAAACGTTAAAACAATTTTTTTTAGAACTTAAAACAAATGTTTTAAACCCCTTTATCTCTTTTTCAGGTATTTCCGCAGAATCCGTATAACAAGTAGATAAAATAAAAATAAAATTATATTGCAATAATTTCTATCATTCGATTCTAATTATTTTCTTTGAATACCCTAAAATTGATAAACATATTTTAATGCATAGTAATCTCTTATTTGGATATGATAGCCTTGCATAGGCAAACAATAAGTATTGACATTGATGTCATGACAAGTAATTAAACAGAATGTTGAGTGATTGATATATTTCAATTTTTGACATTTTACTTATTTTGTCAGTTTTCTTTTGCTCAAACGTGGTTGTCAATAAAATGGAGTTATATGCGACCGTCATACAAGGGAGAGTTTTGGCTAGCTATAAATCCAGGTGGTTTAATACACCATTTTCTACATGAGGAAATGTCTGTTCCAAATCAGGAATATGACAGTTGTGTCCCTTACGTTTGTTGTGTTTGAGCTTTTCATTTGGACATTTGATAAAGAACTTCCAGTTTTGGTGTCAGACTAAGAATTCAAATTTCTATGAATTAATTAAAATTTTGCAATTTGCAATTTTCACAGCTTTCTTATTTTTTTAACCTTAGGTTTATGACTTCATAGAAACCAGGTAATTCCTGAATTTGCACATGCATCACCGAATCCAATTTTCAACCCATATTAAGAGTCTTATAGGAAGTAAGGAACTACTTAAAATAACATCTGCTTTCTGGAAATCTTAAATAAGTACTAGAACACACCCGTGATATCACGGGTCCGTGACTGAATTAAAGTACATAACTATGCGCAAGCCTTATTTTAGTATTAGTATTGTCATCTGATAAAGTCATGCCGATTATAAGATAAACAGTTTTTCTCTGCTTTCAAGTCTTTCTGTTTGAACCCGTCGAACTGAAACAATAATATTAATTATTTGGAAAACAAAAGGTCCTGGAATGGAGTATTTTTTAATCAACAGCATTGTCCTATATAAGTTATAAATAAAGTTGAATTCTTTGCTTCGCTGTTTTACGTCATGCCCACTAACAAATTGAAAACTGTACCTATACGCCTTATTTTTAGTCCAGATTTTTAGTATTCGTATTGTTAAGTCTTACTGATTAAAATACTACAATAGGTAACAATTTGACAATTTAGTAGTGTCAACCCCGTGGTTATGACCCGTGTATATAGCACATTAATCCTGAATACAACGTTTGGTGGTGCGCCTGTCAGATGGGGAACGTACAGATAAGGTAATAGGTAACAGGTGAATATACTATTGGTATCGGTAGCGGACTCGACCCGGAACTTCTTAATTATTGGCAATATTAATTACGTGGAAAACAAAAGGGCCTGGAGTGGTGTAATTTTTAATCTACACCTTTGTACTATATTAGTTATATATAAAGTTGAATTCTGTGATTCGTCGTTTTTACGTGATGACGGCTGACAAATTGGACCTCGTAATTTTAGTATTATAGATACTATGGAGCTCATGATTCATAACTTTGCAATGCGAACGCATAGATAATAAAAAGTTTGGCAGAAAATGGGCTAATATATTTCACTATAATAACTAATAATACTTTCATAAAATCTTCATGACAAGAACATATTTTGGAAGTAAAGAACCGATGTTTTAATGTTTATTACCACAGAAAGACTTTACTGTGCATTCATAACAATTTAAGGAGGATCGCGGGTATAAAAATTTCAGAAAAAAATTAAACAGTTTTTTTCATTTCAATTTTTTTTTATTACTTTATTAGTTGTTACTTTATCATATGGAACAAAATCATTCAATAAAATCAATTCGTTTTGACTTTTCATATTTATCATTGAAAAAGTTCCAAATTATCTCCCTTTGGTGAAAAAAATGCCATTTTTTGGCATTAAGATTGAAATACCTTTTTTTAACTTATCGGTGACCTATATGTTTTATCATTATTTTTTAATAAACTGTACTTAAACTAAACTGTTGCAAAATTTGGGTGATTTCTGTAATTTAGTTCTTTTTTTTATTTTCATATTACCTTATCTTCTCCTATTAGTTCAACAGAAAAAAAAGTAATTTTACAAAAAAAATGTATGCTTCTTTCGAAGGCAGATTGTGAGCTTAAATGAACGGTGACCCCACTTTTTTATTTTATTTTTCTATTACGTATAAGATAAGTTCATTTATAGAAAAATATAGGGAAATCCGATATTAGAAGAAAAATTTTGTTTATACCCGCGAGCACCCTTAAGATATTCTTTTTATATGAATACATATTGTAAAGGTGGAAAAAGCTGAAATAGCATCAATTCAGGTTTAAAGCTATATTTTTTCAATATGTGAAAATTTTATACAAAAAAAGGATGTTTCGACTGTGCAATGTCTACGACTTAAATTACCATCAAGACATCACGCACCCGCGATACATATATTATCAAAACAAATTACAATAACAAAACGTTAGGTCTACTGATCTATCAACTCATACATCATTGACCCATAGAAAATATGATAGAAACTTTAAGACAGTTTTATCCCGTAATACTGCGAGACGCTGAAATATATATGAACTCTTCGGTAAATATGGTGTTCAAAATTTATGCCTTTAAATGTTTTTTTCTGTTGACGTTTCCATGGCATTTCAGTATATGGGGAAAATTTATTGCGTAAATATTTCTTCCATTATAATCTATATTTCAGACACATCAGTTTCGTCTTTACCTGTTAAATATCGACTGATCAACAACAATAAAACAGTAAAAAAATAAGAATATTGTTATCAAAGGTATGAACATACTCACCAAAGATACCAGGAGTAATCGGTTCCATAAAAGTGAAACACGTTCAAATAAGATTAATTTTAGATACACTAAATTGTTTATGAATAACGATCAACCCTACTCTGTTTTTTTTTTTTTTTTTTTTAATTTTTTTTTTTTTATTATTCATTTTTTATGCAATCTAAATGCATATTTAATATGTCCAAGTCTCATCCGTAGCTCCAAATCATAACAAACGGAAGGTTAACTTAAATAAGAAGAATAGGAAAAAGTTATCAAAAGTACCAGGATTATACCTCATGGTATTTTTAATTGATAACATTTGATGAGTATGGAAATTGCATGATTTTTTTATAAAATAAATTATAAAATACATAAAACTGTCAATTATTTATTTCATATATCAAGTTTTAATTCCTGCAATGATTTTTAAAGACTCAATTATTTATTTATTTTTTTTATTCATTTTTTATGCACTCTAAATGCATATTTAATATGTCCAAGTCTCATCCGTAGCTCCAAATCATAACAAACGGAAGGTTAACTTAAATAAGAAGAATAGGAAATAGTTATCAAAAGTACCAGGATTATACTTCATGGTATTTTTAATTGATAACATTTGATGAGTATGGAAATTGCATGATTTTTTTATAAAATAAATGATAAAATACATAACACTGTCAATTATTTATTTCACATATCAAGTTTTAATTCCTGCAATGATTTTTAAAGACTCAATTATGAATAAAAAAAGGTTGATATTTTGTCAGCTATTTTGGTGTATGAAATTGTTGCAAGATACACATGTCTGTCTGGTGGGGTAAATCTGACATTGGCCTCATTATGACAGTTCATAAGTCAGTGTTAAGTTTTCATGGTAAGGTCTGTTTCTTAGTCAGTATAACCAATTTCTCAAATATATTTGATGATTGGAAAAAAGTAAAATGACAAATGAACTAAAATCCTAGGAAAACTTTGAACGAAATGTCCTTAATCAACAGCTCAAAGACATCAATCGAACGGATAACAACTGTGTTATTCCTGACTTGGTATAGACATTTTCTAATGCAGAAAATTGAAGTTAAATCCTGCTTTTGTAGCTAGCTTTGTATTACATCCACAAACATTCCACCATATGGATAACATTGTGTAAACAAACACATACAGACACAATAGGAAAAAATGTCACAAAAGGGAAAAAACCTAATTATTATGATAACAACAAACAAAAGAATCAACAAAAAAACAAAGAGGGATAAAGACAAAGCATATTAGCAAAACAAAAGACAATTAAATTCACACAACAACATATTTACGGTTATATAAGTACCGAGGCACGTCAAGTGGATATTACCAAAAACAGACTAAACAGTAAAGGTAAAAATTGACAAATACAAATAAACAGTGGCTGCTCTGTTAAATTGTTCCTTCTAAAATTGTTACACGATGATGACTGCTGTACCCATATTTTGACTATTTTATTTATTGTGTCTGTTTAGTTAACGCATCATTGTAAATGTAACGACATTTGATGAGACTGTCATCAAAGTGAGAGGGTTAGCGCTATAAACCAGGTTGAATCGACCATTTTCTACATTTGAAAATGCCTGTACCAAGTCAGGAATATGACAGTTCTTGTCCATTCGTTTTTTATGTGTTTTGTTATTTGATTTTGCCATGTGATTATGGACTTCCCAAATTGATTTTCCTCTGAGTTCAGTATTTTTGTGATTTTACTTTTAATGCAGGAAATATAGATGTTCGATTAGGAAAAGTTGTTTGTTTGTTTAGGTTTTAAAAAAAGGAAATTAAAAGGAAAGTATTGAAAAAAATGTATGAATTTTTACTACACTCTTTAGAAGAACTTACAAGAAACGACGTATATATCAACGAAAACACAACAAAAACCTGAAACACGTACACTTTAATTTTGGTTAGAATTCAAAAGTTTTTTGGAACATAATTTATTTAAGTTAAAAATTTCAAAGAAACAAATACGAATAAAGTTGATTATGCATACAGTTGTTTAAAAGAGAACATAACTCTATGTATTGAATTTAAATCTATAGTTGACATCACGACCTATTTATAGAAAGAAATGCCTGAACAGAGTTCCATAGAACAAATGTAGTGTTAGAATATTAATACCGAAAGTTGGCATTCCGAATGTGGTAAGATGCTTTTCTTTCTTTTACATTTTCCTTTGGTTTAAAAAAAAATAAAAACATACTCTTGCGTTGTAAATAATAAGTAATGGTTGTAATTAGCATTTATAACAGTTAGTGACTTCAAATGAAAATTTTATTATTTCAACTTACCGTAGTAAATGTAAACATGCATAGTATGATAACTACTAAAGATGTACTCATTTTGTTTTAATTTTCATCCCATATACTTCAATTATTTGTTTTTAATTTATTTCTGTTGCACAGAACGTCCTATGTATCTGCCTACACTTGTTTTAAATAACGATAACTCTTGGACACGAAGGTCACGCGAAAACAAGCCATATTTATGTTATGTAATAGGAAAAGAAAAAGACTGAGAAAAACAAAGTGCAAGGTCACAATTGATTTTGCATGGTTCATTAAAACCATTATTGGAAATTTAAATTTAGGGTTTTGCTTTTAGAAATAAACCCATCATAGATACCAGGATCAATATTTTATATTTAAGCCAGACGCACGTTTCGTCTACAAAAGACTCATCACCACATATCAAGTACTGATCATACCATTACATGTAATAGTTATCCCATGAGGACGCGGTGTGTCAGTGTAAGATCACCCCGAATTCCGGAGGTCTAACACTGACACACCAAGTCCGAATGGGATAATTATTTTACATCCCAGCTGTTTTAGATTAGACGAAAAACCATATACAATTCATAAAATTTAGTTTAGAACGCCACACATCCATTATAATATATTTGATATATTACTATATAATGTATACCCTTTATGGGCCCCGAACACGATGATTAAATATGAAACAATGTCAACTCGCCCCACTGGCCAATCGGCTCACATTAGATCGCCACTTTATAAAACATTATCCCATTCTTGATTACGGACTCGCCCCACTTTTGAAAAGTGTAAAATCAAATAGAACAATCAGTCTGACAACGCACTTTTTTTACGAAAAGGGTTAAAATCCCATTGAATGAATTTCTGCCAACTCGCCCCACTTATATACAAATATCTTGCTTCCTTTAAGTATGTTGAATAACTAATAATTGGTATCCAGTCGTTCTCTTGTAGTGGTAAGCGTCGTGGGTTGATATGCTCAAGGTCTTGAGTTCAAATTCCGGCACAGACACTGGATTTGTCTACGTAAATTTTGATAAATAGTCTTTTCCGTATAATTAATTTTAAGTTTTATAGTGGATTTGACATTCCCGCCAAAATGTTACAGAACAAAGGAAAGCATGCAAAATAAAGAAACTAAAGCGGGGGTGATCTGGTAGGGATGATCCGGCTCAGACCACCTCTGGTAGAACAAAGGAGCTGGGATGAATCATAAATATCACATGAATCTCACATGAAATTCTCGTGACATTTATCTCAAACCAGCTCATACATGTAACTCATATGAAAAATGTCCATGTAAATTTCACGTGAATTAAGTTTCACATGATATCAAGTGAATTGTACAGAAAACAAAATTGGTAAATTTCATGATTTTAAATAAATTTCTAAATTTTTATTTTATTTGAATAACTTTATTTCTAGAATTCACGTGATTTCAGTGAGATTTACGTGAATTAAAATTCACATATGATTGATATGAGTGAGATTTTCCCCGTGTACTGAAAACAATTTAGATCCTTTGTATAAGAAAAATGTAACAATATCAAAGTTTCAATTCTCCAATAAATTATGACTGTTAAATAATAGGAATAAAAAGAGACGTATATATGTTTTTAGTTTTTGTTAATGATAATTAACATCTTCATCACATTATTTTGATTTAGACTCTGATTAAATGATAAAAACAATACTTGGTAGATTCGACCTGAAGAAGACAAAAAGCATGTTTACAAAGCACGATGGGTTTTTGTATCCTACGAGATTTGGTACTGATATGTACTGGTTATTGCAAATTTGTAAACAAATGATACTTTTTGCTGTTTTGGAACCAGGACATATATGTAGGCGCACAGAACTAGCGTTTTGTTCTAATTAACCAGCACTGTACCGGGAAAATTTTCATTTTGTTAATTTGAACGGAATTTGTAGTAACAAAAAATTGTTGAATAATACCTAGCATGGTATGCATGATGTAATATGAGGCAGACATTACCTGTGAATGGGGACGAAGTCTGTATGAATTATTTTTTTTCAAACATGTAAAAAAGAAACGGAAATACCGTAACGTTTACGATTTTGGTTCTGTTGTTAGGGACTTAGTTGTGACGTTATTTAAGTTATGACGTCATATTCAATGTAAACAAAGAAACGCTTTCATCAGGTAATGTTGGTTTTTTTTTTCAGATCAACAATTATTAGAAATGAATTGGTATTGAGTTCCAATCCTATATTTTACTAGACTGATAAATATATATTTTATTCAAAGTCTCATGCAAACAAGACCGGAAAAGGAAGTAGATTTTTGCGTAAATGCGGGGATTTAAAAAAGTCTGATAAAAAAGTTTACGATTTTAAGTTCATTAGTATATTTTTTTTTTGATTGATTTTTCTTATGTAATTGGGGACTTCGTCCCCATAACAATTATGCAATGTTCCATTTGTTTTGCTGTGATCCTGATACAACGAAAACAAGCCCAACAGCATATAGAACCAGGACCGACCAGCACAAATCAGGACCAAATCACCAACACAAAACATTTTCTCGCAGGACAATCTTACCCTTCGTGAGATCTGGACTAAAATACATTTTATATCAAAAATTCAAACGCATACATTAACCATGTTCTTTAAGTCTAAAATGACAATCGATACACATGCAATGGATTTCAAACCATTTGAAAAGTTCACGCAAATGTGATTGAACACCCGGCTACCATTCATAAATTTGCGTTTCAAAAAACCTATGCGCTCCATTGAATCTACATTGTTCAACTGGCTTATAATAAACGGCAAATAGAATGAAACCGTGTAAGTCAACATCTTATATTGCTTACCAAGCTTTTGTATATCCATAAGAGTTTAGATGATAAAAAGCTGCAAATAAAGGAAGGAAAAACCGTGTTAGAACTGTGATTAAGGGCCAACAATTTTTTATTTTGCTAATCATATTTTCTATTACATTTTCTCTCTATCGATACTAGTTTCCGCAGACATCACATTAAAACGTTGACAATCATACTGCTTGATCATTCTGAATATGTTTTTTATCTAAATTTCCATATAACGTAAACATTTATTAGGTTGAATAGAAAGAAAAAGATCTAGAGTACACCACGACTAGACATTCCCCCCCCCCCCCCCCCCAAAAAAAAAAAAAACAAGATAAAAAATACTCAACCAGCATTCAATTGATTGTCTAACGCTTTGAACTCGGTAAAGCAAAATTAAAATCGTATTAAAAAGTTTACCAGGTGCACAGGTTTGTCTGAACTCAGTAACTTTGTGGTGTAAAAACGGTTATAGTTTTAATTCCTTTTGATAAAACACAATCCATATAGTACAATACAATTGTTATTTGTCAATGCCATATCATCATATCAATCAATACATTCAATACATATTAATTGTTACCTATCAAAATTACTAGTGGGTATCATAGCGCACCAATAAATCCGTTTACCTGTTTCTTTAAGTTTAGAGAACACATACCGAGTTTTAACTAAATAGTTATATAAAATGGCTGATGTGGTATGATTGCAAATAATACAACGATTCACCAGATACCAATTACAACTATGGATCATCATAGAGCCTTCACAAATGAGTAAAACCAATTTCTTATTGTCAGTTACAAATGACACTAATAAAATGTGAAACAATTAAAAAAAACGGCCTCATTTATGACAACCGAAGGATCCTGGAAAATGAATATGACAGACAGAAACTAAATTGCAGGCTCCTGACTTGTGACCAGCACATACAAATGTGACGGACTAAACATGCTGGCAAGCGCTCAACTTCCTTCATACATAGATCATGAATCTAATAGAGTAGCAAAACGGAAGAACAAAAAGTAAAAAAAAATGACTTATGGAATTGATTAAGGACTTTCCGTTTTGAATTTTCCTCGGGGTTTGTTATTTTTGTGATTTTACTCTTTTCAAACAAATCACAAAACAACTTATAAAAAGAAGAAAAAACCAATCATTTCCTATATATTAAGAGTATCAACAGTCAATTATAACTAATTTTCTCAGATTAAAATATCAAAAACGTACATATCCAACAGATTTTGTCTTTTTTTAATAGACGTCATAAACCACGAAAACAACACATTATACATTGTATTCGTCCGAAGCACAAAGCTTTGCAAGGATTACTCAAGGTGAAATGTATATTACCCCCCAACAAAAGATATTATTATTTTCAACCATAAAGGTGACAAACAAAAACAAATGAAAAATTCGCGTTCAATTGTTCTTTATAAAATTATTTATTGCATTTTCAATGTGCGTGATTAATATACAACTACATATTTGTTTTGTTTCGTTCCTTCGCAGGAATAATATAAACAACAAACAATTGACATTTTAAAGTTAATATTCAAAATATATGAATTGGGTAGATTTAACATATCTAACTCAAAACGATATATTAACGGATAAAACATAACTTCGAAAAGAAGAATCAAACTAATAAATATTGTTGGTTACTGACTTGTATATGTGACAATGTTTTAAAATATAAAAAAAAAATATGTTTACTGAAAAAGTGGTCCTTAATCCTTAATCGGCATAGAATATATGTTATGTTCCTTTTACTATATTTCTACATAAGCAAACATTCTTAGTCATACAGGATCACTCACAAAAGTTGTTAACAAATGAAGATAAAAGCGTTTATATATCGTTAAATGATCACCACTGAGACTGATAGAAAATCCATCTTGATCCTTTAGATATTATGTGCTTTTTGAATGATTTTGGATGATTTTCATACCAAGTGATACATTTTGGAAGAAACTGTTGGAACTGTTTTCGATTTTAAGAAAGTTTACAATATTTCCACCTTCTATATGACTGTCTGTAGCCCTGTTGCATGTGTAGATTCTTTTCCCATATCAAACCTTAGTTAATGCTGTTGACGTGTACATTTAAGTCTACTCGATAATGTTTTCTCAAGTCAGTTTCTTTGCACAGAACTACTATTGGCACCGATGAAGATGTTCATATATGTTATTGAATTTCATTGCTGCATGGTTTGATATTGTAAGATCGATTTTATTGAAATGATAAGCCAACTCGCACCTTCGTCCTGACATTAATAATTTGGGGTTAAATTTCCCTAATAAATGTTTGGGGAAGAGTAGAAAGTCTCCAGAGTTACTAAAGCCATCTAATAACTTTTCTAGTTTTTTAGCTCACCTGGCCCGAAGGGCCAAGTGAGCTTTTCCCATCACTTGGCGTCCGTCGTCCGTCGTCGTCCGTCGTCCGTCGTCGTTAACTTTTACAAAAATCTTCTCCTCTGAAACTACTGGGCCAAATTAAACCAAACTCGGCCACAATCATCATTGGGGTATCTAGTTTAAAAAATGTGTGGCGTGACCCGGCCAACCAACCAAGATGGCCGCCATGGCTAAAAATAGAACATAGGGGTAAAATGCAGTTTTTGGCTTATAACTCAAAAACCAAAGCATTTAGAGCAAATCTGACATGGGGTAAAATTGTTTATCAGGTCAAGATCTATCTGCCCTCAAATTTTCAGATGAATCCGACAACCTGTTATTGGGTTGCTGCCCCTGAACTGGTAATTTTAGGTAATTTTTGCTGTTTTTGGCTATTATCTTGAATATTATTATAGATAAAGATAAACTGTAAACTGCAATAATGTTCAGCAAAGTAAGATTTACAAATAAGTCAACATGACCAAAATGGTCAGTTGACCCCTTTAGGAGTTATTGACCTTTATAGTCAATTTTTAACCATTTTTCCTAAATCTTAGTAATCTTTTACAAAAATCTTCTCCTCTGAAACTACTGGGCCAAATTAATCCAAACTTGGCCACAATCATATTTGGGATATCTAGTTTAAAAAATGTGTGGCGTGACCCGGTCAACCAACCAAGATGGCCGCCATGGCTAAAAATAGAACATAGGGGTAAAATGCAGTTTTTGGCTTATAACTCAAAATCCAAAGCACATTTAGAGCAAATCTGACAGTGGTAAAAGTGTTTATCAGGTCAAGATCTATCTGTCCTGAAATTTTCAGATGAATCGGACAACCTGTTGTTGGGTCGCTGCCCCTGAATTGGTAATTTTAAGGAAATTTTGCTGTTTTTGGTTATTATCTTGAATATTATTATAGATAGAGATAAACTGTAAACAGCAATAATGTTCAGCAAAGTAAGATTTACAAATAAGTCAGCATGACCAAAATGGTCAGTTGACCCCTGAAGGAGTTATTGCCCTTTATAGTCAATTTTTAACCATATTTTCGTAAATCTTAGTAATCTTTTACAAAAATCTTCTTCTCTGAAACTACTGGGCCAAATTAAACTAAACTTGACCACAGTCATCATTGGGGTAACTTGTTTAAAAAATGTGTGACGTGACCTGGCCAATCAACCAAAATGGCTGCCACGGCTATTAATAGAACATAGGGGTAAAATGCAGTTTTTGGCTTATAACTCAAAAACCGAAGCATTAAGAGAAAATCTGACAGGGTTTAATTGTTTATCAGGTCAAGATCTATCTGCCCTGATGTTTTCACATGGATAGGATAACCCGTTGTTAGGTTACTGTCCTGAATTGGTAATTTTAAGGAAATTTTGCCGTTTTTTGTTATTATCTTGAATATTATTATAGATAGAGATAAACTGTATACAGCAATAACGTTCAGCAAAATAAGATCTACAAATAAGTTTTCATGACCAAAATAGTCAATTGACCCCTTAAGGAGTTATTGCCCTTTATAGTTAATTTTTAACATTTTTCATAAATTTTTGTTAATTTTTAGAAAATATTTTCCACTGTAATTACTGGGCCAAGTTCATTATAGATAGAGATAATTGTAGCAACAAGAATGTTCAGTAAAGTAAGATCTACAAACACATCACTATCACCAAAACACAATTATGTCATGAATTTATCCGTGTCCATTGTTTAATATGCACAAGACCAAGGTGAGCGACACAGGCTCTTTAGAGCCTCTAGTTTTTAAATGATGTAATGAATTGAAACCAGCATAGAGTTAACCATCGTTTCGTAACACACTAATAAGATATCCTTGTTTACGAATTGTATTCTCAACAATTTGCTATAATCAATTTTCTTCCATTTATTTATTTTAAAACACGACGTTAATTTCTTTCCATCAAATTAAATTGTACAACTCTGTCAGAGATCACAAATGCAAATTCTTGGTTGTCACCCGAACAGTGCGCCCACGTTCCCATTTGAATGGAATACCAAACACGGATTCAACAACTATGAAACTGATTTCTTACCTCAATAAAATAATATAGTGTTATTAACTGGCCGTTTCTGATTTGGCCATGTTATATGTTAGAGGTTAGCTGTATTGGACCCGAAACTTGAAGACAATATGTGGATCTGTTATGCTGTTTTTCTGTGCTGCCCTAGGCTGTTTTGCATGTTTGATTTTATTATGTGGTTAATCTGCACTTCGGTGATGACATGAATAACAATTTTGTGGTAATTTTTATTTATAGATTTACTGTCTCTAAAAATATGAAATATCCTAAATATTAAAGATTTTCTTTCCCCAGGCATATATGACCTTAGCCGTTTTTGGCACGACTTTTGGGAATTTTTGGTCATCGATGCCTTTTAGCTTTATACTTGTTTAACTCTCTGGCTGTTATGGGCTGAGCGTCACTGATGGGCCTTGTGTGAATGGGACACGCGTCTCAATTATAGGCCTGGTACCATGTCGCAATATACTATTTTTTTGTTTATTTGTGTATTTCTCTGTCTTGAATGTTCTTGCATTTGTTTTTACTTTAGTCCTGTCATGTAATGTTGTCATTTTAGCCTTATATTTAACATTGCCATAAAAGCGCGAAATTTGGCTAGCCACAAAACCAGGTTCAACCCATCATTTTTTTCTTAAAATGTTCAAGTCAGGAGTATGGCAGTTGTTATCTTTTAGTTAGGTTATGTGTGTTACATTGTCGTTTGATTTTTTTGTTGCACTTTAGTGTTTTGGTTCTTTCGTTGTTTTCCTCTTATAGTTGACGTGTTTCCCTCGGTTTTAGTTTGTAACCCGGATTTGTTTTCCCTCAACCGATTTATGACCTTCGAACAGCGGTAAACTACTGTTGCCTTTATCAATCAAACTTCCACATTTCAACTATTTCTATGGATTTTCTCCATATTTGTCGAGGATATTCTCAATTAGTTTCTGTAGACTTGCGTTCATTAATTTTAAGCTCTCAAAAAAACGTAATTCCTGGTTAAAAAATTTCATCATTCTTATTGTTCCTTTGTACGTTCTTAAAGCCGCACCTTTTGTCAACGAACTTTTTTATATTTTTTTTTTCATTGTCAGGTATGCACTTGCTCCAAAGTTTTTCAATAGAGAGATAGCAGTCGTATCCAGTTTTGAAAAAAAAAAACATTGGAATAAATGCTCTTTGTATTTTAAGTTGCACTTGTTGTGAGGTGCGCCTTTTAAAATCCTCAGTATATTGAGAGTAATCTCTCACTTTGTCATGCTACAGTGCTTTCTAACAAATCCAACTCAAACAATTGTAAATTTTTTTCTGACTGTTTTTATATGACAATTAAATTTGTTATACAGCATTCGAATAGTTTCCGCAAGCGTAGTTATACAATATTTGGCCACATCTTTTTTTTTCATTGTGAAACAAACGGATTCGCTTGTACGTAGACTGTCATTGACGTATTGATGGTGTGTTTTTCTTGCGGGAATTGATAGGTGTTTACAGTTTGCCCATCCGATGTTTGCCTTACTGGCCTTATTTAGTCTTTAAAATCACTCAAAAACTACAACTGATACAAAAGAAAACTTTTTGTTGATCTCGCATAGTTTTTTAAATGCTAGTAGGTCCCAGGTATCCAGTAACGTTATATGTTCTGCTTTCATTTAATCACAATACTTTTGAGATGAGACCGAGTCTGCTCGCTTTGGAAATTTTTCATTTTGCTCAGTTATCTGTGATGATGTCAATCTTGATCTTGATTTAATCTAACTCTATAGTGGCAATCCGGTTTTTTTTAATAATTAAACATTCCTCATCCCATTCTCTAATCTACAGAATCCTTAAAAATGTGTTTCTTAAAAGCATTTTAATAATCTCATTGTTTTCCTAGAAAAAACTGTTTATTAATGTCACCCAATAAGCACTTAAATATACTTGGATGATTACTCTCTTGCATATCAGTCATTAAGATACGGCATTTTTTTTAATATCCGGCAATTGTTCCTCATGTATCATATATTTACATTCATTTCAACTACATTTTTCAATGGCCAACAGATTAAATCTGTCCAAAAAGCTAAATGTTCGTCCATTCTTTTTACTTTAATGCTGATTGCCTCTGTAGTTCTATTTAATCGGCAAATCTCAAAATTGCAATCTCTTTCAAATTTTCCATCACTTACTATCTTTTTATAAAAACAATGCAAAATAATAGTGACTTTTTGTCCTTTTTGAAGCACCCTATCAATAATTTTCAGACTCTTGAACAGGAAAATGACAAAAATATCAAACTCCGTGGAAATTCATAATTTAGTAACTACTCAATCGAATGCTTTATTGAAATGGACAACCCCAATTCTCTCTTCATTGTTTTTAAGGATTTTCTCTTTACCATTTTTTACAATTCCTTCTTATTCTCTTCTTACAGTTTCTGGACTCAAGTTTGAAGTTCCTATATCATACTGCAGCCCATTGGGGACCTAAAAAAATATTATACCGTTTTCTCAATATACATATTGTTGTCTCGATAGAATCATATCTTCCTCCTACAAATCCGAATTTTCTTTCAAATTGGACTGAAATGTTTACGGGTACAATTTAAGAGGAATAAAAAAATATATTCGTTTTTTCCTTAGAAGAATGATATTTTTATGGATAAAGTAAGACAACGAAAAATAATGTGTTTCACTCTCGATGCTGATATTTGTTTCCTATTAATAATCGAACAAGACCAGAACATGCATAACCCATCTTCAGCTAAGGGATTTAATTGACATATGAAAACGGATTTGCATGAAATCGAACTATTTACTTGCAAGTTAATTTTACACCTTAATTTGACAAATTTTGATTAAACTAACTGCTTCTAACGAAATATTATTTCAAAATTCCGCTTTTATCAATACTTGAAACTAAGATTTTCATAATTTTTGCCTAATCATAACTGTCGATAATCGATCCAATACTAATCATGATCATATGTTTACAGTTAGGTATGTACGATTATTTATCCTCTGTCAGTAAGAGCAAATACTGTATGGTGTAAACAAATTTCTTGAACCATGAATGACGAAGACGAGTATACGGCCTTACTTTCAGAAGGAGAGAATGAATGTAGAGACAAAACGTCACAGTTTGAAGAAACAGCTTTGTTACATGAAGATATGGTTCCCGGATATGTTCGTACACTTCAGTATACTGATAATATTCATCATACTTCTACACCTTGTATCACTAATTCTCCTGATACGATTGATGAAACATGTGTTAAGAATTTAATAACAGAGCAATCAAACTCGGGTACAAATGAAACAGAAGAAATAAATCCTCTTGGGACTGATTATTTTAAACAGCAGCTTTTTGAACTTCCTTCAGGCAAAAAGTATCATCTCTTCATTTCACATTCGTCTGAGGATGGTTCCGAGGTCAAGGATCTCTGTAATGATTTAGAAAAACGTTTCCACTTGAAATGCATGAACTATGAACGAGATTTTATTCCAGGAAAGTTGTTAGACGATAACGTTCACGATGAAATGAAAAAAAGCTCAAAGATATTGATTGTTATGAGTCCAAGTTATCTAGATAGTTTTATATGTGTACAAGAAGCTCGTCAAGCATTTGAAATGGCACATGCAGACGGAGAACACATGAAAGTCATACCTATCCTTCTCCGTCCTGTGAAAAAGGATTTACCACCGTTTCTAAAATCCTATCGCTACATAGATGCTCTTAAAGAAAAAAATATTGCATTGAATATTATGGAGACATTTTGGCTCTCAGGTAACATTCTCAGTTTCTAATAATTTTCCTATGACAACGATAACGATAGTAATTTAAATGAGTAAGACTTTTAAATCTTAATAACTATCTTTGACAAAATGTAATGTGTTCATATACGAAACTGCAACATTCGATAGCCCTGCAATTTTTACGAATAATTTCTATAATCATTTTTAAACTTGATGAATGTTTTCCCGTCCAAGTTGAATCAATTAAGTCGCATTACCAAGTTAAGTTAGGGAAACACGTACCTTCTGCACTAAAATCATCCGTTTATCCTTTGTAATTTTTTTTATGTCTCTTCTTATTCTAACGTTTTTAGTGCATTTCACATATGTCTAATTTGTAAGTATAGTCGAATTACTAGTGGTTTGTCTACAGTGTTTTTGTTTCCAAGTGTGTTTACTTTTTATTCTTTTTTTCTATATGTATGTAAAAGATACGATAATAAATTATCTTTTTCATTGATATGATTTTAAGTTTAAAGCAACTGTATGCTTTTGTTTTTACACATTTTAATTAAGAATTGAATGCTTCTTTTTGTAAAATCATAGCTAAAAAAATGTAATTTCAAGTATTGAATGCTTCTTTTTGTAACTTCATTGCGGTGTAAAAGCGTTGACCGCAGTACATTTTGTATGAAGCGCGGAACTCCGAGGAAAATTCAAAACGGAAAGTCCCTAATCAAATGGCAAAATCAAATGATAAATCAAATCAAACGAATGGACACCTGTGATAATATAAAAGACACAAAAATATGTCACATTTCATGTCACGCAAATTTTATACTTCGTTTGTGGTTTCTTGATGTACTGTCTTATTCGTGAGAGGTGCCAACCTAATTTAAAGGTTTACATGTATGTACTATTATATCATATATTTCTGTACTTATCTGTCCTGAGTATTCTTTTTTATACATATATTTGTACTTAAAGTTGTCAATTCAGGGGTATTTCTAGAATTGCCATATAATTAGGAGGTTTGGCTAGCCATAAAACCAAGATAAGCCAACGATTTGTTTTTAAAATGTCATGCACAAAGTCAGGAATGTGACAGTGGTTTTCAAATAGTCCTTTTCTTCGTATGTTGGCATTTATTTTTGTTGCAGATCAGTGTATCTGTTGTTTTTCTCTAATAGTTGATGTGTTGCCCTTAGTTTAGTTTGTAATCATGATTTGATATTTTGCGGAATCGATTAATGACTTGGACAGCGGTATACTACTGTTTGTTTATTTTTAACACACAAATTTATAAATATCTTTTTCTTTTTCTTTTTTAGCTGAATTAGACCAACTCGTTCATGAGGGAAAAGGTGGGTGTGTGTTTGGGAATTAGGCATAGTGCATGCACGAATATCTAGGGAGGGGGTGTCCTTCACTTCTGTAATTATTTTTGTTTGGGGTAAAACAAAATAACAATTATTTTTTTCAAAATTTTAAGAATATATAAATAATATATGGTATGCTTGCCCATGAGACAACTGTCCACCTAAGTTTTAAAAAGTGTATGTAAGCAATTAAAGGCTACCGTACGGTCGTCAACAATTATACTACATATGCTATATTGTCGGCTATAAAAGGCGTCTTCGTGAATAATATGAAACAATTCAATTGAGAAAACTGACGGCAAAATAAAAAAAAAACAATATACGAAAAACGAATATGACCAACGACAACTATTAAATAAACTCATCATAGATACCAGGACTAAATTTAGTATATACGTCAGACTCGCGTTTCGTCTTCAAAAAATTTATCAGTGACGCTCAAATACAAAAAAGTACGAAGTTGAAGAGGATTGAGGACCAAAATTCCTAAAAGTTTTGACAAATACAGCTAAGGTAATCTATGCCTGAGGTAGAAAAGCCTTAGTATTTCAAAAAATTCAAAAATTTGTAAAACAGTAAATTTATAAATATAACCATATCAATGACAATTCATGTCAGCACAAAAAGTGCTGACTACTGGGCTTGTGATACCCTCGGGGAAATAAATCTCCACCAGCAGTGGCATCGATCCAGTGGTTGTAAATAAATGCAGGCTCCTGCCTTGGGACAGGCGCATACAAAAAATGTGTTGGGGGAGGTGGGTATCATAAATAATAAGATGTGGTATGAGTTCCAATGACATAACTCTCCATCCAAGTCACAATGTTTAAAAGCTAACAATCATATGTCAAAGCACTGCATTTAACACATATCCTTGGCTCACACAGAGCAACAACCTATAAAGGGCTTCCAAATGACTAGTGTTGAACAGTTCTAACAGAAAAACCAACTGTTATATCTATATAAAGAAGAAAACACGATAACCACCTATGAACCACACCAACAAAAGACAACCATTCAAGAACCTACTCCTGACTTAAGACCGGTGAATAAAAATGCAGTTGGTTGTAACGTTTATCAAACACCACTATGTAACATTACAATATAAAGACATACTATAAAATAGCAATTGAAATGACGTAATTCGATCAAAAGGAAATTTAAAACCAAGTAAACATACATTGGAAGAAAAAGTTTGATCTATTAAACAATATAAATACAATATAAAAACTAAGTAGGTGCCTCATATTACATAGACGTAACAGGTAGTAATACAAAGATGTAGAAAGAGTGTCAACCAAACCATTCTTACGTGGGACAAAACAGCGTTAAACATTACAACGTGCAAAGGTTAATTTGAATATAATACTTTGTTGTTAGGAGAACAGAGGTAAACATTTTTTGCAAATTTAATAAATTTGTTACAGAAGTACAGAAGTGGAAATTCGTCGTCACACTAATTATGTAACATATTTAAAATAGTGATACACTATATTACAAACGTTGGTGATTGCAAAGAGTCTTATCCAATATAACGCGACCATTATTTTGTAACACGCGATTAATTATCGTTGTAACGAATGAGTAACAGTAGTTTAGTAATGCGATTGTTTCGTGAAACATAATACATCGGATTGTGATTGCAACTAATAGTATATAGAATAGCTTTCCAATTTGTTGATTCAAGATTCAAGATTCAAGATTCAAAGTTTTATTTAGAGTCGATATTCAATAAACTACATAACCCAAGCTCTTAAGTGAGCTTTTCAAATCGACCTAATAACAAAATACTATACACACACACAATACAATACACACACACAATACAATACACACATACAAACGTCATGAAAACAACACAATTTTAAACCTATAATGCATAGTAAGATACTTTAAATGACACATAAAAGTTAAAAGCATATTATAGTACACTTAAAACATAGCACAAGTTAATAATAAGATTGCACAAATCATATAGTCACTCAAAAATAATCGGTGGACTCGTGTAAGAGTGTATAAACCTCCATGAAATTGTATCACACGATTCCAAACCTTATAAGGAATAGGTTTGATTATGGGGGCTATGGCCTAAACTGTTTTGAATTCTGATTTCCAGACAATAACTTGATTATAAGTCTACTAGATTTGTTTAGCATTATAATACTTTATACCACAAGAAACAAATTTCAAATAAATTCAGAGGGAAACATTGATAGTTCATCTTCAAGTACAAATGTAGTTACTTTTATATAATTAACAAGTTTTGTGAATTTATTGTGATATACTAAGTTTAGTAATGTGTTTCTTATTTGATCTTTTTTACACCTACAGTTGAGCACGACTACGACAGGTAATTTTATGAGGGGTCGTCTCAAAAATATAAATTAAAAATAAAACTAGTGATTACTATTGGATCTATTGCCTAAAACTTATCTGATTGGCAATGATGGCAGAGTCCAAAATGACATGGATTATCTTTAAATTTAGAATAAAGAAAAGGATAATTTTTACGGTAAAAAAAGACGAGCCCACCCCCCCCCCCCCCCCCCCCCCAAAAAAAAATAAATGAAAAATACCCCACAAAAACACGATCTCTGATCGACTGAAAAGGAGAGCGAAGCATAATGTCAAAATGTCACATTATAAAATATCAACCGTGAGAAAGCCGTACAAATAACATGTTCAGAACTTGGTTAAGGCGCACAAAACTTGCGATGGGGTTTTACTATACTTATTGGATAAAAAAAAACTCCCTTATTGTCATAGACGAAATTAAGAAAGATGATAAGTACGAATAAATTAAACCGGCAAAAGCTTTGTCAAGGAAAAGAGAAACAGAAACAATTTCTGACCCGTTTCCAAAAAAATATAGCAGTGACAGTCTAACATATAAAACCAACTATACTTCAACACGGACCCAATTAAACTCCTTTGCTAAATAAAGGCAACAGTAGTATACCGCTGTTCAAAACTCATAAATCCATGGACAAAAAACAAAATCGGGGTAACAAACTAAAACTGAGGGAAACGCATTAAATATAAGAGGAGAACAACGACACAAGATTAAAATGTAACACACACAGAAACGGACAAAGCATTAGACAAAATCCTATGAGAATAACAAATATAACATCAAAACCAAATACATCAATTTGGGATAGATAAGTACCGTGACACGTCATATAGTAATGTGAATTCACACTCAAAAATAAGAGAAAACAAACGACACAACGAAAACACAACGTTAAAATATAACACACGCAGAAACGAACTATAATATAACAATGGCCATATTCCTGACTTGGTATAGGACATTTTTAAAGGAAAAAATGGTGGGTTGAACCTGGTTTTGTGGCATGCCGAACCTCCCTCTTTTATGGCTATGTGAAATATAACATTAAAATGACAACACATCATTTACAGGACATAAAAAGGAGAACATAATTGACAAAGAAACACACGAATAATAACTAACAAAAGGCAACAAGTTTAAAATTTAAATACGCCAGAAGTCATTTTATCCACACAAGACTTACTAGTGACCCCCAGATACAAAAGCAATTCCCGCTTCTTGTAAAAAATCCAGTGGTCGTAATTTCGAAAACTGAAAAATCGTGGATCTACGATACGTATGTTGTTTTCAGAACACGGGCAATTATATTGGTTAATCAGTTCGTGAGGACTACCATATAATTAAATGAGGGATAACCTAAATCTTGGACTCCCAACCACTGATTAGCACTGTCAAAAAAGAATTTGCAATAACAAAGCTCTATAGTAACTAGTGTGTTGAATTATACATTCCATACGCAGTTATGTACTTCTTAAGTGATGATACATTGAATAGAGAAGTCAATAAGCACCCCCCCCCCCCCCTGATTCATGAAGAAATAAACTAACTTTGTCATGGTATCTTGAAGCGGCATAGTACCTCGTTGAAAAAAATGGCGATATGGTCTTTTCCCTCAAACTTTAAAATCGATATGTTTTATCCCTCCCGAAATTAAATATGTACATCGGGTAAGGTTTTGATCGTTTGAAAATCACAAACTCGACCGTTTTTACAAGTGTGTAACACACTTACAGGTTGCACTTTGTAAATTCAGCAGTTCAGTTCAGTTTCTTGTATAGTCCTCTATTAATTGTGGAGCACTACCCAAAGGGTATAGTTTTAGCAACTATGTACACCTTAAAACATAAGGATACAGTTAATTATATACAGATGACTGAATTTGGTTATAATAATCACTAAATAATAAATATCATAATTAATTCATAGGGTTGTCATCATAAAGTTTTAAAAAATATATAAAAATGTATATGTGCTGGGGTGTAAGAAAACGTTAAGTAACAACTGCATATATTTACAAATAAGAATTAAAATGGTCTCAAATTAAACTTACTTATAATTATTAGTTAAGAGTGCTAAACATACATCAGGATCTATAATGAAAATGTTATTTTATAAGATTTATGTAAAATGGTTGGTGTTTGGAAAAAATTTAAGCTATAATGTATACATAAATTTTCTTCATAATTTAATTTACTATATGGAGATCTTGTCATTATTCTTTAAATTATAACTGATATCTTACAATTTTTAAAAAGAGGAGATTTATTTTTAAATACGTATAAGTCATAAAATAGTAAGATGATATACTATTAGTAAGGAACTATTTTATTTTAAAAAGTTTACTTATACTGTACTTGTGATCAATTTTTTTTAATCCTTTTTTTGGGCAGCAAGTGCATCTCATAACACATATTTCTAGCCAGAGTTTCAATGTTTTCATACACAGTTGAGTAACAGTTTATGTCCTTGCTAGTACAGTCCATTATGAGCTGAAGTAAATTCCCTTGTTGTATGATCTTCTTGTATGTTGAGGTATCAATTTCATCCATTGTCTGTTCGATTTTTTAGCAGTATTTAGATCTGATTTGCTCTAGTTCTTTGCAGTGTAGAATAAAATGTTCTAGATCTTCATTTCCCTGTTCACAGATTGTACACATCGGGTTAACTTTCGGATCAAACTTAGCTCTTTTGGCTTGGAATATGTACGTTTGAGTACTTATTCTTGCTTTTATTTCTCCTGCCTTTACATCTTTACCATTGTTTTTTTTACACTTTTCCATATATTGTGAGCTTCATTAAATGGATTGTTCTGTATCTCTATGTATTTAAGTGATGTGTTTTCCATTTTTTCATTATGACATTCATTTTTCCAGTATTCCTTGATCTTTATTCCTACTAGTCTTTCCCATTCGATTTTATTCAGTGGATTTTCTATGTAGTAGCTACTTGATTTCAAATTGTATTTTGATAGAGTTTTTTCTACTTTGTTGATAAAGTCTTTTCCTCTTTGATCTGAAAATACTATTTGTCGGCGCAGAATTTCACATTCTATGGTTCCTGAATTTTGAACAATATTCATGAAGAAAGTAAGCACATTTTTGTCTAATGTGATGGCAATAGGTTCTGCTTCTACCAGAGTATAGACAGCCATATTTGCTGTATTATTTAGTTTAAACATATTTTATTGTTCCAAAAAGAGACAAATGGATTAGACACAAGTTTTTCAACTTAGTAACGTCTTCTCCAACATTCCATGTATTATTTGGAAGCCCTTGAATTTGTCGGAGGATTTTTCTCTCTGCCAGTTATAGCATATCCTTTTCTTTTGCAAGTAAATTCATCACCTCAAGTCCGTATATGCTTCTTGGTACTGCATATGTTCTCCATAGCTTGTATGCGACCATGGATGAGAATCCCCTTCTGACATGTAACCCAGCTCCAAGAAGGCTGTATATTGTTGCCCTACCGGTTCGTATTCTTTCTGAGATATTTGCAATTTTTTTTTTCGTTTCTTTTTATACCTAGATGTTTGGTTTCATTGGTTGTATTGATGTCATTATCTTCAAATTGCAATGTTGATATGTTTGAGCCTTTTGCATTGTATAGAACAGCTTCAGATTTAGTTGGATTGATTTTGACTAGATCTCTGCTTGTATGGTGTTCTACTATGTCTAATATTCCTTGTGCATCTGCAGTACTATTTGCCAGGACAGCAATGTCATCGGCACATGTTGGTACAGGGACTTGTATATCACCAATACATGCTCCAAGTCCACTTTTTAATATGCTATCCATTATGACGTTGTTGTAGCATTTGTATAGCGTTGTAGATAGTTTTTCACCTTGTTGAATTCCTTGTAGCACCATTATATCTTCTGTACATTGACCTTCCCATTTAACCTTAATGATCATTCCTTTATACAAGTTTCTCAGTAATATCCAGAGTTTTCCTTTTATTCCATAATGGTAGGATTTCATGGTTTAGCTTGTCAAATGCCTTTTCTGCATCAAGAATTATTAAGATCAGCAATATTTTTAATTTCTTACTTTCTTCGATTGCTTCTGATGTGAGGAATGCTGCACATAGTGATGATACTCCTTCTGTCAAGCCTCTTCGCAGGGAGTTTTGTATGTTGTTAAATACAGAGTCAACTCTATCCTTCAATATACTTTGTAATATTTTTGCAACGGTTTTAGTTACAGTTATTCCTCTATAGCTAGATTGTAATGTTTTGTCTTTTTCTTTCTTTGAGATTGGTGTTAGAATCCCTGTCTTTAGGAAGATTGGTACATCCAAATATGTTAAAATTAAATTTAGCAAATGTACTATAAAGGGAGTTATCTCTTCCATCCCATGTTTGTAGTGTTCTGCCGAAATTCCATCTTCATCGGGTGCTTTTCCTGCTTTAAGTTTTTCTATAGCTTTATTTACTTCCTTTACATTAACAGGATATATGCCTTGACCTTTTTCCCTTTCTATAAATTCTATTATTTTGTTTTGTATTTCTACTAGTTATAGCTTTTCAGTGTCAAAATTTTCCTCTAATGTTGGTGTAGCTAGTTGTTGGAAATGTTCTTGCCAGATGTTCATTATGCTTGGTCCATTTTCGGCAGTCTTTTTATTTAGTTTCAGTATCTTGGTGTTAGTAAGTGGTGTTTTTCTTTGCATGTTGATAAGCTTGTAAAAAAGTTTTGTATCTGCATTTAAGCTTTCATAATTTTTCCTGCTGTTGATTCTCACTGCGAGGCATAGGCTTGTCTTTGTGCTTTTCGAAGTATTCTCTTTGCAGCTGTCATTTTGATTTTGAGCTCATTACTTCTTTCTTGAGGTGCTCCATGTTGCCTCCATACTTTATATGCATTTTTTGATTGCTTTAATGCCTTATCTATTTGTTCATTCCATATCGCCTTTCCCTTTGATTTGATTTTGATTTTTCTTCTATACTTTGGGATTGCCGCTTCTCCGGCTTTATGTAGCAATTTTTCTAGATTTCTTATATCTTGCTCAATGATTCCTTTTGATTTTTGCATGAGTTTTGGTACATCTTTATTGATGACTTCTTTATAAGTTTGATGGTCGCAGTCAGTCCATTTAGGTTTCGCTATGATAGTTTTTGCTTTTTCCCTGACTTTTTTCAGTTGACTATTCAGTGTCAAGATAACAGGTACATTCTCTGGGTCAGTATCGAAGATATCAATTTGTCTGATTTTGTTAATGATTTCTGCGTTACTTTTGAAGAGGAAGTAATCAATTTGTCCTTTCGATTTACCGTTCTGGTGATAAAATGTTTCTTTTACTGGGCATTTCTCAGTATTTCCTATACATTTTTCCTTGCAGAACGTCTTTAGGATTTTTTCACGAGGTGTCGAGCTTCTATCAAGTGACCCGTTCATGTCTTTGCATACTATAATTTCGTGTGTGTCTTAATATTTCTCTATCATTTCATCAATTTGAGCCAATGTGTCTTTGTATTCGATGTCTGCATTTTTGCTATCTGATGGCATATATACATTTATAAGACATATTGGTTTGTCTCCTTGTTGAATATGTATGGCTTGTATTCTGTTTCCACCGTCTATCAGTTCCTTTATATTTTCATTAATTTCATTTTTCCAGATTATGGCTACTCCACCATATCCCCTTTTCATTGATACGTTGAAATCAGGGTCATTATCATCAACACTTTTAGCTATGTATCCGCTATTTTCAGTAATTTCAGCTATGATTTTCTTTTCCGCATTGAAAAGCCAGTGTTCTTGAATGCATAACACATTTACATCCCTTAACAAGTTTTTGATATAGAGGGCGTTTGATTTTACATTTTGTACATTGAGTGTACCTATAATGATATCCTGCCTTTTATCTTGCTTGATTGGCCGCTGCCTAAAAAATGATTTGGTTTCTTTCTATTCCAATCTTCTTTTGCTTCTAGATTGTCATCCTGAACTAGTCCCTTTAGATGCTTAGGACCACCAACATTGGCCCCCCCTTTGAGAGGGGAACTTCTGATGGCGTCCCCACTAGAAGCAGTTGTTATAAGACCAGTTCTGGGCGTGACATCTACTTGATGGCTTACTTCTGTATGTGCTTTGACTTCATCATTTTTTTGCGACAGCTGAATTTGTCAGATTGATGGTCGGTCTAGCTTCTTCTGTTGGTTCTTTGTCTATTAGGTTAATATTATCAGCCGTATTTATTAGCTGTTGCAATTGTTTTTGTCTTTCAATTTCTTCTGCATGACTTTGTTTAGCTATTACTGGAATGCTTGTTCTTTGGTCTTAAAATCTTTTATTGACGTTTCTTTGACTTTGTTCCTTTCTGTTGTTGACTTTATCCTTGGTGGTAATTTATATTTTGTGGTTTAGGTTGTGGAGTCATCCTATATTGCTGTCTGTATAAATGTGCAGTTTGTATCATGTTAGTGTTGATACTGCCAGTTGGTATATGCATACTTCTATAGCCAGGGTAATGTTGGCTACTTTGGCTATTTACAGGTATAGCCTGTATTTTGCTATTGTGATACATTGGCGCTTGGATATGGCCATGATTTATTCTGCTCTGCTCTGTTGGTATTTGGCTATAGTGTGGAGGTGCCATATGTTTCATGAATAGTTGATTGTCTTGGTTAGGAATCCTGGATTGCCGATTTATAAGCTGTACACCAGTATGCTGGTCACTCATTTGGTGTTGGTTTGAGTTCCTAGTATTGACCATATTCTGATTATAAAGATAATATTCATGACTTGCTGGTCTTTGCCACATTCTTACTTCTTTCTGTAATTCCATTATTTGAAGTTTGTTTCTTAATTTATTCATCTCCATTTGATGTTTTATTCTTATGTCTCTATTTTCCATTTCTAGTCTGAAGTTGTTCAGCATCATATCGACTTTGTTGATAGTCTGTTCCTGCGAATTGTTGCTACAGCCACAGTTTGGCTAGTAGGTTTTTAAGTTACTTTTGTCAATAGTGCTTTCTTCTGATTGCATCCTAAGTAGATTGATTGTATTTTATAGTCTTTATTGGTAACTTCCATTATGACTAGTCTTGCTCTGCATTGTGCTAATTGATCTTCAAGCTGTTGAATAGTTTCATTTATATTTTTGCACTTATATTGCCCTTTCGGTTTTTCCTTGATGTTTTTTGGTTCATCTGCATTTTCTATTTGTTCATTTCTGCTGTTCTGTACCATTTGGTTATGCTGTTTGTATGCAGCCGTTTTGATCATTTCTAGCATGTCTAGTACTTCTGTGTAAAAATTTCCTGTTTCTTCCTTCGTGATCTGTATTCTAGTTGGACTGTGTTTAGATGTATTGTCTGTCATATTTTTAACTATATGTTCTATTTCGCTATAATCCTCTAGCGAGCCTTGTTCTTCTAGAATTACTTTTGGTATTGTTTCTTCTGTATCTATAATTGAGTTATCTGCCCCTTTGGATACTAGTATTCTATTTATGTGGCTGATTTTAGGTTGATTATTTGTTGTAAGTGATTCATTCTGTTTTCCTCTTATTTCTATATCAGCTTCATTTCTCTTGATTATGTTTATCTGTTCCTCGATCTGTTTGTTGTAAATCTGATAGTTCCCTCTTGGTTTCATTCTTTCTTTTATATCTTCAATGTGGGTCAGGAA
Source organism: Mytilus galloprovincialis (assembly GCF_965363235.1). Classification (NCBI taxonomy): domain Eukaryota; kingdom Metazoa; phylum Mollusca; class Bivalvia; order Mytilida; family Mytilidae; genus Mytilus; species Mytilus galloprovincialis. The sequence continues at coordinate 126,033,873 of NC_134838.1, read as the reverse complement.
GAGTTCCATACCTTGTCCATTAACCTCTACCTTTGATGTAGTATGGAATAAATTGATACGATAGAGTTGTCTGTTATTACTTCTATTTCTGACCAAATGTGAGGTTCTGATGCATAGCCCTTGATTATCATGCTTGTATTTGGACAAGAGCTTGTATGTAGAGTGTTGTTCAAAGTATATGTCTATTTCTCCCTTTAAAACTTCATAAGCAGCTGCTGATAGCTCTAGGATTTAGTTTTGATGTTTCTGCTAAATTTTTATGTCCATTGCTCTATTACATGCTTCTGGTTTTTTGTCCAAGGCCCTGGTTTTATTGATACTAACGTTTTCATATTTAGCTGGTGTATAGGGCTAAGGTTTGCTCTTGGTTCTTGCTGATGTTCTAGTCTGGATACTCATTTTTCCCTTTAGATATTGTTGCCTTCTTTTAGCAAGGAAGTTATATGTAGGTTAATGTGCAATCAGCGGGGCGTCCCCACTGAAAGCTAGCTTAGATTAGAATTTTCCAGTTAACTTTTATATCTTCCGATATCAGGGTTTAATGAGTATGTAGATATATAACTCTATATTTGCAGGTTATACAATATAGACTGGTGTAATATAAAAGCTGCTAGTATTTCTTTATATGAATGTAATTGTATGTAATTGTATATGGAATGGATAAATATGGTTGGTATAAAGTTTATATATGTATATTATTCTATTCTACTAACCAGTTGTTGGCATGACACGGGTTATGTTCTTCTCATATATGTTATGATGGTATGATACTAAACCCCTAACGGGAAGGATTGTGCCTGATGTTCATATTATGAAATCATAATCTTTCAGTCAGTTTAATTGAAGTTTGGAGCTGGCATGTCAGTTAACTGCTAGTAGTCTGTTGTTATTTATGTATTATTGTCATTTTGTTTATTTTCTTTGGTTACATCTTCTGACATCAGACTCTCTCTTGAACTGAATTTTAATGTGCGTATTGTTATGCGTTTACTTTTCTACATTGGCTAGAGGTATAGGGGGAGGGTTGAGATCTCACAAACATGTTTAACCCCGCCGCATTTTTTGCGCCTGTCCAAAGTCAGGAGCCTCTGGCCTTTGTTAGTCTTGTATTATTTTAATTTTAGTTTCTTGTGTACAATTTGGAAATTAGTATGGGGTTCATTATCACTGAACTAGTATATATTTGTTTAGGGGCCAGCTGAAGGACGCCTCCGGGTGCGGGAATTCCTCGCTACATTGGAGACCTGTTGGTGACCTTCTGCTGTTGTTTTTTTTTTTTTTTTTTTTCTATGGTCGGGTTGTTGTCTCTTAGGCACATTCCCCATTTCCATTCTCAATTTTATCTATCTATAACATTGATGGAGAATTTTGGTTGCTATTCTTCTCATCCAGAGCTTTGCTAGTAATACATTTGGATGTACGCCGTCAGTTCTGTATAGATTAAAGTTGTAGTATTCGTCAGTACCGCCTTTTCTTTTAGATGTTTTTCGAATGTGTAGATCAAATTTGATTGATTTATTTCTTGGATGAAGGTATTTAAAAGGTATAACTGGTTTTGAATTGTTTGGTCGTCTTCACTAAAAATGTCCGGGTTTTCGTGGCCTTGAGATCTGTTCCAACGCTGAATAGAGTATGGCGGTATTTCTAAGAAGGTGATTTTTGATTTTGGTTTTATTTTGGTGATGAGTTCCTTAAGTTCGATGAATTTTCTTCTTATATATCTGACGTTTTAGTCGTTTTTGGTTCACAAGAGAGATGTATCTGGTAGTTCTGTTAAGTTCGGTTAAATTACAAGTTCCTAGCCAAATATAAAATGTGATGTTTTTGTGTTGATGACAGATTGATGGTAATTCTTTTTCGCCCCAATCAATAGCTTGCTGTACTTTTTGTCCTTTTTTTTGTGATGAATTTTATGTTTAAGAAATCTTCAGTTTTTATAGCTCTCTTTATGTAGTTTTCTTTACCATCAGATATAATAATGGGTTGGCTTTGGGCTGTTTTATCCTGAATATCTCTCTTATTTACTCTGAAGTATCTGCTTGACTTTATAATTTTATTCTCAGACATGTATCAATCTTTTGAGGAACAGAATACTAGGTTTTCTATCAGTCCAACACTATATTAGTTGAATCACAAGTACAGTGTGTTTAAAAAAATTATTTAACTATTTAACTATGCAATAAAAAAATTATTTAGAAAATAAAAAGAGAAGGGTCTAAACAAAAGTCTTTATGGTCAAAATTTTTAACTCAACTAGTGGAATAGAAAAGTTTATTTAATTTATCGAATTGATTATCAAAAAGTATGAATTTATTTATTCTAATTATTTATAAGTCACGGAAATTCTTTGACTTACTGTATGAAAAAATAAAATTTATTTATCAAAATTCAAAAATGGCGCTGAAAATTTTGATGGCCGTCCAGCAAGGCCAGCAAAATAAATTAGTTCAAATTACCGTGCAATATACAAAAATGCCTGAAATAATTATCTAAACAAGGTATAGTGACCTGTAAAATTAAATTGTGAGGAAACAAGTGCAAATAAAGACTTAGAAACTCTCCGTATTTGGATCTGTGATTTGTTTTTTTTTTTTTTTTTATTTTTTATTTTTAAAATTCCTTTATTTCCATCAGTTGCTTGTTACATTGTCTTCAACAAGTCCAAGCACCTTGTGAAGAATACATATAAATTTCAATTCTATTATATATTAATAAATAAAACATCAATCTAATAAATGTTTCTTAACATTAACTAAAAAATTATCTTCTTTTAACTTCTTTGAATAATACATTCGTTTTGTAAATTCTCTAATGAATAGACAAAAAACATCAAGTCTTTTCATTTTCTGATCAGATCCATAGTAGGATTTATAAATTGAAAACCCAATAATAGTTATAAGAAAGTTAAAGCCAAAGTAATATTTATCAGATATTTTATAGCCAAAAACAATATCTTTCAATGTGACATCTTTTTCTATATTTACTTTTTGCAATAAATTATGAATTTTTCTCCAAAAATCGTGCAAAAAAGAACATGACATAAAGTAATGTTGATAATCTTCTTCAGTAAAGCATTTATTACATAAATCATTGTTTGTTACCTTCCATCTAAATAATAACTTTTTGGTTGGTAAAATGCTTTGTAAAAGTTTCCATCGATACATCTTTAATTTATTTTCTTCTAAATAGTAAAAAATAAAGTTGTACAATGGTTTCAAATGAAATTCTGTCTGTAATGGTAATACATTTAACCATACATTTATACCAATAGGTTTCACAATTTTTTTCTTTACTAATCTGTTATATAATAACTTATTTGTCAAAAAAGAAATGTCAATATATTTACCATTTATTGACAAACATTGTCTTTTTACATTGACTATACTTCTTGTTGAATTCTCTGATCTAAGACATTGTAGCCAATCTTTTGGAATTGCTTTTTTTAGGGATGTTAACTCAGCTATCCAGTTGGATTTATTTTCAATTTTTTGCAAAATTACATCTTGTGAAATTTCGCCAACTTCATTTAAAATATCATTTATATAAATTAAATTACCTTTTATCCAATTTTTGAAAAAAAGACATTTGTTATTAAATTTAATGTATTTATTCCCCCAAATAATTTGTTTTCTGATTTCGTAAAAGGTTTTTGGTATATCTGTCTGTCCTCCTCCTAATTTCATCCAGCTTTTTAACACATTTTTATAAAATATTGGAATATTAGGTAGATATTGATCAACTTTATTATAATCCATATTCAAATAAACTGCTAGGCAATTTTTTCCTGAGCATTGTAAATAATTTAAAGGTATAAGTTGCCATCTGGCCATATCTGTATGTAAGATTCTACCTATCCATGATGCTTTTAGTGATTCAAAGTGACTTTCAATGTCAATCATATTTAAACCCCCGATTTCATAACTACCTATCATCGTATTTCTTTTAACTTTATCTGGTTTGTCATTCCAGATAAATTTGAAACATTTTCTTTTTATTTCTTTTTTATATTTTTCTGGACATACGCATGAGCTAGCTAAAAAGGTAAAGAGTGGAATAATTAATGATTTAATTATTAAGATTTTACCTAAAATAGTCAGATTTCTCTTTTTCCAAAGAATAAATAGTTTATCCATTTTATCTATTTTAGTTTCAAAATTTAATTTCTCACATTCTTCATTATTATGTCCAAAATAAATCCCTAAAGCTTTTACAGGTTTATCTGTCCAGTTAATATTTGCTATTTTGTCTTTACTATTTTTGAGTTTTCCTATCCATATCCCTTCTGTTTTATTTTTATTTATAATTAATCCGGAATAAGATCCGAAGATTTCAATTTCATTCAATGCTAGTTCGATATCATTTTTATCATTAAAAAATAAAGTTGTGTCATCAGCTAATTGGCTTATTTTAATACAATGTGTTTTTCTATCAAATTTTATCTGAAATCCTTTTATATCTTCGTTATTTCGAAGTCTTAGTGCCAATATTTCAACGGATATGACAAAAAGTAAAGCAGATAAAGGACACCCCTGTCTAATCCCTCTTGAATTCTTAAACATTTCTGAAATCCACCCATTATTAATTATACATGTTTGAATATCAGTATACAAAGTTTTAACCCAATTTTTGAATGATTCATTGAATCCAAAGTGATCTAAAGTGTCTAACATAAATTTCCATTCAAGCGTGTCAAATGCTTTTTTAAAATCGACAAAAACAATAGCCCCTTCTATATTATATATATCTGCATAATCTATAATGTCCTGTATTTGCCTTAAATTAAACCCAATAAATCTATTTTTTATGTATCCAGACTGATCAGTGTTTATGAGTTTTGGTAAAACTTTTTGTAGTCGTTGAGCTAGAACATGGGACAATATTTTAAGATCGACGTTTAATAATGAAATTGGTCTATAATTTTCTAATTTTAATGGGTCCCCCTTTTTGAATATTAACGACAAAACACTAGAACGCTGAGAGTAAGTCAATAAACTATCTTCATGACCCTTATTATAAACTTTAACAAGTAGATATTTAAGCTTCTCCCAAAACGTTTTGTAAAATTCTACGGTTAGACCGTCAAGTCCAGGAGACTTGTTTAATTTCATATTGTTTATCGCTTCAGAACATTCCTCAAGCGTTACTGAACCATCACACAATAGTTTTTCTTCATCATTTAATTTATATTCTAATTTTGTATTTTTAATGTATTCTTGGGATAATGTATCATTAGGATTTTGTGATGAAAATAATTTTTCATAGTAGTTTTTAATCTCAAGTAAAATCTTACTTTGATCTTTTAAGACATTGTTTTTTTCATCTAATAACTTATTTATCGATTTTTTAATTTGCCTTTGCTTTTCAAGTCCCAAAAAATATGCATTATTTTTTTCTCCTAATTCAATCCATTTTTCTCTGGCTCTGATTTGTGCACCAATGGCTTTCTCATCATAAATCTTATTCAGTTCTGATTCCAAATTTTTAATACGATCATCCAAATTAGAGTTTAATAAATCTAATTGGTCTCTCTCAACCATCTTTTCCTGTAATTCTTTTTCTAACGTGTGTGTGACTTCTCTCTTGGCTTTAGCTTTTGATTTACAATATTTTACAGTAGCTTCTTTAATTTCAAGTTTTAATATATCCCAAAAAATACGACAGTCTGTATCTCTATTTTGGTATTGATTTAAACAGTTAGTTATCAAATTGTTAATTAAGCTTTGATAATCTTTATTTTCTAAGACAGAGTTATTTAGTTTCCAGAACCCACGTCCTTTTTCTGACGCCCCCGTTTTAAATGTTAAACAAACGCTCAGATGATCAGTATACTGAATTGTTGCCGGTTTAATTTTACATGTATCTATCTGAGGTCTTAAATTGCTATCAATCAGTATTAGATCTATTCTACTCGCCTGAGATTTATCTTTTCTCCTCCAAGTAAACTGTTGTATATTTTCATTCATAACTCGCCAAATATCAATAAGATTGTTATCTTTTAACAACGATTTCAAGCTTGATACTGGTTTATTGTTTTTATGATTGTTACTTGCACTTATTCTATCAATATTTTTTAATGTTTCATTAAAGTCTCCCCCAATTATTGGGATTCCAATACCATTTTCTTTCACAAAGAGATCTACCTTTTTAAAAAATGACTTTCTTGCAGTTGTGTTGTTTGGTCCATATAAACAAACTATTGAAAAAATTGTGTCATTTATTTGGATATTTAATAAAACAATCCTTCCATCTTTATCTGTAAATTGATTTATAATCTCATACTTCAATAAATTGTTTATAAATATCGAGACCCCCCTGCTTGCAGATGTACCATTACTGCAAAAAACATCAAAGTTAGTTTGATTTTTTATTTCATTTTCAATATCTAAGTCTATATGAGTTTCTTGTATTAAAGCTATTGATATTTTTTGAGATTTTAACCATGTCAAAACCCTGTTACGTTTCTCTCTTGCGTGCATGCCATTTACATTAAGGCTGCACAATTTAACTGTGTTATCAAATAACATATTAAAAAGTTTACAGTTCTATCCACAACATTGAATAAATCTTGTATTTTCTCCATACACATATTATATAATTTGGTATACACACATATTGTAAATAAATAACGATAATTATAAACATCACATTGCGGGATTGCATACTTATTTTTTCTTAACTGTACATACACATGATACATGCTGTTTTCATTTGATATCCATGGATTATTATTCTGAACGCTTTTGGTGTAATTGTATTCTATATTTCTCCAACAAAGATATTCATAATGTTCTCTTGTAATATAAATTGTTTGATTGGATATACAAATTTCATTTATACACACTGAATCTGTGAAACTGATATAAATATGTGTGTAAACATTTGCACGGAAATCATGGAAATTAAAATTGTTGAATGGATGTTTTTGCACATCAGGTAAGGAATTATTTATACCTTTTATTATCAATATTGAACACAGAAAAGTATTTTTAAAAACTATATATAGTATGTCTGTCTTAACGAGTTCACTGTTTGGAATAAATACCGGTTTGGCTATATTATTGTGAACTTTAAATGTTTGAATTAGACTTTTCGTTTCTATAAATAGTACAGGGAAAAACCTACATAACATGTAAACATAAACCAGCTGTTTATACATTGAGTTCACACTTTTTCTATCTTCATATATTAATATCATCAAACAACTATTTGTTACTACACTTTGTATTACTTCATTTCCACAACTAGCACATAATATAACATACAGCAAAAAAATACATTGTTTCAAGAATCGTGAATACACGTATGTCGATTTTGAAAAATGTTGTACATATGTTAACTCATTCAGTTTGAGCTTATTGTTTTTCATATTTTTATTTTTTTTATATTTTGGATAAGATAAAATTATATACATTGACATGATTGTTGTCATTTATTATACATCAGAAAATATTCGTATTAGGTTTTCCCTGTGTTTTGTTTCTTTTGCATTCTGTTGTGACTGTTTTTGTCATGAAGTCTTTCTGGTGGTGTTGGTGGTGTTCTTGCTTTTGGATCTGGCCTAGTCTGCCCTGAAGGTGTTTTGACAAATTTGTCAATGGATTGTTGAGATTTAGCTGTTTTTTCTTGAACATGTTGAACATCACTATCAGCAATTTTTACAGTTTTTGTTGTGCTTTTCATAGTTTGTCCATCTTTGTCTGATTTACTGGTGTTTTTTGTTTTGACAGCTTTATCACTAACATCACTAGGTATAGGTACCTGTGTTGATGGTACTTTGCTATGTGTGTGTTCATCATTTACTTCATTTTCTTGTACTACAATCTCATTCTCAGAGAAGCCTTTTGTACATTCCATCATTCTATGACCACTTTCATTACAAGACTTGCACACCCAGTCATTAGGGCAATGTTGCATAATATGCCCTTTTATCAGACATTTATGGCATATTTTCTCATCTAAACTTGTTGAATTTGGGTTGTTATTGAAATGGCTAAATTCTGGTTGCCCAGGATGAAATATTTTAGCATAATATTTACCAATTGTTAGGTCTCTTGGTATGGGGTTATCTAATAATTTACTGATTACTAATCTGTCCCCAGTTTGACAGTTTGTGACTTTACCATCTACTCTCAGTCTTTCTCTAGAGAGATCCTGGATGTTGCATCCTGCTAGTGTAAGAGCTCTGTGTATTTGCTCGTCGTCCGCTGACAAGGGAACATTTTTAACTTTTATTCGTATGGTATCTGGTTGGAGATTAGAGGGATTACGGGGATTTTGCGGATGCAAGGAAATCTGCCTGCCACGCAGATTTAAACCTTGAATCAACAATGACAGTCTGTCTTCCTCATTATCCATATATATTCTCCACATGCTTCTGATTCTTTGGATACCTTTTATACACCCAGCATGGACTTTGAGAGAAATGGCCTTATAAATTTCGACGTTCGTGAGCCATAAAGATCGGGCAGGTTTGGCTTTGCCGTGAACATCTTCTTCTGAAGGGTTTCACTCGATCGCTAGATTGAGAATTATTTGGTGAATTTGTTTGGTCTTGACTATTGTAGTCATTGTAACTGTAGTTTTTATCATTGTTATCATCTGTTTGACTATTTTTTCCCGTGAGCGCATTAGAATAAGACGCCATATTTGCTTTGTTCACATTGTTTACATCGTGAGTTTCAACTTGACCTTCAATTTCTGTCGATTTCATACAAACTAAACTTTGAATTAACTGCTGAATCTGCTCTTGATTGAGTTCTTTACACAACTGTTCAATTGTTTGCGACATTATTGTTAACTTTTAAATATAATTTTCAACTTTTACGGAGCTCGCTCTTGGACAGCCTTAACATACCAAGGGACGTAATCCATTTTCCATCTGTGATTTGTGCAAAATTTTCGTGCTGCTATACAATGTCCGTTCGGAACTTGTTCAGCTGTTTCTCAAAACACGCCTCTTTTGGGGAGATCTTGAATATTCATAGAAAATTAATTTTGTTTACATACTGGTTCCCAGTTATGCTCTCTGTGTTCCATCTCACAGAGACATAACTAGGGAATGTTACCAGTAAATAAACATGTGCATATTGTTTACATTGAAATCTGTGGTAACCTTTCATTCGAGGAACGGGTAGTTAAGAAAATTAGTGCTAGTTTAAACTCTGAGAAGTTCAGGGCATATAAACGTTGAAAATATGCCGCACAGCCCTATATTTTGACCTTTGAAAAAAATTGTGGTGCATATGAACTTTCAATACTAGGATAAGATTTTTTTTCAAAACTTCATAGTAAAAGTGGTACAGTTTTAGCCGTATAAAGAGTTCCTATGGGAAATTGAATTATCAATATTTACAGAACTGCAACCTATAGACTGTCCAGTAATTATGTGTCATAAATTCTCATAAATTTTCAGAAAACTTTTGCAGATACACAGTTGTCGTTATTGACATGCGGCATAATCATTAAGTTGAAGAGGAAGCTGATTAGGATGCGGAATGAATGCAGTAATTTGTAAATCAATTTAACGTGAAATGTCGTGTAAATACAGATATACATTCCCCCCCTTTATTATATATTTTCGGTAGCTATATACATGTATAACCGTCACATCGAATTTATATACGTAGTAATAGTCAGACGTTTTTGTCTTTGAGACGATACCTCCTTTTTACATGTGAACTGTAGGTGTAATAAGTCGGTGTCGAGAGTTGTTGAAAAGGTCTGATAGTACTCTTTAATCAAATCAAATCAAATCAAATATTTTATTGTCATATAAACTTTACAGTTTGTGACCAACATATATTAACACAATAAACACAATAAACATACATATTAAACATATACAATAATAACAGCTTCAAATTTTTTTTAACAACAAACAAGTTGTTAAGAGTCCCCTGCCCTCAGTTCTAATGACTTTTTCAAGAAGGATCTTAACTTATTTGTTTGTAAAGGCGATGATGGATTTAGTGAATATTGAATTTTTTCTTCTTCATTTAAATTATTAAAGTTATTATTTTCAGTACATATGTGATGAAAAAAATCATTTCTTAGAGTTTTATTATACTCACAATAGAGTAAAAAATGTTTCTCATCCTCTAGTATTTTACATTTATGACACAGTCGTTCCTCTCTTGGGATTTTAAAATATCTCCCCTTTTCAATCAAAAGAGAGTGATCACTTATTCTAAATTTAGTGATTAATCTCCTTATCTGAAAATTAGATGTATTAAGATAAGATTCTAGTTTGTAATCTTTTTTAATTTTTTTATGAAGAAAAAATTTATTTTTATCATCAATGTTTTGAAATTTATTTTGAATTAAATCTTCATATCTATTTTTCATTTTTAACTTTATATCGTTTTTTATTTTATTTACATCTTTTATGTCCTTACAAGTAGAAAGAATATTAAGGTCAACATTAGTCTCTTTAACAATATTTTTTGCATATGTATACCATGAGTAAGTTCCTGTCCAATCTAGAGACTGTGCTAGAGAAAAAGCTTCCTTTATCAATGGATTAATATTATTATTATATAGTCTAGCTAAATATAAAAGGGTTTGTGTTTTAATAAAACATTTGATAGGCAATCTAATGTTAATAGCTAACTTGTAACATAATACTTTATTTTAGAATGTTCCAATATAAGACTTGAATATCTATAACTGTTTAATCCGTATTTTGGTAGTATCAAAGTAAAGACAATGCGCATGTCTACGTAATAAGTTTGACATGCTTTTGTTATATCTGTTATTTTTAAAGTTAAATCATAATAGTGCACCATAAGCCTATTTGGCTGGCTGAATCATTATGTTAATACTCAATGTACATTATATTGTATATATGCATGTTGCACTCCAATAAACTATTTATTCAATCATTCATATATTGCTATTTTCTAGAGTACTCTTTAGAAGAACAAAATGGAGCACGCCTGCTCACAAAAGAAGCTGTGAAATTAAAACCGTTTTGTTTATATGGATATGTGTATGCATTTGGCATGATTACAAAAAAAGAAAGTGAAATACTGAAATCCATACAGGATAATGATGTAAGTTCTGGATACATGATTGTATGATAAAAACAGAAACATATAACTGTACTATATAGATATGATTAGATGTGGTATGAGTGCTAATTGGACAAATCTCCATACGAGTCACAATTTGTAAATGTAAACCAGTATTGGTCAAGATTACGGTCTTTAACACGTTGCCTTGGATAACACCGCACAGCAATCTTTAAATGGCCCCCCAAAAAATAAGTAGTTTAAAACCATTCAAACGGGAATATATGTCTATGATAAAAGTAAATATATATGACATGGCAGAAGATGCAAACCAATTGTTAACAGGAACAGATAGAAACAATTAAACATTGAATTCTTCTAATTGTATAAACAAATGGCGTAGCCGAAGGGTGTACAGGGTACAGAAGGGTGTTAAAATATCCGTATCTACGGATATAAACGTAGATAACGAATTTATCCCCGGTCTTAGTCCGAATTGGGCGAGTTTTATGGAAATTCGGGTACAAAGTGTAGCGTGAAAACAACGTATTTTTCATTATCTAAAAAAGTTTTATTGAAATTTGGAAATTTTACATATTTTTTACGGGGTGTAGAATCCTACAGGTAGTCAAATGAAAGACGTTTTCAACACGGAGACAGAGAAACTGGATTGAGTCAAATTTGGCGCTCAATGTTGTGAGAGTTACGTCATATATGGTGTGACGTCAACGTGGGTCATTTGCATAGCTATGTCAGTAGACCAATTCCTGGAAAATCTGGCAGTCAAGTGATGCATTTAATGAAATGAGTGTAAATGATTGGCATAATAGGACAAAATCGTTAATGAAAAACATCATGGATAATCTACAGAATTCAATATTTCACAAGGAGCAATCATAGAACGAAGGAAAACTTGCGTAAAGTTCCCCGGGATTGTGGTTAGCAACGTCCGGGGATATGGGTTAGCAACACCCACGGGCTATGGGTTTTGTAACGACGTGCGTTAACCAATCAAAATCCTAGATATATACTAAGCCGGGGATAAGAAATTTTGTCGTCATATTAAATTCAGACTAATAATTTGAAGAGAACAGATATTTCACTAGTGAAGAGAAATAGTTTCCTTACACCGCTCAAGAAATGTTAAAATAGCACAAAAATCAAAGAAAACTATTGATTTGAAAGTATTTGAATCTCCTGGAGATCGAAAGAATATATCTTTGAGTGAAAAAATTATTCCACTTTCTCTACTTATTGAAACAAATATCTGATACATTATAAAATTGAGAATGGAATGGGGAGTATGTCAAAGAGACAACAACCCGACCATAGAATGTACAACAGAAGAAGGCCACCAATAGGTTTTCAATGCCGCGAGAAATTCCAGCACCCGGAGGCGTCCTTCAGCTGGCCCCTAAACAAATATATATATTAGTTCAGTGATAATGAACGCCATACTTAACTCCAAATTATACACAAGAAACTAATTTAAAAATAATACAAGACTAACAAAGGCCAGAGACTCCTGACTTGGGTCAGGCGCAAAAATGCGGCCGGGTTAAACATTTTTATGGGATCTCAACCCTCCCCTATACATCTAGCCAATGTAGAAAAGTAAACGCATAACAATATTTTTCGATTACAGGTATTGCGTCTAGGTATGCAAGGACATTAAATTTGATATATTATAAGCTTTTGAATTTATTAATAGTAATACATTCCAAACTTAAAACAACATGTCATAAATCAGCTAGACACCTTTTCTTATTTATAGTCTTCCGCATATTACATGCATCACTTTGGGATTTATTTTAATATATTTTGTTCATATATTACAGATCCTACTGGACCAATTTCAATTGGGTTTAATTCAAGATTTTGATTTTTGGTCATTTAAGATAAGTCCACATCGACGTCTAAATGGTCCAAAATAAAAAATAAAATTATTTTATTTCATAAACAAATGAATATTTAGGGTTCTCTGATATGTCGAATCTAAGTATATAGTTTGGACCCCGTTTTTCAAATTGGTCCACTTTACGGTCCAAAATTAAACCTTTGTTTGATTTCAACAAAAAGTTAAATTTTGGAATTCTTCGATATATTAAATCTTTACATGAACTTAGATTTTTGACTTTGGACCCAGTTCGACAGTTGTCCAAATTATACTCTTTTTTTTAATTCAAACAACAAATTAATTTATGGGGTTCCTTTAAATGCTGAACCGTGTATTCAGATTTTGGACTTTTGGCCTGTTATAAATTTGATCGACGTTAAGATTAAAGGGTCCACGACATTTTGAAGATGAACATTTATCCTTAGCTCATATCTGATATATGTTTGATATATTCAAATTCTTTATAGAAAAAAACACCATTACATCAGGTCAGCTTTCCAACGATCTGTTCAAAATGCAATGGGATCCCGTGGTCATTTTTAGGGGCTTGTAAATTACAAACTATACCGGTATAGTTCTAGGGGATAGCTAGAACATAGTGATCGGTTAATTGATTACCTCATTATTTGCCGTATATGTTTACATTCAAGTTAGTTTGTACTTCTTTTTTTTAAATTACAGAAGTATTGTATGTACTTTTATACTGCACTCGTTCTATTTGAGCAGTCAAAATGCGTTGACTGTATATTTCTATGCCATATACGGTCACTGACCTGATATCACTTTTCCTCATGAATATTTAAATAGAAATTGTCGAAATTATATTTAATTATTCATACCACCTCTTCAACCTGTTCTTGTTTCCAATGTAAACAACGATGCGTTTAACGACTCAAACTTGTTTCTTTTGCAATTTTGGGGAAAACATATTTCACTTATTGATATTTTTTTGTTTGCAACCTGTAAATCATTATGTTTTATGTTTATTGTTGATATTTTAGTCTGCAACGAATTCGTTCATCATTGATTGCGGTAATGATGTACATTTCATCGTGTTTTATATTTCTCTGTCTGTGTGATATGAGGCCTTTTTAAAGGGAGATTTTTCCCAATACTTAAATCAAATAAATAACATTAACACAATAAACAACAATTGAAAATGTTTTTTTAGATTGCAGTATAAAGACAATAATAGTGCATTGACTTGACATATCAACGATATAAGGATTCGGCCCGAAACGGGGAAAATGCTCGGGACAGCCTCGCATTTCCCCGTTTCTAAGCCTCATCCGTATATTGTTGATAAGTCAAGTCAATGCACTATTATTGTCTATTTCTAAGTGTAAACATAAGTATAAGGGTTTTACCCAAAGGAAAATTCAAAAAAGGAAAGTCCATACTCAAATGGCAAAATAAGAAGCTCAAACACATCAAACGGATGGATACCAACTGTCATATTCCTAACTTGGTGCAGGCATTTTCTTATGACAAAATGGTGGCTTAACCCTGGTTTTATAGCTAACGTAACCTCTCATTTATATGACAGTCGCATAAAATTCCATTACATTGAAAACAATGTGTGAACAAAACAAACAAACATGTCAAAAATATGGGTACAGTAGTAACCATTTTGTTATAATCTTAATCACTGTAAAAACAAACAAATATGTAACAAAGAAGCACAAAAAGGCATATATACATAGCACATTTAGCAAATGTTAGGCTAATTCAAAGCTCCAAACAAGACTAAACTAAATTTTAGATAAGGGATACCTGTGTGTTAACCAAAAACCTAAAACTTTGCAAGTCCTGCTGGATTACGGCAGAAAGATATGTTAGAATAATAGTTTTGTTATAAACAATCAAATCAGTTTTGGCCCTTTAGAAATATCAGCATAAAAAATAAAATTTTGAGTTCCAACCAGAGCAAGTTAACTTGACTTGTCGTTTTCTTTGTATGTTTTAATTCATTTCTTATATTTCAGTGTGAGGAACAGTTTGCTGATGTTATAAATCTCGTAAATTCTCATGCTTTGATGAGATATTACCGTGTATTTAATGAAATGAAATTTAGCTGTAGTGCAGCAATATTATTGGGATTTGCATCAGTGGCCTTGGTGTTTGTATTTTACTTTCTAAGTATTATAATTGAGAAGAAATTCATAGACAATTTGGGCATGATGTTTGCAATCGCCATCGGAATTGGACTTGCTGTGTGGATATTTTCAAACGTTTCATTCTGCATCGCAGAACGTAAGGTAATTTTTTAAATGCTAAATTATTTCCTGATTATAGATAAAACAGTATATTTTCAGTATTAATCCACTGCATGTTGATTTTGATAACGAATTTTTTTCAGATAGTATAGTAATTTCGTTTTTAAAAATTATTTCAGATCTAAAAACAAAAGAAAAGAAATGAATAAATAATTTAACCTTTAATCGGTACTGATTATCATTGTGTATGTTTTGTTAAGTTATATTTTTTTTTAATTATTATCTTATGTTCACAGAATAAACAAGTATTTCCCTTGGATTAGGAAGATATACATATTGCTTTACTCTCAAAAAGTCTTATTTACCTCGAGTGATGTCCTTGTCAAATGTAATATTTCTTAGGTGAATAAATCCTCATATCTCCATCAGGCGCGGGAAATAAATGTAAAACATTCAAAACCGAAAAAGGTACCGTACATGATGTTTTATCCAGAATATAACTTTATGTGTTTGGTTTTTTTTTATCTTCGACGTATATAATGATACTTACATTACCCTGAGATCACCCCTAGTTTTTTGGTGGGGTTCGTGTTGTTTATTCTTTAGTTTTCTATGTTGTGTCGTGTGTGCTGTTGTTTGTTTGTCTGTTTCATTTTTAGCCATGGCGTTGTCAGTTTGTTTTAGATTTATGAGTTGAACTGTCCCTTTGGTATCTTTCGTCCCTCTTTTACACTTATCCTTAACAGTATTGGTGGACATCAATTTCTAGATGTAACTCATGATATGAGTCTGACTTAACTGTATCTATTGTGTCCTTTATATTTGTTATATTTGTTATTATCATCGGATTTTGTCTAATGCTTAGTTCGTTTCTTTGTGTAACATTTTAATGTTGTGTTGTCATTCTCCTCTTATATTTCATGCGTTTCCCTCGGTTTTGGTTTATGACCCGGATTTGTTTTTTTCTATCGATTTATGAGTTTTGAACATCGGTATATTACTGTTGCCTTTATTTATATCAAGATTAGTGCAATAGATGCATTCAACATAGTCATCAAATTTGAAATATTTAAAGAGATAATATCATCAAACTAGCGGAAAGTAAAGATAAAGGATACTGCAAACGTATTTTCTTGCGTTCTACGAAGTTCCTATATGAAGTCAGCCTCAATTATGTGGTCATTTTTATAAATTTCCTGTTTACAAAACTTTTTTTTAATTTTTCGAAAAACTAAGGATTTTCTCATCCCAGGCATAGATTACCTTAGCCGTATTTAGCACAACTTTTTGGAATTTTGGATCCTCAATACTCTTCAACTTTGTACTTGTTTGGCTTTATAAATATTTTGATATGAGCGTCTTATGATGAGTCTTATGTTGACGAAACGCGCGTCTGGCGTATTAAATTATAATCCTGGTACCTTTGATAAAATTGAGAAAGGAAATAGGGAATATGTCAAAGCGACAACAACCCGACCATAGAGCAGGCAACAGATGAAACTATCAAAAGAATAAAGGAACAAGTCGGCAAGAAGAGGGACATATTTTGTTCCCTTTGGAATGCCGATTGCTTGTTGAAAAACACGTCTCCCAACGTAATTAAAAGCAACAGTAGTATACCACTGTTCAAAAGTCATACATCGATTATGAAAAAACAATCTAGGTTAAAAACTTAAACCAAGGTAAACACAACAACTATAAGATGAAAACAAAGGCACAACAGAAACACTGAAGTGCAACAAAAATAAACGCCAATGCAACAAACATTGAATTTTTTTTTATAACAACTGCCATATTCCTGACTTGATACCAGGCTCTTTTAGGAGAAACAATGTGGGTTCAACCTGGTTTTATGGCTAGCAAGACCTCGCACATGACAATGTTTAAAATACTGCTACAATAACAATATTTCATAACAGGAATACATCACAAATAATGCAAAAACTCTTAGGACAGAGAAATACATAAATAAGTAATATAATAGTACATTTCGACATGTTAACCACAGAATAATAACTAATAAATAATTTAAATATACGACAGTATCCAAATACAGCATACTAGAATTACGAACTGTGCGTCACAAGAATGTATCACAAAATTTTTTAAGTTTGTATATTAATCGAGATTAAGTGTGCAAAGGTGTGTTTTATGTATTATATAACAATAACAGGAGTATTTATATAGAATTAATTGTATCATCTAACTACGTCGGTTTTCCTTTTAAATCAAACTGCGTAAAGCAAATAAATCCTGTAAATAAAAATGCTTTAAACTAAAATAAATCATAAAAATGAACTAGGTGATTAATTATCTTTACTTTTACATACGAATAGAAAATGAAAAATAGAACTACAAACGATAAGACATACAACAATATCCAATATCAAAATTACAAATACAACATCATAACTTAATACATGACGTACAAATGCAGAGACACGTCTTATTTCAATGCAAATTCACACTCCAGAAAACATTCGGGAATAGGATACGCGCGGTAATTTAAAGACCAGACGACATCGATGTAAGACCACAATCTATGACATGGTAAAAAGTAAAATCACAAAAATACTGAACTTAGATGAAAATCAATTCGGAAAGTCCATAATCACATGGCAAAATCAAATAACAGAAACAATGTCTTTAGTTATTTAATAATCAGATCGTATACATCATCAAATTCGTGATGGTGTCCATAAATTTACGGAATGTCATTTTTAATCTTTCCTGCACATAACTTTGTGGCGCAGTTTTTGTGTAGGGAGAAAACTCCTGTATATATATTGTGAACATTCATGTAACAAATACTTTGTCAATCAAGAACTCAAGCAGCTTTATTATGTTAGTTTCAGGAATCAGAATGATTTTTTACAAAGTAGGATGTATCCCTCTCTAAGACAAGATACTTGTAACTACGTTGAAAATTCTTTGAAACAATGTTTTTAATTTTTGATAAAATTCATGTTAATTATTTAGAGTTTTGGTGGAGCTCTTGACCGACCCAACCATTGTTTGTCAGGATACTTATGTAGTTTAGGTATACAGTGAAGGAAAATCCAGTTCTTCCTCTTTGATCGAAATTATAAAGGAACATAGAACAGACCTATAATCATCCAGGGTTTCTTCTTTAGTAAGTGTCGTTGGGAAAAACGTTGAGTTTCCAAGTCGATAAATCGGTTAATGTAATGTGTTGTTTAGGAATTTGTATGCGGGAACAGAGTAATTATGAATATGATATGTGTTTTGAGCCATCTTCATTGGTGATCCAATAAATGTATCTGTCGTAGATTTGTCACTTATTTAGACGTACTTTATACATATTTACTCTAAATATCAGCACGTTAATGTTAAATCTTTTTTAGAAAAATCACGAAAAAAAATCAAAAGTAATCATTTGATATGCAGCAAAGATACACAAATTTTGAAATCAGAATTCCAAGAAATTCAAGCGGACATTTTTCCAATATTAACATTGAATGTTAATAGATTAGTCCGGCGGCTACAAGCATATTTCAGACGAATTGTGCACATCCTGCTACAAGCATGAAATTTGGCATAGATCTTCCTCAACTATTGCTCTTTCATTTTAGATAGGGAGGCATTTGAAATAAATGTCTCACTTCCGGTAAATCCAAAATGGCGGACATCATACTTAAATCAGCCCTATATCGAAGGCTATTAAGTGAAAAGGTGTTATTATCATGCTACTAACATAATATTTGGTATCAACCTTAGTTTTGTACTACTTTTGGATATATGATATAGATAAGATGTCTTCAAAAACCCTACTTCCGGTAAAATCCAACATGGCGGATATAGTACTAGAATAAGTTTTTTTTAGGGAGGGTAATTGAAATGTGTTTTAATGTATTGCTATTATCATTACACTCGGCAGGAACCTTTCTTTTGTGCCTCTCATGGATACAATGTATAAGACATATCTCTTTAAAAACCTTACTTCCGGCAAAATTTAGAATGGCGGACATAGAAATATCAACTTTCTATTTTAATATTCAACTTTTTTCAAAATGAAAAGAAAATGTTTTTTGTTGGTTTCTTTTTGCTTGTCATTAAACTATTGGCTTCTAGTTATCCTCAAAACCACTAAATTTTTACTAATGTAAATTTTTAAATCACACTTCCGGTATTAAAAAAAACTCAATATGATGGAAATTTCAAAAATGAGTCCTCAATACATATCTTTGATTTAGAGTTTTAGATAGATTGGTTAAAACAAAATAAAATTATTGAAGTACTAAAACATTTTTCAAATTATTACTATTTGGCTGAAAATACATGTTTATTCACAATCACCACCACATGTAAACAAAACGGTGCGCGGGAGACCCGATTTTCGACATTAACAACGACCGCGATATCCTCTGTATCTGTATCTGTATGAATGCGTTGTCAGTACCAATTCTGAATTTAATATAACGGTTTGAGAGAGCGCCGCCGATTTATTGACGAGGAGTATGAGCAGATTTGACGCTCTATACGCTTGATATGCGCACTGCAGTGTGATTCTTTACTTGCTTTTCCACATTATTTGTTGCGTGGTATTATTCGAACTTCTTTGCAGTTATGTTTCTCTTAGGACGTGCTTTTGGGAGAAATTCGTCTGGTTCAATAGCGGGAATCAGCCCCTAAACCACTTTGTACATAAATATCAACTTCTAGCTTGTTCGGTTTGCAATTGTCTGGAGGTATTGTAGTTCCAGTTTGGCAAGCATATTGGAGACACACCCGTCCTCTCTTGACTTGTAACCTATGGTGATAAATCTTGCCGCTTGACGTTGTATCCTTTCTAGCTTATTAATGTTTGTTACCATGTTGAGGTCCCATACTATGGCTCAACGAATGTTGATCAACGAGCGAGATGTAAGCTGTTTTTTGCAATCTTGTGGGCAGTATTTCCAGGTTCTTCTTCGAAATCCTAGTGTTGAATTTACTTTCTTTGCCACGTTTAATATGTGGGTGGTCCATTTGAGGTCTTCCGAAATTTGTAGGCATAGGTACGGGTTATGCTTGACTTGTTGTAGTATGTGTCCATTTAATCTGTAGATTTTATGGCTTTTGTTTCTAATGCTTAGGATCTAGCATGTTTTGGCATTGAACCGCATTCCCAGGTACATCCACAATGTACAAGCTTCTGACAAAATGATGAGGCCTTAGAAAGAGTTATTTAAAAGTTATCCTCTCTGTCCCTTCGTCATTCATAAGCGTTTGAACTGGGTATCATAAGAGTCAATTCCAAGCTCGTCCCCCTAAACACCTGCCTTAGTATATTGCACGTTTTACCCTCAATTAGTCTTTTCTTTTGCGCAAATAGTTATTATCTTGATTCGTTAACCATGTTAGCCCCATCTGATAAGTTTGTGTGATCTTACAGTTAAGCCTCGGTGGTTTAGGCTGATCAATCATCATTCTTTATGTCAAAGTCACATCTTCAAATGCCATCAATGTCTCCCACGGAGTCTTATTTTCCTTTTCAAGCAACCAGAGAACCATATCACAACTGGTAAAGACATGGAGCACAATAAGTGTGTGTAATCACTCATTGCCAGGTGCATTTGTAAATATATTTATCTAAAGCTTTTTGCCCTCCCAAACACAATCCATAGTTCGTCTACCCCTGTCACGGAATAGCGAAACAATAACGACTATTCGAATCATCACTGGTGCAAGTTCGTGGTTCATTGCATCAAACACATGCACCATGATTATATTGTCAGCTCCTTAATGTGAACATGGTGATAAACTTGAAATACATCTCGAGGTAGATAAGATAGAATATCCTGAGCATTTGTTATAAGAAGCAAGAGCTACATTTAGGGGAAAGGGAATACACTGACGAATCAAGAGTCAAAACAAGATTACGACAATAAGAAAGAACTTTTAAGTTTTCATTCGCAACAGCTTGCTCGATAGATTTTGAGGGAAAAGTAGTTGTAGCAACAATTACTCTGTGCTATCCATCACATGGTGATGTTTCAAGCTTAGCCTCATGTTCACGTTAAGAGGCTGACACTTGAATCAAGATGCATGTGTCTGATGCAGTGAAACACACTTAACTGAGTCATGACTCAAACATTTGATACTGATGTTGCTGTCATTGCGGTTTCGCTTTTCAGTGACCTAGGGGAAGACAAACTTTGGCTTGCATTTGTAAGTGGGAAAAGCTTCAGATATATACCTATCCATGACTTTTCAAATACACTAGGCATTGAGATATTACACGTTTGCTGGAAAAGGAACTGCGTTGGTGACATGGATGGCGTTTAAAGATGTGACTCTATCATTTAGAATGATGATTGATAAGCCAAGATCACCAGATATGGATTTGACAATGTCATTGATAGAACGATACGTGGTTTTGTTGTACGATCGAACAAACTTATCAGATGGGGTTAACGAAGCAAGAAAAAATGTGTTTTTGGAAGAGGAAATACTTATTGAGGCTATTCCCACGATTCGGTCTAGTCTTTTTCAGCAAGTAAAACGTGCAATATACCATGGCGGATGTGAATGAGTAACAAGCTTGGTATTGGTTCCTTTTCTAACTAGTCCATCCCTACGAATGGCGAAGGAGAAAATATTATCCATGGCACCCTTTTCAACAACTCTTTTGTGAGGCCTCTTAATCTTATCAGGAGCTTGTAAATTATAGATCCAATTGTGAGTATACATGTATATGCGGCCATAAATAAGTCATTCTAAAGATGTTTAACAACTTTAGTGATTTTATTTTGTTTTAATCAATCTTTCCAAAACTCTACATCGAATATATGGATTGAGGACTCATCTTTGTAATTTTCGCCATATTGATTTTTTACCGGAAGTGTTAATTTTGTATTGAAACATATGCAGCTGAATAGAATTAGTGGTTTTGAGGATGACTAAAAGCCAAAAGTTTAATGACAACCCCACAAAATTCATTTTATTTACAGTTTGAAAAAAGTTGAATATAAAAATGAAAAATTATCAATATTTCTATGTCCGCCATATTGGATATTACCGGAAGTAAGGGTTTTAAAGACATATGTCTTATACATTGTATCCATGAGAAGCACCAAAGAAAGGTTCCTGCACAATATAATGATAGTAGCAATACTTAAAAACACATTTCAATTATCCTCCCTAAAAATAAGTTTATTGTAGTACTATATCCGCCATGTTTGATTTTACCGGAAGTAGGGGTCTTGAACACATCTTATCTATATCATATATCCAAAAGTAGTACAAAACAAAGGTTTGTACCAAATATTATGATAGTACCATGTTAATAACACCTTTTCACATACTAGCCTTCGATATTGGGCTAATTTAAGTATGATGTCCGCCATTTTGGATTTTACCGGAAGTGAGGCATTTTTTTCAAATGCCTTCCTATCTGAAATGAAAGAGAAATAGTTGAGGAAGGTCTATGCCAAATTTCATGCTTGTAGCAGGATGTGCACAATTTTTCACAAAGCCGCCGTACTAGATCTAGAAGATCGCAAATACATGTAAAAAACTTGAGATTGCCTTTACTTAAAATAGTCTTTAAAAAAATAGCAGAAAGATACATACTTTATAAATCGTGAAATTGTGGAAATTGTAACATGGTAAGAATTTGTTGGACACGGAA
This sequence comes from Mytilus galloprovincialis, assembly GCF_965363235.1. Classification (NCBI taxonomy): domain Eukaryota; kingdom Metazoa; phylum Mollusca; class Bivalvia; order Mytilida; family Mytilidae; genus Mytilus; species Mytilus galloprovincialis. The sequence goes on along the minus strand of NC_134838.1, from coordinate 126,011,118 downwards.
CACTACAAAAATATGATTTTTTCCAATGCAGAAACAATTATGTTTTTGTAAATTTTCCTTTCACAAGCTGTTAATGCATTAATGAATACTAAACAAAATATTCGTGTATTTGCGTGTATACTTCTGAGAACATAGTTTAACAAATAATTGCTTTAAAACGTGCAATTATTATTTAGAAATATTTTTTATCAGTTTCATATCTTATTCATTCTCCTAGCTTGGCCAAGGTCAAACATATGATTTACTTTCGCAAAATGAATTTACCTACAGAATGGATATTTTGATATTTCAATATTGATGTACAAAAAGTTTAATATACAATACGGCTATCTTTAGTCTAATGCAACATTTCCATAACGTTCTAATTTAATTATCATTTTAGTTTAATTCTGAAAAAAGCTTTGTTCTCGTTGTTGCCATCTTAACAATAATACACTCTGGAAATGAAAGTCCACAACCAGTGGTATCAACCCAGTGCTTTACAAATTGAATGCATTAATTAGGAATGCTGTCAAAGGCGAATATTTTGAAGCCAATAATGTGTTGTAAAAAGTTAAATCACATAAATACTGAACTCCGAGGAAAATTCAAAACGGAAAGTCCCCAACCAAATGGCAAAATCAAAAGCACAAACACATCAAACAAATGGACAACAACTGTCACATTCCTGACTTGGTACAGGCATTTTCTTATGTATAAAATGGTGGATTGTACCTGGATTTATAGCGCTAAACCTCTCACTTGTATGACAGTCGCATCAAATTCCATTATATTGACGACCATGCGTGAACAAAACAAACAGACACAATAATCAAAATGACAAACAGGGGAACAGGGGAACAGCAGTCAACACCATGTCACAATCTTAATAACAATAAAAACAAACGAATATTTAGCAAAGATGCACAAAAACATATCTATCACATTTAACAAGCTCGTTCATTGCTTACTTATTTTGGTATTTTATTCATGTTTGCCAAATCAACCCATAGAGGATCGAGAGTTTTTAAGCACTTGCATCGAATCGTAATTTTAACATTTAACTCTGGCGTAAAATTGCGTGTTTGACGTCAGAATGTAAATAAACTCATCATAGATACCAGGACTAAATTATGTATATACGCCAGACGCGCGTTTCGTCTACAAAAGACTCATCAGTGACGCTCGAATCCAAAAAAGTTAAAAGGCCAAATAAACTACGAAGTTGAAGAGCATTGAGGACCAAAATTCCTAAAAGTTTTGCCAAATACAGCTAAGGTAATCTATGCCTGAGGTAGAAAAAACGTCACACAGGTAGAGATATAAAATAATTTTATCGTTCAAAGTATACAAAACTTTATAATAGAACAAGAACACAAGGGCGGGATATTTAAAGTACAGAGACACGTTATATGCTTTAATGAAACATGAAAAGTCACACGGACAACACACACACAAGTAAAAATTAAAAAAATACAAAAAACACATAGACGGGATGTATAAGTACAGAGCCACGTCAAATGTATATCACCAAAAACAGACCTCACAGTAAAAGTAATATTAATAAAACAAAACAAAAAAACACTTTAACACGTTATCAAGATGATAAACGGCTTCAGTACGCAGAATCTATTCTTCAAGACCATCATGTATTATTTGTAAAGTTGATACGGAAGTCTAAATGCGTAATATCGTCAAACGTAAATACTAGCATTTTTGGACTTGTGTGCGCTTCAGAATGACATAAATGGGTTCTTTAACAATATTATGACTGCCACTATTTAAAGATTAAAGCACGGCAGATGGGATAGCTGATATGGTAGCTTGTTAACCTTCCTTTCGATGTTATCACGTAGTTTGTCAATCTGATTGTCTATGAACATATTTTTACACATTGAAAATGCTACATAATTTACATTATTTTAGTTTTAGTTTTTTGGGATGTTATAAAAACAAAATTAGGAGGCTCCTCTGCTGCTAAGTAAATGCAAAAAAATATGTTTCAGGCTACGTATGATTAACTGATTGTATCAAGTCAGGAATATGGCAGTTGTTATCCATTTGTTTAAAGTGTTTGAGCTTTTGATTTTTGCCATTTGATTAGGAACTTTCCTTTTGAATTTTCCTCGGAGTTCAGTATTTTTGTGATTTTACTTTTAATGTATGGCTTTTTGTTAAACTTTTACATAACTTTACATACTTATTGCAAGTAATACAGGCTTTAGTTGAGTGAAATGAATCAAAAAGGGGAAGATTATAAACCAGTCAGCATACTTTGCCAATCTGGTTTTGCATATTAGCTGTAGTATTGGTTGAAGTTGTTAGAAATAGGTGCATGCTGTTTCATTGTTAAAAGAACAACAATACATATAAATAATATCTTCAGCTTAAACGGGGTTATTGTTATACGATTTGCATATCCACAAATACTTTAATTGGATTGGTTCGTTAGAATTTTTCCCTTAGTTTAAACTTCGATAAACCATATTGTCGAAAAAAATTCGTAACTATCATTGTGATCTATTCATGCACGGTACATATTCATAGGATCAAGGAGTTCAAGCAAATTGAGATTTTTTTAAAAAAATACATAACTGTTATTTCTATTCTAATAAATAATAATGCATTATTAAAAGCTTAGAAAATGTATAAATTTACAATAAAAGAAAATTCCTCGAGTTACCTCAAGAAAAAAATGGTTTATTCCTATAATAAAACATATTCAGCTTGGCCTGAACGTACGTCAGACTAGTGTCACGTCAAACACAAGTGAATGGAAATGCGCAACGGCTCTATATTTCTTTGCAACAATTTTCTAATCGCGGGGAATTTGCTGTAAGCACAATAATTGCAAAAATTGCTTATGTGATCTATTTACGCTTATATAGGGGTATATGTATTATGAAAATGATATTTGTTTATTAACAGTTGGAAACAATGCTTCAAAGAGCTATATGGACAGTGAACAGCCAATATTTTGAAGAAAATAAATGTATTATTGTTTTTGACAGAGAATCAAGTAATCCATCTGTATCCTTTAACTGTGATTGCAGAAAAATAATATATTATTAATTTAGTTTTGCACATAAGTGATTTATTGGTACCATCATTTGCAAAAGAGTCGTAAGCATTCCATTACAGTTTTGTCTGGATGGTTTGTGACAAATAACATAGTAATTAGAAAAAAACAGTACGTATAGTCATAACTCTGAATGATATTCATTTTATGTGTTTTAGTTAAAGTTATTCTTTTGTAATTTCCTTTACATTTACTAGCTTTATATAGTTCGATATGACACATCGGCATGCAAGGTAGGTGACTATCAAAGTTTGCATGTAAAGATTTTTTTTCAAATGTTTAACAATTAAGAGAAGAAAAATAAGATGACAATTTCAAGTGATTAAATCGTGCACTAAAAGTTAACCGCAAAATCGCCTACGTCTTTATCGATTAAAAAAACATTCCAATTAAAAAACGTGCTTTTCTGTTGCATCTATAACGGTTTATAATGTCTGTCTTTTTTATGAGTTATTCAATTCTGAAAATTTTCAATTATTTATTAGGTAAAAAATGTCATCATAAATGCTATGCTTATTTATGTAAAATGTTATATGCAGATCATTAATCTATTTGCCCTTAAAGGAAGTTTTCATAGTTTCATATAGGTAAATAAATCCGAATGTATCTTATAATTATGATAAATTAAAATTTGAAGTATGCAAAAGTTTAACAGTGAAAAAGATATGGTTTACAACATATGCTACTCATTATATATCTATATATACAGGATTACGTTGTCATACTGTTGAAGATTAAACATGGCTGTACTTACAATGAAGATAAAATAAAAGTAAGTATGATATGTACAATATCCACTGCAGAAAATTCCTCAGTTTGTCATCTTAATTTTTAATATATTAAGACAACCTGAACAAGATTCTTGAATTTTAAAGTTTTGTCAAGATTAATAACATAAGACTGCGGTTCAACATAAAACAAGAACAAACTGCAAACATCAGTTGAAAAGGAATTTACTTATTAGATCGACACGATGCACTCAAAATATAAAAGTCAAAATTACAATATAAAAGTACCAACATAACAATACTCATAGCTATTAACATAATACTTAAACTAAAGATAAGTTAGTAAAATAAGCCCAGCCCTTCCATGAGAAGCAATACCGAACCATTTATTAAAACAGGATAAGTAAAAAAATTCTATTGTGTAATGATCATAGTACATTATAAAATGATTTATATATCTTTTTGATGTTTGGCTAGTTCACAATTGTTAACATAATAAAACTATTATCGTATATCATTTTATATTGCAAATTAAGCGGACCTTAAACTGTTTTTATAAACCTTCTATTACAAACGTAAGTAGGCATAAATGCTTCATCCCTTGCATTCACATACTTTATATTACGTCTATCTAGTCTTCTTTGGCATTGACTTAATTTGTATTGTTCGGTGACTGCCTCAATACTTTCTATTGTAAATGTCACACATATTATGACAGATAGGATGAATTTGATATATGGAGTCCATGTAAGTTCTACATGTACTTGTCCCTCAGACAAGTTCACATTACCATGACCTCATTTTATGGGTCAGTGATCAAGGTATACTTTTCGTGGTCAAGTCCGTATCTCTGCTTAAGTAAGTATTAGGTCAATTATAGTTTGTGTCTGTTACAACTGTCTTTCTGGCAATGGTCCAATAATCATGGTGCATTTGTCATTGTGAAGGTGATATTGTTGGTAGCAAAATGTTCAGTTTTGTGCTGCTTTTCATAAATATTGGTTGCAAATCGAAACAAAATCGGATAATTTATAAAGACAAAACCGGGTCATTCTATTTTTTATATTACCAATTTCCATGAATAGACATACAGCTATACAGGCCACCGTTTCACAAAGCCTTCTTAACTTACGATCATCGTATCAGTTTAAGATCGGTTAACGTGTGGTTCTACGTTCCCGTTACGTGTGTTTCACAAATGCATCGTAAAGAACTACTAAGTTGATCTAAAGTTACGTCGTGTTTATCATCGTAAGTGTATCGTAAACCGAGAAGAGTGCTTTCTTTCACGTCCGCACTTTTATCGAGTATGACATGCCAAATAAACATATTTATTATGGAAGGCGAATTATGGTGATATTTTTATATCAATATTAATACAACTAAAGAATTTTAGTTCGTTTTCAATATTAATTCAAGATATATGACGCTTACACTCAAATTACAGTCATAGGTCAAAAGTGAGTTCCCACTAAAAAAATGTCCTATCATTTCAACTAAAATCGGTATTTTTCAAAAAAATATTATCAAGTAAGTCTATGATTGATTTTTATAAAATAGATACCATAAGATGCAGAAATGTCTGAAGTTTGATTGTGTATTTGGCCATATTTTTAGTGAGATTCTTTTTCATTATTTAATAGGTTAAACACAAATGCAATTATTACGATTTTAATTTGGTTAGAATACATAGCAAACTTTGCCGTGAGTCAAGCAATATATTTCTTTGTGTTCACCTCGTTAGTAATTTAAAGTACATATATTAACAACACTTTGTACCAATATTCTTTTTGGAGACAAAAACAGTCAAATATATTAAACGAAACTATCCGACACAGAAAGGGTCTAGATTAGTGGCAACGAGGGGTGCATTTATTTGTTCTGTAATTCTTTTAGCCATTCTTATCTTTACAGCATTAAAAAATATGCTTATACTTTAAATTATGTGCCCCTTTAAAATTTGCACTTCACAAATGAAACCATTTATCTATTTTGTTAAATGTCTGATTGAAACGAAAGACAGAAAAATATAAATATTTTAACTTAGCTTATTTGTAATAATTTGGATATATGGGATAACAATTTAAGAGGTAGATAAGATGAAATTAGTTATATTTGATCTTATCTAGTTTGTGATATATGAGGAAATAGTACCGAGAAGCTAGCGCTGAGCATAAAGTTTTATAACATATACAGCAGCATTAGTTATCCGACATTAAGAGTAATCTGGAATCTGACAAAGTAAAAATTTTATCACCAGAACAGGTTAGATTTTATTATTGATAGCCCAATATCGAAAAAAATGCTTTTCAATAAAGTCGTTTTGGAAGATTTTAAAATGTATTTAATTTTTATTCGTAGTGAAAGAAAAATAGGTTTTCCCTAACCCCCAAAAAATCAAAAAAAATGTCATCCGTCTTCGAGCATTCGTCTTCTAGATCTATAAAATATATTGTTTTTTTTGTTGTTGTTTTTTTAAAAATCGGAATGAATTATGGATCTCTCAAATATGAAACTGAAGACGTCGGAATCATTCCTGCGAAAGAGACGTTTGGATTCTACAACTCCCTTAAAATTATCAATAAATTTTGAAATTATACAGAAACTAAAGTTTCAAATCATGAGACAAAGTTGATCTTCGTCTGCATGATTTGGCTATTTTTTAGGTTCAATTTTGTCTGATAGCTCTTCAACTGTTTCTGTTTTTTTGTGCATGCTTCGTTCCAAAAATCGAGAATTATAGCTCTTTGATTGTATGACTTAAAGCACATGCATATAAAGCTCTTGTCCGACCAAAATTAGAGTACTGCTCAACAATCTGGGATCCACATCAAAAACAGCAAATTACACAAATCGAAAAAGTTCAGAGAAGAGCAGCACGCTTCTCATGCAATCGCTTCCATAACACCAGCTCAGTTACTGAAATGATGACAGACCTAAATTGGTACCCACTCGAAATTAGGCGCTTACGTTACAGACTTGTTTTCTTCTACAAAATTATTCATGAAATTGTTGCAGTCCCTACACATAACCTTTTGATACCACTAGACAATAGAACCAGACATAGCAATCCGCACTCATTTAGGCAAATACAAACATCTAAAGACAGTTATAAATATTCTTTTTATCCACGAACAATAATAAATTGGAACTATCTGCCACAACAAATAGTATCATGCAGTACAGTAGAGGGATTTAAGAGTATGATCACAGAATCTGCTCTCATCCCCATATTCTATCCCTAACTATTCTGTTATCAAATGTATATAGTTTTATCAAAATCTATTTTTTTGAATGTACATACGTTATTTTGTTTTTACTTGATATTGTTATTTTTGATTTTTTCCTGCTAAAATGTAAATTATAAATTTTATAGTCGACGCCCGGCGAATAATCTTCAATAATTGAAGGATCGCTAGAAACCTAAAGAAGAAGAAGAAGACTAGTTGTTGTATGGTTTTTTTTTTCAGCTGTACAGAGGTTTTTGTTGTCAATGGTTATTTTTGTCGGAACTCTTTCACGAAATTTCATTGTTGTAATACTTATTGACACAATGTAGGAGAAGGATGTTAGGTTAACTAAGTCTGTAATAGTGGACGAACATACCGATGCTTATTAATGAACATAATTTGCATGGCTAATAGTTATCAAAGGTACCAGGATTATAATTTAATACGCCAGACGCGCGTTTCGCCTACATAAGACTCATCAGTGACGCTCGAAGCCGTAGAAATACAAAGTTGAAGAGCATTGAGGACCCAAAATTCCAAAACGTTGTGCCAAATACGGCTAAGGTAATCTATTCCTGGGATAAGAAAATCATTAAAATCATTGAACCAGTTCTGATAAGGACCAGTTCAACATTTCATTCCAAATGATATACGTATATTAATATTTAATTTGGTATGCAGAAAACGCAGAGATTAGTTATTTTGTTAATCAACTTTACTTTATATTCTCTCTTTTCTTTTTTTTTTTTTTGCATTATTCTCTTTTTTGTAAACCTCATTCACAACCTCATATATCTTGGGTTATTTCAAATAAATATCTGATATGCAAGCGCCTATATTAGCGGGATAGGATGCTTAATACTATAAGAATATCCACAAGGAGAGTTTTGGTGGTCTCTTTTAAAAGTCGGTGCATGAGAATATTATGCTACAACCAACCAACAAAAAGGGTTGCATACTAAGTCATGCATTGTAAGAATATAAAAGCTAAAGAATATGCAAAGCATGTAATTTTTACGACGCAGGAGTTCGGAGTTCGGGTTAAAGGGGTTCCCAACCGTGAATATTAAATAATATATACCGATTTGATTGGCCAATAACTGTTCTAACACACGACGCCATCAATTTACGTGAATATTTTGGAAATATACAGACGATATTCTGCAATCCACGGCTCCTAGGAAAGTTTCTTGTAATGTAACGAAAAGCGGGAAATACGCGTTTATGTAGTTAAAATTGGTAATTTAAATTATTAACTTTTCTTACATATAGGCTTCTTTCTTTTTTTCCTAAATTGTTACATTATTTGGAGAATTGCGATTTAATGTTATTTTTTTGTATCGTTTCTATCAAATTTTGTTTATATATTAAAACAAGAAATTGGCCTGTTGTCTCACAAGGAAACAGCTGTTTTGACGTTTTTTTTCTAAAAAAAAAGTTTCTAAATATTCTAAAAACTTTTCACCCACATTATGTCTTCAATTCAGTGAGCAATATTGAATTTCATGCTAAATACAGGAGCTTACCAGATTAAATTAACGCGACCTATTAGAATAGTCAAAGTTTTTATTCCAATTACATTGGAACCTTTTATATCAATTCGAGATTTATGTCATGTTGCCCTGTAATATATCTATTTGTATCAAAACTTGACCAACTTCTTAAAATCTGACAGACCGTACGCGAACAGTCCGACGTATGCGTATTTCGAAAAAGTACGCATACGGTGTGGACCGTACGCGTACGGTCAAATACTCATATGGTCTGGAACATTGACATCTATCTATATTATTGAAAACTATACTATACTATGTTGCCTTCTGGATGTCCTTAGTTTGTCTTTGTCATTTGATTGCTGTCTTATTAACGTATAACCTACATTTCCAACAATTTTGTATAGCTAAAACGGTTATTGTGTATAGAATAATTGTCTTTCTTTCCCTAAATAATATGCTTAAAAGAAGATGGACCGAGGAGAGATATGCACAGGCACTAGTTTCGATCTATAAATGGGAAGGTCGGCTATCCATATATATTACATATTGATAGTCTACCTTCCCATTGATAGAAACAGGTGCCTGTGGCGATGTCCTAAATAAAAATAATAAAGTAAACAGAAAAAAATGCTTCACTTTCCAATCTTTAACTTCCCCTCCCCCTTCCAATTTTTTTTTTCTACTGTATAAATTTTTGAAGACATGTCGCATCTACACAAAGTCTTATTGATCTGCAGCTTACCGTGACCCCCCCCCCCCCCTATTAGTTTTGGTATATATGATCTACATTAAATTCGATCTAAAAAAGTCACTAGAAAGGCATACATATCTAAATAGATAAAATAAATTCCATTTACCACGAAACTAATTACAGTCAGATATTTCTTTCGATATTCTTATGAAAATACATTTCTTTTTGTGACCGAAATTACAAAAAAATAATTATAATTATCTGGTTTGACTGCGAAACACTGATTTCAGATTTATATTGTACACATAACTTTAAAAATGGGAACAAAACAACCTTCTTTAAACGTTTTATCGATTACCACTGTGCCTGTAGTGATATAACGTAACGGTACCCAAATTGCAACGAGTACCCAAATTGCACCTATTTAGCAAAAATAGCAGCGGAAATCTTACAAGATCTCCTAGAGACTAAACAATTTGTATTTTTATGTTTTGATACTATACATGTTTTTCAAAATAGGTAAATATATTTAGATATACACAAAACGTTCACAGTATTTATCAACAGATGAAAGCTCAAACCCATCAAACAAATGGAAACAACTGTTATATTCCTGACAAGGTACAAGCACTACCTTATGTAGATTTAAAAGGTACATGACTTAAGACAGACAAAAATATGCTGTTCCAACAATGCCCAAGATAAGAGAGGGGATGTGGAGGGATTAAACATGCGTGCGGGTGCTCACCCTCCGCATCCCCTCTCTCACCTATGGCATTGTTGGAACAGCAAATTTAAAGTAAAATCTATAAAAATCAGTTGAAGGTGATCCCTCGGCGGATTGATACAAAGCACGAAAACAAGTAACAAAAATACTAATAAAACAACGTACAGATCTGAGAGTATTAGAATAATTTACCGGACACTAATAAAAATCATTTCTTTAAGACTAAGTTTATTTTTAAATTTGCTGTTATATTAATTTTAGGAATGGGCATGCACTTTGATAAAACAACGGTTAGCAGATTTACAGCAGAATGGTTACTTTTGTCAGTGGTCTATCCTTGACTCCTATGACAATAACAGACACAACACATTTAAGGGGAAAAAATGTCTTTGCCAACTAATTGAAAATGATATCATTTATCTGAAAGAAGTCATAACAGTTTAAATACAGAAAACAACAAGACATCAAATGTTTTTGTTATTTTAAGTAGAGTGGGCATTAGAACATACTGCTTGATATCTTCAAAATTATATATCTTTTCGATATATTAATAATCGTACCCGTTCACGATTTTACTTCGAAAAACTCATTTCATGTTTTAGATTGATTGTTTGAATGTCGGTTGCTTAATCATGTTAATTTATATTGGCAAACACTACACACATGTTCAAGACAATTATACTTTTTGATATTTACTTTCAAACATAAAAATAAATTATAATGAACAATTTATGACAAAAATAAGCAAAGACCCATCGAAACAACATCTGATAAACAAATTTAATAATACTTTTAGATATTTGGATGATATTTTGGCTCTAAATAATGACGACTTCAGTATGTATATTAAAGAAATTTATCCTGTTGAACTTACTTTAAATAAAACTAATACTAACAATGACTACTGTCCTTTCCTCGATCTTGATATCTATATCACTAACAGAAAGCTGAATACTAAAATTTATGATAAAAGAGATGATTTTTCATTTCCTATCGTTAATTATCCATTTTTAGATGGTGACGTACCCTTGTCACCATCTTACAGTGTTTATATGTCTCAACTTGTACGATTCGCTCGTGTATGTAACAATGTTTTAGATTTTAACGAGAGAAATTTTTGTATTACTGAAAAATTATTACACCAGGGTTTTCGATATCACAAACTAGTCAAAACATTTACTAAATTTTTATCATCGGTATAAGGACATCATTCGTAAATATAGCTCAACATGCAGACTTCTTATACGTTCAGGTATTTCACATCTAATTTTTTATGGAAATATTCTTTATAAAGCACAAAGGTGTCAGTATTCACCTCAAAAACTAACAAAACCTTTGAATAGACTTATTAAGAAGGGATATAGTTACGATACTGTTGTCAGGTCATTAAAGATTGCATATATTAGCGTTAATATTGATTAACTTATAGGGTCTTTGCATCGGAACTAAACACATTTATTCAAAAACCAGTTGTTGGCATGACACGGGTTATGTTCTTCTCATATATGTTATGATGGTATGATACTAAACCCCTAACGGGAAGTATTGTGCCTGATGTTCATATGATGAAATCTTAATCTTTCAGTCAGTTTAATTGAAGTCTGGAGCTGGCATGTCAGTTAACTGCTAGTAGTCTGTTGTTATTTATGTATTATTGTCATTTTGTTTATTTTCTTTGGTTACATCTTCTGACATCAGACTCGGACTTCTCTTGGACTGAATTTTAATGTGCGTATTGTTATACATTTACTTTTCTTTATTGGCTAGAGGTATAGGGGGAGGGTTGAGATCTCACAAACATGTTTAACCCCGCCGCATTTTTGCGCCTGTCCCAAGTCAGAAGCATCTGGCCTTTGTTAGTCTTGTATTATTTTAATTTTAGTTTCTTGTGTACAATTTGGAAATTAGTATGGCATTCATTATCACTGAACTAGTATATATTTGTTTAGGGGCCAGCTGAAGGACGCCTCCGGGTGCGGGAATTTCTCGCTACATTGAAGACCTGTTGGTGACCTTCTGTTGTTGTTTTTTTCTATGGTCGGGTTGTTGTCTCTTTGGCACATTCCCCATTTCCATTCTCAGTTTTATTTTTTACAGAGTTTGTCTTTAGTGCCGTGTGGAGGCAGAAGAGTGCCTCCCCGTGCTTCAGGTTTATGCTCTTATAATATACTAGATTATTGAGTGTGTGTCCGAGCGAGAACTGTTCTAGTTCATTACTTTGGGAATATTTATCTAAAAGTAGTATTTCAATATTCAGCCCCATTCTACTATTTAGTCAGCCATCAGTCCTACCCTGATATTCCCAATCTTTTTTCGGGTAATTAATACTGATAGCGTTTGACATTTTTAGCCGAACAGATTTATCAATTTTACATAACTCAAATTGTTGTATGCTGGTTCATATTCTGGACGCCAGTCTTTGCTCCTTTATAATATAATTCACTACCAAAAAACAATTATGAAGCTTAGAAATGGAAAAATATTAAATACTAAACTTGTTCAAAGGGTATCTACATGTCTCAATCTATAAAATCGGTTATCTAAAAATACTACCATCGCTAACATTTTTAACAATAGAAATCGTGGTTACCCTTCTATCGATAAGTGTCATGCCAAAAAATGACTTACATTTCCCCGTCTTTCCACCAACAATACGGTAAGGTCCACGTTTAATGGTCGCACATTTACTTTGAATTTTGAAACTGATATAACTTGAAAAACAAACAGTATTGTTTATTTACTCACATGAAACAAACCGGGATGTGGTATTCAGTACGTAGGAGAAACTGGACGATATTTATCTAAACGCACTCAAGAACATCTGTATCATTTTAAAAGACCCAATAAATTCAAAAGTATCATTTACCAACACCTTAAGAAACACAACCATCCTTTTAAATATTTAGCAGTTCAACCTTTTCAAAGTTTGTACGATCACGGAAAATAATTGAATTCAATTGGATTAAAAAATTACAAACAGTCTACCCTCTCGGTCTTAATGATAATATCATGGGAATTGGTAATATATCTAGAACCGATTCCGTTAACATTTTGGATATAGTTTCTAAAACTGTTCGTAAAAACCGTTCTCACGGCCGTAGAACAAATTGCAATCAAAGAAAATTTCGGACTAATCATACCAATATTTCGGACCTAATTTCTATTTCAAAAAACAACGGAAGACATCATCTGTTAACAAAACTCTGTTCATTACCGGTTAATAAGTTAAATAAAATTTTGGAGGATTGCAACACAATTTCATATAGCAGTCCTAAGTATGAAAATGTTCAAATTATTATGGCATATTGTTATTCTAAACTATTTCCCAAAATTGATCGCCCTGAAGATCATAAAAAACATTTTATTAAAATAAAGTATGTCAATAAAGGTTTTGATTTTGTAAATATTGCCGGTATATTTAACGACCATTCCGTTAAAGAACAAATTCCTGGATATTTTGACAATACTGAACTACCTTTTATTTGTTATATTTACAAGAAATCTACCCGAAAATTTGTGTTTAATTATAGTCAACTGTGTAAAGATGTTAATATCAGTGAAAATACACCTACTTCATGTAATTGTAATACCTCCGAATATATTTATGGACCCATTTCCCATGTTATAACAGGAGATCTTAACATCGTTCAAGACCGAGAGTTAAAATCATTCCTCAGTAAAGGACCTAAATATCGCCCCCGTCAATTAATAATTGGAATGAGTGTCGTAATATCATCCACGACTCACTCCATACTTACTGTATGAAATGGATAAAACGGGAAAAAGCTGACAAAAAATCTTTAGACTCTTTTTTTAATTCAGTAATAAAGATAGTTAATATACGTATTCAACATTTTAAAGAACATTTTATTATTAACAATAACCACAAAAAACCTATTTCTCGTATCAAACATAAACTAAAAGAACTAGCCATGAAATTTGTTTTTGTCCCGGCCGATAAATCTGCTAATAACATTATTGTTGTTTGACGTAAATTTTACATTAAGGTTCTGAAAAAAAAAATCACCAATTCACCAACATTCCAACTGACTCCATTTTCAGAAAACGACATCTGTAACAAACACAAACTTTTAGCTACCGCTTTACAAGCAGAGCCAAATACAATGAAAGTCCCAACTATGTACTGGCTTCCGAAGCTACACAAAACACCTTACAAATATAGATTTATTTCGTCTTCAAGCCATTGTTCCACTACTTAATTGTCTATTCTTCTTACCAGCACACTTGGTACAATTAAAAATCTGATAATAAATTGTTCAAATAAGGCCTTCGAAAATAGTGGAATTAAATACTTTTGGAGTGTCAAGAACTCGTTGGAAGTACTTGATAAATTGCATGCTTACATTGGTGATTTTGAATCTGTTCAAAGTTTTGATTTTTCTACCCTATATACCACATTGCCTCACATTCTCATTAAGAAGAAATTCACACACCTAATTAAATGGGCATTTAAAAAGTCAGAATGTGAAAATATATGTTCAAACTCTTTTAGGTCATTTTTTAGTAGCAATAAACAAAAAAACTATGCCAATTGAACATGCTTTGATACTATATATGCCCTTGAATTTTTACTAGATAACATTTTTGTTCGCTTTGGGAATTCCGTATATCGTCAGATTATCGGAATTCCAATGGGGACTAACTGTGCACCCCTTATTGCGGACCTGTTTTTGTATTGCTATGAGTTACAATTTATGACAAAAATGAGCAAAGACCCATCGAAACAACATCTGATAAACAAATTTAACTTTTAGATATTTGGATGATATTTTGGCTCTCAATAATGACGACTTCAGTATGTATATTAAAGAAATTTATCCTGCTGAACTTACTTTAAATAAAGCTAATACTAACAATGACCACTGTCCTTTCCTCGATCTTGATATCTATATCACTAACAGAAAGCTGAATACTAAAATTTATGATAAAAGAGATGATTTTTCATTTCCTATCGTTAATTATCCATTTTTAGATGGTGACGTACCCTTGTCACCATCTTACGGTGTTTATATGTCTCAACTTGTACGATTCGCTCGTATATGTAACAATGTTTTAGATTTTAACGAGAGAAATTTATTTATTACTGAAAAATTAGTACACCAGGGTTTTCGATATCACAAACTAGTCAAAACATTTACTAAATTTTATCATCGGTATAAGGACATCATTCGTAAATATAGCTCAACATGCAGACTTCTTATACGTTCAGGTATTTCACATCCAATTTTTTATGGAAATATTCTGTATAAAGCACAAAGGTGTCAGTATTCACCTCAAAAACTAACAAAACCTTTGAATAAACTTATTAAGAAGGGATATAGTTACGATACTGTTGTCAGGTCATTAAAGATTGCATATTTTGGCGTTAATATTGATTCACTTATAGGGTCTTTGCATCGGAACTAAACACATTTATTCAAAAACCAGTTGTTGGCATGACACGGGTTAAGTTCTTCTCATATATGTTATGATGGTATGATACTAAACCCCTAACGGGAAGTATTGTGCCTGATGTTCATATGATGAAATCTTAATCTTGCAGTCAGTTTAATTGAAGTCTGGAGCTGGCATGTCAGTTAACTGCTAGTAGTCTGTTGTTATTTATGTATTATTGTCATTTTGTTTATTTTCTTTGGTTACATCTTCTGACATCAGACTCGGACTTCTCTTGGACTGAATTTTAATGTGCGTATTGTTATACGTTTACTTTTCAACATTGGCTAGAGGTATAGGGGGAGGGTTGAGATCTCCCAAACATGTTTAACCCCGCCGCATTTTTGCGCCTGTCCCAAGTCAGGAGCCTCTGGCCTTTGTTAGTCTTGTATTATTTTAATTTTAGTTTCTTGTATACAATTTGGAAATTAGTATGGCATTCATTATCACTGAACTAGTATATATTTGTTTAGGGGCCAGCTGAAGGACGCCTCCGGGTGCGGGAATTTCTCGCTACATTGAAGACCTGTTGGTGACCTTCTGCTGTTGTTTTTTTCTATGGTCGGGTTGTTATCTCTTTGGTACATTCCCCATTTCCATTCTCAATTTTAATATCCATTTAAATCCTGCAACTTCATTTCCCTATTCAAGAGATAACTGAACTAATTTAGAATGACATGAACGGTACCAATTTTACTGCACTAAATGCGCAAAAATAGTTTGTTTGTTAAAGATGATATCAACAAGTTAACAGAGAACAAATATCTTAGTACTCAAACAAACACAATCATAACTCGACGATGTTCCTACCGTGAATAGAAAGAAATGCCTGGTAAATGACAGCCGTTTTCTTGTTGAACAAATCTGCATTTTCTGAAATGATCGTACATTTGATTTTTCAACTCATTTTACCACCATTCCCCATTAGAAATTGAAAACCCGTCTAAAAGAAATACTCCACAATGTTTTTCACCATAAAAATGGTAGTATACACTTTAGATATACTACTTTGGGATACAAAACGGTTTATTTTATTAACAGTGAACAAAAAGGTAATACATGTTACACAGATGAACAAGTGATAAGTATGCTGGAGTTTCTTACTGACAACATAATTGTTGAATTTGGAGGTAGACTTGTTTAACAAATTGTCTACATTCATATGGAAACAGACTGTGCGCCTCTCCTTGTCGACCTCTTTTTATTTTCATATAAGTTGGTGTCCTTGTGACACTTGTAAAATAATCAAAAAGATCAAGAAAGCCATTTTTTTTAAATTTCACATTCAAATACATTGATAATGAATGTTCTTTCCAAACTTTTCTGATTGGATGCCTTTATTTATATCCCCCAGAACTAGAAATTAACGAAACAACGCAAACAGCTTCCTCTTCCCCATTTCAGTACCAGAATATATGACAAACGCGACGATTTGAATTTACAAATTATCAATTGCCGAACCTTAGTAGTTATACACCAACTTCACCTGCATATGGGATATATATTTCCCAATTTATTCGCTATTCAAGTGCTTGAAACTGCTACGTATCGTCCGTTTTCAAAAAATGTATATTGGAAGGTACTAAGACCTTGTAGTAACAGGTTCCGTATCAACTTCACAAATGATACACGATGATTTTGAAGTATAGACTCTGGTTACTGACGTTGTTTATCATCTTAATAACGTGGTTGAATGTTCTTTTGTTTGTCTTTATGGATATTGCTGTTAATGTTTAATCGGTTATTCGTTCGTGATATTCATTTGACGTGGCTTTACACTTGTACATCTTGTCATTGTGTTTTTGTGATATGATAAATTGTTTTAGTCTTGTTTTCATTATTCCTAATGTGCTTTGTGTATATGCTTTTTTGTGTTTCTCTGTTACATATGGCATGGCTCTGTACTTATCCATCCCGTCGTTGTGCTATGGTGAATTTTTGTATTCTTGTCTTTCGTTTTACTAGTGTGCATTGTCAGTGTGTCTTTTTTATTTTGTTACATTTTTTTTATTTTTTGAGTGATAAAGATAACACAATGTTGACCTCTGTACCTCAATTTTTGACATTTGTACCTATTTGGTCTGTTCATTTTGTTCACACATCGTTGTCAATATAATGGAATACACCTTATCGCTATTTATTCCATTCCGGGTAAGTTCTTAAATTACACAACTTTTTTTTCATCTAGTTAAAGCTATCTGGGACTTTGTTTAAACAATGCACCATGCATGGTACTTTTTATAGTGACCTGTTTAAACTATCGTAAATACTTCAAACAAAACATTTCTTTGACAATAATTTTAGTTTCGGAAAAGTGGATCATAATCTATCAAAGTTTCTTAGTGATCACTTTCTAAACATTTCCTCTCTCTGCTCGTTACTTATGACCTTTGTTTTGTTAACTATTGACCCAAACAGGAAGTTGCCTGAATGACTGGTTTTTTTTTCTTTCGATTTGGACTAAATAGCGATAAGGTGTATGGTATGCGACTGTCATACAGGTGAGAGGTTTGGCTAGATATTAAATCAGGTTTTATACACCATCTTTACATAAGAACATTCCTGTACCAAGTGAGGAATATGATATTTTTTATCCATTCGCTTGATGTGTTTGAGTTTTTAATTTTGTCATTTGACAAGGCACTTTCCGTTTTGAATTTTCCTCGGCGTTCGATAAGTGATTTTACTTTTTACATGATCGATGGTTTACAGATTTGGCGAGGTTACAAATCATTGAATTGTCCGCAAAACTATGGACGTTTTTCCCAGGAATAAATTACTTTATATGTCTTTGGTAAAACCTTTCCGACGTCTGGGGTCCTTAATGATCTCCACTTTGCATTTAATTAAATATATTTACTTTTTTTAGCGTCCCAGAAGATTGTTTTGTATGTGAAACTCGTTCATAATTATCAGTTTGGAATATGTAATTGTTGTTCTTACGGTTAGATAAAAGTCTTTTACAAATCCGTTAGTGTTTGATGCTTAATCGCTTGGTATACATTTTTGTATACAAAGTATTTATTAACAGTAGCATAACTGATGTCAAATCGTGGAACTTATTATTCTTGAGTACCTAAGTTTACGCCCGTTTTTTATGTGTTTTGTAGATTGTTGTCATTTTGTCTTCAACTTATGATTATCCCTTTGTTATCTATCATCTCTCCTTTTTCACATGAAACATCAGACCATACGACTAAACTATTAACAATACAAAAAGAAAGTGCTAACTAATAAAGCTAGTTTCAATCTTACTGCACTAGATGTAGATTTTTGCTGGAGCCCAAAACCTGTTGTAAACTGTGTGTGCACGTTAGAAGGCACAGTTACAACAAACAAAATGACACAAAAGTTATGATCTCAGTTTACTCTCAGTTAATGAGTTTACACGCTATTTCAAGGCTCAATTTCAGCATATAGCTAATTATGGTTTAAATAACTAAAATGTCAATCTCTACAATGGGTTCATAGGCATTCTGCGAAATGTTTAACATTTTGTATCTATGTTTAGTTTACTTGTAATATCAAAATTGACAATTGACAGAATGTAAGACCGTAAGTGTTTACAAATGTCAGATTTTGTCATTCAACTCTGTTGACAATATATAAAGAACAATTATTTCATTGAACTCTTAAGTAATCTGATATGTCAAATTGTATTTGACATATTACTATTAAGTATAAATTATAGACGTAATTGAAAATGGTTATAAGATATCATTAGAACTGAGTCTCAACCAGCTCTTATAAAAAAAACCAGATCTTCATTAAAGTATTTGCTCAAGCGGAGATCTTTCTGAACAGAAATTTATTTCTAAAGTACAATAGGTTCCACATGTAGCTAACCCTTGAATTGTCACAAACCTAGACTTGCACTAAATGGTAGACATATAAATAATCATTTGTTGAGATTCAGATTTAAGTATGAAGACTTCATGTTTCGACAGATTTTTTTTTTTCTGTTTAGATTTTATTAGTTCTAGATCGATTGTCAGCTTATCATCACATTGAAGTTCGTCAAACACATAGAAGTTTTCTAGAGATGTTGAAGTCAAATAAGATACTTTGTTTTCAATTTACTGCCATTTAGGTTTGGCTACGGAAGTAGTAGTTTTTTTCAATGTACTACGAAAATAATTTGAACATTTGAGATTGGTAGGTAAAAGGTTCATCATGTTTATAAACGATGGTTTAGGTGGTGATCGAGATTCGGGCTAGTGTCTTATAACTAGATACTAGATGAAATAGAAGTTGAAATTTCTTTCGAATTTTTGTTGCAAACGAACTATGTAGCTGGTTCCCCTCACAGAATGCGAGGTTGTTAGGTTATATTATGGACACTAAGGATGAATAATGTAGTAGGTGTTAATATTTGTTTGGTTAACTAAACTGAAATTTATAATTTTGAGTTATTTTGTGATGCCTCAGATGAAGATATTTCATCAAAATTTTGGATTTTCAGAATGTAGATTATGATATTTATGGAAATCACATTGCGAGCAGACAGTTTAAAAGTTCTACCTGTGAGTTAGGGACGGTAAGAAAAGTTTTGAACACATATGATTCTTGTCTTGAAAAAAGTTAAAAATAATGCTGACAATAAAAATTGTACACATATATTGGAGGTTGGGAGCAAAACTTAAAAATTACAGAAAGTCGTAAGTTAACATATATATTCAAAAATATTGATCGAAGAAGAGCATGGGTTTACAAATGAATTCGGTATCGAGAACTGATATTTAGCATGCTGATCAAATAAGTAGTGACATTGATCCCGATGATTGCAGAACTGAAACTAATGTTTAATAATGTGGTCATTTTTATAAATTTCCTGTTTTACAAAACTTTGAATTTTTCGAAAAACTAAGAATTTTCTTATTCCAGGCATAGATTACCTCAGCCGTATTTGGCACAACTTTTTGAAATTTTGGATCCTCAATGCTCTTCAACTTCGTACTTGTTTGGCTTTATAAATATTTTGATATGAGCGTCACTGATGAGTCGTGTGAAGGGGGTGACATTTATTGGCTAATGCAATCTCCATCGTTAGTTGCCATGACTATAAACACGATAATACATGACAAAGCAAAATGCATGTTTGTTGTTCCTGAATGGAAATCTGCTCCTCATTTGCCACTTTTAAATACAGATTAAGAAATTTTAAACTGAAGGTTATCTCTTTGCCTAAATGGAATCTATTCTCGATTAATACTTTCCATGCTTATGTACCAACCATGATGGCCCTTGTGTGATTCTAGTGACCCTTATAAACGCTTCAATCGATACTGTCACTCATAATAAATCACTTTAATAACATGAAATATATTAGAAATAATATCAAAATGGATATAATATATACTTTTACATTTATAAGAAATAAATACAAAGTTTCTTTTAACATTTGAATCATACGGTTGTATTGTCTACTTTTATAAACATCGTCCAGCATTGCATTGATGTTGTGAGTAGTACACTGGCTTTAATCGTTTGCAAGCTTTACACTAGCATGGAACTTATGTCTTTTTATTTTGTTATTTTGTTTTTATTGATTGTGAATTGTGTATCCGTCGTCAATTTCGGCCACAGCATCTTCTTTCAGTAGACATTCTGTATTGTTTTCGGTTACATTTTCTGTTAACGAATCATTCTGCATTAATACGTTGATATGGGGACTATCCATTTCATGATTTAGTATCTGAAGAAAATAATCTATAATTCATACACAAAAAATAAAATTAAAATGTATCATTCAAATCTTGCCAATACACGATGCCTTGCTACTTGGCAGAAGGTACGCATATATACCGATATTTTACCAGTGGAACTGACCCAAGTGTGTTGATATAAAAAATAATTTACATATTCTATTGATCTCAACATGTGTTTCTAGAAAAGCTATACCAGGCTGCCGGAGTCGAAACATAAGGTCAAATACATAAAATCTTTGCAAGCATCAATATAAATAGACTGAATTAAAGACCGAGAGCCCAGATTATTCAATATTAGTCTAATTTCGGGGTGAATGAGCATTGTTTGAAAGTGATCATTTGCCAGGTTTAAATTAAAACATCAAGACAAATAGAGAAAGAGTGCAAATTATTGCTACTATTGAGTGATGCACCCGAAACCATATAATTCTCATAATTATAAAATGAATGATTCGTAATGGGTTCAACCAAATATATTTTCAATTCCATATGAAACCCCAAAAATTAGAACCCTATTAATCTATATTAATTATATATTATACAAACTCAAATGAGTCAGTGCTATGTACTTGTGAAATTTAAAAAATGAACCAGTTCAAATCACACTTCCCTATTTTTGTTAGATGCATATCTATGCAGGTCTCTGTTATGAATATTTAATCTACGTCATAAACATTTTAGAATTATACTAGTGTTATTCCTGTGATGAGTCATTTGAAAATATTTCAAAATAATTATCTTTCAAAATACTATAGATGGATAGAGAAACTTTGATTTTAAAAATGTCAGGAAATTATCTTTTTCAAAGACTATGAAAATCCTGACATGTTAATTGAAACCATGGAGGAATTATTGATTTTTAAAATGATTGTTAAAAGTTTTTACAGAAAACATACTGGATATTGAACAGCTGTAAATAGGAAAGATGTTCAGGAAAATAAGATTTAGAATTTAGTAACATGGTCTAAACTGTCAACTGACTTCTTATATATTTTATTGTACATAAATGACAATTTTCATCCATTTCTTAAAATGCATTTCTATATCATTTGTAGAGAATTTGCAAATCGCACAGGTTGTAAGCAAATAACGATTTTCAAATAAACTATGTGACCGAAATTGTCAATTGACCCTTAAAGAGAGAACTCAACCCCGAAAGTTATGTTTACCCTTCGAAAGAAACAAATAGTTGAGAGAACTTGGAAGCCAAAGTAGTCAGCAAAAAACATCTACTAGCAAGTCAGCATAGGCTCCTAGTTACCTTCAAAATTTAATTACGCCATACAAGCCAAGTAGATCCCTCAGGTCGGAAAATAGTATGCTCCTACATCCTCCAAATGACGTTCGAACGAAAAGCTACGGTGAAAGGCGTTTTGACAAGGCTGTACCTACACTCTGGAACAATTTGCCATCGTCTTAACGGAGTGTAAATTCTTAAGATGTTTTTAAAAAGCAACTCAAGACTCATTTATTTTGGACTGCTTTTAAGGATTTCTTGTAGATTTTATATACTTTTAATTGACTGCATTAGTTTTAGACAGTTTTGTATATTTTAGGGTACATGCATTTTTCATTTCTTTTATTTCTTTATTTCTTTTTCTTAAGTATCTTATACATTTTTATATGCTTGTTTGATTCTTTTAAGATAGTGCTTTGTAATTTATGTTTTATGTATTTTTGTATTTTATATATGTTTAAATGTGAAGCGCTCAGAGCAATTTTTCTTATTATATAATGCGCTTTATAAATACTGTATTTATTATTATTATTATTATTATTATTACAAATTGAATAACTGATTGCAACTAAAGTGAACAAATGAATATCAAAATGACTTATTTTTATCAGGTTAGCGAACCTAGACTTTTTAGGGCATCTTATTCCTCATTCATTTTTAAAATAGATAGATCTAAAGTGCAATCTAGTTTGACTTACCTCAATTTCGTCTTCTTGTAAAGCATCATTATCTGCTACCGATGATTTTCCGGTATAACAAGAATTGAGATAAAACAATGTCAATATAACCACCACACAAATCAGGCAAAAGACAGTAGTAAATAGATATTGAATCATCGATTGGCAAGTATGATCTTGATCTTCAACTGTTAGATACGGACAGCGCTTGTAACAAACATGGTTGTAAGAGAAAAAGCTTTTCTTGCAGTCATATTCATCTATACATTTTGAATCATTCGCTACAAATCCAGAAGGACATTGCTTGTAACATATAACTCTAGCATTTCTATAACTATATCCTTTATAACTAAGGGGAAATGATGGTGGACAGGAATCAGCACATTCTAGTCCTGCTATTACTTTCTGTTTAGGACACTCATTTACACAGTTTGAACCATCAAGGTAGAATTTATCAGAACATCGGTTCGTACAGCGTCTTCCTATATCAGAATGTTAGATAAACTTGTGGTCAGGACATTTATCAAGTTTTCTGCAAATACCGTCAATTATAAGCATTTTCGTTGAACATTTATCAACACATATAGTTCTACCCTCCATTAATAGTAAGTGATTTGGACAGCTTTTGTAACACTTTTTTCCTTGTGCAGTTATTTCATAAACGGCTTTCCGACTATTGCAGGTTTCAGTGCAAACATTCTCTTCAATGAAATTTATAAGTTTCGGACACTTTTCTTCACAAAAGTTATCTTTACTAACTACATAAACATTTTCACATTGCTTTACACAATGAGTGTGACTGTCTGTATAGGGATGTGTCGATGGACACGTATTTGTGTAGGTTGACAAATGGTTTCGTAAGTTTCCTGGGCATTTGTCAAAACATGTTTTGTTATAAAAGACGGTATTTTTAGGACAACTTTCAACACATGTGTACAAACCGTACCCGTTACTATTTTTAGTGTAGTTCGTTGACATGGTTGTTGGGCAGTCAACTAAACATGTGGAATTTACTGTAAAACTATTCTCCGGACACGATGTTAAGCATGATCTATTGAATTCAAAAGTATTGGAAGGACATCTATCAAGACAATAATGAGTCATTTTCCCTCTCAGTTTTTTGGAATAAGTCAATCGATAGAGACTGAATACATCACAAGAAGGTACACATGCTCCATTCGATTCGTACTTAGCCTCACTAGGGCATGAGTCTACGCATGTTTTATTAAATATTAACATTTCTGAGCATTCATTCTGACATTTGAAGTAGGAACCTACTGGAAGTTTGTAGTCATAATAAGCCGGACAATTTTCATGGCATGAACCATTAATCTCAAAGTTTGCTTCCAATGGACATGCAGATAAACATTTACTGGCATTATAAATAACATTATTAGAAGGACATTCATCTAAACATTCATGTATATGGTTGGTTTTATACTTCAATGGCCAGTCCGATATTTTAAATCGGATTATATCTTCTCTTTCCAATGGAAATTTGAAATTGCATTCACTGACACATGTAAAGTTCATTTGATATTTAGCATCTAACGGACACAGCGTGACGCATTGTGTATTATTGTATAAAAATGAATTTGTGGGACAATTTTCAATACATTTATAGTTGTCTTTTGTTGAAGTATGGTATCTAGTTTTTATTGTAATAACTTCATTAAATTTGTATGGAAGATCGTCGTAGCAATTCGTTACGCATGAACTGTTGTAAACATACCTTGCATGAGTTGGACATTGTGATACACACACTTTTTCATGTGTTAATACGGTACATTTCTCGACGCATTTAAAATGAGAACCGTGTGGCAAATATTTATCATGAGAATCGGGACAGCTCTCAATGCAGGAATTATTCATTTCATAGTTTTTATCCAAAGGACACGAAGTCACACAATTTGTATCATTGTAAATAAAAGTGTTAACTGGACAACTCTCTAAACAATGAAATTCTCGTTCATTTTCCATTTTGTGAGTTTCTTCATTAAAACTGAAGTAATTTTCCAAAATCTTCTCATAAGAAAACGGAAATGGTCCTCCACAGATATCAACACAAGACACATTTTGAGTGTATCTTGCTTCATTAGGACAGTTTGTTACACATTTCTTCTTGTAATACAAATTTTCACATTTGTTAACGCACAAAACACTGCGCAACGATGACTTTTCGTATGGATGGTCTAGTGGACACGATGACAAACAGAATCCATTAAATTCATAGGTTGCATTTTTTGGACAATTTTCACAACACATATTACCGAAAACAAGTTGGGAAGGTTTACCATAATAGTCAATTGTATTATTACTGTTACATGAGGCAACACAAATAAAATCAGCTAAACCAAACTTCGCGATATCTGTTCGCTGGTATCTTGCAGTTTTTGGATACAAATAGATGAAAGATTTTGGACATGCCAATACACAAGTACCGTTGAATAAATGTTTTCCTTTTGGACATGCTGGAACACATCTGTAATTATCGTTAACAGTGCTATCCGGACATATCGATGTACAGACGTAGATTTCGTTATAATCTGATTTATAAATTGATATATACATTTGATTTCTTGGGCATTTTTTGATGCATGTATTATTGAGTAAAAATGGCTTCATTAACGGACAATGTAAATTACAAGTCATATTTTCCAACGATGCTTCTGTGTATTTTGGACAAGATTTTAAACAACGTTTCAATGTCTTTGTCTGAAAAACAAAGGGATGTGACTTTGGGCACGTTTTTGAACATGATTTGTCTCCAATCCAACAAAGTCCCTCACAGCTTTTAGATGTTAAGAATGAAGCATCCATTGGACATTTTATCAAACATGTATGATTAAACTCTACAGTATATTCCGGACATGTCTTCAGGCAATTCATTCTGTAACAAAACGGATAGTCATCGTCACAGAAATTTGGTTGACAAGTAAATTCATCTTCAAAATAACAAACCTTAGACATCTCCGTATCTAGTTGTTCAGTATTCGGTGGGCACTTATCAACACATTTTTGTTGAGAAATAAATGTGTCTTTAGGACATGATCTTAAACACCTTGATTTGAACAATAATTCAGAAGGTAAGCACGCCATCCAAGCAATCTAAAATTGAAAATAAATATCAACAATAAAAAAAACGACGGTTTAAACGACATAACTTGGCATCACCATTTTTCAAAATAAAAAAGTATCATAAATCTAATATCTTACAGTACAATTTATTCATCCATTTGACAATTATTTTATGTATGTGCTTAAGACCTTCATTAATGAAAGGAAAACTGCAAAATTTCAAACAAACTCATCCTATTAATTGTTCATACATTTTCTTATATGAGCAAAAGCTTTTGTCTTGAAATGTATTCCTAAAAGATGGCAAATATATGTATCGTGAAAAAAAGATTTAGAAGAAAAAATTGTATATACAGTTTTCAATGAAAAAGGGGCGAATGATACCAGAGGGACTGTCAAACTAATAAATTGACAACGCACGGCTACAAATAAAAAAGACAAACAGACAAATAATTATACACATGACACAACATAGACAACTAAAGAATAAGCAACTAGAACCCCACTTAAAACTGGGGGTAATCACAGGTGCTCTGGAAGGGTACGCAGATCCTGCTACACATGTTGCACCCGTCGTGTTGCTTAAGTTAATACAAATCAGGTAAATAGTCTAATTCGGTAGGTCACATTCATAAAAGGTAAGGGTTTTGTTGTAACGACGTAAGGAACATATCCGATATCATCAGTGAAACGGTTATTACAGAACGGTCATCCAACTCTTGATAAAATTTGTAAAATTTACGAAGGGATGATTTCAACTTCACCATTTTGAACTATTGGTTTAAATAGCTTCCTTGTGAGCACCAATCATCTGTCAAGAAAATCATGATAGAAAATACAAGCATGGGAATAACGTATCACTTGGGAGATATATACTACGTTTGCAGGCGCTGCTGGAATGTTGCTACTTAGAAATTGAATGTTCACAATTGGGAAGCTGAAATCATCTCTCTTTTGTCGTAAAGTTTTGTTTTCAACTGACCCTCATTGTCAATGTTTAGATGTAAGTCAAGCTATGAGGCCGACTTAACTGTATCTGTTGTATCCTATATCTCTAGTTTATAGTAACTAAGTCTTTCCACTTTTCTGTGGAAAGACTTATTGTTTTTCTTCTGATTATTAAGTCTTTCCACTTTTCTGTGGAAAGACTTATTGTATTTCTTCTGATTATTATTAAGTCTTTCCACTTTTCTGTGGAAAGACTAATTGTATTTCTTCTGATTATTAAGTCTTTCCACTTTTATGTGGAAAGACTAATTGTATTTCTTCTGATTATTAAGTTTTTTCACTTTTTTGTGAAAAGACTTATTGTATTTCTTCTGATTATTAAGTCTTTCCACTTTTCTGTGGAAAGACCTATTGTATTTGTTCTGATTATTAAGTCTTTCCACTTTTCTGTGGAAAGACTTATTGTTTTTGATCTGATTATTATTATTAAGTCTTTTCACTTTTTTGTGAAAAGACTTATTGTATTTCTTCTGATTATTATTATTATTAGGTCTTTCCACTTTTCTGTGGAAAGACCTATTGTTTTTCTTCTGATTATTTTTTTTTTCTTCCGCCTAATTTTGTTCTTGCGATAAATATTTGTTTGGCAATATGTCGCTTAGATATTTGGTATATGATATCGAACAGTTTATGCGCTTTTGAAATTTACCCTGCGTAACCGAATACTTTTCTTTGTAGGAGTTATCTCCCCAAACACTGTTTTCCTTGTGATCACGACTCCTTCGCAACCGTAAAAGATTACGACAAATTTATTTTATAAAATTGCTTGTTATATCCTACGCATGATTTGTCCAATTTCGACCGAAGCAATATGAACGCTCCATATGAGAGTTATTTCCCCTTTTGTATTTGAAATTTTGAAATGTATTTTAAAATGGAACACCATAAGTGATAGAAACCTAGGATCTTTTGATTTGAGGTCCTTGGTCCAAAAAAATGAAAATTAGGTCAAGGTCAAAGGTCAAGGTCATTTTCTAATTTTTGAATTAGGCTTATTTCCACTCATTTCCAGAAACTGTATAAGATATCGACAAATTATTTTGACTAAATTGTTAGTTGCGACATGTCGTAACTTAATAATTTTAGTTGAAAGGGTGCGTAGACAATGAATGGGAGTTTTTGCCCCTATCATATCTAAAATTATGTGTAAAGTGATATAACTTATTAACCATACATATTAGAGACCTAGGGTCTTTTGATTTGAGATCCTCAGTTTGTGACTTTGAAATTGAGGTCAAGGTCATAGGTTTATTTGACGTTCTAGATTTTGACCTTTGCTTTAAATTCATATCTATACATCATAAACCCATATGAACTGACATTTTAGACTGATTTTTAATATTTTAATATCAAAATAGATATTAACTGGTGGAAAGACCTTCAATTGTTCTCTGAACAATTGGTTTTTAATTATTATTATTTTATTTTTTTTTCCGCCAAATTTTGTTCTTGCGGTAAATGTTTGTTTCGCAATATGTTGCTTAGATATTTCTCATATGGTATCGTATAGTTTATGCGCTTTTAAATTTCACCCTGCTAAGGCGAACCATTTTCTTTGTTAGAGTTATCTCCCTATTCACTGTTTATCATCAGAGTGCATCGCCTTCGTAACAAAAAAAGATATCGACAAAATTCTTTTTACAAATTGTTTGTTACATCCTCAGGAATTTTTGGCTAATTAAGATCGAAGAGATTCGATGAAATTTTATAGGAGTTATCTACCCTTACACAATAAATTTATCGGTATGTATTTTCAACTCATCAACCGTTAACCGTATAAGCCTGGGATATTTTTATTTGAGTCCCCTAGGTCCTAACTTAGAAAATGAGGTCAAGGTCAAAGGTCAAGGTCAAGTTCTCAATTGTGACTTTTGCTTGTTTTTGCATTTTCTCTGACACTTTGAAAGATACAAATAAAAGAACAAGTGCAAAATGTCTGCTTTATTGTAATGAAGATATGCTACATTTAGTCTTATACAATTTAATTGCATCTTATAGGAGTTAGTGCCCCTGAAATGTCTTGATATGAGGTTATTTGAATATAACTTCAACTAACTTCATTATAAAGCCATTTGACCTTGTACAAAGGTTAGGTGACATATGACCTTGAAAAATGACTACCGGAAGTGACCTTGAGAAAACCGGAAGTAGCCTTTTTTGCAAGTTTTTCATATAAAAGTACTCAGAATTAATATATTTTGTCATATAAATACATTAACTGATTACTGAAGACTAAAATGACTTCCAACAAACCGGAAGTGGCCAATTATCTCCCATTCTACATATAAATACATTAACTGATTACTGAAGACTAAAATGACTTCCAACAAACCGGAAGTGGCCAATTATCTCCCATTCTACATACAAATGTATATAGAAACTATCTTATCAAAATTTCGTTGATGTGGAAAGACTTTCAATTGTTCTCTGAACAATTGGTTTTTAATTATTATTATTCTTTCTTACTACTAATGGAACGCAATGCAGGAACTGGCTGTTAGGTTCATGCTTAGTTCAAAATGAAAAATATATATCTTTTTTAAATTGTACCTGCTGTTCACGAAGTAACAGATATAGTCTTGCATTTTTCGTCGCGTTTAATTCCAACTTCATTTTTGTATACACATTGGAATGCCACAAATATACATACTATTTACTTACATGCAAAACATGTCAAAATGTTAAGTACGAAATAATTTTGACATTCAGAGGGGAGAGGTCCGAAATTTTATGCCAAATCAAGTTTTGTATAACAATATACATTGAAAACAGTAACAAAAGTATGACAAGCCGTTTAAGTATCATATTATGTATCTTTTATATTTTGAACTAAGCATGAACCTAACAGTCCGTTCCTGCATTTTGTTCCATTAGAAGTAAGAAAAAAAGTTAAAAACAATAACGAACTCCTTGGAAATTTTAAAAAGGAAAGTCTGTAATCAAATAGAAAAATCAAAACCTCAAACACATCAAACACACAGATAATAACTGTCATATTCGTGACTTGGGACAAGCATTTTCTTATGTAAAACATGGTGGATTAAACCTGGTTGTATAGCTAGCAAAACCTCTCACTTGTATGAAAGCTGAATTAAATTCCATTGTTTTAACAACGATGCGTGAACAAAGAACCGACATAATATGTAAAAATGTAAAAACAAAATGGGGTACCGCAGTCATCATTGTGTTATAATCTTAATCACTATAAAAAAAAAATCTCACTGCATTGAAGACCTATTGGTGACCTTCTGTTGTTGATTCTTCTGTGGTCGGGCTGTTGTCTCTTTGACACATTCCCAATTTCTATTCTCAATTTTAAATATGTAACAAAGAAACACAAAAGGCATATAGACAAAGCACCTTAGCAAAATGAAAGACAAGAATACAAAAATTTACCATAGCAAAATAATACAATGACGCCATGTATTGAGTATAGAGCCAGGTCATATGTAACAAAGGAAAACAAAAACGCATAAAGACAAACCTCATTAGCAAACATAAAAGACAAAAATACGAAAATTAACCATGGCACTATAACACAATGACGGGATGTATCAGTATAGACCTAGATCTTATGTAACAAAGAAACACAAAGAGCAATAACTCCTATGAATAGCCAATGGATATTTGAGTCGTATTGAGACTGAGAGGAAAATTAAAAAATCCAGAGATTGATTGACTTGTTATTAGAAATGCGGAAGATACCAAAGGATATTCAAACTCATAGTCGATGCAAAAACAAAAACAAAAAAGGACCAAAAGCAGACATAGTCCTTTTCCTTTTACTTTTCGCAAAAATATTATCTCCTTATACATAAAAGTATAGGTAACAAGTTTGTTGACTATGTAAGTATATAAGATATCTTATAAAAACTAGATTATATAAGACATATAAGATATCTTATATTATATGAGATATGTCATTTATTATCTGAGATATCTTGAAGTTAGAATAAATAGTAAAACGGTTTGTAACACTTTTGTTATTGTTTTCAATGTTTTTTTGTATACAAAACAGGAGAAATCTAGTGTAAAATACGTTCGCAACTGCCCACAGGTTCTACGAATCCATAGGGGGAACGAAAATTCCATCTGGGATCCTCTCTTGATTTTACCAACACTCTATGTATCCGTAGAGGTCAGTAGAAATCCATATATCCACATCATTTAGAATTTGGTTCAAAGCGTTTCATTTGCAATGCTACAACATCTATTTATTCCATACAATAAAATATTTGAAATATACTTACAGTAACATTTGTAGCTAACCACAATATATGTCGTAGCCATGCCATTCTCAACTTTGTTTTGTTGGGATTCCCATAATCTATATTAAGCTTTATAAATTTCTATATCTAAAAATATGTGTGTCGGTATCCAACAGTGAACTGATCAAAAAGGTAAGTATGTCTGTTTAAGAAATATTAACTTAGAATTCTTTTTAACCGGTCACTGAAAGTAATAACTGTATATACCACTGTCCTGGTGACGATGGTCCACAGTTATTACTTTCAGTATCTGTAAGCATGTCATAGATTATATGTGTGTTGTCCTTCGTTGATATTGAACTTTAAAAATGTATATTTCTATGCCTCGTAACGATGAAATGCCTTATGAGGGGGAAGCTTTAATAACAAAATAGAAAACGTTGCAAGATCATTTGTACGCAAATGATTTTACTTATAATAGATCTATTCAAACTGAATAAAAACCCACTTTAAACCTGAGCTTAAAACATTCTCATTTTCAAATACTTCATAATTGTTTTGAAATCAGATATATATTCAACACAGGTAAATTTCCTATTTTCCGAAATCAACGAGAAAGTAAAAGTAGAATGAGCTCATCTGTATCTGTATATTTAAATTCATTTAAAAAAGATAATACTTTGTAAGCATTTACATGATAGGAATAATGAAGCTTGACATTTTACTTAGAGCGTCCCAATTCTGTTGCATTCATTTTACGCGCACTAGTGCCATCACTGCAGTGTATCATCATTACCAGGTAAAAGTACCCCGAAATCGATGAAAGGTAAGAAGAATCTTTCTCAAGTACAGTTGAAAAATATTTGCCGTTCTGTATCCGTTTTGTTTACACGAATTTCTCTTTGAAAATAATTAGTTTATTTCGGAAAACATGCCTAATTAGATATAACTTTGTTCTACAATTTTGACTCACATGCTTCTTCAAACAGGTGCCACCCGGTCCGATTCGGACGATTTGACGAGAAAGAAAAGCCAGTAGAGGATCACTATCAACCCTATTATATAAAATGGTAGCTATATTACTAGGAATCAGTATTACAACATTTTACGTTTCTGTAAAACATAGAATACAATGAAATTCAGAAGAATTTGACTTTACCTGACTTCACATTTTCTTTCAACCACTTCGGTGAAAGTATTGTCGGTGATGGTGCTACACAATAATCATTTTACAAAGTGACGATGTTTTCCCGTATATCAAAATGACTGATGTTCTAGTCTTATAAATTAATTTAATAAATCAACCACAATGTTTATAAGTACCACGGCAAATCATGGCTAATCTCGATAGTAACTTATAACTGGTATGGAAATAAGATAGGATCGCTGTTTATATATTTGTTTCTTATAAGAAATTGAAGAATATAAATACCTCCGGGTGCTGGATTTGCTCGCTGCATTGAAGTCCAATTGGTGGCTTTGTGCTGATTTCTACTATTTGGTCGGGTTGTTGTCTAGTTGACACATTCCACGTTTCCATTCTCAATTCTACATCTAACTATTTGAAAATTGATTGTAAACGGGAACTGTTCAAACTATAATATGGAGTAAAAGAAAATTATAAAAATGGAGTTGTGGTATGATGCTAATGAGACAACGATCCACCAAAATTCAATGAAGTTGTTCTCATTGGTTCGAGATTTCCTATGTAATAAAAAGTATTAAACAAACTAAAAGTACTTATAAATTATGAATGTTGTAACAACCACTGCTATGAAAAGAAACTCGTCCGTCAATTAATAAAATAATCAAATTATATAATTTGGGTACATATTTGTTTTTGTCTTTTGTATCTCTGGCTGATATCACCTGTTAGTACCAAAGTCAGGGGCTTCGAAAATATTGTCGTGTATCACATCCATATTTTTTTCTTCATATTGAGAAACCGGTCAGTATTTGTTTCTGATAAATTCATTCACAAATCTTATACACTCAGGACTGTTAATTTTTATTAAACAATTTTTCTTTCTTTTTCATATTCGGTTTAGTGTCATATGGTTATGAATATGTCATTTCTAAATTCAAAATTCAAAATATGATATATCCCAGATAGACAAACCATGCTTATATAGACATTGTTGAATCTGCACGAGCATCATACACAAGTCGATACCTACTTTTCAAATGAAACCGAAAGATTCAACACAACATTTCTATTATGTGTTAAATATTCGATACAGTTTTCAATGTTTATTTATAAGAAAACAAAAGTTTCGCATACCAATACAATCCCTTTACGTTCAGATATTGTATGTAAGATAACATTTCTTTTGGCATTTTCAAAATTAGATGCAGCTTCCAATACCTCAATCATCTCTATAATGGCTCATGGAAGATCGACTGTACAATACAAATGTTTGAATGAAACAGAGGATGAAACAGAATTGTCTACATTACTAACACAAAATATATCGGAATCACATATTAGCAGTTCAGTTGTGAGTAATAAAGTAAAAGATAAGACGGCCTTATTACCGACAGAAGAATACAGTGACTTTGAAAGCACAGTTATTTGTAAAAATCATAATGAGATCAGCCCAAATTCAACATACGAGACTAACGTTCAAGAAAGTATAGACCAAACGTGTGTAAAGACACCAGTATTACAACTGATAACAGGATCAGACCCGACTAACAATCAATTACAGCCCGAGAGACAACATAATAGTGACAATAATTTTAACTTACCTCCTGGTAAAAAGTATCACTTATTCGTATCTTACTCGTCGGATGATACAGATGAAGTATACAAAATTTGTGAAGAGCTTGAGAAAAGATTCTTCTTGAAGTGTTCAAATTTTGAGAGAGATTTCGTCGCTGGACAAACAATTGATGATAATATTAAGAATGAAATGTGCAAGAGTGTTAAAGTATTGCTTGTTTTGAGTTCGAGTTACCTAGGTAGTCTTTGGTGTATGGGCGAGGCACATGAAGCAATGGATATGTCAACAAGAAGACGAAACAACAATGTCATCCCAATAATGCTGAGACCTTTAGACATCCAATTACCAACTATTCTAAAACGGTATCGCTATATTGATGCCGTCAAAGAAAATGATGTGGCAGCAAAAATACGTGACGCCTTTTATCACTCAGGTATTGCAATTTGAATATATTATCATGATTAGAGTAAGATTTCCCAACCTAGTACGACTAATACAATCATACATCACCACCCTAGGTGTTAAATCTTCAGTACTGGCTCGAAGGAATTCAATTACAAAACCGCCATCTAATTTGGGTAGCCTGACGCGAGGTTCGTTTACATAACATTCATAAATGGCACTCAAATCAAAATAGTTTTATAGTTCGTCTTTCTATGTTGTGATGTTACAATATTGTCTCATGTAAGAGTAAAGGTAAGTACCAATTAAAACAGTTAAATCCGCTGCACTTGTTTGCAACTGTCCTAATTCAGGAACCTGATGTTTAGTGGTTGTCGTTTGTTGATGTGGTTAGTAAGTGTCTCTCGTTTCATTTTTTTTTATATACAGATTAGAGTTGGGTTTCCTGTTTGAATTGCTTTACACTAGTCATTTTTGGGGCTCTTCATAGCCTGCAGTTCAGTGTGAGCCAATGCTTCGTGTTGAAGACCGTACTCACACCCATCTATACTATTAAACGAGAAGACATCATTTTTGGTGTCGCTTCTCCTCCTTCCACAATAAATTGATCATTGTGACTGTATGTCCTGTAGGTACCATGAATAGTCGCATTTGTCATCCATTCTTATGATTATTCAGTTTCGGTTATTTTGGGAGAAAAACGGAAAAAAAGAAGTCCGGATATGTGTCCGTCATCACCCCGGCTTTTATTCTTAGACAACTTCCTCTTCCGTTTATATTTCCAGAAGTTTGGCAAATTTACATTACATACCCTATATTATCATGTTTTATTTAAGATTCATTGCCTGAATCGTTATATAAGAATGTTGTCCCAAGTGTAAGCAACGACCCAGGCCGTGTGAAAATAAACACAATCATTTTTGTCATTCACTTATCGTCACGTAAATAACGACACATGCATAGCCTATATTATCATGTTTTATTTAAGATTCATGCAATCGTTATATGTTGTCCCAAGTGTAAGCAACGACCCAGGCTGTGTGAAAATAAACACAATTATTTTTGTCATTCACTTATCGTCACGTAAATAACGACACAGGCATAGCCTAAATTATCATGTTTTATTTGTCACGTAAATAACGACACAGGCATAGCCTATATTATCATGTTTTATTTAAGATTCATGCAAGCCATTTTCACATTGACTGAATCGTTATATGTTGTCCCAAGTCAGTGGCGTAGCTTGGTCATTTTTATGTGTACGCTCGAACCTTGGCGAGGGATATGAGGGGTGCCAACCGCTCAATGTTAAAGCACCTGCTGGTAGTGGGTTCGAAAGGGACGAAGCCCCCGAAAGCTATCGAGAATGAGATACCGTAATGATTCCTGTCAGTAAAAAATAATTGATAGCAACATACTTTTGAATCTAAATGGTTTATTTGTTTTAGTTAAATTTTGTAATATGTTAACTTATTTATCGTGTTAAACTGGAAGGTAGCCTAATGGTCATTGGTTTGAGAGAAAAACGTCCAAACCAATATTACTTTTAAATAAGTTTAAAGGGTGCCGTGAGTGAGCATACAATCGACAAAAGCACCTTTTAATGAACACGAAAAAATATATTTCTAAGAGATGCAATATAAAAAAAATTTGGAACACCTAGGAATTCTTCCCACAAAAAGTGAATCAATTTATCATTCATTTAAAGGGATTTAAAAAAAAAGTCTAAAACTTTCTTTTGATATTTTTTTCTTGATCTGGAATATTTCACAATCTATGAAGGTTTATAAATTGAGCATGTAAAACAATTAATTGCGTAAAGAAGAGTCCGGCTATCTGTCTATCAGAAAAGAACATAAAAATGAACGAAAACAAATGCTTTCAAAATTTTAGCTTTAGACATTCGTCATAGAAAAAAGCTTCTTCGGCATTTTCATATAATTGCATTATTATATTGCTCTGAATATACTCTTTCGATTATAAACAGATTCTGTCCAACCTTCGTAAAATTTCACGGAGAGTCATTCAAAAGACTTTATCCACATTCGGAACCTAAATATTGACGCCGCTTTGTCTCGCTTTTGGGACATTAATCACAGGCTCGACAAAAATACAAACAGCATATCGAACCTGAGCTGATAGTGAATTGCTTTAAATATAAGAAAAGTACGTAGAATTCATAGTAGATTCAGACTTTTACAAAAATTCGAACAACAAATATATTAAATGATCTATTTGAGTAAATTTAGTCCCTTTTTATTCAAAATTACAATCCATTGAAAAAAGAAGCACAAGGTTGATGTGTTTTTGACCAGTTTTTCTTATTCTATGTCGATTTTTTGTTTTATTTTCAAAATTCAAGTGTACGCCCGGGCGTTTTGACGTAAACGTAGCTACGCGCATGCAAGTGTAAGCAACGACCCAGGCTGTGTGAAAATAAACACAATTATTTTTGTCATTCACTTATCGTCACGCAAATAACGACACAGGCATAACCTAAATTATCATGTTTTATTAGTCACGTAAATAACGACACAGGCATAGCCTATATTATCATGTTTTATTTAAGATTCATGCAAGCCATTTTCACATTGACTGAATCGTTATATGTTGTCCCAAGTGTAAGCAACGACCCAGGCCGTGTGAAAATAAACACAATCATTTTTGTCATTCACTTATCGTCACGTAAATAACGACACAGGCATAGCCTATATTATCATGTTTTATTTAAGATTTAACGACACAGGCCCTATGAAAATGAATAAAAAAAATCTACAGAATGCATGAATTATTTTGATTTTTAGGTAAACTTTATTTTATTAGTGGAATCTATTTCGAGTGACTGTATCTGTATTGTCTATCTTCTGCCAATCTAGGCACACCTCCACAATAGGAGTAAAAAGTCAACTATATATAAAAAAGCAAAAACGATCACACTATTGAATTATATACAGTTTTATCACAATAGCCTATATTATCATGTTTTATTAAAGATTTAACGACACATTTTTACACAATGAAGTTCATGACAAAACTTAAGTGAAGAAAAATTCAAAACGTTATATTGATACCAGTTCATGTTTAAGATACTTTTGTTACCTTTCCTTCTTTTACAAAAAATCATCCTACAACATATTACATACTTTTAAGCAGGTTCCAAATTCCCGCGATTTCGCGGGTATGTTCTAGTAATGGTTTACTTTTCCAAATTGTAATTTGCTTTCAGACCACATCTACTTAAATCTTTTAACGTTTTCAAGTCTAACAGTAAGATTAAGTTTGTTTTTAAGTTAAGAGTCATCGATGAATTAGTCACACCTTCATAAGACTGTATAAACTTTGACATTGAACAAAAATGGATTCCACGTTCCAGGTTAATAAACATACACACATACATTTATTACGTTTTGTTAATAATGATAAAAATAAGAGATGTAGTATGATTTCCAAAATTTTACAAATAGTAATTTCATCTTTTATTTCAGCGGCAGTTGAAATTAGTTTTGATGATACAGGTAAAATTATTTTTGGATAATGTAACACAACATCCAAATAAAACGATATAACCGGAAACATACATAGTGATTAAATAGTAATTAAGATTATAACACAATGTTGCGGCTGTTCCCCTTTTTTGACATTTTTACCTATTATTTCTGGTTCACACAAACAACAAAATTTGATGCGACTGTCTGTTCCAAGTCAGGACTATGACATTTGTGATTTTACTTTCTATACACTGTTCAATAATATATCATACTGTTTATACATGTCTCATAAGTCATGCTATGTCAAGATGTTGAAAATTTCAGATTATAGAAACATGAAGCAGTATGTAATATTGGTGAAAACACTCACGATGTTTACATTTTATGAAGAACGAAAAGATTTTTTCTACAATTATGTTTTGACTGAACAGTGATAACCCCCTTTTCTAATGCTTATTGAAGTATATATTTTAATTCATATTTTGATTACCTCACATGTTGAAGTAGGTATCTTAGCTTTTTGTAATATTATTATATCCTTACTATTTATTATTTCGTAAATGATTTTTTTTCTTCTACCGTTTTTCTACCGTATATTTGCAACAGAAAACTGACGATTAAGAGGATGACATAACGAGAAATTAATGCAATCAAGTGTTTTCGGAATCTACATTGACATACATGAAAAATATAAATAAAACGACCAAATATTGATAGAAAATTAATAAACCATATTTTTTAAACTCACCACAAAAAAATGAACTCAATTCCATTAGAATAGTGCATGTTGTTAAAACGTTCAACTGTATCTTAATACTTGCAGCTGAAAGCAACCAAAATGGATTTCGGTTATTGTCCAAACCAGTCATACGGTTATCGCCATTTTTTAGACGAGGCTTCGTCTACAAATTTTCGCCTTTTAATGCTGATGATCTCCTCACTCTGAAGTCACAAAATATTCATGTAAGTACATGTCGCTTTCAGCTATTGGTATTTGATCATTGGTCTTATTATGATTAGTATTTTAGTATTTAAATATTGGATAGTTATGTTTTCTCCGATTTAAGTCGGAATTTGCTATTTGGTTTTTAACCTGGATCTGACTGAAAGGGTTTTAAACAGTTTTATTTTCTAGGTCCGGGTAAGATTGTTAGTTGATTACTGATGAGTCTTATGTAGACGAAACGGGCGTCCGGCGTAAAAACGAAATTTAATCCTGTTATCTATGATGAGTTTATATATATATATGGTCACAAGTTAATTAATTTGTTTTCTTCTGTTTAGTATTAAATTTATATTAAGATCCATTTTGTTACATCTTGTGATCAATTTTATTTGGTAATCGCCAATGGCAGTCAGCAGGGTTAAAGAACATCAGTTGTTCGACCTGTTAGTCAAATGCGTTTTGTTTAAATATACTTCTTCACTTTTTTGGTCTTTTGGAAAATGAAAAAAACGAAAAAATATAAACGAGTCTAAATTGAAAACTACGTTCAAACCTATGATTGCGTTGGATAAAAACCGCAATTTTTATACGTGTGCATGTAAAACAAATTTCGTTGTAGAAGGGTTTTAATACAGCACAAATAACATTTTCTAAAAGACCTAAAAAGTGAAAAAGTATATTTAAACAAAACGCATTTGACTAACAGGTCGAACAACTGATGTTCTTTAACCCTGCTGACTGCCATTGGCGATTGCCAAATAAAATTGATCACAAGATGTAACGAAATGGATCTTAATATAAATTTAATACTAAACAGAAAACAGTTAAATTGTGGCCACGATGTTATGCCACAAACATAAGGTGTTAATATTTTTTTGTACACCAGATCCGGATTTCGACAATAAATGTCTCTTCAGTGATGTTAGGGATCGAAACGGTATTTGGAAGGCCATATAAAATGTAACCTCATTTTTAGATAGACTCTTGAATTTTAAGAGTCAATATAGAATAAACAAATCATATAAATCGGAGGGAAAATATGATACAAGCCCAAACTTGTCTCTTCAGTGATGTTAGGGATTGTGTCTCTTCAGTGATGTTAGGGATATATATATATATAATTCGTCTCAATATCAGCTCAACAATGTTAGATCTGAAAATATTATACATTAAGACATGAAGATGGAATTCTACAGAGTTATCTAACGTAGAGAATCTCAAATTAGTGTAGGATCAGTCACAGAAATATTTATATCATAAGTACGACAGATTTAATCCATCGGATCACAAGTGATGGTTGTGTCCCTGATTGGGATACGAACTCATGCCACTAAGATATCGTGGCACCAAATTGCCTTTTATTATGCCGGGCGTGCCAGACCACTCGACCACCAAGGCTCTTCATCTTAAAGCTTTCGGTAGCAGGGTGTTACCTTTTCTTGTCAGTTTTTATCTAGTGTCGTAACACAGTACATGCTGTATAAGGCATGAGGGTTGAATATTACAGATCAGCTGAATTATCTATCGTAGATGATCTTACAAATCAATGCAGGATGCAGTCACAGAAACAATTATTTGAATATATACTTATATTTATATAAAATGACTAACTAAATAGTCAACGATACATCTTACGGGGCGATGGATCATATAATTATGATTCAGTACACTAAAAAATATAATATATATCAAGTCTAAAAGGGTACAACATCACCAAAAAACACAATAAAACGAATAATATGTTAGATATTTCGGATAACAGATATTCTTCATAGGTAATAGCACGATGTCAAATGAATTATGTGTCAATATATTCAAATTAAGATCTTGAAATTTATACAATTAAAGCGAACATCACAGACGCTGGTACAATTTTAAAATTTCCAAACACCAAACACGGCGCAAAGACTACAAAGATATGCAAAATATAAAGAGTTATTTGCGATGTGAACTGGCACAACTCTAAATTTTCAAAGGTGGTGACAGTTGAAATGTAAAATAACTTCGTGGAAATACTGTCCCAATAAACAGTCCTGACCGACCTAAGCTGGTATAATATTTAAAATATGACAACGGTAGAGCAATTGCAACAGAGACTGCGTGTTTAAACATCCCAAATATATAGTAATTTGATGATAAGAAAAATTAGTAGTAAATTTTTACTAAGGATAAGTAATTGAACGTGGCTGCGTATTTACACATCCCTGCCAACTGTAATTAAAACTAGTATACTAGTAATTCAAAAATTCCTGAAAAGTGTAAGAGTCCAGTATGGAAGCCGGAGTTACTGGACACAAGTGATGGCAGGAAAATTAGTGATGGTAGAGAAAATAAGTGACTCTTCTATGTTTTTTCATTAATGCCCTCTGAGGAAACTGTCTTGAGCTTTCTTATCCAAAAACTTTCCCGAGCAAGTCTATCGGCCTTTGACCAATCCTCGTTGTGATCTATGATGGTGATGGTAAGTTTTTTTAGATCATCTTGGGCGTGCCCAGGTGATCTAAAATGACGACTTACGGGGCTTTTCAAGCTTTGCATTGCTATTCAATTCCCAGGAAACTGGTACGGATCGGATAATAGAAATATTAAAACGCCCTCTCCCGGTTGCACGCTACATTCGTTTTAAATATTCCTTCAAACGTACAGTATAATTTCAAAATGAAATAAAACTTTTAAGAGTCTATAAATGCGTGTATGCATATTCTTATTTCAGCATGTTCAGTGTGTGCAACAAACTAAAGCAGCTATCGCATATGTCAACAGTCGGGCTTTGATGAAGTATTACCGTGTTTTCATTGGTGGGATGTTCACGTTGGTTGCAAGTACATTGCTAGCAATATTAACTTTTCTCATCTGTATAGGAATCGGTTCACTCGTCGTCATTATAAAGAAGAGCACACATGGAATTTCTTTTTTAGCTCTGTTATTAGTAGTTGGAGGAGCTGTTGCTGTGTGGGTGTTGACATTTGCAATTATTATTGGTATAAGGCAATATGTAAGTATTGGTTTAGATTTTTATAGAAGAAAAAAAATGAAGACCAAAATTTTGTATTGACTTGTAGATGTTACCAAAAATCCTCCAATAATGATTAAAAATCTATACTGCATTGCAATAATTGACTTCCTATTTTAGGTAACCTACTATTTGCACATTGGAGAATCATTCCCGCTTTGGTCTGGTTAAATGCAGCTTTAACGCGTTAAATGCAACTTTAACGCGTTAAATGCAACTTAATGCGTTACAAACAACTTAATCGCGTTAAATGCAATTTTAACGCGTTAAAAGCAAGTTTAACGCGTTAAAAACAACTTTAACGCGTTAAATGCAACTTGAACGCGTTAAATGCAACTTTAACGCGTTAAATGCAACTTTAACGCGTTAAATGCAATTTTAACGAGTTAAAAGCAACTTTAACGCGTTAAATGACACTTTAACGCGTTAAATGCAACTTTAACGCGTTAAAAGCAAGTTTAACGCGTTAAATGCAACTTTAACGCGTTAAAAACAACTTTCACGCGTTAAATACAATTTTAACGCGTTAAAAGCAAGTTTAACGCGTTAAAAACAACTTTAACGCGTTGAATGCAACTTGAACGCGTTAAATGACTTTTTAACGCGTTAAAAACAACTTTAACGCGTTCAATGCAACTTTAACGCGTTAAATGCATCTTTAACGCGTTAAATGCAACTTTAACGCGTTAAAAACAACTTTAACACGTTAAATGCCACTTTAACGCGTTAAATGCATCTTTAACGCGTTAAATGCAACTTTAACGTGTTAAAAACAACTTTAACGCGTTAAATGCCACTTTAACGCGTTAAATGACACTTTGCGTGTTAAATAAAACTTTAACGGGTTAAAAGCAACTTTACTACGGAAGCGTATATGTGCCGTGTCTTTGTGAGTTATTTTC
The DNA here is from genome assembly GCF_965363235.1 of Mytilus galloprovincialis. Taxonomy (NCBI): domain Eukaryota; kingdom Metazoa; phylum Mollusca; class Bivalvia; order Mytilida; family Mytilidae; genus Mytilus; species Mytilus galloprovincialis. The sequence continues at coordinate 125,968,344 of NC_134838.1, read as the reverse complement.
TCCGTTTCACGAGTAAGAAATAACGAGTTGCAGAGTTACTTCTCAACAACCCGACTTTTAAAATCACCCGTTAGTGTCTTAAAACGCAATATTACAAGTTGATATGGCACGTAATGAGTTTGGTTTCTTAAACTTCGTGCGATCTCAAAATCGTGTTACTCATTACGCTCGCGTTATGCGAGTTTTACTCTGCCAGTTTGTGTGTTCGTATTACCCGTATAACTCGTGTTTGTTTAGCCAATAACACTAACACAAGTTCCTTAACTCGCCTTAATGCAATGTTTCGCGCCCTTTTCATTATCAAACTGGAGAAGAAATGGCGGAGGTGTGTATACAATATTTCTGTACTTATTTAACATTATTCATGCTTATAGTATGCTTGGAATGTTAAATAAAATGCTATAAGAACTTTCAAATTGAACTGATTTAAAAGAGAACTAATTAAGACATATGTTTTGATAGGGAAAATATCTTTAAGGTATATACATGGCGAGGATATGTTATGTCTTGCGATGTCCTTGTTATGTCCATCCTTAATTTACACGAAATGGGGGCTAAATGTTTAAATGAGATACTTGGACATTACTTCATAGGATTGAAAGCAATATTTTGTGCAATTTGACTAGTTTTTAACTATGTTATTTTTGTACTTATAACGTTTTGAATAGCTAAGGAATTGATTCCTCCAAGAGCAGATGGCCAAATTTTTCTGAACTTTTAAATGCTCTTAAACTTTGTACTTTATTTGGCCTCAGAGCTATTTAGATTCTAGCGTCACTGAATAGACGAAACGCGCGTCTTTCGTAGAAAAAAAAGCCTGTTTTGGTACCTTTGACAATTCAGTGGTTTTTAGGATTTCAGAAATAACCATGACTTTTGGTTCAGTAAACCATTTTTCTTTACCGAAACGGATTCTGTTATACAGGAAATCTACACTAATGATTTGCACAAAATCAATAAAATTATACTGGCCATTTGTCTACAACTTAACTGGACCAAACCATTTTCTTCCTTACGTCTAGTTACCTTGGGAATAACTGAAATTTGATAATTATTTACATATATTTTATACGAAACTACCTTTTAATTTGAAATTTAACCTTGTGTTTTTTATTAGTCCGATGTGGCCCCAGGAGACTCATTATTAAAAGCAGTACAAAATACAAAAAATACACGACAAAGGTAGTAAAAAGAAAATTTCAGCAAGCAAATGGAAATAGAAGATAGATGTAGCCCTTAGTCATATATTATCGGACTGTAATTGAGAGCATAGTTCAGCTTAGTTTTTTTTTTTATACTTTTAGGTAGATATATTTTCTGATGTACCTCAACACCCAACCGTCGAAGATATTATTGAGTATTACTTTAAAAAAATGTATACTGCTCATGAAATTTTAGGATTTCTTACTTTCTTGCATGGCATTGTTATCAGTAGAAGAACGTTTTTCAGAAGAACAAAGAAACTAGGCTTAAAGAGGAATCGTGCGTCAAATAGCGGAATGGACATTTATCGGCAGATGAAATATTTGCTGAGAGAAGGATATTCCAATCTAGGGTAAAGGTCATTGTGGAAATTTTGAACACGCAGTGTGGTATTCAGGTTATACAAAAAGCGCTCAGACTTATGCTAGGAGTGTTGGACCCTGAAGGTGTGTCATTGCGTTCATCACATCGATTGAGGAGGAGGAGATATTGCAGTACAGGTCCGAGTTTCACAACTCATAATAACTGGTACGATACATTAAAACCTTGTGGGATAAGCATTTATGGTGCTGTTGATGGATTTTCAAGAAAGATACTTTGGCTCAAAGCGATGCCTTCCAACAAAAACCCGCGTGTTGTAGCTAGCTTTTATATCGACTACAACAAATAATTGAAAGGAGTGCCGCAGGTAGCTCGATGTGAAGCCGAAACTAAAAATGTTGTTATTCGAGACATTCAAAGGGCTCTCTGTTCTTCACATGGAGATCATATGTCTGAGAGTAATAGTTTTTCTGTTGGACGATCAATCGCCAACCAACGGATAGAAATGCTTTGGAGTTTTTTGAAAACGTATTTTACTCAATTTTGGAGAAATTTCTTTCATGATCTCATGGACGATGGATTGTTAAACAATGCAATTTCTTTTCATCTTGAATGTATTAGATAGATTAATCTTAAGATCTGTATACTTTTTGGTGATGATTCAAAATTTCATTTTTAGCTCACCTCGCCCGAAGGGACAAGTGAGCTTTTCCCATCACTTTAAGTCCGTCGTCTGTCGTCGTTAAATTTTACAAAAATCTTCTCCTCTGAACCTACTGGGTCAAATTAAACCAAACTTGGCCACAATCATCATTTGGTTATCTTGTTTAAAAAAGGTGTCCGGTGACCCGGCCAACCAACCAAGATAGCCGCCATGGCTAAAAATAGAACATAGGGGTAAAATGCAGTTTTGGGCTTATAACTCAAAAACCAAAGCATTTAGAGCAAATCTGACAAGGAGTAAATATGTTTATCATATACTTAGACTAAATAACATATAAATTTTACCGTATGATAATAGCATTAAATTGACGTAAATTCCATATTTTTTTAATTGGTGCTTAGCGGGCTGATATGAAAAGTTTATCACATGCTTCGATTGTTATCACATGCCTTTCCGTAACGTTATCACATGGCATTCCGGTAATACTCGGCCAATTCCGGAAAATACATCTCAGTGCTACGTTTTCAGTGAAAAACATTACAAAGTAGTGTACAAAACAATTACTTGAATACTGGAAAGTATATTGTTTAAAATAATAATAATAAAAAAAAAACCAAACCAAACAAATTATTTAATAAATGCATTTTTAAAAGTTTTTCTGAAACATAATTTAGAAAGTTTCTTAAAAAGTTGACTTTTCCAAACAATGATCATTATGTGTATTGTTGAATTATTTTTTGTAGATTCGTCCATATTAAAATGGTTTTTTTTTCTCTCTCTCTGTTGGGGCATATGATAGAAAGATTTCATATTGAATGTATCAAATTTTGGGTCCGACGGCCGTGAACTTTTTAACTCTTTAAACTTCGGGAACCACGTAAAAGGATCAATATATGAATCTGTTATTTTTCTCTACTGTTGAAGCATATGATAAAAAGATCATAACATGTCATTTTTCATATCGCATGTATTATCAGCCCTCGGTCAATATCAGCCCTCGAGCCATGCGGCTCTTGGGCTGATATTGAACCTAGGGCTGATAATACATGCGATATGAAAAATGTCATGTAATAATCTGATATTATCAGATCAAGATCATTTGTCCTGAAATTTTCAGATGAATCAGACAACCCTTTGTTGGGTTGCTGCCCCTGAATTGATTATTTTAAGGAAATTTTGTCGTTTTCGGTTATCATCTTGAATATTATTATAGATTAAGATAAACTGTAAACAGAAATAGTTATTAAAGGTACCAGGATTATAATTTAGTACGCCAGACGCGCGTTTCATCTACATAAGACTCATCAGTGACGCTCATATCAAAATAGTTATAACCCAAACAAATACAAAGTTGAAGAGCATTGAGTGTCCAAAATTCCAAAAACGTTGTGCCAAATACGGCTAAGGTAATCTATGTCTGGGATAAGAAAATCCTTAGTTTTTCGAAAAATTCAAAGTAAGATTTTCCATAAGTCAACCTGACCGAAATGGTCCATTGACCCCCTAAGGCGTTATTGCCCCTTGTAGTCAATTTTTAACAATTTTCATAAAATTTGTAAATTTTTACTAACATTTTCTACTGAAAATACTGGGCCAAGTTCATTATAGATATAGATAATTGTACAAAAAATGTTGTAAGTAGCAAGAATGTTCAGTAAAGTAAGATGTACAAAAACATCACCTTCAACAAACGACAATTTTGTCATAAATCCATCTGCTTCCTCTGTTTAATATTCACATAGACCAAAGTGAGCGACATAGGCTCTAAAGAGCCTCTAGTTGATTTATTGAGTATTTGGTAAAAAAGGGGGAGGGTTTTTTTTTACAGACGCGCCGTATCTCAAAAAAGATTTATGATTATTGCATTAAACTTCACCCAGACGTCGGGTGTATAATGCGCTCATGGCGAAGCTATTTATTTAGGTATGCGAACATAAACCTATCATTTGAAACCGAAGTACCTAATATCTCTCTTATTACAGGCAAAAGTATATATAAACCATATATACTTTTGGAATCAGTGTGAACAATGCTATCATGTGAAACCGGAAGTGACATTTTTCAAACCAGGAGTTTACAATTATCTCCTTTATTTTAGGCACAAATATATAGAAACATATTCATTGAATCATTATGAAGAAACCAATGATTGGATGCCAATAGTAGCTTTGAGTAAACCGAAAGTAGCTTCTCATCAATAATTTAGAAAATTGATGTAGAAAGACTTCAATTGTTCTCTGAGCAATTGGTTTTTTATATTAATTGTGTTTTTTTTGTCGTCATGTTACACTACAATCTCAGGTTAGAATGAAGGTTGATGCCTATTAAAACGTTTACACACGCTGCTTTGTATCACCTGTCCTTAGTCAGGAGCCTGTTGTTTAAGGGTTGTCGTCTGTTGGGGTAGATCATGGGTGTTTTTCTTTTCTTGTTTTGTTTATAGATTGGACCGTTGTTTTTTCCGTTGTCATTGTTTACACTACTAGTCATTTTTGGGACCTCTATAGCTTGCCGTTCGGTGTAAATCAAGTATCCGTGTAGACGTCCTACTGTAATCTTTAATTGCTTAATTTAACTACATTGTTACATGAATGGAAAATTATCTAATTTGCGCTCATAACACGTCTTCTTATTTGTTTTGGTTACCTCTGGCTACCTCAAACAGATATTGACACTGGTCACCTTACATATATATTGTCAATGGTTACCTGTGGTCATTTACATATATATTTACACTGGTTACCTCTGGTCACCTTAAAGAGATATTAATATTGGTAACCGCTGATCACTTTACAGAGCTGTTTACCTTACATCGGTTACCTCTGGTTGACTTTTAGATATACAATCCGCCAAAAGTTAAGCACCACCTAAATATAAATCGCAATATGTTTTTAACTATTGCAAAAAAAATATTTATGTTTTGTGTTAAGAATTGCCTATAATATACACTAAGAAAATACATTACGACCAAAAAAATTAAACTCCGATAAACACGCCAAGCAACACAGTGGCGGATCCAGGGGGGGGGGGGGTTCCGGGGGTGCGCACCCCCCCCCTTTATTTTTGCCGATCAATGCATTTGTATCGGGACATCTGTTTTGCACCCCCCCTTTGCCCTGGGTGCCCTGGGTTAGCACCCCCCCCTTTCGAAAATTCCTGCATCCGCCCCTGCAACAACTTTTTATCAGTGATATGAGAGACAAATTTACATTTTAAATGCACCTACCTAACACACGGCCAAATTAAATAACACTGGAAAGCTAAAAATGTGTACTTTCAAAATATCTCGGTCGTCAAAAGAAATTATGGTTTCTTTTTTTTCTAAATCGTTGTCAAAGGTCATGGGTGCAATTTCATTTCACGGATACTTCCAGTAGAAAAATCGAGTCAAAACAAATGCAAAAACGAAACAATTTTATAGGAATGCTGTATTACTGTTGGGAAAAAATATTTCTATCATAGTAATAATTAATTTGGGTTGATTTTAACGGTAACGCATGATTTTTACAACGTGATATTAACAACCAGGCACCGTATAATCAGGTTTCAAAGGGCTAATGACCATCGACGCTGGAACCTGAGAAGCTAGCAAAATGTTCATTGGTCAAATGAGAGGAGGTTTCTGTAACGACCAGTAGACGGCAGAATACGAGTTGGCGGGAAAATAAAACTTCTTATAACCAAAACAACATTTGACCAACGACTACATACGTTGCTGGTGGTGATACAGTTTGAGGTTTTTTCTCATACTGTTGTAAGGTGAGTATGCATAATCTGCAGGGTAGCATGAACGGACACACAAACAGGGATTTGGTGGTTAGAAACATTGCAGTCCCTCATTTTGATAATCCTCCACTTGCGTCAAGACCCTTGTACATGTACAACAATGCTAGACCACACAGGGCAAGGATTGTAACCGAGTACAAAGAGCAAGAAGCCATTGGCACACTCTTTTTGGCCTTCTATGTCGTCTCTAGACATGAACCCTATCGAACATGTCTGGGATACCATTGGCAGAAATCTCAATCTCAGTGATCCACCTTTGCAAAATCGTAGCGATTTGGAGGGGCAATTGTTGCTGAATGGAATTAATCTGCTTAACTAAAGTTCAGAAGGCTTGTACAGAATGTGAGACGCCGTGTTTTGGAACTGTACTGGAAGAGAGATGATTACATATCCTATTGACTCAAATATTGACATTAAATTTGCCGAACATACCAAAGATTAATTGTAGAGACTTTTAATGATTGGACCGTATTAATAGTGGTTAAAAAATAAAATCATAGTGAAACTTAAATTCCGTTTCTGATTTGTGTAATTTTCAATATTTTCATCAACGCAAAATTGAAATGCATAAAACCTACATAAGTGACTAAACTGAAGTCTATGGTTTGTTTATGGTATATGTTAGCAATATTGCTACATGAATATTTTCTATTTTTCGAGGATAAACTGATTTTTTTGAATGAAAAAAAAAAACTATACAAAATAGATGGTGCTTAACTTTTGGCGGACTGTATATATTGATATTGTTACCTCGGGCCACCTTACAGATATATTGACATTCAGGTTACCCTGGTCAGCTAACACATATATTGATATTGGTTAAAGTTGGTCACCAAAGAGATATTGACATTGGTCACCGTACAGGGCAACTGTTATCCTTATCATGCACATGATTATATTTGAACAAGTACAACGACTGACACTTGCTGCAGCTCCTTGAACGACATAATATTTATACTATAAGGATACAGCCTAGCGATATCTGCTCGATTGTAAATATATCGATCAAATCTTTTTTTAGGGGATTGCCTCGGTGTTCAAGTGGTCTAAGTAGTTCTACTACTGTAATCACTAGCCAGTCAACACTGAGGCTGTGAGTTCGAACTCCACTCGTGCGGGTGCACTCGACTTCAATCTTAATTGCCTAGGATTGTCAGTTTTCCTATCGAAGATCGGTGGTTTTCTTCGAGCATTTCGGCTTCCTCCACTCATAAAAACTGACCGCCACGGAAAAGCCCAGAAATGGCACTTAAAAGTGGCGTTCAAACACTAATAATCAGTCAATCAAGTCTTTTATTGGGTTATCCAAAATGAAATCAAGATCAGTAAGTTAATATATCCTTTATAATAATTCACTCAGAATGAAATATCATAAACATTAAAAAATAAAATCACAATAATACTGAACTCAGAGGAAAATCAAATCTGAAAGTCCCTAATCACATGGCAAAATCATATGACAAAACACATAAAAAAACGAATGGACAACAACTGTCATATTCTTGACTTGGTACAGGCATTTTCAAATGTAGAAAATGGGGGATGAAACCTGGTTTTGTAGCGCTAAACCTCTCACTTTGTATGACAGTCTCATCAAATTCCGTTATATTTACTACTTAAAGCATATGGTTACATGCAGGAAGATTTTTTTCCAAAGGATATTTCCTTTCAGTAGCAGCAGATAAAAACGTCATAAAACATAACATATGTCTACAAAGTGCATGAGTATATATCCCATGTAGTTGCCCTTTACCAGAAACAACGACGACCAAGTATACTTCCAACGATACTTACCTACTTCTCTTTGAGGTTTTCTAAGACATTGGAGAATTTTGGTTTCGTAACTTTTGTGTCAGATAATAATACTTTTTTTCTAAATCAAGCTTAGGCTTGCCAAGGACATAAGTGTAAATTTCAATTACAAAATAAATTCGTGCACTGGGTGTCATGAGTGATTTTTTCTACTTTACACGCATAATTATTTAGGGGGCTCATGTTTCTAAAATATTTTAAAGCAACTATGGACATAGACCAGCGTGGATAGACCAAAATCGTGTCTGGACCTGGGTCACTGCATGCATATAGTTGTTAAAAATATTTATAAAATAAATTATGATTAAACGCTTTCGAAGAAGCCAAAACTTTTGAAAAATAATTTTCCATTTAAAGTACAATGTGGTGATACATTTTAAACTATCGGGAAACAGGAAGTGGCAAAACATATGAACTAAAATTTTCTTAAACATTACAAATCGAAATTATCAAGCTCAAGACCGAAATAAAAACCATCCATTTCATAGATGTCAATTAAATCCCCCCTTGTACACACACAAAAAAAATATCCTTGTAATTAGACTGAGGTTAAATGTTAAACTATTTTAAACAAGAACTTTCTACGCGGATGAACACAATTGAGCTAATATTCGTGTAGGTCACAATGAGACAAACGTATTTGTTTCTCTTTAATCCTCAGATTTGTATTTAGGTCGGAAAGTCGGTATGATTTGAAATATTTAAACTATATCTTCGAAGCATTGGTCCTAATCTAAATCATGGTTGGGACTATACACGCATTCGTGCATATATATATAAAACGTTTTTGCATGCAATAAAGTGTGTAGATTTTTCTCCTAATCGGCGCCACAATTTACTTGTAGGGTGTGATTAGCAGACAAAGATGGACAATAACTTGAGGGTTGGTGGACTGACGGACAACAGAGTTTCTAAGCACTCGAACACTTTTTAACTGATTTTGTTAATGATAGGCTTGATATACAGGTATATCTCATTTTAATTTATTTCATTCAACAAGTGTATTATAGAACGGTACATAATCAAAGCATTTTGTATTGTTGTAAATTCTGGGAATTCAATTCTGTTAGTGTCAGTTGCAAGTTCGACCAAATTAAGAAACTCTTCAGAACACCCTTTCATCGGCACTGTTTCTGTATACACCTCTGAAATCCTATCTATGCTTATGTTGCTACACGGTAAGGGGTAAGAATAATCAATAAACAATGGTTGATGGAACAAAACATCTGGAATTCCAGTAACTCCCTCCAGGTTTCTTTGTGAACGGATTCTGTGAGAATTCCAGTAATCTGTAAAAATATTCAAACGAGTTTGGATGATATCTAAAAAACAGAATCTTATACATTCAAGATGAATAGGAATTGCATTGTTTAACAATCCATCGTCTATGAGATCATGAAAGAAATTTCTCCAAAATTGGGTAAAATACGTTTTCAACAAAATCTAAAGCATTTCTATCCGTTGGTTGGCGGTTGATCGTCCAACAGAAAAACTATTACTCTCAGACATATGATCTACATGTGAAGAACGGAGAGCCATATGAATGTCTCGAATAACAACATTTTCAGTTTCGGTATCGCATCGAACTACCCGCGACACTCCTTTCAATTATTTGTTGTAGTCGATATAAAAGCTAGCTACAACACGCGGGTTTTTGTTGGAAGGCATCGCTTTGAGCCAAAGTATCTTTCTTGAAAATCCATCAACAGCACCATAAATGTTTATCCCACAAGGTTTTAATTTATTGTACCCGTCAATTTGAGTTGTGAAACTCGGACCTTTACTGCAATATCTCCTGCTCCTCAATCGATGTGATGAACGCAATGACACACCTACAGGGTCCAACACTCCTAGCATAATTCTGACCGCTTTTTGTGTAACCCGAATACCACACTGCGTGTTCAAAAGTTTCCAAAATGACCTTTACCCTAGATTGGAATATATTTCTCTCAGCAAATATTTCATCTGCCGATAAATGTCCATTCCGCTATTTGACGCACGATTCCTCTTTAAGCCTATAGTTTCTTTGTTATTCTGAAAAACGTTCTTCTACTGATAACAATGCCATGCAAGAAAGTAAGAAATCCTAAAATTTCATGAGCAGTATACATTTTTTTAAAGTAATACTCAATAATTTCTTCGACGGTTGCGTGTTGAGGTACATCAGGAAATACATCTACCTAAAAGTATATAAAAAAACAAAGCTTTACTATGCTCTCAATTACAGTCCGATAATATATGACTAGGGGCTACATCTATCTTCTATTTCCATTTGCTTGCTGAAATTTTCTTTTACTACCTTTGTTGTTGTGCTATGCGGGTATTTTGTGTATTTTGTGCGGCTTTTAATATCAATGAATCTCCTGGGGTCACATCGGACTAATAAAAAACGCAAGGTTAAATTTCAAATTAAAAGGTAGTTTCGTTTAAAATATATGGAAATAATTATCAAATTGCATTATTCCCAAGGTCACTAGACATAAGGAAGAAAATGGTTTGGTCCAGTTAAGTTGTAGCCAAATGACCAGTAGAATTTTATTGATTTTCTGCAAATGATTTGTGTAGATTTCCTGTATAACAGAATCCGGTTTGGTAAAAAAAAATGGTTTACTGAACCAAAAGTCATGGTTATTTCTGAAATCCTAAAAACCACTGAATTGTCAAAGGTACCAAAACAGGTTTTTTTTTCTTCGCAAGACGCGCGTTTCGTCTGTTCAATGCTCATCAGTGACGCTAGGATCTAAATAGCTCTGAGGCCAAATAAAGTACAAAGTTTAAGAGCATTGAAAAGTTCAGAAAAATTTGGCCATCTGTTCTTGGAGGTTTACATTCCTTAGTATTTAAAATAGTTATAAATACAAAAAAAATACATAGTTAAAAACTAGTCAAATTGCACAAACTATTGCATTCAATCCTATGAAGTAATGTCCAAGTTTCTCATTTAAACGTTTAGCCCCCATTTCGTGTAAATTAAGGTTGGACATAAAAAGGACATCGCCAGACAAAACATATCCTCGTCATGTATATATCTTAAAGAAATATGTTATATCCAATTGTGACCTTGAACTTTCATCTTTGACCTTGAAAAACAAATGGCAGCTGGATCTAGATGTTTCAAAGGACTTAGTCTATGAAAAATAAAAGTTTTGAAAGTATCCCTCAAAAACGATGTTGACACTAAAGTGTTCACAAGACTTTTGAGCTCACAAGATTTGTCTCGTTGTGATCTTGACCTTTGATCTTAATTATCAATAGGAAATAATTAATAATTGATAAAGTGTAGGGTACCAACAAGTAGTTTCTAGATTTTGTTGCAGACTAACTAACTACAAATCAATATTTGGTTAAAAACCATGCTGACTCAGAAGTGTTCACAAGAATTATACTGACAGACGGTACCGTTTTATTTTCACATATAGCAAGTTCGGAGGCGATGCAATGATAAACAATTAAAAGAAATACTATGATTCAAATTTGAGTCATTGCGATAGTTTGAAGATAGAGCCCTTTGATGGTCACTCATTAAGTTTTCATTGTACAATAAAAGATATTAAATTCATTGGCAGATTATGGGTCACTAAAGGTGTTCAACCCCTTTTTCGGAAAATATTGAATAGAGGAAACCCGTACTGAAGTTCGCTCAAACGGTCTTCCTCTTAACAAAGCAAGGTCCATATTTATTTAGGAACTGACACTGATCATATTGCCATACATATAAACTGACTTTAGAGAAGGAAATATTTTGCTAAACATCCGGAGCAATGTTATTTTCCCTATCAAAACATGTGTCTCAATTAGTTCTCATTTAAATCAGTTCAATTTGAAAGTTCTTATAGCATTTTATTTAACATTCCTAGCATACTACAAGCATGAATAATGTTAAATAAGAACATAATATTGTATACACACCTCCGCCATTTCTTCTCCAGTTTGATAATGAAAAGGGCGCGAAACATTGCATTGAGGCGAGTTAATGAACTTGTGCTAGTGATATTGGCTAAACAAACACGAGTTCTACAACTCGTTATCGGGTAATAAGAACACACAAACTGGCAGAGTAAAACTCGCAAAACGCGATCGTTATGAGTAACACGATTTTGATATCGCACGAAGTTTAAGAAACCAAACTCATTACGTATCATATCAACTTGTAATATTGCGTTCTAAGACACTAACGGGTGATTTTAAAAGTCGGGTTGTTGAGAAGTAACTCTGCAACTCGTTATTTCTTACTCGTGAAACGGAGAAAATAACTCACAAAGACACGGCACATATACGCTTCCGTATTTGACGTATACTTACATACGTCTCTACAAGTGAAGTTTTTTTGCTGCAGATGGTGAAAACATGACATATCTTTAATATATCTATCAACCATACCTCAGTTAAACATTACAATCGGATATTGTTACACGGCTGTCAGTCAGATAACCGCCCTTTTTTAATTTTTAGCTCACCTGGCGCGAAGGGCCAAGTTAACTTTTCTCATCACTTGGTGTCCGTCGTCTGGAGTCCGTCGTCGTCGTCGTTAACTTTTTACATGTGTACTTCTTCTAGAGAACCACGGAATGGAATAGAACCAAACATGGTATGAATGTTCCTGATGAGGTGCTGACCAAGTGTTGTTACTTTGTAGCCGATCCATCATCCAAGATGGCCGCAAGCGAGGGACTTAGTTTAACACAGGACCCAAGGGAAATTCATACAAATGTCTTCTTTTAGAAAACCACAGAACAGAATGCAATATTAAACCAAAAAATCTTTTTTTATGCGTTTTCAAAAACTCAAGTAGAGTCAGGTGAGCGATACAGGCTCTTGAGAGTCTCTAGTTTTTCATTCGAGCGTCATTGATGAGTCTTATGTAGACCAAACGCTCGTCTGGCGCAAATACAAAATTTCAAACCTGGTATCCATTATGAATTTATCAGCTAGCAATCGTGTGTGAATTGTGAACATATTTAAAACAAGAGGCTTTTAAGAGCAGGCATCCAGTATCTAGTAAACCATGCCCAATAAGATAATGAATATGTGCCAAAAGTAAGAGGATGACCATTTGATATCCATTGGGGAAAGAGGATGTTATTCTTTATTTTTACTACTTACTAAGTACGGTTTTTTTTTGCGGCGCAATCATTCATTTTCGACATTTATACCTCTAAATACTGCGTTGTTCTGTAATATGGCATGTATGGAGAACAGATTATTTATCCCCCCCCTTAAAATGGGCGCTATAATTAATGCCCTACATGTAAGCTGAAAGAGACTCTCTCTGACTGTCCGTCCGTTTCTCTGTCCGTTATCAGTCCTGAATTTTGTTCAAGGTTATGATTTTCTTTCTGATATTGTTTGACTCTAACCCCATTGTTTTATTTTGTATTTACATTGAGTCATAGATCAAATTTATTCAATCAGTGTATCTTCATTAGTTATTTTAATATGTCATTTGTTTGAGTAAAGCCATTTCAGTTGATATTTTAAAGTGTGTCTTTCTACGTTGTGATATCACACTATTGTTTCAAGCTGGATAAAGGTTGGTGCCTATTAAAACGTTTTAACCCACTGCATTTGTTTGCACTTGTCCTAAGTCAGGTACCTGGTACCGTGGTTGTCGTTTGTTGATGTGCTTCATAAGTGTTTCTCATTTTCTTTTTATAGATTAGACCGTTGGCTTTCCTGTTTGAATGGTTTTACACTAGTCTTTTTTAAGACCCTTTATACCTTGCTGTTCGGTGTGAACCAAGGCTACACGTTGAAGGCTGTAATTCATTCCCAAGTGTGCTAAAATGTTATCGTCTTCATTCGTGTCATCTTCTTGTGTTTGTGGTGGTTTTTTTTTTCATTTGCAGCACTTGTTTTTGATAGTATGTTGTTCAAGATACCTGTTACAAATAGGACATTAGAACTTGTATGGTTTTCAGGTAACAAACCGTGTTTGCTATTTTGAAATCTGGTTTGTGAAAGAGAATGGTTTAATCGTGAGAGGAAGACGAAATGTAATATCTTCATTATCCTCCTCGTCTATAATGTCCAGGACACCACGATACTCCAAAAAATGCGAACAGATCATTGTATTCGTTAGCAACATTATTCCATAACTCCATCCAACGATGTTTTAACGTGTTAAACGATGTTTTAACACGTTAAACGATGTTTTAACGCGTTAAAGGATGTTTTATCGCGTTAAACGATGTTTTAACGCGTTAAAGGATGTTTTATCACGTTAAACGATGTTTTATCGCGTTAAACGATGTTTTAACGCGTTAAATGATGTTTTAACGCGTTAAATGATATTTTAACGCGTTAAATGATGTTTGAACGCGTTAAAGTAATGTATCGTAGCAACGTAATTGTGTTGAATTTAACGCGTTAATGCGATTCATTATGACACATGTGGCCAGTGCGACGGGTATTTTTACGCGATAAACGTCTTTTTTCACCTACGGGTTAAATCCCAAACTTGATAATTGAAAAGTTTAACGCAATAAATATATTGATTTCTAAACGCGTTAAAATCTTGTTTTAACGCGTTAAAACTGTATTTATCGCGTTAAATGTGATTTTATCGCGTTAATTGATAACGCGTTACTTTATCGGGTTTTTGACATGATCGGCCTTTCATATATGTCGACCGGGATGAAGGGTTATAATCTTTATATTGCAACTGGAAAATGTAGATATATTGGATAGGGCAAACATTGTGTGCTGCACCATGCCACCTATCGTTTGCAGAAATTGTAAGATGGATTCCTCAAAGGTTTCTGGATCGTGACACTCACTTTTCACGAGGCACCTGATTTATTAACCCTTTTCCAACCAGGCATGGAAGTAGTTATACATCCCAACATTACTAAACGGACATCCTATTTAAGCGATAACTCATCATACCAGGCCTTGCCGTCATAACACTTTCGAGTCAGTTTTTTGTACTCATACTCGAAAATCAAACAATCAAATTGCTGGCTTTCATGTTTCGAGCATGATTTTTGTGTTCTGAGCACTGAGCAAAGTTTTATGCCTTCAAGGCCAGGATTGTAGTTTTATATTTGGGCCGCGCATTTCGTCTACAAAAGACTCATCAGTGACGCTCGAATCAAAAAATGTTAACGGCCAAATAAAGTACGTAGTTCAAGAGCATTGAGGACCTAAATTTCTTATTAATGTTTTGCTAAATACAACTAAGGTGATCTATTCCTGAGGGAGAAAAGCCTTAGTATTTCAAAAATTCTAAGCCTTGTAAACAGTTAATTTATAAGTATGACCATATCAAAATTGATGCCCAACATCAAGGACATTGTTAATAAACTCATCATAGATACCAGGACTAAATTTTGCATATACGTCAGACGCGCGTTTCGTCTACAAAAGACTCATCAGTGACGCTCGAATCCAAAAAAGTTAAAAACACCAAATAAAGTACGAAGTTGAAGAGCATTATGGAACAAAATTCCTAAAAGTTTTGCCAAATACAGCTAAGGTAATCTATGCCTGAGGTAGAAAAGCCTTAGACCATTTTTAAAAGAAGTGAGAAAGAATTGTAACTACTCCAAACAGTTTTAAAGAATTGTTAGATGGACCAATACAATGATATTCTAAGCTACTGTCATACAAGTGAGAGGTTCGGCTATCAGATTTAATCCACCATTTTCTACATGAAGAAATGCCTGTACCAAGTCAGGAATATTACGGTTGTTTTCCCATTCGTTTGTTTTGTTTTTAAAGTACTTTACGTATGAATTTTCCTTAGAGTTCGGTATTTTTTCTATTTCACTTTTTTGCAGAACTATAAATGCAAATTTAATTTTTAACAACTATACAATTCACTCTCATTTGCGACTGTCGTACAAGTGAGAGGTTTAGCGCTTTAAAACCAGGTTCAATCTACCATTTTCTACATTTGAAAATGCCTGTACCAAGTCAGGAATATGACAGGTGTTGTCCATTCGTTTGATGTGGGTTTTTTGTCATTTGATTTTGCCATTTGATTAGGGACTTTCCGTTTTGAATTTTCATCGGAGTTCAGTATTTTTGTGATTTTACTTTTTTTTTCACTTATGTCTGGTTATTACGCTAAGCTCGCCTTACATTTTGAATATAATCAGACTATGAGATGTTCTTTGTCAAATTAAAATATATTTAAAGCGATTTCATCTTGAATAACCGCTGTCTGTTATTACAGGAAGAAGTATCAAATTTGTTGGAGAAAAACAAAAGATTTATGGATTATGCTAAAGAAAGACTAAAAGTAGGTTAAATTTAAAATATCTAGTGTAACGTAGTACATTGTAAAATAATTATAAAAAAGACCTATGTGTAAGAAAAGATAATAAAATGGAGCAAATATCGTAAGACAATTTAAATTTTTGTATATCGGAAAATTAGCATTTCGTTTATTGCGAAATGAGAATATATTGTATTCATGTACTATATGAATAAAGGCAATAGTAGTATACCACTGTTCAATAGTCATAATCGATTTAACAGAAACATATTCAGGTCACAAACCAAAACTGAGTGAAACACATCATAATAAATAAAAAAAAAGAACAACAGAAACACTAAACTGCTACAAAAACAAACGCCAACATACATAGATATGGTGTGTGTGATAAAAACTGCCATATTCCTGACTTGGTATGGGACATTTCTTGGTCTTATTATAAAGTTAAGTGTTTTAACTTAATTGGCTATTATCCTATAAATATAAATAAAAAAAATGTGTTATGAGTGCCAATGAGACTCTCCATCTAAGTTATGATTTATCCTGGTACTTTTGATAACTATTTACACCACTGGGTCGATGCCACTGCTGGTGGACGTTTTGTCCCCGAGGGTATCACCAGCCTAGTAGTCAGCACTTCAGTGTTGACATCAATATCAATTATGTGGTCACTTTTATAAATTTCCTGTTTACAAAACTTTGAATTTTTCGAAAAACTAAGGATTTTCTCGTCCCAGGAACAGATTACCTTAGCCGTATTTGGCACAACTTTTTTGGAAATTTTGGATCCTCAATGCTCTTCAACTTTGTACTTGTTTTGGATTTGTTTTTTTCTATCGATTTATGAGCTTTGAACATCAGTATACTACTGTTGCCTTTATTTACCACTACACCACGGCTCTCCCATTAAATTCTTTGTAGTTTCCTATGGTAGCATGTTGCAGGACACAATGTCTGTCCCTATCCTATTTGTCCTCATTTCAGTGGCAGTCTAAACTTTTCCGACTTTCATCCGTGAACCTCCGCTGTTACAGGATCGGTCTATTGCATTTATTGGTTTGGTTTCTTTTCTCGTCAAGAACATCTATGAAATAAATGCCACTGGACGTCTAGCAACCATGAAATAATCAACTGGAAATTATTTACTACGTTTGCGGGCGCTGCTCAAATTTTGTAACATAAAATTTAAAAAGTGCATAAGAAGCTTCAATATGAAGTCCAGCCTCATGCGAATAAAGGTACAAGTCGATAAGTAGAGTAGCACGTCCTCCTAATGTACAAATCATATCTTGTCAATAAGAATACACCAAAAGGACAGTCTAAACTGTATATGTTGTAGATATATTTGAATGTCATGCAATTTAGAAGGTTAACTAGCTATAAAACAGGTTTAATCGACCGTACGGAAATGCCTGTCCCAAGTGACGTCTGAAGTATGACTGTTGTTTTCAATTCGTTACAGTGTTTGAGATTTTTATTTTGCCATGTTAAAAGGAACTTTTCGTTTTGAATTTTCGTGGGAGATTTATTTCTTTATTTTTTCTTGTTATTTAACGTTTTATATCCTTATATCACTACTTATGTAGAGTCGATAGGCGATACTTAATGTTTAATGTAGATTGTTAAGTCACTTGTGTGATTTCTTCGAAAATATCATATATGTTTTGCTCATTTGTTGAATGTTTTGCAGTGATAAATATTTGCATACATCTACGTCAATTGAACTGTGGTGGAGGATAGTTGTTCGAAACCATTGCACTTATTGGTGGTTTTTTTATTGGCAACATTGTTCGGTTGATATGGGGGGAAAAAAGGAGATATGTGATATGATTGCCAACTCTCCACAAGAGAACAAAGTCACATAAATTTACAACTATAGGTCACCGTACGGCCTGTAAGTATATTTTACCACATTTAATTCTACAGAAAACATTATTGAAAAAAAATACATTTTTTTCCCATTTTTTTAGGAGATAACTGATTTGATTGTAAAAGAAAAGATATCTTATTTGCAAGAGAAAGGATTTCTGAGTAAATGGGCTTCAATAGAGGATGCCGACTACAATCGTCACAATACATGGCTTTGCAAGAAGTGCGTCTGTCAAATATTGGAAGAACACCTCATAAATCCTAAGGTTATCACGATTTGAAAAACGTTAAATCAAAATGCACTATTTTTTTTTCGGACAAAAATTTAAATGGAGACTAAACATGGCAGTCTGAAGCAAAATTGCAGTTTACTCATAGAGAAAAAAAAATGGACCAATAAGCTGGAAGGATTGTTCTCAAATATTCTGTATATTTAGTCAAATAATAAAATTATCATTATTAATAAATACGTCATTAGATGTATTAGCTTTGACATTCAAAAATTTATTTTCATTTTATTTTTTTTGGTCGTTCCTAAATATTTGATAGGTCTATTTTAAAATTAGCATTACAAAGAATAGATGATAAGATGATACTATAAATCTAACAAACATTATAAAACGAAAAAAACAACACAACATGGCTAACAAAAGACAGACCACATAAATCAGTACACAAAACGACTCCCTCTAAAACCCGAAGATGAAATCAGATGAACATCCGGAAGAGTAAGCACCAGTGACACTCAAAATGTCCAGGTCTTTTCTCTATACTTATTTAGAAATTTATCTGGGGGGAAAATATGGGAAAAGACTTTCATGGAAAAACAACAAGATATATTAAGGCGGGGAAATGGGGGCAACAAGGATAGAAAACAGAACAATGAAAATGAAAAGACACGAACCAATTCGTAGTAAAGATTGTGCTCCGTGAATCAAGCAGTCAATCGGAGTGAATTCAAATTCATAATCAATATCTGCAGCTTTGGTCCTTTTTTAGTTATATTGGATCATATAAAAAGGCAAGCGAATCTTGATAATACTTATAATGATAATAACTAGACAACTATGTAAAATTTTGATAAAAAATTTATGATATAAAGTTACTAGCTCTGAATAAAAGTTCAGACTGTTTTGTGGCCGATTCGACAAATTGGAAGATGTTGCTAAACGAGCGGAATGATATCAATTTCGTGCTTATAACGTCGATGGGTCTATTATAAATTTTCTATATGAAATAAGGGAAGAAGATCAAGAACTCGTATATAATATGTCATATAAAGTTACTAGCTTAATAATACCTGGATGTACATGAAAATCGTGAAACTTTGACAGAATTTTTTTCGCTGTCAATAGATATTTTGAAAACCATGACCGTTATGGAATATCTGCTTCACAGATGACGACGGATATGTTCCAATCGTCGTACCTACTGTCCTTTCTATAATGAGTTTTTTTTATATTGTTTATTATCCTTTTATCTTTTCCTCTTCGTTCATTTTCGTCTTTTCAATGTCCTTTTCGCATCTTTCATCCAATCTTTATTTGCAGTCAGCATATAGTTTTTTTTTTTAAATCAAAGACTTCAATAACTTAGTCCAACCTTCATGCAATGTTGTAAAACTAGGATAGAAGGTTTTTTGTGATCAAGAAAAAATATCTAAACATCTTAAATTGACAGCAGCAATCGGTGTCGGGACGCAAAATGCGGTGGAGTCATTACAATTTTCAACATTCGTTTTTAACTGATATAAGCAATTGGAGGGGAGGCGTTATGTACGTTGGAACCCTCAATGTTTTTAATTGTTTACAGTTTCTCTCTAGCTATACAGTTGTCCAGAAAGTAACAAATTACGTCAAAAATAATAAACACGGTCGATTACTGTGTCGACTTGTTTATAATCTTATACATGTTTTTACCTAGTATAGATTTTGTAAAATTCAAAAGGTTAGTAAAATCGTTATCGAAGGGAAATAACACAAACAGTCGACGGATGATCCACAAACAACATCGTTTTTGTTTGTATATCACATTATATAATCTGTTGTATTATTAACTAATTAGGTGTTGGTGATTCATTTGAAACCCAACAAAAATGCCCACCATACTTACCAAGGAAAATATATTGGATAATCATAATATACAGTCTGATCATTTGGCTCCTGTTATATCAATTGAGTATTGACACAGATGGACGACGTCACACTAAAATATATGACAAACTGGATGATTTCAACTTTCCAATTATCAACTTTCCATTTCCCAGCAGTAACATACCCTCTGTTCTGTCGTATGGTGTTTACATATCTCAATTCATACGTTCTGCTCGTGCATGTTCTCAGTCACTATACGGATTCATTGAAAGGAATGTGCTTCTTAACCAGAAACTGCTCCAAAAGAGTTATGAGGAAGAAAAATCTATTATGACACTCCGTAAATTTAATATACACCATCACGAATTAGTTGATTTATACGATGTGTCTGTTTCTAAACTAACTAATTACATTTTTTCCACGTCGTAGATCGTAGTTTTACTTCTATTTCTCTGTCTTCTATGTACCAAACGTGACCTATTCCCGAATATCACTGTTTAGCCGAGTGTGAATTTGCATAGCTATACGACGTGTCTCGGTATAGCATCTATAGTTCATGTGTTTATTTATGTTGTTTCTGTTGTGATTTTTGTTGTATAGTGTATTATTGCTAATCGTTTGAGCTTTGAATTCTGTATTTTCGAACATTTCACGTCTTATTCACAGACGAATTAATTTCAATTTTTCATGGATAAATTATTGTTAGTCTTAAAAATTATGACGTCGTCACAGCATTTATTCAAAATAGCTTTTCGATACCTTCATAATCATAATTTTTGGACTAGTATTCTGCAAATAATTATATCCATTACATATTCGTTTCAAAAATACATCGCTGTTTTTGATGTCCTGTGCTGTCGTTAATGGAAGATGTTCGTTGTTATTCTGCGTATAACATGTTGTAACGACTATAATGTTATTTATTTGTGCGTTTCTCTATGCTGAATGTTTTTGCTGTATTTCTGTCACGTAGTGATGTCATTTTAGCGATATTATCTCACAATATCATAAAAGCGGGTGGTTTAACTAGGTTCAACCCACCATTTCTTCTTAAAATGTCCTATCCCCAAGTCAGGAAAATTGCAGTTGTTATCAAATCGTTCGTTTATATGCAAGTTGTATTGGCGTCTGGTTTTGTTGTAATTAGGTGTATCTGTCATTCCGTTGTTTTCCTCTTATAGCAGATGTGTTTCCTCGATTTTTAGCTTACAACACAGATTTGTTTTTTCTCAATCGATTTACGATTTTTGTACAGTGGTATACTACTATTGCCTTTATTTACATAGAGGACGGTTTGCAAGGGGTCTCTTAAAATTTACGTCCTACCAGCTCAATAACTATAACTCAGCTATAACAAGAGATGAATTAACTGTTCCATGGCATGGTTCCAATTTGTCTATCTGCGAAAAAAAGGCAGCCTTTTTTATATTATTCCAATATTGTTTTCTTGTAGAACCGTGTCATCAAGGCATAATTATTCAATAACATCTTCTGACAATACTCTACTTTTGAATAATTACCCGATGATTTGAAAGCTGTCAGATGGTAAAGAGTCCTTTTATTATTCGCAAAATCGTCGTACAATCAACTAATATGTGTAGTGTGTTTTCGAAACAAAGACTGAATCGGCCAAGCGGTGCACGAGAATCTCATCCGCTTCCATCTCCATTACTTTCCTTAAAATGGCTTACAAAATGCTGACAGGGGTAACATTTTATCTATTATTAGTACCTTAATGATAAATAAAATTTGCATTTTTTCAAATTCGGATAAGGTTATATTAGTCATTTTGTAGATCTTGTATTGCTGATTATCTTCGCTGTTTAGTTTCCATCTATCTTTTATACAGATAATAGACGAAACCGGTAAAATTTGACAAAAATCCAAATCATAAGAACATATTTAAGGAGTCATCCCAAAGTTGTAGTCCTATTGGATGTGTGCAAGTAATATTTCTACATAGTATTTGATATAATAGACAAAAAGATGGAATTCAACCAAAATCGTCTTCTACAGGGGACAACAATTCCTTGCATAACAATTTTGGTGATTATTGACATTTAGAGAATGTTCCCTGATGTAATATTTTTGTTGTTTAAAATGTTATGAAATCAAAATTTCTAACGATGATGGTAACAAACTCAAGTGATGGCACTAATGTAGGCTTCTACGGTCCTTGGTCGTAATATACAATTTAAATTCCACAATTTTACTATGAGACCTCAAAATTGTCCAAATGACCTTTAACAATTATTTTTCATCTGAGACGTCAAATATTTTATATTGTGAGGCTCAAATATCAAACATTAGTGTTTTATTTTACTCAGAGAAATACAATAAAATTTGGCATATTAGATCAAACTAATAAACAATAATCAATTCAAAGAAGGTAATGCTTTTATTAACAAATTAACCTGATTTAGGTAAAATGAGTATTTTAAGAAAATTAATATATATAACAAACTAACAATATTATAAATACTTATGAAAAATACAACTTTATGTTTGTTGCATTTAAATTACACCTCTATATGCTGATTTGTCTTGTTTTACCTTTGTACATACTAATGAAAGCTCTGAAGTATTTTGCATACAAGTTGTCTTAAACAATAAGATCCATAAATCATAATTCTGATGGTTGAAATCAAAAACTTCCCATCATCCTTTCTAAACCAAATGCTTCATATAGAATTTGTAGATGTAATGAAGAAGTTGCAGGTAAATTGGAAAACCCTTCCATGTTCAGTAGGTAAAATAAAAACTCAAAGTATCAACAAATTGGATGTGACTGCCTGGTAGTATTGAAAATGTCTAACTCTATAAAACACAACAGTATCCAGATCCAGGCCAAATTTTAACTCATTCTTCAATACACAATCTGAGTTAGGAGTAAGATGCAAAGAAAGTTAGCATACCACTGTGAGTTTGTGTACACAATTGGACATACTTGTAACTAAAGAATAAACAGTGCAAATCACCATGAAGTGCAAAGGGCACAACTTTCAGGAAAGAATGGAACCAAAACATGCACTTGAAGGTAAAAATTAATAACTGATTCTTAAAGAACATACTAAAAACACGAAATTATTTAGAAAGCATTAGGGAAAAGTTAAATTAACAAATGGGGATATTCTTATACATCTTCATACCAAATATATCATTGACCTACCATTAATGGTTCCCCTCAAACTGACCTTATCACAAACTAATAAATGTAAACTTAGCAAAAGTTTCAAAGACAATAGGCCATGAGTGAAGGACTGAGGCAAATAATCACCATGAAAATGAGATGCACCAATACAAAAGCATACCAAGTATCATTAACCATTGACCTACAACTAATGGTACCCATAAAAACATACATAGTTGACGCTGCTGCAAAAGACAACAGAAACAGCACACTCAAGTCTTGCTCTTTCGACTTTGTCAATTCTAGACAATAAATCATCATAGAGAAAAATACTTTTTACTGATCTAACATAAAGTCATTTGAAGTGAAAATAGTTTATACAAGAGGCTCTCAGGAGCCTGAATCGCTCACCTTAATCTTTTTGGTTAAATCTCTCATCAATGATTATTTTGGCTTTTCAATTTATTTAAATGTTCTTTGAATCGTCCTATTTTCTTCAAAAGCAAAAAAAAAATCATTTTCTCCTATGTTCTATTTTAGCCATACAAGGAAATGAAATATAAAATTTATACTAGATACTCTGAAACTCATTTAGCCTAAGTTTGGCTGAAATTGATACAGCAGTTTCAAAGGAGAAGATTTTTTAAAGTAAGTCAACATGATGAACAAATTGTGAAAAAAGTCTTTAAAGGGCAATAACTCCTTAAGGGGTCAATTGACAATTTTGGTCAAATTGACTTATTTGTAGATCTTACTTTGCTTTACATTTTTGCTATTAACAGTTTATCTGTATCTATAATAATATTCAAGATAATAACCAAAAACTGCAAAATTTCTTTAAAATCATCAATTCAGGGGCATTATACCTGAAAAACCAGTTACCCAATTCGGCTGAAAATTTCAGGACAGGTAGACCTTGACCTAATAAACACTTTAACTTCTTGTCTTATTTGCTCTAAATGCTGGAGTTTTTGAGATATAAGCCAAAAACTGCATTTTACCCTGTGTTCTATTTTTAGCCATGACGGCCATGTTTTTTGATGAAATAAAAAATAAAGCACAAACTTTATTTTATACACCCTACTGATCATTCAGTTGAAGTTTGGTTGAATTTGGTTTAGTAGTTTCAGAGGAGAAGATTTTTTAAAGTTAGCAAATATGATGAACAAATTGTGAAAAATTGTCATTAAAGGACAATAACCCCTTAAGGGGTCAATTGACAATTTTGGTCATATTAACTTATTTGTAGATCTTACTTTGCTGATCATTTTTGCTGTTTACAGTTTATCTTTATCTATAATAATATTCAAGATAATGACCAAAAACTGCAAAATTTCCTTAAAATTACCAATTAAGTGGCAGCAACCCAACAATGGTTTGTTTGATTCATCTGAAAATTTCAGGGCTGATAGATCTTGACCTAATGAACATTTTTACCCCATGTCAGATTTGCTCTAAATGCTTTCGTTTTTGAGATATAAGCCAAAAACTGCATTTGACCCCTATGTTCTATTTTAAGTAACAGCGGCCATGTTTTTTGACGGATCAAAAATCGAAGCACACACTTTGTGCAGGATAATCTAAGGAACAATCATGCTAAGTTTCATCCAAGTCCATTCAGTAGTTTCAGAGGAGAAGATTTTTTAAAGTTAGCAAATGTGATGAACAAATTGTGAAAAATTGTCATTAAAGGACAATAACCCCTTAAGGGGTCAATTGACAATTTTGGTCATATTAACTTATTTGTAGATCTTACTTTGCTGATCATTTTTGCTGTGTACAGTTTATCTTTATCTATAATAATATTCAAGATAATGACCAAAAACTGCAAAATTTCCTTAAAATTACCAATTAAGTGGCAGCAACCCAACAATGGTTTGTTTGATTCATCTGAAAATTTCAGGGCTGATAGATCTTGACCTAATGAACATTTTTACCCCATGTCAGATTTGCTCTAAATGCTTTCGTTTTTGAGATATAAGCCAAAAACTGCATTTGACCCCTATGTTCTATTTTAAGTAACGGCGGCCATGTTTTTTGACGGATCAAAAATCGAAGCACACACAATTTGTGCAGGATAATCTAAGGAACAATCATGCTAAGTTTCATTCAAATCCATTCAGTAGTTTCAGAGGAGAAGATGTTTGAAAAATTGTTAACGACGACGACGACGACGGACGCCAAGTGATGAGAAAAGCTCACATGGCCTTTTAGGCCAGGTGAGCTAATAATCTTATATCAGATCATTAATTATGATTCTATCAAAATGTTGCATTATAAAGTAATATAAATAAGTGTTGCATTATTAAGTAATATAAATTACTGTCAGTAAATTCAGGCAGCAACAAAAACATAAACTTTTCAGTTCAACGTTGAAAAGTCAAAATTAATAAAATAATGTTAATGTTAGCTGGTATGAAGCAAGTTATATAATGTATTGAGAAAAATAGGTTTACTATTTAACAGCCCATATTTAACATTAGGTTGTCTCTTGGTTGCTACTACTAAGTAGAACATACCCAATAATAAGTAACTTTAAATATATAATCGTAGGATTTCACAAGGGAAAACTAGCCTCTGTTGTGGAGAATTTCAAGACATTTCAAGACAATATATAAATTCTACACTTGTTTTTTAGCCTTTCTTCTCTGTGTAACCCATAAAAGTCCTGATATCACCACTGTACTTACTCCAAGTCCTATTACAAAAGTCATTGTTGGAAATGTACCCTGGAAAACAACAAATAACATGCTTTAACTATTAGTGTGTTTTATCAATATTATTTTAACAAAGACATATATTATGAAAGTAGAACATTTCATATAAAGGTAACATTATATAATCCAGTATGGATACATTTGAAACCTAAATAATACCTAGGATGGATAAAAAATCTGACACTTTATAATAAATGTAGCTTGCAACTATAAATCCTCTTTTGCCTTAAAAAGAGGTTAATGAAGGATTGAAACAGGTGCTTTTCCCTCCTCTTTTTAATAGTTATAATCTAATTTGATAATCTTTAATATCATATTCATAATGGAAACTGTTAAATCAATCATTTGACTGTCAATCTTAAATAACAGCAAGTGTTGTCCTTTCTTAACTTTAACCAAATATCAAAAATCAGAACTAATATACAACAATTCATTAAATTTAAACATTTTGTCCATGAAAAAAAATGTTTCATGACATAAATCAAAATAAATAAAGCCTAGAATTTTGAGGCAATACTAGAGTATAATTAACATATACTCAAGGAAATCATTAAGTAATGCTGTTGTTGTCATGTGAGACAAAAACATCTTACCTGACGTAAACATTTATAACCATGGTAACCAGGTTTACATAAACATTCTGTTACTTGTGGTCCAACATCAACACAATAACTGTTAACATTAGGACAGGTTACTGAAATTAAAAGAAAATTTCCTGAAAATACCATAATAATTAACAAGTTATTTATTAATTCTAATACCTTTAGTTAAATTCTTTAAAAAAAAATAAAATATACTGTGGATTCATTAATTTTTGTGGTTACTAGTTTTCTTGGATTAAGGAAAACTTGCATATTTGTGGATATTTAATTTCGTGGTTTTGCTGAAGTCTGTATACAAACCTTAAGAAAATTCGTCATTTCTTGAAGATTGAATTTCGTGGTTTAATTGTAACCACAAAATCCACGAAAAATTAGCATCCCAATAATGAATCCCCAGTTACTATTTGTTTCAGAATATTATCTAAAGAAAACATTTCCAATTTTTTTTTCAAGTATTTACCAATTGGCAAAACATCACTTTCATTTACAACCTGCATCAAGAAATGGTTTTCTATTCAATATAACAAGGCCTAAATTGATATTTACAGATTTATTTATAGCATGGTTTAGCACTTGATTTGACAAATTGCACTGAATTGTTTTACCTACCATTATAAACAGTACATGAACTTAGTTCACCCGTACAAATAACAGCATCTTCTGTATGTTTTGTTTCATTCCATAACTCACTCCCTCCTGGACAATCTATCTTGGGAGGCAATTTTCTGTATAACAAAAATTTAAAAAGATGTACAAAACATTCTTCTTCATATGTTGTACATATAGTATACAACAGTAGCCAGGGGATTCAGTACAACAAAAATACTAAACTTCATTTCAACGATGTACAAAACACTCTACTTCATATGTTTTACATTTGGTACACAATAGTAGCCAAGGGATTCAGGTAAACTCAACCCTACCCCCCCTGAAAACAAAGGGATTCAGGTAAACTCAACCCTACCCCCCTGAAAACAAATAAAGGGATTCAGGTAAACCCTACCCCCTACCCCCCTGAAAACAAATAATTTCTATTTATTTAGGACATTGGAATGCCATTTTTAACCATCACGTTAAAGAATTTGGAAAACCTAATTTGTTTTCTTTTTTTTTGTGTATATTTCTTGCAACTGATCAACAAAACAAAGTTCCTTTTTACCACCTATCTTATACTGATTTCTTTTTGTAAAATTTTTGTTTTCATAACCAGGTTAATGCATGTTCTTGTATGTATTCTGGTCTTCAAAAGATTTGGTTTTTAGTTGTGTCAGCATACCACATCTGATTTAGAATATAAACTAACAAGACCTATCAAATACAAACTCACAAAGTTTGTAACTGTGTTAAACCATGGAATGCTTCTATAGTTGGCACTTGTATGGAATTATTTTGTAAATATCTGAAAATAAAAAATAACACTGTTTATACCTCATCAGTAGGCAATCAATGAATGATCAAATTTTACAATTTAGATTTAAGAAACTTAAAAATGATGAACCTCTTAAAATGTTAGGAGAATCTCATGTGAATACATATTAAAAATAATAGTCTTGTTCTTTCCAATGCTGCAGAAAACATTCAATAAAAATCATGAAATCAATTTTCCTGCATTAGAAAAATCTTATTCTGTGAAGATTTAGATCAGTGTGCCTAATATTGGTTTCAAATCTGTTCTGTCCAATGTGATGAACCATTATCTGATATTGAAAGATTACAATTTCACAAACCATTAGTTTTACTTTGCATTATTTTTTCATTTTTTCTATTAATTTTGTGCCTGTTTTTATCATACAATGTATAATTATATATTATATACATTTTCATAATATTCATCATGATAATATTTCACTAGTCATTCAAGTCCCATTGGATAAGCATACATTGTCATATACTTGTCTGATCCAGTTTTCCTATTCTACTGGATGATCATATACACTTTATTGTGAACTGCTCCTTAATTTTTACCTTAAACATTTTTAAAACAACCAATATTGCAAATTTAGTATGAAACGTACTGTTTGGTAGTAAATTAAACTGAAACTGATGTATGAACAATATGTTATAAGGCAGATTATAATACTTACAAAAACTTTAAGTTATTGAAACTGATGAACATATCTTCAATAGAAGTGATATGACAACTGGACAAATCTAAGCTGAAATACAGTAAAATAACTATAAAATGAGTAGAGTCACAATAGTCATAAATCTTGACAAATCTAAGCTGGAAAAAAACATTACATGTAACACTAAGCCTGCTATTCAGGAATGCTGGTGAATTTTTTTTCATTACATTGTTCTTTATTTCATTTTTTCTAAAAAAAAATTATAAACTCAGGTTATGTATCCTTGTCTATTCACATAACCATTATTCGAGCAAGTCCAAAGAACTTTATCACTAGCAATTTTTTATATGTCCTTATATATGTTGATCTTTTTAGTAATTTGTTGCTGACCTGGGACCCCCCCCCCCCCCCCCCCCCCCCCCTTTCCCCCCTTTGGATCTGCCACTGGCGGTCTCATTACAGTACCTCGCAAATCTACTTTTTTTTCATAAATGTTTTACTTACTAGTGTTAGAAATCTTACCCAACAACTGATGATTCTGTTTTTCCTTTATTAACACAACATCTTCCCAATTCTTCAGTGTTGAGTATAGAGCAGTTTAATGACATAGGATAGGAACAATTCTTCTGACATAATTCTATCTGAAATAATTACATTACATAAATGCTTCATTATAATACGTTATTTTGATTGGTCAACAGCAATCTTGTGTCATTCTGAAATTAACCTTCATTTCAAAATGAAATATAACATTCATGATGACGAAAGCTTCCAGAATGCATGAAACTGATGGGGAAAAGGTAAAGGAACCAAGTGTCATAAATCCTTAGTCATGGTCAACCTATTTCACAGAACTTACCCCCTGAATTTATTTTGAACAGATATATAATGTTATGGAGGGTAATACGAGTCAAGGGACTGTTAAATTTCACAAGCTGTAAGTCCAGTGAAATTCTGTCTCAAGACCGGTATTTTTGGCAAACCTCACCATAACATTATATTTCTGTTTAATTACATCGAATAAATTTGGATAGAATCTCTCTGTACAGGTACAGTTAAAAAAAAAATAACTTGTATTACACATGTTTAAATGCATAATTTTGAGACAAAGTGGATATTATCATAGAACCGTAGGGAATTATACATGTAGTTATGTGCGTTAGCTCGCTTTTGCTATGTTAAATTTTGTCAGGAGGATGCTGAACCAAGGTATTTCAGGAATATTCATCGGCAATGGTGAAATTCGAAACAGGCAAATATGTTTGAAATGAGGATTTTTTTTTAGAATATGCAAAAAATACACTGGCTACCAACCAATCAAAAGCTGGCATTCTTATATAACCTGTAATTATATATAAAATATTGATTGTTTATATTCTGACTTGAAATATTTGTCACTGGACATTGATAACCAGATGCTCCGCAGGGCGTAGCTTTATACGACCGCAGAGGTTGAACCCTGAACGGTTGGGGCAAGTATGGACACAACATTCAAGCTGGATTCAGCTCTAAATTTGGATTGTGATTAAATAGTTGACACAGCATAGGTTTCTGACACAGAATGAATGTGTTCTAATGAACTTAAATTTTTTGTTTTCTCTTAGAGCAATTCACTATGCTGTTGAATAGTAATCCTCTCAAAAAAATGTTTGAAGAAATTTTCTTTTTATTTATGAAATTTCAAATGAGAAAAATTGAACCCAATTTTTTTAATCACATCCCCCTTTCCATTATTCCAAAACTAATCTCAATTAAAATATTCTAATGGAGTTTGCAACAATAACTACTCATTTAAATACATCATAAAATATTAAGATGTAAAAAAACTGCTTGTTATCACTGAATGGTAAAGATTATTTTAATTTATCAGTTGGTAGTAAAAAGTGAATATACATTGTATATTGTATATAACAAAGATTTAAGTTGATTCTGGACAAAGAAAGATAACTCCAATTAAAAAAAAATCTTGCTATTGCACAATATTGTGCAATAAGATATTTCTTGCTTACTATTCTGGACAAAGAAAGATAACTCTAATTAAAAAAATTTTTGCTATTTCACAATATTGTGCAATTAGATATTTCTTGCCATTGCGCAATACTGTGCAATTGAAAAGACTTGCTATTGCACAATATTTAATATAATAATTTTAGATCCTGATTTGGACCAACTTGAAAACTGGGCCCATAATCAAAAATCTAAGTACATGTTTAGATTCAGCATATCAAAGAGGCCCAAGAATTCAATTTTTGTTAAAATCAAACTTAGTTTAATATTGGACCCTTTGGACTTTAATGCGCGTAGACCAATTTGAAAACAGGACCAAAAATGAAGAATCTACATACACAGTTAAAAGATTTGGCATATCAAAGAACCCCATTTATTCAATTTTTGATGAAATCAAACAAAGTTTAATTTTGGACCCCGATTTGGACCAACTTGAAAACTGGGCCAATAATCAAGAATCTAAGTACATTTTTAGATTCAACATATCAAAGAACCCAACCGATTCATTTTTTGTCAAAATCAAACTAAGTTTAATTTTGGACCCTTTGGACCTTAATGTAGACCAATTTGAAAACGGTACCAAAAGTTAAGAATCTACATACACAGTTAGATTCGGTATATCAAAGAACCCCAATTATTCAATTTTGATGAAATCAAACAAAGTTTAATTTTGGACCCTTTGGGCCCCTTATTCCGAAACTGTTGGGACCTAAACTCCCAAAAACAATACCAACCTTCCTTTTATGGTCATAAACCTTGTGTTTAAATTTCATAGATTTCTATTTACTTATACTAACGTTATGGTGCGAAAACCAAGATAAATGCATATTTGGGTCCCTTTTTGGCCCCTAATTCCTAAACTGTTCGGACCTTAACTCCCAAAATCAATACCAACCTTCCTTTTGTGGTCATAAACATTGTGTTTAAATTTCATTGATTTCTATTTACTTAAACTAAAGTTATTGTGCGAAAACCAAGAATAATGCTTATTTGGGCCCTTTTTTGGCCCCTAATTCCTAAACTGTTGAAACCAAAACTCCCAAAATCAATCCCAACCTTTCTTTTGTGGTCATAAACCTTGTGTCAAAATTTCATAGATTTCTATTAACTTAAACTAAAGTTATAGTGCGAAAACCAAGAAAATGCTTATTTGGGCCCTTTTTGGTCCCTAATTCCTAAAATGTTGGGACCAAAACTCCCATAATCAATACCAACCTTCCTTTTATGGTCATAAACCTTGTGTTAAAATTTCATAGATTTCTATGCACTTTTACTAAAGTTAGAGTGCGAAAACTAAAAGTATTCGGACGACGACGACGACGACGACGACGACGCCAACGTGATAGCAATATACGACGAAAATTTTTTCAAAATTTGCGGTCGTATAAAAAATATTGATACACCAATAAATCAATCTGGTAAAAAAGTTTCCCTCTTCTTCTTAAAAGGCTTCTACCAAGCAAATCGTGGCCAATCACTAGAAAAAAGAACCAAATTTGCCAGTGAATTAAACATTTGAAAATGCATGTACCAAGTCAGGAATATGACAGTTGTTATCCATTCGTTTGATGTGTTTTGTCATTTCTTCTTCTTCTTCCCGTTACGAGTCGAACTCTGTAGTAAAGTGTAATTGACTCGGGCGCATCTCAAACAGACAGGAGGCCACTCCTCTGGCCAAAAGTAAAAGTCCAGGAAATAATCTGGACAGTATTTACAATAAAAATATGATATTAATTACATCTATGTACACTGGTTATCCTGCTGTCTATTTCAGATGTGGCTGGGTCCTGGGGATGGTATTCACTCTGGCCCTGAAGTCCTCTAGGGATCCGGACTCCACTACAGATTCGGGGAGTTTATTCCATTCTCTAGTTGTTCGTGGGAAGAATGAGTGGTAGTATACGTCCCTCTTCACTCTAGTTTGTCTAAGTTTGTGGTTGCCCCTGGTCCTACTGTCTCCTGTCGTGTAGTATTTGGCTGGATCAATGGCAATCATCTGATGTTGAGTCTTGTAACACAGCACAAGACTCTGTTTCCATCGTCTGTGTTGCAGTGATTCCCATTGAAGTTGGTCCAGTAGCTTAGTTACACATCCAGGAGAGTTGTCCTGGTAGCAACTATAAACAAAGCGAGCTGCTCGTCTTTGTACCTGCTCTATGTCGCGTATGGTGGTGATTTGGTGAGGATCCCATACTGGGGAGGCATATTCCAGGGTTGGTCTTACGAGCGTAGAGTAGGCTGTGGCTTTTGTTGCTGGAGTACACCTACCAAGATTTCTCCGTAAGAAGCCAAGTGTCTTTGATTTTGCCATTTGATTAGGGACTTTCCGGTTGAATTTTCCTCGGAGTTCATGATGTTATGGGAGTTATTGAAACTATATACATAATATTCATCGTTACCTTTTCACTCTCAAACAACGGTATTATCATACATGTGATTATTATGTAGACCAACATCGTTCAATGTTGATTTTCTTCCTGGTGAGAAGGGAAATAACTCTATTCTAGTAATATGACCTAAAACCAACATAAACCTATAAAAAATGTGTACAGCGCTTTCGCGTCGATCCGGCCCCACGTCGATCCGGCCCAAGTCGATCCGTCCCACGTCGATCCGGCCCCAATAAAAAAATATTTTTATAAGGAATAAAAATAAAGATATATATTGAAGTAATTCATAAATGTTTATGATTTTTATTATAATGTTAAAGGTGTACGGTAAAAAACAAAAAACAAAATAGTTTCTTCAGATGAGTATAAAACATCCAGGTTGATTATGTTTTTATTACAAGTTTTCAAGATTATTGGGTATAATTATATTAAAACAATTCAGACATCAACATTAATCAGCAGTAATTAGCGTTTTCTTTCAATTGACTGTGATCCTAACAAGTCTTTCATCTTGTGTAATAACAAATAGTTACATACACAACGGTACAAGCCTTGGATTAAAGACAGCATACTCTGCAGACAAAGCCGTCAACGTGTTCATCAAGAAGGTGTTAGCCCTACCATACCTATATGTCTTTTGTCTATATGTTTTTATAACATTTATTTATTATTCTTGATGAGCAATATTATACATGTATATTTGTAGAATGATATAGTGCATTTGTTTTTTGATGAGCAAATATTACATTTGTACGGCGTATGAAAGTTGCTGTATATCATGTTATTGTAGTGCTGCAAGTGTGACCCCTTTAAGTAAGTGACAGTGTAAAACTGTTAGTGTAAATGATTTAAAAGTTATATATATTTATGTGAGAGTCAGAGATAGTTAGTATGTATGATGTTATTGTTATATTTTAGTAGTGCTGATATTACATTTTAGAGTGTGAAAACGTGCATTCAGTGTCATTGTTTTGTTATTTTCTTGCAATAAAGAATAATGGATACTCATATAACTTGTGTTTTTTCTACACACAACTATTCAAAATACTGTCAAATTTATGAAAAATATATCGATATAGGAAGATGTGGTGTGATTGCCAATGAGAAAACTCTCCATCCAAATAACAGTTTATAAAAGTAAACCATTATAGGTTATTATTATATACACCAAACAAAATATCAATCTATAAAGACCCTGTTGATATTATAAAAAAAAAACAAGTAAATAGAAGCCTGTGATGTTCCCTGAAAAAAATACAATTTATAATTATTATATACACCAACCTAAACCAGAAGATCAATTAATCAGGATTTGATTTAATTAAGTGATTACAAGTGGCATTACCTTAGTTCACAATCATCAGACAACTGTTGAATAAATAAACCAATTATAGACTAATGATTTGATTAATCAAGTCATTATGATGAGTTAAATTTAATAGGTTCCAGTGGACTGTAAATATTTATTTAGATATTCTGTGTATGAACAAAAAGAAAATGAAATCGCCATGAGTTAAAGTTAAAGTTATCATGGAAAATAACTTCATATTTTAAAATATTTTGAAGCTGCTATACAACCAACGACACAATTAATAACAATCACTTTCGTATCGATTTAAAATAGTTCTTTAACTGGTACTCCAATACTTCACTTACCTGTTGTCATCCATCATCGGACACTTTTTGCAAATTCCATGTATACTGTGTCACAAATTCCTCCAAGATCAATATAGTTATTTCTTATTTTATTATGGGGCCGGATCGACTTGGGCCGGATCGACTTTGGGCCGGATTGACTTGAGGCCGGATCGGTTTGGGGCCGGAACGACCGGATACCTGTACACTAACGTACAGTATGCTAAGTTGATATTACCATCATTCATATCCTGTATCCATTTATCTATGATATTGATAAGGGCAGTTTGGCAAGAGTGTTCTTGTCGAAACCCAGACTGTGCTGGGTGTAAAAGAAAGGGATTGTGTAGTTCTTATTATTGAGGCCCCTCATGGGGGGGTCCTAGTAATCACATAATCACCATTTTTTTGCCAATATAATCACATAATCATTAAATATTTGCTTATCTTTAGTAATCAAATAATCATAAACTAAAAATACAGTCCTAGGTAATCAAATAATCATGAAATATTTGGCTTAATAATCAAATAATCATTAAAAAAACGGCCAAGTAATCACATAATCAAAAACCCCATGAGGGCCCTCATTATTATATTGATAGGTGAAGAAATTAAACATTTGTATAAAGGAAGAAAGGGATTGTGTAGTTTTTATTAAATATAAAGAATATGTTTAAGATATCATAATGTATATCTGTTTTCAGCAAAGTCAGAGTATGAATAAACGAATGGAGATAAATATAGAGTGGGCATTATAGAATATACTCTCTTGTTTCAATTGCTTAATGCTATGCTCTAACTGTACTGTTGTTATGTCAATGCGATGCTTTATTTATAGAACTCTATTAATTAAAGGTAAACCAAGAAGCAATTGCACAGAGCACATATAAGACTGAAATGCTGACAATTTACTTTATACAAAACATAAAAGTTGATGGCTTCAGTCAGCTTGGTAGAGCAAAGGAAATGCACTTTCATTTGAAGGATATATTGAAACAAAAACATGAAATATTGATTTCCTATCTTACAATACATTGTTCTTGATAGGAACAACATTATATGTGGCTTCACCAAAGGACGTATATTATGTTAGTTATAAGTCCTTGCTTCACCCTAAGGTACACACAATGTGGAACATCAAATGAGATTACTGACGAGGCGCGTGTCCCATTGATTTATTGCTACAATAACGTTAACATCCAATTAACACCTTCAACTTTGTACACGCGTCAGACTATATAATTACACGCGCCATAATATACAATCATGGTAAATTATCACTCTGTTGAAAACTCAAGATTGTCATTAATTTCCTTTAATCTTCAATCAATATGCATAAACATTACAAATATCGTTAAATGATGCAATACACACAATAAAATGATGAAAAATATTCACATTTTAATTTTGTTTCCTCTTGTTTGATTTCAGTTCTTTGTATTTCACAATTTGTGTCTGTATTTTCTGGACAATGATGCACAAATAATGCATTTTGCAAGTTTATTATATATTGTACAAAGAGAGTTTTAAAAAACAAATTTTCAGATAGATATATTATTGTTCTAAAACACAAGTAAAAGTACTATCATAATACGACATGTTACACGTAATACTTGCTGTTATACATAAATAATAAAATATCATGTAAATAAATGTTGCAATTAGATCTATGTTTCATTTTTTTTTTTTTTTCTATCAATATTAACTTTCTTGTCACTAAAACTGTTTTGCATATATTCTTTTAATATTTATTTGGAATAAGTAATTCTAATAAAAAAAATGTTTTCTTGTCGCTAAATAGTTTCTTGTCGCTTCTTGTCGCTAAAATTATTCTTCTTGTTGCTTCTTGTCGCTTCTTGTCGCTAAAATTCTTCTTGTCGCTAATTAGTGAGACCGCAGTAACGTATTTTATTTTTTCGGTTGGGGAGAAATGAAGGGTGTTCGCTAGTGAATCATAACAACCTTTTAGAACATATATAAATAGATTTTTTTTTGAAATTAATGAACATGACAGTGTTTTAAATCAATAAGTGTGTCACGACTCCCTGTTTGCCATGATAAAGCTACAAGTTGACATAGACACTAGTTCTTGTATATTTTCTGTTTTCGTTTTTTACCTTTGCTTTAGACTTTTTAACATCTAAATTTTAATTTCATGTCTGTTTAACTTTTCGTTCTTTAAATCTTTTTTTTTTTTTTTTTTTTTTTGTTTTTTTTTACATAAAACAATTTTTTACATGAAAAAAAAAGAAAAAGAGGTACGTACGAGTGACAATGAGACAACTCTCCACAATAAACAAAATGACACCGAAAATAACAGCTATAAGTCAACGTACGGCCTTCAACAATGAGTCAAAGTCCATACCGAATAGTCAACTATAAAAGACCCCGAAATGACAAATGTAAAACTATTCAAACGAGAAAACAAACGACATAATTAATGTCCAAAAAAAGAATTTCTGTTTTGGTTTTTGGTGTGTGCTTAATTTTATTTTGATGCCTTTTTCATTTATGTCGGTTTCGTTTTTGTACACTGTTGTCCGTTTCCGTTTTTGACCTCTTTTTTTTTTCATCGTCTTTTTTTTTTTTTTTTTTAATATGTTTGTTTCGTTTTGCATTTTAACGTGTGGTCTTTAATTTTATGTCTGCTTCCTTTTTTTATGTTAGCAATATTAAATTGACACTTTTTTAAATTTTATGTCTGTTTTCGTTCTTTGAGTCTATTTTCATATTCTCTCGGTTGTCTGGTTTTTTTTTAAAACTTCTGGTTTTTAATTTTATGTCTGTTTTTCACTCCTTTTATAGATTTTATGTCTGTTCTCGTTCTTTGCGTCTATTTCCGTGTTTATCCTCTGTTGTATGGTTTTTATAAATGGTATGTCCGTTTTTTATTTCTTCTGTAATAAATCGTCTGGGTTTTTTTTTTAATTTTATGTCTGAATCGTTTTTGATGTCATTTTTTTTCGTCTTTTTTTTTTTTATTAAAGTTCAAGTCTGTTCCGTTATTCAAGTGTTTTATTTTCTTTTTTGAACTATTTTTTTTAATTGTTTGTCGGATTTTGTTTTGGATCTCTGCTATGATTTGTTAACATCTGTTTTTTTTTAAATTTATTTTACGTCTGTTTTGGCGTCGGTTTTCGTATGTACCTCTGATTTTGATTTTAACGTCCGAAAAGTTTTCGCTTTTTTGCCACAGCATTGCCAGTAGTTTTTTTTTTTTAATGTTTACGTTTGAATCACAGGCACTCGTCTCAGAGAAAAAATGTCCTATACACGGCGTTATATAAAGGTATATAGGAAAAAATTCTGAGACAAGTGGATGTGGTTTGAATATCCCTTTGGTATCGTTCTCCTCTCTTTTACAAAAGGGATGTTCCCTCACTTTCCTCATTGTTAATATTAATTTTTCCTTACAACACCCTTTTTGCATGGATGAAAAAAAAAATGTTGTGGTAAAACTGGTGACAACAAAATATTTTAATCATTATCTACCCCAAACCTTGTAGTGTTAAATATTGAGAAAAAAATGTAGATTGATCCCATCGAAAAACTAAAAAAGAATGCTTTGCGCGAGAAAAAAAATCTGACTTAGACAAAAAACATAATACCCCACTTTTAAAGTTAAATTATTTCTCCCTTGTATCTAAACTGAACCCCTGTTGCGTTCACTTATCGCTACACTGACGATGAATTTGTAAGACTCGTCCAATTAATACCAATGTGACAATACATGTAGCTCCAACCCGTTCCTTCGGTGCGAAGCTATAGATAGAACGGCGGACCAGTTTACCTTGTATCTATACAAACATATAATGCATCAAGTATTATGATTGTTGACAACCTTTCATACCAACTGGTGTTGGGTTTTCTTAAATTTCTATCGAAACGAAAACGGAATTAAACCTGAAGCTATAACATGAACACGAGATCGTCATGTAAAATGGTTAAGCATGCATAATCTTTAATAGTCCATTCGACAGTAAGGATGTGAAGATGATTTAAAAGGCAACATTAATCCTTAGGGAGTGTACATGGATCCGCTGTACCTTTGCAGTCATTGCGGAATCTCGAAGTACATACATACACATGGAAATCATTTACTTACGATGAATTCACCCCAAAGTAGTGGTAGACCGTACGTTTTAACTTCTACCTTTGAGGTATAAACCGTTAGGTCCTCAAGGATTAATTGACAATTACGTACGTGACAAAAAATCTCACACTAAACTTCGTATATACATAATTATTTTACTGTCGATTAAAGGTATGTATACTAGATTTACACGTTGTATACCTTTGTTATTTTTGCCAACAAAAATTGATTCTTTTCCTCCTACCAGATAATATATATTTTGGAAGAATTTATAATAAAATTGATATCTAGCGTTTTTGCTGTGGCACAGAAGTGGACTGAAAATGAGGGAGGGGAGGACTTCTGACAAACGGAAAATATATTTCTCTAAAGTCTAACGATCTAAGACGGTGACATATAGGATACCTGTTAATTTCTGTGTCATTTGGTCTCTTGTAGAGAGTTGTCTCATTAGCAATCATACCACATCTTTTTTATAAGAAGTTTCAGTGGCCTCAGTTTCATTATCATTTTCAATTTTCAATATTTTTTCATCAAAAGTGTTTGGGATTGGGCTATACTTTTTTTCATTTTCTATAGTTTTAAAACTTTTGCCTTGTTCTTTGAAATATTTTTAAACACATCCGTACAACGATTGCCTCTGTTAGCAATAATTTTCTTCCAATACGCCCTTAAATTTCTTTTGCTTACAACTGCTTCTGTTTCTTTCTTTAAGAAGCAGAAAGGGTTATTTCAAAGTTGATCAATGCAGCTATGTTTGTAACCAAATCAACATTGGAAAGGGATTTGTAGAGGGTCTTCAGATTTTTTTTTAATTCCGTCTTTAAGAGATATTTTTAAATTTGTCAATCAAAAGTAAAAAAAAAAATCTTCAGATCCGCGCCAAATGATAAAATTTTTGGTAAATTCAGAGATAGTTGGGTGATTTTAGCTATGGGCTAAAATAGAAGCACGTTTTATATCAGCTCAACATAAAATGAAAATAGCACTTGCAAATTTTATTTGTCCAAAGCGCTCTTCTGGATTAATCTTCACAAGAAATGTGCAAAACTGAAAATGTATACCAAAGATGTATTACTTTTGAAGGAGCTTTAGGCATACGGTATGCTCAAAATGAACATTAAAAGAATAGCAAAACCATTTGTGATCGACTTTGCCTGAGGATGTTGAAACCTTAGTTTCTGAAAACTTTCAAAATTTATCAGAAGAAAATTTATGAAAAGTATGCAAGTCAAAACCCAAGCACTTCGGTGATTAAAATAATTGGTATGAGGGCATTCCATTATCCTTACTTTGAAAGAAGGTATTTGAACATTTGATATTCTGAAGGTTTTCATTTGATTACAAACAACTGCGGATCATTTGTAGACAACCGTTGTATAAAGTGTGCCAAGCAAATTCAAAGAAGATTGGGTTTTAACTAGTACATGTTATACCATTTCTATGTTTACCATTCCATCAGCATTAAAGGATGATTGTTTTTTTAATATTTTTCCTTGTAATTTCTCTCAGAACAAATTTGCCTTAGGAGCCGGCGTTTTTTT
This sequence comes from Mytilus galloprovincialis, assembly GCF_965363235.1. Taxonomy (NCBI): domain Eukaryota; kingdom Metazoa; phylum Mollusca; class Bivalvia; order Mytilida; family Mytilidae; genus Mytilus; species Mytilus galloprovincialis. Next base: position 125,928,194 of record NC_134838.1, on the reverse strand, counting down.
CATGAGATTGATACAAAATGAGGAATTAGCCTCTTGGTCTGAAGAGATAAAGAAACTGGAAGTTGTCTACTTATAAGCCACTATACTGATGTAAAGTTATGTAACAATACTAATAACCTTACTTCATAAAAATTGCAGTCTCTGATCACTTCATTCAGATTTCAAGCTATCACTGTCAGGTAAATTTACAAAACGATGTCTGTGGTAACCTTGCTGTGCAATATAATTTTTCTTTTTACCAGCTGAATATTTACATTTTGATCAGTTTCAGGAAGCAAAACTGTTCTTCTAACTTTATGTTGTATTTGTATCAAAATTAACTATGATAATGAATCATTGTAAAGTTTCACCAAATTATCAATCCTGTATTTAATCTAACTGGCTTGTTACCATGAAGAATAAGCTCAGGCATTCATATTTTACAATTTAATCTGTTTAATGGTCCTTACATGCATAAAATTTATCATTATTTACGACAAAACAACTAAGGGAATTGGAATATGCCTTTTAAAGCTTACTATACATTATGGGTTTAGCTCATTGTTGAAAGTTGTAATTTTTAACATACCTCAATCATACAACAATGCCTTAATTATTTCTATTGAATGGTTCTTTTACTTTTCTGTATTGTAATTTAGAAAATTATAGATAAAGGTTATTTATCACATCTGGCTATCTGGGGGATTAATATAAATTCATTTATTTATAGTATGAAACATGACCAGAAAATTAGTTTTCCTGTGTTAGTACTTATTTAGTTAAACCCTACTTACATGTAGGAAATAACTCAATAGCTGTATGACATATGATCTATTCAGAAGTATAAAGGCTAAAATTGAGTCTACAACAGTGTATGTATTCATTTTAAAAAAGAAAAAAAGAAATAAATATTTATTATATTCAACATTAAATTGCACAAGGTAACAACTGTATCAGAATAAAATGAAAAAGATATTTACATGATCAGTTAACAATGTTGTTTAAAGATATAACAATATCATCACATTTACAGCTGCTAAATTTACTTTCTTGACATTATTGAATGTACACTATATGAAAATCCTAACATCATATTTTCTGGTTTATATATTATGCTTTGCATTAATAAAAACAAAACTGTCCTTCATTATATGTTCTCAGGCAACTGTGATGGATAAAACATCAAAACAAAATCATCACTTCATTTTATGTGAAAAAATCCCGTCTTTATTTTGTTTTAGTTTATCATATTGCAGTGACATTGAGTTATTGTTTATCTTTAAATGAAGTTTGTTCAGTTGAATCTCTGTATAAATACACTATCATATACTGGTTTATTTAAATCTCTAAACTTAACTAAAAGAGTTTTATTTTGTACAGTAAATGTACCTTTACTTTCAAATAAAAACAAGTCAAGAAAACATGAAATGTAGATAAATTAACATTCCACAATATAAAAAAGCTACTCTAACCATTTCTGTAAAATGCAATACAGGCCCTGTACAACAACACAATTTTGTCCAACAATTTCAAGGCAAGAAATCAAATACCAGTGTGTCACCACAAGACTAAATTTACAGACAATTTAACAACATACTGGCTTGGTCCTCAAATATACTTGATTTAATTAACAAGAGGCTGACAGTAAACCGTCTTGTTCTACCACTTACATTTGTATGTGTCATTGTTATAGAGAAATTAAAGGCCATGAAATGTCATTTACAAATAAAACAAGGACTGAAATAACTAAACAGCAAAAGTATGAGTAGACAGCAGAACTTTGACCTCCCTTTTTGTCATCAGTTGCACAACATTGTGAAATATTTAAAAAATTTATAACAATAATTTTCTGTTTGAAAACCCACTTTAAAAATATGATTTGAAGAATTTTTGAGAATTCTGTTATTTTCAATAGGAACATAAAAAAGTTTGAATTATAAGTCATCCTTTGGAATCTTACAAATAAGTGTAATTTAACCTGTTATAAAATTCTACTTGTAATTAGAAATTTGTGAAAGTTTCTTTATCACAGATAAAATACTGTTTTGAGGGACCAATAACAGTATAAATATAAAAATTTCCGTTGTTGATGAGAATGTTATTTTACAAGTAAACAGTCATTCTTCCATCGGATGTATATCATCACGTCATTCAAGTGAACCTTTTAGCAAAGTCAACTTGATATGTATACTTTGCAAACCATTTTAATATAAAAGCTTGCATGTTTGCAATTATCAAATATTTTCCATGAAAATGTTTGATAAAAAAAAAAACATACCACATTACTTTGTGTCCTCACTAAATAATAGAGACATCAATGGTGAACTAAAAGATTTCTGAATATAAGTTGCCCAATTCATGCTGATGGCTATGGTTAACATGTAGACAACATTATAAAGCTTCAGTTTATACAATCATAAATAACACTCATATACATCATAATTTATGCCATACATTTATCACAATTATCAGTATCTAGGTTTGCCACACACATTCCACTGATCACAATCAACAACATCTGTCACAACACATGTTTATCTCCTCCTCGTTCCTCCAAAACCTGAGGCAGTACGGGTTCCACTACTAGAGCTGCCACCTCCTAATCCTCCTCCGCCGCCCCAGCCACCACCACCACCCATGCCGCCACCCCAACCGCCTCCTGTTCTACCTCCACCACCAAACCAGCTCCCCCACCCTGGTCTGTTGTAGGTTGTATACGGTTGGTTGTATGGTGAGGCATATGTATGACTGCCATAATAATTTCTGTTGTTTCCCATCAGATATCCGAGGATGCCACCTGTAAATGCTCCAGTCCAGAATCCACCTCCTTGTGGCTGTTGTTGTTGGTGTGTCCCTTGTTGATTTCCAGTGTAAGTACCAGAACAAGAATCTAAAATGATTAAGTTTATAAAAACATCAATGTAATATATATAACTCATACATCAATCTATGATGAGTTTATATATATAACTCAACACTTTTACAAAGAAGAACAGTAATTAACACAAAATGCTGTATTAATAATGCTTAATACTGATTACTGACACTTTAAAAGTTGTTGCTATCTCAGGTAATTTATTCTGTGTTCATTTCCCCCTTCGTCCTAATAACTGAACTAGTTGTAGTACAATATATTAAATTATTGCTAACTATTGCTTCCTGTAACCTTAGATTCAAACCTAAGAAATTCAGATTCTTAAAAGACTGATTAATCGCTCAATAAATATTTCATCATAAATGAGTATGACTACCATGGTTGAAAAAAATAAGAATCTTGTTTTACTGCTAAAATAAGAAAACAATGTGATACTCTGGTTTTATTAAATTTTATAAAAGCATGGCCACTGAATTCAGAAAGCATTGTTTTATATTACCATTCTAGCCACCACTGAATTCAGAAAGCATTGTTTTATATTACCATTCTAGCCTTGCAATGTATCATTACAGTACTTCTATTATCAAATTACTTGTATCCTATTATATATTCATTTTCCCTATCAAAAATGTATCATTGTTCTAAAAATCAATATCAACAAAGTCTACTGAAAACAACATGAATTAAATATTAATCTGCTTATCAAGTTTCTTTCATTTAAAGACATCAAAATATCAGACATTTCTGATTATTACACATGATATTTAAATTCAAAATAGATGGTTACATTTAAAAAACTTTTTATTAGTTTTACGAGTCCCCTTCCCCAAAGAGTATTGTTATTTTTATGATGGATTACTACATCTGAATTTGAAGAGGATTCAACAAAAAAGATCCTAACCTGGCAACAAAAAGTGAATGGCCAAAAATAACAGACTGGTGAAAATACCCTTGACAATCTTGTTGCTTGGGGTATACATAAATATGTATATGTTTCTCTCAAAAATGAAGCCTCCAGAAACCAAGTCAATACTTACCACCATTGTTTGGCATGTAGTCTTGTCTAAATCCTGGAGGAGGTGGTCTGGATCCCCTATCATGTGATCTGAATGAAGGGTCACCTGACTGTCCATGTGATTGATCAGCTATACAAGTTCTGTATATGGCATAGATTATGATTCCAACAATGCACAGAACTATAATATCACCACATATGGAGGAGAATCGCTTTCCGTATCTGAAACAGGAAATAAAATAAAATAGACAGATGAAGTCATAAACAATAACCATAATGATCCTGTTGTTGTTTCCATCTTTTGTGAAGTCTTGTATATTTACCATAGTTCCATCGCTTGTAAGAAGGACATAGGTATCCCTTTCAACTTTGCCAGTACAATGTGTTAACTGGGAAATCTGTCCAAGGATTTCTCCATGACATTTATATCAAACTTTAATCATGGTATTAGAAGATATATATGAGGAAATCATTAGTTACTGTTGACTGTAAGACATTAATTAAAGTTGTTTTAAAACAATTAACTAAAATTGCTATCTTAAATTCACTCCTAGGACATATAAAGGTGATGATGAGTAACTTATTGCTTTAATCATAAGCATGAAATCTCATTTCATATATGTTTTCTAGACTATTCAGATAATTCTGATTTTTTCTAGGAATGGTTCAAACTTAATCTAAGTTGTCTATAAGATTGCCACTTTTTATGTCGACGTAAGGTGATTCTCTCTGAGCATTAAAAGCTTCCTCAAACAGAAACACCTACACGCCATGATATGGCTAGAAGAACTGGAGGTGGCATTAAACAACAACCATCAATCATTTACAGAAATTTTTTTCAGCATGATCTCAATTTTCAAGGACATTTCAATGCCTAGAACATTGATTTTATATTCCGCATTTTTTTTCTCCAATTTCACTCTAGGCCCTTATTTATAGAAGAACAGTTGATTTCATCAGAAAACTAGAGGCTCTAAAGAGCCTGTGTCGCTCACCTTGGTTTTTGTGAATATTAAACAAAGGACGTAGATGGATTCATGACAAAATTGTGTTTTGGTGATGGTGATGTGTTTGTTCATCTTACTTTACTGAACATTCTAACTGCTTACAATTATCTCTATCTATAATTAACTTGGCTTAGTAGTTTCAGAGAAGATTTTTGTAAAACCCAACAACAGGTTGTCCGATTCACCTGAAAAATTCAGGGCAGATAGATCTGGACCTGATGAACATTTACCCCATGTCAGATTTGCTCTAAATGCTTTGGTTTTTGAGTTATAAGCCAAAAACTGAATTTTACCCCTATGTTCTACTTTTAGCCATGGCGGCCATCATGGTAAGTTGACCGGGTCACGCCACACATTTTTAAAACTAAATACCCAAATGATGATTGTGGCCAAGTTTGGTTTAATTTGGCCACGTATTATCAGAGGAGAAGATTTTTGTAAAAGATAACTAAGATTTACAAAAAATTGTTAAAAATTGACTATAAAAGGAAATAACTCCTAAAGGGGTCAACTGACCATTTCGGTCATGTTAACTTATTTGTAAATCTTACTTTGCTGAACATTATTGCTGTTTACAGTTTATCTCTATCTATAATAATATTCAAGATAATAACCAAAAACGGGAAAATTTCCTTAAAATTACCAATTTAGGGGCAGCAACCCAACAACAGGTTGTCCGATTCACCTGAAAAATTCAGGGCAGATAGATCTTGACCTGATGAACATTTTTACCCCATGTCAGATTTGCTCTAAATGCTTTGGTTTTTGAGTTATAGGCCAAAAACTGCATTTTACCCCTATGTTCTATTTTTAGCTGTGGCGGCCATCTTGGTTGGTTGGCGGGGTCACGCCACACAATTTCTAAACTAGATACCCCAATGATGATTATGGCCAAGTTTGGTTAAATTTGGCCCAGCAGTTTCAGAGGAGAAGATTTTTGTAAAAGATAACTAAGATCTACAAAAAATGGTTAAAAATTGACTATAAAGGGCAATAACTCTTAAAGGGGTCATTTGACCATTTCCGTCATGTTAACTTATTTGTAAATCTTACTTTGCTGAACATTATTGCTGTTTACAGTTTATCTCTATCTATAATAATATTCAAGATAATAACCAAAAACAGCAAAATTTCCTTAAAATTACCAATTTAGGGGCAGCAACCCAACAACTGGTTGTCTGATTCATCTGAAAATTTCAGGGCAGATAGATCTTGACCTGATGAACATTTTTACCCCATGTCAGATTTGCTCTAAATGCTTTGGTTTTTGAGTTATAAGCCAAAAACTGCATTTTACCCCTATGTTCTATTTTTAGCCGTGGCGGCCATCTTGGTTGGTTGGCGGGGTCACGCCACACAATTTCTAAACTAGATACCCCAATGATGATTATGGCCAAGTTTGGATTAATTTGGCCCAACAGTTTCAGAGGAGAAGATTTTTGTAAAAGTTAACGACGACGGACGCAGGACGACGGACGACGACGGACGACGACGGACGCCAGACGCCAAGTGATGAGAAAAGCTCACTTGGCCCTTCGGGCCAGGTGAGCTAAAAACTTAGCCAGACTATTGAAAAGTTAAATATGTCAGACCATATATAGTTTTCTTTTGTTGAATTTGTATCATTTGGTCATCAATGCTCTTCAACTTCGTAATTTATTTGGCCTTTGCTACTTTTTTAGATTTTAGCATCACTGATGCATTTTTTGTAGACAAAATGCATGTCTTGCACAAATACAAAATTTCATTCCTGTTACCTATGATGAGTTTATTTATTTTACTTCCAATACAATTCCAAACAAGAGGCTGTCACAACGACAGCAAACCGGATTTATTAACATTTATTTGTGTCCTGCCAATATCACATGAACCATAACTGATGAACGGTGAAAGTGAAAATCGTCAATATCAAATTTGACATCCATTTTGTCATCAGTATCAACATATTAAAATTTGAAAAGCTTAGGTTGAATGGTTCATGAGTAAATGCAACAACATGAATGGAAACGCCATTTTTCAATCTTTCAAGAACCATAACTGATGAACGGTAAAAGTCAAAATCGACATTATTGAACTTGACCTCCATTTTGTCATCAGTAATAACATATTAAAATTTGAAAAGCTTTGGTTGAACAGTTCATGAATAAATGCACGGACACGACTGGAAAAGCCATTTTTCAATCTTTCAAGAACCATAACTCCTGAACGGTAAAAGTCAAAATCGTCATTACTGAACTTTACCTTCATTTGGTTGTCAGTAACAACATATTAAAATTTTAAAAGCTTTGGTTGAACGGTTCATGAGTAAATGCACGGACAACATTTGGTTGCTGCCCACCCGACCGCCCGCCGTACATCCCCAAATCAATAACCGACATTTTTGTCACAAAAATCCGGTTAAAAATAAGTGACCAATTTTAAATATGGTAGTTCTATTCTGCTGAATTCATCTAAACTGGACTGTATTTAAATGGTATCAACTATCAAGGTCATATGACCAATGATAAATATTCCTCATTTTACCAAGTATTGTTTATCTGATATGCATAGTAACAACAAACTAGGCATTATCTTAATTTTTTTATCTTAGCAACTGGAGTGGTTACTATTAGCAAACTGAATACAAATTTTAATTAACAAATGCAATAGGGAAATGAGATATAAATATATTTGTTCATGCTGTAATCAAAATATAATATGGAAGACAAATTTTCTTTGGTGACAAGCAAAATAATCAATAAATACATGTAACCATCAATTTGTTCAAATTTCTAAAATTAGAATGGCTTCCAAGATATGGACATGAAGTTTTAACAAAGGTATTTACATCATATTTATATAATATTCAACATTTACTCAAATTCAAAACATACACTCAGTGCTGTCAATTCAAAAAACTAATATGATGCTTTACTACGGTACGGGTACTGCAAAAATAATTGACATAATTAGCAGAACAAAAATTGTGATAATTGCATAATATTTGACTGTCTACGAGTCACAACATTAATTGCCCTACTTATTGTCACAATGATTATTGTGAATTCACTTTACAATAATAACTGCATACATTAGATTTTAAACAAGAATGTGTCCAAAGTACACGGATGCCCCACTCGCACTATTATTTTACATGTTCAATGGACCGTGAAATTGGGTAAAAAATCTAATTTGGCATTAAATTAGAAAGATCACACCATAGGGAACATGTGTACTAAGTTTCAAGTTGATTGGACTTCAACTTCATCAAAAACTACCTTGACCAAAAACTTTAACCTGAAACTCACACTTTCATTTTCTATGTTCAGTGGACCGTGAAATTGGGGTCAACAATTTAACTTGACTGTAAAATTAGAAAGATCATATCATAAGGAACATGTGTACTAAGTTTCAAGTTGATTGGACTTCAGCTTCATCAGAAACTACCTTGACCAAAAAGGTTAACCTGAAACTCACACTTTCATTTTCTATGTTCAGTGGACCATGAAATTGGGGTCAAAAGTTTAATTTGGCTGTAAAATTAGAAAGATCATATCATAAGGAACATGTATACTAAGTTTGAAGTTGATTGGACTTCAGCTTCATCAAAAACTACCTTGACCAAAAACTTTAACCTGAAGCGGGACAGACGGACGAACGAACGGACGGACGGACGGACGGACGAACGGACGGACGAACAGACGCACAGACCAGAAAACATAATGCCCCTCTACTATCGTAGGTGGGGCATAAAAATAATAGTGTCACATAAAATTCACAACATTTCAATCCAATATGGTTTTAATATGTTTCTGTAAAGATCAGAAAAACAAGAATGTGTCCATAGTACACGGATGCCCCACTCGCACAATCATTTTCTATGTTCAGTGGACCGTGAAATTGGGGTCAAAACTTAAATTTGGAATTAAAATTTGAAAAATCATATCATAGGGAACATGTGTACTAAGTTTCAAGTTGATGTAACTTTAACTTCATCAAAAACTACCTTGACCAAAAACTTTAACCTGAACTTCGCACTATCATTTTCTTTGTTCAGTGGACCATGAAATTGGGGTCAAAACTATATTTTGGCATTAAAATTAGAAAGATCATATCATGGGAAACATGTGTACTAAGTTTCAAATTGATTGAACTTCAACTTCTTCAAAAACTACCTTGACCAAAAACTTTAACCTGAGGCGAAGGACGCACAGATGGATGCACAGACGGACGGACGAACGAACAAACGAACAGAGGCACAGACCAGAAAACATAATGCCCCTCTACTATCGTAGGTGGGGCATAATAAAAACCAACATCAACAAATACAAAACATCTAAAATAACATCAACATATTCTTATTCAAGGTCGTTATAATGTGTCATGTTTATTGTAATATGTACAAACCAGGTGCTCCGCAGGGCGCAGCTTTATATGACCTCAGTGGTTGAACCCTGAACAGTTGGGGCAAATTTGGTCACAATATTCAAGCTTCATTCTGTCTGAATTTGGATTGTGATCAAATTTTTGACATAATATAGGTTTTTGTCACAAAATTAATGTGGTCAAAGATCTTACAAATCTATTACACAATACTGTGCAACTGAAGATTTCTTCTCGAAACTTTTCAAAATTCAAAATTTGAAAAATTTTGAAAAAAGGAGGCCCTTCAAAAAATGGTAAAAAAAAAATCCCCCCACTTTATGAAACCCCCTTGGAGCAATAACCCTTAAACTCAATCCCATGCTTTCCATTGCAGTATTGGACCTTGTAGTACAATTTCAGAGAGATCCATACACTGAAACACAAGTTATTGTCATGATTGTTTGGAAACTAGAAACATGCTTCTTTTTGGCCCTTTTTGGCCCCTTATTCCTATATATTTTGGGCAATTAACCAAAAACTTAATCCCAGCCTCCCCTTTGTTATATGTTACATTGTGGTACAATTTCAGAGAGATCCATAGAATCAAACATAAGTTATGGTCTTGAAACTAGAAAAATGCTTGTTTTGACCCCTTTTTGGCCCTCAATTCCTAAACTTTGGCCCCATAACCCCTAAAATGAATCCAAACCTTCTACTTGTAGTTTTAAACATTGCCCTATGATTTCAGAGCAATTGAAATACTTCTACACAAGTTATTATCCTGAAACTAGAAAAATGCTTGTTTTGGGCCATTTTGGGCCCCTAATTCCTAATCAGTTGGGACCATCATCCCCAAAATCAATCCCAACCTTCCTTTTGTGGTATTGCACCTTCTGATAAAATTTCATGAAGATATCTTCACTTAAACTAAAGTTAACGACATCATACCATTATACGATCCCAAAATTTTTTTGGGGTCGTATAAAAACAACTACTGGAACAAGCTATCACTCTGTGGCCACTGTGTGGCACAAGATAAGTGTTTTTATGAAGGTCTTAGTAATCCATCAAGTAAAATGAATTCTGAAAACAGTCATGAAAGTACATCTGATATTTGATTGAATCAGAGTAAATAATTCCATGATCTTTTAAATCATCTAGAGGAATATTACTGACATTATCATCAGAACTATGTTAATATCCCAGTTCAACTATCATACATATTTTACTGTTATGTTGACTTTTTAGTCTTCTTCTTATTCTTCATAGTACCTGTAATGTGATATTGTCTGTAAGAAGGTCTTCTTCACGAAATAGTACAATGCATTAAAGAAAAAAAGAATTTAAGGATAACAACTACTGTCTTCTTTTTATTAGTTATAGCTTGGATTTATTTTCTTTTTATACTATATTTATATGTTGCTGTTCAAAAGTCTTTATATTTTGTGGTGAAGATATATATATTGTGTTTTCCAGAAGCAGTCAGAAGTTTTCATTCTTTGCATAATCTTACTTAAAACTCCTCAAAAGTTCTATATAAGGCATGTGGAACTGAATAAGTTTAAATTATAAATTAATGAAAAATGAAACCAGACTAAATTGTATGAACATTTTCTTTTTTCTTCTAAACATATCTTCTTAATCTCCATAAACAAAAGACTTTCACAACCAATTTTTCACTATTTTACATGAGTTTAAGTGTTTGTGCACTTATTTGTAGAAAAAATTAAAGAAATATAAAATCAGATTATAATTTGACTATTAAACTGACCAATCAGGATTGTGCTCTCTTCTGTGATAGTAATGTTCATTGTGGTCATAACTTTGGTAATGGTCATGATAACGATAACCATGACCATGGTAAGGTTGGTCATGGTATCTGTGGTCATTGTCATGGTAACCATGGTAAGGTTTGCCATGGTAACTGTGGTCATGATAATGTCCATTGTGATAATGTTTAGGATTATGGCTGCTGTAATAACGACCTTGATTGTGTTGACTGTGATAATTGCCAGTATTATGTTGGTTGTATCTAATAATATAGATAATATAATTTGATAGTATAAGTTGATTGAAATTAGCTTTTAATCAAATGTTTATTAAGTGATTACAAATATTCCTAGAAACATGATTCATGTACCCTTTTAAGTCAAACCTATGGTTAAAAAGACAAATATGCATTCCAGCCCATTGGATAATATATGATAGTAGCAAGATGCTGTTACTAAGTTTCCCAAACAAAACTCCCATAATATGTCATTTCCATGGTCCCCTGACATTGGGCAAAGTCCAGTACAAATTGGTTTGGTCCAGTAAAATGATATGCATTAGTGATGCTGAGAAACTGACCCTGTATGTCATTCAAATCTTCAAGAAATGACAAACATAAAATATATGGATTATGGGTGGGGACCTCATTTACAAGATACAAGATCATTGGTGGATAGTGGAACCCTTAAGGTCTGAACCTAAATATCATTCAAATCATCACGACATGCCAAACAGGAATATAAATGGTTTAAGGGTGGGGATTTCAACCATTTACAAGATATTTGATCATTGGTGGTTGAGGAAACCCATCTAGACTGAACCTATATATCTTCATGACATGCTGAACAAGAATATATATGGTTTAGGGATGAAGATCTTGACCATTTAGAAGATATTAGATCATTGAGGGTTGGGGAACCCCTTGGGACTGACCCTATATATTTTCCAAATCCTAATAACATGTCAAACAGGAATTTTCATGATTTAAGGGCAGGGATTTTTACCATTTATTAGATATAAGAACTTTCTCTTCAATTATAAAGATTATGTCTATCGCTTAGTTGTTATCATTTTAAAATCTAAATAAATTAAATCAAATCCTATAAGGATCTATAAGGTTCTATAGTAAACACTAATTTTTTTGGCACCTCAAAGTACCCCTATATATATAGCCCATGGCACAAACAACACCCTGATTGCAGCACTAGACATGTAAGAGGAAGAAGCAGAAGAAAGAGCTCCAAAACACATAGACAACTCCAAACTGACACAAAACATGAAACTTTTTTTTGTTACATCACTTAACAACACAGATACAAACGAGGCAGAAAAACAAGTTTATGCAAAATCTAAAATGTGAGAAATAATATTGTTCACTTATTATTCATTTGTTATTAGGTAGTTGAAATGAAATTTATAAACCTACCCTTGATGATGTCTTTGGTGGTAATCATCCTGATAACTATTGTGGTGAGAACCATAATAGTCATGGTTGTTCTGTTTTTTATGCATGTGTCCTTCCATTGTCAGGTCTAATGTGTATTCCAACTATTGAGAGAAAAAGATTTCAATTAAAAATTATATGATTTGTTCAACTTGTGTTTTCATTAAGCATTATTTAATTATTTGTATCCTAATTCAAATGAATGTGTTTAGAACCTGTTATTATGAGCAATACATTTTTAAAACTACAATAAAATGTAAGTTCATACATAATTTAAATTCTAATTCTAATCAGTAGTTAAGTTAGTGAAAGAAATCTTACTTCTAAAACCTTTCTGATACATACTCAACAAGAGAGTCTCAGGTCAAAACCAATTTTCACTATGTCATTCTTAATGCAAAACTTACCCCACATGAGCCTCTGAGTATGTATGGGTCATCTGGATGGTCAAAGCCCTCACAAACAACCTCCACCTTCCCAAATCTGTAAGCATTGTCCATATCTGTCTTACATTCCCACTACAAAAGAAATATTCATACACTGTACCAGTATATTTTTTAGTGAAAGGCAACTTGTACTATTAACAAAACTTATTAAACATTTGTCAATAGACATGCAACATGATGTTTGAAATATTCAAGTCAAAAGTATTGCCATTCAATAATGTTTATTGCATGAAAATTGATGGAATGCAATCCTGCAAATATTCATTTAAAAGCCCTAATCATACCCTACTATTTACTAAATATGCTTTTATCTAGTAAACCTATTATTGTATTCTTTTATAAATTTTTAAATATATATGTTTTTGACAATAAAAATAATGTATGCAAATACTGCAGAGATTACCAGTGACAAAACTATATGTTGTCAAATGCAAAAAACAGTTAAAAAATAATTCTTAAAAGAATATTTGAAGAGTTACTATAGTAACTACATTTCACTATAATTTACCTGCACATCATAGCCATCCCCTCCTCGATTATAACACTGTACCACTTGAGGAACAAATGCTTGGCAGCCAGCACTACCTCCAACACATTTCAACTAAAATTCAAAAAATCCTTATTTTCATTTATAAATCACAATACCCTAACAAAAGCCTCCAGCTATATAGCAAATTTACTTCTAAATATGCTTGAGGGCAGATAATTTCTATTAATAACACAAAATGTACTTAGTTTTGCTTTCATCAAATGACAATCCAATCCAGTTTACTTGGTAGTTTCTGAAGAGAAAACTTTTGAAAATTCAGACTATCAATACTTTCTTACATGTATGTCAACTACATGTACTATCAATACTTTCTTACATGTACGTCCACTACATGTATGTCCCCTACATGTATGTCCACTACATGTATGTTTCTCCTCGTATTTAAATAAGAACAGTTTGTTGAAGTCTTCCCATGCATAATTGAATCTGTTCCTAGAAAGTTTATTTTACTATAGTTGGTAATTGCCAAAAATAAATGTCAGATTAATTGATGAAAAAGTTATTTTCTATAGGTTCAAGGAAACTCTGTGTCAATAATGCTGCTAAGTTAGTCATCTAAGGTAGAGAATGGTTACAAAAAATTCATCAACTTGTTCCATTTGTAAAAAGGCATAACTCTATAATGGTAAAAGTGAAGCCACCAAAATTCAAACTTGACCTGTGTTTTGTGGTAATAAGCATTGTGTATAAGTTTCAAAACAAATGGTTGAGGAAAACTTTAGTGAGAGAACAGAAATGAAAAATTCAACAATTTTTCCATTTGTAAAGGGGCATAACTCTAGAACAGTAAATGTGAGTGACCCCACCAAAATTTGTACTTGGCCTGTGTTTTGTATTAATAAACATTGTCTATAAGTTTCATTACATTTAGTTGAGACAACTAAAGTGAGAGAATGGAAACAAATTAAGCAAATATTTAATTTCAATTGTTCGTTTGTAACAGGGCATAACTATAGAAAGGTAAAAGTGATGTCACCAAAATTCAACATTGATCTGTGGTAAGAAACATTTTGTAAAAAAATCATAAAAATTTGATTGAGGCTAACTAAAATTAGAGAACGGAAACCAATTATACAGAAAGACAAGGGTAAAACTTAATGCCCCCTCAGCTGCTGCGGGGGCCTAAAAAACTAATGCACATGTAGTTTAATTACATTTACCTGTGGAACAGGTGATGACCTTCTAGCATTTGTCATTTTACCATGATAAAGTGTTAATGCTGAGACTTCAGATAACAACATTCTATCATTGTATTTGTCATGTCCTCCAAAAGCTCCTAAAATGTACAAGGTTTTTTTTATTAAAGGACATATGTTCATACTTTTAGTTCAGATAACTTCATGGGTATAGTTCTAAGTAATGATATTCAAAGAAAATAGGCAGATTTGAGAATTACACAACTGTAAAATTTGCTTTTTGAAACATAAGTTTACTGAAAATTTTATTCAATGAATAAATACATGCAACATATTTGAAATACCATTAATTATGCAGCAGACATTTGCAGCTTCATTTTGAAAGAGTGGAATGGTTGCTTATTCACATATCTATTTGAAAATGAGCATGCACAGCCTAAAAGACTTGCTTGCTGAATTTATTATAAGTGGAAATGCTATGATAAAGGTCTTACTATGTGAATCCTGACCACTTCCTAAATTTTGTTTACTGTATTGTATAAAAGTATTGATAAGTCTCAATTGTAGTTCAATACTGCTATTTTAAAGAACGTTCAACTCATTTCAAATGAATATTCAACATTTTTCATAAAAAAATGTGTCAAATAGTCCCAAAATTGTACCTTCCCTTTAAAACTGTAAGCATTTAATAAATGGGGAATGTGTACATGGGACACAGATGATGCCTCTGTTTGCATATCATATAAAGTTATAAAAGGATAACACTGAAGAAAGATAAAAGTGACACTACCTAAATTTGTACTTGATCTGAGTTTTGTGATAATAAGTCTTGAGGCAAACTTATGTTGTACTGTTATACCACTGTCCCAGGATAGGGGGAGGGTTGGGATCCCCCTAACATTTTTAACCCCGCCACATTATTTATGTATGTGCCTGTCCCAAGTCAGGAGCCTGTAATTCAGTGGTTGTCATTTATTTATGTGTTACATATTTGTTTTTCGTCTTTTTTTTTTTTTTTTTTTTTATATAAATAAGGTCGTTAGTTTTCTCCTTTGAATTGTTTTACATTGTCTTATCAGGGCCTTTTATAGCTGACTATGCGGTATGGGCTTTGCTCATTGTTGAAGGCCGTATGGTTACCTATAGTTGTTAATGTCTGCGTCATTTTGGTCTCTTGTGGACAGTTGTCTCATTGGTAATCATACCACATCTTCTTTTTTATATTAAGTTAGAGAACAGAAACAAAAAATTTAACAATTTTTCAATTTGTAATGGGGCATAACTCTAGAATAGTAAAAGTGACACCACCAAAATTGTAACTTGATCTGTTATTTGTGGTTATAAGCATTGTGTATAAGTTTCATAACATGTGGTTGAGGCAAGCTTAAGTTAGTGAACAGAAACCAACTTTGGGACGTACGGATGGACAGATGTACGTACATTACAGAGAAGGGTAAACTTAATGCCCCCTCTGCTACAGCCTGGCATAAAGAATAATCTGTTGTGGATTTTGATACAACAGTTCTATTTCATGTAAGAGGGGTTTCTTGTAACAAGTCTGTTGATCTTTAAAGAACGTTTCATTGCATTGTGATGCACTCAAAAAATCCTACTTACATGTAGCATGCTTTTGTGCACCTCTAACTTAAATAGAAAGTCTTACCAAAAGTAGTGGATGAAGACAGTAAAAATATCAATCCAAACGACAAAATAATCTTCATTTCTGAAATTAAAACAGACATAAAAGTTTAAATTGAATGACAGGAGTGAAAGAAATTGAATCTCATATCATTAAATATATTTTAAAATTGTCATGTCCATCCTTATCAAGACAAAATTGAATTCCAATTTGTGAATGTCAACAGAATATTTTCCATTGTTAGATGGTATGCTACCATTGCTTTAGTCTGTAAGCAGACACTGCTATCCATGTGTCAGACAACAGGCTTTTAGCAGTCTTCAGAATTGTTTACTTGTACCTCTTCTGGGTTTGTTTATACTATCATTTAATTATTATAGAATACAAAAATTAAAAGACATGGTATAACTGTCAATGAGACAACTCTCCACCAGAGACCTAATGACATATAAACAGGTCACCATATATACAGCCTTCAACAATTAGCAAAACCTGCAACAAGTAGTCAGCTATGAAAAAGGCCCCGAAATTACAACAGTTAATGTAAATGGTCACTCCAAGATTGTGGAGTACAATACAATTCATGACAAAAATCTCTATTTTGTTGATCATATATTGCTGATATTTTTTTTCTGTCTACAGTTTCTCTCTATCTAAAATTTAACTTATATTGTCACATTTGTGATTGCCTTATTCAGCAGAAAACAAAAACAAACTGGAGATTAAATAAATTTATGATCAATTAAAAATAAAATTCTTCTGCATTTTTTAACACATACATGTCTTGCATTATCATTATAATTCATTCATTTTATGTTTTTCAATTTAAAATAAATAATCATTTAAAAAAAAATGTGCATAAGTGGATTTTAAAAGAGGTCATGGTGCCCAGTCTCTCCCCTTTTGTGCGAAAAATTTGGTTGATCATATAGCATGTATAGGGAATTTTAAAACATCCTAATTTGTATGGCTCTTGACACAAGGAAATGTATCTCTTAGGAAAAAATGGGCTGTTTTATTGGAAAGTAAAATTGAGAATGAAAATGGGGAATGTGTCAGACTCAAAGCGACAACAACCCGACCATAGAGCAGACAACAGCTTAAGGCCACCAATAGGTCTTCAATGTAGCAAGAAACTCCCACATCCGGAGGCATCCTTCAGCTGGCCCCTAAACAAATATGCATACTAGTTCAGTGATAATGAACATCATACTAAACTACGAATTATACACAAGAAACTAAAATTCAAAATCATACAAGACTAACAAAGGCCAGAGCCTCCGAACTTGGAACAGGCGCAAAATTGTGGCGGTGTTAAACATGTTTTTTGAGATCTCAACCGTCCCCTATACCTCTAGCCAATGTAGAACAATGTATGCACAACAATACGCACGGTAAAACTCAGTTTAAGAGAAGTCTGAGTCCGATGTCAGAATATGAAACTAAAGAAAATAAAAAATCAAAGAGCAGATTGCTCTAAGGGATACGATAGCCATTATTTTCATTGACACATCTATACATGTAGCTGGATAATATTATTTTCAAAACTAATTCAACTGCACATGTATAATGTAATCAACGTAATCTGAATAGTTACAAAATAGCCAATCCCGGATACAAGTGTATGAACAATGTACTTATTCTGTTTTATTTTTGTACTATCAATTCCAAATTTACTTTCCACAGCAGTCACTGAGACTCAGAGAGAGAAGGTATTTTACTTCGTATCTTATCACCCATTTTCCTACATTAATTCTAGGAGGAACCCTATTCCGAACTTTTTAAATATTTAATTTCATTTGGGTAAGTGGTCATGACTCCTTTCCATACATATTCCTCTGTTTAAATTGCGATCGTTTTTAATATAATACGACGTTTATCAACAGAACGAGTTAATTTTTTCTCGAAGTGTTGTATCATATTTTGTTGACGGAAGTTACTTCCAGAAGGGAGACAACCCGAAATGATAATATGGAATACTCCATTTTGCCTGAAGGGGGTGTTGTAGCTACACCTTTACAATGTGGACTACATTTATTTTAATTTAAATGATGCATATGATTTAAAATTATTCAACAATAACCCTCAATAGCAGACATACATGAGTTTTAAATTAATCAATTGAGTGGGGAATCCAGAGCAACCCTTCAATCTAATACCCCTTGAAGTCAAGAAAACTATACGCATGCGCATAATAACCTAAACAAACCCTGAGGCAAGAACATTAAATGTTAATTAAATGACCTAGATGGTTCTCTTTTTCTTTATGGAAGTACAATATCAAATATCAGCTTCATAACAGTGACATATAAGAAAAAACTCCACTTCAGTTCTTATATAACAGAAATAGATTTATCGGAATTCAGAGAACTCTCGCTCTTTTTTCAAAACTTGGGAATTCCCTCTGACAAGTTTCTAAATTTATAAAAACACTAAATATAAATACTGCTTAATTCAGATTTTCCGTGTTGTTAAAAACATGCATACAAGTCAAGGCAAATATCATACATGAAGATTATGAAAAGAACATTATAGGAAAGTTGTTTAAGTTCAATCCCTTTGTTTGTTTTTACCTTTTAAAGCAAGACAATAATAAGAATCTGAGATGTTCCTTAATGTTTAGAATAAAACAGTTGACGTGAGGGCATGGCCCTGAGCCAATGGTATAAATCTACAGATTGTTTGAAAGCAATCGTATCCCAAAAATGACAATAATACATAAATAACAACAGACTACTAGCAGTTAACTGACATGCCAACTACAGATCTCAATTAAACTGATTGAAAGATTATGTCTTTATCATATGAATTTTAGGCACAATCCCTCCTGTTAGGGGTTTAGTATTATACGTGTACCATCATGAAATATATGAGAACATAACCTGTGCCATGCCAACAACTGGTTTTAGAATAAATGTGTTTAATTCCGGTGCAAAGACCCTATAAGTGAAGCAAAGACCCTATAAGTGTTTTGGATTAAGGAAATCAGGTACAGTGTATGAATACATGAACATGTACATGATGTAGTGATACTTAGTCTAGTAAATAATTTGAGAATTAATATATACAATTTCTGTGTCATTTGGTCTCTTGTGAAGAGTTGTCTCATTGCCAATCATACTAATCTTCTTTTTATATAATGTAATTTTATTATTTTATTTTGAATTCAAAATATAAACTGTTGGCTCTGAATCTGGTATCAGGTCTGTTCGCGCCCAATATACTTTCGCACCCTATATATATAGCTACATGTTCGCACCTCACGTTTGCCCCCAAGTCTGTTCGCCCCTACACCATGTACACATTCACATCCAATTTGTATTGGAATTTCACTTGAATTAATAGATATTTTTTATATGTATATACCAAATAGTTTTATTTTCTTGAATAAAATTTGAGGAATTATCATATAATTTTTTTTATTAATTTTATGATTAATTATCAAATGTTAATTATGTATGATTACTGCTAATTGGTATTTATTAACAGCCTAATTTGTTGTTATTTTTTAGTGTTTAAAAATCATGATGGTTGTTGTAAGTCTTTTAACTTGCTTTGATGTAAATAACTGCATATATTTAGCTTGGTATTACTAAAACTTTGAAGATTTAAAATAAAAAACATGAAATATTATTGTTTTTAACAGCTTGTGTCTCCTTTGATCTCCTGTGTATTTGGAAAAGTATGACAATATGATGGCTAAATATTTATAGCAATACACTTTCCAAAACTCGTATACAAATTATTAAACACAAAACCAATAAAATTTTGACTCGAATTTTTTACAAAAAAAAAAAGATTTGAAGATACCGATTTGTACTTCATAGTATATGATAGTTTAAATTAAATTTGGGCACGAACGGACTTTGGATGCGTAAAATATGCGTTGATAGTAATCTTCCGTTGTATAAAAGCCAGAATTGGTAGGTACGACGTACCCATACAGATACAGATTCTTTTGCTATTTTTTTTATATCAGAAAATGTAATCTTTCATACATGTCATACATAACAGTTCACTGATTTATAAATAATGTAGTAAACAAATAACAAAACATACTTTCCTGTACAGTTGTTGTCAAAGACACTTTCTTAGAAACGTTATGCTCATCGAAAGAAAAAAATATCTATGCTCTGTAAAACTTCGTTTTATTTTTATTTACTTCTCGGTTGACGTGTACATGTAAACTTCCGGTATGACTAAATTGTAAAATACAATATGCAGTCCTGATGAAATACTGATCATTAATTGCATGAAAGCAAAGGCTGGAATTTTCAAAGTTCTCAAACCATGAAAGTGAAGGAAGGGCCAACTTATCTCCATGGAAATGAGATATGGCAATGCTTACACAACTGCATTATATAGTTTCCGCCACTGATCTTTTCATAAATTTTATTTGCCCTTTGTAAACCCTCCCCCTTTTTTTTCCAAAATCCGTTATTTTTTAGTATTCTATTTATTTCATTTATATTCATGTCTTTTCTGTATTGATATTATATTAGTGACCGATGTGGGTATTAAATTTGAATAGAAAGTAAAATTAAATAGATATTAATTCTAATTAAGAATCCATGGCAAATCGCCCCCTGTTTCACCAATACTTTTTTAGTAAATACATTTGTGAGTGCCGATCTGAAGGTGTCTTGACTTTTAACCGCAACTTGGTGTACCTCTAGTTGTTACAAAAAAAATATTATAAGTAAATTTCACTGGTCTCACTTATTCGCGACAAGACAAATTTTAGCGACAAGAAGTAAAAGTTACTCCGCGGCATCAATAAATAAGATAAAGTTAGAGACAAGACAATTTAGCGGCAAGAAAGTTTAAATTTTATTTAAATAAATAAGTTCATAGAGTAGACAAAGTCTTTTATTTAGTTGATTTTAAAGTTTTATAAAGTTTCTAAGTCATAGCTATTTCAGTTCGTTTTTTAGTATTTGATATAAACTATTTAATATTAAAGTCAAATAAAATCATTTTCATAACAGCGTGAACATATACTCTGCGAATCATATATTCCATAACGGTCAACCAAGTCGTGATTATCGAGAGTCCCTAGACGAAATGATTTCAACTTTACTACTTTCAACTGTTGATTTAAAAGCTTCACTTGTGGCTAAAACATAATCATCAACAGCTTCTATTTTCTTCTCTCTTTTCATATCTTGTATTAAATAGTCAACAAAGCAATATGTTTTCTTCTCTCTCTGTACATGGACTGACTAATGCATCTCAAGTCATTTCTCTCCAGATGTTCATCTTCATGACGAAATATCTCCGAACATATGATACGTTTTAAGCCAAAAATAAGATTGAATATTAATCATTTATATTTATTATCATAGATATATGTTCAGGTAAATTGGCGCAAATGAGTTCTGAATATTGATACATTTTGAAAAAAAAAAATTGGCGCAAATGATACCCCTGAAAAACAGTAATTGGCGCAAAAGGACTGCTGCCGGTCCAACAGGGGAGCTTTGGGGGTTTTACCCCTTTAGTTGTTGACAACTATAATGCTTTTGTATCGGGACATATGATTAAAAACCCTTTTTATATGACATGCAATGCAATCTCTTGGGTATCATATCAACTGGGAGATATATGCTTCATAAGCAGGCGCTTCTGGGATGTTGCTACATAGATATAGAAAGTTTACAATAGGGAATTGAAGTATTAAAGTGAGAGGTCATGCATCATCTATACAGCGGAACATAAGTTAAAGAATTATGCTACCTGTTTTTCATTCTTCATATGAATTTCCAAAACGGACAAGTTGTGAATCGTACATGCCATATAATACTTCAAAAGAGACACCTTAGTCCAAAAAAGTTTTTTTTTAAAGACAAGGTTGACACGGCATAGGATGCGTCATGAAGAGGAAAAGCGATCCCCTGTAAAGCTTCCATGTTTTAGCTCACCTGGCCCAAAGGGCCAAGAGAGCTTTTCTCATCACTTGGCGTCCGTCGTGCGTCGTCGTCGTTAACTTTTACAAAAATCTTCTCCTCTGAAACTACTGGGCCAAATTTAACCAAACTTGGCAACAATCACCATTGGGGTATCTAGTTTTAAAAATGTGTTTAGTGACCCTGCCAACCAACCAAGATGGCCACCATAGCTATAAATAGAACATGTAGATTTTGGCTTATATCTCTGAAACCAAAGCATTTAGAGCAAATCTAACGGGATAAAATTGTTAATTAGGTCAAAATCTATCTGCCTTTTCAGACCAATCAGGCAACCTGTTGTTGGGTTGCTGCACCTGCATTAGTAATTTTAACTTGGAATATGTTGTAGCTTTTGTATTTGATTTTGCCATTTGATTAAGGACTTTCCATTTTGAATTTTTCTCGGAGTTCAGTATTTTTCTGATTTTACTGTGATAACAGCTCGAAAATGTTTCTAACTTCGAGTATGTTTTAATATTGAAGAAGAAGACAACTAATTTTTCAGTTAAAGTTTTTGTGGAATGATCTAGTTTTTAAATATTCTCAATGTTTTGAAAAAAAGACAATAAGGTCTTTTTGCTCAAAACATCGAATTTGATCAACCAATTAAATCTGTTGAAATCTCGAAAGCGGTCAATTCATCTAATCGTATTGTGGATTTTGCGATTCATCCAATTCTGTAGCTAATCTGACACTTTTTCTATATGTTAAAACTGTAAATTTTCGGAAGCAAGTTTGTGAACTTCCCTCACCGGGATTCGAGCTCATGCTATTTAGAAGATCGAGAAAACACTGTCTGCACTGTGTCCAGCGCTCTAGACCACTCAGCCACCTAGACTGAACTAAACATTCAGCTTTCGACGGCCTAGTGTAGAGTTGTAACACATAACATTGATGCATGTATTTGGCATGAAGATAAAGTTGATTGCAGATTAGCTAAATCGGTCGTAAAGGATCGGAAGATAAAATTATAGAAATAATTATTTTGATAAATATTTCTAAAGTGACACCTTTTATACGACATACCCATCCATTGGATGACCAGTAAATGAGATACACGGCTGAAAACACATAACATAAATACAAGAGTGCACACTGAAATGTCTTGCCTGTCTACACTTTCTTTAGAGAAACCACATAATTCACTAATTCATTCTATAACCAAAACATTTATCATAAATAGAGACGGACGGATGGACGGACGTAAAACCATTTAAATATAATGACCATGTATAGTCGACGGGGCATAACAAAATCAAAGTCGTGAATTGAGCAACATGTCAGTCTTGTGCCAATCAACATACACAAAATCTTGAGATTTGCAGACATAAAGTATAATGCATAAGTGCAAATAGTAGTTTTAAATTTGTTACTAGAAAACACGTAAAACCATATTATCAAAGTCTACATAAGTTTGATAGTGTCCTCGCTCCATTGCGAAGTTTGTTTCATACCGTTCCAATAAACACTGTTACAAAGTGGCAGCTTCAAACACATCTGTTAATAAACCAAGTTTCAGACGAAATACACGTAACTTATTCAGTATTCGTGTCAGGGGCCGATAAATATGTAGTGATGTTTTTTTGCCAACATTTCGAGTATTTCTATGTAATCTATCCCCATTTCAAACAGAAATCTTATGCATTTCTTTATATATATTTATATATTTAATATATTTAAACTGTGCGCACATTATATTATTTTGTGCGCACAATATACTTAAGTTGTGCGCACAATATATTTTTCTTTTCTTTGCATGTCCCTATCGGGGCTCAGGCGTAGATTAAAATGTCTTTGGTGCGTTAAAATATTATTAAAGACCAGGGGAATTGCTCTGGTAGCTTGGATGGAGGAGATTACATACGGACACATGCAAACACATCAGCTTCCATCTCTAAATTTTAATCAGACAAAGATGACGTCACAATCAAAAATACAAATTATAGGCACAAGGGGAACGGCTCTCTCTCTCTTACACACAGAAATATATTCCGACTATACATACTGATATAAATACAAAATCCCGCCCACAAAACAAAAGTTTGCTAAATTTTTGCAATGGTCAAATTGTTACTATGTTTAAATTAAAATACAATTCATAATCATTTTCAACTATACAAATCCTTGATTCTAGTAACCATTTTAAAAACAACGTATCAACGCTGCAAAACTGAAAGTCTGGTAGCATGGATGGAGGCGATTACATACGGACACATAAAATCACTTCCATTTCTACATTTTAACCAGACAAAGATGACGTCACAAACAAAAATACAAATTACACAGACAAAAGGCAAGGATTTGTATAGACTAAGTGACTATACAAATCCTTTATTTTCGTATCATTATTGGAGAATAACTTTATACTTGTAAGCTTAGTTATTTGTATAACAATTGAAAATAAACCTGCTAATTGAATCATATTCATACAATTAAAGGATTTCAATAACAGCAATTTGATTTATAGCACTTCACAACGGTTTTTATGGGTATTGAAGTGGGACAGGGACATATAGACAACGGGATTGCATCTTTTTTCATAAGTGGGTCGAGTTGGCCTTTCTAAAATCATCGTGGTTTATCTATTTGTCAAGAGTCAGTGGGGCGAGTTGGCAGACCTTATGTCAGCGGGATTTTAACCCTTTTCATAAGTGGGGCATGTTATCCAACCTATTTGTAATGGGATTTTAGCCTTTTCAAAAGTGGGGCGAGTTGGTAAACAAGAGTGGGGTGATTTTTTAGAAAGTGGGGCGAGTTTGTGAAAAAGTGGGGCGATTAGGTGTGGGCGATTTGCCAGTGGGGCGATTCGTCATGGATTCCTTCACGAATCTATGAATAAATAAAAAAATATATTTACAACTTAATTAGTAATTTTAGACGATAAGTGCCTTGCCAAGCGGATTCTTGTCCTTCTTGTCGTAAATTATGTAGCACTGAAGTTGAGGATGAAATTCATTTTCTTCTTCAGTGTCCTGATATAGAAAATAAAAGATCTATATATATAAATTACTTAAATAAGGTTAACAAAAACTTTAAAAGCCTAGCCTCCCAAATAAACAAAATTAATATGGTTAATGTCATCTGAGGATAATGTTACAATAAAAAAAGTTAGTTTATTATTGTGTACTTTATTCAAAGAGAGAAAATCAATTCTAGATACAGTTTAGTCACCGGTAGTTTGTCCAAAGATTTGGTTTGTCCATCGATATTATATTGTTAAACTATATAAATCATTTCTGCAGAAATTATTTTGTTGAAAATACTTGACTTTGTTTAATTGTTAAATAATCAATGTAATCAATATGTAATTACTTGTATGAAATTGAACTTAATTGTACTGCTCAAATTATTGGGCGTCATAATTGACAATAAAAAACTTTGTATTGTATTGTATTGTTTTGTATTGTATTGTCGCTTTTTGACGCTTCATGTCGCTAATTAGTGGGACATGAAATCCTTCTTTTATTCACTAAATTGACTGGTTTACTGTTTATCGGAACCAGTTGCAGACGAAGGGTACTCGCAGACGAAGGACAAAAATGCCAGAATATGATCTTGTCCCGAGGCCTCAGGATAGGGATTATACAAAATTTCCAGATAAGATTTTAACCGAAGTACATTATAATACACCACTGCGTCGGACGATTAGAAATGCAACATCAAACTTTACTGAACCAACTGGAACTAATGTGGAGAAAAAAATAAAGGGAATTACGGTTATAGCAGCCATGGGTGGTTAGTTTCAAATCAGATTTAGAAACAAACAAATGTGTCTGATTGGTAAGACTTTGGGTCATTACTCTGACGTCCAACAGCTGTTTTGCTAGACAAGCTGGGGCCGTGGGACGTCAGAGCTTGTCCCATTATCTGCTTACCCAAAATAGGTGCGTTGCTTTGTTGCTTCTGGTACCGACTGACGGCCTTGGAATTATATAAATCATGCATCAATTTGTTAATTTTTAGCTCACCTGGCCAAAATGGCCAACTGAGCTTTTCCCATCACTTGGCGTCCGTCGTCGTCCGTCGTTGATAACTTTTACAAAAAATCTTCTCCTCTGATACTACTGGACCAAATTTAACCAAACTTGGCCACAATCATCATTGGGGTATCTAGTTTAAAAAATGTGTGGCGTGACCCATCCAACCAACCAAGATGGCGGCCATGGCTAAAAATAGAACATAGGGGTAAAATGTATATTTTGGCTTATAACTCTGAAACCAAAGCATTTAGAGCAAAGCTGACAGGGGTAGAATTGTCTATTAGGTCAAGATCTATCTGCCCTGAAATTTTCAGACAAATCAGACAACCCGTTGTTGGGTTGCTGCCAACAAATTAGTAATTTTAAGGAAAATTTTGCAGTTTTTGGTTATCTCGAATATTATTATGGATAGAGATAAACAGTAAACAGTAATAATGTTCAGCAAAGTAAGATCTACAAAAAATTCTAATATGACGTGCTTCTTTAGCTTTGTAAACAACACTGTGGTAAAATTCTCGATAAAATATACTTAGCGCAGACTCAGAGATATACATAATAATGGCTGTTACAATATACATGTACTTCCCACGTAAATCTACATGTATTGGAACCTATTTGCAGACCCTTTGCCGATTTTATTGTTTTAAAAAGTGCAATTAAAAAAAGACAGAATAACTTTATTCGTACGCATAATAAAAAGAAGTAATGCACAAGAGCTCGGAGAAAACAACAAAATAAAAATTAAATAAAATTCCGCGAAAGTCTATTAATCTTTTTGGCGCATTTAAGTCATTTCAAAACATGACGTCATACAAATGAAACTGCTAAAGTTGAAAGTTTTCTGTTACGTGAACCATCGGAATTCATATGATATTGTATTAAAACTGATTTTTGAGGTAGACTTTGTTTTATTTTCTTTTCTATTGCATTATTCGCATATTTACTCATTTCAGTAAGTCAAAATGGCGGCTCCTTAGTTACAAAACGTCAACTTTGGATTTGACGAAAGCTTACGAGAAAAACATGTAAATTAAAAATGGCAAATGT
This sequence comes from Mytilus galloprovincialis, assembly GCF_965363235.1. Taxonomy (NCBI): domain Eukaryota; kingdom Metazoa; phylum Mollusca; class Bivalvia; order Mytilida; family Mytilidae; genus Mytilus; species Mytilus galloprovincialis. Next base: position 125,901,014 of record NC_134838.1, on the reverse strand, counting down.
TGGGTTTGAGAATTTAAAGAATTAAAAAGTTTTTTTTAGCAGTTATTAACGAAATAACCTATGCAAGCTACATATTTATAAAAATATTTGAGCTTTATCTAACAGGGAGTAAAAAAGAACAGCCACACACACATAGCATACCCACCCTCGCTTCAGTTTTTTAATGACCATATTTGTCCTATTAGAATCGAAATAATTCATGGAAGCCATAGATTGTTGGAAATTTACACATGGCCTTATATTCGGTGTATGGAATGACTGTAAGGTGTACATGTCCAACTGGCAGGTGTCATCTGACCTTGACCTCATTTTCATGGTTCAGTGGTTATAGTTAAATTTTTGTGTTTTGGTCTGTTTTTCTCATACTATATGCAATAGGTCTACTATATTTGTTGTATGGAATGATTGTAAGGTGTACATGTCTAGCGGGCAGATGTCATGTGACCTTGACCTCGTTTTCATGGTTCAGTGGTCAATGTTAAGTTTTTGAGTTTTGGTCTTTTTATCTAATACTATATGCTATAGGTCAACTATATTTAGTGTATGGAAATATGTCAGTCGCGCAGGTTTTATTTGACCGTGACCTCATTTTCACGGTTCATTGCACTGTGTTAAGTTTTTGTGTTTTGGTCTATTTTTCTTGAACTATAAGTAATAGGTCAACTATATATGTTGTATAGAAGCATTGCTAGCTGTACATGTCTGCCTGGCATGGTTCATCTGACCTTGACCTCATTTTCAAGGTTCATTGGTCTTTGTTTAGTTATCTTGGTTAATGTTAAGTTTATGTGACAGTTGTTATAAAGCTTAACTTTATACTTAGGACTATCAACATAATATCAATGATTAGTATAGAAGGCGAGACATTTCAGCGTGTGCACTCTTGTCTCATGTTTAAACAGTTTTCACAGTTTTACTTTCGCACCCTACACATTCCCATCCAAAGTATGTTCTCGCCCAATTTTTATTGGTTTTGTGTTTAATAATTGGTAATCAAGTTTTTGGTTAGTGTATTGCTATAAATATTTGTTTTCATTGTATAAAATTTGATGGACCAGAATTTCTGGAAAAAATGGCTTCAGCGTTATGACATCGGAAGAAGGCGTCCCAGAAAAAAAGTGATATATAGCCTTGCAACACATCATAACTTTTTGGACTCAAGCTCAAAGCAACATTTTCCAAAAGACAGAAAAAGTGAAAAGTATATTTAAACAAAATGCATTTGTCAGACTAACAGGTTGAACAACTGATGTTCTTAAACAATGCTGACTGCCATTGACGATTGCCAAATAAACTGATTGCAAGATTTAAAATAAATGGATCTAATTATTCCAGTTATTCTGATCAAATTTTATAAACTTATAGTTTTACCTACACTGAAGCTATTAAATCAACTGTCATGATTTGTTGTTACATGTTCAAATGGAATTGGTTTATCTGATGGGTCATAATAATCTTCAAAATTAATTAATTTGTAAATAGAATCCGTCGGTCAGCATTTCAATTTTAATTATCATACGATCACAATTTGCAACGCTAACCATGACAAAATGATAAATATGAAAACAGTAATGAACTCACAAGAAAACAGTGGTTATCTTGAAATCAGTGAACAAAATTCAAAATCAGACGTGTTTCTGTCCAGTTCTGATTTAAAATCTACGCCATTTTGTATTCACTTCTAACGTGTATAAGCCTCTGCTGGTAAGAGCACCTCTGAGCACAAAGAACGATAACTCAAAATACAGTGTAACCTGACTAATCAAACACCTGATTAATACCACATCCTACTTTAATAGACACATTTTTATGGTCCCAAAATACTGTGAAAGTACTTTTATTCGTGGGTACCAATTTTCGTTGGTTTTCCGGGATGACTTTATCCACGAATTTAAGTGTCCAACAAAATAAAACAACCATTGTCCAAATCAAGACATGGAAATTAAAGATCCTCATCCGTAGTTTTGACTACTGATATGATCTAGAGAATATATTGAATATTGCCAAATCTGAGAAAACTTTAATAGCAGTCACAGAACTACAACGGCATGCAGGATAATACCCAATCAATCTTTAATAACCTAAACTACAACTTTTAATCTTTTATTTCTCTTAAAAATATTTTTGATCTCCAGTATTGATATGCTAGTAAGATAAAGGATTCATTTTATATCCTCATAGTTCTGGTACATATGGGAAATTATTTGACAATTAATTCAAGATACATTTATAGCATTTGTTTATGTTACTGTTTTCTTTAGGTGACATGTTTATGGCCTAATTAACACCTTTGATGGTCTTAATCGGTTGATCATTTTATATCGGGTTAATTAGTGTTATCACTACGATTTACACTAGTCAATGTTTACTTTGCAATTTCCTCAATGCAGACTATTTGTAACCTTCGTTTCTAAAGGCTTTAATTTTTCTTTTTTTTTTTTAAACCTAAAATCCCTGAATTTAAAAACCCACGAACATTTAAATATTGCTCAAACCATGAAAATTGATACCCACAAATTAAAGTACTTTCACAGTATATATAGTTCTTAGGATATCAATTCCTATCAAATTTTGAATAATTTTTTTTTTCAAATCAGTTGTGCTGCACAACTTGTGGACACTAAGAAGGTGACTGCCGGGGTGACTACAGGGCCTTCATGTCCATTGATAACATGGATAATGTCTGCATAATCTCCTAGAATCTTAGATTTCATTTCTCATGCTTCATGTTTTCTGATTTTTATTTTTCCGTGTTATGTTTTTGTGATTTTTTTTCCATGTGTTTCTTCGTCACCCTTTTAGGCTCTATGTGTTTACACGCAAAACAGTTGAGAATTTCTATAACTAAAACTAGAAGTTCTCCATGTATACTTGAGTGAAGAAATGTGCACATTTGAACTAAATAATAATTCCATGTTTAAAATCTTTTTAAATCTTTTTTTCAGGAGGATTTGTTGGAATGATGGAAGCTTTTGTTAAAGTTGCTCCAAGTGTATTTGCTGTTGGAGGATATTTCAGTAGAGCAGTAGTTACTTTAGGTACTGTTAACATGTTCTTTGTTTAGCCTTTGGGATATTTCATCAGAGCAGTAGCATCTTTTGGTACTATTACGTGGTTCATTGTTAGAGATCACTGTTAACATGGTTCATTGTTACGAATACTTCAGCAGAGCAGTAGGTACATGTACTGTTAACATGGTTCATTATTTGGGATATTGTGGCAGAGCAATATTTACTTTCAGTACTGTTAATTAACATGGTTTATTATTAGAGATATTTCAGCTACTGATCTTTAAGAAAAGCAGGGTTACCTGGCTTATACAGGTATGACCAATCAACCTGAATCATTCACACCAAAAAATCTGTGTCATCCCATTTTCATTCCACACTTAAGTTTTCCTTATTCACACTCATACACAATGGTGAGTATGAAGACAAAATTTCAATTAGGGCAGTGAGTCATTTTTTTCATCATGCAAAGACTGGAGGGAACCATTCCGAGCTTAACATTAAGAAACAAGTTATATAACTAAAATTTATTTAAGCAAAGAAATATAATTAATAACATATAAGGCCATAAAAAAGAATAGGTTTGTTTGCCCAAAACGCTACATACCGAGAAAAAAGCTGCCTACTCAAATTCTTTTATTGTCCTGATTTGAAGAAGTTTTTTTTAATCAGATAGACATGAAGACTAATAAACACCCAATACTTCAATTTCTCTTTTTGAAAAAAAAATTAGAAAATGCCTACCTACCTACCTACCCACTGTCTCAACCTTTGGGTAAGGTTTGGGCAAACCAAAATATTTTTAATTGTGGCCTAATAAATACTACTATAATTTGCCCCACAATGTTTGATCTTTTGAAATTATTTTTACACCATCTTAGTACAGGTATGGTTTTAGATATAAGGAATGATGGAATGAGTAAGAGAAGATAAGTTTTTTTTTGCAGTTGGAACGGCAGTATTAAGGGAAAAGGGAAGGGTAGATAACTCTTGTTATTCATTTGTATGAGCTTCTGGATTCTTATTTGGAGTTGGAATACAAGGAATGGCAATATAGTCTAGTCAAAATAGATGAAAAATGTGGCCAACCTCAAAAAAATTGCAACTGAATTATTTTTTGTATTTTTCAAATCTAAAAGGCTTTTTTTGTAACATACTAAAAGTCTACCAAGATCTCTGAGTGGGAAAATGGATTTTTTGGGTGAAAAATAGCAAAATTTTACAAAAATAGTGAAAAACTGGGAAAAGCTTGTTAAATATTCATTTTTGATGATAATAATTTCAAATCAAAAGTTTTACAACAGGTTATACAGTGTTTATGAAATATTATGATAAAAAAATGTTCTTTTTTTTTATAAACATGAATTTTTAGGTGAAAACATCCGATTTTTGTTGGAATTTGAGATCTTCAAAGCATGAATTAATTACCAACTGGACTTGAAAAATATAAATATTGGTAATAGAGAGAGGTTCATTTTATAATTCAAAAAAGACAAAAACCTTTATTCTAATCATTCCATAACTGTACAGCAATTTTTAATAGGGTAAATGGTGATTTTGGTAAAATATAGCAAAATCATCAAAAAATCATTAAAAACTAAAAAAAACACCAATTTTGAATTTTAACTGTTTTTAAATCACTCCAAAAATTAAAAAAATGCAAATCTTAATAGAATAATAATCAGATCAAACAAAATCCATTGTAAAACAAATTTGTAAATAACTATTTTGGGTTAAAAAAAAAGCTAAATTTGGCCCAAAATTGACAAAACTAGAAAAAAAATGACAAAATTCATAGTTTTTTTAGAAATCAATTAAGATTTCAGATAACAAAAAATTATATTCTTTATTTGAAAAAGTGCAATGCTTAGATTCATACTATTTTAACCAACAAGAGATGTTAAGCGAAAATCATAGATTTGTTGACCATGCATAATGAGAGGTAAAAAGTATCATTGACCAAAACGGATGATTTAAAAGTAAATGACAAGATACATGGAAACATTTTTTTTAAAGATTATTCCATAGTTTTCTGTATACAACAAATACCTGTTCATCAGTAAAGTCAGATTCAGCAATGGGAACAGTATTAGAACAACTCAAACCACAACATTCACCGCATCCTACCGAACACTTCAGAAGACCATTTTGTCTACTGCAGACACATCATTTGGTGTTGCAGTTTTGCTTACATTTGCATTTTACAATGTTAAAACTTTTATCAGTTGCAGGAGGAAGTTCAATCAAAATTGGAAGAAGATTTCCAGGTGAAATTTACTACCAATGGTCTGCATGGTCTGTAGGATCTATGTCAACTTCTTCTTACATCCATTTTTGGCACCGATAATACATTCGAAGACTATGAAATTGCCCTGAATCAGATGCTTCTTCTCCTGCTTTGATGATATCTGATTTAATAAAGCATTATTCATTAAAACTTGACATGCGTTTTCAGATATCCTTGGTTAAGTGTTTTTTTAAGTTTCCTCCACTCTTCTCGGTTGTTTGCTTTTCTTTCCACTGTGCCCCAGATATATTATCTTTCCTCTAGCTCATTTTCTAAGGTGCGTCTCCATGTTGTTTGAGGTCGGCCTCTTTTTCTTTTCTCCTCTGGTGTCCATCTAAGGGCTACTTTGGTCATGTCATCAGATGTTTTGTGTATAATGATGACCAAGCCACCTCCATCTTTTTTGTATCAGCAAAGTCTCTATGTCCTTGATGCTGGTCATCTCATGTAGGTCTTTGTTGGAGATTTTGTTTGGCCAGAATATTTTCATTTTTTTCCTCAGACATCTGTTATGGTAGCTGGAGAGCCTGTTGATATCTTTCTCAGTCATTCTCCAGCACTCTGAGCCATGTAGGAGTACAGAGATTGCACAACTGTTATAGAGTCTGTCTTGGTCTTCTTTGAAAAGGCTGTTGTTTTCCAGATGTTGCCTAATCTTATGAATGCGGATCTAGCTTTTCCTATTCTGATCTTTATATCTCTTTCAGCACCACCTTCTGTTGTTATACAACTGTCTAGATAATTAAATAAATCTACTGTTTCCAGCTATTTTCCTTCTATAAATATGATAGGATGTCTTTCTGTATTGAGGTACATTAGCTTTGTCTTTTTGGCATTGATCTTAATTCCAATCATTTTAGCTGTTTCTTCTAGCTTTTTGGTCTTCTCCTTCATATCGTCTTTGGTATGGGATAAACGTGCTAAAAAGTCCACAAAATTTACAAGTAGTTTTCTCTGCCACTCATGACACTGTTCTAAGTTGTTACGTAGGACCAATATGTGGTCTATGCAGCCTCTACCTTTTCTGAAACCAGCTTGTTCTTGTCGTAGTTTGCAGTAAGTTAAGTCTCCTGATTTTGGTATTGTTATGATGTTGCCTTCAGACCAATTGTTAGGAATAACAGCTTGCTCCCATATTTTCTGGAATACTGTGTGTAAAGTATCCGCTGAGCACTGTATCTATCTTAAAAAGTTCTGCATTTAGTTGGTCTATGCCAGGTGACTTTTTGTTTTTCAAGCTTTTGATGGCTGCCTGTATTTCTTGTTTTGAAGATGGATATGTGTCTATTTCAAGGTCTAAGGGTGCCTCAGGAAAAAATGCTAGATTATCTGGATCTTTTCGATTAAGAACCTATTGAAAATGTTCCTTCCATCTCATATATTGATCTCGTTCTGTTGTTAGCATATTGTTGTTTTTGTCTTTAATTGGCATATCAATTTTAGCTTTTTTACCACATAATGGTTTAGTTACTGTGGGTTCATTTATTTTCATGGATTGCTGAAAACTTGCATTTTTGTGGATATTTGATTTCATGGTTTTGCCGGTCTCTGTATACAAAGCCCATTGGTATTATGCTATACGTTGAATATTTGAATTCGTGGTTCATCTGTACCCACGAAACCCACGAAATTGGTTTCCAACGAATAATAATGAATCCACAGTACCCGGTACTTCATAAATCTGTCCCATTCTCTGATTCACCCATTCCTCTGCCCCTGGTTAGACCTCAACAAGATTTGACACTTCTCATCAATATTTGTTCTATGGTCCAATTTGTAGAAAGACCACTCCAAAAACGGTCTGTTGTATGTAGTTTTGATGAAGAAAAAAATCTATTATCAATTACTAAAAAGGAACTTTTCATGTCAAACAGTTAAAAAAAAACAAGCTCTTATTAACGTGCTTTGTGACAAGCTAAAAGATAATAACATTAGATGTAAGAATGCGACTGGTGATGCAGATTGTGCAAACAGCTTTGGATTCTGCTTTGTCTTTAGTCATGTTAGTAGTCATAGTAAATGGTGAAGATAGGGATCTATTAGTGTTACTTATTCATCATGTTAATCAGCAGTGCAAACAGGTTATTTTAAAATCTGAATAAATGACAATCAACCAAAAATATGAAAATATGGAGCATAAAACAGTCTAAAGGATTTCTTGGGGATGATATTTGTAATTTGTTGCTCTTTTTGCATTCTATAACAGGTTGTGACTCATCATCTAGGCTTTTTGGAATAAGCAAAGGACTTCCATTAAGATCAAGTTTTCATGAATAAGGCTGCATTAAAGCAGATATCATCAAAGCAGGAGAAGAAGGGCTCACATGTTTATATGGAGTACTTCCTCTAGAAGGACTTGACATTCTTCTCTGGAGAAAATTCAAATCTATAGTAATTACTGGAAACACATTGGTTCAGGTGAAAAGTTTACCACCAACATCAAACTCAGGGCAATTTCGTAGCCTTCAAGTGTATTATCAGAAGAAGTTGACATTAATCCTACAGACCATGCATCAAACATGGAAAACTTTGTCCAATTTAATGGAAATTCCACCTGCACCTTCTTAACATTTAAATATTAGATGCAACTGTAAACAAACTGTGACACCAAATGATGTGTCTGTTGAAAAAATGGTTTCTGAATATAAATTGTAGTTTTTTCCAGTTTTTGATGATTTTTTAACTTTTTTCCACATAAAATCAGTTATTTTACTATTGTTTTACAATGAATTTTTGTTTGATCTGTTTATAATTATATTAATTAGATTTCCATTTTTCTGTTTTGGAGTGATTAAAAACAGTTAAAACTCCAAATTGGTGTTTTTCCAGTTTTTAACGATTTTTGATTGATTTTACTAAATTTTACCCAAAATCATCATTTACCCAATACGGAATTGCTGTAAAGTTAAGGAATTATTAGAATAAAGGTTCTTATCTTTTTTAAAGAATAAAATGAACTTCTATTACTATTTTGTATATTTTCCTGTCTGTTTTTGGTAATTAATTCACACAATGTGAATCTCAAATTCCAACAAAATTGGATGTTTTCACCTAAAATTTCATGTTTATAAAAAAAAAAAAAACTATTTTTTTTTGTTACTTCATTTCATAAACACTATATGAACTGTTGTAAAACTTTTGATTTGAAATGATTATCATCAAAAATGAATGTTTAGCAAGCTTTTCCCAGTTTTTCACTATTTTTGACAAATTTTGCTATTTTTCACCCCAAAAAATCCATGTTCCCACTCAGATATCTTGGTAGACTTTTGGTATGTTACAAAGAAAGCCATTTTGAATCGAAAAATACCAAAACAAATTCTGTTGCAATTTTTTTAGGTCAAATGCTATTTTGACTAGACTAATATTAAGGGAAAAGGGGAGATAATTCTTGTTTGTAGGGCCTCAGGATTTTTCGTTACACAGAGTTGGAATACAAGGAACGGCAGTATTAAGGGAAAAGGGGGATATAATTCTTGTTATTCATTTGTAGGGGCCTCAGGATTTTTGTTTGGAGTTGGAACACAAGGAACTGCAGTATTGAGGGAGAAGGATGATATATTTAATTATGCAGTTGGTGGAGCTTTGGCTGGACTACCAATGGCAAAAAGATGTAAGTTTGAGTCCAAAAGTAATTCAACAGATAAAGGAATTTTCAAACAATTTATTTCTTTTTTTCTTATTAAATGGTACTAACTACTTTTACCTGAAGCATAGCAAAGAGGGTAAGTAATGAAGCTGTTCATGCTTTTAGCATGGTGAGTTGCATAACAAGACAAAGAGGCTCTGTAAACTTTTATTTAAAAACAGACTAAAGTAAATATACATGAAGTTATTTATTAATGTGCAAAATGCACATCTTGGGAGCAAACAATTTAGGAAAATAAAAAAAATATGTTTTTATAGTTGATAAATCTTATCATAACTCATGTCCACTTACATAACATATGAAGGTAAACATATATAACAATATTCATTTTCATATCCTTTGCCTTTAAAGTACTGTTTTAATAGTTTATACTATATCCAAACTGGTATTGTTAATTTTTGGTAAAAAAAAATCAAAAGATTTTGCTTGTATCCAAAAACTAAACCTTTTAAAGCAAATCTGACAGGAATAGATTGTTTTAGGAAACAAAAGTTGAAAAAGAGAATCTTTCAAACTTAAAATGTTCAACAAAATATGATCTTCAAATATGTCAACATGGATAAATGTGCCCTTACAGAAGCTATTGCTCTTGAAGAGCGAATTTGTGTCATTGATTGCATAATTAAACCTAACTACATGTATAAAGGATGGTTTATACCTGAAATTTTCTATGAATCAGACACAAAACAATTCTGTTCCATGCTATATAAATTATTTGTACTCCATGAAAAAAGTTTCTTGAAACTATTTTATGGTGCAACTGTACACATAAAATGTACGGTATGAATGTATTTCTCCAAATATGATAATGAATCCACAGTATCAGTTTAAACAGAGCAACTAGTGCACACAGTATAATGACTAATTTTATTTTGTAGATGGAAATGTATGGGCTGGTTTGGGATATGCATTAGCATTTACATCACTGGGAATCTTTTCAAGGACCCTATTAGTGCGCCCAAAAGGAGAATTTACCACTATGTATAAAAAACCAAGTGGAAATATGTATGAGAGAAGTTATGGATATAATTTTCACCATTATAAGAGATTTGGTCGGGATTAGGTTACATTGAGACTGTAGCATTTTTTAATGTTTTTTTTTTATTAGTATTATAAATGTCACATGATGAAATAAAAAGATCTAATTTAATGATTTATATATAAAAAAGATGTGTATGATTGCCAATGAGACAAATGTCCACAAGAGACCAAAATGACACAGACATTAACAACTGTAGGTCACCGTATGGCCTTCAACAATGAGCAAAGCCCATACCACATAGTCGGCTATAAATGGCAATGTAAAACAATTCAAACGAGAAAACTAACAGCTTTATTTATAAAACAAAATGAACAAAAAACAAATATGTAACGCATAAACAAAGGACAACCACTGAATTACAGGCTCCTGGCTGTTTTTTACTTTGCCTGTTCCACACAAAAGAAAAAATACTTAATAATCTTACAAAGATTCCTTGTGAAAAATTAATCTGATGTTGTGTATCGAATTACCCAAACACAGATTCTTGCACCTGTAGCCCCAAGTTGAAAAAAATAAAAGAAAATAAGACAAATGCCCTCTTCGCTGTCAACACAAATTTTAATTGTTCAAAGTAGAGGTCATTTGAATTTGAGCTCGTCTAGGTATGAATATATTTGGTACAACAATCTGAGCACCAATGTCCCAAAGTTTGAATAAGATGATATTCCAGGCATGCTTACTGGTTAGTAGTAACATTACCACTCCTGGATGAATTAACATTATACTTATTACTAGATAATCCTAATTTGTCTATCATACATTTAACATAGAAGTAGAAAGAAATCTTGATAATAGATCAGCTTTACTGGTAATAAAAAAGGACTAGACATTGCTAAATATACTTATTCTTGGTCAATAGTATTTTGTGATACAATAGCAGGGCATATATCATGTATTGTTGTGGCCTTATGTCCCACTTGGGATGAAGAGGATAAGTAAGTAAGTAATATCATGTATATCAGAAGAGTGTTTGAACAAAGGAATAGTAATACCATATCTAAAATGATCAGTCTTAGATATTTTAGGTACACAAAAATACAGTCATTTGATATTTGAACATCACTGATTCAGGATCAAGTTTTCATGAGGGGGGATAGGACCTTTATCGGGACTCCGGGATCGGGTGTTTTTAAGCTCGGGATTTCGGGATTGACCCTTTCGGGATCCGGGAATTCTTTTTTTCAAATTTAGGGATTTGGGATTTCAATTTATTTTAAATTCGGGACCTCGGTATTTCGTGCTTTTAAGCCCGGGATTTCGGGATCAGGACCCCTCCTACCCTCCCTCTTTCATGTGTCATGAAGAGTAAATTCATCACAATTTAAAAACCGAAAAAAAGCTGTTACATGTGCTTTTTTAGCTCACCTGGCCTGAAGGGCCAAGTGAGCTTTTCTCATCACTTGGCGTCTGTTGTCCGTCGTCGTTAACTTTTGCAAAAATCTTCTCCTCTGAAACCAAACTTGGCCACAATCATCATTGGGGTATCTAGTTTAAAAAATCTGTCTTGTGACCCAGCCAAAAATCTTCTCAAATGAATCAAGTATTAATTTTGTATTTTATTTCCTTGTACATCAAGAAACACTATTTCTAAAATAGAACATATAGATAAAATGCATTTATTTGGTTTTGAAGAAAAAATTACAGATACAATGAACATTTAAATGGCATTTTTAAGCCACTCATTAATATATATTGAAAAACAAAAATAATCATTGATGAAAGATTTAAGCCAAAAAATAACAGGTGAGCTATTCAGGCTACCTCTTGTTATATTTTCTAATAATTTTCAATTGCGTCTACGTGTACCTCTAGATTTTTTTCTCCCATATTTCAAATATTTGTTATAGTAATATTCGTTATTCAAATATTTCAAATGATTTAAATTTGTTTGTCTGTCAGATTTATAAGTGCAAATATGTTATGGTCGTCGTACTTTACATACTAAACAATAATAATTTCTATCCAAATAATTAGCTTTCTAATCAGTTTGATACACTTATTAGACGTTTCCTTATTAGGCGTATCTGAATATGTAGTTTGAAAATATTTTGACAATTTTTCAATTATTTGTTTACTCGGGGACAGTCTATACTATTATTGAGTATAGACTATCCCTGATTTACATTATAAAGAATTAAACTTCACAATAAAAAATGCAGGTCGAAACCTTTTTTTACCAAGTTCTGATTATATATCTCTGTCGCTAAAGCTTTATGGAAATATGAAAATGATTCGAAATAAAAGGAAATGTGGGATGTACATCAAATAGACGGGTGTATACAGCAACAAAAACATTTATCATGTGACATATATACGTCAAACAATGACGAGGGATCCGACCTATAGAAGGCAGATACAAATAATGACGAGGATTCCGACCTTGAGTATAGCAGCTAGGCAGATATAATTGAGCCTGGATTATATCAAATTTTAAATTTCCCGTTTTTACGGCCAATCACTATAGATTGACAGAACATTCATGCGGTATGGGCTTTGCTCAATGTTGAAGGCCGAACGGTGACCTATAGTTGTTAATTTCTGTGTCATTTGGTCTTATGTGGAAAGTAGTCTCAATGGCAACCATTCCACATCTTTTTTATATTCATACTTAAAAATACGATGTAAAACCAGTCAAACACTTTAAACTCTAATATAAGGAAATAATCACACACAAAAACTATAAAGTCAAAGAAATCAACGATAACATAATCAGCCATTCACCAAAATTCTCAAACGACCTTCAGATAAAATCAAAATACAAAAAAGGAGACAACAGAACATCAGCCACAAGAACAAAATACAACTACAAACTATACGCAGACGGTATCCACCCAGATAATTTGTTGGCTAAAACCTGGTTAAAGAAAATCACGGATCAAGCACAAATAAATTGTTGGAACTAAACTGTCTTTGTTTTCAGTCAGCACGGGCTCTTCCGAGCTATACTGATAACATCCACAGTTAAAAACCAACAAACAAGCAGCTTGGAACCACATAAACAGACTTTACCAGATAATGAAGATGAAATTTTTTCACTCGATTATACTTATAACACTCTTATACTACATAGGTAAATCCACCACCAGTGTAAAATCATGGGACCATCAACATTTAATAACCAGCCTATTAAACAACAAATGGACATCAGCTGGGCGTAGACCCATAACATTACCAACCAAACCAAATAAAGATCACTCAATGTTAATATTGATCCTCCTACTTGCAGGAGATATAGAACTTAACCCAGGACCAAGAACAAAACAACAAAGCGTATATCCATGTGGATTATGTGAACATCCAGTTACATGGAACTGTGAAGGAGTATGCTGTGATGACTGCAGCATCTGGCATCACAAATCATGCATAGAACTATGTTCCACAGATTATGATTTATTACAAAGATCAAATGTACAGTGGTTGTGCTGCAAATGCGAGACCATCAATGTATCAACCTTCACTTTTCACAGCTACGAGCTCAACACTTCAAACTATTATGAACCTCTTACACACAACAGTACTTTTGAATCCATCACATCAAATGCATTCAGTCCACTCAAAACCAGCAGCCCAAAAGGAAATAACTCCACAAACATCTCACCACCAAAAAGCAGTAAAAGCAAAAACAGAACCACCAGCAGTAATGTGTTCAACATTCCAACAAAGCGTAACCTAAGAATACTAACACTAAACTGCAGAAGCATCAAAGACAAGACTTCTGAATTTGCAGCAGCTGTAAACTACATCAAACCGGACATCATCTGCGGCACAGAATCTTGGCTTAAAGGAGTTAAAACAGGAAAAAACCCGACCCAAGACGCAATAAAATCAAGCGAGGTATTCCCTGAAAACTACGTAGCATACCGAAACGACAGGGGTACACTAGGGGGAGGAGTATTTGTCCTTGTACAAAACGACATCGTAGCGGTAGAAAAACCAGAACTAGTAACAAAGTGCGAGATTGAGTGGGTCAAAATACAACTGAAAGACCGAAAAGAATTAACAATAGGCTCATTCTATATGCCACATAGAAACATGCAGGATATAAAAGAACTTGATAAATCACTAGACCAGATCTCCAATAAAAACACTAACTTCATACTTACTGGAGACTTCAACTGTCCAGATATTGATTGGAACACAATGTCAATAAACCCAAACGCACAAGATAAAGAAATACAAAAAGCCCTTATGGAAGTCCTAATGTCACACTCGATCACTCAGATCCATGAAACACCTACTAGAGGTGAAAATCTACTGGACATAGTGTTAACCACCAACCCATCACTCATCAAAACATCAACAAATGCTCCAGGAATATCTGACCATGACATGATCATAACAGACTGTGACACAAAACCACACTACCAGAGTAAACGGCCACGTAAATGCTACATTTACTCGAAAGCAAAATGGGAAGATCTCCATGAAGAACTGGATACATTATCCAACAAAATCAAGGATATGAACCAAAACAACGCCACAGTTCAAGAATTATGGGACACATTTAAATACGAACTCTACGTTAATTTGGACAAGAACATACCATCAAAACTCATCCGCTCTAAAACAAGCTTACCATGGATAAATCACAAAATTGGGAAAATGTTCAAAAAGAAAACCAGGCTATACCAACAAGCAAAGAGAACAAAGAACTGGTCAAACTACAGGCACTTTCAAAAAGAATGCAAAAGACAAGTCCGAAAGGCTGAATGGGAATACATCAACAACACCATAATGGAGGGACTAGAAAACAACAATCCAAAACCTTTTTGGAAATACATAAAATCTAGGAAACAAGACAACATTGGAGTATCACCGTTGAAAAGTAATGGCCAACTAGTGAATGATAGTAAAGGGAAGGCAGAACTACTGATACAACAATTCAAATCAGTGTTCACAAGGGACAACGACAAAACACTGCCGAAAACAACAAAGCACATACAGAACTCAATCCCATTCCTCGAAATAAAACATGAAGGAGTCGAAAAACTACTCAGGCAACTGAATCCATCAAAAGCTTCAGGACCAGACGGTATACCTAATAGAATCCTCAAAGAGTGCTCAAAACAACTTGCACCAGGACTCTCAATAATATACCAAAAGTCAATAAATACTGGAGAACTGCCAAGAGACTGGTTAAACGCTAACATCTCGAGCGTCTTTAAAAAAGGAGACAAACATGCACCAGAAAATTATAGACCGGTATCACTAACATCTGTGCCGTGTAAAATACTTGAACATATCATCTGCAAGCACATACTAAACCATTTAGACAAACACAGGGTACTAACATCACTCAACCATGGATTCAGATCCGGATACTCGTGTGAAACACAGCTACTAGTCACATTGCACGACTTCATGAAATCACACGATGCTGGTAACCAAATTGATGTTGCTATCCTGGATTTTTCAAAAGCATTTGACACAGTGCCACACAACAAACTCCTGCACAAACTAGATGAATATGGTGTGAGAGGACCACTAAATAAATGGCTAGAAATGTTTCTAACTCAGAGAAGGATGAAGGTTGTCATTGATGGAGAGGAATCTGAAGAAGCTACAGTGGACTCAGGAGTGCCACAAGGAACCGTACTCGGCCCCCTTCTCTTCCTCTGTCATATCAATGATCTCCCGGACTCAGTAAAATCAACTGTTAGACTTTTTGCTGATGATTGTCTGCTGTACAGAAATATAAAAACACAACAGGACCACACACTGTTACAACAAGATCTGGTTAGCCTAGAAAAATGGGCCAAAGACTGGGGTATGCGCTTCAATGCAAAGAAATGTTACATCCTGAGCATTAAGAACAAAAGCCAGAAGTTCTATACCCTTGATGGACACATACTCCAACAGGTCAAACACAATCCATACCTAGGACTACAGATATCGGACGATCTGAAATGGACCACCCACATTTCAAATGTAACTAAGAAAGCAAATTCTACACTAGGCTTTCTTAGACGAAATCTAAGATTCTGCCCAAAAGACTGCAAGAAAACAGCATACATTTCATTGGTGAGATCGATGATGGAATACGGGGCAATTGTATGGGACCCTTATACATCAAACAACATTAACCAATTAGAAAGAATCCAAAAAAGAGCAGCTCGATTCATCACAGGGGACTTTAAATCAAGAGAAGAAGGATCGGTCACCAAAATGCTAACAGTACTGGAACTTGAAAACCTACAATCCAGAAGAACAAGCCAAAGACTGGTATTTCTGTACAAAGTGGTTGAGGGTTTGGTCCCAGCTATCAAACCTGACGAATTTTTGGTAAAAAGCAAAACCAAAAGAACAATCAAACCGACACGCTTTGTAGACTTTGAGAGCACAAACATAGTGAACAACTCAGTTAAAAACAACTCAAAGGCAATTGAAACTACAAACTGTAAAACTGAGCAATTTAAGAACTCATTCTTTGTCAAGACTGTGATTCACTGGAACCAACTGGAAGAAGAAATAGTGTGCGCCAAATCAGTTGAGAGCTTCAGAACAGCTCTACAACGCCGACAATAGGCGCTCTCTCTCCCGTCGAGTAAAAGCCAGTATTGGTACCTTCGACGTAACGATACAGATACAGATACAGATACAAAAATATATACTTATCATAACATTTCAAGGAATGATCGCAGTCACTAAAAGCAAGACCAAAGTATTAAATCTAGGATAGTATACCGTCCTACAATTAAAGATCTGAGACGTCAATACATGTAGTCACTATAAATGTACGTATATCGAACCTATCTCAGATTTGTACACTCCATAAGAAGAAAACAACAAATCATCGGCACAAAAAAAGGGAAATTATTAAGAAAACAAGTAAAACTGCGAGTTACTGCTTACTGGTTATACCCCCGCCGAAATATTTCGGGAAACAGGAAGTTGTTCAGTGATGAATTTGAAAAAGCATCACACGGAATAGCTGTCTTATATAAACCCTGAAACATAATTTCAGAAATCCTTGTATTGAAGTTCCTGAGAAAAATGTAACGAAACTTTTCAACTTGGCTATCATGTGTAAAATCATACAAGTGTTGGTAAACAGGAAGTTGTTGAGTGATGAACCCGAAAACGCATCACACGGTATAACTGACTTATATAAACCCTGAAACCATATTTCCGAGATACTTGTCAAGTAGTTCCTGAGTAAAATGAGACAAAAATATTCATGGGACGGACAAACTGACGGATGGATGGGTGAATTGACTGATGAACTGACTAGACGGATGGACAGACAGAAGTAAAACAGTATACCCCCACGTTTTTAAAGCGGGGTATATTAAATAAGAAAGGAAAGTAGTCCCGTTTGGCATACATATGTTAATGATATTAAGTTCTTGACTGGAACATATTATTAAACAACATGTACACAAAGAATAAGGATTCAAAAGGGAGGTTTCCATGTACTATCTACATACTCTATCATTTTGAATTACATTCAGCAAATAGAGAATTGAAGATTTTGTAAAACTGGAGTAATGCAGACCGTTTTGTTATCTTTATTTGGAATATACAATGGTATTACACGTGACAACAAGTCATTAATTCCAAGTACCGAAAGTTTTATCACAAACCCAACATCCAACGATCCTTCATATGAGTTCTAGATAGTATTCAAACATATCTCGTTCTTTAGAAGGGCGAAAACGAAACGTAGTCAGAGGTGAATTATCCCTTATTGATTATCAATGAACACAGTAATATCCTCATGTCCTTCCATAGAATCCATCCTTTACTAACCACATTGAGAATCAGAATTGTACCACTGAGGAACGCAATAGAAATATAGGATCAGAGGACATTCAGAAGCGAAATCAAAACAGTCATTGCTTCCATGGTTGTTTTTTTTTTTTTTAAATTAGAGAGAAACTGAATAGTTAAAATTTATAAATGTGTATTACTTAAGAAACACACAGTTCGTTGATAATCAACGTTAGACATAAAGTTGTACGGGGAACCATCGCAGATGTCATATCAATGTTTTCAGTCTACATAGCCTGAATAATCACTACCATCACTAACATTATCACAGAGGCCAAACCATGTACTTTAATGGATGATCCACCATCTAAAAAATACATAAAAAATGTTAGCTTCATAAGGAAATATTCGCATTAGACAAAAAATAAAAAATGAAAATATCAGCATGAAAACCGGCGCTAAATAGTGAATATATAATGCGAAGGCATCTATAATACTAAAATTACGAGGTCCAATTTGTCAGCCGTCATCACGTAAAAACGACGAATCACAGAATTCAACTTTATATATAACTAATATAGTACAAAGGTGTAGATTAAAAATTACACCACTCCAGGCCCTTTTGTTTACCACGTAATTAATATTGCCAATAATTAAGAAGTTCCGGGTCGAGTCCGATACTGATACCAATAGTATATTCACCTATTACCTATTACCTTATCTGTACGTTCCGCATCTGACAGGCGCACCACCAAACGGTGTAGTTAGGATTAATATGATATATACACGGGTCATAATCACAGGGTTGACACTACTAAATTGTCAAATTGTTACCTATTGTAGTATTTTAATCAGTAAGACTTTCTAAGATAACAATACGAATACTAAAAATCTGTGACTAAAAATAAGGCGTATAGGAACAGTTTTCAATTTGATAGCGGACATGACGTAAAACAGCGAATCAAAGAATTCAACTTTATTTATAACTAATAAAGGACAATGCTGTTGATTAAAAAATACTCCATTCCAGGACCTTTTGTTTTCTAAATAATTAATATTACCAATAATTGATAAGTTCCAGTTCGACGGGTTCAAACAGAAAGATTTGATAGCAGAGAAAACTTTGTATCTTATAATCGGCATGACTTTATCAGATGACAATACTAATACTAAAATAAGGCTTGCGCATAGTTATATACTTTAATTCAGTCACGGACCCACGATATCACGGGTGTGTTTTAGTATATTATAAGACTAAAGGAAATATGTAACATTATGTCACGTAAACAAACAGAATATAGAAGATATCGAATCGAGTTCGTGGAAAGGAAAACTTTGTAGTCAATTTAATTCATCAACATATGTATCTCGCACTCTTCGGCTGTTGTCTGCTCTATGGTCGGGTAATTGTCGCTTTGACACATTCCCCATTTCCTTTTTCGGGTAATTGTCGCTTTGACACATTCCCCATTTCCTTTCTCAATTTTATTTAAAATATATATTTTTTATATGTTCTTTTAGAGCTGTAGTACCATCCATATTTATTGCACTTTAATTACATGATGTACGTAAAATGATCAACAACTATTTTTGTATAGCTTAGAGTGAATGTATAAATGCCCTGTATATATTAGAAAATATCTACTAAATACTATGGCATGAAAAGTACCATGCAACAATGGCACTGAAAGGTATAGCAACAACCATGTAGCATTTCTGCAATTTATATATAGTTTCTTATACTACTTACTTTGTTTTTATTTGAGCAATATATAAAATGAGACTGGAAAGGGAGAATATATATACATTGGAAGTATATAAACTACTAGAACACTCCCGTGATATCACGGGTCCGTGACTGAATTGAATTATATAACTATGCGCAAGCCTTATTTTAGCATTAGTATTGTCATCTGATAAAGTCATGCCGATTATAAGATACACAGTTTTTCTCTGCTTTCAAGTCTTTCTGTTTGAACCCGTCGAACTGAAACAATAATATTAATTATTTGGAAAACAAAAGGTCCTGGAATGGAGTATTTTTTAATCAACAGCATTGTCCTATATAAGTTATAAATAAAGTTGAATTATTTGCTTCGCTGTTTTACGTCATGCCCACTAACAAATTGAAAACTGTACCTATACGCCTTATTTTTAGTCCAGATTTTTAGTATTCGTATTATCTTAGAAAGTCTTACTGATTAAAATACTACAATAGGTAACAATTTGACAATTTAGTTGTGTCAACCCTGTGGTTATGACCCGTGTATATAGCATATTAATCCTGACTACAACGTTTGGTGGTGCGCCTGTCAGATGCGGAACGTACAGATAAGGTAATAGGTAACAGGTGAATATACTATTGGTATCGGTAGCGGACTCGACCCGGAACTTCTTAATTATTGGCACTATTAATTACGTGGAAAACAAAAGGGCCTGGAGTGGTGTAATTTTTAATCTACACCTTTGTACTATATTAGTTATATATAAAGTTGAATTCTGTGATTCGTCGTTTTTACGTGATGACGGCTGACAAATTGGACCTCGTAATTTTAGTATTATAGATACAACATAAATCTACATCGGCTTCTGTTGATATAGTTGTCTGATTGACAATTACACCACATTTCCTTATTCTGTATATTTCTACTTACTGAGATTTGTGTTCATTGTGTAGTTCATGACATTGTAAAGACCATCATACTCAACTTCACAACGTATGTCTTTGTTTACATCAAGTGAGGTCAATGTTAAAGCGGCACTGGCGACAGCGTCTCCGTATCCTAAAATCAAACAATAAATATATGTAAAGGTGCTTTTGTATGATTATCTTTCTTTTTTGTGGTAGAAAAGACCCCACGATTCGCGCCTTCAGAGACGTATTTGCGTCTCCAGTAGTGCTTTGTATAATTTTGTAGAGATGCAGTCAAAACTTCGACAAAATGTCATGGTAACAATACTAACAGTGTAGTAGATAAATATATATAGACGAGCTTATTTGTTGTGAGCAAAATTTGTTACAATCTTAAATGTATCCATATATTGATAGTGTTGATAGTGGACAAAACACAGTACCCATTAAAGATACAATGACCAAACGGTTCGTATGGTAAAAACAATCAAAACAAGTGAACAAAACTTCTTACAAGAAAGATATGTAAGATGTCTTTTTTATATTCCGCTTACTTTAAGTGATAACGACATACATGTTAGTGATATTTACAACACAAATACACAAGATACATGGCTTACCACTAGATCTGGTGTTTTCCGTGTAATAATAAGCTAGATTTGTGATGTCCATGTTATCTTTGTAAATCCGGAGATATGGAGGAGGTTTACCATATGTGGCCCGGCAAGTGATGTTGACAATGTTCCCTATGGTTGGGGATGTCTCCCAATAGGTGGATACATTTGTAGGTAAAACTAAAAAAATAATAACATCTTAATAGTTATCAAAGGTACTAGGATTATAATTTAATACGCCAGACGCGCGTTTCGTCTACATACGACTCATCAGTGAAGCTCAGTAAAAAATAGTTGTAAAGCCAAACAAGTGCAAAGTTGAAGAGCATTAAAGACCCAAAATTCAAAAAAGTTGTGCCAAATTCGGCAAAGGTAATCTATTCCTGGGATAAGAAAATCCTAAGTTATTCGAAAAATTCAAAGTTTTGTAACAGGAAATTTATAAAAATGACCATATAATTGATTTTCATGTCAACACCGAAGTGCTGACTAGTAAGTGTGTTACACGAGAATGTCGATTGTATTTCTCAGAAAAAAGAAATGAGACAATAAATCAAAATTGAAAACTAAACGGCTGATGCCTAAAATATTGGCAGATACTTGATTCATAATATTTGCTGACAGTAGACACTGGTTTTTGTATTTTAACTGCATGTGAATAACACATGTTGAACTATCTTTTAAGGAACGCGTATATTAAAATATGTGAACTAGCTATAGCATTTATCAGCATTCATTTGTATAGTCATTTTGTTTTTTAGCGTATGGTCTCGTTGACACTAAAATGGTTTTCTTTTATTGTGTCGAGTTTTTGATATACATGTACTTTGCATTTTACAAGAGAGCTAAACTATATGTGTATCGTATTGTTTTGGATGCTTTTCGTGGCCCTAGCAGTTTGTTCTTCTTATTTGAAAAGCTCGTCTCTTCAATTAGGACGGAGTTTTTATTAGGTCAAATCTTTGTCGTCACCGAATTATCCAGAGAGTTTTTTTTATTTATTTAGAAGGTGTTAATACTAACAATTATTTAAAAAATATATATTTACCCACAGCTTGTAGAGAAGCCTGATTTGTGGTAGCCCCTACAACGCACTGATAGATTCCTTCATCTGACGACTGTACATTGATAACTGTTAGATTGTACGTCCCAGTCACAGCATACTTGCTCTTGTCGCTGGCTAGAATGGTATTATCTAGTGTTATAGCTGTAACTGAACTGCCTACCACCTAAATAAAAACCACACATTACAGTACAAATCTGTGGAGGTTCATGATAAATAAAAGAAGGGGTAATCCTACAAGACACTAACAATCAAACAGTCTATATCAAAACACATATCAACATTGGTTATGAGTTTCATAACAGTGTTCTTAATCTATAATTTATGGGGTTTTTCTTCTATCTTGAACTTAAAACATTATTTTACTTAATTTCAAATTAGTTATCATTATTTTAAACTTAGTTATCATTTTTTTAAACTAAGTTATTGCAGTGTTCACCGCCACTACGAAATTAGTAAAAAAATGTTTTTTAGTTTTTGTAAAATAATATATATCTTACTCTCTTCCACTGTACATTTTCTCCGTTAGCTTTTATTACAATACATGCCAAGGTACCGTTTTCTCCCGTGACAGCCGATGTGTTGAATGGCGTTATTTGCCACGTTGCTGCATGGCAAACTATGTAAGACAAAATAATATTCTAAGTCTATATACATAACTTATGTCAGTTTATAGTAGACATTTACTGGAACCTGTAATTTGTTCCTCATCTGGTTAATTTTTGAAGAAAAAAAATTGAGATAGCACAAAAGTTATTAAAATGCATGATATTTTACCTACTAGTATTTTTTTTTATTTTCTTTCAGAATATGGTTACTATAATAACCTAGGATTAAATTAAAATCTCACCCGTCAAAAAAGACAACAAACTTAAAACAGTCCACATAATTTATAATCGTTGCTCACATTATCTGAGGCAGACATCCCCATATTTTCTATATAAATACTTATTTTTGTTGTCATTCAGAAACCTTGGTCACTGTAAGACAATGGTCTGGTGTCGTTCTCTATAGTTCCACAAAATTAGCCAGTTTAATTGACATTAATTAGTATTAGTCCATGTGTTGAACGTATGATATATAGCTAATAAAAAATGTCGCTTTTAAATGTGATGATATTTTCAAACACATATTCTATATATCTCTGACTTTTAAATAATTCTAACAAGCCTCTTTCTAGTTCGAGTGAAATAAACGGACGAACCGAACTCTTTATGATAGAACAGAACAGAACAGAATAGAACAGAACATATTTTATTTCCAATTAAGGGCCCACAAGGGGCATACAGAGCATACATGAATAAGGAAAAAGAATATTGATTTGCATAGATACATAGATACAAACATTTTTTTTACATACAGTTACAATACAATTACTAACTCATATTCACTTTAATAAATTTACCAACAGCATTAAGGACCTGATTGTCTTCACAGTTTAATAAATAGATAAATTTATGCTGATTATCAAGTATAGAAAAATTTGGAATTCTTTGGCAAACAAAGTCAAAGAGAGCATCTCTATCTGATTTAAGATTTTCACAGTTAGTTTAAAAATGGATTTCATCTTCAACACAGCCAGAGGAGCATTTTTTGCAAATTCTTTCATTTCGTGGAATATTTGAAAAACGACCAACTTCAATTTGAAGCTTATGAGCAGAAATACGTAATTTGCATATAGATCTACTAAAATCAAAGTTCTTAATTAAAGAAAGATAATTTTCATAACCAAAATTCTGCTTAAATTTCACATAATTAAACAGTTTTCCATCAGAAGCTTTATTTTGGCTAGCATACCAATTGCTAATATATTTAGTGTGAATTAATTTGCTAGATATGTTCAAAAATTTATATTGTACGAAATGTTTTACTTCTTGTTTAATTTCAAAAACTTCTAATACTTTTTTAACAAATGAGAACCAAGAAGTTATGTTAGATTTGTGAAGCTCTTGGCTGCATTTATAAGCATCTTTCAATAGACTGAATTCAGTTGTAAGATTTTCAAATCTATACCAGTATTTTACAATTGACTTTACAATATCATAATGTAAGGGGAAGCGCCCAAGTTCTGATAATACAGCAAAATTGACACTCCTTTTGTGTACACCAAGTATAAATTTAGAAAATTTAAGATGGAGATTCTCACACTTAAGATTTTTAAAAATATTTTCAAGATTAAATAAGGAAAACTGTAATTTATTACAAGAGACATTATAACCTCCCCATACCTCTGAATTATATAACAGAATGGGTTTAAGGGTATGATCAAAAATATGAACACAAGATTTTATTCCAGGAGACAAATTGATAAAATCCTTTCTAAGTTTATAGTAGGCCTTTAGAGCCTTATTATAAAGTTCAGTTTTAGCTAGATGAAAACTTCCAGATGCAGTAAAGTGAACACCTAAATATTTGTAATGAGCGACACAGTCAATCAAGTTATTCTGCAGTCGAAAATTCGCCTGAATTTTCCTTCCAGCCTTATTAAAAATTATGACTTTAGTCTTTCTAATAAAGTTTTTTTTTTTAATTTTCTGTTTACAAAACTTTGAATTTTTCGAAAAACTAAGGATTTTCTTATTCCAGGCATAGATTACCTTAGCCGTATTTGGCACAACTTTTTGGAATTTTTGATCCTCAATGCTCTTCAACTTTGTACTTGTTTGGCTTTATAAATATTTCGATTTGAGCGTCACTGATGAGTCTTATGTAGACGAAACGCGCGTCTGGCGTACTAAATTATAATCCTGGTACTTTTGATAACTATTTAAACCACTGGGTCGATGCCACTGCTGGTGGACGTTTCGTCCCCGAGGGTATCACCAGCCCAGTAGTCAACATTTCGGTGTTGACATGAATATCAATCATGTGGTCATTTTTATAAATTTCCTGTTTACAAAACTTTGAATTTTTCGAAAAACTAAGGATTTTCTTATTCCAGGCATAGATTACCTTAGTCGTATTTGGCACAACTTTTTGGAATTTTTGATCCTCAATGCTCTTCAACTTGGTACTTGTTTGGCTTTATAAATATTTCGATTTGAGCGTCACTGATGAGTCTTATGTAGACGAAACGCGCGTCTGGCGTACTAAATTATAATCCTGGTACTTTTGATAACTACTATAATATTAACTTTCAGGCACCAGTCAGCACAATATTTTTCTAGCTGATCAAGTCTACTTTGAAGCCCTGTGGCTGATGTTGACATAATCACAATACCATCCGCATACATCAAACAATTTAATTTCTCTGAGTGAATATGTAGTAATGTTTTCATAAGGAAAGATTCCATTCCTAAAGTATATAGATTTATTTGAATTTCTACATTATAACTATAAAAAAGAAGATATGGTATGATTGCCAATGAGACAACTATTTACAAAATGACACAGACATTAACAACTATAGGTCATCGTACGGTCTTCAACAATGAGCAAAGCCAATACCACATAGTCAGCTATAAATGGCCCCGATATGACAATGTAAAACAGCCTACTTTAGAGATACCGTAATCAGATGTTGATAGATTTTTAGACATCTAATTGTACAGGTATGTCAATGACAAAGCTAACGGACGAAAGATACATATTAGTAGAGGTAAAAAAAAATATAGGATTAAACGCCTTTTTAAAGGAATTTATTTGTGTATAAACTGGACCAATTCACTCACAAACAAATGACTTTTATGATTTGTGAGTGACTTTGTCCCGTTAATACACCAATACATTTCTTTAAAAGGCGTTTAAACCCTTATAATTCTTTAAAATTGGAGATAAGGAATATATTTTTTCAACACTCGTAACCTCTATCACACGTAAATTGTATAATTGTGTTATTGAAAAGGCCTGGCGCATTAATATATTTGATGGTTTACTCATTTAAATTTGCTATCTGATAAAAAAAAAAATGAACTACAAAAACTCGTATTATTATTTCAAACGAATGTTTTTGTGTTTATTATTTAATTTAACAATTAACGTGCAGTGAAAATGGATTTTGTTCACGTCGGTGTTATTGTCGCCCCCATTTTGATTACATTGGTTACGAAAAGAAGTTCGGACAACGTCGTCTATCGAAGAATAAACAACGTCAAGATCAAGTCCTCTCGACCAATCATATCAATGCATTCCCTAATATACAAATCATAAAAGAATTATACCTAAATAATCTTCAAAATGAACAGGCGTCTTTACCTTTTTTTTTTTTTTTTGTTTAAACATCGATTTTATTTTTACTTTCCATATAAGAAAGGTTTGTCCTTTTACAACACAAATTATCTCAAATGTATTCACTCAATTGTTGTTTGAATTCATCTCTTCAAACTAATCAACTGATCAAATGTTTTAGTCCATTGTTTGTGATTATTATTTTGTTATTGTGTTAATTATTTGTCCAAATTGGCTTTATGAAAAATATGTTATGAAGTACATTTTGTAGTTCAATACATAACTAAAAAGTTACATTCTTAGATTCATGAATTTTTATGACTTGATTTTGACTTTGAACTCGTCACAGTTAAGGGTTCGATGTGCGCCTTCAAATATGTTTAACTCCGTAACATTTTAATTCAAGAACATGTAATCCGGTGGTTGTTGCTGTATATCATATTTATGTTTTTCGTTCTTCGTTTGAACATACATTTGGCCTTACGTTTTCTTGTAAGAATTGGTTAACATTTATCGTGTAAGGGCCTTATATCGCTTGCTATTCGGTATGGGTTTTGCTCGTTGTTGAATGCCTTACAATGACGTATAGTTACTAACTTTTACCTTATTTGGTCTACAGTGAAAAGATGTCTCATTTGCAATTTTATTACATTTCTTATATCTGTATGTTTTGTAATCCTACAATTTGGCATTGCATATAGAAATGTATCCACACATAAGACTGCTCTGACGTTGGAAGTGTCCTGTCGGAAATTATAGTAAATGTGAGACTTGGTTTATTTAAGTTGATTTTTTTTTCTGCAAATAAACTTTCAGTAACAATACTTTTTTACTTTTTGTTACCTGTATTTTGTTTTTGCAAAGTACTGACATGATGACATACAAACTGATTATTCAGGTTTTGTCTTAAGCTGTTTTGTATCACAACTTTCCTATGTTATGAGGTGGAGCACTTAAACACATATTTGAGCTGGCAATATTCGAAATGTGTCTGACCCATTGCGGGAATCTGTTTTCTTTTTTCATGTAAGTTCCTGTCTGTTATATTAGTTCGATAGTTCATAAGTTGCAGTATAAATCAGACAATTTTCTCCTTTGAAAATTGTCACAATTTGTCACTTTTATATCTTGCTGATTTTGCTCATGGTCTAAGCAGTCGATGAGCTATGATTAGTTCCATCTTTGTTTTCATTCCCTCTATTCTCACTTTTTATAAATCTGGTAAGAAAAGTTGAAATTTCATGTGGGAATAGGGGGAAAACAAGTACAAACAAAGGATTATACTGTACAAACATTTTATAATCAATGACTGCTTTGACCAGTGTTTTTTATTAGGACATGTAATAAGTATGAATTGTTATTTTTTAAACACAATAAATGCAAAAGAAATTAAAACAAATATAAGTAAATTATTTTATTTCTTTTATAACACAAATTCAACTGTAGATTCAAGCATGCATAATATAACACAAATTATACAACAAAACTAAATCAAATCACACATTGTAGCACACACACTAGACAATCACTGTATATACAAGTCTATTTAAGATTATCAATCTACTCCATGTGAAGAAGGTGGGAGCCTGGGTTGCATCACCATACTCTACTGTTGTGACTTGCTGGTAGCGGTGTCTAACCTCAAGGTCTTCTAATCTGTTGTTGATTTCTACATACTTCTTTTTTTGGGGACACTCTCTTCCCACCGGCTGGATCATGGTCAGGAGTTGAAGGATTCCTCATGTTTCAGAAGTTTAATTAGTTGAAAGATGTTTGGATGTGGATGCGTGCCATGTTTTTTCAGTTTACATAATTGGTCCAAGTTAATATATTTAAAGGTATACGTTTATCCACATCTTAAGATTATACTTGGTTATACTTTAATTTATATCATGATTTATTTGTACAACAGACAATTTTTTTAAGGTTACAAATTCAATTTTTTTTAAATAAATATTGCTACAATCTATTTATCATAATAATTCTTTATCTTTAAGTATTTCTTCGACGAAAAAAGAAAATATTACAAATAAACAAAATTATATACCTAAACAGTGTACCAAATATGTAATGTTTTAAAATAAATTCAGGTAAATCTTAGGTGAAATTGTACTTAACCTTGATTGTTATAAAAACAAATTAATTATCAAAACATCTATTGTTATTTGCATGTTGGAATAGAAGGAATAGTATTTTTAAAAAGTGGGAAAAGGAGGAAAACACCGTTTTGGTGTGTGGATAGTAACCGCTGTTCATTGCAATTTTACCAATTTCCTTATTTTTTTATTGCCCAATTAGATTTGTAAAAAATCAAATAACTAAACAAAAACGGATCTAATATACAGTGATCGCAGTAAATGAAAGCTAGTTCAGGGGACAATTTCAAGAAACAAATAAACCATGTTCTTCCCACCTTTAAAAGTCGTTTTGCTGTGGTTGATATACAAATACACGGACACGACCAGGTATAATTGAGGATGCATATTTAAGTTGTTCTTCTGTGCATTATTTTCGTTATGATTATCTTCAAAGACAATATTTAATCTTATAGAAACATGTTTATGACAAATTGATGAAGAATTTCGGAGGGTATTATATTCAAATTCATATAGCTGTCAATCTTTATGTTCACACTCTTAAGTGAAACAAAAACCTATATCCTTACATTTTTTTGGTACAAAAACTGGTACCCAAAACGAATTTCCAACATAATTGATAAAACAAGGAAATTTTTTGATATTTTTATTTTCTATAGATACTTTCACAAACAGAATATATTCAAACAAGTTTTTTATTACTACATTACTTTCCAACTCCTACAGTTCTTTTAGCAAATATATCTTATCATCTGGCAAGATGTTTACAGTAAAGAGAAAGGAGTAGGTTCGGTAACACCCCTTTTTGGCCCCAAAATATAGCAGTTTTACAAAATTGTGAAATTGTAATCTTTTAGCTATTTATTGGAAAGTAGAATGCTTCTGATACATAAACATAGGCTGTTTTTGACAATACAATGTATATATATCGGGTACTAGCATCATTAAGTCATGCTAAATTACTGAAATCTTCACAATTTTAGCATTTTAGTTAAATTTTAGACGGTTGCCGTCTTAAATGAAAGTGGCCGCATTCGTGTTCATTCATAATATTGAAACGTAAGTTGTATTTGATGATAATACATAACATATATGTAACACTCAGAAACGTGTCCTTTCCCCCAAACGTGTCCGATTCCCCCAAACGTGTCCACATCGACGTCACTGAACTGCAAACACATGTCTAGTCGTCAAAGGGCGCCAAAGCGTGTCATTTGTATAAACGCTCAAACGTGTCCATTTTTTAATAAACCCCCAATCGTGTCCAATCCCCCAAAACGTGTCCATATCAAGCTTTTTATTTTACTGGAACTATCATTCGTGTTCATATTATAAAAACGTAGGTTATTTGTGTGGGTTTTTTTATTATTATTATTGTATAATCATTTTACGATCTTTTACTTTTACTTAAATTCTTTTTCTATGCGCATTAAAATGTTTGTAGCATTTCACTCTTTATAATGTGCCATAAGTTGTATTTTGGAAGGCAACATTTTTTAAAAATTTCAGCAACTTTTATTTGAAACGGCCTCTATATTACATAACAGACATTGAAGTAGTTTCTTACTGAAGTCATAAACAAATCGGTCTTTACTGGCATTTATTTTTTTTTAGATTAAAATCCCAACTAGTGGTCATCCCAAATAACCGTAAAAGTTAATGCCCAATTTTAAATTCCCGGTTTGATAATTAGACAATATACGTATAGTGTCTTGAAATATGAAATTTATTTGTATGAGGCTTAGAAACGGGGGAAATGCGAGGTTCTCGTAACCTATAATTTATTAAAAATTAGAACTGTTAAAAAAAGATGGGAGGTCAATTCGACTGAAAGCCCACCGTGCAATATTCTGATTAATATAAAAGGCATCATCGGAGTTTAATAGTATAAAATAATTTACAAAGTAAACGATTAATTCAACTGTACTAGAATTATTTGTATGTTCGCTTTAAATGAGCATGAAATACTTGCAACTGGACAATAAGCAAATTCAGTCAAAAGTTAATGCATATGTTACATATTAAATTTTCAGTAATGATAATCATTAACAACCGGCATTGAACAAATTAATGCTAATAAATTACCACTTCATCAACTGTGTCCCCATCATAGAACTGCCGTGAACGTTATTGATGTTGCGTTTATGACATGTATTAGCGCTAAAAGACGCGAGACGTTCTGGCGTTTAAAAGTGGACACGTTTGGGCGAATAACAATAGTATCGGGCACGTTTGGGGGTTTTGAAATCGGACACGTTTGGGGAATATTGAATATTATGGACACGTTTGGGGAGAATAGACACGTTTGGGTGATTCGGACAAATCGGACACGTTTGGGGGGAAGGACACGTTTGGGAGTGTTACATATATAAAGGTTGAGGATATACACGGATGTGGTCACTTTTATTTTTGACAAAAAACATCTGAAAAGTGACGTTTTTTGGCATATTTGAGAGATTTTTCATATTGAAGCTTGAATCGGAGCGTTTTTAATGACTAAATCAGTTAAAATCTTCCACTAAAACTAATCAAATCAATTGAAATAGACACTTAAGTGTTTAAAAAGTGTCCAAAATCTTTCGTTAGATGAACCTGAAATTTGAGGCCAAAATCGGCCCTTACCGGACCTACTCTTTTACTGGAAGGCTTTAAACGAAAGTTGTAGTCATTAGGGCGCTGCACATACACCAGACCAAACCAAAATCAGTTTTAATTACACTTCAAAAATATTGGCTTTATAAAAGTAGATCTCAAGCATTAAACTCGTGCAATACTCTTTGACTTTAGAGTCACAATCAAGCAATTTGTGGAATGGGCAAATCAATTCAACACGTATTCAAAGATTGTAATACAGCATTCGCGACAAAGTGCATTGGGAAATCTCATAGATGTTGCCACAGTCTTTATAAACTCTGAACAGTCACAACGATAATGAACATTAGGCCAGCAGCAAGATCATGTAGCTTGATTGATGCACCACCATCTGAAAGTAAAAAGCGGTAATATTATATCAATCAATTGTTTGAATTAAGGTTTTTATACTTAAAGTCATATGAAACTTCTAATTAAAAAAAAATATATATACTGGTTTTGTCTTGCTTGACGGAGTTAAAAAGCGAGACATAGGTATATGCGGTTTCCGTCGTCGGCGTCAACACTGTATTAGTCTGTGATTAGGTCCAGTTTATGGGTAACCACTAGTGGTAAGGCAAAGATATTTGGTATGCAGTTGTATTAGTATTGGAATATCTCATTACCATGGAGATTACTTGGCTCCGCCCTCTCAGTTATGGTCTATTGACCTTAAATCGTTTGCTTAGTTTTCATGTATCATTTTGTGATAAGTAAGTTTATGTAAATAAAATAGTTTATATATCTTGATGACGGAGCGATGTTTACTAACAAAACTTTACGACAAAAGAGAGGATTTCAGCTTTCCAATTGTGGACTTTCCATTTCTAAGTAGCAACATTCCAGCAGCACATGCATACGGGGTATATATCTCCCAATTGATACGATATTCCCGTGCTTGTATTTCCGTTCATGATTTTCTTGATGGAGGGTTGCTGCTCACAAGGAAGCTATTAAACCAAGAGTTCCAAATGGTGAAGTTGAAATCATCCCTTTGTAAATACTACGGACGCCATCACGAGTTGGTTGACCGTTATGAAATAATCGTTTCACAAATGATATCGGATATGTTCCTATGTAACAAGAATCCCCTTCCCTTTCATGAATTTGACCTACCGTTTAAGACTATTTATCGGATTTGTTAAAACATAAGCAACACGACGGGTGCCACATGTGGAGCAGGATCTGCTTACCCTTCCGGATCACCTGAGATCACCCCTAGTTTTTCGTGGGGTTCGTGTTGCTTATTCTTTAGTTTTCTATGTTGTGTCATGTATTCTATTGTTTGTCTTTTTCCTTTTTAGCCAGGCGCCAACGCCAAGGCCAAAAAATAAAAAGACAAACAGACAACTTGAAATCATAGTAAAAAGACACAATATAGAAAACTAAAGACAAACACCACCAAAACCAAAACCTCATCTATAAAAGGTGAAACGACTCTAAAAAAAACATTAGTAACAGCTGATCTAAGAGAAGTTTTACTTTTAACCTCCTTTCTTGTAGTACTTATTTCTAACATAAACATTTGCTATAAATTAATAAATCTTACTTAAATGTATGTTGAATGTGTAGCTCATGGCATTGTAAGGACCATCATGTTCAACTTCGCTTCGAATGTCTTTGTTAACGTCGAGTGCGGTCAACATCAAAGCGGCAGTGGCGACAGCGTCTCCGTATCCTACAATTAAACCCAAAAAAATATGTAGCGGTGCTTTTCTATGATTATCATTCTTATTTGTGGTAAAAAAGACTCTACAATTCGCTTCTACAGAAACATATTTGCGTCTCCAGCAGTGCTTAAGATGTAAATTTGTAGAGTTGATGGCAAAACTTCGACTATATTTCATGGTACACATACTAGTCAAAGCAGCAATAACATATCTGTAACCTGGGGGAAATATAAAGTCATATGGCATTAAACCTGTTGAAAGATTTTTGAAATATTTGACAAAATAAATATATCTTTAAGATTTATGTCTATGTAATATTGATACATAATATAAAAAAATGGGACATGTGGTTTAACATTACTTTCAAAAGTTTTAAAACGCTTTGTTACTTAATTAATTATAAAACAATGGCTAGATATCGTTTTGCGTGCTTTTTGCTCTCTTTGTACTAGTTCAACCCATTTTTCACAACTGAAATATAACTACCAAAAATTCTTACCACTAGATCTAGTGTTTTCTGTGTAATAATAAGCTAGATGTGAGATGTCCATGTTATCTTTATAAATCCTGAGATATGGAGGAGGTTTGCCATATGTTGCCCGGCAAGTGAAGTTGACAATGTTCCTAATGGTTGGGGATGTCTCCCAGTAGGCGTATTCATTCACAGGTAATACTAAAAAAGTTATAACATCTTAAGTGTGTTTTAAACAAAATATCCTACACGAGAATGTCGATTCAATTTCTATTTTTCCATATATAATAGTGTGGACACAGATCAGTGTGGATAGAATGTTTGCGTGTTAGGGTGTTCTGACAACAAAAGTTTTACATTTTTTTCCATTGTGTTCTATTTTATTTATAAAATTACACTAGTGAGGTACAAACTAAGTACATCAAGATTATATTTGAAAATATCAAAAGTACCATGCAAATATGGCACTGAAAGGTATAGCAACAAGCACGTAGGGCTTCGGTAATGATAGTTTCTTTTGCTTAGTATTTTGTTTGTGATTTAGCAATATACACATTTGATGTATATACGTTTATACATCTTTTGATTCTTGTTAATAGTTGTCTTACTGACAATCGCACCACATTTTCTTATTCAATATATTTCTACTTACTGAGATTTGTGTTCATAGTGTAATTCATGACATTGTAAAGACCATCATATCCAACTTCACATCGAATATCTTTGTTTATATCTAGTGAGGTCAATGTCAAAGCGGCACTGGCGACAGCGTCTCCGTATCCTTAATCAAACAATAAAAATATACAAAGGTGCTTTTTTAAAGAATCAATTTTTTTGTGTGTTTGCGACTCTAGCAGTGTTTTGTATATTCACAAAACATCGGCACATAACTAACAGCGCAGTAACACATTTATAGGCAAACATTTGTATTATGAACAAATGGTTGATAATCTTTTTAAAATATGTCTATATATTGATAGTATTGCTGATGGAAAAGACACAGTACTCATTTAAAATACAATGACCAAACAGTTCGTATGGTAAAATAAAAACAAGTTGTCAAACTACTTACATTAAAGATAAGGTAGAACTTTTTTAATATTCAGTCTAGTTATAACAGCATGAACATGTAGATAAAAGCAACAACTAAAAAGACGACAGATACACTAACCACTAGATCTGATGTTTTCTGTGTAATAATAAGCTAGATGTGTGATGTCCATGTTATCTTTGTAAATCCTGAGATATGGAGGAGGTTTGCCATATGTTGCCCGGCAAGTGATGTTGACACTATTCCCAATGGTTGGGGATGTCTCCCAGTAGGTAGATAAATTCGTAGGTAAAACTCAAAAAATAAAAACATCTTAATTGTGTTACTAAACAAAATATCTTGCACGAGAATGTCGATTCAATTGTTTCTCTCGGAACTGAAAAAGAGAAGAGACAATAAATCAAAATTGAAAACTAAAGCTGATGTCTAAATATTGGCAGATACTTGATTCATAATATTTGCTTACAGCTAGCTTTTAAGGAATACGTTTATTAAAATATTTGAACTAACTATAGCATTTATAAGCATTATTTGTGTATTCGATCAGAATTTTAGCTTATGTTATGAAATTGTAATGTTGTTGTTGTTTTTTTTTATTAAGTCGAGTTTTTGATATACTTTGCATTTTATCATAGAGCTTAACGATATATGTATCATATTGTTTTGGATGCCTTTCGTGGACCATATAGTTTGTCCTTTTTATTTGGAAAGCTGGACTCTGAAATGTTAGGACGAAGTTATCGCCAGGACAAATGATCTCAAATCTGTGACGTCACCGAATTTTTCTAAAAGAGGGACGAAAGATACCAGAGGGACAGTCAAACTCATAAATCGAAAATAAACTGACAACGCCATGGCTAAAAATGAAAAAAAACCAAACAGACAAACAATAGTACACATGACACAACATAGAAAACTAAAGAATAAGCAACACGAACCCCCACCAAAAACTAGGGGTGATCTCAGGTGATCCGGAAGGGTAAGCAGATCCTGCTCCACATGTGGCACCCGTTGTGTTGCTTATGTGATAACAAATCCGGTAAATAGTCTCATTTGGTAGGTCACATTCATGAACGGGAAGAGGATTGTAGTTACGACGTAAGGAACGTATCAGGTCTAAAACATCATACAGAAGTGTCAATATCGACAACAGAAAAAGTATATTTACCCACAGCTTGAAGAGAAGCCTGTTTTCTTGTAGCCCCTACACAACACAGATAGATTCCTTCATCTGAAGTCTGTACATTGGTGACCGTTAGATTGTACGTCCCAGTCAAAGCATACTTACTCTTGTCACTCTTGTCAGAGATTATCAAAGTGGAATCTAAGCTTGAAACCATAGATTGACGGCCTGCCACCTTTATGTTAAATTAAACACATTTTAGTTTACATCTGTAAAGATTCATTATGAATAAAAGAAGGGGCTTTCCATAATAAAACTAACAACTAAAAAGTCTATATCAAAAGCAGTATGTATAAAACATTGGTTACGTGTTACAGTCTATCATATATTGGACTTTTATTTATCTTGAATTAAAAACCTTTTTAACTTAATTTCGAATTCGTTAACATTAACATAGATATTGCAGTGTTCACAGACTCAAAAATATACAATGAAAACAAATTATTTTCCAAAATTGCATCTTACTCTCATCCACTGTACATTTTCTCCGTTAGTCAGTTTTACTATGCAGGCTAAAGTAGCATTTTCTCCCGTGATAGCCGATGTGTTGTATGGAGAGATCTGCCATGTTGCTGTTTGGCAAACTCTTTAAGACAAAACAATATTCTTAGTTTATATAGAAAATGTATGTCGATGTATATGAGACATTTATTGTTTAAAATATTTGTTTAAAATGAATTTGAAATAGCACCAAAATGAATCAAATACAATGATAATTTACCATATTTTTTTTGTTTTTTTTCTTTCAGATTAATGTGGGTTTTTTTCAAAATCTTTATTATGTATTTCTTCATCGCATACAATGATTATATGCATTTTGTCTATCAAAGAAGAATACAATACATGTTTATTCATGTTGACCTGTCAGCGGCACGCTTATAATTACATGTATATCAACATCCCCCTCCCCACAATTAAAAAAAAACAACAAACAAAATTATATATAAATATACTAAATAAATAAATGATTTGGAAAATACGTTGAAGGTATAAAAAGTCAAGAGAATTCTGAATGCAATTAGGTTCTATCCGGGCACTCTGGTTCTAAACCTTGGTTCCATCTGGGTTTTTTGGTTCTGAACCTTGGTTCTTTGGTTCGAAACCATGGTAACTGGTTCAACATCCGGGTTGTTTGGTTATAGCAACCCAACTACTTGGTTCCATCTGGGTTCTGTTCTAGATCATTCTAATGTTCCCGTTGAACTTGGAGAAGATAACCGCAAGTATCCGAATAAAAAGATAAAGTAGGTCAAAGACGCTAAAATTGTTTTATAACATTAAACATTTCAGGAACGACGGTAAAAGAAGCTGTAAGGTATTTATTTTCTTGTTCTAATAATTTTGATTTGGAAACTAGATAAAAATAAAGCATCGTTTAGATTTTAAAAATAAAACGAAATATACATTATATCGAACATCTTTTTATTTAATTCACTCGTGCTGTTTTCATTTATTTCCCTTTCAGCTCATTCCTTATTTCCGTTAATATTTCTAGAAGTTTTAAAACAACAAAATTAGGACCTGTCGTTCAATTGGCATGTAATGATATATGCATCTAGCAACTTGACCAGTTGACGACTTGCATATATATTTGATTGCACATTTAAAGTTCGAATGAATTTTATTTAATAGCTGCTTTGTAATTATGTTAGATTTGATAGAAATACGTGTGAACTGTATATGTAACAAATCGTTTTGTTCAAAACGGAATGTTACAAGACATATACAAAGAAAGTGGTGATCAATTTAAGTTTGATAATTAGCTTTATTTAATTAAAAAGTTATAAAATATTACAAAAATGTATATGTACAATAAATTTGTCAAATTTGATACTACTTGTGAAAGGCATGCATATACTCATTATAGGCCCAAAATAATCAAATCAAAATTCAGATTGAATATTTTTATAATAAAATTGTGTGTGTGTTAATGACAGTGCTAGTGGGATGAATAGCACCAGCACAATAGTCAGAACTTCTGTGTTGGTACCATAGTAAAGGGGCATAAAGAGTTACTCTAGTCCGAACGTCCAAAAAAAAAAAAGGGTTCCGTTCTCTTAACTTTAGTTGCCTCAACCAAAAATACAAAACTTATACACAAAACAAAAAAGAAGATGTGGCATGAGTGCCAATAAGAACTCTCTACAAAAGACTAGATGACACAGAAATTAACAACTATAACTCACCCTACGGCCTTCAACAATGAGCAAAGTCCATACCGCATAGTCAGCTATAAAAGGCACCGAAATGACGATGTAAAACAATTCAAACGTGAAAAGAATCGGACAAATTTATGTACAAAAAGTGAACAAAAACAAATACATGTATGTAACACATAAACAAACGACAATTCATGAATTACAGTCTCCTGACTTGGGACAGGCACATACAAACAGAATGAGGCGGATTAAACATGCTAGCGGGATCCCCACCCTCCACCTAATGTGGCATGTGCCAAAGAAGAACTCTCCACAAGAGACCAGATGACACAGAAATTAACAACTATATGTCCCCATACGGCCTTCAACAATGAGCAAATAGATATAGGAAGATGTGGCATGAGTGCCAATGAGACAACTCTCCATCCAAATAACAATTTATAAAAGTAAACCATTATAGGTCAATGTACGGCCTTCAAACACGGAACCACAAGCTATAACGGGCCCCAAAATTACTAGTGTTAAACCATTCAAACGGGAAAACCAACGGTCTAATCCACATAAGAAACGAGAAACACGTATAAATTACATAAACAAACGAGAACTAATGTACATCAGATTCCTGACTTAGGACAGGTGCAAACATTTGCAACGGGATGAAACAATAGGATAACATCACAACATAGAAAAACACACGATAAAACGAAATTCAAACGAGAAAAGAAACGGACAAATGTATAGGCTCCTGACTTGCGACAGGCACATGCAAACTGAATAAGGCGGGGTTGAACATGTTAGCGGGGTATCCACCATCTCCCTAATCTGGGACAATGCTTATTTCCACATAAAAAAATTAAATTTGAAATTTGGTAGCGTCACTTTTACCGTTCATGAGTTATCATGTTCCGTTTAAAATATAGAAAATGCTGAATTTTTCGTTTGCGTTCTTTTTAATAAGTTTGACTCAATCAAATGTTATAAATCTGATACGTAATGCTTATTAGACGTGTTAGATAAATGAATATTTTTGACAAACCACTAACGAGACTCGAGAGACAAGAAACATTTTAAAGGGGTCTTCTCAAAAGATGTACGGTAGTGGTTTTTTTTTTCTATTGATAACATAATTCATTATAATTCATTACGTTGAAATAATGGTGATCTACCACCGCCTCCGAAAAGTCACGCACCATAGAACTTGTCCGGAAAAAAACCAGAACTTTGGCTTATGACCGATTTATAAGGAAGCAAGTGCCAAAAATTTAGAAAGCTTTTGGCATTAACTCAGAATCTGATTCTGATTCCAATTAAAATAAACAAAATATACTAGTATATGACTCGTTTGTTTTTGTTAATATTTCGCTATGTCATAAAAAATTAACAGATACAATATAGACGTTCAAATTCATGATACATGTACTTTGAGTTTTTCTCTGAACTGCAAAACATTACTTATCGAGTGAGGTAGCATGGACGGACTCTGGATTGAGATATTCTAGGAGAATATTAAGAACTCAATCCCCCGTGTTTTTCCATTTTTTTTAAATGAACGTTTAGTGGTGTTCAAGGTTATGGATTCCTCTTATCAAATTGGTTTGATACGCACTTAGATAGCAATGATAAAAGTTGTTATTTCTTATGCAGCAAAAATACTGCAATCTGATTGGTTAATTACCCCGGTGTAAATAACACCCCATCCTGGTTCACCCCGGGATAAATAAATTTTTGCCAAAAATTTCAGAATTTTTTATTTTTTTTTGCCAAGAAAAAAAAATAAAAAAAAAAAAAAATAATCAAAATAAAATGTTAAAAATTTAAAAAAAAAAAAATTTCAAAAAATTTTAAATAAAAAATATTTAAAAAAAAATTTTTTTCCGGAAAACTCAAACATGTCAAAGAACACAAAATTTTTCTGATTTTTTCCAAAAATGAGTAAAAAGTATTTTACAATGCGCAGCAACAAAGACATTGAAAAAAACGTTACACTGTAAATTTTTCATTACCATTTTTTCAATTTTACATCCTGGTTTCAAAATGAGTAAAGGAAATGTTCATAAGAAATAAATTCGTTATCTTGGTGTAAACAGAATTTTACACCGTTGTTGAAAATTCATACACCCATTCGGCTGCGCCTCAGGGTGTATGAATTTTCAACAACGGTGTAAAATTCTGTACACCCCTGATTACACCAAGATAACTAATATTATTGTAACGTGTAAATCAAGAATAATTATTTTTATTTTTTTGAGATGGTCCCTAATTTAAATGACTCAACTGAAGACTCTCGACTCTCAATTGTCAACAATAGTTCTTTATCTAACATGTCTATTACCCCATAACACAGTTCTATCAAGTTCAATATTGGGTGGTGTTACTGTTCATGAGTTTTTTAGATATAAGAAGTTGGTACGAGTACTAATGATACAAATATCAACACGTAGCCTTAAGATAGGAAAAATGCTTAATCTGTTGTTTCTGCTTCTTTAACTTTAGTTTGCCCCAACCAAATGTTTTGAAACTGATACAAAATGCTTATGGTCACAAAAAAGTCAAAATTACGTGAATCCTGCATCTATATGTGGAAGTTTACTTGTGGATTTGTTTTCACAAGCAGGGCATCTGTGGCCCATAGACATATTGTACATTTATTTCAGTAAACAGTTTATTTACTTCCTTTGGATTCTACTTCTATTAGAATTAACGTGCATATTTTTTTTAGGATTGCGGTGCAGTTTGATAACAGACAGTGACCAGCATAAAAAAGTGTTTCACTAGATTGAGCTCTATGTCTAAGTGTACTTTAAAGGTTCTTCTCACTGAGTTCAGTTTATTGATATGCGTATACCTTCTGTGTGATTTTTCAAGATGCTTAAACAGACTATCCATATCTACATGTCCATGAAATGAAATCCAAGGCAAAATGATTGAAGCATTTTGAATTATCTATCACAACTGGCAGCACATGGTGCTACTGAAGCAGTAAATGTTCTCTCTAATTTTTCACGGCAATTAAAAGATTTAGTTTTTATTTGATCAA
This sequence comes from Mytilus galloprovincialis, assembly GCF_965363235.1. Classification (NCBI taxonomy): domain Eukaryota; kingdom Metazoa; phylum Mollusca; class Bivalvia; order Mytilida; family Mytilidae; genus Mytilus; species Mytilus galloprovincialis. The sequence continues at coordinate 125,860,543 of NC_134838.1, read as the reverse complement.
AGCATTCTTCAGTTCAAAAATTGAGAATTGAAATGTGAAATGTGTTAAAGAGACAGTAACATGACAAAAGAGCAAAAAACATTCGAAGGTCACCAATGGGTTTTTAACAAAGTGAGAAAATCCCTCGCCCGGCGGCGGACTTCAGATGGCCCCTAAACAAAATGTGTACTAGTTCAAACTCCAATACATAAAACCGAACTTACAATTAAAAACATACAAGACTAACAAAAACAAGAGACTCCTGACTTTGTCAAGGTAATCATACCAAGAGACACACCCAATATGCATAGGTCAAGAGTCAAAAAGTCATAGACTGGTCAAGAGTTCATGACAAAAAACACATAGCAGATTTTGAGGAAAGGGTCATTGTGGTACACAAAACTAACAAATATATCTATATATCTAATATAGATATAAGAAGATGTGGTATGAGTGCAATCAGAAAATTCTCCATATAATTCAAACAAAATATACAAGTTGTACAATGAGGGCAAAGGTCAAGCTCATATGAAGTTTCTCGTGCCACAAGACTCACCATCTTGTGACAATACATCTTCATGCTACATATTCAGAAGCAAGGTCAATTTAGAATTATACTTTTAGGTCAGGGTAATATACAAAGGAACACACTGTATCATGATGACACACCCAAAGTGCATAGGTCAAGAGTCAAAAAGTCATAGTCTGGTCAAGAGTTCCATGTCAAAAATACACAAAGCAGTCCTGCACGAAAGTGCATCACGGTACACGTAACAATGTATATTATGTCATGATGCACTACACATGCCAAATACAGAAAACATGGGTCAGGGACAGAAACAGAAGACATATAACTAAACTCAATGGCACAGTACTTGTATTGCAGGTCACTATATACAAGTGCCTTCAACATAGAACATAAACTCTCGCAACACCTCAAAGTTAAAACCGTCTTTCACAAAAGTTTGAGCAGGACCTTTGCAACGATTATCTTACCACTGTTAATTGAAAATATGGTCGTGCAGTTATGTCAATAAATTAAAACGGTAAGATAAGACATTAAAACACTTAAAACTAGGGTTTACCATTAATTTCTAACCTTACCGTGTGATAGCACTATGGTAAACTGATAGAAACACATGATGCAGTCATGGAATTGAATATTTGCAATAGTACGACCAGAACAATAAAAGACAGATTTGGAAACAAATGAAAGTAATTATACATACGAATTTTTAATCACAATGCACAAATAAGGAACCGTAGTTTTCATTCAATTTATTCATTTAAAATGTACGCTCGCGTTAAACAATGGAAATTAACACTGTATATTTATATAAACGATCAATCTTAATTGTAAATAAATAAATAAAAGTAAACATAACCAAAACCAAAAATACAAAAAACAGAAACTTAAAACAGTCCACATAATTAATAACCGTTGTTCACATTATCTCTTTATTTTCTATATAAATACTTATTTTTGTTGTAACTCAGAAACCTTGGTTACTGAAAGACAACGGTCTGATGTCGTTCTCTATAGTTCCACAAAATTAGCCACTTTAATTGACATTAAAAAGTAAGTTTAAGTCCATTTTTTTACGTGTAATCCATTTAATAAAGAAGCCCGATTTAAAGGGGATAATATTTTCAAAAACATATTTCATATATATAGACTTTTAAATGAATCTAATTAGCCTCGTTCTATTTCGAGTGAAATAAACAAAAGAACTTCCCATATTACGAAGTAATGCTCTCATAAGGAAATATCTCATTCCCTAAAGTATATGTATAAATTTCATCTTCATAACTACTTAGTACCTACTTTAGGTGGGGGAGGGGGGGCGTAATCAGATCTTGATAGATTTTGAATTGAAAAATACAAAGACCTGTTATAAATTATTATTTGGATGGAGAGTTGTCTCATACCACATCTTCTTATATCTAAAGACATGTAAGGCTTTATTTTTTTTAGAAAAACACAATAAAAGTCCCTTTACTTGCTTGATGATAAGTATGCATAAATGTTTTGTGTTTAAAAAAAAAATTGTGACGTTTATTGAGTATTTTTTCAACAGAAAACTAACTGAACAGCTTTCAACGAGAAAGCAAACGGACGACGAAAATACTCTAAAGATATCTATGATCTATCAAAGTTGTGAACTAATTTAGAAAATAAATCAAAGATCTGTCGTTAAAAGTCAATTCTCGAATGAACTCAGAACTTGTATGATAATGACATTCAATTACTTACTAGGTTCCTGAATTGGAACAGGCATATGAAAATGTGCTGATGGTAATCTTTTTATTTTTGTGTAGTACCATCTTTACCAATATGATTGAGTAGTCAGTGCATGTTGTGTGTTACCTTTAGCTATAGCATCAGTTCTTTCGTATATATTTTATTTATTTTCGTATTCTGTTGTATAGAACTAAGTTTTATGTGGGTATGTTCATTGTGTCTTTTTGTGTCGGGATGTATAAGTACCGGGCCACGTCCACTGTATTTTTGTCCATCTGATGAGTTAAGCCTTTTTCAACTGATTTTTATAGTTCGTTCTTGTGTTGTACTGTTATACCACTGTCCAAGGTTAGGGGGAGGGTTGGGACCCCGCTAACATGTTTAACCCCGCCACATTATTTATGTATGTGCCTGTCCCAAGTCAGGAGCCTGTAATTCAGTGGTTGTCGTTTGTTTATTTGTTACATATTTGTTTTTCGTTCATTTTTTTACATAAATAAGGCCGTTAGTTTTCTCGTTTGAGTTGTTTTACATTGTCTTATCGGGGTCTTTTATAGCTCACTATGCGGTATGGCTTTGCTCATTGTTGAAGGCCGTACGGTGACCTATACTTGTTAATGTCTGTGTTATTTTGGTCTTTTGTGGATAGTTGTCTCATTGGCAATCATACCACATCTTCTTTTTTATATGGTTATATGTCTATAAGATTTCATGATTTATTTTGACTTTAGGTCCATGATAGGTTGAGTACTCACAACAAACGAAATTGTGAGATAAAGATTTAAGTGAGCATGACAACTTCTTCTTATACAGCCTTCATTTTTTTTTAATTCAAACTGATCAATTGATAAAATGTTTTAGTCCATAGCTTATGATTATTATTTTGCTATTGCGTTAATTATTTTGCCAAAATAGCTTTATAAAAGTATATCTCCCATCTAATATGTATCAAAATCTTAGATACTTGATTTTTTAATTATTTGTTTTTAACTAGCTTCCAGTACCTGTGGGTAATCTCAGGTCGGTGCTTTGCGTTTTAAGTCTGTCTGTAAGTTGCATATTTGTTAGCTCTGCGTTGATGAGTTAATACTTTTTCAGCTGATTTTTATAGTTTGTGCTTAAATTTTGTGCAGTTACGCCACTTTCACAGTAATGGGATCGATGAGCGCGCCCAAACATGTTTAATTCCGCTACATTACGAAACCAAGCATGCATGTACACTTCCGTATGATTCAGTGGTTGCCATGGAAAATAGGTACATATTCTTGTTTGTACATGCATTAGGCCTTTCGTTTTCTCATATGAATGGGTTAACATTTGTCATGCCAGTGCCTTTAACAACTTGTTAAGCGGTATGAGTTTTGCTCATTGTTGAATATTGTACACGGACCTATAGTTATTTACTTTAAACCCATTTAGTCTTTGACGAAAAGCTGTCTCATTGGCAATAATGCACATCTTCTTATTTCTATATGTATTGTAATCAAGGTATGAAGATTATTTATGGTCCTCCATTTATGTTGGCGTATTGTAATCAAGGTATGAAGATCATTTATGGTCCTACATTCATGTTTGCGTTGCACAAAGACAATGGGGTATGTTTTCTCAGACTGCTGTGACGTCCGCATAAAATGTGTTGACGGACATTCTTGTCTAGGAGAATATGGTTTATTTATTTAGTTAAAATTGGGCTGTATCGAGCTCTCAGAAACTACAAGTATGGATCAGTATATAGTGTTTTTTTAAACTTTTGTTTATATTTGTATTTTTATGCAAAGTAATAACATGATGAGAAAAGTCTTTTCAAACGGTTTTTAAGGTTTTATTATATTGTTTTTTTTTCACACAACTGTCCCATCCACTTATGAGGTTAAACACTAAAACTATGTTAATCCCCGTAAAATTCATTTTGTGTCTGTACTAAACCATGAACCTGTTACCGTATATATTTTTTTGCCTGCCATTTAAGTTCTTCGTTCATTACTTTCAGTATATATCAGGCCATTTTCTCCTTTGAAAATTTTCACGAAATCACTTAACAACTAAAGTAAGCAAGGGACAATCTCAAGCCATATTCTTTTCAAATTATCTTAAAAGACAATATGTAAACTTGAACAAAATATTAATCTTACAGATACATGTTTATGCTAAATTGTTGAACAAGTTTGGAGGGTATTATCCTGACTCAAATATATATATTTTCAAATTCTTAAAAAGCTTCCAATATCTATGTTGAAGTTCTAAGTGAAACAAAAACCTCTATCGTTATATATTTAGGCACAAATACCCCCAAAAAACAAACCCCAATAAAACTGACAAAACATGGAAACATTTTGTTATCTTTATTTTCTATAAATATACTTTCACAACACTATGTATTCACACAAGTTTTACAAATCAATAATATCACAGTAAACAGCAACATCTAGTCATTGCTTCCCAATACCGAAAGGTCACTACATTACTCCCCAATTCCTACAGTTCTTCTAGCAAATATATCTTAAAAACTGGCAAGATGTCTACAGTAAAGAAAAATTTACTGGAAGGCTTAAAACGAAAGTGTAGTCATAAGGGTGCTGTACATATAAACATGTCAAAACAAGATAAGTTTAAATTACACTTAAAAAATATTATTATCTTCAGCATTAAACGCCAACTCTATTTCTGACTTTAGAGTCACATTCAAGTATTTTGTGGAAAGGGCAAACCAATTCAACAAGTATTCAAATTCCCTTTTTTTTTGTGAATTCGATTGCCCTTTCCACAAAGAGCACTACAAAAAGTAACACATACAATAAATATAATAGATAAACAAAAGTATAGCTGTACAACTGACTAGATTTGTCTCATCCATGTTCAACAACAGGTTGATCCGTATTTCAAGAACTATTTCATTGTTTCTAATACAGCGTTCGTGACAAAGTGCATTGGGAAATCTCATAGATGTTACCACAGTAAACTACAAGTCTTTATAAACTCTGAACAGCCGCAACCATAACGAACATTAGGGCAGCAGCAAGACCATGTAGCTTAATTGATGCACCGCCATCTGAAAATAAAAAGCGGTATTATTATATAAATCAATTGTTTTAATTGCGGTTTTTAGTCTTCATTTTAATATATTTAAATTTTGTTTCATGTTCCTATCATATTGACATCTTAGAATATATTTCTAAACAAACAGTAGCAGTAATTCAAGACGACAAAATACTATATTTGTATATCTTAATTTGGATTTAGCAGTTGATCGTAAATAATGTAAATAATATAAAATGTGTAGCGACTCCAAAATGACCATAAACATTAGTTTTAGCTGATCTAAGTGCAGTTTTACTTTAAACATCATTTTTTGCAGTACTAATATCAACTAACATATAAACATTTGCTATAAATAAATAAATCTTACTTAAATTTGTGTTCATTGTGTAGTTCATGGCATTGTAAAGACCATCATATTCAACTTCGCATCGGATATCTTTGTTAACGTCGAGTGCGGTCAAGGTCAAAGCAGCACTAGCAACAGCATCTCCGTAACCTGGGGGAAAAATATAAAGCCATATTACATTTAACCTGTTTAAAGATGTTTGAAATATTTGACAAACTAAAGAATATTTTTAAGATTTATATCTATATATAGGCCTAGTGCTAATACATAATATAAAAATAGGGAACTGTGTTTAACATTGTTTCTAAAAGCTTTCAAACACTGAACATTAATCAAATAATTGTAAAACAATCTATTTGCGTGCTTTTTTGCTTTAGAGTATTAATTCCACTAATTTAATTCTGCACAACTGAAATATTACTACCAAAAATACTTACCACTAGATCTGGTGTTTTCTGTGTAATAATAAGCTAGATTTGTGATGTCCATATTATCTTTGTAAATCCTCAGATATGGAGGAGGTTTGCCATATGTTGCCCGGCAAGTGATGTTGACAATGTTCCCTATGGTTGGGGATGTCTCCCAGTATGTAGATACGTTAGTTGGCAACACTGAAATAAAGTAATAATCAAAATTAAACTCAAGATGCCTTCATTTTCAGTTTAGAAGTAAGTACACTTCCATAGTTACTCATTTCGCTCCTGACTCACAGCTTAGGAAAATATAAAGACTGATAGGAATCAAATGACAAAGAATACCAAATAATAGAAAATTAAAAGAATGATAGAAGCAAAATGCAACAAATCATTTAAACCTAAACCAATTTAACAAATAACGTCTCTCTTGAAATTTCAAGAGTAACCAACAAATGAAGCAACATGAAAAATAAATTAACAATCAAACGACAAAAATATTGAAAATCTAAGACTCGGTATATTTATCGACGACCGTTTTATTAATATTTTTTTCAGAAACGGAATTACATTAAACCTTACCGACGGTTTGAAGTGATGCCTCTTTAGTAGTAGCTCCGATAACACACTGATAAAGTCCTTCATCTGAAGTCTGTACATTCATTACTGTTAGATTGTACTGCCCACTCACAGCATACTTGCTCTTATCGCTGGCTAGAATGGTACTATCTAGAGTTAAAGCTGTAACTGAACTGCCTACCACCTAAATATAAAAAAGACCACACACATTACAGTACAAATCTGATAAGGTTCATGATGAATAAAAGAAGGGGCATTTCTAACAGAAACTAACACCCATACAGTCCATTTCAAAAAGACATATTAACATTGGTTACGAGTTTTATAACAAAGTTTTTCAATAATTATATGTTGTTTTTTTTTTGTTGAACCATTTACCACCTACAAAGATATAAAAACGTGGAGAGTCGGATCGCTTTAAACTCTCAAAAAAGTTTCTTTTTTTTCAATTCAAGTTGTCACAAAACCGTGTTGGATTTTTTTTTAAACCCATACCTTGTTCCTCTGGCCTCAATTATCATTTCATATTCTTCAACCATAAAGTAAACTCAGTTTTAGAATAATATTAAATAGAATATTGAACAAAGCATGTTTAATCAAGTGGATGAGAAAGATTTCAAATATCATTTTTTTCTTACGAAAAGCATTACGCTAAACGTGGGTGGAACACATAAAAAATAAATCATGAAAAAGACCAAAATGTTTGCATATACTTTGTACTACATAAATATCCAAAAATAATCAGTATGTAGAATATGGTATTTGTCGTAATTTTTATAAAATAGAAACATGAAGTTATCTAACCTTTTTCCATTGTATATTTTCTCCATTAGATGTAATAGCTATGCAGGCTAAAGTAGCATTTTCTCCCGTAACAGCTGATGTGTTGTATGGAGATATCTGCCATGTTGCCGCTTGACAAGCTGTTAAAAAAGAACATCAGTGAAATTCGGATTTTTTAAAAGACTAAAAAGTAAAATAAAAGATGTCCCATGAAAAATAAGTTAGTATGCCAATCTGATCAATCAACCAAAAATGTAAGGATGATTTTTAAAGTACATATAAATTAAAAGAGATCATCATTGCTCATATTTGAAGCATATGATCAATAAGAAGACATTTACGAAATAATAAATTATAAGCTATTTGAATGAATGGAAAAATAAACAATAAAGCACATGCAGATGCATTTTTACAAGTGTAATCTAAATGTTAATTTTGTAATCAGATCTTACCTGCTAGTAAAGTTAAAACTAAGAATACAGACAACATCTTGTTTATTCTCCTGTGTGTCTCACTTTCAAATCAGACTGGTACTTATGAAGCTTACTTTCCAGATCCTCATATAAATACTGTTAGATTGTTTTGTTTCAAAATTCTATGGTTACTAAAGACCTGTCGTACATTGCACCACGTATTTGAATTAGTCAAAATTAGCCAGTTAATGCTTAACTTAAATAAAGTATTTCGGACCATCAATCTGTGATCTTGGTAATTAAGTGTAGTACTAGTTATGTTTAATACTTAGGCTAATTTGTACTGTCTATGTTTTGTGAAATAGCGACACATTTTGTCACCATATAGATTAATAAATACTATACGTCATTTCACTGATTTACAAACAATGAATATACATTTTGAACCAGAAAAGGGATATCCTTGGTATGCATGTCTAAAGCAAGGAATCTCCCCTTTTGTCTAGCATATGTGATTTCCTTTAATATTGTTAGTATTAATGTATATTTATATACCCCCTCATTACGTTTCATTTACCTTTACGGAAAGTTTTAACATCCTTATCTCTTTCGATATACATTCCTAAAAACAATAAATTAACTTCAATCCTTCAATAAATTTTCCTTCAATGAATTTGAGTCAAATGATAGTCAAAAATTAACATCAAGATATTGCCATTACAAAACCTAGTTGAGCTTTTTAGGTAATGCATTAGCACCATTTTTTTCTACATTTTTACGATTAAACCATACATGTGTAATTTACAATATGTTTACACGCAGGTTAAAGTGACAGACTCCACCAGAAAATCATCAATAGTTATTGATGTTTCAGTCAAATGATACATTTTATGTGATGATTTTTACAAAAAATCTTACGACTAAAATTGATCGTACTTAAGTATAGGTATACTGTACACGATATTCTTTAAGAAACATTTCCTAAGTCACAAGGAATATAGCAAACTATAGCAATCTAAATTACCATGTACATGAGTTTCTTATGTAGTCTATTGCGTTTCAGCCAAAACATTCAGTTTTCAATTTCAACTTTGTTTGGCTAGAAGACTACTGCACGTCGCATCTGATTCATAATTATTTGAAATGAAAAAAACAAGTAAAGACTTTAAGTTTCATGATTGCTTTTCTGGTCAGCTTGATGATTGTCTGAGCCGGTACCGTTCCGCTAATAATAAGAACCCCTCTTTGATGCCAAATCGTAAAGGATTGTTAAGGTATTTACATTTGAAAAAGGTGTGGCATTGCCAATGAGACATCTCTCTCCAGAAACCAAATGACGAAGAAGTTAACAACTAAAGGTCATCGTACGACCTTCAACAATAAGTAAAACTCCTACTATATAGTTAATGCACCCACCAAACATGCAGCTAAATAATAAACAACGCGTTTATTTTGCCCCCTTTCCCTAAAAAGTTGCATGATACATTTTCCGACTAATCTATGAACCATTGAGACATTTTAAATCCTTACTTTTATGAGGAACCAACATGACGTTTCTTGTTGAGAAAATGACACAAAAAAGCTTACGAGCAAATGTACACCAAGAACCCAATGATGAAAACTTAAGTTATAAAAAGCAAACATATATCTTTAAAGATTAATTTATACCAACAAGAATGTGAAATTTTTCATTCAACATATAGATAATTTTGACATCATTTTATAATACATGCTACTATTGTTTATGTAAGAGGAACAGCCATTTATTGATGGTTAGTCTTATGTTGGCTATTAGCGCCAATTTCAAGAAAGAAAAAAAAACACAAACACAATTAAACACCTTCTTGTTTCTATGCCTATCGCTTTTTTTCCACATCCTATTTTATTTATCAAAAATCATAATGTTTTGTTGACAACTTGTAAAAATGTGGAGTTTTTCATCTTACTTTCATCTTGTGCAATGATTTGATGGAATAAACACCGAAATACCATTTGAAAACAGTGCAAATTAGAATGAATAGATAGCTACATTCTAGGTGGGTGAACTAAAAATAAACTATATGCCTCTAAGATCACTAATAAGTCCATTAAAGTAGACAAACATTGGTAGGAGGGGTCAATTTCATACCTACGATATCCCAACAAGTGTGTCTTTCTTATACATATTGCAAAAAGGAAAACATTCCTCAGGAATCTGATATCCAGTAGTTGTCGTTTGTTGATGTGGTTCATAAGTGTTTATCGTTTCTCAGGTTTTTTTATATAGAGTAGACCGTTGGTTTTCCCGTTTTAATGGTTTCACACTAGTATTTTTTAGGGGGCACGGGCTTTATAGCTTGCTGTTCGGTGTGAGCCAAGGCTCCGTGTTGAAATTAATCAATAGGAACTTAATTTGAATAAATCAGATATTAAAACTGCAATAAAAGAGGGACGAAAGATACCAGAGGGACAGTCAAACTCATAAATCAAAATTAAACTGACAACGCCATGGCTAAAAATGAAAAAGGACAAACAGACAAACAGACAAACAATAGTACACAAGACACAACATAGAAAACTAAAGAATAAACAATAAATGTCCTTTTTTCTAAATTTAGATTGATTGATTGATTGATTGATTGATTCTCTTTATTTCCTCCAATATACTGAAGATTTACAAGAAATTAACAACATATAATTACAAACTACAATTAAAGCACACACAAACAAACAAACAAAAAAACATGTTTCTTATATATATATATATATGTGTATATCTATATGCTACATTTGTTTAGTTTAGATCTTTTAGTGACCAAAATGAAACCTATGCTCAGATAATTCGCCTTTAAATTTTCCGTACAGATGAAATATATGATCTGCAAAGCAACACATCATGTTTCTCCAGTTGTCAGAGTTCACAGATTGCATAAAATCTGTAATACCACCAAGTAAGGCTATGATTATATCGCTATCATTTTGCTGAGAAAAGCGTACAGATTCCTGGACTGGTAAAACATGTTATTTCTTGCATCCAAAAGTTTTTCACTGTATAACATTAAGTGTTGAACGACATCTGTGGAATAACAATCGCATAAAGAGCACTGGTCATCCTTTAATGCTATTGAGCCAAGTTTGTTATTCCTTTTTTGGTTGGTGATGTTCCGTTTTGTTCATCTTACGGTGTTTATATATCACATCTCATTCGCATTGCATGTGCTTGTAATGACGTTTTTGATTTCATTGCGCGTAAATATGATTGTGTTGCCACACATTTCTCACAACCTTTATCAAATTCTTCCATAGATATATTGTACAAAGATTTGGTCTGCAAGTTTGGTTGTACCTGTAGAAAAGTTATGTCAGACAGAATAGCACATCCTAATTTTTAGGGTAACGTTGGTTACCGAGCACGTAAACTAATATACGATCCGGGTAAACTTAATCCTTTAGATGCACTTATTCTCAAAGGTTACCAATTCAACACTGTAATACGAACTTTGAATATTGGTATTTTTTTTTATTATTTTATCAGTAAATTAAATCCATATTGAATAGTATTATTATACACGTATGTACATTCACAGTAATACAATTTGTCGCTAACTTACTATATTTTGGCTTTGCACAATATCATGTTTTCCTCTAGATTGTTTTCTGAATGACATTTTACTCTTAGATACACGAGTTTCTTATTAGTTTAGTAACTGTGAGTTCTCTCAGACCTTTTTTGTATCGATCTATAGTGAGTTAAGTCCTTTTCAACTGATTTTTATAGTTTGCTTTTATGTCGTACTGTTATGCCACTGTCCCAGATTAGGAATAGAGTTTAGCACCAGGAAACTAGTTTAACCAAGCTACATTCTGTTTATGCCTTTCAAAAGTCGGATAGTTCCGTGGTTGATGTTAGTTCATGTCTGTCGTATTTGTTTTTCGCAAACTGTTTTGTTATAAAATACAAAATTAGTTTTCTTAATTGAATTGTTTCATATTTTACCTGTTGTGTTTTTTATAGCCAACTATAGTTTTTTTTCTCTCTCATTGTTGAAGGCTATATGATTACCTAATAATTGCTTACATCTACTTTACTTGAACTTTGACTGATAGTAGTCTCATTGGCATTTATACCACATATCCTTTTTATTTTATATCAAACACAGAAACTTGACAGTAACCATCAAACCATGTTAAATGGACATGTACATTTAACCCCCATCCAATTCATCAAATCTATTTGCCCCTTGCTTATAGTAGCTGAAAAAGTAACAAAACAAGAACAACATTGACCTATGAACCATGAAAATGAGGTCAAGGTTAGTTGACCCTTGTCAGACTGATATACTTACGAAAATAAGTGTTCACTTTTTCATGAAATGAGTCCAAAGTGAACCTATCTGACTAACATGTAGATCCCAATTAACAAATGTAGTTATCTTATAACTCGTAAAAAGTGGAAATTCAAGTTGACACACTAAAGGATCAGTAAAAGGATGAAATAGATGTGAAATGTAATGAAGCTACATGTCATGTTACGTTATCTACTTTATCTAAATGTGACATGTTTAGAAATGATTAAGAACAAGCACAGTTGACCATGGATGAATTTGGCTATTCCTTTTACTAGTAAGTCTCTGTTGGTCAATATTTGGACAACATGAATAAAAAAACATTTTTTTTAAAGTGCAAGACATTGGATCTATTATGATTTCAACACAACAACTTGTAGCCCCAAATCTGGGTTAACATGTTTCATGACCCTCCTCGAAATGGCTGGTAGAACAATCTTGGACTACTTCATGTAAATATGGCATGTTATAAGCTATAGTTAATCTACTTCATCAAGCATATCAATAAGAACTTATATACTGTGTGGTATAATGAGAAATCCACATAAGAATTTAACAAGATAAATCATTTCAGAAATCAACAGTGGAAATGAAATTGTCATGTAATGCAAAACCCATTTAACCATTCTATCAATACATATCATTGAAAAACAGCTACAAAAAAAGCAGTTGTTTGCTCATCACTGAACCTGTATAGCTTTCACCTCCTAGAACTGGATTCCTGTTCAGCTGATAACTTTATTTATTTTCAGTTTTTAAAAATATTGTATGTGGAATATATGAAAGACATTGTAGCTCGAACAAGACCTGTTATGTAATGTAAGGCAATCTGCAAAATTTGTTCTATGTCTTTTTTGTTATCTCTGTATTAATGACGTCTGCTTTAATGTAGTGTATTTGAATTGATTGATTGTTAGTGCTGAATGACATTTTCAGCATGCTTGGCATCCATTTTAATTTGTGGATGAAGTCAGAGGGTCTAGAGAGAACCACCAACCTAAGGCAGGATCAACATTTTTTTTCAGATTCATGTAATCCCTTTTTATTGATAAACTTATTGAAAGCATGACCTTGTAATTATTCTCAAATTCATTTTATTACAAAATCAATAATGTCAAATATATCAGTATAAATCATAGTTTAAATTGAGCCAGTAAAGTAGAGATAATATAGGGTTTATCACAGGATAATTCTAGTTTTATTTTATCAAATCTACTTAAAAAATTAATAAAAGATATTTAGAAAACAAAGGGAAACTGAAATTCAAACCCAAGATAAAAACTATTTCTATTTTTGTTTTTGAATAATATACATTTAGCAACATCAAAGTTTCTTAAATATTTATGTTTAGAAGCCATAAATTGTTCTATAATGATTTTACTTTAGTAATATACATCTGGTGAATTAATAAAAGCTTATTTTGTATGAAAAATATAATGGTATATGAAACTAATTATCAGGTACAAATTTCTACCCTGAAAACACAAATATTGACAGCTGAATTAAATCTTTTGATTTTTTAGATAAATACAAATGATTTTTAACCCTATTTTATACTTGTCTTCAGGTTTGCATTTTTGATAATGGGAAAAAATAAACAAAAGAAATTGAGCACAAGGGAATAAAAAAAATGCATTTGTAAATAAAAGCCCTGCCTAGCACATGGATGCCTGTCAAATTCCCATACTGAAACACTTACTAAATGTCCTAACCTCAAATCCCAATGTATTGAATCAGTCCATTTCTGACAAATATAGCACATATACTCATAGGAATGGCTTATTAAAAAGGTTATATCATAATTTTATAATTATCTTTATATGAAAGAAAATTAACAAGCAAATACATCTGTAAGTAACATACACACTTTTGTAATGAACAAATAAGCATTTTAAATAAACTTTACAATATATAAAAATAGCGTTTAAATAAATTAAACAAACATATTGATCATAAACGTTCATCCAAATCATACACACTTTCACCAGTAAATGGACAAAAAGTCACAAATAGTTTTTTAACAATTGTTTTAAAATATATAAGAGACATATCTTGAAATATTTTATTTTTATTACATATATTCATTTTACTTCTTTAGCCTTGATAAATGAAATTTACTAAAATTTAATCATGCAAATGACCGATTTCTTGGCACCATGAAGCTGTTTAAGTACCAAGACACTTTGACATTTTGTTTTTCTTAATAATTACTTGATCATTATTTATATCTATTAAATAAATTTTAATTACATGAAAGTTGCATTATACATTCAAGATAATACAAATTTGTGTATTTCAAAAAGGTATTTTCTTATTTAAAGAACAAGAATGTGTCCATAGTACACGTATGCCCCATAAAATTGGGGTCAAAACTTAAATTTGGCATAAAAGTTATAAAGATCATATCATAGGGAACATGTGTACTAAGTTTCAAATTGATTGGACTTCAGCTTCAACAAAAACTATCTTGACCAAAATATTGAACCAAAAACTTTAACTTGAACTTAGCATGATCATTTTCTATGTTCAGTGGACTGTGAAATTGGGCTCAAAACTTTAATTTGACAGTAAAATTAGAAAGATCATATCATGAAGAGCATGTGTACTAAGTTTCAAGTTGATTGGACTTCAACTTCATCAAAAACTACCTTGACCAAAAACTTTAACCTGAAGCAGGACAGAGGAACAAACAAACAAACAAACGAACAAACGAATGCATGAACGAAGGAATTAATGGATGCACAGACCAGAAAACATAATGCCCCTCTACTATCGTAGGATGGGCACAAAAATATTCTCAAAACTGAATTGTGACATATTTTCCTCTGACTTTCTGTCATACATTTGTTTTCAAATGGACTGGAACAAACCCCAATAGAAACAGCAGGTATAGACAAAGATAAGGGATGAAGTAGGAGTTCCAGTTAACATCATATATATGCAAATTTGAGAATCCAGATTCTGCAAACTTTTACCAATGACATTGAAACAATATTAAAGTAATTAAATTCATCTAATCATTCAAACATACATCACTTCTCTGTTCTTTCACTCTGATTACAGTCATTCAAGTATAAAACATTTTTTCATCCACTCAAATTCAGATATAAAACGTTCCGTTACCACGCCATAGTCGTTTAAGCATAAATCATTTCTCAATCTCTTTGAGATAAGTAACTTATTTTCAATATTACTCTTTTGAAAGTAAATTATGTATAAACAGTTTCTTTAGAATTTAGTGACTTTATTGTCATTGTTTTCACCTTTGATGTAAATTATGCATGTATCATTTCTTCATCACTTTCATCGAAATCATCCTCATCAACTTCTCCATCAATGGCGGACTTCCTCTTCTTAATGACAGCAACCAAAAAACCCAACACCATGAACTGTAAAGAAACAAATAATGTAAACTATTGTACTGAATTTCATTTTTGTACACAATTGTACACAATGTTGTAAAATATTGTACTGAATTACAATTTTGTACACTATTGTACACAATGTAAAACTATTTGTACACAATATTTTACACTATTGTGTATAATTTTGGACAATATCCACAAAATGTTATACACAATATTTTACAATATTTACATATGAGGAAGCAACATATAATATGACAGACATTATGATGTATTTGCATACATTTTGTTAAATCTGTTCAAACTGTTATTTCTGTAATCAGTATTTCTTATTATTTTGTATTATTTAACTTTCTCTTAAGCTTTTAGTCTTCACTAACTATCTTAATTCTAGTCAGCATTCTTTACAATGTAATTGTATAAATAACAAGACATCTGTAGAAAATGAAAGACACTGCTTTGGTAGTTTTGACATCAGATTTTCAGACCTTCAAGCTATTTAAAATGTTTTAAATCGGTTTGATTCCTAGGCTTATACAGTGTAAAATGTTAAAAGATGTGATAATAAACTTGTTTATTTGAGTATGACTGTATCTACAATCAATAATCCCTAATTTGACTTACCCCTAGGAAGACCCAGGTAGCCCAGTAATAGGCTGCTCCAAAGAACCACATCTTATAGAAAAATCTGTTCAATAACAAAGCCATTCTTGTGATGACACAATCATCTGAAATCACAAAATTCAAAACCTATTTACATGATCATTCATAATGTCATATTTATTATTATATGTAGTTTGTACATCAATGGAAAATGTAATTAAACAGTTTCAGTGAATAATGGAGATGAAAGTGGTCATAAAAACTTTTATCTATCTATTTTAGCTTTACAGATATAAGGCAAAAATGCAAAAGCAATGGTAAACAAGAATGTGTCCCCAGTACACGAATGCCCCACTCGCACTATCATTTTCTATGTTCAGTGGACCGTGAAATTTGGGTAAACCCTCTAATTTGGCATTAAAATTAAAAAGATCATATCATAGGGAACATGTATACTAAGTTTGAAGTCGATTGGACTTCAACTTCATCAAAAACTACCTTGACCAAAAA
This sequence comes from Mytilus galloprovincialis, assembly GCF_965363235.1. NCBI lineage: Eukaryota > Metazoa > Mollusca > Bivalvia > Mytilida > Mytilidae > Mytilus > Mytilus galloprovincialis. Next base: position 125,843,946 of record NC_134838.1, on the reverse strand, counting down.
CTTTAACCTGAAGCGGGACAGACGGACGAACGAACGGACGGACGAACAGACCAGAAAACATAATGCCCCTCTACTATCGTAGGTGGGGCATAAAAACATAACTAAAGGGTAATAACTTCAATTAGGAGTTGTCTGACAATCTTGACCAAGTGGACTTATTTGTAGATTATGTCTTGCTGATATCTGTGATGCCAAAAGTTTCTCCCTATATTTTATAGTTTTCAAGATAATAGGCAATAAGGTAAAAGAAATAGTAAAATTTTTCATTTAATTACAGTAACTCCAATAAGATGTCATCAGGCAGTTTTGATGTAAATGAAAAGTAGGTAGAAAAATCTGTTCAATAACAAGGCCATCCTGGTGATTACACAATCTGAATATTCTGAATATTTCTACCTTGCAAGCTTTTTTCTTATTGTAGCTGCTTTCAAGATAACAGACAAAACGTGCATTACACATTTTGGTTGTACTGTTACCCATGTTGGTTGGCAGGCATGGTCATCCTACTATTTTTTTAGACTAAATACCATAATGATGATTGTGGCCAAGTAGGTTTAAATTTGACCAAGTAGTTTCAGACAAGAAGTAAACAGATGATAACAACAGATGCAGACTGAGCAGAAAAGCCTGATTGGCCATGTGTACATGAAACAATGTTTCTGTGTTGTGTGGCATCACAGAAAAAATATATGTATTGCAATGCTGTTTTCCTATTGAACTGACTTTTTAGTAATAACAGACATCTCTAGGTCTACATATAGTCATTACAATTACATTACCTCTAGATGAGTCCAGAGAACAATGTTCTAGCTTGTATATAATTGATGTCTTGTTCAATACTGTAGTATTATGAGGTGCCTAGAAAAAATAATCATTGTTATAATTTTAAAGATTACAATAGTTCAAATGACTGAAATATTGGCTTAATTACTAATACAAAATGTATTCATCAAATGTTTATCATATGACTAAAATTTTCTGTTTTCTCATTGGCTAAAAGCATAGGAAATCCTAATTGATCAAATGCTATATTCACTGCATCAAAAATCCAAGAGGTTAATATAAAAGTTGAAACAGCGTCCTCGTAATTAAACATAGATATTTGAAGGCAACGTCAATGACGTAGGTTCAGGATGTCAATTAAATTCCCAGGTTCTTTTTTTCTTTTTATGCCCCACCTACGATAGTAGAGGGGCATTATGTTTTCTGGTCTGTGCGTCCGTTCGTCCGTTCGTTCGTCCGTTCGTTCGTCCGTTCGTCCGTCTGTCCCTCTTCAGGTTAAAGTTTTTGGTCGAGGTAGTTTTTGATGAAGTTGAAGTCCAATCGACTTCAAACTTGGTACACATGTTCCCTATGATATGATCTTTCTAATTTTAATGCCAAATTAGAGATTTTACCCCAATTTCACGGTCCACTGAACATAGAAAATGATAGTGCAAATTTCAGGTTAAAGTTTTTGGCTTCAGGTTAAAGTTTTTGGTCAAGGTAGTTTTTGATGAAGTTGAAGTCCAATCAACTTGAAACTTAGTATACATGTGCCCTATGATATGATCTTTCTAATTTAAATGCCAAAAAATTAGAGTTTTGACCCCAATTTTACGGTTCACTGAACATAGAAAATGATAGTGCAAATTTCAGGTTAAAGTTTTTGGTCAAGGTAGTTTTTGATGAAGTTGAAGTCCAATCAACTTGAAACTTAGTATACATGTGCCCTATGATATGATCTTTCTAATTTAAATGCCAAATTAGAGTTTTGACCCCAATTTTACGGTTCACTGAACATAGAAAATGATAGTGCAAATTTCAGGTTAAAGTTTTTGGCTTCAGGTTAAAGTTTTTGGTCAAGGTAGTTTTTGATGAAGTTGAAGTCCAATCAACTTGAAACTTAGTATACATGTGCCCTATGATATGATCTTTCTAATTTAAATGCCAAATTAGAGTTTTGACCCCAATTTTACGGTTCACTGAACATAGAAAATGATAGTGCAAATTTCAGGTTAAAGTTTTTGGCTTCAGGTTAAAGTTTTTGGTCAAGGTAGTTTTTGATGAAGTTGAAGTCCAATCAACTTGAAACTTAGTATACATGTGCCCTATGATATGATCTTTCTAATTTAAATGCCAAATTAGAGTTTTGACCCCAATTTTACGGTTCACTGAACATAGAAAATGATAGTGCAAATTTCAGGTTAAAGTTTTTGGTCAAGGTAGTTTTTGATAAAGTAGAAGTCCAATCAACTTGAAACTTAGTATACATGTTCCCTTTGATAAGATCATTCTAATTTTAATGCCAAATTAGAGAATTTATTCCAATTTCACAGTCCTTTAAACATAGAAAATGATAGTGTGAGTGGGGCATCCGTGTACTGTGGACACATTCTTGTTCTTCTTCTTTTCGCTGTATTTTTTTTTCTTTGTTTGTTTGTTTGTGTGTTTGTTTTTAGTTTACTTTATTGAATATTTTAACTTAGCAACTGCAAAAGCATATGATATAATTAATAAAAAAAACAGGAAGCAGTTTTAAAAGTATCTAGCAAATACTAAAAAATTGGAGAAAGATAAAAAGTCATATAATAAAACAATTGTTAACTTTTGATTTCAGTTGATGCAATGATTTATCAACGCCAGAAATATGACATTCACACTCGGCGGTTGGCCTCTGTGAATATCATATTTCTGGGGTTTATTAATCATAGTATCATCCTGATAAAAAATCCACTGGTATTTATAATATCTTTCAAGCATTATACAATCATTGCAATTTTAATTTATAAACATATAGATCACATTGATTTAAGGGGTTATCTTACAAGCTGTGTTGTATAGAACAGGATTGAAACCTCTGACACTACATACCTTGAACATCTGACTGCCATACATGGAATACTGTGGTGTCAGTTGGTATACAACGATATTGATGGCCAGTATTATGAACATGAGTATCATACATAACATTAGTATCCCTTGAGGCCTTGTCCGACGAGGTCTGATCTTATACATCTATAAAAGATAAAAAATATTCTAATGAATTTTATCAATTTTCTAAACATTGTCAACATTATAAATATTCCTTTAAGAAGAAGGTCAAGATCTATGAAAATTACCAATGGCCCGATGTATCAGTCAGTCAACAGTCAGTGAGAATTTGATCTAGTGAAAGAAAATAATTTGATCTGTAACTCATCACCAAGCAATTGTACACCAAATACTAGACCAATACCTTCAGGGGACAAAAAACAGTTGGGACGATAAATATATCTTACAAATACTAGACCAATACCTTCAGGGGACAAAAAACAGTTGGGACAATAGTTATATCTTACAAATACTAGAACAATACCTTTAGGGACTAAAAACAGTTGGGACGATAGTTATATCTTAGGAATACTAGATCAATACATTCATGAGCTAAAACAGTTGGGACTATATTCATATCTTACAAATACTAGATCAAACAGTACCTTCAGGGGCTAAAAACAGTTGGGACAATAGTTATATCTAACTAATACATGTACTAGATCAATACTAGCTTCATGAGCTAAAAGAGTCGGGACTATATTCATATCTTCAAAGAACTGATAAAACAATATTCTTAGTGTTTGGGTTTAAAACACTTAAAATTAATTGAGATTATCAAAAATTTTCTACATAGAAGGCTGTTTCATTAAAGCACTCTTGTAACTTATTTTATCTTTTGCAAAATGCATTCTGTTTCAATATGTAAAACATCTTAAACAGTCTTAGTAGAAACATAAAAGTTTACGTTGTGTTATATTTGGGTGAGAAAGATATGTATTAGATCATCCCTTAATCTTTATAAGAAAATTTAAGCATAAATTGTAACATATAATCTAACCTTCAGCCAGAAAAACCATATTCCAATATTTCTGACTCCGGACATTGAGCAGAATATTAGGTACATCACAACAGCTGTAAATAATATGTAGTCCAGTGGAAATACCTGTGGAAAATAATACATATTAGCTAATGGAAATACCTATGGAAAATAGATAACAGACATCAGAACAGCTGTAAACAATATGTAGTCCAACGGAAATACCTTAGTATGGAAAATAAAATTCCAATGGAAATACCTATGGAAAATAGAATAATAGACATCACAACAGCTTTAAACAAAGTCGTGAACCAGCAGAATTACCTATGGAATATACAATAATGAACATTACTTTTGAGTTTGACATTGGGAAAATATGTCTGTTTTATTGTACTTTTCCATCGTCAACCTCTCATTGTCAGTAACGTTCACTGCAGGCTAAAATGCATTAGTTTTATATTCAATGTAATGGCTGTACAATTGTCTTTATACACACTGCATTCCTGAAAATTGCAGAATTTTTTGTTGTTTTTTTTGGTTTTTCAACGCTATCAATCAAATATTGTTTTCAAAATCTAACACTTAAAAGGTGGTACCTAACACTACAGGGAGATAACTGTAAAATCAGCTCAACATTTTAATCACGTTCTATATACTGTTAAGGAAGTATTAAGCTTCACAATGATCAAAATTAGTGTTTGTCAAACTGCTATATGTATATCCAATAAAATATTTCTGTGAAAGTTATTGGTTCAAGTTTTTTGAAATTTTTATATTTTGTTCAAAGGGTCGAAGTTAATATTTTGTCAAAATATCATGAAAATTAAACGAGCCAAATGTATTTTAGTCAAAGTGTTGGCTACCACCTTAAGGTATGGGGAAAACCTGGATTCAGAATATTTGCAGAATATATCTGCTTGACCACAATATTTTTTCTTCATCAAATCAGGTATCAGAATTTTTTTATAGGAAAAAAACAATATCCCTGTCTTTCTTTAAGTTAAAAGGTCATTCACCTAGACTACAATATTATCATACCTTTTGACAGAATACTAGTACAATATCTATAGGGTTGGGTAATGTCCTCTTTGGTAAAGCATATCCCAGTTTGTATCCTTTCCCATGTAGAGCCTTATCAATGCTGAAAAGACATATATTATTTTTTTTTCAAATCAGGGAGGTCTTGAATAATTCCAGAATGGGGTTGTGTGCCCACGTTAGCAAATAACATGATAAAGGGACATAACACAACAAGAGTGCACACACTGAAATGTCTCGCCTTCTTTACTAATCATTGATATTATGTTGATACTCCTAAATATAAAGCTTTATTACGACTGTCACATAAACTTAACATGAATCGTGAAAATGAGGTCAAGGTCAGTTGAACCATATGCCAAGCAGACATGTACAGCTAACAATGCTTCCATACAACAAACATGACAAATATAGTTGAGCCTATTGCTTATAGTTTCAGAAAATAGACCAAAACACAAAAACTTAACACTGAGTAATGAACCGTGAAAACCAGGTCAAGGTCAAATAAAACCTGCACGACTGACATATAGATCATAAAATATTTCCATACACCAAATATAGTTGACCTATGACATATAGTATTAGATAAAAAGACCAAAATTCAAAAACTTAACTTTGACCACTGAACCATGAAAATGAGGTCAAGGTCAGATGACATCTGCCCGCTAGACATGTACACCTTACAATCATTCCATACAACAAATATAGTAGACCTATTGCATAAAGTATGAGAAAAACAGACCAAAACACAAAAACTTAACTATAACCACTGAACCATGAAAATGAGGTCAAGGTCACATGACATCTGCCCGCTAGACATGTACACCTTATAATCATTCCATACAACAAATATAGTAGACCTATTACATATAGTATGAAAAAAACAGACCAAAACACAAAAATTTAACTATAACCACTGAACCATGAAAATGAGGTCAAGGTCAGATGACACCTGCCAGTTGGACATGTACACCTTACAGTCCTTCCATACACCGAATATACTAGCCCTATTGCTTATAGTATCTGAGATATGGACTTGACCACCAAAACTTAACCTTGTTCACTGATCCATGAAATGAGGTCGAGGTCAAGTGAAAACTGTCTGACAGACATGAGGACCTTGCAAGGTACGCACATATCAAATATAGTTATCCTATTACTTATAACAATAGAGAATTCAACATTACAAAAAATTTGAACTTTTTTTTCAAGTGGTCACTGAACCATGAAAATGAGGTCAAGAACATTGGACATGTGACTGACGGAAACTTCGTAACATGAGGCATCTATATACAAAGTATGAAGCATCCAGGTCTTCCACCTTCTAAAATATAAAGCTTTTAAGAAGTTAGCTAACACCGCCGCCGCCGCCGCCGGATCACTATCCCTATGTCGAGCTTTCTGCAACAAAAGTTGCAGGCTCGACAAAAACTGTAAAAGTGATGTTACCAAAATTTGAACTTAAACGGAGTTTTGTGATAATAAGCATCATATACACGTATATATACATTTCATAACATAAATTTGGGACAAACTTAAGTAATAGAAACAAATAAAATTAAAAAAATCAGCAAGTTTTCCATTTATAAAGGAGCATAAAACTAGAACGGTAAAAATGACGCCACCAAAAGTCAAATTTAATCTGTCTGTGTTTTGTGGTATTTAGCATTGTGTATAAGTTTCATAACATTTGGTTGAAGCAAACAAGTTGCGAGAACAGAAACGAATAATTCAGCAATTTTTCCTTTTGTCAAGGGGCATAACTCTTGAACTGTACAAGTGACGCCACCAAAATTCAAACTCTATCTGTGTTTTGTGGTAATGAGCATTATGTATAAGTTTCATATCATTTTGTTGAAGCAAACTAAAGAAATAAAACCTATTTTGGGATGTATGGATGGACGTACAGACGTACATCCTAAAATTGGATTGATACAAGATATGTAAGGTTCTGGCAGTTCTAATTTACAAGAGAAATCACAATCCCAAACCCAATAGTTCTGGTAGTAGTTCAGAAACAAACTGCACGTCTTTTTGAATCTCTCAGCATATTTCCACTTACTTATGAAGTACAATCCCACACTATCACTATAGTATGTGCCAGGGTAAAACTAAATTCTAATATGATGTGCTCTTCAATGTTAACAAACCCATGCTCTAAATCCAATAAAATTTGTTTGCACATGCGTATATTGACTTCTTCGGAATAATGAATGTTATCAAATTATCATGCACTTAATTTATTTCCTTAACTTTAAAACACTTTCAAACTCTTAAATGGTGCACATGATGCTACTAATTAATTTATTATGACTGCAATGTGTTGCATTCCAAAATTGACATATTTGACCTAGATACGACAACTGTTCATACTGGCAGTTCAAATTCCTCCCTCTGAAAAATAAGAGTGCCAGCCACTTGCATCTTTACAAACAAAAAAGGGAGGTTCATGGGAGAGCCTACACAAACGCTTTTACACTTATACTTATCGGACATAGAAATTATCTTAATTGTCCTATTCAGAATTGAAATAATTGATACAAGCTATACTTTTTTGTAGTTTTAACATGGGTAGGCATTATAATCGTGTTATTTTAACCCTCACTATCGCTCGGGCAAAAATAATCACAAATATAATGCCTACCCACGTTAAAACTACAATAAAGTATAGCTTGCACATCAATTTTTTCTTAAACATATAATTAAGCCTGGGGTTAAACAATGAATAAAGGAGGGACAAACTGATGGACCAACAGTACTTATCCCAACTTAGTGGTCATTTCAAGAACGACGAACAAATGTAAAGACAGACTTTTTCGAAAACTAGTTCTCTATATTTTTGGCGATTCTTGAATATAACTACTTTTAATAAAACTACTGTTTTGGCAAGCAAAGTCATCTATTGGTATTCATAAAAGCAGACTTAATGTGTCTTTGCATCTTTTACCTTGTATGAATATATACATGTAAACTTTAATACTACATAACCTATCTCATGACATCTTACTTTGTAAGTAGTAAAGACAGAAATATGAGTAATGTCAGAAGTTGGAAAGCTACTCCTATAACTACTTCAAATGGTCTGAATATAACCAAACATCTGTGGAAACAGTTGGTTTTCTCTTCCAGATGAGCTTCTTGTCTCTCCAGTAATCGTTCATCCTCCTCCAGCTTGGATACAGTTTGTCTGTTTCTGCTACCTCTACTGCCGCCATACTATAAAAACAATATTCCCATTTATAAATTGTTTTAAATAGTGTGCTTACATGCTAATAAGCTGTTTGGAATCAAAAATGGAAAAGTTCCCAACAAAATTTACAATAACATAACTTTTAATTTTTCCTAGCGTTGCAATGTAATATTTTGACCAAGCATGACTGTTTAGTATCATCATGAAAAAATATTAAAGATAGTTGATTATCTCCCTTCTTATCCCAGACTTAGCAATAATATGATAGCTTCTAAGCATATGTGTAACAAGCCGAAGTAAATAATTGATATCCTCACCTTCTCTCTAACTGACTGAATGTGAGCTTTATTATCCTTTTGTTTCTGCCTTACTTTCTCTAATTCAGATTTAGCATTGCTTTGTCCTTTTATCAGACTCATTGGTAAGGCTGACATTCCATATGCCTAAAAATACACACAATTGAATTAATTAGGTTGCTTAGATAAGCATATATTTTACTTTATTAGGCCATAATTTTCAAATAATTACTTATAACCAAATGGTATTTATTTTTACCTTAATAACTATATTACACATGTTTCAACTTTTAACCATTAAAGGGGCACTAGCTGTCAAATTCGTGGTCACCGATTTGACTCAAATTCTCATATTTGATTTATAATAGTGTAAAACATTTATCCAAACTACCAAAAGTCTAAAATAAACAGTTTACAGAGCATGGGGTAGATAATATGTAAGTTCGTTTCGTGTGTATTTTAGTCCAGACGCCATCTAATTAACTATTGATTTGACCTCAGATGACCATATAAGCGATGTAAACATGAATGAAGATATGAATAGATTAAACCAACACGTGCAATTGGATTTTTTTAGGTCTGTTTGAGTTTATTTTATAGATTAAAAATATATGTTTCTCATTAGGGAGCTACCATTTGATTTTTATGGGGGGGCTAGGATGAAAAATTTTGTCCTGCATTTTTTTTTTAGCTGTAATCTCTGTCCTGCCTTTTTATTTTTCACTCTGTTCGGTCCTGCCTTTTTTTTTTTTAGTATATCCGACTTTTTTTTTACCTCAATTGTCGTCCTGACTTTTTTTTATGCAAGTGTCTCATCCTGCCTTTTTTTTTACTCAAAACTCCTGTCCTGCCTATTTTTTTCAAATTTCATCCTAGCCCCCCCATAAAAATCAAATGGTAGCTCCCTTATTTTAACCGTATAAGAATGATTTTATATGGATCGAATCAGTAATCAAATGATTTACCGTAGTTTCACTTTCATTGTTGACATTCTTTTTCTTTAAATAACCAGTACACGTACAATGCATGCGTTGTCAATCTCTAGCAAGGGGTTAAATTGAAGTTCACATGAATATGGATTTAATGAGGTCGACTAATTCACTTGCAAGTGAATGAGTGATTATCAATGTTTCTTCGCTTAATTTCACAAAATTGAACCATTTTGGCTGCTAAAAGCGAATTATTATTTCACTATTTCACTTTCATTATTGATTGCACAAAAAAAATTCTTACTTTAGTTTTTTTATATATCTCGTAGCTAGTGCCCCTTTAAGGATAAAAGACAGTTGGAACACGCTGTAGAATTTAGAATTTTGTGAATTTGTTTTCCTTTTTTTGAATACTGGCCTAGCATCTGTATAAAACATAGTATTGTTTTTCATGAAACTCAGGATTGTTCACTATTGTATTCTATATACATGTCAAATCAACTGTACATCGTGAATTGTAATTTATACTAGCAAATTATGGGACAAAAATGACTTTATTTTGTGATATTCAATTTAGATCCTTGCTGTGCAAAAAATATATTATTGCCTTATTGCAGATGAGCTTCAAGTCATTGAACAATACTTTACTGTATGTCCTAGTATATTGTTTATATTGTTATTCAATTTCATAACAGATATTTCTTTTCAAACTAAAAGTTATGACTTTAATAGTCAAACATTGAAAAACTTTGTAAACATCATGTAGTTTCTTTCTTTGGGGGTTTTAGACAGAATTTATGCTTTCCCCTTCTGTGGAATATCATAATTGTTCAAAAAGAAAGATAAAAACCTTTGTTTTGGATTACATGTATAATATTTAATGTGGTTAGTAGAACTGCTTATGGTATATGATATCAGCTACCTCCCATAAAACATTGTATGTGGTCAGGAGAAGGGCTTATGGTATATGATATCAGCTACCTCCTAATAAAACATTAAATGTGGTTAGGAGAACTGCTTATGGTATATGATATCAGCTACCTCCCAATAAAACATTAAATGTGGTTAGTAGAACTACTTATGGTATATGATATCAGCTACCACCCAATAAAACATTGTATGTGGTCAGGAGAACTACTTATGGTATATGATATCAGCTACCTCCCAATAAAACATTGTATGTGGTCAGGAGAACTGCTTATGGTATATGATATCAGCTACCTCCCAATAAAACATTGTATGTGGTCAGGAGAACTGCTTATGGTATATGATATCAGCTACCACCCAATAAAACATTGTATGTGGTCAGGAGAACTGCTTATGGTATATGATATCAGCTACCTCCCAATAAAACATTAAATGTGGTTAGTAGAACTACTTATGGTATATGATATCAGCTACCTCCCAATAAAACATTGTATGTGGTCAGGAGAACTGCTTATGGTATATGATATCAGCTACCTCCCAATAAAACATTGTATGTGGTCAGGAGAACTGCTTATGGTATATGATATCAGCCACCTCCCAATAAAACATTGTATGTGGTCAGGAGAACTGCTTATGGTATATGATATCAGCTACCTCCCAATAAAACATTGTATGTGGTCAGGAGAACTGCTTATGGTATATGATATCAGCTACCTCCCAATAAAACATTGTATGTGGTCAGGAGAACTGCTTATGGTATATGATATCAGCTACCTCCCAATAAAACATTAAATGTGGTTAGTAGAACTACTTATGGTATATGATATCAGCTACCTCCCAATAAAACATTGTATGTGGTCAGGAGAACTGCTTATGGTATATGATATCAGCTACCTCCCAATAAAACATTGTATGTGGTCAAGAGAACTGCTTATGGTATATGATATCAGCTACCTCCCAATAAAACATTGTATGTGGTCAGGAGAACTGCTTATGGTATATGATATCAGCTACCTCCCAATAAAACATTGTATGTGGTCAGGAGAACTGCTTATGGTATATGATATCAGCTACCTCCCAATAAAACATTGTATGTGGTCAGGAGAACTGCTTATGGCATATGATATCAGCTACCTCCCAATAAAACATTGTATGTGGTCAGGAGAACTGCTTATGGTATATGATATCAGCTACCTCCCAATAAAACATTAAATGTGGTTAGTAGAACTACTTATGGTTTATGATATCAGCTACCTCCCAATAAAACATTGTATGTGGTCAGGAGAACTGCTTATGGTATATGATATCAGCTACCTCCCAATAAAACATTAAATGTGGTTAGTAGAACTGCTTATGGTATATGATATCAGCTACCTCCCAATAAAACATTGTATGTGGTCAGGAGAACTGCTTATGGTATATGATATCAGCTACCTCCCAATAAAACATTGTAGGTGGTCAGGAGAACTGCTTATGGTATATGATATCAGCTACCTCCCAATAAAACATTGTATGTGGTCAGGAGAACTGCTTATGGTATATGATATCAGCTACCTCCCAATAAAACATTGTATGTGGTCAGGAGAACTGCTTACTAAAACATGTCAGAGCCAACTTAAAAAGTTAAAAAAAAACTTAAACATAGTAAGGTAAAGTACTTACTGTGTATGTTATCAGAGCCAACATTCCAATTAAACTTAATATACTGATCACAAATGAAAGGGCATCTTCCCCACCTAAAAAAAACAGAAAAACACTCATAAACACTTTATTTACAGTTGACAATAAGATAAATCTAACTGTACAGTACTCGTCAGTAGCAATAATTATTATTTCAAACTGCACATAAAAGCAGCAACATTAAAGATTAAAACATCAAGATAAATATCTTTTAAAAACTACTTCCATCTAATAAAAGTTCATGTTAAAGCTAATATTCAACATCATTAACTGACTTCAAACTTTTCACATATTACAGAATTACTGTGAAAAGATTGACTTCCCAGTGAAATAAAAATCGATAATTTCACATGTGAAATAAACGTGGTTATTTCACTTCTCTGACGTCATACAATAGTCATATATAACGTTGGATCAAAACAAATTGTGAATGCGTAGAAAAAGATATAGTTCCTTGCATTTTCTACTTTAATTTCATAAAAAAAGCCATTTGCCAATGTAATAAAAAGAAAAACTAATCAAAATATTCAAATATCGAAAAATATTCAACTCATAACCAAACAACACTGATAATTAACTCATGCGCTGCACGCATTCATGAATAAATGTGTTGTTGGGTCACTCGTTGAATATTTTCTTATATTTGACTTCTTCAATTAGTTATTCTATAAATATTGGATGTCTACTTGCAAATATTTCTATAAGCAGTTGGGTTGGTAACTCGTTGACATACATCTGGTGTGACAAAAATTTACGTATTTTTCTTAAACTAATCAATATATTACCATTAGTGCCCATCTGCATAAACAGATTCTTCACATTATCCCATTCAGTGGAATTACCAATTGGCTGTGGCTTTGTTGGTACCAGACCTCTGAAATATCATAGATAGAATAGTTTTCAGTACTATGCACTGGACATTTAAAATGCCCTTTCAAAATTGGTAAGCAGACAATAATTTTTGACACATGAATCGATTTGGATAGCAAGTTATGTTTACATATTGATTTTCATCGAAATCCTTGTGGAAACAGAAGTTTTTAGAATTAGACATTTCTAATAGAAGTAAGGAAAAAATATTATACCCTCAGGGTTTAGCTAGGATTTTGAGGGCTTTAGTCACTTTTGAGCGCTATAAAAATCAACCTTTTGGTGTGTAACAGCAAGGGACCAAGGATGTATATTACTAGCTTCATCTTTGACTTAGTCTGATTTTAAAGAACTTAGGCATGATTGGCAGTTATTGTATGATTTGACTGTATTGTCCCTTATTATGAAAGATTCTGACATGGGATCCGGAAATTTAGTTCTCAATTTCTCTTCAGTTTGTTCAGGGGACATTCCTGATTAACAAAAGTTCGATCCCTTTTTTTTTAAACAAGGAATCACAGCAGAAATTAACTTGCAACTATTATCTCACTGCATAATCATTATCCTTATAAAACGTCTAAATCGATATTTGGAAATCATTTCTATTAAGTTGGAACTGTATAAAATCCTTTTTGGAAGGATTATAATGACTGTAAGGAGGTTGTAAACAAATCAAGAATAGTTAATATTTAAGTACTACTTTCAATGTTTGTTGAATATTTAACACAATAAGATCAGGAAATATAATGCCCCTTATTTAAATAAATTGTAAACTACATTACAGAGTCAGAGACAAAGACTACAAAAATGATTAAGTTTATAAGAAACTAATATGCCTTGAAGTCATAAAACTTTTGAGTCAGTTTTTTAACTTGTACTCCAAAATCAACCAATCAAAATGCTGGATTCATGTTTCGAGCAAGATTTTTGTGCTCCGAGCACTGAGCAAAGTTTTATGACTTTCTGTTAAGGTATGTAACTCTGTTTACTACAGACAATCCACTTATCAAATGAGCAATTATTGTCAACTAAACCGAAAAAGCTGACATCTTTATATCAACCTCATAATCTTACCCAATCAACATCAGGACACCAGCTATGATCAGAAACACCACTGTGTACTTGGATGCTGTGCAGAATTTCTGTAAAGCAAACATAATTTCAAATTTAAAAAGTGAATGATCAATCAATGATTGCATGGGATAGTAATTTTTTCAACTCATGCTTCCACTCAAATAAATCAAGTTGAAAATTTTGTCAACCCTGATATTTATGAGATGAGTACCGGTATTAGGTCTCTTATATATAACAAATGACATAAATAATTTACTAAGCAATTTATTTTTAGATTCACAAATAAATCTTACGTTTATTAATGCATTTAAGATTGATTGATTGATTACTGTGTCGTTAATGTATCAAGATAAATCCCTGTTAACTACAAAATGTATCAAGATAAATCCCTGTTAACTACAAAATGTATCAAGATAAATCCCTGTTAACTACAAAATGTATCAAGATAAATCCCTGTTAACTACAACATGTATGCATCAGTTCAATATCAATATTTGTGTATTACACATGGTTATAACAGAAATAAGATAAAACTTACAGATCTACAGGAGGTGGGATTCGACTCATCTTTTTCTTCATAAAAGAAGTACATAAACGGTAACAGCAAGAACAGACAGAATGTAACCAGTGCATACAGTGCTAAAATAAAATTTGTTTTTCGTTCATTTTATTATATAAATAAGGCCATTAGTTTTCTTGTTTGAATTGTTTTACATTGCCATTTCGGGGCCTTTTATAGCTGACTATGCGGTATGGGCTTTGCTAATTGTTGAAGGCAGTACGGTGACCTATACATGTAGTTGTTAATTTCTGTGTCATTTTGGTCTCTTGTGGACAGTTGTCTCATTGGCAATCATACCACATCTTCTTTTTTATATGAATGTTCACTTATAGCATGAAACTTTAATAACACTGCAACTTGGAAAACTGAACAGAAAGTCATGACAAATTATCTTGGAAAATTCAACACAAAATCATAGAAATTAGGCTGACTTTAAATTTTTAGATTGCAAGGTCACAGTACAATCAATTTAGGGCATGAATTAATTAGATTGCACACATAATGATATTGAATTATAAAAAAACTGTAAGATAAGATAAGATAAGTAAAAAATATGTTTTTCAAGATTAACTACTTACTGTAGTATCCTATGGCTACTGTATTCTCTACTGAGTCTCTGGTATCTGATGAATTTGCCCATTCCTAAAATGTTTAATTCTTTATCAGTAGTGTCTAAACAGAATAATTCAAAGTTCTTCCAAATAACCATAATGAGTCATAGACATCTGACATGCCATTTTTATTTGGGACTCAAAAACGCTGAAGCATTACCTAAAGTGGTAGGTTTTTTTTAGATCTTTAAATTAATCTCCATACATCTTTTAAGAAACTTGTGTGAGAGTCAAAATATCTAGTGGCATTCTTGCATGTATTACATAAAACAAGAACAACTGCAAACAAACAGATTGCTTATCATGCTGTTAGTCTTACCTTGAAAGTGCCATCACTGTTCTTCATAAATGAGGCTAGAAACACATCTATTGGTACCAAACATACTGTTAACAGGGCAATGGTAAGGGAGATAATCCCAGATATAGTTGTTGATAATGATGGATCATACTTGCTCATAAAATACTTAATATATACTACTGAAAACAGCAAGGCAAGCTAAAACATAAAAAAAACTTGGCACAATTTGATATGAAGTCAACTCAAAGAAATAAAATGTAATTTGTAAAGCAAGGTCATCTAATTTTTCTTAGAATTTTTAATTTTTAATTTGTGCTTCCAAGAGTATCTGAATAATTTCTTGTATCATATCTTTCAAAGGAAAATTCAATAATTACACACGCCCTTATGACATCATTTACAAGATAGAAGGTGCATCTGTATCCCTGCACCATCAAAGTTTGAAGCATTATTTGAATGGTCATTCTGCAGAGTAGTCTAGAAATAATGTCCGTATGTACGACTAAAGGGAGGGTGACCAACTAGAATTAGAATTTGATTTCCCATGCATATATTTAGGTCATGTGGTTATAAAGGTTACATGACACATACAATTAACTGCTGTATCTCAGATCAGGTGTATCAATTTATTGATCAGCCTCAGGTGGTCACATAGATTGTCATAGTAGAAATAGATGAAAAAGGGGTCTTTTTCTCAAGGCCTTTTGGAACAGACATAGAGAGTTATCCAATTTTTTACAACAATAAATAAACAAAAGAGTGAATACATTGTACAAGTGAGATAACAACGAATCCATGACAACTCGCCCCACTTTTAAAAAAAGAGCCACAATCTTTTTTGACGACAACTCCCACTGAAAATAGGTCCTGACAACTCACTCCACTTATGAAAAGTTTGTAAGTTTAAACTTTATAATATTAATTGTGATAAAAGCCAAAACTGTATATATAACTTATAAAGTTACATTCATAAAAATTTACTACAAACCATCTTCATTGAGCCTGTACAATGTACATAGTCTGAAACAAAGCCAAAAATAATTCTAAACAAAATTACACTTATTCTCTTATATCATTAGAGGTGTTCCTTTCTATAGATACTTATACAAAGAAGCAGAAGAAAAGGGTTAAAATCCTGCTGAACATGCTGAATAAAGGTCTTCCAACAAAAACCACAATGACCTTCATCATGCCAATAGACCATTTTCAAGTTCATCTGTCACCGGAAAAAAATCATCAACTAAGCACGCCTTTATGACTTCATTAACCAGATAAAGGGGATCGCCTGTACTATTAACCTTCATCAAGCGTCTTAGTGATTGTCATTGTGCATGGTATAAACTAGAAATAATGTTTGTTTTGTAAGTACTTAATCACTATTCCCTATTGACAGCAGTGCTGATTGTCAACTATGAGAATTTAATTTGCCGAATAATTCGTGCAATATATAGTATATTATCAGACCACAGATGAATTATCACGTTGTGATTGGTTAAATGCCGTCACGTGGTGACCCCCTATGAGACCGTATGGGGTTAGTAAGTTTCATATGGGGTTCATGACGCGTTAATGGCGACGTCATCTATTAATGTTGTTGTGTTTCATGATTCATTTTTCAACAAAACGCCGCAGAAAAAGTCCAGCGTCCGATAAATTCGTTATACGGTTAACTACTGACCCCCTACGGATCCATAGAGGGTGAATAAAATTCATAGGGGACTCGGCCTCCGGCCTCACCCCCTATGGATTTTACTAACCCTCTATGGATCCGTACGGGGTCAGTAGCGAACCATATAACTTATAATAGTTTTCCAACCACCCGCTCAACATTGGAACAGAAGTGACCATGCCCCTAAATGCACGAATGATGTTCACTAAAACATGTTCACTAAAACCAGAGTTTTTGATGGAAATGCATTGAACTCGAAAGTTGTCTATTGCTGCTAATCCGGGTCCGTTCGCGCCCATTCACGTTCGCACCCACTCATGTTCGCCCCCTTTCATTTTAGCACCCTACATGTTCGCGCCCAATTTTAATTGGTTTTGTGTTTAATAACTTTGTAATCAAGTTTTGGCAAGTAGTATTCTTATAAGTATAATTGTTTTCATGGTCTCAAAATAAGTGAGACAGCATTTTTTTTTTGTGTTGAATAAATCTTAATCATGTTTTGGATAGTGTATTGTTAAAAAAAATTATATTCCTTTCTAAATAAAGTGGGATTCTGTCAACGTTTTATTTTGTGTTGAATAACTGTTTATCATGTTTTGGTTAGTGTATTGCTATAACTTTTGTTTCATTGACTTGTTTCAAAATGAAGTGAGATTCTGACTACGTTTCTTTTTTTTTTTTGTGTGTTGATTAAATTTTATCATGTATAGTAATATATAATAGTGTATTGTTTCATTATTTCAGATCTGTTAAAAACAATTATCTTTTGTTTTTTTTCATTTAAAATCTTCAATCTTTTACTCATACCAAGCTATAAATACATTCAGTATTTACACAAAAGCAATTAAAAACAACAATCATGATTTTCCAATTACTCAACTCGAATTTGAATTAAAATTGGGCGCGAACATGTAGAGTGCGAACGGACCTTGGGTGCGAACGTGCGAGGTGCGAACGTGTAGGGTGCGAAAGTATATTGGGCGCGAACGGACCTGATACCTATTGCTGCTATTTACAAGTGGGGCGAGTCTTGCTTCCGATAAAAACACATACGAGATAACAAAATTACATTACTCATCATTAGTGACTACACTGTTAAATCCTAAAGACATAGATTATATGGGGACGAAGTCCCCAATTACGGTAGAAAAATCAATAAAAAAAAAAAAAAAAATCGGGAAAATTTCCTGAATTTTTCATTCTACTAATGAACTCAAAATCGTTAACTTTTTTTTTCAGATCTAGTTCCTGTTCCGGTTTTCCCCGCATTTGCGCAGAAATCTGTCTTGTTTGCATGAGACTTTGAAAAGAAAATTATATGTATCAGTCTAGTAAAATATAAGATTGGAACTCAATACAATTTCATTTTTAATAATTGTTTGATTTGAAAAAAACGTTACCTGATGGAAGCGTTTCTTTTGTTTACATTGAATATGACGTCATAATTTAAACAACGTCACAGCTAAATCCCTAACCACAGAACCGAAATCGGGAACATTACGGTATTTCAGTTTCCTTTATTAACATGTTTGAGGTAAGAAAATAATAAATACAGACTTCGTCCCCATTCACAGGTTATGCCTGCCTCATATTATTCATATGAAAAACAAATCAATGTGTTTATGTTTTTGACAATTTCTATAGTTCATAAATTTATTTATGTTTTGCTGTAGGGTCATAAGACTGAATCACAGTAGTCAGTACCAGTGAATACAGGGGCCATTCAACTGAATTAAAGTTTTACTGTGAAAATCTGATCAGGATAAAAGATGACATGACATACTTACAATAATTATCACTACAAATGGAACCCAAGTAGCAGCAAGTGCTCCACTCAAGCTGACCATTTTGTTTTTGTTTTCGTTAAACGTCAAAGTAAAGCTTTATCTAGATTTATCCCTGTTTGTAAGCGTACAGATGCAGTTGAACGTAAAAAAGTTTTCAATCGACAAAATCCGAAAGTTCCGAAAACATTTGTTTTGAGCGGGAAAGGCAAATAACAAAAAAGTCAACAAAATGGATTTCGCAGGCAACAGCAAAAAATCTGGACGATCCGCAAGAAATAAGAAACAGTTCAACCGCGTTGGTCATAATTTACAGTTCTACAAAATACCACCAACGGGGGAAATATCCCTGCAAGAGTTTGAAGAATATGCAATTGACAGATTAAAAGGTGCCCTAAAATTAGCCGAATTTACAATTAAGATAATCAATGAAAATCTAAACAATTCTCCCTAATGACTCACAAATAACGTTATTGAAAAAAAAAATCCTGAAAAAATGATATAGCAATAACTTCTGACTAATTTTCATCTGGATACACCGATTTCCTGAGAAGTTCATGATTCGAGAACTCCCCAACAATACACCTTATCGCTATTTGTCCGCCATTACTGAAAATCACACAGGTTCCCGTAAAATTTTGACGTCATAATATAAAATATCTGACGCCACAATGGAAACGTGGTTGTTGTATGCGTCAAAAGTTCAAGCGGCTGGGTCACCCGGGATTAGTGATAAGGTGTATAGTCAATACGACAATACATCTCATAGGCGGATCCTGGGGGCCCGGGCTCCCCTTTCGTGGGAAAAATTTGGTTGATTATATAAAGGAATCATTGAAGCATGACTGGAGCGGGCCCCCCCTTAGGAAAAGTTCTTGATCCGCCACTAGTGCATCTTATCGCTATTTGTTTGCCATTACTGGACATCACACAGGTTCCCGTTAAATTTTGATGTCATTATACAAAATATCTGACACCACAATTGAAAAGTGATTGGTGTGTGACGTCAATCATTTGTCAAAAGTTCAAGCGGGACAGATTCTTGGGTCACCTGGGAAAAGCAATAAGGCATATAGGCCCCTTCACGGTTAGTATAGCCATGTAGAGAAGGGGTCAGATCATTTGAAAGAGGTGGAAATAGTATAATAATACAGGAAACCCTATATATGCACATGCAGTGATCAGGAAGGACGTGCGCCCTGCGCCTATAGCGCATATTGACAAGAAATGGCGCATACAGTGACAAATGTAAGCGCCCACGTGGCGCACGATATTTTTCACTTCGTTTCGAAACGTTTAGATATCGTCAAATGAATTTCCGATCGTGTTCCGTGCCGCCATGTGTGTGTACACAACTGTGTAATGTTCCTCCAATAATAGGAGCACCTATATATTTTTGGGACGTCTCAAGTGTTTCCCTATGATAATAGAACCATGCGATTTAACGTCTCGGGAATTTTCTTATTGTTATAATAGAACCATGCGGTCTAACTTGATAACCCGAAAAACGTAATTAACCTGATGATCATTCATGATATATTTTTTTAATAAACAACTTTAAATTTGTGAAATTTGGCTAGTACAGACGAGATATAACTCTAATAATAATCTCATTTAGTTTAGCTTGCTATTATTTCGATTGAAGAACCCCAAAGACTTTTTAGGAATATAGTTTTTGTCTCCATAAAAGACGCTTAACTGTCCTTGTCATTTGTTGGTCTTTGGCTCGTTTTGACATTTTGTAAACATGACTTCAGCGATTTGTTGTTTTGTTCTATGAATTAATGGTACATTTATTCTTGTCACCGTGATGAAGTTATAATAATACAAGAAGTGCAGAGGAAATGCCTGAAATGTCTTCTGATACGGAACGTCTGGAATAAATATGGTATCGACGACGACCCAAAGTTAATGTACAAAAAAAAATGAACATGAACAAGGCAACAGTACCAGTTTAAACATTGTAAATAAAGGTTAACTTAAATATTGTTGGAGTTGGAAGAAGTTATTGTATATTCATTGCAGGGCTCACACTACTTCAGAATTATAGGGAGAAGTGACTTCTCTTTTTGAAACTGATAGGGAGAAGTGGTGAGATTTGAAAGAGAAGTGCTCATTCGCGCGGTGCGCTACAATGTTTGGATTTTACAATAATAAAGGGCCATATGTAAATAATGTTCTTTTTATACTGTTCAATTCATATCTGAGTAATTAAATTACAATTAAAGTAACAGTTGTTTAAGTTTTACTAAGGTTCTTGTGAGAAACTACCAACTAAATATCTAGCACTAAAAAAAAAATGTTTTATTTTAAAAAATGTAAAGAAATTATAATATATCAATTACAATTTAATTAAAAATTATTTTGTGTAAGAAATTCAGTGTTTCTCGTGAAAAATATAAAAGTTATTAAGCTGGGCAATAATATATTGATATTAGTATAATAGTCTCAGAGTTAAGCAACTTTAATCAATAGTTTGAAATAATCCATAAAAAATATAGGGAATTATATACACCAATCAATTAGATGTAACCAAAAGTCTCTTAATGCGTGTGGAATGCGTAATTTTCCCCTTTGGGATCAATATTCTTCTGTCAGCTATTCCATCCGTGCGTCCGCAGTAATTATTGTAAAAGTACGGATTTCGTTCATAGCTGGTCCGGTTCAGATCCGTAGTTTAGAAATCGGTCAATGGCGGACGAATGCAAGAAAATTTACAAAAATAAACGATGTTTGACAAGTTATTTGGAAAGGAACATGACGTTTTTAATGCAATAAATGGATTAAACATTTACTGGAGGCAACTTTTATCACGTTTAAATGAAGTAACAAACTTATTTTGCCGCCGAAATTTAGGTTGATATACGTTTTCGAGTAACAAGCACCGGAACTTGCGGAAATGCACGATAAAAAGTTGTATTTTTATCAAATAACCTGCTACACACTGTGAAGACAATGCTTCAACCTCTTTTCTAAAGATAATGAATCGTTTATGTCTGAATTTCTTTAACTATCAATAAAAAATTGATGTTTCATCAACTTGGTAAAAATTGACAATGTCCGATGACGGAAGCGACTGAAAGCGAGTATCGTCAAGAACAGGGCGACTTGTTTTCGCTTTTGGGGGTCGGGGAAAGCGAAGTGACGGTCGGGAAGGCGACTTCTTCGCCCAAGTCGCCTGGTAGCGTGAGCCCTGCATTGAAATTAAAATTACACAATCACAGGAACAATATCCATGATTTTATTTTAAATCATAAAGGTAAGTACCAACACCTCTTTGCCAAAATATACTGATACTTTTTTTTACAGAAGTCAATTCAAATGGCCCACTCATTTGACAACATGGCCCATTATTTTTTAAAATGGCCCATTGAATTTATTTTTGAGGGGCCCTGGGCCCATAGTGAAAAAAACCTTCCAGATCACTGCACATGATGCATGTTTCTAAGAAACTGCTCTGTTTTATTGATGTTTTCCCAAATTTTTCAGACCTTTTAAACCTGCATTATGGAAATCTGCCTTTATTCAATATGGCCAAACTAACTGTAAAGGGGCCTATTGAATATTGACCTGAGAGCCGATATATTATCTGAAATCTTTATAGGTTTTAAAGTAGATACATGTACTTATGAGATATTAGTCATTATTTACTTTATAATGGTACCATTTCACCTCAGGAATTTAATTTCTGCGTCTTTTACACAGAGTTCACGAAAACTTTTTTTGACCCGTCGGTCATGGGACTGACAAAGCAACATTATTTGTCAGTCCTATAAAATTTTAGCCAGTCCTTAAAAATCTGACAATTTTATCCTGAAATAAAAATAATATCCTCATTTTGACCGATAGGACCGACAGGACCGACCATTTTCGCGAACTCTCATGCTTTACACAGATATGGATAACAATATGGTAGACGTAGTAAATATTCAAAACGCATATTGTCTAAGATTGCAAAGTTGTGACACTTAGGGATTTCCACTTTATTGGTAATATCATGCTAAGGCCATGGAAAATTAATTGTTGGTTTCCCCTAACATGGAAAAATTTTAAAGACCCGGCAGGCAGGCTTTTTTTTTTTTTTTTTTTTTTTTTTGTAACCATGTGTAATTTTATATCTATATGTTTTGTTTTTACAGCAGAACTTTAATCTTGCATATTTCAAACACTTTTTGTTGTCTCTGCAAAAAAAATTTTTTTTTTTTTTTTTTTTTTTTTTTTTTAATTTTTTTTTTTTTTTCCAGAAAAATTAAATGACCCGGTCAGGTTAGGGGAAACCATGAGTTATTTTTCCATGACCTAAAGCATTTATCATGGGCAACTTCAAAAAAACTTAATCAGATTTTTTTTATTGCAATTTTACTCATATCATCATGCATGAAAAAATGGAAGTTGTGAATGTTTTTGCATATTATTTCTTTTAACTGTTTCCACTATTACTGTTTTATTCCTCTCTAATCATTTCGTTGAGCTTGGGGAAATCCTAGCAATGTTATTGACAGACTGACTATATTTCTGAAGCTATTCATCAATTAAGTGTATAAGATTGTTTGCAAATGATTAAAGATTATTACATTCACAGTGAATAATATTTTCTCCAAGGTTGTGTTGGGTCTTTTTTCTTTTGTTGTGTTGGGTCTTTTTTCTTTTGTTCAATCGTTCTGAACATGCATGAAATATTTGACACTGGACGGTAAACAACCAACAATCAAATCAATTGTTTGTTCAAGGTTGGATTTTTTTTCTTTTGGTTTGCATATATAAGTGTAACAAACGTCCAACTCCAATCATTCATTGTCATTGAGGATATAACTTCATCTATTTACAGATTTGAAGTTTGATTGAATCACCTCCACTTAAATGCTATTCTTCAATAAACACACTTAATATCAACTGCCCATTGATCCATACAAAAATCTTTGAAGTTTAAATTGAAAAATGTGTAAATTAAAACCAAAAAAGTTCTTCTCAAAATAATATATTTAAATAATTGAATTGAAAATATTCTTATTTTTGGGCAATTATAGTTACCTTTATTCATTTTAGTGTTATATAATTTTGAGCAGAAACCAAAGAAAAATTATGAGGCTTTAACATTTTGTATACCTACAAATGTATGTTTGAACATAGAAAGAAAGACCTTCAAATACAGCCATTTAGGATTAAGATTATTACTGCAAGTCTCCTATTGTACCAAGGTTGTCATCACTTGAACATCAAGGTTAAAAAAAAAATTGGTGAATCTGTATTGGGAACTACAAGAATTTTATTTTTATAATACTTTTATATATATATTTTTTCGTTCACCGTCTGGTTCACACCTGCTTTGAAATTGTGCACACTACCCTAAGCACCCTTTCAATAGTTTCATTTTTGATTTTGATCACTTAAATGTCCAAGGTTCTTCAGAAAGGGGCACACTTTTCTCTCAGATATTCATAAGCTGACAGGGGAGATTTTTTAGTTCTGATCTGAAATATCTGATATGCTTCAGTTTGTTGGGTATGTTTTGTCATAATGTTTAATAGAGTTAAATTTCATTTTAGTATTGAAAGCTGTTGAAGTAGCTGGGATTCGTCTCATGAAGGGTTCCACTGAATACATTCAGAAGCTACAAGATGAACTGAGAAAAACATCATTAGGACATGATCTTATACGGGTAAGCAGGGATACACTATTTTCATAAATGTAGTAGGTATGCTGAAATAAAATTGAGAATGGAAATGGGGAATGTGTCAAAGAGACAACAACCAGACCAAATAAAAAACAACAGCAGAGGGTCACCAACAGGTCTTCAATGTAGCGAGAAATTCCCGCACCCGGAGGCGTCCTTCAGCTGGCCCCTAAACAAATATATACTAGTCCAGTGATAATGAACGCCATACTAATTTCCAAATTGTACACAAGAAACTAAAATTAAAATAATACAAGACTAACAAAGGCCAGAGGCTCCTGACTTGGGACAGGCGCAAAAATGCGGCGGGGTTAAACATGTTTGTGAGATCTCAACCCTCCCCCTATACCTCTAACCAATGTAGTAAAGTAAACGCATAACAATACGCACATTAAAATTCAGTTCAAGAGAACTCCGAGTCTGATGTCAGAAGATGTAACCAAAGAAAATAAACAAAATGACAATAATACATAAATAACAACAGACTACTAGCAGTTAACTGACATGCCAGCTCCAGACTTCAATTAAACTGACTGAAAGATTATGATTTCATCATATGAACATCAGGCACAATCCTTCCCGTTAGGGGTTTAGTATCATACCATCATAACATATATGAGAAGAACATAACCCGTGTCATGCCAACAACTGTTTTTAGAATAAATGTGTTTAGTTCCGATGCAAAGACCTTATCAGTGACTCAATATTAACGCCAAAATATGCAATCTTTAATGACTTGACAACAGTATCGTAATTATATCCCTTCTTGAAACAATGAATTGTCCTCAGTTAATAGTTAAAGAACATGAAGCCAAGTCACTTGGTATTAATAATACTTTGTAAAATATTTATCAGAACTCTTTAAATACAATTTTTACAAATCTCTTTTATCTTAAAACTGATATAATATATATTGATGCAACCAAACTTCTATTCAAGGGGAAACAACTCTTGTTGATATGATGATACATAACACCTGCAGATTTTTGAGTCAACATGTTCAAGACAAAGTGTGCTGTATGTATACTTGATAAAGTTTTCTTTTGAATATAATGCCTCCAAATTGCTGTAAATTTATAACATTTTATTTGTAGACGGACAAGAAAGAGAACAAAGACTTCAGACAGAAAGATTTAGTCTCCCATTTTATTCTGAGGCTTGCTTACTGTAGATCGTAAGTTGTTATGGCTGTCATTGTAAAGTAGATGGTAGTTGAAAGTTATATTTTAGAAAAAATGACATTATGATATCTTGTTATGACTTGTTTGGTATAGGAAATGGAAAGTTCCAAAATTTGTGAAGCAATATCTAATATAACCAATATTAAATGTACATGTTGATTTTAACAAGTGGTCAATTATTTTATATATGTGAGACTGTTTTACCTTTTTATCTGATGCCTTTTATTTTTTCAGAGAAGAATTAAGAAGATGGTTTATGCAGCAGGAATTAGATTTGTTTCGATTTCGTTTCTTGAGAGAAGGACCTGATAGCAGGGATGAATTCCTTAGAGAAAACTCTCTGAATTATGAACCCGTATGTATTTTACTTTTTCTTTGTTATCTTTCCAAAGTTTCAACTTTAACATCCAGTTTCTTCCTCCAAAACCACTGCAGCTTTTGAGATTTTGACAAAAATCACGGGTAGTGTGTTTGATTTATGTTCATATCAACCAAATATCATCGCACTGTTACCAAATAAACAAAAGTAGAAGAAAGAAAACTCAGCGGGAAAATCTAACAAACGGGTTCTGGCTTTAGCTGGTTCCTAAACAATTTTGTTTTCTAATTCGATAAAATTGACGCCACACCAAAAGTTTAAAAAACACAAAACAAACAAATGTTGGGTGCAAAAGTGTGGGATGGTTAAACATTCTTTGTGAGATGTCAACCCTACCCTATTCTTTTAGCAAATGTGGAATAAACAAACACATCATAAAATTTGAATTGTCTGTTATTTATTGAAAAGTAAAGGTGTGTATTGTATCTTTGATCTTGTTTTAATCACATACTATGAATTCTTGAATGTTATAGATTAGTGATGACTTAAAGACAGAATTGGATGGTGAACTTCGAGCAGCAGCAGGGAGTAAATCAGGAGTTGTGGATACAATCGAATATTTCAAGGTTTGTATGAAGTAGTTATGAACAGTGTGTAATATGTGTGGCCTAATAACTTACTATTAGCTTTTGACTCCAATAGAGGAACAGATTGATAGATTTTATCGATCATTTACACTCTGTTAACTTTACTTTGCTTTAGTCTATTTGTCCAGAAGCTTTCATGCTGGTTAGAATGTGTTTCATTATGTGTACATTGTAGATAAATAGTTTCTGTAATGCCAGTTTGATTTGACAATTTTTATGGAATTCTTCAATAGTTTTGCATGTCCCATCTTCCATTCTAGTTTTTACATTTCTTTAATATTGCTATTAGAAATAAGATTAATGATATTTTTACAATTCCATTGTTGCCTGAAATGATATAACTTTATTTTACAGGTGCCATTCACAGAAGTGTTTGATTTGGTCAGTAAAAGAAAAGTATATTTACAGGATGGATATGCCTATGTGTCCAGAGATGATATGATTTCCATTGTAATTACACATTACAGAAGTCACCTGTCTCACTCATTGGCTGTAAGTAAAACTAGTTAGGCTAAGTTTAAGATGATTGCAAAGGTCCAAAATATTTTAACAGAAAATATTGTTTCAGTATTTCAAAGATTACATTTTATACTTAATATCATCCAGTATATGATCTCGTTAGTTGACATAATTAAGTGAATTAAATAGCTAAACAATTTCATGAGTTTCTTTTTCTCCAATTTTACAGGTAGAAATGTGTATATTTCAGGTAACAACAAGAGCTCTCCCACACTTGGAGGAAGATGGACGTTTATTGCCAATGTTATGTGGATTAAGCAAACGATATTTGGGTCAAGATTTTAATGCTAAAAAGTCAAATGTTGGAGAAATAACAGCTGATATGATAGAAACGGTAGGAAGTATAAAATTAGACTTGAAGATGGATGGCAAACTTACAGCAATAGGCATTGACAGATTGTATCTGCTTTTGAGACTTATAATGTAAAAAGATTTGGTATGATTGCAATTGAAACAGCTCTTTACAACCGATGAAATGACATGGAAATTAACAACTATAGGTCACCAAACAGCCTTCAACCATGAGCAAATCAGCCATAAATGTGTTAAAAAATATGAGGATATAAAAAAATGTTTTCTTATAAGGTTATATTGCATGTGATTTTCTGATATACTCCCCATTAACCATTTAATAATTTACATGAAAATTGAGAATATTTGATATTTGATGACATTATGAATCTCCTCATTTATATTCCTATTCAAGTAATTTTTTTAGGTTTCTGGTAGCAAAACATGGACTTTATTCTCTTTATACAAACAGGGAGTTAGTTGAAATTTGTGAGTTGTTTTTTGACTGTTAGTAACATAATAATATGATTTATATTACAGCTCTCCAAGAAGTCATTTCCTCTTTGTATGCAACAATTACATCAGTCATTGCGACAGAATCATCATTTACGTCATGGTGGGAGACAGCAGTATGGACTGTTCCTCAAGGGCATTGGTGTGTCCTTGGAGGAGGCAATGAGATTCTGGAGAACAGAGTTTTGTAAAGCTATGGATGTGGATAAGGTACTTTAAAGTATTGATACCATTACAATATAGATGTTTAACAAGAATTTATTGTAGTCATGTTAGCTTAATCCTTAGCGTCAATAAAAAATGTTAATAGATTATGATATAGAGAGTGCTTGAATTATTTTGATTGATTGTAAAAACTGTAAACATAGCAAATTATATAAACATGAGATAGATTTCAATGCACACAATTATGAAAAAAAAGCTAATTAACAAGGAAGGATGTAGCATGACAATGGTTGGCAGTAATCAATGGTGGTGTCAAATGCAGGTTATGGGTGCATTGAATTAATAAAAAATGTTAAATATCAGTACAATAGATGCACAATAAAAGCACAAATAGTGATGTTAGTTACAAAATGTCTAAAAAAACTTATATTTTCATTTGCAGTTTGATAAGCAGTATTCCTATAATATTCGTCATAACTATGGAAAGGAAGGAAAGCGAACCAACTACACACCATACAGCTGTATGAAGATTATAACTACTAATCCTCCAGGACCAGGAGATTTCCATGGTATAATCTTATCTAATGTGCATGTTCATTTTTCTTTGAGATTGATGTGGTGTAATTTAAAAAGTTTTGAAATGATTTAAATATTTAACATGATGCTGAAGCTATCATTGAGATATTCTGACTTGTATTATATTAGTACACATGCCCAACTATTATTGGGGAAATGGGATACCAATAGTTTGAGTGGGGCATGGTGTTTTATGGACACATGTTCTAGTTTTATAAGTATTAAGTATACCTCAATGTTAATGAGGGTGATTAATTTACACACACTACATTGATTCAGATCTGAGTCCATATCTACAGCCAGTTTTTATATACTAATTATCTCATAATTGCATTTTATGAAGTGCCCATTTTTAAAAACTGAGGATATGACATAAGACGCAGATAACATGACCTGAATTTCAAGTAAAAATGAGTTAAAAATGACTTTACAATCATATAAGTTGTTTTAAAATGTCCTGAAATTAGTAAACATTCTCTTACTGTTCTTTGCCTCAACTAAATGTTACGTAACTTATACACAATGCTTAATATTACCAAACTCAGACCAAGTTCAAATTTGGCTGGCATTACTTACATTTTCTGAAATTAAGTTGTTTCCCTTTAAAAAATTGACAAATGTTGGGGTTTTTTTTTCACTCAGTCACTTCTGCAGTTCTTCAGTCTCTCTATAACTGGAAACACTTCTTTTGTCTGCACTGTAACTGTTGTATGAATTGACAAAAAAGTTCGTTTCCAATCTCAATAGTCTGATTGTTGCATATTGACAAGCGCAGGTATATGTGTCCCCTAGACACATTCTTCTATTATCAGAAAACACATGTAATGTCTTACAAAACTTTTATTTATGACTTTACAGGTTGTCCATTTAAGCACATGGAAGTTGACATGTTAGCACAGAAACTCAGAGGTCAACACATTTCAAAGGACAATGTTGAAAAGGTTAGTCCGGCCATTTGAAATAAATATCTGGTTCTCAGACTTAGCAATGGATAAAAATCACTAAATAAAAGTAAATACAGCTGCATTATGGAGAAGACAAATAACTAGTCCACAAAAAGTTGCAGTGAAAAGCAATAATGTATGTGTTGCCTTTTTAGAAATATACAACTTTTTACAGTTTGATAGATATGATTGCATTTTCAACAATGAGCTATGTGATACGAAATTTCTAATAAAAACACTAGAGCTAAGCTGAATGTTTAAATTAAATTTAGATCAGATAAAATCAAGCATCTCAATACAATCAATCTTCTTTCAATGCTCAAGATCTGAAGTTTTTAAAACCTAAAACTTTGGGGACAGAATAGCCCAAATCAGTTCATGTTGAATGATGTGTAGTTACTTGTCAAGTGCTTTGTCTATGTTCAGTTTATATACTGTCTTATATCAGTTTATTGATTATATTAGAGGGGAACAAAGTTAACCTAGTTAACTCTTATGCAAATAGCGTACACTATAGATTTTGACTCTTTTTACTGTAATTATTCAAATATTTATGTTTTAGATCTCAAAATGTGTAAAGACCGGTCACTACCAGATAGCATGTGCACAATATTTTGAAGCAACACATAATATACGTAACCCTGAGGATTCTGCCAGTATAAACATTAATCATCCCAATGGTTATTTCCTTGACAGTTATAAACTACTCAATGGACCAAAAGAGGGTAGGTTATTAATGTTGGATAACTTTTACAGTTATTTTGTATAGAGGATAAATAAAAGATAGATAATGGAAACAAGGAAATTGTCAAAAAGACAACAACCTGATCTAAAGAGACGAAACAGCCCACAACTACAAAGAGCTGTCCCCAAATTGATTGTGGGGGATGGGAGATGCTCCAATTAGTCCATTATTGGTGGTTGCTTTTATCTTAGATTTTTAAGTAAAATAAAAATTCAATATTATGGATGATTGTAGTCTCAAGAAAGTGCCTCCCCTTTTGTTAAGTGTTCAATTCTGGAATAACCCTTACTGAATCAAAAAATAGAATGTAGCCTCCATAATCCATAAACATTTTTAATTCAATAAACTATAACCGATGTTGTAAGCTGATCTTAATGCATTTGTATTGGTCATTAAAGAGGTTTCTGAACATATTGTTTTTTCAAGGGCCTTTTAACACCATGTACATAATATATATTTTACCATGGTGCTAAATTGATTTTATAATGAAATGTATAACAAATGTTTGTTAAAGAATTTTTTTTTGAAAGCATGCTTTTTTCAAATCCATTGACGCTATTTGAAAAAATTAGAGATCACTGCAAGTCATAAACAAAAAGAAGGGTCAATGACAGGAAATCCTGAAAGTCCATTTTTTAAGGCTTCCTTCATTCCAGAAAACAAAAACATCCCTAAACATAGACTACAAGTAGACCTTAGAAAATAGCTGATAGGATTGGTGTATGTGTTTATATGAAACAGAATTGAGGATCACTGGCACTGCTAAAATTCGATTTATTGCAAGATTCTAATAAAGCAGAACAAGATATTGAATGTTGTCAGATTACTTATCATTATATTTTTCCATTGTAGGTACCAAGCCAGTGCCAAACACACCAAAAGTGATCAAAGTGAAAGTAGAAGGAACAGGTACCCCCTCATCACAAACAAATAAACAATCTGACCTTAATGATATGGATGATGATGACCTGATAGCCAGTATGGAAACTGACATGTGATATTTCTTATTCTATTTAATAAATCTATTATATATTGTTCTATTTCTTACTTTATTAAAATGGTTTACAAAGTTTCCTGTTCCTACAGTAGAGGGTTACTGCTCACAAGGAAGCTATTAAACCAAGAGTTCCAAATGGTGAAGTTGAAATCATCCCTTCGTAAATTTTACGGACGCCATCACGAGTTGGTTGACTGTTATGGAATAACCGTTTCACAAATGATATCGGATATGTTCCTTACTTTGTAACTACAATCCCCTTCCCTTTCATGAATGTGACCTACCGAATTAGACTATTTACCGGATTTGTAATCACATAAGCAACACGACGGGTGCTACATGTGGAGCAGGATCTGCTTACCCTTCCGGAGCACCTGAGATCACCCCTAGTTTTTGGTGGGGTTCGTGTTGTTTATTCTTTAGTTTTCTATGTTGTGTCATGTGTTCTATTGTTTATCTGTTTGTCTTTTTCATTTTTAGCCATGGCGTTGTCAGTTTGTTTTAGATTTATGAGTCTGACTGTCCCTTTGGTATCTTTCGTCCCTCTTTTATGAAGGAGACATAGTGATCTTAGATTTTCTTATATCACTTTTGCTACTTTCAGTCCTTGATAATTTCAATAGTTTTCCATTTTTAAATACATATTAAAATTTCAAAATGTCATTTATTAACAGCTGCTTGTTTGACATGAATTAAATGAGATTTTCAGGTATATTTCAAAAGACAGCCAACTAAGGTCGACCAAAAAAAAAAGCTTAAAAAGTTGCCAATTTTGCTTTTTATCTGATTTATAAAATAATTGACAACAGCAGAAAAATCAATACATGATCTACAAAATATTTTCAATAAAAGAGTAATGGTCCTTTATGTAAATTTTCTATTTTGAAAACTTAAATTTTGACACTTGAGGTCATTAACATATCCTCTGAATGTTTCTGTGATATTAATTTTTTTTTTTTATCTCACCTGGCCCAAAGGGTCTGCCTTCCGTTAGCTTTTACACAAAAATCTTCTCCTGGGAAACTTCTTGATTTAATTTAACCAAACTTGGCCGCAATTTTCATTAGGGTATCTAGTTTATGTGTTTAAGATGGCAACAGGGGTTAAATACACTATTTGTCAATTATTTTGGAAACCATTAAAAAAATATCTGACAGAATGTTGAGCTCTACCAATTGTCCATTTCTGACAAAACTGTCAGGGGACTTCTTGGAGGAATTATAGCCCAAAAATGACAAATAATTTATTGTCGAGCCTGCAACTTTTGTTGCAGAGAGCTCGTATAGGGATAGTGATCTGGCGGCTACGGCGGCGGCGGTGTTAGCTAACTTCTTAAAAGCTTTATATTTTAGAAGGTGGAAGACCTGGATGCTTCATACTTTGTATATAGATGCCTCATGTTATGAAGTTTCCGTCAGTCACATGTCCAATGTCCTTGACCTCATTTTCATGGTTCAGTGACCACTTGAAAAAAAAGTTCAAATTTTTTGTAATGTTGAATTCTCTCTTATAAGTAATAGGATAACTATATTTCATATGTGCATACCTTGCAAGGTCCTCATGTCTGTCAGACAGTTTTCACTTGACCTCGACCTCATTTCATGGATCAGTGAACAAGGTTAAGTTTTGGTGGTCAAGTCCATATCTCAGATACTATAAGCAATAGGGCTAGTATATTCGGTGTATGGAAGGACTGTAAGGTGTACATGTCCAACTGGCAGGTGTCATCTGACCTTGACCTCATTTTCATGGTTCAGTGGTTATAGTTAAATTTTTGTGTTTTTGTCTGTTTTTCTCATACTATATGCAATAGGTTTACTATATTTGTTGTATGGAATGATTGTAAGGTGTACACGTCTAGCGGGCAGATGTCATGTGACCTTGACCTCATTTTCATGGTTCAGTGGTCAATGTTAAGTTTTTGAGTTTTGGTCTTTTTATCTAATACTATATGCTATAGGTCAACTATATTTGGTGTATGGAAATATTTGATGATCTTTTTGTCAGTCGCGCAGGTTTTATTTGACCGTGACCTCATTTTCACGGTTCATTGCACTGTGTTAAGTTTTTGTGTTTTGGTCTATCTTTCTTAAACTATAAGTAATAGGTTAACTATATATGTTGTATAGAAGCATTGTTAGCTGTACATGTCTGCCTGGCATGGTTCATCTGACCATGACCTCATTTTTAAGGTTCATTGGTCTTTGTTTAGTTATCTTGGTTAATGTTAAGTTTATGTGACAGTTGTTATGAAGCTTAACTTTATACTTAGGACTATCAACATAATATCAATGATGAGTATAGAAGGCGAGACATTTCAGCGTGTGCACTCTTGTTTCTTTGTTACAAATTGTCTTGAAAACTGTAATTGAGACAGAGAATTTTTAAATTGTAAATGTGATCAGCAAGACAAAATCTACAAATAAGACTGAATGGTCGAAATTGTTAGTTAACTCCTTATTAGAGTTATTGCCCTTTAAGGACAGTTTTTTTTTATGTTTTTGCCCTGTTTCTTAAAAAGTATAATAAATAGAAACTTAAATAAGCAAAAAATTATCTCGACAGCAAAACCAGATCTAAAATTTCAACAATATCGAGAAAATTGTCTTAAGTAGATATAGGAAGATGGGGGTATGAGACAACTCTCCATCCAAGTCACAATTTATAAAAGTAAACCATTATAGGTCAAGGTACCAACTTCAACATGGAGCCTAGGCTCACAGTAAACAGCAAGCTATAAAGGACTTCAAAAATTATTAGTGTAAAATCATTCAAACGAGAAACACTTATGAACCACATAAACAGACGACAACCACTGAACATCAGATTCCTGACTTAGGACTGGTGTAAGATTCTTTATTGGAGTTATTGCCCATTACTGAGAAAAAAGAGAATTTTGTTATGAATTTTATTCTCTTATACAATGATGGATAATGTCCTTTTTTTAATATGAACATAAACTTGGGTGAGCTACACCAGCCCTTTACAGCCTTTATTTTGATCTTGTATTATTGTTGCTATTTGATATTACTAGTAACATATTTTGTCTATATATTATAGTTTTGAGACAATTGTCAAAAATTGTTTAATGTTTATGACCCCTTCTGTAGCCATTTTTTCACAAACTTTTCAACCTTCAATTGTATCAAAACTACAGATATAATGAATAATAGAGATAGGCCATTTTGTACATACACCGAGGGGAAACTTGATACAAAGCATTATTATTTACTGTTTCATTGCATTTAATAGGTAAAGAGGACTTTGTGGCAAATAAACCAAGATTTTTATAGAAAATCCACAGCCTTTAATACCGAGATTTTTAATATAAAATTTGAAACATAGATTACTCACTTGCTTTTCTATGATGTGCTAGCGTTTATTGTTTTCGAAAAGTTCTAAGCAACCTGTAAATTCCAAAACAACTCGTGCTGGGTCACTTAAGTCAAGCGCACCCTACAAGGTGTACTTGATTTGATCCATATTAATATTTTTTTAACCAATAACTACATTAATAAACTTGTTTTAAGGAAATCAATGCTAGCACTGCATGCAATAATCCTGTATCTATCAGTCATCAAATTGCCAAATATGAGAGTACAAGGATAAAGGCTGTGGATTTTCTATAAAATTTCCATATGTTTAGCATTGAATCAACGCAAGGGTACATCATCCTTAAAGGGCAATAACACCTTCATCTGATAGTTATGGTGGAAAAGGGTTGTTGGTAGATTTGTGAAATTCTTAACATTTTTGCACTAATTTGATAAAAGTTGGAAATGTGGATATCAAGAGATTTAGAAACAGAATTTGTCTAAATTTTATTCCATCAATTCTCTTAAACCATGCAACCACACTGACCCAAGAACCAATAAAATGAGGTGATGGTCACATACATTTGTAAACTATGCCAGACAGACTGTCCAGGATAAATTGAGACAATCACATTACGCGGGATTCATACATGTACCTATAGACGTTAGCGCTCTCTATATGTAACGTCATGGTGCTATGTATTAACGTCTTTGTATTCCAGCATTAAATCATCCATTTGTATAGACATCTTTTTCTCATTTCATAACACAACGCAAGCTACAATTATACAATCAAGAGAAGACTTGTACACCTTAGGCAGCAACCATTTGATTTTCGGGGGGGGGGGGGGGGGGGGGGGCTATGGGTTTTTTTTTCTGGACAAATTTTTTTTCCGCCTATGGCGAAAAACAATCTATTTTTTTCGCGACAAGTCGAAAACAATTTTTTTCTTTCAATTTTAGCATTACATATAGTGGCAGCTGAGGGTGAAACAAACATTCTCAGAATCAAAAACAAAATCAAAAAAAAACATAGCCCCCCCCCCCCAGAAAAAATCAAATGGTTGCTGCCTTATATTCCATGTAGAATAAACATGAAAACAACATTGACCAATGAACCATGAACATTACTAGTAGGTCAAATGAAACCATCCAGACAGATCTATACACCTACTGCTTTAAGCATTGAAGATTCAGACTTTACCACAAAAACTCAAACTTCATCCCTGATCCATGAAAGTGTTGTTGTCTGAAGGATATGTTAATCTTCTTATCGTTCGCCTTAACACTTGAATACCAGTCTCCTCAACAAACTTGGTCTTCTGTAGGGCATCCACTGGTCCGTATAGCTTCTCTTCGAGTGGTGTTTCTGAGTGCCATATCTTATCTCTCAATGCCTGGTGGATCTTGCATGACTGTAGGAGGTGTGCTGTATCCTGCTCCGCTTCTCCACAAGGACACATTGGAGATGGAGCAACTTTCATGACTTTGTGTAGATGTTGGTTGAGTCTGTTGTGTCCTGTCCTCGGTCTAAAAATGGTGGTTTGTTCAGATCTTGTTAGCTGGTGGTAACTATCTTGTTGCTGTGGAGTGTTGAACAGAGATTTGATGATAGTCTTCATCTCTGTAAAGGAGACTGAATTTCCTTCCTGTTGTTGTTCAGCGCCATACTTTGCTAATCTATCGGCTTGTTCATTACCTCAAACTCCACAGTGTGAAGGGATCCACTGAATTACTGTTGTCAGAATTTTGATGTTGTATAAAGCTTGTTGTAGTTGAGGCAGCTTGTCGTTCAAAGCTTGTAGCACAGAGAGGCATCCGTCAAGAATACTGCTTGAGATGTATCATCGATTTTGTTTTTGATGGAGTGTGCAGCATGAGTAATGGCGTGACGGGGTGTTATTCATTGTGAAAACTATGGGTTCTATATATTTAGGTAGAGTTTCCTGGTGTTTTCTTTGTAGTGCTCTTGTCTCTAATGTAAAGCTGGATCTTTTGAGTCTGCCTGATGAGAGTTGTTTCAGTCTGTTATTCATTGGATAGTCTTGTGAACACTGATATTTGGTGGCCTGTATCATACCTTTGCACTCCCTTCTCTTACCTAATGGTGGTATGTTTGTTATATCCTCCATACTTCTTATTGGTGTTGATTTCATAGCACCTGTGACGTAGTGCCTGCTTGTGAACTTTGTCTAAAGTCTGATGGTGAGACTTGGCAGCAGTCATCCAAGCGCTAGATCCGTATTCAAGGTGTGGTCGTACATTTCCTTGGTAGACAGATTTCAAGATTTTTTCATTTGCACCCCATTTCGTTCCTGCAAGTTTCCTCATGATGTTCAATTTTCTCCTAGCCTTAGCTTCAGCTGATGTTATATGTTGCTTCCACGTCATTCTTTTGTCAAAAGTTACCCCAAGGTATGTTTTGTTGGTCTTCCATTTTAAGTGGGGTATCATCCAAAATCAGTTTGACAAATTGGGTTTTTGGAGAGAGTGTGAAGAGTGTTCCTGTTGTTTTTTCTCTGTTGATGGTAACACACCACTGCTTTGCCCATGTGACTATCATATCTAAAGCTGTTTGTATTCTGTATTTCGCTGTAGATGCATACTCTTTTGAGCACAAGAGAACAAGATCGTCTGCATACAGTGATGATTGTACCCCTTTTGGTAGCTCTGGTACTCGGTCGTTCATAGAGAGTATGAATAGAGTTGGTAGTAATACTCCTCCTTGTGGGACCCCTTGTTTTAAGAGTACTTTCTGTCCACATTGCCCATCTACCAGCACTCTGGCTTTTCTATTATACAAGTAAGATTTGGTCCATTTGTGCATTCTTCCATATCTAAGCATTTTTGCAAGGAGTTCATCTTTCCATACCTTATCAAATGCTCTTTGAAGATCTACAAAGACAGCCAACGTTACTTTCTTTGATTGGAATGCATCTTCTACTACCTGTGGTATATGTGTAATCTGGTCTTCTGTGCTTTTGTATTGTCTAAAACCAGCTTGTTCATGTCCAATGATGTTCTCCGACTCTAAGTACACGTGCATGCGCTTGTTTATTATGCGCTCCAACAATTTACAACAGCTGCTTGTTAGGCTTATAAGACGATAGGCTTTTGACTTGTTCTTTCCTTTCTTTAGTATTGGCATCATTATTGCTTCCTTCTAGCATTGTGGGACTTGACCTTGTCTCCAGCTAAGATTGAATATGTCCAGCAAAGTATTTAATGATGAGTTCCCTAGGTGTTGTAGCATGTCATTTGTGGTTTTATCTGGACCTGGAGACTTTTCTTCTTTAGCTTTCTTATAGATTGTTTTATCTCAGACATTGTGATGCCAGTCTGCATAATCTCATGTGCTGGTGTTTTCTCTCTTTCTCTAATTTCTGTTCTTATATCTTTTTTTATGTGAGGTTGGGATGTTAGTATTTCTTACTTCTTCATAACCTTTTGCAAATGCATTTTCAGCAGCTTTTCCTGTGATTGTTTTTCCTTCAACTTCTAGTGTTATCTTTTGGCCTTTACTTTCCTCATCATTTAGAGCTCTTGTCAAGTTCCACAGTTTTGTTTTAACCTTCTCAATATTCAGAGATGATGTTTTTCTCTCCATCCTCTTCTCTGGCATTCAAGTTTTGTTTTGAGGTGTTGCCTTGCTTTGTTGGAGTTTGATGTTACTAGTATTCTTCTGGCTGGGGTTTGATTCAGCCTCTTCTCTTGCTCTTGTGAGTGCATCATGCGTTTCTTGAATTACATTGGACCAGTATAGCTTGTAGTTCTTTCTCACACCCCTTGGTATACTTTCTTTTGCCGCTCTTACTATGCTTGCGTTGAATATCTTAAATTTTGTTTTTTGTCCATGGATTTATGAGTTTGAACAGCGGTATACTACTGTTGCCTTTATTTGACAACATTGTTGATGTTCTTTCCTTAAGTGATTATGTCCTTTGTAAGTTCATTTGCTCTTGTTTTCCCCAGTTTCCCTTCTTAATTCCATCTTGGTAATTGAGCATCAATAGGTGTTTTTGTTCCTCTGATGGATAGTATAACTGGGCGATGGTCACTGCCTCCTAGCTGGTCACATACCTTTCTACTGATATTCTGGTGTATATCGTCAGTACAGAAAGCTAGGTCTGGTGTAGTTGTGTGCCAGCGGCGAGACAGAAGGTTGTTGTATCAGTTGGATCATTGACAAGAATAAGATGGTGTTCATCTTGTCAATCTTCTATGGTTTCTCCTCTTTTATCTATTGTGTTGTATCTCCAGCTACGAGATTGGCTGTTAAAATATCCTACCATGAGAAAGTTACTGTCTGATATCTGTATGGTATCTAGGGAGAGTTTCTTATCATTTCGACAGTAGAAGTTGACAACGTTATAAGAGCTTTGCCCGATGGTGACTTTGCTTTCAATATATTCTGCTTCCTCCATATATATTTAATCTCCCTGGCATTTATGTTGTTTCTTACTAGAGTCATAACACCTCCTTTCTTTCTTTCTTTTCTGTCAGTCCTGAAAACTTGGTATCCTCTGACTTTAAAAGATTTTCCTTCTTGCAAGTGTGTTTCCTGAATACAGCAGATGTTAACGTTATTTTCATGTAGAAAATGCTGCAGTTTATCTCTTTTGTTAGATGCCCCTTCTGCATTCCAGTGCATAATGTTAATGACTGATTGTTCTTTCAACTTTGGCTTGGTGTTTTTTTCGGCCAGTAGCTCTTCTTGTTCGTCCCCTGACTCCGCAGGACGAAACAAAGGTATATCCAGTAGCATTTGATGGGTTCCTTCGAGACAGGGAACCCGGCACTGCACCTGCCTGGTGGGTCCTAACAGGGCGAGCACCATATCGATTGGTTGTGATTTCAAGTGTCATAATGGCCGTTTGTGCGTGGTGTTGTGGTCAGTTAAGGTTCATGTGGACCCTTTGGCTAAATTGCCGTATTTTCACCTCAAAATTTACTCGGAGTACAGACAAACCTGTGCATCTGTAAAAATGTTCAGGCATAGCATGCCCTAGATTAAGACATTTCAAATATGTTTTACGTTTAAGAAAAAAAAAACTTACCAGGATTTTGCAGTGCACTTTTTTTTCATTCATCCAGAAGGTGCCAAAATAATCTAAGTTGGGAAACAAGTTTGAGAACTTCCCCACAGGTAATAATTAAAATGAGCGTTTTTAATTGACATGGACATTAGATGGACAATAGATACCCGACAATAATTGATGTACCCGAGTGGACCATATCAAAGGAAAATCAACTATTTGTTAATTTTATCATCTTCTGCAGGGACGAAAAATAGTGCACGGCAAAAATCAGATAAGTTATGAATTTTCTAAATCATACAATGCATTTGAATTCTATTTATCTAGAGCATGCTTTGTCTTAAAACTTTTCCAGATGCACAGGTTTTTCTGTACAGAGTAAATTTCGAGGTGAAAATACGGCCATTTTAGCCATAGGGTCCTCAAGAACCTTAAGAGTGCGCTGTATAGCCCAATACCGCTGTCTTCAGCACTCTAGGTTTTCTGTAGGGGTTACCTCACCCTTAACTTCTGAACAAATGATCTGATCCTGGAGGTACAGGAAGGTTGATAGATTCCTAATCTGGATTTTCCTCGAGGTAGTCTCCTGAAGCCTTTCACTGGCATAAGGGTATGGCCGCGGAGGTTTTGGATCAGAGTTTTCCTTCTACTAGTATGGCTACCCTCCAAGGTTGACGAACCCCATCTGCCCGAGGCTATCTGGTTTTGAGTTAATGTTAATCTTGCAGGTCTCTTATACCAAATATAGTTCTCCTTCTACTCCTGACAATAAATCTAAACTTTTTTAAGAAGTAGCATGACCATGAAAAAGAGGTCAAGGACAATGGACATATGACAGAAAGAAACTTTGCAACATAATGCATCTAAAGCTTTATACAAAATTTCGATGTGGTCGCTTAATTGTAATTCCTAGGTCTTGCTTCAAGGACTTTGGTTGCAGGCAAGAATTCAAAAAGTTCAAACTCGGGTGACTTATTTCTAAGACTTTAAAACACATGCTGACCAATTATTCATAGTAAATACAAAACTGACTTAAGAGTTGTGATATTAATCTCTTTACAAACACTGAAATGTCTCACCTATTTTACTGACTATTGATTTTTGGTTGGAAGTCTTAAAAGATAAAAGGAATTACTACAAATATCTCAACTTGACATTTTTTAAGATCCATGACAATGAGCTCAAGGTCATTTAATACCTGTCAGTCAGACATGTACATCTTGTTAACTTACTGCTTACTATCTGAGGAGAATGCAAATTTAACTGTGATCAATGAGGTCAAATTCAGGTATACTGTCTGAGTGACATGTTGTCTTTGAAACGAAAAATATACTTATTCTACTGAGTGAAATATTCACATGAAAAAAAAATACCTTTTTTTCAAGCAGTCACTGAATCATGAGAAGGAGGTATAGCAGAATGGACATATGACAGACAAAAACTTTGTAGCATGAGGTATCTGCATACAAGGTATGAAGCATCCAGGTCTAACTTCTCAAATATACAAATAAATTAAAGCTCCACCGTTGCTGTCAGTTGGTAATACCCATGTATCACATACTTTAACTTTTGTTGCAGGAAAGACAAAACTTATGTTATAGCAATTGCAGGATAAGCATGTACATGTCTCACCTTAAATGCCATTTGTCTGAGGCAAGACTAAAATGAAGTCTACAAACTTTAAAAAAGTTTATTAACATTCAAAATGATGATATGAATGACACAAATGATGTAACTATAATTTACCAAGAGCCTTTTGGGTTCAGTATTTTTTCTCATAAAAAAATCTTAAAGCTGTTATAAATAATTCCTTTCAAATCACAACTTCATCAACTACTCATTGTAATAAAACTACATAGATAAGTTCACCTCAAAAGGCAGGATAATAAAACGGTCATCTGAAGAACAGGGGAATAGACAGATGGCTAACTATTTGATCTGAAGCTATAATGAAGGGACAAAAAGATAATTATGTGTATTGCCACATAAAACAAGCAATGTTTCTAAAAAAGATTTTTAAAAGGTATAGTGTTAAACTAAAATGTCAATATATTTCCCATACAATCTGCTTTAATCTTATATTTACACTACTATTGAATGGCCAGTTTTACAATGGATTTGCAAATACAAAACTTTGATGCATGCTCATGTATAAGAGCTTAAGAAAACATGGAAAAATTTCTAATTGATTGCATATACCAGTCAATTTAAAAAGTAATAACTACTAAGATAATACATTTTATGTACATGTATATACATGTATAATGAAATCAGTAACAAGCTAAACAATTGTACAATTAATTGAGATTACAAAGTGATGGTTTTTCTTCAAACCACTGATTTTAGGCAAAAAATCCAAAATGATTCATTTGTAAATAAAGTGTTTTAAAAAATCATATCACAATTTAATAACAAAAGTCTGCCTAACAAAACTTTTGAAATAGATTCCCAGATATTTGAATACTAATTTCTCACCTGCAAAAATGGATGTCTATAGTTGTCATGAATTTCAACAAAATGAATTGAACCCTTTTGTTAAATAACAGTTTTATTTTTTAAGACTATTCTCAGAATCATATGCACTTGCTCTGGAATTGTAAATGTTTTCATCTGATAATTTAATAGTTTTATAGTTCTCATAATGTATGATGAATTCTAGTCCCATCTTGTTTTTCATTACTGTTGTTGACTAGTTGTATGCTCAGTATATATATTTTCAAATACATATCATATTCATAATGTTTGTAATTGTAGCACAGTAATATGTGTATACCAGAATGCATGAAGTGCTTTATATAGAAAATCATAAAAAACTCAAAAGAAGTACATGTATTTCCATTGCTTTAAAATTTACAGATTTTACTGAAATGTTTGTAACATAACAGTTGCATACTAATTTGCAAATGAATTTCATCCATCTCTTTATTTTCCAATATTTCTTAAAATTGAAGTTCAGAAGACCATCAGATTATTTCAAAATTTCAAATTTAATATTCAAAGGAAAGGTTTAATTAAAATAAACTTGAAAAGTATGGTGAAAGTCTCATTTTAAAATAATCAATGTATTTTTACAATAATTTAACTGAGTGAAAGCATGAGAACTGATGTATTTAGCTGTGAAAAAAAATGTCAACAATTACAAATGTATAAAAGTACAATCAAATTTTGGAGAAAAAAAACATGAAATATACAGATAAAATATTACAATTTCAAGCAATTTCTGCATGATTTTAATGCAAAAATATTTGTTAACTTGAAAAACCAAAATAAAAAATTCCACTAGGATTCATATATTGGTATGATTTTTCTATTGTAATTTTCCTATAATTTCTTCTTTCATATCATTTGAATCAGTTTTAAATGTATTTATTTTACATGAAAAAAAAACTAGAAATGCATAACTATAACTACTGGTATAAAACAATTTGTTCATGTTAACAGTTTCTATATAACAAATACATAAGAAACAACAACCAATTACAATCTGTAAACTGACTTCTATTCTGGTTCTTGTTTTATAACAGTTCCTCCAACTTTCTTTGCTACTCTGCCCTCATTATCTATATCTAAGTTGATTTCTATTGTTGTGACCTTTTCACCTTGATGTAATGCAGCCATGTGTGCACCAACAGTATCCAGATTAGTTGTAAACCATTGACATTGGGAACATTCATAAATTGTGGCTTTTTCATGGGCTAACTTATGTAAGCTAATTTCTTTCTGATCTGTTGTGTTGAATGCACAAGTAATATCGGGACACATGAATACACGACATGCCCTTCGTGATTTCCTCAATTGACAGTCTCTGAATATAACATCTTCATCTGGATGCCTGGCCAGTATGTGTTGCCTCATTTTGAGACAAGTTGAAAGCTGAAGAGTGGTTGCACAATATAAACATTCATACTGAGCTGTTCCACTGTTTCTAACTTGTTTTTCTGGAGAAGATGGAGGTACGAATGGTTCTAGGATGGCTTTAATGGCAGGTGTATCGCGGTCAATAGAGTGGGTATCTTCAGCATGTTTGACAAGATTTTCTTCGCTGAGGTGTACGTACTTGCACAGATCTTTCGGACAGAAACAGATGTAAGGATTATTTTTGTGTGTTTTCTTCTTGACATCCAATGCACGTAAAGCTACTCCAGGATGAATTGTGTTAATGTGACGCTTCATTAAATTCTCTCCAAAGTGCATCTGTTGACACTGTAGACATTTGTACAATGAAGGAGAATGCCCCTGAGCTTGCACTCTTGCAGAGGCTTTAGCTGCTGCAGCCCGATTTGGTCTGCCTGAAGATTTACCTCTTGAAGCTTCATCAGAAATGTATTCATCCATCATTTTCTGAACATCCTGTTCTGGAATTTCTAATCCGTCCAAGCCATCATCTGCTTCCTTTTGTTCGGGTTCACTATCGTCATCATC
Organism: Mytilus galloprovincialis; assembly: GCF_965363235.1. Taxonomy (NCBI): domain Eukaryota; kingdom Metazoa; phylum Mollusca; class Bivalvia; order Mytilida; family Mytilidae; genus Mytilus; species Mytilus galloprovincialis. Next base: position 125,799,843 of record NC_134838.1, on the reverse strand, counting down.
ATTTAATCTGTCTTCTATATCTGAGCTAGAAACTGAGGAAGGTGGAGTTGCTGCATCTTTCCCTGACTTGACTGACACTATTTTTGGCATGAGTGGAGGAGGTTCTTCAGGACCTGTTGCTGTATCAGAGACTGGCTTTGGAGTAGGTGTTGATACTGGAAGGTCTTCATTGTGTTTATCTTTTAGATGTTCACCAAGTTCCCCATCAACTCTAGTTTCCCACAGACAGATCTTGCAGAAGTATACTGTGGTTTTTTTCTTCATTTTTGAAGCTTGAAGATCTCTCATCACAGTTTCTCCATCTTTGTGATTAGCTAATACATGTTTCTTCACTCTTGTATTGTTATTTGAAGTGTAAGAGCAGTGTACACAGGCATACTCTGCTGTTTTGGTAGTTTTAAAATTACGTGCCATCTGAAATGCTTTTTGAGATATCTTGGTTGAGAAATTACGAGTTAGTTCTAGACATTTCTTTGCAGATCCATCAATTTTCTCTGGACATCCTGGTTCTAACCAAGGAGTACAACTCTCTGAATGATTGAGGTATTCTTCAGTTTTCTTACTGGTAAAGGAACAGTTCTGTCGATGACAAAAGAAAACATATCTTTTTTGCTTCAGTTTGACAGCCCTCATGTCAAGTGCATACAATACACATCCAGAATGTTTAAACAACAAGTGTTCTTTGATCTTGAAGCAGACTGGGGCATTAAAATTACAGTGAGCACATTTGTAAGTTAATGGATACTTCTTCTTTTCTTCATCAGGAATGTATTCTTCATCACTGTCACTATCCACTATGCCTTCTGCATTATCATCATTTTGTGTTACAGCTGGAGTTGTCTTCTCTTGTGCAGGTGTGGATGTTACTGTTGGACTACCCAGCAGTAAGGCAGGATTGGGACTAAGGTACATCTGGTTGTCTCTCTCTTTGATTTTGTTCATTTCATCCTGTGATGAGACTAACATTGCTACATACTTGTGGGCCTTTCCACCATGCTGGGTATTCAGATGTGTCTTCAGGAAGGTCTGACTTAATGTGACAAATTCACAGTAACCACAATTCCAACAAAGACCTGAAGAGACTGTAACTGTATTTTGTGTTTTACCTGGAGTGGTTGTTTTCTGTGGTGCTGATGGTGGTGTTGGTTTTGGTGCTATAGGAATTATTTTGGCTGGTGATTTTGTAGCGACAGGAGTCTCAATGTGTTTTGCTTTGGATGCTTCCTGAACGGGTTTGGCAACAATTGGTGACCTTTTACTTCTAGGTACAATAACTTTCTCTGAAGGTTCTTCTTCCTCTGAACTTTCATTGTCATCATCATCTACTTCATCAACTTCCATTTCAAACATAGTCTCTGTAGTAGGTATTTTTGGTTTTCCTTCTGTCTTTGATTTTGGACCTGGTTTACTAACTTTGGTTTTCTTTGGTGTTGGTTCACCATTTTCTTCATTCTTTCTCTTTTTTGAATTGACCTCTAGCTGAAGAAAATCAGGTAGGAATGTACAATATTTTAGACTCTCGGCAGTGGAACGGAAGTCTTCATGTTCTTTGGATGCATGTCGAATGACATCAGCTCTAGAAAAAGACTGATATGTACAAAACTTACAATGAAACCTGTGTTCCATGACATGCTGCAGTAATGTCTGCTTGTGTTCTGTTTTAAATGGACAAAAGTTACACCAATAATACTGCATATCTGTTTGAATGTTATCTCCATCTTGAGTCATAACAAAAGCTTTGGAAGCAACACCACAAACCATTTCATGAGTCATATTCTGAAATGAATGTTCTGTCTTTTCATCATACACTCCCATCTCCATCAAAGTTTGACCAATATGTGACATATCCTTCTGTGGTATCTCACAAGTACGTGTTGGACTTTTGGGTCGTACCATGTTAGAATCTTTAAGTTTGAAATCATCCTTTTTATACGTTGTTCTAGGATTAGGTTTAAACGGTAGAGGATCATTCTGTGCTATCACTGCTTCATTTTTCTGCAGCATATCTTCAATAACATTCTTGATAGACTGTCCCTGGTCAGATTTATCCAGTATTCCTCTCAGTAGAGATTTAATCTGCTGTCCCTCAACTGGTTCTCCACTGGATCCTTCCAATGCAGCCTCATAACCAGGGTCAACTGGTTCTGACTTGACCTTGATTTGACCACTCATTGTTACAACCTGTAACAAATTTAAAAAGAGTTATTAGCATATTATGAGAGGTTTTTTTTAACTATATTATAAAACGATGATACACTCCACCCTAATATTGGAAGGAGTGTAGCATATTAAAACATGGGAATTTAATGAGATTTTTCTTATTTTAAAATGTGTGTATGAAATAATTCTCTAAAATTTCATTCTATTCCTTTTTAAATCAATATAGACTGTAAAATATTTTGTAATGAGTCTACAAGTATGAAAGGTTACATCCAATATTTTGATATCGTTTGTAGTTCACTTTATTCAAATTAGGAAGGAATCAGAATGAGATGAAGGCAACTGACAAATGTTAACAACAACAGATATCTGTTAAGATGATGTGGTCTATTTATTAGATGAATTTGAATTTTGAAGTAGCTTTCAGTCATTGTGAGTACATTCAGATTGATGGAACGTGCTGTGTATCAATTTGTCATTTTTTTTTCTTATTTTTTTTGGTTAAGTTGATACACCAGTTGGAATATGCCATTTTGAGCATTGGAAAATATATTAACCCTACCTCAATTTGTATAAGCCTTCCCTTATACTGAATCCAGAGGTTGCTTGTTGCTGTCTGTCATAATAGTATTTTATCATGTTATAAATCATACATTGTATATGTAAAGTTCTCTTTTGAATAGTTTCAATTTTTTTTATCCATGGAGTTTTTTTACATTTACCTGCTTTCAAGGCTGCTTTCACTTTGATTTTATTGTTTAGTAATCTTAAGCTTGGTAGTATTTGGTGGATAGTTTCTTATTGGAAATTATACCACATCTTCTTATTTTTATATAATATAAACTTACAACATGTAACAGAAAAAAAATAAAAAATTGTTCAACCGGTTTCTGCTGTAATGTCAGAAATTAGTTGGTGCATTTATCAACTCCATTGCAGAAATTTCAAACTAAAAAGCAATAGTTTTGCTATCAAAATTTGAATTGCATTTTTTTTTTTGTGATAGCCATCCCTGGTATATATGATGAGTTTATTTGCAATATCACAATAATAAAAACATCATAAACATTTCTGAATTCACAGTAATTGTGTACTTACAGTTAAGATTGTCTTTTTTCTTCAGTTTTTAAAGAAAAATTCTTGGTCTACAAAATAAAATAATTCAATATAATTCTGTCAGTTCTACTTTAAAAGTTGAATATATGTTTACAAGAACTAGACCTAATATAGATTTACCACAATTTACATATCAACATACTCAATATCACTTCTAACATACTAAACCCCTCACAGGAGAGATTGTGTCTGATATTCATATGATGAAGACATGATCTTTCAATCAGTAAGTTTAATTGAGGTCTGGAGCTAACATGTCAGTTAACTGCTAGTAGTCTGTTGTTATTTATGTATTGTCATTTTGTTTATTTTATTTTGTTTCATATTCTGACATCAGACTCTGACTTTTATTAAATTGAGTTTTACTGTGGGTATTAGTGTGGTTTTTTTTTCTACATTGGCTAGAGGTACAGGGGGAGGGTTGAGATCTCAAAAAAACATGTTAAACCCCGCCGCAATTTCGCGCCTGTCCCAAGTCAGGAATCTCTGGCCTTTGTTAGTCATGTATGATTTTTAATTTTAGTTTCTTGTGTATAATTCGGAGTTTAGTATGACGTCCATTATCACTTAACTAGTATACATATTTGTTTAGGGGCCAGCTGAAGGACGCCTCCTGGTGCGGGAGTTACTCGCTACATTGAAAACCCTTTGGTGGCCTTTGGCTGTTGTCTGCTCAATGGTCGGGTTGTTGTAGCTTTGACACATTCCCCATTTCCTTTCTCAATTTTATTTTATTACTTTATTTGGACATGTGTTTAATAGAGTTAGATAATTCTGAATTGCACAGTGAAGGAAATTTATTTGAGCTTAATCGACAGCAAACAAATCAGTATAACTATTAATTTGGTCACATATATTTATCTATTTTTAATAATTATTTGTTATCATATTGTACATTTTGTGTAGACAATTGATCATTATTAATGTTGTGATTCAATATGGTTGGACTGCATGGTTGTTTATACTTACATCTGATCCTAGATTAGGGGCTTTCTCTTGACTGTGCAGTTATCAAAACAGTGAACTGAAAGAAACAAAAATCTGTATGTTAAATGCATAGAAAAGTGGAATGTGTTTCTTAACTAGAGGCCCTTTGGGCCAGGTGAGCTAATAATTATTGTTGTACATGTTAGTATTCTAAATTTTTGAGAACCCTCTTTGAAAATGAACATGTTCATGTTTTGTATTCAGTGATATTGTTTGCCTTAAATTAGTGGAGAATAAAGGCTTTTTTCCCTGGAGAAGAATCCAATTTTGAAAAAAAATTGGCTTAAAATTATTGCCAAAAAGACAATACCCCAATGATGATTGTGGCCACCTTTGGTTAAATTTGGCCCCGTAGTTTCAGAGGAGAAGATTTTTGTAAAAGTTAACGACAACGTACGACGCCGGACGCTAAGTGATGAGAAAAGCTCACTTGGCCCATTGGGCCAGGTGAGCTAAAAACTGCAAAATTTCCTTAAAATTACTAATTCGTGGACAGAAATCCAACAACGGGTTGTCAGATTTGTCTGAAAATTTGAGGGCATATAGATATTGACCTGATAAACTATTTTACCCCCCCGTCAGATTTGCTCTAAATGCTTTGGTTTCAGAGATATAAGCCAAAATCTACATTTTACCCCTATGTTCTATTTTTAGCCATGGCAGCCATCTTGGTTGGTAAAGGGAGACAGATTAATAAAAAGTTTTTCCAAACTTGTTTCCGAATCCCATATTTGAACTTTATGTAACACTGTAATATTTATCTTGTAATTTTTCATTAATAAATACTGTTTAAACTTAGATTTTTGTAAAAGTTAACGACGACGGACGCCAAGTGATGAGAAAAGCTGAGCTAAAAAGTTGTATCAAGTTTTTCTTTTATCTACCTCTGCACTTTTTGGGGGAACCACGTGTCATCGTGAATGTAACATATTTTTTGATATGAAGGTTAATTTTTCAATGATGCCCAGTTGTTGTTAGCCAATCAAACTAACAGATTCTCGTGAAACATACATGTAATATAATTATAAGCTCATAAAAGCCTTTATTTTGAAAATGTCTAGCAGCTATGATTGAATATACTCTCTGAAACAAGTGCAAAATCAACTTGTAACAGATGTATAGAATTTATATTTAACTGTAGTTCTTTTGACATGCTTGAAGGATGTCCAAATATACATGTGAACTGTGTGGATACAATCATTTCCAACTATCAAAGATCAAAACAGACAAAATGGGAAACTATCTGTATGATATTCATGAAATGCACTACAAATAACTCACTCAGTGTTCACTGATCTTATGCCATTAGCATACTCTTTCTTGAAATGATTAAATATCATACAAATTATATCATTACAACCAACTTGGCAAGAATTTCTACAGTTGGTCTTACTACAGAGTACAGAATACTGGACCAGACAATAAAATAAAGAATGATTTCTATCAAAGTCAGAGAGCTTTATGGAGCATTTGATTCAGAGTAAATGGAATTTGTATACAAACGTGAATTTCCCAAATGATGATAGGAATATCTTTAGAAAACAGTTTAATAATCAATGACAGCAGTTAAGTAACTCTTTCATGGAATCAATTCAATCAACTTTTCACAATTTAGTTCTTTTCAAAAGAGGACATATAATGGTTAACTTTTTCTTATTGTGACTTGGATGGAGAGTTGTCTCATTGGCAGTGTATGTAAACATGTAGCCAAATTGACTTTACGTATGGGCTAGATTGACTTGAGCACATATTTCACTAAAATTTTGGCTTAAAGTAGAATTTCAATCACTTGAAGTAATCTATATCTTTTAGTTAATCCAATGAAAATTGTGTCTTTTGTCTCATTTTTTGTAAAATTGCGTCAAAAAAAGTGTTTGTAAACATTTCATTAATTTCTGGACCGATGGTTAGTCTAGCTATGAAAATATGGAGAGTCAAACAGAAAATAGCCAATAAAACATGTAAAAATAACCTTGATGATCTTATAAACTATCTTTAAAGGCTAAATTAGTACTCAGCTGTCTAAAAATTAATTTTATTACACAATGACTTTCATATTTGAAAAATCCACCTGGGCCAAAATGTAAAACTAAACTCCTAGCTAACTGTGTATTGCTACCTTATGGGTTTTTGCTCCATTAAGAATGCATTATGACGTCACAACTTCAATTGAAAAAGCAAGCATAGTATAAATTCATATGATGTACGAAAACATATCTGACCATACAAAAAAAACACCACTTACGAGTAATGTAGCACTAGCATAACCAGTCTGCACCAATAACTTTTTTCATGTACATGTACCAATCCGGATACTTAAAATCAAAACTTGTCCCTTTATGACTTTATAAAATTTTGAAAAATTTTCACTGCTGACACTATATATAGTTGTGTCATATGTTTTCATATCATCCATATTTCATCGGTTTCGATTGCACACTCGTGTATTGTGGCGGGTTTTTTGGTTTCTATAATTGAAACAACAACAACACTACAACTTGACAAATTTAAATAAAATTGAGAAATGAAATGGGGAATGTGTCCAAGCGACAACAACCCAACAATTAAGCAGACAACATATTCCAAGTCACTTTAAAAGACGCCAAAAATATGCCTCACTAGAATTGTTGTTGAGAAAAATTCTGAAGGATTACATGAAGTACAGATATATGTTGTTTGCCTGTCAGACACTGGATCTTAAAGACATGTGACTGTTATGGGCTTTTTTTACATTTAAAGGTTCAAACCAGCGAGTTAAAATTAACAGGGTTCTTATATAAAATGGTTGTTCAAACTACATTCCTTCAATATTCTATTGACATTTTTTTTATAAATCCTTAATAAAATTTCAGCACATGAAATATCAACAAAAAACTATTTACAAGTTAGTTTTAGTACTGAAAAGAATTAAATAACGTTTTATATGATTCAATCTATAACCAGAACCATGACTTTAGAAAATAATCATTTCCGGATTTTATGGTCATTTCCTGTTCTTGAACAGATCCAATTTTTACTTCATCCAAAAACATGTCATATTTTAAAGCAAAATATTGTCCTATGAAATATTGTACCACAAGACAATATTTCATAACTATGTATCATGAAATAGTGTCCTTGTCTATGGAAAAATGCCTTGAGAACGACAAATTTTCACAGTGAAATTTTGTCTGTATATAGACAATATTTCACAGATGAATACTATGGAATTTTGTCTTGTTAAAGGGAAGTTATATTTTGAGTGAATTGAGACAATATTTCATAGATAAATACATGTACTACGAAATTGTGTCCTGTTAAAGGGAGGTTATATTTTGGTTATATTTCGTGAGTATTGAGACAATATTTCATAAGACAGATTGTCATGGAATTTTGTCTCATGAAGGGGAGGTTATCAACATATATTCATGTATATAGGATTTTTTTTCTGCGACATGTGCCTGTGTATGTATTTACAAAATAAGCGATTGTCAGCACATTACTTATATTTGTACAGTATAATGTAATAAAATAAAAACCTACGTTAGACAATTCTTTAATCTATAATAAACCATTTGTAATGTTTCTATGCAAATTTGAAACTCACTATAAGTAATAATATAAATTATCTACTATACAAAACAATTTCAGTTAGAAATCTAACTAGAGGCTCTAAAGAGCCTGTGTCACTCACCTTGGTCTATGTGAATATGAAACAAAGGACACAGATCGATTCATGACAAAATTGTGTTTTGGTGATGGTGATGTGTTTGTACGTCTTACTTTACTGAACATTCTTGCTGCTTACAATTATTTCTATCTATAATGAACTTGGCCCAGTAGTTTCAGTGGAAAATGTTAGTAAAAATTAACAAATTTTATGAAAATTGTTAAAAATTGACTATAAAGGACAATAACTCCTTAGGGTTCAATTGACCATTTTGGTCATGTTGACTTATTTTTAGGTCTTACTTTGCTGTACGTTATTGCTGTTTACAGTTTATCTCTATCTATAATAATATTCAAGATAATAACCAAAAACAGCAAAATTTCCCTAAAATTACCAATTCAGGGGCAGCAACCCAACAACTGGTTATCCAATTCATCTGAAAATTTCAGGGCAGATAGATCTTGACCTGATAAACAATTTCACCCCATGTCAGATTTCCTCTAAATGCTTTGGTTTTTGAGTTATAAGACAAAAACTGCATTTTACCCCTATGTTTTATTTTTAGCCATGGCGGCCGAGTAGTTTCAGAGGAGAAGATTTTTGTAAAAGTTAACGACGGATGACGACGACGGACGACGACAGAGACGGACGCCAAGTGATGAGAAAAGCTCACTTGGCCCTTTGGGCCAGGTGAGCTTAAAATGTGCATGCTGCATGCTTGTGTACTATATCCATTTGTGAAATAATTTGATTAAAAAATATTTTCAAAGCCAGTATTTTATAGTGCAGTATTGTCATGAACAGAATTTTATGGTGAAATATTGTCCAGAAGGAGGTGACAAAATTTCATGGACAAGGACACTATTTCATAATGAAATATTGTCCAAGACAATATTTCATTATGAAATACTGTCAGTGGACAATATTTTATATAAAAATTTGTCCGACATTCAACATTTCATGGAGGACAATATTTTATGTTACACATTTTCTTCAACATTTTGAAATTTTCTACTATCTATAGTATATGTTCAGTGAATTCTTTTATTAACTTTGGAATCATTATTAGATATATTTTCGATTAGTTAGTTTAATTGTGACTTGTACAGATTTTCAGCAGTATATAAAGGAGTTTATTAGTAAGATAGGCAGGAATCCACGACTATTTTCTACCCATAGTTTCCACCGAGGGGGTGTGACGTTTGCCTTTTTTTTGGACAGATTTAACTTGTGCAGGTTATTTTTAAAAAGACCCGCAATTGTGTATATTCTATGTCATGTATGTGTATAAATTATTTGTTAAATGAACTTGTACAATAATTTTCGGCCAAAATAAAAGTTTTATTTATCTTGGGTTATATTCTGAGCCAAAGATGATTATATCGTCGTGTCACATGTTTTCGTATGTCATATGTTTTCTTATCATCCATATTTCATCGGTTTCTATTTCACACGTTTATATTGTGGCAGGTTTTTTGGTTTCTATATTTGGAACAACAACAACACTACAACTTGACATCTTTTAAACATATATATTCAAAGCTGTTTTAAAACACTAGAACAAATTTAAAAAAATATTCTGAGGGGTTACATGAAGTATAGCTATATATTGTCTGCCTGCCCTACATCGGATCTTCAAGACATGTGCCTGTCAAGTAGTTTTTTCGCTCGTGTATGTAACAATGTTTTAGATTTTAACGAGAGAAATTTATGTATTACTGAAAAATTATTACACCAGGGTTTTCGATATCACAAACTAGTCAAAACATTTACTAAATTTTATCATCGGTATAAGGACATCATTCGTAAATATAGCTCAACATGCAGACTTCTTATACGTTCAGGTATTTCACATCCAATTTTTTATGGAAATATTCTTTATAAAGCACAAAAATGTCAGTATTCACCTCAGAAACTAACAAAACCTTTAAATAGACTTATCAAGAAGGGATATAGTTACGATACTGTTGTCAGGTCACTAAAGATTGCTTATTTTGGCGTTAATATTGATTCACTTATAGGGTCTTTGCATCGGAACTAAACACATTTATTAAACCAGGTGCTCCGCAGGGCACAGCTTTATACGACCGCAGAGGTCGAACCCTGAACAGTTGGGGCAAGTATGGACAAAACATTCAAGCGTGATACAGCTCTGAATTTGGATTGTGATCAAATTTTTTACATTACATGGTTTTTTTTTTACACAAAACAAATGTCAAGATTTTACAAATCAATTAAAGATTTCTTCTTCAAACTTTTTAAATCTAAAATTAAATAGTTGACACAGCATAGGTTTCTGACACAGAATGAATGTTTTCTAATGAACTTAAAAGTTTTTTTTTGCCTTTGAGCAATTCACTATGCTGTTGAATATTAATCCTCTCAAAAAAATGTTTGAAGAAATTTTCTTTTTATTTATGAAATCTGAAATGAGAAAAATTTACCCCCCCCCCCCCCCCCCCCCCCCCCCTCTTTTTTGTTCACATCCCCGTTTTTCTTTTTCCAAAACTGATATCAATTCAAATTTCTAATGGAGTTTGCAACAATAACTACTCTTTAAATACATCATAAAATATTAAAATGTAAAATAAAGTGCTTGTTATCACTGAATGGTAAAGATTGGTTAGTAGTAAAAGTGAATATATATATACATTGTTTATTGTATAAAACAATAAAAAAAGACTTCATCAGCAACATTTTATATTGGCAAATTTCCAATGAAGTTATTTACATAAAGTTATTGGCAAATAAAAATAGAAAATGACATCATAGTCATGTCTGGCAAATGTCCAACATACATTATCTAAAAACATTTTAGATAAGATAAGGAAAAAAAGCTTCATCAGCAACATTTTATATTGGCAAATTTCCAATGAAGTTATTTACATAAAGTTATTGGCAAATAAAAATAGAAAATGACATCATAGTCATGTCTGGCAAATTTCCAACATATATTATCAACTACTATTCTATACAAAGAAAGATAACTCCAATTGAAAATTAATTGCTATTGCACAATATTGTGCAATTAGATATTTCTTGCTATTGTGCAATACTGTGCAATTGAAAATTTCTTGCTATTGCACAATACTTGATATGGAATCCTGATTTGGACCAACTTGAAAACTGGGCCCATAATCAAAAATCAAAGTACATGTTTAGATAAAGCATATCAAATAAGCCCAAGAATTTAATTTTTGTTAAAATCAAACTTAGTTTAATTTTGGACCCTTTGGACCTTAATGTAGACCAATTTGAAAACTGGACCAAAAATTAAGAATCTACATACACAGTTAGATTTGGCATATCAAAGAACCCATTTATTCAATTTTTGATGAAATCAAACAAAGTTTAATTTTGGACCCCCATTTGGACCAACTTGAAAACTAGGCCAATAATCAAAAATCTAAGTACATTTTTAAATTCAGCATATCAAAGAACCCCAAGGATTCAATTTTTGTTAAAATTTTAATTTTGGACCCTTTGGACCTTAATGTAGACCAATTTGAAAATGGGACCAAAAATTAAGAATCTACATACATAGTTAGATTCGGCATATCAAAGAACCCCAATTATTCAATTTTTGATGAAATCACACAAAGTTCAATTTTGGACCCTTTGGGCCCCTTATTCCTAAACTGTTAGGACCAAAACTCCCAAAATCAAACCCAACCTTCCTTTTATGGTCATAAACCTTGTGTTTAAATTTCATAGATTTCTATTTACTTTATACTAAAGTTATGGTGCAAAAACAAAAAATAATGCTTATTTGGGCCCCTTTTTGGCCCCTAATTCATAAACTGTTGTGACCTCAACTCCAAAAATCAATCCCAACCTTCCTTTTGTGGTCATAAACCTTGTGTTAAAATTTCATTGATTTCTATTTACTTATACTAAAGTTATTGTGCGAAAACCAAAAATAATGCTTATTTGGGCCCTTTTTTGGCCCTTAATTCCTAAACTGTTGGAACCAAAACTCCCAAAATCAATCCCAACCTTCCTTTTGTGGTCATAAACCTTGTGTCAAAATTTCATAGATTTCTATTCACTTAAACTAAAGTTATAGTGCGAAAACCAAGAAAATGCTTATTTGGGCCCTTTTTGGCCCCTAATTCCTAAAATGTTGGGACCAAAACTCCCAAAATCAATCCCAACCTTCCTTCTGTTGTCATCAACCTTGTGTTAAAATTTCAATGATTTCTATTCACTTTTACTAAAGTTAGAGTGCGAAAACTAAAAGTATTCGGACGACGACGACGACGCAGACGACGACGACGACGACGACGCCAACGTGATAGCAATATACGACCAAAAAATTAAAATTTTTGCGGTCGTATAAAAACCAGTTGTTGGCATGACACAGGTTATGTTCTTCTCATATATGTTATGATGGTATGATACTAAACCCCTAACGGGAAGGATTGTGCCTGATATTCATATGATGAAATCATAATCTTTCAATCAGTTTAATTGAAGTCTGGAGCTGGCATGTCAGTTAACTGCCAGTAGTCTGTTGTTATTTATGTATTATTGTCATTTTGTTTATTTTCTTTGGTTACATCTTCTGACATCAAACTCGGACTTCTCTTGAATTGAATTTTAAATGTGCGTATTGTTATGTATTTACTTTTCTACATTGGCTAGAGGTATAGGGGGAGGGCTGAGATCTCATAAACATGTTTAACCCCGCCGTATTTTTGCGCCTGTCCCAAGTCAGGAGCCTCTGGCCTTTGATAGTCTTGTATTTTTTAATTTTAGTTTCTTGTGTACAATTCGGAAATTAGTATGGCGTTCATTATCACTGAACTAGTATATATTTGTTTAGGGGCCAGCTGAAGGACGCCTCCGGGTGCGGGAATGTCTCGCTACATTGAAGACCTGTTAGTGACCTTCTGCTGTTGTTTTTTCTATGGTCTGGTTGTTGTCTCTTTGACACATTCCCCATTTCCATTCTCAATTTTATTTTGGTCATTTTTATAACAAACGAGCACGTTAAAATTATCATGGTTCTTATATAAAACGGCTGTTCAAAATTCATTTATTCAACCTTTTATTGACAATTCTTTTTACACATCCTTGATACCAGAACCACGACTTTAGAAAATAAAAATTTCCAGATTATATAGTCATTTCCTGTCCGTGAACTGATCATATTCAATTCATACGAAAACATATGACACCGTTTATTTGACATATGAAAATCTGAAAGTAATACACCTTATTGCTAATCCCGGCTGACCCGGCCGCTTGAACTTTTGACGCATAAATGTACATGGTTAGAAATCGTAGAAAGCCTTGACAAAAAAACTAGATACCAAAAATCATTTGATAGGACATGCTTTTCAAATTTGCGTAAACACCTGAATAAAAACTCAGCAGTGAAAACCGTAAGCAGTGAAAATTGTTATTAGATACAAAAACACATCGAATGATGATCGTTCGATACAATGTCTGGGGAATATGACTATAATAGTGGTTAACGCCTAACGGTGCAGAATGTTAATAAACCAATTAAAACATATGTCTGACATATAATAATGAGATGTTGTAAAAGAGAAACAATAAAACAAAAAATAATTACTTTTCGTCGTCTCGGCCGACTTCGGAAATTTTTTACTGCAAGATTTGTCTCCCCTGGATTGCCGACAGAAACTGCAAGTAGCAATATTTCATTGTAAAGTACGGCTAGAAAATAATTCATGACGTTGAAAAAATAATAATGCGCAATGGACTGAATAAACCAATGCATATTGTTGGTGTAATAAATGCACATGTGTGTGTAAACTGCACATGATGTCGGACATGGCTTTCGTTCTCAGGTGGTCTACCCATTCAAACTGACTTTTCAGACAAAATAAATGCAGTAACACTTAACTATTTGGGCGCCCGCATTCATAATGTTATATTTTTGATTCTTGCACCTTGAAAAGTGTTTGCAGTCGCACCCAATCTCGCGATTATTGTCAATCTTTACCTGCTTTACTTGAACATGGCGCCTTTGTTTATCACTATTAAGTGACGTGTGCAATGACATCACAATCAAGCGGGATTACTCTTGATGAACAGGTGCTCGTTTTGTGTAATCTGGTTATATTTTCTGATAAAATAATATTCATAAATATACAGTGTATAGAAAAATGATGTATATAAATTTATACCTTTCGTGGATCAGTCTGAATCAGTCATAATAATCGCGTGGGAAATCTCGATCGACCCCCCCCTTTTTCCATAATACCATGCCGGATGATTTTTATATAAAACACATTTTCAAAAACATTGTCAAAAACTAAATTGAGATTAGTTTTTGATGACTCTTGATTTTTTAATTTTTAAAAGGTGTATTTTTTGGCGGTAAATATTACATGGCATTATACACATCATTTTTTGTATTCGAAAAATCGAAATTTTATGTCACTTTTTCCTTTCCTTTATAGCCTAAGAATTTGTTCGTACATAAATGCATTGTAGTTCCCGTAAAGATATAAATAATAAACACATTTCACAATTAAACTGTGAGTAAACTGCAGACATAATTAGTATTACAGTGAGAAAACTGACATCATTTAATTTAAACAAGATCATATATATATTCAGTAGAATTTAAAAAAAAAGTTTTTCTATGAATTTCCGCAAGTGTAATTTAAATACATCTATGATTAAATCGTATAAAAATAGTGGAGGGGCGGGACTGTCAAAAGGGTAAAACGATGTTGACCCACCCACTTTGGCAAAATAGAAAATGTATAGAAAAAAAATTCAGAGATGTTTCAAATATTTTCCGACTTTATTAAAATAAAAACTAACTGTTTTCATAAACAAAAAGACACAATTGTATCTATTAAACTGAACTCAAAGTCGATTTATGTTTTCCTAATTTTTATTCTTCCCTCCAGAAACAAATATTTGTTTTCCACGAAATTTAGAATCAAACTAATACTAGTAATTTATCGCCCTCCGTCCCCCCCCCCCCAAAAAAAAAAACACCAACATCGGAATGGTTGGTGCCCCAGTGTTTCTATGTTTGTCATCTTAATTATTATTTTTTTAATTTATTTTTCTTTACATATACGTTCTTTGTATTATAAATCAAGAATGGCATATCAAAGGGTACGTACGTAACAGATAATTAAAATAGTCAAAAGAAATCCGAACAGCAGTAAAATAAAGTTTAGAGACTCAAATCGCCCGTGCCTCTCACCTGCATCTTCTTCAACAATAAAACTTTTTTGGTAAAAAAAATATGACAGCAATAACTTTACTGAGGAGATATAACTTACAATTTCAGTAATGTTGATCAATGTTGACATGAAACTTTTGTTTGTAGATCTTTTCCTGCTGTTATTTTTTTTTTATCAAGTTGTTTGACAGTTTTGATTTAAATGGACAACTGCATGGTAGATCTCAACATTCTTAATATTTCTTCCCCTGTCAGATTTTATCTGCTCATAGCGGATTTTACCCCTTTCGGTAATTTTTATTGATAGAGAGGTATGTTTTGTCACATGATTTTTCAGAATTGAGCATGCCCAGTTTTACTGACAATTGTCTATTGAACTGGACATGCATTGTTTTACAATTTTCATACGATCTGTATATCATGCACAATTCCCCAGGAAGCAGTTCATATATGCATGTAAAGCAATGAAGCCTATAGATAATTAAACAAGTGTACAACTGTGCTTGCTGATGCACGTAAAAAATGCAACTAACTCCATCATACAATTGTAAAACTGTGCATTCGTTTACATTTATGTAATGCACAGTTTTAACAAAGTTTGTTGAACTGGGCGTACATTGTTTTACAATTTTCATACGATCTGTACATTTTTCAAAATTCCCATCCTTGCAAGAAGTTGCAAAACTATGCATATGAATCTAAATCATTTTACTCGAAAGTAATCATGTAATAAGATGTATGCAATTTTGCTAAAACTGTTCACTTGAATTAAAGCCGTGCATAATCATGCAAGAAGTTGTAAAACTATGCATATAAATTTAAATAATTTGACTAAAAACTTCTATTGCCATGGTTCTTAAAACGTCTAAAAACCATGGCAATAGAGGTTTTTAGAACAGTCAATCATGAAAATCCAGTATACCTCCATGATCTTATAAATATTAAAGAAACAAAATATTCTTTCAGATACCAAAATTTAGCTGAAATACCTCCTGTAAGAACTACAAGGTATGGTTTGAAATCTTTCAGATATTCTGCTGCCAAACTATATGGAATGAGTTGCCTAACCACTTTAGAACTGAAACATCTTTTACCCAATTCAAGAGTCTAATAAACTCATGGAATGGCAACTCATGCCATTGCAATGCTTGTGCTTAGTATTTATTTTATGTTTTATGTTACAGCTTTTGTGTATGATTATTATGTAAATGTATGTATTTGTCGATTATAAAAGCTCAGAGAGTTTATTTATATAACATATGCCGACTATAAATAAAGCTTTGAATTGAATACCTGTGACAGAAAGGGTCTTCGGACACGTTTTGTATATAATTATACAATTGTTGCCAAGTTTGATGTAATTTGTTCATGTAGTTTCAACGGACGACGGCGGATGACGTCATATAGCCGGAGCTAATTTCCTAATGCTTGTAGAGTAAAACTTTGATTGGCTGGCTTGCTTTGTTTGTATAAATGTTTACGCAAGCTTTGTAATTAAGATTGATATCTTCAAATATTATATATAGAGACATAGTTAAACCTATATTTATATATATTACTTTTTTTTTTAAATGGACGTTATACCAATAACAATTGTACAATATACCGTAACAAAGTAAGCAAGCTAACCAAAGTCTTGCTCTACATGCATATGAGAAAGAAAGAAAGAAAAAAAACCCAGACTCAATCTGCACTGGATAGTTGAGTAGGGTTCTAATCTCAAACTTGAGATGAACTCTATGCCCCGAATTTATAAATTTGTTGATATTCATTATATGCTTCATTTTATATTATTTTCAAATTAATTGTCTCATTGCTTGCTTTTCAGACACAGGGGAAATGCTGCCGATCCCTAGGGTATATTGTAGTCATTTTTTTGAGCCACTGTTGTTTAACGTCCGGTCTCATTACTGATTGAGTTCTTTCGAAATAGGTGTAAATGTATATAGAAGGCACAAACAGTCGACGAAAAACCTCTTAAATTTGTCTTAAAATCTTCAAATCTAAAATCTCCAATTTCCAGCCTAAAGATTTTTCTTTAAAAATTAACGGTTGAGTACACAATTTTCCATTTTTAAAGGATATAATAACCATATGGTCACAAATTTTGTTTGATGTATACTGTTAATTTTCCCCATGTAGAGC
Organism: Mytilus galloprovincialis; assembly: GCF_965363235.1. NCBI lineage: Eukaryota > Metazoa > Mollusca > Bivalvia > Mytilida > Mytilidae > Mytilus > Mytilus galloprovincialis. The sequence continues at coordinate 125,782,609 of NC_134838.1, read as the reverse complement.
ACCAATGTATGCGAATGTTCAAGGTCATTGTAAAATTATAAAGACTGAGTTGACCTTGACATTTGACCTTGTCAAGAGAACTGTTGTCTTGAATAATGGAAAATGGTAAGGCAACTCTTATATTTTGACAGAAGTGTTTTGATCTTTCCCCTAAGGGTCATAAGTTTTGTGAGTTTGTGGTCTAGTGGTTAAGTTCTGAAGGTCCCGAGTTCGATTCTCACTCGGGGTGCTAAAAATATCAGTACATCAGAAGGGTAGTTTTCACCCTCTCACACACATCTCTGGTACCCAGACCGGAGTTTAAACTAGAATGGGTACTTTGGGGGGCCTCGGTTGGTCAAAGTTGTCCCCTACTTTGACCTAGAGATCAATCTTCTGATATCTCTCTAGTTTGTCTGTTTCCACCGAGTGGCCCGGTGGTTCTCTCCGAGTACTTCGGCTTCCTCCACCATAATAACAGACTTCCCGGTGTCCTACACGCTCCCTTGGGCGGTGTTGGGTGGGGATTGTTCTGGTGGTGGGATAATATTGTAAAGGACACATCTCCATTAATCCTTAGGGAGTGTACATGGATCCGCTGTACCCTTGCAGTCAATCAAGGGGTGCGTCTAAATTAGCGGAATCTCGAGTACATACATACATACATAACCCAAGGGACGATGTGCAAAAAGACATGCTTAGCTTTAATCCTTAAACCAAGGGTCCTAGTCTTTGACGATGACATCTCTGACTCGAGAACTTGACAAAGCTCATAAAGTCAAATGTTCAGGTCACATCATAACTAGTGTTTATGACCCTATAACTTGTTTATTAAAACTTTCCAATCTTTGCCTGCCTTGGACGTAAAGTCCCTATGATCTATTGCTATCACCTGGCATCTCGGAACTATTGTTATTTTTCAAGTGCTGTTATTTTGACAAGGTTTGAATATAAAAAAATGACGCATTATTAGGCTGTATTAAAAGGGCAATGGAAACTACATATTCACTGTCAAGTACAGATAAAATGAAATGAAAACAAAGTTACTTACCAAGATGAAGTTGAATATGGCATCAGGGGGGAAATAAGAGTTACAAAGCTTGAAAGGTCTGATTTTAACGACCTTCTCAAGCAACATAAAATCAAACTTGCCAAATATGCTCTGTGGCTGTGAATATTATTAACGAGTGTTGTTACTTCGATGCAGATCTGATCAGAAAATTACAAATAACACAACCTGAAGTCAAGGTTTACATAACAACAATGAGATACTGTGTTTTGTTCTTCTTCAAGAAGAGTGAGATTTTCATAGATTTTCTACTGAAGATCTATTGAGCTAATTAAAACACAAAACCTGCCAGACATGTTCTATATGTTCTTATGAAAAATCTTTTTTGGTGGCTTCTAGAGCAAAATTAAATCTAGGTGAGTGGTGCAGGCACCAGGGAGCATCTGATTGAATTTTACATTGTGTGATGTCCTTTTTATATAAAAATATGATCTGTAATGTCAATTTTACTTGAATCAGTGTTCAGTTATGTGAGTAATTCTTTGTATATATTATTGATTAGAAAAGAAAGCTTAATGATGAAGATCTTTGTGCATGCAATCAGTAAGTGAAGAATTCATCAATACACCTCCATATCAATGTGTCAATCAGAAGTGTAAGGGCCCTGGTCAAGTGATTCTTTTGTAACTATTTTAGTTTATTTCAACTTCAGAACTTACTGTTCATACAGGCATATATGTGTTGCTTTTTGGTGATATGCAACAGCCCATGTGATTTATGTCACACCTTTGCTTTCTACCCAATCTATAAGTTGAAAGTATGTTACATGATAAAAGTACGTACATTTTGAGAGTTTTTATGCAAATATTTTATGAAATAGGTTAAATCAGAATGTATGATCTAGCATCCACATCAACATGTTCTACAGTACACAGACTTGTGAGCTATTTTTTTTCAGCTCTCTAATGCTACATTATGGACATCTTGATTCACAAACTTTATCTTCAATTATATATTCAGCACATTGTTGTGATATTTATATTTTCTAATTAAATTTCTGAAGAGGTCAAATGAAGAAAACAGTCCACAGATGAATAATATGAACCTTGCTTTTATACTTCGCTGACACTCGAGCTAGATTTTAAAGTGCTATAAAGTTAAGAATGGAAATGGGGAATATGTCAAAAAGCAACAACCCAACCAAAGAGCAGATAACAGTCAAAGGGCATCAAAGGATCTTCAATGCAGCGGAAAAATCCCCCACCCTCAGCTGGCCCCCCAAATAAAAATGTGTACTATTTCAGTGAAAATGGATGTTATACTAATGTATGTTGATGTGGTTCCTAAGTGATCTTGTTTCTTATGTAGATTAGACTGTTGGTTTTCCTGTTTTAATGGATTTAGGCCAGTAATATTTGGGGCCCTTTATAGCTTGCTGTTTGGTGTGAGCCAAGGCTTTCTGTTGATGATCTATTTTGATCTATAATGGTTAATTATTATAAATTGTGACTTGGATGGAGAGTTGTCTCATTGGCACTCATATAACATCTCCTTCTATCTATCAACTCCAAAACATATAAAAGAACTAAAATTTAAAAAAAATACAGGACTAACAAAGGTCAGAGGCTCCTGAATTGGGAAAGGCGATAGTTTTCAAATACATGTCCCCCTACCAGGAAACATTAATTGGACTCTAAGGTTACCAGTTTTACCTCATATTCTGTAATGCTAAGCATCTAGCTAATAAGCAGCAAATATCAAAAGTCATTTGTTTGACACAGCTTGGGTTCTAACCCTTGAACTCAGGTACACAAGGTGAGCACAATGCATTGTAAGGCTGTTCACATCTTTTCTTTAAACGATTCCAGCAGTCAGCAATTGATATTCAAACAACCCTATTATTTTTCTGTTATAATGGCAAGTTTGAGTACAGAAAGAACATGTTATACTCATCAATGTTTTATAATGCTCAAGATTTTATACGTTAATCTAGCATAGATTTGTACATTTGAACACAACGCTACATTTCAACTTTCACATTTCTATGATACCTTAAACCAACACTTTCACCTGATGAGGAATGGATGGACAAACAAATGGGAAGACACAGACTATAAATTATGTTGACTTTGCTATTGAAGGCAGTGTGTGAATAATGCTTTTTCTTGAAAAATACACCCAAACAGAAGTAGGAATAATTACATAGGATGACAGGATCACAAAAAATACTGGACAGTAAAACTGATCACATCCACTGCGGACATCAGAATCCTCCTTTATTTTTTTAATTTAAACAAACTGACTGAGATTTGGCACAAAGTGTAGTAGGATTAAATGAGTTATGTGCACACAAAATGTATTCATAAAATACAAAAACAAGTAAAAATCTAATTAAAAAGTAAACAAGATCATTCACATAAATTTTGTTTAATAGCATAACCATATCACATGTATTTATCATAAAAATGTATTTATTTTTAGGACGGACAGTTCTTAACATATAACACTAATAACAAATAAATTAATCATCACAACCAGTTAATGTGTTTTGTATTGTCTATTGGAATGAATAACTAGGATTAGGTGTAGCACCACACCATGCTCCAACAAACTTCAATACGTCCTGTAGTTCTGTACTGTGGGAAACCTGTAAAATAAAATACATCATAACATTACATGATCAATATACAGTGGAACATCTTATTTTAAATACTGTGGATTCATTAATATTTTTATTGGATACCAATTTTCTTGGATTTCCTAGGAATAGGGAAATCATGAATTTAAATGTTTAACGAATTGCCAATTTGCTGTATGATTGTATGCAGACTTTTGAAAAACCATGAAATTAAATATCCATGAGAATGCATGTTTTCCTCAATACTTGAAAATTGGTACCCACAAAAATAAATGAATCCACAATAGTTGGTTTGTGATTCAGTTTTTGTTGGAGTAGTGTACATTTGTAGGTGTAACTTTTTAAAAAGAATATGATTTTTTTTACAAATGCAGATATATATAAACAAACACTCTTTTTTAATTTGGAGGAAAAAATTCATACAGTTTATTACATAAAATAAATTGATAATGCATTTTATTTTCAACTCTGTAACACATTCTGATATCACAACATAAACAGACCAAATAGTCTTTGTTAAAAAATTAGGTTAGGCAATCTGATAAATGTTCAACTTTAATTTTTATACACTATATATATATTTGTTTACCTTTGTTGCCATAAGGAATTTATTCCAGTCATCTTTGTTTGCTACATGTCCTGGTGTTTTGAAATCCATTTGGTTTCTTAGTACTGGATAACCTAGAAGTACAAAGTAAATATTTATAGATTTTTTTCACTAATTTTAAAGTATGCAAAAACAATATGCTGGAAATAAACTAGAGGCTCTAAAGAGCCTGTGTCGCTCACCTTGGTCTATGTGAATATTAAAGGAAGCAGATGGATTCAAGACAAAATTGTGTTTTGGTGATGGTGATGTGTTTGTACATCTTACTTTACTGAACATTCTTGCTGCTTAAAATTATCTCTATCTATAATGAACTTGGCCCATTAGTTTCAGTGGAAAATGTTAGTAAAAATTTACAAATTTTATGAAAATTGTTAAAAATTGACTATAAAGAACAATAACTCCTATTAAGGGGGTCAATTGACCATTTCGGTCATGTTGACTTATTTGTAAATCTTACTTTGCTGAACATTATTGTTGTTTACAGTTTATCTCTATCAATAATAATATTCAAGATAATGACCAAAAACAGCAAAATTTCCTTAAAACTAACAATTCAGGGTCAGCAACCCAACAACGGGTTGTGCGATTCATCTAAAAATTTCAGAGCAGATAAATGTTGACCTGATAAACAATTTTACCCCATGTCAGATTGCTCTAAATACTTTGGGTTTTGAGTTATAAGCCAAAAACTGCATTTTACCCAATGTTCTATTTTTAGCCATGGCGGCCATCTTGGATGGTTGGCCGGGTCACTGGACACATTTTTTAAACTAGATACCCCAATGATGATTGTGGCCAAGTTTGGTTTAATTTGGCCCAGTAGTTTCAGAGGAGAAGATTTTTGTAAAAGATTACTAAGATTTACGAAAAATGGTTAAAAATTGACTATAAAGGGCAATAACTCCTAAAGGGGTCAACTGACCATTTCAGTCATGTTGACTTATTTGTAAATCTTACTTTGCTGAACATTATTGCTGTTTATAGTTTATCTCTATCTATAATAATATTCAAGATAATAACCAAAAACAGCAAAATTTCCTTAAAATTACTAATTCAGGGGCAGCAACCCAACAACGGGTTATCCGATTCATCTGAAAATTTCAGGGCAGATAGATCTTCACCTGTTTAACAATTTAACCTCATGTCAGATTTGCTCTAAATGCTTTGGTTTTTGAGTTATAAGCCAAAAACTGCATTTTACCCCTATGTTCTATTTTTAGCCATGGCGGCCATCTTGGATGGTTGGCCGGGTCACTGGACATATTTTTTAAACTAGATACCCCAATGATGATTGTGGCCAAGTTTGGTTTAATTTGGCCCAGTAGTTTCAGAGGAGAAGATTTTTGTAAAAGTTAACGACGACGCCGGACGACGACGCCGGACGCCAAGTGATGAGAAAAGCTCACTTGGCCTTTTAGGCCAGGTGAGCTAAAAAGCAAAGAAAAGGAATCTCAGTTTAGATTAACTCTAGTAAAAATGTACATATACTGTGTACAATTTTATGACATGCTATCCAATTTTAGCTTATACATAGGCTCGGACAGATTTATTATAAATGTGTGCTTTGCATTAATAACCTGCCATAAAGCCTCTACTACTAGTAACTTATGCTACAATGTACAAAAGCAAAAATCTTCTGACTTTTGGCAGTAACATATTTGATATATCAGCTTTTAAGAGGTCCATACTAACCTGTTATGACACATGGTAAGGATCTAACGCCAGTATCTGGAGCTAAAAGGGATGCCTCGTAACAATTTCTTTCATCCCTAGGTAGAATCTGTTCAACTTTCTGATCCATGGAAACAGCCAGGACCCATTCTTTTACCTCCTCATGCTGCTGACTCTGAATACAGAAAATAATATAACATGGATTATCTTATACTTTTAAAAAAGATTCTAAATATGTGTTATCTAATCATTTTCAAGGGTCAACATACATCCTGCTCGAAAAACCCGGTACACGATGATATAAACATTATCTTATTCAGCTGATAGCTGTAGAATATATGAATAAATATTGTTTGTTTGTAGGTCTTATTTAGCCATGGTGTCATCACTATGTTTTCGACTGACGAGTTTGAATGTTCCTCTAGTATATTTCATTCATATATTGACATTATTTCTAATGGTAAAGATAATAGTAAAATCAAACAGATTTCATCTTTTTCAAAACACTATACACTACATCTTATCACAGAAAGGCTTAAAGTATCACTTGTACCATTGTCAAAAAAATAAATGTACCGTGAGATGAGCTTTCTCTGGCAGTGGAATTTCAAATGGTATATCTGTATCCTGGAAATCACTGTGGTCTAACATATCTAATGATCCTTCTTCTATAGCCTGTAATTCAAATATTGTATTAATTAAATAGAATTGAACTAAGTCCTCTTCAATTAAAAGTAGTTAAAACCTAATAGTTTTTATTGATATGAAATATTCTTCATTACACAAATGGGAATTTTTTTTTTAATCTCAACAACAAATTTATTATATTTTGTGGGTAAACAGATTGTTAAACTGTTTATTAAAAACAAGAGAATACTTTTGTACATAAAAATATAATTAAAAGGTGATTACCTCTGATATATCTAGATATCTGTTCAGGAACACAAATGCCATATTCTCCCAACCTAGTGCCTGAAAAAATACATAGATATTACATGATATAGCACAACAATGAAAATACAATTACTTAATTAAACTAGAACATTGAAGACTAGAGCAGTACACTATTGTAAACTCAAAATTAATTGTAGGCAAGGATTTTTGAAGAAAGAGCAAAAATGTGCCTCATTAGAGCGATTTCAGGAAAAGCTACATTTATGCATCAAATATCATTGTTAAGATCTTAATATTGCTACACTCTAAGAGTCGCATTATTCCCATTAAAAATACATTAAAATAAATTTTGAATTTACATATACCAGTATATCCTAAATCTATAAATACTCCTTACAGTTAAATTCTTTATTTGAAGTAGTACCAATTTCGATGTTTAATGGGACTTATGAATATTTATTCTGTTTAGATCAATTTGATTAATATTTGAAACAATACCTAAAGAGTCACAATCTCAGTTCATTTGTTAATTACAAAAAACATCTTGTTACAAATCTTCTCTAACATCTATGGAAAACAAATTGGAAGAACATATCTTCAATCTGGGTTTTTCCCCAACGACAAACAAAAATATTATTAAAAAAAGATCTTATTCTTTCAGAAGTCATAATATATTCCTGTTATTTCACCCAAAAGTTTATAAAAACATAAAACATTTGTAGGACTTACTCTAGCCATCATTCCTGCCTCAAAGAAAGCCTTGTCTGCTGGTATAACATCTGTATGTCTGAGTAGTGAGACAGATAACTTAGCAGCTATAGAGTCAAGAGATTTCTGGGCCATTGCTGCTGATCTGTTGGCGTAATAATGTGCTATGAGTAACATTGACTCAAACTCCTGATGAGGTGGTGAGTTAGCATCAGATGACTTTGACATGTTTTCACACTGAAATATATGTGTTATTAATAGACATGGGTTAAACAGCTGCCTCAGTTATAAACTACACTATATAAAAGCTTTTAAAAAATATCAAGGTTCACTTAAAGCTATCTAAGAATTCTATATTTATCATAAAGTAACATTTGTTAAATCAAGATATAGTATTACCTGATGAAAGTACCATATATTGGTACATTGGTATATTTAAAGATAAGAACATTATGCAAGTAACTATCTCTAAACAAACATATATTTTTTTCACTATATCTGATATTGGGAGGACTTTTCTATTTTGCATTGCAATCCATACTATTTGTTAGTAATAAAGGAATCTTCATAAGAAAATAAAAGCATACCAGATCAAACATCACATCTCTAAGATCTGCCCAAATTTTGTAAGCTTCTGGACGGTTTAAATCTCTGGAATTTATGATGTCACTAAATATCCTCTTGTATATGTTGAAATTCTGAAAATAAAGAAAACATAGCAGTTCTAAGAATAAAAATAACATTCTTTGTTTTAAAAAAGATTAAGTTTACACAAGTTAACGATTTGAAGTTTATGTCCAATAAACTGTTATATTTTTTTTTATATTTTACACACATTAAACATTGCAATATTGTTCTATTTCATAAATAACTTCTGCATTTCATTGATAAATTAACATGAATGTGACATTGCTGCATTGTTAAGTGTTGCTGTTGCCATATATTTTTTATTATTGTGTTTTGTCCCTGATCTAACAAAATTTTGTTAATAGTTATGACCATTAAAAAAATCTGAATACTATTTTAAATTCATTGACTAGTACAATACTATTTTGCTGTGTTTGGTTGAATGGAGATTGACATAAGGTTAACAATATCACATGACTATACCTGTTGGAATGGTGGAGCTCCATAACGTACATACACATCTAGAGCTTGTCTACTATCTCCGTTCTTTATCAGGTGAGTGGCATACAGAGCAGCATATTTGTGTAGAACTTTGGTATTCTACAATAAGTATACATCAGTATAAACATAAAGGCAAGTATTAAGGCATTTTGAAAACTTGTGTGTATAAAATTGCTGAGAAAAAACTTTTTTTAAGGATCTGAGCTATAATAGATATAAGATTGTTAGAACACTATGATTAAGCAACAAAACCATTGTCATGACTTCAGTCAAAACTTCAGTTGTAGTCAGCAAATTTATAAAACAGAATTTTTAATAAATCGACAATATTTTGGCAATATATGAATACAATTGATGATATCATGTTGATATTAAGGAATCTTTTATCCTAGGTTCAACAGAAATGTGTTTAACATTTTTTTAAGTTGTAATTATTTTTCGTTAAGTTTTATAAAATTTGTCACTGACAAAATCAGCAACCAAATTTCTGATTAAATAGTTTATTTGTTAGACTTTTCTTCACAGCCATTATCCCATTATCTATTCTTACGTTCTCTTAACAAGTCATCTACATTAATTCTAGCCTTGCTGGATTTTCCCCATGACATTGGATATTTCCTGAGTTATTTCCCCTCATATTTCCTGACATTTCTCCCCTGATATTACCTGTTTAGCAGCTGTCTCCAGACATTTCTCCCATTCCCCTTTCTCCACATACATATCTAATGCACCAACGACATCTACATTAGCAAGCTGTAAAAGAAACACATCAATATGTATATTGAAGAACTCTTAAAACTATACTATTGTTTTCAGTTTGACTTACAGCTGATTGTTTATTTTTAATCAGCCTTCATGCGAATGAATTTTACTTGAGGTTATAAATCATTTTGAATTTTGGATCCTCAATGCTCTTCAACTACATACTTTATTTTGACCTATTTAAATGTTATGTGAGCAACACTGATCAGTCTACGGTCTATAGTTGAAGAAACATATGTCTAGCATATAAATTTTTAATCCTGGTATCTTTGTAAAATTTATTTACTGCATTAAGTAATAACAAGATTGTTATTTTACTTGTCTCACATTGTAAATACAACATTACAAAGATAATTATCAACATTTCACCTTCTGGTACATTTCTATCATTTTCGCTATATCTTATCTTCATGACTAAGTGATGTAGATTTAACAAGATATTATTGAACTAACCACATCAGCCTTTCCTTGATCCTTCAATTGGTTCTTGTATCTCTCATCAACATACTGTTCTAATCTGTAATTAAACAATCTATCTTCAAATATATGTAGCTACTAAATTAAACATGGCCATTACATTCATGGATCTAATAGAATCGCAGTGTTGACGCATATGACATGCTTGAATCACAATTTAAACTTCTTACATTGGTGAAATATACAAATCAGACATGTCAAAGTAAAGTTTTTAAAAGATGCATAACAAAAGCTTATCATGGAATAGGATAAAGACGATGCAAAAGTCCATGTTTTACATCTCTAATCCAAAAAGGGTTTAGATTTCAGAACAAAGGTGTTAACAGTACAAGTAATAGGACACTGCTCAAGTGGAAAATTCAGATAATAAAAAGTAAGATTTTTTTGCCATATTTTGACAGATATAATCATAATCATTCATTAATTGACAGTCTGAAAAGAGTTCAAACATTTAATTTATTCCGATATCAGACTTATCTGTTCAAACTTTTTCACAATTTGCAAGAAAACAATTCTGTTCATTAAGATAGCTATCAATAAACATGTATCTTCGTTCTTATGTTGTACTGATGTACCACTGTCCCAGATTAGGGGGAGGGTTGGAATCCTGCTAACATGTTAAACCCCGCCACATTATGTATGTATGTGCCTGTCCCAAGTCAGGAGCCTGTAATTCAGTGGTGGACGTTTGTTTATGTGTTACATATTTGTTTTTCGTTCTTTTTTTTTATATAAATAAGGCCGTTGGTTTTCTTGTTTGAATTGTTTTACATTGTTTTACATTGTCATATCAGGGCCTCTTATAACTGACTATGCGGTATGGGCTTTGCTCATTGTTGAAGGCCGTAAGTTGACCTATATTTGTAAATGTCTGTGTCATTTTAGTCTCTTGTGGACAGTTGTCTCATTGGCAATCATACCAAATCTTCTTTTTTTATATCATAAGTACATTGTTTGTTTTTTTAACATCTCTTACGTTTTATTTTAACTTTTGTTAGCACATTAATAGCTATATTTAAATTTTTATAGGAAAATTATTTAACAAAGACCTTAAAAGCTGCCTTATGGCAATAAAGCTAATATTTGTAAATGTAAGGCACCTTTCACAAAAGTTTTTAAGAAAATTTTTCCGTTTCAGAAATGATATGCTTACCTTGGTTCTAATTCCTTTGCCACCTTCTTGGCCTTGTTCCATTCTTCTCCAACAATAAACATGTCTATAGCCTCTTTAATCAGGTCAACTGTAAGGTATAACTCTGCTGCCTAAAATCGGGGATAGAACAATGTTGAAAAATTTACTATAACACACACACAGATAGTTATATTTAGAAAGAACTTCTTGGAATCGTTGTTCTGATGTTTTTTTTAGATGCAAGATATTTCTGTTATAAGTATAGACAACAATCTATTAACACTCTAAATAAAGTATTGATCAAATCACTATAATGATAAAAGTCGAATGAATTGGGCTATTACCTGGCTAAACTTTCTATGTTCTCCCATTTTCGGAGCGACATTTTCTACAACAGCTTGTGCTCTTTCATTTCCAAGGAATTTTATAGATATCTCTGCAGCCTGAAAATAGATATAAAATACATTTAGAAATAAATATTATTTCAATTTCGTATTCTACTATAAAAGTAATGAATTTTGAAACAGAAGCAATCTAGTAAAAAAAAGCAGAGTATTCAAAATGATCATTTCTTGGTTAATTTAAATCCAGGTTAGGACACTTTAATGTAGAATAAATTGTCTTAGATCTTTTTGAAGCTTTAATGTATAAATTTTCAAAATCCAATCATCAAATAAAGGTTCCAGAACTTATTTCTATTATCATGCCCCCCCCCCTAGTTCAAGCTTTATTTTCGAAAGATTTTTTATTGATCAATTACTTTTCAATCAGGTTAGATGTTTTTTAGTTTTACAAAAGCTGACTGAATAGTAGTAACATCAATTAACTAATGCCTAATATTGAACATTGTTCTGCATAAATTGGAATATCAAATTAAAAAAAAATTTGGACACAAATCTTAAAATTCTATTGTATGATATTGCATGACAGTTTACCTTCATCCAACATTTTTCCATAACAGTTAAATCACTGGTGAGTTTAGGAGTGACCTTCATGTAACACTCCACTGCTCTGGCATATTCTCCAGATGATTCCCATTCTCTTGCCTGTTGTATCATTGCCTCTAATCCACTGGAGGAAAAAAAAATGTAAATAATTGTCTATTCATCTAAATTTGAATATTAAATGAAATAACACGAAGAATTGATCATAAGAAAATAGTAAAACGCAGGAAATTTTATATTTTTATGTTTTTGATGTTTCTGGTTAAAAGTTATCAAAATTTCTAAGTTGATTAGTGTTTCTTTTTAAATGGTATAAAATGGAATTAAAAGCAATAATGTTCATGCAGACCTGTCTCTCCTGCATAATAAATAAGAATTTCTAAACATTATTCAGATGAACTATTTTACCTAGTAGAGTTGGATGTCATCTCTCTGTCATATTCATCCTGTAGTTGTTGTAATTTGTGTGGAACATATTCTTTACACACTCGTAAAGCATCCTGCCACATACCAGATTCCTGCAATAATCATAACATTCATATTGATTCATCACAAACTTAGAAAATCACACATTCATTATCACAAGTTAGATCTTTCCCACATTCTTATAGTTTCATGGTGGATTTTTCAAACATTTTTTCATATTATCTACAGTTAACTCTCGTTGTCTCAAACTCAGTCGACTTGAAATTTCGGAAAAGTCGAAATTTTCATGTGGTCCCGAACTTTGTTCCATATAAATGTATGTAATTCGACTCCTGATGAGTCAAAATTGGATGAGTCAAAATTTCGGTTGAGTCGAACTAAATTTACGATCCCAAAGTTAACAAAAGCATTCAAAATTCATTATTTATCTCAAACTCATACACATATGTCAAAACATGACCTCTGGGATTTAAATGGATTGACGAGTTAATCTGACAATACACGTGTAATTAAATTTCCAGTCACTGACCACTGTATTGATTTAATGACATGCTATTTAAACAAGTGTTTACCTAAGAATATTTTTCATAGAATTTTTATAAATGATTAGTGATACGTTGTTAATGTTCATGAAAAAGTATTTAAAATGTTTACAGAACAATTAATTGTGATTTACGCTAATGAGCTTGGGTGTGTATAAAGTAAGGATTATGACTTCCGTTGATGATCACCTAAAAATTACTCAATCAGCGTATTTAATCTTGTTGTATTTTCTTTTGAAAAGAAAGAGTGAGATAAAACAAAATGAAGAGAAATCTAAATTTTCTAAAATCTCTTGTATCCGAGAATAAACAATTTTGTCAACTATAAACGACCTGAATAACGAAACTATCAATTGGAAACTACTCTCCTGGATAAAAGCCATATGGAAAAAATGTAACTGAAACAATTGAATAAGTAAAAATAATGTTATTGTAATAATGAAAGACCATAACATATAAATACATCGATCTGATACCAGAATATCGATCCCCTACCCATATTCACCCGGATTTATTTTAGCTTTACCAAGCTAAGCAAGAGTTGTGTCCCTTGTTCTGTCAAACTTCCGGTTTTCGTTTGAGTCGAACTATGTGTATCTCGAAATATTTCTCTGGTCAAGCTGACTTCGAGATAATGAGAGTCAACTGTATTTTCAAATTTGAACCCCATTGTTTGATAAACAAATCTCTATCCAGATGTGTCTATAGCTAACTGGTGTGATCCAAATGTCATATATATTTTGATGAAAGATTAGTCAATGTTAAGATCTTTTTTGTTCTGTAGTTTACTTTTTATAGCTAATTACCCTATGTGTTTCATTGTAATATGTTGTATGATAAACCAATCAACCTATTGTTATAGACATTTCCCTCTCCAATGGACTATTGTATTAATATTCAAGATACTGTTTAAGACTCAACTCTTATCTCTTCACTTACTCTGTAATATTTGACAGCAAGTTCAGGCCTCTGTGCTCTCAGTAAATATGACTCAGCCTTGGCGTACTCCTTCTCTTCAAAAGCAAACCTTGCCTGACCGACCAATACATCAGACACTGAGTCAGCATCATGACTCTCTGCTACCCTCTGAGCTGAATCCCAGTCTTGGTTGTGAACATACCTATTTAATATAGAAAATATTGTGAAATGTACAGGTATAATTGGATCTCTATTTTTTTAAATTTTATAAACAAAGAGTGTGGTACCATATAGAATACATTTAAATTGAAAAAGGAGGTAAAATCTTTTAAAACACCTCCATAGTGGAAGATGAATAACCGTACTGGACTGCAAATTTTGTGATGTTTCAAAGATCTGGGTTGAAAACTATACATTTGGGAATTGATAACACACAAATAGGTACAAACTTTATATTCTACCCAACCCATATATGTCTAGAAAACCTGGATTGCAATATTTGTGAGTTATCAATTTGGAATGTTTACAGTGTAATTGCAAATATATGAAGGGGAAGAAAATTTAAAAAAAAAACTTGTACCTTCTTTCATAAATTTTGCAAAAGTTTGGGAAAATAAAGAAAAAGAAAAACCAAACTGAAACAATTCCATAATAGCTGGTGCATAACTTCAACATATGTGCAATCAATTTTCCTTTTGTGAAGTTTCAAGGTCTTGGTTGAAAACTGTAGGAGTTAGTTACACAAATTTAGTACCTACTTTTCTATGCCTGCCCCACATCATCTTACTACACACTACACTGCAGATTCTTCTGCTAATTACACTATTCCTAGGTTTAGATCAGTGGAAAACTTCTTCCTAATTTGTAATCGGATAAACAAAATATGGTGCTATCCATGCAATAACAAGTGATGATGGGCCAACATACTTATGGATAGATAAAAATATTATGTTCTAAGACATTTTGAGCCTGGAGTTAATATGTTTTCTAACTTACATGAGAACAGCTTCTTTTGGTTTAGCTGCCTTGATAAACTCATCTTCAGCTTCCTGGAATTTTCCTTCATCTTCAAGATACATGGCATATTTCAGGTGGATATCAGGCAACTTGTTCTTCATTGCTAGGCGAGCAAGTTCAAAGGCAAATTCAAATGCACTGAAAATACAACAGAAAACAAGTTAATTTTACCTTTGTTGCTAGTCAAGCCACATAATAAAAAACAAAAGTTCATAGTCTAGGAATAACAACGAGGTAAAATAGATAATCTGGTTATTGCCAGCAAGTCAGCTTAAGACAATTTTTTTATTCAAATTTCAAGGCATAAATATCATTTTAATTTATATGACCTACCAATTTTCACTAGCATAATCAATAGCAGCTTCAACCAATCCAAACTTATTGAGAAGTTTAACAGCAGAATCTCCTCCCAGACTCTTTGCCCATAGATAAGCCACCTGTTTGGCTGCTGTTGCTCCACCAGCACTCTTAGCAACCTACAACAAATAATAAGATAAGATTACTACAATCCTCTGTTGGTCCATTGATGGGACATCTGTCAGTTGTTGCTTCTCAAGTGTCCTTTCAAACCCCTAACAAATAAACAAAACACTTGGAAACAAAGATGTCCCTACCTTACCCATACTGTAGGTTTTTATCAGCAAAATTTAATTGCTTAATCCAATAAGTAGTCACTGATTTAGCAGTTTTGCAAGTTGTATCAATTATATTAAACTACTCTAGAGTTTATGTTGTGAAACGTTTAGGATATATAGAATAATTATCCCTGTGAGTTAAGCTTCTCTTTGCAACAAACAATGATTATCTATCATTGTATACATCACTTACAACTGACCTTATGAGCTTCATCCTACATATCCTGTGATCTACACACTTGACTCACTACAACTCACTCTATGAGCTTCCTCCCATATATTCTAAGATCTATACACACTGACTCATTGAGATTCATCTCACATATCCTGTGATCTATACACACTGAATTCCTACCAACTCACAGTATGAACTTCATCCCACATTTCCTCTAGTCAATACACACTGACTCACTTCCAACTCACCATATGAGCTTCATCCCATATTTCTTGTGACCTGTACACACTGACTCACTAAGAACTCACCCTATGAAATTCATCCCACATATCCTGTGATCTGTATACACTGACTCCCTAACAACTCACCCTATAATATTCATCACACATATTCCTGTGATCTAATTGCACTGACTCCCTTACAACTTACCCTATGAGATTCATCCCACACATCCTGTGATCTGTACACACGGACTCACTAACAACTCATCCTATGAGATTCATCCCACATATCCTGTGATCTGTACACACCGACTCCCTTACAAATCACCATATGAGATTCATCCCACATATCCTGTGATCTGTACACACTGACTCACTAACAAATCACACTATGAGATTCATCCCACATATCCTGTGATCTGTACACACCAACTCCCTTACAAATTACCATATGAGATTCATCCCACATATCATGTGATCTGTACACACTGACTCACTAAAAAGACACACTATGAAATTCATCCCACATATCCTGTTATCTGTACACACTGACTCACTAACAAATTACCCTATGAGATTCATCCCACATATCCTGTGACCTGTACATACTGACTCTCTAACAACTCACCCTATGAGATTCATCCTACATATCCTGTGATCTGAACACACTGACTCACTAACAACTCACTCTATGAGCTTCCTCCCATATATTCTAAGATCTATACACACTGACTCATTGAGATTCATCTCACATATCCTGTGATCTATACACACTGAATTACTACCAACTCACCATATGAACTTTATCCCACATTTCCTCTAGTCAATACACACTGACTCACTTCCAACTCACCATATGAGCTTCATCCCATACTTCCTGTGATCTGTACACACTGACTCACTAACAATCCACCCTATGAGATTCATCACACATATCCTGGGATCTATATGCACTGACTCCCTTACAATTTACCCTATGAGATTCATCTAACATATCCTGTGATCTGTACACACAGACTCTCTAACAACTCACCCTATGAGATTCATCCCACATATCCTGTGATCTGAACACAGACTCCCTTATAAATCACCACATGAGATTCATCCCACATATCCTGTGACCTGTACATATTGACTCCCTAACAACTCACCCTGTGAGATTTATCCCACATATCCTGTTATCTATACAGCCCGACTCTCTAACAAATCACCCTATGAATTTCACCCCACATATCCTGTGACCTGTACACACTGACTCCCTAATAACTCCCCCTATGAGATTCATCCCACATATCCTTACACCTGTACATATTGACTCCCTAACAACTCACCCTGTGAGATTCATCCCACATATCCTGTGACCTGTACACACTGACTCACTAACAAATCACCCTATGAGATTCATCCCACATATCCTGTGACCTGTACATACTGACTCCCTAACAACTCGCCCTATGAGATTCATCCCACATATCCTGTGATCTGAACAAACTGACTCACTAACAACTCACCCTATGAGATTCAGCCCACAATCCTGTGATCTGTACACACTGATTCCCTAACAAATCACCCTATGAGATTCATCCCACATATCCTGTGATCTGTACACAGACTCCCTAACAACTCACCCTATGAGATTCATCCCACATATCCTGTGATCGATACATATTGACTGCTGCCTTCCAGTCTCCCCCTTCTACAAAGTGATGTTCTGCTTGTCTGAGATTTCCTTCACTTTGTAGTTCCTACAAGTTAAAACAATTAAAATTTTCAAACTGTTTTTAACATATCAAGTAATTAGTTGGTCAGTTTATAAAAATTACCAATTAATAAACATACAAAATGTTTCATGCATTCTGTGAAGGCAGATGATTTATCTTACATTTCAGCAAAAATTATTTTCCCACAAGATTTAAGTTTTTAAGAATGGAAATGATTTTTTTTATGGATTGATTTATTGAAGAAATCTGGAGGACCTCCATTAAAGATACCAAATAACTCACTACAGCTAGATGTAGATGTGTATCCTGTAGATGGTCAGGGTGGTGGCCACAGACCACAATTAATTCCTCTATCAGTTCTTTATAACGTATTGTATCATTAAAAACCAGGTGCTCCGCAGGGCACAGCTTTATACGACCGCAGAGGTCGAACCCTGAACACTTGGGGCAAGTATGGACAAAACATTCAAGCGTGATACAGCTCTGAATTTGGATTGTGATCAAATTTTTGACATTACATGTTTTTTTTTACACAAAACAAATGTCAAGATTTTACAAATCAATTAAAGATTTCTTCTTCAAACTTTTTAAATCTAAAATTAAATAGTTGACACAGCATAGGTTTCTGACACAGAATGAATGTGGTCTAATGAACTTAAAATATTTTTTTTGCCTTTGAGCAATTCACTATGCTGTTGAATATTAATCCTCTCAAAAAAATGTTTGAAGAAATTTTCTTTTTATTTATGAAATCTGAAATGAGAAAAATTTAAACCCCCCCCCCCCTTTTTTTTCACATCCCCGTTTCCCTTTTTCCAAAACTGATATCAATTCAAATTTCTAATGGAGTTTGCAACAATAACTACTCTTTTAAATACATCATAAAATATTAAAATGTAAAATAAAGTGCTTGTTATCACTGAATGGTAAAGATTGGTTGGTAGTAAAAGTGAATATACATTGTTTATTGTATAAAACAATAAAAAAAACTTCATCAGCAACATTTTATATTGGCAAATTTCCAATGAAGTTATTTACATAAAGTTATTGGCAAATAAAAATAGAAAATGACATCATAGTCATGTCTGGCAAATGTCCAACATACATTATCTAAAAACATTTTAGATAAGATAAGGAAAAAAAGCTTCATCAGCAACATTTTATATTGGCAAATTTCCAATGAAGTTATTTACATAAAGTTATTGGCAAATAAAAATAGAAAATGACATCATAGTCATGTCTGGCAAATTTCCAACATATATTATCAACTTCTATTCTATACAAAGAAAGATAACTCCAATTGAAAATTAATTGATATTGCACAATATTGTGCAATTAGATATTTCTTGCTATTGTGCAATACTGTGCAATTGAAAATTTCTTGCTATTGCACAATACTTGATATGGAATCCTGATTTGGACCAACTTGAAAACTGGGCCCATAATCAAAAATCAAAGTACATATTTAGATAAAGCATATCAAATAAGCCCAAGAATTTAATTTTTGTTAAAATCAAACTTAGTTTAATTTTGGACCCTTTGGACCTTAATGTAGACCATTTGAAAACTGGACCAAAAATTAAGAATCTACATACACAGTTAGATTTGGCATATCAAAGAACCCATTTATTCAATTTTTGATGAACAAAGTTTAATTTTGGACCCCCATTTGGACCAACTTGAAAACAAGGCCAATAATTAAAAATCTAAGTACATTTCTAAATTCAGCATATCAAACAACCCCCAGGATTCAATTTTTTTAAAAATCAAACTAAGTTTAATTTTGGACCCTTTGGACCTTAATGTAGACCAATTTGAAAACGGGACCAAAAATTAAGAATCTTCATACACAGTTAGATTCGGCATACCAAAGAACCCCAATTATTCAATTTTTGATGAAATCAAACAAAGTTTAATTTGGACCCTTTGGGCCCTTTATTCCTAAACTGTTGGGACCAAAACTCCCAAAATCAATACCAACCTTCCTTTTATGGTCATAAACCTTGTGTTTAAATTTCATAGATTTCTATTTACTTAAACTAAAGTTATTGTGCGAAAACCAAGAATAATGCTTATTTGGGCCCTTTTTTTGCCCCTAATTCCTAAACTGTTGGAACCAAAACTCCCAAAATCAATCCCAACCTTTCTTTTGTGGTCATAAACCTTGTGTCAAAATTTCATAGATTTCTATTAACTTAAACTAAAGTTATAGTGCGAAAACCAAGAAAATGCTTATTTGGGCCCTTTTTGGCCCCTTATTCCTAAAATGTTGGGACCAAAACTCCCAAAATCAATCCCAACCTTCCTTTTGTGGTCATAAACCTTATGTTAAAATTTCATAGATTTCTATTCACTTTTACTAAAGTTAGAGTGCGAAAACTAAAAGTATTCGGACGACGACGACGACGACGACGACGACGCCGACGCCAACGTGATAGCAATATACGACGAAAAATTTTTCAAATTTTGCGGTCGTATAAAAATTGCACAATGCACTTTTGTCAAATTTTATGTGTGTGTAATGTTTAGTACTAGTCCTAATATATATATCCAAAATTCAGAAATATTGAAGCAATCACTTTTACAAATTTAGCCAATACACATCCATACCCCTATTGACAAGTCAAGAGATGTTTCGAAAACTGTAAATATCACCTTTTTGCACTTGGCCTAATCACTCATTCCATATCAAAATCAGTTTAAATATAACATCCAAAAATTCATTTCACCTCTCTTCTTTCATTTCCACCCAAAAACATCTAAGAAATGAGTGAGAAAGGGAAAGAAAATAAAAAATAAGGAAAAATACACTCTGATTAAAAGGAACTATATATGTGGACAACGAAAAGCAGGGTCATTAAATGTGGTCTTGGGCCTGGTAGGTTTTCACCACACGGATCATGTCAGAATACAGATATTATATAACTCACTACAGCTAGATGTAAATGTGTATCCTGTAGAAGGTCAGGGTGGTATGTTTTCACTAGACGGATCATGTCAGAATACATCTTATGTTTCTTGTACATAGTAATGGCCATATCTGGTTCCTGGACAGACACATACAATCTAAAACAGAAAGTAAATGAATCCTTGAATAAATATCCTTCACTGGTCAAGTGTGTTTTATATATATATGCAAAATCAGCAATTTCAAGTCTATGGATTGACTCTACAATGCTTTCAATGCAACATTAACCCCTTTGCCCCCAATCCCGCCTGAATGCATGATGGCGACAACCATTCTTTGATGGCCCATTTGAACCTCCATACTTTTTTAAACTGCCCCAGCTAAACTGTCATGATAGCAGGGACTTCAGCCAAGCAGTTTATGCTCTATCAACTCTTCTCAGATGTATTATGAATTATCTGTATATTTATGTATCACATTGCTTGGTGTATTTTCAGATGAGAAAAAAATAAATTACAAAAAAAACTCTTCTCAGATGTCTGTTTATGAAAATATGGCACTTTCAAAGCCTTTTAAGAGTTCAAAATCGGAAAAAACGTGAAAAGTAGCCAAAATCAGGTAGGGGTGGGCATCTTTTGATGGCCACTACGTAACTGGTAGTGACTGTAGGTATAAACTATTATCATAAATGCATGCATAGGTGGTACAGGAATACAAAGAGGTATAATATTGCCAATAGGAATCTAGTCTATAAAAAAAATCCGTAAAAATGGACATTTAGGTAGACCTGACTTGACAATAATAATTCCCCAGCATGACACTGAAGTCCCATATACTCCTAGATAGCATGAATGAATTGCTGTAACTATAGGGTAATACTTGAATGACAAAGACATACAGTCTGGTCAATGTTCACCTCTCAATGTTGTTTTAAAATAGGAAAATAGACTGAAAGTGACAATTTTTCAGTGGGAGTGGGGTCAAACACACGAGAAAATATACATAATTTGCATATGATTGCAAATTTCTAAAAATGCCTGATTTTCCAAAAATCTCTTGGGGTCCAATGAGTTAAATTATAAATGTGAAAGTCAGTATAAATTAATATTTTTAAGCCATAAAAATTATTTTCAATTATTTTCAATTGAACAGAAACTTCTAGGTTTTTTTTTTATCAGTTTTTCCAAGAAGATAGTTGGTTCTCTCCAGGCACTCTGGGATTCAACACCAATAAAAACTTCACCCCACAAAATAGTGAAGAAAATGGCATTAAACACCAAGCAATCAATCTACAGTTTTTATCACGTTTAATGGGGAACCTACTTTTCAGCATCTTTGAATTTCATGTCATCCTCAAGTTGTCTAGCCTGAGAGATATACAGTGTTGATACATCATCAGATTTCATGTAAGTAGCAGCTAACTTGTGTGCCATATCCCACTTGCCAGCATTGTTATACATGTCTACTGCCTCTCGTGTACTGCCTGCTTGCACATATAACTTCTCTGCCATCTGAATAAAACAAAAACAAAAATTGAAATTGAAATTATATAAGCAACGTAGGTTGGCCTTCATCTCAGACATGTCTTAGCATTTCTTTTTATATTACTGGTCCCGTGCTCCATGAGAAGAGAAGAGAGGGGAGGTTTCAACCTCCTGCAAGGTCAAAGACTTTAAAATTGATATTTGCTGCTAGACATTCAGCATAAAGAAGCATGAGTTAGACTAGTCCACCTTGAAGTCAAAATAATGTATCCATCTAAATTGACTTTTATTCCTTAAGACTGTGTGTTACCTTGCAAAAAAGCAAATTAACTATCTGGCTCAGTGTGTTGGTCTTGTACAAAGAAAGGCTCATATTCATAGAGCATAAACATGTTCTTATCCTGAATATTTTTTTAATTTGCCAAAGCGTGTAAAACAGCCATTCATCGTCATTATCTTAGTGTTTCTTTCAAATTTTGGCCAATTTATAATTTATATTTCTATAATAAAACTGTGGTTCTATTCTTATATAAACATATGATTTTTTTCTCTTGTATAATTTTTCAAATAATTATAATTATTTGTTTTTAATCTAAGTACCTCATAATCTCCAATAGAAGCATAGTGGTCAGCAATTTTCTTGTAATATTTGGATGACATGGCTGAATCTTGTAGCTCCAGGATTTGTACAGCCTTTGACCATTGTCTAGAATCAATAGCAGCATCCACAGCTTTCATGTTAGCTCTGGAAAACAAAAAATGATGATTCAAAATTCTTCTTAAAACACTGTATTTTTCCATTTAAAATATAAGATCATTGTGCATGATGTATTGCCAATCCAAAGGTTAAAATCAATAGCTTAAATAAATAAGATTTTTTTTGTATCAAAATTCAGTCAAAAATGTTTATGTGTCTATGAAAATATGTATACTAACCCAGCCTCTATGTAGTGGTTGATAGCAGAATCTAACTGTTTCTGTGAAACCAAATAATTTCCCCATTCCTCTTCAAGTTTAACAACTTCTCCAGGGAAAGCTTCTCTGGCAAGTTTGACAGCTGGAATACAAAACAATGCACCTTTGTTACAAGTAAACCATGGTGAAAGAATCTGTTACTCAGAGTATCAATAACATAGAATTCCTCTTAACTGTAAACCAACTTATTTTCGCGGATACTTGCCTTTATTGTAGCATTATAATTACCTTGAAGATAAGCGTTACCCTTCTTGTAGCATTAATTGTTTAAATAATAATCTTGAAGATCAGCGTTGCCCTTTCTTGTATCATTAATTTTTTTATAATTACCTTCAAGATAAGCGTTACCTTTCTTGTAGCATTAATTGTTTAAATAATTATCTTGAAGATAAGCGTTGCCTTTCTTGTAGCATAAATTGTTTATATAATTACCTTGAAGATAAGCGTTGCCCTTCTTGTAGCATTCCATTGCCTTTTGTTTATCTCTGATATGTTCATACAAATCTCCAGCCTAAAACAAACAGTAGAACAGATAAGTAAGATCATTTTTTTATAATATGGAAGCATTTTAACAATTTCCTCTACAACTATTATCTAAAATTCCTATCCATCTGTAAAAATTTCAATGAGAAAAGTTTTTAAACAATTAGTAAAACATGAAAAAAACATTGAACCTAACAATACACCTACCTTCTAATAAGTATTTCTGATCTATTATGTAAACTCACCCGCTCATACAACTCAGATTTAATCAGAGCAGATGCTATTCTTCCAATCAAGTCAGCATTACTCATTAATTCCTAAAATTAAAAAAAATAATAAAAAATTCAATAACTAAAACAACCAAAGTGATGACATGATCAAAGACTTACTTCATTTTAACAGCAAAAGTTGGAACAATATACACAAAGTTTGTAAATATTTCTATCTATGTATATTGAACAAAAAACAAATAAATGGTGTTAATGTCCAGAAGACAATCTTTCAAAATTAAAAAAGGAAAAAAACGATGATCTGAATGCTTAACAAAAGTTTTAATGTGCCAACTCCCAGTGATAATATTTACTGGATCATATCTATCCAATCTGTAACTTTAATTGAGAGATGATCGTTTTGTCCATACTCTTCAAGGAAGAGTGCACACAAGAGAGAAGCAGAAAATACCAATAATGTTAAATATTTCATTTGACAAAGCCTTGGATTGATGATGCAATCTCCTTCACTTGAGACAATTATTGTACAATAGTTCCATAGGTCATTACACAACTTAACAATGACAAAAAGATAATCACAAAATGATATGGAATTGTTTGAAAACCATTTGAAACCTTTTCAAAATGACAAGAAAATGCATACCTCTCTACTAGTAGCAAGTCGAGCAGCTCTGGCAGGCAAACCAGATTTCATGTAAAGATTAATGGCTGCCAAGTAATCTTCATCCTTTTCTTTCAACTGAAATAAATATACAGTGAATCAATGCAAATAGCCAATGAAAATAACTAATGCTTAAACTTGAGTTTGAAATAACTTATAATGAATGTCAATTTTCTTGTTTTTTTATCCTGTGTATTTAATTTTTCAGTAAAAGTAATTTTTGACTTATACCATTTGGTCATTACATGCATTTTCAATTGAATAACTTTTTTAAACCTTCGTCTTCAGATCATGATAAATTTTTAATAATTACAGTTAAGTTATAACTCTAATCTAACTATATTCCATTACATTATAGGAATTTTAAATCATTAATTTAAATCTAAAAAAGTTTTACCTCTCCAGCTTTCTCTTCCTGTCCAGTATCCATCAACCATTGGTAATAATTACGCTGTAGATTCTCTAATTCTGGATGCATCTACAAAATCAACATTTGGTTTCATTAGCTAATTGTGTTTTCAATATGTCTAAAATATTTTGAAATCGTAAAAAAGTCCAAAATTTAATCCCTTTAACATCTTGTTTAATCTACTTCCCACAATTATCTAATTCTTAACTGACTCAATATTCTTATTCCTAGATGTATCATTTATCAATAGGTATATGGTATATGTGAATATGTATATGTAGGGGTATACATGACCTACCTTAGCTTCCGCCACTTCTATTGCTTCATCCCACATGTGCATTTCTTGATACATTTCCATGGCTTCATCTACATGATTCTGTAAAATTAAACAGTTTGATTATAATATACATTCAGATGTGAAACATTCACATAGAACAATAAATCTAAGACATAATAATTGTCAAACTGTTTTATTTGTTACTATCAAAATCTATTATAATTTTGAATGTAACAAGAATTTGTCTCAAGTACATGGATGCCCCATCCGCACTATCATTTTCTATGTTCAGTGGATCGTGAAAATGGGATAAAATAACAAATCTTTATTGGCATTATTTCAAGTTCTCTTTTGGTCATGTAGTTATTCATGTGTTAATGATTCATTCTTGGTTTCCTGCATTAAGTGTTTCTGATAAAGGTTAATCTCAAAATGTCAAGCAAAAGCACACAACTTGTGTAAACTGTAACTTGCATCTATTCAAGAAAATGTGAACCTTTTAAAGCTTCTGTATACTTTCTTTGAGCATTGTTTAACATTAAATTTATATGATGCCATCAAGTCTTCATTAATAACAAAACAAAACAAAGCCAATATACCTGTTCTAGATAGATGCTCTCTGCCTCTTTGTATTTCTTCTCCATAACAGCAAATCTGGCTCTTACTTTATAGTGGTTAAAACCATCTCCACCCTAAAATGTGAACAATATCAGCATCAGATCAATAAGGTTTACAATAAAAAATCATACATTTTTTCTTTTATAAATATATAGAAACCAATTTATTAACAACATTACTTACAAAGTTTAAAATATTAGTTCAACAAACTTTAAAAATACTTACATGTTGTTTCTGGACGTCTTCGGCAATTCTAAATGTCTCTTTCATGTACCTGGCTTTAGCTATATCTCCAAGGGCAGAGTAACACCTGTAAGTAAAAAGGGCAAAAGTTAAATTCAAGCTAAATTGTTACCACTTTTTACAGTCTATCTCTGCTCTAACTCAAAGATTTTTAGCAAAGTCAGCATGTGTATCTAGGCTAAACCTTGAGATTAAAGTAGATTTGTAATTCTTTATTCTTTTGAATAAAAATATATCTAATTCTAAATAAATAAATAGAAAAAACATCTGAAAATTAAGTTCTCATTGTAATTTCAATTCTCCATCAAACTCTTAACTGACAACAGCTATCAGTATATGACACTGTTTATCTTCCATAGCAAGCTTACTCAGTATTATGCACATTACTTACCTTTCAGCTATATGTAATTGTCGATCTTCCATGGCCAACTTGCTTAGAGTTTTCCACATAGCTTCTGTTTCAGCAGACAACTCTAACGTTTCCAAGAAAGATACAGCTCTATAATAAAATAAGTTTGAAAGTCAGATTAAAGTACATTTGTGATATAATTAATTTGTCATTATCTATTTCAGTCCCCAACAGAGCATATTTTCTGCAAGTTAAAGGGCCTTCAGAACAACAACAAATGTTTCAATCAAAATTTCAGTTTCAGTTTCAAATTCTTGATAAGTTCTCTCTTCGTAATGTCTTTCTTTACATATGAACCAAGTAACTGTTCTAACTTTTGATGGATATCTGTACACCAGATATTGAACATTACGATTAAATAATCATATTGACTATGCTTTCCTTTGTAAAAGTAAGATCTTACCAGCATATCAGATTAATGTTCAAAATCTAAAAAAGAGTGTGTACTTTTCATGTATAAAATATATTATATTCACATGTGAAATAAGAGTATGTATACCTCTCATGTGAAGAATAAGTGTGTGTATATTTTCATGTGTATAATTTTATACCTTTCATGTGTAGAATATATGTGTATATACTTTCACATGTAAAATAAGTGTGTGCATACTCTTTACATGTAAAATAAGTGTTTTATATTTCACATGTAAAATAAGTGAGTAATATTCTTCCACAGTTACAATAAGTGTGTGTAGACCATTTCCCTGTAAAATATATGTGGTAGTAACTTTCACCTGTTAATAAGAGTGTGTTTACCTTTCAAAGTCTCCATCATCAATTGCTGTTCCAAACTCTATCAAACCTTCATCTAAAGTATAAGATACTGTAGACACACCTTCATTGACCAGAACTTCTGTTTTACCATCAGTTCTCTCTAAATCTACTATATCTCCCTGCAATAGACAAATATACTCAATCAATCTAAAATAAATGTAAATTTATCTTTGTCAAAGTTTCTAGTGTATCAATAGAGCTTCTGCTCAAACTTTAAAAATTTCTATATATCAAAACGAACAAATTAGATAATAACTGGATTTAGGTAAGATCATTACACTACAAAGACATTATTACTCTTTTTGGAGTGTCAATGTTTAACTGACACACAAATTTCCTGTGTTTTGGCCTGTTACATCACTCACCTTAATGGGGAACATTGTAACTCTCTCTGGAGCATCAATGTTATACCAGACACATAAGTTTCCTCTGTTCTGGCCTACAACAACATCACTGCCAGGTACCCACTGGACGTAAGAACAGTAGTTTAGGATTGTAGTTCTGTTTTGGGATTCTATGTCAATCAAGTTCAGCTGTAAAATATCAGTAAATCATGACATTTCGGAGTCCAAATTAGTATAGTCACCATACAAATTGAGCATATGCGTGGATTATCAATCATGCTACTTGGTAACAGGTAACATAATTTGTATTGCATTAATCAGAATTTTTCAATCTAAATTCT
This sequence comes from Mytilus galloprovincialis, assembly GCF_965363235.1. NCBI lineage: Eukaryota > Metazoa > Mollusca > Bivalvia > Mytilida > Mytilidae > Mytilus > Mytilus galloprovincialis. Next base: position 125,754,846 of record NC_134838.1, on the reverse strand, counting down.
GATCAAATTATTTGTATGAAGCACTTTTTTAAACTGCATTCACAATACTTAATGAATGCAATAATATCTTGATTTTTGAATTGGTGTTTTCAAATTTGGAAAGTAGTGCATATAATAAAAGGATGGGTTTTTTTTAGTAATAAAGTGATGGTTTCAATGAAGTCTACTGGTCCTTGTGAAGTTGTCTTGAGAACAGACTCTATTTTGAAATTGATCCTGTCTTCTTACCACATCAACTAGTTTAAATACAATAGGTGAAGTAACAACCTTGTATATAGATATATTTAAATGATTACAAGTAGCTTGCTAGCATAGTATTCTTACCCTTAGTCTTTTGTCTCTAAACAGAAGTTTTCTGCCAGTCTCATTCAACTAAAATAGATTAAAACAACAATTAAAAGAAAAGATTAACACAGCCCAATTAATAGTATTAAAAGTAAATATATGTGAAACCTCTATCAAGATCACTGCAGAGTATTCACAGCACAATCTTTTATAAAAATGTCATTACACTTTAATGAGAATTGTTGGAACAAGATTAGTGACAAAACTCAACAAAAAAGAATGTATAGGCTCTGATTTCTAGTAATTCCATACTCCCACTCCAAATTAAACATAACAAATACTTTGTGCTTAAAATAAAATTAACAAAGCTTATGTTTAATTGCAAATGCTAACATCATAAAGCTTTTTATATCAGTTTTATATTAGTAAATTTCATCAAATATAAGCATATATAACTTACCTCTAACCAGTCAATTTTGGATTCATGAGTAATCTGTGCTAATGTTGCACCAGTCAGTAGATCAACTGTAAAAACAAACATTTTGTCTGAACTATTTCAATTTGTACAAAAATAAATGGAGATTCTTCATATGTGATTTTTAAACAACCAAAAGAATCAATCTTTTACTTTTATCATTGACTGTGTAAATCTATAGCTTTTTTTCTTTCTTGACTCAGTATTCTTCTCTGTCACTAAGTGCACCATAATAACATGGTGATATATAAACAGAATTTAGTAACAAATGTGGTATCATAATTTTGAGAAACAGTGCTATTTCTATTCCCATGATGCTGTTTGACTGAGAACACTGCACCATATGCCCTGAATTTTATGTTTTATTACATTGTCTTGTTGTTGTCCTCTGCTTTAATATCAACTTACCAATAGCAACAGTTTTTAGATCAAGTAAATATGCTATCTTTTTGTTGTCCTTTGCTTTAATATCAACTTACCAATAGCAACAGTTTTTAGATCAAGTAAATATGCTATCTTTTTGTTGTCCTTTGCTTTAATATCAACTTACCAATAGCAACAGTTTTTAGATCAAGTAAATATGCTATCTTTTTGTTGTCCTTTGCTTTAATATCAACTTACCAATAGCAACAGTTTTTAGATCAAGTAAATATGCTATCTTTTTGTTGTCCTTTGCTTTAATATCAACTTACCAATAGCAACAGTTTTTAGATCAAGTAAATATGCTATCTTGTTGTTGTCCTCTGCTTTAATATCAACTTACCAATAGCAACAGTTTTTAGATCAAGTAAATATGCTATCTTGTTGTTGTCCTCTGCTTTAATATCAACTTACCAATAGCAACAGTTTTTAGATCAAGTAAATATGCTATCTTTTTGTTGTCCTCAACACCTCTCTGTTTTCTTTCATTTAATCTTACACTGTGAAATAAAATGAAATCCTTGTATATAAATTTAAATGAATATTGATCTCATTATACTCTATCTCAATAATTAAAATTACAAAACATGCAATTCAATGATAAAATTTGACATTGGTTTTCAAATAAAAGTTAATAGGACCATAGATGGGTGTCATGCACACGTTATATACCTTCAAGTTCTAAATCTATTAAGCATTCTAGTGCTGAAAATAGGAGAATTTATTGCTTATTTATATGAACATTATATTAACCTTACCTTATTAAATGTGGATTCATGAACTCAGTTCTAACACATCCCAGAACTTCATTGGATCCATATTCAATTAAGGCCAGTTCCCCAGCATTGAAGATCATGCATACCTAAAATAAATACCAAAGGATAACATCAAAATTCATATCTATTCAATAAATCTAAAACATTTATTTATATTTTCCTTTTGCTACAACAAATAGCTTGTAATATCATAGTTAATACAGAGTTAGCGAAAACGTTTTTTGACCTGTCAAACATGGGACCGACAAGCAAGATTATTTTTCAGTCCTACAAAATTTAAGCCAGTCCTAAAAAATCTGTCAATTTTATTATGGAATAAAAATAATAACATATTTTTGTGAATGTATTTTATTATTATTAGTTTAATTTCTCACATCCACAGCCAAATTAACAATAAAGGACCAGTTCTGATCTTCTGATTGTTCTTATTTAAAGTCATCTTCACTTTCCATTTCATCCTCTGAATCACTTTCTCAGTATTTGTTATCTCTATCAAAGGGTTCAATCAATGATTGTTTGCCTGGAATGGCTACATGAACAAATTTAGCAGGCCACGTGTAGATCGCCACTTTGGTTTCAGTTTGTTTATTATAGGAAACTAGTACCAGAAATTAGCAGCAGGTGACTGATGTAAACATGTACTGGAATAAGTTGCAGTACAACTAATTACCGATAAAAAAGGCCCTGCATGACCATTTTTACATCGGTCATCAGGACCGGCACTAGCTTTCAAAATACTGGTCCAAGCCTTATTTTGACGGACAGGACCAACCATTTTCGTGAACTCTGTTAATATTTGCAAAATGAAAAAAGCTAATCTTTATTTTTTTTGTCTTATATTTAAATTTTTTGTACAATATCAAATTGATATAAGTTGCATATCATTAAAAAAATATCCTCTGAAATATTGATATGATAATCGCATAAAACAGAATTTTTAAAACATTACAAGAGTTTTATTTAAAAATTGAATGCTTCTTTTTGTAACTTCAGTGGGGTGTAAAAGCGTTGACCGAATTACATTTTGTATGAAGTGCGGAAGTGCTTCATTCTAAAAATGTGTGCACGGTCAAAGCTTTTACAACCCTATGAAGTTACAAAAAGTAGCATTTAATACTTATAATTACATTTTTTAGCTAGGATCATGAAAATAGGATTTTTATCAATTTTTTATTTAATTCACCTGTGCACTTTATTGTCAGACTCGTGTTATCATGAATGATAAGTTTTATTGTTTCATGCAATTGTTGAAGAAATAACATGTGATGTGCAGTTAGCCAATCAGAATAACGTATTATAATGAAACATACATCTAATGTAATTATTAAAACTTACATTTTCATTGTCGAAGTAATATTTTTCATTTCCTCCAGATGTATGCCAGGGTACCTGTCAATACAAAGTTCCATTTTAGTGATACATAACTAAATTTTATTTTAAATGCTCTAAATATGGGGAAGTTAACTGTACTGAGAGTTCTACCTAAAAACAGTTCCCTTAAAGGAAAAAGTCACATGCCTAAAAAGAATAATTCAGAATTTAAAAAAATAAACAAACAAAAACACAAGAGTGCACACACTGAAATGTCTCGCCTTCTATACTAATCATTGATATTATGTTGATAGTCCTAAGTATAAAGCTTTATTCCAACTGTCTCATAAACTTAACATTAACCAAGATAACTAAACAAAGACCAATGAACCATGAAAATGAGGTCAAGGTCAGATGAACCATGCCAGGCAGACATGTACAGCTAACAATGTTTCTATACAACATATATAGTTGACCTATTACTTATAGTTTAAGAAAAATAGACCAAAAAACAAAAACTTAACACTGTGCAATGAACCGTGAAAATGAGGTCACGGTCAAAAGAAACCTGCGCTACTGACATAAAGATCATAAAATATTTCCATACACCAAATATAGTTGACCTATGGCATATAGTATTAGATAAAAAGACCAAAACTCAAAAACTGAACTTTGACCACTGAACCATAAAAATGAGGTCAAGGTCACATGACATCTGCCCGCTAGACATGTACACCTTACAATCATTCCATACAACAAATATAGTAGACCTATTGCATATAGTATGAAAAAAACAGACCAAAACACAAAAATTTAACTATAACCACTGAACCATGAAAATGAGGTCAAGGTCACATGACATCTGCCCGCTAGACAGGTACACCTTACAATCATTCCATACAACAAATATAGTAGACCTATTGCATATAGTATGAAAAAAACAGACCAAAACACAAAAATTTAACTATAACCACTGAACCATGAAAATGAGGTCAAGGTCACATGACATCTGCCCGCTAGACATGTACACCTTACAATCATTCCATACAACAAATATAGTAGACCTATTACATATAGTATGAAAAAAACAGACCAAAACACAAAAATTTAACTATAACCACTGAACCATGAAAATGAGGTCAAGGTCAGATGACACCTGCCAGTTGGACATGTACACCTTACAGTCCTTCCATACACCGAATATACTAGCCCTATTGCTTATAGTATCTGAGATATGGACTTGACCACCAAAACTTAACCTTGTTCACTGATCCATGAAATGAGGTCGAGGTCAAGTGAAAACTGTCTGACAGACATGAGGACCTTGCAAGGTATGCACATATAAAATATAGTTATCCTATTACTTATAATAAGAGAGAATTCAACATTACAAAAAATCTGAACTTTTTTTTCAAGTAGTCACTGAACCATGAAAATGAGGTCAAGGACATTTGACATGTGACTGACGGAAACTTCGTAACATGAGGCATCTATATACAAAGTATGAAGCATCCAGGTCTTCCACCTTCTAAAATATAAAGCTTTTAAGAAGTTAGCTAACGCCGCCGCCGCCGCCAGATCACTATCCTTATGTCGAGCTTTCTGCAACAAAAGTTGCAGGCTCGACAAAAACCAGTAAAACTTACACATTTTCTTGTTTTTCAATAATTGAACAATCTTCTAATAGAATCATAGAGAGATATTTGTCATGTGATATCTACAATTTATTCATTTCATAATTACATTAGATCTCCAATTAGAATAATATTTGATGTAGATTTCAATTAGGAATAGTATGTGATGTACAAGTGATCTACCTCTTTCTCTTTTAGTCTAACAACAGGATAGCAGTTTATAAATCAGTAAATCTCATAGAAGCACGGTATATGATGTGTGTGCAATCTACCCTCTACTCACCTCACTCAGTTTGTTGCTCTGTAAATCTCCAAGCAGGATGGTATCTGATGTATGAGCTATAAGGTATCTGTCTTTTCCCATGATTCTAACTTCATCAATCTCATAACCATAATGAGATTTTAAAACAACTCTTTGACCACTTGACATATTCTTTACAATAACCTAAAGAAAACAGTTTTTAAATAAATTATGTGCGTGAACATATGCAATATGGTAAAGTCTTAAAAATATAAAGCAACAAATACGGTATTGACACAGTTTTTACGGATAGATACAAACCAGAAAATATAATGGCCCATACAATAGATAGCGAGAATCAAAATCTGTAGTAAGTGACCATGAACTTTGAGTCCCTGACCTTTGTTCTCTTCCCTTTATATTTTCTGACAGCACAAGTTTCCTTTAAATTGAAGAACTCAAGATTTTATCAAGAAACTTTTGGTTAAAAAAATAGGCCAATTCATAAATTGGTAAAAGCGACCATGAAGTTTAACAAATCAGTTTTCCCCTTATATTTCACTTCATTTGGTATAAGTTTGGTTTTAGTTAAGAATGGGAAAAAAGCAATATTTAATCAGTAAAGCATATTTTTTTCAGACTGACAATGGTCAACTTTAAACTTAAGAAAACTATTTTGCAGGGAGCATAATATTGTGTATCAAAATTTGAAAAGAAAACATGCTAATCAAATCTGATCAAGTCTAATATTAATAGAAAACAAAACCAAAGTTATATCCAAAACAAACCTGGCTAAGTCCAACATGTGTCATTTCAAACTTGTTCTTGTAAATGGTTCTCTTTAGACAACAATCAAACAGTTCTACACCTCCACATAACGTACCCTGAAAAACAAACATCCTTTATATCATACAATCAAACAGTTCTACACCTCCACATAATGTACCCTGAAAAACAAACATCCTTTATATCATACAATCAAACAGTTCTACACCTCCACATAATGTACCCTGAAAAACAAACATCCTTTATATCATACCAATATTTTGAATATGTAAGATTAGAAAATATTTGTTTTGTGATAGTATATCATCATTTCATCTTCATGTATTACTATTATTGATAAATCCTATTTGTGTGGTTTACTTTAAAAAATTATCCAAAATTTTATCCAATATCATATAAAAAAGAAGGAATATAAAATGAGTTTTTAATACAAAATTTAATTAATTACATTCCACCTCATTATAATTAAGAAAGAAAAAAATTATCTTACACAAGTAACTCTGGATCCATCCTTCTTCCAGGCAAGAGCTGTGACAGTGTACAGATTTTTTATATCTTTGTTTTTAGGTTCATCCCACGTTTGTTTCCTTGGACTCCAGTTTAAAACTCTCAACCTGCAATCAAAAGTGGTCAATTACTAAACCATGTTATTGCGAATCCTACCATAGTTTTCCACAGATTCACCTGCAAGTTACCTGTCCATTTAAACTTTTGTAAGTCCTATTGTCCCATCTAACAAATACAACAGCTATTGTTCTCTGTTTAGTTTATTCAATAGGACCTTTAAATTTCTTGCAAGAGAAATCTATCACTCACTGATTAATTTACCTGAACAAAAAATTGAACTGTGAATGATGGAAATACATGTACAAATAAGTAATTATGAAACTGCATGTGATGTTGTATTTATTCAATCAATAACACATTTTCAATTTGTTTGATATAAACACTGATTTAAAAATTAAAAGTTGATTTCTGATCAAATTTCAACATTTTACCTATTAAAATGTGCTTTTTTTTAAGTCTGTTCACAAGTAAAAACTTGAAATGATAATGTTTAAATAGAGGTCTTCATAAATGTATTCTTTATAAATGAACAACCACAAAAAACATGCAAATTCTTTAAAACATAAATGCATGCAGTAGTTAAAAAAAATCAGAAATAAACTTTTTATAATTAAATCAGTGCTTATATTGAACAGATTGAAAATATATTATTCATATTGAATAAATACTGTTTCACATGCAGTTTATGTGAGTTTATACATGTATTTCAGTGAACAAAGAAGATATTTTTTTGGTCAGGAAAATTAATCAATGAGTGATAGATTTCTCTTGGAAGAAATTTAAAGGTCCCATCAAATAAACTATACAGAGAACAATACCTGTTGTATTTGTTCAATGGGACAATAGAACTTAAAAAAGTTTAAATGGACAGGTAACTTGCAGGTGAATCTATGGAAAACTATGATAGGATTCGCAATAATAACAATATCTACCTACTGCCTGGTAAATTTTAAAGGTTGGTTATTTAAACTAATGAGTTTTTGTTAAAAGTTTATTATCCAAGAAAACAAAAACAATCATGAATTAATGTATCTCCACAGAGTGATTTCAAATAATACGAATAAATAAAAGAATCACTATTTTACCTGTCAAAACTGCCAACAACAACCGACTGGCCACTTGGACTACATACAGCAATAGTAAATTCATGTTCATCATCTTCACGAGAGAAATCAAAGTGCTGAAAACTACGTCCATCACGTCCATAAGCAATAATTCTCTTGTCACAACCTGCTGCTACTATGGAATTCTGGGAGAAAGCCAGGGCATAAGGTGGACATGGATGAGTGCTGATCTTTCCCTGCAAATGTTTATATTAATATAGCTCTTAAATGTTTCAATATCAGTTGCTGTTTAATTTAATGATCATTCTACACAAGAATTGGAAACTGCATTTACATTGTATCTGGCGTAGACTAGATTTGATGTAAATTTATTTTTGGCTTAAGAGTCTAAGCTTATGATTTTTTTTCATTTTCATGTAATTTCAAGAAAAAAAATGACTGCTGATATATACCTGCGTGTCACCAGATCCTTCGTCATCGAAGAAATATCTGACAATAGCACCATCAGCATGGCCTGACAGGAAACCTTTTCCTGAAGGACTGAAATGTGAATATACAAATAGGCTAGTTAAAATATAATTTCTTTGATTTTCTATAGGTAAAAACAAATTAAAAAGCATGCTTTTTATACATTTGTTCCTTCACTTCTTTTTACATTTTTAATATTCTAATATAAACAGTGGGAATAAATTAAAAAGAAACAAACAGTCCTACTAAAACCAGTTATATAGGATCTCACAATAAACTTACCGAAGAACATGAAAGATGCTTTGTAACAATTTATATTTAATAAGTAGTCTCTTTCTGTTACTATAAATATTTGATTAGTAGTGTCTTTGACTGTTACTATTTACATGCAATAATCAGTCTCTTTCTCGATAATAAAACTTACTTAGAGGCTAGAGATACAACATACGAATCTGTGCCATAAATAGTGGAGGACTTGTTGGTCTTTATATTAGCAGATCTCACCTACAATATTCAGATTACATGTTAAGGAACTATTTTCAGTGCAAGTTTTCTAAAATAATTTAGATTTATTCAACTACATTATAATCAAATAATTTTCGCATTAGCAATTTTAAACAAATTACTTGATAATCCCTGGTTAAGATATTGTATAGGAAACCAGTATAACTTTACCATTTGAGGACAAGGAATGTGACTCAAGTTTAACAGGTGTTTGGTCAAAGAATAAATGATTTACACAAATTAATTTACTCAAGAGCATTTACAGTATTTCCTGATTCAAGTGCTCAAATTAACCAAGGGTTTTTTTCATCTGTTTTTAAAAGTTTCTTGTATCAGTTGAAAATCATCACCTTTTGTTTTATTGTTTCAACTTGCATGAGAACAAAAATATTTACATGAGTGTATGAATTATTTTTCTATCAATTACTGGATGACAATATATTCTCACAAGAAGAGAAAGTTTGTAATGAGGCAGCTATACCTTTCCATCAGCCAGCCCAAACACAATAGGTTGTTCAGGAGGCCACATCATACAAGTCACAGCACTCTGTTGAACAAACTTATTACAGATCACCTTTTTCTCACCCCTGAAATATTAATGCAGATTGTTAATTGTTAAATATATCTATTACACTAACTTAATCATATCCCCTGAATAATCAATAGGTACCAATGGTTTCATGCAGAAGTTTAGTAGAAATGTTATTTTACACCTTCATTATCCTTGTAATCTTATTTATAGAGTAATTAAGTTAAGGAATTTACTTTTTTTGGCTAAACAGACTTACAGAAAAAGATTTACAACAATTTTTTGGGTAGGGCAGCATGATTTCATTTTAACGGCCTGATGAAAATGTACCTGCTCCAAATCAGGAATTGGGTTTTTGTTGTCTTCTATTTCTTTTTTTTTTTACATTTAATTGACATAAAACATTAGGCACAAATGGTGACCACACAACTCAACTCAGTGTTCTATAATACTAAATTCTCAAAAATAATTCAAGCATGTTCTTACCAATCATCTCCAATTTTGTAAACATATATGATGTTATCAGTTTGTCCTACAGCAATCTTTGTGGAATCTGGAGAAAATGCTAAACCTTTCACAGTGTAACTTTTCTTTCCATACTGAAATAAACAACCAAATCTAGTTGAATTTCATATTCTTTTTAAAAACAATGCAAGACTCATAAATAATAAAGAAATAATAGCAACAGGTGTACATATATAATGTTAATCAGAAATAAATGTTCAAACATACATGTAAAAAGATTTCTAGAAAATGAGGTAGACTGCCACTGAGAATAATTGAGCCTTGTAATTATTAGTGAATCCAGAAAATAAATACCTCTTAATATATTTTTCAAATTGTTTTGTATATACCGAAAACTTTTTGGAAAGCATTTTTCATTCCAAATTTATCATTATATCTTTTTTGGGTAATTGGTTTCCACTGAATTATAGACTAACATAATACACATATAGACAGTATAAAGAGAAACGACAAGGTTAACCTTTGGATCAGCTGGCTTCAGGGAAAATTTATCTCTTTTTTCTCCTTGTTCATCAAACAGTAAAATTACTCTATCTGATGTACACACTGCCATCTTTTGGTTGTTTGGTGACCAGGTAATAACACAGACTTTGGCTGCCCCATCCTGTGAAAATAAACAAAAAATTTAAATTTTAAAACCTTCATTGATAAAAGAAGAATTAATAACGATGTCAAATCTATTGCAATCAATGTTCCTAAATGATCACAACAACAAAGTTGACATTTGGAATGAGCTTTTATATTTTATTTGGGTAAAATATGTATAAGAAAAATTGAACACACACTGTATTTGAAAGCACACTCATGTGTCTTTCTCCAAAATAGTCTGCTGCAAAAAAGGCTGTTTTAACATGTTAAAACATTGCAAAGCCGAAAGGTAAGATATTCTTGAGAAAAAATCTTTACCTTGAAGACAGAATAATGACACCAAAGTCAACTGAAGGTTTCAAGTTGGCACTATTTAGCTGCAATCAGGACTAATTGGGTTCTCTATCCCCATTGTAATAAAGGAATCTGGGTCTGTTCCCCCAATATTTTGTTTGTTCCTATTATCTTTTGCCCCCTTATATAAAAGTTTCATGTTGAATAAAAATAACTTTTAATCATGCTTTATTAAAATAAACCAGATACCATAAATTATAAAGCTCATGCACATCGGCACTTGGGATTCTACCAGGACCAGCTAGGTACCCAAACATATTCAGACCTGCCAACTATCCCGATTTTCATCCTTCAACCCGAATCCTGATATCAGGATTGTAAAACAAGTCAAAATCCTGATTTTCACAAAATATACCCGAAAAAATTGTTTGGTTTATACCGATTTTGAAGTTTTTCTAATAAATTTTAAAAATCTATAATTAAACCTGGGGACATATTATGACAAGTTTCCAATCCTACGCTAATCAACGGTCACAACAGGTGTCATAATTTGTTGTTGCAAGTAATCGGATTACCTGATGAGTCATAACAATCCTCAAAATTAATTAGTATTATTATTTGTAAACAGAAATTCGGTCAGTTGGCCTTTCATTTTTAATCAATTTATCATACGAGCACAATTTGCAATGTTTACCGTGGTTCCATAACGAAATTGTAATTACATGTAACTTAAAGATGAGAACTGTAATGAACTCTTAAAAAACATCATTTCTCTTGAAACTGATTTAATTTTTGAAATCAGACGAGTCTGTTGATTTAAAATCGACGCCATTTTGTATTCTCCTACTGTGAATAAACCTCCTGCGATAAGAGCACCTCCAAACACAAAGAAAGAAATAACTAAAATTTTATCCATTTTCTCATTAATTCTGATAGACTTAATTAGAATCTGTATTTATCCTTCTCACTTTAGGACATATAGATTAAGGTCTTTTAAGTCAGAGTCCAAAGATAAGAAGGTCTTTGGAGAGAGAAAAGGGTGGTTTTCCCCCAGTATCCTTTATTTTTAATGCCATTTTTCTCTATTCTTAAGTTATTTTGTCAATTTTAAAATAAGTACAAGAATCATGCAAATAAAAGAAATCAAGGATTATAAGATCATCATCAGAATACCAAAAGAAAAAAGAAGAGACATGAAACTATTTTAGGAGTAAAATACAGTGCACACAGAAACGCCGCAAAAATTGTGCCTTAAAAATGGCTCTAAAATAGGATTCTGTATTTAGTAGAGGTTGCTGTTGACACTGGATTATCTCTCTTGTATACATTAAAGTTTCACGACTCATGTGTACAATGACAACTCCACAAAAGATCAAAATACATTCTAATTTCTAGCTGTCAAAATTTCTGGCTCCAACTTTTGGAGCAGCACCTGAAGATATTGTTTAAATTTATTGCGACCTAAACTTGGAAAGAATTTCTAATTTTATTTAAAGAATAATTCGTAGCAGTTGAGTTATTAAAAAATATTCGAAGGACCAAAAATCTGAAAAAAAAATAAAAGCTACACCCTCAAATAATTCTTTAATAATTTTTTGTAACGCAGTTTACCTGTGGGGACAGCAAGTTTTTCATATGTTTTAGCTGCATTCTTATGGTTCAACCATATGTCTCTTTGAATATATCGAATCTTTTCAGTATAAAATTCTTCGAACACTTGCTCGTAGAATTGTTTGTGGAATGCTAGGCAGCGCCTCGTTCTGAAATAATATAGTTTCGTAAATGTTACAAAAATAATGATGTTGAAGACCTTTACATTTTTTTGAGAAACATCAAATTATACTGACTCTTTATAAAAACCATAATCAAATATTTTCTGGTTTCCTCCGATTATAAGATTATGCACAAAAAGAAAGTTCGAAAATTATTTTATGAATAAGTCTCAGAGCCAATCCTGGAAAAGAACAATATTTTTTTCCGAAACATTATATATATATATATTCTTACTTTTTAATTAAAAGAATTGAAAGCTTCTTTTTGTAACTTCATTGGGGTGTAAAAGCGTTGACCGAAGTACATTTTGTATGAAGCGCGGAAGTTACAAAGAGAAGCATTCAATACTTATTATTACATTTTTTTTAAGCTATGATCATGAAAACACGAATTTTATGATTGTTTTATTTAATTCACCTGTGCACTTTATTGTGGAACCACGTGTTATCATGAATGATAAGTTTTATTGAGTGATGCAATTGCTGAAGGAATAACACATGATGTGCAGTTAGCCAATCAGAATAAAGTATTGTAATGAAACATACATCTAATGTAATTATGTGAAAACAGTTTAAAGATAAGTTACAGCTGAGAGCAGTAAATGGATAATCCAACCCATATGTCCCTGGTTACAGTAACCTTTTGTAGAATTTGTAAAACATCGCTTGAAAATAGTTCATTGATTCATGTTTGAAGGTCTAAATGAGGATTACAATAGAAAAAAAAAATCAGAATACAGAAAAATGAACAGAAAAAAAAAAAACAAAAAAATTTAGAAAAAAACGGTGGACAATCAAAAATTGATAATAAGATACTGATTACAGAAATGAATGGGGCAGAGTAAGTAAATCTTCTAATCAAGTTACAATTTTTTTTAATAGCAAAATCAAGGATTTGTATAGTAAAGATCGAATTTATAATATAGAATACAGAAAGTAAGGACCATCCATTCAAACTCTCATGTTTGCCTTGTTACAGTTATTACTTGCAAGCCGTAGTAGATTTTATAAGTAATTTCATATCAGAGACATATTTCTCAATATGGTCTAAGGGGACGACCATTTGATATTCGGGGGGGGGGGGGGGGGGGGGGGCAGGGGGATTTGTATTTTATCGGTTATTTATTTTTGTAAACTAAGAGGACAGATTATTCATTTTTTGTACTATTGAACCAAGATATTTCATTTTCATTAAAGCAAGGGACTGATTATTCATTTTTACAACTATATTTATGATATTCGAAAACATACAATTTTTCAATGATTTGTTTATTACAAATAATGCATATATAGTCAAGTCATTATGTACCATTTATTCAGAATTAATCATCATCCTCTGCAGAAATGAATCTTTTATATTCCCAACTGCATACATACATAGTATCAAAGTTTAATTATAACTAGCCTGTTTTAAAAGTATTGGCAAAGATATCTTTTTTTTCAAAGGGTTTTGAAGCCACTGCAGGCCCAAGAAGCTATAGAACAAATGATGCAAAATCATGCTTTTTGGGTGTTCCGTAGACCCTTTCTTAATCTGAAAATGCAAGTTTTGTTTTAATAATTTTTTGACAATATTTTGGTCTCAAAGCAAAATGTATAATTTTTTTAAGGGTTTTGAAGCCACTGAAGGCCCCGTTGAAGAAGCTAAACTCATGATCAAGTCATAACAAAATTACTAGATTACAAAAGGAATGCAACACTAGCAGAATACAGAAGACAAATAAATTAGAAACATTGATCCCGAAAAATCAGGGCTACGTCTGAGGAAAAACAGAACTTGCTTCTTGCAAGGTACTCGCCGTGAACACCGTAATTTGATATGGAGACAAGCGTTTAGTTTTGAAATTTCCTACCCGAGGCATTTGCCTTAATGTAGATACGGCCCTGCATGTTAAAATAAAAGTGAGGTCAGGTTTCCTGAGACTATACCTAAAGTTAAATGAAACCAATTTTCAGACATTTCAAGTATATTTAAATAATTTTTGGGGAAAAAAGATGAATTTATGAAGAATCTGGTGCCATCTCATACTTTCGATTAGACCTGCTGAGTTATTTACATTGCAAGTCAGGTAATTTATTTGCAAACTACCACAGAACAAACCATTTATTTTTGTGATTATCAAGGCTGAGTTATTTATTTTCAAAATCCTCATGCACCCCCCCCCCCAGAATAACAAATGGTCGTCCCCTAATCATGTGTTTTTTTTTAATGAAGTGGCAATTAAACAACAATAGATTAGACGTGAAGAGAAATATCTACATTTCATTTCCGTAAGTTTGGACTTCTTTTAATAGTTATATTTAAATCAAGGTTCATCCTGTATATATTATTAAAGAGATGTAAGAGATACCAGAGGGACTTCCAAACCTACAAGTAAAAAAACAAACTGACAACACTATGGCTGAAAAGGAAAGACCAATCATTTATTTTTTCCTAATCTTATACATAAATTTGAACTTGCATAGAATCTTTATTTTGACGACTCGGAGTCAATGATAAATAGTTTCATACGTTTCTGATACATATTTATTTCATAAAATATCTGATGTAATTTAAATGTATATTTATTGTCCTAAAAAAATGTCAATTATGTTTAAAAGAGGAAAACTTTCATTATTATCAGATAGGTAAAAAGGAACTTTGTAAATTTCGTCATAGAAATAGTAAATAAACAAGACTGATAAGTAAAAAGTAAAATCACCAAAATACTGAACTCCGAGGAAAATTCAAAACGTAAAGTCCACAATTAAATGCAAAATCAAAAGCTCACACACATCAAACGAATGGATAACAACAGTCATATTCCTGACTAATCAGTAGC
Source organism: Mytilus galloprovincialis (assembly GCF_965363235.1). Taxonomy (NCBI): domain Eukaryota; kingdom Metazoa; phylum Mollusca; class Bivalvia; order Mytilida; family Mytilidae; genus Mytilus; species Mytilus galloprovincialis. The sequence goes on along the minus strand of NC_134838.1, from coordinate 125,739,785 downwards.
TATCTAAACCTTTCACTTGTATGACAGTCGCATCAAATTCCATCATATCAACTACGATGCGTCAACAAAACAAACAGACATAAGTAAAAAAGTAAAAAATACAGCAGTCAACATTGTGTTATAATCTTAACCACTAACAAAAAGCATACAAATATGTAACAAAGAAGCACAAAATGGCATTTAGACAATGCATATTAACAAGTTTAGCGTTGTCGTTTTTTTTTTTTTTTTTTTTATGAATTCTTGTTTGTCTATGTGTCATTTTGAGGTGGCGTAGAAATACGTAAAATCCATGTTCAAATGGCACAAAGAAAAAAAAACCACAACTGACAGTCTCAATTCAAATCACAATGTAATCTGTTAAATATATGGTATTATAGTTCAACATTATAAAACAGATGGACAATAATCCCGAGCTCATTAACACAATATCACTGTCCTCTCGTTCTCTAACTATCATCTAAACTCTTCTAACTAACTATCTACCTCCCCCTCTCTCTGGTCTCTCTCGCATCCCCTTATATATACATAATTACAGGCGGTACACTGACGGTTCCAAAGATGGTGTACCGGGTATTTATCTACTTATCTTCAGATAGTTTCAGATATACATTAATACATGGCTTTCAAAAGTCTAAATGTAAGTGTTCTCGTACATTTTTTGCCTAATAAAGAAAATTAAAATGCTTTGGTAAAGCTATTTCTAATTCCCCCTTTTTAATGAGACATACATCAAGGACAAGAGGTGTATATCATTTCATTCTGACACATGAATTAAGTTTCCCGTCTTAACCGAAAATTGTTTAAATTTTATTACTTAGTAAATTAATTTATTTGAATTGAAATAAATGATACAGCAAATATAATTAAATAATTCCACGGCGATCTATTTTTATTTGTAACAAACTTGAAACTTGAATTAGTATTATAGATGTGTATATTGAATGCTCCCTTGTTTTATAATCCACTGATCCGAATAGACAGTCACACCTGGCAAGGTGTGCCCTAGAGGCGTGGTTAAATACCGAAGTGCAAATAACAATTTACCTTTCAACAAGCCATCTAAGAGTATTCAATTTGCCACAGAACCGTGAATACACACATCGTATAAATCTAGTCAAAGCAGAGATAGTAAAAGGTCAATAAGAGTACACCAACATATTGTCTTTACAGATTATTGTACTTTAATTTGTTCACCTCATATATCAGTCCGAAAATGCATTAATTAATAAATTTATAACTTTTTTGGTTGTCTACTAAAATAATTCGAATATATACGTTTAACATAGAAAATTTATCTCATGAATGTGTACAATTGCACGTCTGTGCGTCTTATCTTCTTATTATCGGATGTTTATTAGATAAACCATAAGTCATCGGCGCGCTTACGATTACGTTTAAATATCATTAAAAACCAAGACTTTTACTGATTGTATTTTAAATCCCGGCATGCAAAAACCAGGAGAAAACGTCACGACCTACAGGAAGTAGTTAAAAAAATTTCATTAATTGTTGAATTTCTCCTTTATTACTGGACATATAGCGATAAAACTTTGTGAATATATATATTTTGTCATAATGAACATATTTAAACCATAAGTAAAAAATCGCGAATTTTCCCTTTAAATGAATTAGACACCGTTCACATAGATAAAATAACAGACTGTACCCTATTGAAATATAATTTAACCCGAATGTATTAAAAAGAAAGACCTCTTACATAATAATGAATTAAACTGTCAAAACTAAAATCGCTACACAAGAATTAAAGACAAGAATACACAAATTTACTATAGTACAATAACACAATGACGAGATTTAAATACGTACAGAGCCACGTCATATATGTAACAAAGAAACATAAAAAGGCATATTGACAAAGCACATAGCAAAAATGAATGATAAGCAACATACAAGTTTGCGAAGTAACAACAAAAAGACATAAACAAAGCACATTGGCAAAAATGAAAGTCAAGAATACTAGAATATCATTAACAAATTCAATAATGACAGGATGTACAAGTATCCAACAACCCTTTTCGAAAAAACTAAGGATTTTCTTATCCCAGGAATATATTACCTTAGCCGTATTTGGCACAATTTTTTTAAATATTTTGGCGGTCTTCAATGCTCTTCAACTTTGTACTTGTTTGGCTTATAACTATTTTGATCTGAGCGCCACTGATGAGTCTTATGTAGACGAAACTTCGCGTCTTGATTATTGAATTATAATCCTGGTACCTTTGATAATTATTAATGATAATAAAAACAAACAAATATTAAACAAAGAAGCACAAAAATGCATGTATTAAATTAAACAATCCTATTCACTGCTTTCTTATTTTTTAATTTAATTTTATGTTTATTAAATTATACTTCTTGTGCTTTTCAGTTGACTAACCACTCTTATGAACGCTGGAGCCAAAAATCTTATAAGTCATCGCTTAGGCATATATGTCTATTTAAAATGTAGTTTTTTTTCTTCTGAGAAATTGTATTCTCAATTAGAACAAAAAGAAACGAAAACTCATATTGCTTTTCGTACCACTACATATATATTTTCTTTCACTGAACAGTCCAGTTTTGTAAACATGTCTATAAAATATCTCCCAAATGAAATGAAGGATACGACAATTGCAATAGTATGGCGATGAAGCTCACATATGGTATACTTGAAGTAACTCTTTGGAAGTGTTACAGAATCGGGTTGACCGTAATGGAGTATCTATACAAGTGCCTATATGTTACAGATGATAAAAGGATAAAAGGATTATCCAATTTGACATATTCGCAATTATCTCCTCTTTACCCCATCCCTTATCCTTGATATTTCAACTGTTGTAGGCATCCGTAATAACAGATATTTAGTGGTGCAGGAGCATTTTTAACCTTCAAGACCCCTAAGTATATCCTTGTCTTTTTTGTCGTTGCTCGTGTTCATATTATATACTAGTAGTTTTATATACTTTGCTTTTTATGTGTGTGTGTTTGTGTAATATTGTATCCCATGTTCTGATCACCTAAATACAGGTACAGTCGAGTAAATGATTTACCAAGTATCTTTACTCGTCAAATAGTTTATTTGGATTCATATACATGTTGAAGATTGAATGTTGACCATACTTAATCATTGATTGTAGTGGATAGCTGTCTTCGTTCATTACTACATTAAGTTTTCTGTAGTCCAAACAAAAGCACAGTTCAATTATTCAGGGAAAAAAATACTTTTCATGATAAAAAGAAAAAACATAAACAATTTACTTTGTTCAGATAAACGAAGTTATCAACATAATCGGTTTGCTTATGTTAAAAGGAACGAACTTCAAGATGTTAAACTGACCTGTGTTTCGGCAAAGAGTAACTCCCTTAAATCCAAATTAGACGATACATTAAATGTTGTTATTATTAAATGAACAGAAAAAGGAGAGAAGACATTCAAAAACTTTTTTATTATTATTTTTGACATTTTTACCTATTTTGTTTGTTTGTTTTGTTCACACATCGTTGTCAATACAATTGAATTTGATGTGACTGTCATAAAAGTGAGAGCGTTAGCTAGCTATACAACTAGGTTTAAGCCACCATTTTCTACATAAGAAAATGCCAGTGAATATGACAGTTTTATCCATTCAATTGATGTGTTTGAGATTTTGATTTTGCCATTTGAGTAGGGACTTTCCTGTTTGAATTTTCCGCTGAGTTCAGTTTTTTTGTGATTTTACTTTTTATACCAATTTTTACAATAAGATGAAAAATTAGCTTTGGTGAACTGACACTTTTCCCACTTTATTCGGAATACTTTTAAACTTCAATGGGTTTGTCTTATATTTTGGCATTGCAAGTAATTGGACTTTTCAGAATATTTAGAACATCTTAACTCAAAATTCGTTTCAGGTGTTCTGGTCTATTCATTAGTTGAAACTGGCTGCGACTTTGTAGTCATTAATTAATTGTACATATTATGCTTGGTATGTTCGGGTGGGTTTATTGAAACTACCTGATGACTTCAGAAACCAGATGCTCCGCTGGGCGCAGCTTTATACGACCGCAGAGGTTGAACCCTGAACGGTTGGGGCAAGTATGGACACAACATTCAGCTCTAAATTTGGATTGTGATTAAATAGTTGACACAGCATAGGTTTCTGACACAGAATGAATGTGGTCTAATGAACTTAAATTTTTGTTTTTGCTTTTGAGCAATTCACTATGCTGTTGAATATTAATCCTCTCAAAAAAATGTTTGAAGAAATTTTCTTTTTATTTATGAAATCTGAAATGAGAAAAATTTAACACCCCTCCCCCCCATTTTTTTTTCACATCCCCCTTTCCCTTTTTCCAAAACTGATCTCAATTTAAATTTCTAATGGAGTTTGCAACAATAACTACTCATTTAAATACATCATAAAATATTAAAATGTAAAATAAAGTGCTTGTTGTCACTGAATGTTAAAGATTGTTTTAATTTATCAGTTGGTAGTAAAAGTGAATATACATTGTATATTGTATAAAACAATGATTTAAGTTGATTCAACTACTATTCTGGACAAAGAAAGATAACTCCAATTGAAAATATTTTGCTATTGCACAATATTGTGCAATTAGATATTTCTTGCTATTGCACAATACTGTGCAATTGAAAATATTTGCTATTGCACAATACTGTGCAATTGAAGATTTCTTGAAATTGCGCAATACTGTGCAATTGAAAATTTCTTGCTACTGCACAATACTGTGCAATTGAAGATTTCTTGCTATTGCTGAATACTGTGCAATTGAAGATTTCTTGCAATTGCGCAATACTGTGCAATTGAAAATTTCTTGCTACTGCACAATACTGTGCAATTGAAGATTTCTTGCTATTGCTGAATACTGTGCAATTGAAAATTTCTTGCTATTGCACAATACTTAATATAATAATTTTGGATCCTGATTTGAACCAACTTGAAAACTGGGCCCATAATCAAAAATCTAAGTACATGTTTAGATTCAGCATATCAAAAAAAACCCAAGAATTCAATTTTTGTTAAAATCAAACTAAGTTTATTTTTGGACCCTTTGGACCTTAATGTAGACCAATTTGAAAACGGGACCAAAAATTAAGAATCTACATACACAGTTAGATTCAGCATATCAAAGAACCCCAATTATTCAATTTTTGATGAAATCAAACAAAGTTCAATTTTGGACCCTTTGGGCCCTTATTCCTAAACTGTTGGGACCAAAACTCCCAAAATCAAACCCAACCTTCCTTTTATGGTCATAAACCTTGTGTTTAAATTTCATAGATTTCTATTTACTTATACTTAAGTTATAGTGCGAAAACCAAGAATAATGCTTATTTGGGCCCCTTTTTGGCCCCTAATTCCTAAACTGTAGGATCCTCAACTCCCAAAATCAATCCCAACCTTCCTTTTGTGGTCATAAACCTTGTGTTTAAATTTCACTGATTTCTATTTACTTATACTAAAGTTATTGTGCGAAAACCAAGAATAATGCTTATTTGGGCCCTTTTTTGGCCCCTAATTCCTAAACTGTTGGAACCAAAACTCCCAAAATCAACCCCAACCTTCCTTTTGTGGTCATAAACCTTGTGTCAAAATTTCATCGATTTCTATTCACTTTTACTAAAGTTAGAGTGCGAAAACTAAAAGTATTCGGACGACAACGCAGACGACGACGCCAACGTGATAGCAATATACGACGAAAAATTAAAATTTTGCGGTCGTATAAAAATGATATTTCAGTTAGGGGACGACCATTTGATATTCGGGGGTGGGGTGGGGTTTGGGGGGGGGGCAGGAGGATAGTCAAGTCATTATGTACGTATACAATTTAATCAGAATTAATCCTCCTCCTCTGCAGAAATAAATCTCTTTATATTTCCAAGTGCATATACATATAGTATTAAAGGTTGGTTGTAACTAGACTCTTTTAAAAGTATTAGTAAACATATTTTGCCAAGCAAAGCGAGGCAAAATTTTTTTTGGAGGGTTTTGGAGCCACTGAATGCCCAAGAAGCTATAGAACAAATGATGCAAAATCATGCTTTCTGGGTGTGCCCAAGACCCTTTAATAATCTGAAAATGCAAGTTTTGTTTTAATAATTTTTTGACAATATTTTCGTCTCAAGGCAAAATGTATAAATTCAGTATAAGACTTAAGTTTCTAGGGACAACATCAAAATACCAATGTGCATGATAAAGCAAAAATGGAATTCACATAGTTAAGTCTGTGGCTGCTGGTTTTTTTTTAAACTCATGATCAAGAACATAACAAAATTGCTAGATTACAAAAGGAATGCAACACTTACAGAATACAGAAGGGCAATCGATGAACAAAAGACAAATAAATGAGAAACATTGATCCCGAAAAATCAGGGCTACATCTGAGGGAAAACAGAACTTGCTTCTTGCAAGGCACACGTCATCAAACACAATTTGATATGGAGACAAGCGTTTGGTTTTAAAATTTCCTACATGAGGCATTTGCCTCAATGTAGTTACGGCCCTGTTAAAATAAAAGTGAGGTAAGGTTTCCTGAGACAATATACCTCAAGTTAAATGAAACCAATTTTCAGACATTTAAAGTATATTTAAATAATATTTATACTTTTATTATTAAAAAAATTGGGAAGTGATTTTTTTTGGGGAAAAAGATGAATTTATGAAGAATCTGGTGCCATCTCGTACTTTCGATTAGACCTGCTGAGTTATTTACATTGCAAGTCAGGTAATTTATTTTCAAACTACCACAGAACAAACCATTTATTTTTGTGATTATCAAGGCCGAGTTATTCATTTTCAAAATCCTCCTGGCCCCCCCAGAATATCAAATGGTCGTCCCCTTAGTTTATAAATGTTTCAAAAACATGCCATGTAAATACTGTAAGTGCACAGTTTGTGCAAATTATTCATTAATATATCATGTTTGATTTTGACAATTTAGATCATATCCTATATGTTGTGTTTTGTGTACTATTATTTTTCTGTTCGTCTTTTTCTTTTTTAGCCATTGTGGTGTCCGTTTATTTTTAATATACGAGTTTGACTGTCCATTTGGTATCTTTCGCCCCTCTTCTATAATTATAATATTTTATGTTATACATTTTATCATCTCCCTAATCATGGTTAGTTTATATTAATCTATGCCTTTTAATTTTTATAACTTTCATTATCATGCTCTTAATCTGCATATTATCACCTTGCTCCATTTTGCGTATCACCATGCTCCATTTTGTGTCATGTAACTTATTGCATATTAGTTATTGTATTGTTATGTCTTGTATGTAGGTTTGTAGGGCTAATGTTATGTCCTCGTTTGTACATAATGCCAAATTCATTTATTATCATTATTTATGTCAAGCCACTTCCAACTGATATTTTTAGTTTCTTCTGTTGTTCTATGACACAACTGCACAAGGTTAAAGGGAGAGTTGAGCTAACAGACTTGCCTTACACAGCCTCTTTATGTGTCTATTCCTGACTGCCATATTTGTTTTTCCTGTACTGTAAAACATGATAACATAAAATAAATACCGAATCCACTCTTCCAAGCAGTGCTCACAAGACATCATACTATCAGGAACAAAATTCAAAGCCAAATAATCTAAATTCAAAAATGCATAAGAACCAAGACAGTTGATTACTGCTTTATTACCAAGAAGAACCTAAAAACAATAGCTAAATCCTTTTATGTTCAACTTTGCATGAGGGAGTAAAAACCTAAGTATCTTTTTATAGATTAATTCATAAACAGCATCAAATAAACTATTAAATAACCTGCATGGTATAAAACATCTTAAGTACTATTGATTCATTTTCCCCCTGGTGTACTCAAAAGTTTAGGATGATGCTCTATCAAACGCATTCAAATAAAATAAAAGACAAAAAAAAAGACATATTTTTTTTATTTTGCAACAATCTGTTTCAAAAGAAACAGGACACAAAGAATATTGTATACTTCTTTTTAAAAAATACATGGTCAAAATTAGTAAAAATGTGTTTAAACATTCACAAAAAAAATCTTCACTTATACATCCATAAAATTTCAAATGTATGATTGTTTGCTTTACATAATTTAAGTAATCATAAGACAGATCCTATGCAGATAAACAATTTGATTGTATACTTAAATTTCATACATAAAATACAAGTGCTTAAAAAATACTCATTTGTTCAACTATCAAATTAAATGACATCCAATGGTTTAAATTGGTAAAACATAGACTTGTACTTGAAAAGTGAATACTCATAAAACAATTGCTTTGAACCAATGATCAGTTTTAAATTAAAAAAACTTATCTTGTATTTCTACAGATTCTCTTTAAATTTCTGTTAAGAATACTAAATTGTCTAAATTCAATTACATCACAAACAAACAAAAATTATTTGTTCAAATTTTTGGAATTCCTTCCTACATTGTTGGAATCAATTCTGGAGAAGACAAAGTGAAAATGTATGAAAGGTGTAATGGAGTGTCATAACAAAAACTTAAAGATACCAGATTTATAATTTTGTAAGCCAGACACCATTGTTTTATCAATTATAAAAAAAATTTCACTAAATGGTAAAGATAATACCTACCTGATATCTGATATCAGTAAAGTATAATTTCAGAACAATCTTTCACTCTGTGTGTTTCTTCAAGATGAAAATAGATTGTAACAATGAAGGAAGTTTACAGAAAAAAACTTAAATAAACTATCAGTTTATAAAACTCAAACCACTGTTTTGTCAAAATAAACACATCTTTCAGAAAGTCCATACAGTTTACATTTGAAACATCCACACATTAACTCAAATTTACAATAAACAACATTCAATTTTTAACAGAAGAAGGCATATTGAGCATTAAAACATCCAGATAATAATATGATGAGATTATACTAAAATAAATTGTTGATATTTGAATCTTGAATAAATTTTGTATTCAATTTAACCTTTAAAAAGTATCTGTGGGTAATCTGCATGCATACCAAAGAGTGTTAACTTTTATAAAAAAAAAAACAAAACAATCTTAACATATAGATAGATTGCTTATAGCTTATTTTATCGCACCACTGGTAAAATATCATGTTGTGATTGGTTTAATGTCCTCACGTGGTGACCCCTATGGATCTGTAGGGGGTTAGTAAATTTCATAGGGGGTTCGTGACGCATTAATGGTGACGTCATCCATTAATGTTGTTGCGTTTCATTGTTTATTTTTCAACAAAACGCAGCAGAAAAAGTCCAGCGTGCAATAAATTCGTTATACGGTTAACTACTGACCCCCTATGGATTTTACTAACCCTCTATGGATCCGTAGGGGGTCAGTAACGAACCATATAACTTATAATGTATGCATTAATCAGTCGTTATTCATAAATAAAATATATTTATAGTAACAATTGGGTAATACATAGAGAATTGAGTTAATTTTCAATTAAATGTATGGAATGACTAATAACCCTACTATTTAACATGTCATGAATAATCTATTTCTACTGGTGAGTAACATATTTGAGCCTTGATTTTTACATGAGCTATCAGCCTTATAAATTATTTATCTGTCACCTATAAACAAAGTTTGAAAATTTATCTTACTCCACAAATGGCTGTTTTCAGGTAAGTCAATATGTTTCATATGAATTTACTTCTGTTGTACAACAAGGTAAAACGAGAAAAAGAAATAAGACAGTCCCTTCCGATAAACAAATACCAATGAAAAAGTCAGTGACATAAACCTTGAACCACCCAAGCATGAATGACATATTTAACCGATAAAACGTAGAAAAATTTACAAAAAGCACCATACATAAGTTGCATTCTAAGTCTCAGAAAAAATTTTGTTGACAATCTTGAAAAGTATGTACTTCTCTTATATGTATCTTCAACGGTTTGAAAGGCTGTTTGATTGGTATAATAAAACATTGATAAACCTTTGAAGTGATGATTGAACAAAATAGTGAACTGTACAATATTATTTCCCTTTGGATGCTTCTAAGGTCCATTTTAAATCATTGGTATGTAATATCATAGGTTCATCCATACATACACAACTAAGGTAGGTACTATAAACTTAGATAGGTAATGCAAACATTGCATAACATTTACACATTTTATAAAGTAAACTTTAAACATATTGGGTCATTTGATGGAAATAAATCCAGATCAAAGCATAAATTTGTTTAAGTAACATTTGACTAGAATATTTGAAAGGTATATGGTTATTTGTGATTAAATTTTAAATAAAAAGAGATTCTACACAATAAAGATCAGTGGTATCTTCATTGTACTGTTGTTATATGTTGCCAAATTACTGACTATCTAATTTTAAATTCATGTTTCTTCATTGAAAAAAAAATGTAATTCTGCAATACCATATCTATGCTAGCCAAGGATTACAATCCAGCCGCCTCTTTTTGGGGGCTGGATTATGACCCTTGGCTGGCAAAGATGTCAATAATAGCAACATCTCTTAAAATGATGACAAAATACACCCTATTTGACTTTGTATATTGAGACAGATATGAAGGGTAGATAACTAAAAAGTGGGTTAGAGGTAGAATGACTTTTAGCAAACCTTTTCCTCAGATTTCTCATAAATACTGAACAATGTTTGATACTAAAACTAAGACTTTAAACATAATAAGGCCTGTTATGTTCTAAATTCAACAGTAAGAGTATAATTAATCATTTTTTAATACAGGACCATACACTCAATCATTAAATACATGGATTGTTTTACAAATAATTTGAAAAGAAAGCAACAAGTTTGGTATTTTAATTTGACACTATCCTTTTCATTAGTAAAAAAGGTTTAATGTTTAATTCAGATAAAACTTGGGTTACATGTGCCTGAGGTTAAAATTAAAATTTAATTGTCAGTTCTAAGCTTCCCTCACCCCAAAAAGAATACAAATAAGCTAATATTTCTGGACCACTAGAAGGATACATATAAGCAAAGCTTTCCTCAACTCCAGAAGGATATAAGTAAAGTACACTATAATCTTCAGCTTAACAAACACACACACTCACAATCTGATTCTTTTTTTTTTATACTAATTACCGTATATAACATATTCCTCAATTTATATATCAAATACATTGTGTTCAATCATGGAAGTAATATTGGAAGGAATAACATCGTCGTCACTTCAAAGGTTTCATCTGCGTTACCGCCCATCTTTCAATAACTCGTTAATTGGTTCAATATCTGGCATGGAAGTTTATTCTCCGCATGTGATCGATCAAATCACTGACACTTATCGGTCATTTTCGTGTTCACGGAGAACTACGAACAGACAAGTTTTTGTCGAATATACATGCGAAGTAACCCGAATAGTCCATTCGTTACATTCCGTTGATGTACGCTGCAGAAAAAAGTCATTCGTTCAATTTTTATTTTAGTCCAATTTTTCCCTATTTTTGGTTAGTTTAAACTTAATAGTTAAAACCGACAGCTATCACATACGAAATTGGAGAACAAAGTTGTGTCATTTCAATTTTAAAATTTACAGACAATTAAAAAACCATTTCCGTATAAAGTTAAGAAGATGACTGTACAAAAAATACGTTTGGACACCCTTTATTAAATACGAAAAATCTAAATCTCTCGTGTATTTATAGTCAATTAAATTATTAACAATTCTAAACGGGTCTATCCTTCAATTTAAGTTCTTGATACATAAACTAATTTGTGTAAAAATAAATTTACCGTAAGACAGATAGATGCAAGCCCATTTCGTCGGTTTGTTATATTTTTTGCTGTATAGCTTATTATATTAATACAAGCATTCCACAATAAACACTTTTTAAATATATATTTACGAAAATATTATCCCCGTTTTAGTTGTCCAGTTTCAATAATGCAATCAATGACATTTATGACATATACATAAATTTAGAATACTTGAAAGTAAATATTATTTCATTCAATCTCGATAAACTTTGCACATTTCAACAGTAAAAAAATCTATGCCTACATTTGCCTACATTATTTTGTTAAACATCATGTGAAACCTGATCGATTCATCGGTATTTAACTGTTTAACTCGGGATCCGCTTTTAACCGGAAAATACTTTCAGAACAGTTTAAAACAAACGGTAAAAAGCAAAAATATGCTAAATTAAATACAATTTTCCATGTTAAACTGCTGTAGTTTGAACAATTCTCGTCCGTTTTTCAAGTTTTTTTCACCATTCGATTTCTTTGCTAAAGGTAGATATTCTATGTGATACAGCGCTACCTTGTTATTAATAAACTAGGGATTTCCCACAGGTGCGCTATAATTACCGGACTCGATAAAACCACGTGACTGATAAGAAATTCCAGATGCCTTTTACAACCGCGGTAACGCAGATAGTAACCAAAGGCGTCTTACCGCTGAGACTATAATTGGATGAAATCGTATGACTTTAGTACAGAGCTCAGCATGCTATAAAAACATGCTAATTAGTCGTTGTTATTCCTTCTAAATATTACTTCCATGGTTCAATTAAATGTGAAAACAAGTGAGGATGATTACATATCTGTTCTGAGGTTCATGATACTTAGCAAAATTATATCAAAACATTGAATTATAACAAACACTGCTGCTAGAAATTATAATATTGTCTCTGACAATCAAAATATTTGGAAAATAAAATATATGGACTTTTATGGTATTTTTGAAAACCAATAATCATATGTTTAACAGTCATAATTCAAATTATTGTTACATTGCTATATTCAACTGATACCTACAATTGTAAACCAATTTACATTTACTATTGCAAATTAAACAAGTAGAATAACTGATTGTTACAACTGAGATTAAAGCCTCACACTTTTTCAATAATATCCTTTATTCAATAAAATGATTTGGAACAATAAATATTTCCATGAAAAATGATGCATGCTATACAAAATTTAAGAGCATAAAAATCAAATGATTTTTTGGAGATGAATCTCTGCTTATCATATTGAAGACCTGTTGTGAATTATTTGACAGCGATTATTGTTCAACTGCCATCAACACCAAATTAGTTTAAGAACATTGAGAGATAACTTAAAAGCACCACCTACAATTGATATGCACATGAACATGAAGAGATTCTACAATTCTTTGTTTTATAATAGATCAGATAATGGGAATAAGATTTTTTTATTTCTGGTTTCTTCTATGTTGAGATATTTGTCATATATCTTTACTAATGATGAAGGATAATCTTATTGACATAAATAATAATCTTAAACCAGTTAAGAGGTATCATTGTATGAAAATAACTGAAATGATCTTGTTCTTACAAATTACCCCTTAAAATCAGGAGGAACAGATGATAGGGGATCCATGTGAAGACATCCCTCTTCCACAAAAAGACAAACCAAAAAACCCCATACACACAAACAATTATACAATAAATTCATGTAAAAAAAAGTATTGATCCAATAAAATGGTCCGACATTATTTTGATATACCTAGTATTAAAATGTAAATATATACAAAATCTTCCATTTATATATTGTTCATTTCCATGTAGTCATTTTGATAAAACAATGCTAGAACAAATGAGCTATAAAATATGTGCCATGGTCTGCATGGATGCAATAGCTTACATTTAATGCATATCAGAGATAAAAGGTTTTTTTTTATAGAATAATCCACTAGAAAGATAACGGAACAAATTGAAAATTAGTCATTGGAGCATGCGTGGGGCTCATATACTACATAATGGTACTATTAAAATGTAGAAATCTTATTCTGAACAGAACATGATAAAACAAAATAACATTAATTGTTAATGTAACATATTACAAGTATAATGCTTGGCATCTTTTTATAACAAATGTAATCTACTTTTCCTTAGATTAAATAATTTTACTTCAACATAAAAAGGACTAAAATGTAGGTAACTTAGATTTGTTGAACTGATCTAATTATAAATCAGGGATGAGCAAAATAAAAGACAAAGTTATCTTCTTCTTTTGTGGGTTGTTGCAATACTTCTTAAAATGCATCTTTACATCAAATCATTTAAAATACATCACATTATATTAGAGATTCGAACTAAAACATAAGTTAAGTTAAGATCATAGTCAGTTATGTGATTGTAACCTCTCCCAGATCCATTTTCACACATATTTGTATCATTTCAGGTCACTTAGTATGTGATGTCAAACTTTATATAAGTTAGTGAAGTGTTCAATGTATGCCACTGTAACATACCTTTTAAGAGAGTGTTAAATATGTCATGGTAACATACCTTTTGGCTAGATGTACCAAGTAATATAAATGTCTGCTACTTATTTAGCACTAATCTCAGTATAGTTTAAAAATGTAAATTCCTAATTTATCATGATTATATCATTATAGCAAGTAATTAAAGGTCATCTGATATATGAAATACAACCTATAGTACTTACATCTACTTCACATAGTATCTGGTGGATAGTTTAACTAAAACTTTTATTAAATATGTTCAAACCAATATCTACAGCCCAAAAGTCAGGCTTCTTTAAACTGGCTGCAGACATGGACATGGAGTCCATGAGGTAAAACATTATAAATTTCAGAGATCATATTACTTAATGTGCCATGTTAATTTTTTTTTTTTGTTCATGTGGAGAGTATTTTCTAATTTGATTATGTTATATATTCACATTACTTGTCACATCATCAAACCTTTTCTTGCATTTTTAACAGGTGCAATTATCCCTACTGTAGGGAAATGCTGGTAAAAAATCTACCTATTAGGTAGAATTTTAATTATAAAAAAAAAATAGTAATAAAACTGCAAAGAATTTGTAAATAAAGAAAATAAATCAGAAAAATAAAATACCAATCCTATAATAACTGAAAAGCTTAAAAGATATGTAAATGACCATAGCATAGCATCAGAAAATTTAAGGTAAAAGATATGTAAATGACCATAGCATAGCATCAGAATATTTAAGGTCCCCAATCTTTCAATGAATGAAATTTGCTGCATTATATAAAGATTGTTTAACACTTACCACTGATTTACTTGATTTTAAAACAGACAAACTTTATGCAGTATTTTCGAAAATTAGGTAGCATTTTAACAATTGTATATTTTGAAACTAATAATGCATATAGAATCTCTTCATTAATAAAATCTTAAATAAAATGACTGAGAAAATAGTTTGATAATGCCAAGTCAAGCAACCAGTGTATAAACATACAAGGTCTGCAGACAACCCAAAAAAACAGTAAAAACCAGCTTTCCTGAAATGTATGTCAACAGGAATGATTTATTTTTAATAATCTTCTCTTTATTATTCTGCTTGTTCTACATCGCGACATCCAGGTTCTGAATAACATCTTGTCATCTGAGTTCTGTCTATTGGTACTAGCTTTTCAAAGTCAGTTCCAAAATACCTGTCTCCAAAGTTCCCTTAAAAATAAAAACTTTAAAGATCAGAGTATCTGTTAAGATCACATGACACAGTATATGATAATATTGAGCATCTATAAAGATCACATGACACAGCATATGATAATATTAAGTATCTATAAAGATCACATGATATAGCATATGATAATATTGAGCATCTGTAAAGATCACATGACACAGCATATGATAATATTAAGCATCTTTAAAGATCACATGATATAGCATATGATAATATTGAGCATTTGTAAAGATCACATGACACAGTAATAGATGAACATAGTTTGCATACCTATTCCTGGCAAAATGTGGAATTTTTCAT
Source organism: Mytilus galloprovincialis (assembly GCF_965363235.1). Lineage (NCBI taxonomy): Eukaryota > Metazoa > Mollusca > Bivalvia > Mytilida > Mytilidae > Mytilus > Mytilus galloprovincialis. Next base: position 125,724,089 of record NC_134838.1, on the reverse strand, counting down.
TCACTTCTTTATCAACAGCTGTTGTGACAATCTTAACCTTGGGGAAGGCATAGGCAACTGAGTGAACACCTACAAATATCAAATAAGAGCATTTATTTACCGATAATGAACAATGTGTCTTCCACCTGTCTGTCATATATCAAAATTTGACACATATAAAGACTAAATTATATTTCAAAGAGAATAACTCCTTTAAGGGTTCATCTGAAAGTGTTCATGAAAATAGATAGTAAATAGATCTTTTACATGTAAGATTTACTACATCTATTATGGTTGTCATGTTTTAAGTCAACAAAAGCATTTTACCTTTATATTCACTTTTTTAGCAATGGTGGCCATGTTTGTTGTTTAGGGACAGATATAACAAAAAACACACAAACTTTATACCATATACCTTTAGTATCAATTGGCTAAAGTTTGGATAAAATTTGTCATGAAGCTTCAGAGGGGATGATTTGAAAAAAAAATAGTTTACAAAGATGAGAATTGAGACAGAATTTGCCATAAAAATGATTGTTATACTTGTATTTGTCTGTCTGACAATGTTACCTGACCTTTACATAATTTTCAAGTCAATGTTTTCTTGATACATATATTTAAAAGACTTTTATCTCAAAGATTCAACATATCTCTTTACATTAATTATGTAGAAAAGACTTTTCCAATTAAGGTTTTGTTTCTTTATATAGAAAAACTCATCATAGATACCAGGATTAAATTTTCTATCTACGTCAGATGCGTGTTTCCTCTACAATGATTATCAAGATTAACTTACCAGATTCAGCCATCAATAAAGATGTCAAAGTAATATTGTCCTCTGGTACATCATGATCCAGTAGAACACGTATAGCCATCATGGCAGCGGCTCCTGTGGCCACAGTGGCATCCATTAAAATCACCTGACTTTCCTTTATGTCCTTTGGTAACCTCAAGTAATGCAACTACAATAAGTTTAGATATACACTTTTAATCGTTACACTTTTATATTCAATCAAAATGAAAAGAGATAATTTTTTCCATCCCTATTGTTAATTTTCCTTTCTTATAGGATACTGAGGTTCCTTTGGCCCTATTTTACACTATGTAGTTTTCCAATTTATTTGCTATGCTGTGTATGTAGTGCTTTTTGTATTTCAATTGATGTAACCTATATATTCTGTAAAAGATAGACCAAAGATACCAAAGGGACAGTCAAACTCATTCATCGAAAATAAACCAACAAAACCATGGCTAATGAAGAAAAACACCAACAGACAAACAAGTTCATTATTTACAACAAATCAATTATTACCTTAACTAAATTCTTTCATAGATATTGTACAAATATTTGCTTTGGAAGTTTAACTTTATCTCTGAATAAACTTATTTTCTATGTTAATTGTTATTAATAAAAACGTATGCAGAGAATAAGTATTATTTATACAAGCGGAAGGGTTTCTTCCATAAAGAACAGGCAACTCAATTATATGGTAATGGGTCATGCCTAATTTGATCAGCCTGATTATCAGGGGTAAGGTTCTCAGATTACATTTGCAGGCAGCTGGCTTCTTAGTTTTGATTTAAATGTTGAATACAAAGGATTTTTACTGTATAGGAATAAGATTTCAATTTCAACCACATCAACCAGAATCTACCACCTTCAATATTTCATTAAATGAGGAAGCAGTTCTCATCAAACCAGATAGTTTTATTTTCTGGCCTGTATTGCACATAAATTTGATAATGCCTAAATTCCTACCTCTGATTCTACAGTTACATTGAACATAATTTTAACATAGTATTAATGCCTACCTCTGGTTCTCCTGTATCAAAGTTGGTCTGTATGAGTATTTTACCAAGGCGTACATCTTTACAAACTTCACATAAGGCTTGTTCCATTGTTTCTCCAGCTCTCAAGATTGATACTCCACAGATCTGACAAAATTAACAATGCTTTTGTATAACAGGAACAATAGAATAATATCAAGGTATCATTCAGAAACATTATTTCACATATTTAAGGGAAAAATTTAATCTCCTAAAAGAAGTATGGTTCCAGGACTGTTTTCATATCATTAAATTATTCAAGATTAAATTATTTAAGATATCTTTTCAACTGGATGAAACCTGAATGAAGGAAAGGTCTAATCATAATTATTCAAAACTCTTTAGGTCGTTGCATGTGATTTATATTGAGGAAAAACAGCAGTAAAACTTGATTAAAATATGTAATTTGTGTATAAAAATCTTGCTTTTTGAGTGTTTTATGGATATTTAGTTTATAAGAGTGCTACAGGAGAAGTGTATATACCAAAAGTCTTTGCTTGGTGCTAAAATCTAAAAAGTTTGGGCTAAATGTAAATTATAGGTGTTAATGAATTTGTATAATGTGAAAATACCTTGTCCTTGCAAATAAATCAGACAGGCAAGTAGACTATGAAAATTTTCAGGTTAGAAAACAGCTCATAGCATACAACAACTATGAGATTAATAGCACATACACTAGAAATAAATGCAATACTTTTTAATAGTAGGAAAATATTGATATAATCATGCATTTTATCTCAATCAGAACTATCATAATCAACCTTTCATCTACAAAAAGAATACCTTGTATACATAAAAATATTACTACAAAGAAAAATATCTGTTAAAAACCACCTGAAAAAAAACAGCAAAGAATGTGGTTAATTTTATAACTATTGGTCACTAAGTGAATTTCTAGCCTGGTTCCAATGTTAATCTGTAGACAATACAAGAAAATCGAATTAAATGAACAATAAAACTATCACTAACACCTAAAAAAATATTTTCATATATGTACATTTTTAACTACATGTATTTCTAAAAATTGCTGTTTTATATACATGACATCATCATATAACTGAAAACAAAAAATATATGTGATGTGTAAAAGCACTATAAAACATCGAGTGCACGAATGCTATGCAAGAAAAATTAAACAATTCAGCTTGCAGTCTGGCATAAGTCAAACTTGCTTCACAACACAACAAAAATCAATGTGACACAAGTTGTGAAACAAGTGTTTTAGCTTTTACGATTTTCCAGAAAGGAAATCTTAAAGAAATGTAGTTTGAAAATTTAAAAGTTGTTTACTAGAATAAAATGAAGACCTGAAGATAAAAAGTACTTTTATTTAAGATTTACTTTGGAAAAACCGTCAACAAATCAAACAAAATATCTATTCATAGCTAAACTCTCATACAAAATCCTGTTTAATATATCAATGCTATAAATAACAGCAATCATGTGCAGAGGTTTCCAAAGTTAATACAATTATTAAACGTATACTGATTAGTTGAATTTTAGTGATTCAAAAGTTTTGGATCAATCATAAAAGTGATCATGATGGGTTTCTAAGACACAGACTTAATCATAAAACTAATCTAATGATAAGGCAGAAACTTGACAGGGAGTGAAAACCTGGTTAAAACAAAAAAAAAACATGCATTTTTTGGGACCTTCTGTCATTTTCAAACAGGAAAACCAAAGTTCCAGCCAATCAGAATGATCTGTGGCATGGAATAGAGTCACCACATATGGATATTGTAAACTATGACAGTGAATTATTTTAAATGTTGAAAATTAGCAGAATTATTTTGAGGTATACTTTTACTTTTCATTACTACAACCACTTACAGAAAGTTACTGTTATTAAAAAAAAAAGAGTTTTCTGATATTAGGTGTTGACTTATAACAATAAAACTCAAATCAGTGACAAAAAATGAAACCTGTGTAAATTTTGTCAAACATCATCTAAATGTACATATAGTAGTTCTTTTCAATTCTTCCTTCATGTTAAAACTTGTGAAAAACATGAAGATAACTGGTAAAACTTATTTATTTATTCTCAAGACTTTAAGACAATTGTACAATGGGGTTCTGTAGATATTTATCTTAAAGAACATTTAAATTGAACTAGCTTTAATATTGTTACAAGCACAAGCTATGATATGCTTTATTTTGTCTGCAAGTCAGGTACACTTCTATGATTTCATAAATCAGAGTTCTGCATCATTGATCTATGACATAGATTTGGCTTGGCTGAATAAAAGAATGGACAAGTCTAGACATTTTTACCATTTTGGAAACCCTTGTTTATAAATTTGTCAAAAGTTAAGGTTATTTAAGTAACAATACAATATGGATGGCCATAACAGCGCACTAAAAGTTGTTAATTAAATTTACTTATTAACTGTTACAAGCTAAAGCTATAAAAGGGAACAACAAGGAATTTTCTATTTCAACGGGTAAACTATGTGATGACTAAACTTCAACACTACCTGTACTGAAGCATGTTTTTAAAGTTTCAAATCTTCTTTTACATACCTCCTGCAAAAATACCAATAATTATAAGTACATAAGACGTACAAAACAAAGTGAGTAAAAAATACCATTCAAGAAGAAGTCTATTTTTTAAATCTCTGTCACTGATTCTTTCTATTAATAAGTTTAGAATTTCTGTACAGACAATACTGATTTATTGTGTATAATTTTCAGACAAGTTAAGAATTAAGAGAACTATCATGCAATGTCTTTTAACCTTGGATCAACTTATTTTTACAGCTGATTTCAATAAGTGTAGTAGCTAAAGGTAATATCTTTGGTAAAACTTGCTTGCTAGCTGAACCGTAAAATCATTGTTAGGTAAGGCATACTACCCTCCTTTCGAAGTAGCCTAGTCCTACAGACAGATTAATTTATTATCTGTCGGACTAGTCTACTATTAAAGGAGGATACTTAACCTAACTTAACAATGACTTCACAATTCAGCTAGCAAGCAGGCTCACTAAAAATATTACCTTTGCCTACATACTCATTGAAATCGGCTGTAAATGTTTTTCATGTCTTTAACATCATTATCTGTCTATGATAGTACACTATGGACTGTTTTATAAACTTTTCAAACCAGGACAAATACTTTGCTTAAGGTGTAAACTAGTGATTAGTTACCATCAATTTTGTAAATATGGAAGCATTATTATAGAAGAAATTGTCAAAAGAACCTTTAATGAAGACAAAATTTAAGAATGGAAGACTTGGAAACCTCTGCATCTATCTATTTGTCTTTAGAGGAAATAAAGTTATAAGAGGAGAAAAAGCACGGTTAAAGGAAAACCTTACACATATGCTTACCATTGGACTAGAGTTCTAGAAATACATGCAATGATTATAAAATATTATTGGCACTATTCAGCACTGCATAGTATTTCATCTATTACAATACTTTATCTAAAACAATATTCTCAAAATACCTTTGACCATAGTCTAATGGTTTCTGAAAATATTGAGAATAGGAAATCGCTAGCTAATTAAGCCAGATTTGTTATGGTAGAATTAATCAAATAATAAATTGAGAAGATTTTTTTTTTGATGCAGTATCTGTTTGTATGAAAATTAGAAATTAAACTTTAATAATTTCCTTGTACCAATGTTTGAACAATTTGTATAATGAAATACTTCATTTTAACAAAATTAGTAATAGAAATATTTCAAGGAATAAATTATGAAAAAACTCTGTGATCAATGAATTTGATTATTGAATATAACCATTCCACCTTTACATGCTTATAATAAAATTACCCTTCACCTTTTAAAATCCCAATGCATTCATGAAGCTTTCTGTGTTATAAATTTTTATGATACCAAATATTATATAAATTTGCCCCATCAGATTTGCCATACTTCCGACATTTCTAGTTAATACTTGAATAAAGTTTTGTGCAATATAAAAGAAGTATTAATTTGCTTGGTTGAAAATGTTTCTTTTGCTTCTGAAAGTATAAAAAAGGTAGATTTCAGATGATAAAACTCACCTTGTCAGCATCTAATCGTCTCCCCTGATATGAGGTTCCTTGTGGGGTATCTACACTAACAGTCTACAAAAAATATACAACAGCAGATGGGTTATTTGATAACATAGTATGTGAAAAATAATAGGAGGGAAGGGTTTGGCCATCACCAATACAATTGTATTTTACTTTGCATAAATAACCACACAATAGAAACTTCATGACCTGCCCAACTTACACAAAAATAATTAAATTGCCTTTAACCCCACATATATTTGTTTTCTTAAATAGCCCTTAGTTTTAATGTTATGCAATAATTACTTACTTTAAATGGTAATAAAGAAACAGCATACTCAAACAACAACCGCATTAACCTTTTGGAATAAAATATGAATTCATCTCTTGCAGTCTCTCTATTCCTGTAAAATGTAAGTATATAATTGATATGTGCCAATAAGACTATGGATTTTTTCTGAGGCAACACAAATTTGAAATAAAAAAAAATGAAGAGATAGCTAACTGCTTTACAAGCTATTTTATTTTAGTCAGATAGCTTCTAAAAGAATAAGCTAAATAATTCAAATTTGTATTTAAATTGATTTTTAATGAAGAAAAATGTTCATTATACAAACTAGGTTTTTCTCATTGCTGAAGGCTGTATGGATGCCTATAATTGCTTACATCTTAATTTGCACTTTGCTTGGTAGTTGTCACATTGGCAATCATTCCACATCTCCTTATGTATGTAAATTTAAGTGTTGCCTCGAAGTCCTACCTTACAAATGTGTGTAATCCCTGAATCTGTGGGGTTTGTTCTAATACTTTCAGAGTGTCAGGTTTCTTACAACCATTGTCTGCAGAATGTGCCAGTTTGGACCTCAACTTGAAACCTCTCTGAAATTAATTTATCAATCCAAGTTTCATTATAAATCATTTGCTTCAATATCACAAGGTTTTTTAAGCTTATAACCAACTATCTCGTATAATTTCTATTCAAAATGGCATAAATCAATGTAAACATGCATCAGAAATAATTATGTGCATTTATTATAGGTACAAAGAGATTAATTATTGGGATTTCAGGAAAGCTCTGAACAGATGTATGTATGAGATATCAAAATACCAGTTCTTATAATTCCCATCCAGTCACATTATTAATTTAGCTTTTATAAACCAGATGCTCTGCAGGGCACAGCTTTATACGACCACAGAGGTCAAACCCTTAACAGTTGGGGCAAGTATGGACACAACATAGCTTTCTGACACAGAATGAATGTGGTCTAAGAATTTAAACTTAAAAACTTAAAAATTTTAAATTTGACATTTGCCTATTATGGTCCAATATCCAAAATCTAAATACATGGTTAGATTACGCATATCATAGAACCCCAAGAATTCAATTTTTGATGAAATCAAATAATGTTCAATTTTAGACCCTTTAGACCTCAATGTGGACCAATTTGATAACTGGGCCCAAACATTAAAAATCTAAATACATGGTTACATTCAGCATATTGAAGAACCCCATATATTCAATTTTAGTTGAAATCAAACAAAGTTTAATTTTGGATCCCGATTTGGACCAACTTGAAAACTGGGCCCATAATCAAAAATCTTAGTACATGTTTAGATTCAGCATACCAAAGAACCCCAAGAATTCAATTTTTGCTAAAATCAAACTAAGTTTAATTTTGGACCCTTTTGACCTTAATGTAGACCAATTTGAAAACAGGACCAAATATAAAGAATCTATATACACGGTTAGATTCGGCATATCAAAGAACCCCAATGATTCATTTTTTGATGAAATCAAACAAAGTTTAATTTTGGACCCTTTTGGCCCTTAATTCCTAACCTGTTGGGACCAAAAACTCCCGAAATTAATCCCAACCTTCCTTTTGTTGTCATAAACTTGTGTTAAAATTTCATAGATTTCTATTTACTTATACTAAAGTTATTGTGCAAAAACCAAGAAAAATGCTTATTTGGGACCTTTTTTTGCCCCTAATTCCTAATCTGTTGGGACCAAAACTCCCAAAATCAATCCCAACCTTCCTTTTGTGGTCATAAACCTTATATTAAATTTTCATAGATTTCTGTTTACTTATACTAAAGTTATTGTGCGAAAACCAAGAAAAATGCTTATTTGGGCCCTTTTTGGCTCCTTATTCCTAAACTGTTGGGACCAAAACTCCCAAAACCTTCCTTTTATGGTCATAAAGCTTGTGTTTAAATTTCATGGATTTCTATTCACTTATACTAAAGTAAGAGTGTGAAACCAAATGTCTTCAAACGATGACGATGACGATGACAACGTCATACCAATATATACGACCAAAAAATTTTCAATTTTGCAGTCCTATAAAAACTCATCATAACTTCTGACTTTAATTTGTTGTTGTTTGTCCTTTGCAAACATCAATCATTATCAAACAAACATTCACCTTCAATAGGTTTTTCATGTTCATAAAGGCTAATTTCAGACTGTTTGTTACTTCCTTGGATTTTTTCACATAGCATTATCATACTATTACAGCCACTGCTCAATGTTAGATGAAAAGTGACTTTAAAAAGATGTTGATTTTCTCCCTAATTGTTTTTAAGTAAAAGAACTTAATATTAAATCAACTCTATATTTTCACATTCAAATCATTTAAATGGTTTGCTATATGGCCTAAATTAAAATATTGTTTGTTTCCCCAATCCTGACCCTGCCAAGCCAGGTGTGGGTAGGTAGGTAGGGAAATAATTTTATTTTCGAACATTATCGAACTATCCGGCAAGCCTGAAAATCCAAAATGAATAAAATAATATTTCACTTAGTTTTGACAATAAAATTTTATGAGTAGCACCAATTTTGCAGGGTCGGTCGGGATTGGGGAAACAAAAAATATTTTATTTTAGGCCTATAGGACAGAAGCATTTTGTACTATTCCTTGTTCTTACCTTTTGTAACTGACCATGGACATGCAACACAACCAACTGGATGGCAACAAGATTCTCTCCTCCTGTTAGTAAACCAATTAGGAACATGTATTGTTTTAACAATGGTTCAAACAACACCTGTTACTATGCATAAGAATTTCTATTGAATTTTTGTTTTTATTTCTCATTTGTAGAAAACAGAGAAGCATTTAAGAAGGCAGCAGGGGTTAACAACATTATTCTTAAACAGGATCACACAAATATACCATTAAAGCCCCACTAGTCATTTGGGCAAGATGAACTTACAGATGCAACATAATTTTTTTTACTTCAGTGCAGTTAATTACAGATTATTGTTGAGATGACCAATGATAATCGGTTTATAACTATTTTACCTATGACGAAATTGTCAATTACATGTCAATGAACCATGTGCCCCCTTAGTTTTTAGTGATAATTTTTCATATCACTCCACTCCACTGAGAAAAGAAATTATCAGACAGCAAGAATAAAGGAAAATTTCGTAAAATAGCAATAAAACCTTTTACATAAGAAATAAAAGACCTAGGCAAAATCTGATCAATCAATTCTAGGCTGGGAATTTTATAACAGATTTAAGGGAAAAAAACTAAAAGCATTAACATTGACAACATAAAAAGAATCTAAACTTGAGATTTTACCCCTGTTTGAACCTCTTATTTCACCTAAATGGCAAGTGCTATATCAATTCTGTGGATAATTCAAATGATGGAATTCAGTAAAAAAAATACCAAGTGAACAATAACTAAAATAAATCTTATGGTAAACATTTTTAAAATCAAACACAATAATTTAACAATTAATCTATTTGAGTCTCTTTGAGTTTTAATCCCAATAACCCATACATAAGTGACATGGATCAATGTATTATAATGATACCTCTGGGTACAATGATATCTGCACTTGACATAGTAGGAGAAATCCAATGATCAAAGGCTGGTTTGACAAATGTATTATACTGTTTGAGAACACCCTCTAGTTCTCTTCCTCGTTCAGCTATGTCACGCTTCAATCGACGTGCCAGTCGTACATCAGAATCTGTATCTACAAATATCTTCATGTCCATTAACTGAAATGTATAAAAAAAATTAAGAGTTTGGTTAAAGGTTGTAAACAATGTACTTCCCTCATCCTTACAAATATGATGCATTACTATAATACTAGTTACAAATTCAAATGAATCACTTATAGAAATTTTAAGAATCTCCAATAGAAAAACTCAGAAAAATCTGCTACAACTTACTTTAAATGATTTTCTTGCTCCTTATCAATATCTTAAATTTCAGGAGCTATTCAAATTTTTAAAAATCTATATGGTTCTGGTTAGATGATCTGATTCTCAAGATTTGTTTTGTATTTTGAAAAACTGAGGCATATATAAAAACTTGTATGCATGCATCTGGAGAACTAAAATATTAATTTCAAATGTTTTATCTAGCAAAATTCTATAATTAGTATGCATATTTCCGCTACAGATCATATAAACTTTCAAAATTATATATATTTCTTAGATATATTGTACTATCAATTAGCATGTATGTTATGTAATATATTGGCACTTGTTGATGTTTTTCACCAGCCATTCTGGTTATATTTACTGATAAGATTTTTCTAACAAATCTGAATTAATGTACAAACCAAAATAAAGGATTGTTTAATGAATTACATGATGATGAAAAATACAACGCCTTACGGTTGCATATTTTTGCTTACATCCACTTCATTTGAATTTTGGTGGAGAATTGTCTCATTGGCAATCATACCACATATTTTTATTATAAATACAAATATCAATAAGGGGTACTTACATCTAATAATTCTTTATTCACAAAGCTCATTATACCTTCAAATATTACAACATTGGCACCATATATTGTTCTCTAAAATAATAAGCAATAATGCATACATATACATTTCAATTTATTTAACAGTGAACTGTGTAACATATAAATTCACCTTGATTTATTTTAAGAAAAGAAAATCATATACAGTTCAATATCAAAGATCTATTAAAAACTGAAAGAAGTCATTTGCATTGAAAATGTAGATAAATCAAAACTTGTTATTCAGAAAATTGTTTATTGAAATCAAAGAAATATCTAAAAATAGCTCTAAATGATAGATGGCTCTTCTTCATATAGTTTCAGTATTATTTCACCCCAAACTTAGCTGCAAATAAAAGCAAATTATAAAAGGGAACTGGCAAGAATTATTTTTACATTTGTTATTTCGAGGCCTATTATAGTGGACTATGAAGAATGGGCATTGCTCATTGTTGAAGGCTGTAGGGTGATCTATAGTTGTTAATTTTTATTTCATTAGGTCTCTTGTGGAGAGTTGTCTTATTGACTATCATACTAGATCATCTTATTTTTATACATTAAAAAAGTTTGAACTTCAATGTAGGAATAGGATTTTCTAACAGTGATCTATGCCTATTTTCTTTTCTTTTTCCAAAATTCTGTAAGAACCATAACACCTAATGTATTGAACTGATTTAGATGACTACAATTAAATGTGCACATATCCCTGAACGAAACATCCAAAAATGACAACCCCTTTATTGAGGTCCCCTACTAGGACCAGACACTAAGACATGGTAGTGTAAAATAGTTTCGTAAGGACATATTAATTGATATATTATGCATGATATGTCTGCACAAGTAAACTGTTTTTTTAAAATAGATCTTGCAAAAAGCATAACCCAAGATAATTTTTAAGAGAATCGTATACCACTTAGCTTAACTTACTGTACTTTGATCTCTACTGTGTGTGATAAAGTTATAAATAGGAACTTCCACACTTTTACCCTCTTTTAACCTGCGTAGTGTGGCTATCAATAAATCAAAATCAAAGGCATCAGGATGATCAAAGTTGTATTCATTTCTATTTGCAGTCTCGTGCATTTCTTCATTTAATACCTGCAAATATAATCATAATTTTCATATCTTATAATACAACTAATTCAATATGATCAGGAGTGAATTAGCATGAAAGTTTAGTAACTCATTGAATATATTTTTATGTTTGAATTCTTGAATTACTTTTTCTTTTATTGTATTGACTTACAATATAAAGTAAATTCATTAATATGCCTGCCCGTATTAAACTGATCATCTTTAACCATCTTACTTCTTACATGAAAATGGTAGATCTCACATGGGATTTTGAAAAAGTGCTTTTGGTTTTCATAGATTGAAATCCAAGCACACATTTAAATGTACTAAGCAGAATGAACCCATACTGCAAAAGCTGAAAATGTAAAGGTGCAATAGAATTGATTAATTTGGGTTAAAAAAAAAGATAATGTAAACATCAAATGTAGTTTATCACCCCAACCAACATCCATAATTATATTTAATCACGAAACTAATTGAAAGTAAACCAACTTTCTATAATAAGCCTGGTAACCATGGTTACAGTAGTTTTACCTTTTGCACTATAATCCTCCATAAAGTCATACTTACTTTGTAGAATGAGTCCAAACTCAGTAAACTGACCCAGGGAACATCTAAAGCTTCTATTATCTTCCTGGCCACAGTGGTTTTACCACTGGCACTGCCACCACATACACCTAGTCATATTTAATTATATGCATGTAAAAGATTCAAAGCACATGCTAGTTTTAAATACTAGGCTACTAGCTTTAACCTTATTCTATCAAAGAGATTTTTCGATGAATGAAATCATTTAATTGGCGTTTAAGTGCATGAAAAACAATATCTTGACCATATGTTATTTGTTGGTGTTTGTCTTTGTTTATATTTCTATACAGAGGATTAAAGTGTTGGTGGTTGATGTGATCTGTTATACTGTGCTGTATTTTTGACAATTCCTGTAACCCTATTTTATGTCAAATGTATGTGAATTACAGATGGTTTCACCCTTGGGCCAGGTGAGATAAAAAGAGACCAAAAAACAAAAACCTAACATGGCCCAATGAATTATGAGGTCAAGGTTAGGTGAAGCCTGTCTGACAAACCTGTAGACCTTACAAGGAAATCCTACTCTTTACAGATATATCATTATTCATAGTAACTGAGAAATTCACATGACCAAAAAACATGGTCAAATGGTCAAGGCAAAAAAAACTAAGACGCACAGGTAGACAATGCAAGGAACCAATATACCAAATATACTTTTATTATGTACATGTACTTATAATAAGTGAGAAATTCACATGTCAGACTCAGAGAGAATCAGAGACGGTAAAGGCTTGAATTATTTGAGTAAGCTAATCACAAAAGACAAAGTTTCGATAGTGTACAGCAACATATGTAATATGTAATATGAACAGCAGCTTGCATTTAACAACCTTTCTTTGCTTCAACTAGTACCAGTATTTAGAGACCCCTCTATAATGTAAATACACTGGATATTGATTACAAAGTAACAGAATTGAAAAGTCAAAACATAGAGGAACTTTTTTTTGTTACAGATATATACATTTAAATGTGTGTGTGTGTATGTGTCAATACATTTTCAAACTGAATACATAGTATTCTAATGCATCAATAATAAACAGATGAGATCTTACTAACCTATAACAAATGGTTCTTTCAATGATCCATGTGAATCATACCATGGAGGTCTACCAGATGTATATAAAGTTCTTAACCCTGACTGATAAACACGATGAGATTTAGATGATGTAGAGAAGGATATTTTTTTATTTATTCCTAACTTTGTTGGTGATTTTGGCCCTTTAAGTGGTGATTTTGGTCCTTTCAATGGAGATTCTGGAAAATTAGTGATGATGGTCAGTTCTTCTAATCCATGGTCCACTTCTTCTCCACTGCCACTACTAATTATACAAACATTAATCAATTCAATAAATATTTGATAAATAATATTTTTATTATGCATAAAACATGTAACAGGGACTTTTATCAACAGTTGTATCATGTTAATCTTTAATGGGGGACTTAATCAAAAGGTTTAGAAAAATCTTAAAAGTAAAATTTCCATTTGATTGCCAATTGCCAAAGATTTTGTTAGAGTATATTCCATGTCAATCAAAAAAGAAAAATGCAAGAATTTGAAAATTGTTTATCAGTAAATCCCAATATGGTCCACATGGTAGAATTATAGTTATCTTGTACCAAAGTCAACTCTTACCACTAAAAACAAACTTGCAACTATGCTAAAAGAGGCGGCATAAGATACCATGGACATTCAAACTCATACATGTAGATAAAAAGAAATGACAATACCATGGCTAAAAAAGAAAAAGTAAAAAAGAAAAACCATAGTACACAAGACATACCATAGAAAACTTAAGACAAAGCAACACAAATCCCACATAAAACGTGGGGTGATCTCATGAAGGGTAAGCAGATCCTGCTATCTAGCACCATATGGTTAATTATTCAACATGTTCAAATGCACTTGAATGTTGATAAATGTTGAATCTAAATTTTATTGATCGACTCACAAGTCTGTAAAAAGTATATCATTTGAAAACTTGTCACACTGTCCAATTTGTAGCTTATTGCTCCTCAAACAATTATAAAATATTCATATATTGTACATTTTTAATGGAATGAAATTGCTGTGGTACGAGTTTACACTGGCAAGAATAAACATTTAACATTGGTACAAGTTACCTTGATTCCTACATGTACGTGTATGCAAGGACTTACAATGTATAACTAATATACGTCCTTGATGTATGGTAAATAATGTTCAAAAACAGCAAGACAGTCAAGACAGTGTACAAATGTAGATAAAATTTCTACCAAAATTAACTAGGTATAGGCTTAATGAGGTAATGCCAACAGAAATTATCTTCATTAATTTACAAATAACACAGGAATATAATTTGCTGTAGAATCTTGAATATCCTTGTAACTGTTAGACATGAAATAAATCAAATTTTGGGAAAATGCTAATAATCATGTAGAATTGCACGTGGCTGCTTGACAGGGAACATGCATTACTATTGCCTTATTTCTGTTTAATAATTTAAGTAATCATCAATTGGGAAAGTTATTTTTCACAAATACCTATCTGAAATACAACTATTTGATCTGGGATTCTCGAATTTTAAAGCTGGTTCCATTGTTTATTTTTCCAAGAATTTAGAGTTATTGCCCCTGTCTTTTACGGTAAACGGACAGAAAGTCACAGGACAAAAAGTCACAGGACATAAAGTCACAAATTTGATAGGACAAAAAGTCACAGGACAAAAAGTCACAAATAGTTTGTTGACAATTATTTGAATATATAAGAGAAATATCTTGAAATATTTACTTTTTAATACATATATTCATATTTAAGTGTAGGAAATGTGTCATTATACTTGAAAAATGAAGATTTATTTAATTTTAATCATGCAAAGGGTATATTTCTTGGCACCATGAAGCCATTTAAGTGAAAACCCACATTGACATTTTGTTTTTTTAACAATTATTTGATCATCTTTGATATTTTTTGGATAAATTTTGTTTACAATGTTGGTTTATATACAATAGTTCAAGAAAAATACATAAATATTTTTGTAGAAATAAGTGTTTTTTATTCAAAGAAAATATTCAGAAAAAATTAATTGTGACTTTTTGTCCTGTGACTTTTTGTCCGTGACTTTTTGTCTGTGACTTTTTGTCCTGTGACTTTCTGTCCTACATTCTCTTTTACATCCGCTTCCTATCTCCAACATCAACAGTCCACATCATGGGTCTTTTAGATAGGTTTGGTGACTCTGGTTCAGCAACTTTTATGCGTCTCTTCTCTGCGTTGTTTTATGGATTTTCATCTTTCCTGATTATAGTTGTCAATAAAATAGTGCTCACTACATACAAGTAAGTTACAGTCACTCAAGAACCGAGGGTACAACTTCAAGTCAAATCGGCACCTAGTTAAATCGGCCTCTGGTCAAATCGACACATATTTATAGTCAATTCGGCATTTTAATAAATCTAAATGTGTCATATGATATAACAGTTCGTGTGTCATGAATAAAGCGCGAACTAGGTTCCTATGTTAATACACCTTATCGCTAATCCCAGCTGACCCGGCTGCTTGAACGTTTGACGCATACAACAATCACTTTACCATTGCGGCGTCAGATATTTTGTTTTATGACGTCAAAATTTTACAGGAACCTGTGTGATATCCGGTAATGGCAGACAAATAGGGATAAGGTGTATGTACTTTTGTTTGTCTACATCAGAACATCAATTATGTCGGCGTGGGCGGAAATAGATTTATCTTATTAAATGGTAGACTTGAACGGCTGTATTTCTATATATGTCCTATTGCCACTACATGGCGAGTGACAGTTCTGGAAATCTTTGAATTGATATTCACTAACAGAATACACCTTATCAAACATGTCAAATACGCTGTAACCATATTTGTAAATCTGTTCTGCTCGACCAGAAAGTCTTTCATGCTTGAGCTTTTGACTTCATACAACAATCACTTTACCTTTGCAGCGTCATAAATTTTCTATTGTGACTTAATAATTTCACACTTTTGTGATGTCCAGTAATGGCAGACAAATACCCATAAAGTGTATAAATTAACTGAATCATTAACGAACTTGTTAACTTAAGTGTCTATTTGGTGTTCATTTATAAATGAGTATGAAAATGATATGGATTTTCAACCCAACTCGACTCTATAGAGATAAAGTCAAATCTGTGGCTGTGCATAGTTAAATTGGCCTCTGGTCTAATAGCATACCTGCCAACTGACACTATTTGCAGGGGATTTCCCCCATGGAGGCTTCCAAATGAACATTTTGAAAGAACGATTTTGTTCACAATTTTACAATTGATTTTACAATGGCAATGGGCTTATTGGAGTATGTAGAAGCCAAAACACAACATTACAATGTATTTGAAGGCCCCTTGAAGACCCCTTGAAGGTTTTGTAGGACTATAAGAGCCGTCTTGCACGCAAAACCCCCATGGGCATTTTGAAAAGTTGGCAGGTATGTAATAGACATCTATTTATAGTCAATTCAACATCCAATGATTTGATAAATGTATACATATATAAATATTTCTAAATATGTATAAATGATCTTTCAAATTTTTAATTATATTGAAATTTTTTGGGGTTAAAAAACTAACCAGTCTAAATTATTCTGACATCTTGAACATGTTGAAAGGCTATACTTTTTTTTTGCTTCACAGTTAGGGACGACATCAAAAGATCGATGTAGGATAAAAAACTTAAATCAAATAGTTTGAGGGGGGTGGGGTCAACATTGCTGCAAGTTTTGTTAATCTAAAATCGATTTTACATATATCCCTATTGGTCAATCAATTTTTCCCAAATGAAGTTAAGAGGGGGGTGTGGGGTCAGTGAAAAAACTATGTGAATTAAGTTTTTTTATCCTTCATTGAACTTTTGATGTCGTCCCTTAGGCATAAAAGAAAAAAGTAGAATAGCCTTTAATAGGTCATAACTATTTGGACTAATTTTATTTTTTTTTGTAATTCATTGAATTGTCCAACTGTTTTGTGTTTAGGGTTTGACCCCAGTGTGGTCTATTAAATCAGGCGGCACTTTTATTTTTTTTGTAATTCTTTAATTTGTCCAACTGTTTAGGGTTCAATCGCTGCAGTCTTCTAAGCCAGTGCTCAGCAAAGCATTTTATCTCAAATGCATAGTTTTCATTTTGATATATATCAACTGACAACAGAGCAATAATTTTCTTAAAGAAACATTATTTGTAGTTAATTTCAATCAGGTTCCACTAAAATAATTTACGTTAAATAATAAATATGGAAAAACTGATTAACAAATAAGTTGTTCCAAATATTACAGGTATCAAAAGTGTCCAAATTAGACATTTAATACTTAGTTTTAGATGAGTGATTATGGCAAACTATCTAGTGTGAAATTGTTGTTACTTCTTTTAAGGAAATAGTTTTTACTGTCACTTTAAATCACTGTACAAACATGTATTTAAAACAAGTTTTGATTATCTGTCTGTTAGCAAAGATTTAACAAAGTTATCTACATTTACCATTAGCCATTTCCTTTATTGAATAAGATACAGATGTTTTATTTACATTTTTGTTTATACTTTAATTTTTATTGTAGAGAGTCTTATAACAACAACACTTTAGGGACTGCTGCAGAAAATTTATTGATCGACATGTTTCGGTGCCTAGGGCACCGTCATCAGGATAAAAACAATACATAAAATCATGTTGAAGTAAAAAATCGGGTTGTTAAAATTTAAACGTCACAGTGTCACAATGGTAAGTAACGTTATTAATAGCAACGTACTGAAAGTGAAAGTGAAAGTTCATTGTAAGTATGTAAATAAACTATCTGGTCTGAATGTTCTGTTAAATTTCTTCCCCAAAATAGACGACATTTTATCAGCAATTCCGTACCATTTCGACTGGCTTACCTCTGGCCAAGGGAAGCCAGTCGAAATGGTCATTGGTACGGAATTGCTGATAAAATGTCGTCTATTTTGGGGAAGAAATTTAACAGAACATTCAGACCACACAACCTATACAGTCTATACACAGCCTGACAACTAATTGTATTATTCTTTCCACGATGCAAGAGGACAAACACATGTTGGCAGAATAATTTTAACAAACATTTTCACAACAAAAACATTTTATTTTTAATTTCTTTTTATAGTTTATTTACATACTTACAATGAACTTTCACTTTCACTTTCAGTACGTTGCTATTAATAACGTTACTTACCATTGTGACACTGTGACGTTTAAATTTTAACAACCCGATTTTTTACTTCAACATGATTTTATGTATTGTTTTTATCCTGATGACGGTGCCCTAGGCACCGAAACATGTCGATCAATAAATTTTCTGCAGCAGTCCCTAAAGTGTTGTTGTTATAAGACTCTCTACATTTTATGTTTTTATCATAACGACCCTGCATACCCTCGGGTATCCACTTTATGGACTCTACCGTACTACAGACTCACCAGGCGTTGGTTCACTTTCGTTTGTAATTGATTTTAATTTTTATTGATAAATAGTATTAAAGGGACACCTCAGTGACCTGTTTTTTTTTAATTTATTAGGTAGTTACTTATTATTCTAAAAAGGATGTATTTAGTTTTACTATAAACTGTTATAATTGCTCTGCCGATTTTGATAAACTCCTGGTAATTTAACATGTTCAGATCATTATGTGAATAAATGATATAAAATCTGATTTGAAGGGTGTAAGGTTGATTTCATAACATTCCCCTTTTTTGAACTTTAGTGGATTGTTGTCTCATTCGCAATCATACCACATCTCCTTATTTTAATATTTAAATATCTTTTTGACTATATTTTACTCTGGGTAAGTTACCCTGAAAAAATAGTATGATCTGCTTTAGAGCTAGCCTGCGCATGCAGACACATGCAATAGACATTATTTACATTTGTACCTCCTTATTTTATCTGCCTTATTTATTAACAGGCTAAATTACATAAGGTATTGATTGAAAGCTACATTGCCAACTACCCCAGATGTGACTGATTTTTATTTTCCATTATGTCCATGATGTTTTTTGGTCTGTGTGTCTGTTGGTTGGTTCTTTCGTTTGGATGTCTGTCTGTTCATCTGTCCCACTTCAGGCTAAAGTTTTTGGTCAGGGTAGTTTTTGATGAAGTTGAAGTGCACTCTTCTTGAAACTTAGTACACATGTTCCCTATGATACAATTTTTCTAATTTTAATGCCAAATTAGAGTTTTTACCCCAATTTTACGGTCCCCTAACATAGAAAATGATAGTGCGATTGGGGCATCTGTGTACTATGGACACATTCTTGTTTTTAAAAGAAGTTAACATAGATCAATCACTGGTGATTCAAAATAACCTTTTTTCATTTAAATTATGGCTTTAAAATAGTATTCTTTTTGTTACATGTACTAACCAACAATTAATTAAAAAAGTAGAAATTTATTAATTTGTTTAATGTATTGTAGATTTCCATCATATCAGTGTTTGGCTCTTGGGCAGGTAAGTTAACTTTTAATATCTCAACAAAGTTAACATGGAAAGGAATTCAAACAGTAAATTTGTCAAAAATGTACCTTCTAGATCTCCTTATGACCATTTGTTTAAATAAATACATATTCGTAGAAAAACAACTTGTCAATCCAAATTTTCAAGGATGAAAAGGCTATGGCAAGCAAAAATTTTAACACAATTTAACATATCTTACTTGAGGAGGGGAGTTAAATAGGATTTTTTTCATACTCTCCATCATATATATTATATTAAACAGATTTTTAGTTGGACATTTTATATAATCATAATGTATTATTATTTTTTTAACAGATGGTGACAGGCATTGTTGTGTTATTTTTTGCCAGACAACTAAGTATTGTAGATTTCCCAGGTTTCAGTACAGACATATTTAGAAAGGTAAATAACAGAACACAAAAGAAATGTAACATTTAGTAAGCATTGTCCACAACACTTATATTGATTAAAAAAATCATGGATTGAATTCCTTAGTAAAATTTAAGAGATACCAGTAACTAGTCTAAGACATGGAGTCAACATTTATTAAAACGTCCACAAGATGGGAAATTGAATAACAACAGATCTCTAAAGGAGTAGGTGACCTGTTGCAAGTCACATTTTTTAGTCTTACCCAACATGCCATCATTACCACTTAGCAAAATTTCTTGACTTTTTTGTAAGTCCACTTAATAACTATGTACATGAAATATTTGTCTCTTTACATGAAGCGATTGTCATAGACTACATATATTGGCTTAATTTTTGTCTTACAATAAAACAAAAATAATTACAGGACAGGCACTACACTGTTTGTGATCACTGAACTCACTGAAATCCTAGAATAAAGGTATAGCAACACTCAAAGTACAATTGAAAAAGACCTATCTCATCAGAGATGTATACATACTTCATTCACATTTAAAGAAAAAAAAAGGATGTAATGAATTGATAAATGCATAAAGAAGTAAACAGGAAGAAAAGATCTTTTATTCTTATTTTCAGATATGGCCTTTGCCTTTATTTTTCCTTGGAAATCTGGTGCTGGGTTTAGGTGGAACCCAAAAATTAAAGTTAGTATATTTTTGAATGTAGAAAACAAATTCATTCAAGGAGTATCTCATGTACACTTAGTTTCTGCTATGAATGTAATCACACATTTAAATGAAATAAACAATATATATGTCACTGCAAAATGGATAAAAAAGATAAAAAAAAAGGTCAAACCAAGTGTTTGAATTTTGTTTCACCTGTGACAACGTTGTTTTAGCAAGACTTAGGTGTGCTGATTCACATGTCAGTGGTTGGGGTTGTCAGCATCTGTTGATAAAGACTGATAAACGTCAGTTCAAGAGTAAACGCTAATGATAAGTCAATTATATTTAATATGCAGCTCTGTAAGCATTGGCACATCTCATTCCATGGAGACTATTTGTCCATAGACTTCTCAGTCATGGTTTATTGACTATGAAACTTTTGCTTGATCTACATTTGAAAGTTTGATTAGGTTATTTTAAGGTTAAGTTGATATTTAATATGCTATTGCATTAGCATTAGTACATCTAATTTCAATGGAGATTTTTGACCCACTCGTTCAGTCATAGTAAATTGATGTTGAGACTATTGCATAGTTTATAAGTTTGTGAGTATGACAGTTTAAAGGTGAACCACTAATGGTAAGTCAGTGATATTTGCATATCTTATTTCCTTGGTTATTATTTGATCTCACCCCTTCATCTTGAATGTCAGTGTAATAGCTAAATAATGTACTAACTTTAGACTCTGTCATATCTTTTTATGTCTGTTTGCACCTTACAGATATTTCACAGTTAATGCACATGACCCAAGAATGTGTCTTGACTTTGACCAAATGTTTCAAATAAAGATATCATTCAAAGCTGATTTATATCTTGAAACGACAATAAGACATGCATAAAGATTTTTCTGACTAGGACATTCATTCTCTTTGGCTTCCTTTACAAATAAAAAAGGATCGCCACAAATAGCCAATAGTGCTGGGTGCCATTAAACACCAACAATCATTCAATTACTTTTAACCAACTTATTTTCACAGAAACTTTTTTTTCGCCTTTAGCTCATTCTTGCGATTTAATTTTGTGATTTTCAAACTACTTTGAAACTAGATGTATTTATAAAGTAAGAAAAGATCCTAGTTTTACATAGTCACAGTGATTAAGATTTGTGTTTTTTTTTTTTACTCACAAAAGTCACAAAACTAAATTGCTCTTGACAATTAGTTGGTTAACAGTAATAATGTATCATGAAATTCATCTTAGGTTATTATCATGACTAACTCTCATCCAAGATCTTGTAAATGTGTTGAACTGTATTCATGTCTGAGTCATTTGAGAAACACTTTTTCAATTTATTAGTCATGAATTATCTTCATTCCACATTTTGCAGGTCATGGTCTTTATTTCAAATTATTGAAATCATTTGACAGCCCCATTAAATTCTGCTATTGTTTCATATTCGCTGTGATTTGTGGGTAATACTGTCACTTTTTTGACATTTAATGACTTTTTCAGCTTACCTATGTTCATAATACTCAGAAGATTTACCATACTGTTCACTATGATTGCAGAATATTATGTCTTGGGGTAAGTATGTACCAGTAGGTAATACATTGTCTTTGGTTACATCTTCTGACATCAGACTCGGACTTCTCTTGAACTAAATTTTAATGTGCGTATGCGTTTACTTTTCTGCATTGGCTAGAGGTATTGGGGGAGGGTTGAGATCTCACAAACATGTTTAACCCCGCCTCATTTTTGCGCCTGTCCCAAGTCAGGAGCATCTGGCCTTTGTTAGTCTTGTATTATTTTAACTTTTAGTTTCTTGTGTACAATTTGGAGTTTAGTATGGTGTTCATTATCACTGAACCAGTATATATTTGTTTAGGGGCCAGCTGAAGGACACCTCCGGGTGCGAGAATTTCTCATTGCATTGAGGACCTGTTGGTAACCTTCTGCTGTTGTCTGCTCTAGGGTTGGGTTGTTGTCTCTTTGGCACATTCCCCATTTCCATTCTCAATTTTATTTAATGGTAGGTAACTGTTTCATCAGTTTCATCATACACAACCTTTATCACAAATATTCCTGTTAGTTTATATTTTTTTTTTTAGAATTGGAAAGGAAATGATATGGCATAATAAAACTGTAAAAGGATGTTTGCTCTGCTTTTTAAAGACACTTATAAATTAGTAGTATGTAAATAACAGAACTTAAAAACAGAAATAAATAAAATTCTCTGACCTTGTTTTTGAGATATAAACTGTAGAAAATTTGGAGGGAAGTGAGTCCCTCTTTATTTTTCATACATTCAACATTTGCTCCTGTTTTCTTTAGATAGTTATGAAGAATAATAAGTATTTTATAAGATTTTCTAAAAATGTCTCAAAGGCATTCATACCACATCTTTGTATTGCCTCGTTTACACATACATTTAATTCGAATTGAATTTGAATTGGCTTATTCTCATTATCTAATTCGCATTTGAAATGCGTTTTTGTTAATATGAATTAGTTAACGTCGTTAGAACAAAACGCGAATTTGATGCACAACGCAATTCATATTAGAATTTATGTAAGGACATAACACGTTTTGAATTTGAATTAAACTAATTTAAATAAGTTAATGCGAATCTAATTCGATTATGTGTGAATGAGGCATATGTCTATCTTAAACTATATCATGTATATGTTATAGAATTGTAGGGGTAAGCAAAAGGAATTTCTTGCTCCTTAAAATTGAAAAAAAAAACAATAGATGATTTTTCTTAGTATAATTTAAGCTTCTGGTCAATTTTTTTTGTAAATGAAGATATTAAAAATTGTTTTATGGACTTTGCTTTGATTTAGGTGTCATTGGTATAGCTTGGTGAATATAAATTTGTTGGCATTCCCTTTTCTACTGATTTGATTCTTTTCAGTGTAAAAGCATCAAGAACAATTCAGATGACTGTATTCTTAATGATCTTTGGAGCCCTGGTGGCGGCTAGGTAAGTTATTAAGTGAATGTATTCAAACATTTTTAGTTCCATATATTTTTATACCACAATCATAATTGCACACAAGACAGAAGAAAAATATTTACAATATTCACAGAGACCTATTTCAAATATATTGAATTTTGTAATTGTACATTTTTCCCTTCTGTCAAAGTACATCATAATACTAGGTTACACTAAACATGAAAACAGTGCATATATTCCCAACAATATGATAGTAAATGATCTTGCGCTCAGCCAATCTACATTACGTGAACTAAAATGCAGATATTGTATTGATGCATTCTGTTAACTCAGCTATACAACCGAAATATATAGACTTGGTCATGAAGTCACACCTCTTTCCTTTCACATCTTGTTTAGATAAGATGTCAATATATAGCTTTAATGAAGTCATGCCCCTTGTCTCTTGTATCTTGTTTAGATGAGATGTCAATATATAGCTTTAATGATGAAGTCATGGCCCTTGTCTCTTGTATCTTGTTTAGATAAGATGTCAATTTATAGCTTTAATGATGAAGTCATGGCCCTTGTCTCTTGTATCTTGTTTAGATAAGATGTCAATATAAAGCTTTAATGAAGTCATGGCCCTTGTCTCTTGTATCTTGTTTAGATAAGATGTCAATATATAGCTTTAATGAAGTCATGGCCCTTGTCTCTTGTATCTTGTCTAGATGAGATGTCAATTTATAGCTTTAATGATAAAATCACACCCCTTTTCATTTGTATCTTGTCTAGATACCCAAGTTAATGATGAAGTTCCACCTCTTTCCTAAAAAATCTTGTCTCAATAAGATGTAACAGCCAAATATAAAAAGATGTGGTATGGTTGGCATTGATTGGCAGTGGGACGACTATCCACCAAACAAGCTTTGATCATGAGGTCCCACCTCTTTCCTATAGCATCTGTCTAGATAAAATGTCAATATAGAGCTTGATTGATAAAGTCACACCCTTTCCCTTTGCATCTTAGAAAATATAACCTTGATCATAAAAAAAGCCAAACTTCTCCCCTTTTGCAGCTTGCAGTCTCTGGTTCAACCCCATTAAATGTTCAGGCACCTGTCCCAAGTCAGGAACCCCTTAAGTGGTTATTTTTTGTCAATCTATTACTAAATATTATCAACATTTAGATACCTTTGTTTATTCTCATTTATTTAAAATTTAGAAAGTGATATGATTTTTATGTAAAAACATATTTCATAAGTGTAAGGCATATTTCATAAAAGAGGGACAAAAGATATCAGAGGGACAGTCAAACTCCTAAATCAAAAATAAACTGACAACACCATGGCTTAAAATGAAAAAGACTAACAGAAAAACAATAGTACAAATGACACAACATAGAAAACTAAAGAATAAGCGACACGAAGTGTATAGACAAATTTCATAAGTGTAAGAAGAAAATTGAAACAAATAAAACATATTAAATTTACAGATTCACACCAATAAAATTGAGAATTGAAATCGGGAATATGTCAAAGAGAAAACAACATGACCAAAGAGTAAAAGTCCACCAACAATTGGTTTTCAACACAATAAAAACATCTGGCACCTGGAGGCAGATTTCAGATGGCCCCTTGATAAAATGTTTTAATGAAAATGGACATCATACTAAACTGCAAAACATATAAATGAACTTAAATTACAAAACATTCAAGATTAACAAAGGATCCTGGCTTTGGACAGGCACAACAATGTGAACTTTAGATTGAAATTGAAATGATGGATAAGAATAAAATATGCCTTGCAGAAATAGATAGATGTATCTTTTCTTATCAAATTTCCTATTTTCTGTTTCAGTAATGACCTAGCTTTTGACCTTGTTGGATATGTATTTATAATATTAAATGATTTATGCACATCAGCTAATGGTGTCTACACGAAAAAGAAATTAGAAGCTAAGGTAAATATAAAAATATCAGTTGATTTTGACATTGTCTAATTTATATATTTACTTTGTGGTTTTCATAGCTTGTAAAGAAGTCTTATTTTCTAAACAAAATTGCGGAATTAATTATGTTGGGTTTGTATCGCTCAGTCTTTAGGCTCTATGCAGGTTTTTTTTTAATAAGTTAATCTTATTGTTTTTTTGCCATGCTGTCCTCAGGTTTTTATTGACTTATATTTTTAGCAAGAAAATGCATAACATAAGATTTAAGTTCTTTCTAGTATTTTTTAAGAATACAACTTATTGTATATCTTCCCATAATTTCTATTTTGTAAATCGGCTTTGCTTGTTCAGGAGAGCATGTGAATGCCATACTCATTAAACTTATTAGTTAATGGGGATGAGAGAAAAAATGATACAACTGGGTATTTCCTATAACAGTTTAATAATAAACCTATGGAATATTTCAGAGCAGGAAAGTGAGTATTTTAGAAAGTTGGAATGCTAGAAAATTAAAGTCAATATGAAGTAGACTATTTATAAGGAAACATATTGTGATGCATAATTTATTCTTATTCCAAAGTTTTATTGTTTTTGCCTTTGCTATTATATCTACGAATTAATTTATTGAAATCAATTTCTATTCAATTATTTCAAATTGATTTGATTACAATTGCATGCAGACCAGAGAATATCTCATCTCATTATTCATTTTACTTACTTGCCTATGTAAGATGTTCATGCAAAGTAAAAGCTATTATAGTACATACAATATATGACAGTGTCCTAGCTAGATTATAAAAGAGGGACACAACCTCTTCCCTTTCTCTTCTCCATCTGCAACTTATATGCATCCCTTTACTATGTATTTTTTGTTTCTGGAAGAAAAATAATTACTTTTCAGTTGAAAAAATAATCGTGAGAACTATGGGAACAAGCTTATAACAACACCCATATATTACAAATTCACCCCAAATACATTATAATTAAGATATTTAAAAAAAATAAATCAAATTTATATGCCTTGAACTGGTAAAAATTTAAACTTACACTAAAATTCTGCACTACCCTTACTCGACTTAAGGTTTTCTATAGATTTCAATTTGACCACAATATATATGTTAATTAACTGGTACCATTGTCAAGTTACATCTACAAGATGAAACATAGAGATAATAGCTGGGAACCAGTTCTTAAACAAAATTAATTATCTATGAATATTATGTATCGCTCCAAAAGAAGCGTGGTTTGAGAAACAGCTGTATTTACAAAGTGCAACCTGTATGACGTGGT
Organism: Mytilus galloprovincialis; assembly: GCF_965363235.1. NCBI lineage: Eukaryota > Metazoa > Mollusca > Bivalvia > Mytilida > Mytilidae > Mytilus > Mytilus galloprovincialis. The sequence goes on along the minus strand of NC_134838.1, from coordinate 125,697,160 downwards.
ATGTCATTGTTAATTTGTTTGATTTCAAACATTAAACTTTCATAAGAGAGTAATTATTTTTTGCCAAAAATGTGAATGACATGACATAAATTTTACTTGAAGTATCACCATTATAAGGCACAACATCCTACATACAGTTCTTATGATACAGGTATCACCATAACTTAATGTAAAATGCAATTATTCTATCTTAAGATTTGACTGAATACCCATTATTGGCACAGTGAAGCCTGTTCAGGTATATAAAGCTTAATGGGAAAGGGTATTTAAGTAAAAAGGTTAAAAAATCCATTTAAGCTTTCCTACTTGTCAATAAATATCAATTTTCGTCCATTGCAAACATGTTTTAAAGAGAACATGTATTATAAAGTAATGAACTGTAAATAATATGTTGTGGCAATGCTTTTTTGGAAGTAAGTTGAGGATTCCTTTAGGGCAGTTGCATTGTTGCAATTAAATTTTTCGTTTGATGATATCAAAATTAGATGGATTTGAATTTCTCTAAATTTTACAAAATAACGCACAAACAACAGTTTTAAATAAGTCTGAAATTAGAAAAGAATCAAAATGGTAAAGAAATGTAAATAGTTTTTGTCGAGCCTGCAACTTTCGTTGCAAAAGCTCGACATAGGGATAGTGATCCGGCGGCGGTGGTGGCGGCTACAGCGGCGGCAATGTTAGCTAATTTATTAAAAGCTTTATATTTTAAAAGTGGAAGACCTGGATGCTTCATACTTGGTATTTATATGCCTCATGTTATGAACTTTCTGTCAGTCACATGTCCAATGTCATTGACCTCATTTTCATTGTTCAGTGACTACTTGCAAAAAAAGTTTTTTTGTAATGTTAAATTCTCTCTTATTATAAGTGATAGGATAACTATGTTTGGTATGTGCATACCTTGCAAGGTCCTCATGCCCGTCAGACAGTTTTCAATTGACCTTGACCTCATTTCATGGATCAGTGAACAAGGTTAATTTTTGGTGGTCAAGTCCTTATCTCAGATACTATGAGCAGTAGGTCTAGTATATTCCGTGTATGGAAGAACTGTAAGGTGTACATGTCCAACTTGCAGGTGTCATCTGACCTTGACCTCATTTTCATGGTTCAGTAGTTATAGTTAAATTTTTGAGTTTTGGTCTGTTTTTAATATACTATATGCAATGGGTCTACTATATTTGGTGTATGGAATGATTGTAAGGTGTACATGTCTAGCTGACAGGTGTCATCTGACCTTGAACTCATTTTCATGGTTGAGTGGTCAAAGTTAAGTTTTTGAGTTTTGGTCTATTTTTCTAATACTTTATGCAATAGGTCAACTATATTTGGTGTATGGAAATATTTTATGATCTATATGTCAGTCGTGCAGGTTATATTTGACCTCGACCTCATTCGGTTCATTGCTAGTGTTAAGTATTTGTGTTTTGGTCTGTTTTTCTCAATTTATAAGCAATAGGTCAACTATATTTGTTTTATGGAAGAATTGTTAGCTGTTCATGTCTGCCTGGCATGGTTCATCTGACCTTGGCCTCATTTTCATGGTTCTTTGATCAATGTTTAGTTTTCTTGGTTAATGTTGACAGTTGTAATAAAGCTTTATATTTAGGACTATCAACATAATATCAATGATTAGTAAAAAAGGTGAGACATTTCAGTGTGTGTACTCTTGTTTAAAAAAAAAAATGTACATAGTACATATATGGAACATCTTTGATGAAACACCTTGTGACAAACTAATATGGTACATACATGATACCCATTCGGACCTTTTGTCCTTTTAAAAAAGGTGGTAGAAAATGTTTAAGCTTGCTAGTACATGTACTTTAAAGTTAAATAAGATGTTGCAAGATTCAAGAAACTTTACAGTAACAAGTTTTATCAACTAGATGAATGTCTGATGAAGTTATATTTCATATTATAATTATTATTCTAAACATGAGTTTTGCTGTATTTCATGACAGTTCAAAATTAATTTAATTTTAATCTTTTGATTCTTTTACTTGTATTTTCAAAACTCTGTTCTTTCAAATTCACTGATTTACTCTTAGCTGTCAATCATCTGTTCATATATTTTTAGTACAAGTTAACAGTAACTATAAGATAATAAGAGTAAAAGCTATAAATGGTTAACATTTTCATGATTGGTAAAAAACACCAGCATCTAGTAAGTATTTCCTTATATTAAACTGTTGTTCCTTTCAATATTTCAGGATTTAGGAAAGTATGGACTGTTGTTTTACAATTCCTTGTTTATGATTGTACCTATCAGCATTTTAGCTTTCTCTATGGGAGAAATAGATAAGGTAAATATAACAAAAGTTTGTGAAATCTGCTAAAATGTATATATTTTATAAGAATAATAACAAAAATAATGAGAATACATACAGTTTATTTGAGCCCATGTGTTTTCCTTACTTAGTCATCCGTTACTATAAGGTAGCAACTAAAGGTCACTGTATGGCCTTCAACCATGAGCAAAACCCATACTACATAGTAAGCTACACACATTTTGTTTTACTTAGTCTTTTGTTTCCATGGAAAGCATTCATATCCATCTTGTTTTAAATTTTGAATAAGAATCAAATTTGAATGAAGACTTAATAACAAGAAAAGATTATCATTCAAATCACAAAAACATAGTAAGTATTTTACTATATTCAGGCAATGAAGTTTGAGGATTGGCTGACCATTGGATTTTTGACCCAGTTCTTGTTGTCATGTTTTATGGGATTTATACTGAATTACTCAATAGTGTTGTGCACTCAACATAATTCTGCTCTAACAACTAACATAGTTGGAGTCCTTAAGGTACGTGAATTAATAATATACTGGTATTACAGACAAAAGTTCATACACTGCCAAAAATACTAGCATGTCTTTATAGGTAAACTTAATGTGCAATCATCAAATCAACAATTGATGCTGTTGGAGCTTATCTCATAAATATCATTTGGTCATAATGGAAGATAGTGTCATAGAGTAATAAACAGGAGAAAACAATAGGCTGTAATAAGGGGAAATAACAAGAAATATTTTCTATATACAGTTTTATCTAATAAAAGAATTGTAGTTTATCCTATGGTAAATAGGTTTTCAACTCAAGTATAAAGTAAATTTTGAATGACATTTTAAAATAAGAACTTGTTATTGCATAAAAGAGGAAGTTGGAAAGGTTTATACCGATCCCCATGAATTTTTCTTCTGAAATAGTTCCATAAAAAAATTTTGTTTGTATTTTTCAGAACCTGTTTGTGACATATATTGGAATGTTTCTTGGAGGAGATTATAATTTTACTTGGATAAATTTTACTGGTATTAACATAAGGTAAGTCAAATATAATTTGTCTCCTAATTATTTATATCTTTTATACAAATGCTTTATGTTCTTAACTTTCAGTCTGGCACAAGTCTGTTGTCGTTGACCTTATTTTCAGGATTCAGTCTCTTCTTTTAAAAAATCATTATTCTATTATTTCATGTGATAGTTTTTCATTTATTATATGTAATTGGACAACTTCATTAAAAAGGCAGAATATGGTTTAGTAACCTCTAGACTCCACCTGTCTGTCTTTACAACACTCATTGAACAAGGAAAATTTTAACCAGGTGTTCATGGCTTTAATATCAGGGAATGATTAGTTATGCTCCAGTATACATTTAACCTAAATCAATTATATACAGTGATGCAGGTCAGGTTTTTGATCTTTTTTGGTTATAATAAAATCATTTTAAGATATTCATGCTTTTCAGACAAGGTTCACCTAACCATCACATCATTGTATAGATCAGAAATCAACGTTAAGTTTTCCTGGTGAGGTTCAATACAAAGATACTGAAAATGTCAACTTTATTTGGTATAAAAAATATGATGATTGATTTTCTTATCCAGCCAATCTCATGTCTACACTCCTTGTAGAATATTTGCGAAAAAGTTTAAAAGAAACTGCACATTTTACTTTGGCAGATATATGTGCAACCTTGGGGTACATAGGAACACTGTTCTTTTATTTTTGAGTAAAATTGCCTTCTAAAAGAACCTACAATTATTATTTCAAGTAATTGCTATTTGGCAGACAAAATATGTGCAACCACAGCATACATAGTACCACTGCTCTTTTATTTCTAAGTAGCCATCTATAATGTGTACTGACAAGTTTCTTTTTGTTTCAGTGTATTTGGCAGTTTGATTTACAGTTATGTGACATTTAGAAAGATTGACAAATCAAAAGAAATCATTGTAGAAAAACCAGAGGTACAACAGAAAGCACCAGCTACTGTATAACATTAATCCAACCAGCAATGTAAGAGATACTAAAAAAGACATTTTCTTGTTATATGCAATAAATTACATATAATAGAGGCTATTACGACTGTGTATTATAATGTGGGATTATTTTTGAAAAACTAAAGATGCTTCTTAATGTAATGTTAAAAGGCCAAGGGTTATAAAGCATGTTTGTGGAGATGATTTATTGTTAATTTTTACCAGGTAATCCATTTTTAAATGAAGTTGTGATTATATTGCATAAAAACCACTAAATGCTATGCATTATATTTTTTAACTTGTATTGTATTGTATTATTTTTGTTATTGTTTTGATAATGTACAGTTCATTTATGACAACACCAAAGTATTGTTAAGATTTTGAAAGTTTTCTATTGTTTTGTTTATGTTAAGGTTATGTATGCTACATTTGATTTTTTAACGGAATTTTGTGACACAAATGTTGGTTATTGATTTGGAGATGTACGGCTGGCAGTCAGTTGGGTGGCCTGGTGGGCGGCAGCCAAATCTTGTCCATGCATTTACTCATGAACCATTCAACCTAAGCTTTTAGAATTTGAAAATGTTGTTACTGACAACAAAATGGAGGTCAAGTTTAATAATGACGATTTTCCTAAGCTTTTAAAATTTTAAAATGTTGATACTGATGACAAAATGGAGGTCAAGTTCAATAATGACGATTTTGACTTTTACCGTTCAGGAGTTACGGTTCTTGAAAGATTAAAAAATTATGTTTCCAGTCCTGTCCGTGCATTTACTCATGAACTGTTCAACCAAATCTTTCAAAATTTTAATATGTTGATACTGATGACAAAATGGAGGTCAAGTTCAATAATGACAATTTTGACTTTTACTGTTCAGGAGTTACGGTTCTAGAAAGATTGAAAAATTGTGTTTCCAGTCCTGTCCGTGCATTTACTCATGAACTGTTCAACCAAAGCTTTTGAAAGCTTTCAAAATTTTAATATGTTGATACTGATGACAAAATGGAGGTCAAGTCCAAGAATGACAATTTTGACTTTTACTGTTCAGGAGTAAAGATTGAAAAATTGTGTTTCCAGTCCTGTCCGTGCATTTACTCATGAACAATTATGATTCAACCAAAGCTTTTCAAATTTTAATATGTTGCTACTGATGACAAAATGGAGGTTATTTTTGATATTGACGATTTTCACTTTCACCGTTCATCAGTTATGGTCCTTGTGATATTGAAAAATGTTTAGGACACAAATAAATGTTAAAAAATCCAGTTTGCTGTTGCTCTGACAGCCTCTTGTTTATATTCATCTAAGATAAATGATTGTATAATCTTATTTGTAACAGTGTATACAGTTAAATATTCTTAGGCTACAAACTTCAAAATCGGTGTATTTAATTATATGCAATGTTAGCCCCACAATTTGAAGGTGATCAGCTTTACAATTTGGTAGACAGAATTCATATACAGTATGATTGTCTCCTGAAATAACTATCATTTATTGTCAGTGGGCATGTGCAATAGACAAAAGATTTATTTTCATTTTTGCATAGCTATTGAATTTTGTATTTTAAATGAATTTGACATGAGATTATCAACTGAGATTTTCTTTTTGTAAAATGTTTGATTAACTTATATTTTACATGAACATTGAACAAAAACTTGTCTAACAAGTACCACTAAGAACAATTGATTAACAAGAAAGAGACTGTGTCTGTATTAGCAATAGAAATAATAAATTATTATCCACAGTAAAAGCAGATGAACTTTTGTAACTTTCAGTTGTGATATCTACATTGGTTCTTTTTTAGCTGTCAAATTCATGTTCACCAATTTGACCCAATTCTCATATTTAATTTATAACTATGTAACACATTTATCCAAACTATTTAAAGTCTTAAATAAACAATCAACATGGCATGGGCATGAAAATTCATAGCTTCGTTTCGTGTGTATTTTAGTCTGTATGCCATCTAATTAACTATCAAGTTGACCTACAAAGTCATCTTATGACCATATAAGCGTTGTAAACATAAATATAATTAGATGAAGCGAACTCGTGCTATTGGATTTTTCTAGGTCTGTTTAATTTCATATTATAGATAAAAAAGATATGTTTTATCATCATTTTTACATGTATAAGAATGATTTTTTTGGTGGATAGAATCAGTCAATCAAATGATTTACCTTTGTTTCACTTTTAATGTTTACATTCTTTTCCTATAAATAACTTTACACAAACAATTCACATGTTATCCATCTCTAGCAAAGGGGTTTAATTGAAGTTCACATGAATACGGATTCAATAAGATCGAATTATTCACTTGCAAGTGAAAAACTCATCCTCAATGTTTCTTATTTTGACAAAATTGAACCATACTGGCTGCTAAAAGCGACTTATAATTTCGTTATTTCACTTATATTAATGATTGAACAAAATAATAGATCTTTTATATATCTTAGAGCTAGTTCCCCTTTAATGATGAGGTTTTATAGAAAATTGTATTATTGTTAAGGTGGTACCCAACACTTTCACTAAAATTAATTTGGCTCGTTTAATTTTCATAAAATTTTGCCAAATTATTTACTTTGACACATAAACAAAAATATAAAAATTTTAAAATTTTTGAACCAACCGTTTTGTCAGAAAAATTACACTGGTTATATAGCAATTTGACAAACACCAATTTTGATCATTGAGAAGCTTAATATTCCTTTTACAACACAACGTAATTAAAATGTTTAGCTGACTTTACAGAGTTATCTCCCTGTAGTCTTAGGTACCACCTTAATAACACTTTTACAGGACCATAACATACAGTTTAATGTGTTCTTTTTTAAGGTCCAATGTTGCATTATTCTGAGTTGATTTTCAGTCAGCTTTGAAACACTTGACCTTTTGTTTTATGAGGGAAAAGTTTTGAGGGGAAAATGTTAAAGTTTCTTTATAATTATTTTGTTGTTGCTGTTTTAGTAATAGATTTATTGCTCTGCATTTTCCTAAAGACAACCCTGCAGCTTATGAAATGTATTTTAAATTTTGTTTTTAAAATTGATCTCCAATCAATGTAGGAATTAGAAGGTTTGAAAGGGTGTTGAAATTAATAAAAACAATGCCTTATAAAATTGAATCTCAATGTGTTTTTTTACTGTAACATATTTTGACAAATCGTATTATAGTAGATGTAGTTTGGTCAGTTTGCTTTAATTCTGTAAAACCTAGATATGGATATTAGAAATCCAGAGTGTTCTTAAGTAGTATAAATTTAACAATCATGGTTAATATCGTTAAACATATAGTGAACAAATAATTTAGTGTACTATTTTTTAATTTTTTGTTATATTGTTAATTATTTATTTTTATATAATAAATACTGTGGGAACTCAGAGTGTGTTTATTTCATACTACCCTTCAATTCTGTATATGTATAGGTTATTTCAGAGTGTGTTTATTTCATACTACCCTTCAATTCTGTATATGTATAGGTTATTTCAGAGTGTGTTTCTTTCATACTACCCTTCAATTCTGTATATATATATATATATAGGTTATTTCAGAGTGTGTTTATTTTATACTACCCTTCAATTCTGCATATGTATAGGTTATTTCAGAGTGGGTTTATTTCATACTTCCCTTCAATTCTGCATATGAATAGGTTATTTGAAATAGTTTATTTAGTTAATCATTTTATGTTTGTGTATTCTGGTGTGGTAAGTTAAGTTCAGGCACTATGAAATATAAAATTTGGAGATGTTATACTATTTCCTATGAGAAAACTCTCAACCAAAGAGTATCTATGTTTGACTACTGATTCAAAAAGAGAGACATTGAAATAGCGTCTGTGATGTCAACAATGTATTAGTTTGTAATTAGGTCTAATTTATGGTGAACCACTAGTGGTAGGTCAATGATATTTGGTATGCAGTTGTATAAGCAATGGCATATCTCATTTCCATGGAGATTATTTGGCCTTGACCTTCAGTCATGTTCTGTTGATTTATTGATTTTGACATATTCATAGTGTTGCTATTTCAATTTTAACATTTGCCTTATCAAAATAACAAATAGGCAAGACATTTCTCTGTGTTAACAGTGTATGTATACTTTATGTGTGGATTATTTTGTTGGTTATTTATATCAATCATTCTATGTTTGGTGCATTGGTTTATTAATGTCATGGTGGCCGAGTGTGTTATTGGACCGCAAAGTTATGTTTCCATTTACAGCACATTCACTTGAGTGTGTAGGCAAAGGTAGTATCATTGGTTTGCTCGCTTGCTAGCTGAACCATGAAATCATTATACACAAAGCTACTACCTTCCTTTGGGAAAAATCAATCACAGAGAACTAATCAAAAGAATAGACAGTATATAAGCATAGTGAAACCAGTTTTAAAAGACAGTTTGAAAATAGTTTTTATACCCCCGCTTTAAAAAAGGGGGGGTAAACTGTTTTACCTCTGTCTGTCAGTCCGTCCGTCCGTCAGTCCGTCCGTCAGTCAGTCCGTCCCATGAAACTTTCGTCACATTTTTCTCAGGAACTACACATCCACCCTTTCTGTAATTTGGTATCAACATTTATATATTGTCTGATTTTACACATGATAGCCAAGTTGAAAATTTTCGTCACATTTTTCTCAGGAACTACAGTACAAGGATTTCTGAAATTTGGTTTCAGGATTTATATAAGTCAGCTATACCGTGTGATGCGTTTTCAGATTCATCACTCGACAACTTCCTGTTTACCGAACACTTGTATGATTTTACACATGATAGCCAAGTTGAAAATTTTCGTCACATTTTTCTCAGGAACTACAATACAAGGATTTCTGAAATTTGGTTTCAGGATTTATATAAGTCAGCTATACCGTGTGATGCGTTTTCAGATTCATCACTCGACTACGTCCTGTTTACCGAACACTTGTATGATTTTACACATGATAACCAAGTTAAAAATTTTCGTCACATTTTTCTCAGGAACTACAATACAAGGATTTCTGAAATTTGGTTTCAGGATTTTTATAAGTCAGCTATACCGTGTGATGCGTTTTCAGATTCATCACTCGACAACTTCCTGTTTACCGAACACTTGCATATTTTTACACTATTAATATTATCCACTTGCGGCGGGGGTATCATCAGTGAGCAGTAGCTCGCAGTTTCACTTGTTCAATCTATATTTAACATGTAGTGTATGTTTAATTATTATCTAATTTACAAGAATGTTTTAGGTTTCTTTGAATTGTCATTTTTTTGTTTCAATCAATAACCTCAGACTTCTGTTGTCTGTTCATTTATAACAAATTCAAGGATATTGATATCTTTATTTATATATGTTAAGACATATAATAAGGATATGAAACTGTTTTAGTTGTTGATAAAATAGATTAAATCATTGTTAATTACTGCTTACAGTATAGAATTACACATGTACATAATTTAGTTGTAAATGAACAAAGTTAATTGATTGAAATGATATTTACAAACCAAACACACCTAAAACATGCTTGTGAATTAGCTCATACCGGTAATTGATACAAGATTGAAAATTAAGATTCCAGAATGTATAGGTTAACTGTTCTACAAGTTCTTTGAAATTTAATTCTTTGCATAGTTTTTGTCGCAGAAAGCTCGACATAGGGATAGTGATCTGGCAGCGGCGGCGATGTTAGCTAACTTCTTAAAAGCTTTATATTTTAGAAGGTGGAAGACCTGGATGCTTCATACTTTGTATATGGATGCCTCATGTTACAAAGTTTCTGTCAGTCACATGTCCAATGTCCTTGACCTCATTTTCATGGTTCAGTGAATACTGGAAAAAAAAGTTAAAATTTTTGTAATGTTAAATTCTCTCTTATTGTAAGTAATGTAATAAATATATTTGATATGTGCGTACCTTGCAATATCCTCATGCCTGTCAGAAAGTTTTAACTTGACCTCGACCTCATTTCATGGATCAGTGAACAAGGTTAAGTTTTGGTGGTCAAGTCCATATCTCAGATACTATAAGCAATAGGTCTAGTATATTTGGTGTATGGAAAGACTGTAAGGTGTACATGTCAAACTGGCAGGTGTCATCTGACCTTGACCCCATTTTCATGGTTCAGTGGTTATAGTTACGTTTTTGTGTTTTAGTCTGTTTTTCTTATACTGTATGCTATAGGTCTACTATATTTGGTGTATGGAATGATTGTAAGGTGAACATGTCTAGCTGGCAGGTGTCATCTGACCTTGACCTCATTTTAATGGTTCAGCGATGAAAGTTAAGTTTTTGAGTTTGGGTCTTTTTTTCTAATACTATATGCAATAGGTGAATTATATTTGGTGTATGGAAATATTTTATGATCTACATGTCAGTCACACAGGTTTTATTTGCCCTTGACCTCATTTTCACGGTTCATTGCTCAGTGTTAAGTTTTGGTGTTTTGGTCTGTTTTTCTTAAAGCTATAAGCAATAGGTCAACTATATTTGTTGTATGGAAGAAATGTGCCTGGCATGGTTCATCTGACCTTGACCTTATTATCATGGTTCATTAGTCAATGTTTAGTTTTCTTGATTATGTTAAGTTTATGTGACAGTTGTAATACAGCTTTATATTTAGGACTATCAACATAATATCAATGAATAGTAGAGAAGGCGAGACATTTCAGCGTTTGCACTCTTGTTACACTTTTATTCTATGATCCTCTGCTATTTATACCCCCACTTTGAAAAAGAGGGGTATACTGTTTTACCCCTGTCTGTCTGTCAGTCCATCTGTCGGTCTGTCCGTCCCATGAATATTTTTTGTCACATTTTTCTCAGGAACTAAAATACAAGGATTTCTGAAATTTGGTTTCAGAGTTTATATATGTCAGCTATACTATGTGATGCGTTTTCAGATTCATCACTTGACATCTTCCTGTTTACCGAACACTTGTATCATTTTACACATGATAGCCAAGTGCAAAGTTTTCGTCACATTTTTCTCATGAACTATAATACAAGGATTTCTGAAATTTGGTTTCAGGGTTTATATAAGTCAGCTATACCATGTGATGCCTTTACAGATTCATCACTTAACAACTTTCTGTTCACGGAACACTTACATATTTTTACACTATTTAATATTATCCACTTGCGGCGGGGGTATCATCAGTGAGCAGTAGTTTTACTTGTTTAATCAGCACACATGGTTTAGCTCAGTCATTTCTTAGATATTGAAACATGTACAATATCACTGTTCAGAGTTTTTTTTATCTACATGGTTTAGCTCCCTAATTTGAGATGCATTAAGGATACTGACCCATCGATATCATTGACTTTAAGTAAGAAATATCCTAGATACAGCTGCTTTTTACCTTTCTCTACAGCGAAAAATGAGCACCAAGGACTAGTTGAAATATTAACTTTTGCAGCATAACAAATGATTCAATTTAATGAATTATAAATGTAAAAGATGAACACTGAACCTTTACACTAGACTACCTATGTAAAAGGTAAGAAGCAGAGCCAGAACTTAAGACCCTGCTAAAGCATCTGAGTTCCTTTCTGTTTTATTTTGGTTGCTCAGCGATCAGTTTGTTATCTTTGTATTAGATTAGATTAGTGAATGTTGACTCAAAATAAATTCTTGAAGTAATGCAGATTTCTCAATAGCCTTGGTGTTCAAGTAGTCTAAATAGTTCTTCTATTGTACTTTTAGCCTGTCAACACTGAGGTTGTGAGTTTGAGCCTTGTATGTTGCAGGTGCGTTCTACTCCAATATTTATTGACCAGAATTGCCAGTTTTCCTGTCAAAGCTTGTGATTCTCTCTAGGCACTTTAGCTGCCTTCACCAATAAAAACTTGCTGCCAGAAAATAGACAAAAGTGTTAATGGTGGATTGAAAGACACCAAAAATTAAACCAGATTATATTTCCCCAAAACTATTTGAATATTTGATTGCTGAGAAATATAAGTTTCAACTACATGAGGAACACATTTATTAATTAGTCTGTTTTACCTGAATAATAATAATTTATAACATTTTCATAGAAAACTCTCATAATACTCATGAAAATACAAGTATAATATCAAATGCCTTATAAAGGATGGTGATATAGTAATGCAGCTGACTATCAATAGATCAAACCTGTAGTTATCTAAACACACCAATTATTTGTCAAGTTTGTATATTACTGTGGATTCATCATTTTTCGTTAAATACCAATTTTCGTTGATTTCGTGGTTACAGGTGAACTACGAATTTAAATGTTCAACGAATAACACATTTTCTATAGGCTTGTTTACAGACATTAGCAAAACCATGAAATTAAATATCCACAAACATGCAAGTTTTCATCAATCCACGAAAATTGGTACCCAAGAAAATAAATGAATCCACAGTATCAAACCACTTTTCCAACAAACAAAAACATTGTTTCAGTAACATTTACCTTCACCTCAAAATCAATATTATTAGTGTTCCATTTACCTAAATAAGGGAGCTACCATTTGATTTTTATGGGGGGGGGCTAGGATGAAAAATTTTGTCCTGCATTTTTTTTTAGTTGCTATCTCTGTCCTGCCTTTTTATTTTTCACTCTATTCAGTCCTGCCTTTTTTTTTATTAGTTTATCCTGACTTTTTTTACCTAAATTGTCATCCTGCCTTTTTTTTTTGCAAAATGTCTCATCCTGCCTTTTTTTTTTACTTAAAACTCCTGTCCTGCCTATTTTTTTCAAATTTCATCCTAGCCCCCCCCCCCCCCCCCCCATAAAAATCAAATGGTAGCTCCCTAAGTGTTATTCAAATTAAGCAAGAACTGCACAAATTACCATCTGAAAATCACTTTCCAATTTTATTCTATATTTTATAATAGTGACCTTGACTCGGAACTATCGACCTCAAAATCATAATATTTCAATCCTTCAGAGTTTATGATTATGATAGTCAGCTGTATTTGATATAACAAAAAATAATATATTTGTACAACAGTACAATCTTGACTACAACTACAATACAACCTATAATGTATACATATTAATATTCAAACCTAAAATTCCTACTATAAATATAATTACTTTAAAACTTTGACAACATTGCTGATAATGTTCAACAAAATGCATCACATTTACCTGAAAATTGGGATTCAACAACAAAAAATGAGCAGATAAAAAAAAATATTTACATATACATTTATAACATAAAGAACATAGAAACAATTTAATTGAGTGTAGTTAAAAGCAGCATCAAAAGTTAGATCAACTATTTCAAATTTTTAAAAAATTTGTCCTCAATGTGGTAAATTTTATTAAGAATTATCTAAAAACATACTGGTGTTAAATACAAAATGCACCCAATGAAAATAAACTTAATCAAAAGTAAAAGTGATACTGCAAATAAATTGATAATCACATTTATGGCTTATGTCGGTACGTTATTTTATGTCCTCAACTCCTCATCTTAAGGTTACATTCCAGTTCCCTGTACTTCACAGGTTCATTGTACATACAAAATAGTAGTCCATATTGAGCACCTGCTTTAATGGACAGACATTTTCCATGAACAATCAGTGTTGTAAAATTTCTTACTATCAGCAAACAGGAAGTGGCTGCATAACAGATGTGAAAGTAGCTTACATGCTGCATCTCAACATTTATATAAAGTTGCAAACCAAAAATAAAATCATTCCCTCTCAACTAGAGTTTTTACCCAGGATCTTCTTGTCAGATGGATGGACATCTAGAATTGGTCCCTAGGCTACCTTTCATATTCACAACACTGGTAAAATACTATTTGAACAATACAAAAAAATAAAAGCATGAGGGGGACTACACATTGAATTTAAAATGCCAATGCTACTACATACTAAAATACATTAGCCTATCATAAGTATTCATCTTTATATGCTCCTAATAAAAAACATAACCTTAGGTGCTAACAAAAATCTGCAAAAGTAACACCTATGCCTGCCTTGCAATATTTGTCAACTTGAGATAAACTCAAGTAATAATTTGCATAAAAATGTTCTTAGCATACTATAGTCTTTAAAAATGTTTCATAGAATAAAAGATTAAATAAAAAAATTCACATTGCAGAGTATTATATTTTGAACAGTAAGAACCAATCAAATTATGATAATCCATATATAATCCAATGAATAACTTAAATATTCAACTAGAAAAGAATGTATAACTGCTGAAACCCGTTCTCATCCGACCCTAATTAAAATTATTATCAAACTTAACAAGATAAATCATGAAGGCTGATTTCAAATGAAAACAAAAGCATTCACCAGTCAAATTTCTGTCCGATTTGTTCAAAGAAGATTTTATTGTAAGGCTCAAAATATTCTTTCAATTTAGCAAGTACCTCTTCATCCACCTCTGGATGTTTCCGACCTTTTGTTCGATTTAGACATTTATGTCCAGTTGTTTCATTCTTAATACAGAAAAACCCCTTTGTTCGATCAAAAACAAATGAGTCTTTGCTTATTCTATGCTCCAGACCCAAGAAAGATTCAACCTTCTGAGCCACCTCAAATGGGTTCTTAGTCAGATTTTTTCCATCCACAATCATGATCTGCTCCAACTGAAAAAATCTGAGCCAATGTCTCATGAACTGGTAATAAACAGATCTTTGGATAGGTTTGTAATTATCATTCACATCTCCATTATCCTTCAAAACTTTTTCCTCAAAACTTGTTGTTTCCAGATTCATCCTTGACCTTTTGTCCATTAATTGAAGGTGGTCTGACATTGCTCTCTCTATTGGATCACGTACAAGCAATATCAGTTTGATAGTACTATTCATTCGAAATATTCTCTCCGGAGATTTATCACTGTGAAAATAACCAGGAGTTTTTTCTATTGTGATTTGATCTCCGTAACTTAAAGGTAGATTTTTCCGGTACCAACTTATTCCCTGAAAGAAATGCTCATTCCTATCAAAATAGTGAACCTCTTTTGAAGAAACCTGAATATTTGGATGCAAATTAAGGAATTGAAGTAGAGCACGAGTTCCTCCCTTCCGCATGCCAATGATGATACAGTGAGGTAGACGATGTCTGGGCATGTTGTAATCATTGTCTGAGAGTATATCTTTGTAATTCACTACAGGTTTATCGGATGGTCGACACACAGTGTATAAACCAATTATAACAACCAGGACTGCTATTATTGTTGCAAGAATAACTTTACGATGACTTAATCCACAACAACATGACTTATCCTGAGTATCTCCAGAGTACTGAGGTAGAGGGTGATACTTAGCAGCCATTCCGTCACCCTGAAAATAAATAAAGTAAAACTATAGTCAATTCACAACAATATGCATATCTGGATAGATTTTATTGTGTACCTATCCTCTATTAATCTCTGACATCCATTTAATCTAATGCCAGCCTTAACACATTGGCCTCTTCTTTACACTCAATTTTAAATATTGTTATATAAGTATAAAGAGATTTGGTATGATTGCCAATGAGACAACTATCCACCAAAGGTCAAGTGAAGTAGATGTAAGAAATTAAAGGTAACGATATAGCCTTCAACAATGAGAATCTCCCATTCCATATGGTTGGCTATAACGGCCCCGCCATGAAAAATATGAAACAATGCAATTGGGAAAACTAACAGCCTAATTTATGACAAAACAATTTACCAACCAGATGCAGGGTGCAGCTTGAAATGACCGCAGAGGTCAAACCCTGAACAGTTGGGGCAAGTATAATGGACACAAAATTCAAGCTTGATACATCTCTGAATTTGGATTGTGATTAAATAGTTGACACAGAAAGAATGTGGTCTAAGAACTTAAAACCAGATGCTCCGCAGAGCACAGCTTTGTACGACCGCAGTGGTCAAACCCTGAACAGTTGGGGCAAGTATGGACACACCATTCAAGCTTGATACAGCTCTGAATTTGGATTGTGAATAAGTAGTTGACACATCATAGGTTTCTGACACAGAATGAATGTGGTCTAATGAACTTAAAAATTTATTTTTTTTTGCTATTGAGCAATACACTATGCTGTTGAATATTAATCCCCTCAAAAAAAACATTTGAAGAAAATTCTTAATTTCTGAAATCTGAAATGAGAAAAATTTTATCCCCCCCGCCCCCATTTTTTTTCACCTCCCCCGCTTCCTTATTAAAAAAATTGTCTCAATTCAAATTTCTAATGGAGTTGGCAACAATAACTACTCATTTAAATACATCATAAAATGTTAAAATATAAAATGATAATAGTCATGGTTAAAATTAATATCAATAAACAGTAACTTCTATAAATAAGTTTACAGCTACACATCTCAAGTCAATCATCATTTCTTTATACATAATTTTCAAGCAGTATAAGGGAGGTAATCAAGTAATCAAACATATTTAAAACAGTGTTCTTTAAATTTTAATTGGATTACCTCCCCTTCACTGCTTTTAAATTTTCTAAATTGTACTGTAACCAGAAAAACCCTTGTTTTCCCCTTTTTTGTCCCTAGTTGCTTGATGATTTGAACCATACCCCCCCCCCCCCCCCCCCCCCACACACACACACACACAAATTTTTTTCTGTTGTATAAAAATTAAATTGGACATTTACCTATTATGGTCCAATATCCAAATACATGGTTAGATATAGCATAACCCCAATAAGTCAATTTTTGATTAAGTCAAACAAAATGTTTAATTTTGGCCCCTTTTCAGGCCCAAAATTTCTAAACTGTTGGGACCAAAACTCCAAAAAACAATCCCATAAACATTGTGTTTAAATTTTATAGACTTCTATTTACTTATACTAAAGTTATTGTGCTAAAACCTATAAAAATGCTTATTTGTGTCCCTTTTTGGCCCCTAATTCCTAAACTGTTGGGATCAAAACCCCCAAAATCAATCCCAACCTTCCTTTAGTGGTTATAAACCTTGTGTTAAAATCTTATTGATTTCTATTTACTTATACTTAAGTTATTATCCGGAAATCAACAGTCTTGGGCCAATGCATATGCCGAAGTGATAACAATATATATGACCAAATTTTTTTAATTTTTGCGGTCGTATAAAAATAAATAAAGACAGACATGACACTGAACTACAGGCACATAATTAATGTGACAGAGTAAAACATGTTTGTCAGTACTCAACCCTCCGCTAACCTGGGACACTGGTGTAACAGTGCAACATAGGAACATATAAGAATCAGTTGAAAAAGGCTGAACTCATCAGAAGGATACAAATAGAAATACATTTAACAATAAATGGGGAATGTGTCCATGTCCCAGCTTGTATACAACGTTATTAAGGGAAATAGCTAAAGAATAGGAAAAGTGATGCTACCAAAATTCATACTTGACCTGAGTTTTGTGGCATTAAGCATTAACTATAAGATTCATAAAACCTTGGTTTAGGCAAACTCATCAGAAGGATATAAATAGAAATATATCTAACAATAAATGGGGAATGTGTCCATGTCCCAGCTTGCATACAACGTTATTAAGGGAAATAGCTAAAGAATAGGAAAAGTGATGCTACCAAAATTAATACTTGATCTGAGTTTTGTGGCATTAAGCATTAAGTATAAGATCTATAAAACTTGGTTTAGGCAAACTTAATTTAGAGAATGGAAACCAATTTAGAAAAGTTCTCAATTTTACGGACGGACGGACGGACGGACGGACGGACGGACGGACGGACGGACGGACTGACAGACAGACAGACAGACAGACAGACAGACAGACAGACACAGACAAGGGTAAAATTAATGCCCCTCCGTTTCTCTGGAGGCATAAAAACAGACTGGATGTGGACAAAATAAAAAGACAGGCATCAAAAGATTTAGCTTAAAAGTACATATGTGTTATATTTAGTATGGTTTTAATTTACTGATAACAAAATCAATATTTATACCAATAAAAACCAGGTGCTCCGCAGGGCGCAGCTTTATACGACCGCAGAGGTCGAACCCTGAACAGTTGGGGCAAGTATGGACAAAACATTCAAGCCTGATACAGCTCTGAATTTGGATTGTGATCAAATTTTTGACATTACATGGGTTTTTTTTACACAAAACAAATGTCAAGATTTTACAAATCAATTAAAGATTTCTTCTTCAAACTTTTTAAATCTAATTAAATAGTTGACACAGCATAGGTTTCTGACACAGAATGAATGTGGTCTAATGCACTTAAAAGTTTTTTTTTGCCTTTGAGCAATTCACTATGCTGTTGAATATTAATCCTCTCAAAAAAATGTTTGAAGAAATTTTCTTTTTATTTATGAAATCTGAAATGAGAAAAATTTAACCCCCCCCCCCCCTTTTTTTTCACATCCCCGTTTCCCTTTTTCCAAAACTGATATCAATTCAAATTTCTAATGGAGTTTGCAACAATAACTACTCTTTTAAATACATCATAAAATATTAAAATGTAAAATAAAGTGCTTGTTATCACTGAATGGTAAAGATTGGTTGGTAGTAAAAGTGAATATACATTGTTTATTGTATAAAACAATAAAAAAAACTTCATTAGCAACATTTTATATTGGCAAATTTCCAATGAAGTTATTTACATAAAGTTATTGGCAAATAAAAATAGAAAATGACATCATAGTCATGTCTGGCAAATGTCCAACATACATTATCTAAAAACATTTTAGATAAGATAAGGAAAAAAAGCTTCATCAGCAACATTTTATATTGGCAAATTTCCAATGAAGTTATTTACATAAAGTTATTGGCAAATAAAAATAGAAAATGACATCATAGTCATGTCTGGCAAATTTCCAACATATATTATCAACTACTATTCTATACAAAGAAAGATAACTCCAATTGAAAATTAATTGCTATTGCACAATATTGTGCAATTAGATATTTCTTGCTATTGTGCAATACTGTGCAATTGAAAATTTCTTGCTATTGCACAATACTTGATATGGAATCCTGATTTGGACCAACTTGAAAACTGGGCCTATAATAAAAATCAAAGTACATATTTAGATAAAGCATATCAAATAAGCCCAAGAATTTAATTTTTGTTAAAATCAAACTTTAATTTTGGACCCTTTGGACCTTAATGTAGACCAATTTGAAAACGGGACCAAAAATTAAGAATCTACATACATAGTTAGATTCGGCATATCAAAGAACCCCAATTATTCAATTTTTAATGAAATCACACAAAGTTCAATTTTGGACCCTTTGGGCCCCTTATTCCTAAACTGTTAGGACCAAAACTCCCAAAATCAAACCCAACCTTCCTTTTATGGTCATAAACCTTGTGTTTAAATTTCATAGATTTCTATTTACTTATACTAAAGTTATGGTGCAAAAACCAAAAATAATGCTTATTTGGGCCCCTTTTTGGCCCCTAATTCATAAACTGTTGTGACCTCAACTCCAAAAATCAATCCCAACCTTCCTTTTGTGGTCATAAACCTTGTGTTAAAATTTCATTGATTTCTATTTACTTATACTAAAGTTATTGTGCGAAAACCAAGAATAATGCTTATTTGGGCCCTTTTTTGGCCCTTAATTCCTAAACTGTTGGAACCAAAACTCCCAAAATCAATCCCAACCTTCCTTTTGTGGTCATAAACCTTGTGTCAAAATTTCATAGATTTCTATTCACTTAAACTAAAGTTATAGTGCGAAAACCAAGAAAATGCTTATTTGGGCCCTTTTTGGCCCCTAATTCCTAAAATGTTGGGACCAAAACTCCCAAAATCAATCCCAACTTTCCTTTTGTGGTCATAAACCTTGTGTTAAAATTTCATTGATTTCTATTCACTTTTACTAAAGTTAGAGTGCGAAAACTAAAAGTATTCGGACGACGACGACGCCAACGTGATAGCAATATACGACCAAAAAATTAAAATTTTTGCGGTCGTATAAAAATTGTCATATAATTTAGTGCTTTAATCATCTCATCACATCCCCAGTAAGTATATCTTATAATCTAGCATATTTACCCCTCTCATTAGAGAGAAAGGCTTTTTGATTGAGAGTTGACTTATTGGCACTCATACCACATCTTCTTATATTTATTTATGTGAGTTACAGCAAATGAATTTGCAACCAGATGTATCAAACAACCATTTAGTTATATAGAAAAACTTTTCTTTGAGTAGATTATGTGAAAGTGTAGTATAAAGAGTAGAAAGTCAAATGGCCAAATAACAACATTCATACCTGTGTACGCTTGAACTCACACCTGCGGCTAAATAGCTACAAGGTAAACGAATTGACCTCAAGCCGAGAAATATACAGTGACCTTTACAAAATAATATACACACTTTGCTCACACATTAGTTGCATTGAAATGATTATCAAAACAATAACGGTAAATAGAACTGAAATATTTTCTGTTCAATATCAGTAAAAATGTTCAATAAATATTTTATGAAATTTTTTTTAACAATAATTAATGGAATTTATTCGAAAACATTTACTAGAGATAATTTTATAGTAGTTTAATTCAATCAATACAAAACGGTATATGCATATTCATTTTCGTTCATTCTTATATTGTGGTTAATAACTATGACCATTCGTCAGCTGTGCGCTTTTAATTACGTATATTGTCGATAAGCTATAAGAGTTAAACAGATTTTATTTTTTCCCAGAATTCAACAAATCGGGCTAAAACGTCACGACCCACTCGAGAATTCAACCAAAAAAGTTACAAATACTTGATTTTCTCCGTTATTAGAAGGAATATAAATTTAAAACTTTGCAAATGTGTTTTTTATGTTAAGATGAACATAATTAGATGATAAGTAAAAAATCGCGGAATTTCCCTTTAAAACATCCAAAGAAATTTTACATTCCAAAAAATGGATAATTCCACTGTTTCCATATGTTTTATTACAATATAAATGAATCATTCTTTGGGTGCTGTTCAGTGGTGTTGTTTGTTGATGTGCCATTGTGGTTCATAAATGTTTCTTGTTTCTTGTTTTTGATATAAATAAGACTGTTGTTTTTCCAGTTCAAATGGTTTCACACTAGTCCAATTTTAAAGCCTGTAAAAGCTTGCTGTTTGGTGTCAGCCAAGGCTCTGTGTTGAAGGCCATACTTTGACCTAATCAAACAAAGGATAAAGTCAGTACAGACAGGTGTTTGCTGGGTATATAATTAGTGTCTCTACTGACAACTAACAAAGAAACAAAGACAACTGACAAGATGGTCCTGTCTTTGGACATTCATTAAAATGTGGTGAAAATAAACTCAAAGAAAGATTTACATTTTGTCTGTTTTTATAGTTCCTGTTATTATGGACTATGAAACCACTGAAATAGGTATCCAACAGGTTGTTCTATAGTATTCCAGAAGTATTCTACTGGACAATAATCCATGGTCAAATCCTTGTGTTTATATAACAAACACGTTGCAGTATAATATAATTTTAATATAACAATCAAAATATGCACAAATGTGTAAAATTGCAGAAATTTTTGATCAAATATGCATATCTATGAAAGTATGCTACCATCCATGCATAAAATTGAATGACATTAAATTTAAATATGCATAAAACTGCAAAACATTAAGTTAAAATATGCATACAACTGCATAAATTAAATATATCATATAAAAATTAGTGTACAAAACTGTAATCCATAGATTAGTTGTATTACTCATCTTGAAATATATAAAAATGTTGGCTTAATAGTTTGGCTGGAGTATTAAATAAAGGAAAACAAATAACAAACATTCAAATAGGTTCAAAAGCCATAGATTATAACATGACTGATCAATCTTTGCAGAAGGTTAAAATACTGTCTTTCTACAAAATGTCTTGCCTGCAATGTTATTTTAAAGGGAAATACACATGAGTATAGGGAAATAGAAAAAAATCATAAAAACAGACCACTGGAGCATGTGTCCATTATTACGATGACATTGAGAAATCATGTTTTCACACCATACCAAAATATTAACCAGATGCTCTGCAAGGCGCAGCTTTATACGACCGCAGAGGTCGAACCCTAAACAGTTGGGGGAAATATGGACACAACATTTAAGTTTGATACAGCTCTGAATTTGGATTGTGATTAAATAGTTGACACAACATAGGTTTCTGATGCAGAATAAATGTGGTCTAAGAATTAAACTTAAAATCTTAAAAATTTTAAATTGGACATTTACCTATTATGGTCCAACATCCAAAATCTAAATACATGGTTAGATTCAGCATATAATAGAACCCCAAGAATTCAATTTTTGATGAAATCAAATAATGTTCAATTTTAGACCCTTTAGACCTCAATGTGGACCAATTCGATTACCAAATATTAATCAAAGCACTGTAAGCGTTGTAGGCAGTTAACCTAAAACCAAGGCAATTAATGAAGGTGAATCCAAGATTAAACATGTTTAATAATGCCACATAGAAATATAACAGTCCCACATGTTGCAGCCCCTCTCACATGACAAAAGTAAAACTATTTAGTATAAAGATATAAATAGATAGGTAACAGAAATATCAAAAGGTACTGGATTTGTCCTATGAGTATCATTGCCTGTTTTGCAGTTTAATATTACATGAGTACCATCTTCCCAAGAAAGAAATAAAACTTGATAACATTTGCTATTATAATAAGAATCATCTATGAAATAATAATCAATTATGCTTAACATTCTTACAACTATAGGTATAGAATTCTTTCATAAAATGTATATGTCTGCATTACTCAATATTTAAGGTAAGATTGCCCAAACTCGATAACCAAACAATTTATTTTAAATAATATTGACAAAAGAAAGGATGACAAAATGGAAGCAAATTGCATTCACCATCATGCCTGGCAGTCAGGGTAAACAAGAATGTGTTTTTGTGCTTATGACACCCCCTCCCAAAAAAAGGAAGCAGCTGCTGACCATATATGAAGCTATTCTGTTGAGTTGTTTCTGAGCAAATGTGATGAAATTATTCTTTGGACAACAGCGACAATCAGACAGACACATGGTGATTGCAATACAGCCCTGCACGATAATTTCTATTTTACTGTTTTACTGTTCTACAAAACAAGCTGTTTTATGCTTTTTGGTTTGTATTTCTTTAAATTTAAAAATAGACATAAATATGAAACTTACGTTAAAATTTGAGTAAATAATAAAGCTAAATATTACCCTGATCACATGCGGTCTTTGCCTCATCCATGAAATAGAAATATATATTCCAAACCTTTTACAAATTATTCAATTTATTAATATAAGGAAGTAATGTACCTATTATCATAAAATTAATAATTTTGTAGAGTGGCTCAAAGTTTTACCTACATGTAAGCATACTTATAGCCAACGTAATTGTACATCATAATCCCAGAATATTCATTGAACTGAATAAAAAAACCATCTTAGTTGAAATGTTACTTTAAGGTCATAAAAATTGTCTGTGAAATGTCTAAAAACTTGAATATCAAAGGTAATTTTTATGAGAAATAAGTTTTTAATTTACAATTCATAGATGGATTTTGAGCAACAAGGTCTACAAAATGATATTAAAATATCATTATTATGAAAAACAAACACATTTTTCAGTAAAATATATCAAACGTTAAAAAATAAAATGAAAAGATCTGTGATCTGCCTAACAAGAAATATATACTGTCATATATCACAACCCCCATGGTTTCACATTACTGAGAATTATAACTCAGTAAACTCATTAGAAAATATGTTTTAAATGCAGAAAAAAATCAAACCCTCCTACCTCCTCATTCCATAACAAATATGTGCAGTTGTCTATTGCACTTCTATAAACACTTTTACATTTAAATATAGTGTCAAGAAGCACTTGACACAGTCCTGATAACTTTCTGTTTTCTACAATGTATTATTTTGATTTATATGTCATATTTTGATTTTATTTTTGTTATTTTTTACAACACATACCTTTTTATCTTTTATCATATTATAATGATACATTGAACTGTATGATTGTAAATTACATATAAGTAGTTATCTGTTTTTGATTGTATAGTAATTTGTAAGTGTAGGTCTCACGGAAGATTTGTTTGTTGTAACTAGCTTCTCTTATCGTAAAGAATTTATTTTTATATCATTATTATTATGATTGGTCCATATTTGGACAATGCAATTTTGTGGTGAAGGGTTCAGGTATTTTCACATATATCCAAATTAAGCTAATAATACATATGACATATTTATGAATATCTTAAACAATATAACCTTTAATAATTTATAAAAGTGCCAAATAGAAAACCTTGAAAAATGAAAAAAACATGAAAAAAACATTTTCAAAATCTACAAATATCTAAACTGTGTAAAAATGTCCAAAAAACAAAAGATGTACATGGATTTATATAAAAAATTCATATTACCGGTAAAATGTAATGCTTGCTTAAAATAAATACTACTCAATACAAATAATGCCTTAAAAGAGAGGAGTGCAGCATGCTGATAATCAGCTGTCTCAGGTTCACATGTTGCCTTTTTTTTTTTAAAGAAAGCAACTTGTTTTTAATTTTTGTTGGTAAATCAAAATTTTGGATACAAATAATTTATACACTTGAAATTCCAAGAATCAATCAAACACAGTGGAGATTCCAAAATATTATTATGTATCACATGTTCCAGACGAGCTTAAAACTAATAAAAGGTGTCTACACTGAGCACAGCATGAACCCCATATGAAATTTGAATCCAAGCATTTTAGAAAGGACTGTAAACACAGTATTGAAACATCTTTGGGTATTATATCTGTTTTAGATACAGAATTATTTTACAGAGACCCTCTGAGAAAATTTTTCAGCTGGGAAAAAATTGTAAACATGAATGTGTCCATAGAACAAGGATGCTCCACTCGCACTATCATTTTCTATGTTACGTGGACCACGAAATTAGGGTCAAAACTCTAGTTTGACATTAAAAATTTGTAAGGGTTCCGAGGAACCCAGTGTCTCGCCTACTTTTGCTGTTAATCACACACTCATCAAAAATGATGAAAAAAATCAATAAAATTATTCCTCTCGATACTACCTTTTGATTATCAGAAGCTTCTGGATACTATCTTCTGATCATAAACAAGCTTCTGGTCAAGTTTCTTACAATTCCAGGATAGTTTAAGAAAGTTATTAAAATTTTAAAAACTTTAACCACAGAGTGAATGTAATGTTTCCTGGCAGAAAAAAATAAGTCCATTTATAAGTAAAATACGGAAAAAATGGAATTTTATTTTTACAAAATTTACTTCTGGATACTATCTTCTGATCATAAACAAGCTTCTGGTCAAGTTTCTTACAATTCCAGGATAGTTTAAGAAAGTTATTAAAATTTTAAAAACTTTAACCACAGAGTGAATGTAATGTTTCCTGGCAGAAAAAATAAGTCCATTTATAAGTAAAATACGGAAAAAATGGAATTTTATTTTTACAAAATTTACTTCTGGATACTATCTCCTGATCATAAACAAGCCTATGGCCAAGTTTTGTACATTTCCAGGATAGTTTAAGAAAGTTATTAAAATTTTAAAAACTTTAACCACAGAGTGAATGTAATGTTTCCTGGCAGAAAAAACTAAGTCCATTTATAAGTAAAATACGGAAAAAATGGAGTTTTATTTTTACAAAATTTATATCTGGATACTATCTTATGAACATAAACAAGCTTCTGTCCAAGTTTCGTACAATTCAAGGATAGTTTAAGAAAGTTATTAAAATTTCAAAAACTTTAACCACAGAGTGAATATTTGTGGACGCAGCCGCCGCTGACGGAATGTAGGATCGCTATGTCTCGCTTTTTCGACTTAAGTCGAAGGCTCAACAAAAATCAGAAAGATCATAGTATAGCAAATATTTGCATAAAGTTTCAAGTTGATTGGACTTCAACTTCATCAAAAACTACCAAGACAAAAAACATTAACCTGAAGTCAGACAGACAAACGATCGAACGGACCCGACCAACAAACAAAATGCTTCTAGCTGGAGCATAAAAAGCATGACCTCTTTTATAGGCTCTTTTGGTTTTCATAATGTAATTGGTTTAGCCACAATCCCAATTTTCAATACCATCTTTCATTTATTGTGTTTCAGAAAGATCAGTATATAAAGCTTAAAACAAACTAACAGACAACAAGTACAACCTTTCTTATACAATGTGGCCACAAAAGATTTGAGACAGTATAAAAATCTTTGTATGGTCTTAGGGGAAAATTATAAAAATGAATATGTGATAACAAGAGTGCACACACTGAAATGTCTCGCTTTCTTTACTAATCATTGATATTATGTTGATAGTCCTACATTTTTGTCGAGCCTTCGACTTTAGTCGAAAAAGCGAGACTAAGCGATCCTACATTCCGTCGTCGTCGGCGTCGTCATCGTCGGCGGCGTCCACAAATATTCACTCTGTGGTTAAAGTTTTTGAAATTTTAATAACTTTCTTAAACTATACTGAATTTCTACCAAACTTAGACAGAAGCTTGTTTATGATCATAAGAAAGTATCCAGAAGTAAATTTTGTAAAAATAAAATTCCATTTTTTCCGTATTTTACTTATAAATGGACTTAGTTTTTCTGCGAGGAAACATTACATTCACTCTGTGGTTAAAGTTTTTAAAATTTTAATAACTTTCATAAACTATCCTTGATTTGTACCAAACTTGGACAGAAGCTTGTTTATGATCATAAGATAGTATCAAGAAGAAAATTTTGTAAAAATAAATTTCCACTTTTCCGTGTTTTACTTATAAATGGACTTAGTTTTTTTGCCAGAAACAAGACATTCACTCTGTGGTTTAAGTTTTTAAAATTTTTATAATGTTCTTAAACTATCCTGGATTTCTACCAAACTTAGACAAAAGCTTGTTTCTGATCATAAGATATTATTCAGAAGTAAATTTTGTAAAAAAAAAATTCACTTTTTACGTATTTTACTTATAAATGGACTTAGTTTTTCTTCCAGTTAACATTACATACAGTCTGCAGTTAAAGTTTGTAAAACATTTATTAGATTCATAAACTATCCTGGATTTTTTACCAAACTTGGAAGCTTCTTTCAATCAAAAGACAGTATGGAGAGGGAAATTTTTATTGATGTTTTTCCTCATTTTTGTTGAGTCTGCGATTAACAGCAAACGTAGGCGAGACACTGGGTTCCGTGGAACCCTTACGAATTTTTGTAAGTATAAAGCTTTATTTCAACTGTCACATAAACTTAACATTAACCAAGATAGCTAAACAAAGACCAATGAACCATGAAAATGAGGTCAAGGTCAGATGAACCATGCAAGGCAGACATGTACAGCTAAAAATGCTTCCATACAACAAAAATAGTTAACCTATTACTTATAGTTTAAGAAAAATATACCAAAACACAAAAACTTATCACTGTGCAATGAACCGTGAAATTGAGGTCATGGTCAAATAAAACCTGCGGGACTGACATATAGATCATAAAATATTTCCACACACCAAATATAGTTGACCTTTGGCATATAATATTAGATAAAAAGGCCAAAACTCATAAACTTAACTTTGACCACTGAACCATGAAAATGAGGTCAAGGTCAGATGACATCTGCCTGCTAGACCGATACACCTTACAATCATTCCATACAACAAATATAGTAGACCTATTGCATAAAGTATGAGAAAACAGACCAAAACACGAAAACTTAACTATAACCACTGAACCATGAAAATGAAGTCAAGGTCAGATGACATCTGCCAGTTGGACATGTACACCTTACAGTCCTTCCATACACCAAATATACTAGCCCTAGTGCTTATAGTATCTGAGATATGGACTTGACCACCAAAACTGAACCTTGTTCACTGATCCATGAAATGAGGTTGAGGTCAAGTGAAAACTGTCTGACGGGCATGAGGACCTTGCAACGTATGCACATACCAAATATAGTTATCCTATTACTTATAATTAGAGAGAATTCAACATTACAAAAAAATCTGAACTTTTTTTCAAGTGGTCACTGAACCATGAAAATGAGGTCAAGGACATTGGACATGTGACCAACAGAAAACTTCGTAACATGAGGCATCTATATACAAAGTATGAAGCATCCAGGTCTTCCACCTGCTAAAATATAAAGCTTTTAAGAAGTTAGCTAAGCCGGATCACTATCCCTATGTCGAGCTTTCTGCAACAAAAGTTGCAGGCTCGACAAAAATTAGAATATGCAGGTAAAAAAGTGATGTATAACTCTTAACATTTTTCTATATCAACAATGTAGTAAGTAAAAAATACACAACAAATTTTGCACATTGCAGCACCTTCTATTTACAAATGTGTCTAATTTCTATGATTTATATAATACATGTATATGTTTTTTTTACCTACTAATTCTGTATGATACTGATATGAAGATATATATTGTATGAAAATAGATTACTTGTAAAAAATGTACAACCATGGGTACATAGAACAAGATATATATATATATACATGTATATGTATAATACTTTTGAACAATATCAAATTGTTTTTTTTACAGTAAATATACTATTAGTTAGTGAGTCTGACATGTTCTTAAAAAAAAAAAAACAAGAACACATGTGATTTTTGCCTTCAGTAAAATTTTCTGGTTAGGTTCAGAATTCATATGACTTCAGATCTTCCACATGTTCAAGATCTGCTTTCAATTCAATGAATCTGAACTTTTTCTATAGCCAGAAAAATTGAATAAAATATTGAATATGTTTTATAATTTAAAAGAACAAGTGGGAGACAGCAACAATACAGTCTGAATGCCAACCGAGACAACATGTCTACTTAAGCAAGAAAAAAAATCATAACAATTAATGGCAAAGTTTGGCATATCTAAATTTCTATAAAACAAACGATATTGGCAAATCTGACTTAAAAAAAATCAATGCTCATCAAAATTCAAAATGCAGTGTCTGACGTTTATAACTGTGATAAAGCAACCTTATAACAGGAAGCCATAATTTTACATTCAACAATTGCATAACTCGATATATTGAGTACATTTTTGTCATAAAAAAAAATATAAAAAAATTTCATGTTGTGGCTCTTTAAAATCTTTTACTAAGTTTTCTGATTGGTACTTAGTCTTCAATGAACTAACAATACAAAATCAGTAGTTTGATTTACTTACAGAAAAGTTATAAATTATTATGGGGAAAAAATTTATCTGTACTATAAATGTTAATTTGATTTCTTATGCTCTGTGTTGTGAAATGAGGTATTACTTTATTTACCAATTTTTGATGACATGGTTTTATTGTTCCAAAAAAATCTCTGATTGACCAGTTCAAAGAAATTTTCATTATGTTTCCAAAATACATTTTTAAGTTTTTCAATAACCTCCTTCTGTATGTGAGGATGAGAGCGACCTTTTGACCCTGATAAACACTTTTGGTATGCTGTATCTGTTTTTATACAATAAAAACCTTTAGTAGCATTGTAAACAAAGTCCGATTGAGGTATTGCATGTCTTAATCCAAGGAATGATTCAACTTTATAGACCTCAGGATAAGGATCAGCTATCAGCTGATCACCATCCACAATGTGAATTTGGTTCAATGGGAAATATTTCAACCAATTTTTCATGTAAACATCATAATATGATCTTTGAACTGGTTTAAAGTTCATATCAATATTTCCAGTTTTAGGATTAAGAACTAATTCCTCAAAAGGTTTCACTTCCAATCCCATATCCAGTCCTTTAAAGTTCAGCTGTAGTTGATCTGAGATAGTCCGTTGTACTGGGTCCCTGACAATAAGTAGTATCTTGATGGTAGAGTTCATACTATAAACTCTACCAGGAACACTGGATTCAGTAAAATATGCAGGTGATTTTTCTATTGTCAGTTGGTCTGGAAATGAGTATGGCATTTGCTTTCGATACCATCCATATCCAAAATCATAATTTTCTTGATTATCAAAAAAATGCACTTCATACTGAGCCGTTTGAATATCTGGATGAACTTTAAGATAAGTGAGTAACGCTCTTGTTCCTGCCTTCCTAGCTCCAATGATAATACAATGAGGTAGTCGGCGCTTGGTAAGTCTAATATGGACCTTCTGATAATCATGTTTATGACATATACTGCTATGACTATAGCATGTCACTAGTAGTCCAATTAATGTTACAATAAGTATGAAGAAACAGGTAAACAATTTACGTGGAGTACAACATCTGGAACATACTTCTGTTTTATTCGATAGCTGTGTATATTTCACATCTTGGTAATTCATTCTTCCATTCGTCACTTCCTGAAAAAGAAAATATATATTCCAGTGACCATGATTTTCTTGTCAATTCTACATATAAATGGAGCTTTGATTTATTATGCAATATTATATATATAATCTACAATCTGGCACATTCCGTAAAATTCTTTATCATATCATTTTTATATGACACATCCATTTATCAGCAATTTGTTTTTGAGTTATTTCTCTTTGGATAAAGAATATAACTAAGTTGGTGTAATTTCCCTAATTGAGATTTATGACACATGAGAGGATCTATTTTCCATATCAGCCCCCAGACATGAATTCAGAGTTTGCTCTATTGTGTCCATCAGTTTATTTCTAATTGTCTTATCTAAATTGTTTCTGCAAAAAGCATGTTTTTTGCATGGAATTTAATTTGCAAATACATGATGATTTTTTTTTTTTCTGCTAGTAATGTCGTTTTTATGAAAAAATTCAAGGCTTGTGGCTTTATCTTAATCTTGCATCTTTATCAGATGACCATTAGAACAGCTTTTATTATATAACAGTTATCTATACAGAGTTTATTTAAACAACTCTTGACATTCATTTTGTGGTCATTATACAGTCTTCTTCAATAGACAGATCATCCATTTTCATAATTGGAAACTAAAGATTACACCAAACCACAATAAATGTCTACAATTTCATTCATGGATTTTCATGAATGAAACAGAACAGCTTCAACCCAGAGAATAAATGGCTGAGGTACCTCTAGAGATTACCAGAATGAAATAGATGTCCATCATATATAATAGTTTTCAAACATTAGTTCTTAGATAACAGTTTATACTACACATCTCTATGAATAATTCTCAAGCTATGAGAATTTCAACAGAAAATGAAGAATAGAGTACAGGTCATTTTAGCCAATGTAAAACACAGTTTTCTGACTAATGCAGATGAAAAATATTTCTTTGAAAGATTATTGAAGAATGCAATTGCGATACTGCTTCAAAATATGAAAGACTGGTATTTGATTAAGATACCACACTGCCACTGGCACTATGTCTGTTTGTACAAACATGGCTTCAAATTATTAGTTTTATGTCAAAATTGGTAATTTGTTGTTTTTTCCATGGCTAAAAATCAACAATGGTGAACCAAAATCTCTAACGGAAAATCAATCCCAATTGAATAGATCTTACAAATATTGCTAACTATAAACTACCTGATAAAATCAACGACGATTAAATTAGGCCTCCAGAAGTCTTAAAACATCAACTTGTCTGAATAAACTAACAATCTGGCCATCATACAGTAGTATTATAGGACTTCCGTTAACGATTCTCTACAATCAATTCTAACTACTTCTCCGTTACACAGCTTTTAAAAGATTTGTTCTCAGTATCTCAAATGGCTAAAAACTTGTCCATTCATTCTCATCATTTCACAGTTTTTGTCAGAAATTTCAATAAAGTCATTGATCACATGATCAAGGGAGAAATTAGGTCTAAGACTTACATAAGTTCTGAGCAATTTGACTATTTTTAGCTTTTGTCACGGCATTGAGAGTTTTTTTATACAGGACAAAGTAAAACTAGAACATAACAATAATCCTTAGCTAGAATTCTGACCAATCCCACATTATAAGGATTTTATTTACTACTTTATGACGTCAAGACAGAAACTCAACACAACTAAGGAAACAAATAAAATAGGCCAGACAGAAGTAGAAACTGGACACTAAGTAGATGGATCCCAATCTAAAAATATATAAACTTGTCTGATTCAATTTGCATCTTTACTGACCATTATATACTGGACTACTCTGTCCTCTCAATAATGAAGGAAACAGCCAAACAATTAAACAAGACATGGTCAAACACAACAAACAAAACTAACATACATATCCCTCTTACATACACTTTTCATTTTACTTACAAAATAAGAAGATTTCTCCTAAATCTCAAGAGAATAAAAATGTGTTAATTGTAACATTGAAGTTTGTGAATGATGAAATTGGTTGTCAAGTTTTATCTAACAAGCAATGTTTCATCAGTTCACTGCACTTTTTTACATTCTATTTGTGGAATACAGGAAGTTATCATCATGTTTTTGCATCGGTCATAAAACTTTACTTAGTACTCAGTGTACAGAATCTTTGTTGGAAACAACAATTCAAATAATTTGACTGGTGGATTTTTGAATCTTTAGTACGATAGTCATGCTCCAAAGTTTTATGAACGCCTGTTCTGGTATATATTTTGAAAAACTGTAGAATAGAAGAATATTGAAATAACAGTTCATGAAAACTGCAGTAAAAAAAACAGCATGTCCTTAATACTATATTACCATTATTATTAATCCCGTTTATCATCTAGTTGAATAATCTGTAAAACTTATTGCTCTACCATCTTTAAATAAAGTTATATAGATAAGACCGTTGGTTTTCCCGTTTGAATTTGCTTTACAATAGTAATTTTTTAAGGCCCTTCAGTGGCGGATCCAGCCATTTTAAAAAAGGGGTTCCCAACACAGAGTAAAAGGGGGGGGGGGGGGTTCCAACTATATGCTCCCATTCAAATGCATTGATCGGCCAAAAAAAGAGGGGTTCCATCCCCCGGAACCCCCCCCCCCCCTGGATCCGCCACTGCCCTTTATAGCTTGCTGTTCAGTGTGAGCCAAAGCTCTGTGTACCCTGACCTATAATGGTTTACTTTTATAAAATGTGACTTGGATGGAGAGTTGTCCCATAGGCACTCATACCACATCCTCCTATATCTACCTTCAACTTTGACTACTACTTTGACATTTTTAAATAACCTTGAATACAAGTTCTTATACTGGCTACTTTTGAATGTGCAGGGCTGTTTCATTACTGATATATATGTATAATAAAGCTTTTTTTTCTGTTCAGATGAAATTCATTTGAATTCCCATATTGTAAAAAAAAGTAGACATTTCCTCTATTAGAATATCAATACTGTTTACATAACAAGAACGTTAAGGTACAGTTCTTATCAATTAATTAAAATGTTTACATATACCTTTCCCACGAAAAAACAAAAAGCCAAGGTTGATTGCTGTATGTATATTAAATCCTTAATGGTTCTTTTCAATTAAATAACATTATACCCAGCAAGTAAAGTTAATCAAAAGTTTATTGCATTTTCCCATTATAAAAAATATTCTTATCTTATAAGTTTTGAAATGCAATTTACAAGTTACAGAAATTGCGGATTTTTAACTAGAAATCTCATAACCTATGTATACAAATTTTGCAGTCAACAACAACTTTCAATTTTTCGTCATTATCTCCAAAGATATAAATAAATTGACTACAAAGTTTGAAGAATAGTAAAGTATTCTCCCTATCTGTGAATAGACCATTCAAGTTGTGTTGATTACCTTTTTCGTCCTATTCTTTTGCAAAGTATTTCAGGCCAGATTTCATTATTTGGTATATGATACAGAACTCGAACTAAGAATGGAAAAAATGAAATGTGTCAAGAGACAAAACATGACCAAAGAGCAGAAAACACTCATGTCTACAGCCACCATGGATCTTCAACACAGCAAGAAAACCCCCACCCAGAGCCCACCTTCAGCTGGCTCCTTAACAATTATGTATACTAGTTCAGAGAAAACTGGTTTTCACTGTTGAAACTAAACCTGCATGTTTAAAGAAACACTTTTCCATTGGCGGATCCAGGGGGGGTTCCGGGGGTTGGAACCCCCTTTTTTTTGGCAGATCAATGCATTTGAATGGGGACATATAGTTGGAACCCCCCTTTGTCCTGGGTTGGGACCCCCCCCCCCCCCTCCCCCTTTTTAAAATGGCTGGATCCGCCACTGAGATCCCCTAACAGGTTTTTTTTGTTATCACATACTACTCCTTTGCAACCTTAAAAGATATCAGCTGAAATTTCAAAATAGCTGGGTCTCTAGTCCACAGAATGGAAATGTTAGAATTTATTTGATAATAGAAGGATGATTGATAAAGAGTTGACTTACTAGGCTCCATTCATATAAAAAATATCTCTTTTTCCCCAATTCATCACACATTTTTAATCATGTTTATTAGGTAACATCAGATAAACATCCAGATGACAATGACAAATCATTCTTTCATTCTATAATTACTGCCAGAAAGGTGGAAGTCACCTTTAGTCAGTGTGAAAAAAAAACTCTTTCATAATCACATGCTTTTAACAAGACACAAATTTGGCTGCAAAGATATGCATGGAATAAGATCTTCCCCATAATTAAAGTGGTTGTGAGTTTGTACATGACTCAATTTGATGTTTTGGAAATATTTTGTTCCATTTTAAGAATATTTGAAATCACATTTCCTCATTTGTCATATTACACTATAATTTTCAAGCAAAATGTACTGTTTCCTTTGAAACCCTGCTTTGTACAAGATTAAGAAGCTGCTCCTGTTTTTAACAGACTGTGAGGAAATATTGTGCTGGATTAAAGGTTGTAAAACATCTGACTTCTAACAATCCCATCAAAACTTTTGTATCATGCCTCATGTCTAACTATTCTACTGAGATTTAAGGCAGATCATAAGTATATATTTTTTGAGACAGAATTTTCTTCTAATTTGCCAAAATGAAGATTTTACTATGCTTTTTTCAAAAATTTAATGAAAATGTATGGGTCACCGTGCTATTTTTAAAGCTATGAGTCGTTGAAAATTGCCAAAATTTGGTTAGTTTGTTCATGAAAAAACACATTAGTGTGCATAAAAAAAAGTCTATGAGATAGAATTTTGAAATTAATTGTGAGAAGATAGGTTTCATGATACGTTTTAAGAAAATAAAAAGAGTCACCAAACTTGTTTTCTTGCTACAAGTAAAAATTAAAAAAAAATCCCTATTAGCCCAGTATAAATTTTGTACTAAAAGAGTTCTAACCCCTTAAATGGGTCAATTGAAAAAAATGATTTTAAAACCAAAATAATTGATATTTGTTCAATTATTTTGAATAATACAATAAATTAACAAGTTTTCTTTATATAAAAACAAACAGTCCCATTGAATTGCAAATCTGTCTCCAAATTTGCAGATTTAAGCAAATAACTAGACTGATGTCTAACATTCCTACTAAAAAATTGATACACCTAGTCTGATGTCTAACAATCCTACTAAAGAATTGGTACAACTTGTCTGATATCTAATAGTCCTACTAAAGAATTGGTACAACTTGTCTGATATCTAATAGTCCTACTAAAGAATAGGTACAACTTGTCATATGTCTATAACAGTTCGACTAAAGAATTGGTACAACTGGTCTGATGTCTAACACATAATAGTACAACTTGTCTGATGTCCATCGGTCCTACTAAATAATTAGTACAACTTGTCTGATGTCTAACAGTCCTACTAAAGAATTAGTACAACTTGTCTGATGTCTAACGGTCCTACTAAATAATTAGTACAACTTGTCATATGTCTATAACAGTTCTACTAAAGAATTGGTACAACTGGTCTGATGTCTAACAGTCCTACTAAAGAATTAGTACAACTTGTCATATGTCTAACAGTCCTACTAAATAATTAGTACAACTTGTCATATGTCTAACAGTCCTACAAAAGAATTCGTACAACTTGTCTGATGTCTAACAGTCCTACTAAAGAATTAGTACAACTTGTCTGATGTCTAACGGTCCTACTAAATAATTAGTACAACTTGTCATATGTCTATAACAGTTCTACTAAAGAATTGGTACAACTGGTCTGATGTCCATCGGTCCTACTAAATAATTAGTACAACTTGTCATATGTCTATAACAGTTCGACTAAAGAATTGGTACAACTGGTCTGATGTCTAACACCAAGGGTCCGGAAACGGTCATATATGCCAGTCTTGACCTAAACTGAAAGTATTTTGTCCTAAATGAGTAATTGGGATTTAGGACAAATTTTATTTTTTTACAGAAATAATTTCGGTCATTCAATGTCATTTCGTTGAGATCGAGTTTCTAACATTGTCTAAATCGCCATTTTGAACTTATTTTTTGTTTGTTATCCTTTTCCTGTAATAAAACTGCCACTCAGGTAAAGTGTTATAATCCTGAGGGCCCTCCTAATAACTATAGTAATGCCTCTGGGAAATATTGGCTAATGATCGCTAATCTCTTTACCTGTGTTTTTAATTAATTTTTTATTGATCACGAGCTCAGAACTAATATTTTAAAGAAATTAAAAGTTCATAACAACTGTCTGCATTATTTAATTACTTTTCTCAGCTTAGACAATTGTCAATTCTGATTTAAAATTAAATTAAAATTAAATTAATTTACGTAGAACAAAATATTGTTTCACTACAAACACATGCTTGAAATTCTATTCCGCAAATTAGACACTAAATCGTAAATTAAAAATGATTTCATGCTAAATTAAACAAGTCCAACTATTATAATTAATATTTAAACACTATTAAAGGTAAAACAGTTAAAAAGCCGACGATTTCCTGTGAATTTGATAAACAAAACTAATCCCGGAAATGAGTCCGGAATTGGTCGTCTTACTATTGTCGTAAAACATCCGGTTATAATTTTGGCTTCAAAATCGAAAGAAACGTAAGCGAAGTTTGAGAAATTTATCGTTTTGAGTCATTAAAATCATTTTATTTTTAAACTGTTGCCTTCCTTTTATTGCTCAAGATCGATTTTAAGGGAAATGGTAGGGAAATTTCTGAAGTAAATGCGATGCAACAGTTAAAAACAAGTTCGTTAATGCTACGAGTATGACTGTATGAGCATACACACAATCTTTGTTTGAAAAAGGGCACCAACTTTTAAGTTATCCCAAAATGACCGAAATTAGGTGAAAAAATTTCCGGATCCTTGTCTAACACATAATAGTACAACTTGTCTGATGTCCATCAGTCCTACTAAATAATTAGTACAACTTGTCTGATGTCTAACAGTCCTACTAAAGAATTAGTACAACTTGTCTGATGTCTAACGGTCCTACTAAATAATTAGTACAACTTGTCATATGTCTATAACAGTTCTACTAAAGAATTGGTACAACTGGTCTGATGTCTAACAGTCCTACTAAAGAATTAGTACAACTTGTCATATGTCTAACAGTCCTACTAAAGAATTCGTACAACTTGTCTGATGTCTAACAGTCCTACTAAAGAATTAGTACAACTTGTCTGATGTCTAACGGTCCTACTAAATAATTAGTACAACTTGTCATATGTCTATAACAGTTCTACTAAAGAATTGGTACAACTGGTCTGATGTCCATCGGTCCTACTAAATAATTAGTACAACTTGTCATATGTCTATTACAGTTCTACTAAAGAATTGGTACAACTGGTCTGATGTCTAACAGTCCTACTAAAGAATTAGTACAACTTGTCATATGTCTAACAGTCCTACTAAATAATTAGTACAACTTGTCATATGTCTAACAGTCTTACTAAAGAATTCGTACAACTTGTCTGATGTCTAACAGTCCTACTAAAGAATTAGTACAACTTGTCTGATGTCTAACGGTCCTACTAAATAACTAGTACAACTTGTCATATGTCTAACAGTCCTACTAAAGAATTGGTACAACTTGTCTGATGTCTTACAGTCCTACTAAAGAATTAGTACAACTTGTCTGATGTCTAACAGTCCTACTAAAGAATTAGTACAACTTGTCATATGTCTAACAGTCCTACTAAATAATTTGCACAACTAGTTTGATGTCTAATAGTCCTACTAAAGAACTGGTACAACTTGTCTGATGTCTTACAGTCCTACTAAAGAATTAGTACAACTTGTCATATGTCTAACAGTCCTACTAAATAATTTGCACAACTAGTTTGATGTCTAATAGTCCTACTAAAGAATTGGTACAACTTGTCTGATGTCTAACAGCCCTACTAAAGAACTGGCACAAATAGTCTGATGATTTACAGTCCTTTTGAACAATTTTTGGGTCTACTTTACGAGTAGAATATCCCATGTCTACAGATGATATTGTTGGTGCTCAAATTAAACAATCTTGCTTGTTTTTTAGCTTCTTGGTTTTAAAAATGTTCAAAAACAGTGATTTCTTGATGTTGCTATTATGAGTTTGTCTTTTTCTTCTCTTTTTTGAGTTTATATATCAGGGCTCATTATATAAGAGCCCTTTTTTACCTGCTAGTTTTTTTTTTTTTTTTTTTATTCTTGACATGTTAAATTGTTTGAAGTTTGTATCAAGAAGTGATTTTCTTGCTGTTTCTTTTCACTTGTTTTTTTCACATAAGAAATGATTTTGTTGTAGAGCAGTATTCTTTTGCAAATTATTCACTTGAGTTCTGTTTATTCTAATGAAGTGTGTTCTCATCATCAAGTGTTAGGAACTTAAACTAAACTATCAAATTCTGATTTAGTGAAATCAATTATCATAAAATAATTATGACCATGTATTTTATTAAATTGATGATAAAATTAATATATTGATCAGTTTTCATTTATTTCTGAACAAAATTAAAAATAATAAATAATTGTCAAATGACACAAAACTATTTCAGAAAGATATATATGAAATTAAAATCATTATTGCAGCAAAATCAATATAACTATTTGAAGACCCATTGGTGGCCTTCAGCTCTTTGGTCGGATTGTTATCATTTTTACATATTCACCATTTCTATTCTCAATTTTTTTCTCCAGGAAATTATTTCTATTTTCAATTTTAATAAAGTCTAGGGCATAAACAAAATATAAGACATGGTTAAAGATATATATATTTATTCTGAGTTCTGATCACATGACCAAGACGTCCAGTATCTACAACAATACTGACAATACATATACACCACGTTCTCACCACTCATAATTCTATTACTACGTATATATTGTAAGTCTCTTCACCAGTTCGATGATATACAATGTAAAGCACTGAAGACAGAGAGACTCAACAATACAGCAGTCTATAGGTACTGCTTTTAATTGCACATCTTGTTCATGATACATGAATAAAAGTTTACCAAGTTCTTTGTTTATGACTGGTCCTTTTATACTAAACTGCATCTTTAACTCACAAACAGTCCTGTAAACTAGGACTGCTTTAATTGTGTTAGTCATGTAAAATAATCTTTTTTTGATGACAATTTTGAAACATCTGACTGATAATTACTTTGAAAAAAATGGTTTCCCCTTATGCTCTCTTTAAACAGGGTCCAGCTTGCCATACAAAGAAAGACCAGTTCACAAAGTATACTTTCAAAATCTTAGACTGTTCATGACAACTATCAATGATAAAGAAATAATATAATTTACATCCAACATAAGAGAGGCCCGGAAAAAAACATAATAACCTCATTAGAATTGATATTAATAATAGTCTATTTGCCAATTACCAATTTGATAAAGTTATTACATACTTTTCACACTGGTTGTTTCCTTTTATCTATCAAAGACAGGTTCTATACCATACAAAATGGTTTGCTGCCAAAAGTGGAAAGTGATTTTAAATAAAAACAAATAAATTTTATTGATATCAAAAGTTTGTAGCTTAACAAAAGAATAAAACTAAGATTTCACATAGAAAAATTTGGTATATCTACTAGTTCTTAATTAACATTGAAAATGAATGTCTGTTCTAAAGGTAAGCAACTCAATGCAGAATTGGCAAAATTAGACTATAGTCAATATGATTTCACAGCACCTATCCTCACAATCTTGAAATTTATAAATAACCCCCCAAAAAGTTACAAATTTGTACACTTGAAATCTAACAAAAACAGCTTGTTTTCAATTAATATGCAAAATATTATCTCCTGCTAAAGACTGTAATTACAAATATTTGTAAAAAAGCTATGAGTAGTTCTATACTTTGCTTTTATATTATAAATCATCGACTAGATTTGTAAATAGAATAGAAATAAAGTTTGTTTGTATAAAGTTATAAAAATATCAACGAAGCAAAAACCTAACAACATAATAAAACCAATAAAATCAAGGAAAAATTTTCCTTTTTACAATTTTAACCTGCAATAAATGCAGACGTCATTAAACTTAAGTCTGGGAAAAAATATGTCTAAATCATAACTTGTACATAATTTTGAGAAACAATGATGTAAAAGTTTTTAAGACCAAGGTGTTTATAATAAGTATAGTGTACAGAGGGCAATAATAAATCACAACTGTCGCCTATTTCTATGTAATTTGTTTTGTAGAGTTCAAGGAGACTTATAATTCAAGGC
Organism: Mytilus galloprovincialis; assembly: GCF_965363235.1. Classification (NCBI taxonomy): domain Eukaryota; kingdom Metazoa; phylum Mollusca; class Bivalvia; order Mytilida; family Mytilidae; genus Mytilus; species Mytilus galloprovincialis. The sequence continues at coordinate 125,656,570 of NC_134838.1, read as the reverse complement.
AGTAACTTATACAGTTACATCACTCAAATTCTCCTCTAATTTATTGGCCATGATATTTCTGATGAGAAAAGTCACCTTTTGACCCTTTAGTCAATAGACTCAAAGTACATGTAGCTTGGTTTAAACTCAAAATTATTATTTTCTGGGTAAGTTTTATTCTACCTGTGAGGCAATCTTTGAAATGACAAAGATGCATTTTTAAATAACATAGTGCAATAAAAATGTATATGGGTATTTGATTTGTATTATCATATGCTTCCATGCAGTTCATAATTTAGAGAAAATTTAAATAGTTTTACCTTTTCAAATGAAGTTAATCAACAGGAGACTAAGATTTTATGTGCTTTCACAGCAGGATATCTGTATGGTTACATAATAGAATAGAATTTCACAGATATGACAAGTGGGATCTTTTAATTAAGTTACATGCATCCTGTATTCCTTAATCATAGCATGGAAGTCAAATGAAATATTATACTTACATTATTGTCTCGAGATTTATTTATAAAAAAACGGTGAATGTGTCCATGGAACCAAGATGATACCCCCTCTTGCATAAAAGTTGTAAAGGAATATTACTCAAGAATGGTTAAATTTACTCGACTGAAACTTGTACTTGGTCTGAGTTTCATAAACATTTAGTTGAGGCAAACTCTACATGAGTTTTCTGGTTTTTATCATGCTTTTGGTTTTTTTTTTCTTTAGATGGGAACCTCTTTATTATATTCCTATGTACTAGTTTCTCTTTGTTGTTGAGGATTATTTTCTTATATTTAGTCTTTTCCTTGTACCCTAGGAAAACCGCAGCTGTTTCTGTGATTGACTATTTTTGCTACAATACACAAATAATACCTACAATTGATATATTCAGGGCACATTGTTTGTGTACTTAACACAACTTTTTAGTTATTAAACCTGAACATTTAGTGACTGCATTATTTTCAAACAGACATTTTTCATTGTCAAAATTACAATAACATCTGAAGATCATAAATCCAAGAATTTGGCACTATACAAAAACACAGATTACAGCAGATGATTTTGTTCATCAAATATAAAAGCAGTAAACGATGCCAGGAAACAAGTTACTGTGTAAGATAACAAAATAGCATTACAAAATCAGAATCACCAAAAAAAAAACCCTAAAACGAAGAATACAATCATTTGTAACAGCATTGTACAAACAATAAATGTGAAATAATATAATGTCATAAATATTCAGAATAAGGCCCTAAAAAACATAATTGTGGTAATGAATAAAAAGTTGATAGTTATTCTAATAGGTAAAAAAAAATATGATATCTTCAAAAAATTAAGTATGAAAAGCTCAGTTCTTGTAGAATATTTTGCAAGCTAAGTAATCCTTGGTCAGTGAAGACATTCTTATAAATTTTGACTCTTGTGAATAAATGATGAATATCATAATAAAATATAAAATAGCAAATAATGGCTGGCAGTGTATAAATAAAAACACTGAGGTAATCTTAAAATACATATAAAACTTAATCAAAAAGTTATAATATCCTGTTGAGATCTACACTTTACAATGATTATGTGTTTGCAATCAACACTTTACAATGATTTGTGTTGTTATAACGCTCACACCATGTACACAGAATACTGATTTTTCTCATGTTTAATGAAAAGCTAGCATGATATGATATGAATATTGCACATCTGTTACTATAGTCAGTGAGTTACAGTCATTCATACAATAGAGATTATGTGTCAGAAACACACAAATATTGAATATGGTAACAGTTTGTCATGGATATGATCATCTATACCAACAATATTTATTAATCTTTTGGGAGCTGCTTTTCTTAAGAATTTTCTTAAATATAATTGATGCAAATTTAGCTCCTTGTAATGAACACTATTTTTTTTGCAAAAGTATTGAACACATTCTACTTCTTCAAAAAAAGAAATTGAAGCCCATTTTTACCCTAGAGATCTATCAAAATTTCAACTCCATTTGAATGTTCTATTGATCATTTTAAATAATTTTTCATTGTGAGGCTTAAAGAACTTGTTTAATTTTCTAATAACACTTGGGTGAGTTCCAGGATGTGGTCTTCCCTTGGTTGCACCAAGACACTTTTCCATGCTGCCCTGCTTTTTACAGAAAAATCCTCGTGTTTTGTTGAAATAAAAATTGTCTTGTGTAATACGATGTTCTAATCCTAAGAATGATTCTACATGTTTTATTTCTGACACTGGATCAAGAATGAGATTGTCCCCATCGACAATTAGAATTTGCTCTCGTTTAAACACTCGTAGCCAACGCTCAAAATGATGATGATATATACTAATACGAACAGCTTTATAATCTGTATTAATTTCTCCTGTATAAGGATCTATCACTAATTCTTCGATTTTCTCGAAGGTGACACCTTTAGCCAATTTATTGTAATACACTTGAGTATAGTCAGAAAGCACCCTGGTTGTGGGGTTACGTAGAACTACTATTAATTTTATAGTACTATTCATCATAGATATTCTTTCTGGAACTTTATCTGTTATAAAATATCTTGGACTTTTCTCCACAGTAATTTGTTCAGGGTAGGAGTAAGGCATATGTTTTCTATACCATTCTAACCCTAAGTTATATTTTTCATCTTCATCAAAGAAATGCATTTCATGTTCAGCATTTTGAACATGAGGATGTAGTCCTATAAATTCCAACAAAGCTCTTGTTCCACACTTCCGAACTCCAAAAATAATACATTGAGGAAATCGTCTGTTTGTTCCGACTGGATGAAATTTTTCTGAAAATTGATCCTGTTCTAGAAGTTTTCTGAATTTGATAGAATCTTCGTAAATAATATTGTTCATATTTAAATCCCTCCATGCTATTGTGTTGGAGTATATAGATATATTGAGTATAATAAAGACAACACAGACAATAACAACAGCATGTTTCCACTGTTGTCTCATAGTGCCATCTGCTGAACAGTAATCATAATTCACATATCTCCCTCCTCTGGTGTAAAAAGTCCACATGAAGTTTGACATTCTTTGTAAAACATGTTGCTTTCATTCCTTTTCTCTGTACTACATCTGTAAAACATGAGAAAATTATTTTTAACATGTTTAATATGCAACCTATCTACATGTATAGTAAGTGATACAAAGTGATCAGTATACAATAAATGTTACTTCGTGCAATGAAATAAACCTCCTCATCTAAGTACTATTCATATCTAAGTACAGTGTGTCAAATCTTTAAGGACAATTTCATATTTGAGTACAGTTTCATATCTAAGTACAGTTTTTCTCAAGTTTCTCTAATGCACTCAAATATAAATTCACATCAGCATTTCACATTCTAGATTGATAGAGATGACACTTGAGCCATCTATAAGTTACTGTGTTTATTCAAACAGATACTTCATCCAGAATTTTCTGATCAAAGTTTTAAATAACTGATCACATGTTATTATCATCATCTTTTTCAGAGGATTTGGACAGAACTTTACAGACCCCAAAACGGCCTCAAATTATAATTTAACCTCCATTTCAAACCAGTTTAAAATAGAACAGTGAGTTGAAATGTAGAAGTTCAGACACAGTGGCATGTTTAAAATGTCAGTTTTTAGTAGTCCTTTCAAACATTATGTACTGAATGTAAACTACTTAATTAAAACAGTATTTTACAAACAAAAATACTTAATGTCATATAAACATATAATTGTTTGTGACAAAGGATAAAATCAAAATAAAACAAAGAAATAACATTTCAATTGATAATAAATGAAAAGGTGAAACATTATGAGATTTCTGCCCTCCATTCTATTGACTGTTTGGGAAAATTAAATTATGACATAAATTTACTTTTATATGAGTGTAAATATGCCATTAAGTTCACCTGTCATTTTTCAATTAAAAATGTACTGGAAATGTTCTCTAATAATTGACATTTTTTGCAATTAACAACAACAAAAACATGTGCTTACCGTTTAAAATCACATGGAAATGATTATTCAATTCAATTCTTTATTACTTAAAGCACATTATGCTTATCAGTGCAATACATACAAATACATTTTATAACTACACAACAATTAAATTCTAGAACAGGTCATATCTTTAGAAATAAATGCTCAAATGTCTTGCTTTTTCAAGCATACAGTATTTGTGTATCCCTCCCCCCTCTTATTTCAATAAGTGCAATCTAGATCAACTCTCCTCGAAACTTTTACAATAGTAAAGTTCTGACTATATGTTCTACCAAAGCTTTTATTGTGCTTTAGTGAAGATGTGCATACCAATCTAATTTGGTCATCAGGAAAACTGACTACAATATCTTTTCGAAACGGACCTTTTTAGAAAAAAAAACAAAATATTTTCTCATGACAACATATCGTTTATTCTGAATGCACATGTCTATGTCAGAAACAGACGTTTGCATAAAACTGAAACACAAACTTTATTTTCCGGGACAAAACCAACCTTGTCTTCAGCTTATAATACAATAACTTTGTCTGCTTGAAAATTGAAAGTCCATTTATTTCAATAAAGAAAGAAAATGAAGGCTGAAAACCAATAAGCGCCATATCTTTTTACGAAAACAGCATCCGTGGTAAACGAACATTAGTTAATTAATGAAATCCTGGCAGGATTTGTCTGTGATTAACAAGGTAAAATTGACTTAATTATTCCAGTGCAAAAAGTCTCAATAAATACATGAAAAATAAAAAAGATAAAAAGCTCATTTAAAAGTAATATAAAATATTGAGGTGATAAGACCTGGGAGTACAGGTGATGTCCAGGTGTTATATATCAAGGACAGATAACAATCTTATTATTATAACTGTCAGGCATCAAATGAAGGATCTTGGATAAATGATACTATAATTATCTTTCATTAATTAAAGGGTAAAAGTATCCTAAATGTCCTTCCTGTTTAAAATCTACATGGAAACTGGAGTCAACTTCTTATTTTTAACACATACATTCAGGGGCAGGCATCGAAAAATTCATAGGATATATTTTCTTGATTTAAAAAAATTTTTTCTAACTTTAAAAAATAGGAAGCATTTACAGTGACTTGACTGTAAGTGTTGCTATCCACCAATTGCAATTCATTCAAAATTTTGACCAAATTGCAATTTGTTTTATTAAACCAAATTGTTCAACTGGTCAGAATATTGAACAAATTGTTCAGTCAAAATGTGAAAGTGCAAGGTGATAAAATAAAACATACTTACAATCCTATAAGACTTTAACTCCACTTTATTGATGGTATTACTAAATCATTTATTACTTTGCTTTTGAATATATTATGAATATTTGTTGTTCATTTAATTTACAAAATACAAAATGAAGTAAACCCCAGCACTACTTCTAAATTCACATTTAATCAACTTCTTTGCTTAAACATTTACAAATTTTTCTTACATTTTTCTAAAACTGTTAATGAAAAGCAAATAAAGCAATTTTTTTAATTTCAACTCTACTAACCTTTTTTTCATTGTACCTTTTATCTGGATAGTACATCTAAGGTGTTGAATATACTAAGATGACAAAGAAGACTACTTACTAACACAATTCAAAGAGAACTAATCAAAGGAACCAACAAATCTGCTTAATCACAAGTGTCAAAAGAGGGAATTATCAATGGAGATACATGTATATAAAACACACTTCAAAACTGATTTTCATTGTGTACAAACACTTTGATAACTGATTTTATCACCTGGGAAAATTAATAAATTTACCATTGGTGTTATAAAAGAGGATTTTGTCATGTATGTCTGTGTGGACAGGTGGTCAACATTGCAGGAGACCAATAATACTTATCTATACTGGTCAAGTCATTTTGACACACTGCTGAAATATTGACCATTGGATATTTAATTTCCTAAATCAGGGACAATATATTAAAATATAATTGTCCAAAAAAGTTCAAAAAGTCTTTGATCAAGTACAAAGCTTTATAGTTGATGATTTGAACCAACTTCAAAGAAAACTGCTTAAACCAAAGCAATATTGCAGATTATACCAAGTACTTTCATATACAGTAAGCTAGGATCATTTAACACATAAGCCACAATTTTCTATTTATGGAATAATCAAATCCTTCGAGGAAAAAAAAAAACATTGGGTAGAAGAAAACAAGGAAAAAAAACATTGGGTAGAAGAAAACAAAAGAAGTGAAACTTGGAGAAAAATAAAATAAAAGCTGTAATTTTGCACAGTATTTGTTTATCAAAATAAATAGATCATTGTATTCATCTAATTGCCGAAATAGCCTTCATTTATAAAGATATTTTTGACAGATATGCATGTCCCCATGTACACCGCATCCTGTTGCTGATAAGGATAAACATGTATAATCTTTTTTATAATTTTGATGATTGTATCTAAATAACTATATTTGAGTCATACACGAACATATTCTATGTGTCACAACTTTGCAAAGCAAATTTTCACTGAACAAGTACACATTTTTCTTTAGAGGCCAGTTGAAGCCTGCCTCTTGGTGCAGGATTTTCCTGCAGGTGACCCATTGGTGGCCTTCAGCTGTTTTCTACTCTTAGGTTGAGTTGTTGTCTCTTTGACACATTCACCATGTCCATTCTCAATTTTTTTTCATTTATAAACTTATCTTGAAAATTACAGGGTATTTAAACAAAGAACCTAATATGCAAATCTTTAAAAAATAAATAATGAAAAATATACAATAATTATTTTGTGACGTCAACAAGTATTGTCAATAAAACTTACCACTTTAACTCCCCCTTAATTCCATCAACACAGCTGAGAAATTTAATTCCAACAAAATGCACAAATAAAAACTCTATCACTTAAATTAAAGTAACAAGAAAATTTAAATGATTTCCTCCACTTTGTGAAGCATTGTGATCGTAAGATCAATACAACAATGTTATACACTGGTCCTGTGACATTTGTCAAAACATTGACAGACAAATTAAAGGGTGAAAGTTTGAAAAGTGAGGAAATTAGATAAGTACTAGTTAGGTTATATTGAAAGTCGTTGAAGTAAATCAGGCCAATGAAATGTGAACTGGGGCCTCTAACAAATTATCAATACCTGATGTCTCCGGAAATCTTATAGGTTTAAAAACTCCCTTTTTCAATATTGTTTCTTTACTCATAAACACATACAGAACGTGCACACAAAAGTGAGATAAAACATTTACAACCCTTTGTTATGATTTAAAAGTAGTGTGCAAGTAGGAAGTGAAATTAAAAAAAAATTATGCTCAATATTTTGATCTTATAAAGATCTTTTGAGTAGTATTCTATGAAAAATATATTTGAGATATTTTTTAGAGCAAAGTCATTGAAAAAACAATCTAAACAATACTAAATCAAGGAAAATAAGATGAGAGGGTCACAATGCAAGCCCTTGTCATTTTTTGGTTTTAATATTTTGGTAGAATTCAGTTAGCGGTATAAAGTTTGTAAGACAAAAAAAAAGTAAAATAACAAAAATACTAAACTCAATAGAAAATTCATAACGGAAGGTCCCTAATGATACAAATGGCAATGCCAAAATCACAAATAACTATCTTGATGTAACTTAGCTGACTTTGTACTATAAAAATCAGGATATAATGTCGGGTATGATTGCCAATGGGAGAACTATTCACCCGTGTTTACCTCTCCAAATAAATACCAAAATGCTCTATTAAAACAACGTGTTGAGTATAAATTTATTTGTACTTTCATAATGTGTAAGATTCCAAAAAATTATCCATTCATATTCTACTGTGTGTATGACACATGCATATTACTTCCAAGATAGAATCTCCTTTAATCATTTTGTTTCTCACACAAAATTAACAAAATAAACAATACAAATTCAATGTATATATACTATTTTTTTGTGGTATTAGTAAAGTTTTCAAATTTCAAAAACTCCATCTTTTAAATTAGATTGTAATATTAAGAGAAGAAAAAACCTACCTCGATCTAACCATCAATTTTTTAAACAGTAAACAAACAAGATGTTTGTTGCACAGCTGTTAGATAAAACACCTCAGTGATCCTGAACGTGTTACTATAATAAGGGCACACAGTTGTGCTTCACTGATACTATCGATAAAAAACTCATTTACTTTTTCACAAAATATCATTTCTTCATTTGAATGTTTTTTATGTAAAAGCAACTGAACTGTGCCAACCAAGTATTGCATAAAATATCACTGCTGTGAATTCTATAGAAACATTGAATGACCAAAAAACATCTGTAGAACAAAGAAACAATGAAATGCAATATTTCCTTCTCTAAACAGTTATGATTTATCAAAAATTGAAATTGCTTTCTGAAATTTCTTTTACAATGCTACTTTTAAACTACAAGAGAAATCTTTTATTTCTTAAGTTTTAAGCCTTAACAATCAGAATATTCTTCTAACTGGTCTCCAATTTGTATTAATCATATAAATTAAAGATGAAATCAAATCATGCTTCAGTAATCACATGATCAAATCATACAATCATCAGTATCAAATGTCAATATCAAATTTAATTGAAATCGGTTGAGGAACAAAACTACAATATGCTTACTATGGAACAGCCTTTTAAAGGTAAAACATGTGCTACCTCTAATGAACATACACCACACACATCAATGATTTAAGTTTATACATTGAAATTGGAAATACAACCTCAGTGAAAAATAAAATATCTACAATGTATCAGTAATTTAGACAAATTCAAATTTCAATCACATGTGTTTGGATGACAGTCATGACACTTATGTCATTGCCTAACGAATCATTAAGAATTCAAAACATATTCAAATAACAGAAACTTGAACTGAAACTCAATAGCATACACTTATTTACCAGGCATAACTAAAAACATTATGCACAAGGGCTGTAATCTCATGGAAATAAGGTTATCCTGATGAAAGGAAAATCAGCTAAATATCTAGGTTCAATCTCAACAACTTTTGGATTTCAGAATATTACAGAAGAATGACTTTAGATGTCAGGGTTATGTAACCATCACTCTTTCATGACAAATATTTCCTTCAGGCTTCAGACAAAATAAGCACTTATTCTACATGCTGAATTGAAAATGTACTTACGGTTCAATTATTATGCCCACTGAGTGGCTGAGGCATAAACATACTAGACATTTGGAAACTTAAAAAAAGCATTGTTGACACAACTGTTCAATACAATACCATCTCCATATAATAAATGTTTTTGATAGTGCATATCATGTCAGAAGTAATTCTTCCATGTTTGCATAATTAACTGAATATAAAATAGTCTTGTATTTGTTATGAAATTAATAAAAAATTAATACACAGTTAAAAAATTTCTGAACATAAAGTAATTTTTAAATTGATCAGTATCACCAGAATTCTATACACACAATAATCATTAGAAATAGGAATAAAAACCTTTCAGGCAATAAATTTTGAAAAGAAAATTATAAGAACGGTTTGTAAATAACATAGGAATCTATTTCTGTCCAAATCGAAGCTCAGAACCTATCATTTTCTAATCACAGTAAATAACTACTTACTATACGTGAAATTCTCAAGACTTTCCTTGGACATTGACAATAATCTAACTTATTATTCAATATTACAGCAAGAACTTATCTTAATCACTTTGTTCCTCCTTAGAATATTATAATCATACACTAACAGCACTATATTTAATCGCTTTTATCCAATTTTGGAAATTTTTCATCCGTGACAATGAATTAATGATGTTGAATTATCTAGCCCATTACCTGAAAAGTGATTCCTGGTAATACAATCTCCGGAGATATTCTATTTTATGGTATTGACAAACATCGATGCACATTTATGTTACTGTTAAATACAGAACAATTATTCAATGGATTATCTAACGAAACAACTGAGACATTACATTTGCTGTGATTTCCCTGCACAATAAATCTGTAGTCACTTTAATTGTCTCTGAGCATGAAATCTATCAATTATAACTTGTTACAAATAAATATTTCATTACACATTCAATCAAATAGGATTTAAAGTAACAAATGATGCATGAAAACAAATTGGTCAATACTAATCTATGACCCAACATCTAAAATGACTGTTGTTGGCTAATACATCCTTTTAATTTGTTGTACAGCAATGCAATTAATTACTCCCTAATATAAGTCTTAAAATTGGATTAATGTTATTTAAACTATATGGATTGATGTTTAATGCCACTGTCAACACTCTTGGCTACATCATTGTTTTTAACAAAGGAAGTCAAGAGTATTTGAGAAATTACAGAAAATTCGGACTCCTTGTCAATTGATAAGCTAACAAAAACTGTAGCTGAGCTACTTACAACACTATGAGGCCCTCACGACACAAGTCCAGAGAAACCCTATCCAAAAGAACTGATCCCCAATTCCAACCAGATGCTCTCCAGGGCGCAGCTTTATACGACCGCAGAGGTCGAACCCTGAACAGTTGGGGCAAGTATGGACACAATATTTAAGCTTGATACAGCTCTGAATTTGGATTGTGATTAAATAGTTGACACAACATAGGTTTCTGACACAGAATGAATGTGGTCTAAGAACTTAAACTTAGAAACTTAAAAATTTTAAATTGGACATTTACCTATTATGGTCTAATATCCAAAATCTAAATACATGGTTAGATTCAGCATATCATAGAACCCCAAGAATTCAATTTTTGATGAAATCAAATAATGTTCAATTTTAGACCCTTTAGACCTCAATGTGGACCAATCTGATAACTGGGTCCAAATATTAAAAATCTAAATACATGGTTAGATTCAGCATATTGAAGAACCCCATATATTCAATTTTTGTTGAAATCAAACAAAGTTTAATTTTTGACCCTTTGAACCTTAATGTAGAACAATCGGAAAACAGGACAATACTGTGCAATTGAATATTTCTTGCTATTGCGCAAAACTGTGCAATTGAAAATTTCTTGCTGTTGCGCAATATTGTGCAATAAGATATTTCTTGCTATTGTGCAATACTGTGCAATTGAAGATTACTTGCTATTGCACAATACTGTGCAATTGAAGATTTCTTGCTATTGCGCAATACTGTGGAATTGAAAATTTCTTGCTATTGCATAATACTGTGCAATTGAAGGTTTCTTGCTATTGCGGAATACTGTGCAATTGAAAATTTCTTGCTATTGCACAATACTTAATATAATAATTAGTTGGACCAACTTGAAAACTGGGCCCATAATCAAAAATCTAAGTACATGTTTAGATTCAGCATATCAAAGAACCCCAAGAATCCAATTTTTGTTAAAATCAAGCTAAGGTTAATTTACCCTTTGGACCTTAATGTAGACCAATTTGAAAACAGGACCAAAATTTAAGAATCTGAATACACGGTTAGATTTGGCATATCAAAGAACTCTTAATAATTCTTTTTTTGATGAAATCAAACAAAGTTTAATTTTGGACCCTTTTGGACCCTAATTTGTTGGGACCAAAACTCTCAAAATCAATCCCAACCTTCCTTTTGTGGTGATAAACCTTGTGTTAAAATTTCATAGATTTCTATTAACTTATACTAAAGTTATTGTGCAAAAAACAAGAAAAATGCTTATTTGGGACCTGTTTTTGGCCCCTAATTCCTAAACTGTTGGGACTAAAACTCCCAAAATTAATACTAAAGTTATTGTGCCAAAACTGAAAAAATGCTTATTTGGGTTAGAGTGCGAAAACCAAATGTCTTTTCGGACGATGACGCTAACATGATACCAATATACGACCAAAAAATTTTCAATTTTTGCAGTGGTATAAAAATGGGATGTTCCAAATATTTACCCACTAATCTTGTTTACTAGATTAAACCTCAAGGTTCTATGATTTATTGACTTGCAAATGGAAAGACAGAAATACACTTTGGCATTTATAGAGACTTTTATTCTAACCTTGTCAATGCAGTACACCAACAGTCAAATGACTTATCTTTTAACATCAAACTAATTTTCTCCTAATTAAAAGCTGTCCATCAAATGATGTTATGACCTTCACCCCTGACCTTTATAGCTTAGAAATGTTAGTGCATAATACACTAAACACAACATAAACTAAAAGTCTTCCTTCAAAATGTTATTCATCATTTTTATTATGACATGCATAGTGAGCATAATACTACAAATTACTGTATTTAGTGAAAAAAAAAGGTATGCAACTTTTTACAGACATACAAACTATCTCCTATGTCTTTCTATCAGATTTTAAGACCTTTCTGAATATTCCTTGATTTTGTCCAAGGAGGTCATATGAGATCTCTAATAACTTTCTTGATTTTGTCCTACTGATCAAAAGATGCCTTTTTTTTTAAGGCAGACATTTCATTGGCTGATGTTGCAAATACAAGAACAGAAAGCAGAGCAGGGTGTTGTCAGTTCCTTGTGAGCAAAACGTTAATACAGGGCTTGTATTCAATCTGACTGCAGGTTAAACCATGATTTTTACAACAATAAGCTTTATCTTACCAAAAGTGTAATGTCAATACAATGTTTCCTTATTTTTAATCCAAATACATGTACCACAAGAACCACCTACCCTTGAATGTTAATTTTACACAAACCTCAAGTTCTATGATCAAAACCACAATTCTGTTTCCAGTAAAACCAAATTTAATCCATTATCTCCTGTTTATTTAGAACTAAATATCATATGACATTTCACCAGAGACTTGTACCACACAACTTCCCCTAAAGTAATAAGTCTGTCCCTGTTTATAAAATATTCAAACAACTCCCCCTATAGCAAGACTATCAGCTGTATAGGAACCAATTATAGATTATTATAATATTTCACCCCAGGTGATTTATAAACTAATTAAGTTGGCCCCAGATGTTCTCTATCCTCTATAAACACCTTCCTAGATCTTATAAATAATCAATTAATTCAAATCTCAATGTAATATCTTACACATGATTAGTTACATATTCAACAGATGCAGCAGAAAAATTGATTTTAAACAAACAACTGTTTATCTTTCTGAACTTCCAATTTTTTATCATTTTTGCAAATTAAATATCATGCAGTTTTTATTTCAAAGATAAAATTGATAAAATGATTTTTTTAAATGTTTATCTTTAGTAAGTATGTGTCAATCAATATAAAGGAGACATACAGTACATAAATAACAGTGTTTCTGTCTACAACAAAACAAAAACCCTTAACTCATTCTGACATAAAACATGTCTCAACCTTGAATTCCAAAGTTTTTATCTTTAATATAATTCTTGTCTAATCAGTCAGCACTTTTTAAAATTACAAATATACAAGCTTATGTATTATTTTTCTTTACATTTTCTAGCATAAACATGGACCACTGCTCCATATATCTATACATGTACTACTAAAGGAAGACCACTGCTCAATACATCTATACATGTACTACTAAAGGAAGACCACTGCTCAATACATCTATACATGTACTACTGAAGGAAGACCACTGCTCCATACATCTATACATGTACTACTAAAGGAAGACCACTGCTCCATACATCTATACATGTACTACTGAAGGAAGACCACTGCTCAATACATCTATACATGTACTACTGAAGGAAGACCACTGCTCCATACATCTATACATGTACTACTAAAGGAAGACCACTGCTCCATACATCTATACATGTACTACTGAAGGAAGACCACTGCTCAATACATCTATACATGTACTACTGAAGGAAGACCACTGCTCCATACATCTATACATGTACTACTAAAGGAAGACCACTGCTCAATACATCTATACATGTACTACTGAAGGAAGACCACTGCTCAATACATCTATACATGTACTACTAAAGGAAGACCACTGCTCAATACATCTATACATGTACTACTAAAGGAAGACCACTGCTCAATACATCTATACATGTACTACTGAAGGAAGACCACTGCTCCATATATCTATACATGTACTACTAAAGGAAGACCACTGCTCAATACATCTATACATGTACTACTGAAGGAAGACCACTGCTCCATACATCTATACATGTACTACTGAAGGAAGACCACTGCTCAATACATCTATACATGTACTACTAAAGGAAGACCACTGCTCAATACATCTATACATGTACTACTAAAGGAAGACCACTGCTCCATACATCTATACATGTACTACTAAAGGAAGACCACTGCTCCATACATCTATACATGTACTACTAAAGGAAGACCACTGCTCCATACATCTATACATGTACTACTAAAGGAAGACCACTGCTCCATACATCTATACATGTACTACTAAAGGAAGACCACTGCTCCATATATCTATACATGTACTACTAAAGGAAGACCACTGCTCCATACATCTATACATGTACTACTGAAGGAAGACCACTGCTCCATACATCTATACATGTACTACTAAAGGAAGACCACTGCTCAATACATCTATACATGTACTACTGAAGGAAGACCACTGCTCCATACATCTATACATGTACTACTAAAGGAAGACCACTGCTCCATACATCTATACATGTACTACTAAAGGAAGACCACTGCTCAATACATCTATACATGTACTACTAAAGGAAGACCACTGCTCCATACATCTATACATGTACTACTAAAGGAAGACCACTGCTCAATACATCTATACATGTACTACTGAAGGAAGACCACTGCTCCATACATCTATACATGTACTACTGAAGGAAGACCACTGCTCCATACATCTATACATGTACTACTGAAGGAAGACCACTGCTCCATACATCTATACATGTACTACTAAAGGAAGACCACTGCTCAATACATCTATACATGTACTACTAAAGGAAGACCACTGCTCCATACATCTATACATGTACTACTAAAGGAAGACCACTGCTCCATATATCTATACATGTACTACTAAAGGAAGACCACTGCTCAATACATCTATACATGTACTACTAAAGGAAGACCACTGCTCCATACATCTATACATGTACTACTAAAGGAAGACCACTGCTCCATACATCTATACATGTACTACTAAAGGAAGACCACTGCTCAATACATCTATACATGTACTACTAAAGGAAGACCACTGCTCAATACATCTATACATGTACTACTAAAGGAAGACCACTGCTCAATACATCTATACATGTACTACTAAAGGAAGACCACTGCTCCATACATCTATACATGTACTACTAAAGGAAGACCACTGCTCCATACATCTATACATGTACTACTGAAGGAAGACCACTGCTCCATACATCTATACATGTACTACTGAAGGAAGACCACTGCTCCATATATCTATACATGTACTACTAAAGGAAGACCACTGCTCAATAAAGGAAGACCACTGCTCAATACATCTATACATGTACTACTAAAGGAAGACCACTGCTCCATACATCTATACATGTACTACTAAAGGAAGACCACTGCTCCATATATCTATACATGTACTACTAAAGGAAGACCACTGCTCAATACATCTATACATGTACTACTAAAGGAAGACCACTGCTCCATACATCTATACATGTACTACTAAAGGAAGACCACTGCTCAATATATCTATACATGTACTACTAAAGGAAGACCACTGCTCCATACATCTATACATGTACTACTAAAGGAAGACCACTGCTCAATACATCTATACATGTACTACTAAAGGAAGACCACTGCTCAATACATCTATACATGTACTACTAAAGGAAGACCACTGCTCAATACATCTATACATGTACTACTAAAGGAAGACCACTGCTCAATACATCTATACATGTACTACTAAAGGAAGACCACTGCTCCATATATCTATACATGTACTACTAAAGGAAGACCACTGCTCCATACATCTATACATGTACTACTAAAGGAAGACCACTGCTCCATACATCTATACATGTACTACTGAAGGAAGACCACTGCTCCATACATCTATACATGTACTACTAAAGGAAGACCACTGCTCAATAAAGGAAGACCACTGCTCAATACATCTATACATGTACTACTAAAGGAAGACCACTGCTCCATACATCTATACATGTACTACTAAAGGAAGACCACTGCTCCATATATCTATACATGTACTACTAAAGGAAGACCACTGCTCAATACATCTATACATGTACTACTAAAGGAAGACCACTGCTCAATACATCTATACATGTACTACTAAAGGAAGACCACTGCTCAATACATCTATACATGTACTACTAAAGGAAGACCACTGCTCAATACATCTATACATGTACTACTAAAGGAAGACCACTGCTCCATATATCTATACATGTACTACTAAAGGAAGACCACTGCTCCATACATCTATACATGTACTACTGAAGGAAGACCACTGCTCCATACATCTATACATGTACTACTAAAGGAAGACCACTGCTCAATACATCTATACATGTACTACTAAAGGAAGACCACTGCTCAATACATCTATACATGTACTACTAAAGGAAGACCACTGCTCCATACATCTATACATGTACTACTAAAGGAAGACCACTGCTCAATACATCTATACATGTACTACTAAAGGAAGACCACTGCTCCATACATCTATACATGTACTACTAAAGGAAGACCACTGCTCCATATATCTATACATGTACTACTAAAGGAAGACCACTGCTCCATACATCTATACATGTACTACTAAAGGAAGACCACTGCTCCATACATCTATACATGTACTACTGAAGGAAGACCACTGCTCCATATATCTATACATGTACTACTGAAGGAAGACCACTGCTCCATACATCTATACATGTACTACTAAAGGAAGACCACTGCTCCATACATCTATACATGTACTACTAAAGGAAGACCACTGCTCAATACATCTATACATGTACTACTAAAGGAAGACCACTGCTCAATACATCTATACATGTACTACTGAAGGAAGACCACTGCTCCATACATCTATACATGTACTACTAAAGGAAGACCACTGCTCCATATATCTATACATGTACTACTAAAGGAAGACCACTGCTCCATACATCTATACATGTATTACTAAAGGAAGACCACTGCTCCATACATCTATACATGTACTACTGAAGGAAGACCACTGCTCAATACATCTATACATGTACTACTAAAGGAAGACCACTGCTCAATACATCTATACATGTACTACTAAAGGAAGACCACTGCTCAATACATCTATACATGTACTACTAAAGGAAGACCACTGCTCAATACATCTATACATGTACTACTAAAGGAAGACCACTGCTCAATACATCTATACATGTACTACTGAAGGAAGACCACTGCTCCATACATCTATACATGTACTACTAAAGGAAGACCACTGCTCAATATATCTATACATGTACTACTGAAGGAAGACCACTGCTCCATACATCTATACATGTACTACTAAAGGAAGACCACTGCTCCATATATCTATACATGTACTACTGAAGGAAGACCACTGCTCCATACATCTATACATGTACTACTAAAGGAAGACCACTGCTCCATACATCTATACATGTACTACTAAAGGAAGACCACTGCTCCATACATCTATACATGTACTACTAAAGGAAGACCACTGCTCCATACATCTATACATGTACTACTAAAGGAAGACCACTGCTCCATATATCTATACATGTACTACTAGAGGAAGACCACTGCTCCATATATCTATACATGTACTACTGAAGGAAGACCACTGCTCCATACATCTATACCTTTATACCTTTATACCTTTATCTTCGGGTCGTTAAATAAGCCAAAGGCTTCTACTGACCCCTCATCTTGGATTGTCGTATATGCATTTCTCTTCTCATAATTAATATATATATATATATAATATATATTAAACTTATAATAAAAAACACTTATTTGGGTGTGCGCAGCTGAACACTTAATTAACACGAACATATGAATTTATAAGGGTTCCAGTTTTCGCCATTTAGTGCAGACTTAAAATTATTTAGAGTCTTTGCCGTCACTGTTAAATCAGACAGGTTATTCCACTGATCCACTACTCTAATTGAAAAAGTATTTAGTCTATGTGTGGTCTTACACTGTTTTTTAAACAGTTTTAATGAGTGACCTCTTGTATTATTAGATGGTGCTAAAGTAAATAGCTTCATCCAGTCAATGTCATCTATACCATGCAACGATTTGTAGACTTGTATCATGTCATTCCTATCCCTACGATATTCCAAAGTTGGCAAACCCAATGAACGTAGCCTGTCTTCATAATTAAGATGACAAATATTTTTCACCAGTTTTGTAGCCCTCCTTTGTACAGATTCCAGTTTACGAATGTCTTTTTTAAGATACGGTGACCAGACGCATGTCGCATATTCAAGCAGCGGACGCACTATTGATTTATAAATAGTAAGAAACATATCTTGATCCATGTAATCAAAAGAATGATGAATAAGAGACAACACTCTTTGCGCTTTGTTGTAAATATCACTTATATGTTTTTCAAATTTCAAATTAGACTCGAAAGTTACTCCAAGATCCTTTTCTTCATTCACTGTAGATAATGCAATAAAATTTCCAGATTCATCCAACATGGTATAACGATATTTCAGGTCATTGTCAGGATTAATATGCAATACTTTACATTTAGCAGCATTAAATTTTAATTCATGTACTACTAAAGGAAGACCACTGCTCCATACATCTATACATGTACTACTAAAGGAAGACCACTGCTCCATACATCTATACATGTACTACTGAAGGAAGACCACTGCTCCATACATCTATACATGTACTACTGAAGGAAGACCACTGCTCCATACATCTATACATGTACTACTAAAGGAAGACCACTGCTCAATACATCTATACATGTACTACTGAAGGAAGACCACTGCTCCATACATCTATACATGTACTACTAAAGGAAGACCACTGCTCCATACATCTATACATGTACTACTAAAGGAAGACCACTGCTCCATATATCTATACATGTACTACTAAAGGAAGACCACTGCTCCATACATCTATACATGTACTACTAAAGGAAGACCACTGCTCAATACATCTATACATGTACTACTAAAGGAAGACCACTGCTCCATATATCTATACATGTACTACTAAAGGAAGACCACTGCTCAATACATCTATACATGTACTACTAAAGGAAGACCACTGCTCAATATATCTATACATGTACTACTGAAGGAAGACCACTGCTCCATACATCTATACATGTACTACTAAAGGAAGACCACTGCTCAATACATCTATACATGTACTACTGAAGGAAGACCACTGCTCCATACATCTATACATGTACTACTAAAGGAAGACCACTGCTCAATACATCTATACATGTACTACTGAAGGAAGAGACTGATTTTGATAAGCTGCATCTCCTATGAAACCATACGAAGGCAGAAACATTTGTGACATGACGTATAAATGAAGTGTTTTGTTTTTTTTAAATTTGTCTTTGAGACAATCATTTTTTTTACAGAAAACCCCAATTTTTGAGACAATAACCCAATTCGGAGACCATTATCGATCCATGTCTTTTTCACTTGCTCAGTCAAATTGTACTTAGGACTCAAAATTTTAAACTCTTTGTTTCAACACTTGCCCAATTGTACCACAATTTCCACATAGTTAATACATATTATGGTAAAATATAAGGATCATTTATGAGATAAGATAAGATAAGATAAATTTTATTTTCCAAATTAGGTCCCCAGGGGGGCATATACACATAACATATATGATTGATACAACATACAGTATTTTACATATAACATTGTAAAATAAACTATTGAAATAGTCATACAGGTATTATTTGTTAAATAAAAAAGTATTTGAGAGTTTATATATAAAAAATATTTGCATGTAGAATTAAATCAATCAATCAATCAATCAATCAATCAACCAATCATATGTATATAGTGACTTATATGATTGTCCAGTATGATCTAAAAGAGATCCTCAATTATGTTATAACTCTATACACCCATAAACTCTAAAACAGATGCACTGTCCAATTATGTTCTAATTTTATACAACCATAAACATATTATATTCAGGGTGATCACAATTCCCCTGTTGTCAAACATAACGCTTTTATTTCAACAAATTTATATTATTTGTTGTAAATTGGACAGATTACCATAAACTATCATGTTTTATTGACCAAAAAGCCTTACAAAAATCCTGATATTATGGCTGTGTGAATCTGATGGGAGATGTAAATTGTCTAACTATGATAAGTTGTCATAATTTACTACACATAGCAATTATCATATCCATATCGTGTTTGTTAATATGTCGTAATCGGTGAATATTAAAGGTCTCTCCATAATAATTTCTTATGATTTAAAATCTTGAACTAAGTTTATCAGTCAAATGAAGCATACAATTACAAGGTAAAGTGAGAATCCATTGTTGTGTTCTACAGCACACTTTCATGATGGCTACTTATTGCCATTTCAAATCAAAGTCCCAGAACCCCACCATTCAACTTAAAGTAACTGTGATGAAAAGAAACTGGGGCCAATAACACTACACATTTACACAAAACTTAACCAAAGTTATTCCTAAAATGTAGACTCTTCTGTTTCCAATCCTTGACTTTCTTCAATGACAAGACCAACAAGAATGTTTCCACAGTACAAGATGCCCCACTCGGCACTCACACTATCAATTTCTATGTTAATTGGGGTAAAAACTCTTATTTGGCACTTAAATCTGAAAATCATATTATAGACAACAAGTTTCAAGTTGATTGTACTTCAACTTCATGAAAAACTACCTTGACCAAAAACTTTAACCTGAAATGGGACAGATGGACAGAACGAACCAGAAAACATAATGCCCCTCTACTGTCGTTAGTGGGAAATAAAAAACTTCCCATATAACATGAACAATCTTTTATGACATACCTCTGAATTCAGTTACTGAATAGGGGAAAATATATATATATATATATATATCTCAAATTGCTTATTTTTTCAAGCATTTTTTTAAATTGCTGTCATTGAACTGAGACAGAATTATAATAATTTTACAAAAATGTAAAACCTTAATCAATAAGAGAAACCTCACAAATAATTTTATACAGAGACCCACAGTGACAACAGTAAGACTTAGAGATTAATCAGCCAGAAAATAAGTTTCTTTCCGTAGACGATTCTTATAAAATATTGATGGTATCCTGGGTGAAACACATTATTTGTCTTGAATTTGTTTTACTGAATAATGATGGGTAATTACTAATGTCAAATATATACAGGTAATTACCAATTTATACTGTAATTAACTGAGTCAACTTTAATTAATCATGACATCAGAAAGAAGATCACATAATTCTTTGTTAAATGATGTAAACAAAGTTATTTACAATGCAAATAAGTTCTTTATTTGGTACAACAGAACAAGGAAACTAAAACTTATATAATTATTCAAAGAATTACAGGAAATACTTATAGACCATGTATTTATTTTATACTTTATTGTTTAATATCAACCCCTTTGACCATGGGAAAACACAATTATTTACCAGATGCTCCACAGGGCGCAGCTTTATACAACCGCAGAGGTCGAACCCTGAACAGTTGGGGCAAGTATGGACACAACATTTAAGCTTGATACAGCTCTGAATTTGGATTGCGATTAAATAGTTGACACAACATAGGTTTCTGACACAGAATGAATGTGGTCTAAGAAACTTAGAAACTTAAAAATTTTAAATTGGACATTTACCTATTATGGTCCAATATCCAAAATCTAAATACATGGTTAGATTCAGCATATCATAGAACCCCAAGAATTCAATTTTTGATGAAATCAATTTAAATCAAATAATGTTCAATTTTAGACCCTTTAGACCTCAATGTGAACCAATTTGATAACCAGGCCCAAATCTAAACCAGTTGCTTCGCAGGGCGCAGCATTATACGACCGCAGAGGTTGAACCCTGAACGGTTGGGGCAAGTATGGACACAACATTCAAGCTGGATTCAGCTCTAAATTTGGATTGTGATTAAATAGTTGACACAGCATAGGTTTCTGACACAGAATGAATGTGGTCTAATGAACTGTTTGAAGAAATTTTCTTTTTTATTTATGAAATTTCAAATGAGAAAAATTGAACCCAATTTTTTTAATCA
Source organism: Mytilus galloprovincialis (assembly GCF_965363235.1). Classification (NCBI taxonomy): domain Eukaryota; kingdom Metazoa; phylum Mollusca; class Bivalvia; order Mytilida; family Mytilidae; genus Mytilus; species Mytilus galloprovincialis. The sequence goes on along the minus strand of NC_134838.1, from coordinate 125,634,483 downwards.
CATCCCCCTTTCCCTTATTCCAAAACTAATCTCAATTAAAATTTCTAATGGAGTTTGCAACAATAACTACTCATTTAAATACATCATAAAATATTAAGATGTAAAAAAACTGCTTGTTATCACTGAATGGTAAAGATTATTTTAATTTATCAGTTGGTAGTAAAAAGTGAATATACATTGTATATTGTATATAACAAAGATTTAAGTTGATTCTGGACAAAGAAAGATAACTCCATTTAAAAAAAAATCTTGCTATTGCACAATATTTTGCAATTAGATATTTCTTGCTTACTATTCTGGACAAAGAAAGATAACTCTAATTTAAAAAAAAATTGCTATTTCACAATATTGTGCAATTAGATATTTCTTGCCATTGCGCAATACTGTGCAATTGAAAAGACTTGCTATTGCACAATACTTAATATAATAATTTTAACTTGAAAACTGGGCCCATAATAAAAAATCTAAGTACATTTTTGGATTCAGCATATCAAAGAACCCCAAGATTTCAATTTTTGTTAAAATCAGACTAAGTTTAATTTTGGACCCTTTGGACTTTAGTGTAGACCAATTTGAAAACAGGACCAAAAATGAAGAATCTACATACACAGTTAGATTTGGTATATCAAAGAACCCCATTTATTCAATTTTTGATGAAATCAAACAAAGTTTAATTTTGGACCCCGATTTGGACCAACTTGAAAACTGGGCCAATAATCAAGAATCTAAGTACATTTTTAGATTCAGCATATCAAAGAACCTAACTGATTCATTTTTTGTCAAAATCAAACTAAGTTTAATTTTGGACCCTTTGGACCTTAATGTAGACCAATTTGAAAACGGGACCAAAAGTTAAGAATCTACATACACAGTCATGACAGTTAGATTCGGCATATCAAAGGACCCCAATTATTCAATTTTGATGAAATCAAACAAAGTTTAATTTTGGACCCTTTGGGCCCCTTATTATGTTGGGACCAAAACTCCCCAAATCAATACCAACCTTCCTTTTATGGTCATAAACCTTGTGTTTAAATTTCATAGATTTCTATTTACTTATACTAACGTTATGGTGCGAAAACCAAAAAAAATGCTTATTTGGGTCCCTTTTTGGCCCCTAATTCCTAAACTGTTGGGACCTAAACTCCCAAAATCAATACCAACCTTCCTTTTGTAGTCATTAACATTGTGTTTAAATTTCATTGATTTCTATTTACTTAAACTAAAGTTATTGTGCGAAAACCAAGAATAATGCTTATTTGGGCCCTTTTTTGGCCCCTAATTCCTAAACTGTTGAAACCAAAACTCCCAAAATCAATCCCAACCGTTCTTTTGTGGTCATAAACCTTGTGTCAAAATTTCATAGATTTCTATTAACTTAAACTAAAGTTATAGTGCGAAAACCAAGAAAATGCTTATTTGGGCCCTTTTTGGCCCCTAATTCCTAAAATGTTGGGACCAAAACTCCCAAAATCAATACCAACCTTCCTTTTGTGGTCATAAACCTTGTGTTAAAATTTCAAAGATTTCCATTCACTTTTACTAAAGTTAGAGTGCGAAAACTAAAAGTATTCGGACGACGGACGACGACACCGACGCCGACGCCAACGTGATAGCAATATACGACGAAAAATTTTTCAAATTTTGCGGTCGTATAAAAATGGTAAGATTCAGCATATTGAAGAACCCTATATATTCTACTTTAGTTGAAATCAAACAAAGTTTAATTTTTGACCCTTTGGACCTTAATGTAGACCAATTTTGAAAACCGGACAATACTGTGCAATTGAATATTTCTTGCTATTGGGCAAAACTGTGCAATTGAAAATTTCTTGCTATTGCGCAATATTGTGCACGTAATACTGTGCATTTGAAAATTTCTTGCTATTGCATAATACTGTGCAATTAAAGATTTCTTGCTATTGTGGAATACTGTGCAATTGAAATTTCTTGCTATTGCACAATACTTAATTTCATAATTTTGGACCCCGATTTGGACCAACTTGAAAACTGGGCCCATAATAAAACATCTAAGTACATGTTTAGATTCAGCATATCAAAGAACCCCAAGAATTCCATTTTTGTTAAAATCAAGCTAAGTTTAATTTTGGACCCTTTGGACCTTAATGTAGACCTATTTGAAAACAGGACCAAAAATTAAGAATCTGAATACACGGTTAGATTTGGCATATCAAAAACTCCAATAATTCTTTTTTAGATGAAATCAAAGAAAGTTTAATTTTGGACCCTTTTGGCCCCTAATTTGTTGGGACCAAAACTCCTAAAATCAATCCAAACCTTCCTTTTGTGGTCATAAACCTTGTGTTAAAATTTCATAGATTTCTATTAACTTATACTAAAGTTAGAGTGCGAAAACCAAATGTCTTCGGACGATGACGACGACGACGCCAACGTGATACTAATATACAACCAAAAAATTTTCAATTTTTGCTGTCGTACAAAAACAATTGACCAGAAAATAACAGCAGGTCTTTCGTCATATTTTCAAAATCATAACTGTACATCATATAAGACTCACAGAAGATAACATTTGTTTTAAGAAGAAGCCATAATAAGACACAAATTTTGTCTGTTGAATTCCAATAGTTTCAAAACAAATACCAGTATACATATTTTTGCCTTTGATTTGCATATTTGAATTTGTGCTTCAAAGTTGTTGTTATTAAAGAAAAACAGCAAATTTTTAGAGCTTGTCAACAAAGTCTATATATAAATGAGCCAATGCTCCCCCCCCTCAAAAAAAAAAAAAAGACATGTAATATACAAATATCTAAATGTTGGTAAAATATGGGTTTAGATTAAAGTCCTTTGACTAAATTCTTATTTTGCCAAACAACTGTGTATAAAAAAGCATTATCTTTTCAAGTTTGCAAATTTTAACAAATGAATGACATTCCCATTCACATACAAATTTCCAGGAGTCATGCCGTCTAAACTTTATGACATTCTATGAGTTGTTGCCTAACCCCTTTAATCAGTAATTGTTGCCTAACCCCTTTAATCAGTAGTTGTTGCATAACCCCTTTAATCAGTAGTTGTTGCCTCAACCCCTTTAATCAGTAGTTGTTGCCTAACCCCTTTAATCAGTAGTTGTTGCCTTCCCTTTTTGTAGATATAGATTCAGATTCAATAGTTTATTAAAATCTCACCACATACTTAAAAGTATAAACACAATATAATATCAAGTACACAATATAAAATTTAGAATGCATGTGCCATTCTTGAAAGAACTATGAGAGACTGTTACATACACAGAATTAAAATATAGTTTTGTTATTTATACAAAACATAAAAGTGCAATATCACCATGCACATCCAAGGATAAAACCTGATACATGTACATAATAAAAATAACTGATTTTTAACAGTATAAGATACTATTTCGTGGTAATAAAATATTATGGCAGGTTTTGGCAAAAGAACTACAAACATTTTTGTAGATATAACACTCAATTGAGTTCAGTTGTTGCCTATGCTTTAATTACATATGACACTCCTCATTTTTATGGTCAGGCAAAATGAAGAGATCACTACAATAAATTAGAATACATACGAATTAGATGTAAATTTAAGAGATTTTAAGGCAAAAATAGTTAACAGACTATTTGTATGGACAATTTAGACTGAAGTCTTGTAACAATATGTCAGCAGACTCTGTACACCTACCTAACATTGGTGTATCTATTCCTGAGAAGTGAATTATTTGATGAAGTTGGCCCCAGCTGTGTTACATTATGTTAGGGTAATAGAAACAGATGTCTAATCAGTGTGTTTTTTCTTAATACTGGGGAAAGGTTAATTTAAGAAATTATCTCTCTACTTTACATCAGTCTGTTATTAAGATTGGAATAGATAATCATTTTTCTTTATGGAATTTTAATACACATCTCCTAAAAACATTATTTTTCAAATTGAAATTTAATTGAAATTTTTCAATAGATTTACAAATTACTTTCTACACAATGTAGGTATAATGAGATTGCTTTGTATTCTGTTTGGAATCTTGATTATTTTTTAAAGGAAACCAAATAAAGACCAATCACATAAACTGATGAAAGATTTTTGTGGCTAAATACAGCCGCAGATAATTGATAATAGGTAGAACATAAGTAGACAACATCAATGATTTCATCAGGCCTCAGCCTCAGAATCAGACACACCTTCAGATTTACTTTGTTTGTGACATCGTATCTCTTTTTGAAGAAAAACAAATATATACTTTTCTGTTATAAATAAATAAGTTATAAAATATTTTGTTATCTCTATTTTCTACCTTGAAGTCTCACACAAAACCCAAGAAACAAATGAAATTCCACTCCTCATAACATGCACAGCTAAGAATAACACAAATTTCAAATTTTGCAGACTGGCTTAAAATATAAATGAAAACAAATGAGATGTACAATTGCATAGTTTATTTCTGGACCATGTGGTTGACATACTTCATCAATCTACAGGTGCATCACTGCAGAGAATGTGCATTAGTAAGTCATGTTTATCAAACTATAACATACATTAGTACTGAACTGGAAAGTCAAACATGAGAAATGTCAGAAAAATGTCAGATATACATTGTACATCCTGACAATCAAAAGAAATTACAGATCAAACAATGTTAAAACTTGAGGCTCACGCTATTAACATCAATGAATTGAAGTCGAGTTTAAAGGCCTGTTTTTTAATTCTGAACCATTAACCTGGTTTTAAACATTTTTTTGGTTAACAGTTTTTTGACAGGTCAGTTTAAACCATGGGGTTAAATTTCAACCACGAAAAAAGGCATGTTTTAGATATTTTCAAAGTGGTATAAAGCTTAAACATTTTTTTAAACCGTCACGTTTTTGTTCTCCCTTTTAACATGTTTATGGTTTAAGCCAAAACATTTTCCAGGTTATTTTTAACCAGTAACAAGTTTGAGTATAAAAAAAACAGGCCTTAATATATAAAAAAAAAAGTAAAATCACAAAAATACTGAACTTAAAGGAAAATCAATTCGGAAAGTCCATAATTACATGGCAAAATCAAATAACAAAACACATCAAAAACGAATGGACAAGAACTGTCATATTCCTGAATATATATATCTACAGGTCAGCTGGCTAGAACCTTATATGGGATTCAACCTATCATTTTTACAATTGCAACTATAGAGCCTTATATGAATTTGGAAACAAAACTTAAATATTGGTTGCATATAATAAATGGATCCCTATTTATATTGATATGACTCTGCCCAAAATAAAGGTTCAAACAGAATTTGTGCAGAGAAAAGGTCTGATATAATTACCTGAGGATTGGAACCATATATTCAGGCTATATATAGATTCTACCTCTGTATCAAGTGGGATACAACCTTTAAACAGTTAAATTTTCAAATTTATTACACAGCTTTTTAAACAGTGAAAATTTAACTGTAGAGACTGGAGAAATATTGTATTGTAAATGAGATTTGGTTGTAAAATTTGTTTCTCTAGTGATTTTTTAACGATATGTATACAAAATTTTTCATTGTTTATATGTAAAAGATTGAGTTTTGGGAAACAACTTTTAAAAGTATTAAATTCACTAAAGTAACATAGCTCTTTTTCAGGAAATGAAATTTTAAATTGTGACGTGAAGTTTTAAAGTAAAGGTTGTATTCTTTTAAATTTGACTTTTAACTGAGATTCCTGATGCATGTCTCATAGGATACGAAGCCAACCATAAAAGTTTATAAGTAGTTTACAAACTGACATTGATACCATACATTATTATGATATATTTAATGATTTTATTTATGATAATCTATAGAGCAGAGAGGTGGGAACCTTTTTTTTCTATTCAAGCAGGTTCAAATAATTTTCACTTCAAACAAAAACATGAATCTTCTTTATAATTTATGTACAAGAAAAAAGAAGCTGAAATTAAAATGTTATACTTTTTTCACAAGTACTCTGACACAACAATTAAACATTATTCAATTAAATCTAGAAGGTAATGGAGGAACTATCTATCAGTTATCTTTTTTGTCCACCAGGCTTTAACCAGACATGTAGATAAAAGTTTTAAGAATCATATTTGGAGACAGGGGAGTATCCAACTGCTTATGCTATGACTTCGTCATTTTAAAAAGTCAAAATTTAAAACAATTGAAAAACTGCATGGAAAGTAAATTTTGCATTTTGTTAGCATTAGAGTTCATAAAAGATATAGTTAGCTATCTAATAATATAAATAAGACCTTACACTGTTGGTGACAGGGAGTAAACAGTACTCCATTTCAACACTTCTATAACTACTTCTATGAGGTTTTGTCAATATCACACGAAATATACAAAGATCCTTGCAGTCACTGTGAACTGGTCAATGGTGTGCCCCAGGTCAGATATCCATATCAGTATTAGATTATATTAATGTCCACTTCATACCTACAAATCTGTCATTATCCTAGTCAAATACACTGATTATTTATCATTATGGTCAAGTTTGGCCTATCTTTATAACACCTAATTCCATTTAATCCATGGACCTACACTGAAATCTTTGACTTTATTTGTTTTGATGTCAATATCTGATAATGTTAATCTTTCTCAAATTTATTTTGTTCTAATTTCAATTCTTCTTACTTTTTTTTAAAACAGGTTTTCCTGAAATTCTTTAAATTAAAGTGGTCGCAGAATATGTGTGATTGATGGATGGCATGATGTTTTACAACCAGTTGCAAATGCCTCATGCATATCAGGATATAGTTTTCTCGTTTGAATTGTTTTACATTGTCTTATTAGGGCTTTTTATAGCTGACTATGCGGTATGGGCTTTGTTCATTGTTGAAGGCTGTATGGTGACCTATAGTTGTTAATGTCTGTGTCATTTTGGTCTTTTTTGGATAGTTGTCTCATTAGCAATCATACCACATCTTCTTTTTTATATAGTACATGAACCCTGTAACAGTTCACAGGAAGAACAATCATATCTGATTGCATTTTTTAAACTCTGAGCTGGCCAGTTTTTGTTCTCATTCCTAAATACTATGCCAAGCTTAGTCTGACTAAAAACTGATTTTAAAGTCTTAGATTTAACAAAGTTGAGATCAGATGATGGACAATGGAAAGCAGCTAGACTTCCAATATCAAATAAATGCATATTTTTGCAAGAACATAGAAAAGAAATAGAAGTTATATGATTCAATCAGACAACTCTCCACAAGACACCAAGTGATGTAAATAGAAGAGGTCACTGCACAGCCTTTGACTTTGGGTACAAGACCAACAGGCTGAGCTAGATTTTGAACAAGCTATTTCACAAGGCAACAGATGGCAAGAAGATATGTTACCTCTCAACAGACACATTATTGACCTGAATCACATCATTCAAACACCAACCTAAGCAGTCTTTTTCCTTTGTTATAAAAACTTAAGAGCCTATACATGTATATACCAATCTTCATGTCTTAGCATTAACTCGTAATCACATACAATTAAGGGGAGAAAACCAAAATGAGACTTATTGAGGTATTGCAAAAAATGTGCCAGAGTAGGGTGATTTCTGGCGATGCAGTCTGTTACCTTGTGAACTTGTACATTAGAATTAACATGTTATAGTCCTATATGAAATATTTGTTGCTGGACATTTAAACAGCCATGAATCAGTCAATCAAAATTCAAAGATTACTTATAAGAGCGATGCAATCAAAAATCTCAAATCGATTACCATCCTGAAACAAGCAATTATATTTGCAATTTTTCTACCTAATTTTTTCACTTTAATCTTTCTTTTTTTTCCTCTTTAGTTATATAACATCCTATTTGTCACATCTCTTTCTGCATCTTATCTCACCATGAATCAAAATCTAATAATAATTTAAAAACTATCTCTGTCATCAACTACAATCAGATGATGAAAAGGAATGACGTTTTCTTTTACAAAATACAAATATATTTTTTCTGTATCAAAGAAATATAACAAGACAAGTAATCATTTATATGTTTCTAAACATGTAAAATTAATTAGTTTGGTATGAAAACATGCAGACTTATCTTTATTTAATCATATTTACAACCTAGCAGAGACAGAAAAATAAGCAAATCTACTTCAAAAGACAAATACAAAATTCCGTGTATAAATCTATAGACAGAGGTGAACAAGACAAATAGTTACCAACATGTAATCATCTTTTATAATGTATTTATATTTCATATTCATCAAAACAAAGTGTTTTTCAAAACAGTCATTATCACCATAATCAGTTTCTATTATTTCATTAAACATTACATGTTGAGTATTTCTATTAAAATTTGGTTTAAAATTTATGCAAAATGACAGAGACAGAATAAACATAAATAAGTCTGGGATCCATAGTTAACTGTTTTTTTTATGGACTCTTTCTAAAAGTATAACAAAGGCATATACAATGGACCTTTATATTTTCAGCTCAAGATATAAAAATTTCTAATGCTAAAATAACATATGATTAACTTGCAGAATTAATGAATCTTTTACTCCAAAAACTTTGCCCTTTGTAATATGTAGCTTTATTACTATCCTGGCATACATTTGTATATATATGTGTATGGAATAACATAGCTGAGCAGAGTGGTATAGACATTGAAAAGACTGATAAATATCATTGGCAGATCCAGAAATTTTCATAAGTGGGGGCCCACTCCTGTCATGGTTAAGTGATTCCCTATATAATCAACCAAATTTTTCCCAGAAAAAGGGGAGGGGGCTGGTCCCCTGCCCCCCCCCTAAATCCACCTCTGAATATGTACATTTTACCTCAATTATAGGTAGTATCAGTTATAAATGTAAAATATGTTCTCTGGTGAGAGTCATCACTCTCTGATATTGCTCCAAGCCAAATTAGTTTAGTTTTATTTGGGATCTTGTGGTTTTAGAGTTTTTAAAGCACTATCACAGTGGATCAGATGGCATCATAAATAAAACTTGTAGTATCATGTACTTGGTAGCTTCACAATAACTACTTCCATTTCTCATTGTCTAAATAAATCTTATAGAAAGAAACATATTACATTTGGCAGTCACTTTGACACAGTTTGGAAAGTCACTAAGTATCACACTGTATGATGTCAGCTATGAAAGTCCTTATCATAAGAGATGAATTTCTAGGTTATTAAAGTACAAAAAAGAACAATGCTTTCTTAGCTGTCATAAACAATGGTTTAATCTAATAATGAACCTCTAGGGTCTTCTCATAAATGATGTTTTGCTATAAAAATGAAAACAACTGGAAAACATACCTGCCACATAAAAAGACAAATCTTGAGTTTACAACATTATCCTGTGTCTATATAACCAGAGAGCCCAGAAGTTTTACAACAAGTTTTGTGTTTTAAAGCAGAGAAATAAAAAAATGATATAACTGCAAAAAGTATGCTATGGTCTAGTGATTACACTATCAAATAACTCCTGCATGCAACATAAACCAAAAGTGTCTTATCTTAGTGCCAAAACATGTAAAAAAAACATAAATCCATGTAATAATATCAACAAAGAGAACCTTTCCACAGAGAGATACAACTCTATATCCTGTGTAAATTAACTTACATGGACTTTATTACTAATAATAAACTTGTATATAGTCTATACATCAAACATAAGTTTTCATAAACCTGCTGTAAATTATCAAACAAAACACCTGTTTAACCCTGAAACAGGGGTTATAACTCATCTGATCAAAGTTAAAAATAAAAATATTTTCTGACAACTGAAATAAGATAGTAAGAAATACAAATTATGATTTAAATTGGCCTACTTAAGAGACTAATTAATTATAATCATAAAGTACAGAGTATGATTAATGGACTTATCAAAGGTAAAACATATGCCCCACTCAATTTACCCTAAAAATACATACCTTACCAATCCTATCCAAGTAACAGAGCAAAAATAATTCCACTAAATTCTGTGTGTATTATGACAAGTAACTTCCAAACAACTTCACTGTTTATTTTGTCCAGGTTAGTAATTAACTGAACTTGTTTCTGAACCATAATTCACAATCTACAAAGTAACATTTGACAAGGGACACCACTCTGGCTTGTTTAAAATGACAATCGTCTTGGTAATTACAATGTCCTCTCTGACAGGCTATGACCCAATGACAATGACAGTATAAGATTTGTTTGTGTACTATGAATGTTGACATCATTAGTTTATTGACATTAATTGTAAATAGCAGGAAGATAGACTGTGTCCTTTGACAAACTCATTAATTTTTATAATTATTACATATTTGTCTCTTTACAACAAAGAGAATACATATAAATTAAACATGTCTAACTTCATGTATTGGTAAAGTACTTTTTTTTGTATTCTAAACCTAGCTGAAATCATTTTACAATTTGCATCCCAATAAGTATCCTATAAAACAATATGTCACCCAGAACCTTATGTTAAACCACCATCTTTTATCAGAATGGCTTTCGGTGAAGATAATTATCAATCTATGTTGACCCCTAAATGTCTTTTAGGTCAATTTTTGTCTGTATTGTGTAGTTGGGTTACTGTAACATTTGTATATACATTACGTCTCCTTCTATTAATTTCAGTACGGCTTTCAGTGCAAATATGTGTCTGTGAGTACTCCACAATTGTGACCGAGACAAAAGTGAATCAGGTTAGGAGCATATATTAACTAACAAGCCAGCTGTCCATCAGCTATGTTACATAGTAAATTCACTGTTATTAGAGGACAAAATACTTACAGTAAAAAAATCCTATTAATTGACTAAAAATCTACTTCACATATGCTTAGGAACATTCTAAATGACAGACATTCAGATTAAAAAACATTCTAAATGACAGACATTCAGATTAAAAAACCTTAGAACTTTTCTCAGCTTTCATAAAATGTAAATATTTTTTTAATCAGACCACCTTCTTGTGAGAAAGTTATAGAAGGACTAAGAAGTTCTTTAATCCTTTTGGTTTTTGTCCAAGTACCATATGTTATAATATAAACAATAAATATTTCATAAAGGGTGTAACTTCATCATTTACAAAGTTATATAAATATACATTTTATCTAAGCAGATTACCATCTCTAAGCATTGATAGAAAAGTTACATACATGTCTATTTCAAGGAATATTCATCCATCAAAATGTTACAGATATGAAAAACATAGAGTTTTTTGAAAATCCTAGGTAAACATTAGACATTAACTGATAGACAAAATAAATTGAGTTGGTGCCTGCAAAAACTGTATTTACAACAGTATTAATTATAAAGTATCAATTTATTTGTTTTTTTGCAGTTTTATGTTGAAAGTGCAAAGTTAGGGGCTTTACCTGGACTTGGTCTAAATGTGCCATCTATTATCTGGGGATCAAATATTATTTACAAAAGATTGATTGATTGATTGTTGGTTGCTTTACGCAGAAATCAATCAATCAATCAATCTTTTGTAAATAATATTTACAAAAGAGGGATGAAAGATACCAGAGAGACATTCAAACGCATAGAACCTACAGATTATTCATTTCAATTTGCCAAGTTTTGTTTGTTGGGGTGTATGAACATGTAAGAATAACAGAAGATTTCAACATGTGGAACATGGATATACCTCAATGAAACAGCAATTTAAGATATTAGCCAAAAGCTACAGTTTGACTCCTATGTATCATTGTGAGCTTAGGGTGGCCATGTTTTTTTATCAACATGAAAACACCAAAAAATGATCATCATTTAAGGGTAATAACTCATATAAAAAGTCATGATTTGTTTTGGTGCAAAATCATTAATGGAACTAAGAAGGACTTATTCTATCTAGATATTAGACAACAAAGAATTTAACCATGCATATGTATCTATCTTTAGCCATGTCGGAAATGTTGGTTGATGTCATCCTTGAAATTGGACCAGTCAGGTTTCAGAGGAGCAAATTTAAAAAAAAAAGTTTAGAACCAGACAATGCTGACACTAGTCCAGTCAGGGGCGGATCCAGCCATTTTAAAAGGGGGGAAGGGGGGTTCCAACCATATGTCCTCATTCAAATGCACTGATCGTCTTAAAAAAAGGAGGGGTTCCAACCCCTGGAACCCAACCCCCCTCTGGATCCGCCACTGCAATTAATGACAATAATTTATTTTGCATTCTTGGTCGGGTGTTTTAAAAAGTACTTGAATCCTTAAAATTCTTGCTATCACTATCCCACAATGCACAGTTAGCAAAAGATTCCTGGTACATATACAGATTTTCTTTAACTGACACATTACAAGCAATAAAACTCAATACACCAAGATATTTTTCTTGCCACCCCTCCTGGGTTCATATTTACATGTCCAATGATAAAGTTATTACATGTGAATAAAGAAATGTGATTTGTACAGCTAAAGATTAAAGGAAACTTGAAGTGCTAGTAGACAAGATGAAAGGCCTGTATCAAACAGAGATGGGTCTCTCTTGACAATACTATCTTTTACATAGGAATCATTTAAATCACATTATATCTATCATTATGTACTTAATATCTGTATATATATATATATATATATATATATATATATATATATATATATATATATATATATGTTTATCTCATTTAAACTTGTTATGTATTATAAGTCAATAGATACTAGGCTAACTTATTCTTATACAAATTCCTAAAGCCTTGTTGAAAAAGTAAAGGCAAAAAAAACTGCCAAAAAGAAACTTAAAAGGCAAACTCCAAAAAATTGATATTTGACCTACCGTATCTGTAATATTTGTAAACAAGAACCTAGCTAGAACTAACTCTGTCACCTTGACATTCAAATTTAGAAACTTCAGGTATATTAGCTATGTATTTTGTTAGCAGTGAAGCGACATACAACATGGATAAATAGCATTATATACTATTACAATGTCTATAGGCAAACTGTATGTTTACTGATAAAATAAAGTCTATAGTACAACATAGTGCAGTTTACAACACAGATCAGGCTGACAAGAACAAGATAGCTTCCAGTATTGCACAGGGTAACTGAAATACTTATGAACACTTAAGAAAGAGGAATATTATATGATTTTTTTTCTTTTCAGCATATAAACTTAAGTCAATGTATAAGTCATCTTGCTATATACAAGTAGATAAATGGCATTGTTCTACTGCACTATCTTTCTATAAATAAACCCTCTGTGCACAATAGTCTTATTTAAGATAGACATTACCATACCCTTTAAACTACACCTTTTGACTTGTAAATGAATAGTTAAGTACAGTACTTGTTGGAACAATGAATTCCTAAAATCTGCACCTAACAATTCTATTTTGTTATTGTTTTTTCTTTGATGGAATGAGGACTATTAGTACAGTACAGAGTTGTCTGAAATAAGACTTACATTGAACACAGGGCAATGGAGTGTAAAATGTAATCATACAATGTTAAAGGAAATAATAACTAAATGAAATTCTCTCGATTCATTGAATAAAACAAAAATAATTCTCCTGGCTCTATGAATAAAACCAAATTAGTGAACAATCAATAACTCATTAACTAAGTGTTTAATTATTACACTTCATAGAGAACAGCCACAAACAAAACAATGTAGTATCTGTTACATTAAACTATTAAATTGTTACAATTCAATTAGACTTCAATAATAAGAATCATTTAAGACTTTCTTCTTACTTGTAACAATCAAAGGCCCAAACTTGAGACTATCAAATATACTTTTCCTGATGCCACCCAACACTACAGATTCTCAGTAAAGGGCGCAATTATTTTTATAGAAGAAAAATACATGATGTCCCTATTTTCTAACTAGACCAGTGTTTATATCTAAATATCTCACATTACAAACTTCTGAAATGATAGAAAAGAATTTTTTTCAAAATAAGGCTTTCAATAATTTAACTTTGAACTTTAAGGCCATCAATTAATATCCAAAAGTTCATAGGATTTTGTCAAGAAATATACAAGTCATTGCAATTTTCATATTACACCATGCAAAAGGTCAAACAAAATGTCCCAAATCATATAACAATACCTTAGACTGTCATGGTAGTGTGATCTATCACCAATGATTGAACTCCTTAACTGACATGTGAACTGATGTAACATATATCAAATAACTGACCATCTACATCAGTGTGATCTTATTAAAGACACTTTACCATCCCCCTTACATGGGAAGTGTGTTCTTATTAAAGACACTTTACTGTCACCAATACATGGGAAGTGTGTTCTTGTTAATGACAATTTATAGACACCCTTACATGGAAAGTAATTGCATAATCATAAGTATTTATTTCCTTACATCATCTATTTTACAAGGATATATTTTTCGTTGAAATGTCATATTAATATACCAAATTATGATTCACCACCAAAAAAATAAGCACTGCTGTGATTCATAATCTAACAACTTTCATCATCACTTACTTGTATTCCCTGGGTCATTTACAATTCTTCTTTTGAAAAGTTTTCTATATGAAATGAAGATGCTTCTTCCTTTGTAAATTATCAACACCCAAGATAAGATGATGTGATAAGATTTTCCTCAAATTTACTTTTTATCACCAGTTAATGTATCAGATGATTCTCATTAAAGACATCTTCATTTTACATATCAACCAAAACTAGCTCAAAACTTTGTTAAAATCTAATACTGGTACTTGAATAAAATATTACAAAATAAATAGAAAATGTGTCCAAGGGACACATATGATGCCCCTGCTTGCATATTACATTATAAAGAGATATAACGTAGAGAACTGTTAAAGTGATGCCATCCAAACTCAAAATGGAACTGTGGGATTACATTATAAGCATTGTGTAAAAGATTCATAACATTTGGATGAGGCAAACTAAAATAAGAGAACAGAAACATAAAATTCAGTATTTTTTTCATTCAAAAAGGGGCATAACTCCAGAACAGTAAAAAGTGGTGTCAACCAAATTTGACTTTGATCTCATTTTTTGTGGGAATATGCATTGTGTATATGTTTCATAATATTTGGTTGACACAAACTAAGGTCAGCAACAATTATACAATAGTCAGCATGTTTCACTTTAGTATAACTACATTTGTATACTATCAATCAACTCCAGCAAGTATAGAAAGTATGCTGAGAGGGTGGATCTTCAATTTTCTGTTCACTTAAAAACAGAAATCTCTTAGGTCTTGAAAATAAACAACCCTGGCAGCTGTTCTAAATAATTACATGTTTTACTGCAGAATTAACCACCTGATAAATCTTCCATATGGCTTAAAAAATCTTAATAACAATATACACTTCTTTCAATAATTTACATTTAAGTGGGCATGGTCTGGCAGTGGATGTTTTATATAAAACTTTTTTATTTCCTCCAAATCTATAATTTCTTATGTCAAGTTAAACCAATACCTCTCTTATATAAATAAAAAAAAACAAAGCAGGCTTTATCCCTTAAAAGTGGCCAGAAAATATCTAAATCTTCCAAATAATATATTCAGAAGGGTCATCACTGTCACAATATTATTTGTTCGAAAGCTACAGGTATTATAAAAGTCAGTAAATACACGTGGAAAGTACCAATTTCCAAAAAATTTCCACACAATTGTTTTACAATACCAACTCTATAGATCAGAAATATTAAAACGCATCTGAAACATGATAAGAGACAAATACACTTCAAGATAGCATTTTCTGAATAGATGATGACAACTATAAACAACTCTATCCCTTATTCTCCTCCTAAAGCCTAATATTAAACCAATATTTCCCTGATAAGTTAGGTTAAAGTTACAGGAAATGATATAATTGAAAATGATGGTTAGTGAAAACCTTAAATTATAGACCGGATAACAGTCCTTAGAGAGAGGTTCCAATACTGATTATTCTCCTAATATTTCACAATCCTATACTTAATAAAGACTGTCACAGTCTTAACTATACTTGTCATGTCTTCAACAACAGTCATTTCAGAAAATGAACAAATGCAATGCAAAAACCCAAAATTTCTCCTAAAAACGCTTTGCTAACATTACTTGCAAATTACTGCCTTCAAACGTTAGTAATATTCTTGCAGCCTTGAAACATGGTTATATTTGAATGTTTTAAAAAAATATTTGAATGTTTAAGAAAAGCATTTATTTCTCTTGTCCTTAAAATTTTCTCTTTATATTTAGCAGTATTTGTGCTTAAGGGACAGGTAGAGCTTAGATTCCTGTAAGGGTTTACTTTAGGGATACTTTATCTGGGCATTTGAACTGTCACTTTATAAACAATGGTTGGTTAAATAGGGAGAGAAAAATTGCTTTGCAAAAGGCTTTTATTCGAACTTTCTTAATATTTTTAATTTCATATGTTGAATAACAAAATAACAAACACCATTCAAATAAGTTGAACTGAATAGTAGTGGTTATCTTAGAAAACAGAAGTACTGCTACAATAGCTAAACTTGTCCATAATATATACAGGGCACTCTAACTAAACAAAACTAAACTTTTTTACAAATCCATACATTTTTTTTTCAATTTCGTATTGATTTTATGTCCTTCATTTTAAAATTTCATTTCTAAGTAAAATAACATACCCAAGAACAATTTGCTTTCAAGTGTCAATCTCAAACTCTGTTTGTATTACAAAATACTCCTACTGCTTTCACAAACTCTATTATTATTTTTTAAATTAGATTTTCAAATTTGACATGATTTTTAGATATAACAGTTAATTGTATGCTGTTGTAGTTTTGAACAATTTAGTTGCACTGAAAATAGATTGATATCAAGCTAATATTAAATGTTGAAATAAGATTCATATTTATAGAATAAAATCGAAATTACATACAGCTTAAACACATTACTGAATGTAATAACCAGAATATTCAAGTAAAATCTAGGTTAAACTAACCCCTGCTATTTATCAAGATTCAGTGAAAACTCTTCAAGAAAACTTTATGTGAAAGCTTAAAAAGGAAATTAGTTCCCAAAAAATGGTCAACAAATGATGTAGTATCAGACAATTGCCTGCCATAAATTTTATTATAATGATATTGTTCAATCCAAACATCTATAGAACCAAAGAAGTCTGATCTCTATTGTTGAATTCTAGTAGATAAAGCAGGGTATGGGGATGATTATTTTCAGTATGCAAACAAATGTCAACAACTAAGCATCATCATATGACAATGTTTTATTGTTACTAATTTATCTTTTAACAGACATTTTTAAAAACATGTTTTACATTCATCAAAAATAGAACTAGAATAAATATATGTGAGCCAGTACTCCAACTGTGAGATCCTTCCTGTGAAAGATTTAATTTTAGTTATCATTTGATTGAGGTTTTTCACACATCTATTTTCATATATAATAGATCACATAGTCATACATTGTAGACCACATAGTCATGTCATACATTGTAGATTACATAGTCATGTCATACATTGTAGATCACATAGACATGTCATACATTGTAAATTACATAGACATGTCATACATTGTAGATAACATAGACATGTCATACCTTGTATATTACATAGACATGTCACATTGTAAATTACATAGACATGTCATACATTATAGATATCATAGTCATGTCATTCATAGTAGATTACATAGACATGTCATACCTTGTAGATTACATAGACATGTCATACATTGTAGATTACATAGACATGTCATACATTATAGATATCATAGTCATGTCATACATTGTAGACCACATAGTCATGTCATACATTGTAAATTACATAGACATGTCATACATTGTATATTACATAGACATGTCATACATTGTAGATAACATAGTCGTGTCATACATTGTAAATTACATAGACATGTCATACATTGTAGATAACATAGTCGTGTCATACATTTTTAAATTACATAGTCATGTCATACATTGTAAATTACATAGTCATGTCATACATTGTAGACCACATAGTCATGTCATACATTGTAGATTACATAGTTATGTCATACATTGTAGATCACATAGTCCTGTCATACATTGTAGATTACATAGTCCTGTCATACATTGTAGATCACATAGTCCTGTCATATATTGTTTACCACATAGTCATGTCATACATTGTAGATCACATAGTCCTGTCATACATTGTAGATCACATAGTCCTGTCATACACTGTAGATCACATAGTCATGTCATACATTGTAGATTACATAGTCATGTCATTCACTGTAGACCACATAGTAATGTAATAAACAAAGAATATAGTCATGTAATACATTATAGACATGTCATACATTGTAGAAATCATAGTCATGTCATACATTGTAGATCACATAGACATGTCATACATTGTAGATTACATAGTTATGTCATACATTGTAGATCACATAGACATGTCATACATTGTAGATTACATAGTCATGTCATGCATTGTAAATTACATAGTTATGTCATACATTGTAGATCACATAGTCATGTCATACATTGTAGACCACATAGTCATGTCATACATTGTAAATTACATAGTTATGTCATACATTGTAGATCACATAGTCATGTCATACATTGTAGACCACATAGTCATGTCATACATTGTAGACTACATAGTTATGTCATACATTGTAGATCACATAGTCCTGTCATACATTTTAGATTACATAGTCATGTCATATATTGTAGACCACATAGACATGTCATACATTGTAGATTACATAGACATGTCATACATTGTAGACTACATAGTTATGTCATACATTGTAGATCACATAGTCCTGTCATACATTTTAGATTACATAAACATGTCATCCATTGTAGACTACATAGTTATGTCATACATTGTAGATTACATAGACATGTCATACATTGTAGATTACATAGTTATGTCATACATTTTAGATTACATAGTCATACATTGTAGATCAAATGGTAAAACATCTACATATATATAGATTTATATAGTAAGAAATTGTAGAACACATAGCTATGCATTAATTTAAAGATCACATAATTACAGACTTTCTCACTATTCATTTTTTGACATTTCCTTTAAAATCTTATTCCAAAAATCTGGACAAGCATTTACACATGTCTTTTTATAGTTTTTGTGATTCAGCAAAAGTTTTAAAGTATTTTGCAGTGTTGCTTCTTGATATAATTGTAAATGTCAATCAGCAGTGATCAGCATGTTTCATGTTTACCAGCAAGTTTTCTATGAACAAAATTTTCTATAATCTCTCCCTATGTTTCTAGCACTTATCAATAAGATTTCCCTCCAGGATACAGATGCAAATGGCTCCACTTTCATCATATAATTCATTGATGTAATATTTTCATACTTATCAACACTAATTAATTGCCTTTTATTTTTAATGAACAAGAATTATTAATTAGATCAAATTATTTCAATAAAATTCAACCTACCTCTACATGTTGCTATCTCTGTTTTTGTACTTATAGTCTATTTCATGTATAAAAACACAAACTATAGTGTGTTTCCAATTAGTCAAATGCAATACTCTATAATTAGCTATTTTCATCAACACAAATGAAGCCAATATAAATATTAAGGTGATTTTGTACCCCAGGATTCTATGATATATAATATTCCATAAATATTTGCAATGTGCTCAGTCTAGACAACTGTGAAGACCTAAATGCAGGTTTATAAAATGAGGCACAAGAAAAATATGTTTTTTTTATAACTTTAAAGGATCATATTTGAAGATGCATCTTAAAAAAAACTATTTAGATATTTATCTTAAAAGCTTTTGAGTTTTGATTTCTATCAGTCTGAGTTTATTATAAGTACTTCAGATAAAAACATATGAGCATACTGTAGACCACAACTAGAAAAGAACAAATGCAACATAAAAGCTTTTATATCTCCCATTTACAACCCTATTTTGAAAATTAACTTTATTATCCCACAATACTGAGCAGCAGACATTCCTACAAAAGCTTCTTTACATCTCATAACTGTATTATTGCGATCCTATCTAGAGTCCATTTATATCTTTATTTACCCACATAACAAAATAACATCCATCGGCTCCAGAAATCAATGCTGGTTTTATGCATACAATTATACCCACTATTAACATTAACTACTTAATGAAGCATATCAATGGAATCAACATTAACACAAAATTAATCTGTATATGTAAATTATATGTAAACATCCAAGTGAAGATAAAAGTCTATTTTCCATAAATGTTTCAGAGTAAACATAGGTTCTCACTTTACAGTGTTCTAAATGAAGGGACTGTAAAAAAGAACATTCTCTGTTGAGTGTTTTGTACATAAAATTTATTGTCAAATATTCAGGAATGTCCTTGTTTCTAATTTGTTCAAAAGAGATGGCATTATGTTATCAAACTAATCTGAATAATATTATCATCATTTTTCTCCAGTTTAACATAAAATCACCACTGATCAAATACTGACAGTTTGTACTTCACTTGTTTTAATCTTCCCTTTCCCTGCTTTATTTCAAAATACAGTGTTGTTCAACCTCAAATATGATAGAAATTGGATATAAATTTGTTCTATGTCAGCTGAATAGTTGGAGAATAAATGTGTTTTAACAAGTTACATACTTCTTTAAAAAGGTACTACCTGTCTGATTAAGATGATTTGAAAAGAGAGAAAGCCCATTAAGGATCATTGTTAGTCCATAATAGTAGTTATATTATTAGGAATCAGTATCACAAAACTTTGCTTGTCAGCAAATCACTGAATATAATATTGATAAATTTTAATAGTCCCAATTATAGTAACAGAACGAAAAATTTTATCTTGTAGAGAAATTTCTGTTTGATAAGATAATGTGGTAGTGTTGTGATAAGAGTAGAGAAAGATGACCCCAGAAACAATGCAGTTTATCCAAGACTTTTAAAAACTTTATAACACCATACAACACTGTTAATCTTAAAATGAAGTTAAGAGTTGACTTCCAGTAGGTCTTCAACTACTCTTTTGCATAGCCTTTGCTATATTATTCTTGTACCGACAAAAACAACTTTTAAACTTATAATCTTTACTTTAACAACAAAACTGAACAAAAATTCTTTTCATTTGACTAAAGACCATCAAATAATTTACAGAAGTCCCTCTTTATTTCACCAATCAGTTGTTTTATAAATCACATTAAACTTAATCTTAAAATGAAAGAGTTTATCACAGATTAAGTAACTTTGTAATAGAAGAGGGTTAGGGTGATTATAACCTGACTAATCACTAATTACCATATCTTACATTCCTGGCCTGTTTCTTTCATTTGTTAGATAACACCACAAAAAGTACATCAGCTATAAAATGGGTCATAACAGAGATTAATTATTGGAAAAGCTACTGTACAAAAATATCATTACATGGTAAAGTAAACAAACAAATAAATGAGGAGGAAAACATGTGATAGGAATAGGATATAAAGACTTCTTATCTTTCTTAGCCTGTACAAACATGTGATAGGCATTGGATATAAAGACTTCTTATCTTTCTTAGCCTGTACAAACATGTGAAAGGCATTGGATATAAAGACTTTTTATCTTTCTTAGCCTGTACAAAGACATGTTTACCTTTTTCCTTCCCTTATTCATAGGCTTTCATCACTTCATGGCTGACAGTCTTTAATCTGACTAGGAGAGTTTTTTTTTCATTTCAAAAAGTTGTGATATAAGAAACAACTGGAAAATCTTTATGAAAGATAATCTCAATACATGAATAGCAAATAAAACCAGGTGCTCCGCAGGGCGCAGCTTTATACGACCGCAGAGGTCGAACCCTGAACAGTTGGGGCAAGTATGGACAAAACATTCAAGCATGATACAGCTCTGAATTTGGATTGTGATCAAATTTTTGACATTACATGTTTTTTTTTTACACAAAACAAATGCCAAGATTTTACAAATCAATTAAAGATTTCTTCTTCAAACTTTTTAAATCTAAAATTAAATAGTTGACACAGCATAGGTTTCTGACACAGAATGAATGTGGTCTAATGAACTTAAAAGGTTTTTTTTGCCTTTGAGCAAATCACTATGCTGTTGAATATTAATCCTCTCAAAAAAATGTTTGAAGAAATTTTCTTTTTATTTATGAAATCTGAAATGAGAAAAATTTAACCCTCCCCCCTTTTTTTTTCACATCCCCGTTTCCCCTTTTCAAAACTGATATCAATTCAAATTTCTAATGGAGTTTGCAACAATAACTACTCATTTAAATACATCATAAAATATTAAGATGTAAAAAAACTGCTTGTTATCACTGAATGGTAAAGATTATTTAAATTTATCAGTTGGTAGTAAAAAGTGTATATACATTGTATATTGTATATAACAAAGATTTAAGTTGATTCTGGACAAAGAAAGATAACTCCAATTAAAAAAAATTCTTGCTATTGCACAAATAGGATATTTCTTGCTTACTATTCTGGACAAAGAAAGATAACTCTAATTAAAAAAAAATTTGCTATTTCACAATATTGTGCAATTAGATATTTCTTGCCATTGCACAATACTGTGCAATTGAAAAGACTTGCTATTGCACAATACTTAATATAATAATTTTAGATCCTGATTTGGACCAACTTGAAAACTGGGCCCATAATCAAAAATCTAAGTACATGTTTAGATTCAGCATATCAAAGAGGCCCAAGAATTCAATTTTTGTTAAAATCAAACTTAGTTTAATTTTGGACCCTTTGGACTTTAATGTAGAATTTGAAATTTGAAAACAGGACCAAAAATGAAGAATCTACATACACAGTTAGATTTGGCATATCAAAGAACCCCAAGGATTCAATTTTTGATGAAATCAAACAAAGTTTAATTTTGGACCCTTTGGACCTTAATGTAGACCAATTTGAAAACTGGACCAAAAAAACTTCAATAATCAAGAATCTAAGTACATTTTTAGATTCAACATATCAAAGAACCCAACCGATTCATTTTTTGTCAAAATCAAACTAAGTTTAATTTTGGACCCTTTGGACCTTAATGTAGACCAATTTGAAAACGGGACCAAAAGTTGAGAATCTACATATACAGTTAGATTCGGCATATCAAAGAACCCCAATTATTCAATTTTGATGAAATCAAACAAAGTTTAATTTTGGACCCTTTGGGCCCCTTTTTCCTAAACTGTTGGGACCAAAACTCCCAAAATCAATACCAACCTTCCTTTTATGGTCATAAGCCTTGTGTTTAAATTTCATAGATTTGTATTTACTTATACTAACATTATAGTGCGAAAACCAAGAAAAATGCTTATTTGGGTCCCTTTTTGGCCCCTAATTCCTAATCTGTTGGGTCCTAAACTCCCAAAATCAATACCAACCTTCCTTTTGTGGTCATAAACATTGTGTTTAAATTTCATAGATTTCCATTTACTTAACCTAAGGTTATTGTGCAAAAACCAAGAAAAATGCTTATTTGGGCCCTTTATTGGCCCCTTATTCCTAAACTATTGAAACCAAAACTCCCAAAATCAATCCCAATCTTTCTTTTGTGGTCATAAACCTTGTGTCAAAATTTCATAGATTTCTATTAACTTAAACTAAAGTTATGGTGCGAAAACCAAGAAAATGCTTATTTGGGCCCTTTTTGGCCCCTTATTCCTAAAATGTTGGGACCAAAACTCCCAAAATCAATACCAACCTTCCTTTTATGGTCATAAACCTTGTGTTAAAATTTCATAGATTTCTATTCACTTTTACTAAAGTTAGAGTGCGAAAACTAAAAGTATTCGGACGCCGGACGACGACGACGACGACGACGACGACGACGCAGACGCCAACGTGATAGCAATATACGACGAAAATTTTTTCAAAATTTGCGGTCGTATAAAAAGGATTTGTTTCTCCAGTAAAAAGAAGTATTCATCAAATATAAAAACATTTTTGGCTCATCTCAAAAATTGAACTTCTTTGTCTGATACCAAGTAATGTTTATGCAATAGAGGTATAATGTGTAAACAAAGATGACTTTGAAACACAGTATCTCTGTGGACGGTAAAACTAAAGATAGAGACCACACACAAATATATATACTTCTAAGCAAGATAAATCTCTGTATCTACATAGCTATATATTCCACTTGACAATAACCATAAGTCAACTGTTAACTGCCAAATCATTAACTGTATTAAGTCAGACAGGTCATTCATTTTCATCTCTACACCCCTGTAACTTACTAATAGATCAATAGACCCACATATAATACTCTTTTCATAAATCACAACTAATTCTCTCATTGCTATACAGTTCATTTGTAAACATGGACCATTAATGTGGAGATATTTATCAAGTAAGGTCCTTACAACTTTAACAAAACTTTATCTTTAAAATTTGCTTATGAAATCAGCATTTTCCTAATTAAAACCAGTAAAAGAATGTAAAAGCCTGAATGATTTTAAATAATCAGCTCTTGACAAGAAATACTTTCTTCATTAGCAATAATATGTTATACAAAAAATCTGAAATCTTTTAACTAATAGCTGAGAATGTTTAATTTTAATGTCTGTAGATTAAAGATAAGGTTGGATTGATAGACGGCCACCTTGTTATCAAGTACAGGTACTAGCATGGTTAATTACAGGTATTCAAAAGGACTAACAAACCAAGACTGTAACATCTAGCTAATACCTCATCTAATCACCAGAAACTGTTACAACCAATGCAATCACATTAGCCATTTTCTCTCCTTAATTAAAACTTCCAATAAATATATTCTTTTGTAAATTGTCATCCGGCTTACTCATTAAATGCATTAGCTTTAGTTGAAATTTGACTTGAGTTTTCATTTGTGTTCCTGTAATCGCTGATACTGTTAATGAGGTACATGCTTTATGAATTTATTAAGGAACTACCGGATACCTAAAAATCAATTTTAATCCAGTAATAGTTCAATGGAACTGAACAACAGTCTAAGGGAAATAACTCTAGTAGATTTATATAACTATGAGCATTTTAAAGTCACAGTTCATGATGCAATTACATATATACTTTATTACCTTAAGCTTTAATTTACAGCTTATCGGTGTAAACAAGAAATAACAAGTTGAAATTACAATAAAATATGTAGACAGAGAATGTTAATTATTTTGTAAAATACTGTCCGTAATTTTAAAAGCCATGATAATAGTTTCCTATATAAGTCACTTGCTTCACATTTTGAAGAGAAAACAACTGTACCATTTTAAATACCCTCAGTCTATACCAGTAGTATTGTTTTATAAACTTTGTCCCCAAGTATCTGTATGGCAAAAACACAAGAATAAAGTGGAACTCATCCACAATACATGGACTGCATTTCATGACATTAAATAGGGAGGGTTCAAATCTATCCAAATCAATATATAACTAACTGGTACTAATACATATAGACAAGTATTAATGTACTACATACTGAAAGGGGGGAATAAAATATTAGGCAATCAAGGACAAGTCTGCTTTTTTACACCTGGTGAAGAAAAAAAAAACCCATCTCATTCTACACAAAAAATGCATGTACTAAATCACTATATTAAATCTTTCTCTATTTGAAATCATAAAGTCAACATAAATCCATCCCATATTGAAAGTAAGTGATTTAACTAGAATCTTTCGTCATTGGTAGAAAGTATTAAAATAATTACTGACAATCTCTTGAAATTTCCATAATTAAAAAAAATAAGCCATTGTTTTTTAGTTTTAAATTTTTCCATATTCTGAGCATCCTTTTTTACAGATATTAGTAACCTCTACCTGGTCACACACTTACCTTACTAGTTTAAGAACAAGGTACATTTAAGTACAAATAGAGAAAACCAAGAGCAGAATTATAGCACTTACCAGTACACGTAAGGATAGGAAATACATCAGAGAATAATTATGATGTAGGATAAAGTCATCTTTCATAAAAATAGTTTAAATTTACATAATGTGGCAAAAACCTACTTCATTTTTAAATAGATCGACAAAAAGACAAAGTAAACTGGTTCAATTTGCATGAGGTTACATAACATTTCATCTTTATCATTCCAAAACTTAGGGTGGAGTACAGGATTTTACTTCATTGAATTTTAATAAAGAATTGATACAAAATGCTCGGTTTGACCTGGAATTAACGTAGACTTGATATTGTTTATACATCAATAAGATTCTCTTTTTTGTAAATACCTTATCAAGTTAAACACCAATGTGACAGCAACCTATCAATTACAAAATATCATAATACATTTAAAGGTCAACATATGAGTCTGGATTATTCTTACCTGAATTAATAAAATGTTCCATCTACCATAGACTATAACAACATTCTATGAGTGACACATTCAGTATATATACCCAACCTTCTATAATTACATCAACAAACAACCGGAAAACCCTTATTCAACCTATAAAGTTACAGATACTTTAAACTTTGTAATAAACTACTCAATATTAATGACCAAATTTAACTCTTGGGAAAACGTTTTACAATTGGTACTATATATGTACATGTAATGAGCTAAATTATAATACATAAAATGTCAGAGCTTCAAGATAAACAGTCAAACTGTGTTCAATAGCCTGATCTATCAGACAATTAGTTTTAGTTTTGTTTTTATTTAAAGGGGGGCATGTATAATGAATTAAAGAATCCATTTGTTTTTTTTTACATCAGTGTTTTTTCTTTTCAGGGCCATTTAGTAATGAAAACAGTTATACAAACAACAAACAGTTTAACTTATTCTTGTCCTAATAATACATATGGTATATTTTATTTACACAGAAGTGATCTCTCAGATGATGGTATGTAGATCTCAGGTAAACTGCTCATCAACAACATACCAACAAGATTAAATCTTCCTAATATAACATCAATGGTCAACACAACATATATCTTACATTTCAGAGAGAAGTTGATGTATGGATATGGAAATCATATAAATGTAAACTTAGGATGTTGATTTGCTGACTATCTTCCTCACTCAAATTTGAACCTTTAATTACTAAATGAAGAACACATGGAAGTGAGAAGAAAATGCATCTTAGAAAAAACCAGGTGCTCCGCAGGGCGCAGCTATATACCACCCCAGTGGTCGAACCCTGAACAGTGGGGGCAAATTTGGTCACAATATTCAAGCTTGATACTGTCTAAATTTGGATTGTGATCAATTTTTTTTTACATATTATGGGTTTTTGTCACAAAATTAATGTGGTCAAAGATCTAACAAATCTATTGCACAATACTGTGCAATTGAATATTTTCTTGAAACTTTTCAAAATTTGAAATTTGAAAACTTTTGAAAAAAAAGGAATCCCTTTAAAAATGGTAAACAAAAAATCCCCACCCCCCCTTTTTGAAACCCCCATTGGAGCAATAACCCTTAAACTCAATCCCATGCTTTCTTTTGTAGTATTGAACCTTGTAGTACAATTTCAGAGAGATCCATACACTTAAACACAAGTTATCGTCATGATTGTTTGGAAACTAGAAACATGCTTCTTTTTGGCCCTTTTTAGGCCCCTAAATCCTACATATTTTGGGCAATTAACCCAAAACTTAATCCCAGCCTCCCCTTTGTAATATGGTACGTTGTGGTACAATTTCAGAGAGATCCATACAATTACACACAAGTAATTGTCTGGAAACTAGACAAATGCTTGTTTTGGCCCCTTTTTGGCCCTTAATTCCTAAATTTTGACCCCATATCCCTGAAACTGAATCCAAACCTTCTACTTGTGGTTGTAAACATTGTGATATAATTTCAGAGCAATTGAAATACTTGTACACAAGTTATTATCCTGAAACTAGAAAAATGCTTGTTTTGGGCCCCTTTTGGGCCCCTAATTCCTAAACTGTTCGAACCTGGCATCATCCCCAAAATTGATCCCAACCATCATTTTGTGGTATTGAACCTTCTGAAAAAATTTCATTAAGATCTGTTCACTTAAACTAAAGTTATTATCCGGAAACCAATGTGTCTTCGGACGAAGACGACGCAGACGTCGACATCATACCATTATAGGATCCCAAAATTTTTTTGGGGTCGTATAAAAACTAACTTTGTAATTGTCAGATTTAAAAAAAAGTTAATCTTTATAGCAAATCAGCATATTATCCAGGGCCGGATTCAGCCCATTATAAAGGGGGGGGGTTATCAATGCAAGTACCTTTAAAATCTTATAATGTCCACCCAAAAATCAGCTGATTCTTTATATTGCTACTACAAGCAACCCTTCTTAAAAGATTCATTTCTAAAATACTACTATTCTTAAACAAAAAAGCTGATAAGACTTTTTACTTTGTTACAAGATATGGGATCTTTAATAAAACTTAAAATATTTCTGAGGTATGCTTTAACTCAACAAAACAAACACCAATGCACCATAACAATCAATCTATGACGAGATATATTAGGACTGAGCCTTTATGTTCGTGACATGCAATGTCAACTGATCTCTTGCAACTTAAACAAATATTATAAACTTGTAACAAATACTAACTTGGACTAAAATAGATGTATTTAGTTTAATAGTCGTAATTATGAATGTTCAGTGAAGCTGAAAATCATTTTCTACCAAATAAATGGTATGTAAATGGTATATGATGCTTTTGATTTCTATATCCTTTAGATGCACAATGATATTTATGTCAAATGATGACTAAAAAAAGAAATAAAATTACCTTATTTAATACTGAGGATGTCCTATTTCTTCCATTCTTCTCTCTATTCCAAGCCTAATTAGGTACAAATGTATAACTAACTAGTCTACATATAATATTTAAATTAGATTCAACAAATTGTAATTGAAGAGTTCAAAGGATCTTCAATTTTAATTGATGTAAATCAAATTTTATTTTTTTTAATTTGAAATGCATACTATCACCTGTAGTTGACATGATAGAAACATCAAAGAAAACAAGGAAGGCCAGGTTATACCTGTACACTTGCGTGTATTCAGCCAAAAATTGAGGAATTCCACTGATGCAACAGAATGGAACACAGAAATGGAATATTTCTTCTGCTCACTTCAAAATTAGCCTTTTTTACACATACAATCAATATTACTATGTGTATCCCTCCATGATAAAACTGTTACAGTATGAGACACTTTCTGAACACAAAAGATTGTACTAAATACTATCAAATACAATAGGCATGGTCATTGAATTCTTCGAAAAGGTAGAATTGGGGATAATAGTTCTAATAGATCCTCAAATGTGAAATAAATCTGGGAATTAGTACACAAATGTACATACTGTTTAAGACAATGTCTGAATATTCTTAAAAGTGGCGTTCCCAAAGTTTTTACAAAACTGTGTATGTTACATAATTACAAAAGTACATAAAGGTGACAAGACTGTATATTTATACATCATACAACAACAAATAAGTAAATTTATCTAAACTATAATGTAACAAATCTTTTCTGAAATATGACTTTTAAAAGTACCGTATTTATTCTATTAAACGCCCCGGGGGCGAAGACAATTTCCGAAAGGGGGCGTCAATTAGAGAAACGAATTTCGTACCTTACTTCATTGACCTTTACCTGAATTTTGTTGAAACAGACTATAGTAACATACACGTGTTTCTTATTGTCTCCATAATCTATAAAAAGCGTTTATCCGTAATGTGACCTCATCTAATAATTTGTTAAAATTTATAAAGTACTGTGTAACTGACAGATCTATTTTTGGAACTTGTACACACTGTGTTGTATTATCGGAGTGGATTAAAACATGGAGGGGGTCTCATTGGGGGGGTTCTGATCCCGGATCCCGCTTACTGTTTTGTCAGATTCCCGTTTCCCGCTTACACTATGTACGTACATTGTAAGCAATTCTCAATTTTTTTGCAATTTCCCGTGTCCCGCTAGACTCCATTTCCCGTTTTCACGGCACAATAATTTGATTTTCACGTGTTACGCTTACAAAAAATCCGCAATCCCGCGTCACGCTTAGACCCCAATGAGACCCACCATGGACGTTATTGATTTTTCGTTTCATGTTTCTGAGTGACCAGGTCGATGTCTTTGAAATATTGTAATGGGTAAGTTTTAAATTAATTTTTTTAACTTCAAAATGGGGGCGTTTATTAGAAGTCAAAAGTTCTGAACACACTATTTTCGGTAGGGGGGCGTTAATTAGAAGGGGGGCTTTAAATAGATAAATACGGTAATTGATCATGGTATATGAAAGGATATATAACTTACAAAATTGACATTATCTTACCTCTTTCTTCATGTTGTCTTCAGTGTTGCTTTCTCCGTCGTGTGATTTAACTTCCAGGTGTTCATATCTTTGTCCACTGTTTTGTTACATTTACTTGATTTTTTTCATTATTTATGCTTGCTCAACATATAAAAACGATTTTTATCTCGGACCATAAAAACCTTGGTAAAAACCACTCAGTCATGAAATTCAGATTTTATAAGCTGTTATTTTTATCATATAAAGCATCAATCTAGAAATGCCATCTTTTACCCATTCAAGGTACAATGTATTCACACTTATTTATCACATAGATCTTGTCTAGAAATTGACATGCAATCAAAGATTTAAGTTTGTAACTTAATTTATACCAAATATATCTCTTTTCTAGATTGAATATATTAATTCTACTTCTACTTTAAAAGACTACCTGTTTTATAATTTAGACAAAATCACAAACCTCAAAAGCTAGGTTTAGCAGGCTATCCATAGATTTTTAGTCTTCGTCTCAATTCAAAAAAGTGTATTAAATTTTATTTTTTAATTCACTACAAATGGATGGACAATGTGTGTAAAAGCCTATTTTTAAGGTAGATCTTCATACAATTACGGACATGATATTTAACAATTTTACTAAAGAGTTCAAATCACAATAAAATCATATTGCAGCCAATAAATTATGGTGCAATCCCCAACTACTTTGGTGAATGACAAATGAGTGGTGTTTACTATTTGGTAATACCATGAAGTCACAATCAGACAATCCATACACAATCATGAGATCTTTATTTTTAATCCAGCTCCAAATGAACCCTTCATTAATCTACATGTATGAACGTTGTTGAAGCTAAAATAAAATATCTTTTGATTTTCAAAAAGGAAAAATACTATTAATTGAAAGTATTTATAAAATTGAATCAATGGACATAAGTATCTCATTTATAAGAACTTTAAATTTTTGTCACATTATAGCTATGCAACAATTCCTGAAATTTAATTTGAATAAATCATGCATTTTTGTCTATTGATCAATACCAACATACATTTTGATCTGATCTGTATGAGTATGTTGTGGATTCCAATACTAACTTTTATACAACGGTAGAGAGTAATGTAGATTTATTGACAGTACACGGTAGAGAGAGTAATGTCGATTTATTGACAGTGCACGTAGAGAGAGTAATGTTGATTTATTGACAGTGCACGAGAGCAGTTTTATAGTTGGTGAAGTTGAATGATTTGCTGTAGGGTGAACACCTGATTACAAATAGTTGATAAATGGTCCTACCTTAACTTTTCCTTCGACCCATACAACAAAAGTGCCCTTCATTTACACCCTATACTTCTTTGTGAACAGGTGGATTGCCCTAAAAAGAGAAAGAATTCTATCAGATCTTCATTAAAGATGACTAGTCCTCCAATTAAACTGGCTTCAGATTAATTAATAAACTAATTGGTTGCATTCTTTGGAAAAATTACACAGCTCAATTGTGGCTATTTAATCAACACATGTATTGTATTTTCATGGTTTGTGCATCATGGTAGTAAGTTATATTGTCATGGTTTGTGCATCATGGTAGTAAGTTATATTGTCATGGTTTGTGCATCATGGTAGTAAGTTATATTGAAAGAAGATACTGTGTTATCAGTAACAGTTTGTTCCAGAACAGTATATATACATTGTATATACATTGAACATTTTGTACTTTTAAGGAATGACTGTAATATTTTTTCTGTCTATGAAGAAATAACATAAAAAATGTGGTGCACACTGAATAACGTGCGTAGCGGGTTATTTAACAGTGTGCACCACATTTTTTATGTTATTTCGAATAGACAGAAAAAATATTACAGTCATTTCTGATAATTTAATTCTAAATTCATTTTAAACCGTAGAAAACCTTGAAAAAAAACGTTAATGACGTCATGGTCACATGACTAAATTATGTCTATGGGCTCATAACAAAATAACGTCAGCCAATCAAAAGACGTGTTACATCCAAAATTAAATTATATACATATAACATAGTAACAGGGTGAAGTAAAGCTTGTCATCTTTATAAATGACCACCATCAGTAGGTATTACATGTACTAACACAGTGGTTATACAAGTGCCTTTGAAGTATTTTCCTTTTAAAATAGTCATTGAATTTCCTTGGTTTAAATCATTGCTTATACTAGAACACACTTGCGACATCGCTGATCTGTGACTGAAGTGAATAAAAGTGCCTATATCTCATTTAAGCATTCTATACTATTGGTATCTGTATTGGATTTGACTCGCAGCTTGTGATTATAATTATAAATTAGCGGTATGTGGAAAACAAAAGAGCTTGTCATTGTGTACTTTTTATTCTACACCATTGTTGTGTATTAGTTAAATATAAAGTAGAATTCTTTGATTTGTCATGCCGGCTAACAAATTGGACCTTGTTATTTTGATATTACCAGTACAAAATATATATAGATTATAGATTTTGAAAATACTGACTGGTTCTGCTTCAGACAGAGAAAAGATATAAGTAATCCTGCTAATGCAGTGTACAGTTTCAAAGAATAATTAACTGGTTCCATTCAAATTACAGAGTCTGTATAGATTCAGAAACATTGACTGGGTCTGTTTCTCCTACGAAAAGGGGGTAAAATGGTGGATTCAGAAAATTATTGACAGACCTGTTCTGTACCTGCTGGATACAGAGATTCGCAGATTAGTTCTACCGAGAATGTGGATTTCGACAGTATCTTACTTGTTCAGTTCCTGCTGAAGACAGTGGTTTTAGTTTTGTTTTTAAAATAAAATTGAGAAAGGAAATGGGGAATGTGTCAAAGCGACAACAACCCAACAACCCGACCATAGAGCAGACAACAGCCGAAGGCAACCAATGGGTCTTCAATGTAGCAAGAAACTCCAGCCCCCAGTGGTGTCCTTTAGCTGGCCCCTTAAAAAATATGTACATGTATACTAGTACAGTGATAATGGACGTCATACTTAACTCTGAATTATACACAAGAAACTAAAATTAATCAAAGAGCTGAAGAGCTCTGAGGGAAAAGACGGCCATTGGTTCTATTTTTTGGGGGTATCTTTTGATACTGTGAAAGTACTTTTATTCGTGGGGTACCAATTTTCGTGGTTTTCGTGGAGGACTTTATCCACGAATTTAAGTGTCCAACGAAATAAAACAACTAATGCCCAAATCAAGACATGGAAAGATCCCCATGTAGGTTTGACTACTGTTATGAGGCCAAAAAAAAATATATGTCTGTTTCCTGTTTCCCGACCGACCCTGACTCAAACCCCCCGACCCTAGATCTTTTTATTCAAATCCGGAAAAAAATCGTTTCCGGTCGGAAAAATTCATTTCCGGTCCGATCCAGATCCGTATTTTACTATGCCCAAACAATCAAAATGGCTGCTCCCAGCACAAATGTGCTACAATTAAGGTTTAAAAAATGTCAGCACTGGGAGGATTATTCAATTAAAGCTTCTTTAAAGGGATTAAATCATTTTGGGGTACAGGACCCTAACCAAACATGACATTTAACCGACTGCAAATCTGACAGGGAGTGCAAAAATTAAAAAAAAAAAAAAAAAAAAAAAAAAAAAAAATCCCGACCTACCGACCCTGATTTATTTGCCTTGGAAGCAGGAAACAGACATATATTTTTTTTTGGCCTGATCTAGAGAATATATTGAATAACGCAAAATCTGAAAATACTAAAATAGTAGTCACAGGGCAAACGTAATATGAACTACAACTGCATGCAGGATTATACCCATCTAATCTTTTTAAAATAACCTTAACTGTACAGCTTTTGATCTTTTAATTCTCATAAAAATATTTTTAATCGATGAAAGTCAGATTTCCGGTATTGATATGCTTGAATGATAAAGTATTCATTTTATATCCTCAAAATTCTCGTACAATAATTGCATGCTTGGATTAATTTTGATAAAAATTATTTCACAATTCAAGATACGTTTATAGCATTTGTTTATGTTACTGTTTTCTTTAGGTGACATGTTTATGGCCTAATTAGCACCTTTGATGGTCTTAAATCTGTTCATCACTTTATCTTGGGTTACTTAAGTGTTGTCACTACGATTTACCAGTTTACCGGGTCAATGTTTTCTTTGCAATTTCTCAATCCAGACAAATTGTAACGTTCGTTTCTAAGTAAGGCTTCAATTTTTCATTTATTTTTTAAGAAAACTAAAATCCACGAATTTAAAAACCCACGAACATGTAAATATTGCTCAAACCACGAAAATTGATACCCACGAATTAAAGTACTTTCACAGTAGTCAACGTACAAAGAATGAGCAAAAGAACAGCTAGAACACGTAGAAAGGTTGACAATAATGAAACTAATTGTTGTTTATTGTTATTTCATTTCCTTAGTCAAGAATTCATCATGGCGTCAATTTGGACCAATGAGATCTGCACCTTCTAAATCAAAACATTTGATTAAAGTTGGGAGTTCATTATCTAAAATTCAATTGAATTTAACAACTACTACAATATATTTTAGAATTTTAATTGTGTACAGTTGAAGGGCAGGCTAGGAACATTCTCTATTTTTTGTAACAGTACTCTCAAGAGTTTTTAATTTTTTCTCAAGAAAGTGAGGACTGAAAAATCTATTCAGTTTTAATTTTCCATTGATAAAGTTTCCAGTTACAACTCTCATCACAGGGATACATGTACTTATAAAAACCAACATGATTCATATAAGCTGTGTGAAGCTTGTTTCCAGATCCTACATTTTGATATATTTGTAAATTTCATGAATAAATAGGTTTAAACTACAAAAAGCAACATTTAAAAAAAAAATGAAAACAAAATTACCATTTCCATAATTATGTTGGTACACACAATTTTGTTTTAATGGAAGACTACTTATCATATACTAAATGTCATATTTTTAGTGTTCAGATACATTAACTTTCATTTTAGTTGATAATTACTCATCAATTGAGGTGCTCCTGAATTGGAGAAAGATTCTAAAAACATAATTTTACAGAAAGAATGAAAACTGCAGTTGCTCTCCCCAATCTCAATAGGTATAAACTACAAAAAACAACATTTTAATTTTTTTTTAACCATTACCATAATTATGTTGGTACACAAAATTTTGTTTTAATAGAAGAATACTTATCAGATACTAAATGTCACATTTTAAGTGTTCAGATACATTTCTTTTATATTAGTGGATAATTACTCATCAATTGAGGTGCTCCTGTATTGGAGGAAGATAATCAAAACAGAACTTTACAGAAGGAATGAAAACTGCTGTTTATCTCCCCAATCTCATGTACAAATGTATCCTCATTGACATTGTTTACCGCGAAAGTTGACCTACAAATTATAGCCTCAGATTAAAGCATTGTATGTTGGACTTGTTGGTGTGTGAATCATCTACACTACAGCAAACATCATTAGGTTTAAATTAAACAAATACCAATTTAAAATTAGTATACAAATACTGTGAATGATTTTTATAATGAGTAAAGGATATATCCCAGTGTAGTGTGGCATTCCAACAATGATGTCACTATATATATAGCTAGGTTAGATATATTTAGAAAATTTCGTAATACTGATTTTTCTGGGTTGTAAAAGAAACGTAATATATATAGTGTAAGGGAAAGCTCAATATATACGATAATTTCACGAGAAACAGAAGGGAAATGTGTTAAAAAAAATGTTTAAAGTCAATCTGTTCTCCTTGTTATCAATTTCAGTATGATATTTTGAGGGGTTTCCAAACTATTAAAACAAAATGATTGACATGAGGGCTTGGAACTCTGGCCAACTACATAGGAAATTGACGGCTTGAAGCAGTCTTTCCCCAAAATTCATACAAGGCTTACAAAGGCCAGAGGCTCCTCACTTGGGACAGGTGCACAATTTGGGAGGAGTTAAACATGTTTATGAGATCTCAACCCTTCCCCTATACCTCTAGGTATAAAAACATGTTTCTCTCAAACCAGATGTTAGCTTGACAATGTAAAAACACAGATCAGAGAGGAATATGTTAAATCAGTGTATGAAGTCCTTCCCATGTTTCAAAATGTATTTCTTTACCAAAATTCTTAAATGACCCTGAGATAAAGAAATTCATGATATTTGTAGCATTTTTTTAAATATTCAGAAATTGAAGCATCATCAAATCTCACAACTGTGCAAAGCACACTTGTTCAAATAATTTTTTTCTGTTGATTTATTGCTTTTACCAATTTTTATTCCCTTTTTAAATTAAATATAATATCATATCATAATGCATATTTTTTATAGACAACTATTTTGACTACAGGGTAAATTTGTTAGATGAAACCAGTATTAGATAAATTGCTTAAACTAACATGCTACATATATATATGCTAGTTAAAGTAATTTTCTAAAGGACCCCGTGTTGGTTTTGTTTTTTATACAAAATTAAAAACAATATTCCCTGACTAGTAGTCAGCTGGAGCTTCGATTTCAAAGTTAGAACTGTTACAGAGTTGCTATATTTTATAATATCGTATGCTCTCCCCAAAAAGATTTGAAAATTTAGACTAAAAATACTGCATTCTGAGCATACCTGGGAGTGATTTAGATGCTTGGGAAAATGTAAATTTTGTCTTATTTTTGTTGTGGACTTCAATCACATTTGAAAAAAAAATAAAAAATGGGAATCCGCAGTCCTGGCAAGGTTAATCTACATTGATTTTTTTTTTGGGAAGGTGTCTTTTGTAAGACAACTAAGGAAGTCTGTTCTTGAATATAGGTAAATAATAGGTGAAATATTATAATTTTATTTCAATAATAATCGAATTTATCAAATATCTTGGACGATTTATTT
Source organism: Mytilus galloprovincialis (assembly GCF_965363235.1). NCBI lineage: Eukaryota > Metazoa > Mollusca > Bivalvia > Mytilida > Mytilidae > Mytilus > Mytilus galloprovincialis. Next base: position 125,597,551 of record NC_134838.1, on the reverse strand, counting down.
TGCGTATGTACTTAGTGACAAATGACCCCCTTTTTTCTCATAAGACTTGTACACGTATTTAAAACATGTTTTCAAGCTATGTCCTTTTATTTTTTTCTTATTTGATTAACTGTCCAGTAAGCAGTAAACTAAAATCCTTTTGAACTAAAGATATTTTTAAAAATTATTTGTGGTCCACAATATTCTACTTTCGTTATTGACCTTCATTCTCTGGACACCATGTGGTTGTGGGCTTTGAAATGTGAACTACAAAAGGTGGTGATTTCCAGATTTTTGACAACATTATATATTATACTTTCTTTTATTTGACTGATGTATTTTCATAACATGCTATTGTCATCTTTGGCTTATTCCTTCTCTAGACGCCAATACCGAACAGGGTCGTAATGTCCATCGGAACATCTCTCTTTTTTATCCTTGCAAACATAAAATACTTTCCGACTTTAAATAGACGAACAATCAATGGACTGCATTTACATGAACTATATTAAGTCAAAGGTAAACACTGATTTACATCCTTGTTTATCGAGACTTTAATCACGTGGGAAGCTGATACATTGTGCAATTATTTTTTTTTTATCTTTATTATTTTTTTTTACTCATGCAAAAATAGCCAGTGGGAAAAGGACAATAACTGGCGAAAATCGCCGGCTGCCGGCTTTTAACGACATCACTGCAAAGTGGGGTTATTTTTCTGAAATTTGGGTGATTTCACTGATTTGGTGAAAAAAGTAGGGCAACTTGATGTGTAGCGATTTGTCAATGTCATGGATTCATTGTCAACTTTTCTTCGACTGTGGCTTTAAATGTCCATAATTTTGGTATCTCCTCTCCCGTCTCTCTTTTAAATTAAGATCTTACAATAGCCTGATACTTTCCGATGACTATTTGACTTCAGCTAGCTTAATACTAGTTTAATCAGCACTTGGTTAAATTAGCATCTGGTCAAATCGGCACCTATTCACAGTGGCACCTGGTTTAATTGGCACTTGATGTCATTTCAGCACCCATGTTTTACATCATTTTCCCCAGTAGTCACTTGAAAAATAAGCTTGAAGATTTGTATATTTATTATATACATATTGTATACCGAATTGACTTTTAAATGAGTGCCGATTGGACTTATACTACGGGTGCCGATTTGATCAGGTGGCGATTTCACTTGTACACAGCTATAGCATAATAGCTGAAGTCAGATTATTCATGTATAACAATGAATTTTCCCAAATGCTGAGGCGTGATTAAAACGAAATATGCTATGCAAAAAAACTTAACTGTTTGATGCTTTTACCTGGACAGACGAGTTTTATTTACCTGGATAGACGAGCTTTGATGTTATAAATTGTACTGTCCCGTTTGTTTTTCTTTTCTTTCGCGGATAGGATATCAATTTCCGGTTTGAGAAAAAGAAAGATTTCACGGTTCTGTTATCTTCACGATAAAACGATCACATTTTTATTCTTCTAAAATCCGCAATTTGTTATATTCTATCATTTTAAACTATTTTTTAAATTAAAAAAAAATATAGCAATATAGTAGGGACCTTTTATATTCAACCATATGGTATAAGTGTTTACTCATTGTTAAACGGGCCGCCGTGACACGGCCGGGTTACATCCACTTCCTTTGAACTTTAGTGGTTTAATAGTTGTCTCAATGGCAATCATACCACATCTCCTTATTCTATATACTACAATTTTATATAAATTTAAATATGGGTTTGGAAACAAGTTTGAAAAAACTTTTATATAATTCCGTCTCCCGGTTTATCAACTAATTTTGCGTTTTTCTATATTCATGATATTATTTTAAACATAAATATGCTAGAAATTACTTATATTTGCTATTCACTATCAAATCCAAGTTTATTTTCTACAGCGATTACCGAAAATATTCATTTATATGAAAACGCGAAAATAATCGAACTTAATTGAAAACAATCAATTTTACTATAATATAATTGCGTATATCTTGCTTCATGTATGTATTTCTTTTATTTACATTGGATAGAGGTAAAGGGGAGGTTTGAAATCTCACAATACCACCGTGTATCATCGTACAACAGATATAGGTACTAACCAAGCGGGCATGATCGATTTTGAACTGACACGGTAACGAAAATCTTTGTTTTGTTTTATCAACATTCAGTGTAAATTTCTCAACATCTGAAATTCCTGCTCCAAAATAATTTTCGCATCGATTTTTTCCTATTTAAAAGACAACTTTTATATTCTAATAAGAACAATTAACTTGTAAATGCGTAAATAGTTGTGAATGTCAACACCAACTTTCAATTTCGATACAATTGTCGAGATATTTACATGTTTTACCTGAAAGAAAGCTAATGCAGGGCAAAAGTAATAGTTATCAATCATATATCCAACCGTGATTACTCATTCCTTGAAACGTTTTGGGTAATAAACGAGTATGAACATTTTGTTGTTGTGTATGGTGTACAGCAACTTAACTATGCACCGTACAGAAGGATTTATGTGGTCAGCTAAACACCGTACACAACGCTTCTTTTCGGAATAAAATCTCGAAAAAAAACATGCATGAAAGATTTCAATGACAAAAACACAGATTTTCGTTACCGTGTGAGGTCACTGAAATCGATCACACCCGCTTCAGGCGCGGATCCAGAGGGGGGGGGGGTCCGGCGGGGGGTTGGAACCCCCCTTTTTTTTGGCCGATCAATGCATTTGAATGGGAGCATATAGCTGGAACCCCCCCCCTTTACTCTGGGTTGGGAACCCCCCTTTTTAAAATGGCTGGATCCGCCCCTGTGCTTGGTTAGTACCTATATCCGCTGAACTGATGATACACGGTGAATAAAATTGAGAATGGAAATGGGGAATGTGTCAAAGAGACAACAACCCGACCAAATAAAAAACAGCAGAGGGTCACCAACAGGTCTTCAATGTAGCGAGAATTTCCCGCACCCGGAGGCGTCCCTCAGCTGGCCCCCAAACAAATATATACTAGTCCAGTGATAATGAACGCCATACTAATTTCCAAATTGTACACAAGAAACTAAAATTAAAATAATACAAGACTAACAAAGGCCAGAGGCTCCTGACTTGGGACAGACGCAAAAATGCGGCGGGGTTAAACATGTTTGTGAGATCTCAACCCTCCCCCTATACCTCTAACCAATGTAGAAAAGTAAACGCATAACAATACGCACATTAAAATTCAGTTCAAGAGAAGTCCGAGTCTGATGACAGAAGATGTAACCAAAGAAAATAAACAAAATGACAATAATACATAAATAACAACAGACTACTAGCAGTTAACTGACATGCCAGCTCCAGACTTCAATTAAACTGACTGAAAGATTAATACATGTTTGACCCCGCCTCATTTTTGTGCCTGTCCCAAGTCAAGAGCCTCTGGCCTTTGTTAGTCTTGTATGTTTTTCAATTTTAGTTCATTTATATGTTTTAAAGTTTAGTGTGCCTAACGCCCATTTTCACTGAACTAGTACACAATTTTATTTAGGGACAAGCTGCATGCATGAGGAACACCTCATGGTGCGGGATTTTCTCGCTGTGTTGAAGACCCCTTGGTGCGAGCATTGGTGTCCTGCGACTGTTGTTTGCCCTTTGGTCCGGTTGTTGTGTCTTTGACATATTCTCCATTTTCATTTTCAATGGAGAAAAAAATCAGATGGAGGACACACACAAATGGTCCGGTCTTCAAGTAAATACCGTGAATCTAATAAAGAATGCCAAGAAAAATGCATTAAAAGTTCCGTTAATATTAAATTGCCAAATCAAAACATCAAACGGCGAACGCATTCCAGTCGACTGAGTTGTAATCTCTGTCCTGCCTTCAATCTATTTGGTCCTGCTTTATTTTTTTGGTATATCCTTACTATTATTTACATAAATTGTTATCCTGCATTTTTTGCAGAGTCTCATGCTGTCTTTTTTCTAAAAACTCATGTCCTACCCTGACGTTTTTTTTTTCAAATTTCAACCAACCTCCGGACCCACCCAACACTTAAATATCAAATGGTAGCTCTTTAATCTCAGCCCGAAGTGAATGGTCATCTTGTATATTCAGGACGCTCATTTCGATACTCCGGAGAACAAAAATGGTTTGCACTATTAGCTCGAGAATGCATTAAAGTTCGAGAAAGATGAATTGGATTCGTATTTAATTTTTCTGCAATAAAATCTAAATGGCCCATACGTGTATCCCGTTGCCCCCCCCCCTTTTTTCGTGAGAAAAAAATAGTTGATTATATAGGGAATCACTGAAGCATGGCGGGAGCGCCCCCACCTTAGGTCAGTCAACAGACCCCCTTATGAAAAGTTCTGGATCCGCCACTGTGGCCGCTTGCTATCACACATGCAGTAGTAAAATAAATCACTTTATTTGGTATTGTCTTAATAGTCCGGCTTAAAATGTCTTTCATAATTCCATCTCAGTAGCATGTACATGCCGTGGCTAAATTAAACTAGTTGCAAGTGAGTGTCTTATGTTTTAAAAATTATAATTATAATATAATAGAAAATTTGACTGACTGGTGAAAAAATGCTCAGAATGTCAAGAACTAACTAAGATCTACGCACCGTTCATTCCTATAAAAATGTCATCAGATGCCTACTGGTTGGATTGTCTCTAAATGGACAATGTTTGTGTCTTGGAACTGAACAAAAACAGATTGGCATGCAGAAATTATATATACAGCAACACTGATCTGTTATCGAAAGTTAAAGATATACAAAACTTTCAACATGACTGAAACTGAGACTGCTATTACATAGGCGAGGTCCTAATAGTCATCAATGAACTCCTTATCAGAGTTGTTGTGATTTTATTAAACAACAGTTTCTGCCTATATAACCAGTGATACATACTTACCGGCTGCACTTGAGTCAATGTCAACATAGTATTCATTGAATAATAATACATTACTACTATTTTGTTGAGTGTATTTTCTGTGGTATATCATTTTATTTTATTATTTTTATAACACTTGTTACATATCTTTTATTGTTTGTGTATTGCATATGTTATTGTTTATAATAATATTGTCTGTATGCTATATGCCCTCCTGGGGCCCTAATTTGGTGAATAAAAATATTCTAGTCTATTCTATTCTATAGTACAAAACTAAGAATGGAAACGGGAAAAGACAACAACCCATGCCGTACCCAATATTATGCCATGTAAACCATTTGGTTAAAAATAATTTTATCTGATTCGTAAAACAAAAAAGACAAACCACGATTGACAAATAAAATGGTAGAAAAGTAAAGGATCACCGTGAGCAACACAAACCCCACAAGTACGAGGTGCTTAATACCGGCCATATGCATGAACGTGCATGTAATTATGGTCGATGCCTCTGTTATTCAAAGAACCCATCGAGAGCTGCGAAGGTTCAGTGGAATACGTGTACACTCCCTATCTTGATTGATGGAGATGTGTTACTAACGTATTTACAACAACATTTTGTACAAGGACAGTCCCCAACCCAACACAACTGAGGAGTGCTAGCTAGGCCTCACACCGAGAAGTTTGTTATTAGGGACCGGTCAATATTTATTGGGGGGGGGGGGGGGGGGACCGGTACAAAATGCAGTAGTACACACATTTTTTTTAACTTAATTTTTTTTATAGTTTTCACCACTGATAGGACAGCAATACTTTTATGGCATATGTATGAATGTAGAAAAAAGCCTATACAAATTCAATAACAACAAAAACAAAAAAGTAACAACAATGGAAATACAATTTCAAGTCTAGACATTGATATTATGTTAACACAATCATGTAATGATTTTAAGGTTGAAAAAAATATACATGTACAAAATATCAAATCAAATATCAAATATGTTTATTTCCTAATTAAAGGGCCCTTATGGGCATATCAATTACAAACAAATAAATCATACATGACTTTTTTGTATAAAACAAAAAAAAAAATAACAAAAAAAACCCATAAAATTAATAAAAACAAAATGTTAAAAGAGAACATTGATGGAGCTTTTAATAAGTGATATGATATACTACCATCGGTGTGGTACAAATTAAACAAATGCAAATCATTAAATATATACATCTTAAAGAATAAGTAAAACAATTTAACAATAAAATGTTCTGACTAAAAAATTAGGAAAAAAGACAGAAAAAAATATATATGAAAAAAAGATAATACAAATTGTTCATAAACTATTGTAGAGTATTACTCTTCATGTCAGAATCTTCCATTAGAATTGAGAGCAGTTCTACTGTTTTGGCATATTTATTGCCTTCTTCAAGGAGGAGATGAGTTGAAATTCCAGACAAATAAAGTCTGTTAGATTTATTCATAGATTAGATAGGACATATACTTATTTAGTAAATATTTCATATAGGACAGAAACTTTTTTTGGTATATTCAGAGGGTAGGACATAGATTTTTCAGTTAAGATGGCCATCATGAATTGCAACGCCCCCCCCCCCCCCCACCCCCAATTAATATTGACAGAGGCGGATCAAGAAATTTTCATAAGTGGGGGCCCACTGACTGACCTAAGAGGGGGCCCCGCTCCAGTCACGCTTTAGTGAGTGATTCTCTATATAAGCAACCAAATTTTTTCCCAAAAAGGGGGGGGGGCTGGCCCCCTGCCCCCACCTAAATCCGCCTCTGATTGACCGGTCCCTAATACGGTGGAGGAAGCCAAAGTACTATGAGAAAACCACTGTGGCACTCAGTGAGAACAGACAAATATCAGAAGATTGATCTCCAGGTCAAAGTAGAGGGCAACTTTTGATCAACCGAGGCCCCCGAAGTACCCATTCTAGTTTATACTCCGGTCTGGGTACCAGAGGAGTGTGAGGGAGTTTAAAATCACAATTGTGATGTAATGAAATTTCTAGTGCTCCGATTCTGAATCGAACCCGGGACTTTTAACATCAGAATCATCGGTTTCAAACATTAAACCCTCAAACATAAACTTGCAAAATAAACCCACAAAATAAAATCTGTCTTTTAATCAACCCTTTTCACTGTTCCGGAAGTCTGTCTTGGACTTCCTTTTTGAATTTTATCTACACGTTAGGACATCATTGTTAGTAATTTGCAAATTCAATCTGTTGCCATCCTTTAAAGTTTATAGTCATTAGCATTTTCTTTTTTTATGTTAATGAAGTTCTATGTTTCTGTATTTAATTAATGTTCTAATTGTTATTAAAATGTTGTGTATGCGACCAGAAACTTGCATCATTTACTTCACGTATTAAGGTGCACTCGTCATGTAGTCTTGAAGGCTGGATTTTACATTGCAATTCATAAGAAAGCTGAGATACAATGTGATATCGTTGAAATTCATATCTATCATATCTGACCCATGACAAGTCGAACCTTTTAAGGTTTCTGAGCCCATATGCAGGTCATTGTTTTCTAAATAGAAACAGATGTGCCCCATAATTTGTGGGAAATGGAAAATGCACTATGTTAGTATGTGCTAAAATATAACGAAGATGAGCACAATCTACATTATACTTACCTTTTTTTGCCAGGTATTAGAAAAAGCGTAATATCTGAATCAACTGGAAGTCTTATGAAGTTATTAATAGTTGAGCATTAGTGAGGATTTTTCAACGTTATTTACCTATATATGTTGTATTTTTCTATAACTTTACTTTGACATATAAATGTGAAACTTGAAGCTTAATTTTGATCAGAACTTGTACTTTACAAAAGACAAGTTTTGAGTTTGATGCATATCCGTCAAAAACTCTGGTTTTATTGAACATCGCTTCCGTTCTAATGTTGAGCTAGTGGTTGGAAAATTATAATGCTGTATTGCACGATTATTATTCAGCTAATTAAAATTTTCATAATCGACAAATCAGCACTGCTGTCATTAGGGAATTGTGATAAGGTACTTACAAAATAAAACTGAATTTCTTGTTTATCCTGCACTAAGACGCTTGATGAACGTTAATATTTCAGGGATACAGGAGATCCCCTCTATCTGGTAAATGACGTCATAAAGGCGCGTATAATTGATGATTTTTTTTCGTTGACGGATGAATTCGAAAGTGGACTATTAAAAAGAAGCTCTAAAAAGCTATTAAACCCAACAACAAAAGCAGAACAAACAAAACATGCATGTCCACTCCTGCAAATATTCCAAAAAAAAATTACTGTAAAGAGACTATTTGAGTATGGTTTGTACCTGATATTATTTGCACAAACTACATTTCCCTACTTTCACTGGGACACATGTACTTTTCTGGCTGTGAAATTCTTATCTTCAGAAGGCACGACACAGTAATGCAATCCTACCTATAGATTTGTTGCAAGTTATGATCTGTTTGTTTTAATGTAATTTCAGAAGGACGTCCGTCTCCAAACCAAAAATGGCATCGGATACGGAAGGGTATGTTATACCATGTATACAATATATTTTCGTTCATAAATTGGGTGAACCAAACTTGATAAATAAGTTTCTTTGACGATTTGTTGCAATTGTGGAGATACTGGGAAGTAGTTTAAAGGTCCAATATTCTGTTGAATATAAAAAAAAAACTAAAACAGGCTATTTAATTGATAATTTATGCTCATATGTTCAAGTATTTAGACATAAAGATCGTGTTTATTTCTATAATTTTTAAAGAAAGTATCATATAGGTAACAAATTTATTCTAACTGGTCTGCCAATTTTCACCCCTCCTTGCAATTGGTAGATTGCTTTCTCATTAAAATTCAGATTACATCTTCATGATATTGCAAGCAATTTTAAGAAAACTTGTAAGCAGCAGAGAGTTTAATTTATGCTTTCAGAGATGATGTTCCCATGGCAGCAGGAGGAGTTATGGATATATATACAGCTCTACAGGAAGTTCTCAAGACATCTTTAATCCACGATGGCTTAGCAAGAGGCCTTCATGAGTGTGCCAAGGCACTTGACAAGTTAGTTTGGGATATATATAATTATACAGCTTTATTCATTATTCTTTATAAGGCATCAATGATTTACAATGCCTTTAATAAATAGCAAGAGACTATAACAAGTTTTTCAAGACTTTTTAAAAGTAAACAAAATTGCTTTTTAAAATTTGCAAAATGAAAGAAACATACAGGGCTCACACTACTTCAGAATTATAGGGAGAAGTGACTTCTCTTTTTGAAACTGATAGGGAGAAGTGGTGAGATTTAAAAGAGAAGTGCTCATTCGCGCGGTGCACTCCAATATTTGGATTTCACAATAGTATAAAGGGCTATATGTAAATAATGTTCTTTTTATATTGTTCAATTCATATCTGAGTAAAAAAAATACAATTTAAGTAACATTTGAAATTAAAAGTTGTTTAAGTTTTACTAAGGTTCTTGTGAGAAACTTATTCCAACTAAATATCTAGCACTAAAAAAAAAAAAATATTTTAAAAAATGTAAAGAAATTATAATATATCATTATTACAATATAATTAAAAATTATCTTGTGTATGAAATTCAGTGTTTCTCATAAAAAAATATAAAAGTTATTAAGCTGGGCCATAATATATTGAAAGTGTTTCTCATAAAAAAATATAAAAGTTATTAAGCTGGGCCATAATATATTGAAATTAGTATAATAGTCTCAGAGTTGAGCAACTTTAATCAATAGTTTGAAACAATCCATAAAAAATATAGGGAATTATATACACCAATCAATTAGATGTAACCAAAAGTCTCTTAATGTGTGTGGAATGCGTATTTTTTCCCTTTGGGATCAATATTCTTCTGTCAGCTGTTCCGTCCGTGCGTCCGTAGTAATTATTGTAAAAGTACGGATTTCGGTCATAGCTGGTCCGGTTCAGATCCGTAGTTTAGAAATCGGTCAATGGCGGATGAATGCAAGAAAATTTACAAAAATAAACGATGTTTGACAAGTTATTTGAAAAGGAACATGACGTTTTTAATGCAATAAATGGATTAAACATTTACTGGAGGCAACTTTTATCACGTTTAAATGAAGTAACAAACTTATTTTGCCGCCGAAATTTAGGTTGATGTACGTTTTTGAGTAACAAGCACCGGAACTTGCGAAAATGCATGAAGTGATAAAAAGTTGTATTTTTTATCAAATAACCTGCTACATACTGCGAAGACAATGCTTCAACCTCTTTTCTAAAGATAATGAATCGTTTATGTCTGAATTTCTTTAATTATCAATAAAAAATTGATGTTTCATCAACTTGGTAAAAATTGAAAATGTCTGATGACGGAAGCGACTGAAAGCGAGTATCGTCAAGAACAGGGGACTTGATTTCGCTTTTGGGGGTCGGGGAAAGCGAAGTGACGGTCAGGAAGGCGACTTCTTCGCCCAAGTCGCCTGGTAGCGTGAGCCCTGACATATAAGTTTACATGGATAGATTAAATCTGGTTTTAGACAATCACAAAAGTCAGATTTTTATTAAATTAGTAAAGTAATTGTGACATTTAACACTATTTACAGAGTAATGCATTTGACAGTTAGCTTAATTTTATCAAATGTATTTCTTTAATCAAATGCAGAACACAAAAATTAGTATTCATCTTTCAGACGTCAAGCCCATCTTTGCATCTTGGCCAACAACTGTGACGAACCAGCTTACGTTAAGTTAGTTGAAGCACTCTGTACAGAACATGGCATTAATCTATTGAAGGTAAAACATGATGTTAAATTATTTATATGAATTATGATTAGACTCACAATGGATATATCATATATAAATTATAATGATTGATTGATAGTTGTTCGTCCCATCAACATGTCCAGTGGCAAATATTTCATACCTTCAGGACATTAAAACGAGGTATTGTCAGATCTTAGGAAGCAAGACATGGATGCAGGATCTTATAAATATTCAGATTGAAATTTTGTGCCCAGGGTTTTACTTCAAGGTTGACCCTATTCATATACCCTAGTCAATATATCTTGTTAATAAAATGAAATTTAGTGGTGCTAGCTAGTGGATATGATCTTTAAACAGTCACCAAAACCTATGATGAAGAATTCCATGCTCCCTCTTCTGAAGTTTGATGTGGATACAATGGAAATTATTTCTACTCTGAGGTTTTATAAATATTATTCATAATGTATGTTGTTTGATCGCTTGAAGATTGATTAATGTCCAGTGGCATATACAGTACGCCCAGAGAGTTTGTAATCGCGAACTTTTATCACCGATTTCCGAGTGTAGCGGTGTGACACCGCGAATCACGGATTCTACTCCCAATTTCCTCCAAAGATTCTCTCCCAACACCGCGTGGCTGTTAATTGGTTTATTGCCCATCGGATGAACTGAAAATTAATGACGCGTGACAACATAATCGGATTAGCCAGATTTATTACCTTTGTACATTTAATCGATCTTGATTGCACCTGTGTGCTTTAAAATACGTTATTTAAGTGTCCATTCATTGTCAGATAAAAGTGTGACATTTTTATTTAAAATAAGATAATTATTCTTGTATGTATATGCCCATGTCATTGTCATATTAAATAAAACGTAAAAACGTATAAAAATACGAATAAAACACTTATTTAGTATTTTCATTATAGTCCAATCAGGTCATAATTTTTGTTTTTTCAACAAAGTTTCAACAAAGATGATTTTACATGGATTTTTCTAGCATTCCACAGGGTCCGGTATTCGGACCCATTCCCAACGGCAAAAACCCTACATTTTTCCCAATTTTGGCAGCAAAATTCCCAAATGATCACAAAATTCATTTTAATCTTTATTATTCATGACAGAGATGTTTATTTTATTCAACCGCTAGCTTTATGTAAAAAAATCGCCAACAAGTAATGTGTAAATCCAAGTTGAAACATATTGAATGAAAACAACATTGACAAACAATGGCTGCCATAAATAAATAAACAGGAAGTGTGGGAATAAACTAAAACCAGGTCAAATCCGGAAACGGACAAGTATATAAATCCGGGTTTGTCAATCAAATACAGTAAATAAAAAATGAAAAGAACCAAACATGTGACAGCTATCATAGCAACACTAAAATTGAAAACTAAAAGATATATAAAAAAGAAAATAGAAACAGGATATATTTTATACAGAACTTAAAATATTTCATTTCACAAATTTTCATGTCAAAATCAAAAAAATGTAACAATCCTTTAAGAAGTTGGAACTCATTATTTTAATACTCAAATAAACTGAAATGCCATGTTGTTATATTTAAAAAACAAACAAGGTGTAGTCCTTACTTTATTTTCACCAACAAAAAATAATTTTATGAACTAATCACACTAAAACTAACATCTGGTATATTGGTTGTTTTTCCCAATTTCATTGAAAACCGCGTTAAAAAATTCCCTAAACTGGCCTAGGTCCTTTTTCCCAAAATACCCAGATAAACCCCTGTTTTACCACAATTAGAACCTTTTATGACCTACTCAGTGAATATCCGGTTCATTAATAGTTCAATATTATATAATTAATATCAACTGGCTTAAAACAAAATGATGTTTTTACGGTAATTTGTCCAATCTAAATCAAACCCTAGAGTTAATTTATCGGACCAACAAGTGAACTCTGTTACTTTCAATTTATTTTGAAATGTAAAATATTATGTTTCACTACCTCGGTAGATTACCGACTTGAAATATTTGAATTTAAAAAAGAAACTGTAAAGTGACAAATAGTTTTGTATGCAATGTGGCAGCCCTATATTCATAAATACTGAGATAATTCCCCGCCCAGACACAACACAATCATCACAACCTTATTTAATTATATGAAGAAATAAAATCATGTGTTTTTTATCTGTTATGATCTGTTATTGATCTTTTATTATTTAAAATAAAATTGGATTGGCGCAATCCGTATTTTACTGCTCGTTAAAAGTCCTCGGCGAAATATAAAAAGAAGTATTTCAACAATTTATACTATAGAATATTAAAATGAAATTATATCGTACAAGAAAGAAATATGTAAAAAAAAAATGTGGATCGGATTTTTACGATCGACACATTTTCACAGAGGATCTCTACCAACGCCCATCAGGAACTGAACGACATGCATCCTGTTTTCATCTACCATTAATGTATAGTGTTGACTATGGAAGTATAAATAATTTCCAGGTTTATGTCCTCTGTTGACTGAGAAACGTATAAATAAAAGGCTGATGTTCGTTTATTCAGAAAAGGAATAAAATTTAGAATCCGGTTAATCAATTGTAAAAGGACCTTCTAGAGCCTCAATCTTAACGCACACAAATGTCAATCATTACATGAATTTTCCCACGGTTATCCAGAAAGGTCACCTGAGTTTACTGTTACATGATACTATTTCCCGCCAAATAAAAATCTCGTGGACAAAATTGATGTCACTATTTTTAGCATTCAATATTGTGAGCGAAGTCAAGTTCAAGTTCAATCACGCACTGTTGATCACTGAGATGCGTGTCGTCTTCCCACGGCAATTAATTGTTTTAAAAATATTTAAAGATAACTGTTCTAAATACAACACAAAGGTTTACATTCATTGTGCGTAAATGAATATTATGCAACGACGAGTTGATGCAGCTATAGAAGTATTCCTGTTGTAGCCGAAATGTATTATATCCTAAAGTAATGCTAATCGTGAAGAGAAAATGCCGTAGACTTATTAAGCATAACGAATGGTGAATAGTATTTTCTTTTTTACTTGCGTATACAAGTTTTAAGACACGTAATTTTCTTTAAACTCACTGCTCACATTTTATACCTTCAGCGTTAGTTTCCGTTTATTTTCACGCAAGTATGTCTCTTTTCGTAAGTTATATCAATTACCGATAAATAAAAAACGAGGTCATAATCAAGTATAGATTTTTTTTATAAAACTTTAATGCAATTGAAAGCATTAACAACAACGTTTTGGATTTTAAAACTTTTATTTTGTAATCGTAAAATGGAAATGGCGTAGAATTATTAGCATAACAGATAAGGAATAATATTTTCTTTTTTACTTGTAGTATAAAAAACTTTGAGACGTGTAATTTTTCTTTAAACTGCCCTCATTTATTCAGCGTTAGTCTCCGTTTATTGTTGCACAATTATATCTCTTTTAGTGAATTAAATATTTATTTACTGATAAAAAAACGGAAGTCAAAATCAAATATAGTTGTTTAAAAACTTGATTAAAATGTACAGAGTAATTGAAAGAATTAACAACAACGTTTTGCTTTTTATTTTAATCTTTCATTTGTTTCAAGCAATCAGATATAACCTGATAGTCAATAGACAGGAAATACAATTGTTTAATTACATTAGAAATCTCACATACCTTGACTGTCGCGTGCCGGCATAGATCAGACGGATTAGGGCAATTAATTACCTGGTGTCACACCGCGTCACACCAGACTGGGAGAGATGTCGCTAATACAATAAACAAAAGGTAGCGGATTTACGCGGAAGTCAGAGGGAATACTCCCAAATTTCTCCGAGAATTTTGGGAGGGATGTCGGAGTTTCCTGGTGTTACACCAGGAAAAATATCGGAGTATGGAGTTTGGGATTACAAACTCCTTGGGCGTACTGTAATTCGGTCATGTTCAAAATGAGAACAAATCGTCTGCCGAGAAGGTTGGCCTTGGTAAATGTGGACTTTTGGAATGCCTTTGGAGAAGGGGGGCATGTGAGGATAGGGGCAAAATGTTTGCCTGGCAACAGCAGACCACCAGGAACCCCTCTGTCAGTTATTTCAAGAGATCTGAAATGTGGCATGATTAATATTGCAATTCCAACCAGCTGTGACTGTCCACAAACATATCTTACAAATTTAAATGTTAATGAAATGTCATCACTTAATTGGTGCCAGAATACTAGTAGAACTATAGATGGCAGTAAATTATATGCTTTGTAAATTGTATCATGTTAAAACCTCTTTTAAAATTCCAATTGTGTTTAATCAGGCCTAAATTAAAATATTGTTTGTTTGCCCTTTCCCGACCCTATGTTTTGAAACAGGGTAGGTAGGTAGGTAAAATATTTTATTTTTTTCCCCAAAAAAATAACTTGGCTCGGTATATTATTTGTCATGGGTAGGCAGGTAGGTAAAATATTTTATTTTATAGATACAAAATCTGCATAATGTCATTTTTTTGTCCGTTTGGTTTTGCAAATAAGTTTTCCGCTGGGACTATTAGTTTTGAAAAAAAAATATATAAGAGATAACTTTGTACTGGTAAGATAATGTCCGGGCAGACATAAATTACTAGTAGAAAAAGTCCCTAAAGTGTTACAAATTTCGTGTGTGCCTTTTTTTCCAATAAAAATGCTATAAGAATCAAAACTCAATTGTCACGTATTTTGCATCACATTTATAAATGATCTGTATGGAAAACTTGGCGATTTTACTGCCAGATATTCTCCACTTTACAGGGTTTTGTCACTTTTGGTTCATGTCCGATATGAATAATTTAGCGGCATCGTTCAGGGGCGGATGCATGAATTTTCGAAAGGGGGTGCTAACCCAGGCTAACCCAGGTCAAAGGGGGGGTGCAAAACATATGTCCCGATACAAATGCATTGATCGGCAAAAATAAAGGGGGGGTGCGCACCCCCGGAACCCCCCCCTGGATCTGCCACTGTCGTTAACATAATCATTCTGATATGCGGATCATAAAAGGCCATCCCTACATAGAATACAACGTCCGTTTACAAATTAGTTTGTACACACGTAAATACTTTTGTATCAAATGAACTTTTTTGTAAATGAACCCTGCGCTTCAAG
The DNA here is from genome assembly GCF_965363235.1 of Mytilus galloprovincialis. Lineage (NCBI taxonomy): Eukaryota > Metazoa > Mollusca > Bivalvia > Mytilida > Mytilidae > Mytilus > Mytilus galloprovincialis. The sequence goes on along the minus strand of NC_134838.1, from coordinate 125,581,847 downwards.
TTTAAAGGTACAGAGTAACGTACTTCATATCATGATTTCAGAAAGCGTTCAACATCGATTTCAAACAAATGCTTTGAAACTTCAAATGCAAGTGTTCATGTCAAACGCTCAGGTGATACCAAACGGACTGGACCTTATACGTAAAGATAAAACCCGAGGATTCCGGTAAAAAAGTTTTGAGCGGGAAATACAAATATAAGATTTTTGGTAGGAACGAAAAAATAAAATAAAATAAAATCTTGCTGGTAAATACAAATAAAAGATTTTCAGGCGGAACGAATTGATAGGGTCGGTCGGTAAAGGGCAACAAACAATATTTTAATTTAAGCCTCACATTCTTAATTGGAAATAAATTACTGTCAGATTCACTGAGTGACTGAAATTTAAAAATATTCATAAAAATTTACTTGAACCTGTGATGAAGAATTCCATGCTCCCTCTTCTGAAGTTTGATGTGGATACAATGGAAATTATTTCTGCTCTGAGGGTTAACAAGTAATATACAGTATATTAATGATTGATTGTTGCTTGATTTTTGCTCAGTGGCAAATATTTCATGTATATTTTGTTGGAAGAGAACACATGAACAAAACTACATAATGAAAGTTCTGCAAGGTATGTTTACCATGATTAAGGGCTTGAAATCTAGACTGCCACTGTGCAATGAAGGCATGATGGATTGGGGCAAACATGTTGTAATGCAACAGGAACCTCTTGTTGCAAATGTTCTGTAATTTGCAAGAACAGAATCCCCCAATTCAACAACCAAATTCATATCATCTGTGATTGTATTTTATATTTCTTGACAACCAAACATTTGCCCATATTTATTGAGGGTTTTACTGCAGGATGGTAAAAGTATTAGGATTTACCAGTAAATAACTTTAATTGGACCTCAAACTTAAGTCATTAAAACCTATGATGAAGAATTCCATGCTCCCTCTTCTGAAGTTTGATGTGGATACAATGGAAATTACTTCTACTCTGAGGTTTTATATGAGTTTAAAAATCCAGTATATTATTGATTGATTGTTGCATGATTAATTTCCAGTGAAAAATATTTCATATATATTTTGGAAGAGAACAAATGAACAAAGCTACATAACAAATTAATGTTCTGCAAGGTATGTTGACCATGGTGAAGGTGTTGAAATCTTGACTCACTGGCCAATGAAGCATGTTGGATTGGGGCAGACATTTTGTCATGTAGCAAGGACCTCTTAATTCAAATGTTCTGTAATTTTTATGACCAGAAGCCTCCAATAAAATTAATCCAGTCAAACTAAGATTTAACCTCAAACTAATTGCAACAGAAAATGTTTAATTTCTAATCTATAGCATTATGCCCTTTATATACACAGAAAAAAGTCCCATAAAATCTAACTTGCGGAAAACTCAAAATCAGCATTTTTAATTTCCTATGGAAATTAACATTGGAAGGGGAGATAACTCTTTCAAAAATGAGTTTTTTTGGTCAGTTTTTTGTTGTTTTTCTTGAAATTTATGTACAGTATGATACTTTGATGGGGTTATAAGTTTGTATTTGACTGAATTATATAATCTTCTGCTCATGAAATGTACAAAACCGAAGTGTTATGGGTAGTTTTATTTTTTTCGTGCATATTTCATTAAAGAAATTGCAAATTTGAAGCTTTGTAACCATTTTGAAAAAAATAATGTGAAAATTTGGTAATGTTTATATCTGTATATTATATTATTTCAGCAACTTACTTATCTAAAGAAACTTTAAACCACTAAAAGAAGAATACATGCTTAATTATTTTTATTATATTTGAGATTTTTTACCTTGACATGTTGAAAAATTCAATAAATGGTCAACTAATGAATTTCAAAATCTAGATTAAAGCTTGATAAAATATATGAAAACACCTTTAGAGTTGTTTGTTTTACTGTAAAGACCACTAAAAAATCAAGAATCAATACATTCTGATGAATAGAAGCGGTAAAATTATAATTTTGTATCAATTTTTATTGATATTTCTGCCTTTTTTTGCAAGAGTTATCTCCTTTTTCAATACAAATCTCCATAGGAATTTTAAATGGTGATTTTTTTAGTCTTCCTCAAGTTAGATTTTATGGGACTTTTTTCTGTGTATATTTGGGGTATAATGCTAAAGATTAAAACTTAAAAATCTTCTGTTGCAATTACTTTCAGGTTAGGGTCATATTTATGCTAGGTTGACTGGACTAAATGTCCAAACTACACCATGTGATTGTATTTTATATATGCTTCACAACCAAGCATATGCCCATATTTAGCAAGGGTTTTACTGCAAAGTGGTTATACTCGAAAGGGATGACCCGAAAAAAATTGTATTGTACCTTAACCTTTACCTAAACGAGTCAATTAACCTATGATAAGGAATTCCATGCTCCCTCTTCTGAAGTTTAATGTGGATACAATGGAAATTATTTCTACTCCGAGGGTTAACAAGTAATATACAGTATATTATTGATTGATTGTTGCTTGATTTTTGCTCAGTGGCAAATATTTCATGTATATTTTGGAAGAGCACACACGACCAAAACTACATAACAAAGGTTCTGCAAGGTATGTTTACCATAAATGAAGGTGTTGAAATCTAGACTGTCACTGGGCCTTGAGGGCATGTTGGATTTGGGCAGACATGTTGCCATGTAGCAGGGACTTCTTGTTGCAAATGTTCTGTAATTTGCAAGAACAGAATCCCCCAATTCAACAACCAAATTCATATCATCTGTGATCGTATTTTACATTTCTTGACGACCAAACATATACCCATATTTATCGAGGGTTTTACTGCAGGATGGTAAAAGTATTAGGATTTACCAGTAAATAACTTTAATTGGACCTCAAACTTAAAAGTCATTATGATTAAAACCTATGATGAAGAATTCCATGCTCCCTCTTCTGAAGTTTGATGTGGATACAATGGAAATTATTTCTACTCTGAGGCTTTATGCGTATAAAAAATCAGTATATTTATATTGATTGATTGTTGTTTGATTAATATCCAGTGGAAGCTACATTATGAATTAATGTTCTGCAAGGTATGTTGACCATGATAAAGGTCTTGCAATCTAAGACTCGCTGGACAATGAAGGCATCAGAGGCGGATTTAGAGGGGGGGCCCGGGCCCCCCCTTTTTTGGAAAAAATTTGGTTGTTTATATAGGGAATCACTGAAGCGTGACTGGAGCGGGCCCCCTCTTAGGTCAGTCAGTGGGCCCCCACTTATGAAAATTTCTGGATCCGCCACTGGGCATTTTGCATTGAGGCAGATATTTTGTCATACAGCAGGGACCTCGTGTTGCAAATGTTAAAAACATCCAAACTACACCATGTGATTGTATTTTGTATATATGCTTCACAACCAAGCATATGCCCATATTTAGCAAGGGTTTTACTACAAACTTAAAACTCAAAGGGATGGTCAGAAAATAAATTGCATTGGACCTCAACCTTTACATAAACAATTCACTTAAACCTATGATGAAGAATTCCATGCTCCCTCTTCTGAAGTTTGATGTGGATACAATGGAAATTATTTCTACTCTGAGGTTTAATAAATATTTTGTATATGGTACATAGTGTATGATTGATAGATTAATTTGTATAGTTATATAGAAAAGACTGACATATATTTAAAATACATTTCTTATGAAGATGCTCTGAATTTTTTACAGATAGATGACAGCAAGAAACTAGGAGAATGGGCTGGTCTATGCAAAATTGATAGAGAAGGAAAGGCCAGGAAAGTTGTTGGCTGTAGCTGTGTAGTTGTTAAAGTAAGTTGTCTCCCCTTAAACATGAATTACATCAGTTTAAAGATGTCTGATTGGGAGTGAAAAAATCTTTGTATTGTGCTACCTTTATGCATTCTTTACCTTTGAGTGCTCATAAGCAACTTAAAAGTTCCCTTTGAGAAACAGAATGCTTAAAGAAAAATTGCAATGATTTTCCTTGATTTACAACATTTGTATGGATAGAAATGCGAACCATAATTTTAGATATTGTTTGTCACGTCTATACTTCTAGACACATCTACATTTGATTTACAATATATTAAACAATACTGCTGGCTTTATAGAATGGTTTTTTCTGTGACAGTGTGAGGTATAACGAGTATAGACCTAATTTGTATTATTTCTGTTTTCAGGATTATGGAAAAGAATCACAGGCTCTGGATGTTCTTCACGAATACTTCAGATCAAAGAAATAAACTTTCAAATAAAATGTGATGTTTTGAGAGGGAAAAAGTGTTGTCTTCTGTATGCATTAAATATATTGCCAATGAATGATATACCCTGTCATGGAATCTTCATTTAATTTTAAACCAAACATAGATTTTCTTTGCAAAATAAAAGATCTATAAGATATAGAGCCTAAGAGGAAGTGGCTGCACTAACATGTAAAAATTGCTCATACACAAGAACTTGACATTATGAAGCTACAGACCATATATGAAAATTATTCCCATACATAAAAACAAAGAAGATTTAGCTGATGATTTCTATCAAATGTCTTTCGAACAGGCAGTCAGAAGTCTAGTTGTTACAAAGATATATTTTTGGTGTTGTCCATGCAGGTGAAAATTGAGTTTGTCACGTTGAATATCATCCAAAAAAATATTAAAAAATGTTACAATCATAAGCTATAACTACATGACACAAGTTAACAAATAGAATCATTAGGTAGTTTCCAAATTTTAAACAAAAAGTTTGGGTTATATTGCCATCACTTTGTTGGTTTCTTGTTTCCTTTTTATGCTGGAACCAATTTATTTTTTGATACTGATAATATTGACTAATTTTTTATCACACATTTACAGTTAGATTACAAATGTACTACTGACCAGAATGACTCCATATTTGATAATCAGTTTGACAGTGACAAGTTAAATTATCAACAGTTTTGACCCCACTGCAGATGAAGCTGAACCCTTGTCCAACCAGGGGCAAATCCGGCCATTTTAAAAATGGGGGGGGGGGGGTCCAACTATATGTCCCCATTCAAATGCATTGATTGTCCAAAAAAAGGGGAGGTTCCAACCCCCGGAACCCTCTCCCTGGATCTGCCAATACCAACCATGCTTCTGTCTTGCCCAAAAATTGGTTTCTGTTCTCAATTAAGTTTCCCTGAACCAAATGTGACGAAAACATGTATTCAAAGCAAATTACCACATAAGTAAATTTTGAATCTCTGTGGCAAGACTATTTAAAACTGTTATCTAGTATGCCCCTTTATAACATATACAAGCTTGGGCATCATCTGTGCCCCCTTGGAAACTTTCTCCATTTATTTGGTTGTGTGGGAAACCTGCTCCCTTTCTAATACTATCAATTGTGAGTTGGGGCATGCTTCAGTAGTCTGATGGTGGTAGTATTGAGCAAATAAAGTTCTTAGTGGTGAAAAAGATAAGCTACCGAACGATATTTAAAATAAAAAAAATAAAAAAAAACTTTATTTGAAAAGGGTTGCTATCCATCATTATTTGCATTTGCTTTGTCTCGAAGTGGCAGAGGTGAGACATATATACTCTCGAGTGTCATCTACAAATTGTTCTAGAAATGAGAACATGTGGAATGATTGCCAATAAGAGATTTTGTGATTGGAGATGTATATCTTTTGTTGTGTAGTGTACGCTTAAAGGTATTCACACAAAAGATTCTAATAGTTCTAAGGAACTTTTCCCATTATTCAAGACTTCAGGAACATTTTCAGCAGAATATTCCAAAGAACAATTGTGGGAAGTTTTCAACCTTAAACAACTTCACAGAATATTTTGCAGGCCTATTGTATTGTAGTTTTGCAATTGCCTTTATAGAGTTGTTAAAAGATTTTTCAAGAGGCAGCATGTGCAAGTAAAATTACATCTGTTACATAGTTGTCTGGTCTAGTGACAAATTCACAAATGTATGCAAATACTAGTATAAGCTCGCTGATCAGTGCTTTTGAAACCAACATGGCTATCACAAATACATGCACAATTTGAAACCAACATGGCTACTACAAATACATGCACAATTTGAAACCAACATGGCTACTACAAATACATGCACAATTTGAAACCAACATGGCTACTACAAATATATGCACAATTTGAAACCAACATGGCTACCACAAATACATGCACAATTTGAAACCAACATGGCTACTACAAATACATGCACAATTTGAAACCAACATGGCTACTACAAATACATGCACAATTTGAAACCAACATGGCTACCACAAATACATGCACAATAAAGATAAAACCTATACATTTCAAAACAAACAGATATATGAATATGTGGTATGAGTGTCGAGGAGACGACTTCTTCAAGTCGCAATTTGTAATATAAGTAAACCATTATAGATCAAAATATGGTCTTCAACACAGAACCTTGGTTCACACCAAATAGCAAGCTATATAGAGCCCAAAATGACTCGTGTAAAACATTCAAACAGGAAACAAACAGTCTGATCCAAATAAAAAAAAAACTAAAAACCCTTATGCACCCCTGAACATGCGGTTCCTGACAAATGCAGCTGGTTTAAATGTTTTAATAGGTACAACATGTAAGATCAAAGATAAATGTTGAGACAATTCATGCGTTTTAAAAACTACAAAATAAGGCACTAACACTAAGTCATTCACTAAGCTAAAGCTTAATAATTTCTGTGAAAGAATCAAAACCCTATGGTACAAACTGGAAATCTAAGTTTTCCTAGATTTATCACTACCTTTGAGATACACAAAATATAGTGCATTGGCCATATCATTTTATACATCCTGCCCATGAACATTTCCAGAAATATGCCCAGATATTCAGTCATAAAACAATGGTATACTTGCCAAGTGCTAATATCTGTTAAAAAAAATATCAATGAAGTCATCTTTAAAAATTGGAGTTATCTTCCTTTGTTCAGAATTATAACTACAACCAATTCTATTTCGTTTTACTTCTTACTGATATATAATAGCATAGATATGGGTATTACATCTATGATTATAGCAATCTCTACCCTTCAGCATGTTGATTTACTCTTCTCCATTGCCTATCAATTCAACATTAATGGAAGACGTGTTGTCTCGGTGAAGAAAAGTGTTTATAGTTCCTTTTGGTCTATAAACATGTTATTACGTTGATTTTGTTATAATGCAGAGTGCACTGAGTGTCTAGAAGTAAAAAATATTAGCTGCACACAAATACCAATCAGGATTAGCCAAGCTTAAGATTCTGGAAACCATGTCATGCAATGGTTAATTTAATTTAAATTTTTTCCTCATTGGAATGACTGTTATCTAGGCTATGCACAAACTACATATTCCCCTTTATCATGTTTTCAATACTACAACTTTCCCTTTTCCAACAAATACATTTCATTATTCTTTTCAGGAAAAAAGATTACAAAAGCATGACATATCTGTGTGTCAACAGATTATATAATGTTAGAACTTATAATTCAAAAGTTTGCCTCATAATTTTTGCTAGTAACTCACAATTACACCTATATTTTGTCAAATAGTAATCAAACATTAGTTTACAGTGACTTGACTGTTAGTGTTGCTATTCACCAATTGCAACTCATTCAAAATTTTGACCCAATTGCAATTTGTTTTATTAAATCAAATTGTTCAACTGGTCAAAAATTTGAACAAACTGTTCAGCCAAAATGTGAAAGTGCAAAGTGATAAAATAAATCATACTTACAATCCTATAAGTCTGTAACTCCACTGTATTGATGTAATTCCTCAATCAGTCTATCAATCTGTATAGTTATATTATTGCCATTACCATACTAAAGGTGAACTGTTTTATTTTGAATTGCTATAAAAATGTCAAAACTAAGCTTTTATAGAGTTTTTCTTTCGAAAAGTATTCTATATTTATAAGAATCACACATTATGTGAATAAAAACATTTCATATTCAGTAAAATATTTGAAATTGCAATATGTTTGTAGGAAGGGGAGATAATCGCTTTTTGGTTTCAAAAAGTCTTTATTCAAAAGAATAGTATTTTAGGTTATCTCCCCAAGGAAGCATATTGTTATTTCATACATATTTTACTGAATATGAAATGTTTTTATTCACATAATGTGTGATACTTATAAATATAGAATACTTTTCGAAAGAAAAACTCTATAAAAGCTTAGTTTTGACATTTTTATAGCAATTCAAAATAAAACAGTTCACCTTTAGTATGGTAATGGCTGTAATATAACTATACAGATTGATAGACTGATTTAGGAATTACATCAATACAGTGGAGTTACAGACTTATAGGATTGTAAGTATGATTTATTTTATCACTTTGCACTTTCACATTTTGGCTGAACAGTTTGTTCAAATTTTTGACCAGTTGAACAATTTGATTTAATAAAACAAATTGCAATTGGGTCAAAATTTTGAATGAGTTGCAATTGGTGAATAGCAACACTAACAGTCAAGTCACTGTAATAGATAAAGGAAGATAAGGTGTGAGTGCCAATGAGACAACTCTCCATCCAAATAACAATTTAAAAAAGTAAACCATTATAGGTCAATGTACGGCCTTCAACACGGAGCCTTGGCTCACACCGAACAACAAGCTACATGTATAAAGGGCCCAAAATTACTAGTGTAAAACCATTCAAACGGGAAAACCATATTTATGTATAGTGGATTGGGAAACAATTTTTGCAACTTATACTAAACTGGAATTAGATATTAAATTACTACTAATTTTAATATTTCAGAACACTTGCTTCATTCTAACAATCTTTCATAAGCTATGAGCTTAATTTATCAGATGAAAGAAATTTACTCAATAGTAAGCAGAAATTTGAATGACTCTTTATTAACCATATTTATGTTTAATCATGTTTAACCTAGTTCTAGTTCCAGCAAAAAAACTTGAAAAGTAGTATTAGTTGTGTAGACCAAGAACAACTTTAATCTAAATTATACAAATTTGAATGGAAAGGAAGAGGCCGTACGACAGAAAAAAGGTTATAGAAGAACTGGTTGATGAGATATGGCTGTACAAACTAATTTGCCTATTATTTATAATATCCTCCAAAAACAAGAAAACTTGAGACATATTAAATTAGAGTTGTTCCCCTTTAGTGGTAAAAGATGATTTCTGTTTAACCCAATTTTTAATTTGATTGCAGTTTAAAGCCTAGTTCTGCTTTAGATGAAGGAGACAGATCAGAATCTGATTTAAGCTTCTTAACAACACAGTTCGTGAGTTGTGTTGGATTTGATGGGTAATTATAATTATTGTGCTGTATTTCATGTGAAATAGCTAACTTAACACCAAAAGGCCCAGGCCTATACATCATTTGTGCAATATGTTTTTTAGGTATAAATGAATTAAACAAAGGACACTTTATAGGACTAAAGTTATGACCACAATTCCATTTCTTCATTTTAAACTTTTAATTATCAATAAAAGCTGAAGATTTACATTTAGATCCAATGCTATCAGTGTTCACTATGACCATGCATAAGATTCTTCAAATACTTCCCTTTTCCTGAGCACCTGATTTCAACTTCTATGTATGATGGAGTTCACATGTATGTCTTAATCTTTACATGTAGTATTTGTCATTTTGTCTTCATTATTTTACCGATGGTGTCTCTGTATTTAATTATGGTTTTTAAGTGCATTTGTTTTTGTTCTCTTCATAATTTATGTAAAAATTTCAATTAAAGAATATTTTATACTGTAGGCATCTCACATCATGTCTAATTGTTTTCATGCACAACAGCATTGTTTCCTAAGGTGACATAAATCAGCCAAATAGACAAACATCAAATGGAATGACTGTGTTTGGTAAAAAACTATAATTCCAGATTCTAAGAATCACTTTATTTAATACCAAAGTTTATATGTTGACTAGATATAGTACAGTATAGTTTTGTATGTAATGAAATGAATGTCAATATATAAACTTGGTCAGACAACAAAGAAAATGAACTGGATAAGGTCATGGCTAGTCAAACGCATAAACAGTAAAAAATACAATATGTAAATTTGAACACTGAACAATTTTCTACCGAACTAGTGAACAATGAATGTATAAATTAGTTTCAATAAACGGAAATTTTTAAACATACAAATGTTTATTTCTATTGTATCCCTGATGATAAGTTTAAAGTTGGCAGGAAGATTGAATACACAACGTTTCAAACCTAAAATTAATGAAATAAGACCCTTAGTGGGAGCCAGAACCGCCCCTCTGACAGATGAAAAAAACAGAAGTAGATGTTATAATTAATGATAAATAGATGTGTCAATCAAAGACATCCCAATTTGTCTGGCAATAAGACAACAATGATTTTCAATTACTACGGTAGTTAGCCTTGGGAACAGTGACATAAACATATTATACACACCTTGTGTGTTTATACGTGATGTAATCTCAATTATATGATGGTATCTTTCACTATCTGTTTGTAGATTGCAGTGATATTTCTCAACAAAAAGAACTGAAGAAAAAAAAGGTAGAAAACACAGCAGGTAAGATAATTGTCACCTGTCAAAAAAGCACCAAAAGTTCCTTCTTATACCACGTTGCTACAATTTGCCATTTTATTTTAGGAAAAATAGTACAGTGATCTGAATAGTGTTTAGATCTCTTCTATTACAAGCTGACATTATGTCCTGATGTGTCTTACGGTTTTTAACATGATAGAGAATAATTGTTTCCCCCGCCATTCAATAAATAATGTGGTTTTGAACTTATATACTAGTTCTGAAATAGAAATGAATGATTATGTGAAAAAATATTTAGCTTCTGATAAAACTATTTGTAGGGGTGTCGAATGTTACTATATTTGTGAGAACATTTGTTAGACTGGGATGTCTGTGTGAGTTTTTTATGGTTTGGAATGTGTAGTTGCTGTGTGAGAGTGTTTTTTGGGGAGGGGGGGACATGTAGAAGTTTGGTTAGTGAGAGTATTTTTTGGTACACTGTTTCTTTTCTTTGAAAGCTGACTATTTGGGGAATTAAGTTAAATAAGTCTTTATGTCTGGCCTCTACAAATGTATGGTCAGTTATATGAGTTATGAAATAATTTGTTTGTAATACATATATAGTGTATTTACAGCTGTTTGCTTTTATACAAAAGCAATGTATAATTTAAAGTGTGGAAATCTCTATTAATCTAGATTAGAGTTATGAATTAACACTTTATTGATTCTTGTTTATTTTGTTAAGAATACAATGAAGTAGATTTTAGGTTTTATACCAGGATTGACCTAGATTATTAAAGTTTTACTTAGATTATATATGTATTGGTGAATGTGTATTGGTTTTGAGGAAATACAAAATTTAACATTAGTCATCTATATTTGCAAGACTTTTTTCTTTACTATTTAAAAAAAGATGTTTCTACATGTAAGAAAAGCAGAATTTGTTTGTGTTTTAGTAAATGATATAATTAGATTGCAAACTTAAAACTAAACTGAATTCTGAATAGCCATACTACAATGTCTTGAAATAACAAGTTTTTGCTCATTGCAAATACAGCTTATCCTCATGGAGCTCACAAATTATTTTTTTTAAGGATTCTGTGCACAGGGATCAACCTTTTTTTTTAGTGCAAGTCAAACTTATTTGTGTAAACTAAATGACCAAAGATCCTTTTATGAAAATGTCTCATGAGAAATAAAACTTGCAGATCATTAGCACTATCCACCTGATATTAACTTCCTGTGGTTAGTGAGAAGCACATTGGTGTATTAGTCTTAAATCCTTTTTTTTTCTTTCATTTTTACAACTGTTGAGTCATACTTTAATTAGTAAGAGGATAACATTTATAATCTATGCTTATTTAGTTCCATTATATATCTACTTTTTAAATGTTTTTGTAATCCCTTTGTTCTATGTTTTTGTGCTGTTTGTGAACTCTTGAGTTGTTATATTATACATGAATCGCTTCTTTTATAATATGTTAAAAAAGAATAGTAAATTTTTATGGAGAACCCAAAGGAACAAATTTTAGAAAGTAAATATATCCAGGAAGTTTACTTATATAGACAAATCTAGCCATGTATCACTTCATTTAAAAAAAAACATGTTTTCTTCTTCGCCAGTGCATGGTTGTAGCAGAGACATTGATGTCTCAGGTTGCAGTTACAACCAATACAAATAGTTTCTTACATCCACTCTATCGTGCCTGGTAAATAGTAGTCTCATCGGCAATCATACCACAGCTCCTTATTTTAAAATATAACTTGCATTGTTGGTTTTCTGTCTCAGTAGTATTTTGTCCTCATCTCTTTTTATTTAATCCTATTCTGAGTCAATTAATGAATTTAAAGAAGAGAATTATGGAATAGCAACCCAACCCCAACAATATAAAACATTATCATATCCTACTGTCATAGATTGACCTTCAACCATGAGCAGATGTGTGTATTATATCAGAAGCTCAGAATGTGAAATATTGTATATTTATATGCTGGCTTCGATGTAGTAGTGATTTTATTCCTCAATTCCAGGGTTAAACATTTTGGGACTCATTTCACAAAAAAACTTACATGAAAAAATACTTGTAAGTTATGAACATTTTACTCAACTTTTGTTGTAAGTTTTTTGGTAAATAGAATACTTGGTTTTTCAATAGTAAGCAGTAAATTTTTATTGCGTTAAATTTATATTGTGATTTATTAAGCTAGTCAGATTAAAAGAAATTTTGTCAATTGCTACCTTAATCATCATTTATTAGACATGATGAATGTACATATGTAGTACCTCCTGGTACATTTAACCCACTAATTCTCATATTTTAAAAAAGTTTAGTTGACCAGTGAATAAAATTATATTCAAATTTTGATATTAGAGGAATCTCTTATGCATGGGATTTTTTTTACAGATATGTGTAATAAAAAGTTTATTTTTCTGTATATATTTGTAATAATATGTCAACATATTTCCAATAAAAATGTTTTTTTATAATTATGATTTATGTAATAGCACATGATATATCTATTCATTCTTTGAGAGGTAAATGACAATATTTTTATGTCACCCACTCATTTCCATGAGGAAAAAAAGTCAACTGTACATTTATTCATCTGTATAGTTTTAATATGTCTCTAGAAAAACATACATCATAGCAATATATTGGTTTATGTATAAAGACCAAGAAGTTGTAAGAGGATATCACCTTTTCTATATCAACCAGAAGAAAAGACAACATATGTATAATATATCTCTTTTGAACAATTGATAAAAAACAAATATGTTGAAATGTTAAGTAGTTGCTGCTGAATTCATTACTTTTCTTAATAAGTCAATAGTCTATCATCGAAGACATTGTGTGAATCTCTGGATATCTTTTCTATTTCATTGTATTGTTGGGTTGTTGTCTCAATAAGTATCTTCAATTATACAATCAAAATAACATTATAACTCTTTAACTTGTACAATAGTTAATTAATAATTTAACAATTTAACATGTTTGTAGTAGCAGCTGGAATAGTTATGCCAATAGGATTGTACATTGGATTAAAAATATTTAACAATACAATTTATAATTCACAATATAGGATTAACTCATTAATACCTCTGGCTGTTTAGTCAATTAATAGTGCCATGAATAGTGTATACCTATTTATAATTGGTGTACACTTATTTTAATTTAAACAAGGTACATGTCCAGTCAACTATCTGGGTTAACTAAATTTTGTTACAAAAAAAACTTTTGTGTGACACATATTTGACTGTTTTCAATCTGGAGTGATTTACATTATACAGAGAAACTTTTAGTCAACAATATTTCAATGAAAAGTAATTGACATTAGAATGACAAAATGAAATAGTTCCTTAAGATAACTGGTCTAGTTATTTTTGATATAGTTAGTGTTTACATTAGACATCAAAGAACCACAGACATTGTATCAAACTATTTCTATTTTTGTTCAATTGTAATCAATTTTTTTACTGAGATACATTTGAGGAGTTGTGAATTTACTTTTAATAGAAGTCCAATTATTTTACAGGACAAATACTTGTCCTCTCAGTAACCATTTTGTACTTACAGTACTTGCAACAAAACGTTTTTGTTTAGAAATATTGCCCTACAATAGATAATGCACTATTATTCTTAAAATAACTTTTCATACTATTACTTGAAAATATCTTGGCATGAATGAGTAGAAGTATTGCTGTGGAATAGATTATTCTCTTTTGTAACTTTTAGATTTCACACATGAAAATAACCTGGCATGGATAGGTGTACACCAGTTCTAAGAACACTACAACATTGTGATTTTTCTTTCAACTTTTAGTCTTCCACTGAATTTGATCCTGCTGTGATTTTTTGGGAATATTTGCATTAAAACTATTTCTACCTGATCGATATGAGAAAAAAACAACTAAATGTGCTACTTTTTAAAAGAGTTTTACAAAAGTAGGGTCAGACTTTTTTATATTAATACTCATTATTTTTTATTTTGTCTATCTTTTCTATACTTTCTGTGCAGAAATACTAGAATGCAATATATTTCTTGGGATAGGATAGGAAAATAAGAAGTATTTACACGTTCACAACAATGCCATAGTTGTTTAGTTGTATGACTGACGTCACATGCATTTCAATGATGAATTGATGCGGCGGGACAGGACAAGGTGACCTTGCTGCATTGTTATGGGATGTTATTCAGTTATGTTTTAGAGTATCACATTCTTTCCTTTATCCAAAAGAGAATTGGGCTGGAGGATCAAAGGAAAAATGTGCAAATCACAGATAAACTGTGGATAATGATATGTTATGTATATGATAAAACAGCAGACCATTTATCCTATTGTTAAGAATATGCAGTCTTATTTTATTTACAGTTTCCTTGTAGTGGTTGTATAAAAATCATCTCAACATGAGGGTAAACTAGTTAGAAACATTTTACAATAAAATTTGATAAGAAATATTCAAGTATAAAAGTTTTAAATCTTATCACTGGGAGATGGTTTTATTACAATTTTCATACCTTTAGCCACTTGTATTTAAAATTCTCTAAGAACTATAGAGTAGCTTTTATTATAATTCATCTCAACGTAAAAAGATAAAAATTCAGTAAATATTTTAAATTATGTGTACACATTGAGAAATAAAACAAGTTGTTGACACGTTTGTGACCCCTAAGAAACATGAAGTAGTAGGTGTCAAGTCTCTATTAAGATAAATGTAGTTTTTATCCTTCTTTATGGTACTTCAATTTTCATTGTCAGATTAGAATATTTTAATTAAGTTTGACTACATATCCATTTATAGTTTGAATATTTAATCTTGGAAAGGAGGGGGATGAGGGATTTTGAAAATGAATATCTTTGCCTGCAACACAGATGCAGGAAACAATTGTTTAAAAATAGAAAAGAACATTTGTCAGCTTAAAAAAAAGTAAGTATGCATAGCGACAATATGAAATGAAATCTACAAATTAACCCCACTTCAACCACCACCACCTAGAATTTCAAATAGAATTGAAAGAGTCCTATCTATACTTTTATACTATGATACTAAAATATAGAAATGAAAACCAAATAGAAATCCTCAGATTTAGTCCTATTAAGTATGCTTAAAGTTATTGACTTTTATCTTATCTGAGATATTCTAGAGTGAATATTATAAAACTAGGTCTAAAATGCTGGTCGTGTGCTATCATATATGTGGGTATGAAATTCACATCCTTGCTGATGATAATAACAATTTTTTTTTTAATTTATTCATCTATAGTATATAGCTTCTCAATTTTAGAAGATCATCAACCCTATACATTTTGGAATTACCCCACTCCCCCTCCTTTTCCCATCTTTTCTGTCATGGTTCATGGAATATTTGCATTATTAACATGTTAATGTTTGTCATATATATATATATAGATCAGTTTAAGATGAACATTTACTGTTTAGGCAAATGTTGGGTATGCAATTGTTTTCATATTTGCAAGTCAATTTTCATGGAGATTATATGGCACACAACCCCTAATCGTGGTACATTGACTTTGAAACTTTAATAGGAACCACTTGTGAAAAGTTAATGGTATTTGGTATGTAGTTTTATAAGCATTGCCATTTCATATTTCCATGGACTATTTTGCCCTGCACCTTTAGACTGGTGATTTCAATATGTACATTTTACCATCAAAATTTCAGAAATTGAGACATAACTCATTGTTAACAGTTTATTGTTGTATATAAAGAAACATGGGGCAAACACAAATTTGACAGTTACCCAACAACATAGGAAGACAAGAAAGTGCATGATACTGTGAATTCATTTTTATTCGTTGGATACCAATTTTGGTGGACTTTGTTGGGATAGAGAAACCACAAATTTAATTGTTTAACAAATTGCAAATTTGCAGTAGACTTTTGGGAAACCATGAATTCAAATATCAACAAAATGCAAATTTTTCTACATCCACAAATTTTAAAATTGGTACCATTGAAAATAAATGAATCCACAGAACAGTGTTTCAATATTGGTTCAATGTAATTGAAAAATAAGAATTTCAGGATAATGATAATTCAGTGTGATGACCTTTACTGGCAAAATGGTATCTAGTTTTAACCAAAAATAACATAAGAAAACAAATAAGTGCATTATTTGTCAGGTAATTCATTTATCTGTCTGTGATCTGTATAAGAAATCTGTATAAATGGTATCATTTATATTTTAGCAATCCAACTTATTTGACAATGCATGGAAATAACTGAAATTTATTTTGTCACTGGGACATTAAAAACAGTATTACCGGGATCAGATAAACCCCCAAGTAGCTTTTGTCAATGTAAATTGTCAGGTTTGAAATGGTTGAGAGCTATAATCCATTCGTGTTGGTATTTTAATATTAAAGAATTCAGATTTAAAGAATTTGATCAAAAGTTTTGTTTGAACCTCATTCATCAATTTTCATATTTGTATTTTTGTGCAAACTTTTCAACACTTTGAAGTGGTTTTTTTCTATAACTCTTTATAATAGAATGAAGTTTCGGACAGCTAATCTTTTAGTTTATACATTACTCATAACTGGTTACTGGTATGTCTTTGTTTCTGAAGAAATTGTTTTTTAATGTATTATTTGTTGTTCTCTACTAGTAGATTTCCTAATCTGACTTTTTTGGTATTTGTTTATGAAATAAAAATTTATTATATTACATTTTTTTACACTATTTTTTTTATTATTTCCTTAACAATTTTTTGTTATATATTCTTAGAATAATTCAAAACACCTGGAATACCCCAAAAAAGAGAAAGTTACATTCTTATAATTATAATATAACTGTGAGTTTTTGGGTTTAACCAATTATATTTTTTTTATGAATGTAATTGATTTTTGTGGAAGGAAAACTTCAATCATTATCATAACTTATGAATTGGTGAAAAAAAAGTTTTTTTTATAAAGTTTATTCAAACAGTAATTTTATAAACTTCTGCCCAAAATAACCTTTACTATGTAAGATATATGTTAAAATACATAAAAATAACACTTTATATGTCTATAGAAGAGTAGGATTTTATTCACTAAAAACTCTGGATGTCATTAACCTGTAGCCTAAATAACTAAGGAATATAAAGGTGGAAATATTTGGCCAACTGTCATTGTATTCACACACCACATTTTTTCTTCACTATACATAAAAGTTGGTCATATGAAAGAGAAAAAAATATTGATTCATTTATGAATAGCGTAAATCTTTTAATGAAATCTGTAGAAAGGTGAAATCTATAGCGGGATAGAAAAAATTGTAATATAACTGTACGTAATGGATTCTTTTTAAAGAAAATCTATTTAATTTCTTTTGATTTGGCGGTAAATGAGGCGAAGTTTACAAGCTCCCTATCAACCTGTGTCATGGCCCACAATTCTCTGTATTGACAAATATTTCTTTGATGGTCAGATTATATGTAACCACTGTAATGATAATATTTATTCAAGGAATACCGGCCGCTGTTTATTAACTACATCGATAGAAACTTGTAATTTCACTACTTATAATGTGTTTAATATATTTAGTACAGATTTAAACTGACCAATGGTATTGAAGACGAGAGGGCAATCCTGAATATTGTGGGCAGTAATAAGGAATGTAGAACTTTCGTAATGTTTTGTAATAAAGGATGTAGTGAAAAAAACTTGGTAGGTTTTTATTATAAATTTACTATTACGTATTTCCTTCAGAAAATTTGAATTAGATATCTTTTCATACTTCCATTTGATAGGGGTTTTTTTTATAGAAAAAAAATGATACAGGTATTAAAAGTACAATTAGATATTTAAACTAAAATCAGCTACATATTTTATGTAACAAATAGCAAATATTAGCTGTATAAAAGTAAACTAGCTTGCCATAGGCATAGCCAGAATAGCTTGAAAAGTATTTGTTTCTGTAAAAAACAAATTGTTTTAATGATATAATAATTCAAGATGCAATATGAAATGACAATTGTGTCTCTAGTTGATTATTGTTACATCTATAATTGTAAATAGTTCTATGATATTAAAGTATTAGATTGTGTTTGATTGGTTCAATTAATGAATTTTATCACAGCAATTATGTAAGGTGTACTTGACTTTTTTTGCATCATTATATTTATTTAGGGTCTGCTTGATTTGTCCTTTTTCATCATGTTGTTACTATTCTGTTATTAAATGTTGAATAGGTTTGTTATAATCTTCATTGTTAAAAGATTAAGTTATATAAAAACTGTTGTAATTCAACGAACAAAATATTCTTTGATTTCCAAAAGCTATCATGAAATAAGATAAATTAATTGATTTATTAGCTGATAATAAACCAGTTGATTTGAAAAAACTGGTACTATAATTCTTTTTAATACAAGAATATGGTGATGTGGTATGATTGCCAATGAGACAAACATCCTCCTGAGTTGTGTCTTACTTCACAATTAACTTCTATAAGCTAAGGTGAAATTAAGTTCATAAGTTGCTCTGAAAAGATCATGGACAGATGACATATTTTACCAATGAAAACTATACTTAATTATCGATGAATAAAATACCCAGAGGATGACCATTAAAAAAAATTGGTCATATGACTAGAAATATGTAGTACCCTGAAACATTTACCACAAATCAAAAAAAATTACAACATTCATAGACTAGGTGATTGCTTTATAGGAAACCTGTTTATAAACCCTTCATTTTTAGACAATTATTTAAAGCTTATCTTAAAAGGTTTGTTAATTTGAGGATTAATCTAAAGATAACTGATTGTTGTTTCTTTTTTTGTCCAGTGGCAAATACTTCATTCTTATTCTGAAAGATAATAAAGATATTATAATGTAAGTTAATAATGGAGATTAAGATAGAGACAAAATTTGAGAATGGAAATGTGGAATGTTTCAACGAGACAACAACCTGTCCAAAGAGCAGAAAATAGCTGAAGACCATCAATGGATATTCAAGATACAAAGAAAATCCTGTACATGGAGGCAAGCTTCAATAGACAACTTTCGAGTTCGATGCATTTCTGTCAAAAACTCTGGTTTTAGTGAACATCATTCGTGCGTTTAGGGGCATCGTCACTTACATTCCAATGTTGAGCGAGTGGTTGGAAAATTTTAATACTATATTACACGATTCATTCGCCAAACTAAATTCTCATAAATGACAATCAGCACTACTGTCATTAAGGAATTGTTATTAAGTACTTACAAAACAAAAATTATTTCTAGTTTATCCTGCACAATGACGATCACTAAGACGCTTGATGAACGTTGATAGTGCAGGGATACAGGCGACCCCCTCTATCTGGTAAATGACGTCACAAAGGCACGCCTAATTGACAAGTTTTTTCCGGTGACGGATGAACTCGAAAGTGGTCTATTGGCACCTAAAGAGACTTTCCATTTATCTGGTTAAATTAAATAATTATTTCAATTCATTTCAAGTCATATGTTTTTATCACATGAGAAGGCAGAAGAATGTTTGTAACTTTTCTTCCTGATTTTTAGTGTATAATCTTAAAAGCTGTTTCTTGTTGGGATAACTATTAAAAACTCAAAATAATAATAATAAAGGAATTTATTTTGAAAATTCCATTAAATTAGCACCAAATAATAATGTACAATTTTATATTTGGTTTGCAAAAATTTTAGATCTTTTTTATCCTTCCTTGGAATTTTTTATGTTTTTATTATATGAATAAATTTGTATTTGTTATGTGTTTTCCATTGAAATGATATATACATGTATATACATTCATATTTTATGTTCTTTTAAATAAAACAAGGTGTTTTTATATGTGTACTGAATGTCTCTGATTAAAGCTGATGTATGTAGAGAAGTTTCCCACCATTTTTCATCTTCCGTGACAACATAATTGTTAGTTTTTGGATGACACGACAGAGTTCAGACTCAGTATTTTATAAAAGTATTGAATTTTAAATTGACCTGAGATTTGATGGACTAGTTACATAGAAAAATACCCTGGAGCTACTTTTGTCGATAGAAACTTTACAAATTAGTAGGTATCGACCCTGGAATTATCCTTTATACAAATAACATTGTCATTAAAAGAGACATTGTATATGGCTATTACTATTTTTTCTACATGATTTGATTGGACACAAATGTTTACTATGATAATCTGTAGAATGTCGACAAATTGGAAGATTAAAATTTCATCAGTACAAAACAATTGTTATTAAAGAGCTCTTTGTAAGGGCACATCTTGTAAAAAGAAACTTTTCATGTGGAATAGCGGATTTGACTCTAGGTATGCGTAAAATTCATATACAATATATCAAGTTTAAATTTAAAGTTTTCTATTATGTTATTTTCATATTAAAATTTTTAATGTCACGAAAAAAAAACAGCTCAAGGGATTAAAAATAATTTAGATAATTTTAATTTAAACCCATCCTTTTATTAATTTGAAGTTATGACTAACAGAATTTTGAAATGTTTCAAACTTGTTTTTTAGCTCACTTGGCCACAATCATCATTGGGGTATCTAGTTTAAAAAATGTGTGGCGTGACCCGGCTAACCAACCAAGATGGCCGCCATGGCTAAAAATAGAACATAGGGGTAAAATGCAGTTTTTGGCTTATAACTCAAAAACCAAAGCATTTAGAGCAAATCTGACCCGGGGTAAAATTGTTTATCAGGTCAAGATCTATCTGCCCTCAAATTTTCAGATGAATCCGACAACCCGTTATTGGGTTGCTGCCCCTGAACTGGTAATTTTAGGTATTTTTTGCTGTTTTTGGCTATTATCTTGAATATTATTATAGATAGAGATAAACTGTAAACAGCAATAATGTTCAGCAAAGTAAGATTTACAAATAAGTCAACATGACCAAAATGGTCAGTTGACCCCTTTAGGAGTTATTGACCTTTATAGTCAATTTTTAACCATTTTTCCTAAATCTTAGTTATCTTTTACAAAAATCTTCTCCTCTGAAACTACTGGGCCAAATTAAACCAAACTTGGCCACAATCATATTTGGGATATCTAGTTTAAAAAATGTGTGGCGTGACCCGGTCAACCAACCAAGATGGCCGCCATGGGTAAAAATAGAACATAGGGGTAAAATGCAGTTTTTGGCTTATAACTCAAAAACCAAAGCATTTAGAGCAAAACTGACTGCAGTAAAAGTGTTTATCAGGTCAAGATCTATCTGTCCTGAAATTTTCAGATGAATCGGACAACCTGTTGTTGGGTTGCTGCCCCTGAATTGGTAATTTTTAAGGAAATTTTGCTGTTTTTGGTTATTATCTTGAATATTATTATAGATAGAGATAAACTGTAAACAGCAATAATGTTCAGCAAAGTAAGATTTACAAATAAGTCAGCATGACCAAAATGGTCAGTTGACCCCTGAAGGAGTTATTGCCCTTTATAGTCAATTTTTAACCATTTTTTCGTAAATCTTAGTAATCTTTTACAAAAATCTTCTTCTCTGAAACTACTGGGCCAAATTAAACTAAACTTGACCACAGTCATCATTGGGGTAACTTGTTTAAAGAATGTGTGACGTGACCTGGCCAATCAACCAAAATGGCTGCCACGGCTAATAATAGAACATAGGGGTAAAATGCAGTTTTTGGCTTATAACTCAAAAACCAAAGCATTAAGAAAAAATCTGACAGGGTCTAATTGTTTATCAGGTCAAGATCTATCTGCCCTGATGTTTTCACATGGATGGGATAACCCGTTGTTAGGTTACTGTCCTGAATTGGTAATTTTAAGGAAATTTTGCCGTTTTTTGTTATTATCTTGAATATTATTATAGATAGAGATAAACTGTATACAGCAATAACGTTCAGCAAAATAAGATCTACAAATAAGTTTACATGACCAAAATAGTCAATTGACCCCCTTAAGGAGTTATTGCCCTTTATAGTTAATTTTCAACATTTTTCATAAATTTTTGTTAATTTTTAGAAAATATTTTCCACTGTAATTACTGGGCCAAGTTCATTATAGATAGAGATAATTGTAGCAACAAGAATGTTCAGTAAAGTAAGATCTACAAACACATCACTATCACCAAAACACAATTATGTCATGAATTTATCCGTGTCCATTGTTTAATATGCACAAGACCAAGGTGAGCGACACAGGCTCTTTAGAGCCTCTAGTTTTAATACTAGACTAGATGTATTGCATGTGACATTTATATAAGATTCACACATTTTAATTTACTTATACATGATGCTGAGTGGTCCTTTATTTGTCAGATATGTTATATGTAATGAAGATCAATTTGAATAGAATTTAGAATGGAAATGGGAAATGTGTATGGCACGCCGTTATTATATTTATTCAATTTCGAGATATCTTATTTAGTTAAATAAGATATCTTATAAACTAATTGAGATATCTTAATAACAAAATGAGATATCTTATATATTAATTGAGATATCTGATTTATTAAATAAGATATCTTATATATTAAATAAGATATCTTATTAAAATGTTTATAAAGATATCTTATTAAATATATAAGATATCTTATTAAAATGTTTATAAAGATATCTTATTAAATATATAAGATATCTTATTTAAAATATAAGATATCTCTATTAATTTATAAGATATCTTATTAACTATATAAGATATCTTTTATATAGTTAATAATAGAGATATCTGATTTACTTAATAAGATATCTCCATAAGTTAATAAGATATCTCTATTAGTTTATAAGATATCTCTATTAATTAATAAGATATCTCTATTAATTAATAAGATATCTCTATTAGTTTATAAGATATCTCTATTAATTAATAAGATATCTCTATTAGTTTATAAGATATCTCTATTAATTAATAAGATATCTTATAAAGTATGTATTTAAAAGATATCTTTATAAAGAAGTAAGATAGCTTATATACTTTATAAGATATCTTATTAATTAATAGAGATATCTTATTAACTTATAGAGATATCTTATAAACTAATAGAGATATCTTATAAACTTTTAGAGATATCTTATTAACTTATAGAGATATCTTATTAACTTATAGAGATATCTTATAAACTAATAGAGATATCTTATAAACTTTTAGAGATATCTTATTAACTTATAGAGATATCTTATTTAATCGGTTATAAAGATATCTTATTTAATATATAAGATATCTCCATAAGTTAATAAGATATCTTATTAACTTATAGAGATATCTTATAAACTAATAGAGATATCTTATAAACTAATAGAGATATCTTATTTACTTTCAAATTAAATAAGATATCTTATAAAAAATAAAGATATCTTAATACTTAATAAGATATCTTGTTAAATAAATAAGATATCTTCAAATTTGAATAAATATAAAAACGGCGTGCCATAAATGTGTCTATCAAAGAGCAGAAAACAGCCAAAGACCATCAATGGGTCTTCAACACAGCGAGAATTTCCTGATTCTGGAGGCAGGCATCAGCTGGGCCCTTAACAAAAAATTTTACTAGTTCAGTAAAACTGAACGTCAAACAAAAAACTGTTTTTAGTGTGTAATTGGTTGCTGTCTAATTAATGAATACTCTGGTTCAGATTTTTTTTACAATTTGCTAACTATGCTACACTGATACCTTAACTTTTTGTGAATGTTTAGAACACTTTTTAACTAAAGGTGCTTGTCTGAATTCTGAATATTTTAATTTCAAGCAGAATTTTATGCATCAACCCTTTCTAATAGGTTGATTTATTTTCTTTTATTTCATCATGTTTATTCTTACTGCAATAGGGCATTTATTAATCAAATTTTTAAAATATGTTAAATCTGACAACATTGTACATGTATCATATTTGCATAGTTTTTGAAAAGCCTAAGGGTAAATTTGAAGTAATTATATAATTGAATATAAAGTTTTGTGAATAGAATAATAGGCATGTAAGAAGTTAACTGATCAACTTTTGGTCGAAATTTACTTTATTTATTTTTGTGAAAAGTTTAAGCCCATTGGTAATGAAAGGTTATTAGTATGAACCAAGTGCAATGTAATGAAATATATTCTTAACCAAATATCGGTATTGACTTCTGTTTTAAATTGATTGAAACTGCAATTTGGTATAACTTAGTAACAAATTGGGTCTAGGAAGACAGATTTATAAAAGTTTTTCCAAACTTGTTTCCCAATCCCATATTCTGTACTTTGGCAACTTTCCTGAATGATTTGCTGGTTTTAATTTGTCAAACTCAATCAAAGCGTTATGTAACATTGTAATATATATCTTGTAATTTTTCATTAATGAATACTGTTTAAACTAATGCACACATACATGTAGTTATATGGTACTTAATCTGTTAGTTGTTTTTGAACAATTTCAAATATGCAGGTTTACTTTAAGCATTCATATCTTGTGATAAGATTGTTTACTTATTGTTGAAGGCTGTGATGTGACCTTTAAATATATATGTATTTACATTCTTATCTTTTATAGACCAATGTCTCAGAAATTTTATTTTTTTTTAAATTGCAATCCACCCTTCAGCTATAAACACCACATGTGTTGTACTATTAACATTTTAAGGATGCAGCAGTTGATATATTTCAGTGTCTATGTTTTATTTTGAATGTTTGTAGGCAGTTTTTATTAATCATTGTAAGGCATAAGTGTTGTCATCAACAAAATATGTTAGAAAAAAAGTTAATTTAAAATATGTAAGAATTTTGTAGGTATTTGGCATGTTCAGTTGTCAGTTGTCATGTTTATATGTGATAACTTTATGTCCTTTTCACTCATTAAAGTTTTAATCATGTTTTATTGAAATAATTAAATACCAAAGCTCTCTGTTAATTAACTCATCATGACATATTAAATTTGTAGTATAAAGAGTTAATTATGAAAGTTTTATAATTTCATCATATGTTTTTACACTAAATGTAACGTTGTTTTATTTATTATTGAGAGATGAGACTTATATTGAATTGAATTTATGTCTGAGGAGAAGATTTCACTGAATAGGTAGGATAGGATAGAATTTACTCTATTAATATTTAATTAGTTTAACATTGTTTGTACAGTTTCAGAGGGAAGAGTCTGTTATCAATTAAATGTTTGAAATGAAATGATACCTTCTATAGAAGGTTTGATAATAAGATTACAATTGTTGATTCCCTAGCTTTTGCTAAGATTGAAAGAATTAGCTTTTGGTGTGTCATTTCAAAGTTTAAATAAGAGGTTAAAATCTCAAAAACACTCAAATAATAGGATTTTGTGATTTGTGATTAGATGTAGATAGTACTAGATACCAATCAGACATGTGAATCAAACACTTTACATAAAGAGTTATAACACTACTTCTAATTGTATTCATTAAACTAAAGAATTGTTATTTTATTAGATGTTGCCTAATTTTTGGGTAAAAACTTAATTTCCAATGTTGTATTAAAGTCATAAAAAAAAAATACCAGGATATCATGTATATCATATCTATGTACCAAATAGAGAGACACTTAAAATTCACCCTCAGGAGTAAGTAGGAACTTCACCCTTTCACATCTTCACATTCCTATTTGCTTATGGAAGTTTGCATTTATTTGCACATTTTTATTGAAATTCAATAGAGAAAGAAGTCAAGAAGAAATTCTTTGTTAATAATTCTAGTCCAAGTGGGTAATAATTATTGTAGATGTTGACAAAGGTTGGTGTAAAGAAGTTAAAATTCTATTGTTACATGTAAAATAATGTTCTTATAACAACATAAGTCATACATTGTGTTTGGAGCGTGAGAATTCCACTGACTGAGGATATTTTCATTAAAAATTGCTTTTTAGATGCAACATTAGATAAATATAAATATTTTTGTAATTCTTTGTTAAAATCACTTTGAATGAATCCATAAGTGGATTCTAAACTCTTTAAATTGTATAATTATAGGATCATCAAATTTTTTATTGCAAAACCAAAAAAAATATTGGAATTTTGAACAAAGGACGCAAGGTGTTATGGGGGATCAGATAGGGACAACGATGGTATTTATTTTATTGTTAGCTAACCTCTAAATAACTATTGTCAAAAGGACAGGTGAAAATATTTGTAGACAAATAAGATTATATATAGCTGTAATTTACCTGTCTAATTACACATTCTTTATGATATTAGTGTCATATGATTGTTTGATATTTGTATAAGGTCTGAAAACAGAAGGGTATCTGAAGTTAGTTAGATAAAATCTTTCTACATCGTAATCAGATTTGTTACCTAAGAATTTCTATGTGTAATTTTTCGATATTAAATGTAATTATTTATTAGTCAAGACTAGCTTATGTTTATTTTATCACTTATAGATCTTTTAATGTAAGCATATATGATTTTTTTTTAAAAGTGTGATCATTCATGTTAAAACATAGACAGATGTAGGAAATTCCATTTTTTTCAGAAAAAGATTAATTTATAAGAAGAATAATTTCTTGAAAAAGTAATCTTTTACAAAAATCTTCTTCTCTGAAACTACTGGGCCAAATTAAACTAAACTTGACCACAGTCATCATTGGGGTAACTTGTTTAAAGAATGTGTGACGTGACCTGGCCAATCAACCAAAATGGCTGCCACGGCTAATAATAGAACATAGGGGTAAAATGCAGTTTTTGGCTTATAACTCAAAAACCAAAGCATTAAGAAAAAATCTGACAGGGTCTAATTGTTTATCAGGTCAAGATCTATCTGCCCTGATGTTTTCACATGGATGGGATAACCCGTTGTTAGGTTACTGTCCTGAATTGGTAATTTTAAGGAAATTTTGCCGTTTTTTGTTATTATCTTGAATATTATTATAGATAGAGATAAACTGTATACAGCAATAACGTTCAGCAAAATAAGATCTACAAATAAGTTTACATGACCAAAATAGTCAATTGACCCCCTTAAGGAGTTATTGCCCTTTATAGTTAATTTTCAACATTTTTCATAAATTTTTGTTAATTTTTAGAAAATATTTTCCACTGTAATTACTGGGCCAAGTTCATTATAGATAGAGATAATTGTAGCAACAAGAATGTTCAGTAAAGTAAGATCTACAAACACATCACTATCACCAAAACACAATTATGTCATGAATTTATCCGTGTCCATTGTTTAATATGCACAAGACCAAGGTGAGCGACACAGGCTCTTTAGAGCCTCTAGTTTTAATACTAGACTAGATGTATTGCATGTGACATTTATATAAGATTCACACATTTTAATTTACTTATACATGATGCTGAGTGGTCCTTTATTTGTCAGATATGTTATATGTAATGAAGATCAATTTGAATAGAATTTAGAATGGAAATGGGAAATGTGTATGGCACGCCGTTATTATATTTATTCAATTTCGAGATATCTTATTTAGTTAAATAAGATATCTTATAAACTAATTGAGATATCTTAATAACAAAATGAGATATCTTATATATTAATTGAGATATCTGATTTATTAAATAAGATATCTTATATATTAAATAAGATATCTTATTAAAATGTTTATAAAGATATCTTATTAAATATATAAGATATCTTATTAAAATGTTTATAAAGATATCTTATTAAATATATAAGATATCTTATTTAAAATATAAGATATCTCTATTAATTTATAAGATATCTTATTAACTATATAAGATATCTTTTATATAGTTAATAATAGAGATATCTGATTTACTTAATAAGATATCTCCATAAGTTAATAAGATATCTCTATTAGTTTATAAGATATCTCTATTAATTAATAAGATATCTCTATTAATTAATAAGATATCTCTATTAGTTTATAAGATATCTCTATTAATTAATAAGATATCTCTATTAGTTTATAAGATATCTCTATTAATTAATAAGATATCTTATAAAGTATGTATTTAAAAGATATCTTTATAAAGAAGTAAGATAGCTTATATACTTTATAAGATATCTTATTAATTAATAGAGATATCTTATTAACTTATAGAGATATCTTATAAACTAATAGAGATATCTTATAAACTTTTAGAGATATCTTATTAACTTATAGAGATATCTTATTAACTTATAGAGATATCTTATAAACTAATAGAGATATCTTATAAACTTTTAGAGATATCTTATTAACTTATAGAGATATCTTATTTAATCGGTTATAAAGATATCTTATTTAATATATAAGATATCTCCATAAGTTAATAAGATATCTTATTAACTTATAGAGATATCTTATAAACTAATAGAGATATCTTATAAACTAATAGAGATATCTTATTTACTTTCAAATTAAATAAGATATCTTATAAAAAATAAAGATATCTTAATACTTAATAAGATATCTTGTTAAATAAATAAGATATCTTCAAATTTGAATAAATATAAAAACGGCGTGCCATAAATGTGTCTATCAAAGAGCAGAAAACAGCCAAAGACCATCAATGGGTCTTCAACACAGCGAGAATTTCCTGATTCTGGAGGCAGGCATCAGCTGGGCCCTTAACAAAAAATTTTACTAGTTCAGTAAAACTGAACGTCAAACAAAAAACTGTTTTTAGTGTGTAATTGGTTGCTGTCTAATTAATGAATACTCTGGTTCAGATTTTTTTTACAATTTGCTAACTATGCTACACTGATACCTTAACTTTTTGTGAATGTTTAGAACACTTTTTAACTAAAGGTGCTTGTCTGAATTCTGAATATTTTAATTTCAAGCAGAATTTTATGCATCAACCCTTTCTAATAGGTTGATTTATTTTCTTTTATTTCATCATGTTTATTCTTACTGCAATAGGGCATTTATTAATCAAATTTTTAAAATATGTTAAATCTGACAACATTGTACATGTATCATATTTGCATAGTTTTTGAAAAGCCTAAGGGTAAATTTGAAGTAATTATATAATTGAATATAAAGTTTTGTGAATAGAATAATAGGCATGTAAGAAGTTAACTGATCAACTTTTGGTCGAAATTTACTTTATTTATTTTTGTGAAAAGTTTAAGCCCATTGGTAATGAAAGGTTATTAGTATGAACCAAGTGCAATGTAATGAAATATATTCTTAACCAAATATCGGTATTGACTTCTGTTTTAAATTGATTGAAACTGCAATTTGGTATAACTTAGTAACAAATTGGGTCTAGGAAGACAGATTTATAAAAGTTTTTCCAAACTTGTTTCCCAATCCCATATTCTGTACTTTGGCAACTTTCCTGAATGATTTGCTGGTTTTAATTTGTCAAACTCAATCAAAGCGTTATGTAACATTGTAATATATATCTTGTAATTTTTCATTAATGAATACTGTTTAAACTAATGCACACATACATGTAGTTATATGGTACTTAATCTGTTAGTTGTTTTTGAACAATTTCAAATATGCAGGTTTACTTTAAGCATTCATATCTTGTGATAAGATTGTTTACTTATTGTTGAAGGCTGTGATGTGACCTTTAAATATATATGTATTTACATTCTTATCTTTTATAGACCAATGTCTCAGAAATTTTATTTTTTTTTAAATTGCAATCCACCCTTCAGCTATAAACACCACATGTGTTGTACTATTAACATTTTAAGGATGCAGCAGTTGATATATTTCAGTGTCTATGTTTTATTTTGAATGTTTGTAGGCAGTTTTTATTAATCATTGTAAGGCATAAGTGTTGTCATCAACAAAATATGTTAGAAAAAAAGTTAATTTAAAATATGTAAGAATTTTGTAGGTATTTGGCATGTTCAGTTGTCAGTTGTCATGTTTATATGTGATAACTTTATGTCCTTTTCACTCATTAAAGTTTTAATCATGTTTTATTGAAATAATTAAATACCAAAGCTCTCTGTTAATTAACTCATCATGACATATTAAATTTGTAGTATAAAGAGTTAATTATGAAAGTTTTATAATTTCATCATATGTTTTTACACTAAATGTAACGTTGTTTTATTTATTATTGAGAGATGAGACTTATATTGAATTGAATTTATGTCTGAGGAGAAGATTTCACTGAATAGGTAGGATAGGATAGAATTTACTCTATTAATATTTAATTAGTTTAACATTGTTTGTACAGTTTCAGAGGGAAGAGTCTGTTATCAATTAAATGTTTGAAATGAAATGATACCTTCTATAGAAGGTTTGATAATAAGATTACAATTGTTGATTCCCTAGCTTTTGCTAAGATTGAAAGAATTAGCTTTTGGTGTGTCATTTCAAAGTTTAAATAAGAGGTTAAAATCTCAAAAACACTCAAATAATAGGATTTTGTGATTTGTGATTAGATGTAGATAGTACTAGATACCAATCAGACATGTGAATCAAACACTTTACATAAAGAGTTATAACACTACTTCTAATTGTATTCATTAAACTAAAGAATTGTTATTTTATTAGATGTTGCCTAATTTTTGGGTAAAAACTTAATTTCCAATGTTGTATTAAAGTCATAAAAAAAAAATACCAGGATATCATGTATATCATATCTATGTACCAAATAGAGAGACACTTAAAATTCACCCTCAGGAGTAAGTAGGAACTTCACCCTTTCACATCTTCACATTCCTATTTGCTTATGGAAGTTTGCATTTATTTGCACATTTTTATTGAAATTCAATAGAGAAAGAAGTCAAGAAGAAATTCTTTGTTAATAATTCTAGTCCAAGTGGGTAATAATTATTGTAGATGTTGACAAAGGTTGGTGTAAAGAAGTTAAAATTCTATTGTTACATGTAAAATAATGTTCTTATAACAACATAAGTCATACATTGTGTTTGGAGCGTGAGAATTCCACTGACTGAGGATATTTTCATTAAAAATTGCTTTTTAGATGCAACATTAGATAAATATAAATATTTTTGTAATTCTTTGTTAAAATCACTTTGAATGAATCCATAAGTGGATTCTAAACTCTTTAAATTGTATAATTATAGGATCATCAAATTTTTTATTGCAAAACCAAAAAAAATATTGGAATTTTGAACAAAGGACGCAAGGTGTTATGGGGGATCAGATAGGGACAACGATGGTATTTATTTTATTGTTAGCTAACCTCTAAATAACTATTGTCAAAAGGACAGGTGAAAATATTTGTAGACA
Source organism: Mytilus galloprovincialis (assembly GCF_965363235.1). NCBI lineage: Eukaryota > Metazoa > Mollusca > Bivalvia > Mytilida > Mytilidae > Mytilus > Mytilus galloprovincialis. Next base: position 125,550,352 of record NC_134838.1, on the reverse strand, counting down.
AATAAGATTATATATAGCTGTAATTTACCTGTCTAATTACACATTCTTTATGATATTAGTGTCATATGATTGTTTGATATTTGTATAAGGTCTGAAAACAGAAGGGTATCTGAAGTTAGTTAGATAAAATCTTTCTACATCGTAATCAGATTTGTTACCTAAGAATTTCTATGTGTAATTTTTCGATATTAAATGTAATTATTTATTAGTCAAGACTAGCTTATGTTTATTTTATCACTTATAGATCTTTTAATGTAAGCATATATGATTTTTTTTTAAAAGTGTGATCATTCATGTTAAAACATAGACAGATGTAGGAAATTCCATTTTTTTCAGAAAAAGATTAATTTATAAGAAGAATAATTTCTTGAAAAAAGAATAACAACACTTGTTGAAATTCAGTCTGAATCCTAATTTTTCAAAGCATTGTAAGATTCCTCTAAAAGATTAATGTATTTCAGTTGTTGTATGTGTTATGAGAGGTTTTACCTCCATACTTTTGTTTATTTAAAAAGTATTTATTGTTAGCTAGTTCTTGTCCTGAACATACATGTAATATTTGCTACTGAATATTAAGCAAACAATAATCAATCAATCAATTTACTAGGAAGGATATGGTTTTGATTTTGTATAAGATTTAGGTAGGAAATAGTTTCAATATAGGATATGGTTCTAGTATAGGATAATATTTATGTTGGAATATGGTTCCAAAATAGGATATGATTCTAGTATAAGATACAATTTATGTTGGGATATCATCATATGGTTTTAATGTATGATATGGTTTTAGTTTATGATAAGCTTTATGTTACAGTATGGTTTCAATGTATGATATAGATTTAGTAAAGTATAAGATGAATGTTAAGATATGATTTCAATGTGGGATACAGTTCTCGTATATAATAAGATTTGTTTTTGGATAGGCTTCAATGTGAGATTTCTATTATAGGATCAGAGTTATGTTTTGATATGGTTTTAATGAGGGATATGGTTTTAGTATAGGAAAATATTTATGTTTAGATATATTTTCAATGTCAGAATATGGTTGTAGTATAGGAAAAGTTTTATGTTAGAAAATATATATATGATTCTAGTATACAATCAGAAATATGTTAGGGTATGGTTTTTATGCAAGATAATTGGTTCTAGTATAGGCTAAGATTTATGTTAACATATGGTTGCAATGTGGGATATGGTTTTACTTTATTATAAAATTGATGTAAGTTTTATGGTTTTAGTTTAGGATAAGATCCATGTAAAGTCTTATGTCAGGGTATAAGTTTGGATGAGATTATTGTAAGGATATGATTTATGCTGTCATTATTTTAAATGCATTTGGAAAGTTTTATTTATAGATTTGGTTTCATGGCAATAAAGATGTCCTTACTTTTTTCTTCAACATAGTTTGTGATTTTTTTTCCCTGAACATAAAATTCTTTTGACCAGATTTTCTGGTTTGACAATAGCTCATACCTTACGATGTCTAAGCAGAATGCAGAATCATTATGTGAGAATTGCGCTCTGATATTAAATTTTATAACTGTATGAAAAAGAATGAAGATAGTACATGAGATTGTGAACAATGAATGTTACCTAAGGAAACTTACAAGATGTAAACAGAATTTCTTATCTTAATAGTTTTGAATATGTCAGTGCATATTTGATATAACTTTGGGTAATAATTAATTGATTTGTATGACAAAGATCAGAGATTTTACGACTGATATGTCAATTTTTACCAATTCGTCAATGAAAAATTAGTTTATTTGATTCATCATGACCCCTGGGGCCAAAGAATTATGTTTTTTAATTTCATAGTGGTATTGATATAAAAAAAATTCAATGCCTGAATTGCAGTGTAACAACTTGTTTTTTTTTAATATGATAATTTTCCATTATGAATGTTTACTCTTGTGAAGCGATTGCAAGACTTAACAGTTTAATATGGGTTTAATAAGTAATTTATTCTATCACATGGAGGGCTGTTTACAGGTAAATCTGTATTTGTTACAGATTTCTTCACACTTCATATCAACAGGTAGTCAGGCCCTTTAACATTGACCAACAAGTGGAGGGAAAATTCATTGTTAAAAAAAAAATCATAATTGATTTGAAAAGGATGTTTTTGTGGTGAGAAAGCAAATTGTATTGCTGTGTCATAGTTAGAAACTTTTGTTCATATGACATTTTTGTTAACTGTTAGAATATTAATAGTTCAATTTCGATTTTCTGCTAGAATGGGAAATAATGGCAATAAAGAAATGTGAGTACTGTCAAAACATTTATAATGATTATTGTGTTGTTCATTTTTGTACAAATTTTAAGTATTATATATAAAAGTGAAATATTAGCTGGAAATGACAAAAATTCAGAAAATGAAAATTGCCTCTGGTTGACAAATATTTGTAATATGTGATGATGCATGGTTGTAAAAACTTAAAAATGACCTTTTTTTACTTTTTTACAGTTCTTGAACTTAAACAAAAAATAATCAGAGGTATTTCCATTGGGTCAGGCTTTTTGTAGCATTAACTACTTTGTAAACTGTAAAGTATATACATTTTATTTGAGTCACAAATATTTTGATAATTTATCATTTTTTTAAAATTATACCACTAGTATTTATTGTATTTGTAGCTATAAGCTGTATTACTTTTTGAATAAATAATTTATATTTAAAGTAGTAATATAAGAATTAAGGAATTTGACACAAACTTTTTAATATATCTGACACTTTGAGTAAACATAATTTTCCTTTTTTTCACCTATGAACAAATATGTCATTAATTCAGTACCTGACATTACCAGGTAAAAATGTATAATTATGATTAAGCAGTTCATTTCTATCATAAATAATAAGGTAATAGTACTCATACATATTTTACATTATTTTCCCTGTTTGAACATTCATTGTAATCTTATTTTCTGCATATAAATGTTATATTATTTACAATTTGGTAGCATTATGCACATATTTATGTAATTCTCATGTCCATATAAGCAAAGTTTATAAGTATATACATTGATGGTTTTTATGGAATGATTTGTTTGGGAAAATGTCAGATATGTTTTTGCTTATCCATTGTCTATTGGACTGTTAACTCACGAATTACTTATTAATAATGTGTTTGACATGTTTCTGTACTTACAAAAAATTAATATGCTCTAAAACCCCTTTATTATTGGAATATCAAATTGAAAAAAAAAGCACTGCTTACAAATCGCATTGTTAATAAAGTTTTTATAAAAATATTGTGATCGTAACATGTTTTAGTATGTTTTTTAGGACAATTTGACAAATAGAAAATGAGTAAGTTTTCCTTTGTTCTGTGTACCGTTGATTATCAAATAAAATCTCATTGACATTCTTTTACACCATTAAATCTCAAAATAAGAATGGTGCGGTAACTATATTGATCTATTGTGTCAAACTTTTATTCAAATTTGTTTTCAAAACAGCTATTGTATTTCTTTATAATTGTTGCAACTATATATTAAGGATATAATAGTAGAAAAATCTATTGTTCGTGCCTTAGTTTTATAATTGTAATTGACAATATACATAATGAAGGGATTGCATATTTAAATGTTCAGAAGAAACACAAAATAATTTTAGTAGTGAAATCTTGACAAATGAACAGAAATATGTCATAGTTTATTCAATAATTTCTCAACTTAGTACTTCTAAAATGGATAATCTTCTTTTTGTGGAGTTAATTCCGTTTACTGCAAGTATATTTGAAGGAATGGAAATATTTTTTTTAGATTTTTTTGTTGTTTCTATTGTTATGGTGTATAATTTAAAGATTGTAACCTTCTTCCACATTAACGCGATATAGGCTGTTTAGATATAATCTATACTATGATAATATCTGTATTGTTTTCTCATTTCAGGTAGTTGAAGCATCAAAGGAGATAAGATATTGATACTAATACAGCCACACTGAAAGAAAAATGGAAAAAATTATCTCGTCACCATCAGAAACTAAATCATGATCTTAACAAAATTGTTTAAATCTACATCCATTTCGATTTAGAAATCTTTTGAATTGAAAAGAAAAGATTTGAAAAGAGGTCAGACTCCATTGGGACACAAGTTAAGCACGGATCAGTAACTTCACTCTCTTGATGAATGTGTGTGACCATAGAGCCATAAACGACAGGTTCGGATCAAACTTGTGAATAGATGTAGTTTTATGGAATGTATAAAATGGTCGAATTATTTAGTGATTCTTTGAGATGGGATCTGTGAAATCTTTCTGACTGAACTGATGTTAATAAATAAAGATTGAATGAGATAATGTTCACATGTAGATTGATTTGGCAGTTTAGTAAGACGGAAACAACAAATACGTGCTAAGCCAGAGATTATACCATTTAAATCTATAGTAATGAACAGATGAATCATTAATACGTTTTGTTCGAGCAAATATTAATTGAAACAACAAAATGGCCTCCACCTGTTTAACTTTATGTTTTGGGATTTACCTTGTTTTTTCGTTACTACTCCATATTGGTGAAGTTGTATTAAATGCTATGTTTGTGATACATTTATATGATGATAGCACTAAAAGAACGTGGTTTACAATTATGCTGGGACTGATGCTATTACCAATGGTAACAGTCCAGTTAGTGTCTGCTTTACTTCTGCTCCATAAGAGAGGAGAACATTTGACAACATTTCAAGCTTTTGGAACAGCCATGCTTCATGTGTTTCAGCTGGGATTTGTATGGCGACACATTCGCTTGATAACAGAAGATGAAATAAAATGGAAGAAACGTGATCTAGCAGACTTGTGCATATTAAGACTGTTTTATACATTTTCAGCCAGTTTGCCTATATTTGGAATGCAAGTGTATTTAATAGTGAAATATAACTCGTTTGACTGGCTGATAATTTCTGCTACAACTGTCACAATGTGTGCTATTGCCTGGGCCTTAGCTAGTTACAGGAGACAAAATGAAGCTGATATAGCAGAAGGCACAGTCTTAACTTTTCCTGGAACAATTTTTCGCCTGATCTGGAGATTTGGAGAAATAATTTCCAGAATTTTGTCATTAATTGTTTTTGCATCTTTATACAAATCCTGGATTTTTCTTGTGATTTTACTCCACTGGTTAACAATGATGGTGTGTATTTTTACCTCTGTGTTTGGATTTTTCGAATTAGTGGGAGTCAGTCGAGTGCACAGATTTTTCCTTAGCACACTCATTGCTTACATTTACATATTTTGTTACCTCAATTTCAACAGCCAGAGAACGCAATGGAGATATATTACATTCTATACAATTATGTTCCTAGAAAATGCTGTACTTTTGATTGTGTGGTATTTAAGTGCAGTAGAGGATAATTCGTTGAGAACATATACTATCATATTCATTGCATGTATCACATTTGTCATAGGCATTGTCTCAATGATAATGTATTATCGCTTCTTCCACATTCCCGCCAAAAAGTTATTCGCAGATGGGAAAGACAATGTTTGTGTGCAAGACTCTTGCATTAACTGCAAACTCAGTCTTTGCAATAAACACAGTAAATATTTTCAGAGACCTTTTAGTGCTGGCTGGGTAAGTCAGTATCAGAAGGCTTTGTATCAGGGAAATTATTATAAAAATATGCAGGACTCATTACTCGACTCTATGTCTGAATGGGAAGAAATATCATCAAGCTCAGACTCAGCATCAGAAGGCAGAAATCATTCAAAACGTGAAAAATCTGTGACTTTTCATTCAGCAGGGACATACAGTCATAAGAGATTTTTACCCAAATCTGGATTATCTGATTCCGATTCAGATTCAACATCAATGACAAGTCGACAAAATATTAATCAGTCTTCAAGTGATTCTGAAGTGAGTGACACTGTGAATCCATTATCATGTGAAAATACCAGTCAGACTCAGCTACTCACTGATAGCTGGGAAAAACTTATTGAAGGTAAAGACAATATTACCAATGAAAATGTTCAAAATCTGCAATCTTTTCGACCAATTAGTGCTCAGAACTTAGAGGATTGGTATTCAGATGGATACAGTACCGATCATTCATCGTCAGACTTTCAGTTACCCATTACAGTGCTTGCCAAACTTAACAAGTGTCGTATTTCTGTAGCATCAGACTCCACTCAGTGTACCATGTGTAAACATCTCAAAATTAATCGTAAGAGACCAAAAACATACTCACGATCGTCTCAGGAAAAAATTATTGAGGAAAATTATGATTTAGAATCAAATACAATAGTGTTGGAGACTCCAAGAAGTGCTGCGTGGTATAACTGTAGTGAATCTGGTGATAGTGCCTTCCCACAGGAAACAATCAGTACCACATGTCCCAGTAACATTGAGTCTGATGAGGACGGGATTAGTGAGACGAGTTTTGAAATGATCATTTAATGTATACACTTTCATTTATTCATGTACTAATGGCCTTGAACAACATAGTATATAAATATTGTGGTACAATAACTTTTCCGTCAGAACCAGTCCTTACCAAATATGAATCAAGATATGATTGATAATCTTTTTTCACTGCTGAAATTGCATGGAATATGATTCAATATTTTCTGCATACACATTTTGTAAAGACTTGTAGCAAAACTGAAAATTTAAACTTTCCTCAATGGCACATTTATATAAAAGTAATCACTTATATCAATGGAATTTTCAAATTATTTTAAAAAAAATCTGAATTTTAAGGTAGAAAAATAGATGTTTATAATGAATTTATATGCCTTTTTAGCTCACCTGGCCCGAAGGGCCAAGTGAGCTATTCCCATCACTTTGCGTCCGGCGTCCGTCGTCGTCCGTCGTCGTCCGTCGTCATCCGTCGTCGTTAACTTTTACAAAAATCTTCTCCTCTGAAACTACTGGGCCAAATCAAACCAAACTTGGCCAAAATCATCATTGGGGTATCTAGTTTAAAAAATGTGTGGCGTGACCCGGTCAACCAACCAAGATGGCCGCCACGGCTAAAAATAGAACATAGGGGTAAAATGCAGTTTTTGGCTTATAACTCAAAAACCAAAGCATTTAGAGCAAATCTGACATGGGGTAAATATGTTTATCAGGTCAAGATCTATCTGCCCTGAAATTTTCAGATGAATCGGTCAATCGGTTGTTGGGTTGCTGCCCCTGAATTGGTAATTTTGAGGAAATTTTGCTGTTTTTGGTTATTATCTTGAATATTATTATAGATAGAGATAAACTGTAAACAGCAATAATGTTCAGCAAAGTAAGATCTACAAATAAGTCAACATGACCAAAATGGTCAGTTGACCCCTTTAGGAGTTATTGCCCTTTATAGTCAATTTTTAACCATTTTTCGTTAATTAAAGTAATCTTTTACAAAAATCTTCTCCTCTGAAACTACTGGGCCAAATTAATCCAAACTTGGCCACAATCATCTTTGGGGTAGCTAGTTTAAAAAATGTGTGGCGTGACCTGGTCAACCAACCAAGATGGCCGCCACGGCTAAAAATAGAACAAAGGGGTAAAATGCAGTTTTTGGCTTATAACTCAAAAACCAAAGCATTTTGAGGAAATCTGACATGGGATAAAAATGTTTATCAGGTCAAGATCTATCTGCCCTGAAATTTTCAGATGAATCGGTCAATCGGTTGTTGGGTTGCTGCCCCTGAATTGGTAATTTTGAGGAAATTTTGGTGTTTTTGGTTATTATCTTGAATATTATTATAGATAGAGATAAACTGTAAACAGCAATAATGTTCAGCAAAGTAAGATCTACAAATAAGTCAACATGACCAAAATGGTCAGTTGACCCGTTTAGGAGTTATTGCCCTTTATAGTCAATTTTTAACCATTTTTCGTAAATTAAAGTAATCTTTTACAAAAATCTTCTCCTCTGAAACTACTGGGCCAAATTAATCCAAACTTGGCCACAATCATCTTTGGGGTATCTAGTTTAAAAAATGTGTGGCGTGACCTGGTCAACCAACCAAGATGGCCGCCACCGCTAAAAATAGAACATAGGGGTAAAATGCAGTTTTTGGCTTATAACTCAAAAACCAAAGCATTTTGAGGAAATCTGACATGGGATAAAAATGTTTATCAGGTCAAGATCTATCTGCCCTGAAATTTTCAGATGAATCGGTCAATCGGTTGTTGGGTTGCTGCCCCTGAATTGGTAATTTTGAGGAAATTTTGGTGTTTTTGGTTATTATCTTGAATATTATTATAGATAGAGATAAATTGTAAACAGCAATAATGTTCAGCAAAGTAAGATCTACAAATAAGTCAACATGACCAAAATGGTCAGTTGACCCCTTTAGGAGTTATTGCCCTTTATAGTCAATCTTTAACCATTTTTCATAAATCTAAGTAATCTTTTACAAAATCTCCACTGAAACTACTAGGCCACAATCATCTTTGGGGTATCTAGTTTGAAAAATGTGTCCGATGACCTGGCCATTCAACCAAGATGGCCGCCACGGCTAAAAATAGAACATAGGGGTAAAATGCAGTTTTTGGCTTATAACTATGAAACCAAAGCATCTAGAGCAAATCTGACAAGAAGTTAAATTGTTAATCAAGTCAATATCTATCTGCCCTGAATTTTTCAGATGAATTGGACAACTGGTTGTTGGGTTGCTGCCCTCCAATTGGTAATTTTTAAAGAAATTTTGCTGTTTTTGGTTATCTTGAATACTATTATAGATAGCGATAAACTGTAAACAGAAATAATGTTCAGCAAAGTAAGATCTACAAATAAGTCAACATGACCTAAATGGTCAATTGACCCCTTAAGGAGTTATTGTCCTTTATAGTCAATTTTTAACAATTTTCATTAATTTGGTAAATTTATGTAAATTTTTACCAAATATAGTTCTCTGTTACTAATGGGCAAAGTTCATTATAGATATAATTGTAAGAAGCAAAATCGTTCAGTAAAGTAAGAACTTCAAACACATTACCATCACCAAAATAGAATTTTGTCATGAATCCATTTGTGTCCTTTGTTTAATATGCACATAGACCAAGGTGAGCGACACAGGCTCTTTAGAGCCTCTAGTTTCCTGTTAAAATTATAATAGAGTCGTTGAATTTAATTAATTATAGACTAAATTGGAAATATAAATATCTGTAACATTACAACTATTTTGTTTTACTATGTATAGGTTAACTTTACTACAGATGTACATGTATAATTATGGTTGAGATATTTTTCTAATGGATTTATGAGTTTTGAACAGCGGTATACTACTGTTGCCTTTATTTCTCACATAGAAAACAGTATTCTTTTGTGGAAATCTAAATATTTAAAATTTGATGTATGATAAAACACAATGTTTATATTTATCCCTCGGCATGACCAAATCCAATAAATCTACTCTGCCGTCTATTTTAATATATATTTTAGATCTTTGATACACAGAAAGTTTTCTCAGAGTATAATAGACAATTTATTTCAATCAATTTTTTGGTTTATTTTTAATTTCAAATCTTTTTAATTTATCTGCAGGTGTTTGACATATTAAAATAAGTTTACGATCTAGCTATAAATATTGGCGCTAAATGAACTCTCAAATGAAATGGATATTAAAGCACTTATTTAATAAGAAATGTTTTTAATTCAGAAACATAAAAGAAAACAATATATGGACCATATTACCATAATGGTATAGGTATTTATACAGCATTCAAACTTTATCTCAGGGAAATCGGGCAAATTTATTTTTTTTAACAAAAAGCTGAGCACTATTAATTGAATTGATTTTTTTTTTTTATTTCTTTCTTTGTACTTGTTGTTTGTTAATATATGATTGTTAAAGTTTATAATACAACACATGTTTATGGATACCAAGGCACAAAATGCAATTAATATCTGTATAGTGTATACCTCAGTTTATAATACTACACTTGTTTATGGATACCCAGGCACAAATTGCATTTAATACCTCTGTATACCTCAGGATTAATAATAAAATTGTTATAATTAACTTTTATTTATTCAAGCACAAACTAGTGAATAGTAAGCTGTTTACATAAAGATATAAGAAAGAAGCTTATTGGGCATCCCTTCACTGTGCGGATTGTTTGTTTTATAAATGTCTATTTTAATGATATTAAATTTTAGTTTTCATGACCCACTAAGGAGCATTCTGTTTTTCGGTCTGTTCCTCTGTCTTTCCTGCTTCAGGTTAAAGTTTTTTGTCATGGTAGTTTTTCATGAAGTTGAAGTTCAATCATCTTGAAACTTAGTACACTTGTTCCCCATGATATGATCTCTCTAATTTTAATGCCAAATTAAAGTTTTGACCCCAATTTTAAGGTCCACTGTACATAGAGAATGATAGTGTGAGTGGAGCATTCTGTTTTCTATGGACACATTCTTGTCTTCTCTTGGTTTAATTTCCTTGATTGACTATCCCTTAAATTCCATGAAAACGGGTACCATGCTGTGACCATGGTAGTGGAAGCAGCTGCACTCAGATGCTGTCTGTTATCATAAAAAGTATCATTCAGTTTTCCATTATGAGAAAATGTTAGAATAGTCTCAGTTCAGCTTCTTGTAATCTTAATTTATAGTACTTTATATATTGCTATCAGTTTACCAGTTTTTGCTCTTGTGAGGCTATCACTTTATCAGTATTTGCTCTTATATTAATTGGTGCTCTTGTGAAGCTATCATAACAATTGGTGCTCTTGTGAAGCTATCATAACAATTGGTGCTCTTGTGAAGCTATCATAACAATTGGTGCTCTTGTGAAGCTATCATAACAATTGGCGCTCTTGTGAAGCTATCATAACAATAGGTGCTCTTCGTTGTGAGGGTACTGTATTAATGGGTGCTCTAGTGAGACAAAACTTAATGTGTCAGAAGATGAACTGGTATCAGTAGAAATTAACTACAGATACTCTTTTTTCAGTCAATAAACATGAATAAGCATGAAGTATTTGCCACTGTCCACCAAGCAAGCAACAATCGATTAATCTAAAGCCAGTGTATTCTCAATTTTAGATAAATCCAGCATACAATGTACTTTCATTTACAAACACAATAAAGTGATGTGACTCAGGTATTTTGAAAATATTTTTGAGATTAATTTATCGTGTACTACATCAAAAAAAGAAAACAACACAATATTTATTAACATGCATTTAGAGCTCTTTTGTGATTCGCCTTAGTCAGGAACGCTCAAAGTCAAATATTTGAAAGCTTATGATGTGTAAGGACCAAAACAGCTTAAAAGCTCGTTCAACGCACAATACTTGTAAAATGTGGTCAGTTAATACCTGGTCATTTTCTTGGTAACAAAGATATGGAAATTAACACAAAACTGAATCATATCAATCTGGTCCAGTTATTGACAAAGTTTGTCATATTTAATATCTAACTGACAAACATGAACTTGCTACAGTAAAATATGGCCTAGTTTTCATCAAACATTTTGACAAGCTGCTTAACAAATTTCAGTAACCAAAGTAACAAGTGATAGATATAACTATTCCAATACACAGATTGTTCATGTCATCAGACATGCTCACATGAACATTCGTTATTTAACGAATTTTAAGAGGCTTTAAATTAGAATACTAGTATAAGAGTGCTAACATTTATCACAGTAAAAAAGATATTTGTATTGCTGTTCTTCTTTAAATTTGAACTTTGCAAATACTGGAGCAGTAAAAAATGCCATATTGTAATATAAACCAAATCTGTATATACTGGTGGGTAGCAGTATTCCATACTACGAATACTTTTTGCTTAAACTGAAGTAACATTATGAAACCACCAATTTTACTGATTGTCCTTTTTCAAGGCTTCAAATCAAAAAGAAATGTTATGAAGTTAGATTTGTTGTTATGTCACTTGATATAAAAAAGTTGATGTTACCTATGAAGCTAAAGCAATCATCACTCGCCTTCCTATAGGACAATCCAGCAAGAAAATAGCAGACTCTTGTGTCATTGGTCTACAAAGCTAGAACAATTAGTAACAAGTGTGCACACTTTGGAATGTGTCGCCTCACTGACCTCTATATATATGAACATAGAACATCCAGCAAAATACATGCATAGTTTGAAAATTGATACCTGCTTCAAAGCTAGAAAAACCATTTAACAAAAGTTAACACTTTGAAATGTGTCACCTACCTACAAAACTAGAACAGCCATTTCATATTTCACTCTGAAAATTGTTGCTTTACATATTCTGAAATGGTAGGTCTGCCTATAAAGCTTGAACAAGCAATTTACAAGAGTGCACATTCACAATTGTGTGGCCAGCATATAAAGTTTGAACAAACAATTGACCAAGAGTGAACACTCTGAAATGTGGGACCTGCTTAAAAAGCTAGAACAAACAATTATAAAAGTGCACTTTCTAAAATCAAGCCTATAAAGCTAGAACAAGCAATTAGCCAAGAGTGTACATTCTGAAATGAGGGACTTGCCTATATAGCTAGAACAAACAATTAGCAAGAGTGCAACTCTGAAATGTGTGGACTGCCTACAAATCTTGAACAAACAATAAACACAAGTGCACACTCTGAAAGGTGGCCTACCTATAAAACTAGAACAAACAATAAACAAAAGTGCACACTCTGAAATGTGTTGTCTGCCTATAAAGCTAGAACAAACAAAAGAACAAGAATGCACATTCTGAAATATATGGCCTGCCTGTAAAGCTTGAACAAACAAATAACAAGAGTGCACATTCTGAAATGTGTTGTCTGCCTGTAAAGCTTGAACAAACAAATAACAAGACTGCACATTCTGAAATGTTTTGTCTGTTTATAAAGCTTGAACAAACAGATAACAAGAGTGCACACTCTGAAATGTGTTGTCTGCCTATAAAGCTTGAACAAACAAGTCACAAGAGTGCACATTCTGAAATGTGTTGTCTGCCTGTAAAGCTAGAACAAACAAATAACAAGAGTGCACATTCTGAAATGTGTTGTCTGCCTGTAAAGCTAGAACAAACAAATAACAAGAGTGCACACTCTGAAATGTGTTGTCTGCATGTAAAGCTTGAACAAACAAATCACAAGAATGCACATTCTGAAATGTGTTGTCTGCCTATAAAGCTTGAACAAACAAATGACAAGAGTGCACATTCTGAAATGTGTTGTCTGCCTGTAAAGCTTGAACAAACAAATAACAAGACTGCACACTCTAAAATGCTTTGTCTGTTTATAAAGCTTGAACAAACAAATGACAAGAGTGCACATTCTGAAATGTGTTGTCTGCCTGTAAAGCTTGAACAAACAAATAACAAGACTGCACACTCTAAAATGCTTTGTCTGTTTATAAAGCTTGAACAAACAAATCACAAGAATGCACATTCTGAAATGTGTTGTCTGCCTGTAAAGCTTGAACAAACAAATAACAAGAGTGCACCTTCTGAAATGTGTTGTCTGCATGTAAAGCTTGAACAAACAAATCACAAGAATGCACATTCTGAAATGTGTTGTCTGCCTATAAAGCTTGAACAAACAAATGACAAGAGTGCACATTCTGAAATGTGTTGTCTGCCTGTAAAGCTTGAACAAACAAATAACAAGACTGCACACTCTAAAATGCTTTGTCTGTTTATAAAGCTTGAACAAACAAATAACAAGAGTGCACATTCAGAAATGTGTTGTCTGCATGTAAAGCTTGAACAAACAAATCACAAGAATGCACATTCTGAAATGTGTTGTCTGCCTATAAAGCTTGAACAAACAAATAACAAGAGTGCACATTCAGAAATGTGTTGTCTGCCTATAAAGCTTGAACAAACAAATAACAAGAGTGCACATTCTGAAATGTGTTGTCTGCCTATAAAGCTTGAACAAACAAATAACAAGAGTGCACATTCAGAAATGTGTTGTCTGCCTGTAAAGCTTGAACAAACAAATAACAAGAGTGCACATTCTGAAATGTGTTGTCTGCCTATAAAGCTTGAACAAACAAATAACAAGAGTGCACATTCTGAAATGTGTTGTCTGCCTATAAAGCTTGAACAAACAAATAACAAGAGTGCACACTCTGAAATGTGTTGTCTGCCTGTAAAGCTTGAACAAACAAATAACAAGAGTGCACATTCTGAAATGTGTTGTCTGCCTGTAAAGCTTGAACAAACAAATAACAAGACTGCACACTCTGAAATGTTTTGTCTGTTTATAAAGCTAGAACAAACAATTAACACTTGACACTGCACACTCTGAAATGTATGGCCTTCCTATAAAACTTAAACAATTAACAAGAGTGCACAAAGTTGTTGTCTGCTTTACTTGTTATGACAAATATTTTGTACTTGAGCTCAAGGTTTTATTTCAGGTATCTGACAAATTGAGCCATAAAAATAAGGTCAAGATGTGATAAACCCTGTCAGACATACATGTGCACCTTCAGATAGTTTTATTCAACAGCATTAAGCTATTATTATAATATATGAGAGCTACAGTGGTTGACAGGTGTTTAGAAATAAGGTTATAATAGAACCCACCTATCTGATATTCCATTTGTTACTGTTGGTTCTGAATATGCATGAAATACTTGCTGGTAGACAATCCATTAATTTAGTGAGTAGAATAATAAAGTATCATGAAATTGAGGTCAAGGTCTGAGGGACACAGGCAAAAAGAAAGAAAAACAATAATGCATCACCCTAATTTGGAGTGATTGATTTTCTTAAAGCCTCAATTTGTTCCTTTGAATTATGTGAAGTTGTGCAGCTGGTGTCCAGTTCTTAAGGAAAGCTAAAATAATAACGGAAGATTCCTTGAAATACAGAAAAATAAATAATCATACTGCTGTGGCATGGGGATATATCAATTCATAAAACAATTTAAAGGTGCTTTAGCAATATGTGATTATCAATAACTGGGTTTTCAGAATATAAAAGCCAAGTTAACATTTTTGTAGTGCTTCTCTTTGCTAGTTGCCTAGATATTTTACAGTTCCAGTTATTTTAAAGTTCCATCTTCTTCAGTTATGTGGGATATTTATTTCTCAAGCACTACTTTATTATTTGATAGACAAGACTGAAGAGGTTTGTTATTAAACAAGGAAGAATGCATTGTTGTGTGATATGAACCGTTACCTGGACGTTAAGAATTTCTAATCAAGTTGTCACCTGTATACCTTTGTAGGTGTATCTCTTAATACAAACTTGACAATTAAATTGAAAAAGATATCTAAATACTGTAAACAATCTGTTTCAAAGTTTGCATGTTTGCTGTAACATTTCATATAAAATTTCACAGCAATTTGATTAGACATATAACCTTTTACATACTTCAGGTCACTCAAGTGTCAGTTGTTATAAGGGAGACAACTCTAGAATTACTTCAAAACCAAAATTTGCAAGAATGTAGACATTCTTAAAAGTAAGCCTCGTTATTTCAATAAATAAAGCTTAGTACTCATTAACAGTGAACAGAGATATAACATAACAAGAGGCTGTCAAAATGACAGCAAAGTGTATATCCCTTACTTTTATCAGTGTCCTTTTTCAGCAATAAGGAGCCACAATTTGTGAAGTGCATGGGTGGATAGTGTCAAAATCAAACTTAACCTCCATTTTGATATCAGAAACAACTTATCAAAATTTGAAATGAAATTAATTTGTAATTCTGAAGTTGAAAAGTGTCAATCAATCAAGTGTCATAACTGCAATTTTTCTTTAGAATCAACATATTTAAATTTGAGGACTGGTTGAACTATCATCAAGTTATTGTATAGAAATGATTAAGATTTGCCCACCGTCTCTTCATCAGAAAACCTCATTGAAAATGAAGACTCATAAAATAAATAAGGTCTTCCTAATCATAACTGTTCTTTAAAGTTTTTTGAAATATATGGTACTTAAAGTTTTTGTCAAACTAAAAATGGGTTCAATAACTCCTCTAAATAGTTGACTATAGATAAACATGCATTTTGCCATATGTTCTACTTTAAGCAGTGTCTGACATGTTGGTCAGGAACCAGAATCATGAACATATCTTTCAAATATAAAAAAGTAGATGTGGTATGATTGCCAATGAGACAACTGTCCACAGAAGACCAAAATGACGCAGAAATTAACAACTATAGGTCACTGTACCGCCTTCAACAATGAGCAAAGCTCATACCGCATAGTCAGCTATAAAAGGCCCCGAAATGACAATGTAAAACAATTCAAACAAGAAAACAAACGGCCTCATTTATGTACAAAAAATGAACGAAAAACATATATGTAAAACATAAACAAACGACAACCACTGAATTACAGGCTCCTGACATGGGACAGGCACATACATACAGAATGTGGTGGCGTTAAACATGTTAGCGGGATCCCAACCCTCCACCTAACATGGGACAGTACAATATAAGAACTATAAAAATCAGTTAAAAAAGGCTTTACTCATCAGATGGACAAAAATACCAGTGGACGTGGACAGGTACTTGTACATCCCAACAACAAAAAGACACTCAGAACAGATCTGAGAGTGCTCACAGTTATCTGACAGCTAGTTCAAAGCCACTAACAACTAAACCCCATTGATGATTGTAGGCACATTTGGTTCCAGTATTTTAAGTGAGATTATTGTAAAAATAAGAATAATGAAAGAGACGACAGACACCAAGTGATGGCAGTAGCTTACAATGGCCCTTAAAACCAGTTGAGCTTAAAAAGTGTGCAAAAATGCATGTCCAGTGGAAGAATCTGTGCAAGATAGTTGAACATGGGTAAATTTTATAGAAGAGGATTTACAAACTGATATAGGCAGAAATTGCTTTATGCATTGGTAAGGGAAAACCCCAGAATAACTCATGATCATAAAATTAAAAAGTTGATGCACAACCTCATTTTAAGTGTAATGCAGACGACACAAAACAACAGGAGCTGGACAGATGAAACAATAACAGTGAAATACTAGTCAGTATCATTTATTCTTTTTAGGAAAATACATTGCAAGATTCTACATTCAAAACTGGATTCACAAAAGGTAGTAAATATAATGAAAATATTATCACAGTGCATTTATAATAATACTAACCAAATCATTCAAAAATATCACATATCAAACGCATTTATCTCCCCTTAGAGTTGTAAATTTTGTGCCATGAATAAAAATTAAATAGCATTTTGCAATAATTGAGGAATATCCATTGAAAGCTTACAAAGACAACAGCATTAAAGTGTAAAATACTTTATATAAAAATTCAAATATTTCATTTGTCAAATCTGTAGCTCTATTTTAGAATTAACATCCTGTTATACCTATATTCATTTACTGTTACTAGTTTTCTTAACAAGCATTCTTGCAAACCATTTCCCTAATGCATATATATTCTACGTTCATACCAATTTAAAAGCAGAAATTTCTTTTAAACCTCACCAGAAACTAAATGAGGAGGTTTTCAGCATAAGGGGTTTTTTTTCAAAGCATGCGATTTTCTTTTTTCAAAGCATGAGGTTTTTCTTAAATTTACAATAATGACAAAATAAATATAAAATCTATGCTTCTTAATAATAAAGATTAATTGTAAGAATATTATCAAAAATGAATTGATTCATAAATATTCATAAATCACTGCTAAACAAAACAATATCATGAATATGGCATAATTAAAGCTTTTATGTAAATAAATTATAAATATTTGCTAGTACATATTTTACTATTATTCAGTGTAAATGGCAGTACTACTTAATTTGAAAGATTTCTCAAAATAAACACAAAAAATACTATATATAGTAAAGATATTAAGTTCGTTACAGTTCAAAGACAAAAAAATGACAAATTGTTAACTTGTTTCGATCAAGACAGTAGCATATTGTATCCTAAAATTCAATTCAGAGATAAATAGTACAATAACAAGAGATTAAAACTATTTCACATCATGACTAGAAGAAAAATGGAAGAAGAAAAAATAAAGCTATAGAAGGTCATCAATTAAATTAATAGAAAGAATGATAGTTTGAAACAGTTTGAAGAACTTAATATTTTAGCCTTTCTGATGATGATATTAAATTCAAGAATAGATCTATAATGCTAATATTAGTAATTACTTAAATAAACCATACTAATAGGAGACATTAATTCCACTGAATGCAAGGCAGAAAACTAATAAAGGGAGATAACAAAAGATATTTCAAATGTTGATATCTTAAAGGGAGATAACAAAGGAAATTTCAAATGTTGATATCTTCAATGTTAATTGTGGAGGTACTGTCCAGAAAAATCTTGTATGTTTTGTATGTTTTCAAATACATTGGTTATTAGGTCAAAATTAGAAAAATGTTTGTTTCCCCTCCCCCCACCTGGGTAAAACAAAGGATTGATAATATAAATAAATACACTCAAATTGAGCACAAACTAAAATTAAGGAAAAGTGGCCTCGGCTGGACAAGTCCACCCATTCTTGTGACCATGCATATTTGCTTTGACATCCAGTTTATAAATTAACCTGCCTTCCTTGTCTGTTTACAAAAGGTAGACCCAGGGATGGGGAAACAAGACATTCTTTCAAATGTGGGCTTATCAAGAACTGTTTAAAAAATGTTTGGCTTTGAAAGTCCAGATGTTGAAGGGAGAAAGGTAAATTAAAGGTAGTCACCTGAAGCAAGCTCCCTTACCACATCTATATTGATTTCAATTCATAACTTAAAAACATCTGATTCAAAGTGTTTTTTGAGGTACACGCACCTGAGGTCATTTCTAAAGTGTATTGTACTTCAAAAACTGATTGATTTTTTATCATAGAAGTTGTTTACAAAGGAGGACATCTCTCCTCAACTAAAATGTGCTTTTTCAAGACAGCAGTCTCTCTGTTGAATTTAAAAAAACACACACAGAGAAATGTGACGAGTCCAAAAAGGGTGATTCTCATTATAGAAGTTTAAAAAGATTTGTTTTTTATATATATTTGAAATGGCAGTCAAATAAAACTTATAAAACTTAGCCTATTCAAATATTTGGTAAAATGGGTTTTTTTAGATCATTTTCTTCCACTGTAAAAATAAGGCAATTCCTTATAACAATAATGTTTTTCTATTTATGATTTCGTAAAAATGATAATATGGTGACATATATATAAATACATAAAATATGTTATAAAAAGAAAAATATCACAAAAGTAATAGAATATATGAAACATTTCTATAAATAACATCCGTATACTACATGACAATATATATCATGATGTTTTACACTTGCCTGCAGTGTTCCTACAAAAATATCTAGTTTGTTTTATATACAAACAAAAACATTTTGCTTATAATTTCAAAATATAACTTTTAAAATATCAAAACAGAATGTCAGTAACATATATGGCAAAATCAACCAGACTAAACTGAATAGAATATTCCCATCTTATTCCATCATAATGTAGCAAATTTTGTTAGCCCTATCTGAATGATCATACCTATTGTTACATGACAATGCAAGACAAAACATTTTACGTCAAAAATTAACAAGTGTAAACATTTACAAAAATGCTGACTACATTAAAATAGCACTATCAATATTAATTATCATTACAAAATGGAATCTTAAAATGAAAGACATAACATGGTTTAAAATTACTTGATGGAATAGTAAAAATATCAATAGATATCAAAATCATATCAACATCAATAGATTATCACAGTGATTATAAATGGACGGTCTTCGTGATCAGTAAAAATAAAACAACAACCAAATTAAATTGAGACTTCAAAGTGGTCCTCTATCTGTCAGAGCAGTTTTAAGACTTCAGAGTGGTCCCCTATATCTGTAAGAACGGTTATCACTTCAGGACGGACCTTATCTGTCAGAGCAGTCAAGACTTTAGAACGGTCCCCTATATCTGTCAGAGCAGTCGACTTCAGAATTGTCCCCTATCTGTCAGAGCAGTCAAGACTTCAGAATAATTCTCTATCTGTCAGAGCGGTCAAGACTTCAGAATCATACTCTATCTGTCAGAGCAGTCAAGACTTCAGAATGGTCCCCTATATCTGTCAGAGTTGTCAAAATTTCAGAATGGTCCTCTATATCTGTCAAAGCGGTCAAGACTTCAGAATGGTCCCCTACCTGTCAGAGGAGTCAATGAGTCAGAATGGTCCTCTATCTTTTAGAGCAGTCAAGACATTAGAATGGTCCCCTATATCTGTCAGAGCTGTGAAGCTGCTAATAGTCGGAATAAATAATAAAACCCTACAAAAAAGTCTCAAAATGTATGATGTGTTTTGATGTTGCTTTAATGAAGTCAGTCTCTGAAGCCTCAATTCAACTGTCTATTTTATATGTCATACACAAATAACATTTTTCTACAGGTAATACATGTATCAACACTGTCCTGAGAATTTAAAAAAAAACAAGGGAAGTTACCTCTGTTATGCAGCTGCGTAAAATGCTGAAACTGAATTTAAAAAAGGACAAGTTAAAAAACAAATTCTTCCTAAGATTATTCACACAATAAAAGTTGATAATAAAGCAATGATTCAAAAATCTATAGCAATAAAAAGCAGCTGTTTTAATATAATTGATAACAAAAACTTAATAATCTGAAATGATCAAACTGGTTCCAAGAATAACATTGCACTGTGTCAGCTACCAGTCGTTTTGTCATGATGCTTCCCCACGATAAAGTTTTGAGTAGCGCTGGCTCATTGTCTGGGTGTTAGGAGGAACTAATGATATTGGTTTCTCTCTACCTAGTCTGAAAAAATAAAATGAATAACAATATTACTATTGGATAATAATTAAATAATAATTAAAAAAATATATATTCTGGATCTATTGGTGTATTTATATAAGAGGATATCCTAGTTTGCCATATTTGGGTAACTCTAGAGAAACACAATCAACCACTTACCAAAATTAACATTATATTGCTTCTGTGTTTGCTTTCTAGTTTGTCTTGTGGTGTGATTTTTTTGGTCAACATTGTTGCTGATATACTTGAAATTGCCACTATTTAATCTCTTCAATTTCATAAATGAAACAACTTACTTAAATAAACATAATTAACTTAATATTCTTTGATAACATTTTTTGTTTAAAAAGACCTCAGTATTAATGACAAAATTTAAAGACAAAAATTAATACAAATTAGGTAAAGAAAAATAAATGAATACAATATTAATAAAATGTGAAAGCTGACATGTACATGGACAAAAAAAAACAACTCAAAAACAAATAGTGGACAGATATGAGAATCAAAACTAACTTGATGAGGCCTAGGCCTATAGTGTATGATTGCTCAGCATTTTTACAACAAACACAAAATCTATTTTATACATACACTTAAAATACATGGTGTTATTAAGAATATTACACACTAACACATATAAAGGACATGCACATATTAGTTCCCAACCAAAGCTACATTTCCTGTTATATACATGTAATTGTCCACAAGTCCACAAGTTTTCATTGAAGTCACTTTGATAGTGCTTAAACTGTTAAAAGTTATTTCAACTGCCGAAAATCAGGATTATAGTATCATGGATACTTGGATAAGTAGGCTGAATTTCTCAATGTATTGAATACCTGCTATTTTATTTCATACTAACTGTGGCAGAGGTCTGCAGTCTATTCATTATCCTTCCATCATTCTTTTATTGATAACTTTAATATTTCTAAGAGAATTTTCCAACTTTTTTAATACAATTTCATTGTAACTATAATATTTAATGCAGAGAAAACAATTTCTGAGTTTTAAAAACAAAATGTTTTCTGATTTTCTATTCCTTATTAACATTTTTTAAGGCATTTAAATTTTCCATGCCTGTTAACAGTCGTTTAGCATATATGTAGGATTTTAACTTCTTGTAACCTGGCTCATAAGTGATTTGTTTAAAAGTAAATGTTATGCAAAGCAGAAAAAAACTCTTTTTTTTCACACAAGCAAATCATTGAGTTTATCTCATTATTAATTAGCATGAATTAAAACCCCTTCCCACACACACACATATATATATATTTACCCCTAACATTAGTGCACATCATTAGTTAGTGTATAATATTCTTACATCACCTTTAATTACCCTGAAGGTTCAGTGTCGGAATGACTAGTGGTACTCTGTGATGTATTCTTAGCCTCTGCAGCAAACTGATAAACAATGAGAAGACAATCCCTGCACAGCTGAACGATTCTACGACAACAGTTCATATCTGACTCACTTATATTTTCTGTGCTCTTGCTGAAAATTGTTTCCCAACCAGCTGGTCCACTGAAATCAACAAGTTATTCCAGTATTGAAATTGACCGATTACTTTTTTTTCTATAATGATTAAATGCAAAGGAATTCGAAGAAAACTGTGTACAAATTATGAAATATTCTTGAATTTCTTTTTAATGATATCTAAAAGCATATTTAAGGTTGATATATAAATATTCAAATTTTTAAAACATCTTTTTTTTTAATTACTATCTTTTTTATATAGAAATGTAATCATAAGTGCAAATTTTCAATTGTAATACTTATATAAATATAACAATTTGATTTGGATAGTGAAAAAATCAAGACTTTTTCATTGATGATGACATGATTAAAAATTATTACTGTAAATTCAGAAATGCTTGTGATATCAGAAAAAACAAGAATGTGTCCATAGTACATGGATGCACCACTCGCACTATAATTTTTTATGTTCAGTGGACCCTGAAATCAGGTTCAAAACTCTAATTTGGCATCAAAATTAGAAAGATCATATCATAGAGAACATGTGTACTAAGTTTAAAGTTGATTGGACTTCAACTTCATCAAAAACTACCTCTACAAAAAACTTTAACCCGTTGAAAACAGTACAAAGGACGAACAGAAGGACGAACAAACACACAGACCAGAAAACATAATGCCCCTCTACTATCGTAGGTGGGGCATAAAAATACATAAAGATCTATGTTTTAGTTATCAAAATGGGAGTTCTTATTATCCCGATAATCACTTTAACTTCTGATTTTACAGTATTCTATTAACCTTGATATTATCTGCCATAGAATTAACTTACTTGGAAGAAGAGAAGCAGTTCCAGAGCCCCTGTCCATGACTCCAGAGCAGACGACTGAATACACGACTAAATATTCTATAAATCCTGAGATTATCAACGTCACTCACTCTCCAGGTTCTCTGTAACACGGCTCTCACGTTAGATCGCACAATGTCTATCACCTGTGCAAAATATCACAATATTACAGTAATTCTATTTTAATCATTGCTGCTTTATTTTACTGTTGTTTGTGAATTCAATTTCATTACTTTCAAACTCAATGGAAAATATGCACTTTGTTATGTACTGATTTTCCTTCAAATAAACGACAACTGTTACCCAAAGAACTATTTTTAAACTATCTGAGATTGCAGGAATACGTATAAAAATATGAATATAACATCTATTTGACAACTACCCAACAAATGTTTAAAAAGAGCAGTAAGATAACTTCTTTTGCTTACATTTTATTGAAAACTGTCCTTGGACATAACACATGGACTGTACATATCAAGGAAAGTTGTATGTAATTAAGTGTAAATTGTAGCCTTTCAAACCTAACAAAAAGACCTTACTGTAGATTCATTTATTTTCGTGGAACTTGCATATTCGTGGATATTTTATTTCTTGGATTTGGCAAAGTCAGCATAAATTCCTTTAGCAAATTTGGAATTCATTGAACATTTAAATTCATGGTTCCCCTGTACCCACGAAATACATGAAGATTTGTTTCCAATGAATATTGATAAATCCACAGTATTTGTTTTTACTAAATGAAAATCATAACATACCTTTCTCCTTTTTATAGAATCTAGTTTCACTAGCCAATAAGAAGCAATCCTTGGTTTGTGGAATTTCCAACTTTCATGGAGCTAAAGAGAAAGTTAGATTTGATTTAAGAGCAAAAATTAAATTCAGATTGATAGAAGGAAAACAGGTACTCACTATATAACAGAGCCAAAAAATATATAAACAGAACTTAAAAATTATAACCTACAACAAAACAACATAAATTGGCATTTTATTACAAAACTATCTAGTCAAAAAAAATAAAATTTACACATCACCTTTTGTTTTTCACAAAAATTTGATTATTCAAATCCTCACACTACTTATGTTTTCATTTACCAGTAGACAAATCTGCTGTAAAGTTAATCTCTCTTTGTTAAGTTAGCCAATTCTTGAACTGCTTATGTCATAATACCTATGCATTTTGCATCTCAATTTAAATATCACCACTCTATATGTTTTCTCTCGAAGGTGTACAGGTTTGACTAGAAACTCATTTGCCACAACTTCAGTTTGTGTTTTGCTTTTTGTATCACAAATGCTATCTTTCCAAGAATCAACTCTACCTCTACCTTCATTTCATTAAAACTATTTTGTCCAGAAACACACTAACTAAACACATAATTTACCTTGTCGAGAATCATTTCTGCCTCCTCGTCAGACTTTCCTGGAAACTTGATCCTCATGTCATTCAAGGCTATCAATGTTTTCTTTGACAATTCATCTTCCCTTTCCTTCACTACACTTGTCAAAAATCCATCATCCTGAAAAAAAATACACACACATGTAAACATCTTACAATTAACCAAATAAATACATCCTGAAATAATAACTAAACATGTAAACATCTAATCATTCACCAAACAAGTGTTAAGATAAGATTTATTCATGCCTCCAGTAGATCTCTAATAGCCCTCATAGGGACTTGTAGAGCACCCACCGTCCAATAGCAAGAAACTTGTATTGTTCCACATGTGGAGCAGGATCTGCTTACCCTTCTGGAGCACCTGAGATCACCCCCAGTTTTTGGTTGGGTTCGTGTTGCTTTGTCTTTAGTTTTCTATGTTGGGTCTTCAGTACTATTATTTGTCTGTTTGTCTTTTTATTTTAAGCCATGCCGTTGTCAATAGATATAGGAAGATGTGGTGTGAGTGCCAATGAGACAACTCTCCATCCAAATAACAATTTATAAAAGTAAACCATTATAGGTCAATGTACAGCCTTCAACACAGAGCCTTGGCTCACACCGAACAAAAAGCTATAAAGGGCCCCAAAATTACTAGTGTAAAACTATTCAAACAAGAAAACCAAAGGTCAGTTTATTTTCGATCTATGAATTTGACTGTCCCTCTGATATCTTTCCTTCCTCTCTTATACAAATACACAAATTACATGATGTAAGTTTTAACTAAATCTTAAAGGCAATTAGCAATTTATTCAAAGAAAGAAGAAAGAATATGATTTCATGACTTCAATGCAAAGTTCATTATTTATGAACTAAAAAGACAATGACATCTGTGAACATGGGTGGCCTTGACATGAAACAGCAATTAAAAAACATTTACCACTGTAGATCTCTGTAACGATGTATATTTCCCACTTGTCACCATTCTTGATAATGATCTTGACCTTTGATTTGATTGATTTGACATTGACATATTACTGGGTGGCCTTGACCTGACACCAGAGTTAGGACGAGAATTGTATGTACTTGATGCTCCCTCACTCCACTCGCTCTGTTCTCTGACCATTGACCCTGGTCTGGACTTGGCAGATCGTCTTCTGGTCATGGGTGTTGACATAGGTGAACCTTCAGTCATTTCATCATCTTCTTCCTCCGAGTCATCAATAGGACTTGGCTGACAGACTGGCATACTTTGTAGAGGCTAAAATAAACAAATAACTTATTTCAGAATAACTTGGAAGCTCAAATAAGCAAACAGGTAAGAATACATAAACCACAACAACAAAACTACAAACATACTCTTATACAGGTATACAGGGATAAACCATTTTTTAAAATGATATTATAAAACCTCCATCTGAATCATGTGACCCAGTTATTCTTATATCTCCTGCCAAGTTATCTAACAAACATCTTCTTGTTCCCCATGATTGTCTAAAGAGGGGCATAAAAGATATCTGCACGGAAGAACGCGAAATAAAATTGACATTTAACAATAAACGAACAATGAAAAATTTCATGCAAGTTAATATTTTTACCAATTTCAAGAGACACGATGAATAACAAACCTTTTTTTACAGCTTCATGCAAAATAAAAATGACAAAACATGTTGTACGAAAATAACCCTTTACCACCCTCTGTAAATATTTATATGAATGTCTCCATTCCTGAATAACCTACCTTAGGACCTCTAGCTGCACCCTTGCCTCCTCCTGCATACTTCCCGTCTTTTTCAAATTCTTCACATTCATGTAACATATCCAGAACATCTTCTTCCTATAAAAAAATATCACACGGCAAATGAATACCGGTATACAAAAAAAAAAATACAAAAAAATAACAATTGATGATTTAAAATATTCAGTTTTTAAAATGATAATGTTTTTTTGTTAGAAAGAATAAACAAATAAAGAGTTTTTGAACTTTAATTAGATTAAAACTTTTGAGCTATTTTAAATTTTTATTCAAATATTGATAAACAGTTTTAGCTAAATATGTTTTTGGTACTTGGTACAAATTTACTTTGTGTGTGATATAATCTAACATATCGGCAGCAATTTTATTTGGACATTGGCACGATTTCATAAACAATGTAAATCTATAAATTGTAATCTTTTAGATGATATCTTCTGATTAAACTCTAGTATTCTAATTTTAACTTTTTGAAGAAACATACCCTGAGTGGATTTTTGTAAATTCTCTGGATTTCTTTCTGCATGGCAGGTGCTCTCCCTGACATGAAGATGTTGAAGATAGATGACATTAATCTAACATATTTCTCCTGCCGAGCCTTGTCTTCTGTTGGAAATATTCTACGGAATTTACCCATATTCCTGTTGTCATAATCTTCTCTCAAACTTTGCTTCTTTATCCTGGCTAGCAACTCTTTCTATTATAAAAAAAACAGCAAATATAAAAACATACAGTAATGAATGTGAATCTTTACAAATATTAGATTAAACATTTACACAGTGTTTCCTCAAAAAGACCTTAATACATGTTTAACCAGTGCTTCTGCAGAACCGTTGTGTGTTGCCTGCAATTGCTAGTGTCATCAGTGTAAAAGTGTTTTATAAGTAATGAGTATATAAAAATACAGAATCTAAAAACAAATTCAGACCTTTGTTTTAGATGCTATTTCCTGGTCTAAAGGATTAGCTTCTATCTAAGGTTCATAACAATTCATGAAGGTTTACAAATTTATGTCAAAGAAATCAGGTCAGATATATCAACAATTGTTTAAAGACAAGTCAGATATATCTATAATTGATTATATATAACTAACCAGTTCTTCTTTCCTTTTTTCAAAGTGGATCCTTCGTTTCTCATATTCTGACACATCTGGGGCATCTGGTCGTTTACCTGTACGATATAAACGTTTCTGTGCTTCCTGTTTCTGAGCATTAATATTTCTTCTTTTGTCACTAACCCTGAAATAAAATAAAATATTGAAACCATGAAATATATTTTAATGAACCAAAACTTTACAATTAAATATGTCGTGAAATAAAAATTATGAGAACTCAACTACAAAGACATGAATATACACTAAAGATTCTTTTTTCCACATGTTACAATTTTGGTGGATTGAGAAAAAATTGCATTTTTGTTTGAGGCACTCATCAATGTTAATCCCTGCTACCCATGTTTGTTTGAGGCACTCATCAATGTTAATCCCTGCTACCCATGTTTGTTTGAGGCACTCATCAATGTTAATCCCTGCTACCCATGTTTGTTTGAGGCACTCATCAATGTTAATCCCTGCTACCCATGTTTGTTTGAGGCACTCATCAATGTTAATCCCTGCTACCCATGTTTGAGGCACACATCAATGTTAATCCCTGCTACCCATGTTTGTTTGAGGCACTCATCAATGTTAATCCTTGCTACCCATGTTCGTTTGAGGCACTCATCGATGTTAATCCCTGCTACCCATGTTTGTTTGAAGCACCCATCAATGTTAATCTCTGCTACCCATGTTTGTTTGAGGCAATCATCAATGTTATTCCTCCTACCCATGTTTGTATGAGGCACTCATCAATGTTAATCCCTGCTACCCATGTTTGTTTGAGGCACTCATCAATGTTAATCCCTGCTACCCATGTTTGTTTGAGGCACTCATCAATGTTAATCCCTGCTACCCATGTTTGAGGCACTCATCAATGTTAATCCCTTCTACCCATGTTTGTTTGAGGCACTCATCAATGTTAATCCCTGCTACCCATGTTTGTTTGAGGCACTCATCAATGTTAATCCCTGCTACCCATGTTTGTTTGAGGCACTCATCAATGTTAATCCCTGCTACCCGTTTGTTTGAGGCACTCATCAATGTTAATCCCTGCTACCCATGTTTGTTTGAGGCACTCATCAATGTTAATCCCTGCTACCCATGTTTGTTTGAGGCACTCATCAATGTTAATCCCTGCTACCCATGTTTGTTTGAGGCACTCATCAATGTTAATCCCTGCTACCCATGTTTGTTTGAGGCACTCATCAATGTTAATCCCTGCTACCCATGTTTGTTTGAGGAACTCATCAATGTTAATCCCTGCTACCCATGTTTGTTTGAGGCACTCATCAATGTTAATCCCTCCTACCCATGTTTGTATGAGGAACTCATCAATGTTAATCCCTTCTTAAGGTGTTTAAAGGTCAATCAGGATAAATAGTACAAGATACTCTTCACTTACTTGATATTCAGCAGTTTAATGGTATTTTCTATTAATGCAGATTTTATATCCCAGTCAATCTTTTCATCAGTACCAAAACTGGGTGATCTGTTAATCTGAAAAGAATAAAAACATATAAATAAAGGCTCCTGCTAGCCAGGGTTTCCGCTGGCGGTTGCCATTTTCACATTTTGCAAAAAATAAAAATTGTGGCGATTCATTATTTGCGAAAGAATTTGGCGAAAGAAATATAACAATTTCGATTTTAACCATCTTGTTTACTTTTTTTTCGGGTTTCTCAGACTGTACCTGATCGGACAATATTCGGAATTAACCTTGACCTCATTACGACTTTGACAGAAAATCAATAACCAGCTGAGTGCATTTTATGGCTGTAGGCAACAATAGACTAATTAATAAAATAATCTTTCTTTTTAAATGAAAAAAAAAACAAACATGTATTTATGGGGAAAGGAGAATAAGCACACTTCTGTAGATATTTCTTTTTTTTTTAATTTGTGTACCCATATCATATTTTGTGATCATAGCACATCAATTTTTCATTAAACTAAACATGTCATTCAAGTCTTTTTGTCCTGAACTTGCCAGCTATATATTTGTTTAATGAGTGAAAGAAGTCTTTAGGCCAAATGGGTTAGTGCCATTTGGTTTTAAAAAAAAATCTTTAGTAAAGCATTTGTGTGAAACAAACAATTTTTTTTTCTAATATACTTGAGAAATAGTTATTGCAAATAACATACACACTGGACAAAAACTTTACTTTTGACAAAGTCAACAAGAAGGATAAGTTACCAAACTTAAGGTTCAAACACTAAAATGTCTTTTTTATTACAGGCTGTGTTGCTGACATTAAAGATTTTATCCAAAAGCACTATGGGAAAATCTTGAGGAATTTTAAGAACCTGTTAAAATACAAATTAAACAGATTACCCTGTTTGTAAAATTAAATCCATGATATTCAGGTATTCAGGAAATTATGTATTTTAAATGTTGTATAAATTTACAATATTTACCACTTTCACTTCTGAATGAGAAAATAACTCATCAACTTACCACTTATAATTCTATTTATTGGATGCATACAGATTTGGGATTTAAATGGACGTTTCTTTTGAAGTACTGATGGGAAAATTATTACTTTAGGAAAACATTTAAACTAATTCACTTTGTAGATGTAACTAAATAGAATTTCAGATTGTTGTTAAATTTTCAAAGCCTAATTAAGGTTGAAATATGTTTTTTTCATTTGAACATTTGCCACATCAATTACTATTATAGTTTTGATGTAGAAAAGATCAGTTTATAAAGAAAAGTTTTATGAAGCTGTGAATCTTATAAAAGCAAAAAAATGGGAATGTGTAAAGGGACATAACTTTAGTACAGTAAAAGAGATGCCACCAAAATTCAAACTTGATCTGTGTTATGTGGTGATAAGCATAATGATAAAACTTAATGCCTGCAGACAAAAACTTACTTCTAACAGCCATGGTTTTAAATTCCTATCCAATAAAACATCAAATCCTAGCACCTCAAAACATACACTATCACTCCCTGATGGGGCACATGGCCGACACATTCTATAGGCATGTAATAAATGTGGCATCGATACCAGCAATGTTTTCACTATCATGTCTGAGATGTTTCTCCACATTAATGCCACATCTCTGTCCTTGTTACGTAGATATTCGTTAAGAAATGCAATAGATCGTTTACTTCCTGAATCCACCGATTCTCCTTTCTCGTAGTATTCATTATGTTTGTTCACTGAATAATTCGTAAGATGCATATACATATGGTTCTGAAAATAGAAGATGAATTTTTGTTTGAATTTCTAACCTGATGAACTACACAGGATATGCATATAGAGGATTGAGATCTCAAAAAAACATGTTTAACCCCGCCCCAATTTTGCGACTGTCCCAAGTCAGGAGCCTCTGGCCTTTGTTAGTCTGGTATGATTTTTAATTCTAGTTTCTTGTGTTTAATTCAGAGTTTAGTATGACATCTGTTATCACTGAACTAGTATGCATATTTGTTTAGGGGCCAGCTGAAGGACGCCGCCTCCAGGTGAGGGAGTTTCTCGCTACATTGAAGACCCATTGGTGGCCTTCGGCTGTTGTCTGCTCTATGGTCCGGTTGTTGTTGCTTTGACACATTCCCCATTTCCATTCTCAATTTTATACTATGGCAAATAATCTTTGTATTACTACACACACACATTTTCTTTATTTAAAATATTCCTTAGGATCAGTATGTCAAATTTAGAACATATTTTACTCAATATTACAATATTTGATGTCTGTTTTGATTGAAGTTTGATAAAGAAAGATTTTTGGTATTTCTCTATACTGTTATGGTAAAGAAATGCAGAATTGAATTGACTTGTACTGTGTAAAGTCTGTTTGACAAATGCCAGACTTTTGGCATTTCACTGTGTTCTTCTGTTTACTAATTTTTCCTACTTACAATGTTAGATTCCATTGGGTTTTGGTTCTATTCTGTACTCATCACTGAATAAATACACATGTAAAGGATCACTCTATGTTATCAGAATGTAGATATGTTAATCATACTTACAATGTTAGATTCCGCTGGGTTTTGATACTTTTCTGTACTCATTCTAACCAGTCCATCATTGAATAAGAACACACGTAATGGATCACACGATGTTATCAGAACGTATATACGTAAATCAAACTTATAACCATCTAACAGGAAGGGTTTTTCTATATATTCTTGTACAATAAAATGTTCTGTTGCTGGAATCTTCTCAGCATTTTTAAATAGCTGAATTCTAAAATAAAGAAAAAATATTGAGCCAGGTTAAAATTGGTCTCTTTTGCAAAAGAAATAGTGATTGTTATATCGTTTCAAATTTCAAATTTCAGTTCAATAATATCAAAATACTTCAGCCCTCTTAAAAAATAAATACAACTCTCCATCATTATTTGTGATACATTACGTTAATTGTATGTTTATATAATTCATTCATATTCATGTGTTTGAACATTTTTCCCAAGATGTAATTCTCTGAATTTTGCATGTCCTCAGCCTTTTCTTGTATTGTGTAACATGATAGATGCTACTTATGGAGTTTTCAAGGATAAAAAAAATATGTTTATTTCCAGTCATGGTAAAAGACAGCCACATCTATGCCACACATGTGCCTATGTACAAAATTTTAACTTAAAAACTTGTAGTACAGCAATGAAACTTGACATTACTATTCAGTACTATGCCATGGTTTTTCAAATTGTTGACTTTACAGATTTAAAAAATTCCAGTGAATAAAATGAGAATTTATGTATCAATCAAACAAATTGGTTTTTTTCTAACTTTTTTTCAGCACTTGTCATATATAGCAACTATTGTATAAATGGATGAAAACATTTCCTTTACCATATTGGCCCTGATATCATTCTGAGTCTCATATGAGCCCTTAGCTTGGCTGATTTAGGAATCTCAGGATGATATTAGGACTTATATGAAAAGAGAACATAATCTATGATTATACAATAAGTTTAAACTGTTTCTGTGGCTAGCATAGCTGTTATATTTGTCTCCTGCATTATAACTATACATACCCATGCCCTTGTGCACCATTGGAAGGTTTGATGATAAATGTTTTAGATTTCTTTTTACTTTTCAGGTCTTTAGAATAATTAACCAATTGACTATAATCTGAAGGCAGGATCCAAGACTTTGGAATAAAGCCATATTCCTCAGGAAATTCTTTAGACACCCTGTAATATATCATAAAAATAATATAACATAATTTTATTTTTTATAGAGTAAATGTATAGCACTATAGGACAAGAGCATCTGAGAGTATTTGAGACAATGATGGCTTGTTAATGGGTTTATATAATACAAACATTAGAATGACAATTTAGCCTTAAAAATTACCATGAGGTTAACCCTTCTTCCTCCAAAAATGCTTTATTCTTGTAAATCAAATGACATGACTGGTAATAAATTAAATACTGCCAATCTAAATATTCCTAGTGATTGAAAAAACAGATTGCATTTTACAAATAGGTGGATTATAAAGGCTATTATCAGTTCCATGAAATTGCACAAATTGTCCAAATTACATTTTTGAATCAAATAACGACGTAAGTCTACTTATTTTTCTCAGCTGGCAGAGGCCTTTTTAAGTAAGAATTGGTGATTAAATGAGTCGAGTTTATTTATTTGTGTATGGCAGTATAATGCCCCCATTCTGACTTTGTTTTAACCTTGTAAGTATTCAATAATCAATAGGTATCTATAAGACATATCTCAATATACTTTAATACAACCAAAACAGAGAAAAGGATAAAATTTCACCAATAACATTATGATTTTATTATGTTTAGATAAACAAATAAACTCAATGCATTTGAACATAATTTATAATCCATTTTATGGACTCTACCATGCTACAGATTCACCAGGCGTTGGTTCACTTTCGTTAGTAAATAATTTATAAAAGTAAAAAGGGCCTGTGATCTATTTTTATTTCACCAATTTACATAATTTGTTTGAAATTAAATTTTTGTTTAAGTTTTACTTCTCACAATAAATTGTAACACGCTTTCTGCTTATTTTTACATTAAAGGCATTGTAAGGCATGTTTTAAATCTATACTTGTTTATAGATTTGCTTACTTTAACATATTACGAGCTAAGCAATCTTTTCTGGTTATTTCACCCATTCCAGGAAAATGATTGATTCTTTGAAATGGTTTTAATTCATTGATCCTTTCAGCTGATACAAATGAATCATTCCATATTAAGTATCTGAAAATAAAGAGAACAAAATAAACCCCAGTAAAACAGTTATATACAATATCAAAACCTCAACACCAAATACAACTATCATTTGAAAATATTGTTGAATCATTTCATTTCATTGTGGAAAAAAAGTTCTTTGTTTTATTATAATCTTTAGTTTTGGTGAACTTCCATAGAAACGTTTTAATGTTTATATTAGTTTCTATGTCTAATTAAAGAATTAACAATTTCAATATTACCTACCCTTCCTAAAAAATAAATGAAAATTAATCTGAAAGCATAGACCAATACAAACTGATGTTATTTGTTTTATCTTGTTATACATAGAGAGATAATCAGTTAATTTCGGAAATTCTACAATAAATGCATACCCGTTGGGATCATCATCTTTTGAAGGTGTAAAACCAAGTTTCTCTGCCATCTGACGAACTGAAAATTAAATAAGTATACAATATAATATAATCATATAGTTCCAAGACTCTGGGATGTTTTTTATGTGTTAATAACCATACAAGACTTCTTATGGAAACTGGACAATATTCTAGGGAGAAAGGTAGCTAGTTAATTCAATTATTACTGTACACTTCATATTTTTATGTAAAGACCCTATCATGCAGAGCTTGTTAAAATGGAGGTAGCATTTATAAGATTATGCTCTTCAAATCATTTGTTTATCATCAAAAAGATCAGTTATTTATGAATATTTGTACCCAAATAAATATATTTACTTCCCATATACTGTGGATTCATTATTATTTGTTGGATACCAATTTCCATGGGTTTCGTGGGTAATGGAAAACCACAAATTTAAATGTTCAACGAATCACATATTTTCAATAGGCTTTGTATACAGAGATTGACAAAACCACGAAATCAAATATCCACAAACATGCAAGTTTTCCTCAATCCACGAAAATTGGTACCCACAAAAATAACTGAATCCACAGTATCTAAGTAACAATATAAAATTTGATGAAATTGACCTACTGTTTACCTATTTCATTTTACTTTTTCTGTGACACATACATGTATTACAACATGATTATAATAATAATAATAATAATTAATTCTTTATTTAAAGAGGGTAAACTCAGTTAGTTACAATAAGATTCATTTCACATATAACCCTAAATATTCCGATACTCTGTTTTATTCTATCACAGAAAACTTCTCTACTTACTGACTTCATATCTTGTTCCACTTAAATTTACAATAATAGGGTTTTTCTTTTTGCGTTTTTTCTTCGGTGAACTGGCACTTTTTGGTCTGTCACTCTCAGTGAATTCAACATGTTTGTTGTCAACACGGCGATTGGCTTGACCAGCGACAGTGTCCAACTTCCTGGCATAGCTCGTCAGACTAGATAATGACACATCTGTAAAAAATGGTTATTGCTTTTATAATGCATGTAATATTTATGGAAATAATCATGATGGGTTAAGGACAAATTATTGATTTTTCAATTCGCTTCAAATGTCAAAATAGTAAATTTTAATATGAATTTTAAAAACTGTTTTTATTTTGATACTTTTCTTAGCGAGCATTGTCATTATGGAAGACACATTTATATTAAATGAAGATCCTACTTGAAATACCAAAATATTTGTACATCCAAATCAATAAACACTCATTAATCCCTTTAACAACCAACCTAATTAATACATGTAACTTGATACATGTAAAATCCAAATATTTCTTAGAATTACAAAAGCCTGTTTTTAATTCTGTTAATATTATGTAATGTTTTGATAAAAGTTACTGTAAGATTAATTAATATAATGCCTCACAAAACCATATTATTGAACCATGCAGTTGTGGTCTGGTAATGATGAGTAACAAGAATTGACACCAAATCAAACAGTCAGTTGGGTTATAACCCATAACTTTAAAGTTTTTCATTGCATGCTATAGAAAAAAATCTCAAATATGCCAATTTACTAAAATAAAAATCTAAAATTTAAAAAATCAAAAGGGAGCTTAAGCAATGGATGTAAGCAATTCACCACAATTTCTTACAAGTTGGTGAAAGCATTCTTGAGTTATTGTCTGAAAACTGGAAAAATCCCCCTTTTTTTAATGAGTAAATCCCCATAACTCCGAAACACAAAATTAAAAATTTATAAAACTAGAGGCTCTAAAGAGCCTGTGTCGCTCACCTTGGTCTATGTGAATATTAAACAAAGGAAGCAGATGGATTCATGACAAAATTGTGTTTTGGTGATGGTGATGTGTGTGCACATCTTACTTTACTGAACATTCTTGCTGCTTACAATTATCTCTATCTATAATGAACTTGGCCCAGTAGTTTCAGTGGAAAATGTTAGTAAAAATTTACAAATTTTATGAAAATTGTTAAAAATTGACTATAAAGGACAATAACTCCTTAGGGGGTCAATTGACCATTTCAGTCAAGTTGACTTATTTGTAAATCTTACTTTGCTGTACATTATTGCTGTTTACAGTTTATCTCTATCTATAATAATATTCAAGATTATAACCCAAAACAGTAAAGTTTCCTTAAAATTACCAATTTAGGGGCAGCAACCCAACAACGGGTTGTCCGATTCATCTGAAAATTTCAGGGCAGATAGATCTTGACCTGATAAACAATATTACCCTATGTCAGATTTGCTCTTAATGCTTTGGTTTTTGAGTTATAAACCAAAAACTGCATTTTACCCCTATGTTCTATTTTTAGCCATGGCGGCCATCTTGGTTGGATGGCCGGGTCACCGGACACAATTTTTTAAACTAGATACCCCAAAGATGATTGTGGCCAAGTTTGGATTAATTTGGCCCAGTAGTTTCAGAGGAGAGGATTTTTGTAAAAGATTACTAAGATTTACGAAAAATGGTTAAAAATTGACTATAGAGAGCAATAACTCCTAAAGGGGTCAACTGACCATTTCGGTCATGTTGACTTATTTGTAAATCTTACTTTGCTGAACATTATTGCTGTTTACAGTTTATCTCTATCTATAATAATATTCAAGATAATAACCCAAAACAGTAAAATTTCCATAAAATTACCAATTCAGGGGCAGCAACCCAACAACGGGCTGTCCATTATACCTGAAAATTTAAGGGCAGATAGATCTTGATCTGATGAACAATTTTCCCCTGTCAGATTTGCTCTAAATGCTATGGTTTTTGAGTTATAAGCCAAAAACTGCATTTTACCCCCATGTTCTATTTTTAGCCATGGCGGCCATCTTGGTTGGTTGGGCGGGGCACCGGACACATTTTTTAAACAAGATACCCCAATGATGATTATGGCCAAGTTTGGTTAAATTTGGCCCAGTAGTTCCAGAGGAGAAGATTTTTCTAAAAGATTACTAAGATTTACGAAAAATGGTTAAAAATTGACTATAAAGGGCAATAACTCCTAAAGTGGTCAACTGACCATTTTGGTCATGTTTGACTTATTTGTAGATCTTACTTTGTTGAACATTATTGCTGTTCACAGTTTATCTCTATCTATAATAATATTCAAGATAATAACCAAAAACAGCAAAATTTCCTTAAAATTACCATTTCAGGGGCAGCAACCCAACAACGAAATGTCCAATTCATCTGAAAATTTCAGGGCAGATAGATCTTGACCTGATGAACAATATAACCCCATGTCAGATTTGCTCTAAATGCTTTGGTTTTTGAGTTATAAGCCAAAAACTGCATTTTACCCCTATGTTCTATTTTTAGCCATGGCGGCCATCTTGGTTGGTTGGCCGGGTCACCGAACAAATTTTTTAAACTAGTTACCCCAATGATGATTGTGGCCAAGTTTGGATTAATTTGGCCCAGTAGTTTCAGAGGAGAAGATTTTTGTAAAAGTTAACTCCGGCCGACGGACGACGACGCCGGACGACGCCGGACGCAAAGTGATGGGAAAAGCTCACTTGGCCCTTCGGGCCAGGTGAGCTAAAAAGAAAGGGAGCTCTAGTCAATAGATATAATCAATTCACCAAAGTTTTATGCAAATTGATTAACTTAGCGTTTTTGAGTTATTGTCCAACATGTTAACGATAAACTGACTGACAGACGGACAACGGTATACCATATAATACGTTCCAAATGGGTGTATAAATATTTTATCTGTTGCTAGTCTTATAAAATGAGTGCATTTTAACTTGTATGATTAGACCTGGAATATGTTTGGGTGGTATCAAACAATTATTCTACCAGTCAAGTACTCCCACTAGTTCACTCAGTATTAGTAACATAAAAGTTAGCACATGATCATTGATGAATTAACAATCAAATGAATTTAAAAACAACAAGTACAGGATCAGACATCAAACGTTTTAAAGCCTGGATCCCTGTATGAGCACATAATTTGTCCATTCAAACATATCACATGGGATAACCGTACACCACTGATAATACCTTCTGCAGGAGATAACTGGTTCCATACATCAAACACTGTGGTTCTGACTAAATTACAACATGTAATATTTCTTGTTATACAAGTCATTTGCATAAAACATGTTTTGTTTTAGTTTGTAATTGATGTGTGAAGAGCATTTTTGTATAAATATAAATAAGATACGGTTTGAGTGCCAATGAGACAGCCTTCCATCCAAGTCACCATGTATTTAAAGTTAATAATTATAGGTCAAAGTAAGGCCTTCAACATGGAACCTTGACAATTTTCAGTTTTATTTTTTTCTATTAGTCAGTCTTAATTGAACTATAAACTAATAACTTTTAACAGAATAAATAACCTAGTCTACTACAAACAATTATAAACTTAAGTTCAGAATATAATGCTTGCATTTATTATTGCTAATATTTACAATGGAATTAATAATATTATTGTATAGCAATATAATATTTCCAACAGAAAGTAACCAAAAGTTAGCGTGCAATAAATTCTAATATTGCACTAGTGCAATAAATCCTCAAAATTCATGACGTCATCAACGACAAAATCTTAGTTTAAACCAGTTAGTACTTTTAAATATTATATTACTATACAATAAAAGGGTTATTGCATGAATATTGGGGAATATTGTCCCTCGTAGAACATATATTGCACTCGCAAGCTCGTGCAATATAAAATTCTACTCAGGACAATATTCCCCAATATTCATGCAATAACCCTATATTATTCTATAGGCAATACAAATGTATTGTAAGTAGAATTGAAGGAAAGGAAAAAAAAGGACAGAGTCCATGTATGTATTTCTATGAGATATTTAAAGGATTTTTTTTGCATAAAGTTTGTCCAAAATCCTGAAGGATATCAGAGATCAGAAATCATAATTAGTAAAACAAGCTATTTGCCATGAAGAAAGAAAAATATTTGAACACCAACCTGCAGACCACATCCATAAACCGTGGTCCTAAGTAACCTCTCCAAAATATTATCTTGTATTTTTATTGACACCTTTTTATTAGGTCCAAACAAATACAATTACAGCTTAATCAAGACATTTAAAGTTCAATACTGTATCAATAACTTGAAACATGTAAGTACTGGTTACAAAATCAATGGTAAATTTCTATTCACCTGAAAACCTTTTAAAAGATACATACTTTGTAGAATAATTTGAAAGGAAAATCTGTGTCAAAACACTTACTTAATACTCAGGGTTAGGTAGGTAGTTCAACTGTTTACTTTTCATAAGCTTTGACAATGCCTAACTTCCTATTATCTTTCAACTGACAAAAAACTACTCCTGCACGATTTAAAACTTTTTAAATTTAATTATTGATTAAAAAATTGATTTTTAAGTATCAATGACATATTGAGTACATTTGGTCTTTTTTTATTAAAAAAATTAAAATTTCTACTACAATGTATTGTCCTATTATAGGCATTGCCTTAGGAACAAATGGAGTAGTGTAATACTTCCAAATGAAAATTAAGATAGAACATTCTTCTTGGGATACTAAATCATCAACATGATTAGATACTGTAAATTCAGAATTTATTAAGTTCATTTATTATTGTGATTATTGAAAAAAATTAGGACAAAAATATACTTGATAAAATTATTGCATTTTCATGAAAATCTGCATACTGTCATATGTATAAAGTATTAGAAATGAGTTTTGTTTATTACCGGTACCTTTACAGTTCTAAGAAGACTGAACATTTTGTCAAAAATAACCAATCAATGATTTCAGGAGAAATGTAATAAAACTTTTATAATGCAGACATAATAACTAATTCATTAGAATTGTTTTCAGTGCTTTTATATAGATTAAAGGAAAGACACAGGAAGAAATCTATAGTTATCAGACAGTTCTCAAACTTGACCAAGGAAATAGGGGTTGGAAAGGGGGTCCTGGATTCCCTCTTCCCTACCCACCAAATCCACTTCCCTCAGCTTATCTCTTCCCTTCCTCTTGACAACGATGAAAATCTTTCAAACATTTTCAAAGATTATCCCTATTTTAAATCCCCTCTTCAATCTGTTCTGGCCCCTGGACTCCGGTTTCCAATCCCCTCATTCCCATGTTCCCTTACCCCTGTTA
The DNA here is from genome assembly GCF_965363235.1 of Mytilus galloprovincialis. Lineage (NCBI taxonomy): Eukaryota > Metazoa > Mollusca > Bivalvia > Mytilida > Mytilidae > Mytilus > Mytilus galloprovincialis. The sequence continues at coordinate 125,510,525 of NC_134838.1, read as the reverse complement.
CACCCCTTCAATGAAAGAATTACCGTCTTCTATCCGAAATCATTTCAAGGTTCAGAGGTAGAGTTGTACTAGAGCATAACAAACTAAATGGTTTATTTAGTAAGTTATTCCTACCAAGGGTTAACGTTAACTGTTTACAAATATTGCCTGTTCCTCAGCTATATTGTCTCGCAACAAGTCAGTTTCATTTACAAACTCAATCATTAGCTTTTTGAAAATCAAAGTAATTAAAATCTTATTGGTTGAAAGATTGGAAAAGTTGGGTGCATAATTTCAACCCATATTCTAGTCAAGCCACAAAGTTATGGTTGTGAAAAATTTGAATGATCATAAACTGTACATGTGGATTCATTTATTTTGAACATTTTTTGTGGATTGAGGGAAAATTTCAATCTGCATGGTTTTGTCAGTATGCATACAAACCTAAAGAAAAATTTAGGCTATAATTAACATTTGGATTGTGACTTACCTATGCATACAAAAACTAGGAGAAAATATGTACCCCTTGAATAATAATGAATCCACGGTAGCAAAAAGTTATATGTAGTTGCATTTTATCCTCAGCTGATGTTTATAATCAATTTATTGTGTTTAACACCGAATTTTTAGCACCATTGCTTACATTTTTGTAGACAGAGGAAGTCAGAGTGGCAGAACAGAACCATAGACCTTCTGAAGGAAAACTGACAACCTCATCTGACAACACAGGAGGTCAGAGTGCCAGAACAGAACCATAGACCTTCTGAAGGAAAACTGACAGCCTAGTCTGACAACACAGGAAGTCAGAGTGCCAGAACATAACCATAGACCTTCTGAAGGAAAACTGACAACCTAGTCTGACAACACAGGAAGTCAGAGTGCCAGAACAGAACCATAGACCTTCTGAAGGAAAACTGACAACCTCATCTGACAACACAGGAGGTCAGAGTGCCAGAACATAACCATAGACCTTCTGAAGGAAAACTGACAACCTAGTCTGACAACACAGGAGGTCAGAGTGCCAGAACATAACCATAGACCTTCTGAAGGAAAACTGACAGCCTCATCTGACAACACAGGAGGTCAGAGTGCCAGAACATAACCATAGACCTTCTGAAGGAAAACTGACAGCCTAGTCTGACAACACAGGAGGTCAGAGTGCCAGAACAGAACCATAGACCTTCTGAAGGAAAACTGACAACCTAGTCTGACAACACAGGAGGTCAGAGTGCCAGAACATAACCATAGACCTTCTGAAGGAAAACTGACAGCCTAGTCTGACAACACAGGAAGTCAGAGTGCCAGAACAGAACCATAGACCTTCTGAAGGAAAACTGACAACCTAGTCTGACAACACAGGAAGTCAGAGTGCCAGAACATAACCATAGACCTTCTGAAGGAAAACTGACAGCCTAGTCTGACAACACAGGAAGTCAGAGTGCCAGAACATAACCATAGACCTTCTGAAGGAAAACTGACAGCCTAGTCTGACAACACAGGAAGTCAGAGTGCCGGAACATAACCATAGACCTTCTGAAGGAAAACTGACAGCCTAGTCTGACAACACAGGAGGTCAGAGTGCCAGAACATAACCATAGACCTTCTGAAGGAAAACTGACAGCCTCATCTGACAACACAGGAGGTCAGAGTGCCAGAACATAACCATAGACCTTCTGAAGGAAAACTGACAACCTAGTCTGACAACACAGGAAGTCAGAGTGCCAGAACAGAACCATAGACCTTCTGAAGGAAAACTGACAACCTAGTCTGACAACACAGGAAGTCAGAGTGCCAGAACATAACCATAGACCTTCTGAAGGAAAACTGACAACCTAGTCTGACAACACAGGAGGTCAGAGTGCCAGAACATAACCATAGACCTTCTGAAGGAAAACTGACAGCCTCATCTGACAACACAGGAGGTCAGAGTGCCAGAACATAACCATAGACCTTCTGAAGGAAAACTGACAGCCTAGTCTGACAACACAGGAGGTCAGAGTGCCAGAACAGAACCATAGACCTTCTGAAGGAAAACTGACAGCCTAGTCTGACAACACAGGAAGTCAGAGTGCCAGAACATAACCATAGACCTTCTGAAGGAAAACTGACAACCTAGTCTGACAACACAGGAAGTCAGAGTGCCAGAACAGAACCATAGACCTTCTGAAGGAAAACTGACAACCTCATCTGACAACACAGGAGGTCAGAGTGCCAGAACATAACCATAGACCTTCTGAAGGAAAACTGACAACCTAGTCTGACAACACAGGAGGTCAGAGTGCCAGAACATAACCATAGACCTTCTGAAGGAAAACTGACAGCCTCATCTGACAACACAGGAGGTCAGAGTGCCAGAACATAACCATAGACCTTCTGAAGGAAAACTGACAGCCTAGTCTGACAACACAGGAGGTCAGAGTGCCAGAACAGAACCATAGACCTTCTGAAGGAAAACTGACAACCTAGTCTGACAACACAGGAGGTCAGAGTGCCAGAACATAACCATAGACCTTCTGAAGGAAAACTGACAGCCTAGTCTGACAACACAGGAAGTCAGAGTGCCAGAACAGAACCATAGACCTTCTGAAGGAAAACTGACAACCTAGTCTGACAACACAGGAAGTCAGAGTGCCAGAACATAACCATAGACCTTCTGAAGGAAAACTGACAGCCTAGTCTGACAACACAGGAAGTCAGAGTGCCAGAACATAACCATAGACCTTCTGAAGGAAAACTGACAGCCTAGTCTGACAACACAGGAAGTCAGAGTGCCGGAACATAACCATAGACCTTCTGAAGGAAAACTGACAGCCTAGTCTGACAACACAGGAGGTCAGAGTGCCAGAACATAACCATAGACCTTCTGAAGGAAAACTGACAGCCTCATCTGACAACACAGGAGGTCAGAGTGCCAGAACATAACCATAGACCTTCTGAAGGAAAACTGACAACCTCATCTGACAACACAGGAAGTCAGAGTGCCAGAACATAACCATAGACCTTCTGAAGGAAAACTGACAACCTCATCTGACAACACAGGAAGTCAGAGTGCCAGAACATAACCATAGACCTTCTGAAGGAAAACTGACAACCTAGTCTGACAACACAGGAGGTCAGAGTGCCAGAACATAACCATAGACCTTCTGAAGGAAAATTGACAGCCTAGTCTGACAACACAGGAAGTCAGAGTGCCAGAACATAACCATAGACCTTCTGAAGGAAAACTGACAACCTAGTCTGACAACACAGGAAGTCAGAGTGCCAGAACAGAACCATAGACCTTCTGAAGGAAAACTGACAACCTAGTCTGACAACACAGGAAGTCAGAGTGCCAGAACATAACCATAGACCTTCTGAAGGAAAACTGACAACCTAGTCTGACAACACAGGAAGTCAGAGTGCCAGAACAGAACCATAGACCTTCTGAAGGAAAACTGACAACCTAGTCTAACAACACAGGAAGTCAGAGTGCCAGAACATAACCATAGACCTTCTGAAGGAAAACTGACAGCCTAGTCTGACAACACAGGAGGTCAGAGTGCCAGAACAGAACCATAGACCTTCTGAAGGAAAACTGACAACCTAGTCTGACAACACAGGAGGTCAGAGTGCCAGAACAGAACCATAGACCTTCTGAAGGAAAACTGACAACCTAGTCTGACAACACAGGAAGTCAGAGTGCCAGAACAGAACCATAGACCTTCTGAAGGAAAACTGACAACCTAGTCTGACAACACAGGAGGTCAGAGTGCCAGAACAGAACCATAGACCTTCTGAAGGAAAACTGACAACCTAGTCTGACAACACAGGAAGTCAGAGTGCCAGAACATAACCATAGACCTTCTGAAGGAAAACTGACAACCTCATCTGACAATAAAGATTGGAGTCCAATGCACCTGCCACATACAGGGTTATACCACACTACCTAAATGTTGACAGGATACCTCTGATCAATATTTACAATATACCATTTTTATTCTGTTCACTATGTAAAACTATTTATTGTGTTGTAGTTATAAAATAGCTATGTTTAACTTCTTCTGTTTGTTAATTTTCTCCTGATTACTTTTTAGTTATTTTGAGATGATCTTAACAAAATAAACACAGGGTTCCTTTGTACACAACAATTTAATAATGGAATGTAAACATAAAAATTAATTCAGCCTTTTGATGTTTCCAAAGAAAGTTTTTATTTGAATTGTTTTGAGTGTTGTTCATGGAAGTGTGACTATTATTTCTCAACACTCAATGCTCTGCAGACTATGCTGGCCTGAAACCTTAGATAAAAGTGTATGGCTTGTTGCAATTCGAAAACTGATTTTTACAGATACTTTATCAGCACTTGGACCTTCCTAGTCTACTTAATGCTCTTATAGTATTTCAATAAATTACAAGGTTGACCTTGATTCACCAGATTTCCAACTCATCAAATACCCCAAGGTCACTGAAGATCATAGCTGAATTATTGCTTGAATTTAATGAAGGTTTGATTTCAACATATGCATTGGCTGCAACCTTACCCTAAGCATACATTATAATGACTTTGTAGGATGCACAGTTATCTTTGTATTTAATACAAGAATAATGGTTTATGATGATGAAGGGTCATCCTTTCAAAGTGATTTTGGCCTTTGACTATTCTAGTCGATACAAAAAGGATCAATCTGAAACCCTTTTCGATGCATGTGCCATGAAAAATAACTACAAGTAGTAGACACAGCTAGACTACAAAGTTACAGCACGGGTATGAAACAAGGGGTGTATAAACAAATACAGACACCGGAATTCGGATATACCTATTACTTTTATTTGAAGGACATGAAAGATACAAAGTAATAATTAATTTAAAGTTTTTTAATCGAAATTTTACTATAAACAATTAACGTAGTGAATATGGGAAATGTTGACATTTTGTGTGTATCAGACAGTGAAGCCATTACATCATGTGTTACTCTGGATTATACAATGTAGTAACTCCATTTAAAAACAATACGTGAATCAATGTAAAATATGTTATAATCAATCAGAATGAATCTTTCTTCATCAGAACCAAATAAGGCCTTTATACAACAGATAAACATACCTTGTCTGTCTGCCAAAGAACTAAGAGATCCACTTTGTTTAATACTTGGCATAGTTATATGTTCACTCTTAAATACCTGGAAATACATAAATTTAAGATCTGAACATGTATATTAAACCTCCATTTACTATTGAAGTTCAAAATGTATAACTGTCTAATATTGTACGTTGCCCTCTAGATGGTTTTGAATGATTATTATTTGTTAGGTTGCTGTCAAAGCATTGAGTAACTACAAAATTGAAGACTTCTAAAAAATGTCATTAGAATGATCACATGGTCTGTTATGTTACCCCAAAAGGTTTATCTTCTATTGCTGCTCAATCTACATACATACAGTAATCAAAATTCAATATTTAATCCATTATATCCAATATGGTTGCAATCTTTATTATACAATGTACATGTATTATGACCGTGATACTTTTGGATTTATCAGCAACCTTGTAGCAGTTATATGAGTTAGATCCATACAAGCAGTACAAACTTTGGCCTGAAGAATCTTTCCAAGTGTATGTTTTAATATTTACTGTCTTCATTAATTAATCAGTCTTGACAGCCTTTTTATTCTTTAATACTCTTGTTCTGAAGATTGACTTCCACAAGGAGACTGGGCTGTTTAGTAATCAATAATATAGACAGTTTAATATATAAATTTTGTTATGAAGTGTAAAAAATTGAAAACGGCTTAGATTTTAAGTCTGTAGACAAATCAAAAATCACAATTGTCGATTTTGTGAACCTTTTCTCCAAATAACATTAGAGTCAATTTGCATGAAATATGAGTTCACTTAGTATGTATTGGAAAGCTGCCACCCCAATGGATTAGTATAATACAAGTTTTATACTGTTACATAATCACTCTTTATAAGTAATCCTATATTTATCTTCAAATGTCGATGTGACAGTGAGACACATTAATTTTACACTTATAATGCACATTTTCTTCACATCCTTAACAATAACTTAACAATCATAACTGAACCATGAGACTAAAAAACAGCATTATGTGGATCTGTAACATTGTGAACAGGATGTTAATTTGTTTAGATCGAGAAGATATTTGAGACACCTTCAAATGTCAACCAAAATAAAACTAATTTTATTGCATCCAAATGGCATTGATTTATCATAATACTTGGAACAAGGGACAAAAATCTACTGATCTTATTTGAAGATGATCAGATTTGATCAAGGTCAACTTGAAAACAACAAATCTATATGTAACTTAATAAAATAAATGTGTCTCATGGCATAGTGACCAAAATATTAACGTTGGTGGTATGTTCTTTGCTCATTGTTGAAGTCTTATGGTGACCTATATATACTAGTTTCTGTGTTATTTGGTCTCTTGTGGAGAGTTGTCTCATTGGCAATCATACCACATCTTCTTTTTTATATTAAGCATTTAAATCACTTCAAAATGTTGGTTAGAGACTCAAATTTGTTCAATAGCATTGTACTTCACCAGAAGATCTAATGAATGAAATTTCGTCCCTAATTTCACAGACTTTGAAGATAATAAACTAAAAACCAAAATAAATGTAAAATAATCAGGAAAATCACACGTATTTGTAGAAAAACCGTTGAGTGTAAAAAATAATGTTTAAATTTGTGTTTAAAACATTCTTTAGTCAATTAAAATGATAATTGCACTCTATTCCTATAGATAAAGTTTTATTGTTCAGCTTATATTTAATTCTATATATCAATGTATATAATACACCAGTGAACCTTTTTTTCAAAAATCTTACCAGTAAAAACACTCTTTTAGATCATGCAAGAGCTGCAAGGTCATATTTTCTGATCGTTCAAACAAAAAATAAATAACGCAAAATAATCAGAGATTTCAACTTGTTTACCTATTACATGTATATACAAATGTAGTTCATTACAATTTTTATGATCACTTTTGAACACCTATGGAATTTTTAAACCCAAAAATATCTTTGACCTTAATCTACCTCCAGAATATAATTCATGAAGTAACATATAGTTAAACACCTCATTTACAAATATAATATGATGCAGTTTTAAAATTATAATTTAAATATAACTCAATTAATTATACTGTTAATTCTTACCTCTTGTAAATGAAAATCAGTTATTTAGTAAAAATTCACATTTTTGTGTTCCAAGACTGCCATAATTTTTTTATATTGAATGTTATCACAACACACGAACTTATATCGGAGTTTAAATATTTAGATATAATGTCTTACAATATTGGCAGCGTAACAATAAATGTTTTTACAGGTCATTAATCCAGGTTGTAGTATTTCGATATTAAACATTTAACACTGATCAACAAGAAGTTAATGTTAATTTACACTAAAAGCTGCATAAATGATGGAAGAACTGCTGTTATTCAAGAGAAAAGTTATCTCCTTGCTCAAGACCTAGTTGTTGCTGATATTAAATTTTTAACAATGAATCAACAAGAAGTAAAATATAATTTACACTAAAAGCTACATAAACAATCAGAGAAATTTGGTTAACAAAGAGAAGAGTTACCTCCTCTCAGAAGACCTGTCAGCAGCATTTTTTTGTGCTACTAATTCTATAACAAATCAATATTAAACCAAATTCTTTTTTAGATGAGAAAATTTGGATTTCTGAAACATAATTTAAAATAATAAATACATTTGTAATACCCTTTGAAAGGGTCCCTTTCATAACTATATTGGTAATGTTGTTTATAAACCTTTTAGAGGAGTAGGTCCGGTAAGAGCCGATTTTGGCCTCAAAATTCAGGTTCATCTGATGAAAGATTTTGGACACTTTTTAGTTTAAACATATTTAATTATAGTGGATTGGGAAACAAGTCTTGCAACTTATATTAATCCCTTTCCACTTTGCGGGTGCGAGTGCTGCCTTGTAGCGGCATTAGCCTGCTCTTTTTCGAAATCTACAAGGGTGTCTTTAATGTGCAAAAGATATGGCTCTCTCTTAACACGGGTCAGCCATTTCTCATCCCCTTCCGACAGACTATCATCGTTTCCTCAAGACCATATTCGCAAATGGTGTCAAGGGAGCGCCGAAAATTCAGTCCCTGAAATTTTCATCCCGTACGGGAATCGAATCAGGAACCTTTGTGTTAGAAGTCCGATGCACTAACCACTACACCATGGCGGCTTGGACACTTTTTAAACACTTTAGTGTCTACTTCAGTAGATTCAATTAGTTTATGTGAAAGACTTGAACTAATATAGTCATTAAAGACGCTCAAGTCCAAGCTTAAATATGAAAAATCTATCAAATATGCCATAATATGTCACTTTCAGATGGCTTTTGTCAATCAAAGAGCAGAATGCTCTGAGGGATACAATTGCCATAGTTTTCATTGACACATGTATCACAGTTCTGCCAACTTTTCATTAAGCAAATGGGTGAGATTTGGCCAAAATTGAAAAGATCAAAGAGGGAAAAAAAATAGATCCAAGGATACTGCCGCTAAAAAGCATAAACATGCGTGAGTCTCACGCATTTTTGGCAGCCCTGGTACAGCTGGATAGTATTATTTTCAAAACTAATTCTACTGCACATGCAAAATGTAATAATCTGAATAGTGACTCAACTTTAAAAATAGCCAATCCCGGATACAAGTGTATTAGCTATGTACTTATTTTGTCTTATTTTTGTACTATCAATTCCAAGTTTACTTTCCACAGCAGCCTCTGAGAGTGAGAGAAGGTATTTCACTTTGTATCTTATCACCGTTATTTCTAGGAGGAACCCCATTTCTAACTCTTTAAATATAATTTCCTTTGGGTCAGTAGGGTATGAATCCTTTCCGTACACACCCCTCTGTTTAAATTGAGATTGTTCTGAATATAATACGGCGTTTATCGACATCTAACGAGTTATTTTTTCTTGACGAGTCGTATTGTCGTATTTTGACGGAAAATACTTCCTTCCGGAAGGGAGACAACTCAAAATGATAATATGGAAGACTCCATTTCAGCTGAAGGGGTGTTAGGTAAACCTTTACGATGTGGACTACATTTATTTTAATTTAAATGATGGATATGATTTAAAATTATGCAACAACAATAACCCTCAATAGCAGACAGACATAGAAAGAATCCCATGAGTTTCAAATTAATCAATGAAGCGGGGAATCCAGAGCAACCACTCAATCTGATACCCCTTAAAATCAAGAAAACTATACGCATGTGCATTAATACACAAACAAACCCACGACTTGCGATTTGGAACAAGAACGTTTATTAAATAATATGATGAATGGTTCTCCATTTCTTTATGAGAGTACAGTATCAAATATCAGTTTCATAACGGTGAAATATGGAAAAACTCCAATTCAGTTCTTATATGACAGAAATAGAATTATTGGAATTCAGAGAACTCTCGAATTTATCAAAACTGGGGAATTCCCTCTGACGTGTTTCTAAATTTATAAAAACACTAAATATAAATACTGCTTAATTCTGATTTTCCGTGTTGTTAAAAACACGCATATAGGTCAAGGAAAATATCAAACATGAAGATTATGAGAAGAACATTACAGGAAAGTTGTTTATGTTCAATCCTTTTGCCTGTTTTTACCTTTTAAAGCAAGACAATCATAAAATCTGAGATGTTGCTGAATGTTTAGAATAAAACGGTTGATGTGAGGGAATGCAGCCCTGAGTCAACGGTAAAAGTCTACAGATTGCTTGAAAGCAATCGTATCCCAAAAATGAAAGTCGCTGCATCTGTTTTCCTTCTCAACCTTTATATATGTTATGTTTTATCATCAAAAACAACTTACATTTAAATATTAAGAATGAATACAATTGCGGCCACTTCCATTTAGACGGAAACCTTCTGAAAATTAACCAAAATGCTGATATTTTGAAGATTTCTTAATTAGGCTTATACCCGATACGTATATACATGCACATTGTATAGTCAAAAACAGCCAATATCTTATAGAGCAAATTATATTAAAAACTATTAGATCATAAAATAAAATTACTTAATTAATTTCATTATTAATACTTCATTGAACTTAATGAAGTTCAATAGTTAAAATCATAATTATTCATATGCTTATAATTCAATTTCATAAACATATAATTAAATACAGTCATGTAAAAAATTGTCATTGAACAGGCGCTATTTTTGTTCATTTCAAAAGTAGTGATAAAGCCATGCAGTAATATTAAAAACTATCAAGCCAGCCACAAAAGAGTTTTGATTGCATGAAAGCAATCTTCACCCCAAAAATCAGTGCAGAAAAAAGTATACTTAATTTATAAAAATAATTTAACAAATTACTATAACTCCATTATAAACCAAACAATAATCATTTTAAATGTGGTGTTAAAGAATTCTGGAAGTTATTGAAAGCAAGATCAATATAAAAGTAAGGGATGTTGTATGATAGCTAATGAGACAACTATCAACCAAAGTGATAATGAAATAATAAAATGGAATGTTAGCAATTAAAATCAACTATATGTCCTTCAACAATGAAAAAACCCATACTGTATAGTCTGTTATAAGAAGCCTCAACATGAAATGTATGAAATGATTCAATTTGAGAAAACTAACAGCCTAATTTCAAACAGAAATAATGATAGTGGTCAAGTCTGGTTAAATTTGGCCCAGTAGTTTCAGAGAAGATTTTTGTATAAGTGAACAGATCCGAACAGACACCAAGTGACAAGAAAAGCTCACTTAGCCCATTAGGCCAGGTTAGCTAAAAATCAGTTGAAAAAGGCTTTTACATAGAAAAACATCAAACAAAAACACAGACAAGACATGGCAGGGTACATCCATCTGAATCCCTCATCCCTAACAACAAAAAAGACACTTAGTACAGATCTTAGAGTACTCACAGTTACTGAGATCTAGTTCAAAGCCAATAACAACTATTAATAAAGTAAAACAAAAATCATGTATCTAAGACTAAAATATCAAGGCTGTTGGTTTTCTCATTTGAATTGTTTTACATTTTGTCATTGTGGAGCCTTTTATAGCTTGCTATGCAGTATGAGTTTTGCTCATTGTTGAAGGCTAAACTGCAACCTATAGTTGCTAGCAACTCTGATTTGATATCTATTTGAATGTGATTTCAAGTCAGTTAGATTGGAAAGCAGATATGTTCATGGAACCACATGAAATCAATTTCAGGGCATACATACATGTACTTGAGGCAAAGGAAAACTGGTTACTTTTTCAATGATAGTAATTTTTTTGCATAATTTTGTGATTAATGGTTGGAATACATCCACAGATGATAAATCATAATGAACATACAGCTGGGTTCTCTTTTTGTACAAGTATAGTTAGAACCCCATTATTTTTGTTTTAATCAATTGTGAACTTTTTACAGACTAATGATTTCAAAATTGCAAGAAAATTGAATGCAGTTGTACTGACATGAAAGTTTTCTAGGCTTTATCAATTTCATTTCAGCAACAGTGACTATAAATTAAAAAAAAAATGTTTTTTTTTTAAATCATTCTCTTTGATGCCAATGTGTCACATGATCCCTTTCTTCATGGTAGGATGAATTAAGGTTTTGCGGTAATGATGCCTTTGAAAAAAACACAAATAGGAGAAAAATAAATTGATATAACAAGATGTGGACTATGAGTGCCAATGAGACAACTTTCCATCCAAGTCACAATTTGTAAAAGTAAACCATTATAGGTCAAAGTTAAATGGAACCTAGGAAGTACATGTAGTTCACTGTAATCTTTGAGGTCCATGTTTGAACACACCCATATCATGTCTTTAAATAAAATATACATAAAATGTATACCACATGGAGATATGAATAGCTTCCTTTGTGGATGGGATGGAGTCTCATTTGGGAGTCTGATCCCGGATCCCGCTTATTGTTTTCAAAATTGCATGTGATTTCCTGTGCCCCCAACTTAGTTTCCTTTTTTCACATTAAAATTATTTGACTTTCACCTGCCAACCTAAAAAATATTGGTGAATACCGCGTTACACTTAGACCATGTAGACCCCAATACACCTTATCGCTATAGCTGGCCAACCCGATACTCTGTACTACTTGAACATTTAATGTCATACAATAATCACTTTTCCATTGTGGTGTCAGATATTTTATATTATGACCTCAAAATTTAAGGAAACCTGTGTAATGTCCAGTAATGGCAGACATTTATCGATAAGGTGTATGACACCTATTATGCGGCATCACAGTATATTTAAAACATTTGAGGTCAATATAATTGGTTAGTTTTGTAGCAAATCATTCAATTTGTAAAACTCATACAAATACTCATACAATTAATTCCAAAGTAACAATAGATCTAACAAGCTTCTTTGGAGTGGAGATTTAGATGGGATAATTTATAGGTGACCAGTTTATATGCAACTCGATCAAGACTCATTCAACATAAACCACATCCCCTTTAACAAAATATTACATTAAACCATATATAGATCGTTGTTGAAAATATAAGCAGACTAATTCTAAGTATCTAGTCGATCAACAGTAAAATACAAAAAGTGGAGACTGCAAAAATTCTGCACTTTGAAGTGAGAGTGTTCCCACTTCTATTCACTGAATTTATTACAGAATGAATTGTTGTTAACTGTAAAGATATAGGTTTTGGGTCAAAGTCATAATCTAAAATTACAGTCATTACACTCTAAAATTCTTACCAAGGATTACATATTGAAATATCGTGTCTAGGACTTTTGGGAATTCACTGTTGTAAACATCGCCATTTTTATCACGTGATCAAAACGTTAGACGCTTCTGCTTAGCAACTTATAAAACACTCGGCGTTAATTAATTTTACTGCATGTGACTGATACAATGTATAGCAGTTCTTTAATCATCAATTTTACTTAATATGTATATCTTCTTTTAGGTTGGGATATAAAATAAATATTCTTAAAACACTCTGAAAATCAAATTAAATCAATTGGAAACGGGCACCTGTTCATAACTAATCGGTATATGGATGATTCTTTTAAGCACCAATTCGTACCAACCAGTTCGTCCCAAGGTGATTGGTCAATTCGTTCTGGACAACTTTAACGGGAACAGTGTTCAACTATATTATAATGTATTTGAGATTAATATACACATTATAAGATGTTATAGTTATCTCATACAATATTATATAAAGCATTAAAATATCATGTTCAAAAAATAGTGACCGAAAATGAAAATCACACGAAAAAGTCACAAATTAAAAAAGCGCGTGACAGAAAAGAGACACAGGAAATCAAGTGACAAAAATATAAAAAAAAAAAAGTAAATTTAGTTTAAATAAAGATACGCCATGTATATTTCTATTGAGATGCATGTTCAGGAAAAGGTCAAAAGAATTGTTAGTTCAAAACGTATTTAGTTAGTATCAATTATGTTTCAGAATTATATGTAAACATCGTTTACTATTATAATACAGGGTGTCGTATTTCAATCTTTGTGTTTTGCAATTTGAACAATTTTCAAAAGTCAGACATAAGACATATATATGTATACAGTAACACTGAGACTATTATATGTGTTATAGTAGTCTCAGGTATACATTATAGACAATAGACATTATTTAATTTCAACCCAATCATGGGTCCAGTGCCGGATCCAACAATTTTACATTAGGGGGTCCCCAACCCAAAATAAAAACGGGGTTCTAACCATATGTTCCCAGACTTTAAAATGGGAAATGTGTCAACGAGACAACACTGCTCAAGAATACCATTGGGTCTTCAACACAACAAGAAAATACGACACCTGGAGACAGACTTCAGCTGGCTCGGCCTTAACAATATAGGCGTACACTAACTCCGAAACATATACACTGTGTACGTGAACTCAAATAAAAGACTAGTCTAACATGCCCTCAAAAAAGACATCTTTATACACAGTTAGATTCGGCATATCGAAGAAACCAGACGATTTTTTTTTTTTTATGAAATCAAACAATAAGTTTAACTTTGAACCTTTGAACCTCGATGCGTACCAATTTAAAATGAAACCTAAATTGAATAAACGGTTAGAATCAGCATAGTAAAGAACCCAGATAATAAAGACTTTGAATAAAACCCTGCCTTTTTTTTTTTTGGTATGAAACTTTGTGGTACATTTTCACAGAACTCTTGTTGTTGTCCGGAAACGGGCTGTCCCTCGTAATTTTCAAACAGATACCACGAAATTCAACTCAAACCTCCCTTTTGTGGAAAGAAGCCTTATGGTACAACTTCATAGAGATCCATACAATTAAAAACAAATTATTGTCTGGACACCAAATGTCTTTGGACAACAACGACGACACTGACAACGTCATAACATTAATGTTAATAATGTTAATAATTATAATTACTCGACCGCCGTCGTATACAACATTACTTAATTTTTGAAGTTCTTATATAAACTTTTAAATGACTTATTTCAATTAATGAGTTCGAAATTATAACCAGCACCTAAATAGTAACCGGCATAAAGTGTTTTTTTTTTTTTTTTTTTTTTTTTTTTATCTAAAGGGATTTTTAGAATGCTTAATTTTTTGTTCTCAATTTGCACTCCTTATACATTGATCATTTGAATGTGGGTCTTTTGCAACAACAAACATCGGGACGAAGTACTATAGGGTCAGAATTTTGAATGCACTGCAATAGATGTAGCAATCTAATTAAAAACCGATCTCTCATCGCTCCCGTTTTCTGATATGTGGCGTGGGAGATCTAACGAAACCCACTTTGGGGTCACATGTGAGTGAACTAAAAGTTATGAATTTATAAAGATATGCAAATGAGTTGACGACCTATTAATAGGCCAATCAAAAAAGTTTATGAATTATTTTGACTGACGATTTCGTCGTAAATAAAATGAGTTACATTCCTTTGCCTTACGTTAAACTTTCAAGATCATCGAAGACTCAATTTCATTAGTCGAAAAAGACACACCTACAAGGTCACTCACATGTGACCTCGAAGCGGGTTTCGTTAGATCTCCCACGCGACGAATATAAAACAAAAATACTTTTAATAAATACTGCAGCTTCGAAATGAACCTGAAATAAATAAAATATCTTAAACTTATGCCTTTTTGTTGAAAACTAAATTTTCACCAAAATATAAAATAATGTCTAAAATGACAGCAACACCACACATTATAGTTAAATGAAAGTCAACATCTTCCTAGGTTTATATCTTTAATAATAAGGATGACTGGTACCTGAAATATATATATACACAGTACATTAGTAAATCATTAGTTAATAGTAATTGCTAAAACAAATCTTTTACATCCAAAACAACGCCTCACAGCATGTCCGTAAGGACCCCGATATCAAATTTTTGTGAGAGTCACTTAAACATGTTAAACGGCTTAACAATAGTTATGTGGTATAAACTAAGCACTAAATGTTGGTTATTGTTAAATTAATTATTCATGGCATACATAAGGGAGACATGAAACTTAACTCGCAAGGCACCGATCATTCATTATCTATGTAGGATAAGGAGGGATTGTTAAGACAAATACCTAAAGGACTGTTTACTACATACATAACCATTAAAAACAGAAAATGACCACAAACTAGTGTAAGAAAATCTAGCAAACATAGAAGATTGGGCAAAAAAAGGGGAAAACGATGTAACGTAAAACAATGCTATATTTTCTAAGTATCAAAAACAAAATCCAGAGATTTTATAAGCTTAATGGCCCACTACGCCAATAAATCTAGAACAACCAATACTTACTAGGAGTCTGGGCTGATAAGCACAACACTACTTAAGTTGAGATTTGTTCCGAAATGGACGGATTTTTCTACAATTTGACCACGTATTATACAATTGTAGCAAATGCGAAAATGCAAACTCATGTTTCCTCAGAAGGAACATTCATAAGGTAGTCTAGACTACAGGAATGCAAGACAACTGCTTACATTTCTCCGATACGTTCAACGAGGAATATTCAGAAACATAGAAAGAATATAGCGGCAAGCAGCAAGGTTCGTTACAGGCGACTACAAAACAATGAATAAATACATAACAAACATGAATTCTAAACTAGAACGCCCAAGAGATTCAAAATAGACGTATCAACCAAACATTTGTATTAGTGGTACACGGTGGACCAGAGGCTGGTTCCTATATTAAAAAAAAAAGATGTGGTACGATTGTCAATGAGACAACTGTCCACAAGATACCAAATGACATAGAAATTAACAACTATAGATCACCTTCAACAATTGATAAAGCCCATACCGCATAGTCAATGATAAAAGGCCTCGAAATGAAAAATGTAACGAGAAAACTAACGGTCTAATTCATGTACACAACATGAACGAAAAACAAATATGTTACACGTCAACAAACGACAACCACTGAACTACAGGCTCCTGACTTGGGATAGGCCCATACAAACAGAGTGTGGCTGGGTTAAACACGTTCGCTGAATCCCAACCCTCCCCTAACCTGGGACAGTGGTGTAACAGTACAATATAAGAACGTCGGGGACATATAAATTAAATCCTAATTATAAAATGGCGAAAACATCAACATTTCAAGAGCAATAACTCCAAAATTAATAATTAGATTTTCTCGAATTTTAAGGGTGGATATACTCGTCATATTGATCATTTTTGAAATTGACGCTATTAATATACTACTGATAGATTTTAAAACGATGGCAAGTAAATGCACACAAAAAACATACATTTCTGGGGCAATTACTCCAAAACCACCGACCAGACTTTTCTGTAAGTTTTCAGGATAAACCGACCCTTTACTGCTGATTATTTTACCTATTGCCATAATTAGCCAAATGGTGAATCCTACAGATGAAGCAGAAAAACTTTGATTTCAATCCATTGAGTAGTTTTAAAGATTTTTTAAAGAAAAGACGGACAAACGTAAAACAGACGCAAAGTGATAGCATTTTCACATGGTCATCTGGCTAAAACCCAAACCATTTTTGTCGAGCCATCGACTTTAGTCGAAAAAGCGAGACTAAGCGATCCTACATTCCGTCGGCGTCGTTCACAAATATTCACTCTGTGGTTAAAGTTTTTGAAATTTTAATAACTTTCTTAAACTATACTGAATTTCTACCAAACTTGGACAGAAGCTTGTTTATGATCATAAGAAAGTATCCAGAAGTAAATTTTGTAAAAATTAAATTCCATTTTTTCCGTATTTTACTTATAAATGGACTTAGTTTTTCTGCGAGGAAACATTACATTTCACTCTGTGGTTAAAGTTTTTAAAATTTTAATAACTTTCATAAACTATCCTTGATTTGTACCAAACTTGGACAGAAGCTTGTTTATGATCATAAGATAGTATCAAGAAGAAAAGTTTTTAAAAATGAATTTCCACTTTTCCGTATTTTACTTATAAATGGACTTAGTTTTTCTGCGAGGAAACATTACATTCACTCTGTGGTTAAAGTTTTTAAAATTTTAATAACTTTCATAAACTATCCTTGATTTGTACCAAACTTGGACAGAAGCTTGTTTATTACGGTGGGTATGGTTGTCCTGCGAGAGAACGTTCTGTGCTGGTGATTTGGTCCTGTCAGGTGCTGGTGGGTCCTGATTCTGTGCTGGTGGGTTTGTTTACATTGTATCAGAACGGCAATAAAACGACTGTTTTGTTGCTTAATTTTTCTCTGATGCGTCATAAGTACCATGCAAAGTATATTACAACAATAATATATTGCAAAAGTCGTGCAAGTTCGTTAAACGGAATTGTCCTGACGCTGTGCTGGTGATAAGAAAAACGGTCCTGGTTCTGTGCTCCTATGTCCTGGTTCTGTGCCTTTATATTTTAGTTAAAAGTGGCATATATTCAAGATCATTGATGCTGTACTGTTATTGACTAATTAACTGTTGTCAGTTTTCTTGAAATTGACATTGTTGTGAATCTGTTTACTGTTATTATGAGAGAAAAAAATACCCCTATATTTTTTTTTTAAATTAACTGTAATCTTATTTATTGGCCTATTAATGGAACCCTTCTTGCTCCCTTTTAAGATAAGAAAATATGTTTACGATTTTCGGGATTACGATCATTTTGCAAGATCACCAAAATACGCTGTAATTTATACAATACTTATATAAAGTAGATGATGTGGTATGTTTGTTGTCAATGGACAAATTTCCATAAGAAACCAAAGGAAGTATGTGTTAACAACCATACGTCATCGTACGACCTTCAACAATAACCCATAAAATAAAAATGTAAAAGGTTTTGCATAAAAATGGAGAGCAAAAATATAGAACAAAGGACTTTCTGAGCGTTTGAATCATATGTCTTAGCAGCTTAAAACACATTTGTTTGTGAACAATTAAGTGCTGACTGTAAGAATGACAATAGTATTGCAGGTTTGTTTGTTTGGTTTTTTTTTTTTGGGGGGGGGGGGGGGGGGGATGGGGGATAAGTTAGAGCGAGGTTACAGTGAAAGTTTTAAGCTCGGAATAGTTTCCCGTAAGATTTAAAAGTTGTATTTTAAAAGAAAAATGTATCTTATAGCTATTAAGAACTACTTGCTGTATCTGTAAGATTTTTGCAACATAATTTTTTTTGTCTGAACGGTTATCAGGTATTTTTTTTTTCGAAAGTTCGATAGAACACTAAAAAAAATTTCACTATTTTATGAAAGGGCAGACTAGAATATGTCAATTTCAAAAAATAAAATATCTCGTAGCTTCATACTACCAATTGAGTATAAAACAAGTATATAAGTTTAAAAAATAAATTCTTAGATTAAACACCTACATTTAACTTTAAAAGGTCATAACAGTTTAAAACAATACAAATCTACACACACAAAAAAACTGGCCTATAGTTTCAACTGGTTATCAACCCGAATCGCTATAAGCACATATCTAAGCTCACCTGTGTCGAGGGGTCGTGTGAGGTTCATGTATTGTCTTGGCGTCCGCAATTACAAAAAGATCTTTTCTGAAATTACTTGACCAAATGTTACCAAATGATTTTTCAAGAGTGAATCTAGGAAAAACAATATTCATCAACAAACATGACCACTGTCTGTTAAAATGTATTAGAGTTTTTAGTTACAGCCGATTCCATTGAGTATGTAGGCAAAGGTAATATTTTTGGTTAGCTTGCTTGTTAGCTAAACCGTGAAGACATTGTTAGGTAAGGTATACTACCCTCCTTTCGAAGTAGACTGGTCCTACAGACAGAAAGATGTGTCATTTATCGGACTAGTCTACTCTTAAAGTAGGGTAGTTTACATAATCTAACAATGACTTTTCTGTTCAGCAAGCAAGATAACCAAAGATATTCCCTTTGTCTGCACACTCCTTGAAATAGGCTTTAATATTGCACAAGTTCAAGCAATTAGGGCAAAACTTACCGAGTAAAAAAATCAAAAGGCCAATGTCTATCTACCTTGCACATTTCAGAAAATTCAGATCAGATAACGAAACTGGGTCCAGCAACATTTATAAGCAATTTAAGATTTTTACCCTCACAGTTTCCATTCACCACAAATATTCTCGTTACAACGAATCATTTTAAATACAAAAATACCAGTTGCAGCCTTTTGTTTATCTATTAATATATGTATACGGATAAAGTTATGAAAGGCAGCAGGATCACCAGGGTGAGGAGTCCATGTCATCTGAAACAAATGCTAAGCATAGATCTAGAAAGCGACAGATAATCATGACATTAAAAAAACTCTCTTCTTTTCGACTTTTTTCGAACAAATTGACACATAAAATGGATTATATAGTATTGTGGAATTTTTAACTTGTGTTCAATTCATTGGTTACACCTTTTACTAGGATAACAATCCTGTCAAGTATGAGCTGGGTAAAATATTTCAGAAAAGAAGATGGAAATGTGAAAGTTTCCGTGCGTCAGGTGCAACAGCATACGAACAGCTAACATGCCTCGTCAGGGTGGAAGCTAAAAAGTCCACGAAAATTTGATTTAAAACCTTTATTCGTTTCAACAAAGTTATTGAGATTTTGTTGAGGATTTAACCATCTACGACAACAAGAATTTTTTTTTAGAATTTACAGCTCTTCTGTTAATATATGCAAAGCAAACCATTGATAAAATTGCTTGCTATGATTGTTTGGATGTTTGTAAACGACAGGTAAGTAGTCTGTTTACTATATACTAGAATTTGTTTGGACAATAAACATTAACTTCAATTCCTGTCAGTTTGTATTTGTCCAATCAAATCCCAGTATGTATTGAAACTCCGCCTACCTATTGTTTGAAAACATCCAAGCAAACATAGCAAGCAAGTCAATCAAAGTTGTTTTTTTTTTTGCATGCTTTTATAGAAGAGCTGTACTATATAATGCAAAGAAGCGTTTAAGTCTTTCGCCAAAAAATACTATCAATTTCTTTTTGTCCTATGTAAACTTCCGTACCATTTCCTTCCATTCATGATCATTAAATTGAACTGTAAAATATTTCTTGGTACCTTCTTAATTCCTTTATAAGTCTTATGTAAACATAATAATGACAATAACTGTTGTGATCACAAGATTCACTGCACACATTTAAAGTTCTGCTTCATCAAACATTAAAATGTGAACTTAAGTTTTAAGACTTTTTTAATCGACACGATTAGGATTTTTGTATATGAGAACATGGTTTATCTATTTATAGTTGAAAATGCGGCTTTGAACTAGCTTTCAGTATCTGCGAGCATTCGTTGTTCAATAATGTGTGTCTTTGTGTTATTATTTTATGTGATAAATTGTTGTGTTGGTACACCACTGTAACAATGAAGGAGGGAATGAGGAGGGTTGGTTGGGTGGAAGTGGGGAGGGGTATGCGGAGCGCTAACAAACATGTCTATGCGGCATGGGCTTTGATCATTGTTGAAGCATCAATGTAAGGGACATTTAATATATCTTAATAAAACTATTCTTATTTTAGATACTATATATTGTTATCTGATATTGGACGACAGATGTTGCCCTTTTATGTAATTATGTAATACAAGTTACGATCATTTGAAAACACACATTAAACAGCCAAATGGATGCACAAGAGCTAAAATAGGAGTCATAGATCCTATTGACAACAATTATCTGCCCAATTTTATTGATTTTGTAACATTTGTTTCAAATATGACCAACTTCTTATCCGAAATCACCAGCACCGTATCAGGACCCACCAGCACAATGACAGGACCCACCAGCACAGTATCAGGACATGAAGAAATTGAGAAAATGCTAAATTTTAATAAATTGCAATGTTTTTTTCACAAAATAGTTTTGTCGTGTGGATTGCGGTGTAGAAAGCGGACTCTATGAGCATTTTTGTTTTATTTTTTCGGTGCTAGATTTTCTGAAAATGAGCATTTTTGTGTTACGCTTACTGAAACAGTTTAGAGAGTCAACTTTTTAATGGTTTACATATGAACCCATAAGAAACAAAATTGAAAAATCTCAACTGTTTTCTTCCATTTTTTATGAGTGAAAACGTCAAAAATCATCATTTTCGTCTTTGTTTACATTTTTTCATTGATCACCAGCACCCGTCAGGACCGAATCACCAGCACAGAACGTTCTCTCGCAGGACAACCATACCCACCGTGTTTATGATCATAAGATAGTATCAAGAAGAAAATTTTGTAAAAATAAATTTCCACTTTTCCGTATTTTACTTATAAATGGACTTAGTTTTTTTGCCAGAAACAAAACATTCACTAGTATCGAGAGGGAAATTTTTATTGATGTTTTTCCTCATTTTTGTTGAGTCTGCGATTAACAGCAAAAGTAGGCGAGACACTGGGTTCCGTGGAACCCTTACGAATTTTTCTTCAATAACATACAGGAACAAGATTTATTTTAATAGAAAGAAACTAAGCATATATGCCAGGGTATCCCTCCATGACATAAAATTAAACCCGTAAACTGACCTAATCAACCTCAAACGTATAAAATATGCAAAAGTTGCAAAGTAAAAAGACCATGATTGAGGAGGCTGAGTCAAATAATCTCCATCGAAATTTGATTTGCCAAAGCTTAGACTATATATTTAGTGCATTGCAGTTACGTAAAGAACATATCCGATATCTTCTGTGAAACGGTTATTCCATAACGGCCAACCAATTTCGTGATGGTTCTAATTGAGTTTGCAACAATAACTACATCACAAATTATTAAAATATAAATGACATACAGTCATGGTTAAAATTAATATTAATTACAGCTGATTTCATTGAGTGTGTAGTCAAAGGTAATATCTTTGGTAAGCTTAACCGTGAAGTCATTATTAAGTCGGGTATACTATCCTCCTTTCGAAGTAATCAAGTCCAACAGACAGATGGATTGGTTAATAGTATCTGTCGGACTAGTCTACTCTCAAAGGAGGGTAGTTTACCTTACCTAATAATGACTTCACGGTTCAGCTAACAAGCAAGTTAACCAAAATTATTACCTTTGTCTACACACTCAATGAAATCGGCTGTAATAGTTATTTCTAAAAAAACAATTACAGTAATCATCTCAAGGCAATCATCATTTCTTAATACATAATTTTCAAGCAGTGTAAGGGTGGTAATTAAACATATATATAATACCGTTTCGATCCCTAACATCACTGAAGAGACATTTGAAGAGACATTTATTGTCGAAATCCGGATCTGGTATACAAAAAAATATTAACACCTTATGTTTGTGGCATAACATCGTGGCCACAAGTTAATTGTTTTCTGTTTGGTATTAAATTTATATTAAGATCCATTTTGTTACATCTTGTGATCAATTTTATTTGGCAATCGCCAATGGCAGTCAGCAGGGTTAAAGAACATCAGTTGTTCGACCTGTTAGTCAAATGCGTTTTGTTTAAATATACTTTTTCACTTTTTTGGTCTTTTGGAAAATGTTGTTTGTGCTGTATTTAGACCCTTCTACAACGAAATTTGTTTTACATGCACGTATAAAAATTGATTTGAGCCATAACCCAACCCCCTTCCTAAACCATCCCTTTGTAGTATGGAAACTTGTGCTATAATTTTACACTTAAACACAAGTTATTGACTTGAAACTACAAAAATGCCTATTTGGGCTCCTTTTTTGGCACAAACTTAGTGAAACGTTGGAGCAAGAACCCCAAAACTCAATTCCAGGCTTTCCTTTGTAGTAAGAAACCTTGTAGTATAATTTCAGAGAGATCCATACACTAAACACAAGTTATTGTCTTTAAACTAGAAACATGTTTCTTTTTGGTCATCTTTTGGCCCCTTATTCCTACATGTTCGGGAAAATTAACCCCAAACTGAATCCCTGCCTTCCCTTTGTAATATGGAACCGTGTGGTACAATGTCAGAGAGATCCACACAGTTACACACAAGTTATTGTCCGGAAACTAGAAAAATGCTTGTTTTTTCCCCCATAATTCATAGACTATTTGCCCCATAACCCTTAAAATAAATCCCAACATCATATCTATGGTATTAAACATTGTGGAACAATTTCAGAGCAATTGAAATACTTATACACAACTTGTTGTCCTGAAACTAGATAAATGCTTATTTTGGGCCCCTTTGGGCCCTTAATTCCTAAACCTTTGGGACCATAACCCCCAAAATCAATCATAACCGTCCTTTTGTGGTAATACACATTGTACTAGTATTAAATTTTACTGATTTCTATTTACTCATACTAAAGCCCCGGAAACCATCTGTCTTCGGACGACGACGACGTGATACCAATATACGACCAAAATTTTGTTAGTTATTACGGTCGTTTAAAAACTGGAATTATATTTTAAAATTTCTTTCTGCAAACAAGCTTTTGTTCATAAACAAGTCTGTCCAAGTTTAGTAGAAATTCAGGATAGTTTAAGAAAGTTATTAAAATTAAAAAAAAAAAAAAAAAAAAACATTAACAGCAGAGTGAATGTAATGTTAACTGGCAGAAAAACTAATTTTAGAATACGTCCATTTATAAGTAAAATAAGAAAGAAACAAAAATTGTTTAAAAAATTTCCTTTTTGATACTATCTTATGATCATAAACAATCTATACTGTCCAAGTTTGGTAGAAATCCAGGAAAGTTTAAGAAACTTATTAAAATTTTCAAAACCATAACCACAGAGTTATGTAATGTTAAAGGGCAGAAAAAATAAGTCCATTTATAAGTCAAATAAACAGGATTTTATTTTTACAAAATCTATTTCTGGATACTATCTTATGATCATAAACAAGCTACTGTCAAAGTTTTGTAGAAATACAGAATAGTTTAAGTTATGAAAATTTCAAAAACTCGGAATGTAAGACAAAAGTCGAAGGCTTGACAAAAGGAATTGCCTATCTTGACTTAGGGATAAACCCTACTTTGTAAAGGATCACTATGATTCAAACAAAAATTTCTCTGAAATTGACATTAGTAAGATGCTTGATTTCTTCATTGACAACATATTTGTTACGTTTATAGGACGTGTTTTTCAACATATTTTCGGCATTCCAATGGGAACCAAATGTGCCCTCTCCTTGTCGACCTGTTTCTTTATAATTATGAGGCTGACTTCATACAGGAACTTCTGAGGAGGAAAGATGAGCAGTTAGCAATATCCTTTAACTTTATTTTCTGCTATTTAGATGATGTTCTCTCACTAAATAATTAAAAACTTGGTGATTCGTCTATCCCATCGAAATAGAAATAAAGGATACAACAGATACAGTTAAGTCTGTCTGATATCTTGACTTACATCTATAAATTGACAATGAGGGTCGGTTGAAAACAAAAACTTCAAGACAAAATAGATGATTTCAGATTCCCAAATTGTGAACTTTCCATTTCTATGTAGCAACATTCCAGCTTGGCCAGCATACTTAGAATACATCTCCCAATTGATACAATATTACCGGGCTTGTATTTCCTTGAAAGAGAAAGCTGCTTACAAGGAAGCTATTAAACCAAGAGTTCCAAATGGTGAAGTTGAAATCCTCCATTCGTAAATTTTACAGATGTCATCACGAGTTGGTTGACCATTATGAAATAACCGTTCAGATCATATCTGATATGTTCCTTATTTTACGTGGCAACTACAATCCCCTTCCCTTTCATTAATAAGACCTACCTTATTATCTATTTACCGGGTTTGTAATAATATGAGTAACTCTACGGGGGCCACATGTGGAACAGGATCTGCTTACCCTTCTGAAGAACCTGAGATCACCCCCAGTTTTTGGTGGGGTTCGTGTTGCTTACTCTTTAGTTTTCTATGTAGTGTCTTGTGTACTATTATATGTTCGGTTTTTTTTTTTAAATTTTAGCCATGGCGTTGTCAGTTTATATTCGATCTATGAGTTTGACTGTCCAGGGACTCCCTCTGGTATCTTTCGCCTCTCTTTTAGCTTACTTATAAGCATCTAGATAAGATTTAAGAGGCACCATGGTTGCATTTTTAAAGTCTATGTATTGGGTACTTATTTTGTGCATTTTTTTTAATTGCATCTATGAATGAGCTTTTTCAAGCTGATTTAAGACTCGACGGATATTGTCTGAAATAAATACATTCCAGTTTGCTTGTAGATAATATGACCTTGACTTTACTACTAATGAACGATGGCAACCTTTACTACCCCTGAGGATCTTGCAGTCAGTCACCTAATGAAGCAAAATTCCACAAGGGTATTTTTCCTCTCCCAACACTACTAAGCTGTTCAGAGTAGGTTAGACATATTGTTTTAAAAGATAACATCTGGGAAGTAATCTTTTGGCTCTATTTCAGTTATTGCAGCTATGATCTTTGGCTCAATGTCCTCAAAATCTAAAGGGGTCTTTTCGTCCTATGAATGATTTCTACATGAAGATTGGTATCAGTTGAATGGTTCAAAAGATATAATTTGAGAACCAAATTGCTGTTGTGAACATAACCATTGACCTCAAAACCAATTGTCTTTCCTTTCTAATTCAATAAAGCCTTACGAAACCAAGTTTAATAGGCAAATATGTTTATCCCTTAAAATCATGAACCAAAATATTGAAGTACTTATGGTTAACCACCATATTACAAGCCTAGTTGGATTCAATCAAAACTTGTAGAGCAACCTACCACAACCCCTGAATTACCATTTAGGTGCAGTTAAACACGTCTCAAAGACTTCAAAATCAAGTACCATATATTTTCCATGGAAAGAAGATACGCTAATGCTTATACATATACCAAAAATCATCAAATGTGGTTTACATTGAACTGAACTATTACATTATTGCTGCCTCCAGAAACAGTTTACTGTAGTCCTGTTTGAATCCATCAAGGTCAGACAAATGTAGTTGAAAAAGGCTTGATTCATCTCATTCTGATCCATATATAAAGCACATAACCCAAATTACAAAAGGACTTTAAAGAACTGATCTAAGAGTATTAAGTCATTGAAAGCTGAATACAGGCAATTACAACTAATAAGTAAAGCAAGTTTCCAAGACTTGAATTTAACATAATCATAATATCAAATTGCTGTGAAAATTTCTTTCTGAATTTATTCAGAAGTAATTTTCAAGTCTTTTATCTAACCAAAACTTTAAATTACTATTCAGAGATTTTAAAATGTCCTGTGGAATATATTATATACTGTACTAGATATGTAGTCAGTCATCACACTTAGAAAATGAACTTCGAATATTCATTGTAAGTGATTGAAATCCATATAATTCTTAAGACAAACAGCATATTCAGTCTTAAAAACTCATTCAATACAAGTCAACTCTTGTTGAATAATGTTTACTAAGTAACTGTAAAACAGTATAAGATCTTTTTTGGGGGGTAAATTGTTGCCTTTACCCATTTTTATGCTGCCATATTGTGGAGTATACACAATCAATGGTTTTCTAAATATCTATTAATGATACAAGAATAAATGAGAAACTGTCCTAGTGATAAAATGTTCCAACAATTGTCATTTATCAGTCAAAATAAAAATAGTTGTATCCTAACTGTTTATGACATTGCTGTATGAAATCCAGTTTCAAGTCCAGCAACCAATATTAAAAGTAGGACTGAATGATTTTATAGTGATCAAGCTTGCTTTCAGCAACTGTGAGCACTCTTTGTTACTGAATAATATATTGTTAACTTTGTGTTTTTTTCTTGTATGGATAATTATTGGTAGTAAAACTACCTACCTAATATAAACTGGACAGTAAGTTATGTATGAAATTTTTATAATAACATATGTAAATACATATATACATTATTAGAAACTGAATTACAGAATATCATTGCACAATGACATTAGGTGCTGAAAATCTGTGAACGTTTCAGAAATCCAGTAAAAGGTTGAGAAGGAGTCCCAGATAATGACAAACAATAACATGAGTTTCTTTAGATTATCTGAAAACTTCAATCAAATCAGTGATTTAATGGGAATTGCACATTAAGGTTTTGGTGTTTAAACAAAGAGACCATACAAATAAACAAACAATCATTGGTAGAAAATTTTACTAAGTAGGGGTATAACTAGATCCTTCAATAATAAATAAACAATATAAAAATAATATGGTCTCCAAAAATAGATGTTTTTTTAATCATATGCAAAGCTCTTCTCGTTCAAGGTTGTACATGTAAAATTTGTTTAACAGCAACTCCAAAATTTGAATTCCTTTAGGACAATCCATTCCCACACTACATAATAACTTACAAAGAAATATAACCAGTCGGAGTTCTTACCATGAATTTTTCTTACATGTAGTTTTGAATATTTAAAAAAATATTATGCAAGTGGATAGCACTAGGTAATGCATTTTAGCTCAACGGCCAGATGAGCTATATGAGACACTTATGACCAAAAAAAAAAAAAGCACCTGTAGAAAATGTTTTTATTTACACTTGCAATAGAGAAAATGCTAAATGTTTGTTTTACAAAATTGAGTTGCCTCCATTGCAGGTGTGAAATGAATTTTAGACGTAATAGTGTATACACTACCAATAGGCAGTTACGCGGCAGGGTCTTTCGACGACTTTTATCACAACACACTGTCATACAAACTATATGTTCGAAGCAAAGTTTACACATGATAAGATTATATGAAAAAAGTTTGTTCCTAGATTATTCTCCTTTAGAAGTTTCATCAAAATTTTCCACCAAATCTGAAAATGAAAATTTAAATAAGATTAGAAATGCAAATTATTCTTATCTGTATATATTAACTCAATGCCACAACAAACTATATATCAAATAAAATTTTTACATGAACGGTAACTGACAAATGACTGAAGGAGGCATCAACCAGAAAAACAAAGCTACTATCATAGCTGGGGCATTTTTTTAAAATGTAGTGAATCAAAATTTTACAATAACTGTAATAGAAGGATGCACCAATTGAAAACATATAACTATCATATCTGGGGCATTAAAAATATGAAGTGACAAGCTGATAATATAATTAAAAAAAAAATCAGACTTTTTACTCTTAATAGTTTGTCAATTGAGACCTAACTAATTAACTTTAAAGAGCGCATGATAGGCCTATGTTATGCATATTGAAATTATTTGAAGAATTAAATAAGATATTTCAAAGGATTTAATAGATGTTCACCAGTTATGACAATTCTGTATATTTTCCCCTAAAACATCATAGCAAACTCAATTTATGGTACAATATGTGAAAAATTAACTAAAATCTGACACAGAAAATAAAAGAAATTGTTCAATAGCTTGTAAAACTGTGACCTACCTGGCACACCATCATCATCGTCATCAATATCTTCTGTAGATGGTCGGTCACTTCCACCTGCTGTAAAACCAGAAAACAGAACACACAATACAAATATGTCCAACAAATATATTGTACAAACCTAATATAGCTTTTGCAGACAAGAATATTAAGACAAGAATATTAAGATTGGTCGGATTTAGCTACTACAATTCAATTAGCTGATATTTCACTTATCAAATCTTACACAAAACAGTTTAATTTTGTAAGAAACACCATTTACATACAAAAGGAGGTACCCACTTGTAAATATGCAAGGTCTGCCTACTAATTCATATTGTTGTCAAAAGAGATTGATTGTGTGTTTGAGTGCTCTCTTTGTTCACTGTTCACTAACTTAACATTAATGGGGTAACTCGAGAACAGTGTAAGTTATGCCACCCCAATTTTGAACTTGATGGTTAATAAGCAATCTGTATATGTTTCATAACATTTTGTTTGCGGCAAAGTGTGAAAACCAACTTTTGGACCTACAGACATATGTAGGAATAAGGTTTAACTTTGCACCCTCACTACTGGGTGTGGCTGAAAATTAAATTGAAATCAACCCTTACTAGAACTTTACAGAATTCCCGTAACACAGTGCAATAAACAGTGCCTATCATCTGTCAGTCTTTTAAATTGAATGTTGGTTCTGACACAAGACTATTTTAGAAAATTATCAGAAAATAAGAACATAATTGATAACTTCTTGAGAGTTCTGATTTTGAGTTAAAAAAAAAAAAAAAAAGAAAGTAAGAGACCTGGACAGTAAATACAGATCAAGCTGGGTTGCTGGAAACCAAATATCTTTTTTGCATGGCCCAAAGAGTCAAATATAATTGGTTTCAATATGTAATTGTCACTTTTTTCTTATCAACAGCAAGTTTGATTACATGTATTATGTATCTTGATTTAATAATTGTGACATTTTGTGACTAATATATATCTTTTGTATATTTCTGTATATCTTTATAACATTACTTTATATTATTGTGTGAATTAATTTTCTTGTATATAAATTGGATTAGTACCTCCAGCAACAGTAGAAGCAAGTTTTTTAAGACTACTTAAAGATTCTGCTCCTAACTGGTTCAAGATTCCGGGTAACATTTCTGCTATTTCTGAAATTAGGTAAAATATATAACATATTAGGAGATAATAAATATATAAAAAGTATATATAAGCAGTTTCAGAATGTCTTGCTTAAAAGTTTGAGATCAATAATGATACAAGTTAGCCATGAAATTTAATATACACATTAACAACATCAAATATTCACTATGTTTAAAATAGTGGAAGATAATCATAAAATTGAAATTGGAAACATTTCAGTTGCTACCTTAATCAAGTTTGTCAATAAATCTTTAAGTTGGCCCCTTTATCCGAAAAATTCATAATTTACATAATTTAAGGTCAAGTTACAGTAAATGTACTATGTCACAGATTTCTTAAAATTTGCATACAACTTTGGCAAAAGATCTGTGACATTATATTATATTGACATAGCCCATTTTCCGTCCTCGACTTTAAGCTGTGATCCTCACTATCTATTATACTTACGTTTATTTTCAGCCTGGCCTGTAATGGCAAATGTGTTGGCTGCTAATGATGCTTGCACTTTTGGATTGTTAAAATGAATAACCATGCCATCTTCTTTAATCATATTAACCTGTTATACAGAAAACAGACACATGATACTGAATTCTGACCAATTTAACTATTTTTTGCTACTACTCCATTAATAGTGTTCAAAGTATGATAGCTGCTCAATTAACATGCATGTAAAAACCAAAAGTGTCACTACATTTTAGCAAAGCCTTATGTTCCAAAAAAACACACAAGCTGTGATGTCTGAATTGTTTTTCTTTTTTGATGAGAATAAATAAGGAAGTTACTTTTTTTTCTTAAATTGTTTCTCATTTCATTCTGGGGCCTTTAATAGATTAATGCACATGTTATACTCATTGTTGATGGTTATACAGTGACCTGTAATTGTTCACATCCTTGGCATTTGGTGTCTGGTAATATCTCATTGATAATCCATACATCTCCATATTTTCACATTAGAAACAGGCTTCAATTATTACTTTACAAATAGACCACTAGAAAAATGAGCTTTTCCTGCATTTTTTTTTCTTATTTTCTAAGGTCTTTTGCTGACTGCAAAGAAACAAACATGTTAATGTGATGTGCTGAAGGCTATAAAACGACCTATAAATAGTTTGTTTCTTGTTGCTATTTCAGTGAAACATACATACTACACATTCAACTCAATAGAAACGCACCTCTTCAATGCCTGGTATATTGCTAACTGACAGTTTCTTTAATGTGGTTTGTACTTTTTTACCATCTGTGGTAGCAGTTCTGTGGACAACCTTCTTCTTCCTACGGGCAGTTCCCTGAAATAAGACAAGTAATGATAACACCACCGTAAGGACATTGATGGGAATCTATTTCATTGCTAAATTTCTAGATAGGATGTTTAGAATGTTATGATCAATGATCTATATTTCTTGTATCTCAAAAGAAATGCTTTACCTTGGAAGATTAAGATATCAAGTCAGTACCATAGGGTTTTGATTACATTTCATTTCAGGCCCACACTTAAGAAAATTTTGGGATCCACCACTGACATTGAACAAATCAATCTGCTTTAAAGTTTACTTTAATTTTAGGAAAATGAATGATTGTCAGATTGATCCTGACAATTCATAAACAGGTGTTATTGAACATCGTTGAAAAGACTCATCTACAGAACATGCATAGGTTGTCTTCCTAAATCAAAAATAAAATAAATTAAACAGACAAAACACAGTTGGTTTTAAGTATAAATGTGTAAAGATTATTGTTTTTCACGAATTCAATCTAAGATTATTTTTCCATTTTTACAAGGAGTCATATGTGTCATCACCTTAACTGTACAAGTACAGAGATTGTAAGTGAACATACAAATATGAACTTGAAAAATAGGACTATATTTTATTAAACTATGTCATGTGTATGTATAAATCCCAACTCACCTTTCCACCAATCCTCACTTGTTCTTGAAGTTGCTTCAGTTTTTCTGGATTCATTGTAAAATGTGTTCTGAAAATAGATAAGCATTTTGCCAATGTAAAAAGTGGTAGGGTTTGAAATAAAGATAGAGTGATCAGACAACACAAAACAAGAGATTTCTGAGTTAGTACATTGATTCTAGGAGAGCAACATGTACATTCTTAACAGTGCTTTATTGAAAAAAGACCTAAATTAGTGTTAGGATAGGTTTTTATTATAACCACAAACATGTATATATATTTGTTTGGCGGTAAGACAATTGTTCCAATGAGATTTGAAAGATAATGGCCTTCAAAAACTTTTCATGCAGAAGGTTATTAACTTTTATCCTGATGATATTTCAGGTATGGTTTCTCTAGGCAACATGTTGTCCTTTACCCTAATGTGTTGCGCAAAGACAGAAAATATCTAAATCCAAAGTTTATATTTATCACTTAAAATTAAAGCCTGTTTTCAATGTTTTGGGGTATAATACATATAAATGAGTATAGTACCCATTTATGAGGATCCTCGATCCCCAACCTTAGTATTTGAACCCATCAAATCTTGCATTCTAGGTCTATATCTAGAAAAAAATATATGTCTGTTTACGGTTTTCCGACCAACCCTACATGTATTTTGAGTGCCAATCCTAAGCATTTTATTTCCGTCGTAAAGTGAAAAATAAACTGATAAATGTAGTTGATCTGAGATCTTTAGGCATAAATTAAAGCTTTATCTAGAATTCTTATATGCAATACGACTACAAACATACGCTTTAAAGATCTGACAACATCAATTAACAGTTGATTCCTTCTGAAACGTTATTATAACAAAAGCATTGTCTCATAGGAAACTCACAAGAAAGTACACACATTAAAGTCTTTAATTTGAGTAACAGGTCTGAACCAGTCAGTTTTACCTATGTAAAATTCATGTTTACGCTGAACAGTTCGTTACATATTTGAGTTAGTACTTGTAAGATTGTAAATTGCGTCACATTCAAATTTCTTGGCATTCTGTTGTGTTTCTATTAAAGGAATAGATACATTCCATAGATAGAAAAGGGTGCAAATAACATAGAAATTCCCTTTCTGAGTCACAAATGTAACTTGTCAAAATGATCACTCCTTCTGATATTTGTCGATTTCGTACATCCCTTATAAGTCTCCACAGCTTTTATTTAAAAAGTTTTCAAGGCGTCAATAACATTTTGACCAAAAATAAACAAATAATCTGTGTCAAAACGTTGAAATACAAAACAGGACTATCGTTGTTTGATTGAAATAAGCAGGGCGATACAAAGCTGTTTCAGAGACGATCTCATTGAGTTTGGTAAAAATTAATGTCTTAATCATTCAGCTTATTGTCTATGAAAAAAAGAAAGTGAAAGATAAAGGGAAATAGTGTAAAATTACGCACTTTTTCGGTCGTTTCAGACCCACGAGGTTGACAAATATGGCCGCTAACAAAAAAGGCTGAATACGTCACGGAAAACGGTGTTCTAACCTTTAATCTTTGTTTTAAAAAGAAATATTTAGAAAAAATTCTGACTATTTCACCATAAAAATATAAATGAAATAAAACAATAAAGTATGTATGTTTTTTCTCAAAAATGATAACTGAATTTGTTTTAGAGAGTAAGCACATAAACGTCACACACAGGTGTTCATTCTGTAAAGAAGGCGCGAAATTCTCTCACACACTTTGCCTGTTCCTCTTTGTGCCGACAGTCATGACTGAAGTAGAATCTGCAAGCACAAGTGCTTCATCAGAAAAAGACAGGTGTGAAACAAGCAGCATTTAGTTAGCTGTTATATAAGTGTTGAATTTACAAACGGTTGTCCACAAATGTGCCAGTTTTACTTTTTTATGCCATTGACTTCATTACTTATTTGCTTTTGACATTTGGTTATATACATTACCATTCATTGAATACGAATATTCCAAATTAAAAAATTATGAAGGCATCTGTGCCATACTGTGGTCAGAATATACAAAAACTTTTGTTGAAAGACTAAGAATTTAAGAAATCTGAAATACCTTTGTTTATTTGGTAAATATATTTTCTACTGAGTTCTGTCTCTTTTTGTTGTTGATATAAACATGCTTATGTTGTAATACCTTTTATAACCTTTTGATTGATGTTCTGTTCTTGTAAAATTTCCATACATGAGTGAAATTAAGTTTAATTGAAAGATGAGTGAATAATCCAGGTATGGAAACTTAATTACGTCTAATTCGAACAATCTAAATCAAAGAATAAAGATATAAGATAACAGTGTGAGCAGGTTTCACTCGCTTACAAATTTATTTACATTTTATACCTTAAGGCTATCCAGTTAAATAAGCAGGCAAATTTCAGCCAAGTAATTACTGGTTTTTAAATTATAAAAACAAACCTATCTTTTCTTTTCAATTCAATTATATTTTTTTTTTCTTTAAAGTAAATAAAGATCAGAATTTATATTGCCTATGTCTATGAAAAGTTAGTTTGTGATTGGATCAGTATCCTAATGGTAATTCATTGATATTTGGTACATGTGAAAGTATATTTTCTATTTTTAATGTACATGTATATGTGCAAGACATCTCATAAACAAGAAGATTATAAGGCCAAGTCTATTGACTGAAACTTTTTGCAAAGTTTACAGATTATCTCCCAAATAGGTTTTTAAAACCCATCCAACTGATTGTAGCCCACATGTTAAGAAAAGTGACTATCCAAAAGTAGTTGTCTTTATGCAATAAATTGCACTTCACAATATGAGGTATTATAATCAATTTGGGAGATCATCCCCAACCAGTTACATGTTGGTCTGTGATAAGGTATTAAATTTTGGATTATGGGAAGATTGTTTTATTTAAAAGAATGATTGATGGAAACATAAGGCCATGTCAATACCACAAAATAAACTAAAGTACAGACAAACTCATGCTCCTAGTAAAGGGTTAAAAGCATTTCATGTGACAGGACACAAAAAATCTTGTCTGGATTTTTTAATGTTCAAATTGACCAAAAATATTGTTCATACCTCAAAAACTACTCTTGAATACAGATGAGTACAAAAAGTGTATGTGCATTTGAAGTTACAAATGTATAAGGCCTGGCATCCTCGAAATAGAACATTTTTATGTGCATTTTGTGTTCAGAAAGATAAAATCTTGTTAGATTTTGATGGGCAAGTTTCTGTTCCTGCTGTTGGCAATAACCCTCAAACTTGTGCAGTTGCCAATTTTATTTTTAAGACCTAGTATCACTTAGATTTATAAAAAAATGATTTGGCGGGTTAACCATCAAACCAAGTGTTTTTTTACAGTTTGAATAGGAAGATCTGCAACATTAGGCCAAAAAAAAATATATGTCTGTTTCCTGCTTCCAAGGCAAATAAATCAGGGTCGGTAGGTCGGGATTTTTTTTTTTTTTTTTTTTTTTTTTTTTTTGCACTCCCTGTCAGATTTGCAGTCGGTTAAATGTCATGTTTGGTTAGGGTCCTGTACCCCAAAATGATTTAATCCCTTTAAAGAAGCTTTAATTGAATAATCCTCCCAGTGCTGACATTTTTTAAACCTTAATTGTAGCACATTTGTGCTGGGAGCCGCCATTTTGATTGTTTGGGCATAGTAAAATACGGATCTGGATCGGACCGGAAACGATTTTTTTCCGGATTTGAATAAAAAGATCTAGGGTCGGGGGGTTTGAGTCAGGGTCGGTCGGGAAACAGGAAACAGACATATATTTTTTTTTTGGCCTTATCTCGCCGACAGCTGAAATGTTGAAATTAGATATGTACAAAGCATATATTCAACCAGTATATTGATATGCATTTCTTTTTTTAAGGATGGAGGCTGCAGCAGACGCAAGTAAGATTTTGTCACAAGGTAAAAGAAACTTGGTTTGTGGAGAAGTACCAGCTGCTGTTAATCAGTTCCAGGAAGCTTGTAAAATATTGTGAGTTGTATAAAACAAGGATGATTAATTAACTTGTTGTCCATGATGACTAAAAATCTTGTAATAATTTTAGTCATCATTGACAATAAGTAATAATTTTCATTTGCCTACTCTTGTTAAGAGACAGTATATACAAATAAAATTGATCACAATTAAATGGCCCAGAAATGATAAAATTGAAGATTATATAATACTGAAGAGCACAAGAAATCCTTTTCAATCTGTTAGATAAATTGAACTTCTATATTTGGTAAGTTGTACCTGTTTAAACAAGCATAGTGTACATGTACATAGAAAACCGATTGTTTTTGTTATTTAATTAACGTTCGTTTTCTCTGTTCCTCGTTGGTCAAAATTACTGAAAACATGTTTACATTTTAGAGCCAAAGCATATGGTGAAACAGCCAAAGAATGTGCAGAAGCCTATTTTTACTATGGCCAATCATTGCTGGACCTGGCAAGGATGGAAACAGGAGTGTTGGGCAATGCTTTACAAGGAGGTCAGTACAGTGGTAGATCTACTGCATGGTTATTTTGTAGTGGGTATTCCTAGCATATTGATGTATTCTGTCCATATATATAATCATTTCACATCTGAGACCACATGTATATAGTCAATTTATTCATTTCACATTACTGGTACTAGGCACATTATAATTTAGACATTTATGATAGCAGTTATTCTGGCTGCAGTCCATTATTGAAGGTTTCATTTTTCATTTGAAATATTTGTAAAAGGTTCAAGAAACTGAATAACTCTACCAATTGTGTGCAGCCTGAAACCTCAATTTACATTTATTTCTGTGTACCTTGTTAATACTGGTATAAAGATCTGAATTTCCTCATCCCATGTAATCATTTAAAAAAGAATCGATCCCATATGTGTCTCGACTGGTAAAACACTTAGATGGCAAATTATGATGTGTTTTAGGGCAAGAAACTTCTCAAAGGTGCATAGTATGTTTTCTGGTCTGTGCGTCCGTACATCTGTCCCGCTTCAGGTTAAAGTTTTTGGTCAAGGTAGTTTTTGATGAAGTTGAAGTCCAATCGACTTCAAACTTGGTACACATGTTCCCTATGATATGATCTTTCTAATTTTAATGCCAAATTAGAGTTTTTACCCCAATGTCACGGTCCACTGAACATGGAAAATGATAGTGCGAGTGGGGCATTCGTGTACTGGGGACACATTCTTGTTTTTAAATGTTTCAAAAAGAGTATGGTCAAGAACTTGTAGACATACTGCCAACACAATAACGTTTACTTGTTATTCTGTACAGATGTAATTAATAACCTTCCTGTTTAGAAGGAGCTCACTTACAGCTCTTCCATTAAAGCATAAAAAGAAGATCTATAATTACCACTAATGCCTGAATGTTAGAATTATTGATAAATTGCATGAAATAAAATACTTCGAGAAGTGGGGGAATTGCCTCCCCTGACTCACTGCAACACCGTATGATCTATTAACTTGTCAGAAAATTATATACTATCATGCATGTTATTCAATCCATCTTGTATGAGAAAGGATTTGTATAGGCACTGCCTTTTGTCCAATCCCTTTGTTTAAATGTACATTTGATATTTGAACAATAAAATATTTTGAATTGAATTGAATAAAATGCATATTATTGTGAGAGAAAGTTGTGCACATTTAATGACTATCAATGAAGGACAAAGTTGATCAAACTATTACTGGATGATTGATTGGAAGTCTTTCATTATCTCCCTTAGTTCCTGAAGAGGAGGAAGATACTTCTAAAAGTGCTGATGAACAGTTTGAGAACGGAGACAAATTGGACGGTAAGGAATCATGAATCATATAGAAAACTTGTGAAATGATTATAATTTTATAATAAAAAAAAAAAGAAAGAAGAATAAAAGCTTATTTCCTATTTGATATTGAACTCAAAATACATAAGTCTTTACAGATAATGATAAATACCTAAATTTTTGAATTTACCAAAGGAAATATCATAAAATAAACATTGCAAAATATAAATTTAGTTTCTAAATCTAAATATTAAATGTTATATTTTAAAGTTTTTTTTATAAAAAGAGATTACTTTCACATGATTAATCCTTAATTTGAATACCTCAAATCTTTAGTTTACAGATTTTGTTAAAATGACCAAAAAAAAAGAATAATATAAAAACTCAGAAACTCTAATAGAAATCAACCGCGTTTTATTGTACATGTGATATAATTATTGTTGCTGACCATGGCCAGTGTAGATGGACTAAATGACATATTAAATTGGAGTTGGGGATTATTTCCCCTTGGATTTTATATTGAGGGCTAACTCGGTGATTATAGAACTATTTAGACCAAATTAAAATGTGGTATAAGCAGGTCAGATAAGAAATTCTTACTAGATAGTAGTCTAACAGACTTAAACATAACAATTATCTATAAATTCAATATTAAGAGACCTTTTGACTTCAATTTCATTTTATTTTTGTGTCCAGTGGAAGAAAGAGAAAAACTGAGATTAGAAGTTTATGATGCTATGTCTGAAAAGGAAAAGGCAGAAAAATCTGAAAAAGAGCCTTCTAATGGAGAAAAAATGGAAACTAATGAAAAAGGAGATGCAAAAGAAACCAATGAGGAAAAAGATACGAAAGAAACAAAAGAGGAGGGAAAAGATGTGAAAGAAACAAAAGAGGAGAAAAAAGATGTGAAAGAAACGAAAGAGGAAACAAAAGATGACAAAGAAACCAAGGAGGAGGGTGAAAAAGTGAACGGCACAGATGAGGAAATGAAAGGTTACAACACACAACGTTGTCATTTATTTGCATGCTTGTTGTCACTTCACCTTTTTCAATGTTTTTGTTGTTTTTAAATGCACCCTCACTGGCAATACATTCTGTACTAGACCCATGGTTTTATGTACAGTAACATGGGAAAATCAGCTTTGTCAATGAATCATTCCCAATACAAAAGAATAGAAGACATTGATACTTATAACTATTTATTTTCTCAGTGCAGGCTTTCTAAATTGCATTTACTCATAATGGAAAAGGGGTATTTTAACTTAATCGGCACCCTTTTATACTAATAATTGTATGACTCCCAAATTGTAACTGTAATATATAAAGCTATCACATTTTAATGATGGTGAAAGCAAAATTTCTACCATGAAATTGAAGTAAAATAAAGAAACTGAATGCCAAAACATCTGAAAAAAGGGTTTATGTACTACGGTATTGTAATCTATTAAGTTCCCCATTGGAATGTTGAAACAAGAATAAAGTTATTAAGATAAAGCAATTTTCACCCTTTAATTCTCAAAAGATTGTAAGATTATACAAAAGTCTTCAGTAAACTATTTTCATGATTGGTCAATTTGAAAGCCTCAAGTTGTTTGTGTTTGTCAGTCACATGGATACTTGAAAAAGTCAACAAAAGATACAAAAATCATTTTAGTTAGAAAGAAATAGTTACATTTCAACATTTCTCAATCGATTGAATACATTTTAATGTTAATTAGCTTGTTTCGAAGTGTAGACATTTTATATTTTTTTAGATTTTAGGAGCAATTGTGATTTACTTTCAGCATGATACCAAACCTGTTAACATAATTCTTCATTTGAAGAAATAACTTGATTATATTATGTTAGGCCAACTAAAATTAATTGGTAGATTTTCATCCAAATTTAAAAAAAAAAATTGGGGCAGGTGGGAGGATTTAATTTTTTAATTTATATTTCTTATGAAACCCTCTTGTGACATGTTCTTCAAATATGCAAGTGTGATAATAAGCTTATATCATGTATATACATGTATAAGGAATTGTACATAATATTTCAAATCTTAACATGAATAAAAATCTCTGATTGGCAACCACTGTTCGCAGTGACATGTAATTGCTGCTTTCGAAACCTCAACAGCAAAAGCATAAAAGAAGAATGCTCTCCTCTTCAGTTGGACTACCTTCACCAAATTTGCGACCATTTTTTTGTCTCCATAAAATGAAACAAATATATATATGCAACTATATAAAAGAAAGCGTACAGAAAAAATAAAAAAAAGTCTTGAAAACAAAAGGGTGGGTGCTTTTATGATTCTTCTGATAGATGCAAATATAATTAATGTCAAACATGAACATAACCAAAAATGAGAAGTTGTTTAATGGCTCTATTGAGGGTATTGGGACAGAAGTATGTATATGTTTGCTGATTTTTTGAACTCAATATACTGTCATAAATCTAACAAGTTTGTGCTTGCGTCATTTTGTTACACAGTTATGTTTTTGTACCAATGTGTTCCACGATTCTTGCTTTTTGGGTATAATTTTTATCAATAAAAAAATCAATGGTTTTCTAATTGCAGAAATTTGTGTCATGCCGCAAATTTCCATCTTGGACACAGCGTATTACTTGTAACCCGATTATTTCATGCCCTTCTCTAAATCAATCTCTATTCTCTATAGACGATTTTGTCATCATAGAGCCTGCAGAATCTTTTTTAATTACTCGAAGAAATTACGAAAACCGAAATTTGAAACAGGAAGTTTGGAAGGGAACAAAATTTTTGACGGTTACCGGAAACAGATGAACAAAATCCGTAAATCGTATTTTTTTTCAAAATAAAAATCGGGGCGAGACGATTTCAGAGGGGCGGGTGTGGATGAAATCTATCAATTAATTTTAATTGGCCTCATTGGGTTCCAATCTGCCTAAGAATCAGACAGGTGTCAAATCATTACAAACCAAAAAACACTTTAGTTTACACTAAGTTAAGTTCAAAATGCATAATGGTGCACAAAACCGAACACTTGTCTCCTTTACCTGTCCTTGTATTTCAAGATATAATTTTTTAGAAATGAACAATTAAATGGAGTGAACTCCATAATTTGCTATGATTCTAACCAAAAGTTATCTATAGAATTTCCATTTAACAGACACAGAAACAAAGACCAATTATTTCTATCTCTGGATGGAGTGACGTCAAAAATATTTAAAAATTTGAGCAAAACAAAGATTTTCAGATGAATTGGTTCAAAAGCTTTTATATCATTAATTAAGATGATGGCAAATACAGAATTAGGGACATACAAAAAATTGCAGGAAACTGTTTTCTCGAATTCTTACATGATTTATCACATCTCTGCAACATTGATAGTTGACCAATGTGTGGTTCGTTTTGATTTCAGTTCTTCATTGGTCAAAATTCTATTATGACATTTTTTTTTATGTTTTCATCTGAATTTCCTTTTTAGCTCACCTGTCCCGAAGGGACAAGTGAGCTTATGCCATCACTTGGCGTCCGTCGTCGTCCATCGTCTGTCGTCCGTCGTCCGTCGTCTGTCGTCGTAAACTATTTCAAGAATCTTCTCCTCTGAAACTACTGGGCCAAATACTTTCAAACTTTAACTGAATGTTCCTTAGGGTATCTAATTTATAAATTGTATCCGAAGTTTTGATCTATCAACAAACATGGTCGCCATTGCTAAAAATAGAACATAGGGGTCAAATGCAGTTTTTGGCTTATAACTCAAAAACCAAAGCATTTAGAGCAAATCTGACATGGGGTAATATTGTTTATCAGGTCAAGATCTATCTGCCCTGAAATTTTCAGATGAATCAGACAACCCGTTGTTGGGTTGCTGCCCCTGAATTGGTAATTTTAAGGAAATTTTGCTGTTTTTGGTTATTATCTTGAATATTATTATAGATAGAGATAAACTGTAAACAGGAATAATGTTCAGCAAAGTAAGATTTACAAATAAGTCAACATGACGGAAATGGTCAGTTGACCCTTTTAGGAGTTATTGCCCTTTATAGTCAATTTTTAACCATTTTTCGTAAATCTTAGTAATCTTTTACAAAAATCTTCTCCTCTGAAACTACTGGGCCAAATACTTCCAAACTTTAATTGAATGTTCCTTAGGGTATCTAGTTTGTAAATTGTATCCGAAGTTATGATCTATCAACAAACATGGTCGCCATTGCTAAAAATAGAACATAGGGGTCAAATGCAGTTTTTGGCTTATAACTCAAAAACCAAAGCATTTAGAGCAAATCTGACATGGGGTAATATTGTTTATCAGGTCAAGATCTATCTACCCTGAAATTTTCAGATGAATCAGACAACCTGTTGCATTGTGTTGTTGGGTTGCTGCCCCTGAATTGGTAATTTTATGGAAATTTTGCTGTTTTTGGTTATTATCTTGAATATTATTATAGATAGAGATAAACTGTAAACAGGAATAATGTTCAGCAAAGTAAGATTTACAAATAAGTCAACATGACGGAAATGGTCAGTTGACCCCTTTAGGAGTTATTGCCCTTTATAGTCAATTTTTAACCATTTTTCGTAAATCTTAGTAATCTTTTACAAAAATCTTCTCCTCTGAAACTACTGGGCCAAATACTTCCAAACTTTAACTGAATGTTCCTTAGGATATCTAGTTTGTAAATTGTATCCGAAGTTATGATCTATCAACAAACATGGTCGCCATTGCTAAAAATAGAACATAGGGGTCAAATGCAGTTTTTGGCTTATAACTCAAAAACCAAAGCATTTAGAGCAAATCTGACGTTGGGTAATATTGTTTATCAGGTCAATTTCTATCTGCCCTGAAATTTTCAGATGAATCAGACAACCTGTTGTTGGGTTGCTGCCCCTGAATTGATAATTTTAAGGAAATTTTGCTGTTTTTGTTTATTATCTTGAATATAATTATAGATAGAAATAAACTGTAAACAGCAATAATGTTCAGCAAAGTAAGATCTTCAATTAAGTCAATTTGACCAAAATTGTCAATTGACCCCTTAAGGAGTTATTGCCCTTTAAAGACTTTTTTCACAATTTGTTCATCATGTTGACTTACTTTAAAAAATCTTCTCCTTTGAAACTGCTGTATCAATTTCAGCCAAACTTAGGCTAAATGAGTTTCAGAGTATCTAGTATAAATTTTA
Organism: Mytilus galloprovincialis; assembly: GCF_965363235.1. Classification (NCBI taxonomy): domain Eukaryota; kingdom Metazoa; phylum Mollusca; class Bivalvia; order Mytilida; family Mytilidae; genus Mytilus; species Mytilus galloprovincialis. The sequence goes on along the minus strand of NC_134838.1, from coordinate 125,467,906 downwards.
TATTTTATTTCCTTGTATGTCAAGAAACATAGCTCCTATGGCTAAAATAGAACATAGGAGAAAATGATTATTTTTTTTGGCTTTTGAAGAAAATAGGACGATCCAAAAAACATTTAAATAAATTGAAAAGCCAAAATAATCATTGATGAGAGATTTAACCAAAAGAATTAAGGTGAGCGATTCAGGCTCTTGAGAGCCTCTTGTTTGAAGTCATGTTTAAAGGGGACCATGCCTGATGGTGTCACATAGAAAGAACACATCATTTTGTAGATCTTTCGAAAAGTGTGTGTTACAGATTACACCACAAAATTTTGTGCTATACAATGTTTATCCACTCTCCAGTTTAAATATTTGAATTTGAAACGCTTAGTAAACAGACTTAACATGAAGAGTATTCCCTTTTTGACATTATCATACACTCCTGTAATTAGTTTGTATATTGCTCATAGAAAAAAGTGTTGCCCTAATCATTAAGATTTTTTTTTTCATGTCTGGCTTTGAAAAACGAAGTCATTTAATTCAAACCCAGGTTGCAATACACATTTTCATTTCCTTCACTGCTTCTTTTTTTGTAATTTAATGTAAAATAAACCAATGAAACAAGGAAATATTTTTATTTTGTTTCTTCATCTGATAAGCATGCACTTGAGTTTACTATCATGTCCAAGATTCTTGTTTCAGTACTTCCTAACATGTTGTCCAAGATTCTTGTTTCAGTACTTCCTAACATGTTGTCCAAGATTCTTGTTTCAGTACTTCCTAACATGTTGTCCAAGATTCTTGTTTCAGTACTTCCATCTTTCAGGTTATGAACATGATTACTGCTATATATAGAAATAAAAGTAACCTAAACAAGTATTTCTTTCCATTATTATACTAAAAATAAAATTGTGAATGTCCATTTAAAAATTTTAATAGCTATAGAAGACAACCAAGGTTAAATGATTAGGGGAAATTCGGGATAATTCGATCACGCTGGCAATTTCGATCACATCGTTTAACCCTTTTTAGTACATTTGTCCCCATCACTGTTATAAAGCCAATACACTATGTCGCATTGCGGCATTTCTCTCGACCAGCTGCATGGGGTGTCACATGATAGCAATCTGTTTCGCGTCGTTTGATTGGCCGAAGAGTACCGTTATCCGCCACACCCACAATTCTGCGGGAATTTTGAAAACTTTATTTGATTTCACTATACGGTTCTTTAGCTATACAAAAGTAAGTAAACATATAATTTTAGTGTTAAAACCTTTCATTCTTGAAATTATAATATTAAAGAATAGAAAAACATCTTGTATGCATTTAAAAGTCTATTACTGTCATTGTTTTAAGACTTTTAAAACGATCGAAATTACCCGCAACATAATTTCTCATTGTCGGCAAATTTCGATCACATCCTTTTATATGTTATTCAAATCATTTAGGATTTACAAATGGATATTCATAATGCTGATAACGATTTCTGATGATTTTTCTTTGAAAATAAAATTGCCGATATTATACCACAATCATCTTTGAATAGAATAATTATCAATCATTGCAGTGGCGGATTCAGAAAGGGGGTTGCCGGGGTAGGAACCCCCCTTTTTCTTTGGAACATTTTGTAGATTTCGGCAAAACTGCACAAAAAAAATGTCTCCATTCTTCCTGCACCCTGAGTGGACCCTCCCCTTTTTCTTAAATTTCTGAATCCGCCCGCCAATGTAACGAGAGTAACAAAATACCCCTACTGTGAACAACAAGTGAAATGTCGAAATGTGAAGTTCTGACAAGATAAAATAAATATTAGCAAAGTTATTTGCCTAGACTACTCCTGACTTGGTACAAACAGAGACAAATTTATGTCTCTAGTAGAAAACATTATAAAACAATACAAAGACAATAGTAAATGTTGTTGACATTAAAATAATAAGTTCCTATATTTGGAGACAAAACCATAAACATTTACCTATGACCTAAAACGTGATAGTATAATGTAAAATTACTTATTTTTTTCACAAGATTGCCGTTTTCCTACTCTGCACGGTGGGTGTGTCGTTGTTCGAATTCTTCTTTTCTGATTCTGGAATTTGTTCTTGAAAGATTACAATAATTTGCGAAAACATGCCATATATCCGAAAACGTTAACTTGTATACTCATTCAATGCGACATTTGGCCAAATTCATATATATTAAATATATTTTTGCAGCATGAAATATCTCATTATACCCAATCTATTGGCCGTCGGCATGCACCACTGGGGACATCGACATCTGGAAGTTGGGCTGGGGTATAGGGTTAAACGGGAACCAGAGAATCCAAAGGATCCTAATGCAGTGGCCATACTATACGACGGGGAAAGAAAGGCCTACCTCAAGAAAAATCACTCTTTTGTGATAACAAGAATTTTAAAAATGAACATATCAAACGTAATTAGACTAAAACCAAAAGAAGACGCACTGGTCAAGAACAAACATGTGGGACCTCAGCAGCTATGTACAATTGGATTAAAAGTAAATGAAGAAATAAACTTGAAATCAGCAACAGACCTTTTAAAGTTACATGGTTTCCAGTTTGAAATCAAAGACGCTAAAATTAAGTGACTTATCTGAAACGAAAAATAAAAAAAATATATAACAATTTCATTGTTTAGTCAATAGACCTACAAAATACTCAAATACTAATCAGAGCTAAATCTTTTAGTTGCAGTTTTGAAAATAAACTTCTATTGCTTTCCTCAGATGAAGCGCGATATACATAACAAGAAGCTCCAAGGTGAATGAATCGCTCACCTGGGCATGTGTGAATGAACATGCTGCAAATATCGGTTTCCCATTGCAAACTAAAATTTATTTATAAAGATTTAATAAACTTCCAACTTTCTTAAGCTCCCAGTTCTAAGGTCTCTGCATGGCTTTATGGTTTTGTCTCTAAATGCATTTCATCTCTATGTAGTCAATTATCTTGTAAATATTGTGTTTTAATGAATTTTCAGCAATGCCAAAGAAACGGAAGCAAAGTGTTTATAGGACATATACCGATGAAAATTTCATCAAGGCAATAGATGGCATCAAGAGTGGGCGAGTATCACAGAGAAAGGCGGCATCTCTCTATTCAATACCCCAAGCCACGTTAAGCGACCACATGCGGGGTCGAGTTAAAGATAACACACCTGTCGGACGCAAGCCAGTAATACCCATAGAAATAGAGAAACAAATCGTAAAAAAATGTGCCCAGGCTGCCGAAATGGGATTGGGCATGAATAAGGCCCAAGTAATGGAAAAGGTGGGGCACTTAGCCAAAGAGCTTAATCTTGATAAAAACTTCAAGAACAATACACCAGGCAAAGACTGGTGGTATGGGTTTAAGGGCAGAAATCCCACTGTTACACTTAGATCTCCGGAAAAATTGACAAGCATCAGAGCAAGAGCGCTCAACTCCGTAAAAGTAGGGGAGTATTTTCTGGATTTAAAGAAAGAGATGAATAGGTTAGGGTTGAATGATAAACCAGAACTAGTTTGGAATATGGACGAGAAAGGTGTCCCACTTGAACACACCCCAAGCAAAGTAGTCGCTGCCAAATCGTCTAGGACCATACCTGGAAGGGTTTCAAATACACGTGAAAGAAACACAATATTCGGGTGTATCAATGCCCGAGGTGACAGAATGCCCCCACTTATAATCGTGAAAGGAAAAACACAAAAAGCAGTTATGAGCTACAACACCGCAGACGGGCCAGTAGGTGCAACATGGACTTACCAAGCCAAAGCATGGACGGAAGATGTCCTAGGGATTGAATGGTTCACCAACATATTTTTGAAGAAATGCGGAAATCAGCGGCCGCAACTTCTGATACTGGACGGTCACCATTCACACGAAGTGCTTGGGCTAATAGAAAAAGCTAGGGAAAATAATATAACACTATTAACTCTACCGCCACACACAACACATTATCTCTGTCCCTTGGATCGAACTGTCTTCGGTCCTCTAAGTAAAAATTATGATAGGATCTGCTCAGAATATTGCCAAAATCCTGGCAATCTTGTTAACAAAATTACTTGGCCAGGTCTGTTCAGGAGGGCATTCGAAACAGCATTCAAACCAGAGAACACAATATCAGGATTCAGATCATGCGGAATATTCCCTTGGAACCCCTTAAACATTCCATCTGCTGCCTTTGCTCCTGCCTCTGCCTTTGATACCAACAAGCCTGACACAAATGAACATCCGTTACAATGGGTGATCCGTAAGTACTTCGAAACCGAGTCTAGAGTAGAAGAAGTCACCGTAGTGAGGACAAAACCATCAGCCGGCCCCGAAGCTAGATGTATCACTACTGAAATTACTGACACCGTCCCGTTAAATGAAATTCAGGTACAGTCATACGAACAGAATGTCATCGATGTTCCAGGAAGTCCAGAAGATCCGCATTTTATGCACACTCTCTCTGCAGATGTTCTTCTACCAATTGTTGATAGTGAGACCAGAGAGGCAGTTGAATCCCTCATTTCCCTCGATAGCAGTTTCAGTGAAACTATTTATGAAGTCGACTCGGTGTTTCAACCACTATCAGAGACCCTATCTACACCTTGTTCGTCAACTACTGTTGATTGGAATGCATCCGTAAATGCTATCTTTAGCGTTGATCCACCGCCGCAGAAAAAGGCTCGAATAAACAAAACGTCTGTGACAGGACACAGAATATTGACATCTGATGAAGTAATAGAGAGCAAGCGAAAGATCGAGGATATGAAACTGAAAAAAGAGCAAGCAAAGGAAAAGAGGCTAAAGATTAGAGAAATGATAAATGCTAAGAAACAAATAGAAAAGGAAATAAAAGCTGTGAGATCGGAAATTGATATAAATGTATAAAATTTAAATCAAAAATGGTTGGTGCCTTAAAGTTCCTGGTTACTAGTACTTGTCTTACTTACTGTACTCACTATAATAAATAATTACTTACTTACTTACGAAGTTTTGGGGTCTAAAGGTTTTAACCTATCTGTCTACATTGTATGCCTGTCTGTCTGTCAGCAATATGTTGTCCACCATTCCCCTTTCAAGACTTGCAGGTCTAATTTCCAATGAGACAACTCTTTACAAGAGACCAAATGCACAGAAATTAACAACTATAGGTCACCGTACGGCCTTCAACAATGAGCAAAGCCCATACCAATTTCTGGAAGACCTCGTATAGATAGAAAACAAATTATTCAACCCTCATCTTTGCCAGCCAAAGTTACGATCACTTTATTATTCTCTACACGGATCCTAACTTTTGGCTAGAGAAGATGTTTTTAAAATTTTAAATCATTGATGAACCGATAACTGTTTCTGCCTTGATGAAAAATTAGACACACTGCCGGGGTTTCTCAGGAACTGGTTGGACGTAAAAGTTAACTTTACAAAATCATTGGTCACACGAAAGTTCAAATAAGCAAACCAAAAAAAAAAAAAAAGCAAAAACACACACGCACACAAACTGACTGTCGTAACACCAGATAACCTGTTTCTTCTTAACACTGAACAGGGAATATTTATTGCTTGCTACATGTGTACATAAATTGAGTCAAGGGTACGCTAAAACAATCGCAGTGAGTACGGCGTACGTTTTAATTGTTTTATTAAGTCCCGCAAAACGTTTTAGCATAGAACATATATTTTTTTCTGCGTACGATAGTACATGTACATGTACCGTGTACGCTCTAAAAACAACCCTGAATCCTGCGTACGAAAAGAGGGGTTATATACCCATATACATGTACGTGTTTCCTGAATAAAACAGCGATGAGAACATTCAACAGATTTAATCAAATTAGGCACGCATGTTTAAAAATTCAACATAATATTGAAAAAAAAACATGGCAAGAATTATGTTTAATAAAAACTGGCATTGTCAAGACTGTCATCCTATTTGGATCTAATTGCCATGATTGATGTCCTGTAAAGATCGTCAATTGCTCACAAGTATGGTAAAATGAGGTTTTCCAAAAGGCAAGAACATGCAGACTGTGTGATCGAAATTGCCCGAATGTGTGACCGAAATTGACCGATCATGATCGAATTTAGCCGAAGTTAGATCTCGGCATCTATTGCTCTTTTGCCGTTACTACTTGGTAAATGAAGGTAAAACGCAGAGAAGTATGCATGTAAAGTAAAGCGTCTTTCCGACGCAATTTGAATTTTATAATTCAACATGTCAACTCTACGGAAGCCATCTCTAAAAACGCACAATTGATTATTGATCGAAATAACCCGAATTTCCCCTACAACTTGAATCAAGGTAAAATGAATGTTTTTGACTTGAAGAGCAGAAATGGTCTATAATAGTCTGCATATTTTATAAGAATATTTTGAATAAAAAGTGTTAAGATATTTATGTTGATATAAACTATTTGAAATCTGAAAAGCAAGCAAATTGTAGAGTGTCAAGTTTGATGTGAGAAGTTATTACTGTATGTTATCAGTTGGTGTTCTACATCTGTTGCTGGACAATTCTTCACGAAAAGGGAGACACTGTTAAAAAAATGTAATTGTATCAAGGAGCCAAAAAATAAATAGTTTATATGTTAACAAGAGAAGTTCCTAAGATCATAGTTAAAAAAATCACCAGGAGTTTATGACACACCTTTGAAAGTTCAATATGACAAATAAGACTAGAATAACATCATGAAACTAGACTGAAATGGATAAGCAAGTCTCTGTCTATTAAAATAATATTATTAATATACTATTTGCAGGGACTACTATGATACCAAGTGTTTTGGTTATCAAATGTGTTCTTTAATTCTACTTATGTAATATGAGAAATATTTTTATTTTCAGAAGGTGAGGAACAGGAAGGAGATACTGCAGAAGAGGGTGACTCTGCGGCAGAGGGAGACACAGCAGAGGAGGGTGACACTGCGGAAGAAGGAGAGGAAGAGGCTGCTGAAGGAGAAGACACTGCTGAGGAAGGGGAGAAGAGTAAAGAGGTAGGTTACACTATGAAAATGTAGGTACAATGCAAAAACCATATGTAAATGGAGGGTGATCAGGGTTGCTATAATAATAAATACATGGTAAACACTTGAAAGGAAGAAAGGTGGAAGATGCCAAAGTGAAAGTCGACTTCATTTGTAGAAAACGAACTGACCATGCCATAGCAAAAAGAAACTACAAAAACCGTAAAACACACAACATAGAAAATACTTTGGCGACATAATCTAACATAAACCATGTGATCTTGGGTGCTTCTTAAAGCTAAGCTCCTGCTCAACATGTTGCATCTGTTGTCTTGCTGGTGTAAGTATTTACATATTGGGTACTAATGTGGATTCTTTTATTTTCGTGGATATTTGGTTTTCCAAACGTCTGCATATAACCTTATAGAAAATTGTAATTCGTTTAACACTTAATATCGTGGTTCAGCTTTACCCACAAAAATTAGTGTCCAAATAATAATTAATCCAAAGTATAGGAAGTAAACCAAATTGTCCATATTCGAAAATTGAATTCAATGGATTTTGTAGAATTAACTTCTAGGACATCTATTCTTCCTCCTTTAATTATAAAATTATTATTTTTTTCGAAATTCATTGTTGATATCTGGTATAAAGATTTTAAGAGATTTTCCAAAATGTTTCTTACTGGTTGTGATGTGGGAGTTGGATGACACTTAATTGTGGGGGGTTGCATTTTTATGAAATTTTTTAAATAAGCCCCCGATCCCGACAACAATGTCTTTCTGGAACAGCCCTAATTTGCCTGTTCCAATTTACTGATATGTTAGTGGAATCAAAACATATCATTGTCGTATTAATAAATTGATATCAGTGTTGCTTAATCAAAATCCTTAAATTGATTGAATTCATTCCTTACTTAAGGAGAAAGAAGAGGACCCTGATGATGTGTCTAACCTACAGCTGGCGTGGGAAATGTTAGAATTGGCTAAAGTTATATATCTCAAGTAAGATATCACATATTTGTATAATGAAGGACTGTAGTATCAGTTTTGGAATGGCTTAAAATTGATTTGCTTTAAAACCCTCTCAATAATACAGATTATCGTTGAAACAGACTAAAATGTAAATTCTTAAGAGTTTGTCTCGTCTTGACAGAGTCAAAAAGCTAGACAGGTATGCTGTTTTCGGCGTCTGCGATGGCGTCAACAATGTATTAGTTTGTGATTCGGTCTAGTTTATGGTGAACGGCAAGTGGTAGGTCAATCATATTTGGTATGCAGTTGTATAAGCATTGGCACATCTCATTACCATGGAGATTATTTGGCCCTGCCCCCTCAGTCATGGTCTATTGACTTCGAAACTTTTGCTTATTTTACATGTATTAGTTTGTGATTAGGTCAGTTCCTCAGTCACAGTCTAATGACTTTGAAACTTATCTTAGTTTACATGTATTAGTTTGTGATTAGATCACTTTAAGATGAACTGCTTATGTTAAGTCAATGATATTTGGTATGTAAATTTATTGGCATTTGCAAGCATTGTTTCCATGGAGATTATATAGCCCCACCCCCTCTTCATGGTTCATTGACATTGAAACTTTTACTTAGTTTACAAGTTGATGTTTGTATTTAGATTTGGGAACAACTTATAATAAGTCAATGGTATTTTGTATGCAGTTGTATTAGCATTGGCACATTTCATTTACATTGAGATTGTTTAGCCATGTAACTCAGTCATGGTTCATTGACTTTGAATATTTGCAATAACTTGTGTAAAATGTTAGAGTATTGCTATTTGGATTTCAACATTTGCATAATCAAAATTACAAAAAGGCGAGACATATCTCTGTGATAACAGTTTATTATCCTACTTTACCAACTGCTCAACTGGCAATACATGTATGCTAATTAGGGAACTGCATTGACATTGTTAACCCAAATTGGTATTTGGAGAGGGTGAATAGTTATAAATCCAGTATTTGTTAACATACAAAGACATAATTTTTCCAAATAACATTGTTTTTATGTTGAGGACATATCCAACAAGTAATTTCAGCTATAATATGTTTTCTCTAAATTTTTAATCTTGCATTTCAAAAATACATAAGTTTCTATCTTTATCGGATTGGGATAAATAACTTGTTTAAACAGAATATTTATGTTTTATGTTTTTCTATTTACAGAGAAGAAGATAAGGAAGCCAAATTAAAAGCAGCAGATTCTTACCTGAAACTTGGTGAAGTTAGCTTAGAAACTGGTAAATAGTATAGACTTACTTTGTTTAAATAAGGAATTTGTGTTTGTTTGATCATTATTTGTATATAAAAAAAATCATTAGAATCTAGGAAACATTGTAGAACCATGAATTTTTGTAGCAGTCTTCACTTTCCAGAAAGGATGACCATCATTTCAAAAAAGAAGTTATTCCTTAAAGTATTTACTTGGTATAAATTTTTATTCTGGCAGTCTAATTTTCCCAGTAACTTTCATAGGGATTCATAAAGTCAACAGAAAGTGTAATCGAACATCAATAACCAGTTTTAAATCTATCAAGTGAGGTTCAGCAACAAAATTTTGGTTATTGGAGAATATTGCACTAGCAACTTGTTAAAAAAAGATATTCATGGTGATAGTGATTGTAAGCCTTTATGTTCAAAACAATTAAAAGCCAAACCAATTAACCCTATATGAAATGAATAAACTGAAAAACAATGCATTTGAATAGTGAGTGATTGATCAATCTGACTTTATAAAGGATATACTATTAAGTCATGGGTAAAATGTTTGAACAATAGATTTTGTTTCATTTCAGAACAATATGAACAATCAATATCAGATTTTAATGAATGCTTAAAAATACAGAAGACAGTATTGGAACCTCAGGACCGATCATTAGCAGAAACGTATCCTTAATACTTATTTTATACACACATCTAGTTCTTTCACATGTTTTATTCATATATTCTTTTAAGTTGCAGATTTGCAGTTACCTTCTTTCTAGAATTTTTTTATGCCCCACCTACGATAGATAGTAGAGGGGCATTATGTTTTCTGGTCTGCGTCCGTCTGTTCGTCCTGCTTCAGGTTAAAGTTTTTGGTCAAGGTAGTTTTTGAAGTTCAAGTCCAATCAACTTGAAACTTAGTACCCACGTTCCATATGGTATGATCTTTCTAATTTTAATGCCAAATTAGATTTTTTATCCAATTTCACGGTCCATTGAACATGGAAAATGATAGTGCGAGTGGGGCATCTGTGTACTTTGGACACATTCTTGTTTTATTTAACTTCTTTATTAACCTCCCCAAGTCTCTCACGGATTCTTTATTTTGACCCCTGAAAGCTTTCATTTATTCATAGAAAATAATATTGATAAAAATCTGCATGAAAATGTTGTAAGGGACAACATCAAAAGTTCAATGAAGGATAAAAAACTTAATTCACATAGTTTTTTCACTGACCCCCACCCCCCTCTTAACTTAATTTGGAAAAAATTGATTGACCCATATATATGACAGAGATGCAACTTATCGTCGGACCCGTCGGACCTAAGGGGCAGAATTTATGCAGGTCCGGCAAAACTCGTAGCTGTGCAGGACCTGATGGCCGGCAATATTTAAGTCCGCTTGGGTCCGCCAAAACTGAAATCCCCGTCGGCCCCGGCAGAGTATTTTGTTTATAAAATTGCGATCATCTTTAATAAAAGTAAATGTCCTGTTCCCCCGCATTTTCTAACTCCGGGAACCAGTATTTCCGCCCAGTAATAGTCTTTCGTACCTTGTCCATCTCGCCCCGAACAATTCTCCGTATTTCCGTCATGTTTTTTGTTTTAGAAATTCGCTCTCTAGGAAGGAGGTCTATTAAGCATAGTTGATAAGTTCAGGAAATATGTCATGGCCGATAAAATTTGTAAGTGGGTCGAAAATATGGGTCTGGCAGAAATTTGATGGGTCTGGCAAAACTTGGTACCCTGTAGGCCCCATTGTCTGACAGGAAAAAAAAACTGTTTGCATCTCTGATATGTAAAAATCAATGTCGGATAACCACATCTTGCAGCAGTTCAACCCCCCAACCCAAACTATTTGAGTTAAGTTTTTTTTATCTTACATTAGTCTTTTGATGTCGTCCCTAAATATGCAGTAGAAGATTTGACAAAAAGGGCTAAGGGCTGTTCCAGAAAATACTATTTTTTTACCCCCACCACCCATAGAAATCAATTAAATTTTTAAACCACCACCAATAGAATTTAGATTATGTCAAGACCAACAACCTATGGAATCTTAAAAAAATCATTGAAACCCACCACCCATAGATTTTTTTTTCTGTCAGTTTAGAAAAATATCGGAATGATGCTATTTTCCATAGATTATTAAAGGTTTTTCACAATGTTTTGGCTATCAGCATGAGAAAATGTGCAGTCCTAGTGGTCGGGTTGTCAGTTTCAGCACTTGGATGTGTTACGTGTCCCTTGTCTACACGCATTCATATTCATATTTCAACTTAAAATTCCAGAAATGTATCCAACCAAAATGAACCGAACCGCAACCCTTGTATAGAAAATCAAACCAAACTGTTAGGTAGGCGTATTGTTACAGCCCTAGCTAGCGACAAGTTACCAAAACAAATTCAACATGCATGCAGTAATTGACAATTGGCAAATCACCTTTGAGATCAGTTTTACAAATCACAATTCAGGGTAGGGCTAAACCATTTGTCACAACAGTCCTGTAGGCCTTGGCAGCGTATGTTTTGCTAGCCTTTCATCCATTTGTTCTTTGAATCCGTTTCAACAAAGTCAAAAGATTTAATGAACCTAACAGATTAAACCACAAAGTATTGTTAGCTTTGTACCCCCAAAATTATCATGCAATTCAAGTTCTACATTTTCTTTAATTGGGGGAGACAGGATTTAACATTTCATATTTTGGAAACAGGGATTGCAGGTTTCTTTTTGGAATTCAGTTTTTTTTTTTACCTCTCCCCTTCCCTTAGTTAAACGTCCAGATCAAAACATTGAACTATGCACTTTTCCTGGATCAAACATGAGGTTAGTCTTTGAAAAATATTTGTCTAGTATAAGGCTAACCTCTACAAATACTAGACCACTTATCTTTTCTGGTTTTACTTTTTTGTGGCATAGCCATCGTTAGTTGATCGATCGTTCCAAGCTGTTTATACATACATGTCAACCTCTGACAATGGGAAATCATGTCATGACATGACATGATATGTCAAAAAGCGTGTGAAAACGCGTGACGTAGATGCGGACTTGTTAATATGAATGTGGTAATGTTCATAATTTCATACAAATTTGTGAATACAAAAAAACAATATATATTCTACTTTGAACTTTTATTGTATTAAACAGTGGTCTGTTATGTTGCTTTTAAAGCACCACCACTAGGCACATATTCAAAACAACTGCCAGTTTCAATTTTAGTTACATTTATTTGATAACAGCACACAATACAAATGTAACATAGTCAAGTTCGGATCAGAATTCAGTGTTAATTTCTTTATAATTGAAAAGGCTCTCTCACAGTAGGAATTGATATTTGACTGAATTAGCTTCATCAAGATTTGAAAGAATGTCATAATGTTGGTTTTTTTTGGCAATGTAAAATGTCATCTATAGATTATCTCTGCCATTGCTCCCATTGCTATTGCCTGGTTAAAACTGGGTAGTTCATCAGAAGAAAGCTGGTACTATCAGAGCTGATGCAACAGTTCTGTGGTATTTTTATCCCCATGGCCTGTAGAAATCTGTTGCCGTGTTGGCTAGATTTAAAACTGAAATTGAAAAAGAAAAATGTTTTATAAATTTGATTTCTATTAGATAAACATGTAAATGTTTATTCAAATAGCTACATTGTATTTCTCCTCTCACATGTATTGTTTTTTTATCATTGCAACATAGAATGCACAAATTATGCGTTACTTGTCACTCGATCATTTAAACTCGAACTCCAAAATAAAATTTATAAATCTTGAATCTTGCCGTACACGTCGTTTTGGCTTAACAATTGGCACTTTAGGCGACGGTACAGGTCCTGAAAAGTGACCTCTTTCTGTGCACATTTCCCCTATAAAGTGAATTTGAAAGAAAGTCACAAAATCGTTAAAACTAATCACAAACTACTTACCTTTTACTGTTTGTCCATATAGAAAAATAAACAATACGGCAGCCAAACAATTGCTTCGAATTTTTCGGTATTTATCGCCGAATAAGGATAAAACCTGAGAATAGCGATATCACTAACGACCAAAAAATGAAAAGAAAGAAAAAGCGTGTAATTGCGTGTAAAGTGGTGAAAAGCATGTACACGCCATGTGACAAAATCCTCGCGTGTAAACCGTTGAAAAAGCGTGTATTACACGCGAATATCATATGTCACTTGACATGTATGGTTTATACCATGTGCTAATATTTCAGATTTCAACGAAACGAAATAACCGTAAAAAAGTTTATATGTTTAAGTGTTTATTGTCATAAATAGACAAGATGTAACAATATATTACATTTAAAATAATAATGTATCAATCTGCGCGTATCTAATAAATAAACTGACTAGTAAAACCGGGAAAACCGTTTGATTCGCTTCGTTTAAAAGACAAATATATTCCGTAATATATATTTACCGCAAAGGGAAATAACTCCAACTGTCTTTACTTTTTTAGATAGGGTTGCATGGTACCAGTTAAGGAAACAGTAAATAATAGGAAAACTGCCGTTTTTCGTTACAACTATCTAGTAACGCTTCGTGTCAAATGTGCACCGGAAATATGCACACACAACGGAATAACCCACCACCCATATATTATCAATTTTCTCCTAAATACCCACTACCTATAAATATAAAATTATCCTCAAGGGTACCACCAACGTAAATATTTTCTTCCCTCACACGACCACCCATGGAAAAAAAGATCATTTGTCGTCCCCGGGGGGACATAGTATTTTCTGGAACAGCCCTAACTACATGTTTACCTTAAAAAAAAAAAAGAGTAATTTAAAAAAAAATAACTGAAGTACAATGTATGCCAGACAACTGAGCATCATGTAAAGCTGTGTTCTCTCTGTCGAGTATTCAGACTCCTGTGAGCTAAAAGTTCTTCTGGATGTATTTACATATTGATTTCCTTAACAATTTAGATATTACCAATTAGGATTAGCATACTGTTTTCACAAACTTTACGATGAATCAATAGACAGTTACAGAGCAGCAATCAAAGTTTTAGAAGATAGGATAGGTAAGTCCTTTCTCCAAGTAAGTATATAATGCATGGTAGTTGTTGCATACCTAAATTTAAATGGCTAAATAAATTAAACATTTCTAAAATTTCAAATTTGAAAATTGCTTCTACCTCAATTTTCATGTTGCTTTTTTATAAGTACTGTGCTTTTAGATAACTATGGTCACTTCATCCTTTACTGGTCACACCAAAAACAATGATTTTATAAACTAAGCATCTTTAAGATTTAAAAATGGATTTATCTAGCATGGTATTGTGATATTTACATGTTAAAAAAAGGGAGAAAAAATTTCTAATCAATTCATTGTTATAAAAAAAAAATATAGATGTTATTTAATCGGACACTATTTGACTAATGTACAGTGGCAAAATAATGTGAATACAAATCTGGTTAAGTTCCAGTATGTTGCATGTTCAACATCAATCAACTTATTGTGTTATTGTGTGTAAACTTTAATGCATTATGGTAAACCCTCATTATTCAAATTGATGTTTTAACTTTATCTCATTTTAGCAAAATTAACAGACATTGTAAAAGGTGGTAAGGACGAAAAAGAAACTGCAGAATCAAAAGGTATTGCTTGGAAAAAGAAAATTAAAATAAACAGTATTAGTTGCAGTGGTAAATTGTCCTAATACGAGAATTTATCGGGTCAATAAAATTCATATTGGGTGAGGCAAAGCCAAACCGGATATGAATTTTATTGACCCGATAAATTCTGTATTAGGACAATTGAACACTGTGTAACGAATTTATCCTGATTTTGTTATATCGCATATTATTATATTCAAATTCTATATTGGAACAAAATCAACCAAATATATTTTAGATATTTAATCTAAAACTGAAAAATTAAAAATATTAGGACTTATTTATAAAGCAACTCAAATTTTATTTTTTTATTATGTCAATTGTATAAGGGAGATAATTCCAGTTGACGTATTAAATAAGGGAGATAATTCCAATTGAAGTAATAAAAAATTGTACTGAAATTTATTAGGACAATATCATCCAAGCCAATTTGCGAGACATTACTTTAAATCAGGATAAAAATATAAATTAGGAAGATAAAACCTCAATATTAACTATTTTCTCAGCATAAAATTGGCACTGTTGACATGCTGACAATAGCACGATTATTAGTTGTAAAGAAAATTACCTCTGAAGTAGATTTTTGTATAGTATTGAATTTTGATATTTCTACACCTCTAACATGTCTGAAGTATAAGATTAAGTGGAATATGTCTATGACCAAGCATTTTATAAAGAGTTAGAAATAAATCTTGTTGGTGATCATAAATATTTCCCTAAACATGATCCTAAGC
Source organism: Mytilus galloprovincialis (assembly GCF_965363235.1). Taxonomy (NCBI): domain Eukaryota; kingdom Metazoa; phylum Mollusca; class Bivalvia; order Mytilida; family Mytilidae; genus Mytilus; species Mytilus galloprovincialis. Next base: position 125,452,402 of record NC_134838.1, on the reverse strand, counting down.
TTATAGCAGACTACGCGAATGAATTTTATTTTTACAGGACATTCGGTCTGGTAAGCATCCTAGCTTTACCAGACCGAATGAAATTTTACCAGACCAAATTTTTTTTACATCTAATTGTATATCATCCAACAAAAAACAACAAACATATGACTTTGTTGTGCCCTACTCCTCCCCAAAAAGCACAAATTAAAACAAAATGATGTAACAAGAGGGGATATTGTTATGAAAGTTGTGCACAATTGCTTGAATGCATTTCAGTGAAGAGTAATGTCCCATTTTATTGGATTTTGACAATGTTTGTGAACTAAACATAATTTAGAGTTTCTGTATAAAATATTATTTCCTGTTTCTTCTTTCTTTTTCATATATCTTTTGGTTTTCAATTCTTGTGGTTATATTTCATAGCTAAATTTTGTGATCTGCTTGGATTTTTATTCATTTATTGTATTTAAATCGGCAAACCCGGAATTATCCTTATCCGTTCCCAGAATCTGATCCGGTTTTATTTACATTTCCGGTTGTGCCAATGATGGCATCCATTGTTGTTTTTGACAGTCAGATATGTTTTTACCCGGATTTACACATTACTGGTTGGCGATGTTCGGCATAAAGCTAGCGGTTGAACAAAATAAACATCGCTGTGATGAATAATAAACATGAAAATGAATTTGAGATCGTTTGGCAATTTTGCTAGAATGTTAGAAAAATCCATGAAAAAAAAACACCGGACATTCGGACCGGAATTCAACAAATCTTTACCAGACCGATCCATTATTCACCGGATTTGTCCGACGGTCCGACGTATTTCGTGTAGTCTGTTATAGTTTGTCGTTGGGCACCTTTATAAGCTGTGAAAGATTGTCATGCAGTAAGTTTTGTATTCTAGTAATTGTGAATTATTGGTGATGTCTCTAGCAGTATCTTTTGTCTATTTGTAGATGATCCTAAAAAATCAGCAGAAAATGAAATCAAAGAAATCAATGAATTGCTTCCTGACATGAGGCAAAAGGTGAGCAGCTTATCAAAATACTGTAATGGCTTTTACTTTCAATATCATCTAAAATAGTGAAAAGGAGCCTTTTATTGACGCAGTTTACGTGTTACTTCAGCCAACTAGTATCTTGTCCTTTAAATACAAGGGAGGGAGGGGGAAGGCTCAAATCAGACTAAGCTTTCTTGGTTTTCTATAAATCAAACATTTCATGATGGCATGGTGAATATCAAGTTCAGGGTTGTTGATCAAGTGGACAGTTATTCCAATGATATTGGTAACCCATAATGTTTTGCATAATAGATAGTTAAATTGTTTTGACAATGATCATTGTACTGTTTTAAGTGGCATTAAGGTTAGACTGGGTTTTTTTTTTTAAGTGAAATGTTTGTCATTCTCTCAAGCTTCATTTATTTTGAAGAAAACAACCATCCATTCATAACTTTTCTTGTTAATAGATTGAAGATTCAGAAGAAGAAAAGAAGAATTATGAACAGTTAAAAGCAATGGCAAAGGAAGCTTGTGGATTTGTAAGTATTATTTATTAATGGATTTCTTTCACAGGAAACATGAAAGTGATACTTCAGCAAACTTAACAATTTACAGAAATTCAACATAAACATTTTCAAATATGTCTGCAATATCTTGTTTATTTTTGCTGCAATTACTGTTCTTGCTGTGGCATAAAAATGTCTCGAAGTTTTATTGGTAGGTTCTAGGTTAAAGCATTAGTTCTGAGCAATGACATTACTTTTGTTATGTATTTTCCAATGAACATGAAACTTAATTTGAGAGAGAATTTTAACTGCTACATTATTTTACAGGGATCATCATCAGAAACTAAAGAATCAGAAACTAAAACAGACAGCAAGGTATGTGTGTTCAGTACACTGACATATTGAATTAATCAATCTGTAATGATAAAAACAGGAATTCATTCTTGAGGATTCTATATCATGTTTTCTACCACATTGGAAAATTCAAAATAACGAGGTGATATCTTGAAATGTAGTTACCTATTTGTATAACATTTTCTGACAAACTAATCCTCCTTGATACCTTTGATCTTGCTTTGTATTCTGTAGTTTCTATCTTCCATTGTCTTTTACTTTCCTTTTTTGGTTCAGTGACTGCTAAACAGACAGTTTGTTTTTAATTCAAAATTTATTTATTTTTTATGTTGTGTGCAATAGAACAGCTTTTTTGTGACAAAAATGTCGGTTATTGATTTGGGGATGTACGGCGGGCAGCAATCAAATGTTGTCCGTGCATTAACTCATGAACCGTTCAACCACAGCTTTTAAAATTTTAATATGTTGTTACTGATGACTAATTGGAGGTCAAGTTCAATAATGACGATTTTGACTTTTAGCGTTCAGGAGTTATGGTTCTTGAAAGATTGAAAAATGGTGTTTCCAGTCGTGTCCGTGCATTTACGCATGAACTGTTTTACCAAAGCTTCCCAAATTTTAATATGTTGTTACTGATGACAAAATAGAGGTCAAGTTCAATAATGACTATTTTACTTTTACCGTTCAGGAGTTATGGTTCTTGAAAGATTGAAAAATGGCGTTTCCAGTTGTGTCCGTGCATTTTCTCATGAACCATTCAACCAAAGCTTTTGAAATTTTTATATGTTGTTACTGATGGCAAATTAGAGGTCAAGTTCAATAATGACGATTTAGACTTTTACCGTTCAGGAGTAAAGGTTATGGTTCTTGAAAGATTGTGAAATGGCGTTTCCATTCACGTTGTTGCATTTACTCATGAACCATTCAATCTAAGCTTTTCAAATTTTAAGATGTTGATACTGATGACAAAATGGAGGTCAAATTTGATATTGACGATTTTCACTTTCACCATTCATCAGTAATGGTTCTTGTGATATTGCCAGGACACAAATAAATATTAATAAATCCGGTTTGCTGTCGTTGTGACAGCCTCTTGTTTACCGTTATTTTTATACGACCGCAAAAATTTTCTCCGGATAATAACTTTAGTATAAGTGAATAGAAATCAATAAAATTTTAACACAATGTTTATAACCACAAAAGGAAGCTTGGGATTGATTTTGGGGGTTATGGTCCCTAAGGTTTAGGAATAAGGGCCCAAAAGGGGCCCAAAAGTAGCATTTATCTAGTGTCAGGACAACTTTAGTATACTGTAAACCGGCAAATTTTCGCGTCGTGTTTATTTCGCGATTTACTTACACGATCCTAATTCGCGCCGTTTTGAATTCGCGATTTCCCAGTGGCCTAGATAAATATTTTGATAAATGATTTAGAACGTGAACAGCTTTACATTTATCTTAAATCAAATGATAAAATCAATCAAAAATCTTTTGTTTTCGGTTCATTAATGTTAAAGTAGATTAAAAGTTTGGCATGTTTCAATGCTCGTAAAAACACATACACAATAATAGAAAAGTAAACCTAATTAGGAATAAATTAAAATAAAAAGCTGTCAGGATTAATGCTAATTAATCGATCTTTTGATCTGATCAATCTTTGTAGTAGATTCAAAGAGGTGATACCTTTATTACTGATTGACAGGTGTCATTAACATAATTTTAATGAGTGTTGTTTACATAACAATATCCGTAATGTGTTCGCTTCAGTGAAATAACCGATATGAGTTAAAGGCATAACTTTTAACATTCCTTTTCATTAAGAGATACAGTTATCATTTATTTTTGTCGTCTTTGAAATCAGTGTTATACAGTAGTCCTATAGATATTCTATTCATATACATAGATATAAGAAGATGTGGTATGAGTGCCAATGAGGCAACTCTCCATCCAAGTCACAATATGTAAAAGTAGATGTAATTAGAAGAGTTTTTCCTTGATATTTTCGCGGTCGTTTTACTTTCGCGTTTCACTTCTTACCGCGAAAATAGCGAAATTAAAACTACCGCGAAAATTTCCCTGTTTACAGTAAGTAAATAGAAATCAATAAAAAATTTAACACACTGTATATAACCACAAAAGGAAGCTTGGGATTGATTTTGGGGGTTATGGTCCCTAAGGTTTAGGAATAAGGGCCCAAAAGGGGCCCAAAACAAGCATTTATCTAGTGTCAGGACAACTTAAGTATAAGTACATAGAAATCAATAAAAATTTTAACACACTGTATATAACCACAAAAGGAAGCTTGGGATTGATTTTGGGGGTTATGGTCCCTAAGGTTTAGGATTAAGGGGCCCAAAACAAGCATTTATCTAGTGTCAGGACAACTTTAGTATAAGTAAATAGAAATCAATAAAAAATTTAACACTGTTTATTACCACAAAAGGAAGCTTGGGATTGATTTCGGGGGTTATGGTCCCTAAGGTTTAGGAATAAGGGGCCCAAAACAAGCATTCATTTAGTGTCAGGACAATAAGTTGTGTATAAGTATTTCAATCGATCTGAAATTGTACCACAATGTATAATACCATAAGTAGAAGGTTGGGATATATTTTATGGGTTATCGGGCAAACAGTCTAGGAATAAAGGGCATAAAAGGGGCCAAAAACAAGCATTTTGGTAATTTCAAGACAATAAATTGGAATTATCTTTCTTTGTTCAGAATGGTTGTTGAATCACCTAAAACCAATACTTTATGAAATGTTCTTTGAAAATTGGAGTCATCTTTCTTTGTCCAGAATAGTAGTTGAATCTACTTAAGTCAATGCTATATACAATGCAATATTCACTTTACTACCAACTGATAAATTAAAGCAATCTTTACCATTCAGTGATTACAAGCACTTTGATTACCATTCTAGGGTTATGCCCCTTTACAAGTGGAAAAATTGAAGAATTTTTTAGTTTCTGTTCTCTTAACTTAAGTTTGTGTTAACTAACTTGAATGAAATGTGTATATAATGCTTATTGCCTCTAAACTCAGTTTAAGTTCAATTTTTGGCAGCTTCACTTTTACAGTTCTAAAGTTATGTCCCTTTATAACAGTATATGCTAGCAGGGGCATCGTCTGTGTCCCTTTGGACACATTCCCCATTTATTTTTTTAGAAGTTACTATTAATTAATATTAATTTTAACCTTGACTGTATGACATTTTATATTTGAATATTTTACGATGTATTTAAATGAGTAGTTATTGTTGCAAACTCCAGAAGTATTTGAATTAAGATCATTTTTGGAATAAGGGAAAGGGGGAGATGAAAAAAAAGGGGGGGGGGGGGGTTCAATTTTTCTCATTTCAGATTTCAGAAATATATTTTTTTTAATTTTTTGTTGTTGATAGGATTAATATTCAACAGCATAGTGAATTGCAAAAAGCAAAAAAAAGTATTTTAAGTTCATAAGACCAAATTCATTCTATGTCAGAAACCTATGCTGTGTCAACTATTCAATCACAATTCAAATCCAGAGCTGTATCCAGCTTTAATGTTGTGTCCATACTTGCCCCAACCGTTCAGTGTTTGACCTCTGGGGTCGTATAAAGCTGTGCCCTGCGGAGTATCTGGTTTCATGATCCATTGTTGATGTTTAGAATTCATTGGTTGGCTTATTCTTTCCATATTATAAGAAACTATCAATTTAATTTGGTATATGGAATGATTACATGATATACCTGTCAGTCGATATCCCACCTTGACATCATTTCAAGTTTTTAGATATAATTAACAATGTAATAAATTTATTTAGTAATTTAAATAACAATCTTATGATCTGTATTTGCTACATCCTACTTTCAATATTATGTGATTTTATTATTGTACAAGTAACTAAATGGGTAATATACTTTTTTTTTTACAGCCAGCAAGTAATATCGGCCATTTGATTAGAAGAAAGGTGAGTCCTTTACTTTAGAACATTTCACTATAAGGCTTTAACTCAACCCATTAACCCCCAATCCCGCCTGTAGGCGTGATGGCGAAAACCATTCTTTGATGGCCCGTATGACCCTCCGTTCCTTTTTTGAACTGCCCAACCTGAACTGTCATGATAGCAGGGACTTCAACCAAGCAGTTCATGGTACACAAACTCTTCTTAGACGTCTGTTTATGAAAATATGGCACTTTGAAAGCCATTTAAGAGTTCAAAATCGGAAAAACGTGAAAAGTAGCCAAAATCAGGTGGGGTGGGAATCTTTTGATGGCCTCTACGTATCTGGTAGTCATCGTAGGTATAAACTATTATCGTAAATTCATGTATAGATGGTATAGAAACAAAGAGGTATAATATGGCCAATAGGAAACTAGTCTGTAAATCTAGGTCACTGTTTTGTCAAAAATCCGTAAAAACAGACATTTAGGCAGACCTGACTTAACAATAATAATTCGCCAGCAAGACACTTAAGTCCCATAAACTCCCAGTTAGCATGCATGGACTGCTGTATCTATAGGGTAAGACTTGAATGACAAAGAAACAGTCTGGTCAATGTTCACCTCGCAAGGTCGCTTTAAAATCGGAAAATGACCATTTTTCAGTGGGGGTGGGTTCAAACCCATGAGAAAATCTTCCACCTGCAACCCCCCCCACCAATCTCAATATATAGTTTAATAGATGAGCATCAGTTACAGCATCAAGAGTCTGCTAATTTGCATATGATTGCAAATTTTCGAAAATGCCTGATTTTCCAGAAACCTCTTGGGGGCGAATGAGTTAAGGTACTGTGTTCATAAAAATATGCTATAGGGCTATAAAAGATGTCTACAACTTTTTTCTATGCCCTTTACTGTTGCTAAGGGGGGATTAAAAGTGAGGCGAAAATACCACAGAAACGAACATTGAAACTAGCAAGTTGAAATTTAACTAACAACGTCATGTATAAAGAAAGACTAACAGACAATAGTACAACTAATGACTGAGCAACATTAAGTTATACTCTTTGTCCAGACAACAAATATTGTGTTTTCTTACTTTAATTTACCTCAGCTAAAAGTTTTGAAACTTGTACAAGATGCTTATTACCACCAACTATAGATACTCTCTGTCACTGTCACTGTTCTTGAATTATGTCCCTTAGAAAATTAAAAAATGTTGAATTTGCAAATATGTGCAGGAGGGGGGCATCTGTGTCCTTTCATTTATTTATATTTGGTCTGATTACTTAGCCTGCTTTAACTTTGTTAATTCAGTAAAATAAACAGTTTTAAATATTGTTATTTTATAGAGGAAACCGGATGAGGATGAAGAAAAAGAACAGGACACGAAGAAAACAAAGCAGGATGGAGCAGGTGATGCTACAGTTAACGGAACCAACGGAGTAATGGTAAATCATGATGGCAACTTATTCATAACTCTTGGAGCTGGCTATTGTTTTTATTAGCCATTACTTAAAAGAGTTATGAACCAATAAACAGGGTGTTTGATAATAAACTCTGAAGATGATCATGATGTTGGCCATTACTTCAGGGTTGTTTGTAGAAGTTCATAGAGTAGTACATTCATATAATCTGTAACCTAGAGTCCAATCTGCTCAGATAATGATGGATTGGTGAGGTTTTAAAACTTTAATTTATAGATGTATTCTGCACTTTTTTTAGCTCACCTGACACAAAGGGCTAAATGAGCTATTCTCAACACATCCTAGACTATTAGTTTGATTAGGTCAGTTTAAGATGAAGTGCTAATGTTGTCAATGATATTTGGTATGGAAACTATATAGCCCCACCCACTCATCATGGGTTCATTGACTTTGAAACTTTTACATAGTGTACAAGTTATTGTTTGTGTTTAGGTTTGTTTAAAGAAACGACTTATAATAAGTCTAATATTTGGAATGGAGTAGTTTCTTTCACTCCTGGCACTTGTGCCTGAATGGGACATAAATAAAATATGATGTTTGACAAAATAAATGGTACTTCATTAAAACATGATTATGTCTTGATGGGCAATATTCATTTCTTTTCTATCTGTATTTTACAGGAAGTGGACAAGAAAAAAGCTGAAGATGTACCCCCACCAAAGGAGGCAGTTGCTTCATGAACAACATCTCAGGAACAATTAAGTGCTATATCGTGATCAATCTACACAATTTTTGTAATTAATGGTCTTTATATATTTATATTTAAAAAAAATGTTAAGTACTAAAGATTACTGGTGCTAAAGTTATGAACAGTGACAATTAATGTACAATCATGTAACTTATTTTCTATTTGATTGATATCTGTTCCAATATACTAGGAGATCATCCAGTCAGTTCAAACATTCTCATGTTTCAGTACATTGTATCTGCCATGTTGTCTCTTTACTGTAGTGCTCTCATCATGATGAGATTAAACTCATAAATCATCTGTAGTCTTTATTATTATTTTATACTCCATTAGGTCCAACCTATTCATCAGCAGAAGGTTCAATCTTAACTTAAACTACATGGATTTGACTTCATAGACAACTTTCACATTCGTGCAATACCCCATCTATTTCAAGTAATTTTGCAGCAGATTTGACATGATTTATGCTGGCTGATCTAAGCATAACTAATTCATTAAAAAAAAAAAATTGTCTAGTTTTGGTTGTGTTGCATACATGAAAGGAAACAATCATTTAAAGTTGGTCAGAAACTTCCAACTTATGCAGTCCTGTGCATATATACAAAACTTTATGCTTTCTTATACATTGTATTTAGGAAAGCATTTGTTAAATGAAAGGTACATGCACTTGTTTAAATCATTAGTGCACCTTTATATGGGGACAACAATAAATATTATATTGCTATTAGGGATGTCAAAAGATCTGAAATTTAATACTCGAATACTCGGTCATGATACTCGAGTACTCGCGAGTACTCGAATGAATCTTAAACGTCTATTGAAAAGATAATATTTTAGGTTGGATGCAGTGTTTTTGTTATTACCTTCAACAAACATTCTAACGAAAGACCAACGTACTACAAACATAGCTTGATTCTCTTTTTTGTTTGGTCAATTAAACAATGAATTACAGACCGCCGTTTCTACAAATAACCTATCATAATAGCAATTATTGTTTGTGTATGTAATCATGAACCAAATTCCAATAAAGTCAAAAATATGTGCATATATAGTCCGACAAAGTAGACAATATATGTATCATCTGTTCCTGTGGAGATGGTATTTTTTATAAACGACTTGTAAATTAATTTGTCAACAACAATATTGGACTGCAAATTAATTGTGCTTTTTCGTGTTGCTTAGTCTTAAGTCTTCTGTGTTGTTGGTTGGTTTTTTTTTTTGCACTATCATTGCCATGGCGCTGTCAGTTTATTTTCCACTTTTGGGTTTAAGTGTCACTCCAATACTTTCACCTATTTTAAAATTGCACAACAATACAATACTAGTTAAGTTTCAAATACAGAGTAATTAAATTAATTTAAATGTACATCTCATACCAATCACGTTTACATAGAAGTCTTGATTAACAAACAAATGTAAGTTTTTACGGCTTGTGATGAGTAAATTATTAATCCATGAATTTCAAAGTGTTGAACCGTGTACAAACACCGTTAAAAATGTCTCCAATCAGTTGTGTAGGGTTCACCGCAGGTCACTGATTTTGTTCTTGTTAAGAAAAATGATCTGGTCAACAATTTCAGACGAAATACTGTTTGACTTTCTATTTTTTTGTTACAAGTAGAAACATGAAAACATTCCCTCGGAAGGAAAGGACGTTGCTGGTACTACTATAACAAATAGTATCCTCAGGATAAACATATCATTGTTACTAATTGATTTTATTTAGTATTACGAAGGGGATATTTCAACTGAACTAAACATCTAAATTGGGTGGAAATGTGAAGAGAAATTATATCTCAAGATGTTTAACAGGCATCCGAGTACTAAAACTGTACTCGAGTACTCGGCCTTCCGATCGAGTACTCGTTGCCATCCCTAATTGCTATACAATAAAAGGGTTATAGCATGAATATTGGGGAATATTGTCCCTCGTAGAACATATATTGCACTCACAAGCTCGTGCAATATAAAATTCTACTCTGGACAATATTCATGCATTAAATAACCCTATAGTATTATGGTTCCTGCATCGGACTTCGAAAGCTAGCTCAGTGGGTCCAAAATACAGACTGTAATTAACACAAATATAAGCTTTGTTGATATTCATCAACTTTGAGAGATGGGAGTACATTCCAGTTGTTTTTTTGAAGGATTTATTTATTTCAAGTTTTATAGTCTAGTAATTTTATTCTAATATAGATGAAAGATGTGGTATGAGTGCCAATGAGAAAATTTATAAAAAAAAAAAAAACATTATAGGTTGAAGTACAATCTTCAACACAAGACTTTGCTCACACCGAACAGCTAGCTATAAAGGGCCCCAAAAATGACTAGTTTAAAACCATTCAAAAGAGAAACACTTGGGAACTACTTCAACAAACAACAACTACTGAACATTAAGATTCCTGACTATAAACCCATATCCTTGAATTAAGCTAAAAACAAATTGTTGAACTATCAGTCCACAGATAACATCATGATCAAGACAAAAATGTCAACCAGTCCACAGGTAACATAATAACGGAAGCAATAATATCCAGTAAACAAGCCATTAGATAATATTATGACCAAAGCAATAATGCTGAACAGATACAAACAAATCCACCTATAAAACCATGACCACTGCAAAAATGTTGAATAGACAACAGTTCACAAATTAAACTATGACAAAAGTAAAACTGTTAAGTAAACAGTCCATACATAACATGACTACAACAATAATGTTGAACAGACAACAGTCCACATATATTTAACAACGACCAATCCAATAATGGCAAACAGTCTAACAACTGTCTACAGATAACACCATGACTACATCAAAAAATGTTTAACAGACAAACATTAGTCCACAAAAACACCCATGACCAAAGCAATAATGCCAAACAGTCCACAATCAACACTACCTTAATGACCTTGTCAGTAAGTTTCAACATGCACACATCAGGTTCACAGGCGGATTTAGGGATGGGGCCTGGGCCCCCCCTTTTCTGGGAAATTTTTGATTGCTTATATAGGGAATCACTGAAGCGTGACCGGAGTGGGCCCCCACTGATGATAATTTCTCGATCTGCCACTGGGTCTAGTCCCTGACCAAAGCAAATATGTCAAACAGAACATGATAACCAAAGCAAAAATGTGCCACAATCACATAGTGATCAAAACAAAAATCTCAAATAAACAATAGTCCATAAATTACAACACAAGTACAATGTGGAACAGACAAACAATAGTCCACGGATAACACCTTGTGTGGAGCAAATATGTCAAATCTACAAACAGTTCACAAACAACAGCCTGACAAAACCAAAAATGTGGATTAAACTGTCCCAGATAACACCATGATAAAAAAAATGTAAATCAGTCAAACAGCAGTCCATGGATAACACCACGACAAACACAAAATATGACTGAATGGAACATGAAATTACATTGTGCAAATTTTAACAACTCTGCAAACTAGAAAGTACAGATTACAAGCCTTAAAATGATAAAGGATATAGCCAGGTGTGTGTTGTTGTATTGTACAGATAACAAGCTTTGTAAATGATATATAACATAGACGTGTGTGTTGTGTTGTACAAATAACACACTTAATGTACAGATAACAAGCTTTGTAAATGATACATAACATAGCCGTTAGTGTTGTACAGATAACAAGCTTTGTAAATGATATATAACATAGCCGTGTGTGTTGTACAAATAACACTTAATAAATGATACATATATAGCTGTTAGTGTTGTACAGATTTAACAAGCTTTGTAAATGATATATAACATAGCCGTTAGTGTTTTACAGATAACAAGCTTTGTAAATGATATATAACATAGCCGTTAGTGTTGTACAGATAACAAGCTTTGTAAATGATATATAACATAGTCGTGTGTGTTGTGTTAGTGTTGTACAAATAACACACTTAATAAATGATACATATATAGCTGTATGTGTTGTGTTAGTGTTGTACAGATTACAAGCTTTGTAAATGATATATAGCATAGCCGTGGTTGTGTTAGTGTTGTATAGATAACACACTTCTTAAATGATACATATATAGCTGTGTGTGGTGTGATAATGTTGTACACATTACAAGCTTTATAAATGATATGTAACATAGCCTAGACGAAGTGTGTTGTGTTAGTGTTGTACAGATTATGATTTATAACATAGCCGTTTGTGTTGTTATAGTGCTGTACAGATAACACACTTAATAAATGCTGCATATTTAGCTGTGTGTGTTGTTTTAGTGTTGTCCAGATAACAAGCTTTGTAAATGATATATAACATAGATGTATGTGGTGTGTTAGTGTTGTACAGATTACAAGCTTTGTAAAAGACATATAACATAGCCGTGGTTGTTGTGTTAGTGTTGTACAGATAACACACTTAATAAATGATATATTACATAGCCGTGTGTGTTGTGTTAGTGTTGTACAGATTACAAGCTTTGTAAATGATACATAAGTTATAACATAGCCGTGGTTGTTGTGTTAGTGTTGTATAGATAACACACTTTGTAAATGATACAAATATAGCTGTGTGTGTTGCGTAAATGTTGTACACATTACAAGCTTTATAAAGGATATGTAACATATCCTAGACGTAGTGTGTTGTGTTAGTGTTGTACAGATTATGATTTATAACATAGCCGTTTGTGTTGTTTTAGTGCTGTACAGATAACACACTTAATAAATGATGCATATATAGCTGTGTGTGGTGTTTTAGCGTTGTACAGATTACAAGCTTTATAAATGATATATAACATAGCCGTGTGTGTTGTGTTGGTGTTGACACAGTTGTACAGATTATTTTGATTAGAACGTCACTGATGAGTCTTATGTAGACAAAACGCGCGTCTGGCGTATTTTCAAAAATTATAATCCTGGAATCTGATAACTATTTACAAGCTTTATAAATGATAAATAATACAGCTGTGTGTGGTGTGTTAGTCAGTGCATTGTTACAGCTGTTATCCTAATGCTAGTAAGTTACAGGTTTGGTTGGTGTGCTTGCTTTGTTTGTAGTAAAGTTTGCTCAAACATTGCAATTAAGATTGATATCTGCAAACAATATAAGTAGGAAAGCAAACCAAATCTTTAACTTGCTAGCATTATGATAAAATCTGTTCGAAGAGTAGTCTCATCGTCATTCCTTTTTTATATGATTTGAGTAAACAAAACAAAATATTTTAAATGTTTGCGGGTTGTTTTTTGGTACTGTTGTTTGCATTTTCGTCGTTTATAGTTCAAAGTACGGTCTTTAACACGATTGGAGCCTTGGATTCTACCGAATACCTCACTATAAAGGGCTCCAAAATGACCAGTGTAAATATAAAAAAAAAAAGATGTGGTATGATTGCCAATGAGACAACTCTCCACAAGAGATCTAATGACACAGAAATTAACAACTATAGGTCACCGTACGGCCTTCAACAATGAGCAAAGCCCATAACGCATAGTCAGCCATAAAAGGTCCCGAAATGACAATGTATAACAATTCAAACAAGAAATGAACGAAAAACAAATATGTAACACATCAACAAACGACAACCACTGAATTTCAGCTAGGCTCCTGACTTTGGACAGGCACATACATACAGAATGTGGCGGGGTTAAACATGTTAGCGGGATCCCAACCCTCCCCTGGGACAGTGGTGTAACAGTACAATATAAGAACGAACTATGAAAATCAGTTGATAAAGGCTTAACTCATCAGATGGATAAAAATACAAATACAAGTGGACGAAGCTGGGTACTTGTACATCACAACAACAAAAAGACACTATAAGTATAGATCTGAGAGTACTCGCAGTTACTGACAGCTAGTTCAAATTAGCCACTAACAACAAATAAAAAAAATCATGCAACTAAAACTAAATTATCAATCAGTACACATCCAACATCCAATGGATTTAGTGTAAACGACGTCATAAACAGTCGGAGAAAAGAATGACGTAGCCTTTGCAGTGCCAATTAAGAAACAGGTATCGACAGATTGTAGATCAATGAATGTACATAACAATAATATTTAGTTTGCTTTTGATAACAAAATCAATATTAATACCAATAAAAACAATATTCAATGTTCTAATTACAGTGTTGAAAACCATTCAAACAGAGAGAAAAAAAACGTGAACGGTCTAATCTATAGAAACAAACAAAAGAGAAACGAGAAACACTCAATATGCACCACATCAACAAAAGACAGCTTATAACTACAGTAAATTTAAGTTCGCTTACTTTGGTTTTTTTACAGTACTGAAATCATTTAAAAACTAGAAGCATGAATTTTCACGTGAAAACTGCGGGAAAATAATCAGCTCAAAATTATAGTAGTTTCCCTTGATTATTTTCACAATAACCTTTGACACGTGACGTACCAACTTCAAAACTCCCAAAAAACAAAGTTTAGAAATCTGTTATTGGTCCATGCAAATATTAGTTGTTAGGTAATGGACTATTCAAAAATGAAACAAAACGGAGCGTGGAAAGGGGAAGATATAATGATGAATTTGTTAGATGGTTCTTCGGATTCTGACCAGGAACCTTTGAATTTACCACCACTGAAGGGTAAAAAAACAATTAAAAGGTATGTGCATTACATTTACCATGGAGAAATACAAGTAAATAAGAGCAATCTTGAAATAAATTATAAATAATCATTCATTTATTGTATCATCTTGTATCATAGCAGATATGACCCACGGGACTGATACGTGTTGATAAACAAAAGTTATTTGCCCTTTGATTCTATATTACCGTAAATATTCTTGTAAAGAGATTTCTGAGCTAAATCTGTATGTCTCGACTTGAAAATAATTACTTGTTTATCTCAATTAATTTATCGAATTTAGCAAACGAGGATAAATTTTGGGGATTTATGTTTAAAAATCTTACAATTTGATCGTTCACATTTATATTTCATATCTGAGGCTAGTAAGGGAACGACATTTGACTTCAAAAGGGGGGTTTTATGGGGGTTTTTTCCCTTAAAAAATATTCTGATTCACCCATTGATAAGAAAAAATATTCGGTTCAATTAGGGGATAAAATTCTGAATCCAGATTTGCGAGAGAAAAAAATCAAACTCAAACAAAAAAACAATTTGCACATTCACCAAGACGGATAGATTGATATTGAAGACACACTAAACAGTAGAAGAAACTTCCAGATCTAAATTTTCGAGTAAAGACTTTGGAAAGGAGAATTAAAGAGTATCACGAAAAAACATGTATCTGAAAGTTTTATGTCGATCGTGAAATAAATGAGTAAAGTTAAAATTTCTATTTAATCTGTATTCAGATATTCAAAAAGACAAACATGAGGTGATTGGCAATAAAACAGGGATCGCGTGATTCAATAAGGGCAGTGACGGATCCAGAACTTTTCATAAGGGAGAGGCGCTGACCTAAAAAAAAGGGGGGGGGGGTTTGTACTCCAGTCCTGCTTCAGTAATTCCCAATATAATCAATCAAATTTTTCAAATGAAAACGGGGGTGCGCCCCCCCCCCCCCCCCCCCTCGGCCCCTCTTCCCTTGGACCCGCCTATAGAGGGTGACCAATTTTAGTTTCAGGAGGATACATATAGTATTTACGATAGCTTGGTCCATGTCTCCTTTAAGAGTTTTCATTAAGACTATTACCTATCATAATAAATGGTTTATACTTGTAAACCCTTCTTACGGACATTGTCTCATTTATTGTGCATCTCATCTTGCATCATTATAAATGTTTAATGAATTACGTACCCTTCTAACGAATGTTGCCTGATAGACTTGTTTTAAGTACATCGACTATCATAGACTTGGTTCCACACACACTCAGGCCTGACTGCAGTTCTAGTTCCGATCCGCATGCTATTTTACACTAATAGAAATATTTTTGTTTATTTGTTCCAGTGGAAATAATATTGCAGATTTTTTTTCCATTTGGAACTTCTGTTTCATGACACTGGGATGTTGTGGGATAGCACCAACTAAGATTTATCGTAACAATACTGAATTATTCATGTCTTACGATCAATCTTAATCGCAAGTTTGTTAGTGAAACCGTTTCCTGCATGGTCGCGGCAAACCGTGGGCGAGAAAAAGACGATCGGCCGGCCAGAGTCGTAATAATCTGTTCGGGTAGGGTGACATGTCACAGCTGTTATAAAAGTTATAGACCTAAATAATCGGAGTTTCAGTAACTATTATGATGCTGAAATATGAATTATTAACAAGCTTGAACGAACAGTCATTATAACAGCCATCATTTGATACATCCTCATTTACGTCAGCTGCTGTTAGAGTCTCAAGTTTAACGCCTTTGGAACTTACCAAAACCGATTTGCAGATGCTATTTTCCCGATTTTATTATTTTTATGTATTTGAATTTCCAGTATATACCATTTCTAATTGTGTATGTAAGGGAGCATCCGTTTGATTTTTAGGGGGGCTAGGATCAAATTTGAAAAAAAGCAGGATCAGAGTTTACATAAAAACAAAAGACAGGATGTGCAACTTGTTAAAAAAAAGCAGTTTAAAAAATTGCAGGGAAAAATGTTTCATCCTTGCCCTCCTCCCCCCTCAAAATAAAATAGTAGCTCCCTAAGACTCGTTAGACTAATTTGAATCTTTGATCCATTACAACTATAATCACGTTAATACCCAAGTTTGGAAATCAGAAATGGGACGTTTTAAAATATTCCTGTTTAAATTCTCTAATTTTGATTCAGGCCTCTAGCTTGTACAGGTTATCAGAGTATGAACAGATAAAGCAACCGAACGTCAACCTGAACATGAAGTATGTGTCTGAAACATATAATTGAGTGGTTTTGGTTCCCATCATATCATATGCGGAAAATACGATGTCTGATAATGGTCCATCAGTGTCCTCCGAATTTTATTATTTTTGTTATGTATTACATGCATAGATTCCTTCATTTTAATATATATTACATCCCTTATTTTCAGAAAGAAGACACAATCTTACAATGTACAGCCTAATACCAGTGTGTGTGATCTGTGTTCCCTCATAAAGATTATAGCTGTTGTCTTAATGATCAGTTTATTGACTTTACTTGGAGTATTAACCATGTTGTTATACGAACAGTTGGGTGAAATGAGAAAGACTCTGAATTCTGGTAAACATATTTCATGTACCTTATAAATGGCCTGCATTATAAATTATTATCATATATCCTTCATTCGGTAAATATTGAAAGGGCCTGGATTCGGAAAATACTCACCATAGAGCCAGGCTTCTGGTAAGCACTCATCATAGAACCAGGCTTCTGGTAAGCACTCATCATAGAGCAAGGCTTCTGGTAAACACTCATTTTAAGATTTTATAGTTTCGAAACATACGGTCTTGATTAGGTAAACACTATTTTATCTATATATCTTTATTCTCAATAAACCATCATTTTGACAAGGTATCAAATCTGGATTTTGTTACATTCTTAACTTGTTCTGCATAAAGGGATTGGATTAAGGTAATCACTCCCCATGTACTTAGGTGAGGTTTTGGAATTGGACTCCTTGGTGTTTTTCCATACAAGGTAAAATATTTTGCCCCATAATACCCATTTATTTTTTCATATAAGACTTAAAAGCTCATGAAAGGTTATTTAACAAAATTTTAGAAGATTCTTGATTTTCTTTGTTTTGTTTTGAGACCCAAATAATACCAATGCAAATATAAGGTAAAAGTCCGAGTCAGCCTTTTCCCCGCCATATTTTATTTCTTAAATATCTCGAAAAAGAGGTCCATGACCTATCAATATTTTTAGCTTATTTTTATCCATAACATATGCTCTACCGGCTTATAGTATCAATTTTAATTTATTGATTTTCACCTAACCTCACCTAAATACATCCTTAAATCATTTTTATGAAACTTTCACGAAGACATGCGTTAGGTATAGCTTTATTAACATTTTTTCAGTCAGTTCATTTCAGAAAAGAATGGATATGTGAAATAGAAATTTATAGAGTAAGAAATTTCCTGTATTTGTTCGAAAAACACGAAGACGGCATTTTCTTTAGATTTGTAGAAGTCATGATTAACAGAATCCAAGTTATCATTCTGAAAGATAAAATTAACGAAAATAACATACGATAGAACGACAACCAGGCTTACAAAAACATAAATTTAAAGACTACTTGTATTATAAAATAAACAAGACGTATTTCACATCAAAAGCTTTTAAGTAGACAGGTTAAAGGGGGGAGTTCCTCACATGTTTTAATATTGATTTGTTGACATACTGTTATCGACTGAAACTTATTTCTAGTTCTTTACTGATCAAACATGACCCACATTTGGCCTAGAACTTATCGTATACTTCCTAAAACTATTGGTGGTTGAAACGAATTTTAACAAAAGTTCACTTGTGGTTGGTTAAGGACCGTAAAATGATATCGTTTTAGACCCAAGGGAACTTTGGTTAAAATTGTATCCGACGTGTATACAAGTAGTCTTTAAATTTATGTTTTTGTAAGCCTGGTTGTCGTTCTGACGTATGTTATGTTCGTTAATGTTTTTTGTTTCTCTGGTAGGAGCTTCATTGACGTTAAGAATTGAAATTAACCTCAATAACCCTTGTCAGTCAGTCATTGTCACCTAACTTCGACCTCAATTTCACGAAATTACCTCGGTGGTTTCATTGATTTGTATACATAGCATGCTCAGGTTCGTGATGTCGTCGGTTCGATCACCTGCTGAGTCAAACCTAAATACTTTTTATTGTATCTGCTGTTTCTCTGCCAACCACTCCTTTTCCAATGAGTACCAATTGCAAAGATTGATCAGGTTCAGGAGTCAGAAAAGTGTATATGATCGCCCTAAATGTGGTACGTCTTTCTGTGAACGGTTAGGACTTTCTGAGAAAGCAGAAGGTCTTTTCTGTCCCTTTTCCTAAAAAGCTGAATATAAAGGCCAAACAAATCAGATTTTGGACTACTAGTAGTTGCGGGGAGTATCATGTCGGACTCGCATTGACCTCAATTTCACTATCCCGTGGTCGTCATGACAACATTAAGATTTCAAACTGACGTCTGTTCCTCAGTAAATGTTCTTGATATGTCCTTAAGAATATATACGTCTATCAATCTTAATAAAATAAGGTCTCATCACTTGCTCCTCGATTTTTTATATCTCACACGGCGACATATAAAAAATCGAGGAGCAAGTGATGAGCACTTATTTTATATGTCGCCATGTGAGCTCATCACTTGCTCCTAGCAAGTGATGAGAACTTATTCTAATAAGATTGTACGTCTATATATATATATATATATATATATATATATATATATATATATATATATATATATATATATATCACAGCTACAGACGTCAGTCTCCATCGGAAAAAATTTACTTTTATAAATTGTGACTTGGATGGCCCCTCAGAGTTGTCTCATTGGCACTCATACCACATCTTCTTATATCTATAAAACCAGAACAGAATATTAAAATGCCACAAAGATACACAATAGACAGTTATACAATAAGACTTAAAGAACATTTGAAAGATTTCTGCTTCAGCATATTAACTTTCCAGCACATACTTTAATATAATTTCTATGTCGTAATCATCACTGTGTACAACAGTACAAACCATACGTCCAAGATATTTAAATTCATCAACAAAATCTAATAAATTTGTACATGAATAAATTTGGTCCTATCATAAATTTGTTGACATTAAAATAAGTATCAAAAGTATTCCTCAGTCAGTTATTCTCAAGATAAGCAATCGATGGGCTTATTGTGGGTCTCATTGGGGTCTAAGCGTGAAACGGGATTGCCGATTTTATGTAAGCGCGACACGTGAAAGTCAAATTATTGTGTCGTGAAAACGTGAAATGAGGTCTTGCGGGACCCGGGAAATGAAAAAAAAATGAGAATTGCTTAGTTACATAGTGTAAGCGGGATACGGGAATCTGAAAAAAACGGTAAGCGGGATCCGGGATCGGAACCCCCCAATTGTATTGTACACACAGCATCAGCATACCTAAAATTATTCATGTCTGTTTCATATTGATAACAACTAACACTAGCCTTTGTTGATTTGTTATTTAAAATCATATTTAAATTAAACAAATTAGGTGAGGAATTACTCCCTTGACGCACACCATTGCTGATGCGTAGTCTCAGATTAAAGTAACGTCACTGCCATAATTAAACTATCTGTTCTTGTTTTCTTATTTTTAAGAAAATCCAATAATAGGATAATAGAATAACAAATTCCGTACAATTAATTAGAAAAAAAATTCCAGTATCTTTATTCTGAATTAAACCTGTGGTTCTATACTGAAACATAATCATTTAAATCTAAAGTGAGTCAATCTATAGCACTGTGATTAATCTCTAGTATATCATTTTGTTTAAGCATTCAATACTTATAATTACATTTTTTTTTAGCAATTAGCATAAAAACACGAATTTTATTATTGTTTTATTTAATTCACCTGTGGACTTTATTGTGGGACCACGTGTTATCATGAATGAAAAGTTTTATTGAGCAATACAATTGCTTACGGAATAACACGTGATGTGCAGTTAGCCAATCAGAATAAAGTATCATAATGAAACATACATCTAATGTAATTATTTAGTTATGAATCTGTATTTGCTCTGTTCAGTTAAAATTTTGATCATTATAAGATATCATGTTTTTGTATTAGTACAATTTAAAACTTAAAAATTCCAACAAACTTAGTTAGTACCTACATTACAATATGTACGGTAAATATTTTAACCAATGGAAACGCTCATACATCATCTCATCTTAACTACTGTTCAGTTAATTAACTTCCGGGAACCTGTCAAGTAAAAAAACAACGTTCATGTGGACTTCCCTGAAACAGGCCGATGGAGCCACAAAATAAACTTAACGTAGAATTCCAGCCTTCAAAGAAAATGAAAAAACGCCGAGAACTAGACGCATTAGTTTGTAATGGGAAAGTTCGCCGCAAATCAAAAAGTGGTCACGAACTTCTTCGCACTGAAAGCGAATCATCAGAAATTGACGAGTTTAGCATTGCTGCACAAAAGACTTTATTTAGAAAGTTAGTGTAGACTAACATTTCGAATTTCAGATATTTCCATATCGTTCCTTGCAAGTACTCTCTCCCCAGAGACAAAATGAAATAAAACACTTTTTGGGGTTTATAAGTCTTTAGTTTATAATTTCAATCATTAACAGCAGAAACTGGAGTTGAAAGGAAATGTTGTCAAGTATATCTAAAATTTCAAAAAAAGGTGACAATAATTAAAAATATAGGCAAATATGAATTTGGTAGTGAATTTTAAACTGTTCTAAGGAAAAATTGGGTGACCCCTATAACATATATATATATCTATATATAAAACAAACTGAGATTTTGTCAATTTCATTATGTCATTGAAATCAAAAACGAGGTTGTCGATAAATAGTTTAATATTAAGTCCATTAATCATGTTGGGGACAATATGCTATATGTGGAATTAGTTCCCAAATGAGTAAATATACCTCAATAAGATTATATATAATGGATGCAGCAAATTAGATGACACCTATTTATTAATTAAAGATGCAGCAAATAAGATGACACCTATTTATTTATAAAAGATGTAGCAAATTTCCCAATGAAGGAATAGCATAATCTTATTCTTTTACAAGTTACAGGCCTGTGGAGATTTCGAGAAAAAAAAATGACAATTTAATGGCTTCTATGTTTAAACAACCTAAAAAAATATAGTTCTTTATGAAAGTCGTTGTTCCATTTTCTCTGTGCCTATTTAAATGAAAAGACTCAACTTAGAAATTTCTCAATTGAGGGATTAAATTGCTGCACATTTAAGGAAAAGTTTATTTATAAAGCCAGTTTTGCTTAAATGACTTCTTTAAAAACAAAATATCTAGCTACATTTTTGTAGATTGAACCCTTATCCTCTTTATTTCCCAAAGGACCAATCTCTGAAACAATTATTTATCAAAAAAAAATTATAACCATAAGTGATTGCCTTAAATTTGAATGAATGTACATGTCTTAACTGGAATTATAAAGGAACTTTTTTCTTAGTAAAATTGACAATACCTAGCTAGTTTTATTCTAAGGAAATTTTTAAAAGAGTGATAAAAATATGAAAATTTCAAAAGGTTTGAACTCATCTCACAGAAAGAAAAAAAGCTTTTTACTCAATTTGACATCATTGTTATGCAGGTTGGCTGCTATGCTTATATTTCCACACTTATTAGCTTAACCTGTTAATCAATGCTGCGTTTAAGCATATATTTTTTTCTATCTAAATAAAAGTATTTTGTGCAAGCAATGCTAAACTGTTTACCTATTGTAGTAGAGGAAGGTCATCCTGCACATCATGTAAAACAGCAATGATATTCTTAATGGTTGGAACATGTCTAATCATATCTTCTGGATTGATATGGTTACATTTTGATATGAAAAATAGCATTCAAATTTTACAGGATAAACTGATATTAGGTAAGAGATAGGTTGTATTTGCAAATGATTGGTTTGTGTTTGCACTTGTGTGAAGGACAGTCTATTTTCCAGGTTGCTTAAAATTATGCACAATGATTGATCTGTATTTGCTAATTATCCAGTGGCAAATATTACATGCACTTTCAAAAAGATAATTTGTAAATGTGATATGATCATAAGAAAAAAGGTCTGCATTGTTCTGAATTGTTTCCTAAAAATACATATGCATGATTGCTTTTAAAAATAATTGATCTTTGTTAATTGAAATTTTTATGGAAATTTTTGTACAATTTATTTTGCAGTGGAACAAAAAAATAAAGACAGTACGTTAGAAGTTGGAAAATTTCAGCCACAGATTGATAAATTAAAAACAACTTTACAAAATGTCAAATCTGATGATTCACAGAAGTTTTCTAAATTAGATGATCAGGTAAAACATATGTCAAATTGCTCATCAACATTTTTTTATATGAGTCATGACCGCAAAAAATTGGGATCGTATAATGATATGATGTCATCGTCTGCATCATCAAGACACATTGATTTCCGGACAATAACTTTAGTTTAAGTGAATAGATCTTTATGAAATTTTTCAGAAGGTACAATACCACAAAAGGAAGGTTGGGGTCGATTTTGGGGATGATGGTCCCAACCATTTAGGAATAAGTGGCCCAAAACAAGCATTTTTCTAGTTTAAGGGTAATGACTTGTGTATAAGTATTTCAATTGCTCTGAAATTGTACCACAATGTTTAAAACCACAAGTAGAAGGTTTGGATTTATTTATGGGGTTATGGGTCCAAAGTTTAAGAATTAAGGGCCAAAAACAAATTTTTTTCTAGTTTCCTGACAATAACTTGTGTTCAAAGGTATGGAACTCTCTGAAATTGTAGTACAAGGTTCCATACTACAAAGGAAAGGATGTGATTGAGTTAAAGGGTTACTGCTTAAAGGGGGGTTTCAATAAGCTGGGGGGTGGGCATAGGCTGATCCAGCCCCCCCTTTCATGGGAAAAATTTGGTTGATTACATAGGGAATCACTCAAGCATGACTGGAGCGGCCCCCCCCCCCCCTTATGAAAAGTTCTGGATCCGCCATTGGGGAGGGGGGATTTTTCATTTACAATTTTTTTAAGGGATTCATATTTTTTTTCAAAATTTTTCAAATTTCGAATTTTGAAAAGTGTCAAGAAGAAATCTTCAATTGCACAGTATTGTGCAATAGATTTTTGAGATCTTTGACCACATTTATTTTGTGACAAAAACCTTTATTATGTCAAAAATTTGATCACAATTCAAATTCAGACAGTATCAAGCTTGAATATTGTGACCAAATTTGCCCCAACAATTTAGGGTTCGACCACTGCGGTCGTTTAAAGCTGCGCCCTGCAGAGCACCTGGTTAACACCTAAAATGCTGTAAAAGAAAAGTTCTTACCAGTCATATTTGCCAACAAACTTTACTTCTGTACTAATAGGCTAGTGACCATGAAGCAATTGTTCGATTTATTTTTTGAATTGCTGTTTCTTAAGATAGCTTTCTACTTAGGATCAAGGGTCAAGAAATGGTAATTTTGATGGTATTGACTGATTTAAAATGCAAATGACTGAAATGAAATTCCAAAATTCTGTTTTTTCTTGACAAAGCGTTTCCTAAAAGTTTAGAAACCTTACTATATTTTTGTACCAGCCAAAAAAGTAGAGAAAAACATTGAAAATTGAAAGAAATATTCATGACTTTTGTAATCTAATAGATAAAATACTTTCAACTTGTCCATCCCCAAGTTGCTGTGAATATTTTCATATTTAGTGGATGATTGCCATCATTGAAAATTATAAAGGTTAATTCCAAATATTTTATCAATGATGTGGCAGCTGTCTCTGCAGATTAAGACCAAACATTTCAGAATGAGGAATTAATGTTTTTGACAAGCCTAAGCTCGACATAGGGATAGTGATCTGGCGGTGGTGTTAGCTAACTTCTTTAACGCTTTATATTTTAGAAGGTGGAAGGCCTAGATGTTTCATGTTACGAAATTTCCGTCAGTCACATGTTCAATGTCCTTGACCTCATTTTCATGGTTCAGTGACTACTTGAAAAAAAAAGTTGAAATTTTTTTGTAATGTTAATTCTCTCTTATTATAAGTAATAGGAAAACTATATTTGGTATATGCATACCTTGCAAGGTCCTCATGCCCGTCAGACAGTTTTCACTTGCCCTCGACCTCATTTCATGGATCAGTGAACAAAGGTTAATTTTGGTGGTCAAGTCCATATCTCAGATACTTTAAGCTATAGGTTTATTATATTTGGTGTATGGAAGGACTGTAAGATGTACATGTCCAACTGGCAGGTGTCATCTGACCTTGACCTCATTTTTATGGTTCAGCGGTTATAGTTAAGTTTTTGTGTTTTGATCTGTTTTTCTTATACTGTATGCAATAGCAGTGTTCTCCCCAGGCCGTTTTAGCGTCGCAGTACCGCGACGCTATATTTTTTCACCGTGATGCTATAATAATTCCCGCGACGCTATAATTATTCCCGCGACGCTATAATTATTTTGAAGATGCTATTTTACTTGTCCTCAATTTTGAACTTTCATCTTTTATCGATTATGATCATAAAAATTATATCACCTTTAATTGTAATCCCTTTAAGTCGGACACTAAAGGCAATTAAGAGATTAAATAGCTAGGTGTTAATTGCCCTCAGGGTGATAACTGTTTGGATGCGAATATCCCAAGCTGACACTTGTGACATGACTAATACCACGTGTCTGCAATAACCAATTTCGACATGGAAAAATGCAATCACAAAACAATTCGAAATCTACGTTTTGTATTACGAAACTTCAAAGATTGAAACGATTTTTTATTTTTTTTAAAAAGGTCGTTTATTTGTGAAACTCTCCAAAAATTACTTTCTTTCTCTTCCGGTAATATGAGAGCAAGAATTTTGGTTTAGAGCTAAAATAAGTTTAATACTTCTTTAAAAAGTTATCATAATTGGCTTAAGTTTATGTTTAATCCACTAATGCATTAAAAGCGTCTTATTCATTCACAATCTCTTGTCAACAATGTTTATTCTCGGACTCATTTTCGCAAATTTTTCTACGGCCGCCATTGCACATTTTTGTGTAAACTACGGATCAGAACCGGACCAGATATGACAAAAATCCGCATTTTCACGATAATGACAACAGATGGACAGTAGACAGAAAAAATATACCAAGAGAGAAAACTACGCTTAAACAGACTATTTGTTAGATAACTTTGTTAAAAATACATATCATTTTAATGTAAAAATAAGAAACAACTGGAACTAATTCATTAAGTGCCATGAAACAATGAATTTCATATACATGATAAAAAAAAGTTTTTAAATTGATTTTTTTTTTTGCTACTTTTGCTACTTTATCTTTACTTGATATACTATAAAAAATAGTTAATTTTGTGTACTAGATATTTAGTTTTGTATATACAGGTTGATCTATAATGAACCATTCATTCATTTGACTTATTGTTGGGTAACTGAAACCACATATTTATTTTTATTTGGCACAAGAGGAAAAAAATAATTCTGTAACTATAAATGAATAAAGAAAACATAAACTGAACCAACTGTTTTTGTGGTTATAGTTTAATTGTATTCTCAGTTTTGAATTGAACAATATAAACTAAAACATATGAAGGAAATAGAGCATCAACGCGACGCGACAAACGAAATTAAAAAAAATACAGTTATTTTTATTTACGCAAAATGTGATGCTATCCAAAATTTCTGGGGAGAACACTGCAATAGGTCTACTATATTTGGTGTATGGAATGATTGTAAGGTGTACATGTCTAGCTTGCAGGTGTCATCTGACCTTGACCTCATTTTCAAGGTTCAGTGTTTAAGGTAAAGTTTTTGAGTTTTGGTCTACTTTTCTAATACTATATGCAATAGGTCAACTATATTTAGTGAATGGAAATATTTTATGATCTATATGTCACTTAGGTTTTATTTGACCTTGACCTCATTTTCACGGTTCATTCCTCAGTGTTAAGTTTTTTGTGTTTTGGTCTGTTTTTCTTAAACTGTAAGCAATAGGTCAACTATATTTGTTGTATGAAAGAATTGTTAGCTGTCAGGCCTGCCTGGCATGGTTCATCTGCTTTATATTTAGGACTATTAAGTTAATATCAATGATTTGTGAAGAAGGCAAGACATTTCAGCCTGTGCACTCTCGTTAAGTATATTTATGTATTACAGATAGACACTTTGACAAAATCATCAGACTCTATAAAATCTGCAATGACAGTGAAATCACAGGATGAATTGAATAAGAAATTAGAACAGCTGTCACAGATACCTATTATCTCTAAGGTTTGTATTCCAGCTCTAAAATAATATCAATTAAGTTATTGGTTGTTTGTTGACAGCTTTCACAGATACCTATTACCTTTCAGGTTTGTACAGTATTCCAGTTCTATTATCATAACAATCTAGAAAATAGTTGTGTGTTGAACTCGGTAAGGGCATTGATGTGTAAATAGGGAAAGGTGCACTTATTGTGTCTGCCTTTTGCACTGAAGACATCACTCAGTAAATATCCATAGATCTGTTAATTGATTAATTTAAAAACACTCATCATTGTTACCTTGATGATAATTAAGCTTTCTATAATCAAGATTTTTTGTTTTTATTTAACTTCAAAAAATTTATAAGTTTAGTTTTCCTTTTTGGATGGTGATGTTAGTTTGGCTCCTTCTTATGGTGTCTATAGTTCATAACTTGTTTGCTATGCTCGTGTGTGTAGACATACAAGATTTCAATGAACATAGTTTATATATAACTGATAAAGTTTAACTCAGGGATTTCTTAGTAGTACCATTTTAATATGGTATTTTTATTTTTCAGTCTGTAGCAGGTATTGGATCTGAAGTTCAGAATTTGAAATCACAATTAGAGGCATTGAATACATTTAAACTGAGTGCTGAAAAACAAATAAGTGACCTGACAGAAAAGAATTTACAGGTAAAATTTGACATATAATATTGTAATTTCATTTGATGGAAATATGTCAATAAGTGAGGTAAATGCAACTTATAAGCACTTATGTAATTGAATAAAGTATTTAGATTATTTTTATCCTAAAATGTCCATATGGAAAAGATAAATGTAGTAGTGGAATTCAACTTAAATTCACATATTTATGAACTCTGTTTACTCATATAAGTTATTTTCAGAAAAAAAAACAATGTCAATAATCTTAACAGCTGAAACTTTGTCTTTGTCTCTCATTTTCAGTCTGATGACAGAGAAAGTAAACCATTTGTTCAGGATAATAATGAAGACTGGTCAAAGGTTAGATTTCCCTATGCTATATTTGAAAAATTATGAAATGAATACTATCATCTATTAACTGATAAAAGAAACACTGCAAACATGAAAACAGCAACATTACATTTTATATGCTTTTAGTTATTTTTCGTTTAATTCATTTTACACTTCATCGTGAACAATAAATTTATGAAAAACAAACAGTTAAAAAATTCCAAAATATGTTTAAATGCAACAAATGTTTCCTAATCTGAAGTTTATTTTATCAGAAAGTGGAGTCATTACAGCAGACAGTTGCTGAATTAAACATGACACTATGGAAGAGAATGGACACAATGGACCTTGTCCTGAATGGTCATCAGGTCAGTATTCTTCCAAAACTCACACTCTTTAATATTAAGATAAGAAGATGTGGTATGACTGCCAATGAGACAACTCTCAATTAGATACCAAATAACGCAGAAGTTTACAACTATACCTTACAGCCATACTCTCATACACGTACGGACTTGAGTGATTCACACATACAAAAAAACTTGAACAGTGAATGCCAACATACTAATATAACGCTACCTAAAAACATTAGAAAAGAAATTGACCTAAATTAATCTTTGCATACACACATATACTTAACAGAGAATGGATAGTATTCAACTTAAAAATTCTGTGTCTACAGCCTGTATGTGCCAAGGCAGTTTAAAGCAAGAATTGAGCAATTAAAATACTGTGACTGAGTATAAGTATAGATCCTCAACACAGACTCACATATAGACAGAGTGTAAAGCAAGAATCAAGCAATTTAAATAGTGTGACTGAGTATAGATCCTCAACACAAACACACATATAAACAGAGTGTAAAGGAGAATGATCACAGATATTATTGAACTAAACACTGCCTTGTCAGTCAAAGTTGGTGACTCATACATACAGAACACTATAATAAATAGACATTATTGAACTAAACACTGCCTTGTCAGTCAAAGTTGGTGACTCAGACATACAGAACACTATAATAAATAGACATTATTGAACTAAACACTGCCTTGTCAGTCAAAGTTGGTGACTCATACATACAGAACACTATAATAAATAGACATTATTGAACTAAACACTGTCTTGTCAGTCAAAGTTGGTGACTCATACATACAGAACACTATAATAAATAGACATTATTGAACTAAACACTGTCTTGTCAGTCAAAGTTGGTGACTCATACATACAGAACACTATAATAAATAGACATTATTGAACTAAACACTGTCTTGTCAGTCAAAGTTGGTGACTCATACATACAGAACACTATAATAAATAGACATTATTGAACTAAACACTGTCTTGTCAGTCAAAGTTGGTGACGCATACATACAGAACACTATAATAAATAGACTACCTGATCAATATTTATATGAAAGGTTTTTAAAGTGCTTTGATTGTGCTAGTCATAGAATTTTTGCTATGTTTTGAAATTATTTATATAGACTAAATTTGAGATGTTGGATAACAGTACAGCACATATTCAGCAGCAGCTATTACAGCGACTCACTCCTGGTACAGCTGGGACTGGTACAACTGGTACCCTCAATCAGATACCAGAGGATGTGCAGAAACAAATAGAAACTCAAGTCAAGCAGCTAGTTCAGGAAATGGTAGGCATTTAATAACAATTAATTCTCACCTTCATGAAATCTGATTAAAAAGTTTAAGTTAGGAGTTATTGTGATGTATGGTTCTCTTAGAGTGTAAAGTACCATGACTGAATAACACAAATCATAAGAATAAACAGTTGACACTTACCCATCTAGTTACACACTTACTTTAGGAGTGGGATCTAATCACTTGTCCATCTAGTTACACACTTACTTTAGGAGTGGGATCTAATCACTTGTCCATCTAGTTACACACTTACTTTAGGAGTGGGATCTAATCACTTGTCCATCTAGTTACACACTTACTTTAGGAGTGGGATCTAATCACTTGTCCATCTAGTTACACACTTACTTTAGGAGTGGGATCTAATCACTTACCCATCTAGTTACACACTTACTTTAGGAGTGGGATCTAATCACTTACCCATCTAGTTACACACTTACTTTAGGAGTGGGATCTAATCACTTGTCCATCTAGTTACACACTTACTTTAGGAGTGGGATCTAATCACTTACCCATCTAGTTACACACTTACTTTAGGAGTGGGATCTAATCACTTGTCCATCTGTTCGTCCAACAAATATTTTGCAACTTTTTTCACATGAACTAATTAAAATAAGGACTTCATATACAGGTATATATGATTAGTAACTTGACAATTATGAATTTTTTTGGATCTGTCAGACACATACTTCTAGTTTACTGATACTCTGAATTTTCAATTTGTTGAATGAAAGAAATATTTTCTTGCAATTTTTTCTCAGGAATATTTCGTCAGCAGGTGATAAGTTCTAACCTTTTGAACACTTTACAGAATATGTACGACACCTTTCTTTTTTCTGTATTTTAAATAACAAGTGGTGGTATGCTTAGCATGACAACTTCTGTTTATAAACAACATTGTGACCAGAAGGAAATTAAGACTGAGTATCATATGTTTTTTTAACTATTCATGTATTACTCTATTTATAGATGCCAAACAGAACAGAAGATTCAAGTGATTCCTCTCTGATGAGTATTTTGTCAAATATGGATAATGTAACTTCTATGGTGAAGAATCTTAAAGATCAGTTTGTACAGGTAAGCATATAACACATTCACACATACAGTTAAAATTGAGACTGAAGATGGGGAATATGTCAAAGAGACAACAAACCAACCAAAGAGCAAAAAACAGCTGAAGGCCATCAATAGGTCTTTAACTCAGCTTGAAAATCCCGCATCTTCAGGCTTCAGCTTTCCCCTAAATAAAAATGTGTTCTTTTTCATTGAAAATGGATGTCATAATAAACCCCCAAAAAAGAATTCTTACTTTTCTAGTACTTTTTACAGGTGAGCATACAACACACATTCACAGGTATACTTTATATACTTTATATAAATATGGATAGTTTAAATTATAATGGTGCAGAACCTTAAAGTTCTTTTTGATACAGTCTCTTACATTGTGGTTGTACTGAGGATAAATCTTCACAATTCAGTTTATACGAATTGAAAATCACTCTCCTTCCATACATTTACACAGGTAAATAATGAATAGATATACCTGAAAAGATAAACAGAATGCATTTTTAGCTCACCTGGCCCAAAGGGCCAAGTGAGCTTTTCTTATCACTTGGCGTCTGTTGTCGCCGTCGTCCTTCGTCGTCCTGCATTAACTTTTACAAAAATCTTCTCCTCTGAAACTACTGGGCCAAATTTAACCAAACTTGGCCACAATCATCATTGGGGTATCTAGTTTAAAAAATGTGTCCGGTGACCCGGCCAACCAACCAAGATGGCCGCCATGGCTAAAATGTAAAATGCAGTTTTTGGCTTATAACTCAAAAACCAAAGCATTTAGAGCAAATCTGACATGGGGTAAAATTGTTTATCAGTTCAAGATCTATCTGCCCTTAAATTTTCAGATGAATCGGACATTTCGTTGTTGGGTTGCTGCCCCTGAAATGGTAATTTTAAGGAAATTTTGCTCTTTTTGGTTATTATCTTGAATATTATCATAGATAGAGATAAACTGTAAACAGCAAAAATGTTCAGTAAAGTAAGATCTACAAATAAGTCAACAGGACCAAAATGGTCTGTTGACCCCTTTAGGAGTTATTGCCCTTTATAGTCAATTTTTAACCATTTTTCGTAAATCTTAGTCATCTTTTACAAAAATCTTCTCCTCTGAAACTACTGGGCCAAATTAAACCAAACTTGACCACAATCATCATTGGGGTATCTAGTTAAAAATTTTTGTCCGGTGACCTGGCCAACCAACCAAGATGGCTGCCATGGCTAAAAATAGAACATCGGGGTAAAATGCAGTTTTTGGCTTATAACTCAAAAACCAAAGCATTTAGAGCAAATCTGACATGGGGTAAAATTGTTTATCAGTTCAAGATCTATCTGCCCTGAAATTTTCAGATGAATCGGACAACCCGTTGTTGGGTTGCTGGCCCTGAATTAGTAATTTTAAGGAAATTTTGCTCTTTTTAGCTCACCTGGCCCGAAGGGCCAAGTGAGCTTTTCTCATCACTTGGCGTCCGGCGTCCGTCGTCCGGCGTTCGTCGTCGTCGTCGTCGTCGTCGTCCGTCATCGTTAACTTTTACAAAAATCATCTCCACTGAAACTACTGGGCCAAATCAAACCAAACTTGGCCACAATCATCATTGGGGTATCTAGTTTAAAAAATGTGTGGCGTGACCCGGTCAACCAACCAAGATGGCCGCCACGGCTAAAAATAGAACATAGGGGTAAAATGCAGTTTTTGGCTTATAACTCAAAAACCAAAGCATTTAGAGCAAATCTGACATGGGGTAAAAATGTTTATCAGGTCAAGATCTATCTGCCCTGAAATTTTCAGATGAATCGGTCAATCGGTTGTTGGGTTGCTGCCCCTGAATTGGTAATTTTGAGGAAATTTTGCTGTTTTTGGTTATTATCTTGAATATTATTATAGATAGAGATAAACTGTAAACAGCAATAATGTTCAGCAAAGTAAGATCTACAAATAAGTCAACATGACCAAAATGGTCAGTTGACCCGTTTAGGAGTTATTGCCCTTTATAGTCAATTTTTAACCATTTTTCGTTAATTAAAGTAATCTTTTACAAAAATCTTCTCCTCTGAAACTACTGGGCCAAATTAATCCAAACTTGGCCACAATCATCTTTGGGGTATCTAGTTTAAAAAATGTGTGGCGTGACCTGGTCAACCAACCAAGATGGCCGCCACGGCTAAAAATAGAACAAAGGGGTAAAATGCAGTTTTTGGCTTATAACTCAAAAACCAAAGCATTTTGAGGAAATCTGACGGGATAAAAATGTTTATCAGGTCAAGATCTATCTGCCCTGAAATTTTCAGATGAATCAGTCAATCGGTTGTTGGGTTGCTGCCCCTGAATTGGTAATTTTGAGGAAATTTTGCTGTTTTTGGTTATTATCTTGAATATTATTATAGATAGAGATAAACTGTAAACAGCAATAATGTTCATCAAAGTAAGATCTACAAATAAGTCAACATGACCAAAATGGTCAGTTGACCCGTTTAGGAGTTATTGCCCTTTATAGTCAATTTTAACCATTTTTCATAAATTAAATTAATCTTTTACAAAAATCTTCTCCTCTGAAACTACTGGGCCAAATTAATCCAAACTTGGCCACAATCATCTTTGGGGTATCTAGTTTAAAAAATGTGTGGCGTGACCTGGTCAACCAACCAAGATGGCCGCCACCGCTAAAAATAGAACATAGGGGTAAAATGCAGTTTTTGGCTTATAACTCAAAAACCAAAGCATTTTGAGGAAATCTGACATGGGATAAAAATGTTTATCAGGTCAAGATCTATCTGCCCTGAAATTTTCAGATGAATCGGTCAATCGGTTGTTGGGTTGCTGCACCTGAATTGGTAATTTTGAGGAAATTTTGCTGTTTTTGGTTATTATCTTGAATATTATTATAGATAGAGATAAATTGTAAACAGCAATAATGTTCAGCAAAGTAAGATCTACAAATAAGTCAACATGACCAAAATGGTCAGTTGACCCCTTTAGGAGTTATTGCCCTTTATAGTCAATCTTTAACCATTTTTCATAAATCTAAGTAATCTTTTACAAAATCTCCACTGAAACTACTAGGCCACAATCATCTTTGGGGTATCTAGTTTGAAAAATGTGTCCGATGACCTGGCCATTCAACCAAGATGGCCGCCACGGCTAAAAATAGAACATAGGGGTAAAATGCAGTTTTTGGCTTATAACTATGAATTCAAAGCATCTAGAGCAAATCTGACAAGAAGTTAAATTGTTAATCAAGTCAATATCTATCTGCCCTGAATTTTTCAGATGAATTGGACAACTGGTTGTTGGGTTGCTGCCCTCCAATTGGTAATTTTTAAAGAAATTTTGCCGTTTTTGGTTATCTTGAATACTATTATAGATAGCGATAAACTGTAAACAGCAATAATGTTCAGCAAAGTAAGATCTACAAATAAGTCAACATGACCTAAATGGTCAATTGACCCCTTAAGGAGTTATTGCCCTTTATAGTCAATTTTTAACAATTTTCATTAATTTGGTAAATATATGTAAATTTTTACCAAATATAGTTCTCTGTTACTAATGGGCAAAGTTCATTATAGATATAATTGTAAGAAGCAAAATCGTTCAGTAAAGTAAGAACTTCAAACACATCACCATCACCAAAATACAATTTTGTCATGAATCCATTTGTGTCCTTTGTTTAATATGCACATAGACCAAATTGAGCGACACAGGCTCTTTAGAGCCTCTAGTTGGTTATTATCTTGAATATT
Source organism: Mytilus galloprovincialis (assembly GCF_965363235.1). Taxonomy (NCBI): domain Eukaryota; kingdom Metazoa; phylum Mollusca; class Bivalvia; order Mytilida; family Mytilidae; genus Mytilus; species Mytilus galloprovincialis. The sequence goes on along the minus strand of NC_134838.1, from coordinate 125,418,230 downwards.
ATTATAGATAGAGATAAACAGTAAACAGCAATAATGTTCAGCAAAGTAAGATTTACAAATACGTCAACATGACTGAAATGGTCAGTTGACCCCTTTAGGAGTTATTGCCCTTTATAGTCAATTTTTAACCATTTTTAGCTCACCTGGCCCGAAGGGCCAAGTGAGCTTTTCTCATCACTTGGCGTCCGGCGTCGTCGTCCGTCGTCCGTCGTCGTTAACTTTTACAAAAATCTTCTCCTCTGAAACTACTGGGCCAAATTAAACCAAAGTTGGCCACAATCATCATTGGGGTATCTAGTTTTAAAAATGTGTGGCTTGACCCGGCCAACCAACCAAGATGGCCGCCATGGCTAAAAATAGAACATAGGGGTAAAATGCAGTTTTTGGCTTATAACTCAAAAACCAAAGCATTTAGAGCAAATCTGATATGGTTAATATTGTTCATCTGGTCAAGATCTATCTGCCCTGAAATTTTCAGATGAATCGGACAACCCGTTGTTGGGTTGCTGCCCCTGAATTGGTAATTTTTTGGAAATTTTACTGTTTTTGTTTATTATCTTGAATATTATTATAGATAGAGATAAACTGTAAACAGCAATAATGTTCAGCAAAGTAAAAACTACAAGTAAGTCAACATAACCAAAATGGTCAGTTGACCACTTTAGGAGTTATTGCCCTTTATAGTCAATTTTTAACCATTTTTCGTAAATCTTAGTAATCTTTTAGAAAAATCTTCTCCTCTGAAACTACTGGGACAAATTTAACCAAACTTAGCCACAATCATCATTGGGGTATCTAGTTTAAAAAATGTGTCCGGTGACCCGCACAACCAAACAAGATGGCCGCCATGGCTAAAAATAGAACATAGGGGTAAAATGCAGTTTTTTGGCTTATTACTCAAAAACCAAAGCATTTAGAGCAAATCTGACAGAGGTAAAATTGTTCATCAGGTCAACATCTATCTGCCCTGAAATTTTCAGATGAATCGGACATTCCGTTGTTGGGTTGCTGCCCCTGAAATGGTAATTTTAAGGAAATTTTGCTGTTTTTGGTTATTATCTTGAATATTATTATAGATAGAGATAAACTGTAAACAGCAATAATGTTCAGCAAAGTAAGATCTACAAATAAGTCAACATGACCAAAATGGTCAGTTGACCACTTTAGGAGTTATTGCCCTTTATAGTCAATTTTTAACCTTTTTTAGCTCACATGGCCCGAAGGGCCAAGTGAGCTTATGCTATCACTTGGCGTCCGTTGTCGTCCATCGTCTGTCGTCGCAAACTATTTCAAGAATCTTCTCCTCTGAAACTACTAGGCCAAATACTTCCAAACTTTAACCGAATGTTCCTTAGGGTATCTAGTTTATAAATTGTATCCGAAATTTTGATCTATCAACAAACATGGTCGCCATTGCTAAAAATAGAACATAGGGGTCAAATGCAGTTTTTAACCGGATTTTTGTGACAAAAATGTCGGTTATTGATTTGGGGATGTACGGCGGGCGGGCGGTCGGGCTGTCGGGCGGGCGGGCGGCAATCAAATGTTGTCCGTGCATTAACTCATGAACCGTTCAACCAAAGCTTTTAAAATTTTAATATGTTATTCCTGACAACTATACGAAGGTCAAGTTCAATAATGGCGATTTTGACTTTTACCGTTCAGGAGTTATGGTTCTTGAAAGATTGAAAAATGGAGTTGTCCGTGCATTTACGCATGAACTGTTCTACCAAAGCTTCCCAAATTTTAATATGTTGTTACTAATGAAAGAATGGAGGTCAAGTTCAATAATGACGAATTTGACTTTTACCGTTCAGGAGTTATGGTTCTTGAAAGATTGAAAAATGGAGTTTCCAGTCGTGTCCGTGCATTTATGCATGAACTGTTCTACCAAAGCTTCTGAAATTTTAATATGCTGTTACTGATGACAAAATGGAGGTCAAGTTCAATAATGACGATTTTGACTTTTACCGTTCAGGAGTTATGGTTCTTGAAAGATTGAAAAATGGTTTTTCCCGTCGTGTCCGTGCATTTTCTCATGAACCATTCAACCAAAGCTTTTGAAATTTTAATATGTTGTTACTGATGACAAAATAGAGGTCAAGTTCAATAATGACGATTTTGACTTTTACCGTTCAGGAGTTATGGTTCTTGAAAGATCGTAAAATGGCGTTTCCATTCAGGTTGTTGCATTTACTCATGAACCATTCAATCTTAGCTTTTCAAATTTTAATATGTTGATACTGATGACAAAATGGAGGTCAAATTTGATATTGACGATTTCGACTTTCACCATTCATTAGTAATGGTTCTTGTGATATTGCCAGGACACAAATAAATGTTAATAAATCCGGTTTGCTGTCGTTGTGACAGCCTCTTGTTGGCTTATAACTCAAAAACCAAAGCATTTAGAGCAAATCTTACATGGATAAAATTGATTATCAGGTGAAGATCTATCTGCCCTGAAATTTTCAGATGAATCGGACAACCCGTTGTTGGGTTGCTGCCCCTGAATTGGAAATTTTAAGGAAATTTTGCTGTTTTTGGTTATTATCATGAATATTATTATAGGTAGAGATAAACTGTAAACAGCAAAAATGTTCAGCAAAGTAAGACCTAAAAATAAGTCAACATGACTGAAATGGGCAGTTGACCCCTTTAGGAGTTATTGCCCTTTATAGTCAATTTTTAACCATTTTTCATAAATCTTAGTTATCTTTTACAAAAATCTTCTCCTCTGAAACTGCTGTTCCAAATTGAACTAAACTTGGCCACAACCATCATTGGGGTATCTAGTTTGAAAATTGTGTCCGGTGACCTGGCCAACCAACCAAACTGGCCGCCGTTACTTAAAATAGAACATACTGGTCAAATGCAGTTTTTGGCTTATATCTCAAAAACTAAAACATTTAAAGCAAATCTGACATGGGGTAAAAATGTTCATAAGGTCAAGATCTATCAGCCCTGAAATTTTCAGATGAATCAAACAACCCATTGTTGGGTTGCTGCCACTTAATTGGTAATTTTAAGGAAATTTTGCAGTTTTTGGTCATTATCTTGAATATTATTATAGATAAAGATAAATTGTAAACAGCAAAAATGATCAGCAAAGTAAGATCTACAAATAAGTTAATATGACCAAAATTGTCAATTGACCCCTTAAGGGGTTATTGTCTTTTAATGACAATTTTTCACAATTTGTTCATCATATTTGCTAACTTTAAAAAATCTTCTCCTCTAAAACTACTCAACCAAATTCAACCAAACTTCATTTGAATGATCAGTAGGGTGTATAAAATAAAGTTTGTGTTTTATTTTCTATTTCGTCAAAAAACATGGCCGAAGGCATTGTTTACCAGGTGAGCGATTCAGGCTCTTGAGAGCCTCTTGTTCGTAAATCTTAGTAATCTTTTAGAAAAATCTTCTCCTCTGAAACTACTGGGCCACATTTAACCAAACTTAGCCATAATCATCATTGGGGTATCTAGTTAAAAAAATGTGTCCGGTAACTCGGCCAACAAACCAAGATGGCCACCATGGCTAAAAATAGAACATGGGGGTAAAATGCAGTTTTTGGCTTATAACTCAAAAACCAAAGCATTAAGAGCAAATCTGACAGGAAGTAAAATTGTTGATCAGATTGTTGATCAGGTCACGATCTATCTGCCCTGGAATTTTCAGATGAATCGGATAATCGGTTGTTAGGTTGCTGCCCCTGAATTGGTAATTTTGAGGATATTTTGCTGTTTTTAGCTCACCTTTCCTAAAAGGAAATGTGAGCTTTTGCCATCACTTGGCGTCCGTCGTCGTCCGTTCGTCGTCGTCGTAAACTATTTCAAAGATCTTCTCCTCTGAAACTACTGAACCAATTACAACCAAACTTTAGCTGAATGATCCTTAGGGTATCTAGAATAAAGATTGTGTTTTATTTTCCATTTTGTGAAAAAAACATGGCCGCCATGGCTAAAAATAGAACATGGGGGTAAAATGCAGTTTTTGGCTTATATCTCAAAAACGAAAGCATTTAGAGCAAATCTGACATGGGGTAAAAATGTTCATTAGATCAAGATCTATCAGCCCTGAAATTTTCAGATGAATCAAACAACCCATTGTTGGGTTGCTGCCACTTAATTGGTAATTTTAAGGAAATTTTGCAGTTTTTGGTCATTATCTTGAATATTATTATAGATAAAGATAAACTGTAAACAGCAAAAATGATCAACAAAGTAAGATCTACAAATAAGTTAATATGACCAAAATTGTCAATTGACCCCTTTAGGGGTTATTGTCCTTTAATGACAATTTTTCACAATTTCTTCATCATATTTGCTAACTTTAAAAAATCTTCTCCTCTAAAACTACTCAACCAAATTCAACCAAACTTCAACTGAATGATCAGTAGGGTGTATGAAATAAAGTTTGTGTTTTATTTTCTATTTCGTCAAAAAACATGGCAGTCATGGCTAAAAATAGAACACAGGGTAAAATGCAGTTTTTGGCTTATATCTCATAAACTCCAGCATTCACTGGGGTAAAGCTGATGACCATAATTGCATTCACGGTCATCCCAAGATGTCGGATGAAAAATTAGGTCAGTTTCTGTATTGTCTGTTAAAGTGTTTCTATATCATTTTCTTTACAAAGTATACATTGATACGATGTAAATTTATAAAAGATTCACACAGAAATCACAAATTACTACCGAAAAATGTTCAGGAAACGGGAAATTCAATTTGAAAAAATCGTTAAGATGTCCGTAAATCATTATCAAAATATTTTCAAGATGACCATAACATAAAACAAGGATGACCGTGATTGGTAAACAGATGACCGTAACTTGTAAAAGATGACCGTGATTTGTAAAGAATGACTGTATTTTATAAAGGATGATCGTAACTTTTAAATGATGACCCTCAATTCTAAGAATATCCGTATTTGTATTCATAGCTTTTTTTTTGTGTTTGTCTCAATATAGGGGCTCAGTTAGCGGACATAAACATGTTTCATCAATTTATTTTAACTATTTGCCATATTTTGAGTACATGACAATGATAGTAAATTGCAAATTTCTCGTAAACAATGAAACAACGACTTTAAAAAAATTTCATACAAATTGACAGAGATACGACGAAAAGTTGAAGAAACAAGAATGTGTCCCTCTGAGGTGTCTCTAGTACATGCCTCATCTACACTATAATTTTCTATGTTCAGTGGACCGTTAAAATGGGAAAAAAAACTGTAATTTGGCATTATGATTAGAAAGATCATATCATTGAAAACATGTGTACTAAGTTTCAAGTTGATTGGACTTCAACGTCATCAAAAACCTCCTCGACCAAAAACTTTAACCTGAAGTGGGACAGACGGACGAACAAGCAGACAAACGAACGAACAAACGAACGGACGCACAGACCAGAAAACATAATGCCCATAAATGGAGCATAAACACACTAATCAAACATATGAATATCCGGTAATCGAGCCTGTGTGTATGGTTCCAGAGGAAGCAGATTAAAATCTAAGTTTGTCTTTATATATGAATAACATTGCTGTATATACAAATTGACAAGGTTCCCCCTCAGTGGTGGATCCAAGGGGGGGGGTCCGGGGGTTGGAACCCCCTTTTTATTTACCGATCAGTGCATTTGAATCGGGACATATAGTTTGAAACCCCTTTACCCTGGGTTGGGACCCCCCTTTTTTTTAAATGGCTTAATCTGCCCCTGCCCCTTGTGATACGCTATACGCACAAGACTATTTTAAGGATCTATTTTGCTTCAGCTCGCCTTCACTAGTTTGGTCGTAGTATTTAAAAAACAGGTTCTGTTATTTTACTTGCAAGACAAAATAGAAGACACATCAGAGACGATATAATATCAATGGGTGTACATCCATTGGCATTTTTTAAAAAGTGCATTTATTATATGTCATTACAAGGAATTCCAGAAATTAAAACAAATCTTTTGGCTTTTAGTTAGAGGCTGTGCAGCACACTTTTTGTTGAGCCTGCAACTTTTGTTGCAGAAAGCTCGACATAGGGATAGTGATCCGGCGGCGGCGTTAGCTAACTTCTTAAAAGGTTTATATTTTAGAAGGTGAAAGACCTGGATGCTTCATACTTTGTATATAGATGCCTAATGTTACGAAGTTTCCGTCAGTCACATGTCCAATGTCCTTGACCTCATTTTCATGGTTCAGTGACCACTTGAAAAAAAAGTTCAAAAATTTTTGTAATGTTGAATTCTCTCTTATTATAAGTAATAGGATAACTATATTTGGTATGTGCGTACCTTGCAAGGTCCTCATGCCGTCAGACAGTTTTCACTTGACCTCGACCTCATTTCATGGATCAGTGAACAAGGTTAAGTTTTGGTGGTCAAGTCCATATCTCAGATACTATAAGTAATAGGGCTAGTATATTTGGTGTATGGAAGGACTGGAAGGTGTACATGTCCAACTGGCAGGTGTCATCTGACCTTGACCTCATTTTCATGGTTCAGTGGTTATAGTTAAGTTTTTGTGTTTTGGTCTGTTTTTCTCATACTTTATGCAATAGGTCTACTATATTTGTTGTATGGAATGGTTGTAAGGTGTACATGTCTAGCGGGCAGATGTCATCTGACCTTGACCTCATTTTCATGGTTCAGTGGTCAAAGTTAAGTTTTTAAGTTTTGGTCTTTTTATCTAATATTATATGCCAAAGGTCAACTATATTTGGTGTATGGAAATATATTATGGTCTATATGTCAGTCCCGCAGGTTTTATTTGACCATGACCTCAATTGCACGGTTCATTGCACAGTGTTAAGTTTTTGTGTTTTGGTCTATTTTTCTTAAACTATAAGTAATAGGTCAACTATATTTGTTGTATGGAAGCTTTGTTAGCTGTACATGTCTGCCTGGCATGGTTCATCTGACCTTGACCTACTTTTCATGGTTCATTGGTCTTTGTTTAGCTATCTTGGTTAATGTTAAGTTTATGTGACAGTTGTAATCAAGCTTTATACTTAGGACTATCAACATAAAATCAATGATTAGTAAAGAAGGCGAGACATTTCAGTGTGTGCACTCTTGTTTTTTATTATACTTGTAAGGTGTCATTTAATCGCGCTTTTGTTGCATGTTTTCCCCACTTTTTCATGTGCATGTCTTGTTGTATGTTCATTTTAAAAATTATACCCTCTACCGTAAAAAAAGATATATATGGTGAACCATGTATTTAAAGCACGTCGTGTTTTCTCCTACCTATAGGATAATACTCTCATATAAATACGTTTTATATCAATAGTGTTGTTCCGATGATCGGAATAAGTCGGAAATCAGTTGGTTGGGCCTCACGATGTCGATAATCGATTGGGATTTTGTTCAATCGATTGTCGCTATAGTTTCCGGACTTTTTGCGTATCAACTTCCGGTCCGCTTGCGGTTTGAATTTTATTTGCTCAGTCAAACAAATTGCAACAAAAAATATCAGTGGATGACAATAACAATGTCAAACATCCTATAATTAAAGACAAAACCATTTTTTCCCCTTTAAAACGTGACAAAAGTATTGACTATATATATACAGATTGATCTTTAAAATAAATAACTTTGTATGAAATACTCTCTCAATACCGGATACTTGTTACTTGAGAGCGTACATGAAATCCTTCAGATTTTAGACAAAATAATTTCTTTACTTCATTAGAGCGTGTCGCAAGTTGCCTTTTATTAATGTTTTATCCATTAGTAGCGTCAAAAGCGTCATATTCCTTCCCAAATTGCTTGTCAAACATCGTTTATGTTTGTAAATTTTCTGAAATTTGTCCGCCATTGAAATACATTAGAATCACGGATCGGATACGGTTCAACTATGTAATAATTCCGCATTTTTGCAATTATAAGTTCAGACGCTCGCTTGACACAATTGACAGAAAAATGATGATCATAAAGTGAAAAAAAAGCATTCTACACGAATTAACAGACATTGGCTGGATCCTCTTTGTTTACTGTATATATTTCAATGCAAATGCATTGTTTTATTTTTTTCTGTTAATCTTAAATTTCTTAAAGTAAAATACTTTATATATATCTTTTCTTACTGTGAAACATTCAAATGTTTATACTGCTAAGTTATTGAAATTATAATGTGAGTTACACCATTGAAATTTAGAAAAGTTAGTGTCACTCTTGGTAATTAATGTTGTAATTATGAGATAAAATATGTTCAATCTGAATCTGGATTCTAATTAATTCATTTTTATAATTGCTAAATAAAATATGAAAAGGAAACAGAAGATCAAATATTAACATATAAAACTCTGCAATGAAATGGAATATATATACACATTAGACATGACCAATGAGACTAAAATGCATGATTTCATTTAAAAAAAGGGCAAAGTATTCTGATGCGATTATAACCGATAGTCGGTTGGTTGCTGTCAAACGATTGTAATAGATAATCGGTTGGTAATTTCAACCGATTATCCAACACTATATATCAACACCATTAATCATTCGATACAAAAAAATGTAGTAATATAAATACGGATATTTCTTAGAATTGACGATCATCCTTTAAAAGTTACGGTCATCATTTATAAATTACGGTCATCCTTTACAAATTACGGTCATCTTTTAACCAATTACGGTCACCCTTGTTATGAATTGCTGATTCTGTTACGGTCATCTCGATTGTGATTTACGGTCATCTTAGCGATTTTTTTTAATCGAATTTCCTGTTTCATGCACATTTCTCGGAAGTAATCTGTGATTTCCGTGTGAATCTTTTATAAATTTACATCGTATCAATGTCTCCTTTGTAAAGAAAATGATATAGACACACTGTAACAGACAGGGGTTTCATTATCTTTCATGTTGACCGGTACATTCCTATTTGTAGGTGGTACTTTTCAATGTATTCAATGAACATCTGATATAAAAATTCCTGAATTCAGGCGGTACTTATCAGTAGCATAGGAGGGTAAAAGTACCGGGTACCGCCTCCTATTGAATGGCCTGAACAGACAATACAGATACTGACCTATTTTTCATCCGACATCTTGGGATGACCGTGAATGCAGTTACGGTCATCAGCTTTACCCCAGTGAGCATTTAGAGCAAATAAGACAAGAAGTTAAAGTACTGTAAACCAACTTATTTTCGCGGATACTTTATTTCACGTTTACTCCTTACTAACACTTTTCGCCGCGATTTAATTTTGCGATTTTCAAATTTGCTTGATCATGTTGATGTTGTTAAATAGGTAAAAATCAAAATTGTACATATTCACGACTATTTATATTCACGTTATTTTTGTACTCGCGAATGTCGCAAAAATAAATCGCTCGCGAAAATTAGTTGGTTTACAGTATTTATTAGGTCAAGGTCTACCTGTCCTGAAATTTTCAGCCGAATTGGGTAAATGGTTTTTCAGGTATAATGCCCCTGAATTGATGATTTTAAAGAAATTTTGCAGTTTTTGGTTATTTTCTTGAATATTATTATAGATACAGATAAACTGTTAATAGCAAAAATGTTAAGCAAAGTAAGATCTACAAATAAATCAATTTGACCAAAATTGTCAATTGACCCCTTAAGGAGTTATTGTCCTTAAAGACTTTTTTCACAATTTGTTCATCATGTTGACTTACTTTAAAAAATCTTCTCCTTTGAAACTGCTGTATCAATTTCAGCCAAACTTAGGCTAAATGAGTTTCAGAGTATCTAGTATAAATTTTATATTTTATTTCCGTGTATGTCAAGAAACATAGCTCCTATGGCTAAAATAGAACATAGGAGAAAATGATTTTTTTTTTTGCTTTTGAAGAAAATAGGACGATTCAAAGAACATATAAATAAATTGAAAAGCCAAAATAATCATTGATGAGAGATTTAACCAAAAAAATTAAGGTGAGCGATTCAGGCTCTTGAGAGCCTCTTGTTTTGTTTTTATCTTGAATATTATTATAGATAGAGATAAACTGTAAACAGCAATAATGTACAGCAAAGTAAGAACTAAAAATAAGTCAGTATGACCAAAATAGTCAATTGACCCCCTAAGGAGTTATTGCCCTTCATAGTCCATTTTTAACAATTTTCTTAAAATTTGAAGATTTCCAATAACATTTTCCACAGAAAGTACTGTTATAGATAGAGATAATTGTAAGCAGCAAGAATGTTTAGTAAAGTAAGATCTACAAACACATCACCATCACCAAAACACAATTTTGTCATGAATCCATCTGTGTCCATTGTTTAATATTCACATAGACCAAGGTGAGCGACACAGACTCTTTAGAGCCTCTAGTTTGTTTGACTTGAGTAATTTATGGTTGTTTCTTTATGTCATTTAACTACAAAATTACTATATAATGCTAAGTTGAGTTCCAGAAATTATTTTGAACAATTTTGGTCATATATATTGGAGTTTTATGTTAATCAACCTTTCTAGATAATTTTACTATGAAATGAAATATTTATGTCCTTTCTTATAATTATAAGATAGTTGTATATTTATTTAATAACAGTTGAAAGCTGATCACTCAGATATAATACAGCCAAGTCAACCAGCCACTGGAGATAATGATGATTTAATGGAGTTTAAAACTAATGCTTTGGAGAGACTTGAGGTAAATAGGCCAAAAACAGAGGATTTGATGAACTTCTGGATTTTAACCACATTTAGGGCTAGATAACATTGAGCGCAGGGTTCAAAAAACTAAATATTTCAGTCTGATGCATTATTCCTTGTAACAAACCTATTGCTAAAGTTATATAAAAAGAACTTCTTGTAATTTTAATATTATCAAATTAATACTACAACCAGTTTTTTTATTCGGTGCAAAACTGGGGAAGGGCTCTGAAGAACCTCACCCTTCCACAGTTTCTCAGCTTGATACAAAAAAGTTTATATTTTTCTGACATTTACCTTATATTTTATATTTATTGAACAAATGCATGCATTCTTGTGTACAATTTGGAAATTAGTATGGCGTTCATTATCACTGAACTAGTATATATTTGTTTAGGGGCCAGGTGAAGGATGCCTCCGAAAACAGTTCTATAAAATTCATAAAAATTGTATGGCCCTATCTCCTTTTCTTCCTCTCTATATATAATCATGTCACATTGAATGCTGGTTTTTTTTTCGCAGAGTTTGAACAAGACCATGGACAGTCTTTTACATGATGTTTCCACATTGATGCACAAGTTTATCTTAAACCAGAACTCACTGACAAGTCTTACGAGAATTGTAGAAGGAATTAAACAGTACATTTCTATTTTAGAAACAAAGTATGGTAAGTATGTGTAATATCTCTCTTAAAGGTATCTATTATACCAAAAATTTAATAATAAAAAAGAATCTTGTAAAAATATATATTATTTTTCATCTGTGGACTGAAAAAGACATCTAAATTTTGTTGAAGAACACTGTTTTAAACAAGGAAAGAAGTGCAATTATGGTGAATAATATTGTGTTTTTCTGTTTCAGTTGAACTAGAGCCTCAACAAAATTGTAATGACGCTATTGTAATACACAAATGATGAAAATGTAATTAAATTATAAGAATGACGAGATTTTATATTATTTAAAGGTTTGAAGGATAATGTTACCCAGCACACGGATGATCCAAATCTGGCAATTTTACCACTGGCAGAAAATATTAATCTGAATGTTGACAACCAAACCAAATCAGGTAATTGAGGCATGAGTAGTCCATTTTTGTACAGGCTCCTGACTTGGGACAAGCACATATAGAATGTGGCAGGATTAAAAATGTCTGCAGGCTCCCAACCCTCCCCTACCTAAATATGAACAAACCAAAAACAGACGAAAATGCTCAACTCATCAGATTGATTCAAAGTCAAAGCAGAAAAAAACTATCACTAAAACACAGACCAGACATGGCAGGGTATTTATACATTCCTACAACCAAAAAAATACTCAAGTACAAGTACTCCCAGTTAGCTAGTACAAAGCCAACTAATAAAATAAATTGTGTATCTAAATATAAAGAATCAGTACACATCCAACATCCAATGAGATTATGAGATTCTGCAAATTCAATTATTGTTGTTGGTACCAATTTTCATGGATAAAGAAATTGTCATTTCCTGGATATTTGATTTTATGGTTCTACAAAAGTGTACAAACAAGCCTATATAAAACTTTAACTTCGTCAAACTTCTAAATTTGTGGTTCAAATCTACAAACGAAAGCCACATAAATTTTTATCCAAGGAATAATAATGAATCCATATATGAAACTCAATATATTTATGGTTCAATTACAGATGAAATGCCTGAATTAACAACTACTCCTCGTCCAATTATCCACATGCAGCTGGTGAAAAGTGAGAGAGGTTTGTATAAAGCTTCTACTATCTGTAATTAACTTCATACATAACATTCATTAAGTCTCTTTGAGTTAAGTTTTAGTCTCACCTGGACTAGGTCTAGACTTAGGCGAGCTGTTCCAAGCAGCTCAATGATTTGTTTTTTCGTTTTAAATTATATCAGTTTAAGGGGATCCAATTTAGATAAGTTAATGATATTTAGTGTATAGTTGTATTACCATTTGTATAAAGGAGATTTTTGGATCCTACACCTATAATCATGGCCATTGACTTTGAATGTTTTGCATATTTATATGTTAAAGTATCATAATTTTTTCATTTCAACATTAACATTTAGTATCTGTGTAAAGAGGTATATGGTTAAGGTAGTTAACATTGAAGTTAAACTTGAAACTTAGTACACATGTTTATGAAAATTATATGACAAATTACAATTTTGACCCAGATTAACAGTAACCTGTTGAATTGATATGTAGATTTTATCGGTACAAGTAAACAATTGATCTGTAGAAAAATTAAAAACTCAAAAACTAGTAGTATATTATTTTCTGAACAAAGAAAATCGTACAGAACTGATCTGAATCAATTTAACACATGAAAAATTATACGATGAAAAAAGAAGTTAATTGGTCATGGCCAGGAAGGGCAGGATTTTTGTCGCCCCTGCTTCCATGTCTTACCATCTCTGTTATACTGAGTTTGATTTATATTTACGATATTGTAGATTTAGAAACTGATTTACATCGTTGGGATCAGAATGGAAATGGAGTTATTGATAAAGGCGAGATAGAGGCTTTAGGAGATTACATGCCTGACCCTCCTTCACCAGAAGACGTAGAGCAATTTGATTTTGACCATAATGGCTCAATAGATTTAAATGAGTTAAAGATAGCTTTGGGTTATAAGCCATACCCTTCAGGTTAGTAATCATAGGATATTTATTTTATCATTTAACAGTCTCTTTATGTAAGTTGAGATGAAGATATCATTTGATGTTGATCCAAAAATTTCCAGTGGAGATAAAGATTAATTTGGATCAAAGTTGTGATGGCTCTTCATGATTCAAGGATCTTTAAGAAAAATCAAGGAATGGAAACCTGTAGTTGGTTTCTTTGAGAAGAGTTATTGTCCTTTAATAACTTAAACTGGATAATCCTTGTCATTGCTCATTACCACCAAAACAGATCAAATTTGAATTTGGTGGCATCATATTAAACCATTCTACAGTTATGCTCCTTTACAAATGGAAAACTTATTTTAGTTTACCTCAACCAAATGTTATGAAACTTAAACACAATACTTATTACCATAAAATACAGGTCGTGGTAACCATTCAAAAGTTATGTCCCTTTACAATTGGAAAAATTGTTGAATTTTTAGTTTCTTTTCTCAAACTTAAGTTAGCTTCAACCATATATTATAAAACTGATACACAATCCTTATTACCACAAAATACAGACACAATCCTTATTACCACAAAATACAGATCAAGTTTGTATTTGGTGGTGTCACGTTTACTGTTCTAAAACTTATACCCACAATTCTTATTACCACAAAAAACAGATCATAATTGAATTTTGGTGGCGTCACATTTCCTGTTCTAAATTAATGCTCCTTTACAGATAAAAAAAATTGCTGAATTGCTTAGTTTGTCTCAACCAAAAGGTATGAAACTTATACACAATACTTCTTACCACAAAGCTCAGATCAAGTACATATTTGGGTATCGTATCCTTTACCAATCTTTTTTTGTCATGGATCACAAGATTTAGTTATGCACATTTACGAATTTCAAAACAGATAGATGTCTGAGTGTCAGATAACATGTCATAGTCCTATTTCTGTTGTTTTAGGGGATGAAAGACAAAGATTAGCAGACTTGGGATGAGTTGTAAGTTTTGTTAGAGATAGGATTGTATGTTAAGTCAAGTAAAACTCCTTTAGCATAAGGGAATGATATACTTATAGCTAAAGAATGGATTCTTAGACAATTTATATTACTAAGAATTAATAATATTGGTTTTTTTATGCCCCACCTACCATAGTAGAGGGGCATTATGTTTTCTGGTCTGTGGCTCCGTTCGTCCGTCTGTGCTTCCGTTCGTCCGTCCGTCTGTGCTTCCGTTTGTCCGTCCGTCCGTCCCGCTTCAGGTTAAAGTTTTTGGTCAAGGTAGTTTTTGATGAAGCTGAAGTCCAATCAACTTGAAACTTAGTACACTTGTTGCTTATGATATGATCTTTCTAATTTTAATGCCAAATTAGACTTTTGACCCCAATTTCACGGTCCACTGAACATAGAAAATGAAAGTGGGATTTTCAGGTTAAAGTTTTTGGTCAAGGTAGTTTTTGATGAAGCTGAAGTCCAATCAACTTGAAACTTAGGACACTTGTTGCTTATGATTTGATCTTTCTAATTTTAATGCCAAATAAGACTTTTGACCCCAATTTCACGGTCCACTGAACATAGAAAATGAAAGTGGGAGTTTCAGGTTAAAGTTTTTGGTCAAGGTAGTTTTTAATGAAATTGAAGTCCAATCAACTTGAAACTTAGTACACATGTTCCCTATAGTATTAGTATAATCTTTCTTATTTTAATGCCAAATTAGATATTTACCCAATTTCACAGTCCATGGAACATGGAAAATAATAGTGCGAGTGGGGCATCCGTGCACTTTGGACACATTCTTGTTTAAACAGTGCCAGTGCACTCATTTCTGGAATATAAAGGAGTAATTTTGGTAAGGGCCATATTTGGCCCCTATTATAAAGTTCAATGTTACAAGATGAAAAATGTTTTAAGTTGACTAAAAGACATGTGAGAAAGTACATCATTTTGCATATTGTATGAATGAGTATCTGTTCTATTATATATCTATGATGTTAAAAAAATTGGAGTTATGTAATATGTTCGCCATTACTGGATATTATAGGTGTTCATGGAAAAGGCTGCATCATAAATGACAAAGTCTGACAAGACAATGCAAAAACGAGTGTTGTTTGACATCAATCGGTCAAGTGTTGCAGTATTCCAAGTTGGTATACGGACATTATATACTAGTGTATTGGCAAGGACTCTTCTCTGTATCAGTCCTGTTTATCAGTCATTCCAGATATGCCATCCAACAAGATTACACCTTGTGATGTAATTTTCTTTTCTTTGCAGGTTAATTTCTTTGAGCAGATGACATACCATCCAAGTTTTTAACTTTCCAGGACATGTCATCTGAGCAGACGACAAATACTTACAAGATTATCTGTGATAAACAATGGAGATCCAACATATCAGAACAAAATGGAAGACATTATAAATTATTCATTAAACAGAGTGAAGTTTTGAAAAAAAGAAGGAGTTATTATTAGATGGTTTAGTTATAAATGGATTTCCAAAGAAACATTGATTGTTCATGTTAATTTGTTGTTTGAATGAGATATTAGGTCTGACAAATTCCATTAGTCTTTAATATGTTTATCCCAAACCTAATATTTTGTTTTTTGTCAACTTTTGTAGTAAAAAATCCAAGAATTAATTTAACAACGAAAAAAAGATTGAAATTATATTCCTTCTACTTTCCCTGTAGATTTCTCTTTTTCACCAAAAGTTTCAGGACAATATAGTAGTGGCTAAATCCTCCATCTGTTCATGAAAAAAAACCTCAGATTTTATATTGAGTTTCCTATGCTTTATTTAAAAGTAAACAATTACCAACTGAATGGAAAGGAGAAGAAACTTATTGATTTTAGGCCAATACAGGTTAATTCAAGGTTACTATCATTAACACAAAAAAATGTTTAAACAATGTGAATGGATAAAATTTTCAGTTTCAACAATTGAAAAAAATGAAACTTTTATGACTAGGAGATATAAAGAAGGGGAAAATTTGAGGTAAATAGACCAAAGTTCATTGTCGCTGTTACTAAAATAGAAAAGTTCTAAACAAATGCTTTCCAGATAAAACATTGAGGGATCATCCATCAATGTGCAGTTTGGGGAGCATATGTTTACTGTCAGCTTTCTACTTGGTAAAAATGTATTGTAAGATTCACTTTAGATATATTGTATTCATTTGTTGAAAAGATTTTTGGATAATTTAATTTTATTAAACAATTTACATATACAGGTTCACCAATAATTAAATATATAAGCTTTAGTTTCACAATGTTTCATTTGATAAACATGTTACATGTTCTTGTGTGTTGTTATGCACTTACATTTATAAATATTTTACACATGTTTATTGTAGTCAGTATGGCTGTACACAGTATTTCAATATGTTTATATTATATTGTATCAATAGGAAGTTAAAATAAAAAATGATGTACTTGTAATGTCAATCCACTTAGTAGTATAATTTGAGATTATCTCAAAATGTCAAATTCATGTGTTATTTCTTTTTATGAGTTTATTTTATATGTTTGAAGAAATTTTGCACATTGTTAAAACACAAGGTGTTATCATTGTATTAAAGAAAGACCCCAGTGAAATATTATCCTACAATTTGAAGTAATTCTCATAATTTGTCATTTATAATGAGTGCCAAATAAAAATATGTTGAGGAACAGATATTTTTTTGTGTATATGTATGCAGATTATAATTTGGAAGTTATTTGGAGATTTAATTATGATATGCAAATCGTTATTTTTGAATAGGAGAAAGCCATAGTTATTTTGTGTTATTGGTCAACACAGCTCTTTGTTAAAGAGGTTTCAAGGTGGGATACTGTAGAAGACTGTGGTTTAAGTTGAAAATCATGTGTCTAAATCCATTGGCAATGCAAAAAATACTTTATATTTCAAAACAAAAACTTTTTTGATTCCAATTTGTTTTTATAACAGTTCTTTGATCTAAACTCCCTTGATTATGTCTATAATTATTCTGTTTAGATAACATTAAAAAATGAAGTCTTTCATATTTCATTTTATTAAGTTTTTATAGTATGATAATTTCCTCTAGTAATTTGAGATATTTAGTTTTTTTGGGGAGTTATCGACATTAAATCAAATTTACTTTTGCATATTAGTAGCAATTGTATATGTTAGATCATAGTATATTAGTCTGATATTGGGGAACTTAATTTATTAAGAATATTAATTATTTGTCTGTTATCTCTTATTCAAAATAATGTGTTAACGTGGAAATTTTTACAGGATGAATTTTTTGCTTGATTCACATTCATTCCAAAATGCACAAAAATATCCCCAAAAAAAATTGTTTTTGGAAAAGGAAATATATTGACATGCAATAGATAGATAATTTATGTATGAACTCAATTCCAACACAAAAACTTTATGCATTTAAAATAGTGTATATACCCTACAAAAAATTACATGTTTATAGTTAGTGTCTTCATAAATGGATAAGGAATGCATTCATTCTTCTTATGTTAAATTAAAAAATCTTTCTAGTCATCATTTTGTTTTTGTTATTTTCACTAATTACATTGTATGACTATGTCAGTAGTTATTTACACTCTTCTAAATTATTTGGGCATAACATTTATAAACAATCTAAGTCACTTCACTATGATTATGGGTTGTATTTGACTATTTTATGTATTATTTATTTTGGTATGTACATATTTGTAAATCCTAAGATAAACGCAGTAGGGAAAATTTTACAAAGATTTAAAAGGTGAACACTTACATTTTTTTTCCAGAAAAGTGAGAAAAATTAACATAAAATGAGTGTGTAGATTAGATTACATTATATGATAAGATTATCATGATTTATTAATTAGAATAAGTGAACCTGTTTACTGAGATTTGTTGTTGTTTATCATGACAGAATTCCTATCTGCTAGATAATTATATGTCTTTATATGAATGTGTATATAAGTGTGTGTATGTGTGTGTTCTATTAAGATTGTTTGTGAATAGTTAGTTTCCATGGTAATTTCTCCACAATAGTTATTGCAATTATACATACATTCTTATTTATGAAAAAAGTAGCCTTTTTATTTTTCACTTTTTAAAGTTCATTCAAAGGTCTATGGAATCATTAAGTTAAGTCAAATCTAATTATCAGTGTTATGAGAGATTTGCAACGAACTTGGAAATTGATTTCATGTTTGAATAAAAAAGTATATAGACTATGAGGTTATTGCTGTTATGTATGGTGTTATCATTTACATGTAACTTTGACCAATTTTATACATTTTATTCAATCATGCTTAGATATTTAAAAAAAAAACAATTGTTGACAACAGATAAATATATCTGATAGCTGCTAGCTTATTTATAGTGTTTTTCTACATAATTATATTGGGGTAAGATACTTTAGTTTTTCCGAGTTTTATCATTGAATGGGTGTGTTCTTTAAAGATTGAGCAGGACACCAATTTGATACCATTGTTATAGTCAAAATTTAAGGATAAATTAGAATTCAATGCATAATTTAAAATGTTGGCAAGTTGGTCTTACAACCATTTTCTCTAAGAATTTTACCCCTATTACTGCTTTAAGCAATGTCTGTCATGTAAACCTAGGTCATTATGCACAAATATTGGGCTGAGTCCTAATCTTGGATGTCATTATTGTATAGATTACAGAGGTGAAATGAGGCTACAACTGCTTATTTAGAACTGGTTTGATTAACCCTTTCCTCCATTGAAATTTTTTTTTTTGCATACTTGATTCGCATAGGATTTTTTTAATAAAATGCTGAACATATGCTTTAAAGTATTAAGGCATTGCGAAAAACCAACTATTTCATCAAATAAATTTAAGTCGGATATTCCTATGATATTCCTTTTCATATTGGATACAAATTTTATTAAGTCAACTGCAGACACTTTGTAGTCAAAGTGTTTCAACTGAGGTACTACACAGGCATCAAAAGGCGTCATTATGGAGGAAAGGGTTAAAATGGTCCTAAATTCTTATTAAATTACTTAATATTTACTTTTCCTATTACTGTCAGTTGAAAATTTCAAGAATTTAAAAATGAATGAATGACATATTTATACCATATTTGGCAGAAGTGATTTTCAAATTGTCTCAGAATAACGTCTCAATCAACCCATTAGTATCAGCTCTTATAGAATTCATTTAAGGCTTATCTTTAGTCGTGAGCTGATAAATATATCATGTTGGTAGTTAATAATACACCATCTGAGACTATAATTCTTAAAAAAAATAGTGGTACTGGAATTCATTATTAATTTTTAATAATTTATTTGAATTTTGTTGTTTGTTCTAATGTCACAAAATGTATTGTATAGATGTGGTTTGTGTATGAAAGATCAAAGCTTCTGTTGAATATTAAATATATTTTACATAAAAAGTGTTCAGGATTTAAATTATGCATCAATCAAAATCAGATAACAATTTTAAGTTGTATTGTTTATCTTGATTATCAGGCATGGTCAGACCTTTAAGTTGTATTGTTTATCTTGATTATCAGGCATGGTCAGACCTTTAAGTTGTATTGTTTATCTTGATTATCAGGCATGGTCAGACCCAAAGTAAATACTAAAACTAGGCTTTCCTTGTTTATCTTGATTATCAAGCATGGTCAGACCCAAAGTAAATACTAAAACTAGGCTTTCCAAATCAAGTACTGTAAATTTAGAAAAAATTGCAATGTTTTTATGTAATTGAAAAAAGCTGCTGTGTGAGATTTGTAATAGTAAAAACTTGGCATAATTCCAGTATTGATTTTCAACACAATATTGGTTTGGTAAGTTAACTAGTCATTGTTACACATAAAAGAGGAAGATGTAGTCTGATTGCCAACAGATACCATAGAATAACAACTATAAGTCACTGTATGGCTTTCAACAATGAGTAAAAACCATACCACATAGTCAATTCAAACAAGAGACTATGGCCAGATTAATGTACACAACAAAGAACAAGAAGAATGTGTCCATAGAACATGGATGCCCCACTTGCACTTATATTTTCTATGTTCATTGGATTGTGAAATTGGCTTCAAAACTCTAATTTGGCATTAAAATTAGAAAGGTCATATCATAGGAAATGTGTACTCAAGTTTCAAGTAGATTGGACTTCAATGTCATCAAAAACTACCTTGACTAAAAACTTTATCCTGAAGCAGGACAGACGAATGGACCCACAGACCAGAAAACATAATGCCCATCTACTATCGTAGGTGGGGCATAA
The DNA here is from genome assembly GCF_965363235.1 of Mytilus galloprovincialis. Lineage (NCBI taxonomy): Eukaryota > Metazoa > Mollusca > Bivalvia > Mytilida > Mytilidae > Mytilus > Mytilus galloprovincialis. The sequence continues at coordinate 125,397,765 of NC_134838.1, read as the reverse complement.
AAATCCATATGATATACAGCAACAAACTGCATATGATTCTGATAGATGATGGGTAACATACAAATACTTTAACCCTAACCTATTTTGTACCATAACTCTGTTGATTAGTCCAGTCCGACGAAGTAGTTTTTGCACATCAATGATGATTTTTGCCCAGTATCGCATTTTTAGGGAAAACTATAAACAGGTAATTTGTTGAAAGAGACGAGATCTGAAAATAAATCATCACAATATAAATTGTCAGTCAACTCCTTCTATGAGTTATTGTCCTTGGATTGTGAATTTTTACCCTTTTTAGCTCACCTGTCCCGAAGGGACAAGTGAGCTTATGCCATCACTTGGCGTCCGTCGTCGTCCGTCGTCTGTCGTCGTCTGTCGTCGTAAACTATTTCAAGAATCTTCTCCTCTGAAACTACTGGGCCAAATACTTCCAAACTTTAATTGAATGTTCCTTAGGGTATCTAGTTTGTAAATTGTATCTGAAGTTATGATCTATCAACAAACATGGTCGCCATTGCTAAAAATAGAACATAGGGGTCAAATGCAGTTTTTGGCTTATAACTCAAAAACCAAAGCATTTAGAGCAAATCTGACATGGGGTAATATTGTTTATCAGGTCAAGATCTATCTGCCCTGAAATTTTCAGATGAATCAGACAACCTGTTGTTGGGTTGCTGCCCCTGAATTGGTAATTTTAAGGAAATTTTGCTGTTTTTGTTTATTATCTTGAATATAATTATAGATAGAAATAAACTGTAAACAGCAATAATGTTCAGCAAAGTAAGATCTTCAATTAAGTCAAATTGACCAAAATTGTCAATTGACCACTTAAGGAGTTATTGCCCTTTAAAGACTTTTTTCACAATTTGTTCATGATGTTGACTTACTTTAAAAAATCTTCTCCTTTGAAACTGCTGTATCAATTTCAGCCAAACTTAGGCTAAATGAGTTTCAGAGTATCTAGTATAAATTTTATATTTTATTTCCTTGTATGTCAAGAAACATAGCTCCTATGGCTAAAATAGAACATAGGAGAAAATGATTATTTTTTTTGGCTTTTGAAGAAAATAGGACGATCCAAAAAACATTTAAATAAATTGAAAAGCCAAAATAATCATTGATGAGAGATTTAACCAAAAGAATTAAGGTGAGCGATTCAGGCTCTTGAGAGCCTCTTGTTACTTATACGACACAACGTACAGAAGATAGACTGAAACTACAAACATTACAAGACAGGATTTACAAATTAATCATAAAAGCCAAAATTATCTGTCTGCTTTTTATAGGAGTTGTCTGTGAAGGACGATTATGTTGTTTATATTTTTTGTTTTGATAAAAAAAATGTTAAAGAAAGAAACCAATCAGAAAAAAATTTATCAGCAATACAAGATCAACAAATAAGACGAGTCATGAATTATATTCTAGTCTACAATGTTGAAGAGTGGCCATTGTGTACATGAACAAACCTGTAGTACATAAGATTACCTAGTTCTAAATGTTGATTAAATGTCTCGTACTATAGTAAGCTTTAAACTTGCATGCTACTATCCTCTTACTGACATGCTTCTTTCCTCTATCTTCCTGCATTGTAATCATTGATTTAATTTTATTCAAATCATTGTAACCATTTTGTAATCATTTGTACCAAATATAACTTGTGATTATTTTGTCTGTAATGGGCGTCTTTAATTGACAATAATTGATTCTATCTTGACATGCTACTATCCTCTATCTGACATGCTTCTCTCCTGTAACGGGAATGCTTCTGTCCTCTATCTGACATGCTTCTCTCCTGTAACGGGAATGCTTCTGTCCTCTATCTGACATGCTGCTTTCGTATTACTGACATGCTGCTTTCGTATTACTGACATGCTGCTTTCTTCTAACTGACATGCTTCTTTCCTCTATCTGACATGATTCTTTCCTCTATCTGACATGCTTCTCTCATCTAACAGGCATGCTACTATCTTCTTACTGACATGCTTCTTTTCTCTATCTGACATGCTGATATTCTCTATCTAAAATGATTCTTTCCTCTATCTAACATGCTGATTTCCTCTATCTAAAATGATTCTTTCCTCTATCTGACATGCTTTTTGTCCTCTAACGGGCATGCTTCTATCCTCTTACTAACATGCTTCTGTTTTCTTACGGACATGCTACTTTCCTCTATCTGACATGCTGCTTTCCTCTATCTGACATGCTGCTTTCCTCTATCTGACATGCTTCTGTCCTATAACTGACATGTTGCTTTCCTCTATCTGACATGCTTCTGTCCTCTATCTTCTTACTGACATGCTTCTTTCCTCTAACTGACATTTTTCTTTCCTCTATCTGACATGCTGCTGTCCTCTTACTGATATCTGCTTTTATATTACTTACATGCTTCTTTCCTCTATCTGACATGATTATTTCTTCTTACTGGCATACTTTTGTCCTCTAACTGACATGCTGCTTTTCTCTATCTGACATGCTTCTCTCCTCTTACGGGAATGCCTCTGTCCTCTATCTGACATGCTGCTTTTCTCTGTCTGACACGCTGCTTTCCTCTATCTGACATGCTTCTCTCCTCTTACGGGAATACTTCTGGTCTCTATCTGACATGACACTTTCCTCTATCTGAAATGCTGCTTTTCTCTTTCTGCCATGCTGCTTTCCTCTATCTGACATGCTGCTTATCTCTAACGGGCATGCTTCTATCCTCTTACTGATATGCTTCTGTCTTCTTACGAACATACTTCTGTTTTCTTACGGACATGCTACTTTCCTCTATCTGACATGCTTCTTTCCTCTATCTGATATGCTTCTGTCCTCTAACGGGCATGCTTCTGTCCTCTAACTGACATGTTGCTTTCCTCTATCTGACATGCTTCTTTCCTCTATCTGACATGCTTCTTTCCTCCATCTGACATGCTGCTGTCCTCTAACTGACATGCTTCTTTCCTCTATCTGACATGCTGCTTTCCTCTCTCTGGCATGCTGCTTTCCTCTATCTGACATGCTTCTTTCCTCCATCTGACATGCTGCTGTCCTCTAACTGACATGCTTCTTTCCTCTATCTGACATGCTGCTTTCCTCTCTCTGGCATGCTGCTTTCCTCTATCTGACATAATTCTTTCCTCTATCTGACATGCTTCTCTCCTTTTACGGGAAAGCTTCTGTCCTCTATCTGACATGACACTTTCCTCTATCTGAAATGCTGCTTTCCTCTTTATGACATGTTGCTTCTCTCTATCTGACATGCTTCTATAAATATTACTGACATGCTTCTTTCCTCTATCTGACATGCTGCTTATCTCTAACTGACATGCTTCTTTTATATATCTGACATGCTTCTATAAATATTACTGACATGCTGCTTTCCTCTCTCTGACATGCTGCTTTCCTCTATCTGACATAATTCTTTCCTCTATCTGACATGCTTCTCTCCTCTTACGGGAAAGCTTCTGTCCTCTATCTGACATGACACTTTCCTCTATCTGAAATGCTTCTTTCCTCTATTCGAAATGCTGCTTTCCTCTATCTGACATGCTTCTTTAGCATTACTGACATGCTTCTTTCCTCTATTCGAAATGCTGCTTTCCTCTATCTGACATGCTTCTTTAGCATTACTGACATGCTGCTTATCTCTAACTGACATGCTGCTATCCTCTATCTGACATGCTTCTATCCTCTAATTGACATGCTACTATTCTCTTACGAGCATATTGCTTATCTCTTACTGATATGCTGCTTTCCTCTTACTGACATGAACTTTCCTATATCTGACATGCTGCTATCCTCTACCTGACATAATTGTATCCTCTAACTGGCATGCTGATTTCCTCTTACTGATAAGCTGCTATCCTCTAACTGATAATTCTGTTAGCCTGTAAGAGTTTTTTTAATATATATTTGAAATGAATGCATCATTTTCTCTACGAAGTCTCGTTTATTTTATACAGTTAATCTTGTCAGATTGTTTCAATACACTCTTTGGCATTCCCCTTTACAGTGAAGCCCAACTCATCAACATATTTAATACATTTTATAAGAACACCCAACCCCACCTCCCTACTTCTGAAGTTAACTGGAAGGAATATTTAATTACTGCGTCTTTCAATTGTTAGAATACACATTATAGTTAAAGCCAGACAGAAATGTTTGTCTTATCCGATTGCATTAATATTTTGTAGTCTGTTTTTGGAATTTTTCAAGGTCATTCTTTCTGTGTTGTTTCGTATAAAGATGCTGACTTATGTCATCTAAGATGATATTTGATATTTGAAAACGTTTTTCACAAAGTCAATGCAAGGATCTAAAAGTATGAACAAACGATAGGAAAAGGGAAGATCATTTGAAGAGGGGGAAAGGAATGATAAAATGATACAGACATTTTATTTCAATTGTTAGTACATAACATTTTAATATTTCTCGACTGATAGTGGGTTTCTTTTCAATCTCGATCGGTGGTGGTTTTTAATATAAAAGAGGGGCGAAAGATATTATTTGTGAAACGGTTATAACGGTCAATCAACTCGTGCATTTAAGAAGGGATTATTTCAACTTCACCATTTAAAACTCTTGGTTTTTATAGCTTCTTTGTGAGCAGCAACACTTTAGCAAGGAAATCATGGTAGCACGGGGCGCCGAATGGGACTCTTGAGGTTTTGTACAAAATACAAATCTATTATAACAAAATCATTTTTGTCTTTCAAAACTATGTGATACAGACTTGTTTTATGAGAACTTCAATTTTGTGATGACAAAATTCATTTTTGTAGACAAAATTCATTTTTTTTTTTTTGTCAAATAGGTATGCAAATATAAACTTATTTGCATACAAAATTGATTTTAGTGACACAAAATTGACTTTTGTGACACAAAATTCATTTTTGTGTTAAATTTTCACTTCTGTTTAACAAAACTCAATTTTGTGTCAAAAAAATGAATTTTGTCTACAAAAATTAATTTTGTCATAACAAAATTCAATTTTGTGTCAAAAAAATGAATTTTGTCTACAAAATTTAATTTTGTCATTACAAAATTTAATTTGTGTCACATGACAAAATTCAATTTTCTGTTTATTTTTGTGTTGACAAAATTGACTCTTGTGACACAAAATTGAATTTTTCGACAAAAATGACTTTTGTGACTCGAAATTGACTTTTGTGGCACAAAATTGACTTTTGTGTTAAATTTTCACTTCTATTTAACAAAACTCAATTTTGTCTACACAAAAATAAACTCAAAATTGAATTTTGTGACAAAATCTCAGTTTTGTATGCAAATTAGTTCACAGAATCCAAACTAAACTAATTTGCATACAAAATTGACTTGTGTGGCCCAATTTTCAAATTAGGTAACAAAGGTAAAGTCTGTGTTACAAAAATGAATTTTGTCATGACAAAAGTAACTTTTGTCCACTGAAAGATAATTTGTATGACAAAATTTAAATTTGTAGTATGCTACAAATTTTGTTAAACTGAACTCTTTTTTGTTGAACAAAACTCACTTTTGTCTGTACAAAACTGAATTTCGAGTACAAAACCACAAGAGTCCTATTTGGCGCCCCGTAGATAGGACATACAAGCCCGAGAATATCGTATTAATTGGGAGATATATACTACGTATGCCGGCGCTGCTGGAATGTTGCTACATAGAAATGGAAGGTTCAAAATTGGGAAGCTGAACTCATCACTTTTGTCGTAAAGTTTTGTTTTCAACCGACCCTTATTGTCAATTTATAGGTGTAAGTCAAGATATGAGGCCAACTTAACTGTATCTGTTGTATCATTTATCTCTAGTTCGATGCGTTAAACATAGTCACCAAAATTTGAATTATTTAGTGAGAGAACATCATCTATATAGCGGAAAGTAATATTAATGGATATTGCTAACTTCTTACCTTTCTTCCTAAGAAGTTCCTGTATGAAGTCAGTCTCGTATTAATAACGAAAAAAATCGGCAAGAAGATGGGCACAATTGGTTCTCATTGGAATGCCGATAGTTTGTTGAAAAAGACGTCCTCCAAACGTAACAAATATGTTGTCAATCAAGAAATCAAGCATCTGGATAATGTCAATTTTACAGAATTTCTTGTATGAATGAGAGTGATTCTTTGCAAAGTAGGATTTATCTCTCCCTAAGACAAGATACTTGTATCTACGTTGACCATTCTTTTTTAAGAAACAAAGTAATACCAACTCTTTCAACTTGTCTTTTAGTTTGGAATTGGGAATACTTGTAGTGTAAGGATTAGAGAAAAAAAATCAAATGCTTAATACTGTTGCAAGATAAAAGAGTTTTAGATCGTATGTACTCTAAAAGATCTTTGGAATTTTTTAGTATCCACATCTGATTCACGCCACCTCTAGAATAGGCAGTTTCACAATACTTGAAGCCCGGCTTTGATTGATTTGATATGGGTCAATCTTTACGGTATTTGATTCCTTGAATACACACTAAAATTTTGCAGTTTCATTTTAACGCTAACTTGCTAGAACGGAAACAAAAATATCTTTAAAATGTGCAAGTAAACTTTGTTTTTGGTTGCAGTATCGATTTTGATTTTCCCCAAGGGTGAATTTCAATTCGCACCAAAGTAAATCAGTAGTGAGTATTATTTAATCATAACATGGACTTACATTGACAACAACGGTGTGTTTATTAAATGACGAAAAGTATGTATAATTTGGACATTTTATTATTATCTAATATGCATGTTAGCGCTAAACTATAATTGTTGAGAATATAACATTTTAATATTCCAATAAACATAGACTTCCTTGATGCGAATTCAGGAGTTTGAAGGGGAAAATTAGATAATATTAGGAGTAAGACATATAAAGAGTCTATGTATTAACCATATATGTAGCTCCATAAGGTGGACTGTCCTTTTTTTTTCCAAGTAAGGAACCGGGTTTAATAACTGAATGTCCACCTGGAAACCTAATGAGATTTACATTTCCAACATGCTAACATCTCATCTACACAAAATGTATATACAAAAAAACAACAGATATTCCCTGTAGCATATTAATCTATTGTAATAAAAATTCATAATATCTAATAAAATTTGTAGATTTAGCTAACAAGGTCCTTATATTTGTATAATGTAACATTTGTTTATAGTGGAAAGTTGTTTTAACGTTAAATAAGCTACAATTAAAAATTGCTTGCTAGTCCCTCTCTGTGATTACCTTTAAATAAATCTGGTTCATTTCCCAATCAATCTATCATGAAGGAAAGATAAATCATCCAATTTTTATCATAGTATTTTTCAAAAATGATGAACGGTTCTTTATATTGGTATGTAATCATTTTAAACGTTTCAAATTTATGAAATTATATTTGTACATCAATGTTTTTGATACACCAATAACAAAAACTGAAATATATTGAATAGATACATTTTGTAACTATTCAAATTTATATCAGAAACCTAAACTTAATTATAAAATAATGAACCTGTTAAAGGGAGGCAATACTCGCATAACTTTTTTCGAATTGGCACATAATACAACGGAATGTCACTCTTGCATACAAATGGCACATCAGTATAATTAATTAACTGTGCATTCGCGCTCCACCTTTAATGATGATTCTAAATTTTAAATATAACCAAAAGTTGTTAATCTATAGATAGTAAAGACTAATGAAATCTAACCCACTGTTAAAATATTTCTTTGCATTTTAACTGCCTTAAACTATACTGGCAGGGCCGTAACTACCTATGAGGCAGGGGAGGCAACTGCCTCCCCTGAATTCTCTACACCAATTTTTTTTTTCAAGTAATAAAATGAAATATTGACAATAAGATAAGATAAGATAAGATAAGATACTTTATTTTCCAATTATGGGCCCCAAAGGGCATAAACATTACAACATCAATAATTTTTTTCATAATACAATACAAACAATGAGATAAAAAAAAAAAGTTAAACGAGAACTTTTTAAGTTCTTAAAGAATACGTAGATAAAGAATCTATAGTATGTTTTTTTTTTAATACTAATGCATTTTATTGCAAGTGTGGTTGATATAGATAACAAACAAGTAGCCCAAAAAGAAAAAAAGAAAAATAGATATCCACATATGTATAGTACACAAAAAGTTGGATCAATTAAATATATAATAATTAGCCAAAAAGAAAGTAGAAATTAAACATGTCCATGACTCATCCTGTGTCAGCAGCAAATAGGAAAGCATTATGGTTTCCTAAAGGCAGCTGACACCAGGGGGCGATACCTTATGGGCCATAGGCATGTAAAATGTGTGTAAATGTCTCTTTCCTACCTGTATCAAAAGCAAACAAGGAAGCATCATAGGTAACTTGAATGCAGTTGATACCAGGGGACGATGCCTCAAGGATATAAGAGAACATTTGAATAAATAATATATCTTAACAATTATTTTTTTTTTTTTTAATCGGCTAGTATGTTTGTGATATTCAGATGAATATAATTTTCTATGTCCAATCAAATGTATATACACACATAGATTTCCTTTAACTAATCTTCACTAAGGAAGATGTTTGTATATAAAATTACATATTATTTTAAGTAACTCAACATTTTCTACACTAAATAACCAGATAATTTTGCTTTGACTGTTCATATGATTAAAATAAGAATTATATTGTGCAATACTAGCTAACATACAATTTCTATCATCCTCAAATTTGTTACAATCAAATAGAAAATGAGCCTCATCTTCGACAGTATTGGAAGAACATTTATTACATATTCTGTTAATTCGGGGAATACCCTGATATCTACCTAATTCTATTTGTAATCTATGAGAAGATACACGTAATTTAGTAAAACTTCTTCTAAGTTCAAAATTCTTGATCAATGTTAGATATTTTTCAAAACCAAAATTTGTTTTATATAAAAGGTAGGTTTTCAGTTTACTGTCTGAAAATTTATCTATTTGTTTTTTCCAACAGCTAATAAACAATATTGTTAGCTTGGTTTGTATATATTTCTTAAATTTGTATAAGGATTCACAAAATGGAGCATTTATGGCATTTGTATAGTCAATACCAAGTATTTTAAAAACAACATTTATTGAACCATACCATGATGTTATATTCATGTGATGTAGTGTCTTTGATTGTGTATATGCCTCTTTTAATAGAGGAAAATTATCACCTAAATTCTCTAATCTATACCAGTACAATAACATTCCTTTTATAATATTAAAATATATTGGAAATCTTCCAAGTTCAGATAACACTGCAGCATTTGTTGTTTTCTTGTGTACCCCAAGTATAAATTTACAAAATTTTATATGAAGTTTCTCACAAGGTAAACCTGAATATAATTTTTCAAAAGATATATCATCCTTCTTACATTTAGAGGAAAGAGAATTAAACATCCCCCATATTTCGCTACCATATAATAAAATAGGTTTTACAGTGTGGTCAAAAACATGAATACTTGTTTTTACATCAGGATTAAGTGATAAAAGATCTTTCCTTAATTTGAAATGAGCTTTCAGGGATTTTTTGTATAGTTCATTTTGAGCATAACTGAATGAACCAGATGAGCTTAAATATAAACCTAGGTATTTGTATTTTGAAACACATTCCAGATTTATATTCTGAAATGTGAATATCTGTTTTACATGTCTGCCTGCCTTGTTGAAAATCAGCACCTTTGTCTTATTAGTATTCACATTGAGACACCAATCTTTGCAAAATTTATCAAGCATTCCCAGCTTTTCTCGTAGTCCTTCAGCTGATGTAGATAATAAAACAATATCATCAGCATACATTAAACAATGTAGATCTTTGTCATTGACATTAACTGGGTCTCTAGTATCTGACAAATATCTGGGCAAATCATTTATGAATATCTTGAATAAATTCGGACTGAGGTTGTCACCTTGTTTGACTCCAATATCTAATGGGAAAAAATCACTTACTTGATTTTGAATTTTGACACATGATTTGCTAATTTCATACATACTTTTAATAATGTTATAAAAATAAGACCCAGCCCCAATATCTAGTAGTTTAATCTTGATCCCTGTATGTATAACAGTATCAAAAGCCTTCTGAAAATCAACAAAACAGGCAAACAGTCTACCTTCTTTTGAATTACAGTATTTGTTAATAAGACAGTTTAATATAAACATATGATCTGCAGTTCTGGCTTTCCTTGTGAATCCAATTTGACTATCATGTATAATATTATGTTCCTGAAGAAATTTGTCCAGTCTTAGACTTAATATTCTATTAAAAAGCTTTCCAATTGCACTTGTTATTGTTATTCCTCTATAATTGTTAGGGTCACTTGTATCGTTGCTTTTAAAAATTGGTGTAATATAACCTTCAGCCCAAGATGTTGGGTATATACCTGAAGACAGACAAGTATTAAACATCTGTTGAAAACTTTTTAAAAGGAAAGTCTGTCCATTCTTTATCATATTATTACTAATGTTATCCAAGCCTGATGATTTATTGCATTTTAAGTGTGAAATGGCTTTGGATATTTCAGACTCAGTGATAACGGAGTCCAACTCGTTGAAACATTTTGAGTTTTCTAACTGTTTCAGTTTTTCACATAGCTCTGTATATCTACTTTGAAATTCACCTTTCAGTTGTGACAACTTTTGGAAATGTGATATCAAAGTTGATGGTTGTACTCCACATTTTTTTTTAGTTTCATTTTTTTCCTGTAGTTCATTAATTAAGTTCCAATACAGTTTTGGATTCTCTTCGTGCAAGGAGTCCAGCTGACTAATCAATGATTGTTTGTATTGTTTGTATTTATATTTCCTTAGTTTGGAGTATTCACGATTCAGTTTATAAAAGTGATTTTTGATAATTGGATCATATGGAAATCTTGAATAAATTTTTCCATAATTAAGCAAGTTAGTTCGAGCTTGTTGTAAACTTGCATCAAACCACTTTTTGTTTTTTTGTTTGTTTGTGTGTTTTTTTAAAGGTCGTTTAAGTGATAGATTTGCTGCTGATAAAAAGATGTTTGAAAGTTTTGATGATGCTTCATCTACTGATGTCTGAGTAAATTGAATTGTGCTGTTGTTGAATTCTAGTATGTAGTTTTGTAGTGTATCTGAAGAAAGTGTTTCTTGAAATTTTATTGCTGAACAGTCAGTCCAGATATAATTAGGTGTCATATTTTTCAACTGGATTGGAATATCATTTTCTCCAGGAACACAATATTTTGCAGATAATTCCCACTCAAGTTTACAATGACAATCAGATAATGTGGGAATAAATCTGGATACTTTAAAATACAGTACATTTTCAAGAATTTCTTCCGACACAGCAACATAATCAACCACACTTGCACCATTGGGGGTATAGCAAGTAAAATTACCAAATGTATCACCAAGAACTCTGCCATTTAAAATTCTTATTTGTTTACTAATGCAAAAATCCAAAACTTCTTTGCCTCTTTGATCAATTTTTTGGTCTCGACTTTTTCTTGTCATAATGTTTTTGTCAGTAGGGTATGTATCAAAAATTGGAGTAAATTTTGAATCATCGTTTACTATAAAGTCATTTTCAGAGCCTATTCTGGCATTAAAATCTCCACATAACAAAATTTCACCCATTTTTTTATACTGAAAGATATCTTTTTCTATGCATTCAAAAACATCAGAAGAGAGTTCTTGGGTATATTTAGACGTAACTGGGGGGTTGTACAGTACACAAATAAATAGGTCACTTTTAAATCCAAAAAAGGATTTTTCTAATTTAATCCATTGATAATCTGGATTACTGTTAATCAATATTTTGACATGAGGTTTAACGTGACTTTTCTGTAGAATTGCTATACCCCCAAAATGACGGTTATTATTTGATAATTTTCTACATATTGGATGATAATGAAATTTACCAATATTGTGTATTTGGGAATTATATCCCACATGAGTTTCGACTAAAAAAACAATGTCGTAATTCTCTATATGTTTCAGAAAAAGGGGATCCTCTGCTTTATTCATGCCCTTTGAAAATAAGCCACCTATATTCCAATAACCAAATTTTACAGATGATTGGTTTGATTTTGGCATTTTGGTTGATACAATTAAATCTGGTATAAATAATAGAATAGATTTTCTATCTATAAAAAAAAAATAATAAAAATTTGTCTCTAAATAAAAGGAAGAGACAACAAGGAAAATATTCAGAAATGTAAATATTTGAAATAAGTAGATTTATTTAGAGGATAGTTTTTACAATGGTTTTCTAAATACAAATAGTCTATGATATAATGACAGATAATTTCTTTTCTATGTATCCTCTTTTAACTGAATAACTATTAAATTGATTTGGGTTGAATAACCTGATATCCTGGGTTAATTCAAGATCAAAAGTATGATTCAAATGTGAAAACTAAAAATAAAAATGAATGAAATAAAATAAAAAAGGCGAACTTTTATACCTAGCAGAGGTTACATATATATGACCATGTAATAGTGTGACTTCTTCACATAATGGCTGTTTCATTTGAAAAATCTATTCAAATGAGAATATGAATTTATCAGCCCAAAAAAAAAGAAGAAATATATAAAGTTGTACATGTATATATAAATTATATGTATGTACACGAAGAACTTGAATTTATATTATAAACAACCTAAGTTTACAGTTTTAACAGTGTTCTAATGATACGTGATATATGTCATTTCCCAGATTTTTGATCGATAGTGAACCGTTTCAGTATTTGTTTTATTTTATTTTTCTCGTGTGGCCTTCCGTCTGTTATTCAGTATTCGTACGAGAACACATATATATATGAAACTTTGCTTTCGACAATTTTGAATAAAACTTAACTATTCACATTTATTTAGGAGCTCAATTAAGCAGAGGAAGTTCCCTTTGTATTGTGAATCGGCTGAATCAGCTGTTGGATAATTTTTTTAACGTCTCCCGAACGTACGAGGACATTTTGGTCAATGCCTTAGTAGTTTAAACACTCCCATTCGTTGTAGCAGGGACTTTCTATACTAAGTATATACTAGTATAGAAACTTTCAAAGTCCCTGGTTGTAGTTATATACATGTCTGTTTAGCTTTCAACAATATTGAAATTCAAGGTCCTCGATAAAAAAGATATCTTGCGTTCTATGATATCGCTTTATATGTTTTTTTTTTAACTTACCAGTTTGATTTCTAACAAAAATATCTTTAAATACAGATAATAATTGTTTGCATAAAAATTGCTTCCAGGATCCAGCAATACTGATGTTTCTTAAAGTAAGGAAATCGAAGGAAAACGGGTCATTTTTAGCCACTGATTTTATTGAGAAAAAAATCTGCGGTCACAATGTATTTAATGTTAATAATTATAGGTCAAAGTACGGCCTTCAAGACGGAGCCTTGGCTCACCCCGAACAGCAATCTCAGCTTCTTTTTGCATAAAAATTGCTTCCAGGTTCAAGCAATACTGATGTTTCTTAATGAAAGGAAATAGAAGGAAAACGGGTCATTTTTAGTCATTATACTGAGAGAAAAAAATCGGCGGGGGGCTGCGCCCCCAAACCCCCTCTCTTAGGGGCCTCAATCGGCGGTCCCAAACCCCTGCCTCCCCTGAATTGGAACCCTAGTTACGGCCCTGACTGGATTTCTACAAAACTTGGACAGAAGCTTGTTTATGATCATAAGATAGTATCCAGAAGTAAATTTTGTGAATATAAAATTCCATTTTCCCGTATTTTACTTATAAATGGACTTAGTTTTTCTGCGGAAAAACATTACATTCACTAAGTGGTTAAAGTTTTTAAAAATTTTAATAACTTTCTTAAACTCACCTGGGTTTGTACCAAACTTGGACAGTAGCTTGTTTATGATCATAAAATAGTATCCAGAAGCAAATTTTGTAAAAAAATAAATCCATTTTTTCCGTATTTCCCTTTATGGGTGAATGGACTTATATTTTCTGCCAGGTAACAACACATTCACTCTGTGGTTAAAGTTTTTAGAATTATAACTTTCCTATACTATTTTTTATTTGTACCAAACTTGGACGGAAGCTTGTTTATGATCAAAAGCTAGTATTAAGAAGGAAATTTAGTTAAAATTTTGTTCCTGTGTATAAAGATAGTATTAAGAGGAATATTTTATTGATTTGTTTCCCTTATTTTTGTTGAGCATGCGATTTACAGCAAAAGTAGACGAGACACTGGGTTCCGCGGAACCCTTACGAATTTTTATTATTTCAGTCAAACAGTAGACAAATAATTCAATTTTCTTATATGATTTTAAAGTCTTATTTTTGACTGAGATATTTAAGAATTGTGAGATTGTCCACTTTTTTTCAGTCTTTTTCTCTCGCCCTTAAAAAAAAGTATTTTTACCAGAAATATATATATGCTTATCAAATGAAACAAAATCGCTATTCACATGTAATCATATAAGCAAGTAGTAATAATTAGATCTATTAATAAAACAAACACTAATTAATATTCGAAAGTTAATTAATGAGTAATGATGTTTTATTTTCGTTAATTAACCATTACACATTTACTCTAACAATAACTATTTTTCTTGACAGAGCATCATGAGTATTAGTGATGAGTTCTATAATAAAACATCCAGGCAGATTGCTTATAGTCAAGACACAGTTGAAATTGATCCAACTGTACAAGCCAAACTACTCGAAATACTTAAAGAGAGATTTAATATCACTGGTGTACAAGCACTTAACCAACAATTTCTGGACCAACTTCTCAAAGGTTTGTTAACACTATAAAACATACGTATACATATGAACAATCTGACCACACAGATATGAAAAAAAGCATTGTCTAAGTTTTTTTTATCACATGTACAAATGTCAAATGAATGCCATGATTTTTCTTGTGAGACTGGGAATTAAGACTTGGTAATATATTAGCCCTAAAAAAAACTTATTAGAATAATGTAAAAATAAGGAGATGTAGTATGATCTCGTGGAAGAATGAATTCAGATTTATGTCGGACCAATGGTTTTTATATGTATAAGTTACCGTGAGAAATTATCAAACTGACGTAAAAAATGGAATCTTGTTTGCACATTGATAAAATCAAAGAAATAACATTAAGTTAACATTGGAATTTAACTTGTAAAATTTACATCTAAAATTGTTTCCCCCCCCCCCCCCCAAAAAAAAGAGTTATTTGCAAAACCTTAAGGTGTTACACACCCTTAGAAACGAGAAGGCAGAGAAATATTCCAAAAGAAAAACGAAATCATATATATCGTTGTGATATTGGTGCTGAGTGTCATTATCTGTTGAAGTGTCAGTTTCCAGGCGTCATACACATATGAAACAATCACATTTACCGTACTCGTAATTAAAAATTAAAAAAACCAGGTGTATTTACACTATGTATCATAACAGAGACATACTTTTTTATCGTTTCATTTCTAAATTCGATCTAACTACCATATATGAAACAAGCTACAATAGATAAAATCTAATATTCTGTTCGCTAATTGTACTATATATTCTTCTTCAGATTACAACATGACACGTGAAGATTTTCTAGCGAGTATTGACGAGAGCACGACCAAGTTGACGACAAAAATAGTGGACAGTGGGGATGATGGTGATTCTGCAATCAGCTGGGGCCTTATAGTGCCTATTATCTTAATAGGTGTGTTTCTTGCTTGTGTAGCCGGTTGTTTGTACTGGCACCAGTGGAGAGACAAAAGAAGGTCTAATCACCATAGCGTAGACAGAAGTGTCAACACCTCATTTGACCGCTTCTCCAGAGTTATTGGACGAACACCAACTAGCCAGATTGACTATGTCCGTGGATCGACTCGTTCAACAACACCATTGAATATATCAGATAAGGTCAATGTAGTCCCATTGACAAGTTCAAATCCTGGACAGTTCAAGTTTTACTGGGACAAAGACAACTGGAAGCTTTGTCCTCCAGAAGACAGTTTACCCCACGGTGCCTTGGCTGGTTCCCGGTCGAGTCTTCTACGACAGAATCTTTCACCGATCGATGAGATGGAATCTCCAAGTATGTATACAAACACAACGAGAAGCTATGACGTTGATGCTCAACCTCCATTCTCTCCCTATCATTTGACATGGCTTACACCGAAAGCTCCTCCACCATCATACGAAGAATCGGAACTTAGTTCACCAGACAAAAGTCAGCGGATCAACACATATAGCGGGTACACCGGATATAGCAAAGACAACACGACAGATAACACCTGCAGTGGATGTACAGGATACAGTAAAACCAACACGACAGACAACACATGTAGCGGATATACGGGATACAGTAAAACCAATATTACAGACAACACATGTAGTGGATACACAGGGTACAGCAAGAACACGAATTCTCCTTTCTATCCAAATAATAATACTCCAACAACAGATTTCTACGAGTTTGCATCAGAGCATGAAAGCTTACCACCAAAGGTAGCACTCATGGCGAATTCTTATCCATTGTCCAATGGTAATTCTCGTTTTACAAGCTATCCATCAACGCCACATTCTTCGCTGGAAAGTCTTTCAGAATCACAGGTAGATACGGTTGAGGAAATTTCATACCGCCGCCACAACACATCACAAAACGACAATATTTATGACAAACCTGACAATGCTTACAACAGGAACAGTCAATTTAGCCACTATAGAATTGAAACCGACCACAACCGAAACAGTGTGTACAGTGCGAACGAGAATTACCATTCCCAAGACAGTCAGTCTAGTAATTATAATACCGCTAGAGACCATACCAGTCAATACGAGGAGGAGTATAGTATGGGTGTACCAAGTCTGCCAAGCAGCATCCTCTATTATCATCAAAAAATGACCAACGTCAACGTGATGATGTCCGGTAAACCACCATTATTCTCTCCACATGCTTTCCGTACTAGTCAAGCCAGCAGTCTGGAATCGTCTGATACTAACTATACAGACAATACCTCAATGCTTCCCTGTGTGGGTAGTAGTATAACGTCAGGGAATCCCACAGGAATATCGTCCCTCCATCAAACTAACAGTGTCCATACTTCCATGGGACAACAACATCCTGCTGAACTGTCAGAGAATGTTAGTCCAGAAGACTTGTCTAAAATTGTAGATGAATTGTCTTCCATTAGACCCGGCTCAAATGAACCAACATCCGTTAACCATGGAATTATTAACAGTATGATCGGCTACGAAGGTCCTGTTGGACAGAGTTATGTTGCTGATATTTATCCCCCACAACAACAAGAACAGGGACCTTTAACCGGAAACTTCAACCAAAATATTACAGAATTGTTTAGAAGCTGGAGTGTAACAGCGGAGTTAGATTACAGCTCTGTAAGCAGTCAAGGAGCAGGGACTTCCATGCAAACACCATTGAACGAAGGCTCATTCTCGTGGGATACTTATCCACTTAAAAAGAACACTTCCAAGAACCTTGTTGCAGAAGTTAAACATGGTAGAGTCGTAACTGATGTTAATCATAATGTTGTAAGCCTCAATAATTTACCACAACCAGGAAGAAATGTTCAGTTTTCTGTTCCAGTTTTAGTGGACAAAACATACTGGGTTTGATTAGGTGTTCAGCAAGAGAGTTAGAATTTGAAATTGAACTATGCTATTGCAATACGAAACACAATTTAAGTAAAAAGAACATGTTAGAAAAGTGCTACATAATTTATTTTTTTCATATTGTACATACATGAATATTGCCATCATGCAGTTTGTCTGGATTTGTTATGTAAAATTGAGTTTATATTGTATTTATTTCAACAGAAGTATATAACATAAATATAACATCACGTATGTTTGTTTGCTTGTTTTTTGTATTTGTTCATGTTACAATCTCATTGAAATACAATCAATTGTAAGCTAACTCAATGGTGTACCATAAGGTTTAAAGGGTGTTTGTTATCGGTTAAACGCTATTCATGTATCGATTAATCGCTATTTTTCGGTTAATCGTTAATTAAATATCGGTTAACCTCTAACCAAGTTGCAATTTGTTTTATCAAATCAGACTGAAATGTGAAGTCATCAAAGTGACAAATGTTGCACCAAAAAAATCGACAAAATTCCACAGAAAAAAGATTCAAGGACCATATAACTTCCGGATACACCAAAAAAATAAAAAAAATTAAAACAACAAACTATGACATAATATAAACATATGGAAATGTTGTATGATTACCGATGAGTCAAATACCATGCCGACCAAATGACGTAGAAGTTTATAGTTATAGGTCAACAATGATCACAATAAGCTACAAAAGGCCACGAAATGTAAAACAATTCAACCAGAAAACTAACGACCTGATTTGTGTTCAAAACCAAAAAACCAAAAACAAATAGGGAAAACAGCAACAAATGACTACCACTAAAGTACAGATTCCTGTCCTGGAGCAGGCACATATATAGGCGGATTCAATAACAATAACGATACCAATTTTTCTGCACCAGATGCGCATTTCGACAATACATGTCTCTTCAGTGATGCTCGTGGCCAAAATATTTGAAATCCAAAGCTTATATAAAAGATGAAGAGCTTTAATCCAATAATTCCAAAAAGTATTGCCAAATTCGTGAAAGGAATCAGAGCTTTGCATGAGGGAGATACATTCCTTAATTTATAATAATTTGTAACATTTTGTAACAGCAAATTTTAATAAAACAAAAAATCCGTATTTTCATGCCAGTACCGGAGTACTGGCTATTGGGCTGGTGGTACCCCGGGGACTAACAGTCCACCAGCAGAGGCATCTTGAAGTTTGAAGTATAACCACATCCCTTTGAAGACTATAATCTATATCTTAAAACACGTTAAAGAGTAAACAAAATCTCTCCGATCAATATGAGCTACACCAATCACATCGTCTTTGAAAACATGAAATAAAACAAAAAGACGGTCACATCTCAAATATCTGTTTAAACTTTTGGCTTCTTGAACATAGATGGCGGATGACTGGGTTACTGCAAGGATATGTTTTGCTATTGGTTGCTGTTTAGTTGTGACATGCTCCACTTCTCTCCTTTTGTTCATAATACATTTACTAGTAGTTAATCAGATATTTCATCCCGAAGTGATAACAATATATAAAATTAGACTGTATATACACACGAGCCAAGCAAAAGATTTTTTTTCTGATTTTACCATGCATAAAAGTTTGTACCGCTCACTTGGTCTTTACGCAAGTGCAACAGAGAAACAATGAAGCGATCTGCTGTCGATGTAAGATATGTCTATACTTGAGACGTAACAATATTTGTATTCATCTTAAACGAATAGTTACTTCTTATAACTGGCTCAAAATTGTCAGTCCGAGAAAAAAAGGTTTTAGTATAATCCTTAAAAGAAAAATTATAAACACATATCAGAAAGCACACGCGGAATTGTCTCTCCTGCTTTACGTCTAGTTATTGAATTTATGTTGAAAGCCTGTAATATGAAGTTTTTTACTACAAGCTTCGAACAAATTTTCTATGTCATGCGGTCGATGTCAGATGAAACATGCCAGATGGACAAAAAGTGACCTATAGTTGTTACGGTAATGTCTGTGTCATTTTAGTCTTTTGTGGATAGTTGTCTCATTGGCAATCATACCACATCTTCTTTTTTATAAAGCTGAAGCCCGCTTCCTGTAGCGGATATCAATTTCTCGCTGTGTTAGACCCATTGGTGACCCTTTCTGCTCATTGGTCGGGTTTGTTATCAATTTACATTTACAAGTTTTATGATGCCAAATGTGATGCGCTAAAATATATCTGAGTAAATAAAAACCAAAAACAGTGAAAACAATATATAATTTAATCAGCAAAGTCCAACTTTCATTATGTAGAGCCAAATATATGTAGAAATGGAGCATTCAATGACTTCAAATTACCCGTACTAAGGAGGCATGTAGCTAATGCACTAACCTAAACGATGGTTAGAAAGCTTGGCTTTCCTTGGTTGGACTGAAAGTCAGTCCTCAGAGGATTCAACATAATAATCCTAACTGCCACACAATCATGCCATACACCAAATAAGCTGATCTAGTGTTTGTAATATAATAAAAAGTTGACTAAAAAAATAATAACACTTGACCAATAAAATATGAAAATGAGGTAAAGGTCAGACGAAACCAGTCAGTCTGACATGTATAAATTACAATCATTCACACAAAAATATAGTTGACCTATTGCTTATATAGTATTCGAGATACAGATTTGACCTCAAAACTTAACCTTGACCACTGATCCTGAAGAAAATGAGGTCATGTCAGGTGACTCCTCCCTAATGGACATGTAAAACTGGCAGGCAATCCATACACCAAATATTGTTTATCCTATTTCTCATCCACGAGTATTTCATATGAGTGACAAAGTTTTTTTGTAAAGAAGTTTCTGAACCATTAAAATAAGGTCAAGGACATTAGACATGCGACAGACGTAAGTAATGTAAGGCAATTGTATACAAGATGAGGCATCTTGTATAAAAAAAAAATGGGGTATGATTGCCAGCGAGACAATTCTCCACAAGAGACCAAACAACACAGAAATCAACAACTATTATAAGTTATATGGTTTGCTACTGATCCCCTACGGATCCATAGAGGGTTAGTAAAGTTAGTAAAATGCATATTGGGTGAGGCCGGAGCAGAGATTTACAAGTGTTGCAAAGTAACAACACTCAGTCAGCACCACATAAGGAACTTTCATGTCATGTTTTATTTCACTATATTTAGTGGTTCTCTAAAATAAGACATTTGTATGTATTTCCCGTAGGGTCCTATGTTAAACAAAATCCCTCTCTGACAGTCATCTTGGGTGATGGATCAGCTTCAAAGTAACAGTACTTGGTCAGTGGTTCTCTATAAGGACATTTGCATGTATTGTTCATAGGGTCCTTTGTTAAACAAAGTTCCCAGATGGTGGCCATCTTGTAAGATGGATCAGGTTCAGAGTAGCAACACTTGGTCAGGATCTCATAAGGAACATTCATGTCATGTTTAGTTTCATTCCATTCTGTGGTTCTGCAAAAGTTAACCAGATGCTCCTCAGGGTGCAGCTTTATACAACCGCAGAGTTCGAACCCTGAACATTGGGGCAAGTATGGACACAACATTCAAGCTTGATACAGCTCTGAATTTGGATTGTGATTAAATAGTTGACACAACACAGGTTTCTGACACATAATGCATGTGGTCTAAGAACTTAAACTTAAAAACTTTAAATTTTAAATTGGACATTACCTATTATGGTCCAATATCTAAAATCTAAATACATGGTTAGATTCAGCATATCAAAGAACCCCAAGAATTCCATTTTTGAAGAAATCAAATAAAGTTCAATTTTGGACCCTTCAGACCTTAATGTGGTCCAATCTGATAACCAGGCCCAAACATCAAAAATGTAAATACAGGGTTAGATTAAGCATATATCAAAGTACTCCATATATACATTTTTTGTTAAAATCAAACAAAGTTTAATTTTGGACAAACTTGAAAACTGGGCCTATAATAAAAAATCTAAATACAGGTTTAGATTCAGCATATCAAAGAACCCCAAGGATTCAAGTTTTGTTGAAATCAAACAAAGTTTAATTTTGGACCATGATTTGGACCAACTTGAAAACTGGGCCCATAATAAACCAGATGCTCTGCAGGGCACAGCTTTATACGACCGCAGAGCTTGAACCCTGAACGGTTGGGGCAAGTATGGACACAACATTCAAGCTTGATTCAGCTCTAAATTTGGATTGTGATTAAATAGTTGACACAGCACAGAATCAATGTGGTCTAATGAACTTAAAAATTATTTTGCCTTTGAGCAGTTCACTATGCTGTTGAATATTAATCCTCTCAAAAAAATGTTTGAAGAAATATTCTTTTTATTTATGAAATCTGAAATGAGAAAAATTGACCCCCCCCCCCCCCACCCCAAATTTTTTTTCACATCCCCCTTTCCCTTATTCCAAAACTGATCTCAATTCAAATTTCTAATGGCCCCTAACAATAACTACTCATTTAAATACATCATAAAATGTTAAAATGTAAAAAAAGTGCTTGTTATCACTGAATGGTAAAGATTGTTTTAATTTATCAGTTGGTAGTAAAAGTGAATATACATTGTATATTGTATAAAACACTGATTTAAGTTGATTCAACTACTATTCTGGACAAAGAAAGATAACTCCAATTGAAAATTTCTTGCTATTTCGCAGTATTGTGCAATTAGATATTTCTTGCTATTGTGCAATAGTGTGCAATTGAAAATACTTGCCATTGCACAATACTGTGCAATTGAAGATTTCTAGCTATTGCACAATACTGTGCAATTGCAAATTTCTTGCTATTGCATAATACTGTGTAATTGAAGATTTCTTGCTATTGCTGAATACTGTGCAATTGAAAATTTCTTGCTATTGCACAATACTTAATATGATAATTTTGGATCCTGATTTGGACCAACTTGAAAACTGGGCCCATAATCAAAAATCTAAGTACATGTTTAGATTCAGCATATCAAAGAAGCCCAAGAATTCAATTTTTGTTAAAATCAAACTTAGTTTAATTTTGGATCCTTTGGACTTTAATGTAGACCAATTTGAAAATGGGACCAAAAATTAAGAATCTACATACACAGTTAGATTCGGCATATCAAAGAACCCCAATTATTCAATTTTTGACCCTTTGGGCCCCTTATTCCTAAACTGTTGAGACCAAAACTCCCAAAATCAATCCCAACCTTCCTTTTATGGTCATAAACCTTGTGTTTAAATTTCATAGATTTCTGTTTACTTATACTAAAGTTATGGTGCGAAAACTAAGAAAAATGCTTATTCGGCCCCTAATACCTAAACCATTTGGTAATCAACTCCCAAAATCAATCCCAACCTTCCTTTTATGGTCATAAACCTTGTGTTTAAATTTTATAGATTTCTGTTTATTTATACTAAAGTTATGGTGCGAAAACTAAGAAAAATGCTTATTTGGCCCCTTTTTGGCCCCTAATTCCTAAACCATTCGGAAATCAACTCCCAAAATCAATCCCAACCTTCCTTTTGTGGTCATAAACCTTGTGTCAAAATTTCATTGATTTCTATTTACTTATATTTAAGTTATTGTGCAAAAACCAAGAATAATGCTTATTTTGGCCCTTTTTTGGTCCCTAATTCCTAAACTGTTGGAACCAAAACTCACAAAATCAATCCCAACCTTCCTTTTGTGGTCATAAACCTTGTGTAAAAATTTCATAGATTTCTATTAACTTAAACTAAAGTTATAGTGCGAAAACCAAGAAAATGCTTATTTGGGCCCGTTTTGGTCCCTTATTCCTAAAATGTTGGGACCAAAACTTCCAAAACCAATCCCAACCTTCCTTTTGTGGTCATAAACCTTGTGTTAAATTTTCAAAGATTTCTATTCACTTTTACTTAAGTTAGAGTGCGAAAACTAAAAGTATTCGGACAACGACGACAACGACGCAGACGATGACGCCAACGTGATACCAATATACGACCAAAAAATTTTCAATTTTTGCGGTCGTATAAAAATCTAAGTACGTGTTTAGATTCAGCATATCAAAGAACCCCGAGAATTCAATTTTTGTTAAAAATCAAACTTAGTTTAATTTTGGACCTTAATGTAGACCAATTTGAAAATGGGACCAAAAATTAAGAATCTACATACACAGTTAGATTCGGCATATCAAAGAACCCAAATTATTCAATTTTTGATGAATTCAAACAAGTTTAATTTTGGACCCTTTGGGCCCCTTATTCCTAAATGGTTGAGACCAAAACTCCCAAAATCAATCCAACCTTCCTTTTATATTCACAAACCTTGTGTTTAAATTTCATAGATTTCTATTCACTTATACTTTAATAAGTTATAATGCGAAAACCAAAAAAAAAAAGCTTATTTGGGCCCCTTTTTGGACCCAAATTCCTAAACTGTTGGAACCTCTACTCCCAAAATCAATCCCAACCTTCCTTTAGTGTTCATAAACCTTGTGTTTAAATTTCATTGATTTCTTTTCACTTATACTACAGTTATTGTGCAAAAACCAAGCATAATGCTTATTTGGGCCCTTTTTGGCCCCTAATTCCTAAACTGTTGGGACCAAAACTCCCAGAATCAATCCCAACCTTCCTTTAGTGGTCATAAACCTTGTGTCAAAATTTTATAGATTTCTATTTACTTAAACTAAAGATTTCGCACTATAACTTTAGTTTAAGTAAATAGAAATCTATAAAATTTTGACACAAGGTTGGGATTGATTCTGGGAGTTTTGGTCCCAACAGTTTAGGAATTAGGGGCCAAAAAGGGCCCAAATAAGCATTATGCTTGGTTTTTGCACAATAACTGTAGTATAAGTGAAAAGAAATCAATGAAATTTAAACACAAGGTTTATGAACACTAAAGGAAGGTTGGGATTGATTTTGGGAGTAGAGGTTCCAACAGTTTAGGAATTTGGGTCCAAAAAGGGGCCCAAATAAGCTTTTTTTTTTTGGTTTTCGCATTATAACTTATTAAAGTATAAGTGAATAGAAATCTATGAAATTTAAACACAAGGTTTGTGAATATAAAAGGAAGGTTGGATTGATTTTGGGAGTTTTGGTCTCAACCATTTAGGAATAAGGGGCCCAAAGGGTCCAAAATTAAACTTAGTTTGAATTCATCAAAAATTGAATAATTGGGGTTCTTTGATATGCCGAATCTAACTGTGTATGTAGATTCTTAATTTTTGGTCCCATTTTCAAATTGGTCTACATTAAGGTCCAAAATTAAACTAAGTTTGAATCCCAAACTAACAGATTGAATGCTGCTGGCTTAGCACGGACTGGTAGGATGTTAAGACAACACCATTCATCAGCAGCAAAGCAGAAAAATTTCCATCATCAGATAGTAGTTGAAAATGCTTGTAAATGATTCTAAAACACTTCATGAGTTGGAATGTAATCATGAAATCAATACAAAACAAACTCTAAATAAGATGAAGAAACAACATTAAATATAACATGATTTTATTCCTAGATAATCTTCTCATATATTAGTATAAAACAATAGTTTAGTACACAACAATAATCAGACTAGTGTTAGAATATAATACACTGGTGTCTTGTAGCACTATATCTTTAACAATTGCATAAAAACTCTAAAATCTACATTTTGAAATCTTTTATTTTTAATATCGAGTCATGAGATGTAAAGATTTTATAAAATTCACTAATTTTTGGATAGTTGTAAGGAATATATACAACCCACTTAATAATTTCTTTTTTTTTGTCATTCCATTGTTTTTGCAATATAAAAAGCAAATTACCTTAAAATAAAATAAAATCCCACTAGGTTCTACTTATAGTTATACAAATGCAATTGTCTGAATTTTATATGAAACTCTTTTAAATTAAAGCCAGAAATATTTGAAAATAAGTTTTATTTTAAATCCTTTGTCACCAGTGTTTTTACAATGTGTAATCTATAAAATGAGCAGAAAACATCTGTCCCCACATCTTTCCTTTAACAGTATTTTTACTTTGTCCTCTTTAGAGACAGATTGAAGTAATTACTACCAAATGTTAACAGTATTTTACTTTGTCCTCTTTAGAGACGGATTGAAGTAATTACTACCAAATGTTAACAGTATTTTTACTTTGTCCTCTTTAGAGACGGATTGAAGTAATTACTACCAAATGTTAACAGTATTTTTACTTTGTCCTCTTTAGAGACAGATTGAAGTAATTACTACCAAATGTTAACAGTATTTTTACTTTGCCCTCTTTAGAGACGGATTGAAGTAATTACTACCAAATGTTAACAGTATTTTTACTTTGCCCTCTTTAGAGACAGATTGAAGTAATTACTACCAAATGTTAACAGTATTTTTACTTTGTCCTCTTTAGAGACAGATTGAAGTAATTACTACCTACTTTGCCCTCTTTAGAGACAGATTGAAGTAATTACTACCTACTTTGCCCTCTTTAGAGACAGATTGAAGTAATAACTACCAAATGTTAACAGTATTTTTACTTTGCCCTCTTTAGAGACAGATTGAAGTAATTACTACCAAATGTTAACAGTATTTTTACTTTGTCCTCTTTAGAGACAGATTGAAGTAATTACTACCTACTTTGCCCTCTTTAGAGACAGATTGAAGTAATTACTACCTACTTTGCCCTCTTTAGAGACAGATTGAAGTAATAACTACCAAATGTTAACAGTATTTTTACTTTGCCCTCTTTAGAGACAGATTGAAGTAATTACTACCAAATGTTAACAGTATTTTTACTTTGTCCTCTTTAGAGACAGATTGAAGTAATTACTACCTACTTTGCCCTCTTTAGAGACAGATTGAAGTAATTACTACCTACTTTGCCCTCTTTAGAGACAGATTGAAGTAATTACTACCTACTTTGCCCTCTTTAGAGACAGATTGAAGTAATAACTACCAAATGTTAACAGTATTTTTACTTTGCCCTCTTTAGAGACAGATTGAAGTAATTACTACCTACTTTGCCCTCTTTAGAGACAGATTGAAGTAATAACTACCAAATGTTAACAGTATTTTTACTTTGCCCTCTTTAGAGACAGATTGAAGTAATTACTACCAAATGTTAACAGTATTTTTACTTTGCCCTCTTTAGAGACAGATTGAAGTAATTACTACCAAATGAAGCTAATAACTAAGAACTTTTAATATCATTGAATGTAAGCAATTTTAAAATCTCTAGAACCTAAAACTTTCAAGTCAATATCAATATAACACAGAAAACACAAATCAGCTGTAACAACATACACAACCATACAGGAAATTACTTAACTCTGATGGTCAAATAACAAAAAGACAGAAACAATATGTATCATTCATACTTCTGCAGACATTCAAAATATCAGAATTAACCGTTAATGGTAGCGAGAAGGATGACATTATTTCAGAAGCAAAAATATAATGAATGTGATTTTTTTCATGTGTGAAATTAACCGGCAATAGATTGTGCAATTAGATTTTTTTATCCTAATACAACATATTACATCACTGTCTTTAGAAGACAAAGATGTACTACCCAGTACATTCATTCCTTTTTATTTTTTTCTTTAATTGATTGAAATACAGATGTACAACAAAGTCATTGATAATCTTGTCAATCCACATAACAAATATCCAACACATATCTTATCTGTCAGCCACAACATAAATCTATAAATATATTCTTCTCAAATCTCCAGGAGAGGTTATCATATTACACTGGGGGCATAACTTCTTAGCTCCCTGGAAATATATAAATAATTACATTCTATATATTATGATGGTATAATACTAAACCCTAACAGGAGGAATTGTACTTGATTTTCATAGGATAGTGACATAATCGTTCAATCAGTTGAATTTGAGTTCTGGAGCTGGCATATCAGTAACTGCTAGTAATTCTTTGTCAATTTATGTATCATTGTCATTTTGCTTAGTTTCTTTCGTTACCTATTGTAACATTTGATTTGGACTTCTTTTACAAGTATATTGCTGTGTGTTTCTTTATTCTACATTGGCTAGAGGTATAGGGGAGGGTTGAGATCTAACAAAACAATGTTTAACCGACACATTTTTGAGCCTGTCCAACATCAAGAGCCTCTGGCCTTTGTTATTCTTGTATTTTTTTTAATTTCAGTTCATTAATATGTTTTGGCGTTTAGTATGACTTCCATTTTCACTGAGCCAGTACATATCTTTCTTTGGGGGCCAGCTGAGGCCTACCTCTGGGTACAGGATTTTATCGCTGATTTGAAGGCCCATTGGTGGCCTTTTGGCTGTTAGCTGCTCTTTTCATGGTCAGATGTCTCTTTGACATATTCCCTATTTCCACTCTCAATATTATTTCCATTTCAATGAGTAATGACTCAACAACTTACAGCCTCCATTAACTTCTTTATTACTCCTAATTATTATTTTCCTTCCTTAAAATTGTTGCCTCTGAATTTGTTTTAAAGCTAACAGAGACAAACAAACCTGATTCTTCAAACATTAGCCAGTGACAAAACCTAACAACTTACTAATGTTTTTAACCAGCAGTCTTCACAGTGAACATGCCAACATTGTATTGATGTCACAGGTTTATTGTAGGCTTCCTGAAATATAAGCACAATAATTACAAATCACCGAATCCTATCTGATTTTAGCATTAAGCATCATTATAAGGGGATAACTATTTGATATTCTAGGGAGGGGGAGAGGATTTTTTAGGACAGATTATTAATTTTTATGTTGATACACATGCTTATTTTTCATGCATACGTTGCATAATATTCATTTTTTTTCTTATCTTTATCTTCAGTTTTTAAAAGGCCAAGTTATTCACTTTCAAAAGTCTCTCATATTTTCACCATATTTTGTTTTGTTTTAATTAAAATTTGTCAATGTTTTGCATAATTAAATTTTGCTCTTGTTATAACATATTCTGAATCAGCACAAGAACATTAAGTAAAGTCAGTTTTGTTCTGTACATTAATTTATTAACACTCACCATGCAAATTAGACATTTTGTTTTTTGGTCTGCATCTCTATCTTTTAGTTTTGTTTTTAATGCTTCTATAACATTACTGGAGTTTGATTCTAATCTGTAAATAAAATCATTAATTGTTAATTACAACACCATCAAAAATATTCCTTGGTGCCAAAATAGTAGTCAATACAATAATTTCAAATATTTACTAAACCATAATGCTATAATGAAGGATGTATGTCCCCTTGTACAAATTCTTCCGTTAATCACCTTCAGAATACTGTTGATGTGGCGACCTAAAAAAAAATGTAGAGAGCTTCTTCTTACTATATGTTATAATTCATTCATGCAGGTGTTATATGTTACCCAGACCATTGAAATGGGCTTAGTTTCTTTGAATTAAGTAGAACATGGTGTTTGCTAACTATAGGGGTCATATTTGAGCCTTATTGAACATATTCTTTCAACTTGATCAAATAATGCACTAAACTAAACCCGTCAAGTTTAAGTGATTACAAGCCAACTTACTGTGTATCATGAGAAGGAGACTTATTGGCTTCATTTACATCCATTCCTTCTTCACTGGTACTTGCTGCAAAAAATATATGTGGTCAAATTTTAGACATGTTAACTTACAAACTATATTATAATCTCAAAATTTCATGTTTTATCAAGAAATCCAATATAATATTAGAAATTTTAACTTTGCCTACCTGTCAAAATAACAATTCAATTTATGTACAAACAGAAGCCCATGTCACTTATGGTAGAACCTTTAAATGTACACCCATCAAATTAATTGAATTTAAGTTTTTAAAACATCAAGTCTTAAATGCATTATTAAACAGAAAATTATACCTTCTAATGATTAATGTATCTTTATAAAGTAACTAACCTTTGGGTTGTATTGATGAACAGGTGGATGCTCTGTAAAATTAAAAAAAGGAAGATAAAATCTAATTCACAAACATTCTGAAAATAGAAAATTTGACAACTATGTAGATCAAACTGTGGATTTGTAAATCTGAATGATTCCATCAACATCTATTGTAACTGACCATTTCACCACGATGTAGATATAAAGGTAAGCATCAACCTAATTACAGAACAGGATCAGGGAAAGGAGAAAATTTATCAGATTTTTGTTGATATTTTAGCTATGACTGTGGAAGCAAACGGTTTCAACACTTTATAATTGCTGTCTTTTGATTAGATGAATATGCAGTTTTATTGACTTCTTAAAAAGTGATATTAACAGAGGCCATAACACAGTTCTACATAGTGCCTCCAATTCTCTCTCCTCATTGGTTCTTTTTAGGAAAAGGTATATTACATTTTTGTTTACATGATGAGGTACCTACCCTAATACAGCCCCTCGTAGTGCCTCTCTTTCTCTCTCCTCATTGGGTTCTTTTTAGGAAAAGGTATATTACATTTTTGTTTACATGATGAGGTACCTACCCTAATACAGCCCCTCGTAGTGCCTCTCTTTCTCTCTCCTCATTGGGTTCCTCTGAGGAACAATTATGTATTTTCATGATGAGGTACCTACCCTAATACAGCCCCTCGTAGTGCCTCTCTTTCTCTCTCCTCATTGGGTTCCTCTGAGGAACAATTATGTATTTTCATGATGAGGTACCTACCCTAATACAGCCCCTCGTAGTGCCTCTCTTTCTCTCTTCTCATTGGGTTCCTCCGAGGAATAATTATATATTTACATGATGAAGTACCTACCCTAATACAACCCCACATAGTGCCTCTTTCTCTCTCCTCATTGGGTTCCTCTGAGGAACAATTATATATTAACATGATGAGGTACCTACCCTAATACAGCCCCACGTAGTGCCTCCCTTTCTCTCTCCTCATTGGGTTCCTCTGAGGAACAAGGAATAATATCAGCTTCATTATATCTTGTTACAGTTAAGAAAACTTTGATTATTTTGAAGAAAAAAATATTCCTCCACAAATTCAATTACTTCTTTATTACCATCAATATAGATGGCTTCTTTACTCACTTTGCAAAATATACAAAGTAATTTCTGTTGAGGATTGTGGTATGGAGCTGGCATTTCAGTAACTGCTAGTAGTCATTTCTTAATTTATGTATTATTGTCATTTTGTTAAGTTTCTTTTGATACCTATTCTGACATCAGACTCAGACTTCTTTTGAACTGAGTTTTACTGTGCATATTGTTGTGTGTTGAGATCTCTAAAATTATGTTTAACCCTGCCACATTTTTGCACCTGTCCCAAGTCCGGAGCCTCTGGCCTTTGTTAGTTTTGTATGATTTTTAATTGTAGTTTCTTGCGTATATTTTGGAGTTAAGTATGACGTCCATTATCACTGAACTAGTATACATTTTTGTTTAGGAGGCAGCTGAAGCACGACTCTGGATGTGGGAGTTAATTGCTGCATTGTAGACCCGTTCATGGCCTTTGGCTGTTGTCTACCTTTTGGTCGGATTGTTGTCTCTTTGACACATTCCCCATTTCCATTCTTAATTTTATTTATTTTTGTCTTATATTTTGTGTGCTGCTAATATAGAAATAAGGTATAATTGCACATGAACTATCCACCAAAGTTCAAATGAAGTGGATGTAAGTATTGGCCAACTTACAGCCTTCAACAATGAGAAAACCAAACTGTATAGTCAGCCGTAAAATAGTACATTTTTTAAATTGAGAGAGGGTGTCATTTTCCCTCTACTTGAATAATGTGAGGAAATAATTTCATCTTTCTATTCATCAGTTTTACAGACTGAATCACCGGTTATCTTCACTTATTGTTTAGGAATCCTAGGAGTTTGTTTCGTTTTAAAGAACTGATCCATGGATGGGAAATAAGAATTTAGAAAATTTAATTTCAAACTGAAAATAATGAATTTGTGCAATTTGTGTGTAGACATTATATATTTTGGCAGCATTTTTTTTGTTTATAATTTGTGGATATGTTGGGTAGAAACAGTATAGTATATACACAATACAAGTATTACAATCTGTTAAGGATACTGTGGTCGTCCATACATTTCTGAATCATCTCCATCAACATTTAAATCCACTTCTTCATCAGATGTTCTCTTACACATGGTCTGAAATCCTGATCCTATAAAACAAAACATAACAAACTGATCAACAGAACAAAGTAATGATGGCAGCTATGTTCTCTTACACATGGTCTGAAATCCTGATCCTATAAAACAAAACAAAATAAACTGATCAACAGAACAAAGTAATGATGGCAGCTATGTTCTCTTACACATGGTCTGAAATCCTGATCCTATAAAACAAAACAAAATAAACTGATCAACAGAACAAAGTAATGATGGCAGCTATGTTCTCTTACACATGGTCTGAAATCCTGATCCTATAAAACAAGACAAAATAAACTGATCAACAGAACAAAGTAATGATGGCAGCTATGTTCTCTTACACATGGTCTGAAATCCTGATCCTATAAAACAAAACAAAATAAACTGATCAACAGAACAAAGTAATGATGGCAGCTATGTTCTCTTACACATGGTCTGAAATCCTGATCCTATAAAACAAGACAAAATAAACTGATCAACAGAACAAAGTAATGATGGCAGCTATGTTTGATGATGATTTGGGTTGGTAAACAATAATTCTTAAAGAAAAGAGACTTCTTATATATCATTTGCATTGTATGACATCAACTTAATATTGAAAACCTTAGTCACTTTACTTCTGTCCTTTGTTGTTTTTTGAGTAACAGTGGTTCACTTTTGGTTTCAGTTTGAAACTACGCACTTTGAAGATAAATTTAGCTATATTTGGTTCCAATATGGAAAATGGTTTCAGAAAAGATTTTTTTATTATCATTTATAGCCAGACAGATGATGCACCCCTAAAGCTGGTTATTGTGTACACCTGATTGCTATTTGAAAATCTGTGCTGCTTGAACTTTAGACATACAACAATCATTTTCAATTGTGGCGTTAGACATTTTGTATTATGACGTCAAAATTTTACAAAGAACCTTTGTGATGTACAGTAATGGCAAACACATAGCAATAAGGTGTAATGTACCTATATTCACTAATTCACTATCAATTCAATCGAGACTATAACATTTTATAGCTGCAGGAATATATATTTTGTCAAATGCTTGAAATATTTGACTGCCTTCCCTTATGGAAGCCAATCAAATTTGTTATTTTGTTAATTATTACGCCTAGGCAGTTATTAGTTTTCTCTGCAATATTAAATACAGATTTTGCATCAACTACGAAATATTAATATTTTGCTAACATGAACCTACATTGGAAAACCTTGTAATACATCAGGGTTTGATTCACTGTTTCACCATTAATCATACAACAACATATCTGACCAACATCATTAAATACTGACACTCACACAATTATTTTGATAAAGAAAAGTGAACTTATAATTGACACATGGTTTCTAATAATCATATACAGTTATTTCATAATCCCTGTTTTCATCTAACCAACGGAAGTTGAAGATTAAATGATCATTTGTTATCTAGATATGATGTGTATTGGGCTGACATTGTTTGATGAATGAAGTTTTTGTAATTACTGCAAATACACTTAGATTACTAATATGTCAGAGTAAAACTACGGCAAACTGGTCCAGCTAATTACCTACATAATATTAACTTCAGAATCAGACAATCAAGGCCAACATTAAAAATATCTTTGTTTCCCCTCACCCGACTGAGGTTGTTAGGGTATGGGTAGGTAGGTAGGCAAATTATTTTATTTTATTCCTTGATATGGTTTTCTATATTGAATTTGTATAAAATTCAACAGGTAAGGCTCAAGTCAAGAAAAGTGGGGTATTCCCTGTATTCTAATTCAGTGTACACCCCAGTTTTCTGGTGTTAAAACAAAACATTATACAGGGACCTCCTTTTTTCCTATTCATTTAATGTAATGAAATCTACAAAAGCGCATATTCTACTTGTGATAACAATGCTCAATCATGTTAATGATAGCAAGTGTTTTTTTAGTTAAAAAATCAAGTTTATTTCAAGTCAAATTTGATGCATAACTCACAACAAAACAATTCCTTTGTTCACCAATTCATACATTGATCATCAATTATGAGATGACAAAAAGATACATGTATGTTAATCACTTGGGAATTAAAATTCAATGAATAAAAATTTTCAATAGAAGTGAACATATTAATTTAGTTATGTTCAGTTACACCTGGATCATGCAGCTTGGTCAATTGATTCCTAAACAAAGATTTGTATGTTTTTTTCGAGTTCTAGAAGAAACACGGCTTCACTTTATATTCATGTTTTGTATTTCCTAAAATACTTTTAATAAGTATTTACGAATTCTACGGATGCAGTTATAACGTTAAAACGTGCCCTTTTGTAACATGTGTAATGTTCATGCCATAAATTGAAAAAGGAAATCCCATTTAAACTAGTTTTTTTTTTACACCAGAAAACAGGGACGTTCCCTGAAAGCAGGGAATACATGTATCCCACATTTCCTGACTTGTGCCCAACCTGTTCAAAGACAAAGTAAGTAGATAGATTTTAAAGCACGATTCAGGAACAGAGGTTAGATACAAAACAAATTAAGATGCACTCAGCGGGTTGAAAGATGCTTCAGGTTTTTTTTTATTTTCAAAAAAGATCACCCTTGCACACAAATCGTGTGGCTTTGTTTCCTTGATTCCGAATCATGTAGACGCTTCCTTGCAAAAATGCCTTGATTTGAAACGCTCGTTGACTACAGCATCATAAAGGTATCACAAAAAACCAACGATCGTTGACTACAGCATCGGAAAGATAACACCAATAACCAACATAACAAAAAAAAATAGTGGACAAGAATGGCCAATAAAATTTTTCGGGTCGCGGTGATTTTACCGGGTCGGTTGTGTGAGGGGAAACAAACAATATTTTATTTTTGGCCCAAGGTCTCATGTTTAACAACATATATTGGTATTCAATAAAAAATCAACTGGAGAAAGCTGCATGAAATTTTATGAAAATAAGGAGTTAATGAACCACAAATAAAATAAATCATCCATGAAATCAAAATTACTTTTAAAATACATTTTTGATCTGATTTTTTTCTCTTAATATTTTTAAATAATTTTTGCCCTGCATATTGATGAATGTTAGTCATGTTAGTATTACTAGAAGGTTTTAAAATGGATATTCTTTAGTTGACAGTGTACAAATTTGAATCAAAACAATCAATAAAGTCTCTTTTGTTATGCAAAATCCAAAAGTGCCTGAAACAAACACATATTTTGTACGCAGACTACTGATATGTTTGATGTGCCTCAAATCTTCCTTCTGGCATGTTGGCATTTAAATTCTTTTAAAGATTTCTTGTCTATCCTGTCAAGACTTACTTGCAAATCCTCCTTCCAACATGGTGGTAGCTCTGATTCGAGTCTGCCCCGCCCATGTGTACTCTTCATACTGTTCGTCGTCACCTTCAACATCAATGTTCTCATCCTCCAACTCTCCTCTCTGCTGGAAAAATAACAAAAGTCGGACTCCAAATATCGTTATAATCATTTATTTTGATATTACATAATACCAGATGTTTAATGAATTTTAATACAAGGTAATGTTTTCAATAATATTTTATCTGACGTGTTCTGAATTTTTAACCTAAAACGATCCAGTGTTCAAAATATGATTTAAAACTTTACTACATATTTTTAACTTCTAATAATAAACAAAATATAAGCTAAATTCCAATACTTAAACAAATTATCTACACTACCTATCAAAATATTTTGCTACCTTTTTCAGACATAATTCTACATGGCCATTTAATTCCTCTGAAGTTCCAGACAATTTCTCGTTACATATAGGACAGCAGCTTTCTTCAGTTGGTCTTCTCTTTTTGTTTTTAGTACGACCTACACCAATATAAAAATATAATAATAAATTAATCATGTAAAGTCAATTGAAATTGAAAATGGAATGGCTATTGTAAATAGTCTTGTAAGAAATAATATTGAATTAAATAATGATAAATTCAAAATACATTTACTTTTTTCATCGTCAGAAAAATTGAA
Organism: Mytilus galloprovincialis; assembly: GCF_965363235.1. Lineage (NCBI taxonomy): Eukaryota > Metazoa > Mollusca > Bivalvia > Mytilida > Mytilidae > Mytilus > Mytilus galloprovincialis. The sequence continues at coordinate 125,362,301 of NC_134838.1, read as the reverse complement.
AACAGGAAGAAAGAAAAAAGTGGAAAAAATAATCTGTCCTTTGGTAAAATCTTTTATCTAACTTAATTATAAGTTTCCATATCTAAATTCAAGTGGACTTATTTTTCAACGCTAATGACTTAATAATTACAAGTGTGATAAACGAGTATATCGCATGATCCATGTTCTCTACGGCTTGTCAACACTTATCATGATATCAGAAGAGCCAATACAAACTTAACTGAGTCACCAGTTCTATCTTACACCATTCCACTAAAAGAATGATCTTATTTTAATTGTTTTATTTTTCAATTTAACTCCGCTATCTCTGCTCAGATCTGTAAAAACTTGTCAAACACTACTTTAAATGAAATAAATTATTGGTCGTCTTTTGAACCTGAAATCATTCTGTTGTTAATTGATTAAGATTTGGTAACTACTTGTGGCATCTCCTTAGTTTATCAATTTGTCTGATCAGCATACCAAGTTTCCGAACAATAGTATCAGGGAACTACCCACGAAGGAAGCGAAACGTAATAACTGACAACTTACTGGTTAGACGAGCTTGACGGTTACATTTGATCCTAAGGTACGTCTGTAAATAGATTAATAACAATAGGGTTAGATTTATATTACACAGCCTTTAACACCTCGGACAATACAAATTCTGAACGAGCAATTAGGTCCAAAAGACCCAATGACATGTACAATGTTTATGACAATTAGGGATCACGTTAAGGTGCTCATATCAGTTACACTAAAATGCAGTAATTATTTTTTTTTAATAATTTGACTTGTGATAAGTGAAACCATATTCCTTTAGGGACATATATACAAATACAATTAACAGGTTAGCTTACAATCCATAAATATAGCATAAATTGTTAACACAAAACAATCCTAAGCCAATATAACTTATTTTTTTCCATTAAAATATAGGAATGTAGAAATACATTCTATATTTCCTTGATATAAATTCAAACTACTTATGTTAATTTGTCCTAATCTTTCTTGTTAACAACACTTTTGTAATTTAGATGAATAAATATGTAAAATGATTAACAACCATGCTATACTTTTTTATTTTAGAGCCTGGTTAAAGACTCCTTTATGAAAGGATACATGTTCCATATATATCATTGTACTTCAATACTATTTCAAACTAATGAAAACTAAAAATATCCCCCCCCCCTTAAAGACAGAAAAAGAAATAATACATTATCAGTTAGTTTAATCACATTTTAAATACAATGTGTTTCTTCCCATGAAATATAAATTTGGAAGCATGAGGACAAACAAATAACTTTTGTCTGTCAGTTATAATTTGTATCTTTATAATGGCCTATGCTTAATTGAATTGTAGCTGTATTTTAGGGTTAATTAAAATGTGCAGTGTTAATGTTGAGGTCAGTGTTTCAGACCTTTTGTCTGTCCTGTGGTCAGTTAGAGTGGGTTTTGTCTGACAAGGTTTTGACAGTATTAGAAAAACATTTATTTAAAACCAAGGAAATCTGATTTGACATGGTTAAAATAATCTTTTCTTTTTGACTGAGCATAAGACAATTGATTTAAAACAAATCTTTTCCTTGTCAGAGTATTGGACAGACACTGATATAAATCTTCCATTAAACAGAACTTATTGTTATTTATTGATATCAAAGAAGAGGTGACATAGCAAAAATAATTTCTGTCAAAAAGGAACAATCACCTCATACATGTATTAACTTTAAAATTAACTGTTTCATAACTATTTCTTAAAAAAAAAAGTTTACAATAACTCACTCCAATTTTTATTCATTAAAATTTTAACTTCTTTCTTGTTCCTGGGAACTAAATATCAACTGTCTTCACAAAATTCTCAATAAACTTCCAACCTCAGTTCAAAGGATAAAACCAATTAGATTTTCTCTTTCTAAATATATCATAGGTCTCAAAGTTAATAAATTTTATAAAGAAATGTTATATTTTTTGTGTTAACTGCAGGAATTTGACTGAATTGTCACACCTCAATAAAATCAAAATCGTGACCTCAAATTAGTGGCAGGTAATTAGAGGAAATACTATTTATCTAATATTAATATAAAATATTTAAATTCTGAATGAAAATAAAAATTTCTAATCCAGTACTATTAGTCATTGTTATCGGTAGAATGTAAAATGAACAAACTTAATATTTACTTATTGACAGAATATTGAAGTGATTAAAGACTTAGTTCATATCAAAAGAATACTACTTTATGTAATTTACTCATATCAAATGATAAAATTTGCATAGAATAAAATTGAAACATTTAAATTACTTTCTCATTATATTTTAATCACAAAGATTGAACATTATTTAACACCCATTTATCTAGTGTGAAGGAAGTCCTTTCATCCCCCTATCTAATCCCTGCCAAAGATAAACCACACCGATTTCTTCTGCGGTTTCTTTACAAGAGTATTTATATTAGTATCTGCTCAAGTTTTTATTGAACTTCATTTATACAATTTGTCTGACTACTCCAGCTATTGACAGATTAACACAACAATGACAACCATTTATTTTAACATTGCCCTACTCTCCTTTTCATACGAACATGCTACTGCGTAAAATGAGCAGTGAAATTGTCAATAAGGGGCAGGTCGGCAAAACAATCGTCAACAAATGTTCTAAGAACTAACTTTAGATTACGGATCAATTATAGTCTACAGACACAGAAATATATCGACAAAGAATCGCAACTAATTAATGCTAACACAGACAAAATTATAATCCTGGTGAAACTTGAACAAAATTCGTAATCAATTATTTGCAAGTTTGTTTGACAAACTCCAAGTGCGACATAAAGACTGATTGATCAACTATTAATTACTTTTAAAGACTTCAATGAAATATCGTAAAACAGTTGTAACAAAAGATGAGAGAAAGGCTCCCTGTAAATGAATTATTCACAGCTACTCAGTACGGAAGACGACTTGCATCACAATACTAACTTTGATCTGTGTAAATCCTCTCTGTCAAATGAACATTTAAATCATAGGGGCAACCCCCATATGTTGATCAATCAATGCACCGCCGCATTTTCACATCATGTAAAACTTGCAGTCGTATATTTCAATATCGAAATAAACTTTTTATGAATTTCTGTAATGTTTGTGTATTTTTAAAAGTTAGTTGCCATTAAAGAAGAAAATATTCCAGTCCGTAATTTAATAATAGTTTTCAAACTATCGGTTATATAAACTAACCACTCTCCCAACTAATTAAAACACACCTTTCATCTTTATGAATCAACTAAATATTTCCATTTTTGTGGTTAAATATCTACAAGTTAAATTCTTTCTTGTTTCTTTTAAAATAAAATATTTTCCAACTTTCAAAAATTATTTGTTTTTAAATAAAATAAATGTGTATCAATAGCCCTTCTATTTGGCAGATGACAAAAAAGTGTGGCCAAAACATTTGAATGAGTAAAATTTGTATTGAAAAGAGACTATGAATAATGTCAGTATTATATAAATGCCGCCAGTAAGTTGTAACTTTACCTCAAATCTTGATTGTGAAACCACCTCTGTGGCAGGAGACTCCTTCCCTCTCCTGACTGGTGGTGATGACAAATTCTACAATGAAAAAATATCACTTTATATATATATTTTCAGAAGTTTTGATAAATTTTTTAAGACTAAGGAAAAAAAATATGATTATTAATCTTTTTTTCAGGTAAAATGAATTTGTACTTACAATGAAATTTTTATTGCTGTTATTTATTTTGACGGTTTGTCCTAGGAATAAGACAATCTGAAAATTTAAACACAGTAATGGCACACTTTGATATCCCACAATGACCAATACAAATATTATTGAGAGCTACAGGTTTTTTTTTTCATAAGTTCATTTATAGAGAGCATGGTTACATATGTTACATTTAGATCATTTGACCTTTAGTATATTAATTCTCTTGTTTGAAGTCTCAGACAAGACATTTTCAATAAATTAAAACTAATTTTGGCAAGGTTTAACCATTAAAAAGATATCCTTTCAATAAAATATGTGTCTCTTAAAAATGTCAACAATATAAAGCAGTTATTGGATAATTCTTACAATTACAATATTTTCACAGAAAGACAATCTGGGCAATCAGAAAAGAAAATAAGTAAATTAAAATTTATTGTGGTTTTATTTCTTTATTTGTTTGGTCAGAATAGTAGAAAGTCCTGATAGCAAATAAATCATTTATTTATTTAAATATGGTATTCATTGAATACTATTACGAGTATTGTATGTTACAATAAGAACACTGGTAATACAGTTACATCATGGTGTAAAGGAGATCTGATGTGAGAAAAGAACTTCAGGCTAACTGACATCATTAAATTACAAATAAATAGTTTTCTACATTTTTTGTATCTAATTTCTGAATAAAATCAAACAAAATTTGTCAAATTATAAAGTTTAATTGAAATATGATCTTCTTTCCTGTGGTACCTGTCCTTTGTTCAAGAATAATGTTCAGAAAAAAATCTGGTTAAAATCAGTGTATCAAATTAAATTGCTACCTTGTTCCTGACCTAGTACTTTTGAAATAATCAGTTATAAATATTCTAAGAGAAAAATATTTCTATTTTGCATGAAATTCAATCGACATTTCAGTACTTCTTTGAAAAGGGAGATAATAAATTTGTAATTACATACATTTTATACATAAAAGGTGTGATTTTAATTCTAATTATCTGACTATATTTCAAGTCTACTAATAAATTAGCATTATTTTCCTACTAAGAAGTTATAATAAAAGATCTTGAAATTGTTTAACACACTGCTAAGATAATGACAATCTCTATAATTCTCTCCATATCAAGGATATCATAATGATAGAAGGTTGGCCATGTAAAGAACTAATAGAAAACTGAATTCTATTAGTCTCACAAACTTCAAATCAAATGATCAAATTAAGGAAAATAAATGTCATTGAAAGATATCCAATACTCTCATCTGAATCTAATTTGTCAATTAAATACTTGTAAAAAACATATAAAACTGGAGTAAATATACTAAAGGCCACACGCCACAAACGCATGTATTCTTGCTGTAAAAATATTTGAAAGATTTGAAAAGAATTGTCACTGAAGACTTTATGTGATATTTTTTGGAATTGGAATTTTATGCTAGACTATTTTTCATCTATTTTACCAACTGATATAGCACATTTCTGATAACAATATAAATATAAACAGATACATTATTATTTTTGAACAAAATTAAATAAAAGAATAATAATTTGACCATATTTTCAAAATATAAGAATGATACATACCTTTCTTCCTTGTGGTGTAGTGTCTCTTGATTTTCTGCCACATCTGAAAATTGAAAATGATAACAATATTTAGTAAAAAAAATGACAGCCAACTCAAAATGAAAGACATAAAAAAAAAACCACAATATTCAAGTGCTGTCACTGAAAGTAATTCATGTGACTGCCTATTTATGGATAAGCTTAAATCTGTCTAAAAAGTTTCCCACAAATTATTTCTCAGTGACCATTATTTACTTTGTACAGCAATTTGAAGTTTACAAGTCCTTTTCTCAGCCTTCTAAAAAATATATCAAACACTGAAAGAGTGGCAAATCAAAGATATTGAAAAAGTTGGCCATAGTTTTATATTTAAGATATGAAAAGTAGTTCCTTAATAAACTAAAACCACAGAAATATGTCTTATCACAAACTTTAACAAGTGTTAACAACCTAACACCAACAATAGCACATATAAGCCTTACTTCCACAGCAGGCGAGACGAAACCTATAAATGATAATATACCTTTGCCTTTTATTTATCTTTATAACTTATGATGAAAACTTTGTACAATTCTACTCAGATAGCCTTTCTAGAAAAAAATTTAACATGTGAATGCAAACTAAAAACACAGACTTTGTTCTGTAATGTGTTCCTTTACATGACAAAAAAATTCCTCCCGACTGAAACCAAAAAGAGTTGTGTCCTCTTTTCACTTAGGAAAGAAAAAGTGCAGGCAAAAAATCCTAAAGATTTCAAGAAAAGCTTTTCAGTTGTGGAGTAATTTATGATCTGTGTTCAAAAATTTTGTAGTGACGATAATTCGTCAGGGAGAAATATTTTGAAGCAGTAATTTGTCAGGAAGAACTATTTTGAACGAGTATTTTAGAGTAGTAATTCCTCATGAAGAACTTCATTAACCATACTGTCCAGTTAATTGAATCTAAACAGCCAAAGGTTTTACATTTCTCCATTAATCAACCAACAATTTAATTAGTATCAAACAATAACTAAATTATTTGTACTCATTAGTGTGTAATTGGTTTGGTCACTTATAAATAGCTGACATTTTCTGTCATTTCACGGACAACCTAATACATACAATTTACTAATTAAATTCAACAAGATGAGTTTTTCAGCAAGTCTTGACTGGCCAATCTGACGAATGGATTCACTTGTTAGGCTATTGTTTACTATTGTAATTAAGTTATTTATACATCTGTTCACAGTGTTGTGACAGGACGTCTGGGAACCCAAATAAAATAATGATAATTTTCTCTGTATTTTTCTAGGTAAGGAGAAGAAAAATTGTCTATCAAGATTTAATCAAATTAACAGTATTTTTTTCTCCATTTATATAATTATTTTTAACAGTTATACCGTATAGTTATATAAGTATTTTCAAATAAAATTAACTGAAGCTTTGCAAATAAGAATTGATTTCAAAATAATTATATTGAAAATTTAATTAACAAAATCTGTTGTTTGACTAATCTTTTTAGAAATTCAACAAAATCACAGAATAAAAGAACTTTCCAAGGAATTTTTCATTTTAACACGATTTTTTATGAACATCAAAACACTATTTAGTTCAGTTTGATATGCAACATTCTGGTCTTTTGTTATGTTTATATCAAAACCTAATAATAACAAAGAAAACGAAGTTATAAAAAGGTAGTGCCTATATAGTTAATGCAGCATGCAGTTACACTGTTGTTTATATTTTATGTTACATGTTGATTAGTAAATAATGAAAATTGAAGTACCATAATTGCTTAAAGAAAATGTAACAGATTTAAGTTATTTCCACTTGGATGTTCTTTATTCCTGTGTCTAATTCTAAATAAATAATGTGTAATGGCAACACAAATCTTTGAACTCAACTATGAACAATCCATTTAACTTTTTTACCGTTATAATCAATAAAAAATAATAATACTGAAGTATAAACCAACCAATGAACGAAAATGATCAAAGTCGCAGCGTATTTAATGATTGTTTTACTTGGTACTATATTGAATATTTGGAAGTGCAAATTATTTCTAATATAACAATAATTGCTGCCACTCGCACCTTTATACAAACTTTCTATATGGTCAAATCTACAATTGTCCTTAAAACTAGCTTTCAATTAGATAATAAAACATTTGTATAACTCAGTCATCTGCCTCAATAAAATGCTTAAGTATTTTTCGAATTGAGAATCGGAAGTACATTTGTTAGAATTATTTGTATTGTTTGCTTAATAAGTTGTAATATCAACAAATAAATATCCAATCATTTGCTTCATTACTAAAACTGAATCATTAAATGAGAATTTTTTGTTTCCGTTTTCGTATTTAATATTTGGAATCAGTTACAGGCAACTTTTCCCACAAAAAATGCACTAAGAATTTAATTCAAACATTAATAAAATGCAAAATGATTTTTTTACTTAAGGAATGACTGTAATATTTTTTCTGTCTATGAAGAAATAACATTAAAAATTTGGTGCACACTGAATAACGCGCGTAGCGGGTTATTTAACAGTGTGCACCACATTTTTAATGTTATTTCGAATAGACAGAAAAAATATTACAGTCATTTCTTATAATTTAATTCTAAATTCCATTTTAAACCGTAGAAAACCATGAAAAAACGTTGATCACGTCACGGTCACATGACTAAATTATGTCTATGGGCTCATAACAAAATAACGTCAGCCAATCAGAAGACGTGTTACATCCAAAATTAAATTATATTGAAATAAAATATTGTTTGAAAAGTGCACACTACTAATAGTTGTGGAATTTTGGGATTTTCTTTGGTGATCTAAGAAAAGGTGTACTGCACTAATTTGTTCATTTTTGTTTTATGCATACAAAATCATGCATAAAAATGTACATGTAGCTACTACCTGATAACATTATATTTATGAGAATTTCAGTGTTTAAATCTAATTTTTCAACAAGTACATAAAATTTAGAAAGACCATTATAACCTTATATAGAAAATATGAAGAATTTCATCAGATCAAATTTGTTAGGAATGCAAAACCAGTTAATCATCATTTAACTATATACACCTGCAGGCCTGCACCTTAACGAATTACAAACACAAAAACGCAACTCATTGCAACTATATTTTTCATTTTGACTGACAACGAAGTTGCAATATCTAGTAACTTAATGTCTCTCTGTATTGTTATAATCCTCTTCTATTAACTCTCATATCGTACAATATAAAATACTTGATTTGGTCACTACAAAAGATTTTATGGAAAATCTAAAATCATTTACAGAAATGACTGCTACACATGTGATAAGGTGGAATAAATTAATAATATTTTATATCACAATACAAATTACGGCCATTAAAGTATAAGTGATATTTTTCATGGAGATTTTTCCAGGAGCCCATTACTGAACAATGCCAGGTGGCACATATAACAATGCTAATTTGCTTCACATACTAGTCAGGTATGAAATTATAAATTAATTTGCCTTATACAGTCACTTTGAGCTCTCTTTATACTTCTATAAGTTATGATTTCCTTCATTTCAAATAATTCTTATCATTTAGTCATTTTACGATATTACATTTTCATTATGGTATACATTACAAACATGTTACATAGTGTCAAAATACATTTTAGTTTTTATCAAAATTTAAAAGTTTTCCACAACCAATCATATATGCTACCAATCACATGTCCTATACATTGTTTTCACCTCCAGAAATGAAACCAGGCAAGCAGGTCAGGGGTCATCTGTATCTAACAGACCAGTTATTCATAATTTTTGCTATAGCAAATATTTAATTATACAAGAATACACAAAATGATAAAAGTACTGTTTCAGCCAAGTTCCAAAAATTCTGTCTCTGTTACTAAAGCACAGAAACAAGACAGTTAGTGACCTTCAGGACAGGTATACTGTGGATTCATTTATTTTCGTGGGTATCAATTTTCGTGGATAGAGGATAAAAGGCATTTCGTGGGATACGTAAATTCGTGGTTCGCTGTTTCAAAAATTAAAAAAAAATGTTTCAGATACGTAAATTCGTGGATCTCTGTATGAAGAATAGTTAAACAAAAGATAGTAATTCATTGAAAATGTTTTGAATTGTCAAAATCTTCCCTTAATCATTCTATGTTAAAGTGTTCATTTACAAGCGTGGACAAAGGCAACTAATGATTCGTTTGCTTTACAATTTATAAATTTGTTGTTTTTTAATTTTATAAGGTATACAAAGGCCTTTGATGTACAACTGATTGAAAGTTATTTTTCCTAATCAAGACGTAATATGAAGTAATTAGAAAATGATCAAAAGTAAGGAACAAGCTAACGAAGTTTGCCATCCAAGCTGAAACCCAAGCCATAAAACAATGATAAAATTTACTCATCTTACGATTTTATTATATATACTCTGGGGAATATGATTCGTTCATGACAAACAATGTCGCTTCAACAGTGGTTAAAGTCCGGTAGTATTAAGGTGAAAGCTCCTACACATTGGAGCAACGAAGACACAATGATCCGTTTTGTAGATAAATTCATCTTGCCTTACGTAGAGGGTATTATTGAAGATCTTCCTCTTTCTCAGAAAAACCAGAAAGCCGTAGCTATCTTTGATGTATACAGAGCCCACACAGGAGAAAAGCTACTAAGCCACTTAAAGAAAAATGACATTATTCCCTTGTTTGTGTCTGCCGCCTGTACTGACAAACTACAGCCGTTGGACTTATCTGTAAACCGAGAGTATAAAGAACAATTGAAATCTAATTTTCTTGACTGATACTCAGCACAAGTAGTGCAACAGCTAAACCACCAAGAAGACATCACCGGTGAACGTTCACCAAAGGTCATCGTAGATTTGAAGACGTCCGTCATGAAACCCATTCATGCCCAGTGGGTAGTTTCAACACATCAGATCATTCCCACCCGTACTGACCTAATCAAGTCTGGCTTCCGTAAAGCTGGTTTATTGTAAATTTAACATTATAACATTCTATCTAGTGCTTTGTTTCGTACTGAGTGACATTGTATGTATGTGAACTAAAGTCTTGTTAAAGATTGTTAAAAGTATGTGTGCAAATGTGTTGTTATGTGTATTTCATTTATCATATGTACTTGTATGTAATGTTTGTTAAAATGTTTAAATGAAAGTAGAATACTAGTATATGAATAAAAGTAATCAAAATACTATTACTTTTCTGTTTTATTTAAAACACATGTTTTGTTACCATGTTTGTCCCGAATCAACACTATACTAGTTTTGCAAAAGATAACCGGAAGTAAACATCTGATTCATTTCACATTTGTCGGTTTATTCTACGTTGAATTCTTAAATTCGTGGTTTGCTGTGTCCCACGAAAACCACGAAAATTGGTATACCACGAATAAAAATGAATCCACAGTAGTCTATAGAGGTCAAAGGCTATTAGTGCACTCTACAGTGTATCCAAAACACTTACCTTACAAGTCTGTCTAGTTTCTCCATCTCAAGGGTGAAGTGGTGTTCTATTTCTCCAGCTCTTAATGTAATACCACAAACTGGACAACATGGCGACTGTCCGTCTAAAACACACTTCTTCCTTTGTTCTGGAAAAAAAATACAAATTGAAATATGATAATCATGTAAAAAAACAACAGGCTACACTTTTGTACTTTTTATATTATCTTGTAATATTTGAAATTGTAATGTTCTACACCATAGCAGATTGTTTATTGTAATAGTGTTACACTACAGAAGATTTGTTATAAATGTTTTACACTAAAGCAGAGTTTTTATAAGTATGTGCTACACTGTAGCAGGTTTATAATTAATATTTACTACTCTATAGCAGGTTTGTTATTACAATGTGCTATCCATTAGCAGGTGTGTTATTATAATGTACAACACTATTGCAGGTTTGTTATTACAATGTACAACACTATAGCAGGTGTGTTATTACAATGTACAACACTATTGCAGGTTTGTTATTACAATGTGCTACACTATAACAGGTGTGTTATTACAATGTACAACACTATTGCCGTTTTGTTATTACAATGTGCTATCCATTAGCAGGTGTGTTATTACAATGTACAACACTATTGCAGGTGTGTTATTACAATGTACAACACTACTGCAGGTTTGTTATTACACAGTGGCATATTTGTAATTGTAATAAGCTACGTTACAGAATGTTTGTAACAACAATGAACTGTACAATGTCAATATCCTTACAACAATGTGCTTTACAATAGCTGGTTTGTTTTAAAGTGTGCTGCACTATAACAATGTGCTGCATTATGGGATTATTACAGTGTGCTACATCAATATGTAACGCTACAAATGTAACTTAACATTTCAAATTATTCAAATAGTAACATTTGAATGGTTGACCTTCTTATACAATAGAACAATTGTATTGAGAACAAATTTAAAGTCTGACACTTAGTATTGCAGAGCTGTTTTCACAAAATTTCTCTTGAGAAAAATTACTCATAAATCATGCTCAATTTGGTTTAACTTGTTAATTTGTCATGAAAAAAAAAGCTGCAGGATTAAAGTTTTTGTACAGTTAAATCACAAACATAATGTTTACAGGTAAGCACAATAAAACAGTTACAGGCAGACTTGTTACACAGTATATTGAAATGTTACAAAGAGTGGGATAAATTACTTTCAATATTTTGGCTATTAATCAAAGAGACAGCAAACCAATAACACAGAAAAACAAAAAGAACTAGAATTGCCATCGCGAGCAATAGCGGATGTCACCCTGGTCCACCAATTGACACTAAGTGGCAGCAATTTCGATTTTTTTTAACATTGGATTAACATATATACCTCACTATACATCTTTCTGGTAATTTTCAGAGAGTTTAAAGGGGCACTAGCTGTCAAATTCATGGTCAACGATTTGACTCAAATTCTCATATTTGATTTATAACAAGAGTGCACACGCTGAAATGTCTCACCTTCTATACTAATCATTGATATTATGTTGATAGTCCTAAGTATAAAGCTAAGCTTTATTACAACTGTCACATAAACTTAACATTAACCAAGATAACTAAACAAAGACCAATGAACCTTGAAAATGAGGTCAAGGTCAGATGAACCATGCCAGGCAGACATGTACAGCTAACAATGCTTCTATACAACATATATAGTTGACCCATTACTTATAGTTTGAGAAAAATAGACCAAAACACAAAAACTTAACACTGTGCAATGAACCGTGAAAATGAGGTCACGGTCAAATAAAACCTGCGCGACTGACATAAAGATCATAAAATATTTCCATACACCAAATATAGTTGACCTATGGCATATAGTATTAGATAAAAAGACCAAAACTCAAAAACTTAACTTTGACCACTGAACCATGAAAATGAGGTCAAGGTCACATGACATCTGCCCGCTAGACATGTACACCTTACAATCATTCCATACAACAAATATAGTAGACCTATTGCATATAGTGTGAGAAAAACAGACAGAAATACAAAAATTTAACTATAACCATTGAACCATGAAAATGAGGTCAAGGTCAGATGACACCTGCCAGTTGGACATGTACACCTTAAAGTCCTTCCATACACCGAATATACTAGCCCTATTGCTTATAGTATCTGAGATATGGACTTGACCACCAAAACTTAACCTTGTTCACTGATCCATGAAATGAGGTCGAGGTTAAGTGAAAACTGTCTGCCAGACATGAGGACCTTGCAAGGTACACACATATCAAATATAGTTATCCTATTACTTATAAGAAGAGAGAATTCAACATTACAAAAAATTTGAACTTTTTTTTCAAGTGGTCACTGAACCATGAAAATGAGGTCAAGGACATTGGACATGTGACTGACGGAAACTTCGTAACATGAAGCATCTATATACAAAGTATGAAGCATCCAGGTCTTCCACCTTCTCAAATATAAAGCTTTTAAGAATTGAGCTAATGCCGTTGCCACCGGATCACTATCCCTATCTCGAGCTTTCTGCAACAAAAGTTGCAGGCTCGACAAAAATGTAATACATTTATCCAAACTATCAAAAGTCTAAAATAAACAGTTTACAGAGCATGGGGTAGATAATATATAGGTTCGTTTCGTGTGTATTTTAGTCCAGACGCCATCTAATTACCTGTCGATTTGACCTCAGATGACCATATAAGCGATGTAAACATAAATAAAGATATGAATAGATTAAACTAACACGTGCAATTGGATTTTTATAGGTCTGTTAGATTTTATTTTATAGATTAAAAATAGATATTTCTCATTGTTTTTAACCGTATAAGAATGATTTTATGTGCATAGGATTAGTAATCAACTTATTTACCGTCGTTTCACTTTCATTGTTGACATTCTTTTTCTTTAAATAACCAGTACACGTACAATGCATGCGTTGTCAATCTCTAGCAAGGGGTTAAATTGAAGTTCACATGAATACGGATTTAAAGAGGTCGACTCATTCACTTGCAAGTGAATTACTAATTATCAATGTTTCTTAGCGTAATTTGACAAAATTGAACCTTTTTGGCTGTTAAAAGCGAATTGTTATTTCACTATTTCACTTTCATTATTGATTGAACAGAAAAGAATCAAACCTTAGATTTCTTATATATCTCGTAGCTAGTGTCCCTTTAAAGCATTTTGAAAATCGTCATATTTGTACCGTTTCTATGGCAACGGCGGCCATTTTGAAAATGCCAAAGATGGATGGCATGTCTTCGCATGCCAAGTAACATTTCCCCAAAGTCTATTCATTTTGGAAGACTCCGATTTTTCACATTATTTCTGTTTCCATGACAATGGCAGCCATCTTGAAAATGCCAACCCCCGATTGCACATCTGCACATGGGGTTAACATTCTGGTACAATTCCATCATCATAGGTCCTTGCAATTCCGAGAAATAGTCTGGACAAAAAAGTGTGGAATTATAAATAAGAAAAAGAATGGAACAATAGCAATATGTCACCCAACCTCCGTCAGGGTGACATAATTCTAGACTGGAGGCCAATATAGTCTTTGATAGTAGACAAATGTCTACAATATTACCCCTACATTGCAAGGACTTAAAAAGTTGGGATAAGGTATACTCAAAGACTTTCGGCTACTACTACATTTCATTGGTAATGTTCTGTATTCATTCGGAGGATTTTACAATATGTTGTTGACATAAATACTATAATAACCTTCTGCTAACAATTTTCAAAACTTTTAATGGACTCCAATTGTCCATAAATCTTGCTTTAATCTCTAAAGTTCTTCTGTTTAAAAGTCTAATTGCTCTTTTGTCCAACAAAATTCTGGTTTATAAAACTATAATTGAGTTTACTGCTTTTGTAAGGAGAGATACATCTTAATACCAGCATAAAGATTAAAATGACAAACAAAAATGCAAATTCCCCACTTAAAATTCATAAAAATATTACAAAAGGAATGTTTGAGTTTTATTCTCATAAATTACTTATGGATATTTCAATAAATGTCAACAATCTACATCAAAAAAGATTATTATGAAATCAATGCCATGTCAAGTTGGAAAATTTTGTTTCACACACAAAGCTACGTTAATCCACTGTGAGTACCGCTGACAAGCTTTGAAAGTTATAATCTCTATACGACTTCTTCAATCGTCATATGTCATGCACTAATCAATAAGGAATTTGGACAAATCTGGGGATAATTATTAGGTCACGATCCGATGGGTAGTGTAGATTAAGGTAATCTCGATCATTATTGATGATCAAACACTCATACTGTCTGTCCAAACATGATCTTTTAACATCCCGTCTTCTGTATTCTTCCTGTAAGTCACTTACACAATCATTGAATTATCGATTTTAGTATATATTTTTTTTGTACTTTGAAGAACTTAGGTAAGAACACTGACCACATGCTGAAGAGAGATTTACTGAAATATTACTAAGGTACTCATATCATAAGACTTAATTTCCCTTATATCTACCTTAAAGCCACATACAATATACATGTAGTGTCAACCATTTTCAAAATTGATCAGTGTTTTGTGGTAATAAGCATTTATATGTATAAGTTTTATAACATTTGGTTGAGGCAAACTAAAGTTAGAGAACAGAAACTAAAAATACAGCTATTTTTATGTTAATAAAGGGGCACAACTCAAGAACAGTAAAAGTGACACCACCCTATCTGAACATGATCTGTGTTTTGTGGTTATAAGCATTGTGCAATAGCATTGTGTATTAGTTTTGAGCCACACTAAAACAGAGAATAGAAACCAATTTTGGAGATGTATGCGACAGTTAGGACCGACAGGACGGACAAGGGTAACACTTAGTGCCCCCCTACAGCGGGAGCATAAAAAGAGAAACTATAATTAACCTGGTACTTGACAAATTAATTGAATTGTGTACCCAAGTACGTGATACAATAAATAATACAAGACCCCCAGTTAGTATATGCAATAAATTATAAATCAGCATGGATCTCATTTAGATTTCACAATGCTGCAAAACATGTTGTAAATTGTGTACTTTTTGATATATAAGTATATCATAAACTTGATGTCAATAAAAATTAAGCAGTATAATAACTGATCTACGTCCTGTGATGAAGTGTTTGCAAAGTACCTGTTACCAAGTCATTAGTCAAGTTTGTCAGGTAAATTTTCTAATTTATACCTATCCAAGATCATAAAAATTTGACATCCCAAGTCAAACATGCTTTGTAGCATTAAATTTTCAGAAATACTCATATCCAAATGATTATATATTACACGTTAAATAATAAAGTATTACAAAGCATGGCTACTTTATTGACATTCCAGTAATAAAATTAAAGTTGTCACTCCGTCAAGAGTCCATAGTCTTTGTTTTATTTGAATTATAATTTCTTAAATCTTAGTTACAAAGTTTCCCTGTGCCACTTCAGTTCTAAATATTCCTTTACTGGCATCTCATATTGAAATAAAATTTATATATTTTTTAAACTACTTGATGTAAAGTTCCCCACCTATTTACAGAATCTGACCCCCTTTTCGTTCATGTTTGTACATTTTTAATTTATATTCTGGATTTGTGAAACATGAAGAGAAAGCACTTAGCACTACAGACGGAAAAATTTCACAAAATACCAATCATATATCCATAATCAAACAGAGAATAGTTCTACTCAGGTTTGTGAATTTTTGTGAAATAAATGGGTATTTTTGTAATGTTTGATGATGGCTTACGACGAGTCATTAGTACTATTGGTTGCACCCTTTCAGACTACTTAACTAATCCAGGGATTTGCATGAATCAACAAGAATTTTTCTTCTAAATATGTTTAAGACCTGCAGGTGTGTTGAAAAAATAACATGAAGATTTAGAGGACTTTATTAAAGTATAGGTTATCTATGTACCCTGCAGATAGATAAGGTCCAGTATTGGTTCTGGAGCTAGCATGCGGAGTTAAAGGATATGATAGGAACATTGTACTTTATTTGTACTGGATATACAAAAAAGTTTACTTATTTTCAGTATAGAGGAGTGTTACCAAAAAAATAATGAAATACTGAATTTTAGCATATACTGTACATGCCATTTCCTTGAAAGCTGTGGATCTTTTTTTTTGTTTAGAACAGAAGCTTTTACCTTCAAAACTGCTCATCCACATTTAGCAACATAACAAATGCCTAGGTACATGCATTTCTAGTGTAGATGCCTATGACTTAGAAACTGCTCCTTCACAGTAGACATGTTAACATTGAGTTTAGAGGCCTATTTCTTCAAAGCTGCAGTAGATATATACTTATTTTGAGTATAGAAGGCTGTATTTTCAGCAGCCAGTCCAAGTCATAGATTGATTATAATTTGAAGCTGTTTATTTTAAATGTATGGAACACTGACCTGTATCTAATATAAAATAGAAGATGCGGTATAATTGCCAATGAGACAACTGTCGACAAGAGACCAAAATGACACAGACATAAACAACTATAGGTCACCGTAACCACATTATATTTAAAAATGCTTTTAAACAAATATATCAGACAGCTAACAGCATAAATAATGGTGAACTCTGATAGACTGGTTGATTGACAGTTCAGTTATATGCTTAACATCCTTATAATCTTTAAATTTGGACTGCTATTAGAAACAGGATAAGTCAGATACAAGTATGGACAGAAATACAGTCAAATCGCCCACTTAACTGCTAGATAGGAGAAGTTTAGATAGCAATATAAAATATGGTAGAACATACATGTATATGTAACAAGTTTTGACAATCAAGTTGGCCTATTGAACACAAATTCATCTTCACTGGACTCTGACTGGATTCTAACCCTTGGCCAGCAAAAATTGACACAAATTGTACTGCCAAAGTTTTTTTAAATTGTCTATTAAAATTTATTACTCAAACTTTTTTTATCATGAATCTGCTACTCTATAATTACATATTTACGCAGATATGTTCAGTGTTTACACTGAAAACCATACACCAACATGTGCAAGAATGATCTGATTTTCTAACAAGAAATGAAACCATACACCAACATGTGCAAGAATGATCTGTTTTTCTAACAAGAAATGAATTGAGTCTGAAAACAATTCCCACTTCTTTTATTCAGCCTATACAGATTTTCCCTGATATAAAGAAGAACAAACACCAAAATAAAAGATGGTTTTCAGACAGACCAAGAACAGAAGTGACCGGCCAAATCCAGGAGTTGTCAAAAAACTTTGTTCATTTGAGTCTGTACTTGTTTACCTTGTTACAAAGAAGTAGCCTTAGTCTATAGTAGTGGTAAAATTGGCCCAACTTCTTTACATTATCCATAGATTTGATGATTTTATTGACTCAAGCATTATCTTTCAGCAATAACATGGGTCGGATCAATTTAAAGTTCCGAGTGGTATAATTGATTTCACTCACTTTCTTATAGCCTCTTATTTATCCCATTTATTTTACAATACAAATATTGTTTGACAGAAATTACCTAAAAAGATATTTGGTTTTCTAATTGATTTTGGACTAGTGTGTTTGGTGATAAGGCAGGATTTCTATGTTGACTTTAAGTTAAGCATGATCTTCTGTTTCCTCTATACAACCTCCTCATTTCTAAATTAAACAACGAATTTTCACCTTCTTGTTACTTCTGACAATCTTGATCAAAGGAATTGTTAACAATAAGGTTCAATATGGAATAACATTTAGATAGACCAAAAAGGTGATATCTAAGTTTATAAAACTATTCATCATTGACAGATTTACTCAATAAGAACCTATAATCCAATTTCCCTGCCACAAAATTAAACACCTGTGAGCTAATTAAATATATTGTACTACTGGAAAAACAAAAATTTGTCAATTTAAAACCAATATGGACAGTTTTATAGCTGTTTATAGACTCTATAGAGATCAAAGAAAGATATTATACTAGTGTTATAAGTAACTACTGAAAATCAAATCATATATCAACCCTTTATAATGCCTTAAACTATTATATATATATGTGTAACCTCACTTTTTTACTTTTCTTAAAAAAAAAATTAGTCCATTCTTTTGATTTCAATTAATTATATATTATTTAATAATAAATAGAATGGCTTGATTTGGGAAAATCATTTCAAGATGTCTTTAATGCCATAGATGTATAATTGGTATTCAAGTTTTAAAAAAAAAAAATCAAGTCTTATTTTTTTTAACTTTTTTTTTAATGAATACTTGTTAGAAGAAAGTAAAAAGAAAACTGCTTGGAAAAAGAATCAATTTACGTTATGTGTAAGCCAAGAACTTAAAATTTGAATAACAAGTGATCTTTCTGTCAAAAATTTCTATTACAAAATCAAATGACATTCTCCGGAAGTCTTATTTTTGGTTTTGACTTTCTATCATTTTTTGGTGCTTTAGGAAAATATAGAAAACATTATGCTATACAAAACTAGAGTCCAGAACTAGAAGATTTATTAATTCCTTCCCTTTTTTTTTATCAAAGGTACATAAAATGCAGAAATACTGACCGGTAATAGAAAACTCTTGTAAACTGAAATCTGATAAGACAAACAAAGAACTAGTATATCTATATATAGGATTATAGGATCGTTAGAATATATAGATACCAACATAGATTATATTTTTACCAAAAATATGAAAATATTGAAAAAATGACAGGTAAAAAGAAGATAATAGTACAGGTGTTGATTTGAATTTGTCCTAGGTAACAAAGAATGCTGCTTATCAAAACTAATCTGATAGATTATACAGACTATGGATGCACAATACAAGTCAGCTAGCCATCAATATCATCTTCATGAATACACTGTGGTAAACATTAGGGAGCTTTAAATTTTGACAGAGAATTTTGTGAGATGACACTTTGATTAAGATGAACGACATAGTCTTCCAATGTTTAAACATTACTAAGTTATGGGGATGGGTAACTAGTAGGATTTAGACCATAAACTTTCAACAAACTACCTTTTGATTTCAATTAATTTTTCCATAAACAAGAAAATTATTCTATAAATCATAAAACTGAGATCCTTTTTTTACATTTAGCATGAAATTTATGCATTTAAATAAATCAATAACTCGTTTTCATGGTGTCTTAGTTCAGATGCTACTTGATTCAGTCCGAATTTAACAATAGATCGTATCGCTACAATGTTTTGTATTCACATTCTGAATTGTTGAAGGATGAAGGGGGAACTCACATATTAAGTAATAAAGTTTAGAATTATATTTTGATATAATGAAATTGTCAAGGAAGGTAGCTCGGTTGCCTAGGACTCAATCATTTTTTGATGACTCCTTATTCTCTGCCAGCTGTCTTTTATTTCAAAACCAGTGACAGGAGTAAAAGAGCCGACACTAAATCAAACTCCAGCAAGTATATAAAGTCAATGCAATGACATTCAACATAATAGGCCTGGCGGTAGTAAAATCTCAACTTTATCCATTTATTCAGTTCACAAGAGAGCTTTATTCGAAGACAATAAAACTGCTTTACTAACAACATTACAAATAAAATGTCTGCCTAGGTATTGGAAGTTTGAACCAGTAGAATATTCAATGAATGTAAAATCTTTCCTGTGGAGAAATATGGTCTGCAGAGATTATAAGTAAGACAAACATTAGAACTTGGTTTTCAACCTCAAATTACAAGAAATAAAAGACAAATTGTGTTCAATCTTCTTATGGTAATTTTAAACATCTACGACAGACAAGCACTTAGTTGAACATATGTGAAACAAAAAATAAGCACCAATAAAATAATTGAAGAAAATAACGTAAAATACCACTTGTTCACTTCTGATTTGCTTGGGACAGTTAATGGTCACTCGTTGATTTGATCATAATCCTGTGTCATGAATACTTGAAAAGACATCAGCACTCGTGTTTAAGTTTGTCAAAACATGATTTGCCGATGGCTTTACTTGCCGTGATAAATTCACTTCTAATAGCTTTAGTCTTGTCTTTGTATTCTATCGTTAAGCTTACATAACCTGGCGATTTGATAAAACACAATCTAGTTTGCCACATTTGGACATAAATAACTGTTTTTGATCAGATAAATTATTACATGTTGGATTGGGATCAAGCAAAGTAAAATAAATGTGCGGAAGGTTTATAGAAGCTAACACCATCATGATAACTTGTTTCGTCTCATATTATGATTGAATTTCATGAAGCAATTTATAAGCAATGGTATTCAAAGGTCTTCAAAACAGGAGTAGAAAGCTGATAATGTTTATTATGCAAAAGTAAAATCTGCCCATCGTAGCTAATGAATCTAATAGAATAAACTAATACTACTTTCACAAAGGTCATTCACAAAAATATATCTGCAAAAACATGAATATAAATAGAACAAAAATAATTCTAAAATTTTACATATGTACTGCACTAATACTAGTGTTATTTTATTATTTTAGTTTTCATGAACAATCTGAATGTGCCATAGTGTTTAATATCAGTTAAACAAAACTTTTCTTGGAATGTTATTTTTTTACCCAACCAACAGAGCTGGAAAGAGCCAATACTAAAATAAGAGTCAGATTAAACTATAAAAAGAAAAAAGAAAAAATGCTTTGTATGAAAAGATGAATTTGGAGTATGAAAATATCTAAAGACTTTGCACTGAAACAGAAAGATGGCAGTAATGCAGGATAAGTTTTATGTACAAAATTCCACCAATAAAAATACTTTAAAAATTTTATGATACAGTTGCAAATATTTCCATAGAGAAATTTGATTGTTTTCAGAGGCAGGATTAAGACAATATTATCCACTGAGATTGGCTATTTCAATATATAGGAATCTGGGGTTTTAAAAAGACTATCAAGGCTTTCTGAACAATAAGCAATTAAGTCCTGGATCTATAAAAAGATAGCAACTTCTTATTTACCAACATCAACGCTTCCCTTAAAATTCAGGGAGGTACAAAACTCAATTTCATTGCTATAAAATAGTTTGAACTAGGAGCCAAAACACTTAAATAAATATGTGAACTTTTAATAAACTCCATCACAATTTATCAGATTTTTTTAAATAGAATTTTTGTGCAAAATTAAGGAGATGTGATAAAATTGCCAATGAGACAACTATCCACCGAAGACTTAAGTACAAGGGTGTAAAAAATACAAGTCATCATAGGGCCTTCAACAATGTGCTTATTACATATTGTTCAGATAAATACAGCTTTAAAATGCAGGGCAATTCATTTGTTTGAATTCCATTCTTCACATCCTGAAACAAATCTTCAATTACATGTGCTCTTTATCAAAAAAGGGTAAACAAATATTTACACCAGTTTTTAGGCTCTTAATAAGATGCCTGATATCAAGAACACTAAAGGTAAAATGGAATGTACAATATGCTGTCTCCTACTTTGTGAAAATAAGACAGCTAAGCTAAAGCAAAGGTAGATCAGTGGTAAAACAAGTTAAATGAATTCTGAATTTCGCTGATAACTTGTACAAATGTAATTTGATTTCTGATTGAAAATGCAAAAAAATGTGGATTTCCTTTCTTGAACCTCTATTGTTACTAGAAATTTCATTATTTGCATTATTTTTTTTCTCTTTTTAATTAACATGTGAGAATGTGATAAAAAGGTTGTCACAATTAGAACTGAATATGAATGGGGAATAGAACGCTGATGCCACTTTGTCTTAAAAAGTCATGGCTGCTAACTACTTTTACAAAATACATCAGTAAAATATAAGTGCAAGATATTTTTCATTCAGCCAACGTGAAAATAAAGCACTAACACAGATCAAGCCCTTTATATTTGTCTGCAAACTTCTTAACATTATTTAGGAGATATGAGTTGATTTCCCAAAAAATGTGACAGGTTTCTCTGTAACTAAGGCTCAATTCTTAATATCTAATGACATTGTTTAATTCATCTGGAGCTTATGCTATTTGGCTGAAAATACAATAATATCTGTAATATTTGAGAATCCTTTAGCTATAATTCAGCAATAAGGAATATATATATGTTTGCAAAATATAAAAAAATTCTAAAAGTTGTACAATGAGACACTACCTGTGAGAAAGGCACAAAGTATTTTATAGACTGATTAAATCTATACTTAATCAATTGGGTTTTCTCTACACATATAATTAACAAAAACTTCTAACACAATCAATATGGATATTTTAAAAATGGTAATAAATAAGAAAAGCAATCTAAATCAATTGTACAAGTGGAGAAGTCCTAACTAGAGAGTCCTAGTGGCACTAAGATCAGATAAAATGGTTTGTGGTATAAAAAATCACCGTCATCTCAAAGATAACATCAGAAAGCTTTGTTAGCTTCAGATTTTATTTAAATTGACAAATTACTTGTCCAGCCCTTTAGGCGATTTATGCAGTCGTATTGTTCTATGTACCATGACCGTATTGTTGGTAAAAAAGACTTGTAATACCACCTAATGTCCAAAACTATAGCTTGTAAAATGAAGAACAAAAATTACTGTGACAATTGACACCTTCCACTTGAATGTAAAGTGCTTCTGATCATAAAATTCTCCTAATTCCAAGTGCTAAGTAGGTATTTTATTATCTACCCAGTTTAAAGTCAATCATGATAGCCCTCTTTTAGACATACAATAGTTTAAACTTTCAGATTAACTTTAAAAATTAATTGAATATAAAATTGAAGGTGACACCTTTAGCACAGAGTGTCTGTTATAAAGATTAGCCATCATAAATTTTTTGGTAAATCTTTTATACACTAATATTTTCTGGTCACTATGCTTTGATCTGAATCGCTCCAAAGTTAATCAGAATCTTTTTAAGTCTTTTATGACTAGCAGAAAAGGGGAAATAATTCATGTGTCAATAATTTACAGCAGTGCTTTAATGCAGACTTAAACCTTAAGGAACTGTGACCTCTTTCTTTAAATAATCTATGAAAAGGAGCTTTTTCAACTTCAAATGAAAGCAACGAATAGAAAGAAGTGTGTAAAAACAAAATTTTACCATGACAATAGATGAAATCATATGTTTTGATTGGAATATAATAAGAATCTCTGATAGATATTCTAAGAAAAGTAACTTTCAGATACAATCATCTAAAAATTATTTTGCTATTTTCATGATATTATAAGAACATTTTGACAGTAACCCACCAAAGAAGCTACAAGAAAGTTAACATCTTAGAATTAACATAACCAAAGATTTGTATTGCAAGACTAACTATACAAATCCTTGACATAACCTTCATGAAATCAAAATTAAAACCATGCACACTGAAAATTATTTTTTCCCTAAATGTTCAACTTTGTTGTTCACTGTATGCATGAAGGCAGCTCATCTACATCATTTTGTATTCAACTTGCAAAAATATTCTCAAATTAATTTGTAGTTTTTAATTGTTTCTTATTTTTAGCAATTTTAATTTCGAAGAATTCACTTACAGTTTTTGATTTTGACATCATAAAATTACTACATACATGTGCATATAATTTAATAAATATTTACATGTTTAGTAACTTTTGAAATGAAAAACCAAGTAATAATTAACTTATGAATTCTTGAAAAAGTTTCAAATACTCATATCATAATAAACAGCAAATTTGTTCGGTTGAAAGAAACTATTTGTTGAAAATTGGTAAAGAATTGAGTTAAGAGTATATTTCTTTTTAATTTATAATTTGTATAAAATAATAAGGAAAAAACTTAATAACCCAAATGCTCTGTCCTGTGGACAAGTAAATATTTTACTATTTTAAACTACATTGAAAGTCTGAAAAAAACATTCATTTATACATATTCCCTATTTCCATTCTCAAATTTACATGTAATAAAAAATCGAGAAAAAAAATTAAAGTTGTCTTCATGATAAAATTGGAAGGAACCTCTATAAATTTGCCCAATATAATAGCAAGGGATGCTAATATTAATCTAATTATGGGAAAAGAAAGAAAAAAAGTTTTCTGTCTTAACAAGGGAGATAATTTTGAAATAAGACATGAATTTTGTATGGTCTTAATAATAAAAGGAATTTTTAAATTTGATGGTGCAACAACTACATATTGATTTTTTTTTTCAATTGAGATTTTTCTTTTTCTTTTGTACGAACCTTTTATCTGTGTTTATTGACAGTATTTGCTAGGATTCCATAACTATTTTTTATTTTACAATATGATAATATTTTTTATGATTTCATAAATTTCTAATATCAGATATTTATTATTTTTATATTCCATGTTAACAATATCAAGTGTTTCTCAATAATATAAATGTAGGCGACTTAAATACTTGTAAAATTATTTTAAACAAAAATCTCAATTAAAATGAAAATATGATATAATTAAGAATCTGAATCAAACTGGAAAATGTTAAAATAGGCTTTCAATACATGTAGGTAGCTGATCATTTCCAGGCCTTTTATACATTGTAGCTACAAATGTAGTTATGCAGTATCTGTTTTGCTCATTGTTGAAGGCCATAGGGAGACTTATAGTTGCTTTCTTCTTCTACATCATGGACATTTTTAAAACCTTTTTTTTGACTTAATAATTTTATACAAATATTGTTTCCCATAGAGAAAAAAATAATTCTGAAAGGTTTAACCATATAATTCATATGCAAGTATAAAACCTGTTAGAACATCTCAACAAGAAGATTACATAAAAAAAGTATGGTTAAAGCTTCAATTGGAAAACAGAATTAATACAACATCATTGCTTTTCACTCTCAAACTAAAGCGGTCTTTTTTTCAGTTTGTGAGTGTTCCCAGTGAATTTACACATCGAGAAATTCCTTCAAAATAACCTTTAAGTGTATTAATATCATGCATTCACTTATACATGTAGTGTCGAAAAGTTTATTTTATATTTCATTGTTTTAAATGAATACTAAAATCTGTTTTAAGTTTTATCAGTTACCAGTTTTATACATCAATGATTTGTACACTTGCTTGTTTTCTCCCCAGGGCCTTATCATGCTTATAGCACTGTGGTGCTATATCCCATTTAATATACTGCTTTCTTTGTAGCTTCTATAATAGAATGTATTATAAATGTGGTTCTAAATTTTGGGGAAACAATGCTTTTGCAAATCTTGTGGTAGTATTTGAAAATACAGGACAGAACATTATTAACATGATTTTTTAACATATTTCAATTCAAAACTTTTTTTTAACACACACAAAATATTACACAACAATTTTTGTCTGCATGCAAGTACTTTTTTAGGTGTAAGAAAAGACGGTCAATTAAAATTGAGCAGAGAAACAGATTATTCACTTTGTCATAATTTGTACATTTATTTACATCAGAATTTTACATATCCATTAAAATTAATAACTTTTTAAGAAACGTGCATAACGATGACTACTCAACTCATCACAGAAGTTATTAATTTTTCTTATAACAAATTGTGCACATGATTTGAGAAGACTCAATCTAAAATATGTGTTCAATATTGAAATAATGTTGAGGACATTTAAGAAATTATTAAATCTCTTAAATTATTTACGACAATTAATTGATAATTTTACTGTATAAGAATGAACATCTGGTATATTCCACTCAGATCACAAATGTATTAAAATAAATTAGTAACTATTGGAAATATATTTACTAAGTAAAACTTTAAGACAAGAAATTTAAACATCAAATTTTCTGCAATATATATACATATTTTTTTATTCCCCTTCCTCTAGAATACCAAAAGCCAGAAAATGTGTAAATACATGGGAAACTTTGCCTAAGAAATATATGTACAACATATTTTCAACTCTTATACAAGATGAGAGTATTAATTACAACATGTACAACAGAAAAAAAAATAAACTTAAATTAAATAAATTACTTCTCTGTGGTCATTTTCCTATAAATCAATTTCATATACAAATAATAAATTAAAATTAAGGTTTACTTTTAAACATGGTAATAAGTCCACACCAATTTAATTCCTTGTTCGACGGACCCGCGCGCACCTATTTTTTTCAAAACAGATTTTTTTATTTTTTTTATATTCTCGCTTCCTGCATCCGGAAATGTAATCATGTCCATTTCCCGCACCAGTTTTTTTGTAAATATAATAAAAAGATCTCAACATTCGTTTTTAAAATCACAGTCTAACTTGTATGTAACGATTTTAAACCTATAAGCACCCCACCACACTGTGAAAATAGCCATGAGAATACTTGTTTCAGCATGAAACCAATTAATCCCAAGTGAGAGTGCTCCGAATAAATATGTAACAGCGGAAATACCTGTACAGAACAAAACATTGGTTTCTTTCCCCCTTACTTATATTCCCTATCAAAAAATGTTCGTCGTTAGAATAAAGTATGTAAAGAACTTCTGAAAAGAGTTGCCATCATCTGCAATTATATTGTATGTTGGCGATACAAAACTATCCATACTTGCTGCAGGTTTGTGCACCTGTCCTGGTTGATTCAGGGACCTGTTGTTCAGCAGTTATCGCTTATTGATGGGGTATTTTCCCGTTTGGATATATATAAATTAGATCGTTGGTTTTCCTGTTCGAATTGTGTACACTAATAATTTTGGGGTCCCTTATAGCTTGCTGTTTGGTCTTGATCAAGAACTGTGTAAAAGGCCGTACTTTTACCTACAATGTATGCTATGTTTGATATTATCAGGTTGGGAACAACCCTCCCTTAGACAAGAGGTCATTTTACTGTTGTAGAAAAGAAAATACAAATACCAAGGATTTGTATTGTGCTACTATACAAAACCTCTGAAAACTTAGATTTTTTTACTCAAAAAGAGGAGAAATACATCATATTTTAAACAACTTTTCTAAAAGAGGGGTTCACTTATTTTGAATAATATTAAACTGTTAAAGTAAATGTGTTAACATGGTTAAAGTCAAGGAATATTACAAAATTCTTGGACAAGATTTGACCATTTAATACCAGATAGATATTATAGTTCTTTGGGAAAATATGAGCCCTTGTGTACTAAAAAATGTTTTTTTTACAAAAAAAATATATTATAACTTATATTGACCCCTCATAAAAGGGATATTTATAACATTAAGGGGTTGTTCTGGACCTGATTATGACTTGGATAAAGAATTGTCTCATTGTCAGACACATACATAGACCAGATTTAATTATTCAATTATTTCTTGTTGAACATGTTGAAAGGGGAAAAAATGCTTCATAAATTTAAGAAATGTCAAAGTACAAGTTCAAATCAAGTTTTAATATTGTCAAAACCTACTATTTTATGTTAACAAAAATAATTATAATCGCTCGCCTTTGCTTTTCAAGCTTCGCCTCCAAAATTTTCAAATTAAATATTTTTTTATTAAAATTTTCAAATCGCTCGCTCGCCCCAATTTTTGGAGTCCAAAAATCTGCAGAACAAAAAATTAAATTGGTGTGGCCTAATATATGAAGTTATTAAATGTCTAATTTTTGGTTTTTAGTCTATTAAATGTACATGTAACTAAGCGATAGATTTTATATGAACTTACTTCTTAAACTTCTTCCCTCCGAGTCAGGGGTTCCCCGTTCATTATCCGAGTAGTTTTCAGAAATTCCTGCCGAGCTGATACTTGATGGTCTTTCATCTTTGATACTTTTATGTCCAGTGGAGTAGTCCATTGCCATCTCACTACATTCAGATTCATGGGTCTTTGGACTGAAACCATTATCATCGTGTTTGGGTTTTTTAGCTGGTGAGAATGCCGAGTGGTAACTATCTGTATCACTAGTGCTTACTGGTCTAAAAGCACTACTGGTTCCTGGATTCATGAATTGCATACCACGTTCCATATTTGCTCTGACAAATGGAGGTACCGGTGCATATAGTGGAGCAGGATAGGGTTCTCCAGGTCTGTACATTGTAAAAGGTGTTGTATATGGTGAGGAAATTTCTTTATCTCCACCATTTTGATTTGGATATGGAGCCCTTCCACCTTCATGATTTTCTGCAGTTGATGCCAGTACCATCAATGCGGGTGAAGTCAAAGGATTAGGTACAAAAGTTGAATTCTCCATCCCTGCACCTCCAGCTTGGGCTGCTGCAACAGCCGCTGCATGGTGAGAGAAAAAAGGTTTATGCCAAAAATTAAATCGAAACATTGCCAACTCTGACAAATTCATAGTTGTAAAAATAAAGTTGTCCACATTCAATAAAATAAGTTTTTATATAGATATCACTTTTAACACTGTCAATACACAACAATAAAATGTCAAGTGACAAAGTTATGTTTCTAGTTTTATTATTTAACTGACAAGTAGTGTCTATTTGTGGTTGGTTGATTCTGTCTAACCAAACATTATAAGAACAGCCCACTTCAAACAAATTATCTTGGTTGGAACACTCATTATTAAACCTACCTCCACATGCGCAGAGTGGAACGTTCCATATTTGGAAACTGTCAATAACGACTACCAAATAATAGATTGTAAATTTCCTTTGGAAAATAGATTTATGTCATATTTTATCGATGAGCCTAGTTGAATTTGTTAAGAACGTATCGACAATGCACTGTGAAATTACAAACATATTATATTTTGCGTTTTAGCTGAAAACGAAATTATGTTTTGTAAACAGTTTGCGCGGACTTCATTCAAAGTTGAAAGCTAAAGTGAGTGTCGCTAAAATTAAAAGTGTACAAAGACAACACACTTTCATTACAAAATATCAGTGGATGCACTTCCTTAAGTTGTTGTGCAATAGTTTTACTTGCATAGCAATCATTTTCATAGACAGATGACATGAGAAACTGATGGATAACTTCGACAATACTCACTGATTACTGTCAAGATGACACCGGAAGGTCAATTTTATATTGGATGATGGGATAGAAGGTGTTTTCCGAATCTAATTATAGAACATAATAAAGAAACTATAAACATTCACGAAAAAAGGAAATCTCTGTTCAAATACGTTTCGCGACACATTTTATGGTTATTTATTTCTTATTATGCATTTTTACATAAAGAAACCTGACCGATAAGGCGGATTGGAAAACTTTTGTTAAGCCGATAAAAAAAGGGGGATCAAAAATAGTTTTAATCCGGCCACACATTCATTTGTCACCAACGTCGTCAGTAGTCCGTTTTTTTTTTAAATGACATCTTCAAATAACTAAAATTTATTTATTCAATGTCGATAAGAAGCATTCAAAACAGTAAAACATAAAAAGCATACAATTTTACTGCAATACATCATAAACATGCATTTTCAGCAAACAAAACAGAACATCATAAAAAGCATACGATACTGGAAAACATGAATTTTCCTGAAGCTATTTTGCTATTTTGTGATAAATTTTGTTTAATTAAGTCAGGAACATATGAATATAGATACTGTTCCCAGATTTAGTCGCAGCTTCAAAGTTAAATTTACCGTGACTCTGGACGATTTAGAGCTTGACATATGGTACTGTTTATGGGGAAACGCATGTTTATTTGTTAGGACTGTATTTCTGACCTACTGGTGTAATGTTCAAAACTGTTGACCTCTAAAAACGCAACATCTACTTTTATTCATATTTTTACAAATTCTTATTCAGTATCTATACAAAATCATTCATTAATGTACTAGATATAAAAAAATAACGATTCGTTTTATTTTATTTTTGTGTCGCATATTGATTGTACATTATACAATATAATAACAAAAATGTACATTCAAACTATAACTACACAGCCATTGAGTTGGTTTATAAATAATCTACGTATGAACATAATATTAACTGGAGTTTGTTTTTTCTAAAAATTAAAAACAGATTTCTCATTTACAAAAATACAAACTAGTTCAATTAATAAACTTAAATAATGTATAATATTTTTATTATTATCTATATTATTTATTTCATTTATATAGTACATGACTTTAAAAGTAGTAAAATTAAAAGGTTACTGAAAACTATAAAAATTAGATCTACACTGAATAGACAACTATAATTTTTGAGACGTATCATTTTTATTTCAATGTATCAATTGCGCCGATATACGGGATCCATTTGCACCAATTTACATGTACACATATATAGTAACATAAAACAGAACTAACTTGCAAGTCCTTCAATACAGAATAAATTGAAGCCGCTTAATATTGTTACAGAAATACATCATGGAGTCGCGCAATACAGAACTAACTTGTAAGTCAGTTAATGTAGAACAAAATTGACATTTGCAGTCACTTAATAGACAACTAATTGTTTACATTGTAATTCCTGGACCATTATATAGCTGACTATGCAGTAAGGGCTTTGCTCATTGTTGAAGGCCGTACGGTGACCTATAGTTGTTAGTTTCTGTGTCATTTTGGTCTCTTGTGAAGAGTTGTCTCCTTGGCAATACTAATAATAAAATTGGTGTACTCTTTCAAATTAATTCATAAATCGTAAATTATTATAAATTTTAATTTACAAAGGAACTTTATGCAAGCGTATACCTAAAATGCAGTAACTGTTCGATCATATTTTTTCTTAATTAAAGTGCAAATAACGTGTTAAAAGTTTAGTTACACAATATGTCTTCAACTTAGAATTATGCACCATCTCAAAATCTGGAGGGATCACATAGATACGGCACGGCTAAATCAACAAAAGTATATAGCATTTTCTGCATATGCACCAATTGTCAGAGTGTTCCTTGTCACAGATAATGAAAGTTTAGTTTAAACAGTATTTTATTCAAATAAATTGATTCGGATTTGGCAACAGGCATTGCCTATGTAAGCCCTCTCCACAAAACAAGGTACAATACATTACATTCAAACAAAGCAACACATACACAAACATATTTAGCAAAACAGAATTAATTTTTCAAAAATACATTTAGCTGACTGGAATGATGCTTCATCTATTTAACTCAGATAAAAAGTATGACTATTCTAATAATGCTTCAAATCGTTAACTCGGAAACAGAAGAAAGAAATAAAATAATAAAAAAGTTTGAATATTCTAGGTAATAAAGTCCAACATTGATCGTGCACCTGACAAAAGGGTTCAGTATAATCTTCACGCCTATGCTTAATCAGGAAAAACCCATTAGCGACAAAAACGCGTCCTTCAGTTCTGCTAACTACATTTGCGCCAATGCAACATTAGCGCCACTAGTTTTCAAAATTATTAGTACCATATACGTGAAAAAAATGAAGTATAACGATTGTGCCAGTTTATCCTGGCGTGTATATGCTACAGTGAATTTGTATAATCAGGGATTATGTAGAATCCCTGATTTTTCAGGGAATATTAAGAATCACTAAAATCATTAGTAATTATGTATAATCCCTGAAAATTACCAGTGATTTTACATAATCACTGACCATTTTAATAATTATTCTACAAATTCCCTAATATGATTTCAGGGACTGTCAGTAATTTAAGGATCCTTTGTTTGAAAAAAAAATTAATATAGAAAAATTATCATTTTTTCAAATTCCTTGCCAGATGAAATAATTTTGCTTTTAAACACAGAGGATGATCTTAAAAATATAGCCAACACAGGGTTTCGAGATAGAAACGAAGACTTCAAAATTGATAATATCAACTTTCCCTTTATAGCGATAATTTTACATGCATTGTTTGGTTATTAAAAGCCAGCGTCGAATGGATATTCAAATCAACAGAGCATGTTATTTGTGGTACATGTAAAACAAATTGTGAAGAAGATTATGGAACATCTGTTTTGATTTTTTTTTTTTTCAACTGAACAAGAAAGTCAAACTGCGAGAACTTATGCATCTAAATGTATAAAAGAAATAGGTTGAACTAAGGATTGACAAACAAAACAAAATTCTTAAGGAAGCTGGCATTTGGTGAAATATTCACATAGCAGGGTAAAAAAAGGAAAGGGAAACCCGAAAAACATAATGGCGATTGTTCACAAAAAGTCTGAAAAAAGATATCGCAAGGCAACAAAACATGCCATGATGGTATCTTGCTTGAACAAATTTTGAGGTTGCTAATTTCCTTTTTTTGGGTTACCTTCAGATGTTTTTACTGAACACTTTATTTCTCTTAGGCGTGTTGTAAAATCTGATTCGATATGTGAAGGAAAAGGTGTTTTTAAATGTGGATATTGTGGTAAAAGTAGATGTGTAGCATATTATTTTAATATATTGTGTTTAACATTTCAATATATTGTGCCTAACATTTAAAAAAAAAGAATTTACGTTTATAATGATGATGTTTTAATATGATTTTATAGAATGCATTATTTGACTTTTATTCATTTTCTTTATAAATAAAACTTTTTCTTTATTTCTGTTATTATGCATAATCCCTGGCATTTTTTTCTAGTGATTCTACATAATCCCTGAAAATATTAGTGATTACATATAATCCCTAAACTAGCCAGTGATTCTACATAATCCCTGAAAATTTCTGATTATACAAATTCACTGTAACATATACATACAGTTTACTGTCATACAGCATAGTTGATCAAATGCTGGAATGTGTAGCTAATGACACGACGATAATCTGTACGTCACCATTCCTGACTAACGTGATGGTGAAAAAGAAATGCCTTGGCGATGGTAGCTTGAAAAACCTTGTTCACGTCGTAGACATGAATTGTGTTTTATCAAAATCAACATGTATAGTAGTAAAATTCATTCTCAGATTATATCGTTCACATCATTCTTGGAGCAAAGATAATATTTTCCTGGTTTAGCATACAAAAGGAATCACACCAGTGATATGTTATGTTTATTCCTGAATCCAGGTGTTTCTCGTTTCTTGTTTTTTTATATAGATTAGACAGTTGGTTTTTCACATTTG
Organism: Mytilus galloprovincialis; assembly: GCF_965363235.1. Classification (NCBI taxonomy): domain Eukaryota; kingdom Metazoa; phylum Mollusca; class Bivalvia; order Mytilida; family Mytilidae; genus Mytilus; species Mytilus galloprovincialis. The sequence goes on along the minus strand of NC_134838.1, from coordinate 125,328,860 downwards.
AATGGTTTTACACTAGTATTTTTTGGGGGGCATTTATAGCATTTATGAGCAAAGACTCCGTGTTGTAATTTGACCTAAAATGGTTTACTTTTATATAATTTGCGACTTGGATGGAAATCGATCGAGTTGTCTCATTGGCACGCATACCACATCTTCTTATATGTATGGCTACAATTTAGTTACTTATTGAGTGGCTTCAATTTAGTTTGTATTACGTGGCTACATTTTAATTCTGTATTAATTGGCTACAATTTAAAAGTTATGTATAACGTCGCTAAAATTTAGATCTGTATTGATTGACTACAAATTATTTCTGTATTTATTGTTCTATAAGTGGCTAACATTTAGTTCTGTAAGGGCTGATTTTAATCTAGCTCTGTATTTATTAACTACAATTTTGTTCAATAAGTGGCTAAAATTAATTCTGTATTATGTGGCTACAATTAGGTTCTGTATTATGGGGCTAAAATTTAGTTCTGTATTACGTGGCCACAATTTTGCTCTATATTGACGGTCTACAATTTATGTATGTATATTACGTGGCTACAATTTAGTTCTGTATTGACTGACTACAGGTTTATTGTTCTGAATTCAATTTAGTTCTGTATCAAGTGGCTACAAGTTAGTTTTGTATTTAGTGGCTACAATTTAGCTCTGTATTGACTGACTTCAATTTAGTTCTGTATCAAGTGGCTACAATTTAGTTCTGTATTGAATGACTACAATTTAGTTCTGTATCAAGTGGCTACAATTTATCTCTGTATTGACCGACTACAATTTAGTTCTGTATTGACTGACTACAATTTAGTTCTGTATTGACTGACTACAATTTAGCTCTGTATTGACTGACTACAATTTAGTTGTGTATTGACTGACTACAATTTAGCTCTGTATTGAATGACTACAATTTAGTTCTGTATTGACTGAATACAATTTTGTTCTGTATTGACTGACTACAATTTAGTTCTGTATTGACTGACTACAATTTAGTTCTGTATTGACTGACTACAATTTAGCTCTGTATTGACTGACTACAATTTAGCTCTGTATTGACTGACTACAATTTAGTTTTGTATTGACTGACTACAATTTTGTTCTGTATTGACTGACTACAATTTAGCTCTGTATTGACTGACTACAATTTAGCTCTGTATTGACTCACTACAATTTAGCTCTGTATTGACTGACTACAATTTAGCTCTGTATTGACTGACTACAATTTTGTTCTGTATTGACTGACTACAATTTTGTTCTGTATTGACTGACTACAATTTAGTTGTGTATTGACTGACTACAATTTAGTTGTGTATTGAATGACTACAATTTAGTTCTGTATTGACTGACTACAATTTTGTTCTGTATTGACTGACTACAATTGAGCTCTGTATTGACTGACTACAATTTAGCTCTGTATTGACTGACTACAATTTAGCTCTGTATTGACTGACTACAATTTTGTTCTGTATTGAATGACTACAATTTAGTTCTGTATTGACTGACTACAATTTAGCTCTGTATTGACTGACTACAATTTAGCTCTGTATTGACTGACTACAATTTAGTTGTGTATTGAATGACTACAATTTAGTTCTGTATTGACTGACTACAATTTTGTTCTGTATTGACTGACTACAATTGAGCTCTGTATTGACTGACTACAATTTAGCTCTGTATTGACTGACTACAATTTAGCTCTGTATTGACTGACTACAATTTTGTTCTGTATTGAATGACTACAATTTAGTTCTGTATTGACTGACTACAATTTAGCTCTGTATTAACTGACTACAATTTAGTTCTGTATTGACCGACTACAATTTAGCTCTGTATTGACTGACTACAATTTAGTTCTGTATTGACTGACTACAATTTAGCTCTGTATTGACTGACTACAATTTAGTTCTGTATTGACTGACTACAATTTAGTTCTGTATTGACTGACTACAATTAAGTTCTGTATTGAATGACTACAATTTAGTTCTGTATTGACTGACTTCAATTAAGTTCTGTTTTAAGTGACTACAATTAAGCTCTGTATTGACTGACTAAAATTTAGTTCTGTATTGACTGACTACAATTTAGCTGTGTATTGACTGACTACAATTTAGCTCTGTATTGACTGTCTACAATTTAGTTCTGTATTGACTGACTACAATTTAGTTCTGTATTGACTGACTACAATTTAGCTCTGTATTGACTGAATACAATTAAGCTCTGTATTGACTGACTACAATTTAGTTCTGTATTGACTGACTACAATTTAGTTCTGTATTGACTGACTACAATTTAGCTCTGTATTGACTGACTACAATTTAGCTCTGTATTGACTGACTACAATTTAGTTTTGTATTGACTGACTACAATTTTGTTCTGTATTGACTGACTACAATTTAGCTCTGTATTGACTGACTACAATTTAGCTCTGTATTGACTGACTACAATTTAGCTCTGTATTGACTGACTACAATTTAGCTCTGTATTGACTGACTACAATTTTGTTCTGTATTGACTGACTACAATTTTGTTCTGTATTGACTGACTACAATTTAGTTGTGTATTGACTGACTACAATTTAGTTGTGTATTGAATGACTACAATTTAGTTCTGTATTGACTGACTACAATTTTGTTCTGTATTGACTGACTACAATTGAGCTCTGTATTGACTGACTACAATTTAGCTCTGTATTGACTGACTACAATTTAGCTCTGTATTGACTGACTACAATTTTGTTCTGTATTGAATGACTACAATTTAGTTCTGTATTGACTGACTACAATTTAGCTCTGTATTGACTGACTACAATTTAGCTCTGTATTGACTGACTACAATTTAGTTGTGTATTGAATGACTACAATTTAGTTCTGTATTGACTGACTACAATTTTGTTCTGTATTGACTGACTACAATTGAGCTCTGTATTGACTGACAACAATTTAGCTCTGTATTGACTGACTACAATTTTGTTCTGTATTGAATGACTACAATTTAGTTCTGTATTGACTGACTACAATTTAGCTCTGTATCAACTGACTACAATTTAGTTCTGTATTGACCGACTACAATTTAGCTCTGTATTGACTGACTACAATTTAGCTCTGTATTGACTGACTACAATTTAGTTCTGTATTGACTGACTACAATTTAGCTCTGTATTGACTGACTACAATTTAGTTCTGTATTGACTGACTACAATTTAGTTCTGTATTGACTGACTACAATTAAGTTCTGTATTGAATGACTACAATTTAGTTCTGTATTGACTGACTTCAATTAAGTTCTGTTTTAAGTGACTACAATTAAGCTCTGTATTGACTGACTAAAATTTAGTTCTGTATTGACTGACTACAATTTAGCTGTGTATTGACTGACTACAATTTAGCTCTGTATTGACTGTCTACAATTTAGTTCTGTATTGACCGACTACAATTTAGTTCTGTATTGACTGACTACAATTTAGCTCTGTATTGACTGAATACAATTAAGCTCTGTATTGACTGACTACAATTTAGCTCTGTATTGACTGACTACAATTTAGTTCTGTATTGACTGACTACAATTTAGCTCTGTATTGACTGACTACAATTTAGTTCTGTATTGACTGACTACAATTTAGTTCTGTATTGACTGACTACAATTTAGCTCTGTATTGACTGACTACAATTTAGTTCTGTATTGACTGACTACAATTTAGTTGTGTATTGACTGACTACAATTAAGTTCTGTATTGACTGACTACAATTTAGCTCTGTATTGACTGACTACAATTTAGTTCTGTATTGACTGACTTCAATTTAGTTCTGTATTGACTGACTACAATTTAGTTCTGTATTGACTGACTACAATTTAGTTCTGTATTGACTGACTACAATTTAGTTCTGTATTGACTGTCTACAATTTAGTTCTGTATTGACCGACTACAATTTAGTTCTGTATTGACTGACTTCAATTTAGTTCTGTATTGACTGACTACAATTTAGTTCTGTATTGACTGACTACAATTTTGTTCTGTATTGACGGACTACAATTTAGTTCTGTATTGACTGACTACAATTTAGTTCTGTATTGACTGACTACAATTTAGCTCTGTATTGACTGACTACAATTTAGTTCTGTATTGACTGACTACAATTTAGCTCTGTATTGACTGACTACAATTTAGTTCTGTATTGACTGACTACAATTTAGTTCTGTTTTAAGTGACTACAATTAAGCTCTGTATTGACTGACTAAAATTTAGTTCTGTATTGACTGACTACAATTGAGTTCTGTATTGACTGACTACAATTTAGTTCTGTATTGACTGAATACAATTTAGCTCTGTATTGACTGACTACAATTTAGTTCTGTATTGACTGACTACAATTTAGTTCTGTATTGACTGAATACAATTTAGTTCTGTATTGATTGACTACAATTTAGTTCTGTATTAGCGGACTATAATTTAGTTCTGTATTGAATGACTATAATTTAGTTCTGTATTAACTGAATACAATTTAGCTCTGTATTGACGGACTACAATTTAGCTCTGTATTGACTGACTACAATTTAGTTCTGTTTTAAGTGACTACAATGAAGTTCTGTATTGAATGAATACAATTTAGTTCTGTATTGACTGACTAAAATTTAGCTCTGTATTGAATGACAACAATTTTGTTCTGTATTAACAATTTTGTTCTGTATTAAATGACTACAATTTAGTTCTGTATTGACTGACTACAATTTAATTCTGTTTTAAGTGACTACAATTAAGTTCTGTATTGAATGAATACAATTTAGTTCTGTATTGACTGACTACAATTTAGCTCTGTATTGACTGACTACAATTTAGTTCTTTATAGCGGACTATAATTTAGTTTTGTATTGACTGACTACAATTTAGTTCTGTATTGACTGACTACAATTTAGCTCTGTATTGACTGACTAAAATTTAGTTCTGTATTGAATGACTACAATTTAGTTCTTTATAGCGGACTATAATTTAGTTCTGTATTGAATGACTACAATTTAGTTCTGTATTAGCGGACTATAATTTAGTTCTGTAATGCGGGACTTCAATATAAGGATCTGTTTTAGATGGCTACAATTCAATTATGTATTGACTGACTACAACAGCGTAGAAAGTTAATAGCTGTTCAGTACTGTAGTAATTACTAACAATTCAGTCTTGTAGCAGTTTACACAATTGTGCACTGAATAAAGTGACTGAAATAGATTTGTATTTTGTACCGTTATTCAAGTTTTCTAAGTGACAACTGTAAAGTCCTCGAGGTAAAGTCCATGAGCAGTCTTTGCAAAAACGTCAGTAGTTGCTACTTTGTGACAGTCATATTTAGTTCTAATGACCAAAGTGAACGACTGGTCATTTAGTACTATGGTAAGTGAGTTCGGATATTCATCTGCTTCAGTAGAGCAAATAATCGACCATTAAAAAGTTGCATGTCAATTTTATGTATAAAACCTCCTGAAAGATTTAATGTAGAGACGATTTACAAATTCAATATCGAAACTTTCACAGGTGAGACTAAATATTCAATTTACGATTAGTCAAATATCTGTCTTTACAAATAGGAGAAGTGTCACTTGTTGGATTGTAATACAAAATAGGATAATACATCGTGCATCTTGGCGTGTAAAATTCATTCAGAAAATTGTTTCATTATCTGCAAGATACCGAATAGTAGAAGGAAAAGACAGGGAAACTATGACAACACTAAAACTTCATTGTACAACGCAGAGTCGTAAAATTCTCACTTACAATATTATGAACTTCACACGTGCAGTATTTAGAGTGAAAATGAGGTTATAATTGATATTAAAGTCAACCTCATTATTCACTCCGTAACTTATAGAATATCAACTTATCCCGCTTTTGTTATCCATATTTGACAAATAAGTGATCTGAATTTTGAGTCGAAAAAGATGAAAGTGAATACAACGTGGGCTCTGACAAGATAAATGACTGATTGACTAAATGGAAGAATAATCTTTATAGACGCACATATCTGCATTTAAAATGTTTAAACCAGCCCTTAATCTTTTTAACTTGTATTATAAAATACCTGTTGGAAAGTAGAGAATGTAAAAGTGCACTCTATATTCCGTAAGCGTACCAGGTGCACTGTCTATATAAAATAGAAAATCTGATATTGAAGAAGGGATATGAAATATTAAAGTAGATATTAATATAGAATGTTAGAAGATCAGGTAAAAATTTGGTGAATTGTGAATGAATTTAAATGTATTACAAAATAACAAAATGATTTATGCATTTCCTGGTTAAGTTTATAAAGTGATTTAATCGCACAATTTCGCACATGATCTACAAAACGGATTCAATATATTTTGTTCTGGCACCTGTCTGTGAGAACAAAGTTTGTTGTTAAAAGACAAGTGGATCCCAGGAGTTGGAAATCACTCGCCATATTAGCGCGAAATTTAGATAAGAAAAAAAGACCTTTTCCCACAGGTTGAACCGTTAGCTCTATATTTTAGCAAAAACAAAAACAAACAAAAAAACAAACAAAAAAACAAAAAAAACACCGAAGAAGAAGTCATAAAGCAAAACAAAAAATATGAAACCTCCGCAAGATTTAGATGAAAAAGGCCATTTCCCACAGTTTGCACCATGACTGATCTCAACTTTTTAGCCAAAAAAGAATACAATGAAGAATACAAGAATCCCAAAACAAATTTCATAATTATGAAATCTCTTCGATTTTTTTGCAAATCTCTAACACCACTGCATCTTTTTTTTTTAATTTATGTGAACGAATCTATATATATATTGAAGACTAGGTGGTAGAATGGTCTAGCGCGTCGTATGTATACAGTGCAGGCAATTTGGTATCACGATATCTCAGTAGCACGAGTTCGAATCCGGTCCGCGAGGAAAGAACTAATTTGCGAAAGCAAATTTACATAGCTAACATTGATGGGCTAATTTTTAGACAAATTATATGTATACATATAAATAAAAACATGCTATAAACATTTTCTAAATCTATGCATTATGTAAATTTTCTAAAAAAAACAACTTTATATATTAAAGTTGATAAATAATCAGATCTATTTTGACTCGTTTACTCGTCAAAGTTGTCAGACATGGACAGTTTACAATCCTTTCATACAACAAATATAGTTGACATATTTCTTATTGTATTAGAAAAAAACGACTAAAAATAAAAAAAAAACCAACACTTAAATTTGACCACTGAACCATGAAAATGAGGTCAAGGACAGATGACATCTGCCAGTTGTACGTGTACACCTTTCAATCATTCCATACACCAAATGTAGTTTATGACTCTGTAAAAAAAATAGTCCACCATACAATTGTGGAAGCTATGATTTTGAAAATTGACATTAATGAGCTAGGACTGGTGTACATGTTTTATAGAACTGATGTGATGTGAAAAAAAGTATGTAAAAAAAATAAACCTGAACAAATAATTATAAAGGACATATTTTTTTAATTACTTTTATTGTCAGAATTTTAAAATTATTTCTTGAGGAGAGTGACATTTATCCCTTTCTTTCGGGATTGGACGGGAAAACGAATCACACTTGCTACCCCGAAAATCGCATCACATATGTGCAAGTGTCTCAGCTTCAAAATGAGCCATCGTACATAGCCAAGTTTGCGATATGGGACGAGCAACAGAAGAAAACGTTAAGGGCATATGATACAGTTACAGGGGAGGTAATGAAGTTGCCAACGTAAATTGTTATTTTCGCGACGTCAAACTACGACTTATCGGGAAAAGATTCAGTTTTCGACTGATTTTTATCATTCAAACTTATTTAACTTGAAAACGAGTTCATGGACCTCTCTTTTTTAAAATGACATTTGGTTTGATTACGCGAGAAGATTATATATGTGCCAATTTTCATGAAAACGTAAATAGTGCAATTTTTTTTTAATTTGATAAATATGTACAGCAAAAAATGATGTTTTTTTCTACATTCATGAAAATTTGATAAATACGAGTTATTCTGAATAAAAAATATATAAATTTTTAAGATACTTATAAAATTCAGAAATTACAAATTATTTAACAAAAAAAACAAATTGTGTTTATCTTTTAAAACAAAAAAGTTATGTCTTTCTTTTGAAAGGGAAAATAAGGCCACAAATCCGAATTTTGAGCAAATATACAAAATTTCGACCTCGTTTTACTCAAAAAGTAGCACATGAAGGTATATTTTTTATTACATATTTAATTTAAAAAGGTTAAAAATAGTCTATATGGAAAGTTTTATCAAAATGTAAATACGGGATCAAACTGACTGTATCGTATGCCCTTAAGATAATCTATTACGCACATTGCCCCAGTTGACCTATTGCATACAGTATAAGAAAAACAGACCAAAACATAAAAACTTAAGTATCACCACCGAACCAGGAAAATGAGGTCAAGGTCAGATGACACCTGCCAATTGGATATAATTATACACCTTGCAATCTTTCTATACACCAAAAAATACTTAACCTATTGCTTACAGTATTTGAGACATGGACTTGAACACCAAAACTAAACCTTGTTCACTGATCCATGACATGAGGTCGAGGTCAAGTGAAAACTGTCTGACGGGCATGAAGACCTATACATGTTGTTATCCTCAGGGGTGGATCCAGGATTTCCAGTTAGGGGGCGGGGGGGGCAAGGCGAAAAAAATTTGGAGGTTTTTTTAGGTAAAATTATTGAAATATTCTTCTAAAGGGGCTAAATGTAGATATCTCGAACTATTGTGTGTTAAAATTAGCGAGGCATTAAAGTTTCAAGCTGAAACCGCCTTAATCCACACCTGACAACAATCTACAGATAGACGGGCGGACAGACGGACGCAAAGTGAGACGAGACAGATCACAATTGCTCACCTGACCAATATATTTTCAAACGAAAAGTTCTACTTTTACCAGCGATTTTTAATTGTCCTTTCATACTATCTGTTTTTTACTTTTTTGATTTTCGGAGGTCGTGCCAGACTTTACTGTGTTCGCCACAAACAACTAAAATCAGAATGAGATGCATTTACGCAGTTACATTTATTTTCTTGGGATCCCAAACATACAGTAATACGGTACAGAATTTGGCTAAATATTTAGGTTGCAAGTGAGAAATAAATATAGACACAGAGAGACAAATTAATAAACTAACCTTTCGCTTGAAACAGTATTTCTATCTTTCATTACGGATATTATAAAAGAATCTCACCATGCTCACCTGCCGACTGTTTTCTTGACCGTGTCATGACGAAATTGTGAAAGTGAGTAAGGGATGTTTTGGAACTTCGATTATCAAACAAATTGATTATAAAAACCGCAAATACAATGAAACATTTGTTTTTACTTTAACTGCTAAAAACCTATTATATTTATCATCAAACGCAGCTCCGCGTTTGACACCTTCCTTTGAAATTATTTATAGAACTTTAATAAAGCGTAGGTCAGTTGATTAGTAATCACGTTGATTCTGTTAAACTGACTGTTTTATATACTTTGAATGTTAAAAAAGATTGAATGTTTTCTTCTGATACTTAAATATTTTGAAGTCAACCCATGCTTTGCAAATTTTAAGGGGGGGGGGGGGGGCGCACGCCCGCCACGCCCCCGCCTAAATCCGCCCCTGAAATTTCCTAGTACTAATAATAAGAGAAATATACATGACAAAAAATCCTAACTTTTTTTCAAGTAGTCACTGAACCATGAAAATGAGGTCAAGGACAATGGACATGTGACAGGTGGAAACTCGTAACATAAGGCATCTATATACAAAGTATGAAGCATCCAGATCTTCCACCTTCTATATTATAAAGCTTTTAAGTAGTTAGTTAACGCCACTGCCGGATCACTAACCCTATGTCGAGATTGCTGTAACTAAAGTCGTAGGCTCGACAATAAAACGACAACCACTGAATTATACTGACTTAGGACAGGAACATGCAGGATCATATAAAATGTGGCGGGGTTACACTAGTTTGGTTGTGCCTAACTCCCTCTAACCTGGGGCAGTGGTCTAATATTACGAAATTGAAATAAACACTTAAATAGAAACCCCAAAAAAAAGTGTTGTAGCATACAGTGTAAATATAGATATAAATTAGTAACGGTGTTTATATAGAGTAGTATGGTGGAGCATTCAGTATGTATACAAGTAATGATCAGTTTCGACATTTATATCAGAGTACAGTGTAGAAATATTCAGTGTGGACACAAGTACTAATCAGTGTCAACACTTATATCAGAGCACTATGTACGAACATTCAGTGTGGACACAAGTACTGATTAGTGTCAACACTTACAGAGTACAGTTTAGAAATATTCAGTGTGGACACAAGTACTGATCAGTGTCAACACTTACATCAGAGTACTATGTAGGAATATTCAGTGTGGACACAAGTACTGATCAGTGTCGACACTTATATCAGAGTACTATGAAGGAACATTCAGTGTGAACACAAGTACTGATCAGTATCAACATTTATATCTGAGTACTATGTAGGAACATTCAGTGTGGACACAACTACTGATCAGTGTCAACACTTATATCAGTGTACTATGTAGGAACATTCAGTGTGGACACAAGTACTGATCAGTGTCAACACGTATATCAGTGTACTATGTAGAAACATTCAGTACGGAAACAAGAACTGATTAGTATCAACATTTATATCAAAGTACTATGTAGGAACATTCAGTACGGACACATGTACTGATCAGTGTCAACACTTATATCAGAGTACTATGTAGGAACATTCAGTACGGACACAAGTACTGATCCATGTCAACATTTATATCAGAGTACTATGAAGGCACATTCAGTGTGGAAACAAGTACTGATCTGTGTCAGCAATTATATCAGAGTTCTATGTAGGAACATTCAGTGTGGACACAAGCACTGATCAGTATCAACATTCATATCAGAGTACTATGAAAGAACATTCAGTGTGGACACAAGTACTGATCCGTGTCAGCAATTATATCAGAGTTCTATATAGGAACATTCAGTGTGGACACAAGAACTGATCAGTATCAACATTTATATCAGAGTACTATGAAAGTACATTCAGTGTGTACACAAGTACTGATTAGTATCAACATTTATATCAGAGTTCTATGTAGGAACATTCAGTGTGGACACACGTACTGATTAGTATCAACATTTATATCAGAGTACTATGTAGGAACATTCAGTACGGACACAAGTACTGACCAGTGTCAATACTTATATCAGGGTACTATGTAGGAACGATCAGTGTGGACACAAGTACTGATCTGTGTCAGCACTTATATCAGAGTTCTATGTAGGAACATTCAGTGTGGACTCAAGTACTGATCAGTATCAACATTTATATCAGAGTACTTTGAAGGAACATAAAGTGTGGACACAAGTACTGATCAGTGTCAACACTTTTATTAGAGTATTATGAAGGAACATTCAGTGTGGCCACAAGTACTGATCAGTTTCAACATTTATATCAGAGTTCTATGTAGGAACATTCAGTGTGGACACAAGCACTGATCAGTGTCAACACTCACATCAGTGTACTATATAGTAACATTCAGTGTGGACACAAGTACTGATCAGTGTTAATACTTATATCAGAGTACTATGTAGGAACATTCAGTGTGGACTCAAGTACTGATCAGTATCAACATTTATATCAGAGTACTTTGAAGGAACATGCAGTGTGGACACAAGTACTGATCAGTGTCAACACTCATATCAGTGAACTATATAGGAACATTCAGTGTGGACCCAAGTACTGGTCAGTGTTAATACTTATATCAGAGTACTATGTAGGAACATTCAATGTGGAAACAAGTACTGATCAGTGTTAATACTTATATCAGAGTACTATGTAGGAACATTCAATGTGGACTCAAGTACTGATCAGTATCAACATTTATATCAGAGTACTAGGTAGGAACACTCAGTCTAGAGTACTGGTCAGTAGTAACAATTATATCAGTGTACTATGTAGGAACATTCAGTGTGGACACAAGTACTGATCAGTATCAACATTTATATCAGAGTTCCATATAGGAACATTCAGTACGGACACAAGTACTGATCAGTGTCAACACTTATATCAGAGTACTTTGATGGAACATTCAGTGTGGACACAAGTACTGGTCAGTGTTAATACTTGTATCAGTGTTCTATGTAGGAACATTCAGTGTAGACTCAAGTACTGATCAGTATCAACATTTATATCAGAGTACTTTGAAGGAACATTCAGTGTGGACACAAGTACTGATCAGTGTCAACACTTTTATTAGAGTACTATGAAGGAACATTCAGTGTGGACACAAGTACTGATCAGTATCAACATTTATATCAGAGTTCTATGTAGGAACATTCAGTGTGGACACAAGTACTGATCAGTGTCAACACTCACATCAGTGTACTATGTAGGAACATTCAGTGTGGACACAAGTACTGATCAGTGTCAACATTTATATCATAGTTCTATGTAGGAACATTCAGTACGGACACAAGAACTGATCAGTATCAACATTTATATCAAAGTACTATGTAGGAACATTCAGTACGGACACAAGTACTGATCAGTGTCAACACTTATATCAGAGTACTATGTAGGAAAATTCAGTACGGACACAAGTACTGATCCATGTCAACATTTATATCAGAGTACTATGAAGGCACATTCAGTGTGGACACAAGTACTGATCTGTGTCAGCAATCATATCAGAGTTCTATGTAGGAACATTCAGTGTGGACACAAGCACTGATCAGTATCAACATTCATATCAGAGTACTATGAAGGAACATTCAGTGTGGACACAAGTACTGATCTGTGTCAGCAATTATATCAGAGTTCTATGTAGGAACATTCAGTGTGGACACAAGAACTGATCAGTATCAACATTTATATCAGAGTACTACGAAGGAACATTCAGTGTGGACACAAGTACTGATCAGTATCAACATTTATATCAGAGTTCTATGTAGAAACATTCAGTGTTGACACAAGTACTGATCAGTATCAACATTTATATCAGAGTACTATGTAGGAACATTCAGTACGGACACAAGTACTGACCAGTGTCAATACTTATATCATGGTACTATGTAGGAACATTCAGTGTGGACACAAGTACTGATCTGTGTCAGCACTTATATCAGAGTACTATGTAGGAACATTCAGTGTGGACACAAGTACTGATCACTATCAACATTTATATCAGAGTTCTATGTAGGAACATTCAGTGTGGACACAAGTACTGATCAGTGTCAACACTCACATCAGTGTACTATGTAGGAACATTCAGTGTGGACACCAGTACTGATCAGTGTCAACACTCACATCAGTGTACTATGTAGGAACATTCAGTAGGGACACAAGTACTGATCAGTATCAACATTTATATCATAGTTCTATGTAGGAACATTCAGTACGGACACAAGAACTGATCAGTATCAACATTTATATCAAAGTACTATGTAGGAACATTCAGTACGGACACAAGTACTGATCAGTGTCAACACTTATATCAGAGTACTATGTAGGAACATTCAGTACGGACACAAGTACTGATCCATGTCAACATTTATATCAGAGTACTATGAAGGCACATTCAGTGTGGACACAAGTACTGATCTGTGTCAGCAATTATATCAGAGTTCTATGTAGGAACATTCAGTGTGGACACAAGCACTGATCAGTATCAACATTCATATCAGAGTACTATGAAGGAACATTCAGTGTGGACAAAAGTACTGATCTGTGTCAGCAATTATATCAGAGTTCTATGTAGGAACATTCAGTGTGGACACAAGAACTGATCAGTATCAACATTTATATCAGAGTACTATGAAGGAACATTCAGTGTGGACACAAGTACTGATCAGTATCAACATTTATATCAGAGTTCTATGTAGAAACATTCAGTGTTGACACAAGTACTGATCAGTATCAACATTTATATCAGAGTACTATGTAGGAACATTCAGTACGGACACAAGTACTGACCAGTTTCAATACTTATATCATGGTACTATGTAGGAACATTCAGTGTGGACACAAGTACTGATCTGTGTCAGCACTTATATCAGAGTACTATGTAGGAACATTCCGTGTGGACTCAAGTACTGATCAGTATCAACATTTATATCAGAGTACTTTGAAGGAACATTCAGTGTGGACACAAGTACTGATCAGTGTTAACACTTTTATTAGAGTACTATGAAGGAACATTCAGTGTGGAAACAAGTCCTGATCAGTTTCAACATTTATATCAGAGTTCTATGTAGGAACATTCAGTGTGGACACAAGCACTGATCAGTGTCAACACTCACATCAGTGTACTATATAGGAACATGCAGTGTGGACACAAGTACTGATCATTGTTAATACTTGTATCAGAGTTCTATGTAGGAACAATCAGTGCGGACTCAAGTACTGATCAGTATCAACATTTATATCAGAGTTCTATGTAGGAACATTCAGTGTGGAGACAAGTACTGATAAGTATCAACATTTATATCAGAGAACTATGAAGAAACATTCAGTGTGGACACAAGTAGAGTTCTATGTAGGAACATTCAGTGTGGAGACAAGTACTGATAAGTATCAACATTTATATCAGAGAACTATGAAGAAACATTCAGTGTGGACACAAGTACTGATCAGTGTCAACACTCATATCAGTGTACTATATAGGAACATTCAGTATGGAGACAAGTACTGATAAGTATCAACATTTATATCAGAGAACTATGAAGAAACATTCAGTGTGGACACAATTACTGATCAGTGTCAACACTCATATCAGTGTACTATATAGGAACATTCAGTGTGGCCCCAAATACTGATCAGTGTTAATATTTATATCAGAGTACTATGTAGGAACATTCAGTGTGGACTCAAGTACTGATCAGTATCAACATTTATATCAGTACTAGGTAGGAACATTCAGTCTAGAGTACTGGTCAGTAGTAACAATTATATCAGTGTACTATGTAGGAACATTCAGTGTGGACACAAGTACTGATCAGTATCAACATTTATATCAGAGTTCCATGTAGGAACATTCAGTACGGACACAAGTACTGATCAGTGTCAACACTTATATCAGAGTACTTTGATGGAACATTCCGTGTGGACTCAAGTACTGATCAGTATCAACATTTATATCAGAGTACTTTGAAGGAACATTCAGTGTGGACACAAGTACTGATCAGTGTTAACACTTTTATTAGAGTACTATGAAGGAACATTCAGTGTGGAAACAAGTACTGATCAGTTTCAACATTTATATCAGAGTTCTATGTAGGAACATTCAGTGTGGACACAAGCACTGATCAGTGTCAACACTCACATCAGTGTACTATATAGGAACATGCAGTGTGGACACAAGTACTGATCATTGTTAATACTTGTATCAGAGTTCTATGTAGGAACAATCAGTGCGGACTCAAGTACTGATCAGTATCAACATTTATATCAGAGTTCTATGTAGGAACATTCAGTGTGGAGACAAGTACTGATAAGTATCAACATTTATATCAGAGAACTATGAAGAAACATTCAGTGTGGACACAAGTAGAGTTCTATGTAGGAACATTCAGTGTGGAGACAAGTACTGATAAGTATCAACATTTATATCAGAGAACTATGAAGAAACATTCAGTGTGGACACAAGTACTGATCAGTGTCAACACTCATATCAGTGTACTATATAGGAACATTCAGTATGGAGACAAGTACTGATAAGTATCAACATTTATATCAGAGAACTATGAAGAAACATTCAGTGTGGACACAATTACTGATCAGTGTCAACACTCATATCAGTGTACTATATAGGAACATTCAGTGTGGCCCCAAATACTGATCAGTGTTAATATTTATATCAGAGTACTATGTAGGAACATTCAGTGTGGACTCAAGTACTGATCAGTATCAACATTTATATCAGTACTAGGTAGGAACATTCAGTCTAGAGTACTGGTCAGTAGTAACAATTATATCAGTGTACTATGTAGGAACATTCAGTGTGGACACAAGTACTGATCAGTATCAACATTTATATCAGAGTTCCATGTAGGAACATTCAGTACGGACACAAGTACTGATCAGTGTCAACACTTATATCAGAGTACTTTGATGGAACATTCAGTGTGGACACAAGTACTGATCAGTGTTAATACTTGTATCAGAGTTCTATGTAAGAACATTCAGTGTGGACTCAAGTACTGATCAGTATCAACATTTATATCAGTGTACTATTTAGGAACATTCAGTACGGACAGAAGTACTGATCAGTGTCAACACTTATATCAGTGTTCTATGTAGGAACATTCAGTGTGGACTCAAGTACTGATCAGTATCAACATTTATATCAGAGTTCTATGTAGGAACATTCAGTATAGACACAAGTACTGATCAGTGTCAACACTTATATCAGAGTACTATGTAGGAACATTCAGTGTGGACACAAGTACTGATTAGTATCAACACTTATATCAGTGTACTATTTAGGAACATTCAGTACGGACAGAAGTACTGATCAGTGTCAACACTTATATCAGTGTTCTATGTAGGAACATTCAGTGTGGACTCAAGTACTGATCAGTATCAACATTTATATCAGAGTACTTTGAAGGAACATTCAGTGTGGACACAAGTACTGATCAGTGTCAACACTTTTATTAGAGTACTATGAAGGAACATTCAGTGTGGACACAAGTACTGATCAGTATCAACATTTATATCAGAGTTCTATGTAGGAACATTCAGTACGGACACAAGTACTGATCAGTATCAACATTTATATCAGAGTTCTATGTAGGAACATTCAGTATGGACACAAGTACTGATCAGTGTCAACACTTATATCAGAGTACTATGTAGGAACATTCAGTGTGGACACAAGTACTGATCAGTGTCAACACTTATATCAGAGTTCTATGTAGGAACATTCAGTGTGGACACAAGTACTGATCAGAATCAACACTTATATCAGTGTACTATTTAGGAACATTCAGTACGGACAGAAGTACTGATCAGTGTCAACACTTATATCAGTGTTCTATGTAGGAACATTCAGTGTGGACTCAAGTACTGGTCAGTATCAACATTTATATCAGAGTACTTTGAAGGAACATTCAGTGTGGACACAAGTACTGATCAGTGTCAACACTTTTATTAGAGTACTATGAAGGAACATTCAGTGTGGACACAAGTACTGATCAGTATCAACATTTATATCAGAGTTCTATGTAGGAACATTCAGTGTGGACTCAAGTACTGATCAGTATCAACATTTATATCAGAGTACTTTGAAGGAACATTCAGTGTGGACACAAGTACTGATCAGTGTCAACACTTTTATTAGAGTACTATGAAGGAACATTCAGTGTGGACACAAGTACTGATCAGTATCAACATTTATATCAGAGTACTTTGATGGAACATTCAGTGTGGACACAAGTACTGATCAGTGTTAATACTTGTATCAGAGTTCTATGTAGGAACATTCAGTGTGGACTCAAGTACTGATCAGTATCAACATTTATATCAGAGTTCTATGTAGGAACATTCAGTAGGGACACAAGTACTGATCAGTATCAACATTTATATCAGAGTTCTATGTAGGAACATTCAGTATGGACACAAGTACTGATCAGTGTCAACACTTATATCAGAGTACTATGTAGGAACATTCAGTGTGGACACAAGTACTGATCAGTATCAACACTTATATCAGTGTACTATTGAGGAACATTCAGTACGGACAGAAGTACTGATCAGTGTCAACACTTATATCAGTGTTCTATGTAGGAACATTCAGTGTGGACTCAAGTACTGATCAGTATCAACATTTATATCAGAGTACTTTGAAGGAACATTCAGTGTGGACACAAGTACTGATCAGTGTCAACACTTTTATTAGAGTACTATGAAGGAACATTCAGTGTGGACACAAGTACTGATTAGTATCAACTTTTATATAAGAGTTCTATGTAGGAACATTCAGTGTGGACTCAAGTACTGATCAGTATCAACATTTATATCAGAGTACTTTGAAGGAACATTCAGTGTGGACACAAGTACTGATCAGTGTCAACACTTTTATTAGAGTACTATGAAGGAACATTCAGTGTGGACACAAGTACTGATCAGTATCAACATTTATATCAGAGTACTTTGATGGAACATTCAGTGTGGACACAAGTACTGATCAGTGTCTACACTTATATCAGAGTACTATGTAGGAACATTCAGTGTGGACACAAGTTCTTATCAGTATCAACACTTATATCAGTGTACTATTGAGGAACATTCAGTACGGACAGAAGTACTGATCAGTGTCAACACTTATATCAGTGTTCTATGTAGGAACATTCAGTGTGGACTCAAGTACTGATCAGTATCAACATTTATATCAGAGTACTTTGAAGGAACATTCAGTGTGGACACAAGTACTGATCAGTGTCAACACTTTTATTAGAGTACTATGAAGGAACATTCACTGTGGGCACAAGTACTGATCAGTATCAACATTTATATCAGAGTTCTATGTAGGAACATTCAGTGTGGACACAAGTACTGATCAGTGTCAACACTCACATCAGTGTACTATGTAGGAACATACAGTGTAGACACAAGTACTGATCAGTATCAACATTTATATCAGAGTTCTATGTAGGAACATTCAGTACGGACACAAGTACTGATCAGTATCAACATTTATATCAGAGTTCTATGTAGGAACATTCAGTACGGACACAAGTACTGATCAGTGTCAACACTTATATCAGAGTACTATGTAGGAACATTCAGTGTGGACACAAGTACTGATCAGTATCAACACTTATATCAGTGTACTATTTAGGAACATTCAGTACGGACACAAGTACTGATCAGTGTCAACACTTATATCAGTGTTCTATGTAGGAACATTCAGTGTGGACTCAAGTACTGATCAGTATCAACATTTATATCAGAGTACTTTGAAGGAACATTCAGTGTGGGCACAAGTACTGATCAGTATCAACTTTTATATCAGAGTTCCATGTAGGAAGATTCAGTACGGACACAAGTACTGATCCGTGTCAACACTTATATATCAGAGTTCTATGTAGGAACATTCAGTGTGGGCACAAGTATTGATCAATATCAACATTTATATCAGAGTACTAGGTAGGAACATTCAGTCTGGAGTACTGGTCAGTAGAAACACTTATATCAGAGTTCTATGTAGGAACATTCAGTGTGGACTCAAGTACTGATCAGTATCAACATTTATATCAGAGTACTAGGTAGGAACATTCAGTCTGGAGTACTGGTCAGTAGTAACAATTATATCAGTGTACTATGTAAGAACATTCAGTGTGGACACAAGTACTGATCAGTATCAACATTTATATCAGAGAACTGTGAAGGAACATTCAGTGTGGACACAAGTACTAATCCACATGCTGGATTGGAAGTCACAAGTGTTGACAGGCTAGTGATACAGTAGTTCTCATAATTAGACTACTCAGTAACATGTTTTCAATAAACAGTGGATGACAATTGATAACCTGAGGTAAAAGATTGTGGCTATGAAAGATAACTTGTGAAATCAAAGTGATGGAAATCACTCATGGAAAGATTAGAAGAGTAGTTTGAATAATTTCATATTAAGGTATGGTGGGGGAAAATAATGTAACAGACAGTAAATTAATTTATAATAGAGCACTATTGCTGAAAATTGCATTAACAGCAGGTCTTTAGAAGGAAACATACTTTTCCAGTATGAGGATAAAATGAGCTCAAATTAAACAATATGGGTCTCTAAATTTGCACAATTTTATTTAAACTGCAGTTAAATTATATCTTATCAAAATAATGTTGCCTGTTCTGAACATGTTTCAAAAAAAAAAAAAAAAAATGCAAATAAAAAATTCTTCTGGTAAATGTTACCAACTATCCTTGTAAGACATAAAATCTAGACCAATAGCTAACAACTTTAAAGTGTCAACAAAAATAATTTAAAAATGTTGTTTCTCACTATACAAATCCTTGTTTTGGGGCATTTTGTAAGTTGAAACTGAGGTTATGTGACATTGAAGATTAAAAGTTGTACAGTGCCTTTTGATTAATTTTTAAGGTATTTTTCAAAACAGGGCATTGAAAATGCACTTTTTCAACGTAAACAAATTAAAAACTTATTTTATTGAAATGTTGATTCTTTCTTGATTGCAAAAATATATATTCACTTCTAATAAAAATTCAAATGACTAAATTAGACATAATGACTGATGGGGAATAAACTAATAAACAACGGTTTGTTGTAATCAAAAGTTTTAAAATTTAAAACTGTTTCAAGCCATTCCTGATAAAAAAAAGTGAACAAATCTAAATTGTTGATTAATTACAGATGATTATTAGAAATTTATCAAGTAAATTATAGGCCTTACTTGAATACTTTTTATATATTCATATTTTATTTTTTTTAAAGATCTTGTTAATCCATTAATCATTTATCTTTCAGATATAATTAACAGAATCACTTTATGTAATGTAGATCAAAAGTAATAGGCAATAAATAAATCTATCATCCTTATATATATCAAACACCTAATATATACATTTGTGTATTCAATTATGAGGTCAAATATTTGTATATTAAGATGTATATTGTATAATTATGTAAGACTGAGGTTGATAAGTAATGTGGTCAACTTGATTGACAGTTTAGGAGGTGGGGCATTGTAATTAAAGGTCTACCTTGTCTCTGATTGTTTAGTGATAATGACAGTTGTCAATCATACTAGAATTGTATCAATACCTAATTTTCAATTACCTAATCAAAATGTTTAAAAAAAAAAGCCTGCACATCAACACAACTTAATGACATACATTCTTGAATGAACTGCTCCAATAATATACCCATTTTTTCAGTTTATATGTGTATTATGTGCACATACATGAGAACCATAGGGAACTATATTTCAGTGTGAATACATTTAGTAACAGTAGCTAACCTGTCA
Organism: Mytilus galloprovincialis; assembly: GCF_965363235.1. Taxonomy (NCBI): domain Eukaryota; kingdom Metazoa; phylum Mollusca; class Bivalvia; order Mytilida; family Mytilidae; genus Mytilus; species Mytilus galloprovincialis. Next base: position 125,307,849 of record NC_134838.1, on the reverse strand, counting down.
TGTTGTTAGGGAGGCTGGTGCCTTAGTAAAGATTTAAAAACAAGTTCTAATCTTTCCAAAAAAGGTAATTATATCAACAGCATAAACAGTACCAATTTAACTGCACCAGATGACATTTCAGCAAATAATGTTGGTAACCAAAATATTTGTAATATGACTTCGGTCTGTAAACCCAGTTTATCCAGAAACTAGACAATGGTCTTATAAGAGACAACAAAAATATAAACAGTTCATGAACTACAAAATAGTTTATCTTTAAAATCAGTGTGTTCTAGTGAAGTTAAAGCATTACATGATATATTAACATAACATTCTTGATATTACACACAGTTCATTTATATTGACAACTTCACACTTCACATAAATGTAATTATCACAATATGTTATAGTTTTCAGAACAGCAATGACTAAATTACAATTTCACTTCAACAATGAAGCAAAAGAAACATCATAACTGCTAAAGAAATAAATACAGTTTTTTTTTCTTCTTCAAATTTATTAAAACAAGGTCTGTGATACATTAATGCTTCTAGCCCTTTTTGATTTGAAGCATTCAAGTTTGATAAAACAAGAACTTTTGTTTCCACTTTTAATTCTTTTAAAATTGAGTTAATATACATTTTAATATAATAATGGTTAAAACAGTACATTCAAAAACAGAAGGTGTAAAATTTCTAATAAAGTATGACTTCTATTAAAAAAAAAAAATTCCATGCCATGCTCTACTTATTTTAACATGAGTAGCCATTATATTTTCTAATGTCTTTACATCAAATATTACAGTGGTGTAAAATGTTGATAAATGTAATGCCTTCTCATATTAAAATGAACATAGAGCATGGCATGATAGAATTATTTAGATTCTGATAAGTAATTCATAATTATTAAAACATAGCACAATAACTAGAACATGGAAAAGGTATGTTTAGAACACATGAACTGATTTTTATGATCCCATCAGTGTTTAAAAATTACATTCATAGACTTTAATAAATTTATACTTTGTTATATTAGATTTTCCTTACTGTACTGCAATTTTAAATAAATTTCTGTCTAGTTTGATCTGTACATTTAAAATATTTAAAATGTTTGATTCATGATTATCATTTAAAATCCTCAAAACAATCCTTGCAATTCACTTTTCAATTATAATCATAGGATCATTTTTAATTCAAAGTTAATCAATAACCGTTTTTCTTTGAAAATCCAGTTAAAAATAAATTTAAACAACAACAAACAAAAATCATTTCCTATGTTTTAATGTCATAAAAGTATATTAACAAAAATTCTGAGTGAAAGTTGAGAGAAAATTTGATTTCAAAATCACAACTTCACAAATGTATTCACTAACACAACTACTTTACAGATGTTGACGGAATAAATAATGACAACTATTTACACTACTTGTAATATAAAAACGTATAAAAATATAAATGAACAGTTAAGTATAAAAAGATGGAGTTACTATCTCCATTTATATTCTTTAATAAACTTTGCTAAGAAGAACTGTACATAACATTTGATTTAAGTAAGAAAGAAACAATGGATGACAATCAAAGAATTATGTGTGTGTTTCAAATACTTATTTTATTCATCAGATGGCTTTAAGATTGAAAGAAAAACATTTAACAAAATTTACATTACTGAATATATTTACATAAAAACAAGCATTTAAAGTGCAAGAAGTGCCCATACTATGACCATTCTTTTAAAAAAAAAATGTTATATTCTAGAGGAATTTAAAACGCAAATAATTTCAAAATATAATAACTTAAAAAACAATATGAAAGGGAAGTAGCCTGTTATACACAGTGTAAATGAAGGGGTAATTTGAATAAAAAAACTCATATGCAAACCTATTACTGGAATTAAATTTATACATTATTTACCTTTAAAAATCATAAGCTTTAATTTATCATTCAATAAATTACACATGCAGACCCATCTATTGCAAAAATAAAAACATAGGGTCTTGTTTACAAATATTGTAGATTCACATTAAATTCCTACACTGACCCCCATTTCTTTTCAACCTTGTTATACAAAAAAACTTATTGGATCTAGCTTTAATTCAAAAATGTTTTTTTAACCCTAGTTTTAATTCATCTAATGGAAAATATCTATTACAAACTAGCCCTACCATTCAGTTGAGCACAGGACTTTAGAGTTTTCTTGAAAGCTCTCCCCCAAAAGGATTGTATGTTATGATGTATATTAATTTACTGAATTTACCCTTGAAAACACACATTTATCACAACACAGGGAGGTAACCCTGTATACACAGAGTAATGAAAAAAACCAATAACACAACTCACATTTATCTATACAAAGGGAGGTAACCCTGTATACACAGGGAAGAATCCAATAACACAACACACATTTTTCAATACAAATTTCAATCAATTTTAAAACTAAAGCATTTAATAAACTCAGCAAAAATATCAAAATAACACTAATAACAAAACAGTCACTGAGAGAACTCTTTTCTTTATGAAAATGTGTGATATAAAGTTATATGATAGTGAATTATAAAACGATTATTATGTAAATGACCCTTTTTGATCAATTGATAACAATATAGCATGACAGAATATGATGTGGAACAAAAGAATGAATCTGCATAGAATACTGTAAAATAACACAAATGGTTTAAAAAAAGACACCCTTATAAAAGTAAATCAATTGTGGTTTTCAATAGTTCTTAATAAGTCTAATTCATCTAAAACACAATGCACCTCAATTTTAGAATGAGTTTTTTAATGTTGGAGCTTGTTAATGTGTTATGCTTTGTCTCACACAAAACTTCTTCAAAATGCAGTTATATTTATGGAAATAGGCACTTGTTCCAAGTTACACTCTCAGATTTATCATTCCTGTCTATAGTAATATCATATAAATGTCTATAAACAATATTTGTTGTTCTTGGTCTTTCACTCTGTTTCACTTTTATCTACAAAACAATATTTTTTTTATACATAATGTAATGGCAAAGAGCATTAAATTATTTATGCTAAATTAAATAGTGTTTGTTTTCAAAGGCATTTCTATCATCTAGAACAAGAAGAAAGAAAGTTACACTGAAATGATTGCTATACTATTTTTTCTGGATAGAAGGTGGCTTACACAGCTGTAATTTAAAGATGATCTATTGGAGAAAAGGAAAAAAAACTATAGAAGACTATGAAAATGGTTTCTCACAACCAATTAACCACCATCTTTTGCAACATGTCTTTTTAATCTTAGTTTAGTTATATTTTCACTAAAGGAAAAGGATATTCTTGTCTGTAACTGATAAGAAAGGATTTCATTATTGAATACTGTTTCTCTGGTTCATATTTTAAAACAATGTGCTTTTTTGTCAAGTTTGACAGCTTCAAGTCTGGTTTTGTCAGAGTTATAATGAAGAAAAGATTGATTTTGTACAGTGAGTAAAGAAAACTTTCAACTAATAATAAGTTAATAACTAAAGTTTATCTTACCCTAATCATAAAACAGATCTGCATGCATTGGTGAAAACATCCACAACACGGTTTATTTCATTTTCTGTCAGCTGACAATTTACAGCAATTCTAATACTGAAACAGATAACAAGGAACTACAATTATTGAACTATTTCTCATAGCTATTAGGTTAGAGTAATTAGTACTACAATAAAAAAAACAGTAAGTTTACCAACATTTTCAATTTACTGAACACTTATAAATTTCTTTTTAATTCTGGATTTTAATGACTATCCTTTGAAATTACCAGAAAAAGGACCTTGTACTTCTTTGAAATTATAAGACCTAAAAATTCTCTATTACTTCATAAAACAAAGAAATTTCTTGGCTTGGGAGGATACATGTATTAAACTCCAAGCAAATGAAGTAGAAACCAGATGCTCCGCAGGGCGCAGCTTTATACGACCGCAGAGGTTGAACCCTGAACACTTGGGGCAAGTATGGACACAACATTTAAGCTTGATACAGCTCTGAATTTGGATTGTGATTAAATAGTTGACACAACATAGGTTTCTGACACAGAATAAATGTGGTCTAAGAACTTAAACTTAAAAACTTAAAATTTTTAAATAGATGCAGCATATTGAAGAACCCCGTATATTCAATTTTTGTTGAAATCAAACAAAGTTTAATTTTGGACCCTGATTTGGACCAACTTGAAAACTGGGCCAATTATCAAAAATCTAAGTACATGTTTAGATTCAGCATATCAAAGAACCCCAAGAAGTCAATTTTTGTTAAAATCAAACTAAGTTTAATTTTGGACCCTTTGGACCTTAATCCAAAACAATTTGAAAACAGGACCAAAAATTAAAAATCTACATACACAGTTAGATTTGGCATATCAAAGAACCCCAATAATTCATTTTTTGATAAAATCAAACAAAGTTTAATTTGGCCCCTTTTGGCCCCTAATTACTAAACCAAATCTCCCAAAATCAATCCCAACCTTCCTTTTGTGGTCATAAACCTTGTGTTAAAATTTCATAGATTTCTATTAACTTATACTAAAGTAATTGTGCAATAACCAAGAAAAACGCTTATTTGGGACCTGTTTTTGGCCCCTAATTCCTAAACTGTTGGGACCAAAACTCCAAAAATTAATTCCAAGCTTCCTTTTACTGTCATAAACCTTACGTTAAAATGTCATAGATTTCCGTTTACTTATAAATACTAAAGTTATTGTGCGAAAACCAAGAAAATGCTTATTTGGGCCCTTTTTGGCCCCTAATTCCTAAACTGTTGGGACCAAAACTCCCAAAATCAATCCCAACCTTCCTTTTATGGTCATAAACCTTAATTATAGTGTTTAAATTTCATAGATTTCTATTTACTTATATACCAAAAGTTATAGTGCAACCAAATGCTCCGCAGGGCGCAGCTTTATACGACTGCAGAGGTTGAACACAGCATAGGTTTCTGACACAGAATGAATGTGGTCTAACGAACTTAAAATATTTTTTTTGCCTTTGAGCAATTCACTATGCTGTTGAATATTAATCCTCTCAAAAAAATGTTTGAAGAAATTTTCTTTTTATTTATGAAATCTGAAATGAGAAAAATTTAACCCCCCCCCCCCCCCCCCCCCAATTTTTTTTTCACATCCCCCTTTCCCTTTTTCCAAAACTGATCTCAATTCCAATTTCTAATGGAGTTTGCAATAATAACTACTCATTTAAATACATCATAAAATATTAAAATGTAAAATAAAGTGCTTGTTATCACTGAATGGTAAATATTGTTTTAATTTATCAGTTGGTAGTAAAAGAAAAGAAAGATATCTCCAATTGAAAATTTCTTGCTATTGCACAATATTGTGCAATTGAAAATATTTGCTATTGCACAATATTGTGCAATTAGATATTTCTTGCTATTGCGCAATACTGTGCAATTGAAAATATTTGCTATTGCACAATACTGTGCAATTGAAGATTTCTTGCTATTGCTGAATACTGTGCAATTGAAAATTTCTTGCTATTGCACAATACTTAATATAATAATTTTGGATCCTGATTTGAACCAACTTGAAAACTGGGCCCATAATCAAAAATCTAAGTACATGTTTAGATTTAGCATATCAAAAAAGCCCAAGAATTCAATTTATGTTAAAATCAAACTTAGTTTAATTTTGGACCCTTTGGACCTTAATGTAGACCAATTTGAAAACGGGACCAAAAATTAAGAATCTACATACACAGTTAGATTCGGCATATCAAAGAACCCCAATTATTCAATTTTTGATGGAATCAAACAAAGTTCAATTTTGGACCCTTTGGGTCCCTTATTCCTAAACTGTTGGGACCAAAACTCCCAAAATCAAACCCAACCTTCCTTTTATGGTGCAAAAACCAAGAATAATGCTTATTTGGGCCCCTTTTTGGCCCCTAATTCCTAAACTGTTGGAACCAAAACTTCCAAAATCAATCCCAACCTTCCTTTTGTGGTAATAAACCTTGTGTAAAAATTTCATAGATTTCTATTTACTTAAACTTAAGTTATAGTGCAAAAAACAAGAAAATGCTTATTTGGGCCCCTAATTCCTAAAATGTTGGGACCAAAACTTCCAAAATCAATCCCAACCTTCCTTTTGTAGTCATAAACCTAGTGTTAAAATTTCATAGATTTCTATTCACTTTTACTAAAGTTAGAGTGCGAAAACTAAAAGTATTCAGACGACGACGACGACTACGCAGACGACAACGTCATACCAATATACGACCAAAAGATTTTCAATTTTGCGGCCATATAAAAATTAGGACAGCAACCCATCAGTGTCTGTTTTTTTCTCTCATCATGTTTATATCTGTACCTACATAATCTCTTGTGTGTAACCAGAATGAGTGAAAACATTTCTTGTGTGTAACCAGAATGGGTGAAAACATTTAACAGGACATACCTTGGTGGTGGTAATTTGTGTTCTTCTTTCTCTAAATATCTGGCTAAAACTATGGCAATACCATTCTCCATAGCCTGGTAATATAACAAACAACATTATATGATGTCTTTACTTTTACAACATATATAAACACTGAAAACCTTTGAGTAGTGTCATTTCATGCAAGTCAATCATTATTTTGTTGGTTACATGTAATTGTGTATGCATTGTTGAGCATAATACTTAAATATATTGACAATTTGGGTAATTTTTTAGTAATTTGTAATTCTATGAGAAACCTGAAAAATCAATCTGATCACAAATTAAAACAGGAGATGCACAATCAATCAATCAATAATAATTACACAATATATATAGAAATTCAGCACAGTTTTTCAAAGTACCTATCTTAACAGTAAAACACATTTGAAAAAACAATCTTTTGTAACAGACAGACAGTATACCAATCTGTCTTGCCAAATATAATGTAATGAACTTACCTGATCAGCAATCCTCTGTAAAGTTTGCATGTCTAACTCTCTGTTATCACTAATTTCTGCTAATCTGACATGTTTAATAGGAGCTAAAGGATCTCCCATTACTTCTACACCCGATATCCTGTAAGGAAAAGTTCACAGCTATATCCTGTGTCAGTATCTCCATATTCAATTCATCATAATATTTAAAATTATGTTTAGAAGTAAAATGTATTTAATATGTCCTGAATAATTTTAATTTTGATTACAATGGTCAGTATTTTTACACAATATTTGTTATTTTTTGTTTTTATATAAGAATATGAATAAAATACACCATTTTCAAGAGTGCAATCTTTCATTGACATATTATATGATAAGAAGAAGGGATATGAGGGTAGAAGTATATATAAGTAATGTATCTATACTATTAAACGAGAAGACCTCATTTTGTGTGTCCCTTCTCTTCCTTCCACGATCAATTAATCATCATGCCTCTGTAACATGCATAGTCACATTTGTCATCCATTCTTATGATTGTTCAGATTGAGATATATTTGGAGAAAAACGACAAAAAAGGAGTCCGGATATTGATTCCGACATCAGACTGACTTTTAGTCATAGATAAGACTTCCGGTTTGAAACATCCACAAGTACAACCAATCGTATGATAGATAACAAAAATGAAAAATAGAAACGCCAATCAGAGCGTTCTCCATTACATGGTGTTTAGATCTCAAGAACCACAACTATTATATCTCCTTAGACAGGACAATTATTTTTCGAGTTTATCTACACGTAAACTACGATTATACTACTTTAATATATAGAGACTCTCTGTATTCTGTCTACTGTTTTCTTTGAAATGTTTACTATTTAAAAGGGGTCATACCAGTTGTATATAATTGAAATAAGTAAAATATGTGGAAACAAGAATGTGTCTGTAGTACACGGATGCCACATCGGCACTATATTTACTGAGTTTCGAGTTGATTGGACTTCAACTTCATCAAAAAATACCTCGACCAAAAACTTTCACCTGAAGCGGGACAGACAGATGGACGAACGAACGAACGCACGGATGCACAGACTAGAAAACATAATGCCCATAAATGGGGCATACCGTAAATTTATTGCTGAAAGTGAAAGTAGTGATTTGGCAAAAATGAAAGTAGGGTAGAGATTAGAGGGAGGCAGGACCTTTTTCGGGACGTCGGAATCGATTGTTTTAAAGCTCGGGATTTGGGGATTGATCCTTACGGGATTTCGGGATATGAATTTCTTTAAATTCTGCATCTCGGGTTTCATGTTTTTAAGCCCGGGATTTCGGGATCAGGACCCCTCCGACCACCCCTCAAATTAGCTTAGTCGGTCTTAATCATTTATACAAGATTCATATCCTACCATTGGCATGTTAATAAGGCTCTCAAAAGAAAATGGATTGTCTTAGAAGTATATTTTATTAGACTAATAATGGTCTTTATATAAGGAGTTACATTTATTTCATGTTTGAAGCGGTGCAAATTTTAAATTTAATTTGACTTTTACCAAAAGATGCATTGTAGCAAAGGAGAAGAATAATTGTGGTCTGAGGCCAGAAACACGAAAATAATTGAATTTAACAGAAAGGAAACAAATATCCGACTTTGGAAAAAGGTGTCTTTTATGAAATTCTCCATACATAATATCTTTTCCAAAAAATCATCCTACAACAGTTCACAAGCTGTATATGCCCGCGATTTTGCGGGTGTGTTCTAGTTGTATAATAAATGAAGAGACAATTTGATCTCCAAATATTGAAGGTGGTTGAATGCCTGATCAGCACACATGGGATATATTACAGTAAGAACAAATTTGGTAAAAATATTACATTTAAAATATGAAAATAAAATTGTGTGTTGATAAAGGGAAAACAATAACATTAAAAATAGCTGACATAAAACACAAAAATTAAATGTTTGTATATCGTAGACTTACATTGACAAACCATCATACATCTTTCTACAATTTTCTCTAAGTCTTTGTAAAATACCTGAAATAAAAAATATTTTTAATTAGGATATCATTTCTAAAATTTCATCAATACTTGTTATTACTACCTTTTCCTAAATATACAAAGGTTAAAATATTTCTACAGTTATGTAAGATTATTGTTAAAATCTATTCTGATGAGAAATTTTTATTTGCATGTTCCTTATTCAAAAATTTCATCTGATCAAATATATCTTGCAAACAATTAATCTTTTCTATAAGTCCATATCATTTATTCTTTTTTATAAATAAAAATCTATATGACATTAATGAAGACTTACTGGAATCATTCTGCATAATGTTGAGAGCCTCTATAGCAGCCGTGGCTAACATTGGAGGAAGTGAGGCTGAGAAACAGTAACCTAAACCAGATAATCTCTAAAACAGAAACAAAATGTTATGTTACAACACTGGTAGAAAGGGGTGGTAATAAGACAGAGAAACAGTAACCTAAACCAGATAATTTCTAAAACAGAACAATATGTTATGTTACAACAGGGATAGAAAAGGGAGGTAATAAGGCAGTAATCTAAACCCGATAATCTCTAAAACAGAAACAATACGTTATGCTACAAGGAAACAAAGGGGAGGTAATAAGACAGGAACAGTGACCTAAACCAGATAATCTCTAAAATAGAAACAATATGTTATGTTACAACAGGGATAGAAAGGGGAGGTAATAAGGCAGTAATCTACACCAGATAATCTCTAAAAACAAATAAATCATATTAACAATAGGGAGGTAATGACACAGTAACCTAAACCAGATAATCTCTAAAACAGAAACAATATGTTATGTTACAACAGGGGTAGAAAGGGGAGGTTATTAGACAGAGAAACAGTAACCTGAACCAGATAATCTCTAAAATAGAAACAATATGTTATGTTACAACAGGGGTAGAAAGGGGAGGTAATAAGGCAGTAACCTCAACCAGATAATCTCTTAAAACAGAAACAATATGCTATGTTACAACAGGGGTAGAAAGGGGAGGTAATAAGGCAGTAACCTCAACCAGATAATCTTTAAAACAGAAACAATATATTATATTACAACAGGTACAAAAAGGGGAGGTAATAAGAATGAGAACCAGTTACCTACACTAGATAATCTTTAAATCAAAAACGGTATATTATGCTACAACAGGTACAAAAAGGGGAGGTAATAAGAATGAGAACCAGTTACCTACACTAGATAATCTTTAAATCAAAAACGGTATATTATGCTACAACAGGGACAAAAAAGGGAGGTAATAAGACTGAGAACCAGTTACTTAAACCTGATAATCATTAAAACAGAAACAATATGAATTTGTTATTATTATCTTTTAAAATTCCTACCTGATGATCTATGACATATTTTCTACCACAACAGAAGCCTCCAGTGCTGCCAATACTATTCTCCAATGAAGCTGCTATCAAATCGACTTCATCTACCTATAATACAAATCAACATTATACACGTTTTACAGAAGCCTCCAGTGCTGCCAATACTATTCTCCAATGAAGCTGCTATCAAATCTACTCCATCTACCTTTAATACAAATCAACATTATACACGTTTTACAGAAGCCTCCAGTGCTGCCAATACTATTCTCCAATGAAGCTGCTATCAAATCTACTCCATCTACCTTTAATACAAATCAACATTATACATGTTTTATAGAAGCCTCCAGTGCTGCCAATACTATTCTCCAATGAAGCTGCTATCAAATCTACTCCATCTACCTATAATACAAATCAACATTATACACGTTTTACAGAAGCTTCCAGTGCTGCCAATACTATTCTCCAATGAAGCTGCTATCAAATCTACTTTGTCTACCTATAATACAAATCAACATTATACACGTTTCTAGAGCAGCCCAAACTTTAGTGCATCAATAAACTTCTGTTTAATTTACAATAGGCTCAAACTTTGCTTAACCACATGCAAAAGGTCTTGTGGTAACCTGAAGATTTGTCTTCACTTTAATGTCATAGAGAATAGTTTGTGGTAGATATATATCTTACTGGCAATCTCATTTTCAAAGGACGTGTATGTGAACCTGGGTGATGATATAATACTTACTGATATATTATAGTGTTCTGTAACTCCCCTTCCATTGGCCCCAAGAACACCAAGTGAAAAGCTTTCTTCCATAAACAGTCTCAATTTGTACTTCCACTTTAGTTCAACCTATTAATAAAAATGTCTTTTAAAATGTTATCCTACATTTGACTTAAATTACTTATATTCATACTGCAAGATATAAACTTTAAAACTTATAATAACATTCAATGTTTTAAAAATTAAATACATTGCTATTCTATGGTGTATAATTGTATCACTTAAATTTCACATTTTGAATTTTAATATATAAGCATGCTAAATCTCATACTGTAAATTCAGAAGTTTTTGCGATGTTTTTATTATTGCGTAAAATGCAACAGGTTTATAATCGCAATAATTAAAACTGCATTTTGAATTTGTTTGTATAACCTAAACATGATTTTTCTCATTATCGCAGAAATTAAAATCGCATTTGAGTCTAAAATGTCAAAATCGCAATAATAAATGCACACAATAATTTCTGTATTTACAGTAATAAGTTACTTCTGATAGACATTCTACAATTTATTTATGTAAAATGAGACTACAATTCAATAATTCTCCATAACTCCTCGGTTTTTATTGCTTTGAGGTAATGCCTTTTTATCCATGTTAAAAAATCACAATATTTTTCAAAGAATATATGTTAGAAATTATTGAGGTTAGTAATGAAATAATAAATATACTTACAATTTTAGGAAGTGGACAGATATCACCATGGTTAAAGTATAATCCTTCTACCACCACAAATCTCCTCGTTACTTTGGCTTTTTTGGGATTCTATGTAATATAAACATATTAATCAGTGATTTAAATATTTATTGCATTATATGCTGAAATCTCAAAATAGTTGATGTAAACTTGAGAGAGGAAATGGAAGATTTTTTTTTTTTAAATATCTTCTAGAATATCAGCGTACCTTTTTATCTTCATCCTGTTGAATCAGTAATAATCTTTCTAAATCCTCCATATCATTGTGTTTAAACCATTTAATTCTGCTTCTAGAGGCTACCAAACCTTTCTGTATAGAGAAACAAACACCCTCATCCCTGTAAAAATACAATATAATAATCATATATATGTAACACTCAGAAACGTGTCCTTCCCCTCAAACGTGTCCGATTCCCCCAAACATGTCTAGTTGAAAACTGCGCCAAAGCGTGTCATTTGTATAAACTCCCAAACGTGTCCATTTCTCAACTAACCCCCAAACGTGTCCAATCCCCAAAACGTGTCCATATCAAGCGTTATTTGGTTATTGCTATTTCATTAACGTATACTAATTTTACCATTTCATTAAAAATATACATAAGCACGTTAGTACTTTTTCAAAACGGAAGAATTAAACTGGCTTAAAGTGGGGGCGTCATTTCGGCTATTTCGTTTGTAAATTGTAAGCAAACATGTTGAGTTAAACAGTACAGTTAACGGGTCAAAGGGTCCCTTTCTCTGCGTGTTAAAACTTTAATGTTCTCTCTAATTATGCATGAAATACTGACAACTGGACAATTCGCAATCAACAGTCTAAAGTTAATTTATTCAGTAGAACTGAAAAAAACATTAAAACTTGTATGTTTTCTCTAATTTGCATGAAATACTTGCAACTGGACAATATGCAACCAGCAGTCTAGAGTTTATCTTAACAAAAGAACAGTAAAAACATTAAAACATGTATGTTAAAATGTAAAAAAAAAAAAAAAAAAAAAAAAAAAAACAGGTAGCCTATGTTCTCTCTAAATAGAACTGCAAAAACATTAAAACTTGTATGTTCTCTCTAAATATGCATGACATACTTGCAACTGGACAATACACGATCATCAGTTTAAAGTTTAGTTTAAAGTTAATGTGTACAGTACAACTGTAAAAACATTAAAACTTGCAAAACTATTGTGCGCTCTAAATATGCATAAAGTACTTGCAACTGGACAATACGTAATCAACATTCTAAAGTTTATTTATACACTACAAAATAAATTTGCATTTAAAACCGGCGTTGATCACATAACAGTAATATTCATAAAAAAAAAAGAATCTATAAAACTTATGCATGAAATATTTGGCACTGGACGTTATGTTTCTTATCGTGTGTCTTTAGTGATGGTGGAAACCTAAAATTTATTAAAAACCCGGATAACAAGTTTATAATTTGATGGGCTTTTGAAATACACACAAACTATTGACAAAAGTAAAAAAAATACTGTTAAAACCCCGCCATGCAATATTCGGATAAATATAAAAGGCATCATCGGAGTTTATAAGTACAAAATAACAAAGTTAACGATTAATTCAACTCCAGAACTATGTGTATGTTCGCTCTAAACGAATATGAAATACTTGCAACTGGACAATAAACAACTGCAGTCAAAGTTACTTAATAATAACAGATTAATTTTGCAATTATTATAATCATTAAAAACCTACATCGAACTAACTTAATCTGATAAATAACATCTTCATCACGTGTGTCTCCCATCATAGAATTGCCGTAAACGTTATCAGCGATTTTATTTAAGAGATACATGTAAAAGCGCTAAAAGACGTGTAACGTTTTGGCGTTAAATATTGGACACGTTTTGGCGAATAACAATTATCAGACACGTTTGGGGGTTATGAAATCGGACACGTTTGGGAAATATTGTACATTTCGGACACGTTTAGGGAGAAAAGACACGTTTGGGAGAATCGGACACGTTTGGGGGGAAGGACACGTTTGGGAGTGTTACATATATAATACATGTAACTCTGCTACCACAATTCACAAAACCTTCATTTTAAAATAAATGTATAGCACCTGTGTAAATATAACAATTTAACTGTATTAAGTAGGTTACTAAATTAAGTGATTTCATACATGATATTTTGAATAGATATTGCAAATATTTAAAATGATGATTTAAGGATTATAAAACTGTTGAATATTGTTGCCTTTCTTACATAAATTTTACTTATAATTATATTTTCATTTGTCATATGTAAGGCCATACCAAATTTGTATCTTGTTCGTCTGAGTTTTTACACCAAATTTTCTGATTTCTTTCTTTTGTTTTTCTTTCGCCCAAAATGTTTTGTTTCAAGTTGTTTGCTGAATCAGTCATCTGTGGTGATAATACGTCTTTCAAAGTACTTTCTTCTTAGTAAAAAGAGGGATGGCATTGTCTATACTTAATTAACATTTGATACACTGTTTGAAAAGTTCATCTCCTTAGAAGAGAGGTTAACGATAAAGCCAGGTAATAAAACTGACATTTGGGAACATCCTGCTATGGTAGCACCCCTCCTAATTCAGTGTGAGTCAGATGGTTCATTTGGGACATCACATTTTCAAGACTGTTTGGTGAGGATGATGGTTTGTATCATATATGGAGAAGTTATGAATTGTAGTTGGTCAGCAAAACATGATTAAAATTTCATAAATGAAAATATCTTTCAAAACATGGCTTATATAATTATAAATTTGAAACTTACACAAATATAACATCTCCCCTCTTTGAGTAAGCAGGGATGGCGCTGGCTATGGTGGCAAAACCATAGGAATATAAAGCTGCTTCTTCACAATACATAAACTTGGCAAACTTCTCTTCTAATTCTAAATGGACATCTGAAAAATAAATCAAAAACTTATAAAATAACAATAGAGAATTAAATTAAAATCATCTGAATATAGTCATAAGATAAGACAAATTTGTCATTTTACTCCTTAATTTAAAATCTAACTGGTGCTACTAAATCTATTCATTCTGAAATTCTTATCACAAAGCTCAGCTATGAAACAATTAAATACAAGGAATATAAATAGAGAAGAATAGTTTAGAAATCAATTGTTTTGATATTCTGATATTCAAAAAGTTCTTTAATCCTTAATACAGGTAATGTGCATTTTTTTTTTTTTTTTGCTTTTAGAAACACCTGCATCTATATGCTATTTGAGATGAAATCTTTTTATCAGCTTCATTTCATTTCTTGAGTGTCAGATTATTGATCAGGAATAATTACCCATAGTTCCATAGAAACCTCTAGGACCACATGATCCTACTCCATATTTTTTCAGTGTCTTAATGGCAGCAGCCTGAAGAATAAAAATATACAGAATTAGTGACAATACATTGGAAACTTTGAAAGTACAAATGTAAAGTAATGGTGTATTTTAGTGAGTCAATATCATCTTTCTGTACAAAATCAATACTTTTCATCTTTCCTTCTGATCCAACAGGAAACACTGAGTTGGTAAATTTATATTTCAACACAAAAGATATTAAATTTCTATAATGGAGTCACTAAATATTTGTTTTTTAGTATCAGCTACAGTATTATTTTAAAAAGCATACCGATTTTCTTTTTCCTATTTTTTTTTATAATTTGAGAAGTTTTTGTTTGTTGGCATTAATAGGCTGTTTCCTGAAACTCGTCAATGTTTATTGGTGTTAGGTACAGTTCTATGGGTCACTTTATGTCATGTTTACAATATTGAAACAAACCTCAACTTCTGCATTTCCTGCCATACCTAAAAAGTTTAGAGTCGCCATGTTTAATGAGGATTTGTTATTTATCATCACATATTTGTCTGGTTTTCTATAAATAAAACAAAAGAAGCAAAAATAATTATTATGACTGACATGCATAAAAATCTAAAGGGTAAAAACCTGTAAAACTTATTTACCTTTAAATATAAAAAAATTTTCCTCCTTACTATATGATTATGAGTTTTGGGGTATGATCTTTTATATGCATTAAAACTGACGATAAACAAAATTACCAATCTATGTCTGAACATTGTCAATTAACAACTATAGCAAATGACATTTGATCACTATGATCACAGTACATCTTTTCTCAACAGCTGATAATCACTGAAGGCTGTAAGTCAAAAATGAATATTGTCTCAAGCTGTCTTTTTCATCCAATGCTTGTATAAAAATGCATTTTTTAAGCACACATGCCGATTTCTTAGAATGAATTGTATACACAATATAGATGTTGTGTGATGGGTTGTCAAATTGATTACTAAGGAAAGATAATACTTTCGTCACAATTAATTTATTACTAAGGAATGATAATACTTTCGTCACAATAAGTCCAACTAAACATCTCTCAGCAGATCACAGAAATTATAGGAGTGATAATAGTCGATAAATATTATAATATCAAAGAAAAACAAACCCAGATATAATATTCTTCTCCATGGCTTGTAGTAATGGATGATTTTCATCTACATCAGGAACCAATGGATCAGGCTGCCATTCTTCAATTAATTCTGCTTTCTCCTAAAACAAAGTAGTTTCTTTTTTAAAAAGCTTGTCAAGTAATTGCAAAATAGATTTCTTTTCATTTTTAAATGAATTTTCTAAGATGCATCTGCAAATGAAATTTTTGAATCCTTATATGGTTTATTAGTTTCTAAGAAATGGGTTGAAATGCCCAAGTGTGCTCCAAATTGAACTTACAGAGACAAACTTAAAACAAACAGTCATTTAATACTAGATGAAGTGCAACATGCTAAAACACCACTTTTTAAGTTTCCATTACAGATTAAAAACAAAAATGTGTCCATAGTACATAGTGTTGTTCCGATGATCGGAATAAATCGGAAATCAGTTGGTTGGGCCTGGCGATGTCGATAATCGATTGGGATTTTGTTCAATCGATTGTCGTTAAAGTTTCCGGACTTTTAGCTTGTCAACTTCCGGTCCGTTTACGGTTTGCATTTTATATGCGCAGTCAAACAAATAATAACAAAAATACAAGTCGATGACAATAACAATGTCAAACATCCTTTAATTACCAATAACCAATTTCCTTCTTTATAAACTTGACAAAAGCATTGACTATACATATTTGCAGATTGAAGGAATGTTATTTAAGATTAATAACTTTGTATAAAATACTTTCCTTCAATACCGGTACTTGTTACGGTATTTACTTGTTACTTGAGAGCGTACAAATCATTCTGATTTTAGACAAAATAATTTATTTGCTTCATTAGAACGTATTGCAAATGGCCTTTTATTAATGTTTTATCCATTTGTAGCATAAAAAACGTCATATTCCTTTCCAAATTGCTTGCCAAACATCGTTTATTTTTGTAAATTTTCCGAAATTTGTCCGCGATTAATAAATATAAAATCGGATACAGTTCAACTATGTAATAATTCCGCATTCTTGCAATTATAAGTTCAGACGCACAAATGACACAATTGACAGAAAATAATGATCACAAAAATGAAAAAAAATGCATTCTACATGAATTAAGACTTTGGCTTAATCCCCTTTGTTTACTGTATATATTATAATGCAAATGCATTGTTTTATTTTTTTCTGTTAATTTTAAATTTCTTAAAGTTAAAAACTTAATATATCTTTTCCTAATTAGAAGCATTCAAATGTTTAAACAGCTATGTTATTGAAATTTCATTGTGAGTTACACCATTGAAATTTAGAAATGTTAGTGTCACTGTTGGTAATTAATGTTGTAATTATGAGATAAAATATCTTTAATATGAATCGTGATTCTTATTAATTCATTGTTTCAACTGCTAAATAAATAATTATCAAAGGTACCAGGATCATAATTTAGTACGCCAGAATATGAAAGGGAAATAAAAGATCATAAATATGAATATATAAACTCTGCAATGATATGGAATATACACATTAGACATGTACAATGAGACTAAATGCATGATTTCATTTAAAACAAAAGGGCAAGGTATTATGAAGCGATTATAACCGATAGTCGGTTGGTTGCTGTCATCCGATTGTAATAGATAATCGGTTGGTAATTTCAACCGATTATCCAACACTAATAGTACATGGATGTCCCACTTGCACTATCATTTTCTATGTTCAGTGGACTGTTAAAGTAGGGTCAAAACTCTAATTTGGCATTAAAATTAGAAAGATTATATAATAGGGAAAATGTGTTCTTAGTTATAAGATGATTGGATTTCATCTTTAACCCCAAGCATGACAGACGGACGCACACAGAACAAAAACATAATGCCACCAGTAAGGGCATGAACAGAATCAGAAAGTATGATAACATTTAAATACCATTTTGGCCAAGATTCTAATCATTAATTAACAGAAGAATCTGTTTTGAAATAACATTTTATCTTATTTATAAAATTGAGAATGGAAATAGGGAATGTGTCAAAGAGACAACAACCCGACCACAGAACAGACAACAGCAGAAGGTCACCAATAGGTCTTCAATGCAGTGACAAACACAGAACCTTGAACAACATCTGTAACTATATTCATTCTTACCTTTTCTGTCAGAACAGATTCTGGACGATATTCTGTAGAAAAGAATATCAGCTTGAAAATCCATATTATTAATAAAGCTTCAAATATCAGGTGGTATGCGGGAGCCTGAAAACAGAAAATAAGTGATGATTTGAGGCTGATGTTTTGTTCTTTCCTCAGCAGGATTCAAACCCTTGCTTCTGTGACATCTTGGCAACACTGCCTGCTGTTTGTCCAGTGCCCTAAACAACTCAACCACATAAGTTATATAAAATATTAACAATGCAGTAAAAACTAAATGAAAAATTTTCATAGATAAATAGCTTCATAGAGCATTAATCAATCCATGTGAAATTTGGTGCAGATAAGAAACTTGTAATATTGAATTTTGCTGCATAATATCTTGCACGTAAAAAAAAAAAAAAAAAAAAAAAAAAAAAAAAAAAAAAAACACCTTTGTTGATTTCGAAAAAAAGATCAGTTTAATGCTGCTACAAGGCAGCACTTGCACCTGAAAAGTGATTAATATAAGTTGCAATAACTTTGTTACCCAATCCATGATAAATAAATATGTTTAAACTTATTACACCCGACATGGATTTTGATAATAACTCTCCGTACAGGTGAAGGGATTTTTGTTTTTATAACTAGCAACCTGCCATCCATAGACGTTAAGTAGAGACTATCATTGTACCGCTAGAATTATACATGTACTTATACACGTAAAAGCAGTCTTAAAGTAACGTCATATGCATGGTATCTACATGTATGTGTAAACGTTGTTGTCACACCATTTTAGTTTTGGCCGGAAGATGCTCAGGAGGGTAAAAAAGGAATATTCAAAATGGCAAATACCACGGCATAGAGGGGAATTTGAAGCAAATTCACTGGCAGTGTTGAAAAACTGGAAAATTCATTTGAAATTAGGATTTTTTTTAAGAATATACAAAAAATACATTGGCAACCAATCAATCTAAACTCAGTATTCTTATATAAGCAATAATAAGGTGTGATTACCATAAATCTGATTTGTGACTTTTTGTGTGGTTTAACTTTCTGTCCGATTATACATTCTTAGATTTCATTAGTGTAATTGTATTAATCTTTGTACTGATTAATTTCCAGTCAAATATGTACATTAGAATGTTATGAACAATTTCACACCCAAGTCTTCACAATTTTGACAATATTCAGTATAAATCTTCTATTTTTCGTTTGCATTACAAACTAGTCAAAATAAACATGATTAATGTGACACCATTACATAATCATTTATGACACAAGTTATGTAGAACATCTGATAATAAATATAATACAACGTTGATCACATCATCAGGTGGCTGCATAGTCATAGAACATGTATTAGTATCAAATCTTAAAAGTTCTTGCTTTAAAAAAAAATCCTTCATAAATGTATTACCTGTAAAAAAGACTCTATCAGCTCGTACATATCACTAGATTTCGGTAAAAAGGAGTTGTTCGTGGCCATGATAATGTCCATCATGTTGTCATGTAGGTATGCCAATCTTCCTCCTCAAGTAAAGTCATGAGGTGTTACGAATAAAATCCCGAAAATATCCGAATAAACTGAAAGATTTGTCTGATAACCAAAATTTAATTGTTGTAAAAATGCACAATTACGAAACCATATTAGGTGTCCAAGTTAGTAAAGCGATTTAGTGATTATTATACACAGATTTGTACTATTTTTTTTGGCAAATATTGTTCATGAAAAAAAAACACTTTATAAATAAAAAAATAAAAAACTATCCGAGATAAAAATTTGAAATAAAATATGAGAAGATAAGTTTTAGAATATGTTTTTAGCTGGGAACAGTACATCTAACACTATATATGTTCCTGGCTTTAAGGAAATAAAAAGTAAAAATAGTGTCACTAAACTTGTTTCTTGCTTCAAGTAAACAAAAAATCTCTATCATTCCAGTACTGATGATAATGATTTTTAATGTAAAAGTTATCTACCAATAAATTGCTTTAAAAAATTAATTCACAAATATTTGGTATTTATTGAAACATTTTTGATTATACAATGAATACTGATTACTTTTTTTCTTTATACAAATAAATCTTCTTACACATAAATTGCAAATCTGTCTCAATTATTTCAGTGATTTATAGATGATTTTTCATAATAACAAAAGTGCACACACTCACATGTCTCGCCTGCTTTACTAACCATTGATATGTTTTAATAGTCCTAAATATAAAGCTGAACTACAACTATCATATACAATAAACAAGGTCCATTAAAATGAGGTCAAGGTCAGATAAATCAAATTTGAAATACCTAAACACCTTGAAAACAATCATTCCTTACACCAAATGTGCATGAACTACTGATTTTTATAGTTCGTTCTTATGTTGTACTGTTATACGATCTTGATTATACCACTGTCCAAGGTTAGGGGAGGGTTGGGATTCCACTAACATGTTTAACCCCGCCACATTATGTATGTATGTGCCTGTCCCAAGTCAGGAGCACGTAATTCAGTGGTTGTCGTTTGTTTATGTATTACATATTTGTTTTTTATTCATTTTTTTTTTTTTATAAATAAGGCCGTTAGTTGTCTCGTTTGAATTGTTTTACATTGTCATTTCGAGGCCTTTTATAGCCGACTATGCGGTATGGGCTTTGCTCATTGTTGAAGGCCGTACGGTGACATATAGTTGTTAATTTCTGTGTCATTTTGGTCTCTTGTGGACGGTTGTCTCATTGGCAGTCATACCACATCTTCTTTTTTTTTATATATATATAGTTGACATTTTGCATATCTAAGAAACAAACTTAAAGTTAACCAGGAAAAACTTAACATTGATTAATGAACCAAGAAAGTGAAACCAAGTTCAGATGAAGCCTGCTAGACAGACATATACACTCTACAATCATTCAGTACCCTAAATATAGTTGACATTTTACTTATAGTAGTAGAAAAATAGACAAAAAAACAAAAACATGACATTGAGCAATGAACCATAAAAATGAGGTCAAGGTCAAATGACAACTGCTATTTGAACATATACACCTTAATACAATTTTTCCATACACCAAACATAGTAGACCTATTGCATACAGAATAAGAATTGATTGCTTCGCCGAGTGCAGCTGGATACGTTCCCTTTGTGGTCATAAACCTTGTGTTAAAATTTCATAGGTTTCTATTTACTTATACTAAAGTTATTGTGCGAAAACCAAATGTCTTCAGACGACGACGAAGTGATATCAATATATGACCACAATTTTTTTTCAGTCTTATAAAACAGACCAAAACAAAAAAAAACTTTACCTTGACCACTGAACCATGAAAATGAGGTCAAAGTAAAATGACATCTGTCAGTTGGACATGTACACCTTAAAATCCAACCAAATATAAAAGATCTATTGCTTATAGTATCTGAGATATTGACTTGAAAACCTTGTTCACTGATTCATGAACTGAGGCCAATGTCAAGGGAAAACTGTATGACGGACATGTGGACCTTGCAAGGTACGCACATATCAAATATAGTTATCCTATTACTCATAATATAGATCACATTACAAAAAACTTTTTTTCAGGTATTCACTTTACCATGAAAATGAGGTCAAGGACAATGGACATGTAACACACGGAAACTTGACAACATAAGGCACGAAATAAACAATGCCCTTCATTATGAATGGTTGCGGTTACCTCAGCAACAAATTAGTCGACTGGTGGTAGTAAAAGTTGTAAAATGCATTTTTTTTGTACAAAATATACCTCATTTTGTTATCAAAATTGTGGCTAGATAAAAAAATTATCATTAATAAAATTGAGAAAGGAAATGGGGAATGTGTTAAGGCGACAACAACCCGACCATAGAGCAGACAACAGCCGAAGGCCACCAATGGGTCTTCAATGTAGCGAGAATTCCCGCACCCGCAGGTGTCCTTCAGCTGGCCCCTAAAAATATGTATACTAGTACAGTGATAATGGACGTCATACTAAACTCCAAATTATACACAAGAAACTAAAATTAAAAATCATACTAACAAAGGCCAGAGGCTCCTGACTTGGGACAGGCGCAAAATTGCGGAGGGGTTTAACATGTTTATGAGATCTCAACCCTCCCCCTATACCTCTAGCTAATGTAGAAAAGTAAACGCATAACAATACGCACATTAAAATTCAGTTCAAGAGAAGTCCGAGTCCGATGTCAAAAGATGTAACAAAAGAAAATAAATAAAATGACAATGATACATAAATAACAACAGACTACTAGCAGTTTACTGACATGCCAGCTCCAGACCTCAATTAAACTAATTGAAAGATTATGTCTTCATCCTATGAATATCAGGCACAATCCCTCCCGTTAGGGGTTTAGTATCATACTATCATAAAATATATGAGAAGAACATAACCCGTGTCATGCTAATAACTGTTTTAAAAAAAATAATGTAAAATTGAGAATGGAAATGGGGAATGTGCCAAAGAGACAACAACCCGACCATAGAAAAAACAACAGCAGAAGGTCACCAACAGTCTTCAATGTAGCGAGGAATTCCCGCACCCGGAGGAGTCCTTCAGCTGGCCCCTAAACAAATATATACTAGTTCAGTGATAATGAGCGCCATACTATTTTCCAAATTGTACACAAGAAACTAAAATTAAAATAAAATAAAGATGTGTTTAGTTCCGATGCAAAGACCCTATAAGTGAATCAATATTAAAGCCAAAATATGCAATCTTTTATGACCTGACAACAGTATCGTTTCTATATCCCTTCTTAATAAGTCTGTTTAAAGGTTTTGTAAGCTTTTGAGGTAAATACTGACATATTTGTGCTTTGTAAAGAATATTACCATAAAGGATTGGATGTGAAATACCTGAACGTATAAGATGTCTGCATGTTGAGTTATATTTACGAATTATTTCCTTATACCGGTGATAAAATTTAGTAAATGTTTTGACCAGTTTGTGATATCGAAAACCCTGGTGTAATAATTTTTCAGTAATACATAAATTTTATTTACCATGTTTCAATATCATTTTACAAATATTTTATCATATTCTATCCAAAATAAGAGACTGATTTTTCAAGGTTTAAAAAATCAAGCATCTTCGCTAGCCAAGGGTTACGATCCACTCCCGTGAAGGGAACGGGAGTGGATCGTAACCCTTGGCTAGCGAAGATGAAAATCAAGGTGTTGCAATACTTTTTTCCATGTGTATATTAACAAAGATATGAAGCATCCAGGTCTCCAAGCTTCTAAAATATAAAGTATTTAAAAGAATTAATTGCTAACACTGCTATCCTTATGTCAAGCTTTCTACGGCAAAAGTCACAGGCTCGACAATTTACATACATCTTTGCATCGGAACTAAACACATTTATTTAACCAGATGCTCCGCAGAGCGCAGCTTCATACGACCGCAGAGGTCGAACCCTGAACGGTTGGGGCAAGTATGGACACAACATTCAAGCTGGGTTCAGCTCTGAATTTGGATTGTGATTAGATAGTTGACACAGCATAGGTTTCTGACACAGAACGAATGTGGTCTTATGAACTTTATTTTTTTTTTTGCTTTTGAGCAATTCACTATGCTGTTGAATATTAATCCTCTCAAAAAAAAAAGTTTGAAGAAATTTTCTTTTTATTTCTGAAATCTGAAATGAGAAACATTGACCCCCCCCCCCCCCCCCCATTTTTTCACCTCCCCCTTTCCCTTATTTCAAAACTGATCTCAATTCAAATTTCTAATGGAGTTTGCAACAATAACTACTCATTTAAATATATCATAAAATATTAAAATATAAAATGTCATACAGTCATGGTTAAAATTAATATTAATTAATAGTAACTTCTAAAAAAAAGGAAAATGTGTCCAAAGGGACACAGATGATGCCCCCGATAGCATATAACGTTATAAAGGGACATAAATCAAGAACTGTAAAAGTGAAGCCGCCAAAAATTGAACTTGAACGGAGTTTAGAGGTAATAAGCATTATATACACATTTCATTAAATTTAGTTGAGACAAACTTAAGTTAAGAGAACAGAAACTAAAAAAATCTTCAAATTTTCCACTTGTAAAGGGGCATAACCTTAGAATGGTAATCAAAGTGCTTGTAATCACTGAATGATAAAGATCAGTTGGTAGTAAAAGTGAATATTGCATTGTATATTGTGTATAGCATTGATTTAGGGAGCTACCATTTTATTTTTATGGGGGGGAGGGGGGGGGGGGGGGGGTAGGATGAAATTTGAAAAAAATAGGCAGGACAGGAGTTTTGAGTAAAAGAAAAGGCAGGATGAGCAACTTGGCAAAAAAAAGGCAGGATGACAATTTATGTAAAAAAATGTCAGGATAAACTAATAAAAAAAAAAAGGCAGGACAGAAAAGAGTGAAAAATGAAAAGGCAGGACAGAGATTACAACTAAAAAAAAAAAGCAGGACAAAATTTTTCATTCTAGCCACCCCCATAAAAATCAAATGGTAGCTCCCTTAAGTTAATTCAAACACTATTCTGAACATATCAAGATAACTCCAATTTTCAAAGAATATTTCATAAAACATTGGTTTTAGGTGATTCAACAACCATTCTGGACAAAGAAAGATAACTCCAATTTATTGTCTTGAAACTACAAAAATGCTTGTTTTTGGCCCCTTTTTGGCCCTTTATTCCTAGACTGTTTGCCCCATAACCCTTAAAATATATCACAACCTTGTACTTATATATATGGTATTAAACATTGTGGTACAATTTCAGAACAATTGAAATACTTAAACACAACTTATTGTCCTGACAATAGATAAATGCTTGTTTTGGGCCCTTTGGGCCCCTTGTTCCCAAACCTTAGGGACCATAAACCCCAAAATCAATCCCAAGCTTCCTTTTGTGGTTATAAACATTGTGTTAAAATTTTATTGATTTCTATTCACTTATACTAAAGTTATTATCCGGAAACCATCCGTCTTCGGACGACTCTGACGACGACGACGCTGACGACGCCGATGACGTGATACCAATATAGAGGGGGGGCAAAGGGGGGGGGGTCCCATAACAGCAAAACAGTGAATTGATTTGGTAAAAAACAGATAACAAGGAATTGAAAAGGGATAATAACAGATAACAGTAAATGAAATATGAAAATAAATCTGTCCAGGACCAATCCAGTATATGACTCGTAGATCTTAGTATATAACTTGTGGTATATGGACCTAGAAAATTGTAATTTGTGCAAACAAGACGTTTCGGCCGTTGAGGCAGTTCTGCCTTGGTTGATTTTTTTTCCCCGTGACGGTAAGTTGTTCAAAAAGTTATAGTATGGTTATTGAATTTTTCTGAACAAAATTACTAGTTTCTGTTTTTGATATAGGGATTTTTTAAATCTAGGCATTTGAGGAATCAATTTTTAATGATTTAGGTTTTTTTATTTAATTTTTGAAAATAGTGCAGCCAGTGACACTTTATTATCAATTTGATTTTTAGATTTTTTTTTCTGAAAAGCAATATATATACTTTACAAGTAATAAAAAAAAACATTGATGCACAATATATTTTTTTTATTTAATGACCTCATGATAAAACTTACTTATAAAATACAAAAATACCCAGATCAGTGGAGACAGGATATGTAACTGAAACAGCATGCCAGTTATGGTTATTCTGATAATAGAAATTGACTCAAAGTGACAATTCTGATAGTATACTAGAAATTGGACCTAGTGAAAAGGAGTAGGTTCAGTAAGACCCCTTTTTGGCCCCAAAATATAGCAGCTTTACAAAAGTATGAAAATGTAACCTTTTAGATATTTACTGGAAAGTAGAATGCTTCTGCTACATAAATATGGGCTGTTTTTGACAATACAATGCACATATATCGGATACTTGCATCATTAAGTCATGCCAAATTACTGAAAACGTCACAATTTGAGCATATTAGTTAAATTTTAGACGGTTTCCGTCTAAAATGAAAGTGGCCGCATTCGTGTTCATTCATAATATTGAAATGTAAGTTGTATTTGATGATAATACATAATATATATAAAGGTTGATGATGAACACGGATGCGGCCACTTTCATTTTTGACAAAAACCAACTGAAAAGTGACGTTTTTTGGCATATTTGATAGATTTTTCATATTTAAGCTTGAATTGGAGCGTTTTTAATGACTAAATCAGTTGAAATCTTTTACATAAACTAATTAAATCAATTTGAATAGACACTTAAGTGTTTGAAAAGTGTCCAAAATCGTTCGTTCGCTGAACCTGAAATTTGAGGCCAAAACCGGCCCTTACCGGAACTACTCCTTTTGATGACACCAAGTGAAACACCAATCATGTATCTTATGTGAAATTATAGAATATGGAAAATTTGGGTACAGCATTGGAGAAGCTGTAGGATTTTAAAAAGGGTATTTGTCGAAAAATTAAACTGAAGACACATCTGTATTTGCATCAATGGTTTCTGAGCTTCAATTTTCGCCATGTGAAGCAGTTAAAAAGCTTTTAAAAATGTGGTGGTCAGGGTTCTCTTTCATGTAAATGAAAAGAGAGGGAGTAGCACTTATAATATAAATGCTAAAAGAAAAAGATGTTGTATAATTCCCAAAGCCATAATTTCAAACCCACACCACTTAGTAATGTAAAACAATTCAAAGGAGAAAACTAACTGCCTAATTTATCCACAAAATAGTGAACGAGAAACATAGTAACACAGTAACAAACTACAACCACTGAATCCAGGCTCCTGACTTGGAAATAGGCACATACAGAATGTGACTGCGTCAACTTTGGCATGCTAGTTGGTGTCCAATCCTCCCCTAATCAGGGACAGTGGTGTAATAGTACAACATAAAGATTATTATGTGGTCATTAAATAAAAAAATCTATAGGGTGTACCAATGCTTTTTTATAACAATATCCATACTATAAGTTATTGTACAAGTAATAAGTGAATTATAATTTGTACAAAATGCTACATGTTCACAGACAATGGAATTTATTACAAAGGGTAATAATAATATATACTGGAATGGTCCTGGGTCCAATTGATTTTATATGTTTATGTGATGTATGTTACTGAAATTCTTCTGAAAATACAGGGCCACCCGATATTACCAGTAGAAAGACCCCAATAGATATACATTGTAAGAAAATGTGGTAAGCGTGCCAATGAGGCTATTATCCATTCAAATCACAATTTTCAATTATCTTAAATTTCTACGGAAGATTGGCTGTCAAAATGCTAACATTCCAATTTTCAATAACAGTTAACATCAAATAGATTCTCACAATAACAGATAACAAAATAGATAACAGTCCTATAACAGCTAACAAAGAATAAGACAATAACAGCTAACAGTAAATATATTTTCAGAATAACAGATAACAAAGAATTAAAATGCCCCATAACAGCATAACAGTTATACCCCTTGCCCCCCTCAATATACGAACGCAAAAATTTTGCGGTCGTATAAAAACCAGTTGTTGGCACGATACGGGTTATGTTCTTTTCATATATGTTATGATGGTATGATACTAAACACCTAACGGGAAGGATTGTGCCTGATATTCATATGATGAAGACATAATCTTTTAATCAGTTTAATTGAAGTCTGGAGCTGACATGTCAGTTAACTGCTAGTAGTCTGTTGTTATTTTTGTATTATTGTCATTTTGTTTATTTTCTTTTGTTACATCTTCTGACATCAGACTCGGAATTCTCTTGAACTGAATTTTAATGTGCGTATTGTTATGCGTTTACTTTTCTACATTGGCTAGTGATATAGGGGGAGGGTTGAGATCTCATAAACATGTTTAACCCCGCCGCATTTTTGCGCCTGTCCCAAGTCACGAGCCTCTGGCCTTTGTTAGTCTTGTATTATTTCTAATTTTAGTTTCTTGTGTATAATTTGGAGTTTAGATTGGCTTTCATTATCATTATCATTGAACTAGTAGGTATATTTGTTTAGGGGCCAGCTGAAGGACGCCTCCGGGTGCGGGAATTTCTCGCTGCATTGAAGACCTACTGGTGACCTTCTGCTGTTGTCTGTTCTATGGTCGGGTTGTTGTCTCTTTGACACATTCCCCATTTCCATTCTCAATTTTATTGAATGAACAGCTACAAAAATATAACCCAAATTTTCAACAGTTCATATCTGCATATGTATGAAGACAAAAGAATCATAGGGAAATATAAGTTCAGTGTGTATAATTTGTAGGTTTGTAGCTAACTGGCCTGTGCTTATTCTTGTAGAGGATGCCTGTGCCTTAGGAAAGACTTGGATCAATAGTGTCAACCTTTCGAAACCAGATGCTCCGCAGGGCGCAGCTTTATACGACCACAGAGGTCGAACCCTGAACAGTTGGGGCAAGTATGGACACAATGTTTAAGCTTGATACATCTCTGAATTTGGATTGTGACTAAATAGTTGACACAACATAGGTTTCTGACACAGAATTAATGTGGTCTAAGAACTTAAACTTAAAAACTTAAAAATTTTAAATTGGATATTTACCTATTATGGTCCAATATCCAAAATCTAAATACATGGTTAGATTCAGTATATCATAGAACCCTAAGACTTCAATTTTTGATGAAATCAAATAATGTTCAATTTTAGACCCTTAAGACCTCAATGTGGACCAATTTGATAACCGGGCCCAAATATTAAAAATCTAAATACATGATTAGATTCAGCATATTGAAGAACCCCATATATTCAATTTTTGTTGAAATCAAAAAAAGTTTAATTTTGGACCCCGATTTGGACCAACTTGAAAACTGGGCCCATAATCAAAAATCTAAGTACATGTTTAGATTCAGCTTATCAAAGAACCCCAAGAATTCAATTTTTGTTAAAATCAAGCTAAGTTTAATTTTGGACCCTTTGGACCTTAATGTAGACCAATTTGAATACAGGACCAAAAATTAAGAATATAAATACACGTTTAGATTTGGCATATCAAAGAATCCCAATAATTCATTTTTTGATGAAATCAAACAAAGTTTAATTTTGGCCCCTTTTGGCCCCTAATTCTTAACTGTTGGGACCAAAACTCCCAAAATCAATGCCAACCTTCCTTTTGTGGTCATAAACCTTGTGTTAAAATTTCATAGATTTCTATTCACTTATACTAAAGTTATTGTGCAAAAACCAAGAAAAATGCTTATTGGGACCTTTGTTTGGCCCCTAATTCCTAAACTGTTGGGACCAAAACTCCCAAAATCAATCCCAACCTTCCTTTTGTGGTCATAGACCTTATGTTAAAATTTCATAGATTTCTGTTTACTTTTACTAAAGTTATAGTTATAAAAATAGATGGACAGAAGGTCGAAACAGAAAAATGTGGAGCCTTTGCTTTCTCTGTGTCAATGTGCAAGGCCTGCCTTCTCTCTTTTTGCAAAGTGCTATCAGTTTGTGTAAACCCGCTACTGTTTATACTATGTATGCTTTAAGTGTTCAAACCCTGCTTCCAAACTATGTGCACCTGTTGCTTTTGTTCTACCTTGATGTGTAATTCTTGCTTTCGCTTTTTGTACAATCCCAGCATTCACATTTTGTGCATTCTCTGCTTTACTATGTTCAACCTTTACTTACGCTCTTTGTACATGTACAAAACCTATTCTGTGTCGACCCTGAATGTACTGTGCGAAACCCTGATTTCAGAGCCAGCACATTAAATTGAGTGTCTTTAACAATAACTCGAGGCCCTCAAGAGCCTGTGTTGCTCACCTGTATCTACTTTGGTTTTGTAAAATAAGGTTAAAATCATAATAAATAGTATTAGATACCCCAATAATGATTGTGACCAAGTTTGGTTTAATTTGGCCCAGTTAGTTAAATTAAAAACAGGTCATCCCAGTGTAGTCTTACAATAGCAACTGATTTTTTTTAACAATTTTCCAATATAGCTAACTGTGTAACCCTCTTTAAATAAAGAATTATTATTAATAGACTTCTTTAGTAAACCCCTAAAAAGATTACAAAAATTTGTTAAATTGATGATTGTGGCCAAGATTGATAAAATTTGTCTCAGTCAGCTTTGTCTGTTAACTTTTACAAAAAGTCCTCTCTGTAACTACTGAGACAAATTTAGAAAAGGTGACTATAGAAAGACGTATTTCGCACTAGTTTTGGTATCTGTAAGCATAATTGAATACAATGTTTTTCTTGTACATTAATTTATTTTCCACTGACACCTAAACAGCTATCTATCATCTTCTATTATTCTGTTCTCAATTGTAATTTATTTGTTCTTGAGGTTTTGTCTTTTGTTCACCAATATCATATAGGTACTATATTCACCTTTTCTACACTAATTTCTATTGGACGTTGTTTTTGTGTCTTTTGTTATACAACTACTGCAATCAAGATGAATAAGGTAGAGGTTATGTGATAACACTAGTTTTACTCTGTCACATGCTAATGTGCCTGTTCCATGCCACTTCGTCATTGGTTCTTTTTTTCTATACCGGTATATAAATGCTGACTTTTTCAAAGAATTTGGTAAATAAACTGTCATCACAGAGGTATGTCTCGCCTTTTTGTAATTTTGATTATGCAAATGTTGAAATCAAAATAGCAATACTTTAACATATATACACAAGCTATGCAAATATTCAAAGTCAATGAACCATGACTGTAACTCCAATGCTAATACAACTGCATACCAAATACCATTGACTTATTATATTAAGTCGTTCCCAAACCTAAATACAAACATTACCTTGTAAACTATGTAAAAGTTTCAAAGTCAATGAACCATGAAGACGGGGGTGGGGCTATATAATCTCCATGGAAATGATACTTGCAAATGCCAATAAATTTGCATACCTAATAACATTGACTTAACATTAGCAGTTCATCTTAATCTGATCTAATCAAACTAATACATGTAAATTAAGATAAGTTTCAACAGGAACACATGTTTTTTAGCCAGTATTTTAAAAAGAATATTGATGAAACAGTTCAATGCAATTTTTAAATGGTTATTAGTATACATGTTTATAACTTTGTAATATATTTTTACAGTGTCTCATAAGTCAATTCGTTTGGCTGGGTATTGATTATTTTAAATATTGTATATGTTTTACTGTTCAGCTGTTAATCAATACGACACTTTAATAAAATAATTTATTATTATATTATATATTGACAGGACTTGACACTACCTGTTAGGTATACTGTTCCCAGGTTTCAAAGTCATTAGACTGTGACTGAGAAGCGAGGCCAAATATTCTCCATGGAAATGAGATGTGCCAATGCTTATACAACTGAATACCAATTAACATTGACCTACCACTAATGGTTCCCCTTGAACTGACCTAATAACAAACTAATACATGATAACTTAAAAAAATTCTCAAAGTCAATAGACTATGACTAAGGGGGCGGAGCCAAATTATCTCCATGGAAATAATATGTGCCTATGCTAATGCAACTACATACCAAATATGATTGACTGACCACTTGTGGTTCCCTACAAACTAGACCTATTAAATATCAAACTTATACATTGTTGACACCGCCAAAAATTTTCAAAGTCAATAGACCATGACTAAGGGGGCGGAGCCAAATTATCTCCATGCAAATGAGATATGCCAATGCTTAAACAACTGCATACTCAGTATGATTGACCTTCCAGTTGTGGTTCACCATAAACTAGACCTAATCACAAACTAATACATTGTTGACGCCGGAAACAGCATACCTATGTTTCACTTTTTGACATAATTTAGTGGTAGAAATTCTTCGAGTTGTTTGATTATGTAAACTTCGTTGATGAATTGTTATCAGCTATCTTATTCTGTACTGTTTCCTTGATTTTCTAATTAACCAGATTGGATCGAAACTAAAATACCTTTCCTAAAACTTATTATTGATACATAACATGTACGCAAAAAGTTGCCTTGTTGGAGACATTGTACCTTCAGGACTTGCACTTTGTCCTTGACATTGCATCCTGCTATTAAGCATTCTTTTTTTTTTGCTGACACAGCTTGTGAGAAATAACCAGAAAAACAAGAGCATGAAAACAATTTTTATTTTTGGTTTGAAGCAGTGTATGATGAAATAATAAATACAAAATCTGTATGAACATTAAATACTGTACAGATGGTAGGTATGTACAAATGTAAATAATCAAATTTAATTCAAATTTACATAAATATAGACATGATAATTACCAGTAATCTTGCTGATATTGTCAACTAAAACTTTTAGTGTGTAGTCAAGTTATGTAAACTTTACTTGCTGTTTTGAATCTGTCATGGTTTTTTTACAACAGAAATGAAAGAAATTAATGTGATTTGCTTTATTTAAGCAAAAATATAAATGACTCACAACTTCACAAGGCTCATTTCTTACTTTCTTTTTGATATATTAAATCATCTAATGACAAGTCTACCTTTAAATTGATCTAAAATTTACAATACTGTTTTTGATTTAACAATCGTAAAAGGAAACTTATGAAAATAATAACATTCAACAGTTTATCTGTTTGTCTTAGTTTATACATGTTTCTGGATTCTGTTTTTTATATATAGATAAGACTGTTGGTTTTCCCGTTTGAATGGTTTTACACTTGTAATTTTGGGGCCCTTTATAGCTTGTTGTTTGGTGTGAGCCAAGGCTCCGTGTTGAAGGCCGTACCTTGACCTATAATTGTTTACTTTTATAAATTGTTATTTCGATGGAGAGTTGTCTTATTGGCACTCATACCAAATCTTTCTTACCTTAATTCATCTACATATGGCAAGCAAGAAAAAAAAAGTCTTTTTACTTTCTACACACTAAATGTTGATACAAAGTGGTCAGTCTTTAGTACATAATTTTCTTCCACAACATGTTTTTCTTGTAAACATCATAATCACTGTTTCAATTCTTTCAATACTCATATAGAAAGTAATGCTTTCAATGCAAATACAATGTGCATCTTCAAAAACAAGAGTAAATTAAGGGTAGACAACCTGCAATTCTATGCAAAACTATAAAATAACCAAGACTGCCTGATGAAAACTATTGTTCTTTAGAAAACTGATTAAATCTATCATTATAAGACTGAATGTAAATTTAAAAGTGTATTTTGTTAAAAAATATTTTATTCTTACAAATACTTTCATTATCAAATTCCTAAGAAAAAATCTTTTCAAACAGGAATACCAATTAGATTTGTCATTCTACTAAGAAAATATTCCCTTTTCAGTAACGTAAGCATCAATACAACCTAGTTTACAAAGCATTTTCCACTTAAAAATAGCCCCTGGTGTAAAAATATCAAGTCTATATAGCAAATAATGTAATACTAAATGAAACTAATTCTCATAATAAATAATTACAAATACATGTAGTCTGTTATCCCATTTTTGTGTTTGTTCTCACTGTTGAAATATAGCATTTCATTATTTTACTACATGTATATCCAAACAGCCTTCAGTTCAAGAGAATATTCAACCATAATTTCATGTATGGTATTGCAATACTAAATGAATATACACTGTCTTACAATCAAGGATCTTATTTTCTAATCGACAAGAAACAATAAATTTATTTGCATTCTCATTACATTTGTATAAACTGAGTTTATTTCCATTAAAAGTATAATTCAAGAAAATGTACATAATACTCATCAAATAATAATCACTGGATTCAGCTCATTGTCTAATACAAAAAATACTGAGAAAATCTACCAAAAATAAAATGTATGGTAAATTCATTAGGACTCAATTCTATACACAAATGATACAGTACAATGTACAAAACATAATAACAGTTTAAAATAGGTTTTTCAAATCGTAACTCTTGTCAAAGTTATTTTCCTATAAGCAGAACTTTTCATATATTGCTTCAATTGAAAAAATCTTATGCTAAATCAACTCGAGAATCATAACTAAATGATGAAATTGACACAAATTTATCGTTATTCCAACATTGATATTATAGAAAATATACTATTTTATGTACAAAAAAAACCTTCTGGGCTGTTTGTTCAAGAACATTTTATAACAGTTTTCACCATGAACGAAAGAAGATTTTTTTATAAATTTGTACTTTTGATCATAGACTTAGTTGACAATTTTTAGTTTCAAACACTTGGTTAAATATAATTCCAAAAGTTTTGGTGAAAAAATAACCCACATGGGAGTCAAAGTCAACTCTTTAACTCATTATTTTTTAAAAATTTAAAAGTAGCGAGATAATAGCTTTCCATTTCTTCATGTAGAATGTTCACATTGTTTATATGTGTAGTTTCTGAGAAATTAGAGCTGTATGTTTAAACACTAGTTAACTTAAAGCTAAAATTAAAGCAAGCATTCTGTTAGTATTGCATGGCAATACACAGTCCACTTCCGGTTAAAAATTCATTGTAATGGAATGAAATTCTAATTTGATGATAACTTGTCATGGTGTAAACTATATAAAATTACAAACAAAACTACCACTTAATTCTTTAAAAGAAAAGGAAAAAAATCCAAAATGTCATTTATCTTAATACTGTACAATGTCTTTTACAAATCTTTAAAAAACAAGAATGTGTTCATAGTACACGGATGCCCCACTCGCACTATCATTTTCTATGTTCAGTGGACCGTGAAATTGGGGTCAAAATTATAATTTGGAATTATAATTAGAAAGATCATACCATAGGGAACATGTGTACTAAGTTTCAAGTTGATGTAACTTTAACTTCATCAAAAACTACCTTGACCAAAAACTTTAACCTGAACTTCGCACTATCATTTTCTATGTTCAGTGGACCATGAAATTGGGGTCAAAACTATAATTTGGCATTAAAATTAGAAAGATCATATCATGGGGAACATGTGTACTAAGTTTCAAGTTGATTGGACTTCAACTTCTTCAAAAACTACCTTGACCAAAAACTTTAACCTGTAGCGAACGAACGGACGCACGGACAAACGGAGGCACAGACCAGAAAACATAATGCCCCTCTACTATCGTAGGTGGGGCATAAAAATGAGTTGTTTCCCTTTGAACAGAAATCTAGAATGTTTTATGAAAATTAAAAAAAAACAAAGACAAGAATTACCAACCCACAACAACAGTGAATTATCACATGTGTTTACTAAGAAAGTCCATGGTATAAACCAACTGTCAAAACTATGTACACCACTATTTACAAAGTAACAATTCATGTAAATAACAAGTAATAACCCTTTGTACATGTAACATAGTTATTCAAAAATAAATAAAAAACTGCATTCAAATTTTCAACTTTAAGATAACAATTACAACAGACAACCAGGAGTTAAAAGACTTAACTGTTCCTTCAATAAGTGTGTTAATTTATTTCAAGGTATTCAGAAAATAACATGCAAATGTCAGATGCCCAAAGTTATATTTAAAAATCAGATTATGAAAGATTCTTTTTTCAACTTTTCTTTTTACATTTAGATTGATCTAACATGTCTGCACTACATGTACACAATAAACAAAAATATTGGCGAATAACTGACTTGATGTAAATAGTCTAAAACTGCTTTTTCTTTGCATGGACATAAGTAAAATCATAGATAATAAATTTACTCCTGAGTCATAGTTAGCTTAGGTAAGTATGTTGTATCACTGGGTAAATTTAACATTCTTCTTGAATGAACAATGAAAAGCTTATTACAAAATAAAATGTACTGAGAATATGAGTTAGATGGGACTAAAGGGCTGTTCCAGAATTAACAGTTTAGAGGGGGTGGGAGGGAAAATAGGTGGAGGGTGAAAAGAAAATCACTTATTGTCCCTTTCCCCATGCATATAATATTCAATTGGTTAATCCTTTAATTTTTCCAACTATCTTTCTTTAAAAAAATACTTTAATGGCGTGCCTTTTGATACCTGTGGCCTCCACACAAAATCATTTCTTGAACAGCCCTTAACAAATACAGAAACATATCATATAGCTACTATTTCAATACCTGAATTTTCAATAATGTAAACAATTAGTTGAAGCATACAAAATATGAATATAAAAATAGCTGATCATATAACATCATTGTTAATATATATTCAATAAAAAATATCATGAAGTCAATGAATCTTTCTGATTACTAAGAATGACTGCATCAAGGACATAAACCAGATTGTCTGGATTCTTGAAAAAGTTCCTTTCAAATGTTATTTCTGGTAAGAGCCATCTTAGTAGCAGACATATTTTCTCTTTCAATGCTCGTAAACAAATCTTTGGTTTCTTACACAAAACAATGGCAGGATCATAGACTTCAACATAAGTTTCTTTTGGTTTGTCATCTTGAGTTTGAGAGTTGCTGCCATTATTGTCAGAGTTATTCAAAGGGAGATAAAAACTTTGAATTTCTTGGTCACAGGATTCATCAAAAGAAATATCTTTTTGTTCACAATGTGTTGGTGGAACTGACGATTCCATATTCATACCAAATAAGCTTTCAAAAATATTGCGGTCGCTTGATTTAGCATTAGCTTTGTGCTCACTTTTTTTATCTTCATGACTAGAATTTGACACATTGCATTGCATTTCTGACTTTTCTTCAGCTTTTGAAGGAGTTGATTCATAATTAGCAAATAAATCAAATATATTAGCAGTTTGTTCAGTTTTAGCACTATTTGGACTAGTTTTTGATTTCGAAATAATGTCTTTCGATATAATATTCTTCTTCTGGAAATTTATGCTACTTTTTTCGACATCCTCAGGAGAACTAATGTCATGGTCATTCACAATTCCAGAATCAGCCTCAGACAAAATTCTCTCATGAATTTCGCCTTTTTCAATATCGTCTTTATTTCCGTTCTGAAATAGATCGCCATTGACATAACTTACATTTTCTGACATACCTCCAGTGAGAAGTACTTGAGTCTGATCAGGATAAACTATGCCGTTCTCTACAGGAATAGCATAAACAATACCTTCATCACTACCCTCAGGAAGGCACAACTTTGAGAATAATTCAGGTTCACCAGATTCTTCTAATTGGTCTGACTGAGAACAATATAATATAGGTGGTGCTTCATCATCTAAGGGGGGATTGTTCATTGAGTTCTGTGGACCTTGTTTTTCAGGGTCCAATATTGGTTTGGAGGGATCACAAATTGATACAACATATTCATTTGAATTAATCTGGTCGTATTTGAGATTCCCTTTTCTTTCCGATTTGAACTTTTTATTACTTTTACCACTCCTGCTGATCTCAGATTTACTGTTTAAATTGTGTAAAAATTGCTGGTGTGCATTATGGAGAATAGAAATCATTTGATCAATACACTTGTCCACATCTTCACTATCAGGACTGGCGTAATTAAATATTTCATGAACACATTGTGGGAACAAAAGCCTACACACTTCCATCACTTTGTTTCGTAACAAGATGAGCTGAGTCATATCACGAATAAATCGCCTATGATCTCTCATCATGGAATGTGGTTTACGATATCTCACTAAGTCTTCTGATTTTCTTTTATGATGTCCTGATCCCATACAGCAAGAACACATACTCTGTCTTACTTTCCGGGATCGTTTTCGTCGGGGAGATTTCGAGTCCTGCTCATTTTGTTGTACACTTGGTGTTGTTCCTGATGAAATGAATGACATGAATTGTTGCTGCCATTTGACTTGGGCGATTTGTTTTGATGGCTGAGAATGTTTGACATTGGACCCTACATATTGCACTTTTTCATTCACAATTCCATTTTCAAATACTTCTGTTACTTTATTTGAAACTGATTTCACAATTTCAGTTGACTTAATCTCACTGCTATCGTCCAGACTTTCCACATCAATGTAAGTTTCACCGGCAGTATCAAGTTCTGAACAGTTTTCACTAGTATAACCTTCTGAGTTCATACATTTATCACTGTCATTGTTTTCGGTTGTACTACAATTAACAGTTTCATGAACTTTTGACCCTGAACTTTTCTCAGAAACCTCTTCATTTTCTGAATCCGAGCTGTCTTCACTAGTTTCTCCTTCAGTTTTCATAACAATGTCACAGCTATCTTGTACACTTCGTTTGACACATGTACATCTTATGTTTGTGTTATTGTTTTGTTCAGAATTACCCAGTCTACATTTCTGACATTGAATTTTGTCATTCTTTCCACTTGTTTCAACCTTTGAGAAAAGCTGTGAATCTGGAGGTGAACTACAACTGGTACTACTATTAAATGGACTGTTTCCATTATTACGAGTTCCAATCTCTGACATTGGAAAGTCTTTACACTCACCCAGATCTGGCAAGACTGCAGAATCAAATGAATGGCTTTTACTTAAACCACTTTTTCGATCATTCAAAGTTGGCCATGAGTATCTGCTTCTACTTTTGATCTTCAGAAGGTCACCTTTAACTGTTTTGTACACTTTTTTCCGATGAGGTTTGTTTCTCCAGATCTTCCGTTTATACTTTCTCAAGAGTTTATCAACGGCATAAGTATAGGGTTTATTCTTAAATGCACGTATTTTCATGAATTCTTTATTTCTTTCCTGCTCTGATTTCTTAAGGTGGGCCAAGAAAGAGCTATTGAAGTCTGTCATATTGTCACTTTCACAGCTGACCTGAAAATAAGATAATAAATATGAATGGTGATTTTGAGGTACTGGTTGAAAACTGTTATAATTGTTTCTTTCTTATAATGTTTTTTACAAGAATCTTTTAATGCAAGTTTTTTTAAAACAAAATATTGAATACCTATTATCCTAATCAAACAGAAATTAAACTTGAATCAATTCTAGTCACATTTTAACAGAAATTAAACTTGAATCAATTCTAGTCACATTTTAACAGAAATTAAACTTGAATCAATTCTAGTCTTTTATCATAATCAAACCTAACAGAAATTAAACTTGAATCAATTCTAATCACATTTTAACAGAAATTAAACTTGAATCAATTCTAGTCACATTTTGATT
Source organism: Mytilus galloprovincialis (assembly GCF_965363235.1). Lineage (NCBI taxonomy): Eukaryota > Metazoa > Mollusca > Bivalvia > Mytilida > Mytilidae > Mytilus > Mytilus galloprovincialis. The sequence goes on along the minus strand of NC_134838.1, from coordinate 125,268,755 downwards.
TATGTCTTAGTTGTTCTTTTTTTATATGGTCAATATATAGTTTAAAACCATACAACTGCTTGTTACTTATATGTTAAATGAAATATTTAGTATTGTACAATATTTTGAATACCATCCATGTACATTGGATTTCAATTTTTCTGACCAGGTTTTTTTCTTTTGTTATCTAAAAATTTGATGAAACATAGAAATACTTTTAAGGTTAAAAGCTGTGTTTTGTACCAGTTTTTCCTTTCAAACTTAAATTGTCAGAAAAGAGAGAAAAATTTAATCTTTTATAGTAAGGTCTTGATTTAAATACTTTACAATAATACAAACGGTATGGTCCAAAATTGTGGTGTTATAATGTTTCAGATGGTTGTTGGTCTTTCTTTAAAAATCAGCTTACAAACTTCATATATCATTATTATTAATCATGAGCTGTTATAAATAAGTTATAAAGGGACATAATTCTAGAGTTACTTGGCATTATGTATAAGTTTCATAAAAAATAACAAAATTTACGTATAACAACTAAAGAGAGCAGAAATGAAAATGGAATGGACAGAAGAACTGACAGTTCAGTGTAAAACTTATTGCCCCTTTCTTAAGGCTATAAAAAAAATCATTCTTTTCTACTTCTAGTGCAATTGTTCCTGAAAACAAAACTCACAACTAATTTTACTTTAAAGTTTTGAAGATCTGGACTAAGTCTTAATAATGAAAGACACTATATGAATTTTGATTTTTCTGTGCCATCATGAAGCTGAGATATTAGGTAAATGTAAAACAAGGTAGTCTTATAGCTAACTAATTCTAATAAAAAAGATTATTGCTATTTAACAAATTTTCCTTTGATCTTACGGACTGATAGTTTCCTCTCTCAGCAAAGTACAGTGGTAGGAAAATTATTGCTAGAAATTAAACATGTTAAGGGCGCATGTGCAGTTGTAAATGTAAACATCAACATAATCATAGAGAAAATAGCGATAAACAGATTATCATTGGTCACCTCAACAATAATCTGCAAAGTTTTCTTTCCTTAACAACATATAACAATCAATATGATCAATGTGTGTGTGCCTTTTTATTTTTTTAGATTTCTTTCTTTTCTAGGTAGGATTTATAGAAAAGAAATCCTTACAACATGTACAATAATGTATCTTAAAATATTTCTCCTTTTTCTAGTTATCACAATTTTGGATCTCTAATTTGTACCTGTTTTCAGATAGACATTTCCATGGACATATCTATATCTCTACACATGTATCGTGTTGTCTTCAAACCAATCTCTGAAATAATAATTCATATTTGAGTCATAACATATATATAATGTTTAATAAAATTGCAAAATAATAATAATCAAAATTGAGTTAAAGTTAACATTTGCACTTTCAAAATTATCTGCAAAAGGAGAAAAAATCAAAGAGCATGATTGCTCTGAGGGATACGATTGCCATTGTTTTCATTGATACATGTATGGCTTAAATTAAAATGTTGTTTGTTTGCCCTTTACGGACCGTCCCTATAAATTCGTTCCGCCTGAAAATCTTTTATTTGTATTTCCCGCTCAAAACTTTTTTACAGGAATCCTCAGGTTTTATCTTTCCTGTATAAGGTCTAGTCTGTTTGGTTCGACATTTAGAGTTTCAAAATATTTGTTTGAAATCGATGTTGAAAGCTTTGAAATCATGATATGACGAACATCACTCTGTGTCTTAATACTTGAAGAGTAGGGTTCATTCAAAAAAAGGTTTGTTCAATACAAAATTATCAACATGTGTACAAAATATTTTGTAAACAGACGTTGTATCCTATGTAGGCATGGCCTTTGGTGATCCGTAGATCAGGATGATTATGCCTTCGACCAGCATTGAGTGAAAACAAGGCCCAAAATAAAAAATATAAATGCACAATATAAGATTCAGTATATTATAGAGCCACAATAATTTAGGTTTTGATCAAACAGAGTTTAATTTTGGACCCTTTGGACCTCAATGTAGACCCAAATATAAATTAGGGCCCAATATCCAAATAGTAAAACAAGGTTAGACCCCCCCCAAAAAAAGTTAAAGCCTTTCAGTTTCACAAAATGTTTATCTCTTTCAACAGAGTTCACTGAAGGCCAAAATGAGACTTAGACCAGTATTTTTATCACTGGTGGTGGTTTCAATGACCATTGCAAAAAAATGGACAATTGCAGTGCATATATCGGCACATTTTTATATTGAACATATGTTATCATTGTAATACTCTAGTTCAGGGAAAGCTTGTTCGCGACCTAGAATTCTGAGTTGGTCAAGCGTTTAATTAAAATTCATGCGAGAATATGCGAGATTTGGACGAACTGGGGGCAAAGTCATGTATGGTACACATCAATATTCTGTGTTTAATAGGCGTTTATTAGGACGCCTGCCACTTTCCCGTTTACCTGTGAAGTCGTTGAGTGTCATCTGTTTTTTGTTTGTTTATGTTTATGTGTAATAAAGTAAAATAAATAATATTTTGAAAAATTTCGGGACATAGTGCTTAAAAATTACGGGAGAAAATTGGAAAAGAAATTTGAAATTACTACTTGCAAATAGCCAAAACGAAATGTTTGATAAAGAAGGAACGAGGTCCTTCAAGTCCCTGGAAGCTGTTAAGAACTTTGAAGAAGTTTATGTGCAGAAATATAATTTTTTGTCGACTGAGAATAATTTCTATAGTAATTGTAGTATAACAAAAAAAATCGCATTTAGTATCATTTTTTTACCTTTAGCTACTAACGTGAATTTTCTGACACAAAAATAAATATACGACAGAACTGTTCATTAAAAGTATGTAATCAAATGCCAAACTATATATATATATATGTGTGAAAATTTACTTTCTGAAGATACAACAAAAAAATATAAAGAATTTTTTTCTGTTTAAGATCTTAATAAATCTCATTGAAATTAACTAGATATTTTGTATACAATATTATGAATGCTTCACAATATATCAAAATAAAATGCTGAACGACCCAGATCCCCCTACTTTCAAAAATTGTCAATATCCGATGCATTTAAATTAAGCACAAAAAAATTATGTAAATACACGCATGCAATCAGGGCTAGCATTTTGAACATATTGTAGCGGGCAGGGGCTTGAAATGCTTCGACCCAAGAGTTTTTACTCAAATTATATGAGTAGTTTGTAAATAACAAAGTCAGTATGACAAGATATGAGCTGGTCAGTATAATATAGGCATTTGCTAAAAGTCACGTAAATAAGTTTCTATCTTTTATTCATTTCAAGAATCATATATTTTCAGTTATATTCAAGATAAACAACAATTTTAACTAGTAATATATTTAAACTATAGACTTAAATGATATGACAAGAATCTATTCAGTATGATACATGTAGAAAGTTATCTCTACACTCAAGAGATATTCATTAACTTATCTCTAAACTCAAGAGATATTTATTAACTTATCTCTACACTCAAGAGATAATATGTTGGTGTGTCAGAAAAATACATAAAAAAGGCTGAGTCCTGCTATCTTACTAAGAAAATAAATTACCTAAGAGAAAATCCTAACTTCAAGTGAATTTAATCAGAATACCTCTTTCTGACATTTTTGCATATAGTTGTAACTGATACCTCACCAGTTACATAAAACATGTTTATTATTATTAGTTATATTCAGAACCTTTCCTGAATAACTAACAATGAAATACAGTTTATACCATACATAAACTGTATTGTTTATTATAATTTCCAGACCTTTAGGAAATTATCCCTTACTTGTCAAATGTTTTCCTATTTAATCCTATTTATTACAAAATGACAAACGTTAACAGTAAACATGAACTTCAATGAACAATTTCAATAATCCTAACTTTAAAAGATAAACTAGAAATAAAACTTCAAAGAGTCCGCTAAAATGAAATATTCCTTTTAAACTTTGAAAACGCTAACTTTACTATTTTCCTTTACAATTTAATCTTTTAAAAATAATAAGTTTCTATGAAAAATTAACCATTTGACTAAAATAAATAACGAGCAAATAAAAATACCAACTGTAAGAACCAAAAGTTTAAGCAGAACTGACGACCAAGCGTCGAAATTACGTCAATGTTGGATTGTTGGATTGTTGGATGGTTGGATGGTTGGATTGTTGGATTGCGCGCTTGCCGTCCAACCACATATTTGAATTCTTAAATAAATTACAAAAATCACAATAATATACAATTTAAGTAACCTTTATATAATAAACAAAGTTTGCATGGTACTAAACAAATTTCTATGGTAACTAAAAATACAACAATATATACAGCGCCACCGGAAGTCACAATACGTAAACAACATTGCAAAAAGTTATGTGTGTCACCGGCGGACCAAAATGATAAATATCAAGGATAGTGAGCATTAACATCTACAAAACATTGAAGACGTTGACTACAAATACTAAAAGGAATTACAAGAAGTATGTGAAAACAGTTGCCAACACGTAAAAATAGTGTTTTTATTGAACAATCGTCCAAAGTGACACATGGGTTCTACTGCGCATGTCAATACATTTCATTCATAAAATTCAAGCACAGGTGCGTGGAATTTACTACGATTTACTACGATCTACTACAGTTGCTACAATTGGATCATCACAAAAATACAAGACATACAGTTGGATTATTCAGTGGATTATTACTATGAACTGGTAAATTATTACATGAACTTCAACTGGTTTATCAAATATATGCAAATGACAGTAATTCAATATTTTTAGAAAACTCATAACATTGTAATTGTTCTTACTATAATTATTAAATGTTAATTAAAACTTATTTGCTTCAGTTATCATATGTTCCAGACTACAAGCATTACAAGTAGTATAATACAAGTTATTTCACACAGTTACTGTTTCCTACATCATAACTTACATAAAAATTACAGAATATTAGACACGGCAATGGACATTTGAGCGCATTGACAGGACATTTGAGCGAAAAAAAAAGGACGTTTGAGCGCCAAAGTATAGGACATTTGAGCGCCTAAATTTTAGGACATTTGAGCTAAAATAAGAATAAGCGTAGGACATTTGAGCGAAAACAAGTCTTGGATAGAGAATTGTCTTATTGGCAATCATACCACATTTTCTTATGAATATAGTTCATTAAATGAGGAGTTTACCAACAAAAAGATTAAAACATATTTTAATTGTAAAAAACAAAGCACTAAAAACAAAGCACAGTCATAAAACAGGAGTTTACCAACAAAAAGATTAAAACATCTTTTAATTGTAAACAAAGCACTAAAAACAAAGCACTGTCATAAAACATAAAACTCGGCAACGGCATTATTTACAAGTCTGTTCGGGCTTGGAACTTATATCCCAGGCTTCTGACATAAAAATCCCTCGTAATTTCCTGCTGGCAGTATTTCGAATGCAAATCCCGGAGATTCTGTTCCTTCTCCTTTTCTGTTCGGCTCTGCGGTGCATCAATGTTCAAACTCTGTAACTCTGTACGGATAATTTTTGAAGGACGTTGAGCAATATCATCATCCGCTTTTCTTTTTGATCGTACCCGCAGCAAGTGACGTTCATTGTCACGATCACTGGTATCATGGTTATGAGTATTTTTCTGTTGAATTATAACGGTTCCGGTACAATCCGTCCTCAGTCTTGCTTTGCAACCTTTTGCCTGAAAAATATTGAAAGGACAAATACAATTGAAGTGTTTAAATGCTTTTTCATTTGCTATAGCAAGACATAAAAATAAGATGTAGTATGAATCCTAAAAAGACAACTCCTCATCCAAGACACAATATAATTAAAACAAGCAATTATAGTTTACATTAACATTAAATTTGTAAAAAAAGGTACTTACTGTACATCTCCAGGATATTTCTTCTCCTTTTAGTGTTTTGTCCACTCTATATCGGAAACTGTCACAAACAAGGCTTCTTTTTCCCTTATTAGTCTCGGTCAAAATAATATCCATTTTAACACGTACATGTATTATTAGTATTAAGATTTCAAGTGCCAAGGGACATTTCACTTAATAGATATATATATAAGAATTTTAGAACAAAGAAAATTTGCATAGCCAATGAATTATAGTAGAATTGATTGGTAAATAGAGATCAACTTAGGATTTCACTTACATAAACCAGCCAGAACCGGTCGAATTACTCGGGTGTGAAATAAAATAAAAAATATTTATAACTAAATCTTACTTTTTTTTCTTACTTTAAAAAAAAAATCTTAATTCGTGTAAAATTATCAGGGAAAATTTCGCTCAAATGTCCTGTCTGAAAACTCAGGTAAGGTTAATATCCCGGCGCTCAAATGTCCTATGAAGTCGGCGCTCAAATGACCCTATGTGCTTTTTTCTTTTTCGCTCAAATGTCCTATGCCCATTAGACAGTATGCTTTATTAATACCAATTTAAAACATACATCAAAAATATCTTACATGTCTATCACACGTCATAATAAAATACATGAAAATACATGTACCCTAGTCGTCGTACTCTACATTTTACCCCCTTTCCATTATTTGCGTCCCCGCAAATACTTTAAACTTTTGCAAAAGATTCCATTTCAAATTTTTCTATGTCTTGAATACATATTCTTCTTAAAAAGAAATTATTTCTAAAACTGAATGAAATTAGCTTTCTTATTATAAATACAATCTATGATTATAACACAAATACATCATAAATATAATACCAAATATGTAAAAATTATACATAATTATCATGATTATATTCTTTTTATATTATATTTTACAGATACACCTGAAGTTTCACCATTATGACCATCAGCACGAGGGCAGTAGATACCAAACAGACATATATATGTACCGAATGTGGAAAATTACTGAACGTTATGAACAAACGGGAACCTGACTTAGAACCAGAGGTTTTCTGAAGGAAAATTTTGGTTACCATGCAAACAGTACCAAAATATTTAAATAAGTTCAAAAATACACCCAAAATTTTACTTTTAACACTTAAACGCTTTGACTATCATGACTATATCTAATATTAATAACTTCTAAACTTTTCAACTTTCCAAAGACATTTTCAATCTAAATAAATTTCTTATAACTTTTAATCTTAAACATGTTATAATAACCTTAAATTACTTTCGATATTAACAATTCAAATAAGCAATACCATAACATTGCCATAACATTTCTATTAAAAATTTAAATTACATGTACATCTTTATTCAATCTTAAATTAAATGTCTCTTCATGTAGCTACCAGGGACTTCTGTTTCTTTTGTGCAACTGGAGCATTGTTGCTACATGTACAAAATGTATTGTAGGGGGTGGTTCTGGTGTCAGATCTTTTTCCTTAGTAGTCAAATGTCTACCTATTTCTTCTTTGGATACCCCCTTTCCAGACTCTAAATTTGAGTCATGAAATTGCAGTCTTCTCATTGCAATTTGGTTATTTACTTCAACTTGTTCAAGTGTGTCTTCACATTTTGATAGCATCTTTGGTTCATGTTCAACAACTTCTGCTGAACCAATTACTGTATCTTGATCATACATGTATGGGTTCATTATACTACATGTACTAGCATGACTAATATTACAAGTAACATCTTGGCTTATGTTAACTTGGCTACTATTACTATTGACTAAACATGGTGCCATTACTAATGGAAATCTTTCTGAAAATTTCTCAGTGGGTTGTAAAATGCAATCTTGAACTGTTTCAGGAGAATCATCATCAAGTCGGTCAATGAAAACATCATCAAAATTTTCAGACCTTGGGGGAATTTCATAGTAAACTTCCCCATAAATTTTTCGTATAAATTTATTTGTCTGGCCAATTTGTGTACAATGGACAGCATGACCACCAAGCAGTATAATTCCTTCTGTTAACTTTATGTCAGCAGGACCCCACTGAGATTTCATCAACACATCTAGTCCTAACAAAGCTTCGTCTTCTATATTTGCAACTATAATTTCTGTATTAAAACATAAATTTCCTAATTTAATTTCAAAAATAGCTTTCCCTAGCTCCTTTAGGGGTTTGCCATCAGCACAAGCTAAAGTATTAGACTTTTCCAAGATTGGTCTATTAACATGAGGAATTTTATTAAAGGCATACACGGATAATACTGTCCGGACTGCCCCTGTATCTACAGTAAAATTAACCTCAGACCCTTGGATATGTCCTTCGACATAGACTCCATCACTTCGGAGTACTTGTCTTGCAGTAACATTACTTGCAACTGATTGTTCACTTCCTAAAATTGGGTTAGAACAAACTAAATTTGTATCTTCTAAAGTGACAGAAGATATATTACTATTACTACTAGTTTCCTCTTTACTATTACTATTACTACTAGTTTCCTCTTTACTTTTACTATTACTAATATTTTCCTCTTTACTATTACTAATATTTTCCTCTTTACTATTACTAATATTTTCCTCTTTACTATTACTAATATTTTCCTCTTTACTATTGCTAAAAGTTATACTGCTTGTTGGTTCACCTAAACCAATATTATCCAATTTATGACCGTTTTCATTAAACTTAAGGGCTAACTTCTGGTCAGCTGAGTTAACCCGTTCTAGTTTAATGTATATCCATCTGATTTAACTTCACCTTGTGACATACTACTGTTGGTGGGAGTGTAAGGCATATTCATTTGTCTTGGAGGAGTAGCAATATTATTTTTATAATCTGGTTGCCTATTGGGATTGCTATAGCATTTTCTTGCATAATGACCGGGTCGACCACAATAGTAACATTTTGGGATGTTTTCTGAGTTATTGTTTCTGTCACAATTGTTATTCCTATAATTCCCATTAGGAACATAGGGTGGGGCATTGACATTGAAGGGCTGTTTGTCCAACTGTCTTTCATCAGGACGACTATGTCCTGTTACTGAGGTGTGTATCACATCATTTCTTTTCTCGTCTTGGTACATTTGATTAACCATCTTCTGTAATTCATCCTTGGTTACTGAAATTACATCTTTTTCTGAACTTGTGAAATCTTGCTTGTTGAAATTGGTGTTCTCTTTCTTTAGTTGCCTTACTGTGGTATATTTTCCTGAATTAATGCCCTCATGTGTTTCAGAAGTTATCTCCATATAGGTTATGACCTCTTGGACTGCTTCCTCTATAGTTTTGGGGTCTTTATGAAGCTCAAGATAAATTCTCGCTTCAGTATCCAACAGTCCCATCAAAAATCTTTGGAGCAAGTCTTCCTGCCTAATTTTTGCATGTCGGTTTGAATAGGCCTTGTCGTATAGGCGTTTTAATTCTGCAGCATAGTCTGCAGTGTCTTCATTAGATTTTTGGGTACGTCTATTAAATTGTACCTTATATGCTCTTTTATTTTCAAAAACCCCAAATCTATTCTTAAGTTCTGTGGCTAATTTTGAATAATTCTTTAATGTTTTACTATTAAGCTGATCAAACACAAAATCACCAGCTTCCCCTTGAAGTCTGGTTAACAATTCCCCCAATTTAGTTCTGTTATCCCAATTTTGAAGATTTGCAACTGCCTCAAATCTATTTATCCAGACCTCCCATTTTTCTTTTCCTGTGAAAGAAGGGAGTTTGGCATTGGAAAACCCAAATTTTGATTTTGATCGTTTACTTTGGGTTATTACATCTGTATCAATACTATTTGTATCCATATCCGAGCATGCATCACTAAATATTTCATCATCAGATTCATCACACTCAGATGCTGATGTGAAATCTAAATTACTATAAGATGTAAAACTTGGTTTATTTTTTCTAACTTTAGAAAAAGAATTGCTATTATTAGCAATTGTTGTACTTTTAGCATGTTTTTGCTGCTGACTTGAAGCATTATTATGCCTATATTGTTTGGTAATGCCAGTAAAAGCATTTTGGATGGCTGATACTACTTGACCAGTCATATCTTGTATCGCTACTTTTATACTGTCATATACCCCAGAATCACCTTGATTTTGAGGTTCAGACTTGTTTTCTATATCATTTTGCTTTTGATATCTGGAGGACCTTCTTGGAGAGCCAGTTTTTCTAGGACTTGGCCTCTTACTCAATTTCGATCTGGGTCTTAAAACTATTGTTTCTTCTTCTTCAGTCTCAATACAAGACAAGTCATTAGAAACTTCATTAACTTGGTCACTTTCAGAATGACATGGTTCATCATCAGTGGTATAGAGAGTATTAATTTCACTGTCTTCTGTGTCATATTGGCTGCTATGTCCCCTATTAATATATGTGTCGGTCTTTCTTGAACGAACAGACCTTGGTTTACCCATTGCACTGTTAATCTATTACACTTCAAAAGGTTCGTATCACAGGATCCAATAAAGTTTAATGAATCCCACCGAGGATGCCAAAATTATGTAGCGGGCAGGGGCTTGAAATGCTTCGACCCAAGAGTTTTTACTCAAATTATATGAGTAGTTTGTAAATAACAAAGTCAGTATGACAAGATATGAGCTGGTCAGTATAATATAGGCATTTGCTAAAAGTCACGTAAATAAGTTTCTATCTTTTATTCATTTCAAGAATCATATATTTTCAGTTATATTCAAGATAAACAACAATTTTAACTAGTAATATATTTAAACTATAGACTTAAATGATATGACAAGAATCTATTCAGTATGATACATGTAGAAAGTTATCTCTACACTCAAGAGATATTCATTAACTTATCTCTAAACTCAAGAGATATTTATTAACTTATCTCTACACTCAAGAGATAATATGTTGGTGTGTCAGAAAAATACATAAAAAAGGCTGAGTCCTGCTATCTTACTAAGAAAATAAATTACCTAAGAGAAAATCCTAACTTCAAGTGAATTTAATCAGAATACCTCTTTCTGACATTTTTGCATATAGTTGTAACTGATACCTCACCAGTTACATAAAACATGTTTATTATTATTAGTTATATTCAGAACCTTTCCTGAATAACTAACAATGAAATACAGTTTATACCATACATAAACTGTATTGTTTATTATAATTTCCAGACCTTTAGGAAATTATCCCTTACTTGTCAAATGTTTTCCTATTTAATCCTATTTATTACAAAATGACAAACGTTAACAGTAAACATGAACTTCAATGAACAATTTCAATAATCCTAACTTTAAAAGATAAACTAGAAATAAAACTTCAAAGAGTCCGCTAAAATGAAATATTCCTTTTAAACTTTGAAAACGCTAACTTTACTATTTTCCTTTACAATTTAATCTTTTAAAAATAATAAGTTTCTATGAAAAATTAACCATTTGACTAAAATAAATAACGAGCAAATAAAAATACCAACTGTAAGAACCAAAAGTTTAAGCAGAACTGACGACCAAGCGTCGAAATTACGTCAATGTTGGATTGTTGGATGGTTGGATGGTTGGATTGTTGGATTGCGCGCTTGCCGTCCAACCACATATTTGAATTCTTAAATAAATTACAAAAATCACAATAATATACAATTTAAGTAACCTTTATATAATAAACAAAGTTTGCATGGTACTAAACAAATTTCTATGGTAACTAAAAATACAACAATATATACAGCGCCACCGGAAGTCACAATACGTAAACAACATTGCAAAAAGTTATGTGTGTCACCGGCGGACCAAAATGATAAATATCAAGGATAGTGAGCATTAACATCTACAAAACATTGAAGACGTTGACTACAAATACTAAAAGGAATTACAAGAAGTATGTGAAAACAGTTGCCAACACGTAAAAATAGTGTTTTTATTGAACAATCGTCCAAAGTGACACATGGGTTCTACTGCGCATGTCAATACATTTCATTCATAAAATTCAAGCACAGGTGCGTGGAATTTACTACGATTTACTACGATCTACTACAGTTGCTACAATTGGATCATCACAAAAATACAAGACATACAGTTGGATTATTCAGTGGATTATTACTATGAACTGGTAAATTATTACATGAACTTCAACTGGTTTATCAAATATATGCAAATGACAGTAATTCAATATTTTTAGAAAACTCATAACATTGTAATTGTTCTTACTATACTTATTAAATGTTAATTAAAACTTATTTGCTTCAGTTATCATATGTTCCAGACTACAAGCATTACAAGTAGTATAATACAAGTTATTTCACACAGTTACTGTTTCCTACATCATAACTTACATAACAAGAATGTGTCCACAGTACACGGATGCCCCACTCACACTATCATTTTCTATGTTTAAAGGACTGTGAAATTGGAATAAATTCTCTAATTTGGCATTAAAATTAGAATGATCTTATCAAAGGGAACATGTATACTAAGTTTCAAGTTGATTGGACTTCTACTTTATCAAAAACTACCTTGACCAAAAACTTTAACCTGAAATTTGCACTATCATTTTCTATGTTCAGTGAACCGTAAAATTGGGGTCAAAACTCTAATTTGGCATTTAAATTAGAAAGATCATATCATAGGGCACATGTATACTAAGTTTCAAGTTGATTGGACTTCAACTTCATCAAAAACTACCTTGACCAAAAACTTTAACCTGAAGCCAAAAACTTTAACCTGAAATTTGCACTATCATTTTCTATGTTCAGTGAACCGTAAAATTGGGGTCAAAACTCTAATTTGGCATTTAAATTAGAAAGATCATATGATAGGGCACATGTATACTAAGTTTCAAGTTGATTGGACTTCAACTTCATCAAAAACTACCTTGACCAAAAACTTTAACCTGAAGCCAAAAACTTTAACCTGAAATTTGCACTATCATTTTCTATGTTCAGTGAACCGTAAAATTGGGGTCAAAACTCTAATTTGGCATTTAAATTAGAAAGATCATATCATAGGGCACATGTATACTAAGTTTCAAGTTGATTGGACTTCAACTTCATCAAAAACTACCTTGACCAAAAACTTTAACCTGAAGCCAAAAACTTTAACCTGAAATTTGCACTATCATTTTCTATGTTCAGTGAACCGTAAAATTGGGGTCAAAACTCTAATTTGGCATTTAAATTAGAAAGATCATATCATAGGGCACATGTATACTAAGTTTCAAGTTGATTGGACTTCAACTTCATCAAAAACTACCTTGACCAAAAACTTTAACCTGAAGCCAAAAACTTTAACCTGAAATTTGCACTATCATTTTCTATCAGTGAACCGTAAAATTGGGGTCAAAACTCTAATTTGGCATTTAAATTAGAAAGATCGTATCATAAGGAACATGTGTACTAAGTTTCAAGTTGATTGGACTTCAACTTCATCAAAAACTACCTTGACCAAAAACTTTAACCTGAAGCGGGACAGACGGACGAACGAACAGACGAACGAACGAACGAACGAACAGACGGACGAACGGACACACAGACCAGAAAACATAATGCCCCTCTACTATCGTAGGTGGGGCATAAAAACTAAATTTGAGGTACTTTTTAGAAATTCCCTATCATAATGACTATGTATGTAAAGTTACAAATGGATGCAACTATAACTTCATCATAAACTACCTCGACCAAAAACTTTAACCTGGCAAAGAGCTGTTTCACACAATCTCATTTTCATGTTCAATGAACCATGAAATGAGGACCAAAACCTAAATTTGAGGTACTTTTTAGAAATTCCCTATTATAATGACTATGTATGTAAAGTTACAAATGGATGCAACTATAACTTCATCATAAACTACCTCGACCAAAAACTTTAACCTGACATGGGACAGACGGACGAACGGACGAACGAACAGACGAACGAACAGACGGACGAACGGACGCACAGACCAGAAAACATAATGCCCCTACTACTATCGTAGACGGGGCATAAAAATATCTTACATGTCTATCACACGTCATAATAAACAAGTGAAACTGCGAGCTACTGCTCACTGATGATACCCCCGCCGCAAGTGGATAATATTAATAGTGTAAAAATATGCAAGTGTTCGGTAAACAGGAAGTTGTCGAGTGATGAATCTGAAAACGCATCACACGGTATAGCTGACTTATAAAAATCCTGAAACCAAATTTCAGAAATCCTTGTATTGTAGTTCCTGAGAAAAATGTGACGAAAATTTTTAACTTGGTTATCATGTGTAAAATCATACAAGTGTTCGGTAAACAGGAAGTAGTCGAGTGATGAATCTGAAAACGCATCACACGGTATAGCTGACTTATATAAATCCTGAAACCAAATTTCAGAAATCCTTGTATTGTAGTTCCTGAGAAAAATGTGACGAAAATTTTCAACTTGGCTATCATGTGTAAAATCATACAAGTGTTCGGTAAACAGGAAGTTGTCGAGTGATGAATCTGAAAACGCATCACACGGTATAGCTGACTTATATAAATCCTGAAACCAAATTTCAGAAATCCTTGTATTGTAGTTCCTGAGAAAAATGTGACGAAAATTTTCAACTTGGCTATCATGTGTAAAATCAGACAAGTGTTCGGTAAACAGGAAGTTGTCAAGTGATGAATCTGAAAACGCATCACACGGTGTGGCTGACATATATAAATGTTGATACCAAATTACAGAAAGGGTGGATGTGTAGTTCCTGAGAAAAATGTGACGAAAGTTTCATGGGACGGACTGACTGACGGACTGATGGACGGACGGACTGACAGACAGAGGTAAAACAGTATACCCCCCCTTTTTTAAAGCGGGGGTATAAATACATGAAAATACATGTACCCTAGTCGTCGTACTCTACAATATATTTTAACGGTACCTAACTGTCAGAACATGATTACGATTATTAAGGGTATATTAATTGTCTCTAACTGTCGCCTGGTGAGATTAATAGTTTAAAGTAAAACTTTATGATACCATATGGCCTAGGTGTTGATTGACTTTTATTTTTATGACCTAAGATCAGTTCCTCAGATATGGTAATGAAATAGCACCCGTACCTTCTTGAATATACAGACGATCTGCTAAGTGAACATCACAGCATGAATCTGTCAATTTTTGTGTGAAGGTAACACTCAAAGTCAGGTGACATATATCAAACCGTTCCTTTTGTAATTAAGATTAATTAACATAACGGTCAAAATAGTCTGTTTTATTATGTCAGTGGAATCTTCAGCTTTAGAAGATCGTAACAAACTTTGTATTTATAAACGATATAAAGTAGTATTTGGTTTTGAAAGATACTTAGATTTTCATTGTAATGTATCTATATTAACAAAATTGCGTAGCGTCACACTTAGATTAAATGTTGAAGTTGGTCGTTATCTGAATACTCAAAAAGAAAATAGAATTTGTATATGTTGCAATATGAATGTTTTGGAGGACGAATATCATTTTGTTTTATCATGTCCAACGTATAGATCTGTGCATATAGAATTTTATATTTATTCTACTATTCTTGGCCAAAGTTAGATAATTTATTCTAAATCTCTGACAGTAAAACTATGCATTTATTCAAATGCAGCCGCTTGGAAAATTAGATCACATATAATGTCATAATATTATTGTATACTCTGTAACTTCTATTCTCTGCTGCCTTTTGTTTGTCATATGTTGTATATATTTTCGTTTGCCATAGCATGTGAAAATAAAGTATGCATTATCTGACTACAGTAATAACGATGGCGATCTCATAAATCAATAAACTGATAATGCCCCCAGTTTATCAAATCTCGTATCTAATTAGTCGATAACGCAAAATCACGATCGATCTTGCACATGCGCATTGTTTCCCTGAACTAGAGTATTACTTGTCACCAATTGATGAATTGGTGTTTAACTTGTCACCAACCACACATTGTGCGAATTGGTTTGTTCATTTAACAATTATATAGGATTGTTGACAAATGTGCCTGCATTTTAACCATGTTAACAGGGAATTGTTAAATAAATATTGCATTGTTTTTATGCCCCACCTACGATAGTAGTAGGGGCATTATGTTTTCTGGTCTGTGCGTCCGTTCGTCCGTCTGTTCGTTCGTCTGTTCGTTCGTCCGTTCGTCCGTCTGTCCCGCTTCAGGTTAAAGTTTTTGGTCAAGGTAGTTTTTGATGAAGTTGAAGTCCAATCAACTTGAAACTTAGTACACATGTTCCTTATGATATGATCTTTCTAATTTAAATGCCAAATTAGAGTTTTGACCCCAATTTTACGGTTCACTGATAGAAAATGATAGTGCAAATTTCAGGTTAAAGTTTTTGGCTTCAGGTTAAAGTTTTTGGTCAAGGTAGTTTTTGATGAAGTTGAAGTCCAATCAACTTGAAACTTAGTATACATGTGCCCTATGATATGATCTTTCTAATTTAAATGCCAAATTAGAGTTTTGACCCCAATTTTACGGTTCACTGAACATAGAAAATGATAGTGCAAATTTCAGGTTAAAGTTTTTGGTCAAGGTAGTTTTTGATGAAGTTGAAGTCCAATCAACTTGAAACTTAGTATACATGTGCCCTATGATATGATCTTTCTAATTTAAATGCCAAATTAGAGTTTTGACCCCAATTTTACGGTTCACTGAACATAGAAAATGATAGTGCAAATTTCAGGTTAAAGTTTTTGGCTTCAGGTTAAAGTTTTTGGTCAAGGTAGTTTTTGATGAAGTTGAAGTCCAATCAACTTGAAACTTAGTATACATGTGCCCTATGATATGATCTTTCTAATTTAAATGCCAAATTAGAGTTTTGACCCCAATTTTACGGTTCACTGAACATAGAAAATGATAGTGCAAATTTCAGGTTAAAGTTTTTGGTCAAGGTAGTTTTTGATAAAGTAGAAGTCCAATCAACTTGAAACTTAGTATACATGTTCCCTTTGATAAGATCATTCTAATTTCAATGCCAAATTAGAGAATTTATTCCAATTTCACAGTCCTTTAAACATAGAAAATGATAGTGTGAGTGGGGCATCCGTGTACTGTGGACACATTCTTGTTTTCTCTTGTTCTTATGCAAGTGTAATTAATCTTAAACCCTATGGTATAGATTATTTCAAACATAGGGCAAACACATCTTTTTTCTTAGGCCAGAATGACATGAAACCTATTGTAGAAGCCACATTCAAGTGAACCCTCTAGCTGTTGCTGAATACAACAATAACTATGTCTGTCGTTAAAAAGTTGGTACATTTTTGTTCATGTTATATAAATCCATGATAACTTGCCCCACTGGCAAATCACCCCACACTAAATTGCCCCTCTCTTGTTTACCAGCTCGCCCTTCTTTTAAAAAGGGAAAATTCACACTAAAAATATGTTAGACAACTCGCCCTACTTATGAAAATGATTAAAATTCTATTGAAAAAAACTTGCCCCACTTAACGATTTATCGAAAATAGAATAAAACCCTAATCATGATCAATCTCCCCTCTTATAAATAAAAGAATAAAACTGTACTGACTTAAGGACAACCAACACACCTTTCTATAAATACTTATGAAAACCTTAGAAATGCATCTTGTTTTAACTCTTTTCTTTTGGTTGAAAGAAAGCAGACAGAAGTAAGTATCAGCATTTCTGTAAAGTACGATGGTATTGACTATAGTCACTGTTTTCTGGTTAATATAATCACTGTTTTACATGATAAGTCAAGAATAATGAGTGTTTACATAATTTTATTGTCAGATAATAGGTTTGCACAATAAGTCAATAGACAACTTTAGAGTTCGATGCATTTCCGTCAAAAACTTTGGTCTTCGTGAACATCATTCCTGCGTTTAAGGATGTCATCACTTCTGTTCCAATGTTGAGCAAGTGGTTGGAAAACTATGATGCTACAGTGCACAAATTATTCGGCAAATTGAGTTCTCATAATTGACAATCAGCACTGCTGTCATTAGGGAATTGTGATTAAGTACCTAGGGAACAAACATTATTTCTAGTTTATCCTGTACAATGAGGATCACTAAGACGCTTGATGAACATTAAAAGTGCAGGGATACAGCAGAGATGCAAATAGTGTTTTTTTCCTGTCAGACATTGGGGCCTACAGGGTACCAAGTTTTGCCAGATCTATATTTTCCTTCAAAAATCAAATGGGATGCTATTGAACATGTTGAACAAACGTTAATCCGTTATTCATGTTAATTTTGATTTGTTTTATATTATAACCTGTGATTCATAACAATTGTAGCTGATTGTCGGTACTGCTATTTCCCATGCGAAATGCAAATTGAGCATGTCATCATGTTGTTGTTATAAAGTAACCATGATCACCCCTCTTGCCATTTTGGGTTGAATGACCTTTCAGGTCATTTCTCCTTTTCGTACAAGGACCACTTAACAGCTTTATCAACTTGAATAGGTGACTGAAGTGGCCTTTTACCGGGTTTCGACCCACTTACAAATTTTATCGGCAATGACATATTTCCTGAACTTATCAACTATGCTTAATAGTTCTCCGTCTTAGAGCGAATATCTAAAACCAGAAACATGACGGAAATACACGGAATGGTTTGGGGCGAAATAAACATGGTACGAAAAGACTGTCACTTGGCGAAAATACTGGTTTTCAAAGTTAGAAAAAGCGAGGGAACAGGAAATTTACTTTTATTAAAGATGATCACAATTTTATAAACAAAATACTCTGCCAGGACCAACGGGGAAATAAGTTTTGGCTGAACCAAGCAGACTAAAATATTGCCGGCCATCAGGTCCTGCACAGCAATGAGTTTTGCCCGACCTGCATAAATTCTGCCCCTTAGGTCCGAGGATTAGTTGCATCTCTGATACAGGTGATCCCCTCTATCTGGTAAATGACATCATAAAGGCACGCATTATTAACAATTTTTTTCTAGTGTAGGACACACTTGAAAGTGGTCTATTATGACAAGCATAGAATAATTTGACTTGATAACACAAAACGATGAACTAGATGAAAAGTCAGCACTAAGAAACAAGAATATGAATACACAAATATGGCATACAACAGATTAGTTTCCATATATGTGGCAAGTTTGCAGCCCTTTAATATATTTATTCTTCAGGATTTTACACATTTTCATCAAGTTAGCAGTACATTTAATGGGATTTGGTCCTTCTACATAAGGGATCCGACGAGTTGGTTAACAAGTGTGGGGTGAATTTTTAAAAAGCGGGGCAAGTAGTATTACTTCAATGTCATGTACATATACATACATGTAGTATTTATTTATTTCTTTAATTGTATTTTGTAATTTAGGCCAAATAAAAATATATGTGTGGTTCCAGTAACCCGACCGACCCTAGTTAAAACCCCCCAACCCTAGAACTTTTTTTTTCATTTCTGAAAAATAAATTTTCAAACGATCAAATTTGAGGATTGTGAATTAAAATAATTAAATTCATAGATTTCTGTCATCTGAATTTCCATCACAAGTATCTGTTATGGCTAAAATGCAACAATTCATAACAGAATGCAACAAAATTAACTAAAAACGTATCATGACTGTTTATTTTACAACCAAACACATGTAAAAATGGTGGACTTCCGGTTGGGGCATGTATAATACCGGAAACAATTTCGATAAACACAGGATTTTTTTCCGGATTTTGACATTCAAAAATAAAAATTAAAAAAATTTGCCGACCTACCGACCCTATTTTTTAAAAGTATGTAACTGGAACCACACATATATTTTTATTTGGCCTTATCTCTTGTTTCACATGTGAATGTGATGGAGTGTTTTTAAAATAAAGCATATTGTATTGTATTTAACTACATGTAGTCTATAGTTTCTATACACCTTATCATATTTGTCCATTACTGGACATCACACAAGTACCCGTACATTTGTGACGTCATAATAGAAGATATCTAATGCCACAATGAAAAAGTGATTGTTGAATGACGTCAATAGTTCAAGCTCAATAGTTCAAGCGGGACAAATTTTAGGGTCAGTCAGGAATAGCAATAAGGTGTATTAACCAACACACATATAATTATGCATGCCATAACTATTTAATGTAAAGGTGTTTGTGCTAATAAATATTGTCTATACCAGGAAGTTTTTCTTCACAAACAATATAATATTGTATGTGCAAGTTTTATATGCTTAAGAGGACATTTAAATAGAAAATTCTTTATTGATATCAATTAAGGTACTTGCTTATAAGTGTATTTTGGTATCTGATGAAATCAACATGTGCACTTATTTGACAAAACAGAAACCACTTTTGAAGTATTATACATCTTATGACGTCATCGGTTCAATGCAGTTGATAATAAAATCAAATTATAAGTTTACAGAAACTGGGCAATATTTGAGAAAAATCACACATCGTATAACTTAAGGACTTTTTTTTTACTTGAAAATGATGAAAACATAACAAACATGGCCGCTGGGATGTAAACATGCCAACTGTCAAACATTAAAAAACCGATCTGGCACCACCCTTGCACTGTCAACAGTTTGAAATGTATGGAGAATATAATGGGAAACACAGTATGTTATCGAAATAATTGTCAAAACCAACAACGAATGCTGTCATCGAAATAAATCGAACATTTGTTGAACGTTTTACTTACTACTTGATTATTCTGGCGCGAACTGCCATCTGGTGGCAAACCACAGTTCAACTTTCGACAACTCAAGGTCGCACTTGTTCAATTACATAAAATGGCAACAAGTGCCAGTACCCCTTACTCGTATGATTTGTCGAACGAAGAAGATGTAAAACATTACCTTAAAAATATAGAAATCGAGTATTCATTTCACTGCTTTAGTGAAAAGAATCCTGATGGTAAGTTTGCAAATCGGACAACATAAATTGCAGAACGCAATCGAATAATTTGTGAAAGAAAATGAATACTGGTCGTTTTTCCGGATATAAATATCTTTAGGTAACATTTATAGTAAAGACTTTGTCATGCTAAAAAATATGGATGAGGTCGATTTTAACCTTTTTTTTCTGTTCCTATGATAGAAAATGATCTGATGATCAAAACCAGTATGATGATAATGTTTGAGATGTATTTTGCATGGTCTCACTTATATGTGACAAGAAGAATTATGGCGACACGAAGACTATTCAGCTACAAGAAAAAAAATTAAGCCAAATTTAGCGACAAGAAAGTTAATATTCTATCAACTAATATAAATGTATAGAAAAAATAATCAGAATTCCCATGGGGACTAACCGTGCACCACTTATTGCCGACCTGTTTCTGTATTGTTCTGAGTTATAAATTATGACTGAAATCACCAAAGACCCATTAAAACAACATCTGATTCAAATACTTAATAACACTTTTAGATATTTAGATGATATATCGCCTCTCAATAATGACAACTTCAGTATGTACCCTAAAGAGATTTATCCTGCCGAACTGACTTTAGATAAAGCTAATTACTAACAACAAACACTGCCCTTTCCTGGATCTTGATATCTATATCTCGAACAGGAAGCTCAATACAAAAATTCATTTCCTGTAGTTAATTATTGTAAATTCAGAAATTTTTGCGTGAATTTATTATTGCGATTTTCTCATTTTAGACTAAAATTCAATTTCAATATTGCGATATTTGGGGAAAATCTTATTTAATTCATATAAAAAAATTCAAAATGCGAGCTTAAATTATTGCTTTGATTATAACCATGATAACCCTGTTGAATTTTTTGCAATAATAATAATTTTTGAATTTACAGTATCCATTGACACTGCAAGAATATGAGGATGGTAATGGCATTTCATCTTTTTTCAACTTCAGCTGGGCTATATGACATATTTGTTGACTCTGGAGATTACTCTCGAAATACAGTTTACATGCATATTCTTATTTGCAAACAGTTTAATCCTGGTGTTCCAAAATTAAAACTTAAACATATTCAGTATATTTAATAAAAACTTCTTTCATGACAAATGATTAATTTCTTCATCTATCAATATAATAAATAATAAAGAAAATCACTTTATTACTGCCTGTATATTAAAAGAATGTTAAGGTATATTTTTTATATATATTTATTTGGAATAAAAGTTTTTAAAAGTTTTCTTGACGCTAAATTATTCTTCTTGTTGCTTTTGATGCTTCTTGTCGCTAATTAGTGAAACCCATTTTGCAAAACTTTCAGAATTTTGGGTCATCAATGACTCTTCTTTTCAACCAATTTTTAATTTATTTGGGGTTTAAAGTGCTTTGATTGAAGCGTCACTGATGAGTCTTTTGTAGTCGAAAGTCCTGTCTGAAGTACAAAATTATTAGTCAAAATAAGTTTTTTTACAGCCACTCTGGCAAAATAAAATAGTACATCTGTCATCACAAAACCCACATGCACACAAGTCCTCGCCATTAGATGTCCAGTATGGATTTTGACACATAATGAAGTTGATGTGAAGTTTGTGGGGTTAGTAAGTAAATCATTATAGGTCAAAGTATGGCCTTCAACACGAATCCTTGTCTCAAACTGAACAGCAGAAGAAGAAGATGTTTATTTCCATTTAAAGGTCTCACAAGGAGCATAGTACAAGTTAAGACATAAATAAGACAATAACAAAAAGAAACAACAATAGTCTAGTATGCAAACAGTTTGAATATCATGAACTACACAATACATAAAGCTATAAAGGGCCCCAAAATTGACTAGTGTAAAACCATTCATAAAGGAAACTGTTTAGAAACAGGTTTTAAAATACATGCTGAACTTGCCACTACATTCAACATGTTGATTAATGTGGGCAGTATCTGAAGGGAAAAAAAGAGAAATGCCTAACCTGATATATAAATGGTTCCATAAAAGATTGTATATTATCACACTTCATAAATTCTTTGTTTTTTTACAGGGTGTTATAGATTAGCATCATTTTATGACACAATCAAAATTGACAAAAAGAAAGCAATGAAGCTATATCAAACAAATTGTGATGATAATGAACATGGGGATAGCTGTAACAAATTAGCCAAACATATGATGCTGAAGGGAAAGCTTGGGGGAGGTAAGACAAATATATAATATTGAAGAGAAATATTAGGGAGGTACACATATATTCTCATTATATATATAATGAAAGAAAAGCTTGGGGGAGGTAAGAAAAAATATTATAGTGAAAGGAAAATTTTGGGGAGGAAACAAATATATTATAGTGAAGTGAAAGCTTTCAGGAGGTAATACAAACCTATAACAGTCTGAAGGGAAAGCATGGGTAGGTAAGACAAACATATAATGTTGAAGGGAAATCTTAAGGGAGACGAGGCAAACATATAATGTTGAAGGGAAATCTTGAGGGAGGTAAGCCATACAAATAAGGCTGTAGGGAAATCTTGAGGGAGGTAAGCCAAACAAATAAGGCTGTAGGGAAATCATGGGGAGGTAACCTAAACAAATAATGGTGAAGGGAAAGATTGAGGGAGGTAAGACAAACACATAATGTTGAATGGAAATTTTAGACTTAAGAGGTAAGCCAAACATATATTATGCTGAAGGGAAAGCTTTCAAGAGGTTAGACAAACATGTAATGTCGAAAGGAAATCTTAGCGGATGTAAGCCAAACATAATGATGAAGGGACATCCATAGGAAGGTAAGCTAAACTTAATGATGAAGGGACAACTTAGGGGAGGTAAGCTTAACTTAATGATGAAGGGACATCTTAGGGGAGGTAAGCCAAACATAATGATGAAGGGACACCCTAGGGGAGGTAAGCTAAACTTTTAAATGATGAAGGGACATCTATGGGGAGGTAAGCTAAACTTAATGATGAAGAGACATCTGAGGGGAGGTAAGCTAAACATAATGATGAAGGACATCTTAGGGGAGGTAAGCCAAACATAATTCCATTCTCTATTTTATTTTTATAATGATGAAGGCAACATTTTGGGAAAAGTAACACAAGCATATAAAGCTTCAATAGGGAAAAATGGTGCTACAATTTATTTTAATAGATGCTCATACTATGGAAAAAATGAAACATATTGACAATTGAAAATGTTTCTAAATGAAATGTTATGTTTTCAGTTATTTTCTTGCCTGTAATTGACTAAGAGTTATTTGTATTTGTACAGCCAAATTAGTCAAGGAGAAATATGAAGTTCCCATGGATTGAAAACCACAGAGAACAATAGCTAATGTATCTTTAATACATACAATCTGAAATATCTGTCTGTCATTTGATCATTGTCTTTGTTAAAGTCTTGAATCTGTGTAATAATACATATATAATCCTCAACAATAGAAATGTATATATACATGTACAATATTTCAAGCTCTAAAATTTCCCAGGGTCTTTGATGGTCTCTCTTAAATTATTCACATCTCTCCTAATATCTGACCAGGGTGATTTAGCATTCAATATGGACAATAATTATACAAGTGTCGTTTATTTACTGGTATATGTAAACTATTTTTAACTGGGTCATTTAGGTTTTTTTTACTTATGCAAGCAACAAGGTCTTACTTTCTTCTTTTGTTGAATTTATCTTTATAACATTGCTCTACTGGAGTGTGTGATTGTCTGTTATCAATAGTTCACAAAAGTTTTGTTTCATTAAAATCTCATTTGTCTGTTATCTTTAAAATAATGCTCATTTTCAAGCCTCCAATGAGCAATTTTTGAGATAAAAGTTTTAACTACCAATGTGATATTCTATCTCACCTCACCATCTTGTGTTGCTCACCATCACTTTTTGCCATTGTGTATATCATGGTATATCGTCATATTTTGTTGCAAAGTTATATTTCATCATATCTACCTATCATTTATTGCCATGTTATATTTCATGGTATATCACTATCATTTGTTGCCATGTTATGCTTTCGTTCTTATGTTGTACTGTTAAACCACTGTCCCAGGTTTGGGGGAGAGTTCGGATCCCGCTAACATGCTTAACCCCACCACAATATTTATGTATGTGTCTGTCCCAAGTCAGAAGCCTGTAATTCAGTGGTTGTTGTTTGTTTATGTGTTACATATTTGTTTTTCGTTCATTTTTTAATACAAATTAGACCGTTAGTTTTCTGGTTTGAATTGTTTTACATTGTCCTATCGGGGCCTTTTATAGCTGACTATGCAGTATGGGCTTTGCTCATTGTTGAAGGCCGTACAGTGATCTATAGTTGTTAATGTCTGTGTCATTTTGGTCTCTTGTGGACAGTTTTCTCATTGGCAATCATACCACATCTTCTTTTTTATATTTGTGGTATCTTACTATCTTTTGTTGTCATGTTATATTTCATGGTATATAACCATCTTTTGTTGTCATGTTATAATTTCATGGTTTGTCTCAATTTTTTGTTGCCATTAAATATCCTGGTATCTCACCATCCTGTGTTGTCATGTAATTTTTCATAGTATATCTCCATCTTTTGTTGCCATGTTATATTTCATGGTTTGTCACCATCCTTCGTTGCCATGTGTTATTTTATGTTTATGTTTATTGTATCTCACCATCAGTTTTTGCCATTTTATGTTTCATGTTATATTACCTTTCTTTGTTGTATGTTATGATATCAGATTATTACATGACATTTTCATATCGTATGTATTATCAGCCCTAGGTTCAATATTAGGACAAAAGCCGCATGGCTTGAGGGCTGATATTGATCGAGGGCTGATAATACATTGGATATGAAAAATGACATATTGTCCTCTTTTTGTCATATTACATTTTTAAAATGTTTATATCATTTGAAAGGTCCAAATTATCTCCCTTTGGTGCAAAAATGCCATATTTTGCATTTAAATTGTAATATCTTTTTTAACTCATCAGTGACCTATATTTTTTATTATTATTTTCAAATGAGCTGTATTTAAAATAAACAATTGTAAAATTTAATGGATTTCTGTTATTTAGTTCTTTTTTTATTTCTATATTACCTTTATTTCTCCTTTTAGTTCTGCATGCTTCTTTAGAAGGTAGATTGTGAGTTAACGGCGACCCCATTTTTTTACTTTAATTTTCTATTAAGAATATATAAGCCCCCTACCCTTGAAACCAACCTTTGTTGCTTTCATGTAATACATCTCAGGAAAACTTCATATCTTTGATACATGTTAATATTTAAAGTGTGTGAAGCATAGATGTGCAATACTTTTGAATTGTAGAATCAAACCAATAGATTATTAATTATCTTTCACATTTTTCTTTTTCTTTATTTCAGGCATTAAGGATGGAAAAACAGAGGACATTTTTAAATACCATCATAAAGCTTGTCAGTATGGAAACAATGAATCATGCTATTCCTCAGCACTGATGAACATGGACCCTGATTATGTTGGTGAAAATAAAAATCTTAAAAAATGTTTAGAATATTTCAATAAAGCTTGTGACCGAAATGATGGTAGGAGTTGTAGTAAACTAGGAGAGATCTATCGAAAAGGTTCTCATGTCCAAAGAGACATGATAAAAGCACTGGAATATCATAAAAAAGGCTGTGATTTGGAAATGCCACAATCATGTGTGAATCTTAGTTACATGTACAGAAAGGGTGATGGCATTCCAAAAAATGATGACTTGGCTGAAAAATATAGAGACATTGTGAAAAAACTTGCTGAAAAAGATAAGGCATCAACAATGAAAATGAGTCAATAGTTTTATTCTGTTTAATAAAGTGATATTTTGATGTTTATTATTATTGTATATTAACCTGAAATTAACTTTTCTTTATAATACTTTTAAGGTAGATGGGGTGTCTAAATTATGATCCATAGAATTTTTTAATTATTTGCCAAAATGTAGTTTATGTCATGCTTTTAAACAAAAATAATAAACAGAATGGGTCACAGGGCTTATTTTCACGCTACACCATGTTCAAAATTGACAAATTTTGTATAGATTATGCATGGAAAACCCAATTTTCTGCAATAAAGCGTAATCTACACCATAGAATTTTGAGATAACATATTATGAGAAGATGGCTTTTATAGTATGCTTTCAGTTAAAAGAAAAAGAAACAATGGGGTCACCGGACCCGTTTTCTTGCTACATTATAAAGGAGTAGGTCCGGTAAGGGCAGATTTTGGCCTCAAAGGAGTAAGTTCGGAAAGGGCCATATTTGGCCCCAATTATAAAGTTCATAGTTATAAGACAATAATCTTTTTAAGTTGCCTTAAAGACATGTGAGAAAGTTGAACAAGACTATTTTTGTTAAATTTTATTCTAACACGTTTTTTACATCCCAAAAAGGTCAAGATAAGGGATTTTGGTGAAATGTGATAAAATCAGCTGGATTTCAACCAAATCAAGGACCAGGAAACAGAGCGCAGGCGTCGACAAACTTAATTTTCCAATGAGACATGTGAAATGTCTTCGCAAACACTATTTTAAAAGATCTTTGTTGTCAACATATGCGCTCTATGTTTCCTGTCCAATAATCTATGGAAATTTAACCATTTTCATTGATTTTTTCGTGAAAAATCAATATGAGTACAACTTGTGACGTCATAATGAAACGCAGAAACGTAAAATTTTCAACAAAATGGCTTATTTCCTATCTAGTCATTGTATCAGCTATAATTTATTGTGATATTGGTCAATAAATCCGAATTTGAAATTTACGCTCAAAAAGGTGGCCATTTCAGGACCTTACCGAACATACTCCTTTCAGGTTCATCTAACGAAAGTTTTTGGACACTTTTTAAACACTTAAGTGTCTATTTCAATTGAATCGATTAGTTTATGTGAAAGATTTTAACTGTTTTAGTCATTAAAAAACGCTCTGATTCAAGCTTAAATATGAAAAAATCGATCAAATATGCCAACAAACGTCACTTTTCGGATGGTTTTTGTCAAAAATGAAAGTGGCCGCATCCGTGTTCATCCTCAACCTTTATATATGTTTTGTATTATCATCAAATACAACTTACATTTCAATATTATGAATGAACACGAATGCAGCCACTTTTCTTTTAGACGGAAACCGTCTAAAAATTAACCAAAATGCTAAAATTTTGAAGATTTCAGTAATTTAGCATGACTTAATGATGCTAGAACGCGATATTAGTGCATTGTATTGTCAAAAACAGCTCATATTTATGTAGCAGAAGCATTTTACTTTCCAGAATATAGCTTAAAGATTACATTTTCACAATTTTCTAAAACTGCTATATTTTGGGGACAAAAAGGGGTCTTACTGAACCTACTCCTTTGGTAAATTCCTTACACATTCTATTGTAAAAGTACCTCAACCTACATTATCTGCCCTTGCATTTGAGTTGCCTCCCCTTATGTGGCAAAGTTGGAAAAAAATTGATCAAACAAAAGTTGTCTGTTTTTTGTAAAATATAACCATAAATATGATAAAACATGTCATTTTTTATATCGAAGTGGAAGTTCTTACACATGAATTACCTACTACTCTAAAAATTTGCACATTCTATTGAAGATCTAAACCTTGTTTTCTCGTATTTCCAAATCCAAGATGGAGGAAGACACCCCATCTCCCTTAATGTAGTTTACATCATGCTTTTAAAAAAAAATAATAAAAAGAATGGGTCACCGAGCTTATTTTCACCTTACTCAGTGTTCAAAATTGCCAATTTTTGTAAAGATTATGCATGAAAAACCCTATTTTCTGAAGTAAAGCGTAATCTACACCATAGAATTTTGAGATATCACATGAGAAGGTGGCTTTAATAGTATGCTTTCAGTTAAGAAAAAGAAACAATGGGGTCACCGAACCCGTTTTCTTGCTACATTTTAATATAGGTAAATTCCTAACACATTCTATTGTAAAAGTACCTTAATCTGAATTATCTGCCCTTGCATTTGAGTTGCCTCCCCTTATGTGGCAAAGTTGGAAAAAAATTGATCAAACAAAAGATTTCTGTTTTTTGTAAAATACAACCATAAATATGATAAAACATGTCATTTTCTATATCGAAGTGGAAGTTCTTACGCATGACTTACCTACTACTCTAAAAATTTGCACATTCTATTAAAGATCTAGACCTTGTTTTCTGGTATTTCCAAATCCAAGATGGAGGAAGACACCATATATACCTTAAGCTTAATTTTCTTGGATAAATGTTGAAGAGAATAGGCTCTCCTGTGAGTTTGTTGGCATCAATTTGTAACTGCCAAGCTAAATAGACATCTGATCTTACACCACTGGATCAATTGAAACACGAGTTGACAAATATTATCCATAGGTGTGCATCATAAAACTTACACATTTTATAACTCCACTCAATTGTCTATCATCATGGCTGCCATTACTAATAATAACTTTCAATGGTCACATTACAATGCCTTTGATAATATCATATTATATCTTATATGGATGTAATATGTGTTTGATGGTTCCTGCTGTTCAACCAGTATGACAGTTGTTTTAATTATAGATAAGTACCATATTTGTCCCAGAATATTTTAAAAATTCATTGGTTTTAGATGAAAAATGCTTCATGTTTATGAAAAGATTAGATTAAAAAATTAGAAGATGTGGCATGATTGCAAATGAGATAGCCCTCCAACAGAGACAAAATGATTTAGGTATAAGCAACTACTAAATATATTTATTTCAGGTTGATCTACTTTTCCTTCAATTATGGTCAAAACAATTTTGTTTTCAGAGGAAGGAATTTTTAAAAAGTTTATCAGGAATACTTATGCTGCTGAACATGTAAACTAAAAGAAAAAGTATTTGATAGATTAAGTGAAAGATAAAACATATAGCAAAACGAGATGGGGGAGGGGGTTAAAGCAGGATCTGGCTTGTGTCTCAAAAACTGAAGCAGTTAAAGCAAAACTGACAGAGTAAAAAGTAAATGTAAAAATTTATCTGATATGACATTCTCAGACTGAATGGAGTTATTGGCATTATATTGCCCCTGAAATGATGAATTTTACCAAATATCCATGTTTTCGGTTATTATCTTAAAAACTATTAAAGATAAAGAGAATTTTTAAATAGCAAAAATTTAAGCATTTAAGCAGTTACAGTGACTTGACTGTTAGTGTTGCTATCCACCAATTGCAACTCATTCAAAATTTTGACCAAATTGCAATTTGTTTTATAAAATCAAATTGTTCAACTGGTCAGAATATTGAACAAATTGTTCAGTCAAAATGTGAAAGTGCAAGGTGATAAAATAAAATATACTTACAATCCTATAAGACTTTAACTCCACATTAATGACGTTATTACTAAATTTGTCTATCAATCTGTATAGTTATATTATAGCCATTACCATACTAAAGGTAAAATGTTTTATTTTGAATTGCTATAAAAATGTCCAAACTAAGCTTTTATATAGTTTTTCTTTCAAAAAGGATTTTATATTTATAAGAATCATATATCATTTAAAATAATACATCATATATTCAGTAAAATATGTGTGAAATAACAATATGCTATTACTGTGCCTATCCGATCAGCTTTGGGGTATCATAATACCTATAGTGTTACCTGGATAAAAAATTGTCAACACAGTTTGTCCATTTAAACTGTACAATAGGTTTTGTGAGAGGTTATCAATAGGTGGTCATTTAACTACCTGTAGATTTTACCTGGTTGTATTTTGCCCTAAAAAAAAATTTCATTGACAGAGTTTTGTGTTAAATTTACATAACCTTAAGTTATGTAATGATGTTATTAATCTGCTGGAAACAAAATTATCACAATTGGATACTGAATAAGTTTAATGACTTTAATTAAAAACAACCAGTTTCTTTGCTACTTATACAAGAGACATATGCCAATATGTTCAGTTCCATAAATTTTGTTATTGGGTAACTATTTCATTGATGCATTATGCCACATCTCCTTTTATTCATAGTTCAATATAAAAAAAGATATATAATGATTAATTTCTAATCCAATGCTCTGTGTTGAAGGCCGTACATTGACTGATAATGATTTACTTTTATTAATTGTTATTTGGATGGAGAGTTGTCTCATTGGGCACTCATACCACATCTTCTTATATCTATATAACTCCATTGTAAACTAAAGTAACCAGTATATTGCATACAATGTTTCTATCAGATTTTTTTTATTATTAGTAATGCATATTTGCAGTTAACATAATAACATGAACAGGTTATAAATCCATGAATATGTATTTGTGGCCACAAAATCTAAACCAGTGAGGCTAAGTATATCCACAATGATGAAAAATGTTTTCAGAAATTGTTCTATTGATGTTGTTTACAACAGAGTTACAAATAGCCAGTTCCATATGCTCTTCATAATAATGGTTTTCCCTTTTTATGCCATCTTTTATAAGTTTGAAACAATATTCACAAGTGTTTAGCTCAGGGTGATAAGGAGGTTGATATCGAAGAGTTACACCATTAACTCTAAATAAATATTGAAGTTGATTTTGAATTAGCCTTGAATGATGGAATCTACAATTATCCATTATCACAATATCTCCAGGTTTTAAAATAGGTAATCCATAAATTCTCTGATGGAAAACCTCCACAAAAAAATTTAATAAATGCAAACTATCTGATGGTCCTTCTACAAAATTGAAGTATGCTACTCCAGAACGACTGTGCATTAAATTCACAGTTAAAGTTGCACTTGATGCATATCGTTGAATTTCAATAGGTTCATGTCCATATAAAGCATATCCATATTTTCTATTGCCTGAAGTTTTCAGAAATGATGTTTCATCAAAGAAATATAAATTATTAGCATTTGAGGTAGAAATAAAGTTTATGAAATCATCTAATTTTGTCTCTATTTGTGCTGTTTGTGATTCCCTTGGAACTACTCTGATTTTCTTTCTAGTCAACAATAGATCATTTCTTAAAGACTTGCTGATTGAATTTTGACTTGGACAATTTTCAATTGTACAAATTCCAGTGTCTATCAATTTTTGTTGAATTTCTTGTAACTGTATGGAAGGTTGTCTTTCAGTATAAAATAGAATACATTCTATAATTTCAGTTGTCATTATCTCTCTTTTCTTTCTAGGCCCAGTAATTGTTGGTTTAATGTTGTGAAAGTATTTGCTAACTGTAGGAAATGATATTCCAGTAGTTTTCACTATTTTGGATATTGTGCTTCCTTTTTCTTTTAAAAAGCTTATTGTTTTTATATCTTTCTCATCAATACATACACCAGGTTTATAAAATCTATTTTGTTTTGATAGCATCATATTGATTTAAACAATCAAGAGAGTAAAAAATCTTCCCAGTTTATGACCTACTAAAAGGTAAAATTAAATGACTGAGAGCTAGCTTGCTTTTCTCAGGTATCATGACCAATGTCCTGAATGGACTATTCTATTTAGATATGGGACATTTTACATAAAATACACAGTTTTGTCTTTTCTAATAAAGATCTATATTGTATTTTCTTTTTGCTAAACATAAGTAAATTTTAGTTTGAAAATTAAGGAATATTTTGCCAAAATGAGGATGAAAATTACTTTCTAGGTACACTTTTTATAAACCTTTGACCCCTTTGAAATAGAAAAAAAACTTGACCAGTTGCAAGCACCTTTTATTTTAAGCCATTTCTTTTAGTGTCTTTAAACAGATAAGATGGAAATTTCGATCAGTGAATTTTTAACTCAGTTAGGGCCAGAGTTCTTAAAATATGAAGAGATATTTTTAGAAAATGAGTTTAGGGATAGCAGTGCACTTCGTGCAATGGATATAGAGAGTGATTTGGATTTAATTTTTTGTGAACCACCATTACCTTTAGGAAGAAAAAGAAAGATACAAATGGCAATAAGAAATTTAAAAGCTGCAACAGCCATCTATCCAGAAAGTTTGGACCAGCCTAGTACTAGTACACTATCATCAAAGCCTGTCTCTGATTTTGACAATAACAACAATGGTATGGAAAAAATAAGACAAAAGATCCTATGTGAAATTAAAGAAAAAGAGAGTGTTCGAAGCGATTTGATGTCGAGAAGAAGAGATATGGATATATTAGTAGTGGATCCAGATCCAATTGGTCCTTACAAAACTACAAGATGTGGTAATTGTCATTTGCGTGGTCACAAGGCTGATGGGAACAGGGGGAATAAACCCTGTTCCCTCTCCCCATGCAAGGACTGGAGAGATTGTGGACAAAAGGATAAACATCCAGAGTTCAAAAAAGAGTCAAAGCAGATTGACAGAGAAATTAAAACTGTTGACAAAGAAATGGATGAACTGAAAACTGAACTTGCCAGAATTTCCTCATTTGAGGAAAAGACCACAACATCATTTATTAGCGTTATAAAGGAACGTTTAAGGGCTATAGACAAGCTAAAATACCTCAATACAAATATCTTAATGAGGGATGTAATAGCTCTTAAGGACTATTACAAGAGTGATATCCCATGCCATCCTCATTCTCAGGATAAAGATGAGTTTTCCAGGATTCTTACTAGAAAGATATGCAAATCTACTGCCAGATACCAGCTGCCAAAAGTGTCCCCTTTTTACGAGGACATCTCTGACACTGATGACCTCCCTCCTCTGGCTCTGAACAAGTCTGCCAAAAAAATAAAGCCATCTGCAACTATTACCAGCTCACCACCTCATTGTAGTCAGAATCCATATATCTTTTCCCCATTCACAAGTACCGGTAATCAGCAAATGGCACCACCAGTGAACATGTCCACTTTAACTACAAACAGTCAACAAAGTCAATATCCATATGGATTTTATCCAGGGTATTATGGATTTAATCCATATTATTATTCGTATGCATACCAGCAACAAATGCATGTTCAGCCACCACTACCCTTAGATCCTCCACCTCAAAATCCTCCACTACCAGACTCCGAATAGATTTTTCAAAGATGGATATACCGTAATGTTTTCTTCTTGGTGATTTTTATGTGGGATATATTTTCATTTTCGTTTATGAATAATGCCATCAAAGTGTTTACAGTTCTTTTCATAACAAAGGATTACTTCTATTTCCTCTTTGCTAATTTGTTTTTTGATAGCCCACCTAATTGGGAATAATTCTACAAGAAAGAGAACTATGTGTGATTTATAATGGGATATATTTTAGTTTATATTGTGATTCCTGGGATGGAATAAAAGTGGTGTTAGTTTTATTTTATATTCAGGATCTACTTTTAGAAATATTTAAAAAAAACAATAGAAATGGATTAGTGATTAGAAATTCTAGTGCTTTATTCTCTTTTGGGATTTACCAGTATTTTATTTATTTGTGATTGTATTCAAAACAAATTTCTGTGGAATTATTAAATCTACAGTTTTCTCCAAGCAAATTTAGAATAAAATGTTAAAAAAAACAGTGAAAATTACACATGTCTGGATAGATTCAATCAATTTTTTATGGAGTATTTTATCAGTGATTTAGTGTATAATGAAGAGATAAATCAGGAATTTCAGAATGGATTTCATTTTTTTTTTTCTTAATTGAATAAAAAAAAAGGATTAAAAAATTATGCCTTTGTATCATTTCGATAAATATTTCTTTTATCATGAATATGCCAACAACAAAATATGATACCTACACACTTTAAAATTATGCAATTTGTTAGAATTATCTCCCATACTAATTAAATAATTCACAAGATGTGCTTTTCAATCTTATACAGTATTATATATAAATAGTGGTTGGCAAATAAACATTTAAGGAAGGTGAACAATCATATAATGGAAATTGTCTCAGTAATTGTATTCAATAGTTGGATTTGAATGTTTACATCCTGTAGGGAAAGATGCTGAAAGAACTTTTTCAGTCATTTTCACTAGTATATCTATTCATGCTTTATTCACAACCAAGGTAGACAATTTCCCAATTTTATGGAGTAATCAATATTTTGGAGCAGTTTTTCTTACTGTTGAGACCATATATGGACCTATAGAATTCTATAAAAATAAAAAGATAATGGGTACAATTCCCAATGAGACAACTTTCTGTTCAGGACTTCAGGTTCTTTATTACAAACTGACAAAAATGGTAGTGTTAACAACTCGCAATTTACTCTGCCTGTGCAGTTGAAAGTGTTTGAAGGCCTAGGTTTCAGGAAGATATAATCTTATAGGGATTGTGTTAGGCATTTTGTAACAATGTTTATTTGGTTGGAGATACTCCCTCTCAGGTAATACCTGAAATTTATGCATTAGTTGAATTGGACAATAATCAGATACATGTAATAGGACAATAATCAGATACATGTAATAGGACAATAGAAATCATAAACAACAATAGGTAATTTAGTAAAAGGTGTAGACGGTATCCAATGTCATTTGTTTGTTTTATATCAATATCATCTGCTGTGATAAAAATCAAGTGTAAACACAGCTATTTTGTGTATTTTTTCTAATAATCAAAACCCTAAAACAAAGGTATAAAAAGACATGTGATAAGTCATCCTACTGCCTTCAACAATGTGCAGTGTGTGTCAATTGACTGTTTTTGAGTTGCTATCCGATATATGCTCTACATTAATTTTTGATTATTTACTACAATTACATGTAAATTAAATGGTGGGATACAAGTTTTGTGTTAAGTTAGTAAGTTCTAATGAAGAAACACATTTTCCAAGTCACAAGTTTAACATAATCTTGCATATTGATGAATTTGTAAAATCATCACACCTGCAAGATTCGTGTATTATAAGTGTACAGCAAGGGAATTGTTTGAAAAAATGGAAAAAATGATAAAGTACAATCAAATTGCTAAAAAGGATAAAAAGATATATGATATGATCAACAATGAGTCGACCATATAAATCCACCAAAGTTCAAATGAAGCGGATGTAAGCAACTACAGGCATAACTGTACAGCCTTCAACAATATGAAAACCCATAATGTAAAGTAGACTCTAAAAGGATCTGAAATCAAAACTATGAAACAATTCAATTGAGAAAACTAATAACATTATTCATAACCAAAAAAAAATATCATTAAATATGACAGTCATAAAGCAGCAACAACCGGTGAACTAAAGGCTCCTGAATTAGGACAGGCACCAGCAGAATGTGGCAGGGTTAAAATGTTTGTACACATTCAACCATTCCCCTTACCTAGAAAATTGGTGTTCCAGCACAACATACAAGCAAACTATAATAGTCAAAATAGCTTGGCTAGAGGTACAGGGGAGGGTTGAGATCTCATAAACATGTTAAACCCTGTTGCATTTTTATGCCTGTCCCAAGTCAGGAGCCACCGGTCTTAGTTAGTATTGTATTATTTTAACTTTTAGTCTCTTGTGTACAATTTGGAGTTTAGTATGGTGTTCATATCACTGAACTAGTATATATATTTGTTTAGGGGCTAGCTGAAGGAGGCCTCCGGGTGCGGGAATTTCTCGCTGCATTGAAGACCTGTTGTTGACCTTCTGTCGTTGTCTGCTCTATGGTCAGATTGTGTCACATTCCCCATTTCCATTGTCACTTTTAACTCATTCAGATCTTTCCTTCTATTCAAACATAGTTTAAATACTATATAAAGCTGAACAGATACTTCAGTTTATAAGTGCAAATTGTTGGATGCAATTTCAGATATTTTTAAACTCACATGACCCAATACACATAAGAGTTATGATTAAAGAAAATCAGATTATATACTTGATTGCAGGATGCAAATAACAAAAGCAAAATGAAGATTCATTATTTTTTTGGTGTCTTATCATATTATCTCAACCAAATTCTATAGGCTCTAAAAAGATATGTCATATGGAATATGTTTGTGAGTCTTCAACAATGGACAAAGACCATGCTGTATTGCCCTGACAAGACATAATTTGTTTATTGATAAATACAAAACCAAATCAATTTACTATTGGATTTCTGAAGCACATAATGCATCAATGAAATAGTTACCCAATAACAAAATTTATGGAACTGAACATATTGGCATATGTCTCTTGTATAAGTAGCAAAGAAACTGGTTGTTTTTAATTAAAGTCATTAAACTTATTCAGTATCCAATTGTGATAATTTTGTTTCCAGCAGATTAATAACATCATTACATAACTTAAGGTTATGTAAATTTAACACAAAACTCTGTCAATGAAATTTTTTTTTAGGGCAAAATACAACCAGGTAAAATCTACAGGTAGTTAAATGACCACCTATTGATAACCTCTCACAAAACCTATTGTACAGTTTAAATGGACAAACTGTGTTGACAATTTTTTATCCAGGTAACACTATAGGTATTATGATACCCCAAAGCTGATCGGATAGGCACAGTAATAAGTTTCCTTGGGGAGATAACCTAAAATACTATTCCTTTGAATAAAGATTTTTTGAAACCAAAAAAGATTATCTCCCCTTCCTACAAACATATTGCAATTTCACAAATATTTTACTGAATATGAAATGTTTTTATTCACATAATGTGTGATTCTTATGAATATAGAATACTTTTCGAAAGAAAAACTATATAAAAGCTTAGTTTGGACATTTTTATAGCAATTAAAAATAAAACAGTTCACCTTTAGTATGGTAATGGCTATAATATAACTATACAGATTGATAGACTGATTTAGTAATACCATCAATAAAGTGGAGTTAAAGTCTTATAGGATTGTAAGTATGTTTTATTTTATCACCTTGCACTTTCACAACTTGACTGTGGTTTTCTACAGCAGTTGGTTCAAATTTCTGACCAGTTGAACAATTTGGTTTAATAAAACAAATTGCAATTTGGTCAAAATTTTGAATGAATTGCAATTGGTGGATAGCAACACTTACAGTCAAGTCACTGTAATTACCATATATTGACCAAAATTGTTAATTGGTCCATTTTAGGAGTGAAGTTATTGTCCTTGTCTCCCTTAAAGCAGAAAAAAGCTAGACTTGGACATCTGTCAGCAATATAATAGTTGTGATAGGTCAGTTTATTGGGAATCCATGTAGGTCCATGATAATGTTATGCAGTCTAATTAGCATTGGAACATCTCATTTTCATTACCTCATAGTTGTGGTCTATTGACTTTGAAACTTTAGCTTAATTCACATGTATTAGTTCATAATTGGTTAGTTTTACAGGTAACATTTTTGCGCCTGTCCCAAGTCAGGAGCCTCTGGCCTTTGTTAGTCTTGTATTATTTTAATTTTAGTTTCTTGTGTACAATTTGGAAATTAGTATGGCGTTCATTATCACTGGACTAGTATATATTTGTTTAGGGGCCAGCTGAAGGACGCCTCCGGGTGCGGGAATTTCTCGCTACATTGAAGACCTGTTGGTGACCCTCTGCTGTTGTTTTTTATTTGGGCGGGTTGTTGTCTCTTTGACACATTCCCCATTTCCATTCTCAATTTTAACAATTAGAAGTAGGTCAATGATACTAGGTATAAAGGTGTATTAAAATTGACACATTTCATTTCAAGAGGTTATTTGGTTCCTCTTACTCATTCTTGATGCACAATTTACATGTTCAATTTAAAAAGAAGATGTTGTATGACTCTCCACAAGAGATTAAGTTTGTTATTAGATAAGGAAACCACTAGTATAAAGTCGATGATAGTTGGCATGCAGTTGTTTAATAAATTAATATAAGCATATATATGCAAGTCTTGTTGTCATGGAGATGCTTCAACAGTTCTGACTGTTCACTTACTCTCTAACTTTAGGAAAACACTGAAGTTTCCCCTTTTCATATTTAGTAATAAGTTTTAGTTGGTATGAAGCATTGGCATTTTTCTTTCCATGGTGGTTATTTGATCCTGCACATTCAGTCGGTTCATAAACTTTGAATCTTTTGCATAGTTAATACGTTTGAATATTGCCATTTTAGAGGAGGCAGAACCTTTTTCAGGACATTGGGATCAGGTCTTTTTAGGTAGCACTCCACAGTTAGGTGTGTAGTTTCACATTTTGGCCCCTGTGGATTTTTCAAATATGAGAGCTAGTGTGCAATAAAATTCATTTTTGGATAGCTGAGTATTAAAATAGCCTTTGTATTGGGTTTATATGAACACCAAGATTATGTAATGTATGTAATATAGGCTGTTTTCTGTATGACAGTCCGTATTTGCATGTCCCTACCATACATTGGTCCGGCAATTATTGTAATGTTTTTTTTCCAACTTTTTATCGCACTAACTTTGTGATTGGATTTTACGAAAAAATGAGGCAAAAGACACCAAATTTTAATTTGATCATTAGGAAGATTTATGTAAACAGTTTCTAAAAAGGTATCACTCAAAGGTATTGAAATTCTAGTTTGATCCAAATTTTGGGGGGATATGTGACATGTCCACCCCACTTTTTTGCAATATTTTATGGTAAATAAATGCAGAATGTTGCCATGGATACACATAAAAGGAATTAATTTTCACTCTTTTAACTTTTGAAAATCAAATCTATGGAATATACTAATTACATACATATGCACATGTACAACACAAACAGTTAGGTTATTGTATTAGAAATCCAGGAATAGGAGATAAAACATTTTGTGGCTGATAGATACAGATAAAATGTTCATGGCAAATTTGTTAAGCAGGGGATAACCTACAAATTTAAGTCAATATGATAATTATCTGACAAACACACAAAAAAGATATCATTAACTTATGAACCATGAAAAAAGAGATCAAGGTCAGATGAACCCTGCCAGACAGACCTACACTCCTATAAATGATTCCATACAACAATATAGTTGAACTTTTGCTAAGAGTATCCTATTTAACTGACACAAAAACCATTAAAACTCAACATTGACTAATGAATCAATAAAATTCTACCACGGGATGAACTCTGCCAGGTAGATGCATCTACACCTATATCCTTGAGTATCCGACTTTTACCATAAAACCTACCTGTGAATTGAGGTCCAGGTCAAGATAACTCTGAATGACCTAGACCTAGTAGGGATCCTATTTACCAAATACATTTTGTACTCTTAATAATTGAGTATTTTTACACTTGACAAAAATAATTTATATCAATAAGTTGCTATACAATGAAAATGAGGTCATGGAAATTGTGGTTGCATTGATTTGAAACTTAGTGCACCTGTTCTTCATAATATGAAAGTTTTATTTCAATCCATTTCTAGTTCGTGTCCTTGTGTAATTAAGTAGTTTCAAATTGTGAATTGATCAAACAGACCACTGTACTGTTATATCACTGTCCAAAGTTGGGGAATGTTTTGAATCCAGCAAACATGTTGCATCCATACTCATTCTGTAAGTCCCAAGTAAGGAGCCTGTAATTCAGTGCTTTTTGTTTGTTTCTTTATGTATGTTTGTTTTTCATATAATGGTTTGTACATAAATCTGGCTGTTTGTTTTCTCCTCTGAATTGTCCTACATTTGTTTCGAGGCATTTTATAGCTTACTTTGCGGAATGGGTTTTGCTCATTAATGAAGACCTTACAGTGCCCTATAGTTGTTAACTTCTACTCATTTGGTCTCTAGAGGAGATTAATTATTTGTCTCATTGGCATTCATACCACATCTTATATTAATATTATTTTCAAATCATGACAAATACTAAATCCATAAAGCATAAAATAACGTAAAAAGAAAATTTCCCCATTGTTTAATAAAGAGATGGCTAACCTTAAATACTTTCTAACAAAGCCATTGCATAAAAAGATAGTGTTTATTAATATCTCGAAAGGAATGAAATATAAAATGTTTCCTTTTAAAAGGTAAAACAAAATGTCGAAAAAAATGAGCTGTTCATCATAAAATATCTTATTCGTCAATTACAATAAATGTCAATTAATTTGTAGAACAATATACAAATGTATATACAATAACTAAATAATTTTAATTACAAATTATCCCTCTGGTATGTTTTGTAATAATCCTTCATATATAAAACTATGATTTCTGATTGCCAATACACTTTGATACAATAAATTAAAACTTAATATTATATTACATTATTTTACCAGCAAATTAATAGTTATTTTTATTACATTTTACTTGATTTGCATTAAAATTGATGGCAATCTATAAGTATAAAAAAGATGGAAATAACAATAAATTTTAATAAATTTTAACAGTTTTACCAAACCAGGAACAATACAATTTAGAACATGTTTAAAATTTTTGATGTTTCACTTATATCTATGGTACACACATTAAAAACCATTTTATTATTCATTATAGAGTGAGGAACTAATCGCAACCAAACTACAGTTAATATATTTGTTAAAGCATTCTACACAATGAAAAAGAAACACAAACATTCCTAAAACATTCCTGTCAATATTTTCAGGCAATAACATACCAAGTTACAATTAAAGCAACTTTAAATTAAACAACTTTTCAAATTGTAAACTTCCCTTTTGAGATCAGAACTTACTTTTAATCTTACAACATATTATAGCATATGAAGATATGAAACCATATTTGTTTATGATATCTATGAATACAGAACAGTTGTTAGTTAAATAAAGCAAATGGTCATATTTACAAGGAAAAGTAAATGATTAATAAGTATCAAATGAATACAACCATTGGATTATTAAAAAAATACACATAAAGGTTAAAAACAATAAGAGAAATAATTCAAAAACTTATCCTTATCAATAGTTTCTATTATTTTCTTTTTCATGATACATATGGCTAAATAATTTATAGAAATACAAAGTATCAAAATAATACATTGCTACAAAACAGATACAATCTTATAAGGCTGGAAAAGTGGTAAACAAAGAGTAGTATCCTATTTGCATTGACATATTGTTCAATATTACATCTTTAGTATACATTTGATATGTTTTAAAATGCTGACAGATTTTTTCCTGTGTTAGATAACAAGACTTAATGTCAAAATATTGATTATACCACTTTTGGGGGGATAATTTATATCTGACACTAGTATAATATTTTATAGGTATTGTTCTGCGACCTGAAGACTAATTACTTCACACATTCTTGTTGTATGGACACATTGTTGTAAAAAAATAGTACTTTCTAATGTTTTTATTGTATGAACAAAGGAACACCTATGTAATGGTTGTTCTTGAGGAGTAATTCAAATTATTAGTTTCAAATGAGTTCAAATAAAGTGAATTTCAATTGAAGTCTACCATACAGCCTTCACAATGAGTAATACACATTTGTAATATTATAATATTTTTCTACAACCAATGTATTTGATCTCCATTTTAAGCTATGTTGTTTTCTTGTAGTAGTAGTTATAATGTTGCAATTAACTTCTAAATCTTTCATAATTACGAGACATTAAGATTAGACATATATTAAAAATTCATTATATTTGGTTTCTTAGCTTTGTTTTAAGTTTGAAGAAAAAAATTAAAGCTAAACCCTTCCCAGAAGTATGAAGCATCAATCATTGCACATTGCAGAGAAATAATTTTATTTCATAAAAATACATAAAATAATCAATTTTTCTCAATGCAATGTATTGGACATAAATATTCACTATGTAAAAAAAATACTTATTTAATTGTTTTTTTTCAAAAAAAGAAATTTGAAGTAACCACAACAAGCATTTGATTAATGTAAAATGATATATTTCAACCGATATTTCACCAAAAAGTATTAGAGCAATTCAAACTATCAAATCAAGCATTTTTAATAATTCAATAGTTTACTGGTTTTGATGCTTTAAAAATACAAAATTTCTGGTTTGATTAGACATGTCATAATTAATTTGGAGAGACATTTCATACTGTGAAAGTACTTTAATATTGTGGAGTACTAATTATTGTTTTTACGTGAATAGCATTGTCTATGAGGGACAAGGTTAACTTTAGGCCAAATATGACCTTGACACATACTTTCTGGATCATGGTTGGCAACCAAAGAAAATAATGTTTTAAACTGTTCAGAATTACTAAAAATATGACCAAAACTGATGTTAAAACACAAATAATGCATATTTAAGCCATTTTAAGGGGAAATTTCTTCATAACTTTTAACTTATGTGACAAAAATAAATGATAGTTTGTATATATAGTTGTATCAACACTCACAAACATGTAACTGTTGCTCAACCAGGAAAATTGATACCTAAGAATAAAAGGACTTTCACAGTAATTGATAAAGATAGACATGTTATAAATGATTTAGTGAGGCATGTTATAACAGGACTAACAGCATGTTTGTGGACTATAGCAGTTAACAATCACATTAATAAAAAGTTGCACATAAAAACCCACGGATAAAATAAATATATAATTTTTACTACTGTTAAGAACTGATCGTTGATAGAGCTTTCTTTACTTCTTCAAACACCTAAAATTAGAAAAATAGAAAAATTACAGAATATTCTTGATAATTTTATTAATCAAAATATTATTAAATATTTCAGATCGTATGTCAACTAGCTGTTCAAGTATTATATATATACAAGTTATCACAAATCTTTACCACTTTTTTAAATAAAATTTGCCAATTCAAGCATTACACACAAACTCTTTATGGTTTAATTTGAGTTTAGTCATTGAAGAACCTCAGTGAGCGTGCTCACATACCCCACGTCCCCACGTAGTCACTGGAGAAATAAAATAACTGTAAGAAAAAAAATGAATCATAATTTCCTGTCAATATGCACATCTACATAGTTTTTCCTTATTATCTACAAAGTTTCATGAAATTCTGTCGTGTGGTTTCAGACTGTTGCAGAAGTATTGAAGCAAATAAGTTCAAAGGGGCGTAACTCCTAGAAAAAAAAAGGAATTGTAATTTCCTGTCGATATGCTCATCTACATAGTATGTCCTTATTATCTAAAAAGGTTTCATAGAATTCTGTTGTGTGGTTTGAGAGGAGTTGCGATGACAAGAAACAGGAATGACGGGCGGATGGACAGACGGACTGACGGAGGGGTCAAAAACATTATACCCTCCACAACTTCATTGGTGGGGTATAATTAAATGAATGTTTCATACAGAAATGAAACCACAGATTCCCTTTAAAATCAATTTTGTAATCTTAGGTTTCTTGGTGTCAAATGTAAACATTTGCTTTCATAATATGGCTAAATCACTAATAAATATAGATATAAAAGTCTATTAAAAAGACCAAACAGCAAACTTAATATGTACTGGATCATTTAGAATAGGAGATAGTGGGTAGATTAAGAAAAAAATATGAAAGTCTTTTAAAGAATAGCACAACAATATGAAATACGAAGATGAAGTATTATAGCCAACTCTTCACAAGAGAAAAATGACACAGAATTAAAAACTTTAGGTCACTGTACAGCCTTCAACAGTGAAATGAACTACAGGCTCCTGACTTGGGACAGGCACATACAGAATGT
This sequence comes from Mytilus galloprovincialis, assembly GCF_965363235.1. Taxonomy (NCBI): domain Eukaryota; kingdom Metazoa; phylum Mollusca; class Bivalvia; order Mytilida; family Mytilidae; genus Mytilus; species Mytilus galloprovincialis. Next base: position 125,224,812 of record NC_134838.1, on the reverse strand, counting down.
GGCGGGATTAAACAAGTTTGTTGGCGTGTAACCCTCCCCCTTACCAGGGCCAGTATTTACAGCACAGCATAAGAACAAACTATGCGAAACAATAAAGGATAAACAAATATGAGAAACTTATATAAGATGGCAATAAACAAAGATGATGTTATTAAATTGTATAGCCTTCTTCAGGGTTACAATCATATATATGAGGGGGGGCAAGGGGTTTAACTGTTATGCTGTTATGGGGCAATTTAATTCTTTGTTATCTGTTATTTTGAAAATATATTTGCTGTTAGCTGTTATTGTCTTATTCTTTGTTAGCTGTTATTGGGCTATTAGTTTTTTTGTTATCTGTTATTGTGATAATGTATTTGCTGTTAACTGTTATTGAAAATTGGAATGTTAGCACTTTTTTTTTGACAGCCAATATTCGGTAGAAATTGAAGATCATTGGACATTGGGGTCTACCACTACTAATATGTTTGTCCTGTATTCAGAGAAGGATTCCATTAATATTTACCCATCACAGAAGGGAGGTCCAGGACAATTCAAGTATATCTTATGATTATTCTTTGTAATAAATTCATTATGAATGTGTATTTAGAATTATCTTAATTTTTTGTATGAGAATAATGTTCCTTGTTTCCCGTACGAACATATTAAATTAAAAATAATTCTTAATATGACAAAAAGGAAAACATATGGCCAGGAATATCGGACAAGGATCTCAATTAAGGACTAGGTCCTAACAACCAGTTAACCTTTTATATAATATGGTACATAGACTCAGCTCTGATTCTTTTCAAAGCAGAACCAAATGCATTGTACAATGAAAGTTCCAACCATGTACTTGGGTCCGAAGTTGCACATAACTCATTACAAACAAAGATTTCTTTTGTTTCAAGCCATTGTTTCCCTACTAAACTATGTATTCTACTTACTAGTACACTTGGTACAATCAAAAACCTCAGCTGATAAAAAATTGTTCAAATAAGGCCTTTGAAAATAGTGGAATAAATTGCTTTTGGAGTGTCAAAATTCGTTCGAAGTACTTGATAAATTGCATGCTTATAATTGGTGCTTTTGATTTTGCTACCCTATATACCACTTTGCCTCATAGTCTTATTAAGAAAAATTCACACACCTCATTAAATGGTCATTTAGAAAAAGTCGGAATATTCAAACTCTTTTAGGTCATTTTTTTTATTAGCAACAAAGGGAGCTTCAGTCAATATATATAAACAATACACCAACGTTTCATGAGAACTGAAAGCATTTTTGAGTTATTTTTGAAAACTAGAAAATACCACCTTTTTCTAATGAATAAAATCCCTTTACTCAATAACATAAAATCTAAAATTAATAAAAATCGAAAGGGAGTTTACAACAATAGATATAAACATTTCAGCAAAGTTTCATGAGAACTGCTGAAAACATTTTTGTGTTAATGTCTGAAAACTGGAAAATACCCCCTTTTTAATTAATAAAACCAGTTAACTCGGAAACGTAAAATCTAAAATTTATAAAAATTGAAAGTGACCTCATGTTAATAGATATAAACAATTCACCAAAATTCCTTGCTTTGTGAAAGCATTTTTGAGATATTATCAGAAAACTGAAAAAAAACCACCAATTTTATTGAATAAAAACCCGTTACCCAGAAACTTAAAATCTAAAATTTATAAAAAAAAAAAAAAAAAAAAAAGGGAGCTCACGTCAATAGATATAAATAATTTCCCAAAGTTTAATGCAAATTGGTTAAAGAGTTTTTGAGTTAATACCGACATGTTGACGACAGAAGGACAACAGTATACCATAATACGTTCCGTAAACGAGCGTATAAAAAATATTATAATATATTGAGTAGTAATTTAAACACATTCTAGATACATAAATTAATACTAAAAACATAGTCATAGAAAATGGAATGCATTACAAAGGATTATATCCGTAATAAGAAATACTGATTTGTCAAAGACTGAATTATTTTAATATTTCATTTACTGTTATCTGTTTTTGTCCATTTTAATTCCTTGTTATCTGTTATGAGCCAAATCAATTTGCTGTTTTGCTGTTATTGGGACCCCCCTTGCCCCCCCTCATATATGTGATAGATAGACTCACTAAAGAAGGCTATAAAAGTGTTCAGCTTATATTTGTCTAAACAATAACATATATATCACTTACATCATCTGTAACCTTTACACCATGACTTAATCACTGTTACACTTACCTCATCTGTAACCTTTACACCATGACTTAATCACTGTTACACCTACCTCATCTGTAACCTTTACACCATGAATTAATCACTGTCACACTTACCTCATCTGCAGATTTCTCAGCACTAATTTCTTTTAATAAATTTAATTTTCTATAATATTCTATAATTGGCATTGTGGAGTTTGAATATGTATGTATTCTGAAAAGAAACAAGACTATAATTTGCATTGCATTTAATTTTTTGAACCATGTCTATGCTAAAAAAATCATTGAAAACTGTTTGTTCCATTTCTTAAAAAGAAAAAGAAAAAAAAGCTAGTTATCTTTAAAATAAAGATGTTGAAGAAACTTAACAACAACAAAAAATGTAGATGATTTCAATATCCAATTGTGAAATTTCAATTGAAATATAGCAATATTCCAACAACTTCTGTATATTGTTTTACATAACTTTATGTCTCTCCAAGGTCGATACAATATTCCAGGTTACATGTAGGTTACAATAAGAAGCTATTTGACAAAAGATTTCTACTGGAAAAGTTGATATCATCTTTATACTACAGTTTAACAAACACCAGCATGATTTGGTTTATCTTTATGAGCGGGTCAAGTTTCTATAGGTTTTTTAGGACTAGAAACCATTCAAGACATATATGCAAACAAAATAGATCTTTTGATATTATGACTGTTTAAACAATTTTCATATTTGACTTGAATATTTAGTTTGTAAAACTCTGCGCTCTATGGTTTCCTATGCATTCATGTGTTCACAAATGAACGAAGTAAATAAACAAAGGTTAAGACATCCATGTACAAAGTTCCAAACGATGGACAGACAAAACAACATGTTGCAATATTTAAATAGATTTCTGATTATTCAATGTAGAATATCTGTGTCCTTGCAGTAATATATAATATCATTATGATTGAAATATGTAGAAAATCACTGCAGTGTAAAGTAATGCAGTGTAACCTGTATGAATCAGACCACTATGGAGTTTATAACAACATATTTAAAGATAAATATGAAGAACCAAAAGCAATACCTTTTCTTTAAACTATCCATATTGTCATCTACTCTACCGCTAGTCTGTCCTCGGCTTAAACATCTCTCTATACATACCTAAAACAATTTGTGAATGAAAAATTGATCTCATTACATTACATGACATAGTTTCAGTTATATCATCATATAAATTATAACATGCGTATGTGTGAACAATCTTTTAGTTTGGAGGACTGACTTTCATTTGCATCATTTCGATAATCTTTGAAAAGTGAAAGCACTGTTTGAGTTGAATTAATGGTTAAATTTTAAGGTATTTGAATTTTCACATCAGTATTTTGGAAAAAGTGAAAATTTTATGCATCAAAGCGCATTTCTGGATTAACCTTCATCAGGAACACTCAAAGTCAAGGATGTATAAGTATCTTAACAGTGAACAGCTAAAAATATCTTATTCTATCATTTCAAAGCCTTACATTTCATTATATAATATCATGCCAATCATCATGACATCAATCCAATCTCACATTACCTGAAAGACACAAGACTTCATACATGGAAATGCCTCAAACTCATTTACTGACCATTGTTCATATGTTAAAAGTTTTAAAGATAAAAGATTTGAACAGGTATATGACATAAACTTAACATGATCAATGACAATGAGGTGAAGGTCAGATAAATTTCCTATTGAACTGTTATATAGACTTACTTCCTCTGTGCAGTTGAAAAATAAAACCATTTTCACTACTGATATTTCATCCATTGCTTTTTTCCATCCTTCTAAATTGTCCTGATTTCTAGGAAAGCCATCAATCAAAAATGTGTCTTTTCCTTCACTTGTTTCCATTGCCTAAGAGAAATATTAATTTTGAATATATTAATTGTTTCTATACTAACCAAATTATCCAGTTTTCCATATAATTAATGTTTCCAAGGGGCATAACTCTTTTTAAAATAATTTATCTGCAATGAAATCTCATCAAAAACATTCCTGATATTAACCTATGATATAAGTTTCATAAAAATGTTGGAAGAATTGTAAATGTGAGAGTGCTAACAAGACCAACTCTATAGATCAAGGGACAGTATTTCTATATTTAAAAATTCTATCTTTCAAAAAAAAAAAAGAACATGTGTTTGTATTGTGAAAAAAAATGTCAGTTAAATAATTTGGAATTTTGTATCCACATATCATAGTTATTTTTTTGTTGCTATTTATTTTAGCAATTTTCATCTTTAACCTATTAACTAACCTATCTTATAGTTTTCAGGATAACAGCAAAATATAGTTTAGGGGAAATAACTTCAAAACAAGGCGACATATTTTTAATTCTAATTTCAGGGCAGATACATCTTGTCAGGCAAAGCCTTTTTGCAATTAACTTTAAACCTAGCTCCTGAAGTTTTCAGTATTTCAAGGTCAATAACTCCAAAAAAAAAATTAGATGTGCCCACATTTTTCAGAGTGGATACTGTACATCTTTTCATGTTGATTATTTTTGCATTTAATAATTTTAAGTTAGCTCCACTAGTTTTGAAAAAATGGCAAGGACATGCTATAAAAGTTATAAAAAAAAGCATTTCAAATCAATGACTCCAAATAAGTTGGGCAGATTTTAACCAAATCTTCATGGTAGATTGAACTTGTAGTGCTGACTATTGTTATATATGTCAGTTTTTCTATTATTACTACAGTTTTAGAAATTTTAGACCCCTTTGAAAAACAAGGAGGCCATGTTGGTTTATCAACATTGACAAAAATAACAAATTTTCAGTCTTTGTAGTTGATAGAAATTGGATGCAAAATGATGGCAAAAGCTAAAATTGCCTTTCTATTATCAATTCTATATATTAAATCAAGTGTTTCTAAAAACTATTTGAAAGATAGTAAAATACTTGTAGTTAATGTGCCTTTCCTTCCAGTTCCAATGTTTAAATTCTTCATTTTCAATATAGAAAATTGATTACAAATTTATCTACTAGTAATTCTGCTTAAACAAGATCAACTTGATTATCCTACCCTTCTTAAGAGAGAGCATGTTATTTCAACAGGTACTATAGTTCCATTTTTTATGTGAGACTGTATTTCCTCCCCAAACTGGGATCCTTGTCTATTTCTTTCCTGCCTTAAAAGATCACCAGCAGATAAATGTACATAGCCATATTCCTGGAAAATAAAAAAAACCCATGTATTTGACATAAACATACAAACATTGATTGATTTCAAGGCAAGTAATTAAACTTTGATAAAATATTTGGTAAAATAAATAAGAAAAAAAGAGAACATAACATTTTAAGTATTTTCTTAATGACTGAGGTTATAATTGTGCTAATGAATACACCTAAAGACAAAACCATATTGAAATCATGATTCCCCATGAAAACACATTTTCGTGTAGATAGATGGACATAATGGCCCAACATTATTATCTAATCCACTTGATATTTACAATAAATTATAAATTTGAAAGGTTCAGCAGTATTTGATCAGAAGTGGCAGGGGCATCCAACAAATTTTATCAGCTAAGATACAACACATGCAGCATAAAATTTCTGGACTTGTTGGCTAAAGTATGCAATGCACAATTTTCAGGTTTTTCAATGAATCAATGCTTCCTTTTTTTTGATTTTTTTAAAGACATAAAATCAGACTTCATTCCCTCTTTAGTTTTTCTGTTTTATTTTGTTGTTATTATATATTCCACATCTTCTGTGTGTACAAATAGATTTGCATATTAAAGTCAACATCATAACACTGTTTTCATCGATGGATTAATGTTCTCAAAAGCTGCAATCATTACTCTTGGCTATGGTGGCCAGTCATTATTGGTGGAAGTAGCCTGTTTACCTTTGACATGTTAACAGGTAATCCATGTCAATTAAGATCAGATTTGAGATCCTGCCAAGAGCTCTAACTCACAACTTCAGTGTTGACAGGCTTGTTATTTACGTAGGTGAACTAAATTAGACCACTCAGCCGCTGAGGCCCCCAAAAATAATTTGTGTAGAAATACAAACCTTGACTATTTTCTCACACTGGGTACCCTTTCCTGCACCAGGACCTCCTAGGACAAACATTACATTGTACTTCGCCATTCTGTGTGAAACAGAGTTAAACAAGGTCCTAAGTCCAAACCCTCTCACGATCTGTTTTAAAACCAGAATGATGAATTTCTGTGTCTTGATCTAAAAATAAATTATGTAATGGCTTAGTTTGTATCTCCTGCCACAATAAATTTATCATCATGCTCACATATACGGTGGATTTATTATTAGTTGGATACCAATTTTCGTGGGAAAAGGTGAACCAAATCTTTAACAAATTACATCATTTCAATCATTTAAAAAAAAAATAAGGCTGTTAGTTTTCTCGTTTGAATTGTTTTACATTGTCTTATCGGGCCTATTATAGCTGACTATGCGGTATGGGCTTTGCTCATTGTTGAAGGCCGTACAGTGACCTATAGTTGTTAATGTCTGTGTCATTTTGGTCTTTTGTGGATAGTTGTCTCATTAGCAATCATACCACATCTTTTTTTTTATATTTGTATACAGAGATTGACAAAACCACGATCAACCACGAAATCAAATATCCACGAATATGCAAGTTTTCAGCAATCCACAAAAATTTAAACCTACATAAAATCACACAAGTTCATGCTGGGAACAGTATATCTAATGAGAAATGATTCATTGAATCTGATAGGCTTTTCAGTATATAAAATCCCAAACTTTACAAGACTTCGATTGATATAAGGATTTCGGAAAGGTCTGACTGCAAAACCATCAAGATAAAGTAACCATATTATTACAAACATTTATCAAATACAAGTTTATCTTTCAGCAGGTATATTCTGTCGTAAAAATTTCCAATATAAGTGTGATTTATTTGATGTGAAGAGCTTTACAATGGTTAGTTAAATTTGCAGTTATTGGGAATGCCATTTGAGTCATTTTTTTATTACCATGTTTGCATTGTCAGAGGTGGATTTCGGAAAGGGGGGGGGGGGGTCTTTTTGTAGGAAAATTTTGGTTGGTTTTATAGGGAATCACTGAGGTGTGAAGGGAACAGGGCCCTCTCTTAGGCAGTCAGTAGGCCCCCACTTATGAAAGTTTCTGAATCCACCACAGACTGATTCTGTACCCTTCTTGGATGAAATGTATATGATTATGACAAATTTGAAGTGACAGATTAAAAGTTTAATACATTGGCATCACTCGTCATGCTCATTACATAGTTTGAAAGATACTTATTGATATTATTAGAAATTATTAAGATACATTTGTAATAGCAAGAAATTATTTAACACATTCCAGTTTCTGTATCTGTTATTTCATATTTACTTTACATCAAATATAAAATCAGCTATAATACGATGTAATAAGGTAGTGTCAAGTCCTGTTATATATGTCCGTTCCCATAAACTTTTAACATCACAATTTAAAAAATTTGACGCCATAATTAACACCATTAAAGAGTGATTGATGCTTGATGTCAGAAGGTGATTTGGAGCAGATATCCTTTCATTTGGAGACAAAACTCAGCTAAATACCAAATATGATTATCTTCTGCCTTTCTTTTACAAGTCTTAGTCTTAATCATGACATACTCGAACATGAATGGGAGCATACATGATTTTGAGCGAACAGACCCCTATTCCTACTTACATTGACTTAGCTTACTTAGGGTATCAGGTCTGTTCATGCCCAATACACCTTATCACTTTAGTCTTTAGATGTGTCCACAATACACCTTATCGCTATTTGTCCGCCATTACTAGAAATCACACAGGTTCCCGTAAAATTTTGACGTCATAGAACAAAATATCTGACGCCACAATGGAAAAGTGATTGTTGTTTGCGTCAAAAGTTCAAGTGGCCAGGTCAGCCAGGATTAGCGATAAGGTGTATTGACTATTAAAATAAACTATTCCTGGCTGACCCGAGATTCTGTTCCGCTTGAACTTTTGACGTCATACAACAATTTCTTTTCCATTGTGGCTTAGGACATTCTGTATTATGACATCAAAATTTAACGGGAACCTGTGTGATGTCCAGTAATGGCAGACAAAGAGCAAATTAAGGTGTATACACGTTCGCACCCAATTTTTATTTTTAAAATTGTTTTATTCAAATTCCAGTTGAATTACATTTGTTAATATACATCTTTATACAAAAAAAAAAAAAAAAAAAAAAAAAATGAATATAAATTTGGGAATTATCATATATAGTTTCTTTTTATTAAACTGATGATTAACAACAACCACCCCCCCTTTCAAGATTTCTTTAAAAAATATATTTTGTCGAGATTTGCCACATTCTAAATAACATCTGTAGATACTACAAGTATAAAATATGATTTAAACACAATGGTGTTACTTATATCTGTATTTTCTTACTCAGTCAAATGGATTTTGAAGTTTTTTTCAACGTGACAACTGAGTTAGCTACCCGGAAATGACAAAAGAAAAGAACAAAGTTGAGAGGGCATGCGCATCTAAAATTCAACTGGAAGCGCCAATGCGGGGACTCGAAAGGTGAGATTTATTATGTGAAATGGAAAAAATTGTGTACTGCTTGCAAATCAGAAGATATATTTCGTTTAGGCAAACTTTGATGAGTCTAACATTGCGTTGAATAAAGTTTCAATGACCTAAAACTTAATAGAAACATTTATCCATTTTGATAGTAGATGGTTATACAAAAAGGTGACTTCCGGTTGTAAACAAATGTGTTTCTAACGATTTTTGTTACTTTTTCAAATGGGTTTCAGTATTTTGAAGTAACATACATATTATATCAATGAATAGTTATTTGAAACACACGAAGACAACTGTAAGAACTATAAATTAAGCTTCATTATCAAACGTCAAACATTCGCGGATGTTGTCAAACATGCACCAGCGTGTTTGACAACACATTATTCAAATGTCAACTTATTTGCATTCAGATTTGAACAAATATAGTGGCAAGAACTTGTTTAACTTTGCAGAGAGTTGTGACAAATAAACATTTATTTTGGGAAAATAAATAGATGCTGTATTTGGAATTACCACTTGCTTTTACCCATTTACTAATCATGGACTGTCAATGAACATACATGTACATGTATACTCCAAATATGACAATTCCAAAATCATTATCATTGCACAACAAGATTTTATATAAATTTAAAGATACAATGTAAATACACTAATAGTTATAGAAATGCAACTCTTACCACTGTAAACTTTCTCCATTAAAACTATACTTTTTCCTATCTTTGATGATAGTTTTTCGCAAATTTTTATTAAAAAAAAATATAGATTAACTTGAAATTCTTAATAACAAGACTTTAATTGAATCTCTTGTTTTCTGTTTATTACTTTCTATTACCATTCTGATTGATGCATTGAATTCCTTTTGAATTGTGTGATTATGTCTGTAATTAATTAATTACTTGGTAATTGGTTAATCCAATTATTTAATTATCATTTGTGTTATATAATTAAACAGCTTGAAAATAATTGTGTAATTTGATTATGTTTTTTTATCAAATAAATTCCTTATATTTAATATAAAATAAAGCTGCTTTCAGTTGTTAAAAGCCACATTTCTCATACGGTTAATGCGATGTGATAGTGATAATATTTAGTTTGGTTCTAATTTACTGCTAACAAGATCAATATTTATACCAATAAAAACAGTATTTAAAGAAGATTTAATTTCAATTACAGTGTTAAATAGGTAATCTTTTAGAAATGAGTTTATTTAAAGGATTGATAAGTTTATCCAGATAATATCTAAATTTCCAGGTTGAGTTAATAACATCACTGTAAAATTATGATGCGCTATTCTGTTTGAAACAAGTTTCCTATGTACAGGTCTATTTCTCAGATACTATTCTATTATCTATTTGTTACAACCTATGCACCTAATGCTATTCCTAATTATTATAATTAGTATTTAGCATTATGTTGCATATATTTAATTTGGTGTATGGAATCCAAATATAAGGTCAACAGAAAGAGGTCCTTATTTAATGGATTATTGATATAAATGTTAAGTTCAGGGCTCACACTACTTCAGAATTATAGGGAGAAGTGACTTCTCTTTTTGAAACTGATAGGGAGAAGTGGTGAGATTTGAAAGAGAAGTGCTCATTCGCGCGGTGCGCTACAATGTTTGCATTTTACAATAGTATAAAGGGCCATATGTAAATAATGTTCTTTTTATGTTGTTCAATTCATGAGTAAAAAATTACAATTAAAGTAACATTTGAAATTAAAAGTTGTTTAAGTTTTACTAAGGTTCTTGTGAGAAACTACCAACTAAATATCTAGCACTAAAAAAAAAATTATTTTTAAAAAATGTAAAGAAATTATAATATATCAATTACAATTTAATTAAAAATTATCTTGTGTATGAAATTCAGTGTTTCTCATAAAAAAATATAAAAGTTATTAAGCTGGACCATAATATATTGATATTAGTAGAATAGTCTCAGAGTTAAGCAACTTTAATCAATAGTTTGAAACAATCCATAAAAAATATAGGGACTTATATACACCAATCAATTAGATGTAACCAAAAGTCTCTTAATGAGTGTGGAATGCGTAATTTTTCCCTTTGGGATCAATATTCTTCTGTCAGCTGTTCCATCCGTGCGTCCGTAGTAATTATTGTAAAAATACGGATTTCGGTCATAGCTGGTCCGGTTCAGATCCGTAGTTTAGAAATCGGTCAATGGCGGACGAATGCAAGAAAATTTATAAAAATAAACGATGTTTGACAAGTTATTTGGAAAGGAACATGACGGTTTTAATGCAATAAATGGATTAAACATTTACTGGAGGCAACTTTTATCACGTTTAAATGAAGCAACAAACTTATTTTGCCGCCGAAATTTAGGTTGATGTACGTTTTCGAGTAACAAGCACCGGAACTTGCGAAAATGCACGAAGTGATAAAAAGTTGTATTTTTATCAAATAACCTGCTACACACTGCGAAGACAATGCTTCAACCTCTTTTCTAAAGATAATGAATCGTTTATGTCTGAATTTCTTTAATTATCAGTAAAAAATTGATGTTTCATCAACTTAGTAAAAGTTGAAAATGTCAGATGACGGAAGCGACTGAAAGCGACTATCGTCAAGAACAGGGCGACTTGTTTCGCTTTTGGGGGTCGGGGAAAGCGAAGTGACGGTCGGGAAGGCGACTTCTTCGCCCAAGTCGCCTGGTAGCGTGAGCCCTGAAGTTTATATGATACATGTAATTGTGTTCAGCTTTTATAAAAAAAAGTTTATCATGATCAGTAAAGCAAGTGATACATTTCCGCGTCCACATGTGCACTCTTGTTTTCAAATATTATTTTTTTTGTACATGTAGGTCACCACCACCATGAGTGCTTTGATGAAGATGAAAAATATTTCTGGTCAGCAAACATGTAGATTTGTTGGAAACAATTTTACAGAGGAAAATAGGTATGTATTTGAGAATATCTGCTATTACCTGGACCATTTAACAAAAGAATACCCAGTCAAAAGAAAATGAAAGGTGCATATCACTGGTTCAGATATACATGTATATATATCTTTTCCCAGGGAAATTATGCACATGGTAACCTTGGTTCACTTTGAAGTATAGATATTTTGAACAATGTTATAATTACTTTTTGTATGATCTTGAAAAGTATTGGCAGTGCAGGGATCTCCATGGATGAAAATTGAACGATGGAGGAACTTTCACCATCATAAACCGTATCTATGCCGTACAGTGTAGTGCGATTGAAAGTATTTCATCCGTCCACATAAGGATAGGTGAACATGCTAATTCATTGCTTATCTAAATAATATTTATTTGAATTTTCATTATAAACTCTATATAAAAGTATATATATTTTCAATAATTGCTGTTTGTAACCCTTCAAAGGCCAAGCCCTCATGCCCCCTCCCTTTCCCTTAGTTGAGAATGACCAATAGCTATCACGAAGGTCCCCATGTAGTTTTCTTACTATTTTTGGTAATTGTTATGGGGGTTAAAAATCATGTGGAGCTTATTTTTCACGGACACTGTCAAATTCAGAAGTCATGAACCCAGTACTGGTATTGCTGTTTTGCAGCAACGACAAAACGAGTCGTACGGGTTATGTAAAAGGTTAAAAAGATTTGTAAAGCAAACGTTGTCAAATGAAAAGGTTTTTAATTTATAGTATAATCTTTTTTAAATTTTTATCTAGCAAATCGATGCTATGCAACATACATCTTTCGAGTCTGAATAGAAACTGGAAACGCAGATGTATCAATTTGATTGTAAACTACGAAATGAATTCAGAATTACGATACGATATTTCTTTACAGGAATTATTAAAAGTTTTTACTTTTTAACTTTTAAAGTAATTCTATATTATCGTTACAATACAGCAGTACTCGAGTTATTTGCGATGAAATAATAATTACTGTTTTACGTCTTATTTTGCACTTCTTAAAAAGAGGGATGCTGATTGCGTAAGTCAAAATAAAAGCATGTGGTCGACTTGTTAAACTTTGTAACTGGATTACTAATTTATTTATTTAATCTGAATTATCATAAGCATTTGCGGAAACTTAGTTAAATAATTCGACAAATGAATCGTCTATCTTCAGATAATATTCATCTGTCTGGTTTGTTGATCTACCAGAACAAGCTCAGGTACAAGTGATTAGTGATCTTAATCCGGATATCCCTCAGGTGTTTGAACTGTATTGGATTATACTATAAAAAAAAAGCCTGAGGGTTATGCAATTACATGCATTTAATTATAATTGCAAAAAAAAATATATGTCAAACGGTTACCCGACCAACCCTATCTTGAGCGCCGACCCTAAGCCATTTTTTTCAAATCAATAAAATGGGAAATAATCCAATCATTAAAATTACGGGTAAACTCGGCCCATGATCAACTCAGACCATGACAAGACGAAACTGCACACTAAAAATCATGTCACAAAAAAGAAAATGAAAAAATTAAATAAAATGAAAATACCGACCTACCAACCCTATTTTTTTAAAGCATGTAACCTTAAACAGACATATATTTTTTTTGGCCTTAACATGTTCTTGTCCTGAATATGCATATTAATTTGCTGCAAGATGTTAGGCAGCCATCCATCTGACAGCATCATCTAAATATTTGTATCAATTAATGAGTTGTTAAGTGTGAGGATTTCCAGATCTGTCAGACACCTACATGTAATTCCTGTGTTTAGGATACTTAGAATTAAGAATGTTGGACATGCTTAGCATAACAAGGCATGCATTTTTGTTGTTTTTCCTATTCTTGAACCTGCTTATTATATATAAACAGTTTATTGAAAAAATTAATTTTGCTAGTTGGTTTGCTCATTTATGTTGTTTTTAATGCATTTAGATGCCTCTTTTCAGAAATACAGATGAAAATATGCTGAAATTTCCTAGCACCAAAAACATTCTTTGGGACCATACTAGTGTAGGAGCTGATTCCCTGATTAGTATTTCATATTACAGGTATAATTTATATTTCACTTGCCAGTATGTACAAAAAATTTGTTCCGGCCTGACATTTGTTCCGCCTGAACAAATTTCATAAAAAACTTATATCGCAGAAAATATGTTCCAGCGCTATACAATTTGTTCCGGAACTAATTTTTTAACCAAATGTGAAATAAGTTCTGGAACACAGCCTGACAGCTCCATGAGTTTTGTTCCAATATTGAAATTTAAAAAAAAAGTGAAATAAGTTCCTGTGATATTAGTTTTGAAAGAAGGTATTTTATAGAAATCAAGGAATATATTCTGCTCGAACCTATTTCACAGAAAATAAGTACCTTTAACATATTGCACAGCAAAATATTTTATGAAATAAATTATATAGAAATTGTCTTTGAAAAAAGTTCTCCCAGAACATATTTCCTGTGAAATAAGTTCCAGTGGAACTTTTTTCACAGGAACAAATTTTGGCTCACACAAGCACCAGAAACATCATAGCCAAGAATTTTACAACAAAACGAATTTAGATAAGTTAAGTTAACACTTATGACCTAATCTCATCAAATGTAAAGTTTTTTTTTTGGTGCGAACATACATTGCCAATCTAAAATATTTCACAAAGGAGTAAGTTCGGTAAGTGCCATATTTGGCCCCAATTATAAAGTTCATGGTTACAAGACAATAATTGTTTTAAGTTGCCTTAAAGACATGTGAAAAAGTTAAACAGAGCTGTTTTTGTCAAAGTTTAATTCTAACAGAACGATTTTTACATTCCAAAACGGTCAAGATAAGGGATTTTGGTGAAATTTGACAAAATCAGCGGGATTTCAACCAAATAAAGGACCAGGAAACATAGAGCGCAGGCGTCGACAAGCTTAATATTCAAATAAGACATGTTAAATGTCTTCACAAACATTATTTTAAAAGATCTTTGTTGTCGACGTATGCGCTCTATGTTTCCTGTCAAATAATCTTTGGAAATTTCCCCATTTTCATTGATTTTTTCGTGAAAAATCAATATGAGTACAACTTGTGACGTCATAATGAAACGCAGAAACGTAAAATTTTAAACAAAATGGCTTATATCAGGGGTCGACGTAACCGCTGGCCCGCTGGCCCGTGGCTAGAAAATTTACTGTCGGGCCAGTCAAACTTAACAAAGAACGGCCCGACGGGCCAGTCAATATTCTCGGGTCACTTGGGCCAGCAACTTTCATTTTCTACCACGCGGAAGATTGCATATACTTCCGTGTTATTGAAATCGACTGGTAATAATAGCCGGCCAATCAAATTACTCGGTAAAAATCGACAATTCCGAGGTTCCCCGGAAATGCGCGAGATTCGTTATTCGGGATTTGTCGAGTTAAAAATGGCAGCCCCCAGTTAAATTAAATAAATTGATGATATGGAACGTTTCCTAAAGAACTACCCCCAAAAAAGAAAAGCTGAAACCGATAGCAACCAAAAAGGAAAAGAATATGAAAAATCAAAAAGAAAAAGGGAGTTAAATAATGCATCAAAAGCTCTCAGATTGCAGGATTTTGTGCCAATAATAATAAAATTTTCTTGGAGGGGGCAAACCCCCCCAAACCCCCCTACCGCGTCAGCCCACTTCGTGGACCGACATTTCTCGGGCCAGTAAGATTTTGAGTGGGCCAGTTGATCAAAAAAAAATTTGGCCCTTTGGGCCAGGTACTTCATTTTTCTTAAGTCAACCCCTGTTATATCCTATCTAGTCAATGTATTAGCTATAATGTATCGTGATATTGGTCAATAAATCCGAGTTTGAAATTTACGCTAAAAAAGTGGGCCATTTTAGGACCTTATCGAACATACTCCTTTAATGAAAAACAAGCAAAATCAAGAAATTTTACAAAATTTACAAATTTCATAATGGTTTATAACCAGCATGACCAGGGAAATTTGTTAAATGCGAAATTTAATTTTTTTGAATAACTTATCTCTTAGTAAAAAAATTACTAGTTCATGTAGTTTGAGAATATGTTAGGTAACCTAAAAATTTGCTGTAATATTTGAGCCAAATAAGGGCCGTTTCTCCTCTACTTCTATACTGGTTTTCCTAATCAGTTGAGCTTCATTTTGACTGCAAATTCTGGTTTTTGTTTACCAGGCATTTGGACAGGTAACCAGGGATGTCAATATTTGTCTATCCAACAGCATAATTGATTGATAAGTCCAATTGTCAGGGCACATTTTTCGAAGCTATCATATATAAAATTGAGAATGGAAATGGGGAATGTGTCAAATTGCAAAGAGACAACAACCTGACCAAATAAAAAACAACAGCAGAGGGTCACCAACAGGTCTTCAATGTAGCGAGAAATTCCCGCACCCGGAGGCGTCCTTCAGCTGGCCCCTAAACAAATATATACTAGTCCAGTGATAATGAACGCCATACTAATGCATGAGAAGGAAAAGTTCCCTTTCGGTACGATGTTTTAAATTTTCATCTACATGTACAGTTATGGGAATAGTAAAACAATTATCAAATGATTGAAATATGAAGAGTAATAATCCTTGCTTGCTTGTGAAAGTTAACCAATATGCCTGAATTTTAACATATAATCTTGACTTTCAGAAAACCAAGATTATGTATATCTGAAAAAGTTCTACGATTTGCTCATCGGCACATTGAGAGTAAAGGAAAGACATTTTGTGGCTGTGCTCTTGTTGGACAGCTAAGTATAGATGATGGTTAGTTTATCTGAAATGTAGGCAAAATGATGTTATACACAAATCATGCAAATCCTTTAATCATTAATGTATAAAGTAATTTTATGTAAAGAAGGGTTTTATTCATTCACTCTAGACATCTATTTGATCTCTTTTATACAGCTGATAACCTACAATGTAACTGCTGTCTATCCCTATATTTCTGACAATAATTATTATTTAGAACGACTTTTTACATCAAAATTATCATTTTAAAAAAACACGACAATTTTTTTTGATAACAAATGCATAGAGTTGAAACCTTTTTGCTCTATTAATAAGCTTACTCAGCATCATCAATGAGATATTATATCGAGAGAACCGTTATAATTTCATACTTTATACATGACATGTATATTGACCAACAACAGAGGGTGTGTCAATGTTTGTACAGCTTCCTAGGTTAAAGTTAAAGGTCAAAAACTTTGGTTTCAGTTGACAACCCCATGTCCTTTAGTGAAGATATAAATATCATCTCAATGATGTCTAGTACTATATAAGTTATAGTGTTTGCTATTGACCCCTACGCATCCATTGGAGTCAGTAGTGAACTTTATAACAAATTCCTGCGCACAGGACTTTTCTTGCCAAGTTTTGTTTTAAAAAAACCAACAAAATACAATAACATTAACAGATGTAATCATTAATAGCAGATGTGACACCATGATACCTATGCAATCTCCTGTCCCCCTTCATAGTGGCCACCATTTGATGGCATTAAACCAATCCTTATTGTTGTAAATGGTATTAATTTTGTTTGTATTTTGTAGATGGTGAAGGTTTGACATTTACACTGGATAGATTTGATCCTGGGGGTGATTCATTGAATAATAGTTATTCACTGACACCTGGTGATTTGGCAGTACCATTTCAGGTTTGTTATTTGTGTAATATAATATCTACTTTGAAAAATATGAAATGTGGTCTTGTTCATTCTTTAGTCATGTTAGTTTCAAAGAAGCAAACAATATTTGCCACTTCACAAATTTGTATTTTAAAACATACCAAAAAAATTTGTGAATTTTGATTTAGCCAATTTATTTAAATTATACATTCATTAGTGATTTGTCTATTTACAGGTGATGTTAAATTCTAAAAATGATCGTCAAAGTTCATCAGATGATTACCTACAGGCTTTACAGGTAACTGACTGGAATAGTATTAATTGTTACATCCAAACTGTTCACTCATTTTCTTGTTTTATTGAATTGTTGATTTAGAAGAATATCAGTGAATGACTTTCTTGACATTATAGAGTGACTGTAAGGTGCACATGTCTGAGACTGTCTGCCAGGAATCTTGTCATTATAGAGTGACTGTAAGGTGCACATGTCTGAGACTGTCTGCCAGGAATCTTGTCATTATAGAGTGACTGTAAGGTGCACATGTCTGAGACTGTCTGCCAGGAATCTTGTCATTATAGAGTGACTGTAAGGTGCACATGTTTGAGACTGTCTGCCAGGAGTCTTGTCATTATAGAGTGACTGTAAGGTGCACATGTCTGAGACTGTCTGCCAGGAATCTTGTCATTATAGATTGACTGTAAGGTGCACATGTCTGAGACTGTCTACCAGGAATCATCCTGAGGTTTATTTTTTTGGACCAATGTTTATTGTTAAGTTTTATGATACTTTTAAAACCTTGATCTGAAAGACATGTATATAAAACATAAAATTGAGAGTCATTATCAGTGACACAAGCTAATCTATTTTTCTGATCCACAAATAGTCATGATATATTCTTCACTTTAAATAGAATAGAAAGATTTGAAAAAATAAATTGTAAATCAACTGACTGACTTCTAAAATGTCTGCTTTTCTTGTATAGAACTACATATGCATTGTATATATATATATATATATATATATATATATATATTGGCTACAAAATTTAAGCTGTGGGCTACACTGCCAAAATTTTAACTGAATCCCATGTCATATGGTATAATTCATGTTAGCTGTTCTGTCATTTGAAGTCCAAGTTAAAATTTAGTTGTTTAAAGCCTATTCATAATGAGCAGGTTTTTTGGTTTATATGGTAAAACTATGTCCCTTAGGGTGGAGATTGGGGGCCTTCCCCATCCTTAGTTCTGTTGACTAAATTTTTGTTTGTAATACTTAAACATGAAGTGGCTGAAATTATGTATTTTACTTGTTATATTTTTGCAGCTATTGAAACAGAGGTGCTGTAGTAAGAATTCCATAGACTTGAGTAACTTTCTCCTAACAAAAGGCTGGTGTAGTATTTATACAAGTGGAGATCAATGTGTTCATCATTTACAATTTGATGTTGTTACTATGGCAACTGAGTTCAAGGCAATACAAATTAATGCTGTACCTATTGTGCCGACTGCTTTATCTAAAAACCTCTCGGGACCAATGAGCATGAGTCATTTACAAGGAGAACCAAAAACAGGGTATGTATTAAAATTGTTAAACATGTATTATTTTCAATGAAAAATACTGAATTTATATGATTTAAAAAAAAAAAATCTTCAGTTTTTAGAAAGGTGTATATGTATCGCTTTTGTATTATACGGATGGTGTTTTTCAATGTTAATTATATTAATAGGATGGGGAATGCTTTTTGTAGATTTCATACATATGCATTGAATTCTTGATAATACAGTGTAGCTATAATGGTTCATGTAGTAAGCAGTTGAAGGACGCTTCCGGGGGCGGGAATTTCTCACTGCATTGAAGACCTGTTGGTGACCTTCTGCTGTTGTCTGCTCTATTGTCGGGTTGTCTCTTTGACACATTCCCCATTTCCATTCTCAATTTTAGTACTTTCATTTTTCATAGATTCTAAATCTTGAATTGTTTTGTTTTCAGCTACTTAACCATGGATCATACCAGGAAAGTTCTGTTAGTGTTAGAGTCTGATCCAAAAGTGGCTAATTTACCGTTGGTTGGCATGTAAGTCAATTGTTGTTAAGAATGCTTGCGCCTCTGTTTCAAAATATCAAGCTTATAAAAGACTGTTATAAATTGATAGTATATGAATAACAGAA
This sequence comes from Mytilus galloprovincialis, assembly GCF_965363235.1. NCBI lineage: Eukaryota > Metazoa > Mollusca > Bivalvia > Mytilida > Mytilidae > Mytilus > Mytilus galloprovincialis. The sequence goes on along the minus strand of NC_134838.1, from coordinate 125,205,363 downwards.
CTTAAGAAGTAAAAAAAAGATAACAGTCAGTGTGCTTGCTTTTGAGATATAAGCAATTGAAATTTGCTGGGAACTGATTCACTCTAGCTTTTCATATATTTAACAATAGCACCTTTTTTCATTCAAAAACTATGAAAAGATAAGGATTTCATAAGATTTTCGAAAATGCCTTTTTTAACTATATATTATAAAATAATGAAAGAGATTTGGGGCTAGTGGGTAACATTTCAAATGGAACTACATGGATAAAACTAAGAGGATTTGTGAAAATCTGGCGAAAGTAAAAACCAAGAGTAGCAAAAATCTTTTAACGTTGAAAACAAGGGAAAAATGTATTGTAGTTTGTAAATAATATTTACTTGACTGCTAAGTGCACATGTTGTATTAGTGGACCAAAAAATGTACTAGAAGGATAATGATGTTTTTACTAATAATTTCATTTAGTATCAACCAGTTTAAGTTAACTATGTACATGATGAACCAACTCATTGAATAATGTTGAAGATCTTTTTGAAAAATAGATTGACAAATGAACCTTACTTCTAGATATTATAAATGCTATTGACAACTTATGAATGTAGGAATGGTTATTTTTCTTCAACAGTTTGCATTTTTAGAACAAGAATGTGCAAGCTTGTCAATAGTATCATGTGAAAGATATCCAAACATTGTGTTTTTTAATGTTTCAGATGGGTTAGTGGTGTTTCTTTTGTATACAGTCCATATATTTGGGCATGTTGTCTCAGATATCTACATAACGCAAGTCTTAATGACAGGTAAGTCCTCTGTTGTTAAAACGGTTCTATTTTATCATAATACAGTAGTTAGATAGATAAGTTAATACTGTTTGTCAATAGTGGTAAATTATGCAATACAAGAATGAACACACAAAAACTACCATTGATCTTAAAAAAAAAATCTATTTTTAAAAATCTATCTAAAGTAACTTAAACCAGACAAACAAAAAGATTCACTTACAATGACTGAATTAAACTGTCAATTGTTAAAAGGAAATTAAGAAATGCTCCTTTCATTTTCTGATTGATCACTATGAAGTTAGTCATCAGAAATGATTATTTTAAAAGATGCAAGATGTTACAGCCAAGCTATTAAATTTTACAAGTGAACTATGTTCCTTTTGTAGAGTTAAGCTTAACATGAATATTTTATATGATAAAAAGACATGGGGAGTAGTTGTCAGACATCCAAAGGTCCAGATATAGTCTTCAACAATAGACATGTCTTTAAAACATTTTGATACTGTGTAACCCTGTGACCATTTTACCAAAATTATTATAATTAAAATAACTTGTTTATCATTTAAACTGAGGGTAATATAAATAAAAAAAAAAGATGTGGTATTAGTGCCAATGAGACAACTCTCAATCCAAATCACAATGTTTAAAAAGTTAACTATTAAAGGTCACTACAGCCTTCAACATGGCTCACACAGAACAGCAAGCTATAAAAACCAAAAAATGACTAGTGTAAAACAGTTTGTACAGGAAAACCAACATTCTAATCTTATATAAAAATTGAGAAACAAGAAACACTTTATATGAACCACATCAACCAACAATAACCACTGAACAACAGGCTTCTGACTTAGGACAGGTGCATACAGCAGGTTTAAACAGACGTCTACGTTTACCCTAACCGGAGACAGTAGTGTAATGTTACATTAGCATAGTCAGAATTAATTGTATTTATTTATGTTCTTTTGTTATTTAATTGTAGAATGTTCCTTTTGAATCTTTTCAACGTGTTTTTCATGTTTAAATTAAAGATAATAAGTATAGAAACATTATTATTGTAGAGTGTGTGTTCCTCCAGAGTCTTTCTTATTGGTGCTATATAACCCAATGCATTCTAAACCTGAGTTTTATGAGGTTGTCACATCTACTGGCAGTGGTCAGATGAACTTTGATCTCTTCAATGGGTATGAAGTGATCAATTTACCAAAGGTTAGCAGTTGTTTAAATATTTTTGTCATTGCAGGGCTCACACTACTTCAGAATTATAGGGAGAAGTGACTTCTCTTTTTGAAACTGATAGGGAGAAGTGGTGAGATTTGAAAGAGAAGTGCTCATTCGCGCGGGTGCGCTACAATGTTTGAATTTTACAATAGTATAAAGGGCCATATGTAAATAATGTTCTTTTTATGTTGTTCAATTCATATGAGTAAAAAATTACAATTAAAGTAACATTTGAAATTAAAAGTTGTTTCAGTTTTACTAAGGTTCTTGTGAGAAACTACCAACTAAATATCTAGCACTAAAAAAAAAAATTTATTTTAAAAAATGTAAAGAAATTATATCAATTACAATTTAATTAAAAATTATCTTGTGTATGAAATTCAGTGCTTCTCATAAAAAAATATAAAAGTTATTAAGCTGGGCCATAATATATTGATATTAGTAAAATAGTCTCAGAGTTAAGCAACTTTAATCAATAGTTTGAAACATTCATAAAAAATATAGGGAATTATATACACCAATCAATTAGATGTAACCAAAAGTCTCTTAATGCGTGTGGGATGTGTAATTTTTCCCTTTGGGATCAATATTCTTCTGTCAGCTGTTCCATCCGTGAGTCTGTAGTAATTATTGTAAAAGTACGGATTTCGGTCATAGCTGGTCCGGTTCAGATCCGTAGTTTAGAAATCGGTCAATGGCGGACGAATGCAAGAAAATTTACAAAAATAAACGATGTTTGAAAAGTTATTTGGAAAGGAACATGACGGTTTTAATGCAATAAATGGATTAAACATTTACTGGAGGCAACTTTTAGCACAATTAAATGAAGTAACAAACTTATTTTGCCGCCGAAATTTAGGTTGATGTACGTTTTCGAGTATTAACAAGCACCGGAACTTGCGAAAAGGCACGAAGTGATAAAAAGTTGTATTTTTAGCTCACCTGGCCCGAAGGGCCAAGTGAGCTTTTCTCATCACTTGGCGTCCGTCGTCCGTCGTTAACTTTTACAAAAATCTTCTCCTCTGAAACTACTGGGCCAAATCAAACCAAACTTGGCCACAATCATCATTGGGGTATCTAGTTTAAAAAATGTGTGGCGTGACCTGGTCAACCAACCAAGATGGCCGCCACGGCTAAAAATAGAACATAGGGGTAAAATGCAGTTTTTGGCTTAGAACTCAAAAACCAAAGCATTTAGAGCAAATCTGACACGGGGGTAAAAATGTTTATCAGGTCAAGATCTATCTGCCCTGAAATTTTCAGATGAATCGGTCAATCGGTTGTTGGGTTGCTGCCCCTGAATTGGTAATTTTGAGGAAATTTTGCTGTTTTTGGTTATTATCTTGAATATTATTATAGATAGAGATAAACTGTAAACAGCAATAATGTTCAGCAAAGTAAGATCTACAAATAAGTCAACATGACCAAAATGGTCAGTTGACCCGTTTAGGAGTTATTGCCCTTTATAGTCAATTTTTAACCATTTTTCGTTAATTAAAGTAATCTTTTACAAAAATCTTCTCCTCTGAAACTACTGGGCCAAATTAATCCAAACTTGGCCACAATCATCTTTGGGGTATCTAGTTTAAAAAATATGTGGCGTGACCTGGTCAACCAACCAAGATGGCCGCCACAGCTAAAAATAGAACATAGGGGTAAAATGCAGTTTTTGGCTTATAACTCAAAAACCAAAGCATTTTGAGGAAATCTGACATGGGATAAAAATGTTTATCAGGTCAAGATCTATCTGCCCTGAAATTTTCAGATGAATCGGTCAATCGGTTGTTGGGTTGCTGCCCCTGAATTGGTAATTTTGAGGAAATTTTGCTGTTTTTGGTTATTATCTTGAATATTATTATAGATAGAGATAAATTGTAAACAGCAATAATGTTCAGCAAAGTAAGATCTACAAATAAGTCAACATGACCAAAATGGTCAGTTGACCCCTTTAGGAGTTATTGCCCTTTATAGTCAATCTTTAACCATTTTTCATAAATCTAAGTAATCTTTTACATAATCTCCACTGAAACTACTAGGCCACAATCATCTTTGGGGTATCTAGTTTGAAAAATGTGTCCGATGACCTGGCCATTCAACCAAGATGGCTGCCACGGCTAAAAATAGAACATAGGGGTAAAATGCAGTTTTTGGCTTATAACTATGAATTCAAAGCATCTAGAGCAAATCTGACAAGAAGTTAAATTGTTAATCAAGTCAATATCTATCTGCCCTGAATTTTTCAGATGAATTGGACAACTGGTTGTTGGGTTGCTGCCCTCCAATTGGTAATTTTTAAAGAAATTTTGCCGTTTTTGGTTATCTTGAATACTATTATAGATAGCGATAAACTGTAAACAGCAATAATGTTCAGCAAAGTAAGATCTACAAATAAGTCAACATGACCTAAATGGTCAATTGACCCCTTAAGGAGTTATTGCCCTTTATAGTCAATTTTTAACAATTTTCATTAATTTGGTAAATATATGTAAATTTTTACCAAATATAGTTCTCTGTTACTAATCAGTGTTCTAGGATTTTTTTGGCACCTTGACTTACCACGGGTAAGATCAATAAAAAAATTACTTACCCACATCTAAAAGTTAAATCCGCCAACCAATGCGGACGGCGCAAAAAAAACGATTTCTTACTAATTTTGACAAATATGTTATAGTTATTACTATGTCATTTATTAAGAGCTATAATAAATGCAACTGTAAGTTTATTTTCCTCCGATGACAAGAAAAAATATCGTTTATGTCCCGATTTAAGCACCAGTTATCAATCTGGACTTTCCGATTTTACCGACACCGTGACCGACTTTTAGAATGATAGGAGAAGAATGTGGTCTCTTTTGCGCTTGATTACACCTAGTAAACGAGTGCTTGAATAAAAGCACTGATAGACATCGACAAAATCTTCGATCTTTTATCAAAGTTTTTTCTCGTGATTTAATAAAAATAAAAAGCAGATATGGGAAAATTGAAGAGGACCTGGAAATTTCAAGAGTTTTTCAGCTTCCCCGAACTTGAAAATTGACTTACCACCGGGTGACAAAGGCTAAAAAATGACTTACCCGTTGTCCTAATCCACTTACTCCGGGTAACGGGTAATGGGAATCCTAGAACACTGACTAATGGGCAAAGTTCATTATAGATATAATTGTAAGAAGCAAAATCGTTCAGTAAAGTAAGAACTTCAAACACATCACCATCACCAAAATACAATTTTGTCATGAATCCATTTGTGTCCTTTGTTTAATATGCACATAGACCAAGGTGAGCGACACAGGCTCTTTAGAGCCTCTAGTTATCAAATAACCTGATACACACTGCGAAGACAATGCTTCAACCTCTTTTCTAAAGATAATGAATAGTTTATGTCTGAATTTCTTTAATTATCAGTAAAAAATTGATGTTTCATCAACTTGGTAAAAATTGAAAATGTCCGATGACGGAAGCGACTGAAAGCGACTATCGTCAAGAACAGGGCGACTTGTTTTCGCTTTTGGGGGTCGGGGAAAGCGAAGTGACGGTCGGGAGGGCGACTTGTTCGCCCAAGTCGCCTGGTAGTGTGAGCCCTGCATTGGGCTTTTGTCTCTTTTAGTCATATCTCCATCTTCTTTTATTTATACAAATAAAAGCCAATCTGATGTAGTCTATGTATCAAGTTCAACTAAATTGGAAAAACAATCTTGAATTGAGATAAAGAAAATTAGATATCATTTGAGAACTTTAAAAAAAAATCTTAAATTCTGATAAGGGTGCATTAAAATCTTGGAAGGTAGTTATGGTTAAACCAGTATTTAGAAATTAAGAAAAAATGCTTTTATGCTCATTAAACCCAGTGGAACTGTGTGAACATACATATTTGGGGAAACAATTTGAATATGTGAATATACCAGCATATCACAATTTATTGTGAAAACAATACTAAAATGTTTGTGAAATACAATTGTTGAAAATATGATGCCTTCAGATTGATGGGCATTTACTACCTTACATGTATGAATAGGACACAGAAACTTATACTTATCTTTCCTAATGTGAATACATAACATTATACTGAAGAAAAAACATGTTTTCATTTCAGACAATGACAAGTGGTAATCAGACAATAGAAATGGACATTGGTGCTGTTGACGGTGGACAGAAAAAAGAAAAATTTGATGGTGCTATACATTTGCTCAAAAGTCAGAAGTAAGTGTAGAAAAATAAGTTTGTTTTAATGCCAGAAGTTACAGTTTAATTGGCTTACAACTGATGGTAATTTGGGAAAATGTGATTGTGACATACAATTACAATTGGTCAAAGTCAACGGCATGTTGAAAAAATTAAGCAAAATTTGTATGAAAATAAATGGAGAATGTTATGGTTCTGAATAGTTGCTGATAGTCTTTAAGTCAACTGGGGAATTTGACATTGTGATACATTTGGGTACATTTTTTTTTTATTAAAAAAAAGGGGGGGGGAATATGAAGGCTTAAAAGCATTACATAAAAGTCAGGGGGAGACAATTGCCTGACTTATCATATTCTTGTTAGATCAAACTCGCTGTCATTTATGTAATTTACCATATTTAACATTTCAATACTATTATATTTACATTTTATAAGAGATTATCTGAGTCAAAACAATTAATAAGAATAAATTTAATGAAACTTTGTTGCAGATCCAACAGACAAGAAGATGTCCCTGTGTCGTCTGCTGTGTCAGTTCCTGATGAAATGACGCCAAGAAACATGCCAGCACCTCACAAGTCACAGGTATTTATAGAACTAAACTTTTTTTACCTGGAAATTAAATATTATTATGATAGATACATGTAGCACTGTATGAAAATACTACAGATTTTGTTTTACTTTAAATTTACAGGTTTATTACGTTTCTTTTTATCAAATGCAAATCATGCAACACCATGAACATCCCAATAAAAAGAACTCATACTCTGATATCAGTTACATGTAATTGTATGCAGCTTTACTAAAATCACAATAACTAAACTTGCATTTTTGTTTTTTCTTTAAAAATCACAATAATAATTGCACTCAGTAGTTTTTGAAATTGAATTATATCTATTCAATGATTTTATTATTTAACCCAGGAATTTTAAAGATTGACTCGAATTTGTTATCTTTTTCCAGAAGGGTAGTAGGTCTTTCCTAGTACATAGAACTTCCTCCACCAATTAAAAGTGGCAGCCGCGATATGGCCCATAGTTCTTAAAGTGGCATTTCAACACCAACCAACAATCAATCAAGCAAAAAACTAAATATAACTTTTTCAATTATGTGTTTAGTTTTTAATGTTGATAGTTTTCAATTCATCTAATTAGAATATCTTCTGTAATCATGAAATCAAATACGGCAATGTAAGTTTTACTGTATTAAAGCCTAAAATAATTTGTGAGTTTTTTTTTTTATTATAGGAAACAATGCTTTATGTATTATTTAAACACTGTTTTTTTTTGCAAACTTGTAAAGAAAACAAACTGTTGGAGCATTGCTAGAATAAAAATGCCAGTTTCATCTATAAAATTGTATTATTTTTTTCCCTCTTTTATCCAGCTTCCTGTGATGACATCAATGGTTCCTGAAGTCAGTTTATTATTTGGGGAGGACTCAGGAATATGTGTTAATCCAAAGAAACCAACAATAACTCAGGGAAAAGCGAATGGTGTTGCTCACATGACAGACTTTACACGGAGTAAATTAGCTCCTAACTTGCCAGTGCTACATGAACAACCAACTGTTCAACACTCTAATAGTGCTTCTGGATTTAATGCTCAACAAAATGTACATCAACAGACTAATTTCCATAGTGGACGTCTTGCTAAACATTATATGAATTCTGTTCCAAAGCCTGATAATTCAGTCCAAACTTCTAATCAAGGTCATGGGATTCAAAGTAGAACTTCTCATTTCGATTCTTTAACTGAAAAAAGAACTTCAAATTCAAACCCTTTCAATCAAAATGTGGATCCTATGTTTCAAAATAGGAATTCTAATATGGATCCAAGATTTCAGAATCCAAATTTCATGTATCAGAACATGTCTTCTCAACAAAACAATACACACAATAGAACAGAAACTAACTCAATGCAAAGGATGCTACCTCAAAATGTGCCAGGACAAGTGTTTCAACCCTATCCACAATATGTTACCCCAAACTATCCCTCTGTGCCATATGGACAGCCATCACATGGGTATGTACCTACACAAGGAATGATGGGACCACCTCAACCACAACAAATTCCTACACAACCTCAAATGCCTTATCCTTCTCAACAAGGTGTACCACAAGGATATAGACCAATGGGTCAACAGTTTGTCAATAATCAGCAAGGAATGACCACTAATGTACACCAAACAGCACCAAATACACAACATAAGTTTGTTCCAATCACATCACAAAATCAGCAAATTGATGTAGGAAATAGTGTGCAGAGAAATGTCCATCAAGATCAGCGACCTTCACCTCATGCTGACAGCAGTAAGTCTAGTGATGACAGTGGTTTGAGTGTCACACCGGAGAAGCAGATTCCTCCACCAAGACCAAGTAGTAAAAATAGTGCTACCATAGAGGAAGAGCCAGATTCTGTATTACAGAGTAAAAACATCAATTGGAATCAGGTGCCTCCAGAAGTTTATCAGCTTTTAATTCAACAGGATGCTCAGCTTAAAAAGTTACAGTCTCAGATACAAATGTTAATAACAAATCAGAGTAATTCCTCTCAGAACACCACAACAACGGAACTAGACACTCAAGTGACTTCTGTCAATAAAACTAACTCCACACATAATAACAGCAAAGCTGAAATGTGTTCTGTTGCTGTCAATACTACAGCATTCTCTCCAGAAAAAGTTGCAACCTGTCAGTCTGTCTCTCTACAGACAAGTCCCCAGAAACCAATGTCATCAAGGTCGAGTGAATCATCAGGTAACCATACACCAAGACAAGGATCACAGTGTAGTGGGGATGATGGTCGTACTCCAGCAGAGATACGGCATCGTGGGATACTTCCATTCAATAGTACCCACAAGGACGAGTTTGATTTAGATGCTTCACAAGATCTGTCCAGTGTAGTTAACAACATGGCACTCCATGACAAGACTATAGATAGTATACAGTCGGATATGATAGTTGATATGCCCAGCTATCATTCTTCTCCTACCAGGTAAGGCACTAAACAAGATAAAGCAATAATGTAGAGGATATTTTTTTTGGGTGTATCACAAGAGAACAGATTGTAATCAAGGGTAACTGTAAGTAGATCCTACAAGAAGTTGATCGCACCTACATATATTTTACACTTACTGTGAAAGTTCTTTTATTCATGGTGAACCTATTTTCATGGTTTTCGTGAATGACGTTATTCATGAATTTAAGTGTTCTACAAATTAAAATAAGTGTTGTCCATATCAAGACATGTAGGTTTGACTACCAATAATATCTAGAGAATACAGTGAATATCCACAAATCTACTGAATGCACTATAAACTACACTTGCTGGCAGGATTATACCCATTTAATCTTTAAAAACTTTTAAAAATTTTACAACTTTTGATCTTTTAATTCTCATACAAAATATTTTTATCTCAGAAAGTCAGATTTCCAGTGATGATATGCTATGATAAAGTGTTCACTTTATATCCTCATGATTCTAGAACGGATATAATAATTTCATAATGTACTTGCTTTTGATAAGAAATATTTTTACAAAGTCCATTTATACAAATTATAGCAGTTGTTTATATAACTTGTTTTCTTCAATATTGCTTTGTTTATGACCTTATTAACACCTTTGATTGTCTATAATCTGCTGATCACTCAATCTCGGGTTAATTAGTGTCATCACTAGGATAAACAGAGGTGCAACAATTTAAATGTTTACTTTGCAATTTCCTTCCATCGAGACAATTTGAAATTTTCGTTTCTAATGGCTTCAATTCTTCACTCTCCTTTTTCTTTAGAAAACTAAAATCCAAACCACGAAAATTGATACCCACGAATTAAAGTACTTTCACAGTACTTGATTTATTTAAACTATAATAAATGTTTTAGTTGAATTTCATTTTAACATTATATACTTTAGGTTAGCCACATTTTGACCTTTTCACGCTTGAGTTTAAGGTGGTACCTAACACTACAGGGAGATAACTCTGTAAAGTCAGCTAAACGTTTTAATTACATTGTGTTGTAAAAGGAATATTAAGCTTCTCAATGATTAAAATTGGTGTTTGTCAAACTGCTATATAACCAGTGTAATTTTTCTGATAAAACGGTTGGTTCAAAATATTTAAAATTTTTATAGTTTTGTTAAAGGGTCAAATTTTATGAAGATTAAACGAGCCAAATTAATTTTAGTGAAAGTGTTGGGTACCACCTTAAATATCAGTTTGATAATATATGTTTAAATATAGTTATATTGTCATTTTATGATGAATTTATAATTGTAGATCATGTAGATATTGGATATTTGTGGGTTTTTTTTCAGGTCTGAGAAATCTGGAGATACATTATGTAATTCGCAGGATACCCTTTCTAATTCTATTGATAAAAGTCCTACGAGTGCAAGTATGTGTGGTAGACAGGACGAAGAAGATTCAGGGGATGAACAGGACCCTGTGGACACAAACGATAAGGAATATTATGATAGATTATTGGTAAATATACAAAATAAGGGGAAAGGAATTAAACTGTAAGTGACATATGAGCATTTTAGCATAACCTTTTTGAAACAGACCATAACTAATTTGGTATAAAAAAAAAAAAAAAAAAACAATGAATAGTTATTGTGTTATTAATGTCAACTGTGCATAAAGGTCATAAAAAGTAAGTTAGTTAGTATAATGTATTCTGTGTGTGTTTACTTGTTTTTGTGGTAATACCTTTCATTATTACATGAATTTCATTGTTACTTTTGTAGTTTTTTAAAATTTTTACTAATCTTCAAATATTGTAAATAACATTTTGTCTACCAAAGCAATGAAGGAACCAAAGCCTGTGTTATACAATGTATGTTGAATATAAATGCACAAGAAAATACATGTCTTAGGCCATCTTATCTATTCCACAACATAACACAATTAGTCTAGATCTTTAATATAATATACACATTTTGAGAGAGAAATGTAATTTATTTGTAATAAAGTTCATATAAATAAAGAAAATTGTGTAGAAATCTTATTATGACTGGTTTTTATTTAATGCAAAACATTTTATGCATGATTCGGTTTTTTTCAACTTTGATATATAAGGGGAGATAACTGAAATAACCTTAATACTGTTATTAAGGAATGTGTAAGGATTTAAACTTTTTGTTTTGCAGTGGAAAAAAAAAGAAAATAAAAACACATGACACCAATTTTTATTTTTAATTGCTGAAAGCAATTTCTAAGAGCTATCTTCCCATTAATTATCTTAAAATTCAATTATTTTGTTTTCTTTCTATTACACAAAATTGGTTTTTCTTTGTATAGTCCTAAGCAATCTGACAATTTTGCTGACCTGTACCTTGACAAAAAAGCTCCAGGAACCACAATTTTGATTTCCTTCTTGAAAAAAAACCAACTTGACATATACTTTTTTGGCAAATTATTGGTAAATTACTAATTTGAATTTAGACTCCTGATCTATATTTATTGTGATTTTGTGATACTTTTCCAGAATAACATTCAAGTACTGCTGCATCAGCAAGATTCAGAATCACCACTAGGAGACCAAACAGACACACTACAAAATGATACGCTACAACAAAGTATTATGTTAGGCCAGTACATCAACTCTATACAACACAGGTAAGGGCCACCACCGCAAACAAAATTTTGCGTCGTATAATGGTATCATGTCGTCTTTGATTCTTGGGGTTATGGTTCCAATAGTTAAGGAATAAAGGGCCAAAAAGGGTGCCCAAAATAAGCTTTTTTGTAGTTTTCAAAGAATAACTTGTGTTTAAATGGATGAATCTCTCTGAAAATATACCACAAGTTTCTATACCATTAAGGGATGGTTAGTAATGACTTTGGGGGGTTATGGCTCTAAATGTTTTGGAATTAGGGAAAAAAAAAAGGGAATCAGTTGCAAAAAAAGGGGGGAAACTAGGTTTTTTCTGCTCAATGGACAATTAAGACAATTTAAATGCAGTGTAAGGGAAGTAATTTAAAAACAGTTAACATACAATGTTTGCTATGTTCGGATTTACCTCCCTTACGCTACTTGTAAATAATGTATAAAGAAATGTTAGGTTTTGAAAAGTTTGAAGAAGAAACTTTAATTGCACAATATTGCGTAATAGATTTGTAAGATCTTGACATTTGTTTTGTGTCAGAAACTCATATTATGTCAAGAATTTGATCACAATCCAAATTCAGAGCTGTATCAAGCTTGAATGTTGTGTCCATACTTTCCCCATCTGTTCAGGGTTTCACCTCTGCGGTCATATAAATCTGTGCCCTGCGAAGCACGTGGTTGTTATAGATTTATAACCCTTTGACATGAACATAATATTCATAATTGATATTGTAAGTGCTCTTGAGCAAACATATTAATGGGGTGTTGAATGAATTTCGGTCAAAGGTTAACATCAAGCATATAATTTATCGGCTTAGGTTAAAATCGGTGCCTTTCAGAAATGTTGTTAGTCTATTTTTTATACGACCGCAAAAATTGAAAATATTTTGGTCGTATATTGGTATCACGTTGGCGTCGTCGTCGTCCGAAGACATTTGGTTTTCGCACTCTAACTTTAGTAAAAGTAAATAGAAATCTATGAAATTTAAACACAAGGTTTATGACCTTAAAAGGAAGGTTGGGATTGATTTTGGGGGTTTTGGTCCCAACAGTTTAGGAATTGGGCCCAAATAAGCATTTTTCTTGGTTTTCGCACACAATGACTTTAGTATAAGTAAACAGAAATCTATGAAATTTTAACATAAAGTTTATGACCACAAAAGGAAGGTTGGGATTGATTTTGGGAGTTTTAGTCCCAACAGTTTAGGAATAAGGGGCCAATAACAGGTCATTTTCGGTTATTGAATTGGGGATGTACGTCGGGCGGGCTGGCTGGCGGGCGGGCGTTGGCAATCATTTGTTGTCCATGCATTAACTCATGAACCGTTCAACCAAAGCTTTTAAAATTTTAATATGTTGTTACTGACAACTAAATGAAGGTCAAGTTCAATAATGGCGATTTTGTCTTTTACCGTTCAGGAGTTATGGTTCTTGAAAGATTGAAAAATGGAGTTTCCAGATGGTCCGTGCATTTACGCATGAACTGTTCTACCAAAGCTTCCCAAATTTTAATATGTTGTTACTGATGACAAAATGGAGGTCAAGTTCAAGAATGACGATTTTGACTTTTACGGTTCAGGAGTTATGGTTCTTGAAAGATTGAAAAATGGAGTTTCCAGTCGTTTCCGTGCATTTACGCATGAACTGTTCTACCAAAGCTTCACTAATTTTAATATGTTGTTACTGATGACAAAATAGAGGTCAAGTTCAATAATGACGATTTTGACTTTTACTGTTCAGGAGTTATGGTTCTTGAAAGATTGAAAAAAGGTGTTTCCAGTCTTGTCCGTGCAGTTTCTCGTGAACTATTCAACCAAAGCTTTTAAAATTTTTATATGTTGTTACTGATGACAAAATAGAGGTCAAGTTCAATAATGACGATTTTCACTTTCACCATTCATCAGTAATGGTTCTTGTGATATTTCCAGGACACAAATAAATGTTAATAAATCCGGTTTGCTGTCGTTGTGACAGCCTCTTGTTGGTTCTGTTTTCAAATTGGTCTACATTAAGGTCCAAAGGGTCCAAAATTACACTTAGCTTGATTTTAACAAAAATTGAATTCTTGGGGTTCTTTGATATGCTGAATCTAAACATATACATAGATTTTTGATTATGGTCCCAGTTTTCAAGTTGGTCCAAATCGCGGTCCAAAATTATTATATTAAGTACGGTATTGTGCAATAGCAAGAAATTTTCAATTACACAGTATTCTGCAATAGCAAGAAATTTTCAATTGCACAGTATTCTGCAGTAGCAAGAAATCTTCAATTGCACAGTATTGTGCAATAGCAAGAAATCTTCAATTGCACAGTATTGTGCGATAGAAAGACATTTTCAATTGCACAGTTTTGCTCAATAGCAAGAAATATTCAATTGCACAGTATTGTCCCGTTTTCAAATTGGTCTACATTAAGGTCCAAAGGGTAAAAAATTCAACTTTGTTTGATTTCAACAAAAATTGAATATATAGGGTTCTTCAATATGCTGAATCTAACCATGTACATGTATTTAGATTTTTAATATTTTGGCCCGGTTATCAAATTGGTCCACATTGAGGTCTAAAGGGTCTAAAATTGAACATTATTTGATTTCATCAAAAATTGAATTCTTGGGGTTCTATGATATGCTGAATCTAACCATGTATTTAGATTTTGGATATTGGACCATAATAGGTAAATGCCCAATTTTAAGTTTTTAAGTTTTAAGTTCTTAGACCACATTCATTCTGTGTCAGAAACCTATGTTGTGTCAACTATTTAATCACAATCCAAATTCAGAGCTGTATCAAGCTTAAATGTTGTGTCCATACTTGCCCCAACTGTTCAGGGTTCGAACTCTGCGGTGATATAAAGCTGCGCCCTGCAGAGCATCTGGTTTAGTCATGCTTATGGTCCTTGAAAATGAAAATAATATAAAAAAAAATTGTCATTGCAGGTATTCTCCTGCTAACAGTTTTTATTGAATTTTAATGAAACTCATATGAAAGATTAACATCAGAAATTTCTGGATGAATTTGAAAATAATTGCATTTTAAATATTTTTTTAAAATCATAAAACATCTGTGGGTATGAAACACCAAAACTGAATGAATTACAGATTACGTTTTGTTGTTTATACAAGCCTTCATTCGGTAATCAGGAATTGAATAGATCTGTTACACCTGTGTTGCTTTATAAAGTTAATAATGAAATCATCAACAGGAAAAAAAAAATCATAATAATAATTTTAATTTTTTTTATCTTATAGGTCTGGAAATGCAAGTCGAACACCGCTTGAGACAACATTTATACCAAAAATCAATTATATGTCCATGATGTTTGATTCAGACTCCGACTGTTCTATGGAAATAAATGCTATGGCCATGAAATACTTGAAGGACGAACAACTCACTCAGATGACAAAATTACAAACTAAAGCAAAATTAGGAGGTAACAACAACCATCAACGTGTAGCCATGTTACGCCATATTTTATCAGACGACAAAGAAGCTACGCCAAATGTTACTACCATGGGAATGTCCCCAAATGACATGACATTTGCAACAAGAAAATACATGGAGAAACATGGGCTGATAAATGGTGATTCACGGAATACAACTGCAGATAGTACTGAAAATGATAGTTACCAACTACAATTAAATTTTAGTACAATAACTGGTAGATCTGAATCTCCGGTACAGCTTACACAAGATGTTATACACAACACAGGCAATGACAGCTATAAAACACCCACACGACAAACTGTCAGCAGTCGACTTGTGGGTAGTCCTTTAATAGATAGTCAAAATGTCACAAACACTCCTTCAGGTAATCGCAACAGGACTGCTTCTGTAAATAGTGGAAATATAACTAATAAATCTAATAGTCCTTTTGTTAACAGTAAAACAAATAGTCCATTTGGAAATAGCCAAGCAAAATATTCTGTTCCAAATAGTCAAACAAATAGTCCCTTTATGAACAGTCAAAGTCCTTATAATAACAGTCATCAAAAGACTTCAGAAAAACTTGGAAGAATGAACTATCATTTTACTCCATCACCAGGGATGCAAGGTTCCCCTCACATGACCAAAGAAAGACCAAATATGTTGGATGACAGACAAGATGTATTTGATCATAGAGGTCCAGCTGAAAACCAAATGGACCACCATAGACAGGAAAACCAATATAAACATTTGTATACAGATGATGATGATAAAATATTAGATATTACAAGATTAAGAATGTTACCAAAATTATTATAGCAAAAATTTAATTAGGAAAAACAGCAAAAGGTTTTATTTAGATTTTGTATTAGTAAAAGGGCATATTTATTTATTTATTTTATTGTTTTATTTAGATGTAAAAATATCTTTTATTTTATCTGTGATATTAGTTCTGATATTAGAACTTGTAAATTTGTGACAAACACTTGTTCTGTACAGAAATTGCACTTTGATGGGTTTTTAAAAAGCCTTGTATCATATGACTTACCATGGAACTGTGATAGTATTGAGATTTAATCTTGTTTATGTATCATGTGTTTTAATTGTTTTTATTTATTTTACTAGTACAAATGTATCAAAGTAAAATAGCATTATAAAGTAATCTGATATGATAGCCAAAAACACACATTAACTGTTTCCTTCGGGTCATCTTAAAATTTTGTAAATTTTAGTTCTTTAAATTTAAAGAAAAGGTACAGAGTATAAAAATTGCAACAAATTCACTGATCCCAAGTGTTAGTCTCTTTTTTTTTACAACTGTTAAACTTGACCCCCCCCCCAAAAGAAACCTGTTTGCCACTTTAAGTTGACATTATTTATTTATAGTTTAATACAGGTAAACCACTAGTTTGGTAGCTCAGTCTTGTAGTTTAGTTTTATGCTAATTAAGAATTATAAAAAAACATTTAGTTCATATATAAATTAGTTTATTTTCAGTGAAATTGTATATGATCATTAGCCTGTAAACCATCCTCAATAATGATCCTTTAAACATACTATGCATTTTTTCCTCATAATTTATATATGACTTTATAGTAAACATTAGAATAAGAAGATGTGGTATGATTTTCAATGATACAACTATCCACAAGAGACTTAATTACATAGGAAGTAGCAACCATACAGCCATTCCAACAATGAGCAACCCATAAAAAAATCTGCTTGTATTAAATGGCCTAACATGACAGGATGAGGCTGGTGAATCATGTTTGCTTGCCCCAACCCTTGGAAAGTAGGATAATAGCATAACATAAGACTAGTGTTCACTGTATTGTCAAAACAAACTGATATTTACAGCATGTTTTTCACAGCAGGAAAATCTTTCAAATTGGAAACATTACTCCTCAAATACTGGTATTGAAATTTATGAAAAAAATAATTTTCTTGAAATAATATCTAAGTGTAATTTATTCAGTCTTTTTGATTGATTTAAAGTTGAAGCACAAAGGGCATACAAATATCATTATAATTTTGTGTGATTGAATGTAGGTGTCAGGGTATGTTTGCTGTTTTAAACTTGGTTACATAATTTTTTTTTTTAGATTTGTTTTTTTGCAATTTTTAGTGACAAATAATAAGTTTCATCAGATTGCATTTGATTACAAAACAAAACTAAAAATAATCTTTTGAGCACATACAAAATGAAATTTAAAAAATATTGTTAAAAAGCAGGAACAAATGCTGTACTAATTTTTCTCGCATTTGAGATTTAAGGGCATTATTTAACTCATCGACTAAAACTTCTCTGTCTACCTTAAATCAGAAGAACAACAAATTGAATGTGACCTTTTCAGGTTGTAGTTTTCCCATTGGTATGTCTAGAAAGAATTTATTTGTTTTGTGTTTGGTATATTTGAGTATTTCTTTAGTTTTTGAATGGCATAATTGAATTGTTGGATATTAATGTCACAAATTCTACTCCTACTTGCTATTTTATTAAAAAGGTACAAATCAATATTTGAGAAACAAAGACTTTTAATAAGTGAACAAGTACATTTGTTTTATTGATCAGTTTACAGCTGTTACCTCTCTATATTTTTTACCACCTGTTTAAGATAGAATCTACCTTTATTATATGTACTTTAACCTGCCGTATGATAGAAAGTTAGAGAACTCAGAAAGTTGATGTTTTACATGGCTGTATGTTTTGTAGTCTTTTAACCTGACGTATGTTAGAAAATTAGAGAAAGTTGATGTTTTACATGGCTGTATGTTAGAAAACTGATAATCTTATTATATGTCATATTGTTATATAATGCATTTTATTTATTTTAGAAATATAAAGCAGAATAAAATTTAAACTATTTATAGTACTTTTAATGAATATTCATGACATATAAATGATGTTATTCATGAATGGTAGATGTGGTGTAAACTAGACAGCAACCAAACAACACACAAAAAATCATACATCCATGGTCAGCAATAGACAAGTCTATACAACATGTACAATTTATCAATATTAGAATGTTGGTTTTTGTAGTTCTACAGTGAGTATGTTCAGATTTATTTACTGTGCCGATTCGATTGGTTTTTATTGATTCACAATGTCTTTTGGCAGAAAGTTTTTCCCAAAGTTGTAGTTTGAATGCATCTCTTTAAACTTGGTATTGGTGAAAAATATTAGCACATTGCTTTAATTTAAAGGTAATGTTATTAAAAGCAGTTGATACAAAATATTCATAACTTCCAATACAGTAAATTGAATTTATTTTTTCATGTTTTATAAGAGCAGTGATACACTTGAACACCCAGTTTTTCAGAATTGTCAATTTATAAAAAGTTTGAATTGGAAGATGAAAACTTCCAACATAATTACAATTTATATAGGGTAGTTGTAACCATTGTTTTATTGAGCAATGTATAATCACTTTGTTTGGTAACAAAATGCTGGTATGCTGGTTTTGTTATTAAAATACTTTTTCTCTGGTATCACAAATATCAAAGGGAGATAATTTTATAGTGATGTTAGGGTAAACAATACAGTTTCTGGCAAGTAAACTGTTAATGCAATATTATCATTTGTAAAGACAGATGACTTGTAATAGAGACATCATTTTGTGAGTAACTTTAGTCTAAACTAGTGTTTCTTAAAACTAGGTGTTCAATTGTTCAACTGTCCTCATGAAGCAGTAAATAGAATCACTGGGACTGGATGGTTAAAATATAATGTATTACACTGTACTTGCTTCATACAAACTGGGAAAATTATGAGCCTAATGGCATGGAGAAAGGACTAAGCCTATTGTATAAGCACAGAAAAAAGTAGATTTTGGAAGAAGAAATACAGGAATTAGTAACACCAAGAAAATCGGACCATGTATCAGCATGAAACTCATATAATTTATCGTACAAAATAAGAATGCACATTTATAAAGGTTAAAAGCTACCAAGAGGGCAAAATTTTTAAACATTTATCAGCTTCTTTAGTAAGTAAAAACTCTAGCCTGTCAGTCTTGTGCATTTGTTAATTGTCGGTTCATTTGTATGTTAAAGAGTTTAGTGTGGCTTCCATAAGCTGAACTACATACAATGTAGTATACATAATTTTTAAGGTGTCAGCTGAAGCTCGCCCAAGTGTTTTAGGTTTTCACACTGTGTTAAAGAACCATTGGTGTCCTTAGTTGTTTTCTGCTCTTTGGTCAGGTTGTCTCAAACACATCCTCTGTTTCCATTTTATATTTTTATATCCGTATTTGATTTATTGGTGTATATTACTAAAGCAATATATTGACAATCAAGGAAACTTATTTGACAGGAAATATAGGTGTGGAAGCACTTACTCAGTGGATTTTCAAAATTATTGACATTTCAAAGCAACAACTCCTGGAAAAAATAATCAATTGCTGGTGATTTTCAAGCTCACCTTACATATTTCTGACGTAAACTGTTGACATAGTTTTTGTCTCAGAAAGCTCAACATAGGTAGTGATCTGGGGGCAGCATTAGGCAACATCTTAAAAGCTTTTTATTTAAGAAGATTGAAGACCTTGATGCTTCATACTTTGTATATAGATGCCTCATGTTACAAAGTTTCTGTCTGACACATGACCTTTGTCCTTGACCTCATTTTCATGGTTCAGGCACTACTTGAAACAAGTTTTTTGTAATCTAAATTTTCTTATTATGAGTAATGAGTAATAGGATAACTATATTTGTTAACTGTACCTTGCACATGCACGTCAGTTTTCACTTGACCTCATTTCATTGATCAGTGAACAAGCTTAAGTTTTCGTGGTCATGTCCATATCTCATATATATTTATTTTTTTTTTTAATAATTATTCAGTTTATTGCACTATTGGTTGTTAACAAATACCCTAAAAGGTACAACTATCCCAGATAGGTTTATCCCTGTGTGTGAATTATCAAATGAACCAGGGGATTCACAAGATAAACTTAAATCTCATATATAATAAGCAATAGATCTAGTACATTTGGTGAATAGAAGGATTGCGAGATGTAAATGTCCAACTGGCATCTGACCTTGACCTCATTTTCCTTGTTCAGTGGTCAAAGTTGAGTTTTGGTATTTTTTTCTAGTTCTATATGCAATGGATGAACTATATCTTGTGTATGGAAATATTTTATGATGTACTTGTCAAGTCTCTCAGGTTTTATTTGACCTTGACCTCATTTTCACGGTTCATTGCTCAGTGATAAGTTAATGTTTCGGTCTTGTTTTTCTTAAACTGTAGGCAATAGGTTAACTTTATTTGTTGGATGGAAGGATTGTAAGCTGTAGATGTCTGCCTCTCTTGGTTCACTAGACCTTGACCTCATTTTCATGGTTCATTGGTCAGTGTTACTGTATAGTATTTGGTTTAATATTGTTTCTAAGACACTAAAAGCAATAGGTCAACAATTTTTGTGTATTGAATGATTGTAAAGTGTGCATGTATTTCTGTTTAATGAATATGACCTTGACCTCATTTTCTTAGATCATGTTAAGTTTGTGTAACAGTTGTAGTAAAGCTTTATATTTATAACAATCAACTGAATATCAATGCTTAGTAAAGTGAGGAGAAAAGATAACTTGGACCTTGGAGCCAGGTGAGCAAAAAAAAATGCAGAACAAAATTTAATTCTAGCCCCACGCCCATAAAAATCAAATGGTAGCTCCCTTTTATAAATGCAAGACAAAACAATATTGGAGAACCCCCCCCCCCCCGTTTTTTTTTAGTATTTTAATACCCTAATAAAAATCAATCCCAGCCTCTATGTGATATGGAAGCTTGTAGCTCAATTTCAGAGAGAGCCATACTCTAACACAAATTATTGTCTGTAAACTAGAATAAACTGTTTGTTATTTTGATGATGTAAATGTTGAAATTAAAATAGCAATACTTTAATATGCAAGTTCTGCAAATATTCAAGTCAATGAACCATGACGGTGCAGGGCTTTACTATCTCCCTTTAAAAGAGATGTGCCAATCTAATAAAACAATTACCTGAACACCAAATACCACTGAAATCTCACAAGTCGCAGTAGCAGATCCAGAACTTTTCCTAAGGGGGGGATCCGCTCCAGTCATGCTTCAATGATTCCTTATATTTTCAACCAAATCCCCCCCCCCCCCCCCTTTTGGATCTGCCTATGAGTAATTCCCTTAGACCTATGAAATAAACCTAAACACAAACATTTACTCGTAAACTATGTTAAAGTTTCAAAGTTAATGAATTATAATGAGGGTGTAGGTTTATATAATCTTCATGGAAATAATACTGGCAACTTACCAAATATCATTGACCTAACATTAGTGGTTCCCCATAAACTGACCCAATCACAAACTAATACATGAAAATTAAGCAAAAGTTTCAGAGTCAATAGAACACGATTAATGGGGCAAGGCCAAATAATCTCAATGGAAATGAGATATATGCCAATGCTAATACAACTGCATTACAAATATCTTGCACTTACCACTCATGGTTCCCAATTAAACTATTACATGTAAAATATTACATTTTGTACATGTAAAATATAAAGCCAAGTTTCTAAGTCAATAGACCATGACTAAAGAGGAGGGGCCAAACAATCTCCATGGTAATGAGAAGTGCCAATACTTATATAACTGCATACCAAACATCATTGACCTACCACTAGTGGTTCACCATAAACTAGATCTAATCATAAAATAATACACTACTGAAGCTGGAAACAGCATATCCATGTCTTGCTTTAAGGCCCTGGCGAAGCAAGTCATATTAAAATGGCAATTAAATACACAATATACATAAATTAGTTATCACAAATATTTTATATAATATGTAAGAACCACAGTGATTTATTTAATAAATCAGACGAAACTTTTTCTTGTACGTAATTACACAAAAATACATACATAAAATTAAATCTAGAACAACTGCATATGAAAGCACTGAAAAATGACTAATTGTTTTGAACTAAATGATTCCTCTTTTGGGATTTGCCCATCCTGGGATTTCAATCATCTAAGAGAACATATGGCAAAATATGTAATGGTTCATCTGAATATGATAAATTTGTAAATAATTGTGTCCAGTCATACCACTCGCCATTTGAATCAAGATTTCCATTCACACTAGTCCATTGTTCATTATGCAGTTTATCAATTATGTCCTCAGAAACAATGCCTCGATCTGGAATATCATAATCACTGTCTTCGTGTAACACATTATCATAATCAACCGGTGGGAGATTACTTTGAATTTCTTCTAATGAAGGAGGTTTAATGCATTTAGATTCTTGATCAGTTTGTTCACGTGATCGGACTTCATCTGACCGATACACAATATCTCCACCTGAACTATCTATAACATCAACACTAGATTCACCTTTTCCACTCTCCAGAGATTCACTATGGTCATCACATCTAAAAGGAGTCATGTCCACCGCTGAACTTGGTGTTACAGATGTTTGTAGAAATTTTTGGACAAGGTCGGACTTAGCCTGACTTAAATTTGCATGGGTTCTACTTGGTGTGGACATATCAAGTAAAGACTGTTCTAAAAGCCTCTTTTTATTACGTTTTGGTCTTGCACCAGGTGGCAGTGCTGATTCTGGGACGTCACTTTCCTTCACAATTTGATTAGTTTCTATTTGTTTTATTATATCACTGCCAACAGATGCACTCCCACTTCTGGCTTGAAGTTCAGCAATTATTTGTGCAGTTGTTTTCACTTTTGGAGTTTTGTTAGACTTGT
Organism: Mytilus galloprovincialis; assembly: GCF_965363235.1. NCBI lineage: Eukaryota > Metazoa > Mollusca > Bivalvia > Mytilida > Mytilidae > Mytilus > Mytilus galloprovincialis. The sequence goes on along the minus strand of NC_134838.1, from coordinate 125,182,430 downwards.
CCATTGAAAAGTCAGTATTTACAGACAGACTTACATTTTTCCTTGAAGGAAAACTTTTATTTAAACTAGCTTCCGATGGACTTCGTGATAATGAGCCATTTGTTTTTTGCGTATTGCTATTTGAACTGGATTTTACAGCACCATTCATTTTTGAATAATCCACACAATTGTCAATTTTTGCTGTTTTGTTCAGTGACTCGTCTGCATATTCCTTTCGTGCACGTTTCCTGTTTGCAATATTTGTTCTAGACAATTTTTCATCAATATTTCTGTTTTTTGCTTTTCCGTTGAGTTCTGGGGAATGTTTAGAACGACGTGGAAGTTTTTCACTACAAGCACTTGATAAACTTTCTTGAGACATATTTCTAGTCAATCTACATGAGTTTTCAATTCGAGTTGAACTCGGTGGGCGGAGAGGAGTATCTACTGGAGTTGATGGCCTACTGCAAGAAGACACAGGAGACACGGCTGGTGATCTTGAATCAGTTGAAAATGTCATTTTTGGAGAAATTGCGAACTTTGGTGTACTATGTAATCTTGGTGAAGATGTTGGTGTGGATCTCAAACTTGGAGAGAGAGTTTGTTTAAAATATTGAGGCATACTTGGAGTGTTTGGTTTGCTCTTAATGGCTGGAGTATTTGGTTTGACTTTTTGTTGCAGCGTTGGTGTATTTGGCTTTGACGAAGGAAGTGATGGTGTGTTTGGTTTGCTTCCTGGCAGTCTTTTAACCTGACTAGACTTTACATAGGCTGGTGATAATGATCCCAATGAAGGACTTTGTAAACTGGCAACATTTGGATGAACAAGGCGTTCACCATTATCCCCATTTACAATGGGATTGTCAGAATTGATCAAATGTTGCCAATTTTTCACTAACTTTTTAGCTCTTTTAGCTAATTGTTCATTTTTTGTTTTCTTCCTCAATTCATTTACGTATCTCCCAATTCGTGTTTGCTGAAATGGAAAAAAATAAAATAAAGTAATAAAGATGTATTAAAATATCACCTCCATTCTTAAGTTAATGTGGAATAATTTTACTTGCATTTAAACTCAAGAAATTCACGACTACTTTAATATAAATAATTAAGTGGTCAATCTCTTTTTTCTCTCATTGTAGAGATCTAAATGTTCCTAGTTCCTGTGTTCAAAAATCTTCAGCAATCATAATTTTGATTTGGCATCTGGTATATGAACCTTTCTCAAACTAGTATTTATAGAGGTTTTGACTTAAATATTGTATTTTGTATTCACATTTTTTGTTCTAACAATGGTTATTAATTGGCTTTTCAATAGTTTTAATTGTACTATTTGTACAATTCAGGTCTTCGATTCATATTCAGGTTATACAAGTTCAACTTTTTTCCTTTTCCAAATACATTAAGGGAGTTACCATTTGATTTTTATAGGGTGGGGGGATAGGATGAAATTTGAAAAAAAAGGCAGGATGACAATTGTTGTAAAAAAGTCAGGATAAGCTAAGGAAAAAAAAAAGGCAGGACCGAATAGACTGAAAATAAAAAGGCAGGACAGAGATTACAACTAAAAAAAAGGCAGGACACAATTTTTCATCCTAGCCCCCCCCCCCCCCATAAAAATCAAATGGTAGCTCCCTAAGATTGAACATCTTTACACATTTTTAGTGTATAGTATGTCATGGTGATCTTGTGTAAAAGCAAATAAGTGTCAGCTCAGTCAGTATGCTGTACCATACATGTTAAACACATTTCTTTGAAGAAAAAAAAAAGCAAATTAACTCAAAATAAAATTGGTAAGATGTGTCTGCGTAGCACTATGCCACTTTAAAATCAAAAATTAATATCTGCAGATGGACATCAGCCAATCAATCTGACAATCTTGATTTGTGTTCATATAATGAGAGGAAGTGAATGTTTGTAAACGACTCTTACCTCCAATGCTTCTCTAGACATAGGATATTTCTCCAATAAGGAGATAACAGCCACCACTGCTGCCATGTCAACAACCTGAGGAAACAAAGGAAACTTTTTATACAGAGATATAATCCACTTTTGAAAACATATGGCCTATAACATTTTAACTTTATTGAGTCTGTCCTAGGTTACGGGGAGGGTTGGCACCTTTGAAATAGTTTATCCCCGACACTTTTTGTATGTGTCTGTCCCAAGTCAGGAACCAGTAACTCAGTTGTTGTTTGTTGCTGTTTTACAAGTATGTTTTTCATTTAATATTTGTACATGCACAATAAACAGCTGCGCCATGAGTTCATGTACGCCCTTCGCATATCCATAGAAGAAGCTTATTTTCAATTAAATGGGCCCTCCAAGGAGTATAGTACAAATAGGACATAAATAAAACAATAACAAAAAGAAACCAGATGCTCCGCAGGGCACAGCTTTATAAGACTGCAGAGTTCAAACCCTGAACAGTTGGGGCAATTATGGACAAAACATTCAAGCTTGATACAGCTCTGATTTAGAATAGTGATTAAATAGTTGACACGGCAAAGGTTTCTCACACAGAATGAATGTGGTATAATGAACTTAAAAAAATGTTTTATTCCTTTTGAGCAATACACTTTGCTGTTGAATATAAATCCCCCCCAAAAAATATTTGAAGAAAAATTCTTTTTAATCTGAAATGAGAAAAATTTTACCCCCACCCAATTATTTTTCCCCTCCCCCTTTTTCATATTCCAAAAAATATCTCAATTCAAGTTTCTAATTGAGTTGGCAATAATAACTTCTCATGTAAATGCATCATAAAATATTAAAATATAAAATCAAAGCGCTGTAAGCGCTGAAGGCAGTTAACCAAAAACCAAGTTCTCAAACATGTAGGGGTAGGCAGAGGATTTTTGGGAAAAAAATTAGTTGCTTATATAGGGAATCACTGAAGCGTGACTGGAGCGGGTCCCCTCTTAGGATGGTCAGTGGGCCCCCACTTATGAAAATTTCTGGATCCGCTACTGGGGGTAGGGTGACCCTAGGGACTTCCCCTACATTTCATTTTATTTGTTATATTGTCCCATACATGAATATATATGGTTTAGGGGGGGGGGATCTCATTGGTTTCTAAGTTCTCAAACAGGAGGGGTAGGGTGACCCCAGGGACTCCCCCTATATTTCATTTAATTAGTTATATTGGCCCATACATGAATATATATTGTTTCGGGGTGGGGATCTTGACCGTTTCCAAGTTCTTAAACAGGAGGGTTGGGGTGACCACAGGGACTTCCCCTATATTTCATTTGATTTGTTATATTGTCCCATACATGAGTATATATGGTTTAGGGGTGAGGATCTTGACCATTTCCAAGTTCTCAAACAGGAGGGTGTACAGTGACCCCAGGGACGCCCCCTATCTTTCATTTGAACTGTTATATTGTCCCGTACATGAATATATATGGTTAAGGGTTGGGGATCTCAACGGGTTTCAAATTCTCAAACAGGAGGGGTGGGGTGACCCAAGGGACTCCCTCTATATTTAATCTGATTTGTTATATTGTCCCATACATGAATATATATGGTTTAAGGTTGGGGATCTCGACCATTTTTAAATTCTAAAACAGGAGGGTTGGGGTGACCCCCAGCGACTCTTCCTATATTTCATTTGATTTTTCATATTGTCACAAACATGAATATATATGGTTAAAGGGTGTGGATCTCGACCGTTTCCAAGTTCTCAAACAGGAGGGTGGGGTAACTCTTTGGACTCCCCCTATATTTCATTATATTGTCCTATACTTGAATATATGCAGGGGCAGATTCAGTCGGGGGGGGGGGGGGCCGTGCACCCCCCATAAATTTGCAAAGCATGGGTTGTTCTCAGCTAAAAGAATATTCCGATAATTTTACCTCAATATTTTTTTAGCCTCGCTCTGCTCGGAGAAAATTTAAGTTAGCACCCCTCCTAACCTAAAATCCTGGATCTGCTCCTCATATGGTTTAGGGGTGGGAGCTCGACCGTTTCCAAGTTATTAAACAGGAGGGGGTGGAGTGGCCCAAATGATGCCACCTATATATCATATGATTTACTTACATTCAGGTATATATAATATAGTTGCATTATTTGTGAAAATAAAGAAACTTTCAGCTACTTTAATTGACCCTTCAAAACTGAGATAAAAAAAAATAATCCTTTGAAATTGCAGAACTATGTTTACACTTTAAAAGCATCTCACATGCATTATCATCATTTATCACTGATAAAGAAAATTTAGACTGTGACCATGAACATGTATATTGTTAGATATACTGTTCCCAGCTGTCACGTTGTATTGGATTTTTAAATTAAAATTTGTCAAAAAGAATTTTGAGTTTCTGCATAAAATATTTTTTTGCTTTTTCTTTCTTTTATATATATCTTTTGATTTACAATTCTAGTGTTTATATTCATTTACCATGCATAGATGTATTTTTTTCACCTGCGTAATTCATCGCCAAACCCGAAATTACCCTTATCCGCTTCCGGGATCGGATCCGATATTGTAAAATTTTGTCTTCACGGCCGCCATTGTTATGTTTTTACAATGTTGTTTTTGTCAATCAGATACGATTTTACTCGAATTTATACAATATTTGTCGGCTATTTTCTGTATAAAGCTAGCGATTGAACAAAACGAACATCGCTGTCATGAATAATAATGATAAAAATAAGTTTTTAGCTCGTTTAATTGGAGACTTTGGTGAACATGGTGAAAAGGTAATGGTTTGCCAAGTTAACTCTTATTTTCTTTCAAGTGGAAGGTGACTACGTCGGGCGTAGCTAGAAACCAACTATCCTAGGCGAAATTCCGCTTGCAAAAGTGGAAGGTCGCGGATCTCGGACCACTGCTAATTTGCACACCTGCCTCCAAATTGAAAAGATACGAACATTTCTTTTTCTAATTTGAAATTGCCGCCAACAGCATGAACAGTTGAACTTATTATATAATAGACTACTGACGTAGTTGTACTACGTATTGATGACAAACAATATTCCTACGACTTTTGCCATTTGGGAAATCTAAACTACTTGTCTTAAGAGATTTTCGGCGATTAAATATTTCATACAATTGTTCTTTGACATCTTGGCCGAAAGTACAAGTCATAATGAACTACACAAGGGTTCTTAATAAGCACTACTTCCTATGTGTAACTTTAAAACTTTTGGATAAATCGACGATCATTTAAGGTTTTTCTGATCATATTTTTTGTAATCCAGAATAAAAAGTATTAAAAAAGTGTTCAATTAGTTATATATAACATAGTAGCGAGCTAGATAATAACAATGGCAAGTATTTCAGCATTTATTGGGAAGAACACAAATCTAGGGTGCTCGCATAATGCAGCTTAACTGCATAATGACATACAGTCATGGTTAAAATTAATATTAATTAACAGTAACTTTTAACAATAAATTTACTAATACACATCTCAAGACAATCATTTCTTAATACATAATTTTCAAGCAGTGTAAGGGAGCTAAACAAGCAATCAAACATACATTTTGTATATGTAACAGTGTTTCTTAAAATTTTAATTGGTTTACCTCCCCTTCACTGCTTTTAAATTGTCTGAATTAACCAGAAAAAACCTTGTTTTCCCCCTTTTTTGCACCTAATTAATTAATGATTTGACCCATAACCATCCCTTTGTAGTATGGAAACTTGTGGTATTATTTCAGAGAGATTTATACACTTAAAAACAAGTAATTGACTGATAACTACAAAAATGCTTATTTAGGCCCCTTTTTTGGCCCCCCTGAAGCAAGAACCCAAAAGCTAAATTCCAGCCTTTCCTATTTAGTATGATACCTTGTAGTATAATTTCAGAGAGATCCATACACTTAAACACAAGTTATTGTCTGTAAAATAGAAAAATGCTTCTTTTTGGCCCTTTTTTCTTAATGTTCAGAGATATTAACTCAAAATTAATTCCAAGCCTTCCCTTCGTTATATGGAACATTGTGGTACAATGTCAGAGAGATCCATACTCTTAAACACAAGTTATCGTCTCTAAACTAGAAAAAAGCTTGATTTTGGCCCCTAAATACTGCATGAATTGAGCAATTACCCCCAAACTCAATCCTAGCCTTCCTTTTGTGATATAGAACCTTGTGGTACAATATCAGAGAGATCCATAAACATACACACAAGTTATTGTCCAGAAACAACAAAAATGCTTTTTTTGGGCAACTTTTTGGCGGTATAATTTAAGAGCAATTGAAATACTTATAAACAAGTTATTATCCTGAAAGTAGGAAAATGCTTGTTTTGGCCCCTTTTGATATTAATAATTCAAAGTTTCATGAGAACTGCTGAAAGCATTTTAGAGTTATTGTAGGAAAACTGGAAAATCCTCTTTTTTAATGATAAAACCCCACAACTCGGAAACATTAAATCAAAAATTTATAAAAAACAAAAGGGAGCTCACATCATTAGATATATATAAACAATTCACTAAAGTTTTATGCAAATTAGTTAAAGCATTTTGGAGTTTATGTCTGACATGTTGATGACGGACGGACAACGATATACCATTTACATTATACGTCCACCAAACAGGCCTATAAAAATATTGATGGCCGTTAACTTTCTTGTTGGAATTATTTTTCTTTTGTCATTTTGGTGATTTTTGTAGCAGACTGCAGTATGGGTTTTGCTAATTATCAAAGGCCATTTTGTCTTTTGAGCAAAGTTGTCTCAAAAGTAAGTATACAGCATATTTTTATATCAATACATGCATCCACATTCAAAATATCTGGTGTACTTGCTCCTGGTTGGGATTTGACCTAAACCGAATTCATGTTGTTTTATTCAAGCCACAACTAGACAATAGGAGCTCGAGGACTATGAACAAATGCTACATAAAAATGAGCAAATATCGAACGCATTCAGCCTTCTTTATATTTAGAAGGATTCTGTTACTATTATGGTATTAATGAATGGGTGTTTTTATAATGGCCCTGTTATATGTCCAAGGTCTGTAATAATGGTCGAGGAAGTCTGTAATGGCCCGAGGCAACGCCGAGGGCTATTACAGGAATCCGAGGCCATTATTACTGACCGAGGACATATAACAGGGCCATTATAAAAACACCCATTTCTTAATACATTTATTAACCAACTGAACAAAAGTGTATGTGTTGCTGCTAACTTGATGTACTGTCTTACTCTTTTAACGATAGTTTAGTTTGAACAAAATAATTTGTACTTCACCATTATAAAGCTTTAAATATACCAAATATCCAAGATATTAAGTTGAAAGAGATATGTGTTAAAAAACAGGATGAACAGTGATCCCTTTATATGGTTCTTTAATGTTGGTTGCTGGTTACTAAATTAAATAAAATACAAAAAGGTATTATACTCTTTACAACTTAGACAAACTGGGCATTAATACAGGGCCATTACAGAAAAACAGGGCCGTTACAGAAAAACAGGGCCATTACAGAAAAAAACAGGGCCATTACAGAAAAACAAGGCCATTACAGAAAATATGTAATTTTTTATAAACAGTCACTTTTGGCAATAATGCACTTAGTTGGTTAATAATTTCTTGTAATACACTTGGAGGGTTTGATGATGAAATCACAAGTCGTCTCGAAGACGTGTTTGCAGTAATGCCCGAAGCCGAGAAGGTGTTGCTAAGCAGAAACAACAAATATCTTCATTTTCTGTCTCTACTCAATTATGATGCCTTTTGAACTTTTCGTATACAGTACTTAATGGATCTAATATCACAAGCATGGATTTAATTTGTTCTTTAATATGGTAATATTCTTTTTAAAAAATCACCCAAGTCTTAATAATATTAAAATGATTGATGTATATTAGTTTTTGGTGGGGTTCGTGTTGTTTATTCTTTAGTTTTCTATGTTGTGTCATGTGTACTATTGTTTTTCTGTTTGTCTTTTTCATTTTTAGCCATGGCGTTGTCAGTTTGTTTTAGATTTATGAGTTTGACTGTCCCTTTGGTATCTTTCGTCCCTCTTTTAAGGAGTTAACTTTTATTAAGAAATTAACCCTTTCGCCGACGAGTCCCGGTTTACCGGGATTCACGCTTCAGACAGCTGACGATGAGTCCCGTTTTACCGGGATTGGAATACCTCTTTTATATTTCCCGCTCAAAATAGTGCAAACATGAGTTATCTTTCTTTGATGAATATCCGGATGAAAGTGTAAACATGGCGCTTCCGTTTGTTGAAAACCGTGTCAAAATCAGACGAAATTTACAGAATTAACGAGAATTTGAAATGAGGGAACATTTTTTTTGAAAGAATATGGAAGAATTGAAGCCAAACTAGTATACTTTTTTGACATAAAATGTCGTTTTATATACAAAACACTTGGAATGGACATCGTTCAGTGTGAGAAATTTGTACAGCCTCATAAAATTTTTCAAAATGTTGCCATTTTGGGTTAAAAAATTACGATTTGGGGTCTTAGAGCAGAATTTTGAGAATTTCACCTAGTTAATGCCGAAAATTTGAAAATTTGAATATTTTATGAAGAAAAAATTATCAAAACATGAACAAAACTGTGAACATGGTGTTAGTGAATGAAATAAACACACAAATAACTATAAAAAAGTTTTTATTGACATTTATTATGAAGGTCTCCCACTTGAGTAAAAGTAGCCAGGGAAGCCATCGTCTCAGAGTAGCTTCTGTCTGGGCAGCAATCGGTGAAAGGGTTAAAAGGGAATTGCTTTAATTTTCTTTTTTGTTTTTTTTTAAATATTGTATTGTCGAAGTTTTTCTTTCCTTTTCTGTGTTCTGGATTTTTCTACAGGGTTATGAAAAATGAGATCATTTCTTTCCAGGTAATGAAGATTTTATTTGGTGTCTTTTCAATATGATAATTGGAGTTAATATCAACAATTATTAATTAACTACACTGTTATTGGACTTAATATGATGAAAACTGCCTATGCAATATAATGTGTAAACTAGGCCAATACAGATTTTTTTCTGTATTGGCCGAGTTATTCTATATTGGCCGAGTTGACACAAGTGCAGGAATTCGGAACGTCTCTAGATTTTACATCGAAAGTCACGATAAACACAAACTGAAAGTAAACAGTTGTTTTGAAGACGCAGTTGTCATTTTTTTAATAGTGATCTTAAACATGCTGAAAATGTCAGTATGGCATACATTTCAGGCGAAAGACGGTCACATTCATTTAAAAGGTATTTTGAAAGCAGACGATAGAACTATTTCAGGTTTGGGGAACGAGTAGATTATCACAAAGTTCATTTCTTGACGACCTCATAATTTCACGATTGTACAAATCGATTTTAAATTAGTTTCTGCATAACACATGCAATGGCAGTACCTTTCCAATTACTATTTATGTGTTGTAACACTTTATAGTGACTGAAAAGGGTAGAAAAATTCATCAGATGAGAAAATGCTGAAGACACCTGGAAACGGCACCAGATCATTATGTATTGCATCTAATACAAAGAAACAAACTGAGATTTGGATAGTTCCACTTCAAGGTAAAAATATTTATCTCTTGAAATGATATTAAGAAAATATTGTAACACTGTAGTTAATTAATAAAGATATTATTACGTGTATTTCTGTATTGGCCTTGTTATTGGTCCTCAGCCAGCTGTATTGGCCTTCGGCTTCGCCTCAGGCCAATACAGCAAGCCTCGGACCAATAACAAGGCCAATACAGAAATACTTACGTAATAATATCATAGTACTTGAGTAATGACGATATCTATCATGTGTACCACTATCTTAGCTAGAACTGGGTATTCCTCTATAAAAGTAACAACTACTCAATTAGTTATTCTTCACCCTAGTTGACATTCCCAATTATAGTTATATGCTTATTTTATCTTTCAATTTCCTCTTCAAATGTATAAAGTTATGAATTGAAGAGAATTTTATATTTGCAATTCTCCAAAAAAGAAATGAAGTTGGATGCAGTCTGCACCAAAAACTTTTTCAACTACTAGTCCGAAGACCAATATTCTGACATTTTTCTTATTGGTCAAAACAAAGTTTTGCAAAAACTTACTAGTCCGATTGAAATTTTACTAGTCTTGGACATCGGACTAGTAGCTAAACGTGCAGACTGTGGATGATACTTTTTTTTTTATTTCATTTATTTTAGTTGCTCTCAATAATTGTACTTCATTCTTACATGTACATAAAATTCAATCTGTTCATGATTTTATATCTCTGCTCATTGAGCTAGTGTGAAGAAACCAGAAAAATTCAACAGATATTTTTTTTAAGAGAGGTTTATTATTATCGTTCTTCTTTAAGTTATAAATGTAAAGACTTGTTATTTTCTTTCTTAATCTTCTTTTGAATAGCCCCACTTGGTACAGTGTATCATCTCTTTTTAAGATTCATGTATCTAAGCTGCAAAACCTATAGCAAACTTTCTCAGTCTTTTTTGTTGATTGTTTTTGCTTTCCATTGACCATGAATCTAATCAATTTAATTTAGGGTTTGTTTTTAATTATATTTTGTACACCACTGCCCTCGGTTGCGGAGTAGACCTGTAGCCAGGAGTTTCCAAAGGGGTGTTATTTTGACTCACGAACTCAACTTTAACAGTCACAATTCAAACAGAATGTTGACTTTAGGGAGCTACCATTTGATTTTTATGGGGGGGGGGGCTAGGATGGGAAAAAAAATGCAGGACCGAACAGAGTGAAAAATAAAAAGGCAGGACAGAGATTACAGCTAAAAAAATGCAGGACAAAATTTTTCATCCTAACCCCCCCCCCCGCCCATAAAAATCAAATGGTAGCTCCCTTAACAGTGCTTATTTGTTTTCAAGTGAACCCCCTCCGACTATGGGTATGGGGAGTGTCAGGGGACATCAATTATTATTAATTCCACCCATGTGTACCCAAACCAGATCCCGCAATTCACTGGATGTTTTTTGCGGTTTTTAATAAAAAAAAGATAAGATCTTTTGTTGATTCACGACATTTTTAGCTTTCTATGAAGTGTGGGTTTTGCTCATGTCAAAGACAGTGATCAATATTGATGATGGGAACATCAAGTCATCAGGAGAGTTACCTAATCAGCAATCAGACATCATAAATATCTTTGTATAATGAATTTTAACAGTTTTACTTGCAATGTAAATCTCATCTACCAAAAATAGCAATCAGAAACAAAAGGTTAACTTGGTTGATGAATTATGAACGCCATGCACAGGTAACATACTAAAAGTTCTTTGTTTGATTAAATGTCATTTATAAATGAATGGATCACATTAGTTTCAGCAAAAAAAAATCTTATAAAACATTTAAATGTGAAAAAAAATAAGTCCTTGAACAGTATACAACTACTTTCAGTAAACTTATTTCACAACAGGAATGAGATACGAGTGAACTATAATCAATATTTGCACAGATCAAATTAATTAATTTGCTTGATATGTAATTTTTTAAATAAAAATATTTTCATATGGAGGATTCCGTTATATAAACCATAAACAATTTTTATTTTTACTTATGAAAAGTCACGCATGTATGTTTCGCCTATCATCGGTAAATAGTTTGTTTCAAGCTGATCGAACACAACATGGGAGCCATGCACAACTTCACCATGGGACAATTTTATATTTCAATTTTCCCTGTTAATTTCTTACATTATTTTCCTCATCAAGGCCCTTCAGCAACTTCTCCTTTAATTCGTGCGGACTGCACTGCATTGGGACGCCAAAAAGCCCCCAATTTAAAGGATTTCAGCCAGCTGAACGACTGATGTTGTCCGTCCAGTATGGCGGACTTCCATACATTGCAATTGTACGGATATCTATAGCGCACTGGCATCTGGGAAGTCTCTCTCCAGTGTCGTGACGTAAAGTGACGAACGACTGGACTGAGCAGTGCGCGATTGTAGACCACGTGGTTACGATAATACGATATCAATGACGTAGAACTTCCCTTCTAAATCTACACCAACATATCATTTGCATTAATTATTCAGTAAAATGAGACTTTATTGTTTAATATTTATTAAGAGTTTGGTCAATTATAGAAAATAGTAGAAGTAGAAGAAGAAAATGAGGACCGACGAGCGGACTATTTTTTGTCTGATTCAGTCACACAAATATTTGCCAAAAGAGGGCTCTGATAGCTGAGTTGACTATTTGGACATTTGATTGGCCAAATGTACCGCATTTATTAATTGGTTTAGATTTCCATTCGGATTTTAACAAAACTTATAAACACTAGAAAAGTTTCGAGTAGCACTTCCGCACATTTCCAAACACGAGGTTTAGAAAATGTAAAACACATCAACAACATTTTCAACCAACCAAAATAATGGTTTGTAACAAACGTTTGACCTGTTCCTATCATTCATCCCAATAATTATTTACATTGTGTTTCAAAAATGACAAGTAAAATCATAAAAAAATGTAAAAACCGTAAATCTAAAAGGGTGAACACTTTACAGCTTTTACATTAATGCTAGCAAGACAAATCTTTGTTTGGCTTGCTTGCTTTGTTTGTATCAATGTTTGCTCAAGCATGACAATTAAGATAGGCGGGGTTTCAGCTTGTAAACATCATACTTAAATTTTAGTGGACGTTATGTTTAAGGTTAAGGACACTTAATTTCAAACCATCACATGACAAATATTCTCACATGTTTCCTTACCTGTTATTAAATATACAATACAGGCAGGATTCTACTTCGTCAAAATTTTCTCCCCATTACGGCAGTTCATTTTCACAATCGTAGAAATGAAAGCCAATATAATTTTTTTTTCGAAGATGTGCATTTTCATCATCCAACTTAAAGACTGTCGTCAAGTACTTTTATTAAAATTCTGTAGCTATTCGAACATACCTACTTTGATTTTGTGATTCATTGGATGAGCATTGGATAGGTATTTCTCTTGACCCCTATATCTCATCTTTTAGTACTGTGATTTTTTTATGTTATAAAGTCAACCTGTAGCTTTGCTTTATAAAAATGATAGAATCTGAAGCGAGATGATGTATCAAATACTCAAGACAAAATATTCATCTCAAACACCCTAACATAAAAAAGGTGGACTCGATTTTCTCTTTCCGATACAATTGTTACCCATTTATTGGAATTTGTTCTTGAGTTACATAATGGAAGGGCAGACACGCAAATCACTGAACTAATAGATTGATATGTTATAAATGAAATAAAAAAAACAATATAAGGTCAATATCATAAAGATATATAAACTTTTTTTTTACTCGGCGCAAAACTGTGGAAGTCCAGTTTCTCATCCTCATTCAAGAAAACAGTTTATATTTTTCTTTCATTAACCAATTATTGTATTTTTACAGGTGAGGAAACATGTGAAATATTTGTCGATGTGATGTTTTAAAATTAAGCCCCGCCTATCTTAATTGCCATGCTTGAGCAAACATTGATACAAACAAAGCAAGCAAGCCAAACAAAGAATTGTCTTGCTAGCATTAATGTAAAAGCTGTAATTTATTGATGTTGGATTGTTGTTGTTTTGACCTCATAAAAATGCATACCAATTTATAATAAACCAGCACATCAACTCGGAAACCTGTGATCACTGCAAACAAAAAGAAAATGTACAACACTACCTTTTTGAATGTGATCTGTATTCAGATGCCAGAGACAAATTATTTCATCAAATCTACTTTATAACAGGACCAGAGATGGGGTAAATTGTAATTGTAATCGTTCATCAGCTGTAATTGATTACAATTTTTCAAGTAATCATTGTAATCATTAATCAGCCAAAAAATTTGATTACATGTAATTTAATTGAATCAATTACTTTTCAAAATACCCTGTAATCCTGATTACTTTTTGATTACATTCTGATTACAATGAACAAAATCAAAAACTGTGTATGGTCAATAAATTAACCTTTTTGTTATTCATATTTAATTGTACACTTCAGTAAAAAAATTGTTACAGTATTGAAAAGTCATCATTAGCCTAAGTAAAAGATTCACAATTTAAAGATGTATATATACTTTATATTAAATTAAATTATTATTATTACATATTTGATAATAACTGTTAATTTTAAGTAATACTATTCTTTAACCCCTGAATTATAATTTTTTGTTAATATTGTGATCTTTGTCCACTTTGAAATTGACAGGTAGGTGACCAATTAAGGTTTGTTTCTATTGCAATTACCAATTGGGTATAGCTGTAGTGAAATCATGATAATATATATGATAAATGATAAATCAGACAGGTGAAAATTTATCTAATTAGCACAAACTAATTGAAAGAGGACAAATATGTAGTTCAAATTAAAAAAAAAATTGTATGTATTTGGACTGGACATGTAAATTGCTATGATTTTTGGTACTTATATTTTGTTGACAATTTGATAAAACAATATTAGTAACATTTTACATAATTTTTATGCCCCACCTACGATAGTAGAGGGGCATTATGTTTTCTGGTCCGTGCGTCCGTTTGTCCGTCTGTCTGTCTGTTCGTCCGTCTGTCCCGCTTCAGGTTAAAGTTTTTGGTCAAGGTAGTTTTTGATGAAGTTGAAGTCCAATCAACTTGAAACTTAGTACACATGTTCCTTATGATATGATCTTTCTAATTTTAAAGCCAAATTAAACTTTTGACCCCAATTTCATTGTCCACTGAACATAGAAAATGACAGTGCATGTTTCAGGTTAAGGTTTTTGGTCAAGGTAGTTTTTGATGAAGTTGAAGTCCAATCAACTTGAAACTTAGTACACATGTTCTCTATGATATTATCTTTCTAATTTTAATGCCTAATTATATTTTTTATCCAATTTCATGGTCCATTGAACATGGAAAATAATAGTGGGAGCGGGGCATCCATGTACTTTGGACACATTCTTGTTAATTGGTAATTTTATGTCATCCATATTTTAAATTCCCGAAACTGAACCTTGAAATACACATGATACATGGAGAGGTTTGATGACAAACACCAAACTCTTTATAAACCTTTATTTAATTGAAGTAAAAATAATTCAGAGATCAATGATGATTAAGTGTAATGGGTCATAACCAATGACATGTAAATATGCTGTAAATTTTTTGTAGTTTATTAAACATATAAAGTTTGATGTTATTATTTTATAACATATAAAATTCTTTTGCAAAAATGCTCATTTTGTTATATTAAACATTTATTCATTCACATCAGTTAAAATGTTTTTTTCAAAAGTTCATTGTAATCAGATGTAATCATGATTACTTTGCCAATGTAATTGTAAATTTAATCAGATCAGTCTTCACGCTGAGTGGCAGCCCAGGCAGCCTAGGCTTGTAAAATTGCTCTCGGGCCTGTAAAAATCATATCTACAGGCCAACAGAATCTAAATAAAAAATTTCAAAAATTGAGCTCCGGGCCTGTAGATTTAGCAGTTCATCGTGAAGACTGTCAGATACTTTCAGAAATGATGTAATCGTTAATTAAATTAACGATTTAGGAGTCGAGATTAAGAATTGAACGATGGACAGTTAGTGCGTGAATTTTTCTTTCTACCTGATTGGAAGATATTACGAGACATGAATAATCAAAGTTTATTGATTGGTTAGGACAATCTAAACCAAGTAAATGTCCTTCAATCCCGTAGAGTATCAGATTTGTCCTCTCTATTTTAGCAATTAGATTTTATACAGGTAACCTTTATCTATAAATAGTCGAATCTTCTGGAGTAAACAAAAACGTTAAACGATACTACTTCATAGCGTGTGACCTCACGTATGTGGTAAAATTTGTTGATTGATGCACGTGGCTATATTCTAGTAAATGAATTAATCTACAAAGCGAGAGCACTTTCCATTTTCATCAGCTAAGAATCAGACCCATCTCTGAACAGGACAAATTCCAACAGATTTAGACAATTTATTAACAATCAATTTGCCAAATGCAAAAAATATCACTCAACTATTAGGGGAGTACATATAAGAAAAAAACGTTTTCGTGGATAATTTGATACAAATTTCTTTTAATTTTAATTTTTGTTTTATTTTTCATGTCATTTCAATTACCTAATTAACAATTTTTTTATTTTTTTCGCTTCATACATTAATTCTTTAATATTTTTAAAGCGCCACCTACAATATAAAAGTACAAAGGAGTAACTACATTAGTGATTAATAATTTTACAAGAGAGGATAATTTACAAGAGAGATTACTCTGTCATCACGACAAAGATTGAAGATTGAAGACCTCATTGTCTGACGTTAAATCAGTACATTGTAGTTGTTAAGAATTCCTCTTGAATGCAGACAGGTTAAACAAAGACATGTATTAAAATTGGGTCAAAAGGTTTGGGACCCCCACACTTCAGAATCTATCTCGAAGATGGAGATGGTAGATAGTAGTCAGAAAGTACTCTGACGTCCTAGGGCTGTTTTGCCAGACAAGCTCGGGCTGTGGGACGTCAGAGCTCGTCCCATATCAAAAAGTGGATATTTGCCCAACCAAAATAGATGCGCTGCTTCGTCGCTTCTGGTGCCGACTAACAGCCTTGGAATTATATAAATTGGGCATCAATCTGTTCAAATTCACAATGTCTGAATCAAGTTGTCACTATGAAAACTGTCTAAATATGAGAAAATAAAGGATGGCAGGTAGGTGAAACTTACATAAATGAAGAGATGAATGAAAAATGAACAGATTGATGCCCGATTTATATAAATCGAAGGCTGTTAGTTGGCACCAGAAGCGACGAAGCAGCGCATCTATTTTGGGTGGGCAAATATCCACTTTTTTTTATATGGGACAGGCTCTGACGTCCCACGGCCCCAGCTTGTCTGGCAAAACAGCTGTAGGACGTCAGAGTAATCTCAGACTAGCTAAGGTCGATAGGAGAGGTGCTCAGTAATAATAACAGTATGCCTGCAACAGATATCATAACACTAGCATAGTCCAAATAATTATCGTGAAAGGCTATTATATTTTTTTCTTTGACACCTTACATCGACGTCATAATGCTGAAGCCATCATTTTCGGTCTGACTTTAAAACATATTTTGTTCTCAACTTTGAGACCCAATTTAGCCATAAAAGTTTCATTGAAGGCTAAAAAAATATGCATATATATACAAAAATTCTTACCTTTTAAGTGTTTGTGCAAAATATTTCCAATAAATCCCTAAAGTAATAATAAAATAAGTTACAATTCCATCTTCTGCTTTTTTTCAAACGTTATAAGGAGATTATAAATAATTTTTTGCACCAAACTCGGCCAATATTTGACAGACCCAAATTTCCAGAACCTTTGTTTTATATTATCCTGAAATTCAGGTCCGTCAAATTTTACCAGGTTTGGTTCAAAAATATATTATATACACCTTAGGATTAGGAGAAATCAGCTATACAATTTAATAAAGCAGTTAATTCCCTCTCAAAGTCCAACTGCAAATATGAGTTTGGATTTATGACGTCGATGTAAGTCGTCAAAGAAAAAACATAATAGCCTTTTAAGACGTCATAATAATTTAGACTAAACACTACCAGTGTTTCAAACATGCTCAATACACTCAACTGGCCAAAATTAACACCACAGATTATGTGCATGCCGTGTGATATACAAGAGCACACATCATCTTGTTTCTATTCCAGCTAGCACAATTCTCATCCCATCAGACTCTAGAACAAGAAAACATCATTTTCACACCTTCAGACATGTTTATACATCTAACGACTCGCAGAGATTTTCATTTGATTTTTCCCATACACAATAATGCAATGGAATCTATTACCAATTACAGTTGTTTATACACAGACAGTCAACTCTTTCAGAGAGCAGCTTACATACATGCTTGCTATTCTCTCCACTCATTTAAATAGCTTCATCTTCTGTAAATAGATTAACTATGTCTGTTCTCTGCATCTTTTTTCTCCTATATTTAACAAGATAGCAAAAAAGAAAACAATATACTAACAAAAAAACTTACATCTGTTCATTTCAGCCTAATAAAAAGAAGAAATTCATAGATAAGAAAAATGCTGTGACCTTTCACCTTGTCCACAGAAGTCAGAAAGATCCATTGCAAGCAAGTGAAGATGCCTCTTTGGGAGTCCTGTTATCGACCAATGATAAAGTAAGTTTTTATTACTTTTTAATAATTTATTTACCAAAAAAAGCAACCAGCAAATTGCTCATACATGTACATCTTCCCAGTACTACAAAATAGCATGACTTTATACTTGTTAAGCAGCTGGACAATTGTGAGTTGTAACATATTAGTACTTTTCAGATATGTAAGACATCTACTTCCTTTTTTGAAAATGACGCATCAGCGGCATGTTTCCGATACCATTGACCAGAACCGGAAGTTGATTATATTTCCGCCTATCGCACTCGGTTCCATATTTACTATTTTACATACTAACTGGAATCTGCTTGTATTACGCTACACTCGAACAAAGTGTTGTAGTTGGATGGGAACCAGTTTACATATTTTATTTTATTTACAAACAAAAAATCTTGACCTGTCCATAGAAAGACTTGTATAGTCTGCGGTTTTATTCTCCAAAATTGGACCTTCCAGAGGGGGTGCGGACTATATGGTACAATAAGCAAGAAATAAGAGAACAAGTTCAATTTTCGCAGCGAGGTGGTTTGTTTACATTCAGCCATCTTTGTTATTGATATTGTAGATGGCGCTCTCATCATTTTTCAAACTAATAGTTTTAACTCATCCATATTGATAAGTTATTTCTATTCAATATCAAATCAATACTGATAAATATAAAAAAAAAACCTTTCATTACAAATTTCTCGTTTCTTTTCAATGCATAAGCTGGTTCTCGGCCGACTACTACACTTTGTTCATAGTTTGAGCAGATTCCAGTTTATTCAATGCATCGGTTGAAATAAACTGGTAGGCCTATCTGCTTGATTGAAACGATATAAACATAGTCAAAAAGACCTCTGTAAACCAGCTTAGAATTTGTAAACTACAAAACATAATTGGTTATTGTTCATTCCGTTTTGGTGTTTCATACTGACTAATATTGTTTGTATAAGCTTAAGACCCTTCAAACATTAATGTGATAGGTATATTAAAGACTGTTTTACTTTCAAAGTCGTATTATAGTGATATCTGTCGTGTACGGATTTCAACTCTCACCGGTTAATTTCTTCTTTTACACATGTTTTTTATACTTCCTGTTTAAACATACACAAGTTTCTAAATTGTTTTTTAAGTGAATTAAATTTATTTTAACAATCATGAAGTGTTCTAGAATCATTTACAAGCAGTTTCAGCTTCTGTTTGATGATGGAAAACAGGGTTCCCCAAGAAAATACCGCAAACGATAGCACAGGATTTGAAATAACCGGAGTTTCATTAGACAGGTCAGGAATAACCACCAATTGGTGGATTATACCTCAATTGATGTATAATCCACCAATTGACATAATATGAAGCAGGCATTACCTGTGAATGGGGATGAAGTCTGTATGATTTTTTTTTTTTGTAACTTATATATTTGTTAAAAAAAGAAACGGAAATACTGTAATGTTTCCAATTTTGGTTCTGTTGTGAGGGATTTTACTTGTGACATTATTTAAGTTATGAAGTCATGTTCAATGTAAACAAAGAAACGCAATGCATCAGGTAACGTTAATTCATAACAAAGACAAAGAATTGTTAAAAATGAAATATTTGTATTGTGTTCAATGAGTTCCTATATTTTACTAGACTACTCACGACAACGAGACTGGAAGAAGGAAGTAGATTTCTGCGTTCTGCGCAAATATGGGAATTAAAAAAAGCGACACAAAAAAATTTGAACGATTTTGAGTTCATTGGTACAATGAAAATTTCCCGATTTTAAAAAAAATTATTTTTTATTGATTTTTCTACTGTAATAAGAAACTTCGTCCCCATATAATGGTAAAGACCAATTGATGTATAATTCTTTGTTTTTCAAATCAAATTATTCAACCAAAATGGAGCATTGTTTTCGCAAAACCATATTCTGCAGTCATCGACTTATGTGATTTTGAGTACAACTCCACAGGTGAATGGAGCTCTCTGTTAATACCCGACTTTCATTATTAAAAGTCAATTATGGTTAATAGTACCGGTGTTTCATTAAAAGAATTTTTGTACACATGCATTCTCAAGAGATGCAGCAGGCTTTGACAAAACTGAAACTTAAGGAGGACTCAACAATGGTCATAAAACAGGTTGTAAGTTGCAAAATGATGCTCCTATCTCATACTAGCATTTTATTACAAAAAAACTTGCATTATACGTCAATTGGTCTTACCAATATACCTCAATTGGTGGATTATATGTCAATTGAGGTATAATCCACCAATTGGTGGTTATTCCTGACCTGTTAGACCTTTTCTAACAGTAACATAAAGTTTTTTTACCTAAAATTTCGTGGGGAGAAGACGGTTCGGACTATGTACCAGTGCAAACTATACAAGTCTTTCTACTATTTTTTTGTACAAAAAAACAGCCAGTAGTCGATGGATACTGTAGATCATTCAGGTAGTCTTGACCTATTCATTTGTACTAAAAAAACAGCTAGTTGTCATCTTCACTTCACACACACGCATGTATGAATATCAATTATATGCTTACGAGACATGTTGCAATGTTACGGTATGTGAAAATCAAGACTTGCATAAAAAATATCCCAATATTAGAGACAGTTTTTCCTCTTAGCTTTCAGCTCTTTGATTTCAATAAGTTGTGAAAGGTACTTGTGTCTCTCTGGACTTTAATGTAGTCAAAGGAATATATTAGTTTTTTTTTATTTTCTATAAAATCAAATTCTCTATACCTTTTTTTTTTTTTTACAATATCCAGGTTAAGAAAGAGAAACAGAAAGAAGACCAGGTGAAGTATGGTATATTTTTTGAAGATGAGTATAATTACTTACAACATTTGAAGGATACCAACGAAGGATATGAACTTGAACCTGTCGTTGATAAATTCAGACTCTCATCAAAAGTAACAGAGGTAGGGTTAGACAGAAGTGATTGTAATTATAATGTGTTGATAAAGATAAAAAAAAGAAGATGTGGTATGATTGCCAATGAGACAACTCTCCACAAAAGACCAAAATGACACAGAAATTAACAACTATAGGTCACTGTATGGCCTTCAACAATGAGCAAAGCCCATATTGCATTGTCAGCTAGTATATATGTTGTTTTAATCAAGGCGAACACTATTTATAACTATAATGTGTTTATAAGTTTGAATGTTGCTTAAATCAAGGCAAATAATATTTATAACTATAATGTGTGTATAAGTTTGCATGCTGTTTAAATCAAGGCAAATAATATTTATAACTATAATGTGTGTATAAGTTTGCATGCTGTTTAAATCAAGGCAAATAATATTTATAACTATAATGTGTGTATAAGTTTGCATGTTGTCAAAGTCATGGAAAATAAGATTAGCAGTCACTGAGTCACCAATGCAAGACACCAGACACATTGGTTTTTTTTTCGATGACAACTGAATATTTTAAATAAAAACTTCAAACTTCTGTTTCTAAAAATTAATTTACTTAGTGTTCATTGCAGATGATTTGATCTTTTCATCTTAGAAAGGCAAGGTAAAATAAATAATTTACTAATTGTGAAAAGTTTTGGTTTCAGCAGAAAGCAAGAATACAGCTGCCATCTTCTGTATTCCCAACAGAAGTAGAAACTGAAGTAGGATTATTAAACAAGGCAGTAACTATAACAGGTGAGTTTAATATGAAAGGAAATTCAGAAATAAACTGCAGTTAACCCTATTTTAACAGAATGAAGTGAATTTTTATTTTAAATGAAATGATTTATATCATGACAGGTTGATGATTTTGATTATAATCAATGTGTGGTTTGAATTGTGTAACAAAAGTTCTTCATTGGTCAACATGAAATTATCACATTTGCTGGGCATTTTTCATAAAAGTTTATTAAAACATGTACATGTACTTTAACCCTTTCGCGGCGAGTGTATCCTTGAGGATACACAATGCGCAGGGCGGATGTATCCTTGAGGATACACGATGCGCAGGGCGAGTGTATCTTTCAGGATACATTAATATTGTCCCAATAAAAGCCGCAGTTTTACGCTATTTGCCGTTCTTAACAGTTGAAATCAATGTTTCATTTAAAATCTACGATATCTGAGGGTATTATTTCAGTTCTTCAACAGCATTAAAAACATCGTGAAAGGTAAATAAATCAAATCGGAAAATTTTATTTTCTAAAATTAGAACCGGAAACACGTTTTGGGATCATGTGGGGTTTCAAAATGGCTCCTCTCGATAACGAGGAGTGGAAGTACAGCTGTTTTCTGTGTTTTGATGAAGCCCTTTATAATTCTTAGGTAGTTTTAACTATATAATAAAAATAAATGGTTCAATATGTCTTCAATAAATATGATAGCGATCTTTTTAAAGCCTTTGCTTCCCACAAAAATCGGAACTAGACAAGTAAGTTTTTTCGCGTTCATGGCTTTGCTACAAAAACAATTCTCGATTTCAAGGGAACAGAAATATGGCTTTGAAAAGCTGGTACTCGGTTGATACATACACTTTGATTGAGTATCGGGTGAAATAAGCGGATAGGGCTGTGAATGTACGGGAGAACAATGCACGAAATTGAAAGTAGTTTGGAAAGTGAAACTTCGTCTGCTACTATTGCAGTGTGAAAATGTCGTCAGACAAAACTGATGTAGAATTTGCATGTTCAGTGAAACCAGAGACATATTGTATTATATGTCTCTGGTGAAACTGATGTAATTAATGCCGGACACGAGGTCTTACTTAATGAGGAAAGGTTACGAAATGGTCAGAATTGGCAGGGGAAAGATGACAGTGAGGGCTATAATGAGGAAGCCATAGGGGAGCAGGAAGTTAATATTAATTGGCGAGGAGATGGTGGTGATTGGTGGCACAAACATTACAATGAGATTAGTAGTGTTGAAAAAGGTCTACACATATATTTGCCCCTTGTGGGAATACTGGGCTAAGTCATGTCATGGGTGCTGAAAAGGAGGTGTCAGATTTCGGGCAACTTTATATGGACAATCCTTTTCTTGAATGCATTTAAATCAACAAAACTGATAACTTTAAGCTTTCCACTGATTTTTATAGGTGCTGTTATGCCACTATCCCAGATAAGGGGGAAAGGTTGAGCGCTCACAAACATGTTTAACCCTGCCACACTAATCTTATGTGCCTGTCCCAAATCAGGAGCATGTAGTTTACTGGTTGTTGTTGGTTCATGCCTGTCATTTTCATTTTAGATTAATTGTTTTGTAATCAAGTACATGTAGCTATATATATAGGCAGTTAGTTTTCTCAGTCGAATTGTTTAATATTTCCCATGTCTGGCAGGCCTTTTATAGCTGACATTACATTATGCGTTTTTCTCATTGATGAAGGCCATATGCCTATAATTGCTTACATCCACTGTATTTGAACTTTGGTGGATAGTTGTCTTATTGGCAATCATACCTTATCTCCCTATTTTCATATTCACTACAAAGGCAAAGGCAAAATGACAACAAAATGCCTTGGAGCTACAAATAAGAAATGAAAGCATTTCTTGGTCTTGCATACCATTTACTAAGTTGTATTGGTTAACAGATCCAATAATGGTCACCTCAATATTTTCTTGTACAATGATTAGGGACAGGTATACCCATATTTTATGGTACCTTCATTTCTCTGACCATCATGTTGATCCTTTCGGTAATATTAAACCTGTTGTTTCATTAGTTGAAACTCTGAAGAACAAAACAAATGTATCAATCTTGTTAATATAATATATATATATATATTGGTCATGTTAAATGTTGGCCAGTTCGCAAGATAAGAGGTTAAACTACCCCTCTGCCATTGTTGACTACACTTCAAATGTGGTGGCTGACCAATACATCTAGTATTATTGTTATTATCAAAAAAAATTGCAATGGCTCAAAAAGTATGTTTCATTTTAGTTGGGACAGGTAAATTTGTAATACCTTCATATTTACCATTCATCCAACCTAAAATTTCTTCAGTTTTCTTGTTTGCTGGTAAAAAGGATTGATAAATAGATATTTTGTGCTGGGGTGAGCAGGGGAAGGCCATTACTAGACATAAGTTTACACACATGCCTTCAAACTGGCACAAAAAAGAGAGAAGTCAAGTTTGATGTATTTAATTTGTTCTTGTTGTTTGTTAAAATTTTATTGTTGAACGTTCATACTTTAGTTATCGAATTCTCTTAGTTAATTGTAATACTGATTATATAAATCATGTAAATGGGAAGATATTGCTTAATTTTTTATCAAAATCTAAAGTTTTGTGACTTGATATGGGAAAAATGAAACTGCACTGAATTATCAAGAAAGGATGAAACATATGACAGATATGTGTACATGTGTAATGAGAGTAGAAATTCATTGTGTAAGTGATTATTCTTCGCATGATTACAATGTACATGTATATATATGATAACTAAAGTATCTATCATAATTAAAATAGTAATTTAATATATTTTATATACTCAGTGATTAAAAGTTTTTCAAATTACACAATCAGAAAATCTAGAACAAAGCTGTTGCATATTGGTAATAGAGGAAGTTGAAAAATAACCAAACCTTTGAAAAATAGACCAACTACAAAAGTACTTGTATATATATAATGGTTGACCCTGGTAAATTAATTAGTCTATTTTTTTTTATCGACTTATAAAAGATAATGACTATATTCTGCTTTTTTATTCTTCTAAAATAGGCAGCATAGACAGAAAAGTATTTTTTTTAGTAGATTTTTTTTTTTTTTTTTTTTTTTTTTTTTATAAAGTATTGTAATGTTTACCAGGGAAAATGAAACATATCTTGTTTATTTAATAACACTCTTTAATACCAGTGTTTACAATATCAACAACGTATCCGTGGTAATCGTATATAATCGTATCATGATCTATCACTTTGAAAACGAGTAGTCGTTCGTCGATTGACAGAGTTGTCTTTTCATCAATACAAATGGCGGTCGGAAACGAAAAGTCAAACGGTCAATTTATGAGAGATAAAAAGCTTCGGTTTTGCTATACATGATGTTTAAATGACAAAAACGGGTGATAAGATAAATAAGAAGACTCGGTAATAATGATTTGCTGAATATTATCCGTTTAAACACATTTTTAACGTAAACAAGTACATCCGAATGTCGACATTTTGGCAACATTGAGCTAACAAGGTAACAAAAATCGATCTTCCAAGCATTGTAAAGACATTATTCTTTGTTTTAATTTTAATTCACTAGGAAAATCTTGTACAGAGCAACCTTTTGAACATCTGTATCACTTGTTTAGGCGATCCGAGACTGCGTTCTCGAGTTACAGCACGTTTTTCAATTTGCAACTTTTCTTGAAGCGCCAGTCACGAAATTAATTCAGGCTGGGGAATCTGAGCGTGCAAATTTGCCTCGGCCACAGAAACCCGCGGAAAAAATAAAATCAGTAGTGAAAGTGTTAATATTGGTATATTTCTTGTATTAAAGGTCCACAGCCTAATTGGGATCCAGATATTGTGGAGGCATTGGATGATGATTTTGATATGAAGGATCCAGACAATATTTTAGATGATGACTTTATGTTGAAAGCTAATGCTCCTGTTGATGGAACACAGTTTAATGAGTAAGAATAATTTTCTTAGATTTTATTTTAACATTAACCTGCACTTTGCCTGCAAATATGCAACTGCTAGCACTAATAAAATTAAGAGACTTAATAAGATTTTCCTACATCTTTGAAGATGATATATGAAGCATTGTTTTCCCAGTGTTCTCCCCAGGATTTTTGGATAGCGCTATGGTAAGCACGTAATTTTCGACACTTCTCATTAACTTTGTCACGGCATGAGGTTTGTCTGTAATTGATTTGTTGTGTGTTTTTAATGTATTATGCTATTGATGTTTTCTCTCGTAATGATGTCCTCATCATGCTCATGGAAGTTACCTCTTTGTTTGTTAATGTTATTGTCTGGATATAGAAGAAGAGTCTTTTTTTCTCCATTGTAAATTCATATAATCCCCATCTTATCTGTGTATGAAACCCAAGGAGAAGTCTTTTTCCATGATGGGTCTATACCAGAATGCCTATGTGAAGATTTCTTAGCACTAACAGGTATGTTGCAGAACATGTAGGACCAACAATAAAGTCATCGTCAGCTTCTGTATTTGGTTTTGTAACCCACTGTAGCAGTGTACTGTTGACCTCAAGACGTTTGACAGGAATTGACATTTTTAGCCTAATGATTTCTCATTTTTATACGACCGCAAAAATTAAAAAAATTTTGGTCGTATATTGGTATCAAGTTGGCGTCATCGTCATCGTCCGAATACTTTTAGTTTTCGCACTCTAACTTTAGTAAAAGTGAATAGAAATCTATGAAATTTTAACGCAAGGTTTATGACCACAAAAGGAAGGTTGGGATTGATTTTGGGAGTTTTGGTCCCAACATTTTAGGAATTAAGGGCCAAAAAGGTCCCAAATAAGCATTTTCTTGGTTTTCACACTATAACTTTAGTTTAAGTAAATATAAATCTATGAAATTTTGACAAAAGGTTTATGACCACAAAAGGAAGGTTGGGATCGATTTTGGGAGTTTTGGTTCCAACAGTTTCGGAATTAGGGGCCAAAAAAGGGCCAAAATAAGCATTATTCTTGGTTTTGGCACAATAACTTTAGTATAAGTAAATAGAAATCAATGAAACTTAAACACAAGGTTTATGACCATAAAAGGAAGGTTGGGATTGAATTTAGGAGTTTTGGTCCCAACAGTTTAGGAATAAGGGGCCCAAAGGGTCCAAAATTAAACTTTGTTTGATTTCATCAATATTGAATAATTGAGGTTCTTTGATATGCCAAATCTAACTGTATGTAGATTCTTAATTTTGGTCCCGTTTTCAAGTTGGTCTACATTAAAGTCCAAAGGGTCCAAAATCAAACTAAGTTTGATTTTAACAAAAATTGAATTCTTGGGCTTTTTTGATATGCTGAATCTAAACATGTACTTAGATTTTTGATTATGGGCCTAGTTTTCAAGTTAGTTCAAATTAGGATCCAAAATTATTATATTAAGTATTGTGCAATAGCAAGAAATCTTCAATTGCACAGTATTGTGCAATAACAAATATTTTCAATCGCACAGTATTGAGCAATAGCAAGAAATATCTAATTGCACAATATTGTGCAATAGCAAGAAATTTTCAATTGGAGTTTTCTTTCTTTGTCCAGAATAGTAGTTGAATCAACTTAAATCATTGTTTTATACAATATACAATGTATATTCACTTTTACTACCAACTGATGAATTAAAACAATCTTTACCATTCAGTGATAACAAGCACTTTATTTTACATTTGAATATTTTATGATGTATTTAAATGAGTAGTTATTGTTGCAAACTCCATTAGAAATTTGAATTGAGATCAGTTTTGGAAAAAGGAAAAGGGGGATGTGAAAAAAAGGGGGGGGGTAAATTTTTCTCATTTCAGATTTCATAAATAAAAAGAAAATTTCTTCAAACAGTTTTTTGAGAGGATTAATATTCAACAGCATAGTGAATTGCTCAAAGGCAAAAAAAATTTTTTAAGTTCATTAGACCACATTCATTCTGTGTCAGAAACCTATGCTGTGTCAACTATTTAATCACAATCCAAATTTAGAGCTGAATCCACTTGAATGTTGTGTCCATACTTGCCCCAACTGTTCAGGGTTCAACCTCTGCGGTCGTACAAAGCTGCGCCGTGCGGAGCATCTGGTTCTTTATCTTAACGTTTTATAATATTCAACATGTTCAAATGGCTTCATCCAAGCTGGACATCGAGAAAGTTAATTTCTCTAGTTGTATCAGCTTGGGGTTTGTTTTTCTAATAATATCCTCTCCATGGTTTTCAAATAGTAAAATTCATTTAATACTGTAGAATTGCTGCCTAAACGATTATTAATTTCGAATAGGTGATAAATAATACTTCAAAGACTTGCTCATTTTCGGGGGCTTGTATGGATAATAACTTAAGCCCGGCAAATTGTAACGCTTACCAACCCCTGTGTTTGGTTGTTTTTAAAATCATTGTTTGTTCAAAGTTCGTAAAACAAGTTTGTGAGTGTCATCGGGAAATGCGGTCAATTTATTTCATCTCATTTCATTCTTATATGCCTCTATATATTCTTTTAATTAAAACAATAGATGTCAATGTTGAAATCTTTGTTTATTTTGATCTTTCAAAGTCGCCATTTTGTAAAATTTATTAGACTGGTCCCCGTAATACAACGGAAATAATTCATTCAGAAATAGTTAACCAGTTGATCACGTGATCCAAAGTGAAAAATAAGCGGGAAATTTGAAAAAATTACGAAAAAAAATATAGCGACGTGCTTGCATTGGATAGCGCTGCAGTCAGTGCAATAGAACAACGGGAAATTGTGATAGCACTGAAAAGGGCAGCGCTAAAACAGCCTGGGGAGAACACTGTTTCCTTTCAAAATAGGTTATCAATTGCATACAATTAAAAAAAAATGCAAAATTATTTAACGGCTTTTATTTAGACAAAACTGTAGTATAGAGTTTGATTTATAATTTATTAATTATCAGTATAACAGATTATAGTGTCAAACTATTGACAATAGATAGTATCAGTATAACAGATTATAGTGTCAAACTATTGACAATAGATAGTATCAGTATAACAGATTATAGTGTCAAACAATTGACAATAGATAGTATCAGTATAACAGATTATAGTGTCAAACAATTGACAATAGATAGTATTTAATGCCACTGAAGTGTCATGATTCAATAATTTAGTTTTCAAAGGAGTTGGTAGTCACTATATAAAATTTGTACACATATAGTTATATATGATAAATTTTTCCTCCGCACAGTTGAATGCTAATACATAAACTAATATAAGTAATAAGTAAATGAGTTATTCCTACTATATGTGAACATGCAATGTCAAATTATGAATATTTATATTTTACAGCCAGGAGTCTGGAGAAGATGAAGAATTTGGATCTGATTTTGGTTCAGATGATTTCTCAGATAACGAAGATGGACACATGTTTATGGATGAAGAAACAAAGACACAGTTTACTAATTATTCGATATCCTCCTCTGTCATGAGAAGAAATGAAGGCCTTACCCTTCTGGATGATCGATTTGAAAAGGTCAGTATAGTAATCCTCTGTCATGAGAAGAAATGAAGGCCTTACCCTTCTGGATGATCGCTTTGAAAAGGTCAGTATAGTAATCCTCTGTCATGAGAAGAAATGAAGGCCTTACCCTTCTGGATGATCGATTTGAAAAGGTCTGTATACTATTCTGTCTTTAAGGTTTTGGTGGGATAATACATGTATGCAACTTAGAAATGTCTATTGCATGACACTTTTCAGTTTTAATTGATGATAAGTAATTCTAAACAAACATAGATCATTAATCATGTATTTCAATTACTCCCAGTCCCTATACAATATGAGTATCTCTCAGCAAAAAAAGGAAATTTGTGATATTAATTTCTGGTTCTCAAGACTATTTACCAGGAAAAGCATGTTTAAAACAAAAAAACAACAATTTTAAGTCAGCTGCTCAGGGGTGTAATTTTCAGATGTGGAAAGATTCTTTAAAGGGGCACTAGCTGTCAAATTCATGGTAACCGATTTGACTCAAATTTTCATATTTGGTTTATAACAATGTAAAACATTTATCCAAACTATCAAAAGTCTAAAATAAACAGTTTACAGAGCATGGGGTGGATAATATATAGGTTCGTTTCGTGTGTATTTTAGTCCAGACGCCATCTAATTAACTATCGATTTGACCTCAGATGACCATATAAGCGATGTAAACAAAAATAAAGATACAAATAGATTAAACCAACACATGCAAATAGATTTTTATAGGTCTGTTTGATTTTATTTTATAGATTAAAAATAGATTTTTCTCATTGTTTTTAACCGTACAGGAATGATTATAAGAATGATTTTATGTGCATCGAATTAGTAATGAAATAATTTACCGTAGTTTCACTTTCATTGTTGACATTCTTTTTCTTTAAATAGCCAGTACACGTACAATGCATGGGTTGTCAATCTCTAGCTAGGAGTTAACTTGAAGTTCAAGATGAATACGGATTTAAAGAGGTCGACTCATTCACTTGCAAGTGAATTACTAATTATCAATGTTTCTTTAATAGCATAATTTAACAAAATTGCACCTTTTTGGCTGCAAAAAGTGAATTGTTATTTCACTATTTCCCTTTTATTATTGATTGAACAGAAAAAAATCAAACTTTAGATTTTTTATATATCTCGTAGCTAGTGCCCCTTTAAGTGTTATTCAGTCAACATTTACGTTGTTAAAAAACACAAACAATTTCTATCTCTCTAATGTCCGTTATTGTTAGTGTTTGTGTTTGTTATGTTTCTTGGTTGTTGAAACATGCACTTGTATGGAAAAGTATATACCTGAAAATCATGTACTTCATGTTAATTATTTTATTTACTAGAAGTAACATTGTGATCTCAAAAAAGTAGATATAAGGGAATACAATAGAGTCATCTTTATACTTTTTTTTTCAACTTTATTTAATTTAAATATGCCAATATAACATGTTATCATGATTCAAACAACCATAGTTTGTGTTGATCAAAGACCTTTTATGGATTATATCGTGGAAATTAAATCTCAGATAGTTACTATGAACTTTAATTTATTATTTATAATTTTAGTTATATGAGCAGTATGAAGATACAGAGATCGGCGCTTTAGATCATGAAGACATTGATGGTTGTAAAGACAGTAAAGTATTAGATTCCATCCTAGAAGAGTTTGAAAAAGACCAGGAGGAAAAGTAATTCATCCTATAATACTTATGACTTTTAAATCCCTACAAAAAATAATCTCTAAAAATGTCACACATTCTTTCTTTGGACATCCTTTTTTGTATGACAGAATTTATTTTAGACTTGCTGTTATGGAGTTCAGAGAGTTATAATTACACAGTTTAAGTCCGTGTAGTGAGAATATAGGTGGTCATGTAATTTAAGAATGTTCAGTCCACCAGTGGTAATGTGACGTAATGTTCACAATACACATTATTAATTTTTTTCTGAACAAATTGTAACCCTCTGCCTTTTGATAAGTGATAAAAAAAAAGCTTTAAATATTAAAAATGTTAGTGAATTACATTGGTAGATGGAATTTACAAACTAAAAAGTCTCACTAAAAACCTCATTGAAACACTTATGTTTTGAATGGAAGTTGCAACCATTCTACACAGTACACAGGTACACCAAAAATACATTTGACCACATTTTAACAGTGATATTGTTAACTATGACGTTTAGTATATCTATTATATTTTTTGATTACAGGAAATTCACGGAGATTAAGAATTGTAATAGTGATGTTGATGTAGAATCAGGAGATGACTGTGATATCGTAGAAATGATCATCCAAGCACCTAAAGAAAAATGGGATTGTGAATCTATTTTAAGTAGGTTTTAGAAAGGAATTGGTATATCTATGTTTCAGAATTATTTAGTACTTCCTCAATCTTGTATTTGTCCTATAAAAAAACAAAGAATTAAAAGAAATGGGGTTTAACTTTAATATTGATGTGTTATTAAAAAAACTTTGGTGTCTTGACTCTTTCTTGAGTGCCCAGAATAGAATGGTCTTACATTTACATTCTTTTCCCCCTTTTTTGAGAAATGAAACAGAAACTGTCAAAGAACTGCAAAGGTTACTTTAGCATCCAATAGTATCATTGTAGATTAATTAAGTCTGATTGGCGTATGATTGAAATATACGCATGATACAGATTTAAATGTTTGCAGGGTTATTTAAAATATTTATACAAATGTATTTTGTACCAAAGATATTCTTTTCATATAAAGAGATGACAAAAAAACAAATCTCTTTAAAATTTTGTGCAAACTGAGCAAATAAATAGGTTAATAATATGTGTATCCTTACCTTAATACTATCTTTTCATATAGAGAATGCATAAAATAGATTTTAAGGGTCTCTTCTTATTGAATGGCCTGATATTAAACTGGTATCAATGTATTGTTATGCTTTATAACAAATGTTTTACACTTTCAGGTACATATTCTAATTTATATAATCATCCAAAGATAATTACAGAACCACACACAGTAAGTATTATCAAGGTTAGAAAACTGCACACAAAATATTTGTTGTTCTTTCACTTTTCATTCACTGACATTGTTTAGAACAATGGTTCAAGGTGGTGTAAATCTTATCAAAACTTTAATTTTTTTTATTTTTCATGCAATCTTTCACACACCTTTACAGGGGGGGGGGAAATAGTTTGCAAATTTTTTCTCTCCCTTAGTTACTGCAAACATGATATGCTTTGAAGAAAATTTTACAAAAGAAAAGTATCTGATTTTATTACAGAAAAAGAAGATACAATTAACATCAAAATTACAGATTCCCAAAGATTCGTTTGAAAAGCCAGGAATGACAAGAAAACAGCTTGAAAAAGAAATTCATGAGAATTTGAAAGCTGATTGTGCAAGTACATATAGACCTAAAGATGAATCACTTGAAGAAAAACGATCCAGGAAACAAGCAGTCAAACAAGAAAGAAAGGTATTGTCTATTGACAATAATTGTAGGCTAACCTAATATCTAAGGCAACACAGTTGTATGCTAATCTAATATTTGAGGCAACACATTTGTATGCTAATAAAATTTAAAAGTGTTAACTACAAAACAGTGTATAATTGATGAATTTTGTTCTCTGATTTTCATTGAAGAAGTTTGAACATCTAAGGAACCTCTGATTTACACTCAATTACACTAAACAGTTGTTTCTTTTAAATATCAATTAACTATTTGTAGTGGAAGACTTGACATATAAAATGATTGGTCTTTTGACTTGCCTTGAAATGATCTTTTGAAATTAACTTTAAAAGGGTGATTTTAAAATTTGTGTCCTTTTCTTTACAATAGTCATTAATAATATAATTGATAAGGACCAGATAACATGTACAAAGATATGATAAAATTAATATGTGCATCTTCCATAGGCATAATTGGTTCAAAATGTTTACCACCTTAATTGCTTTAATAGGGCTTTTAAATGTAAGAACAATTCATGTCATTTTGACAGCCTTTTGTTACAATATTATTAACCATACTGTTACAGATATTTGATCACAAATAATGTAAAGATGATCCCTATAGATAAGATGTTTAAGGTCAAGGTTATAAGACTGAAATAATGTTACCTTAATATTATGGCTTTACATCCCTTGAAATGGACATATTTTCAACAAAAACTTCAGAATTATAAAAAGTACTTGAGGAATGCATTTGATTTTAGAGCCTATTAGACCCTAAATAAAATCTGTTCACAATTGTATAAATGATGAATCCTGTGTTCTCAGATTAGTTTAATGAAGATTTCTGAACATTCTAAGGAACCTCTGATATACAGAAAGAATTTTGACAAGATTTACAGAGTTTTCTTTTTTAGATTGAATATCGTTAAATATGAGCATGCACTTTTGTTTGGGGATTTTTATTTGTTTATTTTATTTACCTCCCCTTAATAGTTCTTTGTTGGTATGGAGTTAGCAAATGCAATTCCATACCAAATTTTTCAGTTTTCACTGAAAAATTATCTTATTTTTCAGTGTGTACTTGATTCATATATCAGTTACAATTAAATAAGCATTCTAGGGAAAAGGGTCTGTGTATTACAACAGATTACATATATATTTGATGGCTAGTGCTGAAAACCCTCTGAAGTCTTTTTGCCCTTTCTCCTTACAATTATAAAAATATTACAAGGTACAATTCCTCTGCTGTTTAGTCTTAATAATAGCACTCCTGATACCAGTAAATAAGACTGCTATGAAATATAGGAATATGTAAACAAACAGTGGTTCAGACTTCTCTGAATACATTTACAGAAACACATGTGACTCAGACATATGAAAATTTATTCTAGACTATAGTTTATATATGATGAATTATATGTTCTCTGATTAGTACAGTGAAGATTTATGAACATTCTAAGGAACCTCTGATATACATTATAGCAGACCATAACACACATATGCTTGTTCATTAGTTGAAACATGGCCAGTTTTAAGGCATTTAATGAAAAATTTATAAAATAAGAAATCATACATGTGCTAAATATATGTTCTGAAATTGACAGCATCCTATTACAATATTAAATACATTTAAAACCTAATTTTGTTGCCAAAGGAGTAGGTTCAGTAAGACCCCTTTTTGGCCCCAAAATATAGCAGTTTTAGAAAATTGTGAAAATGTAATCTTTAAGCTATATTTTGGAAAGTAAAATGCTTCTGCTACATAAATATGAGCTGTTTTTGACAATACAATGCACAAATATCGCGTTCTAGCATCATGAAGTCATGCTAAATTACTGAAATCATCAAAATTTTAGCATTTTGGTTAATTATTAGACGGTTTCCGTCTAAAATGCAAGTAGCTGCATTCGTGTTCATTCATAATATTGAAATGTAAGATGTATTTGATGATAATACAAAACATATATAAATGTTGAGGATGAATACAGATGCGGCCACTTTCATTTTTGACAAAGAAACATCTGAAAAGTAACATTTTTTTGCATATTTGATAGATTTTTCATATTTAAGCTTGAATCAGAGCGTTTTTAATGACTAAATCAGTTAAAATCTTTCACATAACCTAATCGAATCTATTGGAATAGACATTTAAATGTTTAAAAAGTGTCCAAAAACTTTCGTTAGATGAACCTGAAATTTGAGGCCAAAATCGGCCCTTATCGAACTTACTCCTTTGTTTTAAATGATACAACATTTATTAGGATTGTAATTACACATCGTTATACTTTCACAAAAAATGAGAAGAAATCATTCCTTTTAACATGACTGGAGGTCAACATTTTCAAGCTCAAGGTTACAGACATTAAAATTAGACCCAAGTTACATTTCTTTAATTTTTTGGCTGAATAACCCATGATATGGGAACATTTGAACCAAAACTTCAGAACTTATTTTATAGCATTAGGAATACATTTGATTTTAGAGCCTATTATTCAAAGGTGATTATTATTGTATAAATGATGAATCCTGTGTTCTCAGATTAGTATAATGAAGATTTCTGAACATTCTAAGGAACCTCTGATATACAAAAAGCATTTAGACAAGATTTGTAGATTTTTCTTTATAATACAATGTTCCAAAGTACTTTGTAATCTTATGCACTAAATTTTTGGTTGTTTTTACCACATCTATTTTCGCTTTTGCAATGTTGTTTTATGAGACAAACATAAATGTATTTTGCATGTTTTTGTTGTGTGGGGTAAAAAAAGTTTTACTAATGCATTGCGGTGTTCTTAAATATTGGTTCAAAGATAATGAATTGAGAAAATTATTTGTGATTGTAATCGAACCTTGATATATGATCAAAAATAAGGAAAGTAATACCCCCCAAAAAAATATGCTTACCATGTTAAAGGGGCAATAGCTGCCAAATTCATGTTCACCAATTTGACTCAAATTCTCATATTTTATTTCTAACAATGTAAAATTTTCCAAACTATCAAAAATATCAAATAAACAATTTACAGGACATGGTCTCAATAAGATGTTGCTTTGTTTCGTGTGAAATTTAGCTAAGAAGCCATCTAATTGATTATTGAGTTGACCTTCTATGACTATATAAGCAATGTAAACATAAACACAGATATAAATAGATTAAGCAACTCGTGCAATTGGATTTTTATAGGTCTGTTAAATTTTGTATAATAGATTAAAAAGTTATGTTTATTGTCGTTTTTAGCTTTATAAAAATGATTTTGTGTGGATTGAATCAGTTAATCAAATAATTTACCTTTGTTTCACTTTCAATGTTGACATTCTGTGCCTTTAAATACATGTACATGGACAATGCATGCGTTATTCTATCACTTTCTAAGGGGTTAAATTGGAGTTCAAATGAATATAGATTTAATGAGGTCGAATTATTCACTTGCAAGTGAATATTTCATTATCAATGTTTAATAGCTTAATTTGACAAAATTGAACCATTTTAGCTGATAAAAGCAAATTATTATTTCACTTTTTCACTTTCATTAATGACTGAACAAAAAAAATCATACTTTTGATTTTTTATATATCTCGTAGCTAGTGCCCCTTTAAAGGTGAAGGTCACAGACACTAAAAATAAATCTGAATTAGGTTTCTTTTATTTTTACGGCCATAACAAATACAATTTTATAAAAGTGCATGAGGAATACATTTGATTTTTAAGCCTATTTGACCCTAAATTAAATCTTTCCACAATTGTATAAATGATGAATCCTGTGTTCTCAGATTAGGTAAAATGAAGATTTCTGAACATTCTAAGGAACCTCTGATATACAGAAAGCATTTAGACAAGAGATGTAGAGTTTTCTATCTAATTCAACGTTCTAAAGTTCTTTGTAATTTTATGCATTTAGTTTTTGGTGTTTTTAACTCCATATATTTTACTTTGCAATGTTGCATTATTAGACAAACATATGTTATTTTGTAATGTTGCATTTTTAGACAAACATATGTTCTTCTGTGTTGTTAGGGGAGGGGGGGGGGAGTTTTGCTTATGCATTTATCAGCTCTTTAATTTTTGTTTAAAGATTATAAGTTGAGACCATTTATGTGGGATTGTAATCAAACTTTGATATATGATCACAAATAAGGAAAGTAATACCCCTATAGAAATAAGCTTAACATGTTAAAAGTGGAGGTCACAGACACTAAAAATAAATCCAAATTAGGTATCTTCAAATTGTATGGCTGTTAAACCAATAGATTTTTTAAAAAGTACATTCAGAATACATTTGGTCTTATTTCCTATTTGACCCTAAAGATCTTTCAAAAAATTGTATAAATGATGAATCCTGTGTTCTCAGATTAGTTTAATGAAGATTTCTGAACATTCTAAGGAACCTCTGATATACAGAAAGCATTTTGACAATATTTGCAGTTTTCCTGATTGAATATCATGAAACACTTTGTACGTAATTGTATGATGTGAACAAGTGTAATTTCACAGCAATCATTTCACTGAGTTCTTATATTGTGTATTGATTTCTCAGTGCAGATTTAATTTATACAAGTTTAACTTACTTTCACATGAAGTTCTACTGTAAAAGGTTGCAGCTTTACAGCAAAAATATGGTTAGGTGTTGAAAACCCTCCGAAGTCTTTAGTACCTCTCCTTCAAATTCTAAAATTGCAAGGTACAATCCCTTTGCTGGTAAATGATCAGTTTATCAGCTATGATTCAAAAACTTGACAGTTAAGGTATCTTTTTATTGTTTATATCTAAATATGTATGGACAAATGAATTTATATACAAAAACACATGTCACCTCAAACAATGTTCATTCTATTGTGTATATATGATGAATCTTATGTTCTCTGATTAGTTCAGTGAAGATTTATGAACATTCTAAGGAACCTCTGATATACACTATAGCAGACCAAAACATGCACATGCCTATGTATTAGATAAACACTGGGTCAATTTCTAAGTCAGTAAATAAACAGATTTATGGAATTATTTATTAATTGTATACTATGTGCTGAAAACATTTATATTTCTTAGGTTCATGATTTCAATAAATAAACATTTTGTGCAAGATTAAATATACGCATTGAAGCAAAGTTAAGCCTTCACTTCATTATTGCTTTCTGCAAACTAATCTTGAACAAGATGTTTTTGCTAATTTTTAGTGATACTAGGATAAGTGAAATTACCCCTTGCAAAAATTCACATGTTTATACAGTAAATATTCTGGAATTTTACAAGTTTTGACATGTTCTTTTTGCTTCAAAATTTTTCATGTTGTTATAATAAGCTCCAATACAAAATCATTGAGAACTTCACTGCCATAAACTTGGACATATGATTTAAGGTATCAATACTATGCACATTTTATAAGAATCTAAGCATGTATTGTATATATGATGAATCCTGTGTTCTCAGATTAGTTTAATGAAGATTTCTGAACATTCTAAGGAACCTCTGATAAACAGTACTTAGATTAACATTCTAAGAAACCTCTGATAAACATTACTTAGATTAACATTCTTTGCACTGATGTGCCTACGGTTATTACAAGATTATTAAGGTTTTCTTATCTTTTAGTGTGTTGGTACAAGTACAATGTCCTGTCATACTTTTTTTTTAAAACACTTATCTGCACCTGGTGAAAAAAATCTTCAACTTTTCTGATGGGCTAAAACTTTCATCAAATACTAGTTTACAGTGTCTGTAGGGTGTAAATAAATCTGTGTCTTTGACTCTTTCTAGTCATAATATTTGTTGGTAGTAAGGGAAAAATACACTAACTGATCAAGAGTTTTGAAAGACATTAACAATTATAAATATATAGAAGTAAAAAAGGTACTCTTATAAATCAATATATAAGGATACAAGGAGGTCTTTTAAATTGAAAATCTTGTTATTTTTAATGCAAAAATTATTCAACAAATGATTATATTTCAGGAAAGAAGACAGGAAAAGAAGCAGAATAAAGAAATGTTTAAATCAGAGATGAAAAGACAAGAAAAAGAAGTGTTAAATCTTCAGAACAATCTACAAGGCATGAAATTGTGATTCTGAACAACATTGATACTGATATTGACCTGCTATCGATTTGTAAAGTCATGAAAAACAAAACTACATAGAAGAAAAGCTTGTCATATGCTTGTGCTTTCCGTTTGATTACAGAGAAAGACAGAAAGTGTTCTAAAAAGTATTTATTACATACGAAAAATGCTGAATAAATAGCCCAGATGATAAGGGTTGGCATGTTCATTGTAAAAAAGGGGCTCACAGTATTTTATATTGCCAGTTTTTGACCATTGTTTATACATGTGCCTTTAAGCAGGCCTCAACTTTGCATACTGTGTATTCTCTTTTGTGTATTAAGGAAAACTTAAATGTTTATGGATAATTTATTTTTGTTGTTTTGCCGAATTCTGCATACAAGCCTATAGAAAATTTGTTTTTTGTTGAACATTTAATTTTGTAGTAAGTTCCCCTGAAATCCATAAAAAATTGGTATCCAGCGAATACTTATGAATCCACAGTACCAATGCTTATGCTATAACTACCATATTGTTTTACATTTGGTGAAAAATAGTTTAAAGTAAAAGAAAATTTTGGTGCAGAAATTTTCAAATTTTTCATCAACTACACTTATAAACAACATACATCAAGATTTTAAAATTTTAATGTTTACATCTTTCCTTTAAAAATAAGATATTTATTTTTATAAATTTGCTCTAAAGGCATACGAAATAATATTTCTAATTGGCAGTATGAATTTAGAAACATCAGTATTGTTTTGGAGACAATGCTGAATAATAAGAAGAAACTCTTTTATCTCCTTGGAAGGAAAAGTATACCAGTAATAAACGTTTGCTTTTACACTTTTTGTGTTATTTTTAAAATAAGGTATTAAAAATTAATCATTGACCTTTGTTATGTGAGATATTTTGTTACATTGCATTAATCTTGTTGCTGATATATTTATTTATGAAATAAAATAAAACATGGTTACGTATGTGTTATTTAAATAAAAAACTGGCCTCAAAAAATGTTATTTCCCAAATAAAAAAAAAATACAGTCAGTCATAGCATCTATAATGAGAAGATATAAGTTCTCAAGAGCAAAGCAAATTATACTCAACAAATATGATTTCCAGATGAGATATAGAGAAATACCAAGGAGATCGACAACAAGAGTGAACTTGCATTAAACAGATAAATCTCATCCTTGTCACCCTTTTTTTGTCTAACAATCTGAACCTGTAATGGCAATTATCCATTACAGTCAATGGGTTAAAGATTACAAAGACACAAAAAAGACATACGGTCAACATATATTCATGTATTAGTTCTGCTCTTTGTTGGAGCAAAACGGTGTCCTGTACTTTCTAGATCCATCTTTGTCCTTATGTCTTATGTCGTGTGTAGATAGTTGATTCATTGGGCAATACAACTTCCTTTTATTGTCTCACTCAGACTCGAGGAGGCCTATTTGTCGACAGTATTACTTATTTGTATAAAGCATTATTTTTTGGGAGGTAAAATTCCTGGATGTATACAGATGAGGTTCTCTAGACCTGGACTTTATTTTGTATATACAGTAAAGTCTGCCTCATATCTTGAATAACATTAAGAAATTGACAATGAGGGTCATTTGAAAACAAATACTTATGACAAAAGAGATGATTACAGCTTCCCAATTGTGAATTTCAGTTTCTATGTAGCAAAAAGTAAAATCACAAAAATACTGAACTCAGAGGAAAATCAATTCGGAAAGTCCATAATCACATGGCAAAATCAAATAACAAAACGAATGGACAAGAACTGTCATATTCCTGACTTGGTACAGGCATTTTCAAATGTAGAAAATGGTGGATTGAACCTGGTTTTTTAGCTAGCTAAACCTCTCACTTGTAGGACAGTCGCATCAAATTCCATTATATTGTCACCGATGCGTGAACAAAACAAACAGACACAATAGGTAAAAATGTCATAAATAGGGGTACAGCAGTCAACATTGTGTTATCATCTTAATCACTAAAAACAACAAATGTAACGAAGAAGCACAAAAAGGCATACATCAAATTAAAATCCTCATTTTGATTATATTATACGATTTTATTTGTCTATGTAAAATGCACTCATCAACATTCCAGCAGCGCCTGCATACCAAGTATATATCTCCCAATTGATACGATAATCACAGGCTTGTATTTCCCATCATGATTTTGTGATAGAGGATTGCTGCTCACAAGGATGCTATTAAACCAAGAGTTCCAAATGGTGAAGTTGAGATCATCCCTTGATAAATTTTACGGACACCATCACGAATTGGTTGACCGTTATGAAATAACCATTTCACAGATGATATTGGATATGTTCCTTATGCAGGAACTACAGTACTCTTCCCTTTTCAAGAATGTGACCTACCGAATTAGACTATTAACCGGGTTTGTGATAACATGACCAACATGACGGGTGCCACATGTGGAACAGAATCTGTCTACCCTTCTGGAGCACCCGAGATCGCCCCAAGTTTTGGGTTGGGTGTGTGTTGCTTAGTCTTTAGTTTTCTATGTTGTGTACTATTATTTGTCTGTTTGTCTTTTTCTTTTTTAACCATGGCGTTGTCAGTTTATTTTAGATCTATGGGTTTGACTGTCCCATCAGTATCTTTTATCCCTCTTTCATATCCACTAGGTCGTTGTCTCTGCTGGTGGACATTTTGTCCCCGAGGACATAATCCGTCCAGTAGCAATATTGCATGAATTTACGAAGATCTAACCGGATACTGGCTCGCACCTCGTCCTGTATATAAAGGTCCAAAACAGACGTCACCATTGACATGGCAGGTGTGCCCTCATCACCAGACATGACAAATGTCCAAAACATGACTCATTCAGATCATCATACTAGTGACAATAGCAATAGTACACATACACAGCCATGTTCCGTTCTCATTAAAGACATTTTTGTGTTGATGACTGAACACCACTGTCTCATTTCGAAATGTGAAGCCAATTGCTGCAAAACTTGTGGAATTTTAAAAATAGATGCTCAATTCACTAGCAATTTAACCAAAAAGTCTTATTATACCAGAAGTTACGATGGTCTGAATGGAAAATCTATAAATTTCGTCTACGCTTAAAGTGTAACCTTTGCGGTTTGGTATACGTCGGTGAAACGATCCTCATCTTGCAACGCCTCTCCGTAAACAAAAAGAGGACTACTGGATTCAACAATTGGGAACTGCAACACCATATGGTTTCAATGATAAAATTGATGGTGTGTGTATTGTATCTAGTCCTTCCTGTAGCTCGGTGAATGAAATGAATAACTTCAACGTCATTATACATCACCTACTCTGCACGATGTCTCTATTAATGACTTGCTACCATTTATTCAAAAGCCGTTAGGTATTCATCACATTCGCACGAAACTTTATACTATAACATAAGCAACACGACGGGTGCCATATGTGGAGCAGAATACGGTTACCCTACCGGAGTACCTGAGATCACCCCCAGGTTTTGGTGGAGTTCGTGTTGTTTTTTCTTTAGTTTTCTATGTTGTGTCTTCTGTACCATTATTTGTTTGTTTGCCTTTTTTAGCCCTGGCGTTGTCAGTTTATTTATAATCTAATGAGTTTGACTGTCTCTCTGGTATCTTTTGTCCCTCTTTTATTCATTACCTCTTTCAAAACTTCATTCTCTGTTCAATTTTTGTTTGGAAACCACTGTTAAAAACCCTCATTTAAACCAGTACAAACTTTAATACATCTATCATTTCGAATATTGCAAGTCACAAACTTTTCAAATCAGTTCGCATTGGAAAAGATGAAAACGAGAAAAGATCTTTTCTTAAACTTTCCTTTGCCAACAAAGGTCTCGATAGTGTCAACTTGGGCAATATCCTTCATCATAAATTTGTTTAATTGAAAATACCTCCTTATTTTAAAGATCAGTCTGTACCAATCATTTCTTATACCTATACCAAACCAATTGCAACTAAAATTTTCAATTACAAACGCGTTTTGTAGGAGCTCAATATTGACGACCTCAAGTCTAAACCTCCTGATTGCACCTGTGCTAATTCCCAATTGACATATAAGCCGACTGACCATGTTATTACCGGTGACCTCAGCATTGTCAATAACACTTTCCTGCGAAATGTGTTCTCCAAAAGTCCGAAATATCGTTAGAGTAAATCGATCAATTGGAAATACAACTTCAAAATACTAATGGATTATGGCTGTGAAATCGTTGTTATAAATCCGAATTAAGAAACTGAACGGGTCTATCAATACCCATGCTACGTCAATCGTTAAAGATCCAGATGATGCAAAAACACTTGTCCTACCTCGATGAAAAATATGTTGCTGTCCCCGCAGATAAAGCCCCAAGCATCATCGTTTTTGTCCGTAAATCTCATTACATAAACTGCTTGATAAATGAATTAGGTATTGACAATTCACTTTGAAAGTCAACATATACCCTCACGACACGTACCAAAGAGGAAATCCTGGATAATCATAGGTCTATTCTATGTTCCTCTGGAATTTCAACCAAATATGATGAACTGGATCATCCATCATTGTATGGGATACCTAAACTACGTAAGTGTCCTTGCAAACAACGGTATATTGCTGGGTCTTCCATGTGCTCCACGAAACCTCTTTATAAATTATTAACATCTATTTTATCAGCAATCAAAGCCGGGCTTTAAAGTTGTTGTGAAACTGCCTACTCCACAGTTGGCGTGAATCAGATCTGGACTCTCAAATATTCTAAAGATCTTTTAGAGTACATACAATTGACCTTTCTACACTTTACACAAGTATTCCCTATTTTAAACTAATGACACATTGAAAGAGTTCTTATTGCTTTGTTTCATAAGAGATATGACGAACGTAGACACAAGTATCTTGTGTTAGGGCGGAATAAATCCTACCATTCAAAGAATCACTCCGATTCAGACAAATAATTCTCTGAAACTAACATTATCAAGATGCTAGATTTCTTGATTGACAACATATTTGTTAGGTTTGGAGGACGTGTTTTTCATTAGATTGTCGGCATTCCAATGGGAACCAATTGTGCCCCTCTTCTTGCCGACTTATTCCTTTTATTATTATGAGGCTGATTTTATACAAGAACTTTTTAGAAAGAAAAATAAGAAGTTAGCAATATCCTTTAACTTTACTTTCTGTTATATAGAAAATGTTCTCTCACTAAATAACTCAAATGTATGTTGAACGCATCTGTCCCATCGAACTAAAGATAAAGGATACAACAGATACAGTTAAGACTGCCTCATATCTTGAAATTGAAAATGAGGGTCATTTGAAAACAAAACTTTACGACAAAAGAGATGATTTCAGCTACCCGAGTGTGAACTTTCCATCTCTATGTAGCAATATCACAGCAGCGCCTGCATACGGAGTATACATCTCCCAATTGATACGACGATCCCGGGCATGTATTTCCTATCATGATTTCTTTGATAGAGGGTTGATGTTCACAAGGAAGCTATTAAACCAAGAGTTCCAAAAGGTGAAGTTGAGATCATCCCTTGGTAAATTTTATGGACCATCACGAATTGGTTGACCGTTATGGAATAACCGTTTCATAGATGATATCGGGTATGTTCTTTATAATGACGGAACTACATTCCCCTTCCATTTTCAAGAATGTGACCTACCGAATAAGACCTGGATTGTGATA
The DNA here is from genome assembly GCF_965363235.1 of Mytilus galloprovincialis. Lineage (NCBI taxonomy): Eukaryota > Metazoa > Mollusca > Bivalvia > Mytilida > Mytilidae > Mytilus > Mytilus galloprovincialis. The sequence continues at coordinate 125,138,162 of NC_134838.1, read as the reverse complement.
ACATGCCCAACACGACAGGTGCCACATGTGGAGCAAGATCTGCTTACCCTTCCGGAGCACCTGTGAACACCCCAATATTTAGGTGGGCTTCATGTTGCTTAGTCTTTAGTTTTCTATGTTGTGGCTTGTGTACTATTAATTGTCTGTCCATCTTTTTTTCCAGGCATGGCGTTGGCAGTTTATTTACGATCAATGACTTAAATGTCCCTCTAGTATATTTCGCCCCTCTTTTACATCTATTGTAATAATATATAAGTTCGAAGTTCAATCTTCGTAACACCAGTCGCCAGTCGCCACTGGTATATACAATGAGAAAAAAACCAGTGAATCTTAATAGATACAGAAAGCGTTAAATGATGCGAAATCAATCAGCTAAGAAAACATTCACCCAAGAGTAAAAATCTCAGAGGTAATGCTTCACTACTTTCAACAATCTATCGACAAAGAAACCGTATCAGTATAGTGGAAAAGAGCCAAAATCTGACAACTTTTAAAGAAAAATTATATATTACTAGTAATAACATTAATTTAAGACCAGACTCACTGTTTTATACAAATAATTGGATCATATGATATCAATTACTTAAATCTGAGAAAGCATTCCGAAAACCTAAACATTCCAAACAACAGACAACACGCATTTGGGAAAAGTCATAACTGTGAAACTCAGCTTGTTAAAGTCTTTCATGATTGGGCAAGTGCCATCGACAAACGGAAACAAGAAGACAGCTTCATTTTAGATTTCCAAAGGCATAGGCACGATGGAATATGAACTACTGAAAATAAAACCCCCGAACGACGGCATATACAAAACATCATGATCTTGATCGACTCCTACATTTCATACAATGCGTATGTGTTGTCCATATTTATTTAACATCGAAGATAAGGATATTTACAGACCTTGCCATGTCCTGTCTGTTTTTTTATTTGATGAATTTCATTGTATCTATCTGATGAGTTAAGCCTTTTCAACTGATTTTTATAGTTCTTATGTTATGAATGTCGGCTACTGTCAAGGTTAGGGGATGGTTGGGTGCTCTCAAATATGTTTAACCATGCCACATTTTTCTATCCCACGTCAGGAGCATGTAGTTCAATGGTTGTCGTTGGTTCATATCTACCATATTTGTGTTTTATAATAAATCAGGCCGCTATTTTTTTTCATAATTTTCATGTCGGGGCCTTTTATATGGTATAGGTTTCTTCATTATTATAATTGCTGAAGGCTGTACAGTTGCCTATAATTGCTTGCAACCACTTCATTTGATCTTTGATGGATAGTTTTCTCATTTGGAATCAACCAACATCGCCTAATTTTTATCAGATTTGTCTAATGCAAATCAGTTAGCCTTTAATTGGTGGGAATTGACAACATTGAATAAAGACTTGATATTATTTGTTAAGACCACTTTGCCTGAATACAACGACGTTTGGTATACGCGACCTTGCCTCAGATACATGTAGTGGTATTTGTCACAGAAGACCAAATGACAAAGATATTAACAAATTTAGGTCACTGTGCAGTCTTTTACAACGAACAAAGCCAATGGAATATGGTATAAACTGGGAGAGATATACATATACTACAGTTTTAAGTCGCCAACCTTCCACTAACATTTGACAGTGGTTTAACAGTTTAGCATGAGAGCAAACTATAAAAATCAGTTAAGAAAGGTTTAACTCATCAGCTTTATACACATTGAAATGCATCCCACGAAACCGCAGTGGACCTGAATGTTTTCTTATAGATTCAAGCGTCACTGATGAGTCTTTTGTAGACGAAACGCGCGTCTGGCGTATATACTAAATTTAGTCCTGGTATCTATGATAAGTTTAAGTACATCAACACAACAGAAAGACACTAAGTACTGATCGGAGAGTCCTCGCAGTAACTGGCAGCTAGTTCAAAGCCAGCAACAGCTAATGAAAAATTCATGTATCTAAGACTAAAATGTTCACATATACTTCATATTGTTGATTTTTTTTAGCTATTTCGAGGTGAACGGCTTGTGTTTCTGAGACACCTTTCATAAGACTTGCTCGAAGCAAAAAAGTATTTTTTAAGATTTCGTTAAATGAAATATCATAGAAAACATGTATCATTGAAATGGTGGCAGTTCAAAAGCATAAGCTACTGGTGAAATGGCATACGCCTGGACTGAAATCGGCAAATACTTTACATTTCAGGCGGACCAACTAATGACATTAAGTCTAACAATTATGTTGTTTAACACAAGTCCATTAAGGCATACCTATAAACCTAACAACTCTTTTCAATCACATATATAGAAAGAAAAAAAAAACATCAGACAAAATGCTGCATGCTTTATTTGCTAAAAGCTATATACATTAGAAACCCATATAAATTATGTTATCCTGAGGATACGTGTCTACATCTTACTGGTTTACGACTTTAGAATCATATAAATATCCATAGTATTATATTAAGACTAGAGGTAACAGTAAATACAACCATGGTACTACAAAATATTTAAAGCAGATCATCGGAATATAAACAATTATTTATAAAAAGTTTGACAATACATATACTAAAACCAAAAATTCGATTCTAAATTAGCAAATTGAAAAATGAACCTATAGAAAAATAAAATAAAAAACAACATAAACAAGGAAAAAGTAGCAAACGAATATATATACACAGCTTGTATAAGCAAAACAAAAATATTACTCAAAAGAGGATTTATAATGTAAACAAATACAAAACACCTCTGAGTTAATGCCCTATTTATATCGCTCAAAATGAATGTCATAAATACTATCAATACAACTCAATCAACAATCAACTCATTTGCAGTTCATAAACATTGTTTACTTTATATAGAACCATATGTAATATTTGGCAACGCAATAATATACTTGAAAATAAGTAACAAGTGTATAAACTGCTAGATAAAACGAAAGCAATGAAGAAGCAAAAAAATAATAAAGAAAAACCGTTACGAAACAAACATACAAATAACAGGGTTTCAAGCTTAGCTAAACAGTAAAAATCGGAGAGTCCATGGGTCGTTTAAAATGTAGATTTCCTGAAAATGTTTCATTTAATTTCTAGAACAGCTGTAAGGTTCCTTAACATCAGTTACAAATTGGTCCTGCTTAGGAACAGAGATCGATGCAATCTCGGACAGAGGACGATGATGGCTATGAGTGAGAAGAATCTGGGCGCTTCTATTTTGTTGATCTAAACACTTCATTGATACACGCTTTCCTCTTGGTTTGATCTCCTTACAACCTGGTTTACATTCCTTTACAGGTTCAACTGAGAAACAAATCTGACTTTTACCATTTTGTTGCCTTGTTTTTACTAGTTGCTTTTGCACAGGTTTACATGCATCTGAAATTAAATGTAAACTATATTAAGACAAAGTAAAACAAAAATGTAAATAAAGGCAACAGTAGTATACCGCTGTTCAAAACTCATAAATCCATGGACAAAAAACAAAATCGGGGTAACAAACTAAAACCGAGGGAAACGCATTAAATATAAGAGGAAAACAACGACACAACACTAAAATGTAACACACAGAGAAACGGACCAAGCATCAGACAAAATCCCACGAGAATAACAAATATAACAAACTACCACTAACACAGATCTCTTGTCGGCATTCTATCCAAGTTCATCAGAGTGACAACTTTTTGCTTATCAATGCTTAAATTCTTTGAATTAGTTATTCTAAATTATGGCATTCCGCATACTGTATGTGGTTCAATACAAAAAGTTATTTTAAAATTCAAACCTAGCTATCATTTCTTATGACATTAATGCTGTACGTCTGACGGTCAAACCCCTGTGACTTTTGCTGGAAATGCAGATGTTAAATCGACGAAGAAAAACGTTTCAATTATATTGCATGTATTGATAAACAAAATTCATCTGAAAAATGCAAATCTTTTTAAATGTTAACATTTTCTTCTAATATAGATTAAGGAATGCTTTACGTATCCTAAAACACATACCAGGAGACTGTGGCTGTTCTTTACTGCATTGGTCTTTGATTGGTTGAACATTGCACCTATCGTCAGGTAAAATATTATCTGCTAACAAACAGCTAGGTGACCTCTGTTGTAGTCTTTGTGGATTTTCTTGGTCATTTTGTGGGATGCCATCGTAATTTCCACAGATTCCACAGAGTTTGGAGTATTGGAATGGAGATGCCTGTAAAACACACAATATTGTAGTTAAATTATGTAATTCAGTGGCTTTATCAAACATATTTGTGATTAACTTGTGTTCTTAGGATGCTTTCTCTTTGTTACACGTTTAATATGTTTATTTATATATTTTGAGTTAAGTTGGATTAAATGATATAATTTAAGGTATGCAATAGTCTGCTGAGTGATTTTCTTTAATACACAGATATGCTTGACCAAGTCACGATGAAACAAATATGTTAGGAGTAAATTGGCTGTCATTTCAACCAATAAATTGTGGGGATTCTTCTTATGATCTTATAGATATAAAGGGTATCATGTAATCCTTTTTTCTTCAGAATCTTTTACCTGTACTTTGATTTGATCACGTAACACCATGACTCGGATCCCTTCTTGAGGTAAAAACATCTTCACTTCTTCTCCTTCTTGGGAAACTTTAATTACGCCTTGTTTACTACTAAAAGAAACATATTACTTCTGACTTGTGTTTAGTCTATCATGAACATGAAAAACATTAAGTATTTATTTCATCCCTAAAGTAGAAAGGTATACGAGATTGATTTTTTCAATAGAAAACATACAGCTAATCGGCTATACATATACATAGCTTATACATAGCTTATATATGCATACTATTTTTAATCTTTCGATGCACCCGATATCATCTCATTTGGAAATTTAGATTCCAAGCATTAATTATGCGGTTTCATTAGACTTGTAGATTATCAGTTAATAGCAAAAAAATGTATAAAACGTTTATATTGACACTTGTCAGTATTTTCACCAAGCAGTATTTTATTACTAACTCTTTTTTCGAAATTTTCTAAACGGTAAAAACTTTGCTTGCTCATATCGTCTCTCGTTTTTCTAAAATAGTATGAGAAGAAATTAAATTTCCGCAGTCTAAGAGATTTACTAAAGTCCCTTTCTATAATGATTAAACTTATCAAATTAGGTTACAATGATACTCACGATTTTCCACTTTGTCCTTTAATGATCACTGATTTATCCTGTGACAATGGCTGCTGCTGACCATTAACTTTGACACTAATGCTAACGCCTTGTTTTACTACTTCCACTCTTGATTCCCCGGCAATCACAGTAACAACCTAAATTAAATATTTATGTCTAGTTACATAATAGATATTAAATACGAATTATTACACTATAGCTGTTAACAATTTGAGGTACTCACGCTTGAAATATCGTGGAGTTCAAAGCCTATCGTGTGTGTATGTAGAAACTGTTCCAACAAAGTTATGAGGAGGAAAGATTAAAAATGAGACTCCGTATATTTTAGGGACACCATCACGAATTGGTTGATCCATACGATATAACTGTGTCTAAACTAACTAAGGACATTTTTACCACGTCTTAGATTGTGGTTTACCATTTACATCGTCTGGTACCGAACATGACATATTCCCAAATACAAGTATGACGGTTTCGCTAAGTGCGAATTCGCATTGCTGTAAGATGTGTAACGAAATTCGTTTGTCCAACATTTATGTATTTAGCTATGATGTTGTATTTGTAATTCTGATCGGATATTGTTGAATGATAATCTTGAATGTCTTATCGTTTGTAGTTGTAATTCTGTTTTATTATTCGTACGTAAAAGTAAAGATAGTTAATTTATATGATTTTAGTTTAAAGCAAATATATGTACAAGATTAATTTGTTTTACAGTTTGGTTTAAAAGAAATACCGACATAGCTAGATAATACAATTAATAGTATATAATTACTAACACAATTATACATTAATATTCTTGTAATTGTTATAAAATGCAGTAAATAACATAATTACAAACCTAATCTTGAATAATATCACTTGTTATTAAAATTTACATGTGACCTCACTTTTGTTGCGTTGATACAGTCGTGTGACGTACTCTTAGTGGTTCTGTTGTGCTGTTTTTGTGTGTTGTAACAGGTTGTTTTACGTGTTTGTTGTTATACTGTGGTTTGCATGTCGAAATGTACTATTGTATTGTTTATTTGTGTATATCTGTGTCCTGGATGTTCTTGCATTTTTTTGCTAAGTACATGTAATGTTATAACTTTAGTGGTGTATTCAACATTGCCAACAGTGCAAGGTTTGGCTCGCCACAAAACCAGGTTCAACCCACTATTTTTTCTTAAAATGTTCTGTACCAAGTCAGAAACTGGCAGTTGTTATCTTATAGCTCGTGTCTGTGTGTGTTGCATTGTCGTTTCTATTTTTGTTGCACTTCAGTGTTTCTGATGTTTCGTTGTTTTCCTGATTGATTATGTGTTTCCCTCGGTTGCAGTTTGTAACCCTGATTTGTTTTCTCTCAATCGATTATGACTTTTGAACGTATATTAGTGTTGCCTTTATTTATGTGTATTGGGGTATTACAAATTTGTTTGATTTTTTTTTATCTATTCACTGTTTACATTATACGGATTATTTTTGTTTGTTTCAAACATAAGTTACATTCAGTCAACACGAGTTTTTTTTTCGATGTTAACATCTCATAAATAGATTAAGATGACAAGTCAATGTAACAAAAATAGAATTAGGAAATCGCTTGAACTCAAAAGTAATCGAGGACGGGTGCGTCGACATGCTAAACGTCGCATGCCATACATGCATCACAAGTCATAAATGAGTGTTATAAATTTAAAAAAAAACTTTCGGAACACATAAGTTGATAAAACAAAGGAGTAGGTCCAGTAAGACCCCTTTTCGGCCCCAAAATATAGCAGTTTTACAAAATTGTTAAAATATAAACTTTTGGTAGTTTTTTGGACAGTAGAATGCTTCTGCTACATAAATATGGGCTCTTTTTGACAAGAAAATGCACATATATCGGGTACTAGCACCATTAAGTCATGCTAAATTACTGAAATCTTCACAATTCTAGCATTTTAGTTAAATTTTAGACGGTTTTCGTGTAAAACGAAAGTGGCCGCATTCGTGTTCATCCTTAATATTGAAATGTAAGTTGTATTTTATGATAATACATAACATATATAAAGGTTGAGGATGAACACGGATGCGGCCACTTTCATTTTTGACAAAAAACATCTGAAAAGTGACATTTTTTTGCATATTTGGTAGATTTTTCATATTTGAGCTTGAATCGAATCGTTTTTAATGGCTAAATCAGTTGAAATCTTTCACATAAACTAATTGATTCAAAAGAAATAGACACTTAAGTGTTTAAAAAGTGGTCAAAATCTTTCGTCAGATGAACCTGAAATTTGAGGCCAAAATCTTTCCTTACCGGACCTACTCCTTTGAAACTGATTTCAGTAGTTTTCATACTACTTAATTTTGAATTGGTGTTCCTAGTATTTCCGAATATTGTTATCTATTGTTCTCGTTATTTTCTTTTTGATGTGACCATTCCAATTATTGTCGGTCATACTTCGATCGTTGATTTTCATTAGCCCCAGCGTACCTTCCTCGTATTTGAGTTTTTATGAAATCGTGTACTATCTAGTTAATGAATTCGAGATCATGCAAACATCTTTTTGTTTAGTATTTTTTTTTGTGGTTAATAAACCATATAACAGCACGCGGGATAAGATAGCTGCAAATAGCCGAAAACCAAATCTTTTTAATAATTTGTGAATACTTTAAATATACTCAGTTTCATAAACGTACATTTGAACTCTACCGTATCCGATGAATTGCCGTACGTACTGACAAAGGCGGATAGTACGTATATATGTGTCTATCATCGGTTTTATCTGTTAGCCTTCACTAAATGCTTTTACATAATTACCCGTTTCTGTGGATTTTCACTTCTAGCTTTTACAACAAATTTAGCAGCTGGGGAGCAGTCCATAGCCAGAATAACGTCACATGACCTTGTGTCAGGTAACTCTATAACATGCTCATCCATTGTTCTAACTGATCTCTGGCGGACTTCACATTCACCTTTAATTGTAAAACAATATATTTCTATAGCATTAATTATTCTAACCCGAGGTATAGTTTGTTATACTAATTGAGTTTGAATATTCCGTTGGTCCTTTTTGTTTTTGTGATGCAGCAGTAAAGTTTGTTTAAAGGGGCATTACATGAAACAACGATTTTGACAATATAAGTTGAATAATATAAGTATTTCTTTTCGTTTATTTCTTTTTGTTAAATAGATTAATAAAAGGGGAAATTGAATAATATCTCAAGTAAAGCAGTAAGCTTGGTATAATTTTGTCAAAATACGCTTATCATTCAAGTTGAACTTAAAAAAGACAAATACTATGATATCCATTAGGAATATCTTCATTTGAATACATGTATAATTTTTCCATTAAAAGTGTTGCTATAGGCAATTATTTATGAACTACCAGTTACGATTTTCGCTTCAGAATATTCGTTTTAGATGTTATCTTACCTGGCAGTTTCTGAGATGCAGAAAATAATGGCGATTGTTGAGGTACACTCTCGGGCAGTTTGATGCTATCAGCTCTGTAAAACATTTCCATATAGGCCATCCACGGGAGATAAACACCATGGAATCTGTCCATTTCATACGGTGTGGACAGAGTCATGTCCATCTGGCAATAAGATGCAAGTGATTAACTAAGCATGTGAGAAATATTACTTTGGATGTTATTTCTTATATGACAATTCGTTTTCATATCAACTGTAGTCATTTGTTTTATAATAAGACTGGCGATACAATTTCCTTATGAACTATAGAGACTTTCGTTGGAAAACGTACTATCGTTGTGTCGTTGTTGAGTTGCTGTCTCATCAACATTTCCAAACATTTTTCTTTTTATATATATAACTTGGAGAATCCATTGTTTCAGTGATATTGTTCAATTATTATCTATGCTTAGAATATGGCAAATGTTGTCATCTTGGTTGGAACTTACAAGTGTCCTTGCTTTATGTGCATTTCAAATAAATTAGTAATTCGTAGGGAATAGAAATCAAGCAATCCAAATTGTGTGTTTTAACTATTAAGATGGACTAACCTGTTTATTATTTCTGTGCAGATCAAACATAAACTCAATTTTATCAGCTGTTTCCTTTGGCATATAAAATTCTCCATATTTATACAAAGCAAATTTCATATATTCTTGGAAGCGCCAATACATCATACGATAAAATGGCTCGAAATCATTCTGGAAATAAACAAAAATTAATTAGCTTTGTTGAATTGAAATGATTTATGTTTGATTAAGGTAAAACAATGGCTCTTCAACTAAAAGGAACAGTTACGATAGGGATTTTATTTTCTAGGTGACATTTTTTTCGAATGTTTTCACAGTCGTTTAATGAACCAATAGTTTTCCACTCTTATAATTTTCAAGTCTCATCATTGAAATGCTATATGGTTTTTTTAATCCAGGTGGACTTTATTTTTTTAAAAAATTATTCAATTAAATTAGTTAGCTAATTCGACCTTTTTCTCTTACATTTCTGTACATTTTCTTACTAATTCATTATTATGGTTAAAGTTTAGTCATTTGAAAATTACAATAACAGCATACTACTACAACTATATAGTAAAAAGTAAAATCGCAAAAATACTGAACTCAGAAGAAACTCAAATCGGTAAGTCCCTTATCATGGCAAAAGTATTTGACAAAACACATCAAAAACAAATGGACAACAAATAACTTTCTTAATTACAACCGACTTACCATGACATATTTTACATTAAAATGATAATGTCGAAACATGTTTAATTCCCGTTTAAGTTCTCTGTATGCCTGCCCTGATTTAGATGTCGGAGTGTCTTTTTCTTCCAGATATCTACGTACTAAATCGTCTTTCTGTGGAGATGCCTGCCTTGCTTCCCACTGCAATTGGGCAATCGACTTTTCAGCTATACCCTATTGAAAAAAGAGGTTTGAAAACTTTACTGTAAATATATTATATTCCTGACAGGTGTATAAGAATGTTAGTGTAAAGTAAAATCACAAAAATACTGAACTCAGAGGAAAATCAATTCGGAAAGTCCATAATCACATGGTAAAATCAAATAACAAAACGCATTAAAAACGAATGGACATGAACTGCCATATTCCTGACTTGGTACAGGCATTTTCAAATGTAGAAAATGGTGGATTGAACTTGGTTTTATAGCTAGCTAAACCTCTCACTTGTATGGCAGTCGCATCAAATTCCATTATATTGTCAAGTCGAGTGTACTCGTTTATGTATCATATTCTGAGTAACATATATGAATTAATCTTATAAAGGCCAACCCCATAAAATAATAAAAATTAATCAAGGACGCTTTGGATTTTTGTTTCATTTAGTGCACATTCGGTATGCTTTATATGGATATAAAAGATGTAGTATGAGTGCCGATGAGAAAATTCTCCATCTTAGTCACAATTTGTATACTTATATAGATACACACGTAGATTGTTACAAAGGAATTACAAAAAAACTTTTATGCAAGGAGATGATAGACTCAATGCTGATACAATAAGCATGTGCTCTTCTTTGATTCAATCTGGAGAATGCCATGTTGTGAAAGATTTTATATAAATATTTGGTGCATTTTCAGCCTTAAATTTTTGTTTTCCTATTTATATATATACCTCTCTTAAATAAAAACTGTTAATGGTCTATAAAGGAAAGGAATGTCCATTTCAAACAGATGACCAAGGTAAAAAAAAAGTGTCCTTTTGATTTCAATGGAAATATAAGTACCTAGACTGAAAAGATAAAAGATCATAAGACCAAAGAGATGGACCTTGTGTCGGATTAAATGGTAAAAGAAAATGCAAGTTTTTTTTTCCTGTCTTACTTGTCAAACTCCCTTATCCAAGAAAAATAAAAATACACTTCATATTTTATAAACATTCTTATTCTAGTTCACTTGTTGATGTTGTTAATATGTTCATAATGCAATCGTTAACATACCTCTACGTGTATATGCTTATGAAGAAGACCTTTGTATCCAAATGTGATGTCCATGTTCCAAAACATCTGGTTGTCTGCCGACTGTTCCGACATCTTTTGCAATTCTCTGTACTGTTCATTACTATCATATTCTTGTTCGGAGCTTTGTACACTTTCTCTTAAAGCATATTGCTGACGCGTCTGCTGTTTGAGTTCATCTTTCAGTACCTTCAATTCGCTTGATTGTCTACGTTGTAAGCTTTTCTCGTCTGATGAATCGACATCTCGACTTATCATTTGCTGGAGCGTACTTTGGATTTCCTTGATTTGCCGGAGTAGATTTTCTGGTATCCTTATCTGCGGATGACCAGACACAACAGCAACGGCTTCCTTTGTTAATCTGATAGATTCTTTAACTAATTGTGACCTTCTTTCTTTTGACATTTGAGATACTTGTAGTTTTATCTGGTCCAAATTTTGCTGTATTTCTTTAATCAAGTGAGCTACTTCAGAGGGAACATCAACTCGTTGTTGTTCTTCTGAACGATGACTTGACCATCTTGGACTATCAGATTGTGTGATTGGCTGCATTTCCTGAGACGCCGATGATGATTGTTGTTTCCTTGATTCTATATACATCCGAACTTGTCTGTCAATTGAAACATTGACTTCACGAAGTTCTCGTTGTTGCCTTTGAAAAATGCTCTTAAGCTGTTGTTTTTCAGGAGACGAAATAAGTTGTGTGTCCCTTTCTACAACTTGTAAGATTTTATCTTGTTTTTGAACCATTTCACTTAGTTGTTTCAAATTTTGGGACCTCCATGATTGTTTAGGTTGTTTAGCAATTGTGTCAACGATTTGTTTTGCTTTCTGAATAATTTCTTTGGAAATATCAGCAATGTGTTGACCTCCCTGTCTTGGGCCCTGCTGTTTTACTAATTCTTCAACGGATTGTTGTTCTAGCTGAATTTCAGCTATCAATTTAGAAACTGCGAATTTTGCTCGTGGAACACTCCTTTGTACTGACTTCTCTATTCTCTCTATCAATCTATTTAATACATCCATATTGACAAGTTTATCGCCTTGAATTCTTTCTCGCAGACTCTTTTCCTGTTTGTTCTGTATTAAATTCTGAACCTTTTCAAGTAGTTGTATTTGCGACTCGCTTATTTTTTTCACTTGGTACACAGCAGAACTGTAATGACTGATTTGTTCTGCTTTCTGGGCCACCTCATTCGATATTTCTTCAAGTTTGTTTACAACGTTTCTCGCTTGTTCTTGATTCAATCTTGCCAATTTCGGGAGAGATAATCCCATTTGAATTTGTCTCAAACGTAACTTGCTTAGTTCTGTAACCATTTGCACATCATCTAGTGAATTGGATTTTTGCATTTGATTGATATTTTTTTCATGTTCACTCATTTCAACAACTATAGAAATAGCGCGAACCTGATCTTGAAGTTTATCTACAAGTTCTTTCCATTGACGCTTACCTCCAATTGATTCTTCACTATCATTCTCGCTACTTTCGATTGATTTGTCACTGGATTGGTCGACAGGATTTTGAGTGGCTTGCTTAATAGCTTCTACTATCTGCTGGCGTTGAATCAAAACACTGAGTAACACAAGAGCCTGTTCTTTGTATTCTTTTGCATTGTGCTGGGTAACAATCTGGTGTAATAAACCATCTGTCATCTGTACAACATGTTGAAGTTTTGGTACCTTCTTTGATGAACCCGATACATCTCCAATTATTTTGGCCTGTTCCTGTTTTACTGCTTGAAGTTCTTTCATTACTAATGACTTCAGATTCTTTGAACTGCTTTTCTCTTTTTGTGACTGTTTTTGGAGTAAGTTTTGAACCTCCTGCAAAGAGCTTTGTACCTTAAGAGCAAGTGCTTGTTTTTGTTGTCTGTCTAAATGACTTTGTAGATTTTTCTTGATCACCCATAGACGCCTCTGGTTTTCCTGTTGCCTTAGGACAATGCTTTTCGAAATTACGTCTTTTTGTAAACTGTCTGGTATTTCTTCCAACTGCTTTGATGCTTCATCGTTAATAGGCGATAGTTTTTCTATTAAGTTGTTCAATTTTCGTAATTTACTGGACGACTCCAAAACATTATGTCTCTGTTTCACTAGGCTTTGAAGCTGTTGTGAAACTTGTTTTTGATTTTCTGCCAGTTTGATCAGCTGTTGTTTTTTGGGGTCAGCAGACCTTTTATTTTCCTGGACTAGTTCTTCGATAAGATCTCTCTGACGATGCTTTGGGTTTGACATCAAGTCAAATAGATTATCTTTACCTCGAACTGTTTCTAATTTCAACAATTGATCAGAAGCTTCCTCTCCCTTGTGTCTTTGCAAAAATCTCTGTATTAGTCTTTGGTTTTCTCTCTGATATGATAAGCTCAACAGAGACGAAGGTTCTATTTCCATTTCTGGATATGTACCTGTTCCCTTTATTTCGACCTGTAATACGAAAACAAATACAAGGTTATCAAAATATTATTCAATTATATAAATTGAATTTGGTCCATATAATTGTTTATTCTATACCTTGTTATATTACTTAAATGATAACTGAATAACATGAAATCGTGGTTGTGAGATTTGCATTGCTGATTATTCTTCTTTTTTTTATGTTTTCGATAATTTCATTGATGATCATTTTCCGTTTACAGTTTACTTTCATATTTCCAAAAGATTGGAAGATACCAGGGCAAGGGGAGAAATAAGATAGACCGGAAGGTTTACATTAAATACCTCGAAGAATATTATAAGTATATAGTCTATAACTTTAGTTTATGGTGGTAACATAAAAACTCGATTTTCGCTGATAATTACTCGTTTTAAATTAAAAAATAGATAAATGCATGTTATTACTGCATTAGAGTGAAATGAGATACATACATTATATGGATGCTGTTCTATCACTGGAAAAGCATTACGTGAATAATGGAAATTAAAACTATATTGTCTGTTTGTTGGATTACGTTGATAATATCCTCGAAGCTGTGTCCATCGTTCTGGTTTACTCCCAACGCCAACAAAGCGAAGCCCAAATCCATACCATGCTGGGGAACTGCTTGAAGATTGACGATGTTGTGGCTGTTGTTGGGAATCACTACTACTTTGTTGTGATTGTTGTTTTTGGGATATGCTGTTTATTTGTTGTGATTTGTGTTGTGTTCTCTGACGAGGTTGAGATAACAATGACTCTTCACTCTCTGTATTTGCACCGAAAAAACGCTTGAAATTTGACCAAATACCATTTTGTGAATTATTTTGATCTTGTTCTTGACTAGTCTGACCTAATGGGCGTTCTTCAGAACTTTTGTCCATTCTGCTGTCCTCCGATGGATCTGATAGTTTGGTTAAATATTTGAATTGAAATTCTCTGAATTCTGGAGGGTTAACTCCAGGCTTAAGAGACATGAACATCTGATTTCTTCCACAAAATGGATAAAAAGGCAGACGTGGTAGAAAATTTCTAGTAACTGTTTGTCCTTTCATTGTGTATGTATAGCCTAATTCGTACTTTCCATATTGGTAATCAAACTGAAAGATAAATTACATGATTTCAATTGAATAATAATTTCGAAGTATAATTTTGCATGAGAGTGCATGCAAGTGCAAAGACCTATCAAACAGCAACAATTTTCTATCGTGAACGGTAGCATTTGATATTTCACAATAAAGAAGAAAAGGACTTACAAAAATTACGAACAGTTCAACAGACCACAATGACATTTGTCTATTCATTTAAAATAAACTTTTTTTTATTCCTCAGAGTTTGTCAATCAATCAATATAAATGTGATATATAAAGGCAACAGTAGTATACCGCTGTTCGAAACTCATAAATCGATAGAAAAAACCAGATCCGGGTTACAAACTAAAACTGAGGGAAATGCACTAAATATAAGGGGAGAACAACGACACAACAATAAAATGTAACACACACAGAAACGATCTAAGCATTAGACAAAATCTGATATGATTGATGATGAGAGGGAAAAATCCGATATGAGTGATGATGAGAGAGCACTCCATCCTAGTCACAATTTATCAAAAGTAAAACATCATGGTTCAATAAACGCTTTTCACCGTGCATTGGCTCTTAAAATTACTAGTTTAAACCCATTTAAACAGAAAAAAAACCGGTATAATCAATATCGAAACGAGAAACACTTATGAACTCCACCAACAAACAACAACCACCGAACAACCGGGTCCTGATCATATTTGACATTTGGTGTGTATGGATAGTTGACTCACTGGCAATCATACCACATCTCCATATTTATATTCTGTTTAACCACAAATTCTGTTTGATACTTGCAACATTAAATTTTTTCTGTGTTACAACCTGAGATGAAACCATTAACCATGGGTATCATACATGTACCTTTTGGACATACAAACTTGTTATATGTTTACATGCAATCATCTACGTCTGCAAATCAAATAATCTATATGATAATACATTTGAATAGCAACCATCTATATCAAACCCTTTTTATAAACTTCAGTAACCCTTATATCATTTCCTTTCAAGTTGAAGTTAAATTCGAAATTTGAAGCACATACATGTACAATACTAATAAGGACTTTTCGAATACTAGTATTACATGTTCATGTAAAACATTTAACCATTTGCTTAAATACTCACTGGAATAACTTCTGCGTCGTACATCTTGTCCACATATTTAAGGTCTGCATATGGAACTTTAGTTGCGCCAATGTAATGACTCTCTACAAAGAACGTAGGGCTAATCTCGCTGTGGAAGAAATTCTCTTTCTGAAATACATGTATTAAATATGTATCATTTTCTTTTCAAGGAGAACTTTTAATATCTATATATCTTTTTCATTTTTTTATCATTACTAGGTATCACGTTTATTAGAGTTCAGATTGTCGCTTAAATATAATTATCAAACCTAAGCATTGATTTCTTTACATTTACAATGCATACACTTTATATAACAGTACTGTAAATTCAGAAATTATTGCGTGCATTTATTATTGCAATTTCGTAATTTATAACTAAAATGCGATTATATTTTTTTGAGAGATTGAGAAAAGTCCTGTTAGATCCTTAAAAACGTGAAACGCGAGTTTGAATTACTGCGGTTATAACTTTGTCCCAGTTTTCGCAATAATAAAAACATCGCTTTAATTTCTAAATATATAATATAATATATTCATTAAATGAGATAAAATGCTTACCAAATTCTTCATATCCAACCTTGCGGAAAATTCTCTTGTGCTTGGATTTACTGATAGGGAATAGGTCGTTGGTGATGCCGACTGAAACTGTGATGTTATTGTAGCACCGCTCTTGAAATAGTAAAAATCTGCTTCTACCACTCCTCTCATTTGGAATGCCATGCTAAAGGAGAATAATATACTTGTATCCCTTGAAAGTTGAAGTCTAATGAATGTTTTTTTTTTACTATTATTATTGTTATTTGTACTGTCATAAGTAGAATCGTTGTTATTGATATTCCGATTATTATTATTTTGATTTTGATAATGATTCAATATAATACGTATTATTGTTAATAAGAAGGCCACAGTTACAAAGTTGTAAATGTATTCAAGAAATGTCATATTCAAGTTATTATTCAGCATAAGGTTAAAACAATTTGTATTCACGTTATAATTGATTATTTTCGTACCAAAATATGAATCTGTAAAAAGTAAACATAAAAGACATATAATTGAGACACGCACATGCGCTATAATGGAACAGGGCTATGTTACCACTGAGAAATGAAAAGTTGACTGAGGGTAAACTGAAATCGTCGTTTATTTTTAGAGATTCCAGTTCGAAGACGTCCATCTTTGTCAATTTGAAATATAAATTGGGAATGAAGCCGACCTACTTGGTAATACTGAATTGTTAAATTCAATGACAGCATTCACAGATATATGGATTATTTAGTGTCAGAATATCATCAACCTTTACGAAATTGAAATTTACTTTTTTCATTTATGCATTTTCTATTGGTTTATGATAAGTTTTTGCATAGATTAATTATCATTAGAATACTAAAGTAGTCGGCCGGTAGTTTCGTTTCCAACAACTACTGAACTAATACCCCGACAGTTAGTTAAAATGTTAATCCACTAAACTCGACAGGTATGTTGTCACCAATATAATATAATATATTTTTTATGATATCATCTTCGGGAATTTTGTTTTTAGAATCAATTTGGTTTGTCAAAAAAATTGCATTTTTAAGAACTAAAAAAAAAGAATAACTATACATCCCTCTCTGTTACAAAGGTATTGGTAAATAAGGAGGTGTAGATCTAAATGGTTATTAAATTTACTATTTTTTAAAGTCCACATTTGTTTGATATTTCTTCTAGAGTTTATCTATTAATGTTGGTGTTTGTTTTTGTTTCACTGTAGTGTTTCTGTTAATTCGTAGTTTTCCTCTTAAAGTTGATGTGTAACCCTCTGTGTAAATTTGTTACCCGGATTTGTTTTGTTTTTTTCTCAGTTGATTTATGACTATTGAACAGCGGTATACTGCTGCTGTCTTTATTTACCTCATCGCAATATGTTGGAAGAATATCTTTTTAAGTAAAAAAAAAGTGGAAGTGAGAAACGTAAACAAGAATCCGTTCATAGTACACAAATGCCTCAAACGCAATATCATGTTCATTGTATTAAACTTTAACCTGAAGCGGGACAGACGGAAGGACGAACACGAACAGACGCACAGACCAGAAAACATTATGTTCTTCTATTATCGTAAGTGGAGCATAAAATAAACATTAAGAAGAATATCTTGCCGAGACCGTTACATTTCGATCTTTCCAGAGTTTTTGTCAATTTTTGGTATCCAAATTAAAGAAAGTAGATTACCGTCGTCCTTTTTATGTCGATAAAAACAAATACGAGACAAAAAGATAAGAACTGTTTTTCGATTCTACTCTTGCTTAAAAGTGAATGATACCATTAGAGATTTGCCCAGATATTTTTTGTTATGCAGTCAAATTAAGATTTGATGTTTATAAAAGGTTATTGCAAGAGGATTTGTCTTCTAGAACATCAAATGTGTTGGATAGAAGATTATAACACCTACAGCTTCGTGAAATACTAGAAATCCATGTGCCCAGAGTACTTTGTAGTTTCTTGATGCCCTTCGGATCGAATGATAGAACATCTTTTGTGTTGGTTTGTTTAGCTAATGCTTAATCCCTTTGTAAACATAGTCTACAAAAGCATCTATCAGTAACCCTTTGTAATATTTTCAATTGATGGGCCATGAAATTCGATATTTAGGGACATAGTTAACAACTAAAGTTGTTCATTGCTAAGATGCCAGCTTCGGTTAAATCATGCCCATCAGGACTTTATTTGTAATTGGCCTATCACGAGTGAAAAACAATTTTAGGACTGAAAAGGTTATTATATGAACAATCTATAAAACACTTAAAAATATGTTAATTCATGTTCAGTCCTTAGTATATTTTCAGAATTACTCGCTAACCAATGTGTTGTATTGAGTTCTATTCAGACAATAACATAATGAATTGTGTGAACAGTAATAAATTGACTGCAAGCCGAGTACCGTATCTAAACAGAACTGAATTTTATTGAACATCGGTATACTACTATTGACTTTATAAATTAAATATTTTTTTTTTTTTAATTTTCATTTTTTATTGAAATCTGTACATTTGTTAGTGATGAAAACATCGAATACCGGTACCTTATCCCGGCCTCGTTAATGTTAGTAATAGATCATGCAAATATATATGTGTTAGTATTTGTTAGTTCATTTTACAAAAAAATATATCAGCTGTAGTTACAATATAATATCGCATTTTTTATTTGCATTAAAAAATAACATAATAAAAGTTCAAAAATAAGGATCACAAATAAATGTATTCATCATATTAGAATAATTGTTTAACAAACATACAGATATTCTAAGTTTTTATAGTTTTTTTTTAAGAATGGAAATTTTGAGGAAAAATAAGTTAAATAGAATTTAAAATAATAACAGAAAAAAAAAAGAAAATAAATATAAATATAATGTTCTGATGAATATTTTTGATGTAAATTTTTTGTTAGTTCACAAATTAACATTCTATCATGTTTTTCACATATGAATTATAATAGGATTTTAATTACAATCGAACAAATGAGTAAATTGAATCCACAATTTATTGAGTATTACTTAAACTCGCAACAAGACTTAACGTTCAATTGGTTTTGACTTTGTATATGATGTGAAGATCAATTTAAGTGTCTAAGACTAAAGTTCACCAACTTGTGTATGACAAATATCAATCAAAATAACGAAATAACGAACTCCATTGATATTTTGCTATTAAACATCTTGGATGTAGGAATACAAAAATACATGTGTAATTTTATCCATTGGAAATACTGATAGAATCTACCCATATTTTGCTATTAATCATCTTGGGTATAGGAAAAAAAATGCATGTGTAATTTTACCTTTTGGTAATACTGATAGAATCTACCCGTATTTTCGAATTCTATTATAAAAACAACACCAAATAATTTATGGAACCAGGTATCACTGGATAGTATAGCATTTAAATAGCAATATTCCTTTTTAATGTTTTTGAACGCAGGTGAACAGAACATCTATAGACATATTGTGAATGCATGTAGCGTTGGCTCCGACCATTGCAGGGTACAGAGATGTGAAATAATATTACAACTCAAAATTTCCACACCAGAATCTTATTTGTTGCTGCAATAATAAAGACCTGTCCATAACTCGCTAATTCAGACAGTTTTTATTTTTAAGGGGTATGGTGTGCATCAAATTGGGTCATTGTTTAAAAAATAATTTGCAGTTTAATACTGATTTTCATATAAGCAATGGAATATTTTGGCTGGTGAAACGTTTTCAGAACTAGAGGCTCTAAAGAGCCTGTGTCGCTCACCTTGGTCAATGTGAATATTAAACAATGGACACAGATGGATTCATGAAAAAATTGTGTTTTGGTGATGGTGATGTGTTTGTAGATCTTACTTTACTAAACATTCTTGCTGCTGACAATTATCTCTATCTATAACAGTACTTTCTGTGGAAAATGTTATTGAAAATCTTCAAATTTTAAGAAAATTGTTAAAAATTGACTATGAAGGGCAATAACTCCTTAGGGGGTCAATTGACTATTTTGGTCATAGTGACTTATTTTTAGTTCTTACTTTGCTGTACAGTATTGCTGTTTACAGTTTATCTCTATCTATAATAATATTCAAGATAACAAAAAAAACAGCAAAATTTCCTCAAAATTACCAATTCAGGGGCAGCAACCTAACAACCGATTATCCAATTCATCTGAAAATTCCAGGGCAGATAGATCGTGACCTGATCAACAATTTTACTTCCTGCCAAATGCTTTGGTTTTTGAGTTATAAGCCAAAAACTGCATTTTACCCCCATGTTCTATTTTTAGCCATGGCGGCCATCTTGGTTTGTTGGCCGAGTTACCGGACACATTTTTTTAACTAGATACCCCAATTATGGCTAAGTTTGGTTAAATTTGGCCCAGTAGTTTCAGAGGAGAAGATTTTTCTAAAAGATTACTAAGATTTGCTCTAAATGCTTTGGTTTTTGAGTTATAAGCCAAAAACTGCATTTTACCCCTATGTTCTATTTTTAGCCATGGCGGCCATCTTGGTTGGTTGGCCGGGTCACCGGACACATTTTTTTAACTAGATAGGCCAATAATGATTATGGCCAAGTTTGGTTAAATTTGGCCCAGTAGTTTCAGAGAAGAAGATTTTTCTAAAAGATTACTAAGATTTAAGAAAAATTGTTAAAAATTGACTATAAAGGGCAATAACTCCTAAAGTGGTCAACTGACCATTTTGGTCATGTTGACTTACTTGTAGATCTTATTTTGCTGAACATTATTGCTGTTTACAGTTTATCTCTATCTATAATAATATTCAAGATAATAACCAAAAACAGCAAAATTTCCTTAAAATTATCAATTCAGGGGCAGCAACCCAACAACGGGTTGTTCGATTCATCTGAAAATTTCAGGGCAGATAGATCTTGACCTGATGAACAATTTTACTCCATGTCAGATTTGCTCTAATTGCTCTGGTGTTTTAGTTATAAGCCAAAAACTGCATTTTACCCCTATGTTCTATTTTTAGCCATGGCGGCCATCTTAGTTGGTTGGATGGGTCACGCCACACATTTTTTAAACTAGATACCCCAATGATGATTGTGGCCAAGTTTGGATTAATTTTTCCCAGTAGTTTCAGAGGAGAAGATTTTTGTAAAAGATAACTAAGATTTACGAAAAATGGTTAAAAATGGACTAAAAAGGGCAATAACTCCTAAAGGGGTCAACTGACCATTTCGGTCCCGTTGACTTATTTGTAAATCTTACTTTGCTGAACATTATTGCTGTTAACAGTTTATCTCTATCTATAATAATATTCAAGATAATAACCAAAAACAGCAAAATTTCCTTAAAATTATCAATTCAGGGGCAGCAACCCAACAACGGGTTGTCCGATTCATCTGAAAATTTCAGGGCAGATAGATCTTGACCTGATAACCAATTTTACCCCATGTCAGATTTGCTCTAAATGCTTTGGTTTTTGAGTTATAACCCAAAAACTGCATTTTACCCCTATGTTCTATTTTTAGCCATGGCGGCCATCTTGGTTGGTTGGCCGGGTCACGCCACACATTTTTTAAACTAGATACCCCAATGATGATTTTGGTCAAGTTTGGTTAAATTTGGCCCAGTAGTTTCAGAGGAGAAGATTTTTGTAAAAGTTAACGACGACGGACGACGGACGACGGACGACGGACGACGACGGACGACGACGACGGACGCCGGACGCAAAGTGATGGGAATAGCTCACTTGGCCCTTCGGGCCAGGTGAGCTAAAAATGTATTGTTAAATAAAAATAGATGAATAGATGAATATTTAGATATCAGCGTGTCCTCCTTTTAATAAAATAGCAATGTATACACATTCAGTTCATCTTTCCTGTAACTTAAGGATCCTTGAAATAGAACAAACACAATATTTACATACGACATATTTAAAGTTAACAGTTAAAATTCACAACTTACCTCGAATCAATGTCGAATTTGGCTTCTGCTTGTAGAGAACTTTCTTTAAGTGTTGGTCCAAAAGACCATTTACCAGTTACTTTTGATGTTGCAGAACTTTTAACTTTGAAATGAATGGGGAATCCAATCTCGGTAAACCAACTGTATTGGCCATCGATGTGCTGAGCTGATTTATAAAAATCAACGTCAAAACCATTCTTGGAATCACTCTTGTCTGAGGACAATCCTAAAAGAATAAAATGTTTTCTGAAAAATTATAGAAACTGTTACAAAATGTAAATATCGAACGAAAAGGAGAAAAAGAACAGTTAAGATTTGAAAGTTTAAAATTTTTAAACTATAAACATACATATGAGGGATGTTCTCTCTGTGTTGAAGGCCCGTTAGAGGCCTTCTGCTGATATCTGCTCTTTGATCGGGTTGTTGTCTCTGATATATCCCCTCTTCTAATCTCCATGTTTATGCATAGCTCTAAATAATTCAAGTGTATAAAATTAATTTGTGAAATATCGAATTTAGAACAAAGCTATGTAGCACAATGGAAATATTACCTTTTTGAATGACACTTAGTAGCATGGATTCGTCTAAATCAAAGTACCTAATTTCATTGTTGAAGAGTTTGAAATAGATATGTCCTTGTAGGTTGGGTGATCGTCTCTGTTCTACTTTTAACTAGAATAGAAAATGAAATGTCAACCAATTAACATAGTTTAATTAGGAGAATTCAGATTATTTAGAGAAGCCATAACTAAAACTGACTGGATATCAATCTTGAAGATGTTATAATACAAGCAATGAGATATACGTTCATACTTGGTTTACCATAACATGTCTTTGTCAATGATAATGTCAGTTAGAAAACTTCCTCATTTATTTATTAAGGATTATTCCGATTATCGCAGTCACACAAATATTACTCAAATAAACGTGGTAAGACCACTGTCATATTAAAAACAGCGAAAATTGTTTGTATTACAAGTAAACACTTATCATAAGTTATTATTGTGGTTATCTAAATATGTACGAAACAAACAAAATGCGTATTGTTATGATAATCTTAGTAACGATGTCTTTGTAATGACCAATAGAGTAAGGGTGTAAGTTTTTATGTAAAAATACTCTCTTTAAATATTTCGCAAAAAAAAAAAGAAATTTTGTTGCTTTACTTTTTTTTCAAAATCACAGTGAGCCTTTGAAAATGAAATCAAACTTAACCATAAGTTTACTGGCAAAAACCTCATTACTAATGTAATGATGTTTCCAATAATATCACTGCAAAAATACAAACATTTAAACAACTACGGAGACATCCTCTTTGAGGCTTGTTGAGAAGGGGGGTATCAATATCCCATATCCCATTAAGTTTTTATCCCAATATCCCGTATCCCTATAATGTTTACCCCTTATATCCCAATAATTATTTTTTACAAATATCCCATATCCATAAAACTATTTTGAAATATCCCAAAAAATCATTATAAATTCATTCCCAAGCCCATTTTTTTCCTCATCATCACAACGTCAACAGTTTTGACTGTGGGAAAACAAACTGTGTTAAAGGAAATTTAGTGCATACTTCTAGTGTTAGATAAGAATATACAATGTATGTGTCCAAAAGAAGAAGTGTTCCATCTTAGAGCCTTGTATAACAATCTCTTTTATGTGATGTTAAACGATAAATTTAGTGTAAGGGGTCTAATTTCAGACTTTCTTTTTAATTGTTCAAACCGTGATGCATATGACTGTAAAATATAATTTTGATAGCATTCTTCTTTCATTGATAAGAAACTTCATCCTACACGTTAACCTATGTTGGAAAGAACAGAAGCACGCAACCCTGTCTCTTGTCCAAGATTGCTCTGACATCAAACGGCTGTTTTGCCAGACAAGCTGAGATTGTGGGACGTCAGAGCACGTCCATATCAAAAAGTGGATATTTAGCATGCAAGTTCAATAACTCAAAATTTAACACAAGAAAGCTTTCTGCTAATGTACCCACATTACTCTTAACTGTTGCAATATTTTTACATGAGGCAAAATTTGCACAGCCCTTGTTTTGCAAAGATAATTTTCTTCCTCACAACACCAGTAATAGAAAGAAAATATATTAATTTACATTGATTATTTAGTAATTAGTCGTTATTAACATAGTTTATACAGCGAAATATCTACTTTTTGATATGGGACGTACTCTGACGTCCCTCGGCCCCAGCTTGTCTGGCAAAACAGCCGTTGCACATCGGAACAATCTGTAAAACGTGGAGACCTCTGAATATCGTCGCCACGCCACGTAAAAAATAAGCGGTAATCACTATGAAATATCCTGTAATCATATAAAGCATCAAAACAAATGAAAACATTGACAACAATAAGGCTTAACTCATCAGATGGATACATCTAACAAAAATCTATGATTATTTCAAGAAAATTATCAATGCATATGAGCATATAATATAAAAAAAGATGTGGTATGATTGCCAATGAGACAATTCTTCACAAGAGACCACGTGACACAGAAATTAACAACTATAGGTCACCGTACGACCTTCAACAATGAGCAAAGCTCATACCTCATAGTTAGCTATAAAAAGACATGAAATGACAAATGTAGAACAATTCAAACGAGAAAACTAACGGCCTAATTTATGTATAAAAAAAAATGAACAAAAACAAATATGTAACACAGCAACAAACGAAAACCACTGAATCAAAGACTCCTGACTTTGGACAGGCACATACATACAGAATGTGGCGAGGCTAAACATGTTAGCGGGATTTCAACCCTCCCCTTAACCTGGGACAGTGGTGCAACATAAGAACGAACTATACAAATCAGTTGAAAAAGGCTTAACTCATCAGATGGATACAAATAGAAATACATCTAACAAAAACAGAGAGTGGACGTGACCGAGTACTTAAACATCCCATCAACAAAAAGACACTAAGTACAGATTTGAGAGTACTTTCAGTTACTGACAGCTAGTTCAAAGCCAATTACAACTAATAAAAAGTAATGCATCTGAGACTAAATTATCAATCATTACACATCCAACATCCAATGGCACGGTAAACAACATCTCCGTAAAAATGAGGATGTGCTATCCCGTTTGAAATAAAAAAATTTACAGGTAGAACCAAACTTCAAAACCAAATCTAGAATTTAGTAAAGATTTTAAGTGATTTGTGGTAACTAAATCCCTGACTTAATATTATTTACCAGTAATACATAGATTTCGTTCATTAAAATCCAAAACGTTACAACAGACACGGGCATAGCGGAGGTGTTGTGATATACAAACACTGTAAGATAGTGCCAAAGGAACTTCACCATCCAAAAAAGGAAAATTAACAATAAGGAACGAAGTATGGAAAGCAAAACAAATACTTTTAAAATTATCAGTACACATGAGCATATAAATATCGAAAGAAGATCAATCCTTTTCGCTTGGGTTTGGATGACTTTTAAATAAAACGACCATTAACTCAATTAAAATCAACAAAGCACTAAAATGACCTTTAATATTAAACTTTTTGGGGCAATTTTATCAAGTGAGATGTAAATATTTCTGTACTTAACTTTTAAATTCAACGTATTTTTTTTCATGTTAAAAATTCAATATCCTTATAAATGCATCAATATCCCATATCCCATTTACTTTTAGGACAAATATCCCGTATCCCTAAAATTAAAATAGCAAATATCCCGTAACCCAATATACCCTATACAAGCCTCCTCTTTGAATATTTAACTCGAATTCAATTGTCGCAGAAAATACGTACTTTTCTATGTATATCTCTAACACTTTCTGGGACTTGGTCAGCTTGTTGCCTACTTTCCTCGGATTGCTGTTTACTTTGATAAGACTGTTTTTCTGATGAAGAAACGGACTGTTTTTGTGACTTGAGTAATTCCAAAACTGATCGACTCCTAGCTAGCTTACTGTAGGGACCAAGTAGTTTACTGACCATGTTCTGGAGACCTTCGGTATTAAATCCAACCTAAAAATACAGATCAAATTATTTAAATTAGAACAGTTTAGAAATTTACAAGAAGTACATTATATTTTTTTTTTTTGTAATTTAATGATTGTATATCAATCAAAAACGTTCTTCATAATGAAAAAGGCTGTTATGTCATTTTTTTATTCTACATCGGCTAAAGGTACAGGGAAAGAATTGAGATCTCACTCACAACACATGCTTCACCTCGCCGCATTTTTGCGCCTGTCCAAGTCAGGAGCCTCTGATCTTTGTTAGTCTTGCATGTTTTTTTTTCCATTTCAGTTTTCACTGAACTAGTACACAATTTTATTTAGGGGCCAGCAGAGGTCCACCTCAGGGTGCCATATTATCTAAAATTGAGAATAGAAATGGGGAATGTGCCTAAGAGACAACAACCCGACCGTAGAAAAAAAACAACAGCAGAAGGTCACCAACAGGTCTTCAATGTAGCGAGAAATTCCCGCACCCGGAGGCGTCTTTTATCTCGCTGTGTTGAAGACCAATTGGCTGTTAATTGTCTGCTGTTCGGTCAAGATGTTGTCTCTTTGACATATTCCCCATTTCAATTCTCAGTTTTATATTATTAAACAAATAGAATTAGTTACCTCCATGACGTTTGTAGAATAACCCAGGATGTGCATGTTCCCATGAATTGCACCACTGCGAGGGATAAATTCTTGGGGAGAGGATACATAACCAAACTCCAAAGCACCACCTAATTTAGCTTCATCTAAAACAATTAATTAGGAATTAGATAAAATAAAGATATTTGAAGTGAACTAAAGTTTATATTAATCATCAGCAAAATGTGTAGTTTTTTATTATTAAACAAGTGGTTAAGAATCCAAATGTATATGAATAAAAAAACTCTCATCAGCGTCAACCTCTTTATCATCTCTCACTTAAAATCATATATTTTATAATAGGTGCAAATGGTTAACACACAAGAGAATATATAAACAGTACAACATGTTTTATTGTCGCTTACCATTATATGATGATAGGTGGAAAAATTGAGAGTAGTGCCAACTGGGGCTAAATTTCTTGGCAAATCGCAAAGCAAATGTAGCATTCTTTGCCCTGAAAATAAAATTAACTTAATGTTTCAATTATGTACGTTCAGCATATATTTTCCTTGTCCCCTTCGTGAAATCATTATTTTAACTAAAACTTTTTTTCTTCTTTTCTATATAAAAGCAAAAAGAATGAGACACATGTAAACCATTCTAAAAAGTAAAATCACAAAAATACTGAACTCAGAGGAAAATCTAATCGGAAAGTCCATAATCACATGGCGAAATCAAATGACAAAACACATAAAAAACGAATGGACAAGGAGTCTTCTCTATAAATAAAGGCAACAGTAGTATACCGCTGTTCAAAACTCATAAATCCGGCAAAAAACAAAATCGGGGTAACAAACTAAAACCGAGGGAAACGCATTAAATATAAGAGGAGAACAACGACACAACACTAAAATGTAACACACACAGAAACGGACCAAGCATCAGACAAAATCCCACGAGAATAACAAATATAGCATCAAAACCAAATACATGAATTTGGGATAGACAAGTACCGTGACACGTCTTATCGCAATGTGAAATTACACTCACTCTATAAAACATATATTTGACAATACCATAACCATCCAAATAAAACTACCAATCTAATGGATGGAATACGAACTAAAGATTCAAAAAGAAAGGGAAAAGAAAACAAAGATTCAGAATTTTTTTATTCTGTTATGATGATGAAGGTTTTGATAATTTTGTCAATGATGGTAATGATGATTATGTCCGAGCCAGTATCAATAACAATTTATAAAGGTACCAGCAATTTACTTGAGCTTTTAGTCAAATCTTTTTCATTTTTTGAAAGTTCTGAGATTTCTTCGCCTCAAATTATTGTTTAGTATAACCCAAAACCGGATAAGAAATCAGAGCTTTGTATATGAGTGGGGTACATTCATATATTTCAAATCAGATCCTCAGTTTAATAACAGAAATTAACGGTTATGAATAACAATTTAATAAAAGCGTTTTAAATAAATAAAACATACCAAGACATAAGACAAGGATGTGTTGAGTTGGACAATTGTTCCAAGTGTGTGTACACGAATGTACCAACATGAGGATTGGGTTCTCTGTACAATGATTGAGCAATCAATTCAAGTGTTGGCCTTGTTGGACTGGTACCAGCTATTAACAAATAAGATGCAATTCTCACTTCTTCAACCTCTTCGAAGTCGAAGTAATACGGCAATAACAAAATCCTAACCTGAAAAGGAATATCAGTAAATCTATTGCCAATTCATTCATTCATAATCAATTGTGAAAGTAATTAAAAGAGGGACGAAAGATACCAAAGGGACAGTCAAACTCATAAATCTAAAACAACTGACAACGCCATGGCTAAAAATGAAAAAGACAAACAGAAAAACAATAGTACACATGACACAACATAGAAAACTAAAGAAATAAACAACACGAACCCCACCAAAAACTAGGGGTGATCTCAGGTGCTCCGGAAGGGTAACCGTGTTTCTGATTAAGTCAGGATATTGTCAGATTACATAAAATTGAAAAAGTTCCGTTTTTCGTAAAGTCGATACATCCCTTTTTAGAATTTTACTGATATTTTAAATAATAAAAGTGTACTGAATTGTAATTAACTTACAGCTTCCGGTATGTAAGCAGTTATTTTCCTTAAGCTGTATATAGCTTGTGCACGTATGATTTGTGATTTTGATTTGTCTTCTATAATAGGTTTAATGTCAGAAATGAAGT
The DNA here is from genome assembly GCF_965363235.1 of Mytilus galloprovincialis. Classification (NCBI taxonomy): domain Eukaryota; kingdom Metazoa; phylum Mollusca; class Bivalvia; order Mytilida; family Mytilidae; genus Mytilus; species Mytilus galloprovincialis. Next base: position 125,109,240 of record NC_134838.1, on the reverse strand, counting down.
CAGGATATCCTGCATTTCCAATAGTTTTCAAAGCCAGAATAAGGTCCTCAGGTTTCTGTGATTTCATCAATAATCTGACTTCCTGCAAATAAATACAAATAGTAAGATGAATGATATCATGACATTTTCTCTGATTTAGTTTTTCCCTATTTCCCCTCTGGTAATTCCCGTTTAAATGCAAAAGCTTTTCATGATTGCCTTTTAAAATAATCCATAGCATGTGTCCGTATCTACCAGTTAATAAAATGTGACTTACTTTGAAATGCGAAAGCAATTTTGAGATTTTTCTATAGGACAGCAATATGTTTTGATAATATAAAATGCATATCATGAGGTCCACAAACGGTCCTTTACAAGGGACAAATATCTTGTAGCATACAATTAGTCAAGCATTATATCGCCAGAGTCTCAACTGTCTTTACTGAGATATATTCCTAGTATCAATGCTAAAACCACTTTACCATAGTTATACAGAATAATGAATCGTTCTATCAGACCCATTTTTCTATGATTCGATATGGATTAAAAATTATATTGGTGTTACTATTTAGTACATAAGGATACATCTACATAATAAACCCAGAATGGAAACTTTGTTTTCAGCATAAAAAAATGAAGATGAAAAACCTGTCATAATAGGTGCAATTTGGGTACCCACACGTTACAACTGTTTATCGGTAAAATCAATACCAAAACTGTTATACCAAATCGGTATAAGCAGTATTCCAAAACGATCTATCGGGATAGGCTGAGTTGGACATACGGGCATTTACTACGATGTTTATTGGTATAGTTACCTTTAAAATTTCCATTTTTAGTTTAGAGAATACTGCTGAAGTTTGTTCCAGTTGATCTTGGACATGTGTGAGCTTAGATTGAAGCTGAGATTGTACGTATTTCCTGTTCTCTACATCATGAAGTGCCTTTATCTGTTTTTCCTTCTGTATCAATTTTTTGTTCAGCTTGTCCTTTTCAACTCTAATCCTATCGGCAAAAGCGCCCAAGCACATGTATGTGGATTGCCGCAGGGGTTCTGTGTTATAGACATATTTGTCACGCACCATTTCCTATGAAAAGAAAATTGTTTTCAATTTATAAATAAGGATTGAAATAAGTTTGCTTTCCCCGAAGTATAACGACAATATGTCACTGTGTAGGAAGTAGCACTCATAATTATAAAAAGAACCAAAGAAAGATAAAAGTTTTTTTTTGCATTTATATGTTTTTATTATTTGTTGTTTGTCTTTTTTATCTTTTTTTGTAGTGTATGAAGACTCTTACAAAAATCATTCTAGGGAACAAATTAGGTGATATGTGTTAGTCATTTTCATTCTTAACTTGCATCAGTCACTATGCATCCAAATGATAAAAGTAACTGTTCCTTCCGTTCAAAATAGCAAAATTCTAACTTGAAAACAATATAAAATGACTCTATAATTAAATATGTCAGCAAATGACATGAAAAGTTTGTTTATATTGACACTTACCAATAGATATTTGGCAATATTGATATCTGGATAAGCTGTGACAGTAAATGCATTGATGGCAACGGACATTCTCTCTGGACTGGTTTTAGCCTTTCTGATGTAGTCAGACAAAATCTCAAAAGCTGCTGGTGTTCCACTCATTGGAAAAATATCTAATAAAATTTCTCTGTAAAAGAATGACCATATATTGTTGTTGTCTAGAGTGAATCTTATAATTTTATACAAAGGTACCAAAAGGTAATCATTTATAAAAACTATTAAAGTTTTGTAAATTATACAAGAAATGAAAAAAAAATGAGAACATGTTCTTTCTTTTTTCATTGCAATTAATCTTATAATTTAAATAACAGGATTTTGAACAAAGATCATTTATAACAGCTGTAACAGTTCTGTAAAAACAACTCAGAGTAACACAGCCTGGTTATTATAGTTCAAATGAATAATACCGTTACAATGTTCCTTTCTACTTACCTCTTATAGTATTTGTCGCCGTTAGCTGACTTATCAGTACTTCCTGCATACTCCTCCCAAACAGACCGTAAAATGTTGGCGTCAGCTCGTCTTATTTCATCGGCTAAAGTAAAAGTTACCGACGTCGCCTCTGCTTCGACTTCATCTTTTGAGTAACCAACAATCATGTCCAGATACTTTGAAATCTGAATATAAAGTCATGTTATAGAGCTTGCAACTACCACAAATTTGGAAATTATAGATTGCATCAATTTTAATATTTGAGACTGATGATGTACCAATTTTCCAACTTAACAGTGAAAAACAATTAACTGAAAATCTTGACCTTAGCAACAAAACTGCTTAACGTAACTTTCAAAATAAGGGAAAATAGAAATATACATGAATTCATTTAGCATGACTTACCAATTGTTTGGCTTCTTCTGGTGTTCGTTTTGGCATTTGATCTAAAGATGGTTGCATTGTCAGAGGTTTCTCTAGCTGGTCCGGCTTGTCATGTACATCAGCTTGAAGTCCATTAGTATAGACCTGTGGATTTCGTGGGCCGGCGATTGGACTTCTGATTTCTTCTTGGTTTATCAACACCAGTGTCTGGCTATAATATTAGTAATGAAAAACAATTATATTTGTAATGTTCGCTATGGGAATAATTTGAATGTGTAACCCTGACTACAATATCAGTAATAAAAAACACTTAAATTTGTAATGTTCGGTGTGGAAATAATTTAAATGTTTAACCGATTTGAACTTGTAACCTTGTTAAATATTATGTAAAGTATCTTATAAAAACAAATTCTACAATCATTTATTTTGTATGCAACAATTTATTTTTCATAGATTTGTTATGCAATTTCTGATGAATTACATAATATTTTATAGCTTATATAAACATAACAAAATGATTGACATTTTCGTCTGGGTATGACCAAAACTGTTCCATCTCAGCGTTTATAAAAGCAAGACGAAATTGTTGCAAACGCCAGTTATATTACAGGTAAATAAAATGCTGAGATAGAACACATAAGTGGTTACATTGCACAGATATCTTACTTTATATAAGTAGCAACATTTCCTCCGTCAGCTGAATACGGTGTAAATACATGCTGACTTTCTGCTATAGCACTTTGGATGAGGAACATCCGTTTATCTCCGTTGAGTATGTATCGGATCTGGGATGCTGATTTGAATGGCTCAGTCTGTTGGAAAAAAACATTGTTTATATGAGCATCATGTTTACTGGCATCAAAATCAAAACAGGCTCATATGCATACATTGAAAGAAGTATAATAATCAAAGAACATTTATTCGAAAGCTATAGGCTATATATCATAAAAAACATCCGGAAATATGTTGCACTGTAATTGAAAGCATTTTATACCATTCGAACAGCATCGTAGTGAAAGCCAAACATTGATCAAATTCGATACACTTCAAAGCAAAATGCACGATTCGTCTAAACGTAGATCTGTAATAAACTGAACGACCCATTACATATACATATCCCATCTCTTGCAAATCGTTACAATTTTGGACTTAACACTAATACTATTCTATATATGCATACTTTGAATAATTCCCAGCTTCAATTATATATCTATACATACCCTTTCATTTTCACACTGTGCACATTTCATTGCATTGAAGTAAGATCTGGTATATGCAGGACGATCCAGACAACGTTTATAGTTTTTGATTTTAGTCAGGTACATGTATTTCTGGTCTTCATTGGGAATATCTGTTTCAATGTTGTATGTTGTTTCGCAATCACCAACAACACTTGGCTGAAAAATGAGATAGATACATTGAAGCAAATAACACTAAACAAAGTCTTACATTTCAATTTACACAGACAAGAAATTTCAATTGGCTGAGTTTTCTTGTGTTGAATTTCATTTTCATCACTATCTTTTTTTGGTACAGAAAGATGAAGTGCTCGGAGAGAATCACTGATCTTCGGCAGGAAAACTAGCTCTCCTAGAAAATCAAAAATGGAGTCGAACGCTGCTGCCTGCGAGGTTCGAAGTCAAGTTTTCTTTTAAAGAATATAAAAATTCAGTGCAATTCTAAACCTTTATATTGAATGACATAGAGTCTCGAATCTCGAATTTACATCCAATGGTCCTTAAAAAATCATTACACTGTAGTGACACAAATGACAGTATTTTTTTATTTCTGATTTTTTAAACGCACGATAAAACCCCACTCTAATGCCCCCTTCAGAAAAAAAAATCAAGATTAAAAAAATGTGCAAAAAATCGGTGCTTGAATTGATGTTTATTGCAAATGAACAAAAGGATAAAATAGTACCTCCATGACAGTATAGAAGTCTGTTGGAGAAAACCTATTACGATTAAGTTCCACCAAACGGTCTTTACTGCTGACAGACATCCTCTCCTCCAGATTCATCTCCAGTAAACTCAGTATACCTTTCTTTACATTGGTGGACCATGGATTATCATCACTCTCACCCCTAATCTCCAGTACATGTCCTCTAATGTACCTGTGTTTCAATGATAATTAAATTTGATGTATTAAGGCATATCAACATGCAGTTTTATTCATAATGTTGACAATAGAATATTTTTTCATATTGTCTTTTAACCTGCAAATTTCTTGTATTTAAATGATTACAGTAAAAGCTGTAAAAAAAAGCTACCTGTTCAGATCAGGTTGAATATCTATACATTTAGTAGGGGTTAGCATAAGAAATTAATGTGCTACATCTTTAAACGGAATAAGCACTATAAGGGAAAAACGCTGATCTCATTAAGTTCCAGGGATAATTTTGGCGATTATCTGAAGTTTTAGTATTATATCTAACTAACTCACTTGAACGTAATAGGTTTCATCAGATAGTCGAGCATCCATTTGGCCTCCGTACCACAGAGTTCTTCATAAACAGAGAGTTGTTCCCTAGTAGGGTTCTCGTTTTCAACCAAGCCGTTTAGTTTATAAAGATAAACTTTATCCATCTAAAAAAAATACACAACATGTATAACGGGGTATAAGATGTTTTAAAGAATTTCAAGCCTTTTTTTATTAGCAAGCACAGTTGTAAGAATCTTCGAACTTTTTAACGCTGACCATTAAATTAGATGCTTATATTATTTAGGTACCCAATAAATATTCTTTTTGTAGAATGATAAACTTTGATAATGAATAGCTGTTACGTCTCAAGATTGTCAATTTTAAAACCAATGAATACGTCTCTGTCTATCAAAGTCTTTCTGCAACTGCCAGTCTTCAACGCGGTTCGCATTGGGTACTTATGATTTTTCGAAGCAACTTTTAAAGAGTTTTATAATTTTCTTAACTAATGAAATAATTTAAATACTCGTCTGCGGCTAAAGTTGGCACTGACAACAAATTTCTGCCCTTTGATGTTTTTTGATATTTCAATTTGCTTTACTGTTGGAATTTTATAAATTTATAAAGGGCATATCAGAATTAATTAATTAAGTTTTATTTATCAAAAACCATTAACCTACCTTCATTGTGACTCTGGATACTGTTTGAAACTGGAAACGGACATCAGATTTAACTTTCAGCCCAGAATACAACTTGCTACCTTCTGGCATTCCAGTTGCCAACTGAGCTTCATATTCGTAGACATATTCCGTGTTTGGTGAATATGCTGAAAATTTTACATTTTAAAAGAGGGAATAAAAAGTGTAAAATGAAAATAACACTGATAGTTTCGTGCGTCCGAAGTTAACCTCCACCAGAATAGCTCAAACCTTAACTTTTGAAAGCCAATGATGTACAAGACGTGAACAGCTCTACGACAAAAGGTTACATAAGAGAAAGTCCAAATTTATTAGAGTCAAGTTCGTCTGAGGGAGTTGGTACCTTAGTTTCCTAATTTTTCTTGATCTATCAACGGAGTATTTCGAAAAGTATGTTTAAAATCATGCCCATACCATGGCTGGCTACAGAGTTGATGATATAATTCGGTAGTGATAGTCCAACAGCAGTGAACGCTACCCAGCGGTAATAAATTAACATAGCACTTGATCAATTTCGCCCGTTCAAAGTGCTCTTTATTGTTTAATTTCATCAGGAACCCTCAAACCCAGTAATCGTTTGTTTTTCCTTCTGTATATACTTGACATACGTCATTGCATCATGTTTATTAACTCTCGGATTTTGAATTGAATTTAAAAAATAAAAAAAACTAGCATACCTCGATCTACGCTCCTTTGTGAATCTGAAAAAAAAAGAAACATTATTTTCAACTTTTATAGCAATTTGAAAATCACAGTTAAATTATCTTTGCATTTTTTCACAACTTATGTAAACTAAATGTAATACGTAAGCGTATTCATAGAATTCACTGTATTCAACCAAGAAAGTGTATAGAATAACTATTAAAATCCATGATTCTACTAAAAGTTTACGGAAAAATCTTTTGCAATATTTGTACAGTGATTATTTTTTTCCCGTATACAAGTAATAATAATAAAAAAAAGTATGATATTAGAATAAACTTACTTATTAGTCCAAAGGCTAAAACGAAGAAATATTTCCAATCCATTTCGTCCGTTAAATGGTTCGTTTGATCTCATCTCTTATATTTATACGCCTCACCATCGTGTGAAATATTCATTTCACATGCTTTGTTTTCAGTTCTTGTCACAACATTTCATGAGTGTTGCTAAAAACTTTTCACGTTAAATATCATATAGTTTTGAACAAGGACATATTGCGTCATCAGAATTCAAGGGCATATTTTACTCCCAATTTCGACAATTCAATACATTGATTTGTTTAATTCTGTTTGACCATTTTTACTGATGCAAGATTGCATTTTTCATGACCACTTTCAGAGTTAAATTCCTTATTGTTTAGTGATAAATAAACAGGAATTTTAAGAATGGGTTTGGGTATAGTAAGAAAAATATCTTCAAAATTGGTAAAGGAAACTTTTGATTGGTACTCGTGGTATATTTCATCTTTTGTAAAGTCAATAGTAACACTAGAATTATATAGCGTGGGGAATATAATCTTACTATAACCCTTAAAAGAGGGACGATAGATACCACAGGGACAGTCAAACTCATAAATCGAAAATAAACTGACAACGCCATGGCTAAAAATGAAAAAGACAAACAGACAAACAATAGTACACACGACACAATATAGAAAACTAAAGAATAAACAACACGAACCCCACCAAAACCTATGGGTGATCTCAGGTGCTCCGGAAGGGTAAGCAGATCCTGCTCCAACCCGACGAATCGTATCACCATGGTTTGATTTCGATAAGCACATACTAGTACATATATCTCCATTTTTTTGTTTGGATACACGCATACGTGTATGACTGGTTTGATTTGGATAACACATACTTGTATCACTAAGGTTTTATTTTCATAAACACACATTTGTATCCCAATCTGTTGGTTTCGAAAAGGGACATACATCACCCTGATTTGATTCAGATGCGTACATAAATGTATCATCAATGTCTGATTTAGATACTTCCATACTTGTATCATCATGATTTGATTTAAATACGTACATAATTGTATCACCATTGTTTGATTTATATTGTTCACATTTTTAAGAGTTTTGGTGGATAAAAGTCTCGTAATGGTCATCAATAATTTTCAACTTTATACTTGTTCGGCTTTTGAACTATTAGATCTGAGCGTCACTAATGAGTCTGATATAGAAGAAACGCGCGTCTGGCGTATAAAATTATAAGCCTGGTACATTTGATAACTATTGACAACATTGGGTCGATGCCAGTGCTGGTGGAAGTTTCGCCCCCGAGGGTAACACCACCCCAGTAGTCAGCATTTCGGTGTTGTGCTTTTGAAGTAAGTCTTATGTAGACGAGACACACGTCCGGCGTATTAAATTATAAGCCTGGTACCTTTTGACAGCTATTATTAGTGTGTTTCTTAGTCCTGTCATGCAAAGTTGTCATTTTAATGTTTATTTTAAACATTGCCATTAAAACAGGAGGTTTGACTAGTCACCAAACAAGGTTCAACCCACAATTATTTTCTTAAAATGTCCTGTATCAAGTCAGATCCATGGCCATTGTTATATTATAGTTCGTTTCTGTGTGTGTTTCATTTACGTCTTTCTGTTGTGTCGTTGTTTTCCTCTTATATTTGATATGTTTCTCTCAGTTTAAGTTTGTAACCCGGATTTGTTTCTTTTTTCAATCAATTGATGAATTTCGAACAGCGGTATACTACTCTTGCCTTTATGATATGAATATCAATTATTTGGTTATTTTATAAATTAACTGTTCACAAAAGTATGAACTATTCGAATGACTCAGGATTTTCTTATCCCATTCATGGATTACCTTAGCCGTATTTGGCACAACTTTTTGGAATTGTGTTTCCTCAATACTCTTTAGCTTTATACTTGTTTGACTTTTACACTTTTTGATCTGAGCGTGACTGATGAGTCTTATGTAAACGAAACGCTCGTCTGGCGTATCAAATTATAAGCCTGATATACCTTCGATAACTATATATGCAGTCATGCCACATTCCTTATTTTTATACTGGTGACTATCATAAAAACGAATACTAGTAAATGGAAATTGGTATTTGAAATACACATGAAAAATAAATGAACAATTTCTAGTCTATTGTATTACTATATGATTTGTCAGTGTATGACTGTTGCTGTGACGCTTTACTGCAAATGAATTATAGAAAATATATTTAGAGGACAAGCAAAGACAATAAGTCAAAAAAAGACACACAGCTCCTGGTCATGAGAAATATAAACAAGGAACCACAATATGCTCGCTATACAGAAAAAGGATTCGCCATCACGAAACCAAATAGAACATAACGGTGAACTACGGTGTTCTGGAAGGTCAGCAAGAACTGCTCCATTACTGAAACCTGTCCACAGATTATGTGCAATAATAAAGTATAAAACGTAGTTAGAATTATAAATCATAGTGAGAGAGAGTGTCAATAAAGGAGTCTGTCTACTAGAGATTAAGCAGAACTTAACTTTCTCCAATATTCGTCTATGCTGTCCCAGGGGATAAAACTTGATTCTTTACTCTCTATATAAAGAATCAAATGATTTCTTGTAAAGTGATCAGGCTGCAGACGATAATAAAATAATATCACTTTCCAATTACAATAATTGGAAGTTCTAGCTTTCGCAAAGACGACAAAGGTTTAACAAATATACATGGAATTCCTTAACTGAACTAAAAAAAGGACACAGAGACAGAAAGACAGACTTCTTTTATCTTAATTTGTAGATGAAAACATCATAAAATGCAGACGCACATTCAATTCGAACCAGACATGGCAATTTATTTAAATTATGTTAGTGTGCATCCGATGAATTTTTTTTTAATGAAAACTGAAACATTTTTTATACGGTTGATCCCGCTGCAACCGAGACGTTGGTATATACGTACCATCTTACAAGAGGACGTTCACTACTTCTGTATAGAAATTTGATAGAAATTCATAGTTAATATAATAACGAATGTAAATATCATTATTGTCATAATCATTAAATTTTCTATCGATATTTCTTTAAATACTTTATCTATCATTTCAGTGTTCTTGTTTTATTTGGCGACAATACTACCATATATTCTTGTTTTGAAGACTTCACACAATTTTGAAATCGAACTGGCAGGTTACAAACGGAGATGTTTATGGTAGATTTAGTGACTCTTAAAGTCAAAACATAAACATATTTGGGTAGGTGTGTTAAGAAGACCTGTTCTTGTTTTGTTTATTTAAAATAAATGTTAAGGTGCAAATCAGAAATACAAACTAGTAATTTTATGCAAGTGGAGATAGTGTTCAGTGTGAAATGAAATAACAAGAAAAACTTGTATTGCTTAGTAAATTAATACGAAACGAATAAATAAAGAGTATTTTCTTTTCTATAATTTAAACATTATTACAGGCTTTACTATCAATGTTGTGTATTTCAAAGATTAATCATTGAACTCGAAGCAAAGTCCCTGAAGTGCTCGCTTGAACTCTTGTATCTTCTTTTCCAGTTTCGATATTCTGTCAAGAACAGCATACAACTCTTGGATTTTATCCTGGATAGTTTTTCCCTGCTTCTCGTAGATTTTAAATATGTGTTGTTCAATAAGAGTACATGACCTGCTTGTCTGAAAAGAAATAAAACAAATGAACATCAACTTTAAAAATACTGAAAATAAAAATAAATGCTACACTAAAACTTATTGTCATACCTTGATAGTCCAATCAGTAATGTTATGTGTACATAGGTCTTGAACTGACTGAATGTTTGACATACCAGACACATTTTGTTCGAACAGACATTTGCATTTCCAAAAGTCGAATTTAGAAATATATTAAAGAAAAAATAAAGTTCAGATTGAGTTTTAACACAGGTTACGATTCTTAAACGCTTCTTACCAACCTCATTGTCCTACAGTCAAAACAATATATTTTATGTCACTCTGAATGAGTATAATGTTATGAAACATGACTCAGTCACATTTAGGAAAAAGTTTAAATAAACTCATCATAGATACCAGGATTAAATTTAGTATATACGCCAGACGCGCGTTTCGTCTACAAAAGACTCATCAGTGACGCTCGAATCCAAAAAAGTTAAAAAGGCCAAATAAAGTACGAAGTTGAAGTGCATTGAGGACCAAAATTCCTAAAAGTTTTGCCAAAACATCACATGCAATAACCTTACGTCCTTATAGAAGAAACGGTCTAAGTATAAAAAAACCTATAGAAAATAGTATGTACATAATTCAAATCACATCAAATGCTGTATTGTCATATCATAGAAGATATTTAAGCGAACCGATACGAATTACAAAAAAATACAAGGCGTTGAGATGACCTACAAAGTTTTGACCATTTTATTACATCTTTGTTTTTCATTTTTGTAGTTATTGCTTCCTTCGACTTTTATTGTCCATTTTGTATGTCTCTTATTTGTATCCCTGTAAAAGCTGTTTCGCATTAATATTGTGGGATTATGGAAATCAATGTCAAAGTATTCAACATCTTTCAAGTTAAAAAAAATACAAAGATACTCCAATAGAGGCTCAATCCAGTGGCTAAATCAAATCAATATATATAATTTCCTAAAGGGAGATCGGTGTCAAAAATGTGGAAATGTGCACTAATGAACAGTTAGATCACGATTATACATTTGTTGATAAGTATAGAACTATCATTCTATTTTAATAATAATGTATATTTAAATTACATGCAAAGTACATCGATCAGTTCAGTATAGTTTTTCCTGTTTCAATTCTGTCCTTTATCAGTGGCCTTGCAATCCATTTTAGTTTTATTTTATGCGACATTTTGAGGGTGTCTTTGCCAGTGTTCCGAGTTACTGTGGTTCAGTTCACATATCTTACTGATTGTAAACAATCAAGATATAACGTGAGAGTACCAGAATCACACCTATTTTGACAGTTGTTTTCTACTACGTTTGTTACTGATCCAGACACAAGTTACCATTCTGTGTTTATTTTGTAGATGTATCCTCATTTATTACATAGTTCCACCAATATTATTTTGAATCTAAATTGAATTATTGAAATATTGGTTTGAACCGACCTCTAAACGATCTATGATTCTGTAATGGGATTGAGGAGTAACCACACTGCATTCATGCTTAAATTCGTATCCTTGAAATTAAATTAAAAAAAACAGATTCTTTGTTTTATTTCTTCAAATATTCAGAACAAATTGACATAGTCAAATTATTTTTTTTAAGAAATGGATGCTCGTAACACATATTTATTAGCTCATCTTTAAAAGATAACTTTTTGTGTACGTCGCATGGTGACGTTTCCGTAAATTTTGCTTTTTCCGGTGAATACTTCGTCTGCTGATATTTACTGTAAACGTTTTATGAATATGTGAATATATTTAATCTTAATTGGAAGACGTCCATGATATCAAATGATAAAAAAGTACAAAGTATTTAGTTCCAAAGTAAACTTGTAAGATTGTGAATGTATTTTTTGCTCAAAAGGTATTTTGAATTGATGGGTTGAAATGTAATATATCGATATATAATGTATGTGTGTCTATATAACTATTTGTTTGATAATACATTAGGAGAATAAGAGGCAACATCAGATTACCGATGTTCAATCTCATTAGTCCATATATATGATACAACTCAAGGTAAAACACTGAGGGAACTCCCGGGCTTTTGGTCATAAATCTCATCGTCCACAGGGTAAGCGTCTTCTGTCATTCATGTCAATTTCGAAAGAATAAAAAGTTTATTGGTGTCCCCATTACTTTTGCTGCTTAGGTCCACATTTTGGACGCTGATCGATAGTTTTCTTTGGCAATCAAACCCGTGACATCTTGTTATTCTATTATTTAATTGTTTCGGACGCATCAAGTTATTAAGTGTTTTTTTTTCATTTCTGTCGTTAATAATGCGGGTGGACTGTTAGTCCCGAGATGGTCAATTACATAAGCCAAGAAGTCGGTATTTCGCCAATGACATAATATCTTAAACAACCATAACGTACATTTTCCGTTGATCACTTTAGAAATTATTAAGAAACCAATGGCCCACTTTCGTCATTCTTTTGTGGTCCACTTTGGTCACTCTTTTATAGTCCACTATGGAAATTCTATTATGGTCCACTTCGTTTATTCTTTTAGAGTCTACATTGGTCATTCTTTTATTGTCTACTTTAGTAATTCTTTTATGGCCCACTTGGGTCACTATTTCATGGTCCACTTTAATCATTCTTTTATGGTCCGATTTTGTCATTACTTTATGGTCCACATTAGTCATTCTTTTATAGTTCATTTTGGTTATTCCTTTAAGATCAACTTTGGTCATTCTATAATGGTCCACTTTAGCCATTCTTATATGGTCTACTTTGGTCATTCTTTTATAGCACACTTTGGTCATTATTTTATGATCCACTTTGGTCATTCTTTTATGATCCACTTCGGTCATTCTTTTATGGTCTATTGTGGTAATTCTTTTATTACCCACTTTGGTCATTCTTTTGTTGTCCACTTTGATTATTCTTTTGTGGTTTACTTTGGTCATTATTTTATGGTCCACCTTGCTCATTATTTTATGGTCCACCTTGGTAATTATCTATGTCCCACTTTCGTCATTCTTTTATGATCCATTGTGTTAATTCTTTTATTGCCCACTTTGGTCATTCTTTTGTTGTCCACTTTGATTATTCATTTGTGGTTTACTTCGGTCATTATTTTATGGTCCACCTTGCTCATTATTTTATGGTCCACCTTGGTAATTATCTATGTCCCACTTTGGTCATTCTTTTATGGTCCATTGTGTTAATTCTTTTATTGCCCACTTTGGTCATTCTTTTGTTGTCCACTTTGATTATTCTTTTGTGGTTTACCTCGGTCATTATTTTATGGTCCACCTTGGTCATTATCTATGGCCCACTTTGGTCATTCTTTTGTGGTCCATTGTGGTCATTCTTTTATTGCCCACTTTGGTCATTCTTTTGTTGTCCACTTTGGTTATTCTTTTGTGGTTTACTTCGGTCATTATTTTATGGTCCACCTTGGTCATTATTTATGGCCCACTTTGGTCATTCTTTTACGGTCCATTGTGGTCATATAGCTCCTTACGTATATTTACAGCCTTATGTTTCAACTTTCTGAACCGTTAATGGCGAGAGTAAATCAAGAAAGAAGCTCCAGATTCATGTAATTTAAAGGGTGTTATTTTCATTGTCGTAATCTCATAGCCCTAAGGTGATGTCAATATCATTATACATTGATATAAAACATATCATATAATTATGGAATATCGTTGCTCATCTCAATAAGATTAATTTTCTCGCTTTAGTCTGTTAGCCGGTAATTAATCTCGTTGAGACGAGTAACGATAATCTATATTTATTGAACAGTCGAGCTGTGTGTAACTTGTTAAACTTGGTTGGCGTGAATATTGATTCCAAATTTACAAAACCGCTTGGAATTCATAATGGTCACCAAACCGCTGAAAACATATTTATTAGCAGAAATGGGAGAGTACATTAAACAACAACAATTACCTGTAACTCGCACGTCTTTTTGAAGTCCTCGATAATTTCTGAGTCTCTTTTTCTTTTAGCATTTAATGAGTTAATCAATTCATCTGCAGAATGTGTGATGTCCTCTCGCGAGAATTCACAAGGAACTAGATCCTTTAGTGACTTCATTGCTTTATGTGCTGCAGCCAGTGATGTTAGATTCGAGGAATTTGAACAAATATTTTCTAACTCTCTACAACAGGAAAATATCATTTTTTTTTATTATGTTGTAACAATATATATAATTTTTAGTTATAACTGAATCATAAATCAATGTGGGATGCCACTGAACTTGAGTGTTGTCAAACTAAAAGTTTAACTTAAATGTTTAACATATGAATTACCTATATTTCATGCTTAATAAATAAATAAAATGGTATAGTGTTATAATTCGAAAAGATTAGCATTTATCTCCTCCTTCAAGCACCAACTTAACCCCCTGTTGATAATTTGTTCATTCTGAGAAGATTATTCCAATATTCATATTCTCGTGGGATCATATTAGTTTGATTGATATTGATTCAGTTTATTTAGTTTTGGGTTCTTTTAATGTTACCATTATGCACATTGGGAGACGTGGAATTATTGCCAATGAGATCAATTTCCACGAGATACCACCTGACACAGATGTAAACGACTATAGGAGCAGTAAACAGCCTCCGACAATGAGCAAAAACTTACCGTATAGTAAGTTATAAGAGGCCTGGCATCAAAATATGTTGAACAATTTTAGTATTTTTTCCACAGTATAAATAATTAACTTTTTTTTTGAATTATTTAAAACAAAACTACATTAGGGGAACGGTATTTGTAAGCAATTGTGTGTCAAATGAAATGAAAGACAGAACTTTATCAAGTTTAATCATAAACTGTGTTTCATAAAAATACAAAGAACAGGTAGGGCCGCAGTTTCTGTAAAAAAACATCTAGCAAATATACTTTTCTTCATTACATTACTGAGTTGCAGCAAATAATTTTGCACCCAATTTATTATTTTTGTTGAAGGACAAATTGTTTAAATATACAAACTTCTGTTTGTCATAAAATTCATAACTGTGTGTTAACTGTGTAACATTCAACTGTGTAGCTTTATATCCAAAGTTCGTTTTGTCCAAGGTAAATTTTGGGCCTCTTGTTTAATGAAGAATCAGAAGTATGCCTTATTACAGTTCATCGAGTTACTGAAACCTGAAATCAAAGCTACTGTCTACTTCGTGACCAATTAAACACATGCATGTATAGTTGAATATTATAGTCGATTTTAGACGTTGTTTATATATAAAGAAAGCTATACATACTCCGTTTGGTTTTGTGAATCATCAGTTTGGTCGTTATTTACATCAATAACTTCAATCTGGACATCATTGTGTTCTCCACAGGAATATTCTTTGGTGTTATCTGCTTCCATAGTCTGAAATAAAATATGTCTTTAATATGAAGTGTGAGAGTACAGTAGTTGGAATCATGATTTTCAAAACTTTAGCTCGGATAAGAAACTGTTTATAGACATATCCTCAGCGCTTTATAAAATAACAAGACTTTGTGTATTACTTTTGTTAACTTGTCCTGCTTATTTAACACATGCTAGGCCTCCATCTATACAAACCTAATAGATGTATAATCTCATGGTAAGGTGCTCACTGAGAGTGTGGGAGGTCGTGGATCCCACGGTGGATCCCCAGATTGGGTCAAACCAAAGACTTTAAATCTGACAGTTACCGCTTTTCGTCAAGTACTACGGATGGGATCGGAGAATAAAAGGTGTTATGTCCTCCCATACACTACTCACTACCTCATGTGCTAACTCCGTACACGTTTAACATCCGACTGTGCATATCGGTCTTATAAACAGCAGGGCATACATGGTCATTACCGCTGCTTGTGGAGTGTGAGTCCCGAAGGTATGTTCAGCTCAGTAGGCAATACTTCAGTGTACTAACATGCTTTATAGCGAACTTTATATAAAATTGACTGATTATAAATAAAGTCTTATGTTTCAACTTCCTCAGGCAAAGTTGACCTAAATGCTTAATGGATTTGGCTTTTATTTTTGATGTCCTCTTTTGTCATATATTAGTTCACTTCATTGGCAATCATACAATATCTTCGTTTTTATCTATATCTAAGATATTTTAATACAGAAAAAGGGATATACAAACCAGATGGCTTGCAGTACTTTGGATTGGAATTTAAAAGCAAGAGAGACTTAAAGGGGCACTAGCTGTCAAATTCATGGTCACCGATTTGACTCAAATGCTCATATTTGATTTATAACAATTGTAAAACATTTATCCAAACTATCAAAAGTCTAAAATAAACAGTTTACAGAGCATGGGGTAGATAATATATAGGTCCGTTTCGTGTGTATTTTAGTCCAGACGCCATCTAATTACCTATCGATTTGACCTCAGGTGACCATATAAGCGATGTAAACATAAATAAAGATATGAATAGATTAAACCAACACGTGCAATTGGATTTTTATAGGTCTGTTTGATTTTATTTTATAGATTAAAAATAGATGTTTCTCATTGTTTTTAACTGTATGATATAAAAAAGAAGATGTAGTATGAGTTTTTAGACAGTAGAAAGGCCTTTGATACAGTATGGCGCAAAGCACTTATGTTTAAATTATTCAATTTGGGTGTCAAAGGGAAAGCATGGTCCCTGATTAATGATATGTATAGTAAAACACAAGGTTCAGTTGTTGTAAATAAATGTAAATCAAATAGCTTTGTAGTCAAAGAAGGTGTTAGACAAGGAGGGGTATTGTCTGGTTTTTTATACTTAGTGTTTATTAATGAACTAATTGATGAATTAGAAAGATGTAATAGAGTCACTGGTGTTAATAGTATAAAATGTTGCGCACCATCACTTGCTGACGATATTACATGTATTGCTACAACACCACAGCGTGTACAACACATGCTGGATATATGTACAAACTATTCAAATAAATGGAGGTTTCAGTTCAACGGAAAGAAATCATGTGTTATTCAATTTTCAAAATCCTCTATAAAAACAGACTATGACTGGAAAATTAACCAAGAATCTGTACCTGTTGAAGACAGTCATATTCATCTAGGCATTGAACTAAACGGAAAATTAAACGCACTTGCACGAACGACAAAAGCTTGTAGGAAGGGTAGAAACACTTATTTTGCAATTGCCAACTTAAGAGATGATAATACGAATCCTTTAGTTCTCGTCAAACTGTACAAGTCAGCAGTAATTCCTACTCTTTTTATATGGCTGTGAAGTTTGGTGTGACCTGAAGAATCAAGATATCAAATTACTGAATAGACTTCAGCATTTTGTTGTAAAACACGTACAAAAGTTTAAGACGTCAACAAGATCAGATATGTGTGAAAGCATGGTTGGACTACGTAATATAACCTGTGACATTGAAAAACGTAAACTATATTTCTTTGGAAAACTTTGTAAAACGAAAAACTCTTGTCTTGCAAAACAAATCTTTCTACAAAGACTTTTTTCGTGCCTGTTAGATGGACGAAACCATATTGGATTTATTCCGGACATATTAAACATTCTATGTAAATACAATCTATATGAATTGCTTATAACCTATATTAGTGATGGCAACTTTCCTGATAAGCTGCAATGGAAACGTATTGTTGTAAATGCAGTTGAATCAAAACATGATAATGACTGGCTGATTCGCATTAATTCGGACAATGACTTTAATAGGTTCAAATATATTCATAAATCCGTATCTGCAGCTCATGTGTGGAAATTCCCCTCGAACAGCTCTGAAATTCGCACTGCATTGTTTATCGGAAAACTTATATCTACCGCTCCAAACCATGTTTTCAAATTTTGTGAAATTTGCGACCGTCCGTTCACTGACGTTTTCGTGCATGCATGCTTTGGCTGTACGTGTACATCAAATATGCACAGCACTTGGATGGACTCAATCATAGAAAACTTTTGTCTCGACCTCTATGTTGAACTAAGTGAGTGTGATGATGAATCTTTATATACAATCTGTCTAGGAAAAAACCCTTCAACTATGCTCAGTGATTCCGACTTAGAGTCATTCAAGCGACTTTGCTACATCCATGTTACAAAATCTGCATCCGAATACAATCGTCAATTGAGCAATATAGTATAATGCTAGCACATGTAATATCGGCAGCACGCGATATACACTCTTTTGCTTTTGAACTGATCATTTTCATTTATATGTAAATATTGCGTATTGCTCACAACTTTATTATTTATATGTTCTGTATTAATGTTTTAATGTATTGTTCATGATTATATAATTCATGTAATCTCTGTAAAGAGGAAATAAAGATATGAATGAATGAATGGACTTCAAATATAGCAAAATAGCATCACAATATTTTACTTTTATCTATGTAAGAAGCTAGAGCTGATTAGAAGCCCTTCCTAACAAAAATTTTAAAAAAATCCGAAGTTTTAATGTTTTGTCAAAATTGTAGCCGCATGAAATGCCCTTGTATTTGAACATACTATGCAAAAACATAACACTAATACAGTATAGACCCCCCCCCCCCTCTTTTTTTTATGCCTTGTGGATGGACAAACCCACAAAACAAAGTTTAGCCCATAGAGGTAACTGCATGATATAAAATGATCCTAAATAGAAAAAGAGGCTATACATTAGAAAAGTTTTTTGGCTTAAGAATGATTGTCGCATTGGTCAACAGACAACTTCAACGTATCCAGATACTAACTTGCAGAAACTTAACACCGCGTCACCAGGTTCCGTTTCGAATCATGATCAATCATGGTCGGTTGCTTATTACATTTCATTTTTTAATGACTTTGTCGCAATATTAAACGATCCGATATAAAACCAAGTTTACACCATCATTAATTTTTCTTAACAAGGAAATGCCTTTCATTTCATTTGATAAAGGACTTTGCGTTTTGAATTTTCCTTGGCCGAGTTCAGTATTTTTGTTATGCTAAAATTTACTTTCAAAGTCAAGAAAGTGGCTGTCTGTGGAGTTTATTATCAGTCGGAAAGCAAGCCCCTAGAAACGTCCGTTGTTACTACTTTCTTAAGACAACAATGGGACTCAAGAATCAGGAATATGAATAGTAAAAAAAAAACCAACAAAACTATCTACTAAAAGAATGATTATGAATATAAGATGAATAAAATATGTATGTCCAATAAACTAAAAAAATGTAAAATGTAAGAAATGAAGGAAAACACAATTACCTTAGTAAATATAAGGAACTGGGAGTCTTCTGCTTATATTTCAGTCACTGGAAAATTCGTATTCTCCGCCATATGCAACTTTACGGGATTGCTTATTGTTAGGGACAGGTAAGATTATTTCACAACTTGTTATTTCCTATATTTTTGTCCCGAAACTTTATATATCTATTTCATTAAGAACTTGATTATTATCTTATGATGTAAAAACAAATACTCAAAATAAATCATCAAAATACAAAAAGGAAAATTGGACAAAGAAAATTGTCCTACAAATTTATGTACACCCCTAAAAATGGAAGCGTCTGACATAAACAGACCAGATGGCGCTGTAGTCTTTTCTTCAGACAGAAGAGTTGTCGAAAGTAATAAAGCACGTTTTATGAGTTATTTAGACTGATTGTCCATCGAAGACATGGCTGGGGTTGTTTTGGAAAACTTGAGTTGGAAGAAACTCATCATTCTCAGCTTAATATTGCTTATGTTACTTATAACGTTTTTCTTAATTGGTGGTTTGCAAGGTAAGTCTGACTAACTTTTCACTCGGATTTTCGGGTACAAACTTTTTGTAAAAAAAATAATTATGGACAATACACTTATTCGGTCTTTTCAGTGACACATTCAGTTTTTTGTTAATGTACATGTTCAAAATGATTCAATTGTAGTTTAAGAATAATAATTATTTGTAAAAAAAACTGTTATGTTTGCTACATTTTGTAGTTTGCACCAAGTTACCCTGTAAGGCTGTATGAACTTAAGTTTATTTGAATTAGTCATCATTTCTTCTGTCTCTTTTTTATTTTGTATTTTTTTTTTAAGTGGGAGTGCAAAGAAAAGTTTTGTTACACCTAGCATTAATGTATAATACTTATGTTCAAAGACAATGTACATGTATATTATGTGGATCTCCTGTTGGTATTCGCAATATTTTGTACCAGTATTGCAACTTTTTAAAAAAATCAAAAAGATAAATTTTAATGCAACACAAATAAACAAAAGATTATTGTAATCAAATCATAATATTATTATTCAAACAAGTGTTAATTATATAAAATAGTTGCTAGCTATTCATTTTATCATATTTGTAATTCTATGTTTTATTTCATTCCTTTTCTATTCTACAAATCTAATAAAATTAAATATTTCTTATTCCAATTAACATGATTAAGGTCCCACAATGGGTATACAAGTAACAATTGTTATTGTTCTATTAAATCTATATGTGTAAGGGGCATTTACCCTGAATGTTGTTTATTTAGTAATATGATCATGATTGTATAGTAATTATATTTAACAATGCACTTAAAACAGTACTTTGAAATGATTTCTAAATATCAAACTTTGGCTTCCAAAAATGTGCAAATTTAAATTGTATTTTGCCTTGTGTATCAACTAAAGAATGGATAAAATTAAAATGTCCATGCCAGTACATGTATTGCCCACTTCTGGAAGTATTTCCGAGCCTAGCAAAACGAGGGATTTCCCTTCCAGTTAAACTTGGCCAGCCATGTATACATGTAATTTTGTGTGTTACAGACAAATTTCAGTACTTAATCAAGCCACACATCCAGGATTTGAGGTAATAGTGGCCACTGTAAAAACAGCTCACCAACAAACAAATTAACAAACAACGCATGGTCCTGTCCAATTAACCTGACTTGGTTCAGTCACAAAATGTAGTGTGGTTAGACTTAACCAGTCTTACAAGAAGTTACAAAGTACATGTACATTGTACATGTATGTTAACACAAACAAACCCAGTTTTCCCATCTAGACCATTTGTTGTAAAACTAAAAGACATGATAAAACACACAGTGTAGCTACCAACAGGATACTACATATATACAATGTATGTGCATTAGCTTGTACAAATGCCTACAAATACAACTTGTTTACCTTTAAACATTTGGTCTGTGGTGGATAGTTGTTCATTAACAATCGTACCACATCTTTATTTTTACATAATTTGGAAAGCAAGGTCAAATTGTGTTGCTATTACAAAATGCTAGCTAGGATGTAAGTTAGGAACAGAAGTGGATACTGTAGCCCAAGAAAACAAAACCATGAAGAAACAACAAAGTTACCAATGTTCAATATGCACACAAAACCAGGGAATGACACAGACTTGGTGTTATACCACCATTGATTTTCCCTTATACATATTAGTCTTTGTTAAATATCTTTGTTTCAAATAAAGAAATTCTTGCATTGGCATGAGTAACATTTTACCCTGTCCAGTACTATAGACAAAATTTTACATGATATTTCATTGCATGAAAATAAATAACCAATAAAATTTTCACCTCTGTTCTACACGTGTACAACCTTCAGTTATCATGTTACCTCAAGTTTCCAAGTTTTTCTATAGAAACACCAAATAAAAAAATAACATTGCTTTGAAACACACAACAAAAATATTTATAACATAGAAATTTTTCACTGTAATGAAATGTTGGATTAATTTCCTACAAATGTCAATTTCAAAAGATTATTTTTTTCAACCCTTTTTTGCATGCAAAACACGATGTGAAGTACTATGATTTGGTGGTGAGCCTCTTGTTACAACTTATTAAAATAATATGGAAAGCTTTGCATGCATGTAAATAACTCAATTTTATACTTGTAGCTCCTCAACCTAACAATGTGAACATTATCATTGGTACAAAATGCTATGCCAGAGGCAGGTATGTCAACAGAGAGAAATGGCATATACCTAGAGGAAATAAAAGCATTAGCTGTGAGAAGTTGGATAGTTTAAGGCCTGACGATCCTAAAATCATTAGTCAAGAGATAACAGACAAACAGGTTGTTTTTGCTTTCTGGATTCCTGGCCCTAGAGATGGACAAGAGCTGAAGATGCATCCACGGTTTCAGTACATGATGTCTGTATTACAGCTTGACATTATATATCAACCACACAATCCTGTAGGTAAGTGGATTACATTGGTTATGGTAAAGGATTCACTTCAAGATTACCATTACTGTAAACCAAATTAATCATGTTAAAAAAATGTAATATTGCTTATACTTTATTTTGCGTTTACCACTTTCTAGTCCACTTCACGGCTATTTAATTTGGTGATTTTCTAATTAAGTTGATGTTGTTTAATAAGAAAAGATCCCAGTTTGACATATTTAGGACGATTTATACATGTATTTGTGATATGTGTCGCAAAATAAGTTGGTTTACAGTATTCGTGTACGTGTATCTTGATGTTTTGGGGCTTTGACTTAACATGCTGAATGGCATACATTGAAGTTACTACAATTTATGTATCAAAAATTAGTATTGCCATTCAAGGGAGAACATGTAAACTATTTTCATAATCATAGGGCACAAAACATGTAGTTTTAATCTGTAACCTTTATTTCTATTTATTTTGGAGCCCTTAATGGCCCTACCTTTTATTATTTAGGTTTCTACCCTTATTAAACAATATCTAGGGTGTAATCAACAGTTTTTTTCTATGACGTCACATTTTGAGGGACCATGCATAAGTGACACTTAGTGGTGGACTGATTAATAAAGATACTTCTATAAAACTAGATATCACTGGAATCAGAATGTTCTCTAGTTTATAATGATATAAAAATAATGTGTACTTTTAATATATTAAAAATATTCCATCCAATGAACATGGGGAGAAAAAGGTCTAATTTGAACATTAAAAACTTGAAACCAGGTCATGTACACACCCATGAAGATATGATCCATGCACATTTTACATAATCAAAACTGTATGAAATTTGTAGGTTTTTACCTGGCCTTTCAAAAAAATCTTGTTTCATGGTACGGTTTCCTGCTCCGAAAAGAGCTACAGTGGCTGTAAATAAGTTTTCAATTTTCACTGCCAAAAAAACAGGATGTTTACAGTGTTGTCTCCCCTCAAAACATGTAAAGTTAATATAATTTTTAAAATTATTTTAATCATTCAACCTGTTTTAATTGAAAGCTAATTAACTTATTTTTACAATCAAATACAAAAAACATGATACTTTTTCCTTAATTGAGTAAATAAACAGGGGTTTCCCTCCATGGTTATTTTTAGTCAGGGAATAACCCCTAGTTTTTTATACGAAACTGTTTATAGCACCCCTATATAAAGGTAACTGATTGGAGATTTTCTTTATGTTTGAGAGCAAATGTGGACAATTAAATGAATTAACTTGTGTTTTCATGTATATCCCAATGCAACGGCGCCTCAAATTAAGCAGTGATAATGGACATGTTTCCTCTTTAATTGACTTTAGCTTAATTAAAAGACCAAAGAACAAAAGTGTACAAACAGTTAACTTATAGGTCATTTAATGTTTGCAAAGAACTGAATTTAGAACTCTTAAAAAAAATACCTCAAATTGCAGATTTGAACTCACTTCATATGCCAGGAAATCTATATTATCAGTCACCACTGGATTTTTTGTCTGAAATCTATTATGTATATTTATTTATTTATCATTATAAGGACTAAACCCAGTGATGCTGTTAGATTTTAGACTGGGTTATAGGAATGAAGGAGATAGAGAGGGTGATTGGAAATTACTGGCAGAATCTGCAGAGGATAGAAAACTTGTCTGTACCATCAGTACTGATGAGAAGAATGAGGTAGGAATTACTGAAAACTTGTTTGTTCCGACACTTCTAATGAGAAGAATGAGGTAGGAATTACTGAAAACTTGTCTGTTCCGACACTTCTAATGAGAAGAATGAGGTAGGAATTACTGAAAACTTGTCTGTTCCGACACTTTTAATGAGAAGAATGAGGTAGGAATTACTGAAAACTTGTCTGTTCCAACACTTCTAATGAGAAGAATGAGGTAGGAATTACTGAAAACTTGTTTGTTCCGACACTTCTAATGAGAAGAATGAGGTAGGAATTACTGAAAACTTGTCTGTTCCGACACTTCTAATGAGAAGAATGAGGTAGGAATTACTGAAAACTTGTCTGTTCCGACACTTTTAATGAGAAGAATGAGGTAGGAATTACTGAAAACTTGTCTGTTCCAACACTTCTAATGAGAAGAATGAGGTAGGAATTACTGAAAACTTGTTTGTTCCGACACTTCTAATGAGAAGAATGAGGTAGGAATTACTGAAAACTTGTCTGTTCCGACACTTCTAATGAGAAGAATGAGGTAGGAATTACTGAAAACTTGTCTGTTCCGACACTTTTAATGAGAAGAATGAGGTAGGAATTACTGAAAACTTGTCTGTTCCAACACTTCTAATGAGAAGAATGAGGTAGGAATTACTGAAAACTTGTCTGTTCCAACACTTCTAATGAGAAGAATGAGGTAGGAATTACTGAAAATGAGAAGAATGAGGTAGGAATTACTCAATTATTTTTATTGGTGGAAGAAGACTTTAAGTCTTCTGAAGGCTAATGGTACCGACTTTAAAATCATTGAACCTCTGTTTGCCGCATTCGTTTCTGTGTATTACAATTTCATAACAACTTCCGATTCCTGACACTGATTTGTACACATGATTAAGCATCTGAATCATTTAATTTGTAAATTAGGATTGAATAACAATCACTATCGTAATTATGTAAATTATTAGATTTCATCTCATCTACATGAACGTTATTTGTTTACTTGTAACGGGATGTTTTTACTGTAGATATTTGTGGTACGCATGGGTGAATTTGGTATCGGGACAACTCACCCTGTTTACATGTTTGCCCTTGTTCTGTTCGTCCTGAGTTCTTTCGCCTGTATAGTACAGTCGTGTTCATTCTCTTTACTCTTAAGAAGGACATTTTATAATACGTCCTTGCATTTATTAAAAAATATTAATATTAAGGGTATTGTTAAAAAACTCTAAAACACGATTTAGTGAAAATCATCTATTCCTTATTTTGTTCCCAAGGTAAGACAATCATGTTCAGCCAATCGAATTCTGTGTTTCTCATGATCAATTAATAAGCCAATCAAAAACGTTTTCTCTGAAGATTATTCTAACATGCTAGAATTTTGAACTTGTGTTGTTTTCATCTAGTTGTAAAATCATGAACATGGCATGTGAATTTTCATCTGCAAGCAGGTTCTTACACAGCTTAAGGATAAAAGCATGGCTGATTGACAAAATTCAATGATGCAGTACTACCATAAAGATAATAAATAGTATTTTTTTCACTAATTTTTTGGGGAAAGATTGTTGAGAAGGAAACACACAAATGAATAGATTGACTTTAAACACTTTTCTATACATTTCCCTTCTGTTTCTAGCGAAATTATCGTATTTTGAGCTCTCTTTTACACTATTTACGTTTCTTTTACAATCCGGAAAAATCAGTATGACGAGGTATTCTAAATATATCCAACCTACATTATATTTTATAATGACGTCATTGTTGGAATGCCACACTATGCAGAAGCAGGGATATCTTTCACTGGTTATTTAAATCATTCTCAGAGTTCGTGCACTAAATAGAAATTGTTCTTTGTTAAATTTAAATATAATTATATTTGCTGTAGATGATTCAAACATCAACATGCAATACTTTAATTTGTAGGTCAAATTCGTTAGTGGGGATACATGAGATTGGGGAGAGAAACGATTTTTATACGACCGCAAAAATTGAAAATTTTTTGATCATATATTGGTATCACGTTGGCGTCGTCGTCGTCGTCATCCGAATACTTTTAGTTTTCGCACTCTAACTTTAGTAAAAGTGTATAGAAATCTATGAAATTTTAACACAAGGTTTATGACCACAAAAGGAAGGCTGGGATTGATTTTGGGAGTTTTGGTTCCAACAGTTTAGGAATTAGGGGCCAAAAAGTGCCCAAATAAGCATTTTCTTTGTTTTCGCACTATAACTTTAGTTTAAGTAAATAAAAATCAATGAAATTTAAACACAAGGTTTATGACCACAAAAGGAAGGTTGGTATTGATTTTCGGAGTTGAGGTCCCAACAGTTAAGGAATTAAGGGCCAAAAAGGGGCCCAAATAAGCATTATTCTTGTTTTTTGCACCATAACTTTAGTATACATGGTGTAAGTAAATAGAAATCTATGAAATTTAAACACAAGGTTTATGACCATAAAAGGCAGGGGTTTCATTATCTTTCATGTTGACTGGTACTTTCCATGTTTCTAGGTGGTACTTTTCAATTTATTCCATGAATATCTTATATAAAAATTCCTACATTTAGGCGGTACTTGTCAGTAGCATAGGAGGGTAAAAGTACCGGGTACCGCCTCCTAATGAATGGCCTGTAAAAGGAAGGTTGGGTTTGATTTTGGGAGTTTTGATCCCAACAGTTTAGGAATAAGGGGCCCAAAGGGTAAAAAATTGAACTTTGTTTGATTTCATCAAAAATTGAATGATTGGGGTTCTTTGATATGCCAAATCTAACTGTGTATGTAGATTCTTAATTTTTGGTCCCGTTTTCAAATTGATCTACATTAAGGTCCAAAACATTTTTTTGAGAGCATTAATATTCAACAGCATAGTGAATTGCTCAAAGGCAAAAAAAAATATTTTAAGTTCATTAGTCCACATTCATTCTGTGTCAGAAACCTGTGCAGTGTCAACTATTTAATCACAATCTAAATTAAGAGCTGAATCCAGCTTGAATGTTGTGTCCATACTTGCCCCAACCGTTCAGGGTTCAACCTCTGCGGTCGTATAAAGCTGAGCCCTGCAGAGCATCTGGTTTTCATTTTTTCTGTAATATTCTGTTTTGTGAGTCTTCCTCCAACTCAGGAGCACCTCAGTTGATGAGTAATTATCCACTAAAATAAAACTTTGAAAAGGTGACATTTAGTATATGATTACTAGTCTTCCATTAAAACTAAATTGTGTGTACCAACAAATAAATCATTGTAATGGTAAAAAAAAAAAAAAATAAAAAAAAGTTGCATTTTATAGTTTAAACCTATTTATTCATGAAATTTACAAATATTTCAAAATGTAGGATCTGGAAACAAGCTTCACACAGTTTACATCAATCATATTATTTTTTATTAGTACCTGTATCACTGTGATGAGAGTGGGTAACTGGGAACTTTATCAATTGAAATTTAAAACTAAATGGATTTTTCTTAAGAAAAAAATAAAAATCTTAGAGTACTGTCACAAAATTTTAACACAAGGTTTATGACCACAAAAGGAAGGCTGGGATTAATTTTGGGAGTTTTGGTCCCAACAGTTTAGGAATTAGGGACCAAAAAGTGCCCAAATAAGCATTTTCTTTGTTTTCGCACTATAACTTTAGTTTAAGTAAATAGAAATCTATGAAATTTTGACACAAGGTTTATGACCACAAAAGGAAGGTTGGGATTGATTTTGGGAGTTTTGGTTCCAACAGTTTCGGAATTAGGGGCCAAAAAAGGGCCCAAATAAGCATTATTCTTGGTTTTTGCACAATAACTTATGTATAAGTAAATAAAAATCAATGAAATTTAAACACAAGGTTTATGACCACAAAAGGAAGGTTGGTATTGATTTTTGGAGTTGAGGTCCCAACTGTTTTGGACGTATCGATAATAAAGGCGAGTAAACACAAAAGCGTCTTCAATGTTTCGTATGCTTTACTAGAGTCTAAGATATACAAAGAGACGTCGGCAAGTGACGACGTTGCGGGCCTATTGTTACGTCAAAATGGCGGTAAAACGTTAAGCAAATAAAAGAGTATAAAATACTAAACTGAAACTATAACTAATTCACAACATTCTGGGGGCCGCAAAATGCAATTACTGTTCATGTATTGTTCATAAAAAGGGTATTGAAATAACACTTTTAACAATTACAGTTCATATTTCCAATGGTACCAGTTTCACAATTGGTCTTGTTGTAATCAGTCCATTTGATGTACGAAGTTTGACTGCTCTCACTACTCCATCTTTCCCGGTGATCAATTCTTCTATAACTGCTAGTTTCCACATCATTCTCGGTGAATTGTCCATGATTTGTACGACGGAACCGATTTTCACATGTGCGCTTTGGTCTCCGGCGACGCGATGAAATTCTCTTAATCCGGTAAGGTATTCCATTCTCCATCATTTTGCAAAGTGTTCAATCAAAGTAACTTTATGATTAAAACGTTTGTTTGCTTCTGTGAAATCTAAATTTAAATTATTGTCCTCGGAATCAGAATTGTTCTCTTGTGAAAATCTTCTTCCCTGTAGCAGATGTGACGGTGTAAGCGGCTCTGGATCTCGGATGTCGGACGACACATATGTAATCGGACGATCGTTGATTACACGTTCGATTTCTATCAGAGCTGTTCGTAATATGTCAGAATTTACTTGTGATGTTCGGAGCACTTTTTTCAATGTCGTTTTCGTAATTCCAACTAGTCTCTCCCACCATCCACCGTACCATGGTGCTGCTTTCGGAATAAATTTCCAATTAATCTGAATGTTTATTTCCTTCGGAATATCATGTGAAGCGGAAACAAAGGTTAGTGCATTGTCGTAATAAACAGTACTGGGAATTCCTCTCCTAACGTATCGTCTAAACGCTAATTTGAATGATTCGATTGTCATATCTGTAACAAGTTCTAGGTGTACGGCACGAATACAAGCACATTTGATCAGGCAAATATACGATTTTGTAACAAGTCCATTATCTTTAACGAATAGTGGTCCAGCGAAATCAACACCAGTTGTCGTAAATGGAATCATATCGGTGACTCTATACTTTGGTAGCGGAGACGAAATTTGCTGTGGAAATGCTTTTCTGGTCACATTTCTGAACAATGTGGTTAATGCATTGTCTAATGGAAGGTATCCAATATGATTGACGGATTTGCGTAATTGTCTGTCCAGCACCAGAATGCAACATCTGCAGGTGCGCTTTCAATATAATTAAGTCCGTAAATTGATTTTTCTTCGGAAGTAACACTGGAAATTTCGCGGAGTCGTCTAACTGTGAATTGTGTATGCGCCCAGCGCATCAAATAACACCTTCTGTATCTATGAACAAGCGCAATTGTCTTACTAACGGTAGATTCATGTGACGGGTTTGCGAGTTGCATCTTTTCACTACTGAATTTTTCGTTTTGAATATCTGTAATCCATGTATGAGTTGCGCGGTCGATTTCATCTTTCGTAATATCTTTTCCGTGTCTAGCATATTTCCTCAAGTTATACGGTCGCTTACTTTTACATATATTCACAAATGTAAACACGTACCATGTAACTCGTAGTAACTTCTTCAATGACGAGAATCTTGATAGATCGATTATTTTCGAAATTCCATTTAATACAGACGGTTTCATCTTTTCGCTGTCATCTGTTGTCGTTAACAAAAGAGTCTCTTGTTTAACTTGTGGGTTCCATGTAGGCCAACTGTTCTCATCCGATATCCATGACGGTCCTTGCATCCACAAAGTCGACTCATTGAATTGCGTTGATGATATTCCTCGAGTTTGAAGGTCGGCTGGATTTGAGTCTGTTTGTATGTATTTCCAGTCGTAGTGCTGTGTCGTTTCTTTAATTTCTATCACACGATTCTGAACAAATCTTCCAAATGATTTTAAAGACGAAATCCAGTGCAGAATGATCTGACTGTCACTCCATAGTACTGTGCGTTGTGGTTTTAGGGTTTTCGTGAGGTTTTTAGCCATTCGAGCTCCTATTACTGCAGCCATCAATTCTAGCTTTGGTAATGTCATTTTGGCGAGCGGAGCAATCCGTTTTTTTGCAACTACGAGAGATGAAGTGTTTCCTTTACATAAGTAGGCACTGGCTCCATAAGCGCATTGGCTGGCATCAACAAAGACATGCAATGTTATTTTATCATTGCTTTCGTTCTCATTTTGATCATTAAAATAATGTCGCGCGATTTTCGTATTAATAGTTACATCTCGGATGTCATCTAAAATTTCATACCATGATTTGACTATGTTGCTAGGTAACACCGGGTCCCAATCGTATCCCTCTTTCCATAATGTTTGTATCAGTAGCTTAGCTCTTACAGTCACTGGTCCAAGAATTCCGAGTGGGTCGTAAATTGACGATGATTTACGCAATACTTCTCTCTTTGTCGCTTGTGAATTATCAATATCTATACTATCTTCATTTAGTTTCGCAAATGTCAATATGTCTGACTTCGCATCCCAACGCATTCCAAGAATTTTCGTCTCACTATCCTTATCAAGTACGTTTGCCTTTGTAGCTTCGTTGCTAAGTTGATTGCTATTTGACTTCCATGTTCTCAAATTGAATCCTGCATTTGTCATGAGTTCTCTAGATTCTTCAAAGAAATTTAAGGCGGCTTCTTCAGTATTAACACTTGTAAGTACGTTGTCTACATACAAATCACGCTTGAGTATTTCAGCAGTAGCACTTTTCACCGTTGATAAATGCTTCAATAATGTAGCATTAAGAATAAATGGCGAACATGTAGCTCCAAATAAAATTACCTTGAATCTGTCTCGAGTCCGCTCTTGGGGTTGCTTGGATCTCTGAGCCAGAAAAATCGGGTGGAATCGTGGTCTTCTTCGTCTAGTCCAATCTGGAGGAATGCTTTCTCAATATAAGTTGTTAAGGCGTATTTCCTGTAGCGGAATCTTGTAAGTATGTATATCTGTTAACTTATTAAGCTGCGGCGGTGCAGAAGAAAGGCAATCATTTAAGCTGGGTGATTCTGAATCTTGACGACAACTGCAATCATATACTATACGTATCGTTGTAGTCGATGAATCTTTTTTCACTGGGTGGTGCGGAATATAATGTACTGGATTAGTAGTCTCATCCGGGGTTTCAACCTTCTCTATGAAACCTCGATTTTCTTGGTCGTTGATAATGTTACCGTATATCTTAAGCATCTCTGGTTCTTTAGCAAGTCGGTTAATCACGTTGTATGATCTCTTTCTGGCGATCATCTCGTTGCTAGGCAACTCCGGATGTTCCTGTTTCCATGGGAACTTGGCGATGTACCTATTGGCTTTCAAATGAATATTATTCTCTTGGTAAGTGGTCATTTCTTGTAAGTCCGTTTTCGCTTTCACTTCACTGTCCTTTTCTGTTCCTATAGATTCGATTTCCCAAAATTTATGTATTTCACATTCTTCCAGTCTGTGCAGGGTCAAAATATTCATAATCGATGACGTTGATTGATTATTACTGTTAGAGTTCATTTGTATAGGTCCTGATAGCAAGTATCCTACTTTGGACTGTACAGCGGTTGGTCCGGAACCTCTAACTACTCGGTCTCCAACTATATCCCAATAATAATCGGCGCCAACTAAGACTGATAACTCAAAATCCTCGTCCTGTAAAGCTAGGTGGGCTAACTTCAATCCATTTAAATGAGTAAAACTCGGATAAGCAATCTGTGGTACTATAAGAACTTCAATAGGATAAGCGTATTCGTTAGGCCTTTTATATGGATAATAGCAATTTGTAAATTTCTAACCTTGTTGTTGGATTCACCGAAACCTGATATTGTTATCGCTTCTTTCCTATGTGGTCTCAGGTTCAATAAATCGGCCATCTCTTGAGTGATAAAGCTTCACTGGGCTCCTTCGTCGAATAGTATATTGGCGGTGTTAAAATGTGTCTTGTCATATGTGATAGGTGCTATCGCGGTTTTCAACAATACTTGCGATCTAACCGATGATGTGGATGGTTTTGGTGTACTGCTATCTTTAGACTTGGTATACACGTGTGTTTCATTCTTTGAACAAATACTAGTATGGTGTCGTTTATTACAGTTTTTACATGTTTTATCGGATTTGCAATCGGCAACTCTGTGATTTCCTAAGCAATTGAAACATGCCTGTTTTTCCTTAACAATTCGTTTTCGGTCTTCAATTTCCATGACATTTTTACAAGCTAATGGGGCGTGAACTCCTTGACAAAAGATGCACGGCTTCTTGGTTATGTCTCTTTTTCCTTTTTGATTAGCGTAGTTGCGATTTGTACCCGTGAAGAATGCTGATGTGGGTGTGTAATTTGGCTCTATATCATCACCGTTTACCGACTGACCCGCTTCCTTAATCGTTATCTCATGTTGAATAGCTTGCCGTAACGACGGCAAGTTCCAGTGGTCGCCTCCGTAGGCACGTACCATGTTTTCTCGTATATTCCCAGGTAGTTTATTTAATATTATGGGCACTAAAAGGCTTCCGAACGACTCGTGAGACTCCCCTATACTTTCAAGGCCACGGATGTAGTCTGTCGTAGAATTTTTATGCCCCACCTACGATAGTAGAGGGGCATTATGTTTTCTGGTCTGTGCCTCCGTTCGTTTGTTCGTCCGTCCGTCGGTGCGTCCGTCTGTGCGTCCGTTCGCTTCAGGTTAAAGTTTTTGGTCAAGGTAGTTTTTGAAGAAGTTGAAGTCCAATCAACTTGAAACTTAGTACACATGTTCCCCATGATATGATCTTTCTAATTTTAATGCCAAATTATAGTTTTGACCCCAATTTCATGGTCCACTGAACAAAGAAAATGATAGTGCAAAGTTCAGGTTAAAGTTTTTGGTCAAGGTAGTTTTTGATAAAGTTAAAGTTACATCAACTTGAAACTTAGTACACATGTTCCCTATGATATGATCTTTGTAATTATAATTCCAAATTATAAGTTTGACCCCAATTTCACGGTTCACTGAACATAGAAAATGATAGTGCGAGTGGGGCATCCGTGTACTCTGGACACATTCTTGTTTCAAATGTGTAATATTTGACGTTGGACTAGGAAGGCTGATTAAACTCTGCATGTATGTTTGTACTATCTTGTGTGGTTGACCGAATCTTTGTTTCAGTACATGTAATGCTTGTCCGTAATTTGTGTTAGTTATTTGTAGACCTGCTATGCATTGGGTGGCTTCTCCGAACAGTTGAGATTTCAAGTAATTGAATTTCTGTACATCGTTTAAAGACAGGTTATTGTGTACGGCAGCACTAAACGAATCCCAAAAGGGTTGCCATTCTAACATATTCCCGCCGAACGTTGGTAAATTTAATTTGGGAAGTTTGTGGTACATGCTGGAGTTTGAAAAAACGGACGCTGATGTATTTGCGTGCATGAAATGGGCGGTGGCTGACTTTCTTGATGATTCATGAAATTAATAAACTCGTGTGCGTTTGGGTTTAGCAATGACTTACTTGACTGTTTTGTCTGTGATTTCAGATTCCTTAATGATTTTTGAAAGTTTGGTTACTGCCATTTCTATGTCATACGTGTATCTGTCGGCTTCCTCTATTTCTTCGCTCACTTCCTCTTCTGATAATTCCTCAACAATCTCCTCGTTCAGTTGGTCAATCGTTTCCTGCTTCTTAGCAATAAGTCCTCGAATGGTAGAAAGTTCGCTAACGTCATATTCCTGCAAAAGTTCCTCGGAACTCGGTTCCACTTTCTTTAGCAGCTTTGAAAGAACTCCCCGATGTCCAACTCGTCTGGTCTTCATCTTCGTTGTCGCGGTACTCATCTTTCGTATTCTTCTGTTTTTGTCATGGCACCAATGTTTTGGATGTATCGATAATAAAGGCGAGTAAACACAAAAGCGTCTTCAATGTTTCGTATGCTTTACTAGAGTCTAAGATATACAAAGAGACGTCGGCAAGTGACGACGTTGCGGGCCTATTGTTACGTCAAAATGGCAGTAAAACGTTAAGCAAATAAAAGAATATAAAATACTAAACTGAAACTATAACTAATTCACAACACCAACAGTTTAGGAATTAGGGGCCAAAAAGGGGCCCAAATAAGCATTATTCTTGGTTTTTACACCATAACTTTAGTATACATGGTATAAGTAAATAGAAATCTATGAAATTTAAACACAAGGTTTA
The DNA here is from genome assembly GCF_965363235.1 of Mytilus galloprovincialis. NCBI lineage: Eukaryota > Metazoa > Mollusca > Bivalvia > Mytilida > Mytilidae > Mytilus > Mytilus galloprovincialis. The sequence continues at coordinate 125,075,274 of NC_134838.1, read as the reverse complement.
TGATCATAAAAGGCAGGGGTTTCATTATCTTTCATGTTGACTGGTACTTTCCATGTTTCTAGGTGGTACTTTTCAATTTATTCCATGAATATCTTATATAAAAATTCCTACATTTAGGCGGTACTTGTCAATAGCATAGGAGGGTAAAAGTACCGGGTACCGCCTCCTAATGAATGGCCTGTAAAAGGAAGGTTGGGTTTGATTTTGGGAGTTTTGGTCCCAACAGTTTAGGAATAAGGGGCCCAAAGGGTAAAAAATTGAACTTTGTTTGATTTCATCAAAAATTGAATGATTGGGGTTCTTTGATATGCCAAATCTAACTGTGTATGTAGATTCTTAATTTTTGGTCCCGTTTTCAAATTGATCTACATTAAGGTCCAAAGGGTCCAAAATTAAACTTAGTTTGATTTTAACAAAAAAATAATCCTTGGGGTTCTTTGATTATGTTGATATGCTGAATCTAAAAATGTACTTAGATTTTTATACGACTGCAAAAATTTTAATTTTTCGTCGTATATTGCTATCACGTTGGCGTTGTCGTCTGCGTCGTCGTCGTCGTCCGAATACTTTTAGTTTTCGCACTCTAACTTTAGTAAAAATGAATAGAAATTGATGAAATTTTGACACAAGGTTTATGACCACAAAAGGAAGGTTGGGATTGATTTTGGGAGTTTTGGTCCCAACATTTTAGGAATTAGGGGCCAAAAAGGGCCCAAATAAGCATTTTCTTGGTTTTCACACTATAACTTTAGTTTAAGTGAATAGAAATCTATGAAATTTTGACATAAGGTTTATGACCACAAAAGGAAGGTTGGGATTGTTTTTGGGAGTTTTGGTTCCAACAGTTTAGGAATAAGGGGCCAAAAAAGGGCCCAAATAAGCATTATTCTTGGTTTTCGCACAATAACTTTAGTATAAGTAAATAGATATCAGTGAAATTTAAACACAAGGTTTATGACCACAAAAGGAAGGTTGGGATTGATTTTGGGAGTTGAGGTCCCAACAGTTTAGGAATTAGGGGCCCAAATAAGCATTATTCTTGGTTTTCGCACCATAACTTAAGTACAAGTAAATAGAAATCTATGAAATTTAAACACAAGGTTTATGACCATAAAAGGAAGGTTGGGTTTGATTTTGGGAGTTTTGGTCCCAACAGTTTCGGAATAAGGGGCCCAAAGGGTCCAAAATTGAACTTTGTTTGATTTCATCAAAAATTGAATAATTGGGGTTCTTTGATATGCTAAATCTAACTGTGTATGTAGATTCTTAATTTTTGGTCCCGTTTTCAAATTGGTCTACATTAAGGTCCAAAGGGTCCAAAATTAAACTTAGTTTGATTTTAACAAAAATTGAATCCTTGGGGTTCTTTAATATGTTAAATCTAAAAATGAACTTAGATTTTGATTATTGGCCCAGTTTTCAAGTTGGTCCAAATCGGGGTCCAAAATTAAACTTTGTTTGATTTCATCAAAAATTGAATAATTGGGGTTCTTTGATATGCCAAATCTAACTGTGTATGCAGATTCTTAATTTTTGGTCCCGTTTTCAAATTGGTCTACATTAAAGTCCAAAGGGTCCAAAATTCAACTAAATTTGATTTTAACAAAAATTGAATTCTTGGGCTTTTGATATGCTGAATCTAAACATGTACTTAGATTTTTGTTTATGGGCCCAGTTTTCAAGTTGGTTCAAATCAGGATCCAAAATTATTATATTAAGTATTGCGCAATAGCAAGAAATTTTCAATTGCACTGTATTCAGCAATAGCAAGAAATCTTCAATTGCACAGTATTGTGCAACAGCAAGAAATTTTCAATTGCTCAGTATTGCGCAATAGCAAAAAATCTTTAATTGCACAGTATTGTGCAATAGCAAATTTTTTCAATTGCACAGTATTGCGCAATAGCCAGAAATATCTAATTGCACAACATTGTGCAATAGCAAGAAATTTTCAATTGATTGGAGTTATCTTTCTTTGTCCAGAATAGTAGTTGAGTCAACTTAAATCATTGTTTTATACAATATACAATGTATATTCACTTTTACTACCAACTAAATAAATTAAAACAATCTTTACCATTCAGTGATAACAAGCACCTTTTGTTACATTTTAATATTTTATGATGTATTTAAATGAGTAGTTATTGTTGCAAACTCCATTAGAAATTTGAATTGAGATCAGTTTTGGTAAAAGGGAAAGGGGGATGTGAAAAAAAAATGGGGGGGGGGGGTTAAATTTTTCTCATTTCAGATTTCATAAATAAAAAGAAAATTTCTTCAAACATTTTTTTGAGAGGATTAATATTCAACAGCATAGTGAATTGCTCAAAGGCAAAAAAAAATTTTAAGTTCATTAGACCACATTCATTCTGTGTCAGAAACCTATGCTGTGTCAACTATTTAATCACAATCCAAATTTAGAGCTGTATCCAGCTTGAATGTTGTGTCCATACTAATGCCCCAACCGTTCAGGGTTCAACCTCTGCAGTCGTATAAAGCTGCACCCTGCGGAGCATCTGGTTGATTATTGGCCCAGTTTTCAAGTTGGTCCAAAATTAAACTTTGTTTGATTTCATCAAAAATTGAATAATTGGGTTTCTTTGATATGCCAAATCTAAACTGTGTATGAAGATTATTAATTTTTGGTCCCGTTTTCAAATTGGTCTACATTAGAGGGGCACTAGCTGTCAAATTCATGGTCACCGATTTGACTTAAATTCTCATATTTGATTTATAACAATGTAAAACATTTATCCAAACTATCAAAAGTCTAAAATAAACAGTTTACAGAGCATGGGGTAGATAATATGTAGGTTCGTTTCGTGTGTATTTTAGTCCAGACGCCATCTAATTACCTATCGATTGACCTCAGATGACCATATATGCGGTGTAAATATAAATAAAGATATGAATAGATTAAACCAACACGTGCAATTGGATTTTTATAGGTCTGTTTGATTTTATTTTATAGATTAAAAATAGATGTTTCTCATTGTTTTTAACCATATAAGAATGATTTTATGTGCATCGAATTAGTAATCATATGATTTACTGTAGTTTCACTTTCATTGTTGACATTCTTTTTCTTTAAATAACCAGTACACATACAATGCATGCATTGTCAATCTCTAGCTAGGGGTTAAATTGAAGTTCACATGAATACGGATTAAAAGAGGTCGACTCATTCACTTGCAAGTGAATTACTAATTATCAATGTTTCTTAGCGTAATTTGACAAAATTGAATCTTTTTGGCTTCAAAAAGCGAATTGTTATTTCACTATTTCACTTTCATTATTGATTGAACAGAAAAAAATCGAACTTTAGATTTTTTATATATCTCGTAGCTAAGTCCAAAGGGTCCAAAATTAAACTAAGTTTGATTTTAACAAAAATTGAATTCTTGGGCTTCTTTGATATGCTGAATCTAAACATATACTTAGATTTTTGATTATGGGCCCAGTTTTCAAGTTGGTTCAAATCGGGATCCAAAATTATTATATTAAGTATTGTGCAATAGCAAGAAATTTTCAATTGCACTGTATTCAGCAATAGCAAGAAATCTTCAATTGCACAGTATTGTGCAATAGCAAGAAATCTTCAATTGCACAGTATTGTGCAATAGCAAATATTTTCAATTGCACAGTATTGCGCAATAGCAAGAAATATCTAATTGTACAATATTTTGCAATAGCAAGATAGTTTTCAATTGGAGTTATCTTTCTTTGTCCAGAATAGTAGTTGAATCAACTTAAATCATTGTATTATACAATATACAATGTATATTATGTTAAATTTTTCTCATTTCAGATTTCATAAATAAAAAGAAAATTTCTTCAAACATTTTTTTGAGAGCATTAATATTCAACAGCATAGTGAATTGCTCAAAGGCAAAAAAAAATATTTTAAGTTCATTAGTCCACATTCATTCTGTGTCAGAAACCTGTGCAGTGTCAACTATTTAATCACAATCTAAATTAAGAGCTGAATCCAGCTTGAATGTTGTGTCCATACTTGCCCCAACTGTTCAGGGTTCAACCTCTGTGGTCGTATAAAGCTGCACCCTGCGGAGCATCTGGTTTTCATTTTTTCTGTAATATTCTGTTTTGTGAGTCTTCCTCCAACTCTGGAGCACCTCCGTTGATGAGTAATTATCCACTAAAATAAAACTTTGAAAAGGTGACATTTAGTATAAGATTACTAGTCTTCCATTAAAACTAAATTGTGTGTACCAACAAGTAAATCATTGTAATGGTAAAAAAAATAAATAAAAAAATGTTGCATTTTATAGTTTAAACCTATTTATTCATGAAATTTACAAATATTTCAAAATGTAGGATCTGGAAACAAGCTTCACACAGTTTACATCAATCATATTATTTTTTATTAGTACCTGTATCACTGTGATGATAGTGGGTAACTGGGGACTTTATCAATTGAAATTTAAAACTAAATGGATTTTTCTTAAGAAAAAAATAAAAATCTTAGAGTACCGTCACAAAAAATGGAAAATGGCCTAGCCTGCAGTTCAGTGGTACACAATTAAGATTTCAGAAAACATTGTAGTTGTTGTTAAAATGGCAGAAATCAGTTTAATTTTACATAATAAACTATCAACTTTAATCCAATGTTTAGATTAAGAAGATGCAGATCTCTTTCTCCAAATTGAATCCTAAATTAAGGAAACAAAATTAGATTAAACAACAACAATTGACTTCAATATTGTCAACCTTTCTAGATGTTCCAGCTGTTATTTTTTTCATTCTTTATATGAAGACTATCAAAAGATACAACCCCCCCCAAAAAAAAAAAAGAGACAAGGGCCGTCTTTCCCCTCAGAGCTATTCAGCTCTTAGATTGACATAATACTTGTTGTAACATAATTTATTTTTGTATTCAATTAAATCATTTAAAGGACAATGTACTATTCTTTTTTCACAAAGACCAACAAAGAAGTTGGGACCCCCCTTCCCCCCCCTTATTATGAGTGGTGTCCCTAAAACAAGGGGTCATTTTACTGTTGAGAAAAAAAGAAAGAACATTTTTAAGATTTTTAACTCAAAAGTTGGAAAAATCATTATAGATGAAACAACTTTTCTAAATGAGGGGTCAAATTAATAAAGAAGATATAAGTTTAGAAACATCACAAAATTCTTTTCACATGTTTTGACCATTTAATACTTGATAGATGCATAGTTCTTGGAGAAAAATTTCATCAAATAATATGAATGTAAAGTTGCTCATTTTTTACAGTGGGTTGTAATGTACTTCCAATGAGGGTTACCCCGACCTGTTAAAGGTCAATCTTTGTGCATAATTCAAAATTGGAAATTTCAACAAGCATCTAATATTCTTACACAAGAAAATAAACCCTGGTCTGCTAGCTACATGTTCATCTTTTCTACCGATTTAATAACTAGAATCATGCAAACAGACCAGAAAAATGCATGTAAGTTCATCATAAAAATATGACACTTTTTTCTACACAATCCAGATCGTGCAAAATACTTCGCTAAAAATTGTAACATTTACAATTGTTGTCGCACACTAAAGAACCCCATGGGAACTTACAAAAGTTGGCGGGTATGTAACAAGTCTTATTATTTTTATGCCCCATTTATGGGCATTATGTTTTCTGGTCTGTCCGTCCGTCCTGCTTCAGGTTAAAGTTTATGGCCGAGGTAGTTTTTGATGAAGTTGAAATCCAATCAACTTGAAACTTAGTACACATGTGTTTCTTATGATATGATCTTTCTGATTTTACTGCCAAATTAAAGATTTTACCTAATTTTCACAGTCCACTGAACATAGAAAATGATTGTATGGATGGGAAATCCATGTACTTATGACACATTCTTGTTTGAAGAAAAAAAATATGTCATAACGATAAAGGAACAAAGCAGGCTGGGTTAGTGGGGCTGCTTTTATGGTAATTCAAGTTACCTTTTATTCACATTCTTCCACCTCAGAGCTATCAGCTCTTTGCTTATTATGATAAATAAAGTCTTATATTGCTATTCATCAATTGTTCTTATCAACCATTATTATCATCGTTAAATTTATATTTTCAGACAGAACCAGGGTCTCAGTATGATTGTGAGCTGCTTCATGCCTTTGAGATTTCCAGTTTACACCATGATTACTATCTACTGAACCTACGACTCCCTCCAAGTCCTGAGAAGAATATAAATATTGGTCAGATTGATGATATCTCTCTTGTGGTTAGTAGAATTTGTAATCGCCTGTTGTTGATTATACTTCTCTAAACCTCAATATCTTCTCTTAATCTACTTTAAATATCTTATTTACTGCTGATTTAATTACTTTCATGAGTTCCAGGCTTAAGTGGATAGTCGTCTCACTAATGCCACAGATGTTTTGAGATACATATACTCTATTCTGATTTGAAATTACATACATGTATTGTATATATAGATTCTTCCACTGCATTGAGTGTAATACAGTATTCTCTACTTGACAGTGAATTTCATATTTAGAATGCGAGGCTTGCTGAGCTTTCAATAGTAGAGAAATCTTTTATTCCATTGAGTTGCAGTTATGGAATCTATACACCTTATCGCTATTTGTCCGCCATTACTTGATATCACACAGGTTCCCTTAAAAATTCAACATCATAAAACAAAATATCTGATGCCACAATGAAAAAGTGATTGTTGTATGCGTCAAAAGTTCAAGCGGCCGGGTCAGCCGGGATCAACGATAAGGTGTATTCTCAAATGATTTCAGGCTTTATGTAAATAAATTTGAATATTGCTCTTTCTCTTTATTATCTGCTAGTACTAGTCTTCTTTATGTGTGATGTCACAATATGAATTCCAGAAATGTGAAAAAATATTTATGGTTATAATGCAGCCTGCACTATTCACTAATATACACAAAGTGATTAAGGAATGATGCCCAATGAACACATATTCTATTTTATAGATAATTCTGTTTTTTTGTTGTTGTAGACAATTCATCAGAATGGAGGATTTACTATAATATGGTTCTCCATTAAGACTTTCATGTTTCCATGTGTTCTGATTGTGTTAGTCTGGTTCTGGAAAAGGATTCAACAGATGTGTAGACCCCCAAACTTACTAGAAAGGTTAGATCTTAATAGTCACAGATGTGTAGACCCCAAAACATACTAGAAAGGTTAGATCTCAATGTCACAGATGTGTAGACCCCAAACTTACTGGAAAGGTTAGATCTCAATAGTCACAGATGTGTAGACCCCCAAACTTACTGGAAAGGTTAGATCTCAATGTCACAGATGTGTAGACCCCCAAACTTACTAGAAAGGTTAGATCTCAATAGTCACAGATGTGTAGACCCCCAAACTTACTGGAAAGGTTAGATCTCAATGTCACAGATGTGTAGACCCCCAAACTTACTGGAAAGGTTAGATCTCAATAGTCACAGATGTGTAGACCCCCAAACTTACTGGAAAGGTTAGATCTCAATAGTCACAGATGTTTAGACCCCAAAACTTACTAGAAAATGTTAGATCTCAATGTCACAGATGTTTAGACCCCCAAACTTACTAGGAAATGTTAGATCTCAATGTCACAGATGTGTAGACCACCAAACTTACTAGAAAGGTTAGATCTCAATAGTCACAGGTGTTAAGACCCCCAAACTTACTAGGAAATGTTAGATCTCAATGTCACAGATATATAGACCCCCAAACTTACTAGAAAGGTTAGATCTCAATAGTCATAGATGTTTAGACTGCCGAACTTACTAGGAAATGTTAGATCTCAATAGTCATAGATGTTTAGACCCCAAAACTTGCTAGGAAATGTTAGATCTCAATGCCACAGATGTTTAGACCCTCAAACTTACCGTACTAGGAAATGTTAGAACTCAATGTCACAGATGTTTAGACCTCAAAACTTACTAGGAAATGTTAGATCTCAATGTCATAGATGTTTAGACCCCCAAACTTACTAGGAAATGTTAGATCTCAATGTCATACATGTGTAGACCCCCAAACTTACTAGAAAGGTTAGATCTCAATAGTCACAGATGTTTAGACCCCCGAACTTACTAGAAAGGTTAGATCTCAATGTCACAGATGTTTAGACCCTCAAACATACTAGGAAATGTTAGATCTCAATAGTCACAGATGTTTAGACCCCCAAACTTTCTAGGAAATGTTAGATCTCAATGTCACAGATGTGTAGACCCCAAACTTACTAGAAATGTTAGATCTCAATAGTCACAGATGTTTAGACTCCCAATCTTACTAGGAAATGTTAGATCTCAATGTCATAGATGTGTAGACCCCCAAACTTACTAGAAAGGTTAGATCTCAATAGTCACAGATGTTTAGACACCAAACTTACAAGGAAATGTTAGATCTCAATGTCACAGATGTGTAGACCCCCAAACTTACTAGAAAGGTAAGATCTCAATAGTCACAGATCTGTAGTACCCAAAACTTACTAGAACGGTTAGAACTTAATAGTCACACATGTATAAACCACCAAACTTCCTAGAAAGGTAAGATCTTAATGTCACAGATGTTTAGACCCCCAAACTTACTAGAAAGGTTAGATCTTCATAGTCACAGATGTTTAGACCCCCAAACTTACTAGGAAATGTTAGATCTCAATGTCACAGATGTGTAGACACCCAAACTTACTAGAAAGGTTAGATCTCAATTTCACAGATGTGTAGACCCCCAAACTTACTAGAAAGGTTACGGCCTAGCCAAGATCAGATGTGCATTTCATATTTGGGCTATGTTATAGGCTTGTAAAGACAAAAAGATAAACTTTACATAAGTAATACATCTTTGAACTGAAGAAGAGAAAGTAGGGCTTCACAATGAATATCAAATATCATGTATAGGTGTTACCGTTTTGAAAAAAACCCACTAAAATACACGCTGAAAATGGGCAAAATTTAACGTTATGTTGTTTCATTTAAAATTTCGCTGTTTTTATCAATTGATAGTTAGTTAGTGAACTTAATTTGAACTACATTATTGGTTCATTGCTATAAACAATTAATTCATCTTTCTTTTACTGTTTGTTGCAACAAAAAATCTTCAGTGGTTACAAAGTTATGATAAAATGTTGAATACTATGCACTTGTTATGAAATTTTGTACTTTTGTTTTTAGCTTGCTCAGTGTAGTGATAAAAGAGAAAAATAAATCAAATTTATGCTATTATGTGTTTTGTTTTCTCTTCTAGTATATACATTATCAAAAACTACCTCATTTATCAAAATTGAAGTACCCTAGCTTGAGATATATGCCATCAAAGTTGGATATACAAATAAAGTGAAAAAATGTCTTGTCCGTAGACATGCATTCTCTAGTAAACTGGAAACATAATTACATTAATGTTGCATTGCTAAGTTCCTGTTCTTTTGTAGATATGAAAACACTACAAACATTTTTTTCTACCATCTATTAATAGAGGAAAAAATTCAAAAATATGTCAGAATGTCTTGTCCGTAGACACATGTCTTGTCCGTAGACATGTCTTTTTATCAATATTGCTTGGCTTTATGGGTCCTAATTAGTCCTATGTGTTGTTTAAACTTAGAAATATCTTATTTTTAATAAATAAATGGTTGTAAAATTACTTTACAGGAGTGGATTTTAAAAAGTGTCAGATTATCAGTCATAAAAAGCATACCTTATTTTACTTCAATATTGTTTATTCCAGTTACTGCATACCTTAAAAGATTAACTTAATCAAATGAAGAAAAAGTATTTCTCTCTCTCTAACTTTATCTTTTGCATTTCAGTATTAACAGCAGATGAGGAAGTGTCTACGGACAAGACACTTGTACATAACAAGTATTAAATTCAATTATTTGTCTGCTATGGAACTTAAATCTTATTTATAGGTGATGAAAGTTATCTATTCAAATTAAAACTCAATATTTTCAACATAAATATAGTCACAATTAATTCTAACAGATTTTTTTTTTAACTGAAATTGTCTTGTCCGTAGACATTACTACAATATATTTGTATCCAATTTCCTTGAGTTCAGCCTAATTTGATGGGTAAAATGTATGTTATTTTTTCAAGAGAACACATTCAACTATGTCAAAATTGAGTTTTAATAATAGTTTGATTGTTTTAAACAGTCAGATATATGGATTTCAGTTAAAAAAATGTGTCTTCATTTTGGCTTAATCAATAAATTATTGAGATATGTAAAGAATTATGGGTACAATTTTATATTTTCCAAAATTAAAAAACACCGCTTAAAACTTAATTAGGAACTTTTAATCTTAACTTTAACAATCATCTTTGAAAGCATTTAATTGAATATCAATAAAATGTCTTGTCCGTAGACATTATCAAAATGTATTTGTTTCCATTTTCCTCAAAGTTAAGCATCATTTGATAGATAAACCTGATAAAATGTATTGTTTTTTTTCAAGATAACACTTTCAGCTATATCAAAATTAGGTTTTAATAATGCATTTCATTAAGTAAGCTGTAAGAGATTAACACTGTGCTTAAGGAAGCTGGCTTGTCATGTTTAGGAATTTTGGTAAAATTTTCGGAATCCTCTGGTTTTATCCATTTGAATGCATTAGCAAATTTTGCCCGGTGACCCCCATTTTTATTTTTATAATTCTTTTACATTTGTAATGATAAGCTGTCTGTTAAAGTCTTTTAAAATGTTAATTACTTTTTAATAGTTTTTGAGGACTTTAACTTGTCAATGATAAAGCTATGAAAAGTCAAGAGAGAAATTTTTCCCGCCAAAATTTCAATGGCTAATATATCGAAAACGAGCAACGGTGACTTATATATTTTTTTTGCTCTTTGAAGTCCTTTATTAATCCCCTATCAATATAAACTAGTGTTTTAAAAAGTTAATTACTTTGAAACTGAGAAGCGAACTCCCTTAATATTGATATTCATTGTGTTCCATCACATGTACATTTGACTTATATATTTTTTTTGCTCTTTGAAGTCCTTTATTAATCCCCTATCAATATAAACTAGTGTTTTAAAAAGTTAATTACTTTGAAACTGAGAAGCGAACTCCCTTAATATTGATATTCATTGTGTTCCATCACATGTACATTTGTAGACTTATAAAAGACATTTAAATTATATATTTATTTACTGTATAATAACAGACATTTATGTTTTTTTTAATTTTCAGAACACTCTTTGCTTTGGGAATAACAATGTCAATCTTAAACTGTAAGTTATACTCATTTTTAGCTCATCTGGTCCAACGACTCCTTATTTGAGTTCTTGTCCTTTAATTACAATTTTTACCATTTTTTTTGCGTTATGCCTTATAGTAAGACAAGATCAACAAAACATAGATTTTTGTTATAAATTTCATGAATTCTATTGTGTCTTTTGTTGAATGTGCACATATACCAAAGTTAGCAACACAGGCTCTTTAGAGCCTTTTGTTAAGGTAAAGATTCATTTACTAAGAAAAAGTAAAGTTGAAATAGCAAAATATGTATGTAACTCAAACATATGAATTGTAAGTTACTCAAACATCCTTACACTGTCAAAAAGAAGCTTGTCAGTCATCTTTGAAATGCATTTCTAATGTTGTTAAGAAATGACTTATATAAGCATTTCAACACATACATCACAAGAGAGCATCTAAGTATTTCTGATTGTTGACTTTATAAAGCCTTACATCACATGAAAGTCAAGACCATATATATGTTTCTGTGTATGTGTAACATAGTATGTAGTTAACATGTACTTATGCTTATTTTTCAGTACCCATTGAATGGTTGACATTTTGGTTGAATATTCCCTTCATGCTGCTGCTGAATGATATCAGACAGGGAGCGTTCTATGCCATGTTGTTGTCGTTCTGGATTATATTTACTGGAGAACATATAATGGTAAGTTCATCATAGAATAATGAAGGATGCTATTATTATGAGATCTGAAGACATTTAGTAAGCATTTATGCTGATATTATACACAATAGTAGGACCAAGTCATTAGAAAATGACACAAACAACAGTCATTAACCTGTACATACATCCCATACACACAAACCTGTACATTTATCCCATGCACACACATTTTTATACTTTACATTCCCCCAATGCACATAAACCTGTACAATGAAATACAACTTGTACACAAACTATTGCATACATCCCACATGCATAAACACTTACATATTAAAAAGACGCACAAATGTGTTTATACATCCAATATCCATACAATTATACATACATCCAATATACAAACTATTTAATCATCCAATATGCATAAACCTGTACATATAAAAATATTCTCAAATGTGTTAATACCTTCAATACAAATAAACTATAAAACTGTACATACAATGACCTATATATAGCTACTTCCAGTACATATCATGCATATAAACATGTACATGCTTTCAATGTCTTGATTGTAAACTATTTTCTCTTATCATATTTTAATTTTTCGTAAAAGATAATTTTAGTCTAGCATGAAATAAATTGATGATCTGTTGATTTTAAGTATGAATTAAAGTAGAATTAGTGAAAATTTACATTATATAGATGATGTCAGTCGTTATATTAACATTCTATTTTAGGATCAGACAGAGATATCTCAATCAGTATATTAACATTTTATTATAGGACCAGACAGAGAGAAACAGACTGAAATTGTACTGGAAACATTTAACTGCTGTAATAGTGGGTTGTGTCTGCTTGTTTGTGTTTGAGATGTGTGAAAGGTACATATTTGATTTTAAATACTTCTACCACCTCATTGTCAAAAACATTGTAATCACTTTTTTGTAAGTTCCCATTCTTGGACAGTAGGCTTTGGAATGCAAAGTAATTTCTCAGTCATATACTGTCATTGCCTGATTGGCTTTTGTTTTGAACAATTTTCCAAAAAAAACCTGTTCAATTCAAGATACCTTTATTATATAAGGATTTGTCTGTCTGTCAATAGGTTGGTCCATTTGTCTGTCTGTCAGTAGGTTGGCCCATTTGTCTGTCTGTCAATAGGTTGGCCCCTGTTTCAAAACACAACAATACTCAAAAGACCATCAAGTAAAAAGCTTATATACCTGGTCGGAATATGTGTCATCTCTAGACCATACTTTACTTTTAGTTTGATATTTTTACTGGAGTTACTGAACTTTCACCATAGTTTTGTACTATCCTACCACAATGACATCTTCTGATAGCAACACCTAACACTGTTTGACAGAAAGTGGTCATACTTGATAACATGATTCAACCAATTTTTCAGGAGTTCTGACAAATTTTTTGTCACTTTGAATTATGGCATCACAATTAAATTATATCTCTTTATCTTCTTTCTTTTCTAAATTTGTTCACATTGTATATTGTATAGGGTGATTGTAGAAAGTATTTTTAAAGTTTTTCATTGTTCTGAGTAATAGGCAAAAAGTTGTACAATGGCTTACTATTTTTTTATGAAATGCTTGATACAAGATGGCATATAAAAATCAAGATGTGGTATGATTGCCAATGAGACAGATCTCCACAAGACACCAAATGACACAAAAATTAACAGCTATAGGTCAATGTACAGCCTTCAACAATTAGCAAAGCCCTTACCGCTTTGAACAGTTGGTTGATTTTAACTTTTGTAGAGTTAATTAGAAAGTATTGTCTGCTCAAATTACTCTGTCAACTACTTTATCAAAGAATGACATGATTTATTTGAATAGTAAAACATAATACTTCATTTGTGTTTATTTTACAGAGGAATGCAGTTGAAGAATCCATTCTACAGTATATGGTCGAGTGAAATTGGATCAAAACTGGCTGTATCCTTTTGATGTTTAATGTCAAATAGCATTGAGAATTTTGATGGACATTTACTGTAATTTGAAAACAATTTGATAGAGCATTTTTATGCCAATATATACAGGAAGATGTGGTATGAGTGCCAATGAGACAACTCTCCATCCAAGTCACAATCCACAAAAGTAAACCATTATAGGTCAAGGTACAGTCTTCAACATGGAGCAATGTCAGTTAACACATTGAAATCTTTTAAGATGAATTATTAGTCCCATAATTCTTTCTTGCTCAGTTCTTATATTTATGCCCCACCTACGATAGTAGAGGGGCATTATGTTTTCTGGTCTGCATCCTTTCGTCCATCTGTCTGTCTGTCTGTCTGTCTGTCTGTTCGTCCGTCTGTCCCGCTTCAGGTTAAAGTTTTTGGTCAAGGTAGTTTTTGATGAAGTTGAAGTCCAATCAACTTGAAACTTAGTACACATGTTCCTTATGATATGATCTTTCTAATTTTAAAGCCAAATTAAACTTTTGACCCCAATTTCATGGTCCACTGAACATAGAAAATGACAGTGCATGTTTCAGGTTAAAGTTTTTGGTCAAGGTAGTTTTTGATGAAGTTGAAGTCCAATCAACTTGAAACTTAGTACACATGTTCTCTATGATATTATCTTTCTAATTTTAATGCCTAATTATATTTTTTATCCAATTTCATGGTCCATTGAACATGGAAAATAATAGTGCGAGTGGGGCATCCGTGTACTTTGGACACATTCTTGTTTATAGATATCTTCAAAATGGATGAATTATAAATAACAAAGCTATTTTCCTTAACGTATAAAGTTGGCTTTTATTATATTAGCTGCTGTTGCTGCCACAGCCTACTTCCTGTTCTTGTGTGTCATGATTTACCGTGTCTTCCGAAACATCAGTGCCAAAAAGTCATCCCTACCAAGCATGAGCCATATGAGGAAAAAGTATTATATGGTATGGCAGAATAAATCAGAAGTTTTCATAAAACTTTAGCATATTATATATGTTACTTTTAACTCTTTTATCATTTGGCATAAAGTTGTGTTCTACTTTGAAAAATCATAAACAAATGTCAATTAACCTTCTTGATACTAAACAGCTGATATTTTCTCGATAAATCAGTTTCTCATGATACCTTTAAAAAATGTTTGCATAAAAATTTACGTTGAAATTGAGAGAATCAGTCCCTATGAATAAATTGCATTTACAGTACTTGAAATTTTTTTTTTTTTTATGAAATGTGCTTGAATGAATGAAATAAAAAAAAAATGCAGATGGTTTGACAGTTCTTCAAAGCTATAATTTGTTTCATATTTTGAACCTATTATATACCCAATATATATGGGTTTGAAATGAGAGGTAGTTTCTCAGCAAAAATCTTGTCAATCACATAGGCTTACAGTATGATGTCATGTTCTCACTCTACTAGCCTGAGAAAAACCATTATCACATAGAAAGATAAAAGTATAATGTAAGGAAACAGTAATATTGACACCTACTGTTGTTTTTACAGGGCCTGATCTTCCGATCTAAGTTTCTGATATTGCTGACTTTATTCTGTGCTGCATTGACTGTTGATTTTACAGGGCCTGATCTTCCGATTTAAGTTTCTGATGTTGCTGACTTTATTCTGTGCTGCATTGACTGTTGTATTTACAGGGCCTGATCTTCTGATTTAAGTTTCTGATGCTACTGACTTTATTCTGTACTGCATTGACTTTTGTTTTTACTGGGCCTGATCTTCTGATTTAAGTTTCTGATGCTGCTGACTTTATTCTGTGCTGCATTGACTGTTGTTTTTACAGGGCCTGATCTTCCGATCTAAGTTTCTGATGCTGCTGACTTTATTCTGTGCTGCATTGACTGTTGTTTTTACTGGGCCTGATCTTCCGATTTAAGTTTCTGATGCTGCTGACTTTATTCTGTGCTGCATTGACTGTTGTTATTACAGGGCCTGGTCTTCCGATTTAAGTTTCTGATGTTGCTGACTTTATTCTGTGCTGCATTGACTGTTGTTTTTACTGGGCCTGATCTTCGGATTTAAGTTTCTGATGCTGCTGACTTTATTCTGTGCTGCATTGACTGTTGTTTTTACAGGGCCTGATCTTCCGATTTAAGTTTCTGATGCTGCTGACTTTATTCTGTGCTGCATTGACTGTTGTTATTACAGGGCCTAGTCTTCCGATTTAAGTTTCTGATGTTGCTGACTTTATTCTGTGCTGCATTGACTGTTGTTTTTACTGGGCCTGATCTTCTGATTTAAGTTTCTGATGCTACTGACTTTATTCTGTACTGCATTGACTGTTGTTTTTACTGGGCCTGATCTTCGGATTTAAGTTTCTGATGCTGCTGACTTTATTCTGTGCTGCATTGACTGTTGTTTTTACAGGGCCTGATCTTCCGATTTAAGTTTCTGATGCTGCTGACTTTATTCTGTGCTGCATTGACTGTTGTATTTACAGGGCCTGATCTTCTGATTTAAGTTTCTGATGCTACTGACTTTATTCTGTACTGCATTGACTGTTGTTTTTACTGGGCCTGATCTTCTGATTTAAGTTTCTGATGCTGCTGACTTTATTCTGTGCTGCATTGACTGTTGTTTTTACAGGGCCTGATCTTCCGATCTAAGTTTCTGATGCTGCTGACTTTATTCTGTGCTGCATTGACTGTTGTTTTTACTGGGCCTGATCTTCTGATTTAAGTTTCTGATGCTACTGACTTTATTTTGTGCTGCATTGACTGTTGTTTTTACAGGGCCTGATCTTCCGATTTAAGTTTCTGATGCTGCTGACTTTATTCTGTGCTGCATTGACTGTTGTTTTTACAGGGCCTGATCTTCTGATTTAAGTTTCTGATGCTACTGACTTTATTCTGTACTGCATTGACTGTTGTTTTTACTGGGCCTGATCTTCGGATTTAAGTTTCTGATGCTGCTGACTTTATTCTGTGCTGCATTCACTGTTGTTATTACAGGGCCTGATCTTCCGATTTAAGTTTCTGATGCTGCTGACTTTATTCTGTGCTGCATTGACTGTTGTTATTACAGGGCCTGGTCTTCTGATTTAAGTTTCTGATGTTGCTGACTTTATTCTGTGCTGCATTGACTGTTGTTTTTACTGGGCCTGATCTTCTGATTTAAGTTTCTGATGCTACTGACTTTATTCTGTACTGCATTGACTTTTGTTTTTACTGGGCCTGATCTTCTGATTTAAGTTTCTGATGCTGCTGACTTTATTCTGTGCTGCATTGACTGTTGTTTTTACAGGGCCTGATCTTCCGATTTAAGTTTCTGATGCTGCTGACTTTATTCTGTGCTGCATTGACTGTTGTTTTTACAGGGCCTGATCTTCCGATTTAAGTTTCTGATGTTGCTGACTTTATTCTGTGCTGCATTGACTGTTGTTTTCTTCATCATCAGTCAGTTGAGTGAAGGACAGTGGAAATGGGGAGATGAAAATCTTAATCTGGAATACTCAAGCGCATTCTTTACAGGTTAGTAAAATTAAACAAACTCTTATATATATAATTATATAATGTTATGTTCATCTTTATGTTAGAAAAAAGTAAAATCACAAAAATACTGAACTTAGGGGAAAATCAATTCGGAAATTCCATAATCATAATAATTAGAAAGTAAGTCATGTTAGTTCGCAATAGTTTATTAAGGCAAAATCAATATATAATCATGTAAGTGGAGGAGAGAATATAAATAAAATCCAGGGTTTTCTGAGATCTAATATGCCTTTAGAGTAGAAGGTATATCAATGAAATTGAAAAGACTCATATGCATCAGAAATTGATGCATAAAAATCATGTTGAGCTTAATCTTAATTCTCAGTACATAATATGAATTGCAAAAAAAAGAAATGTGCTATTAATATTTATTAAGGTGATACTTAACCCTACAGGGAGATAACTCAGATGTTTTAAGCAAATTTTTCAGAGAAAATGATTAGTTCAATTTTTAAATATTTTTATTTTTTTGTCAAAAGATCAAAGTAAATATGTCAAAATTTTATGTAAATTAAATGAACCCAATTAAATTTTAGTCGAGGTGTTGGCGTACCACCTTAAATGTGAAATATATATCAGATTTAAAAAAAATGCATATAAACATAAGAATAAAATTTGTGTATATTTACTTAAGAATTAATTTTGTTGATAGACTAATTTATTTATTTATTAGGTGTGTATGGTCTTTGGAATGTTTACATCTTTGGACTGCTGTCTCTGTATGCTCCCTCTCACAAGACTGCTTCTAGTGCTCGTAAGTACAATTGTGAAAACGCATCGGTATTTTATATAAAAATTCCATAAAATACTTGTGTAGATCTTAATGAAAACTAAAAGAGAAAGTCCAGGTATTCTATTAAATATAACAAAATCAAAGGCACCATAAAAATCTACAATTCTATTCCTGGCATCATTCCCATACCATCCTATTTTGGCTTGCCCTGCCAATGAGTGTATTAGTAAGTGATACAAGTAAATAATATCAAAATATGTGCAATGTTTTCTCCTGTGTTTATTCACAAATGAACATATTAGTACTGGGATATGAGAAATCCCCCCCCCCCCCCAAATAAAGAATTCAATTTAACATAATTTTCTGCCATCTTTAACAGATCTGTAGCTAAGACTTAAAATAATAAGCAAATTCTCTGAATTATTGCATTGAAATGTTGTATTCATAGATATAAAAAGATGTGGTAAGAGTGCCAATGAGACAACTCTCCATCCAAGTCACATTTTATAAAAGTCAACCATTATAGGCCAAGGTACAGTCTTCAACACAAAGCCTTGGCTCACACCAAACAAGCAAGCTATAAAGGGCCCCCAAAAATTACTAGTGTAAAATCATTCAAACAGGGAAACCAACGGTCTAATCTAATGTAAATTCAGAAATTATTGCATGCATTTATTATTGCGATTTTTGTAAAATGAACAAATATGCAAATTAATTATTGTGATGTCAGGAAAATCTGCATACAACTATATGGATCAGATATAAGAATGCGAGTTCTTATTATTGTGATACTCACTCACTCGCATTATTCGCATTAATAAAACCTCGCAATAATTTCTGAATTTACAGTATAAAAAAAACGAGAAACACTTATGAACCACATAAACAAACGACAATCAGTTTGATATGAAATTCATGTACTTAAACTGTAAAATCTCACCTAAATTGATGCCATTTGATTGTTTATTTTAGATGCTGACACTGATAGCCAGGAAGAAGAGGTACAGTTAACAAACATGCCATCAGAATTGTCAACTCTACAGTCATTTGCCACAAAGGCTGACCAAGATTAGACAAGGGCAGATTATGTATATAATGGAAAATAGATCTGATTCTCAGACAATACTTATTGATGCAATAGTTATACATTTTGAATAAGTTAGATATTATTTCTAAGTGAGATCCCGAAGTTAATGTTCTCACATAGTTGTCATAATATTTTATATAACATTTTAACTTAAAAAGTTATCATTAGTGTTGTAATTTTTAGTTTTATAATGTTTACATTTTTGTGAAGCTACATATATATTTACTATAGAATATTCATTTCTTCATATATGGAGTATTTAAATGTACATTTACATAGGTTGAAATAAGACATATCTGAATATTTTGATTTGTTATTTTTTTGTACATGATAGAAACCTTCAATTAGAGTAAATGCTTTAACTTGTAGATAGGATGTTGTCTCTTGTAGTTTACCAATTTCATATGATTTTTTAATCTTTCTTGTACTATAAAAAAGAGGTGCTACTTTTATATATTTTCAATGTAGAATTTATAAATCTATACAATATCATGACTTTATTTTTGTGTCATATTGTGTTGTATTTTTGGCCCAAAGTTGTATTGTGTTTGGCTATTTATGTTTTTCCTTTGCGTTTCAATAAAGACCACAACATAAGTATCAGTTCAAAATGTGGAGGAAGACTTTTATGAAATGTTAGAAACTACTATTAACAGGTTAAGTTTGACAGATTTCACATTTGTATGATAGTGACATCCCACAATGATGTGGAAAGTAATCAATTGAAGATTTAACACTACACGGAGATAACTCTGTAAAAATCATCTCAATTTTTCATCACATTGTATTGTTAAGAAAATATTAAGCTTCTCAATTATCCAAATTAGTGTTTGTCAAACTGCTATATATACAATGAAATTTTTTTATATTTGTGTGAAAGGGCCAAAGTAAATATTTTGCTGAAATTTTATGAAAATTAAACAAGCTAAATTTATTTTAAACAAGGTGTTTGGTACCTCCTTAATGTACATTTAGGCTAAATGATAAAAAACAGTATTTTTGTTGGCTTGTTTAAATGTTGCAAGTGGTACTCCTTCCAATGTAAATGATAATATCAGATCTATTTAATTTTACAAATGTTTATGAAATATTAAAATCATTTTGAAAAAAAACCCTTTACTACGCAAGATTAGTTATATAAATTGCAACAAGTTAATAAGGTTAGAAAGAAGGAAGTTCATGATTTTTGTAAAGAACTAATGATATATTTATGAATTTGTTAAAACTTTACTATGAACTGGAGAGTGTTTCATATTGTTTTATGATACTATTTTGATAGGCACAGGATTTTTTTCTAAGTGAACATGATTTTATTAAGTTTATTTTGCTAGATTTGTGTATATACGACTGCTGAACAGTCCTCCCATCGTCAAAAAACCACTTGTTAATTAAATATATTGCAAAAAAATCAAACGGTTTCATGGTGTCCATAGGTAATGTATAATTGTGTATTTTTTATGAAATGAAAACTTTATGGTTATGAATTTTAATATATATGTATATGTAACTATGATTTTTATTTTTATTAATCATGAACTCATGTGGCAATCTACTTCAATGAATTTATTTATATAAAAAAAATATTAGTTTGTAAAGAAATTGATTTATTGCTTAAGAAATCCATTTTGTTAGGTAGTTTTTACCAACTTATTTGCAATAAATGTTTACTGTATTCAGTTATTATTTCATTGCATTTTGCCGATCATTGAGATTCTATTCGTTACAGCCTTAGAATGTTTCCATTTTATGATATTACAATAATACATGAAAAAAGAATATATTCATGAAAAAATAATGTCAATGTATACAAGAAACAAAGACTTGGAAAGACCTGAAAAATATTGTAAGTTTAATGTACTCAAATCTTTCAGTGATGTAATTATCCTGTAAATTAATTAGAAAGAGCCAAACCAATATAGCAAATAAACTCATCATAGATACCAGGATAAAAATTTGCATGGGAGACATGCATTTTGTCTACAAAAGACTCCAAAGATTCATCAGTGACACTTGAATCAAAACAGTAAAAAGGCCAAAATTAGGTTCAGGAGTAATGATGACTCAAATTTTCCAAATAGATAATCTCCTCCTGGTGGACTAAGGGAATCATATGAACTCAAAAACAGATATATATTTATACAAATTAAATGGGGAAAAAATAAGTGCTATAAGTGGCTATAAACATTCGTTTTGTTTATGTTAGAAGCTTAGCAAAGTCACTTTAAGTTTTTTTAGTGATCTTTACAAGATTCCCACTTACACCATAAGACTATTTTCAATCTTTAGCAAACAAATATTTTGGTGAAGTTTGTGCTCCATATTCCTGAAAGTTTTTTTTTCTTTTTTGTAAATTTTCCCTTACAATAACATTATTTTCATGTCCGTATCAAATCATGAACTTGAAACTATTTTCTTATAGGCTGGATTTTAACTGCATTTAGACTTAAGTCCACAACCACAGATATGAGCATTTCATTATAACAGACAGGTCATCGTAGAGATCATTATAGCCTTTTAAAGTTTCAAGCTATCTTAAAAACTATGAAAGAAAAAAAAAAACTTTAAATAGCTATAATTATCAGCATGACGAGATGTGAAAGAAGTCAACACAGCCAAAATTGGCAGTTGACTCAATACATAGTTGTTCACTTGTATGGTTTTCCCCATTGTTGTGTTTTGTGAGCTTTAGTAGATAGAGAGATAGTAAACATGCAGAAAAATACGATCAGCAATACAAGATTAACAAAAGAAAGATTTTAGTCATAACTTTATTTAAACTACTATGTTAGAGATTTTCCATCCCTGAAGATGCACATATAATGTATTCAGAAATCCTTAGCGCCCATAAAAGGGGAAAGTGAACCTAGGAAGAACCATCATAAATGGAGGACTACTGTTACTTATTAAGCGTTTCGGATTTCTTACTTGGATGACACTTATACAACGAATGTGTAAACGCCAACAGATATATGTGAGAGTTGTGTGTTAGAAATTATTCTGGTTCAAACCGATATGTTTTAAATTTTAATGCAGCTATTTAACCGAATTGGCCAATGAATCGGTGATTATCGACTTCGACAATACACCGACAAATTCGATCACATAATCAGTGTACATGCTGGTAAATGTTTGTGGCAATTTAGTAATCCCGAAGGTTCAGATGATAGACAATTTTAGCTTTATGTTGACCAGGAACGTTCTGTGTTGACAAACATCGTATCAATCTTGTCTTGTACACGGTTTATTCATCATCTACAAACTGCGAACAAAATACCGGAATCCCATAGCAAAGAATTGATATCATTTATTGTAAGTTTTAGTGGTCGGACAATATAATGTCAATGAGAAACATATCTCTGATTCGTTTTTTATGAATATTTAGAAACTGTCTATCATTGCAGCAATGAGTAAGTTAACAATGAACCAACATTTCAGTATAGTTTCTTCAAATTCATGAAATGTTTGCCTTCTTTTAATATTTCACGTCTGTAAATGGATGATTTGTATATTTCTACGACCATCAGTTGATTTTGGTGTGATGTAAGCAAATCAATGGATAGTTTCAGATGATTTGTATTTTGCCTTGATTTCTTTTACCATAACTAGCTGATATTTATAAGGAACGAAATAAAAATAAAATAAAATAATAACATTGACGGTGTAAATGTCACTGCACCTGATGTGCATTTCGAAAATTATATCTTTTAGGTGATGTTTGATACAGTTCAGTTCATACGCATTTAATGAACCAAGAGACACTCAAACGTGTTCAACCAATTAGTGATGCTGACCGTATTTTTTTGATGTGTCGATTTCAGTCTTTTTCTTCAACTTCCTACTTTATTTGGCCATTTTTTTCTTTTTTGATTCGAACGTCACTGATGAGTCTTTTGTAGACGAAACTCGCGTCTGCCGCACCATTCTATGATGACTTTATTTGCACCTCATGACTCGGTTTTAGTATGTCTTTTAGTAAGGATAATACCCCATGTTAATCTAATCCGTAAAATGTAACCATACACGAGCGTAGCGTATTACTTGAGATATATAAACACCATTTGATTGGACATAGGGTATGTACTGCTGTAAAATGAGTAGTCGACAATTATAAAGTTGAAATAGTGATCGAGTGACAAAACATCATCATTATGTCTTAACGTGAAATTAAAGAACTCTTCAAGATTTATTTTCTTTTTGTCTTTGAGAATGTTCTGTACGAATTAGGCTTCATACAAGTGCAAAAGCAAATTCCCAACTATTATTGAAATTCCACCAAACTCAACATATTATGTAAACGGTCAAACTAGTCCAACATTGTGATGATATAATTTTCGATGTCTTTGTTGGAATAGGTGTGAATTTTTTACAAAGATTTTTTATGATCAAAACTAAATGTTTGTTTCATAAGTTTTAAAGTCAAATAAAAAAAAAAAACCCATTCATAATAGACATATGAGCATTACATACAAAAAGAACAAAAACAGGACAGCAAACATAAAATTGATATTTACAAATAATTTATATTCTAATCTTTGTTTACTTTCTACTCTACAACGTTAAACTAAATATAATTGAATACTCATATCATAAATTAATTCTTTAGCTTTTGAAATGTTACATTGACTCAAAAAGAAGCTCGTCACTGCTATCGTCATCCATCTGTTCGACAGGTGAAATAAGGCTTGATATTTCATCACTCTGTATCAACACTTTGTCGGATTTCCTGTTCTTTCCAGAATGAAGTCTTTGCCTACAAAAGTCTTCAACTAATCCTTTTATTATTGCGTTGTCTTTCATAAGTTTGAGCTTGTTTTCAGTGTAACAAAGTTTCTTACATAGCTTGGGAACTAAGCAGATGAATAAGACAGTAACAACTTGAGTGACACTTTCCATTTTGTCGAACGAATCAAAACTCACGATCATTGAGACTGCTACATATAGAACGCACATGATCAAAAGCACTTTTGCGAGAGAAAAACAAACTTCAATTCGGATTGGTCGAAGTCTGTTGATGACGTAATAAAACACCTCTCGTGATATCACAGAAGAATCTCCGTATTTCGAAAACAGATGTACTTTTGGAAATTGACATTTATCAGATATGTCTTTGCATATAGAAAATATTCGAACAAAATAGTCCATGTAGACACTACGGACAGAATGAATAGTTTCTGCTATGTACATGGTAATTGTTAAAGTAAGAACCAGGTAAACGTAGCTTTTGTTCGGAAAGGCAATAAATCCAGTCATAGTAAAGATAAAAATTCGAGACATATAGATGAAGCTTTCCAAAAATATTACAGAGAATATGTATATATTATAAAACATAATAAATGCGAGGATCGGAAATATAATTGCTCTTCCTATTCCAGAGCTCCAGTAATTAGTAAGTGTCTTCCAGAAACCGGATATTATTACAAAGAAAAACGAAAACACTGGTAAAACAAAGTAGACAATTATAATACACCATTCCATAGTGCAAAGTACTAAATAAAACGGGATTAGAGTTAATGATGTAATATACACTAGAAGTGACTTTCTTCGTGAAATATTCAGTAGTCCTTTGAATCTCTGAGATTGAAGCTTGTAACCTAGAACCCATGTGGCTGGGTTTATTAACAAGAATAAATGCGACTTCAATAGACTGTAAAATCGTTTATATTCCCTTTGCTTGTGTAAATCATATATCCCTCCAAGTGTGCCCTTAGTTTTTAGATCTAGTTTTAGAAGTGTCACAGCCAGATCGGCATTGTCCGGAATTCCATTGTCGATTATATCTGAGAATCTTTTAGGAATACAAAGCAGTAACGACAGCGAGAAGACATACACGATTAAAGCTATATATGGCCCACCAAAATAATACAAGAACTTTTCTCTACTTTCCTTATATCCCGCTAAAACTGAGGCAAAATTCATTGGAATACCTTGTCTCACACTCTGTACAACAAATTCATATTCAGAATTGTAACTCTGAAAAATTTCTACAGCAAGGACACTCAGACTTAGAAACACTAAGGTTAGCTTGATTATTTTGGAACTAATACGACTATGTCCACATCCGAGGTTAATCATCACTCTCTTGATAAGATTCCACACAGAGATCGGATTTGATAACAGCCATTCTTTAGGAATGCTCCCTTCTTGGTTTTCGTTTTGTATACTGCCATATTTAGACTCTTTTTCGTCTTTGCCCGATGAAAACGTGCTAACTGTCTTTAACAAAATGATTGGAAAAAAAGCAAACATGACGATTCCGATGATAAATGGATATTGCCACCAAATGTCCCCAAAAGACATGATCTTCGGGCTACACATGACACGTTTTTTCTGCGTTTCATATTGATACACAGTACGACAGCATTTCATGCCCAGCGCATTCAGAGGACAAATGACATGTAAACAGAGGTGATACAACCATTTCTTTTCAACCCATAGCTGTTCTGTATAACAAAAGTAGCTGTATTCAATCTCAGAGCGTTTTTCGATGAGATCTGAATTGTTCGTCATTTTTATCAAAGCCAATCCTATTCGCTGAATAGTTTCTGGTTGTCCTAATGTAACAGAACAGTTGCCATTAATAGTAAGTCTGACATACCCTTTAGATTTAGGATCAACATTTAGTATTCCTAGTGACCACATCTTGTAGCTTGCTGGCCATGACAAACGCTCAAGTGCTCCATATTCCCCTGGAAACGTCCATACCCATTGCAATGGCCGGAAGGCACAAGTCGTCTGTTTCAAAGGGACATTTTTATCAAATATTAAGTTTAAGGTCCAAATATTTAACCTGAAATCGCTAATATATATGTTGTGAACAAAATTTTTCATATCACTTGAATTAATTGTGAAGTTGCAATCTTTTGTGACGCCATTTTCCTCTGGAAAAACGAACTTCTTAAGTGTATCACATGAGTAATTCTTTCCCGTCGCACTCATTTTACTACTGGAACTAGATAATAGATACAGAATAATTACTATAAACCACATTGTAATTATCACATATGTATTCCTATGTAGAGTATCATAAATTCTAAAAAAGAAAAAACATAAAGGAAGTTCACATTTGATACAATACAAATGAACCATAACACTTCCTTATACAGCCATAATTTTATTACTAAAACTTATAGTTTTATTTCCTTTAATAGATAAAACGTAACAATTTTCTTATGAAAAAAACACTTTTTACGTTTTTCTTTTTACATAAGGAAAGACATGTTTGCATAATATTTTTACTTAAATGTTTAGGCTGTTTAGTCAAAGTTGTTGACTTAGATCATGTTAAGTAAAAAAATAATTTAACATAAAACTTTGATGAAATAAAGCATTTACTATATCAGCAAACAGTTTAATGGATTCTACGAAAACTGACTGATCAGAATTAATGTATGAAAGAAGCGAATAGATTAAAAAAACGTTTCTTATATGAAAAAGCGATATTGTTTAATATAAACTAGTTGCATTGTTGGAAATTTCAGACGAATGTTAACAATTGTATGAAGAAAGGAAGATTTTTCGGTATAAAATAATGACTATTTTTCTTAAAGCGGTAATATTTAACACGGCAAACGTCTACCTGTATTACTTTCATGAATTGTGTAATATAATAACAAGGAAGTTGTATTAAAACTAATATAATCGATATATTGATTAATGAAACATAAATGTACCGTTTATCATTTGTAGATGTACCATTAAATTAATATCAAGTAACAAAATTAGAAGAGAGCAATTTCGATGAATTCAATTGTTTTCTAAACCAAAATCACATATTATTCAATGCTACTGCAATATTTTATAATATGGATGCGATATTTTTGTTATATAATAGCGATGTGCTTTTATTATGAAAAAGTTATGAATGCAATATTTTCTAATATAACTGCAAAAGTTTTCTCGTTATGATATAAAATGAAAACGATAACAAGTCAAAATTAATGTAAAAAAATGAAACACAATTCACAATTATAGTTTATGACAATATTCATGGTTAAGTAAAATATCAAAACAATTTCGTTCCTGTAACAAAATTAACGCTAACATGTACGAATCATGTCGAACAATGTTGTTTTACCCTATCGATAATTGACAGTTTTACCAACCTACTAATTCTATCATTTTGATCATATGGTTATACTGAGCAATTCTCTTTTCAGTGATGATGCAAGTGCGAAATTTAAATGTGTCTACCATGAAAATTCTATCGCAATATTTGATTCGGTCATAGGTCATAAGACTGGTACCTTTGATAACTATAATCATGCTGTAAATATCCACAAAAAGAAAGAAATATCATTTCTTAAAAGAAGAAAAACCATCAAAACAAACAAATGAATCCAATAAAACAAGTAATGAAAATCCGATTGATCAGCCCCAGGCTATAAAGAAAACAACATCAGATACCACGAATGAAAATTGTTGTCAAACAGAAGATGGATTTATTATTAACATCGAAAAACATGTTGACAAGGAAAAATAGTTCGTGATGGTAATCAAAGACTTTTCACTTTTGGCAATTCGATATAACCAGCTCGCTGCTTGGACACTCTTTTCATATGCCTTGCCAACAAACTTCTCCCTTTAAACAACCTATCGTATCAGTTATTTCTTGATGTTGTTACCTGGTTCTCTATTGAAAATGCATGTCAAATGCGATACAATGAAGTACTCAGACGGTTTTAGAGGACTGGAAAGCAGTTATTTAAGGAACTTTTTACGATTCAGGTCATCGAATCATATTGATCGAGGAAAGTATGATACATCTTTGACACAAGCTAATTTCATTGTCCCCAGTAAACAAAGTATTCTATGCGTGTAGGGAGAATATCGTTTATGTATTGTTTCGATGCGTTCATGAACATGTAACATATGTGAACCACGTCCAGTTTAAGGAAACTTCGAAATTAAAACCCCATGAAATCTTACAGAGAGACAAAACCACGAAATTTTAACCCCACGAAAATTAATGTTTCTACAGTATTAATGTACATAAGAAAACCACAGTACTTCAAATTTTACACTGACATAAACTCTTGCTTTTTACTAACTATTGAATATATATTTAGGCTTTATTGTTGTTTGTATCTAAACAATACGTTTTAAAATTGGTATTTTATTCATTTGTCATTGCCGAAAACAATTTTTTCCGCATGAAGTGTCTGCTTATTTACAATTTCATCTTAGACAATATCGCTTTTTTATACAAGAAACGTTTTATCGATTAGTTTATTCCAAAGACTGAGATTGAGTTTTGAAAATTAAGGTAAACAAAAACATATGACAAATATGTAAAAGTAAAGCAAACCTTTCATATTGAACAACATCAAAAGCAACCTTTCATAAATATTACTGATGCACTGATAAATGCGAATACGGATTTAAACTTTTCAACTAATAATGTTCATCAGCGTCGCTGTCGAAATCATTGTTGGTAAAAATCCAGATGGAAATTGACACAAATACATAAAACAAGTCGATATATTTTCTTTGGTTTAGTATTTCGCGCAAACTATAGAATAAAACTTAATTGTTAAAATGATAAATCTGACAATTTGCCTTAGAACTATAATTTTAGATTATTATAACATGTTTCAATGAGTTCAGTGAGAGAAACATTTTCTTAATTAACCAAATTATGGCGGTGGCCGTAATTATTCGTCCAGTAGTGATACTTGTGCAGTGTCGATTACAATCGTTCTTCCACAACAATATATAATCTTAGCTGTATTTGGGGTCCTTAATGCTCTTCAACTTAATACTATATTTCGGTATTTTTTATTCGAGCATCACCGATGAGTTTTTGGAAGACAAACACGTTCTTATGGTGTACAAACTTAAGCCTGGTACCTATACTGAGGTTATTTATATATAACCCTACTAGAGGAGGTTTGGTGTAAGGAGCTAACCACTGCTTATGATGTCTTTGTATTCAATTTCGATAACAATTTGAAATTATTAAGTCTGGAATTTCGTTATCACAAATTAACTGAAACCTTTACTAAATTCGTTCAAAGATACTGTATTGGTTTTGAAGTTTGAGTCTACCCATGAATAGCAAAATAACAAAAATATCGAACTTCAAGGATTATTCAAAGCGGAAAGCCCAGTAAGAAACGGCAACATATTTGTTGAATTTGGAGATCGACTTTTTCCAACAATTTGTCGGCTTTCCTATGGAAACAAACTGAGCCTTTCTTACCGACTCTTCTAATTTTCATAACCGGAGTCGGAGTTCCTTCAGACACTAGTCAAAAACAGATCAAAGATGCCAGATTTTAAAATTTTACATTCAGATATTTTGAGGATGTTCTTTTCATTAAAAATTCAAGCTTTTCTGATTGGATTCCATTAATAAATCCTTCAGAACTAGTAGTTTAGGAAAAACAGATAGGGCTTCATCTGGCCCATTTTTAGACCTATATCTCGATTTGACACAAGCGGTCATTTTATTACCAGAATCTATGACAAACGAGATGATTTCCAATTTCAAAATTATCAATTTCCCCCACCTTAGTAGCAATATACCAACTTCAACTGCATATGGGATATACATATCCCAACTCATTTGGTATTCAAGAGGTTGAAGCTGCTACTCAGACTTTATAAAACGTCACCAGTGTCAAGCAGAAAGTTGGCGAACCAGAGTTATGTCAACGAACGTCTCGTCCTTTTACTAACAAATTTCATCGGAAGATACCCTTGTTGATAAATATTACGTATCAACTTCACAAATAATACATGATGGTTAAGATTCTTTGTATTGACGTTGTTTGTCATCACGTGTTATTGTGTCATTTTAATATGGTTTTGTAAATTATTAACTTTTACTGTTCTGTCAATTTTTTGGTAATATAATTTTGACGTGGCTCAGTACTGATGCATTCTGCCATTGTGATGTTGTCCTTTGGTAATCTTATTTTATTCTTCTCTTTTTTTCTTGGCTTGTGTGGTTTGTATATCTGTTATTTTTTTTTATGTTGACATTTTTTTTTCATAGTGATTATAACACAATGTGACAGTACCCTTATTTTTGATATTTTTACCTATTAGGTCTGTTTGTTTTGTTCACACATTGTTGTTAATATAATGTAATGTTTAGCGACTGTCATACAAGTGAGAGGTTTAGCTAGCATTAAAACCAGGTTTAGTCCACCATTTTCTACATGAGGAAATATAAAAAAGATGTGGTATGATTGCCAATGGGACAACTGTCCACAAGAGACCAAAATGACACAGACATTAACAGCTATAGGTCACCGTACGGCCTTCAACAATGAGCAAAGTCCTTACCGCATAGTCAGCTATAAAAGGCCCCGATACGAAATTGTAAAACAATTCAAACGAGAAAACTAACGGCCTTATTTAAATAAAAAAATGAACGAAAAACAAATATGTAACACATAAACAAACGACAACTACTGAATTACAGGCTCCTGACTTGGGAAATGCCTGTATGACAGTTGTTTTACATTCGTTTTATGTGTTTGAGCTTTTGATTTTGTCGTTTTATGCAGGAATTCCCGTTTTGAATTGTCCTCGGAATTCTGTATTTTTTTAATTTAACTTTTCCATGGAGATAAACAAATAATCTGATTGTTTCGAGTAATACAATTTAATATAAACAATTCTCTTTATAGAACATAGATATCTCAATTGCATTCCATGTGAACACAAATGTGCTTACTTACTACTGAGCTGGTAATTCCACGAAACGTCCACAAGTGGTTATAAAAACTCATCAAAGATACTAGATACTTATAATTTATCACTTCAGTCGTGCATTTCGTCTACTTAAGGTGGTGCTAGAATCAAAAGAGTTGGCATGCCAAAGTTGACCAGTTATCTCTACCTTGAGAATTATTATAAATCTTTATTTTCGAATAATTCATTATTTTATAAAAAGTAATCTTAAAGATAATGAACTCATTTGTGAATATTGAGAGTTGTATTTAATAGCCTCATTCTTTGTTCGCAAAAACGCAAATCATCATAGGCGGATCCAGGGGGGGGGGCTGGGGGCCCGGCCCCCCCTTTCGTGGGAAAAATTTGGTTGCTTATATAGGGAATCACTGAAGCATGACTGGTGTGGCCCCCCTTAGGTCAGTCAGCGGGCCCCCCCCCCCCCTTATGTAAAGTTCTGGATCCGTCACTGATCATGACAAATGAATGAACAATTTAAATGAAGTTTCACTACCCTTTTGCATACACATTGCTAAAATCTCGGTGTATTAATTGATGATGTTTCATGAACATATAACATCTACCTCTGAAGTTCAAACTTACAATGCAAAGAGAACAAGGACATGCAGACACACATTCTCCCTTAACAAACTTACTTCAAAAGTACAAACAAGAATAGAAAATTAAAGACACACAGCACTGTTAAGATGTAAATGTGGCAGTACTATAGTACAAACCCATAATTATTTTAAATAAAACAACTACAAAAACTCGCATAAAACATAATATAAATTTCTTTGGTTGCAAGCATTCTGTCTATGCCTAATAAACAAATGTAAGCAAAGAATAATACTATATAATGCTTTTATAATAATGTCTGATTGTCATTTATTGACTATTCAAATTAGTTCTCTACAACAGGAACTCAAAATGGATATCACAATCAATAATTTCTGACTCATTTTAAAATTTACAGTTCAAACCCATATTGGTTCAGTTGGATTGTGTTTACCTGAAGAATCAGAACTTTGCATCATGCCTTGCAAAAACATACTGATTTTTCGCTTGTCAATGCACGATATTCCAGGGAAAATTTCTCCAAGATTTTGATTATCTTTTAAGTTTGATCCTCGAAGACTGCGTTGCTGAACAATATCTATTACACTTTTCCTTATTCCAAGTTTTTTAAATCCTGCAACGATTTCACTGGTAGAAATATTGCACAAGTCATCCTCGTCATCAATCTTATCTTCAATGTGTTCGTTGCAGACATCTTCGTGAATATTTGAAATAAGGCTTTCGTTGTCGGATTTCGGCGAATTATGCGAGGACATTGAACTTTGGACATTTTCCAATATCAAACTGACTGTTTCTCGCTCTGCGTCGTTTGTTTCCTGACAAGCACCGTGATTTGATTGTCTGATAGATGAATGAGTATTGTCTCTCATTATTTCTACGACACTGTTTTGTCCCTCTGATATAAACGTTTTCAGATGTGTTTGCTCACTTTCACTTTGTTGTGGCTGTTGTATGCTATTGTCTGAAATTTTTGTTTCTTGAACAACCGTTTCTGAATGAATTATTGACTGCATTTGACACGTTTCTTCTTTAGTTTTATCTAGACACTCAACTCCAATTTTTTCAATCATTTTAGCACTTTGCACTTCTAATTCTGAACATTTCAATGTGCTTATTTCACCTTGAACTTTATCATTTTCAAAATGAGACATAGGTTTGTCAGTATTACTACTTTCAGACAATTGTTTCTCATCTAAAGCATTTATGTTGCCAGATACAGGCGCAGATTTTTGTTCATGGTTTTCAAAACACGAGTTTGATGCTTTAACCGCATATGAGTCAAATTTAATATCAGTTGTAGACCGGTCAATTTCACTATTCGATTCATTCATGACAGAATTTGTTATTGAGAAGGACGTCACTGATTTATCAGGGTTAGGAATTTGTTTATGTCCTGCGTTCTGATGACTAGAAGTTGGGAAATTATTATCACTCATAGTTCCTGATAGAGGTTTAACGAGACAAGCGGGTGGTGGTGGAGTGACAGATGCTTGTACATCATCATACATATGAGATACATTGATGGTTAATTTTTCAATACTTGTTTCATGCGAATTGTCCTTAGTTTTAAAAGGTTGTGAGACGATGTTGAAAGGCGTATTGCTCTTTGATATTTTGTCATATTCTGAAGTGGTAATGTGATCCTTTATGTAACTATCACTAGCATGTCCTTGGAGAGCACTTGCAATGTTTTCACTTTGAAGTTCTATATCGTTTCCGTTGTTTTTAGTGGAGGGACAAACATGACTAAGACTCTTAATTAGTTGCTCAGACATGTTATTATCATCGTTAGTAATCGAACTATCTAATTCACATACAATATCTTTTGATATCGTACTACTCGTCTTGTTTTTCACAGAGTAGACTTCCATATCCTGGGTAAAAGTAGTTATAATAGTGTGATTTGAACAAGCGTTAAATTCTTCTATTTCATGTTCGCACCATTTAGTATTGCAGTACTTTGTGTCAAGATTGATTTTGATATCATCAGATGGTGCATCACTTGAAATGAGTTCAGTTACTGCAGATGTTGATTCTGATAATACGACGTCAGCAATCCTGGTTGATTGTTCAGTGTTCATACTTACACTTTCCGATGTCTGTTCATCATGTTTAGTGTCATTACTTGTTCGTATTTCATCGCACTGTTCTAAAATCTGGTTTCTTGTTTCACTTTTACAAAGGGATTCATTTTCATCCAATTTTTCATTTTTATCTGTTCCGAGCTGTTTTTCTCGTGCAACAGCTATGTTTGGAGAAGAAATATCTGTTCCCTCATGTAATGGTGACACCTTATCATTGTCCTGACCGTGTGTTACATCAATTTTCTCTTTTAATGGTAACACCTGATCATCACCCTGACATTCTGGCACATCTTTTTCCGCATTTAATGTTGAAGTATTTTCATCGTCTTGACATTGTGGTACATCTATTTCTTCATTTAATGTTGAAGTATTTTCATCGTCTTGACATTGTGGTACATCTATTTTCTCATTTAATGCTGAAGTAATTTCATCGTCTTGAAAATGTGGTACATCTATTTTCTCATTTAATGCTGAAGTAATTTCATCGTCTTGAAAATGTGGTACATCTATTTTCTCATTTAATGTTGAAGTATTTTCATTGTCCGGACAGTGTGGCGCATTTATTTCCTCATTTAAAGTCTTTTCATCGTCCTCACAGTTCGGCACTTTTGACTTATCATTCGTTGAGACAAAGGATAGTGTTTCATTTTCAATTTTGTCCGTAGTCTTTACGTCACAATTGTTATTGCTAAAATCTTGTATTACAGATGGTATTTCTGTTTCGACTACAACAGTAGTTATTGTTTTTGCATCTTTGGTCTGTGAGTCATTTAAATGTTCTTCTGGTTCTAGTACATGGTGTATGGATGTGTTACTAGGAACATCACTATAAATAGGTTCCAATGGTTTTCGAGTCTGTCCTGGCCTTAACGTACCACATGGTTTTGGTACAACTTCTCGCAATATTGAAAAATTCTCATAGTTTATAGCCTCACCCAAATTAGCCTCAGGCACTATATCTAATGATGTTGGTCTTGTAATACTCATTGTGTACATGTCGGTCGGATTTGGTGCACTGAGACGTCTTGGAATGCGAGGTATATCGTAAATCTTATCAGAATGTACCTTGTCAATTCGAACACTTGCACGGTCATGTGACGTATTTGTAGGTATTCCATCAGATATACCACTATCTAGGTCAATATACGAGTGATCAGGCGATCCAGCACATGGTGTTGGTAATGGCGGCGGAGAACACACAGGTGGTGGAGAACGGTATGACTGATGCTTCGTCAAAGTATTTGTTTTACTATTATCCCTTGAGTTACTTCTTCGAAGAGAATTGTGTAAACTGTTTCTACCGCTCGGAAGCACATAATCCATTTCATCGAAATCTATTGAAATCGAACTGCTACATGAGAGACTTTCCTTCATGTCAATATACGATGCTTCTTCTGATAATTCCAAACTATCTCTCATTTCGATATAACCAGATTCTCTATTGTCGTCTGTAGAGGGATCTTGTTTTTTCGTCCTCAAAATATGAGGGCTGGGTGGCAAATCTGTTGCTACTTCATCCTCTGATAGAACTGTTTCGTTTATACTATGATTCACTTTGATTCCACTCATATACAAATACGCTTTCTCATTACACAAAGCAAAAGCACGTTTATATAAATCTGACTGAACTACATCATCGTTCATTTCAAATATTCGGAATTTTAAAGAGCAAGTAATCGGTAATTCGACAAAGGTATTCTTCTCTGAAGTTGTACATGCAATTACTGACCGTTCAAAATGTGAATGTTCAAGGCGCAATATTCCAGTAAATCCACATTCCGCAATTGGCATTCTTCCAAAAAGCAGTTTGGTGGTGGCTGGTAGGTACTTTTTATCAAGTATATCTTTCATGTGTAAGACAGGACAAGGCATTCGAACGCTCTGGGTCGTTAATGTATAAAATACACCTTTTTGGTTGAACGGAAGTAATATTTCTCGTTCACATTCATCGGTGCATAACAAGTAATATTCCTGTTTTAATTTTGATCTTCGAAATATACCAGATTTACGCTTACTTTCTCCAACATATATTTTACCTTTACGTAAAACCTCGCCAGGGAACAGACCTCGTTGTTGGTGCTGAGATTTTCCGTCACTGCTGATCGATACCTGAAGCGCGTGTACTTGCTCTGATCCACCAATAAGAAACGTCTCTGTATCAGAATTTGAAAGGTCAGAAACTAGTTTATACTCCATAACATTGTGTCCTAATGTAGCTGGATTTATACGCTTTTTCTGTAGAACTGCAAACCATCCTATTTTAAAAAGTAAAATGAGTGGTTAGTTGTATAAGATAATTAAAATTGTACAAATAAAAATACTAATGAACAAGCTGATGGATATAACCACCAAGCAACCTAAGGTAAGTATCATACTGAACAATAAAAGGACAAAACACAACTGACTTCCACGAAGAAGTCGGATTTTTTATAACTCTCTCTTGCATTCGATGAGATTTATATCTTTATTTAATAAAAACTGTATATTTTATTTAGTCTCGTCTAAAATAAATCACATTGTGCATTGTCAATCAGCATCGATGTATAGTGTCACCTTTCCTCACTCTAAATCTGACTAAATCCAACAATTAATGTAAAAGCGACAGTTGTCTTATTCATACCATGACACTAAAGCTTATCAAGGTCATCTTCACATCAAAATTAATGACAAACTTTGAGGCTGACTTTTCCTCGCATTAGTGCTGATATTACGTTTGCTACTTGTTCCGGTATTATTCTCGGTTGGTTCGATTTGCGTTATCTCGATATTGGTAGACGGGTCTAAATGTACTAAATGTACGTAACATTTTCAGGGCATTCATTAGGAGGCGGTACCCGGTACTTTTACCCTTCTCTGCTATTGACAAGTACCACCTAAATGTAGGATTTTTTATATAAGGTAATCATGGAATAGAGAAGTACCACCTACAAATGGGGAAAGTACCAGTCAACATAAAAGATAATGAAACCCCTGCATTTTTCTCCAAAAAAAAAAAATAACAACTTTTTATAGTAACTTGTTTTATGTTGTGTCGTTGGATTGCCTTATCATTAACGTATAACTCTGTTTATTCATCGATTATAACTTTTATATTAAATACGATGCAAGGCTCGTTTCTTTTTTTCATTGTCTTTTTCACGATTCGATAATTTTATTCGTGTTTTTAAAATTACATGTAATTAAGTTTAATTTTTTTCATTATTGAAAGTAATAAATTAATACTTTTTTTTCTGTTTACAAAACTAAATATTGACCGTGGTTTTGTGGTTTACCCAACTATATTCTTACGTCTGTAATAACAGTCGTTGTCAGTGCCATTTAAAAATTAAACTTTGATATGGTGGGATTGACTTAATTTCGTGGACTAGGTTTAAAGGATAGTGCGTGTAGATCATATCCATTCACACAAATATATGCAATCTTTTCTTTAAATTGAAATCAATAATATAAATTATGAAAACTGATTTGAAAACGTTTATTGATTTGTACTTTTAATCTTTACATACCTTCAAGGTAACAGGACGAAATTGACTCTGTATTACGTGGTTTACTTTTTAAATCTTATTAACGAGAAAAAGTACAATAACAAATAAAATGAATAAAATGTCTTTTTCACTTAAAGAGGTATGAATTTCTCGCCTGTCACCATTGTAACATGATTTTATATATGTGCCTGTTAAGCACCAACCTTTACATTGAAACAAACACGTTTTATTATGACGATCGGTGTGGTTATCTAGGAGAGTCATGATCAAATTAATGATGCATATAGAAATTATTCAACTTTTTATTCAAAGTACTTAGATATGTATTCATTAACCAGTAAACATGATGACCTATAGTTATTAATTTCTGTGTCATTTGGTCTCTTGTGGACAGTTGTCTCATTGGCATCATACCACATCGTCTTTTTTTATAATAAATATTTTTTATTTTTGTGTTTACCATACAAAAATTTAATGTTACTTCCAGCAAAATACAAAACAATTTACTTCAATTTGATGTAGTAGCATAAGATATTGAAAGAAGACAACAACTTTATATTAACTGACAAAAACACACTAAATGAAAAGGAGAATGTAATTTCACAGATGATATCGGATATGTTCCTAATGTGGTAACTATAATGCCGTTCCCTTTTCACAAATGTGACCTATCGAATAAGCCTATTTACCGGGTTTGTTATAACATGAGACACGACGGGTGCGACATGTGGAGCCGGATTTGATTATCCTTTTGAGCACCTGAGATCACCCCAAATTTTTGGTGGGGTTCGTGTTGCTGCGTCGTTAGTCTTTAGTTTTCTATGTTGTGTCTTGTGTACTATTATTTGTCTGTTTGTCTGTTTGTTTTTTTTAAGCTACGGGTTTGTCAGTTTATTTTCGATCTATGAGTTTGAAGGTCCCTCTGGTATCTTTCGTCTCTCTTTTTTAATTCGGGTGTTGATGCTCCAAACGTGTGACTAGTGACAGTGTTATCATTTGTCTTACTCTTCCCGGTTATAGATAAGTATACAGAAAGTAGGATTCAACAAATTATAGAAAATTGTGTTAAAGTCAATAATTTCTTCCTTATTTGGATAATTTATAAATAGGGTCAAGTTGTTACCTCTAAGGACAAATGCCAATCTGTAATTGTTGTGACCGAGAAGTTTTTTGAAAATGATAAAAATTACAGAGGGAATTTTACCTGGACTATGCTCAAGGAAATTATTATATTCAAATGATGTTAAGATCACGAAAGATTAAAATGTTTTGTAGAAATACGTTAGTTTTAATACATCAAAAGACAAAAGGACAACACAAATCAATAGAAAAATGAATAATAAAATATTAACACGCCATGGACAATGTATCATGCAAACTAACTATTTTTTTCAAAATAAGAGGCATTCAATTATGTATTATTTTCCTATTCAGCGTAATACTTTAACAACTTAGGCTTTGAAAATACAACGAATACAATATTTCTTATTGACATAATTAATTTGGATTTGTCAATTTACTGTTTAGAATGATGTTTTACTACATTACAATGGAGGAGGATCATTAATCTACTAAATCGATATCAAATATTTTGATATAATTATTATTTTGACAGCAATTAAATGGTCGTTTATATACTACATAATTCAAAATTATATATACCATTGATATTACAGATTTTTTAAGGATATGTTTTTACTTGCATATATATTATCAAGATACAATCTATTATTTTCATATGATTTATTAATTTTTTTTGAAGATCATCACCACTGATTTTATGAAGATGTGTTTTGATACCAATGAGACAACTCCGCCGGAGACCAAATTACTTAGCAGTTAGCAACTATAGGTCACCGCCAAGCCTTCAACAGTGTGCAAAACCCGTAACTAATAACAAGCTATAAAGGGCTCCGAAATCAATGAAAACCAAATAGGACATATAAAACAAACGATAACCACTGAATTACAAGCTCCTGACTTGGGACAGGCACATACAGTATGTGGAGGGGTTAAACATGTTTGCAGGTCCCCTCCCCAACCTGGAATAGTGGTTTAAGATTACAACATTTTAAAGAACAAACTATAAACACACTTGAAAAGGGTTCTACTCATCCGATCGATACAAAGCACAAAAACGAATAACAAAAACACTAAAGACGCAAAGTATTATTTTGAGACAACTTGCAGTTACTTGAAGCTATTTTCAAAGCCAATAACAACTACTAAAACATCGTTTCTTAAACTAAAATATCAATCAGTACATACATACACAAATCCAAAGGATTTCTTAAGTCCAAAAAATAATAATAGTTAAAGATGCCGCTTCGTTAGGATTTTATTCAACTTGAATTTACCATTCCTGTTGCCACTATATGACTCTTTTTTAATTGATAAACATATCAAACTTTTAAAAATCTTAACATAAGGGACAAGTTTTCAGCATGTTCTAAACCTGTTATACATTCTGTTTGTTCTATTTTTCACATGCGTTTTAATAAGAAAACATTATATCTTGGCATTACAACAATAATTGCCGTATGGCTTGTCAATGATATGAAGATATATATAGGCATATAGAAAAAATTTCGTATAACTTGTCTAAAAATAAGAAGATATTCTGCCATAGCAACAACTACCGTATTACTTGTCTGAAAATAAAAATAAAATATCCTGGCATAGCAACAATTTCCGTATAACTTATCTGAAAACAAAACGATGCACTGTCTCTATGTTATCACTTGAGATACAAACATACTTCTGAAACATGACTTTTTGAATTGACACGAGATCTGTACTATTGTTGTACTCCTAATTTTTAAACTGATATCTTACCTTTATAATCCTCTGGAATAACAAGAGGTGGTCCAGTCTCTCTAAATAAATCCCTCTGCACATTTTGAGCGTTAATCTTGTTTATATTCCTCTGTCTGTATATAAGTAGAGGCTGTGATAAGTCAAAAGAGGAACTACCGGGTGTAACTTCTGAACTTGCAATATCACAATGGACAACGACTGGAGGAGGGTGTTTATAGCAAATCTCTTGGAGGTTATACACTCCTTCCTCATATCCCCACGTCGGATTCATCCTCTTCGTATCAAGTCACTTAAAAATCTATAAATTAATATTTTGTCACTATTTTTTTGTCACAAGTTCCAAGAAACGAATTATTATTATACTTGTATCTTCTGTCACTAATTACATCCTTATTTGTAATACCTTTTAAATCTCGGTTATACGTTTAAATCAATATAAGAACGCATAACATTGTCAAAATAGTATTAAAATAGCAACCATAGGTAAGCTAAACAGTTGATAGTACGTTCCATAACTGTGAGAAAAAAATAAGTTCATTACAGTGTTAGATTATCACCGTATACTTCTGTTTTTACAAATAAATCCATTTCTCACCTTCGTAATAACAAATTAATTCAAATAGTAATGTTCATGGAAGAATGATTCTATGTCACGCGTAAAAATGATGAGTAGAAACTTATACGTAGCTGTGTCTTCCTTATTAATATCTCATCAGACTTTAAACGGTATAGTCCATACACACGCTCGAAAGCCGGAAACACTCCTGCTTATAAACGTTTACAGGATTTAATAACTTGATTTTATATATATGCACCTATATCCTTAGATCCAGACAGATTTCTGAATAAATGCTATTAAATTACTTCCTCAAGGAAAGAAGCCATTGACCAAAATTTGCCAATAATTAAGTACCTTTTTAAATAAGGTTTTCAAATCTGCATAATATACTGTAAAAACTCTTGACAGGTGATATTTAATGACCCCGAACGGAAAACACAATATGCTTATAATATGTGTCTATATATATGTAGGTATTTACTAAAATATTTAAAAGTCCTATAGTATATACAGTTATATCAATTTTCAGATTGAAGTGTATAAATGCATGCAGGTACACATTTCTATTTTTCACACTTCTTTCACCGTTTTTCCACATCTATCCGGGTTTTTTTTTTAGATAACCGGACAGCAGCAAATGCATGAGAATGAAAATAGTCTGTTATGTTGGCTGGCAAACATGTAATATGATTTCAAAGTACAAACACGCATGCAAATTTGAGCAAGGCGTTAATTCCAAGATTTCTTTTACTGATACATATTTCAAATAGGTAAGGTCAATGTCCATCAATGTCCCTGTATCACAATTCCAAATGTATTTGTCTAGGTTCTGACATCCTTTTATAACCTGTCCCTTCTGGTCATACGGACTTTTCCGTGATTTGGCCGTTAGTTTTCTCGTTTGAATTGGTTTACATTTGTCATTTCTGGGCCTATTATAGCGGACTATGTGGTATGGGTTTTGGTCTGTCATTGTTAAAGGCAGTACGGTGACCTATAGTTGTTTATTTCTGTGTTATTTGGTCTCTTGTGAAGAGTTGTCTCATTGGCAAACATACCACACCTTCTTTTTTTATATTGATAGTAGTGCTACAATTGCTAAATTATTGTTACCAATACGCCAGAAATAGATCAGAAATTCATGCAATGCAGAATTACGACATCATCTATTTATTAAAGCATACGTAAATGAAACAGAAATACTTTATTGTACAATTGAACACAAAAAGGAAAAATATCAAATGTACATTTTAACTACAGAGAAGAGCTAGAAGAAAAGTCTCACAGTAACTCCATGACGCGTTCTGATATACACGTCTCTATACTGGTATTCATTCCATATAGGGAGTGGGTTATTTTGGCTTTCCTGTTTATCAACTTATATTAATTGATGCTAGACTAGTGTTAAGCGGTTGACAAGCACATATTACCAAATTGATCGTAATCGTTATATATTTATTTTTTATTCTTCCAAGCGATCAAACAAAAAATAGTAAAATACAGTTAATAGGCACGTTTTAAAAGTTTATTTTCGTTAATTGAGGGAAGAAATCAAATTAGTGTTACTAACAAGTAGCAAAATTCGTGCATATTTGACGCCTATTCATATACTACTTGACGCCCTTCAAATTTTATTAAAACTGCAACATTTACCCGATTAAAATTTTTAATGATATTCGTATAAAGTATTTTTTTAAATTTATTTATACGGTAAAAAAAATATATGTAAATTACAATGTGAGCCCTTTGTTGTCGTTCTTTTTCTATATATATTCTTATGTTCTAATCCTATAAAAGCAATGCCAAATAAACATGAAGCAACAACATAATTAAAATATAGATCTCTCATTTTGTTATGCTTGTATGAAGACAGCAC
Organism: Mytilus galloprovincialis; assembly: GCF_965363235.1. Classification (NCBI taxonomy): domain Eukaryota; kingdom Metazoa; phylum Mollusca; class Bivalvia; order Mytilida; family Mytilidae; genus Mytilus; species Mytilus galloprovincialis. The sequence goes on along the minus strand of NC_134838.1, from coordinate 125,033,083 downwards.
AGCAAGATGGGAAAAAATGATGTAGGTCGTCAATGAAATGCTGGGTTTTGTCAGTATTTTATTATTTAGTGCAAGTATAACCCACTGGTATTTCATTAAAAGGATTTCCCAGACATACTTAAGGTATTGTGGATTATTCCTAACTTTAAGTAAATGAACAAGAAAGGGACTCAAATTTGGAGTGCAAATTCCTCCATCTGTTAATCGATCAATTGAAAAAAGGAAAGTACGTACCGACTGTCCTGGCTATAGTTCTATATTTGTAACAAATAGAGCAATGGTGTACTTTCTCATTGTTTTAATTCGAGATGTAACAAGTACAGAAATGGGACATTTGTCATAGTTTTAGTTCGAGTTGTAAGAGCAGTGTGATATTTTTAATTACTGTATCATATCTTATGGTTGAAATGGAATGTCGAAAGTCAGAGAAAAGTGTGATGTAGATGTCACAACGTTACATAAAACTATCCAATATTAAGTAAAATGTACTCTTTATGGACATTAAATTATAACAAAGAATTAATTATATGACACGGTTACCACCAGACTCAACATGGCGCATCAAATCTATCTATCAAACACAATATTACAGTTGTTAACTTTTTTTTCATAACATTAATTTTTGTGATTAATTCATCCTTAATTTCGTGAAAGCATACACCTGTGTGGTTTTGTACTTTTTACTTGCTTCTGGCAGACAGCAGTTGTCAAGTGAACATGTTACGAACGCTCCATTCGGTTAAATACAGTAAGATACAGCTGGCAACCCGCGGGCATGTTACAAAAATCCTGAATGATATCATCATAAGGTTATCAAGATATATTAGGTCAGGCTATTGCAGTAAAAAGATATATTAGGTCAGACTATTCCAGTAAAACATCCTTTTCCATTAAAAGTCAAATTCTTTGTTATACCTATTTAATTGAGAGTATCGTATTTTACAGAACAATGAACTTCTGTGTTCTGGTTAAAGTACATAAACATCACTGTAGGCGATAACCTTGACTGGAATCTTTGACTGCTTGACTATTGCCGAATTGGACGTCTGAACTTTAATAATACATAAATGTTGGCGTCTCAATTCAAAAGTACAAGTCAGTAGTATGTTGTTTTCAGTAACATTTGAATTTGAGGTTGCAGATTTGTTAAGCCACGGATCAAACAGATAGGTTCTTTTCTTCACGTAACAGGAACGAAGTGACCATAAAAAGACACAAAAACGAAGAAAAGGATGAAAACAAAATGGTGAATCGAAACAAGAATATCATCTTTCTCTTTTGAATTATGCATATCTTATTATGCAGATCCAATGACAATTTAAAGCTTACTACACGACAAAAGTTTTGATGTACGGAACAATGTATCTTCATTGTCTAAAGTGTTTGTCATGTTCAAAATACAGCTTCTAAACTGATCTGACACCAGAATACAGAAATAGCACCACATTACATCTATTTTCATTTCACTGCGTGATGAAATCAAGTTATGTCTTTGTATGTTTTGTGTGGCAAACAGTTACACTATTGCTCGATTCAATCCTTAGATATGTTGCAGCTATATAGCTTCATACGTGTCCTCTCATGTCAAAATTATATTTTCGCATGAGGAGGATTATGAAAAAAAGAATTATTTAGATAATTGCATTTCATGTTTGCATAAAACAATGTTTTCAACTCCTAGATATTTTCACTTTGCTCATCTTTTTCCCTTTTCGATATTTTTTTTTTTTTTTCGTCAAAAGAAATTGAAAAATTGTTGTATTGCTTCAAGAATTTTAATCATTAGATACATCCATTTCTTAGTGAGTTTCATACATTTTTTTTGAGAGGGTACTATTGAATTCCTCTGTTTTCCCGTATCAGGAATTGTTTGTCCCTCATTGTTAGCTAACTAATTTACTAATACTCACGAATCTTCATTGTTTAATCTACACTAGAGCAAACGACTTAAAATGGCATGATTTTACTTATATCACAACGCTTACACTCAAAAACAAGTATACTACACTATTTACTGTAGAAAAGCCGCCAACACTATCCAGTTTTTCCTAGATTCTGCTTTTAACGGTGATAATAAACAAGACTTTACAGTGATAATCTTTGTTTTTATTTCAAAATAACAGTGATGAGCACATTTGGTATGAAATTATCGCTGGTTGAAAAGTATATTACTCGTGTTGTCGAACTGTAAACATCAAACTACACCATGGGTTTATCTTCCCTCATGGTGTTATAGCCCATGTTATAATATCTGAGAAACTTTAAAAAATTTAATTTGTCAAGTTTATTTGATTAGAAAACTATACTTGAAAAGACTGTCATATGATTATTTGATTTCACAATTTCTTTATCTTATACATAATCCAATAACTTGAATAGTACTGTAAATATATTCGTTTAACATTTTTGTTTATTTTGAAAATCTTTACTATCAGTTCAAATGTAATAAGGTAACAGGTTAGAACTGTGTACCTTTTAACGAGATCGATATAAATTAGTGTCGAAAATTACAAAATGACAACCCGTTATTTCTGTCAAACTAATGCACACTAATGGACGAAAACGTCAAACTACTCGGGGCAAATTATATGAGACAATACAAAGTGGAAAAGGTCATCTACCCTCATGAACGTGAAACATAAAATCATGACTACTGTGGTTTTAGTTTATTATTTATTGTGAAAATGTGTTATCTTTGGATATTCTAAGTATTGTTGGACTTATTGTGTGAACTATTTATACCAGTTAACATATAAAATCCCTTGTTTCCCTAAATTTTCTTTCTTATCATTTATTAACGTTTCGTAATTCGATGGATTTATTGTCAAACGAAATCATCGAACTCATCACGTGATCTGTGAAAAATACGAACTTAATAATAGGACTACTGTACATGTTGATGGCTTTTAATATATCACCTTTTACTACTATAAAGCTGAATACAAGATATTGTATACCTTCTTAGTATGCCTGGGTGACTATGAATGAACGAAAATGAATTAGAATTGATGAAATCATATATTGGTTTATAAACATATTTACTATATATTGAATGTGTTTGTGTAATTAAATGAATTATTTAAATAAATCATGCAACACGTCTTAGGAGGAACCATATACAAACAGACCAGGAAAATAATGGAGTCAAACAACGAAAAAGAACAATCGCCACCAGAGGTTTCCAAGGAAATTCAGTTTACATGGACAGAAACACCACAGCCATTGAAGGAAATAATTGATTCTTCGGGAGATTTACCTTCTGTAGTGAAAATGTGGCAGGAAAAACCCTCAGCTGACAGCTCACCATTATTGGATATACATAAACCTTTACTTCTGTATAAAGAGCTGAATGGGGTTAAAGTTTACTGTAAAAATGTGACTTCTGTTGATTTACTGACCGGGGCACAATGTAAAGATGACCCAATAGTTGTTATTCCACTTGGGTATGCAGGTACGTAACCATAGTATACATGTAGACTGCTATAACTAGTCTAAACTGGCACAATTATGACAATGGTGTCATAACAAAAAAGGGGAGCTATTGAAAGATCAACAATATAAATAAAAAATCATAAATTTAAGATGAACTTTCAGTAATGTTATTCATTTCATAAATTGAGCATTACAGCGTGCAAATTCCTGTAAGAGTTCGCTAAGATTGAACATCATTTTAGAATTTTACACAATTGGTCATGAAAAACAACAATTAAAATATAAAGTGATTCAATTGAAAGAGATGCAACTCGTGATAGCGATGTGGTATGACTTAAGTTATAGTGATACGTAGCGAGCATGTTCTATATAAGCGTACGGTATTCAAAGATGAAAAACTCTAGGAAAATTATAAATGAAGAAAAAAAACACCAAACACTTTGTAACGGGTCGGCATTTTAAAACGAAAAGCAACCAAATTAGGAAAACAACAATTAAAGGAATTACATTGAAACTGTTTATTTATTTTGCAGGATGGTTTCGTCTAATAGATGACCGTGATAAACCACTGACAACTATCTCCAATGTCGCGAGGATAATGCCAAAGAAAATCTTATCATACAAACAAGTGACTGGATATATCCGTGACCAGTATACTACAAATAGTAACTTAGCTGAACCATTACACCTCAAAGTAGATATCCAACCAGGGTTACTTAAAGTACTCAATGTAAAGGAAGATTTTGTTAGGTATACTGACCATAAAAAGATCGTCAAACGAAAACTACTCCGCTGTCTTGTTTGCAAGACGGAAGACGATACCAACGTCTTTCTTCCGTTTGAAGTGGCGGGAATGTTTTACTTAATTGAAGTTCGGAAGTCAACGTCAAAACATATCAATATTGAGAACATAGGATATGCATACAACATAAAAGATATGTACACGGCAGGGTTATCTAAAGGTGTCATTTTGAAATTACTACATGGTCGACCACCGTCAAAACCATGTGGGTTTTCTCAAATATTGAAAGTGTGTGACTTAATCAAAGATCACACAGTAATAGCATGTACTATTAGTGAAAACAAAAGATTATTAGAACTTCCCGTAGCACCGGTGCCATTATTTGTAAAAGCTTTAAACTACCCGCATTTCGACCGACATCAAACTTTCTTAGATACTTTGAAATTCATGGATAAAAACGCAGATGGATATGCCAACGAACTTAAAGTGCGCCATAATTATAAAGTGGATAAAACTGCAAGAAAAGAGGAAAAAGAATCAAAGAAGGACGAGAAGCTGTAGTAGCAATAACATGGCTTTATATTATGTCTATCATGTCAAAATATGGTGCTATTCAAAATTCTAACGTATAAAACTTTGATGTAGTTTGAAACAAAAGATTTTTCATATCTCTCTAAAGATTAACCACCCTTGTGTGGTTAATTGCAAACAATGATGCAGTGATTAGTCCTGCAATATATTTGAATTTGACATGACAAGGACCTTGTCACACACTACAGTACACATTTGTATCGCGTATTCTCCTAGTGACCAAATAAGAATTTATAAAACTTTTTAAGGATCTTCATCATCTTTTGTTTAGACTTGTTTAGATTTGTTGATATATTGAGGGTATATCTTAGCATACCTTTGACTTCGACATTTATTCATCGGGGGTATAAATTTTGTATCTAAAATCTCTTCTTATATAATGAAAAAAATACATGAAACTTTCTCAGAATTCTCCATATGATGGTTGTGTACCCTTCTATTTTGTGTTGGAGTCGAATTATTTTCCTCGATTCCGTTAACAAACCATTGACTTTGTCATTGCTTTATCTGGGTGAAATCCATTTTATATTCGCGTCCTCCTAAACCTCTTATTAAAATTTATTTTAAAAACCTTTTCCGAATCTTTTTCATATAATGCCATTGTGCACCTCTTATTTTGGAATTTGATCCGATTTATTTTTCAGTTGTCCCTTTGTAGGCAAAGGCCGAGATATTCCTATGGAAACTCTGCTCGCCAATTACTGTAGTTTTTTAGTGTTTTTGTCCAATAGTGTACTGCATATGTTAGATGAAGGATAAAAATCTACCCCATCGAATAACTATAACAATAAGCATAATAGTTTATTTATTTAGAACTACTTCTATCAAATATCCACCAAAATGTAAGTGTTCCTCAATCCACGAAAATTGATACCCACGAAAATAAATGAATCCACAGTATGATTGTTTGTCTTGCTCACACATTGTTGTCAATATAATGGACTTTAATTCAACTGTCATCATGACAAGTTAAATCCACCATTTTTGAACAATGAACAAGGAAACGCCTGTTCCAATTCAGGAATACAGATATTTTCCATTTGTTAGATGTGTTTGAACATTAGATTTTGCCATTTTATAAAGGACTTTCCGTTTTGAATTCCCCTCGGAGCTCGACTATTTTGTTATTTTCAATTTGTGTTTTAAATTGAACAGTATTTTTTTCTTTAATCTTTCAACCATGCATAAACAGTAAGCAAATTCAGCAGTATCGATTCATTTAGAGATCTCGTCATGCAAAAAGCGTAAAACTCTAAAAGAAGTCGACTGTCCATTTTCTTGAAATATTTCCATTTCATTCCCGTTTTTTAGCCATGATGGCTATGTTTGTTGGTCGGCGGGTTCACCGAAAGTTTACGTTTAACTAAATACTCTAAGGATGATTGCGGCCAAGTTTAGTTGTATATCATAATTTTGTATTGGTTAACGGACGACGGACATCTAGTGATGGTAAACCTCAACACTGCCAATTAGGTTCAAGTAATTTAACTAACAAAAATTATAGACAAACATCGGAATTAAAACTTCTTCCTGTATGCAATTTAAAAATTTTGATCAAATTTTAGTAACACCAGTCAAAAACATCTATAATACTAAAATTATGAGGTCCAATTTGTCAGTCGTCATCGGGTAAAAACGACAAATCAAAGAATTCAACTCCATATATTACTAATATAGGACAATGGTGTAGATTAAAAATTACACCACTCCAGACCCTTTTGTTTTCCACATAATTAATATTACCAATAATTAACAAGTTCCGGGTCGAATCCGATACCGATACCAATAGTATATTCACCTGTTAGCTATTACCTTATCTGTACGTTCCGCATTTGACAGGCGCACCACCAAACGGTGTATTTAGGATTTTGTTATATACACGGGTCATAATCAAAGGGCTGACACTACTAAATTCAATCATTATCAAATTGTTCCCTATTGTAGTTTTATTCAGCAATCAGCAAGACTTTCTAAGATAACTAATAAAGGACAATGCTGTTGATTAAAAAATACTCCATTCCTGGATAGCCAAGACCTTTTGTTTTCCAAATAATTAACATTACCAATAATTGATAAGTTCCAGGTCGACGGGTTCAAACAGAAAGATTTGAAAGCAGAGAAAACTGTGTATCTTATAATCGACATGACTTTATCAGATGACAATACCAATTACTGAAATAAGGCTGAGGCATAGTTATATACTTTAATTCAGTCACGGACCCACGATATCACGGGTGTGTACTTGTATATTTAAAAATTATTGAACGAAATGTTGTAAGATAGTTAAAGTCCGACAACTCGAAAGCATACGAAATAATTGAATTCTTAAACGAAAGTGTTCGGGACTTTATTGAATAGCCGGAACTTGTTCGAATAGCCGGGACTTATTTGAATAGCCGGGACTTATTTGAATAGCCGGGACTTATTTGAATTGCCGAAAGACAATCTCAGATCTAATGAAATCAATGTATAATCTCACTGCAATTATTTGGAACGGCAATTCAATAAAAAAAATCCTTTGGTTAAGATGTCGCTGACATTTTACAACTTTTGATATTTCATGAAATCATTGATTATGTGATTTTTGATACATACAGCTATAGGTCACCGTACAGCCTTCAATAATGAGCAAAGCCCATGCTGCATAGTCAGCTATAAAAGAGACTAAGATGTAGCAAACTATATTATGTCACGGTAAGATATACAACAAGCCGCAACATTATATAACATGGCAAATTTATATGTGCAATATGCAGTATCCCATAAATTCATATATGGCAAACATACTAGATAACAAAAACATAATAACACGTATATAAGATTCTCTTTACATTATTTAAAAAAATGACTAGACATTACAATTTTCTAACACTAAATAAATAATTCTAAACTTCCTAATTTTCACCGGAAATAACACACTATAGTTAAGAAGGCAAGTCTCAGTCAACTCAATAAAATTCAACACATCATAGATGTTCTATTTGACAATTCTTTAAGTTCGACCAGAGTTCCCAACGTAAGAGACTGTTCTGATACTGTGTCGTCACTTGAACTTTCCATGAACTGTGCTCTGGGTTCATCGTCAGTAAGGCTTATATTTGTTATAAGATCAAGAGTTTTTAAGCTTTCGTGTATTTGTTTCGTTTTTTCTGTTGGTATATGTTGGACCATTTGATGATCCGTGTCTAATTTAGGAGACAGTTTAATTAAAGAACTGTAAGAATCTGAATATTTCGTGCAAAGCTGTATTGCATCTTTATATGACTTCATATCTATAAACTGTTCTTCCGATTTAGTCGTGCAGATTTTCACATCATCTGATACAGGGAGTTCAAACAGCGCATGCCTCTTAAAAGTTATAGTGCTACCAACAATCACATCTTCAGTTATACATCTCTTTATAACCATCATACCAGTAAAAATACAAGGTACTACGGGCGGTTTACCATAAATAATCCTAACCTTCACGGGCAAAGTTAAATCTTTCAAAATATCTTTCATTCTGAAAACACATTTGCTGTCGGAACTCCCTTTTTGATATACTGGATGGAATTTTCCTTTTGCCGTTAATGGTATCAATATTTCTTGTTCTTTATTATCGATGCATTTGAGATATTGTATTTCACGTGTTGTCCACTCTTTTTGTTTCTTTTTCATGACCCCTATCTCTGCACATGTCCGCCATTTTGCTTTAAAAGTGCTATCTACTTTTAAGACGGTTCCAGCCGGAATCTTACGTTGAACATATGTCTGCTCGTTATCATCAGATTTATTTACACATATTCCTGATAAGTTAGTCCGAGTGAAAAATTTCATTGGCATTGTCTTTGAGACTTCTTCAATAGATTCAAAATATTTCACACGTCCAAAATCTGGTGGCACAAGCTCAAACCAACCTGTGAATAATAAGATTTGACTTAAATTACTATAGAGACATGTTTAGTTGTATGCATTCGCATTGACAAACAGTGTTATAGCATTTAATATAAAAACAAGAAGACGTGGTATAACCGGCTAGATTGCCAATGAAACAACTCTATACCAGAAACCACATGGCGTGTGTTTTTCTCTTGTTCGTGACGTATATAGACATGTTTATTGTTTACAGTATACGTAGTGTTGTGTTCTTTAAGTTAATCGCGCGACGTTGTAACTTGAGCAACTAGCAATTAATCAATCATTGTAATTGTATGTTCAGCTTCAATTCAAACGTTGGTCTTGAAGTTTATTTCATGATTACAGATTTGGCGCATATTTTCTTTCTTTATTTATTTATGTCTTATGATTTTTTTTTTAAACTCAATGTTAACTTATTTAATGTAATCATTTTGTTTATGTGATTTTCATTTTACAGAACAGCACCAGTATATATACATTAAAATATAGAAAATATCAAAAAAGTAATTATAGGTAATAAGTTTATATTGTTTCATAGAGCAGTCGTTACAAAACATGAACTATTTTAAATATTAATAATAAATGAAAATTATTTCCAGCAAAACATATTGTTTGTATTCGTTGTGGAAATTACGTACCTTCAAAATCATCTGGTATCTCTAGCGTTTGACCGACTTCATAGTAAGGTCCAGTAGAATCTCGGTATATTGTCCGGACTTCGCCCTTTCTCTTATGGTACCACCTGTGCAGCAGCACTGGTTGCTGTGAGTATAGTTTCAACCCTGGAGGAACATTACCTTCATATTTACATATCTTTGGTAATTCGTCTTTTATATTGGTCAGTAATGTGTCTATCCATTCTACATTTAGTTTATTGTCCAGTGGTAGAGATGGGTCGGCGGATACGTCCGCCATATCTTATGTAGAAACGTGTTCAAGTTTTTGTTTATATTATAGAATAAATGAATCGCATTGCAGAAAACTATTTTTATAAAACCGGTTTGGTTATGCATCATAAACTATTCATTATGTAGCGGTAAAATTTAAATTTGTATTGATCAATAAGTCAAAGATAATAAACATTTAACCAGAACGTGTAGACATGAGTATTTCGGTCCAAATACATTAATGGTCTAACTCGTATATTAGATCGAATGAGTATACGCATACGGTCTGACTGAGTGACCGTACGCGTATGGTCCAAATACTGATATGGTCTGGAACAACTAATAAAAGAAGATTAGTGTTTACAAATGAGTATGTCTTCTTCTTTTTATATTTAAAGCGCTGTCTAACAGTAGAATTCCCTTTAAGAACCCTAAACGTATACTTATGAGTACACCAATATATAATTTTAAGCCTGTTTGCAAACGACCCTTCCAATAACCGTACATATACTACTCATTATTACTTAATATGTTTGGCTTTAACTTGAAGTTTTTGACAGGTCGTCTTTTAAGAAAGAAGACCTGCCTGTAGCAAATTTCAAATTGTTGGGCATTTTACAACTTGAAATAAATTCGCAAGGTTTGAAAAGGATACTCTGACATTAGATTTAAACCATAACTCTCTGGATATTTAAGATGAATTTAGTGCTTTTCTATTCGATTAAAATTTCTTGCTTTTATACTGTCTATTTTACACTTCCGCACAATAAGTTTATTATCTTATCCAACAAGTTTTTGAATGACACATTGAAAAATCTAATTTCGAATTTATTTGCTTTGAAATTCATACGAAGATCCCTATACCGTAAAACGGTTTATTTTTTTCTTTGAAAATACTACTCTTCTGAATAAACAATATTTTCCAGACTGATTATTTGCCGTTTGATCCTTTGCACTTAATTTTTTTTTATTGATTATGAATATCAACAGCTTTTTTCTGTTCAACCTTGATATTTATACATATTTTAAATTAACACTATTCTTCATTAGAGAGCAAAGTAGTTCCTGTAAAGTAAATACTACTCTGGCCATATGGATAATAATAGTCTTTTTAGAGTTTTCACTACTGCCTATGACACTAAACAGCACATACATACACAATTAACTGAATAACTTTCAATATACTACTAGTATTCAGAAATAAATTTGAACTTGTATAAGACATTTGTTTACATTTTTTGTCGTCTTTTTTAACCTTAGTTCACTTGTGCTTTTCGTTGTTTTTTTTAGCATTTCACGGTCCACTGAACATAGAAAATGATAGTGTGAGTGGGGCATCCGTGTACTTGGGACACATTCTTGTAAGTTTGTATTCACTGTTTATCGCTATATTACCTATGACGACGTTGTCAATTTCATGTCAATTTCGTTAGCAACGCCACGTGCCTGCTTAGTTTCTAGCGATAATTTTCCATCTCAAGCGAGTAGCATGATATGAAAATTATCACAAAAAAAGATCAAAAGAAAAATGCCCAAAATAGCGATAAGTAAAATTATTTCATTTTTCTTCTACACCTGATTCATTCCTCAGCTTGGGAAATATGTTCAGTAGATGCGTACATCAATGAGAAGTCAAATTGACATTAATGGAATGAATCGTACATCCAACACGGATATTTACACGTCCCTGTATTGTCAATAACTAACAGCTCACAAAAATTTTCCCGCTGTCCGTGCAAAAAGTGTTAGGATTTTCTTTATCTAAAGAAGCGGGTGTAACTATAGTTAAATAGTCCTCGAAGAGGATGGACGAGGGAGAAATGTTGGGTGATAAGAACCACATAGATTGATTTGCATGGTAAGAATATGTTTTTCCAGAGCTCATACTCGGTATGCTTTTACAGACACAGGTGCGAGATGAGATGGAAATTATGTATATACTCAAATATAATTTTAGGATATACATGTTTTAAAATACCCCATCTCGCATCTGTGCTTTCAGACATATTTTAAGTTTAATATTTGTCCGGAATATGAAAATTAAATATTTTTCGCTGGGCGTTTATGCAGAAACCCTTAATGGCTATGGCTATATGAAAATTATTGCTTAATTCTTTGAGATATAATAACGTAACCCTGCTTGTCCTGTATGCTTTACACCCGAGCAGGTCTTAATGTTACGAATCGGTCTCATTACTCGCAATGGAGCAGCCACGGTGTTGTATACTTATTGCGAACTCAATATTTTATTTGTAGATATTTTTTGTCTTTGCTAAAAGTTATCAAGAACTGATTCGATCAATTGTTGGTGTTAATCGCACCTTTTTGTATAAAAATCAGGAGATGTGGTATGATTGCCAAAATAAAAAAATGTGCACCAAAGTTTAAATGAAGTTGATGTAAGCAATTACAGACAACCGTACGGCCGTCAACAATGAAAAAAAAACCATATCTAATGGTCGGCTTTAAAAGGCTCCCACATGTAAAATATGAAACAATTCAACAGAGAAAGATAACGGCCTAATTTATAACAAAACAACTTACGAAAAACAAATATGACGGACATGAATTAACAATCAACGACCACAACTGAACTACAGGCTTCTGACTTGGGACAGGCACTTGAATGTGGTGGGTTTAAACTTGAATGTGGTGGGTTTAAACATGTTTGTGAGCGCCTTACCCTCCCCTTAACCCGACACAGTGGTGAAACAGTACAATTTAAGAACAAGCTATTGAATCAGTTATATCTAAGACAAAAAAAATCAATCAAGACACATCCACCATCCAATATATTTAGTGAAAAGACGTCATTTACAGACGTAGAAAAACATGACCTTGTGTAATGCCAAATTATAGGTATTTTTACAACCGAAATAAACGAATACGATGAACTAAATATATTTTCCAAAGAAACATTAGAACCGAAGAAAGTGTATAAGATTTTTTTTGTAAATAAACAATTGATGTGTATGCTGTTCAAGATTAACCTGTTATTAGAGGAGTGTATAGTTAGAATTATGATTTCACAAACAAACAAAATAACTTGATTGTGATAAATATTCCTATAATATTTTTTTTTTATGAAAACGAATAAATATCTTCTATACTTGTATGACAATTTCAATTTGGTTCATTGCAAATGATGGTACCAAATCGTAACGCAGTCGGGATAGTAGCGGACACTGGGTCACGATATCATATCTAACACTCTTAAAAAAAAATCCACCATAATCTATTTTCTAGATGTGAAAATGTCTCGATGAACTGTTCAAACTGTGCTTTTCAAATTTCAAAATTGGACGAAATAGATTACTGAGACCAATATATATTTAAGATGTGACCGGTATAAGTGACAATGAGTCACGCTTTGACCGGTATAAGTGTTAATGAGTCAAGTTTGACTTCGAAGATTTATCCAGGTTTGCCTCTTGATTGATATAAAATGCAATTAAGACGTCTCAATTTTCAGAGTTAAAGTAAATAAAGAGACCACTAAAATTAAGTTTAGGTAATTGTTTAAATAACATGTCAAGATAGAAAATACCATCAGAATTTCAATGAATTATCTATTAATAAAATTGAGAATGGAAATGGGGAATGTGTCAAAGAGACAACAACCCGAACATAGAAAAAACAGCAGCAGAAGGTTGTATTATTGTATACACGTATTAAATTATTTTCTGTCGTATAATGTATGTTTCACTATCCCTTAACCAAGGTTAATTAAAAAAAAAGAGGGGCGAAAGATACCAGAGGAACATTCAACCCCTAAAAAACAAACTGACAACGTCAAAGCTAAAAAAAGAAAAAAAAAACAAACAGACAAATACAAGTACACAAGACATAACATAGAAAACTCAAAACTAAGGAAAACGAACCCCACCAAAAAACTTGGGGTGATCTCAGGTGCTCCGGAAGGGTAAACGTATTTCTTTTAATCAATAAAATATAACAGATATATCTGTATCATGATCACGCTACATTATGACATTAGGAAGCAAACAATAATTAATAGTTTCAAAGAATGCAAGAAATTGCTTAACACAAGCCTTTGACCTGCTGATATGTTCTCAAGAATGTCATTAAATGTTTTAAGCAGTTACTGTTACAGCACAGAAAAAAAACCTTTATATTCTGAATGTTTACATTCATACTATAAATTGATATGAAATGATCCTACAAATTTAAGAATATAACCTTTATTTAAATTTTGAAACGTTTCTGCTCTATTTTTACACCAATATAAGTATATTGTATTTTTTTTTTTCATTTTTCCTTTTTGAACATCATTTTGATATTTTAATATACTGATAGTTATTTCCCTTTGGTTGAAAGAATTGTTTATGATATAAATAATACATACTAATATTTCTTACATATTCAATTGTAGCTAGAAAAAGCATTCAGATTAGGAATAACCAAATAGTATCATTGTTATTCATTGCCTACATCTCGTTTGACTGCATGTTTATCTGTATGATATGCCTTCTTTTACAAATATTATTCGATGTCACAATTTGTACACATTATTATGAAATATCGAAGAAATATGCCACGGAACCACACGCGCTTTATTACATGATTCGGATAAAAAAAATCGTTTGCACTGAATATTCAATTTTACGCTGTTTTACCACATAATGAACTTAGTATCACTATCACCTACTTAAAAAAAACCAAACGCTTTTATGGATTTTGAAATAAGGGATTTTATCAGAGTTGAAAGATTAACTGAAAATAAGCAATATGTGATACACAATTATAAAAGTGAATATTCAGTGCCAACAACAGAAACATATATATACAAATTCTATACACATGTAATCGTCTATGAGCGAGACAACTTTGAATGAGTGAAAAAAAAAAAAAACGAGATACAAACTATTGTGTATAAAGTCTATACAAGACGTTAAATAGTAACAAATGAGGGGATAAAGCTTTCATATTTTCATGAATACAAAACCATCCTTAAATCTGTCATGGCATGTTTCAAAAAATGAAGCTTACATGTTAGTTATGTCTTCATTCAAAATCGCATTCTTTATTAATATTATTGAATTATCTAGTAATGTTAATGTGACATACATAAATGAAAGATGTTAAAGGAGTAGGTCCGGTAAGGGCCGATTTTGGCCTCAAATTTCAGGTTCGTCTAACGAAAGTTTTTGGCCACTTTTTAAACACTTAAGTGTCTATTTCAATTGATTCGATTAGTTTATGTGAAAGATTTTAACTGATTTAGTCATTAAAAACGCTCTGATTCAAGCTTGTGTCTTCTTTTGAGGCGGGATGTAAAGAGACACAGACACGTTGATTTTTGTCTCTGTAGAAGTCGCTCCTCGCTATCCTACTGCCTGTCGATACATTTATTTTTGGCATTGCACAAGTCATGTCATCTCTGACTGTTCATGACGTTAAAATGCTAAATCCCTGGGATGTGTTTTAGTTGATTTTAGTCTCTGATGCATGCTTTTTTTATTATTAAATTGTTTTTGGCTTTTAACTAGCTGTCAGTAACTGCGAGTACTCTCAAATCGTATTTTCTTGTTAATTCGACCTGTTGATACTGTTTATAATGCCTTTTTGTTATTTTATATTAATACTTGTTTATATACCAGCTTTGATTATTTGGAATATCTTCTAATTTTCACTTACTACATTTGTATAAACTTCAAGATTTAACTGTATTATTAAAACCGTTTTTTTTTTTCAAATGTGATAATTTTTATAGGGTTAAATATTTCGCAGTGGTGTCTTGCCATGGTTTTGTTTGGACTTATTTGTTTGCTTTTTGGCCTTGAATGTTTATCCCTAATATTTTATTAACTGTGTATTTACATTCAGATATCGCAGATCAAATTTATTCGTTCATAGTGTATTAATTTACGTTTTTTGATTGAGTTAAGCCTGCCAATTGATATTTTATCGTATGTTTTTCTATGTTGTGATGTTATGTTATTGTTTCAGAAAAAGGGAGAAGGTTTGGTACCATTAAAACGTTAAATCCCGCTGCAAATGTTTGCACCTGTCCTAAGTCAGGAATCTGATGTACAGTAGTTGTCGTTTGTTTATGTAATTTATACGTGTTTCTCGTTTCTCGTATTTTTATATAGATTAGACCGTTGGTTTTCCCGTTTGAATGGTTTTACACTAGTAATTTTGGGGTCCTTTATAGCTTGTTGTTCGGTGTAAGCCAAGGCTCCGTGTTGAAGGCCGTACATTGACCTATAATGGTTTACTTTTTATAAATTGTTATTTGGATGGAGAGTTCTCATTGGCACTCACACCACATCTTCCTATATCTATAAAATACGAAAAATCTATCAAATATGTCAAAAAATTAACCAAAATTCTAAAAATTAACCAAAATGCTAAAAATTTGAAGATTTCAGTAATTTAGCATGACTTAATGATGCTAGAACGCGATATTTATGCATTGTATAGTCAAAAACAGCTCATATTTATGTAACAGAAGCATTTTACTTTCCAAAATATAGCTCATGTAAAAACTACGGAAGGGAAAATTGACAAAATGGTAACGAAGTATGACGCAGAAATTGAGAATTTACGAAATAAAATTGACGTAAAAGACATTGAACTTATAAACCAAAAATCACAACTAGCTGAATAACATGATAAAAATACGAAGTTACAGTCTGAATTGAAACTGAAATCACAACAATTACGAGAATCAGAAGATGAAAACAGACAAAACGAAGAACAAAAAGAAACAAATTTTAAGATTTTTAATCGTTTAGAAGCGATCGATGGAAAATATAAACAGATGTCTAAGGTATCGAAAAAACAGTTTCCTGACGTTGTTAAAGATTCAAAGTTTTTAAAACCTAATATCGAATTTATAACACGAGAAAATGATACAGACCAGCTTGGAAATGAAGCACAAATTGAAAGCGTGAGCAACGACATTACCCAACGTACACGGATAATGATATTGAAATCACAAACGACCGTTTTAATCAAACTCTAAAACCTAATCACGTACTGTCAAACCTAGTTGTATTATCAGGTAATAACCAAATACAAAAAGGGAACACAGGACAACCAATTGAACCATTAGTTTCAGACAGCGATACTTCAGTATTTAGGGGAGTAGTTCAAAAAAGAACTAAACGTATTGTACTTTATAATGTTCGAGCCGACAAACCATATAAACTTGTAAATGGAGCCGTAAAATCGTTTGCAGAAAAAAAGGTGTTAAAATAACTTTTTCAAAACTACTTAAAGAAAGAGGATATTCTACATATATAATGCGTGTAAACATTGCTGAGAGTGACTTTGAGATCGTAGAGTCGAACGAAAACTTCTGGCCAGCTGGTGTATACTGGAGAGCATACATACCCTACACTAGTAACTTTAACAATAACAACCAAACAGAACAATCATGGAATTAAAACCTATATTATATTTTATATATTTTTTATTTTTTGTCATGATAAGGTTATTATGTTGGAACATGAGGGGTGCAATGTACGGTGTGTCGTACTTTCAAACTTTACTTAAGCAATCAGATATATGTTTTTTTACTGAACATTGGTTGAATGAAACTAATGTATGTTTTCTTCATAATATTGCTGACGAATTTCATGTTTTTTAAAGTATTAGTATGAATAGTTCAAGGGGCTCGGGTGGGACAGCAATATTGATTAGAAAATCATCAGGTTTTAAAATTAAGCCCGTAGAAATTCAAAATGACAGAATATGTGGTGCGATATTGTCAATCGATGGTTTTCAAGATATATGTGTAATTTGCACTATTACCGTCCACTAATTATTCTCAAGATGTATATCTAGATTATTTAGATGTTTTATCGTGTTATTATGATAGAATGAGTGAAGACTATATTACAATTATAGGTGGTGATTTTAATGTTGACATATCTTGTGAAAATGTTAAAACAAAAAGTAATGCTTTGAAATGTTTTTTTTGATAGTCGTAATATTAAAGTTCCCCACTTGTTGAATGAAGTAACTGGGCCTAATTATACTTTCAAAAATAAAGATAAAAGTAAAAATTTGTCAATAGACTATATATGTATACCAGAAATTTTAGAACATGATATTTCAAACTTAGGGGTAAAAGGTGACTGTCCATATGATTTTTCTGATCATTACCCTACATATATGTCTCTGAACATTGATCTACTATGTGGGTCGTCAGGTAGCTCCAAATTAGGCCGTCATGTTTTAAAATGGACGAAAGCTGATGAATTTGAAATAAAGATGTATCAAACAGAAATTGATAAAATTTTGGACATTATCAAACATAAAATCGATAATTGTACCATTAATGATCTGGAACATTATAGTACAGTTTTAACTAATGCACTACACATGTCGGCGAATGCATATGTTCCGTGTGGAAAGTTTCGTCACTACCTTAAACAATACTGAAAATCTAATGACATGAATACAGTTCATTACGAACAGCGCGAAGCACGTCGTGAATGGAAAAATAACAACAAGCCTCGTAACAAATCTAACCGTCTTTACAAAGAATATAAAGATAAAAAAAGAATTTTAAGGAAACGTAAACGTCAGGCCGAAAAACTATGGCGAGAAGAAAAGAATGAGGACATTAAAAATGCGGCAGAAGTTGACACCGGAGAATTTTTCAGAACTGCGCGTAAAATGAGGAAACAGGGACCGACAACAGATAAACTTGTTTATGACGATACCGAAGCAAAGACACCTGGAGATATATATATATGTTATGGGGGAAATATTTTGAAAATTTATACTTTATAAAAGAAGAGAACTGCTTTGACAAACAATTTCACGGGAAAATTTCCAAAAAAAGTCCATGATCTTTTCAACAATAAATACCAAGGTAATATTGATACTCTCGACAAACCGATTACTGTAGATGAAATCAAGGATCAGGTACGAACATTGAAAGCCGGTAAATCACCAGGACAAGATTATATATCAAATAAACACATACTATATGGTGGTGAAAACTTATTAAAACATCTGAGTGTATTATACAATTTAATTCTCGAATAGGAATATTTACCTATATCATTTAGACATGGAATACGTATACCTCTTTATAAAGGAAATAATAAAGACAAAACAAATCCAAATAGTTATCGTGCAGTTACTTTAACTTCTTCATTAGGAAAACTGTTTGATAAGATAATTTCGAATCGTATTCATAAACTCCTTGTTGATAACAATAGTGTGATGCCGCATCCACTCCAGTTTGGATTTGTAAAAGAACATGGTGCGATACCAGCTATTTACACCTTGAAAGAAGCAATTCATTATTATCTTGAACGTAATTCGATTGTTTATGCCATTTTTCTTGACAACGAAAAGGCCTTTGACCGAGTGTGGCAAGATGGCCTACTTTACAAACTGAACCAAATGGATTTCAAGGTAAATTGTGGAATCTGATATATATGTCGTATAAAACTGCAACAGCACATGTGCAGCATAGTGGACTAACAAGTCAAGTGTTTCGGATTGAACAAGGAGTAGGTCAAGGCCGTGTGTTGTCTGCCTGGTTATTTTCCGTATTTATGACTTGATTTGTAAACTCGTATCGACAAAGGTGGACTACTAGTAGGCCCAACAATCTTGTTAGCTGATGACATAACTTTATTTAGCGCAACTGTAAATGGTGCTCAGACATTATTAAACGTTGTTAACAGCTATGCGCTCAAATGGCGGTTAAAATATAATGCATCGAAAAGTAGTGTTTTGACTTTTACACCACCAAGAAAGACTCGCAACAATAATGACTCTGCAGCATGTCTTACCCTAGGTAATATTGAACTCGAAAGAAAACGTACATGTACTTACGCTGGAACACTTATTAACTCAGATGGAAAAACTGTCGATAGATCAGATAAATCCAGTAAAAAGTTAAAACAGAAACTTCACTCACTATATACTGTTGGTGTTAATCCACGAGGGATGAGTGCCTTAACATATAACGTGATATGGAAAAGAGTTATTCTTACAACTGCACTTTATGGATGTGAAACTTGGGGTCAGCTACCCTACCGTGAAACTGAAATGTTGGAAATAACTCAAAAGATTTATATTAATGATGGATAAACGTAGTCCCACTGACTCTTGCATTATTAATGTTGGTTTGTGGTCTGTCGAAGGATATACTGATAAAATGAAACTTTTTTTGGGAGATTGTGTCGTGCAAAATCGACAACAATACATAAACGGATGTTTAATTTTCGTATGGGACAAATATTAACCGGTGAGTCCAGTCAAATATCATTGACTTACGATTATATCAAAATTTTGATGAAATATGAATTTGATGTTTTTGTTGAAAACTTAGTGGCTGAAAACTTTTTCCAGACAAGCTACTGTGGAGCATAATTGTAAAACAGACTTTAGACATATACGAAGAAAACAAATGGAAACACCCAGTTGAACGGCGACCAGAACTTAAGCGGTACCATAAAATACATACATGTTTGACGGAGCATCGTTTGTTACGACTAGCGGTAACTTATCCATCTCTTAATTCAAAATTTATGACGCTTGTGAAATTAGGAGCCATTGCTATTCAAACAGGCAAACGCTCCTTGTGTAACTTATATAATACGGATATACTTCTGCATTATATACTTTGCTGTACATCTCTTTTACAAATTCGGACAGAAATGTCCTACAAAATTGTCGATATTCTTGACGTAGAAGATTCCGTTCGTTTCTTTAATCAAGATGATGAAATTGTCGAGTCGTTACTTGGAAGTATGAATCATACCATGCAAACTTTAAATGCTGATGTATGCATGGAGCCTCTTGGTGTGCCACATAGCAGATTATATGTATAAACTATATCAGGTCTTCAATTATGATCTTTATAGTCGCATATTTGATCTTAACTAATAATGTTCTTGTATGAAATTGGTGAATTATAGATGTTTTGTTTTCGACTCTATTTCATATAATTATGTAACTATCTATGGACTTTTTTTTTATTGCTGTTTATATACTTTGATGTTGTTTAGAATATGTAAATATGATAGTGTTATGTTGTTAAATCTGTTCTTATAATATAGATTGTAAAATCTTCATATATATGGAGGAAATAAAAATAATCAATCAATCAATCAAATATGCCAAAAAACGTCACTTTACAGATGGTTTTTGTCAAAAATGAAAGTGGCCGCATCCGTGTTTATCCTCAACCTTTATACATGTTTTGTATTATCATCAAATACAACTTACATTTCAATATTATGAATAAACACGAATGCGGCCACTTTCATTTTAGACGGAAACCGTCTAAAAATTAACCAAAATGCTAAAAATTTGAAGATTTCAGTAATTTAGCATGACTTAATGATGCTAAAACGCGATATTTATGCATTGTATTGTCAAAAACAGCTCATATTTATGTAGCAGAAGCATTTTACTTTCCAAAATATGGCTTACAGATTACATTTTCACAATTTTCTAAAACTGCTATATTTTGGGGCCAAAAGGGGTCTTACTGAACCTACTCCTTTGATATTTTCGGTAAGAAAAATTGTGCTCATTACGTAACGTTTTCAAATTGAAAAACTGTGATTTCTTATACAATCTTGCCAAATCTTTGTTGATTGTTTACTTTAAGATGACAATCGGTAAATTACGGCTTCAAAACAAGACAATTAATGTGCCGCCACATTTGCATATCATAACAGACAGAGACGATATGTTTGTGTAAAAAATGATAAAATCGTGCACAGAGAACTAAGTTTATGATATATACATGCATTGGTTTAAGAATTGAATAAACATTTTTTTCATCAGTCACTCGTTTCATATGACTTTAACTAATTTATAATGAAGAAAACGGATTTTATTCCGCCTTTTGAACTAATCAAATGTTGAACGGCAGACGCGTTTTCGTCTAAGAAAAAAAAACTCATCAGTGACACTTGAACTAAAAATATTTGAGTGTCACTGATGAGTCTTTTGTAGACGAATTTGTAAGCCTGGTATCCAATATGAGTTAATTGTTACACTTTCCAACAATAATAGATAAGAAATGAGCTAAAGGGAACAATTATTTAACACTTTCATTGAGTAAGTAAAAAAAGAATATGCTTTTTAAGACTTCACACACAGGTATGATATTAATAATGTGAACTATGAACCTTAAACAAAATGCAAACACAAATCAAATCAAGTTTAAATCAATATAACATTAGTATTGTTAGAAGAATTTGCTCATACAACATGGCACATCATATGATTTATCTTTATCAATCATAAGACCTTCGTCGCTTAATAATAAATGTTTACTTCTGTGGCAAATACCTTGTAGGTGAATCAATGTTAATTCTAAAATTGCCATCATTAATGAACTGGCAACCGAATTGCAACTATATCCCTTGTGAATAATAGTTGTCAGAGGTACCAGGATTATAATTCAATACGCCAGACTCGCATTTCGTCTAAATAAGACTCATAAGTGACGCTCAAATCAAAAAAGTTATAAAGCCAAACAAGTACAAAGTTGAAGAGCATTGAGGACCCCCAAATTCCAAAAAGTTGTGCCAAATAGTGCTAAGGTAATCTTATTCATGGGATAAGAAAATGAATAAGTCTGGTTAAATGTTTAGCTAAGGTGAATTTTGTGCTTAAAAGACAGGCTAGGAAATACTTGAACGTATAAGATGTCTGTATTTTGATTTAAATCTACGAATGATGGTCTTGCAGTGATTATAAGATATAGTAAAAGTTTTGGTGTAATAACTTTTCGGTTATACATAGATTTTTTTCGCAAAATCAAATACATTGTTACATTCACAAGCGAATCTAACAAGTTGAGATGTAAAAACACCATACGATGTTGGAAAGGAAACGCCACCCTCTGAAAAGTATGATTAACAAAAATAAATGAATTATTCTGTCTTTTACCGTAAATTTTAGTTTTGAGCTTTCCTCTAGAGATATTAATATTAGACAAAGTTCATTAAAGAAGGCTGTAGTGCACATTTTCTGTATGAAAGAGGGACGAAAGATACCAGAAGGACAGTCAAACTCATCAATCGAAAATAAACTGACAACGCCATGGCTAAAAATGAAAAGGACAAACAGACAATAGTACACATGACACAACATAGAAAACTGAAGAATAAACATGCATCACGAACCACACCAAAAACTAGGGCTGATCTCAGGTGCTCCGGAAGGGTAAGCAGATCCTGCTTCACATGTGGTACCCGTCGTGTTGCTTATTAGATATCAAATCCGGTAAATAGTCTAATTCGGTAGGTCACATTTATGAAAGGGAAGGGGATTGTAGTTACGACGCAAGGAACATATCCGATATCATTTGTGAAACGGTTATTCCATAACGGTCAACCAACTCGTGATGGCGTCCGTAAAATTTACGAAGAGATGATTTCAACTTCACATTTGGAACTCTTGATTTATTAGCTTCTTTGTGAGCAACAACAATCTATCAAGCAAATCATGATTGGAAATGCAAGTACGGGAATATCGTATCAATTGGGAGATATATACACCGTATGCAGGTGCTGCTGGAATGTTGCTACTTATAAATGGAAAGTTCACAATTGAAAAGCTGAAATCATCTCTTTTGTCGTAAAGTTTTGTTTTCAATCGACCCTCATTGTCAATTTCTAAATGTAAGTCAAGATATGAGGCCGACTTAACTGTATCTGTTGTATCCTTTATCTCTAGTTTACTTTCACTATGAGCAATCTGATAAACCAGCAAGTATAGCCTGTCACTGATTACAAGCTCCGGAATACAGGATTTACGTTGGTTATGGTCTGCAGTAATTGTTTTTGTTGACTAATTCGTACGCAATGGCAAATATACACAACCATCATTACATCCTGTTCTCCAATTAAAACACATCGATTTGTAATTTTTTAAAGCATTTACATTTAAAATTTTAACAGCAGTTTTTCCCTTTGATTTTGAATAAATATAACATCGTTTATATATATATACGATTGTTTATATGTATGTGAATATTTATTTTTTCATAAAATTATCCTTTTTTTCGAGGCAGCTTCACAAAAAAAGTGTTTAGGTGTTCCTTATGTTTGAGATGTTCTCTTGTCTTTATTACTAGTATATTATCATTTTGATTTTTCTTTCTCACTGACTATTTAATAAAAGAAGTATAATTTTATAGGTATGTTTCCATCTTACTTATAATTAATGATCGAACCCTTGCAACAAAACAATGTAAAATTACCAAAATACAACTTAGATTCAAAATACGTGTAAATACAAACTACATGCTTGGTAACATAAGGTTCTTTTCCTTTTATCGTTGGTACAGATCGATTTTGAATTGTAACACAATGATATTTATACTTAGAGCCAAGTTTTTAATAATACATGCATAATGAGCATTCAATTTGCATTTAAAACTTAACCGGTAACTTGTTGCAATAAAAATGAGTATTCCGTAGACTCTATTACTTCACTTAAATCTCAATATGTGCTCGGAGATTTATCTTTTCTTTTATCTTTATATATGTATATCAGGATTCATCTTTTATTGCATCTTTAAATGTCACAATCAAAGTTTTATTCATGTACATGTATGCGTGCACTTGCATAAGCTCGATTTTTCTCTGACACAGATCGTAGTATTTGGTGTTTGCTTTCACGTTTGCTGTTTAAGGAGTGCAGTTTTTTATGTTTCCTTCTGATAGTAATGGTTGAAGCTTATTTGCAAAAAGAGTCATATCACCACAAAACAACGTCGATCGAAATTTATTCAATATACGTATAATTACAAAGCACACTTCATACTTGGTAAGTAAATGATTGTATTTCTTCGATAAGATTACTTTTAAGATTGGTCAAGTTTAAAATTTGAATAATAGGCGAACAATAAGCGAACAAAAAAGCATTGCATTTAATATTTAAACGATATCTTCGTGCGATAAAAATGAGTATTCACCATAGACGCTAAAACTTCTCTCAATTTGTTTCTATGAGATTTCCTTAGTCATTTGTCTTTATTTTTCATAATCGGTTATTTCTAGTAAAAAAAGATTACCGTATAGAACTAAGTTTTGTTTTCCAAAATGTAGCGTTTATTTTATAAAAATGTCTACCAAGTCAGTAATATGACAGCTGTTGTCCATTCGTTTGTTGTATTTGAGCTTTTAAGTTTTGCCATTTGATAAGGGATTTTCCGTTTTGAATGTTCCTCGGAGTATTTTTGTGACTTTACTTTTTATGTAATACAAACAGCCACATCGGATTTTTTCCTTTTGTCATTATTACAATCCCGTTCCCTTTCACGAATGTGACCTACCGAATTGCTATTTACCGGTTTCAAAATAATATGAGCAACACGGCGGGTGCCACATGTTGAGCAGCACCTGAAATCACCCCCAGTTTTTGATTGGGTTCGTGTTGTTGTGTCCCTATTTGTGACATTTTGTTCACGTATCTTTGTCAATATAATGGAATTTGATTCTACTGTCGTACAAGTAAGAGGTTTAGCGCTATAAAACCAGGTTCAATCCACCAATGGAATATGACAGTTGTAACCATTAGTTTGATGTGTTTTATCATTTGATTTTGCCATTTGATTAGGAACTTTCCATTTTGAATTTTGCTCGGAGTTAGTATTTTTGTGATTTTACATTTTATAAACTGCTACTTTGTAAGTAAAACACTATTTCTCCAGTATTGTTCCTCCATTTTAATAATTCTTTTCACAAGACAAAAATACATTACATGAATATAAATATTGAATATCCACCTAATTTAATCTATTGCACTTTTGAGATCAAAAATACACAAAAATAAAAACAGTCATATATAGTATAGTAAATAATACTGAAAACAACAGAAATAAATAAATAACAAAACAAAACAAAGGAATGTCCAATAAATAAACACAAGAAATATCTACAAATTATGAACACAAATGAGGCAGATTATTAAAATGATTGCCTTTAAAGTTAAAAGTAAAACTTTTTTTTTAAATGTATAATGATAAAACAGTACAGGATTTACTCCAGTAACTTTTTATTTCAATGCAAACATGTTATCTCATTTCTTGGAATTTTAGCATCCCACGATATATGAAATTTGTTTAACTAAAAGAAATAATTTCATGTCATTTTCTTTGAGTAACCTGAGAAGTATAAGATTTTTCTTACTCCTAATATCGAAATCAATCATTGCACAACGTCCTCTTATATCATAAAACAATATTTTGATTCAATTCATTAATAAAAATATTTAAGAATTTTACATTTTTCTGAACAAGCCACATGGAAAATAACTGGTCAAGATTGTTATATCAAAACCTCTCATTCGACTATCGTGTGAAAGACACAAGTAAAGTCTCTTCATTATGATTTAAGCATATTTTAGATTAAAAAATATTAGCATATAGTTTGTACTTCAATATCAAAACCAAATATCTTTTTTTTACAAATAATTTATAATAATGTTATTGTACTATGTTAATAAGGATATAGTGTTATGGTATAGGAAAAGTAGCAAAGGAGACAGAAGGCTACAGGGTAAATAACCTGACCAAAAAATGTGTAAATGTCCTAAATTTGATATAAATAGTTTCACATTTCTTTAACTTTCTTTCGAGTGCTATGCCATTAATAAATCACAGGTTTATTCTCACATTATAAATGATAAAATAATGTAGCTTCAAAATACTTTTACTTTAAAGCAAAAACACAGAAAATCATTAATAGTGTACTCCAAGACCACGAATTAAAATTAACTCGTGTAGAACTGTTTATTTGCATGTTCGATAAGAGTAACACTCATTCGCTTTTCAAAAACAATAATGAAAGTACTTCAAGCTATTGAAGGTTTAAGAACAGAAAATATCGAAGGTTTTAAAAAGTTTACAACAAAATAAATAAGAAATGACTTAAAATCTAAGAGAATCTAGCACTTTCCTGGGATATTGTGACCACAACTGCAAATTCATACAAATATCAAACATTAAAAATACAAAAATAGCTCTGTAATTGTAAAATATAATATCAATCGAAACACAGACAAGTAAGCCCACAACTATACACATGAAAATATATAAATGTAAAATTTGACTAGTTATTTAATATCCCTGCAAGATCACAGAACAATGAGCTAGAGCATGAATATGCACCACATAAGTTATGAAAATCAGCCCAAAAATAATATGTTACAATTTATCCTGGTATGAATATATAAAAATCAATTCCGTATTTGAAGTTTTAAAAAAATGGATTGTCAAAAACTATAAAATTTGTAGTGACAAAGCATGAACCTTTAAAATATGCAGGTATGAATTTTCCTTGAAAATAAATATTTAATGAAAATTAAATCATATTACAACACTATATCCAGGATATCTCATTCAGACATTTAAACGCTTTAGTTTGCGACGATAAAGGATTCTTTCTAACCAATGCAAAAAGTTATCAAAGGTACCAGGATTATAATTTAGTACGCCAGACGCGCCTTTCGTCTACATAAGACTCATAAGTGACGCTCATATCAAAATATTTATAACGCCAAACAAGTAAAAAGTTGAAGAGTATTGAGGCAAAATAGAACATCGAGTTAACTCTCTCAATCATACAAAACAACAATATATTGTATATAAACCATGTTTAGTTCAAAACATGATTCGGGAAATTGTGACAAATCATACAAATTGGGGCCTTTCACCAAGTGAACAAAAACATTATGCACATGGTTGACTATCATTGAGAGTTTTCTTTACAAAAGAGTAGTTTTAAACAAAATACATACTATTTATAATCAAGTAATTACATTATATTCAAATAAATTTCACAAGTTTCAATTGAACCTCATCTACTATCAGTTTTGCTGCAGAAGTAATTGTTCAAGTTCGTCTGCTGATCGATACAGAAAGGCGGCAGATTCACGATATCCTGCAATGAGCTGCTTAATAGTTGTTATCTCAGTAGAACTTAGCTGGTTCTTTGCAGAATTTTTCTTCAAGCTTAAATCGGTTGGTCCTGAATAAGTAAACAAACGAATTAAAGTTACTAACTGTTGTAATCATGTTTGTGTACTTTAAACCTCAAACTTAAGGAGAATACATCATGAATTGCATATTATGCCATAGGGAATAAAAATCTCTGTTGTATTTAAAAACAAAAGTCCAAGAAAAAAGTAATTTAACCAAAATACCGAGCTCCTAGGAAATCCATAACGGAAAGTCAAGTCCGCAATCCAATGGCAAAACCAAAATCTCAAACACATCAAACGAATGGATAACAACTGTCATATTCCTGACTTCGTAGAGATATTTTCTTACGTAGAAAATGGTGGATAAAACCTGGTTTATAGCTACCTAAACCTCTCACTTGTATGAAAGTAGCATAAAATTCCATCCTATTGACAACGATGTGTGAACAAACAAACGGACATAAAAGGGAAAATTTGTCAAAAAGAAGACCATTCAAGCTTTATATGCAGCATTATTGTAAATAGTTATCAAAGGTACCAGGATTATAATTTAGTACGCCAGACGCGCGTTTCGTCTTCATAAGACTCATCAGTGACGCTCATATCAAAATATTTATAAAGCCAAACAATTACAAAGTTGAAGAGCATTGAGGATCCAAAATTCCAAAAAATTGTGCCAAATACGGCTAAGGTAATCTATGCCTGGGATAAGAAAATCCTTAGTTTTTCGAAAAATTAGAAGTTTTGTAACAGGAAATTTATTAAAATGACCACATTATTGATATTCATGTCAACACCGAAGTGTTGACTACTGGGCTGGTGATACCCTCGGGGACGAAACGTCCACCAGCAGTGGCATCGACCCAGTGGTGTAAATAGTTATCAAAGGTACCAGGATTATAATTTAGTACGCCAGACGCGCGTTTCGTCTTCATAAGACTCATCAGTGACGCTCATATCAAAATATTTATAAAGCCAAACAATTACAAAGTTGAAGAGCATTGAGGATCCAAAATTCCAAAAAGTTGTGCCAAATACGGCTAAGGTAATCTATGCCTGGGATAATAAAATCCTTAGTTTTTCGAAAAATTAGAAGTTTTGTAACAGGAAATTTATTAAAATGACCACATTATTGATATTCATGTCAACACCGAAGTGTTGACTACGAAGTGTAGACCTTAATTTAATCTACCACATTATAATCTGCTTGCCAAAAGTGAACAAACTGTTCTTTATAGTATGAGCGCTTATTGGTTTCTGCTTTCTACATGTAGTAATGATTTCTGTACATCGATTAATGCACCCAATTTTAGTTCGTATTCATTCTTTATAAAGCTATGCAGTCATTTTCAATTGTGAATACTCGTTCAACAATCGTTTATCTCATACATATTTGTGTTATGTCTTTCTTTTTATATCCGTTACCCATAATTTCATACGGCCTTTTAAAGAATTACTTAAAGAATTATTATCACATACCATTTTGTACAGAGTTTGCTGTAATAGAACTATGTGACAACACTGTGGGGTGATGATGGGCTGGATGCTGATAGGTTGGCGGAAAACCTGGACGGAAAAGTCCGTTTCCGTTCGGAAAAAATGGCGAATGAAACTCTGGAGGAGGCCTAAAGGCGGGTGGTGGAGGCTGATGTCGTAGGAAATCACTGTTACTCTGTGAATGTCTTTCAGCCTGAGAAGTTGCTGAGGGTTGTGGTGCTGGTGAAGACCGACTATGGGCAACCTGGACAGCAGGTGGCGCTGGTGGTGGTGGGGTCGTCTGCTTCTGTGATGAAGGCGTTGATTGTGGTGTAGATGTTTGACTTTGGTTAGTGGTGGATGATTCCTTTGCTGAGTTCATCACTGATGCCTTCAAGTAGAGAAAAACTATTTCAAAATTATGAAAAAAAATGAGAATTTGTTATAAATGTTTAACAACTAATAATGCAACCTTGAGTTTTCAAATTAATATATATATATCGATTTAAAATCACATTTTTTGTATTAAAAGAAGTGACTATCATTCAATTGTATAAAACATATTTTTTTGTGTCAAATTTGAAGTATCAAAACATTAAATTATGATGGCTTTAGGAATTTGAATGTTAAAGGCGATTTATAGTATTAATAATGGCATCGCCTCATAAACATTAATACACAAAACAATTAAATTAAGATAGCTTTCAAAATCATAGTCTTCCCTTAAAAAATAAATTAACACATTTCCGAATTCTTACCGGAAGTGGTTCAAGTCCCATGCGCATTCTCTTAGCATTATTACTCTCATTTTCACATGCACTACTTAGAAGACCTTCTGCTGCGGCTGAAGTCAGGTGGGGAGGTGTTGGTCGAAGCTGCTGCAAAAGTTGCAAGAATAAACAAGTTAGCGTTTCACAGTTAAGCCAATGCATGGATATTTACATTTTTTTTATGTTATCATAGAAGTGCTAATTAAACATGACGTCACACTTTATTAAATATTCTAGAATAGTTGTAATTCACACTAGTATATACAATTAAATTTATGTTTTAAAAACTATGCAAGTAACAAAAAAAAAGTTGTACTGTTATGTTTTCATTTATCTTACTCTTCATGCATTTGAAGATATTTTATTTGACTACGTTATGCTATTTTGGTGGCGTTTTTTTTCATGCAATTAGTTATTTATTTAGTAAGTAACAAATAATCGAATCTTAAACAGAGCGAAAGTTATGTTAAAATGCAATTGCAAAATGTTTCAGGATTGACGACTTTAATGATTTCGACACAAATAAATGGCACCAAGTCGGGTGAAGCGGAAAGACTTCTGTGTTTAATTTTTTTCTTCAAATTTTCAAAAGTGCACGCCCCTTATTATTCATAAAACATTTCATTATACAAACTTACCGGTTCCCAACCATTTTGCTCTTTAGTTCTTCTCATTCGTCTGCAGGACTTGAGGTAAGTTCTAATCCTTTTTCGTGATCTCTCGTGAAATTCCGGAAACTGACGATCACATGCTTCAAGAATTGCTTGAACTTTATCCTTAGGTTGTTTTGATATGGGTACTATTCTGTCCAAGTTTTCATCGACAAATAATCGAACAAACATCTGTAATTAAGCAATATCAATTTAATTAGATGATAAGGAAATGTTTTTGGATACTTGTCCTTCAACCAATGAAAAAAGGAGACGAATTAAATGATAAACTTAAAGGTTATTAATAACAATGCCATCGCCTCATAAATAAAAATAACAAACAAGGTACACCAACAGACGTCCGCGCACATAAGGTTCAGCATATTTAAAACATGCATTTTAAGGCAATTGTCACAAATATCTTTATTTATGAAGTGAGCCTGAATAATTGGCGTTTGTATAAAAAAATAAACTAAGGTCAAACGATACAAAAAATACAAAGTTTGTTCTACAAATTTCATATAAAAGATGCCTTTCTACTAGTTCCTTACATTGAAAGCTTTCAGTCTCTCGGGGTCAATTTCTTTCCCAACTGGAATTTTTTCGTCATCATCGTCATCATTATCATCGTCATCATCTTTGCCGTCTTGATCATCGCCCATTTCTACCTCACTAGTCTTGGTTGAACTCTAAATAATCATATTTACAATATTTTGAAGCAATGCAACTTTTTTCCATTCGTAAACTAGCTCGTTACAAAAAACAAAGGGAGAACGTTCAAGATATATACAGATGCCATACACAAAGGGTTTTAAAATTTAAAAAAAAAGAAATCTGTATCTATTACAAATTAATAAGGTTTATTCACTATAAAAGGAAAATTGAAATTATATACTTTTTTGTTTTAGAACTTACACCATTTAACTCAAAATAAAAACAGAAAATGAATGAACTAGTATTATTCAATTTTAATTAAACTTGTAATCTTCAATTTACACGGAAACAGAATTAATTACAGGTGTCAGATTACTATATAAAAAAAATACACTTAATTAAGATAGCATGGTTTTATTCTGTCATCATATACAGAGGTCCTCCGAATGGACCATTGGGTAACGTGTGTGGAAAGTGGCACGGCTGGAATACGTTAAAGATCCTTTCTGTCGATTTGGAGAAAAGATTATGCACAGGGAGCTACTATAAAAAAAATCTTTTCTGTTTTTATTAAACTCATCGTTATTTCTCATTCATGTCTCTTTGAGTCTCATCCCCTTTTTGAAATCATCTTTTATAATCAATTGTCATCGTTTCAATATAACCTTTTTGTACTTCTTAGTTTACTAAAAATATCTTTTCTTGGTTCTGATACCTCTTCTACGTTAGCATTAGTTTTTGGACTTTCAATATTTTGGGCTTCGAGCATCACTAGATAGACTGTATTTGTCGAAAATCGAGTTGCATTCTAAGAAGTTGGGAAAATAAGATTAAGTATGGCATTTTTCACCAACCAACTACAATAAACAAGGTGTTCAGGGTATACAATCAGAGTTGGTTGAATTCATTGCATTCTCTAATCACTATAAATGATCAAGACGAATAAAAATTCAAATAGCATTTACTTAAATCTACAATGGGTAATCCATCGCCTCCATTGCCCATTACTCACCTCTACACTACTGTCGTCGCTTGCTCGTCGTTTTCTGTCATTTCTAGGGGTTGGTGATTTAGCTATTGGTACTTTATCTTCTTCCATTGGACTATCTGTACTCCTTGAACTTTTTGGTGTTGATAAATTCACAGGTCCATTTACAGCGTCTCCGTTCTCAGGTGGGGCATCTGTAATAAAATTTGATTTTTTTTTTCATAAATAAGAAAATATTATCCAGTAAACGTCTGAATTCAAGTTAACTACATAAAAAACTCAACATTGTTGCGTTGATTTCGTTCTGCTTTTTATGATCTTTCTACAATTGACTTTTCTTATTCTATTATTGTTGTTATACATCTTGTATCATATAAAAATGAACTGCATACACACTACTGATACACATGCCTTTATAATCCAGCTGGATGAAGCAGGTATATATAGTCACGGAGGTTGGATGAGACAACATTTAACCTTCTTGATATAGTTTACTCTGTGAACATCACGGGTTTTAGTTTAAACATATTTATTTATAGTGGATTGGGAAACAAGTTATTGCAACTTATATTAATCCCTTTCCACTTTGCTGGTGCAAGTGCTTGCTTGTAGCGGCATTAGCCTGCTCTTTTACTAAATCTACAAATAGCGGCATTAGCCTGCTCTTTTTCTAAATCTACAAATAGCGGCATCAACCTGCTCTTTTTCTGAATCTACAAGGATGTCTTTTACGTGCAAGAAATATGGCTCTCTCTAAACAAGGGTCAGCCATTTATCGTACCCTTCCGATGGACTATCATCGTTTCTCAGGTAGCAATACACAGAAGTTTAGTTTCGCATTATGGCCATGGTGAATTTTTTAAATATGAAAGTTTTTGTACAATAAAATTGATTTTTAGATAATTGAAGAATAATATAGCCTTCTTAGTGTGTTTATACTAACATTTAGATTGTTTTAGCATGTTTTATATGCCATTTATCTGTTTGACAGTCCGTATTTCCTATCCGTACCGTCCATAGGTTCATAAATTATTGTAGTGTTTATCAACAAAGATTTTGCGCTCGATCTTTTCAATTCAATTTTATGGAAAAACGAGCATAAATGCATATCATTTTCTTTAGACCACTTGATAGATATAAACCTATGGTTTCAGGAAAGGTATCACTGTAATTGATTGAAATTTTCCTTTGGACTAAATTTTGGAGACTTTTGTGACATGTTCCCCCCCCCCTTTTTGCTATATTTTGTATCAAAGAAATGCAGATTGTTGCCATGGTGACACCCAAAAGGGATTATATTTCACCATTATGACCATTAAAAATCAAATCTATGGAAGATTCTCTTTCTATAAATATATAAATGCATAACACAAATATGAAGCCTTATTTGTCAGACAGGAGGAGACATGAGTGTCAATTTTAAGTTTTTTCCTAACTGTGTATCGCTACCTCAAGATCATACTCGCAAATGGTTTCAAAGGAGAGTCGAAAATTCAGTCCCTAAAATTTTCTCCCCGGATCGGAGATCGAACTAGGAACCTTTGTCAAATGCGTTAACCACTGCACCACGGCTCTCCTACGGGTACACACACATGTTATAAACCCGCTGGATAAAGTAGGTACATATAGACCAGAAGGTTGTATGAAACAAAATTCAACCTCCTTGATATAGTTTACTATATGACACAAGGGTACACATGTAATCAACCCGCTGGATGAATTAGGTCATATAGACCAGAAGGATGTATGAGACAACATTCAACTCTACTTGATATAGTTTACTCTGTGAACACTACTGGCGTACTGGTCAGTAATTATCGTCACACTCAAGGGAGTTTTCCCTA
The DNA here is from genome assembly GCF_965363235.1 of Mytilus galloprovincialis. Lineage (NCBI taxonomy): Eukaryota > Metazoa > Mollusca > Bivalvia > Mytilida > Mytilidae > Mytilus > Mytilus galloprovincialis. The sequence continues at coordinate 124,999,206 of NC_134838.1, read as the reverse complement.
GATACAGTTTGAACTGACCAGTTTTATTATCTTTGGACAGGACGGCAAGATCTTGTGCAAATAAACAACCGAGAGTAGAGTAATGAAAATGATTGAAGTTACCGAAAAGCAAAAGGATTATGTATAGTATGTCTATAGAAAGAAACGTAAAGGTACATTACTAGAAATGTTTTAAGAAAAAAAAGACAAGGAAAAGTGGGATCACTGATCTTGATTTCTACTGCGCTGAATAACAAAAATGTTTTAACTTTAAATCATCTTAATTTATCACATTCTAAATTAAAATTTGCAAACATTTTAATAATATCTCCTTGTATTTAAGATAATTTTCTATAAGATTTAAAACTTAAATAGATCTGTGGAGGTTTGAATATTGTTTTCAATTTATACGTGTATTTATGTTATATAAATATATGTAAACTAGCTACATTTTTATATTAGTTTTGCAACTTGCGGTAAAAATGTATTCTGGCCATTTGAATCCATACAAGTTTCGATATCCGAAAAATCTTTAATTCAATGCTCATATACATAGTGCATGACTCGATGTCATATAATTTCACCCCAAGTCCTCATTTTTTAACCAAATTATGCAAGTTATCATATGAACATACTGGAAAGGGCACAAATGCAACAAATCACAAAAGACTGATATTATCCGACTTTTCGCGTGCATTGTCAAAGAACTGGAAGAAATCAACGGTTGCGTTGCCAAAATAATCCATTTAATGTCCCGGAAGAAACTTTTTTTTTCTTATAATTATGATTGACCAACTTAGGTACCAAATTTCCCCTTATTTTAAATCTTGAAAACTCGGATTATGAAATTTAGAAAGACAGAATTCGTATTATATTCAAATATATTTTCCGTTTTTCCACAGTTATAAAACGTGCTTCATTTGCTACCACAGTGAAATAGAATCAAACGTATGTTATGATTTTTTTTCTTACAAAAAGTTTGTATGGTTCATTCCCTTTAATTTCACACACAACTGCGCGTTCACTCATTTGAACAAGAGCACTGAGTGAAGTCTTTAAGTAGCAGATGTGTTACTCAAAAAATGAGAAAATTAAATTTCATTCATAACTGAAGTTGTGAATTCGAGCTTTAAAATTACAAACCTGTTATTTCTTTTTTTTTCCAAATTAAAACGAAAATATGTAATTGTAAAATGTTATATATATTTTTAATCAAAACTATGACTACTTGATCCTTTCTCTAATTTCGAATCACCATCCTTTTTCTATTGATTTAATTCCATATCGACAAAAAATGAGAAGGTTTTGTAAGTGCAAATGACAAATTAGATAGTTCCTGTGTACGTGATGGAAGGTCTGCGAGCTACAACTTCGATCAGTGGACGATTAGACACTTTGGTTGCCATAGAAATCCAATTTTCTTACCTGTCTCTCTTTGTGTTACCTGATAATATCTCCGTATCCAAAAATATCGATCTTATTTCAAAATATTTTTTTCTTACCTTGTAAAAGTTTATCCATCAACTGTTTATTCTGTGAAATTATTTTCAAAAGTATTTTAAATCACCATATTCGGTGTTAGTTACGCGTTTATGTAGTAAGCACAGGAGGTGATACGTGTTTCTCTTGCATGCAAATCCGATTCCTTTGTGACGCTTCATGAATAATGGTTCTACTCTTACATATTGATCGTCTGCTGAGAGGTTTAGCAGACGACACCATACCTACGGTTCCTGACTTTAATTATCCGGTATTAGGTTGGGATTTACCTTCAGCAAACACTGTTGACAACCTGTCGTGGTGATTTGTATCAATTCATCTACGATTTTATGTTTCCTTGACGATATTTCCAACTCCCCATTTTTTAAACAATAATTAATAGTTCCAAATTTTTTTTTTATTTTCTTAAAAATAAAATAACTGTATCGTCCTTTTAATATTGTCATAAAAAATGTCCTTAGGCATGTATTAAATGGAAAGTATCAATAAAATCATTGGAGCAACTGTCTTTGTCCTTCTCAAGAAAAGATGAAATATGAAACAGAATAACCGAAGTGTCTTCAGTTTCTATATAAAAAATATCATATATAATTGTCAAGGGAATGTTTTACGTTGATTTACCTGTCCTACATTTCTCCCCAATTCTACTCGTTCCTTTCCGCATAACTAAATGTAAATACGGATATGTTTACCTATTTCTTTTTTTTAAATTAAGAACGAAACGTATTCGAGTTTATTTGTTTTCCGCAAAACAATAGACGGAAAAAGGATTCCGCATAAGATATGAATACAAGGCAATAGATATTTGGAAATCTTTGTATGTATCTTGTAGCCCTGGAGTGTGCGTGCGTGCAGGTGTGTGTGAGCAATGATGACAGAGTAACAAAAGTCTTGAATGATGGTCTTAGAAATACACGAACATCAAATCCAATTCAAATATCAAAGTAAAAATCATAGACAAAGAAATCAAAAAAGTATTTTTTAGATAAAAACAAAAACCTAACAAAAAGTGACAAAAAAACAGCAGATCTAACCGGGCATTGATGACTTGGTAGTGTACTCCAGTGAGTCCAAGGACATTATTCACGGTTACAAAACAACTGTCAAATTTCTTTGAATATTCTGTTTTCATTAACCGTCTTGTATATAGATATAAGAAGATGAGGTATGATTGCCAATGAGACAACTCTCCATTCAAGTCACAATTTATAAAAGCAAACCATTATATTGTACTTATTATAACAAAGAGTTTAAACCAATTGGTTCCTTTGCTTATTTTTATTTTTTCCTCCATATTCTATTTACGTGTCATAGAGGATAAAAGTCCTCTCGTAAGTGTTTATAAATTAACCAAATGAATGAATTACCTTATTCGTCTAAGATAATAATCATACGTCATAAGCTTTAAAGAAAATACACAGTTGAGTGAGCACGTGGCTAAAATAGAACGGTTGACATTTGTTCCATCGTCCATATTGTTATTTTATAAGAATATGTTTTTTTTCACGTTTAATGAGTATTTTAAAATTTCTTTTAAAAAGATTTTCTTGCAAAAAAAAAATTAAATTAAAAAGTTTCAACTGACAAACATCATACTTATAACCAAAAAAGGCTTTTGAAATTCTGTCTGTTCAGGTCGTCATTTACTGTAAACAGCTATAAATGTGAGTAAATCTAATACTGTGTTTGTTATTAAGACATGCTGGGTGGTGTATTTGATCTGCCCATATCAAGCTTTTCTCTGATAAGGCATCGATTCCTGGTGGTTCAGAACCATTAATACGCTGAATCGATCATCTACAAACATCGCCAAAGTGGCACTCATACCATCAAACACAGTTCAGATGTCTCTACGGGGGCTCTCTACGCTTCTAATGGTAGCTATCAGGGAAATATTGGAAACTTCATCTCTCCCCAGTCATGGCGACAGAATAATGTCACATATCAATGTAACATCATCAATAAACACAATTTTATAACATCTTTACATTGCTACTCATAAAAGACGATAATATAACACAAGTGCTGTAAAATGTACTGATACATATGTCACCGAATACACGAAGGCAAACATTTACAAGTTTTTGTTAGGAATTGTTTTCTTTGGTTTTAATGATTTGACAGAGAAAATTAACATGCGCGCGGATCACTCAAAATGAACTACTCCAAATCGTGCACCTATATACTTGTTATAACTCATACTTATTACATTCAATGAAATAGTTCATTTTGTATTATTATACACCAAAAATAATAAGAAATGTGTGGTGTATACGTAAATAAGACACCAATCCTATAATGCATTTGAAAACATACAAGCTTTATTTGGTTATTATTTTTTTACAATTCTTAAGCAACTCATCTTAATGGGAAAAGACATGTTCTGTTTTGTTTTTGATCTGAAGCAGAACCTAACTTTGATGCCTGTCTCTTATAAATCTGAATTCCAAGGTTTTCTCTTTATTGTTTATCGTAAAGCATTTCTAGCATCATGACCTTATTTTGTTTTTATTAAGCTCCAAATCTTCTTACAAATAACGTCTATGCAGGAACTCAGAGTATTTACAAATCACTAGCGTATCAGGACTTCCCAAGCCATCGATTTTCTCTCTCCCAAACTATCTTATCAGTGAAATGAGCGATCAGTCAGAATTTTGGTCTCAGAACTAACACAGGATTACACATCCTAAAATGAACGACTGGTAATTCTATTTGAACATTATCGTGATAGTACGTAAACTCTAGCGTGCCATACAAACTGTAATTAAAGAAGCCGTTTTATACATTTTCAGTTCCTCAAAAATGATTTTAGAATTTTTTTGGGTTTATTACACATTGTTATATTTGGCTAACTTTAATAACATAGAATATCTAACAACAATAGTATAGCTGATATGAAAATCTTCGTAAAATTTAAATTTATTATATCTGGTATTGACTACTTTTATTGTCTTTTGTTCTCTCAGATAGTTCCTTTGGTGTTCTTTCTCGTCTTTTGTAAGCAAATGCATGTGCAAGAGCATATGTATAGAATAACCATACATTATCAAGAGCATACGTATAGAATAACCATACATTATCAAGAGCATACGTATAGAATAACCATACATTATCAAGAGCATATGTATAGAATAACCATACATTATCAAGAGCATACGTATAGAATAACCATACATTATCAAGAGCATATGTATAGAATAACCATACATTATCAAGAGCATACGTATAGAATAACCATACATTATCAAGAACATACGTATAGAATAACCATACATTATCAAGAGCATACGTATAGAATAACCATACATTATCAAGAACATATGTATAGAATAACCATACACTATCAAGAGCATATGTATAGAATAACCATACATTATCATGTATAGAATAACCATACATTATCAAGAGCATATGTATAGAATAACCATACATTATCAAGAGTATACGTATAGAATAACCATACATTATCAAGAGCATACGTATAGAATAACCATACATTATCAAGAGCATACGTATAGAATAACCATACATTATCAAGAACATATGTATAGAATAACCATACATTATCAAGAGCATATGTATAGAATAGCCATACATGTGCAAGAGCATATGTATAGAATAACCATACATTATCAAGAGCATACGTATAGAATAACCATACATTATCAAGAGCATATGTAAAGAATAACCACACATTATCAAGAATATATGTATAGAATAACCATACATGTGCAAGAGCATATGTATAGAATAACCATACATTATCAAGAGCATACGTATAGAATAACCATACATTATCAAGAACATATGTATAGAATAACCATACATTATCAAGAGCATACGTATAGAATAACCATACATTATCAAGAACATATGTATAGAATAACCATACATGTGCAAGAGCATATGTATAGAATAACCATACATTATCAAGAACATACGTATAGAATAACCATACATTATCAAGAACATATGTATAGAATAACCATACATTATCAAGAGCATACGTATAGAATAACCATACATTATCAAGAGCATATGTATAGAATAACCATACATTATCAAGAACATATGTATAGAATAACCATACATTATCAAGAACATATGTATAGAATAACCATACATGTGCAAGAGCATATGTATAGAATAACCATACATTCTCAAATGAAAAGGACAGATTATAGGAGGAGGAAAACCTCGTTTCCCCTGAAATCTGTCAGATTATAGGAGGAGAAAACCTCGTTTCCCCTGAAATCTGTCAGATTATAGGAGGAGAAAACCTCGTTTCCCCTGAAATCTGTCAGATTATAGGAGGAGGAAAACTCGTTTCCCCTGAAATCTGTAAGATTATAGGAGGAAAACCTCGTTTCCCCTGAAATCTGTCAGATTATAGGAGGAAAACCTCGTTTCCCCTGAAATCTGTCAGATTATAGGAGGAGGAAAACCTCGTTTCCCCTGAAATCTGTCAGATTATAGGAGGAAAACCTCGTTTCCCCTGAAATCTGTCAGATTACAGGAGGAGAAAACCTCGTTTCCCCTGAAATCTGTCAGATTATAGGAGGAGAAAACCTTTTTTCCCCTGAAATCTGTCAGATACTTGTGAAAGCTAGTGTGGATCACGTGGTGTGGAGTGTGTAATTGTATGTTTTTCTGTGCAAGATACAAATATGTTGAACCATTACTTCCATGGTTGAACATTTAAAATTTAAAATCAGTCTGTACATAATATAACCGCATAAAGGTCTTTTGATGGCATATTGTAAGGTTTATTGTTTTACACCAAAAGTTAAGAAGGTTTCGTATTGAATTAATAGGGGTATTCTGGAGAAGTTTTGTAGGTTGGTAGTTGGAAGGTTCAGATATTTTACATGTTCTAGTTCGGTCTGTAGGTGGTATGCTGTAATGATGGACTTCTGGTATTCTGGAGAAGTTTTGTAGGTTGGTAGTTGGAAGGTTCAGATATTTTACATGTTCTAGTTCGGTTTGTAGGTGGTATGCTGTAATGATGGACTTCTGGTATTCTTGAGAAGTTTTGTAGGTTGGTAGTTGGAAGGTTCAGATATTTTACATGTTCTAGTTCGGTCTGTAGGTGGTATGCTGTAATGATGGACTTCTGGTATTCTGGGGAAGTTTTGTAGATTGGTAGTTGGAAGGTTTAGATATTTTACATGTTCTAGTTCGGTCTGTAGGTGGTATGCTGTAATGATGGACTTCTGGTATTCTGGAGAAGTTTTGTAGATTGGTAGTTGGAAGGTTTAGATATTTTACATGTTCTAGTTCGGTCTGTAAGTGGAATGCTGTAATGATGGACTTCTGGTATTCTGGAGAAGTTTTGTAGGTTGGTTATTGGAAGGATTAGATGTTTTACATGTTCTAGTTCGGTCTGTAGGTGGTATGTTGTAATGATGGACTTCTGGTATTCTGGAGAAGTTTTGTAGGTTGGTAGTTGGAAGGTTCAGATATTTTACATGTTCTAGTTCGGTCTGTAGGTGGTATGTTGTAATGATTGACTTCTGGTATTCTGGAGAAGTTTTGTAGGTTGGTGGTTGGAAGGCTTAGATGTTTTACATGTTCTAGTTCGGTATGTAGGTGGTATGTTGTAATGATGGACTTCTGGTATTCTGGAGAAGTTTTGTAGGTCGGTAGTTGGAAGGCTTGGATCATTCCCTGTTCCTATAATTCACATGCGTCGCTAGTCTGTATTTCGTGTTCAATCAATCAGCTTTATTGACAGTTTTTTACAGTAAGTCCTAGTTTAAGTGGGTCTGTGTTTGTTTAATTTAGATATTCAAGAGAAAAGGAGAGAATTAAATGTAAACATTGAATAAGATAATGTTCATTCAAAATTATTTTTTTAACATACTGTCACCATTTTTTTTAAAGACTATATAGATAGAATAATTTATTGGCAACTCGAATCAAATCATATCTGTACAAAAAAATATTTTGGGTGAGATACATTCTGGATTACAAAATTAAAAATAATTGGTACTCATTCTCGTTTTCTTTCTATTCTTAAGAAAATAAAAAGAAACAATACAACACCAACTTACGAAACAAGCAACACATTCTAGGTGACAAACCCAGCATATGGCCATTTCAATGCCTGAATACAGTTTTTAACTCACATTAGTTAACTAGAGGCCTCGGTAGTGAGTGGTCTTAGTAGGCACGTGGTGACTTCTAATGGCAAGCTCATAATCATCATTATTCTAGAGAATTTGTGAATTATTTAACAGACGAAAGCGTTGAGACATATACTAACAAAACCAATGGCGAGGTTCCTGGCTTAGGACAACAAAACACGGGTTCAATAGATAAAGCTAAACATGTACTTTGAAAATAATATCCGGACCTTCAAAAATCCGAAAAAAGAAGCTGTTATAAAATCAACAAAAGACTTTTATAATCAATGACATCAAAAAAATAAACCAATTTTAGCGAAAGTGACAATCAGTAATTTTTAAATATGCTTTCAAGAGTCATATGCTGTTGATTATTACTGTCAAGCAAGGAACCCGTTTGAATAATTAAAAAAAAGTTATCTCGCGAAACTTCGTTAGCTTTGATAGACTGAGAATAGACTTCGTTAGCTTTGATAGACTGAGAATAGACTTCGTTATCTTTGATAGACTGAGAATAGACTTCGTTAGCTTTCGTCAGTAAACGGGAACCCATGGAACTTAGTTAGCTCTAATAAATAAATGATAACTCGCGTAATTTCGTTAGCTCTAGTAAATAAATGGTAAATCGCTAAACTTCGTTAGCTCTAGTTAACTATGGTAAATGGTAACTGGCGGAACTTAGTTAGCTCTATTAAACTATGCCATGGTCAATGGTAACTGGCGGAACTTAGTTAGCTCTATTAAACTATGCCATGGTCAATGGTAACTGGCGGAACTTTGTTAGCTCTATTAAACTATGCCATGGTCAATGGTAAATATCGGAACTTCGTTAGCTCTAGTAAACTATGCCATGGTCAATGGTAAATCGCGGAACTTCGTTAGCTCTAGTAAACTATGGTAAATGGTAACTCGCGGAACTTTATTAGCTTTGGTAAGAAAACTCGTCGAACTTCGTGACAGAGCTTTAGTAAATTAATGATATTCGTGGTACTTACTTACAAACTTTCTTATACTTGATATTTCAATGATAGTGTTCGTAAGTTAATAGTATCTCGATAATCTGGGTTATCTTTTGATAAGTTAATTATGGCAAAGGAGAAGCAACCTTACTTTTAGTCTTATTAAATATACGAACTTACAATTTACAATAACATTATTTGAAAAAGATTACATGTGCAAAGTCATGATTTAATATTCTTGTTGACATTTGTACGCATTTTTTTTCTTTTCAATCAAATTTGTAATTTATATTTGTTGATAAGTGTATGAACTTTACTCATTATGTTTTCCACCAAGATTGTGTTTACCTCACTACAACATCAAACGCGACCTCATGACTTACCTTTAACAGGTGTGCTGGTCCTAACGTCTGTTACAGGGCTCGCTTCACTGGCCAGACTGTCTGTAGTAGACATACTCTCCTACAAAAAACAAATCAATATGATAGGTTGACCGGTAGGATTGATTGATTGTTGTTTGCTTAATATCCAGTGGCAAATATTTCTTGCGTATTCAAGATGATGGATGATTCATAATGGATTAAAAAACATATATATCAAAATCACATTTGAACTGAAGTTGGGCTAAGGTTGGCTAAGTCCGATATTCGAGTTGCATATTGGCAAGGGAAAGTCGACCAGGCATATATTGAAAACAAGCATGACCACAGAGTTGAGCCTACCACAGTATGAGGTTGCAATCAAACTTGTAATATCTTCGAAATGATAAGCTACAGCTAATCTGTAAAGTTTTCTAAGAAAAATTGAAGCAAATTTAATTTTGTTGCAAGGTGTGTTGAGAATACGCATACAAATACCAATTTTGGCGTCAATCTCATAAATTTAACACCTTTACGTCACTTCTATCTTAAAAATCTTAAAAACAAAGTCGTATAAAGTAGGAGAACGCAGATGTTAATTTAGTAATAACTCTTTACATCACACACGCACATATTCACATGCTGAGGGTGTGACTAAATGAGGTCATGTATCTCAGAAATTATATAGCGAGTCTGTTTTTTTTTCACATCAGGGTTTTCAATTGCTTTCATTGGATAACATAGAATTCCAATCTAATTATGATGAAAAAAACATAATTTTAGATACAGTTTACCGTTTAACCCGGGTCTCCTGATCACCTTTCCGGGCAAGCAATTAGAGCTTAGTAAAAAATCAGTCTTTTATACAAGTATGAGTATATTTTTATGTATACAAAAATAAAAAAGATCGTCAAATGAGAGATTATACTAATATATACATTACTGAAATCGTTTAAGAGTATATATTTGATATGTAATGGGTGAGGTAGTATAGTACCAAACCCTTGATGGTTTCATTCAGATAAAGATCTAGAGTTGTGGTATCATTTAAAGACTATAGCGCTGGATATGAAAAGTCTAGCACTCAAGATGTTAATTCCAGCACTTGTGGTTCTAGGGAATACGATTAATTTAATAAGCTGAGAGGGATTTGGTGGTGAATATTGTTTAAATACGTTGTGGTGTTCTATATGTGGTGGTGAATATTGTTTAAATACGTTGTGGTGTTCTATATGTAACTGCAAGATAACCTGACAATTAAACACAAAAACAAATTGTATCGTATAAGTATTTCACACATAATATCTTTCTTCAGAGTGATATACATAAAACAAGGTAGACTATAGAACTGTGACCATCTCAATAATATTTATAAAGATTTTAACTTGTAAAGGTTGATTTACTTTTTAACCTTCTAAATTTAAATTTTGCCTATTTATCCGTAGCTTTCCATTGTTAACCATTTTAATAACGAATATTTAAGTACGACTAATACACATAACAGGAGTGTAAATATTATACACATTATATTTGTCTCCCATAAATTATTGATAAAAAATTGTCCAATAATGAACCCAATGTAGATCACGTTCCCCAAAACCGTTGATACTAATGTAGTAAAGTGGTTAATGCCGAAAGTAGCCGAGAAAATCAATATTAGAATTGTGTGACATGACTATGTCCGCTGAGAGTCTGCTTACATTATCATCCAATCTCAGTACCATCAACTGGAAACCTCATTTGCCCAATTCAAAGGCTTAATTGTCCCAGGTAAAATCAATACAGGTGAACCGTTACTGATCACAGAACTTTTCAGGTAAAAATATCGACGTCCTTTTTGAAAGAATATACATCTTTTAAAAAGGATTCCTTGTAAGATAACAAATTTTGCATCATGTCAAAGATAAAATAAAAAGGAAAAATGATTTTTACAACGTTAGTTCTTCGTATTTTGTAACCCTGAATTAAAATTAGTTCAACAAATGAAAAAGAACAAAAACAAAAACAAAAACACACGTGTAAAAAATTGTGGTGGTCACAAAAGTTCAAATCAAATCGTAAATTATATACGAAAAAAACTTACTGTTGAGCGATCCTTCATTGCTAAACAAAATCCTTTATCTCTTTAAACACAAAGAACAAATTTTTGATGTTTATAACTTAAAGACAAATCCTTCTATTCAGATCTACCAATAATATCTTCTTTATATTTTATTTTTACTTTAGGCTAGGTAAAAGCTTTAAAATAAGCAAATAAAAAAATGGGGTCACCGACCTCGTTTTCGATTTAAAACGCCATCTTTTTCACGGAATTTGGAAATTGGGACTTCTAGTCAATAGCAGTGTAATATTTTTTTTAAAGTCCGTATCCAATAAAAACTTGTCTGTTTTGTTAACCTAGTTGTTAATACAAACTATTTTAATAATATCACCCTTTACTGAATGGAAAATAATAATGATAAGTCGCTATAATAGTTTTCCCGCCTTTTTTTATTGTGAAATACCTATAAAAAAATAAGTTTAAAAAAAATTGACCAATAATTTCTCCATGAGTCTTCAATAGAATATGCGTTGTTTATATCTAAACAAAATAAGGAAATAAAAAGATGGGGTCACCGTAATGGAAAAAGAGATATTTCAAAAAAGGGGTTAACAATTTGAATTGGCGGGAACACATTGCGCCAATTCTAAAAACAACGTCGAAAGACGTTCGGCCGTTTTAGGCTATATTCTCACAAATTAGAGACAACCCAGTTCTCGTTATTTGCTGTTTTGTTGTTTGTTTGTTTTAAACTACGATAAATTCACAGTAGTCTACACATGATAGTACTTAGTTTTCAGTCAGTATCACAGACACGTAATATAAATGCGGTGGTTGGAAAACAATGCGTTGTACAAAAGTACACACGAATGCTTCTGTGAACATTTCATTTCAGGTTATTCATAGTGCTTACGTGTTGAACAGAAATTCTTTTTAAAATAGTGAAGACATTTTATATAATATCATTGTTCAATCAAAGTACATCTGAAAGACAAGACAGAATTTTGCTTCCGGTATCATGAATTTTATTTTCGTTTAAGAATGTTTTTTATTTTGATGATAATTACTTAAAATCATTAGAAATCTTAGACTCCGTTTCCAATAACAATAAAGATCGATCATTTCTGAGATCGCCGATCTTTAGTATTGCAAAAATGAGAAAGATCGATCTTCAATCGGACGTAAACATTCCATCCCCAGACGTAGTTTTAAAAGAACGATTTTTTTATGAACCGATTTTTCTTCAAGTGAAAACGCTTTAGATACATCGCGATCGACTTTTCAATCAATCAATCGATATAAAATTCCAAGTGTTTTATGTAGATATAAAAATAAATCTGCGCATGGTCAGTTTAAAAATGTTTTCAGTGTTTATTCTCAAATGATTTGACAAAACGTGCCATGGACATGATAAAAACCAAATTAATATATTCGACGTTTTTTGCGTCATTCTTCTGAAAATATATTAATAAAAAAAGAAAATGTGGTATGATTGCAAATAACACAATGCTCCACAAATGACCAATTGACACTGGAAATTATTAACTATGGGTCACCGTACTGCCTACAACAATGAACAAATCCCATACCGCATACACAACTATAAAAGGTCCCGAAAGGACAAATGTAACACAATTCTAACTAGAAAATAATAAAAAAAAAATAATTAATGAAAAACAAATGTGTGACTCTTTTGCAAACAACAACCACTTTAAATTACATACTCCTGAGTTGAGACAGGACTCGTTACAGCGCTCGACTGATACCGTTACTTATTCGTTCCTTATACGTTGAAACACATTGCACCTATTACGAAACAAATCTTTTGAATTGTTTTCTTGTCTCTGGTGTTAGCTATAGGTTCTTAAAAGTGAAATATACCTATTAGCGCGTATGTTCCAGTTTTAGCGTTAGACCGATGACCTGCTACTTATTCGCTTACAATATGCTTGTTATAGGTCGCACCTTTTTTGTTCTTGTCTCTGATACTATATATTGGTTCTAAGAGATAAAATAACCCTATTCTAAGGCGTAAATACTCGTTTCAGTGCTCGACTGATGCCCTGTTACTTATTCGTTCCATATTCTCTTACTATACGTGTGATATTCGGTGCACCTTTTTAAAACAATATCTTTTCAATTGTATTCATTCAGTATTTTTTTTTCTGTGGATTACTCATCTTCAAACGAAATGAGCGTTATAAGTAATTTTTCTGACAATTCTTTTTTTTTAATTACTTATGACATGTTAATCGAATATAATATTAATAAATGCAGAAGCATATAATTATCTAATGAACCAAATATTTCCTTATTCAATTTTTTACGATTTTTTGTCAACGAAATGGTTAGGCTGATTATTTTAGATATGCAATGTATACTAAATGTAAACGCACAAGTTCTAATTATCATATTCATGTAAAAATGTAAGTGCAGTACACATTCAAAATACGTCAGTGCAATTTGCCATATCCATACCTATTGCTAAAGATACAGTGAATTTTGAGGACATGATAAGAAAGATTGATGATTTTCGTACTTTCTTAATGATTTGTAAAATATCGATGTAATTAAGAACCTACAAAAGTCTATACATGTAGAAAATTAAGGAAAAAAGTATTATATTATAATTTGATTGGCTCATCTTGTTGTCGAGTATCCAGATTCTATTTCGTTTCTTTACGGTCATTTTTGTGTATTTTTTGTTGTTAGATTGCTGTATAGTTGACTCTCTTTTCATTCTCATATTTTATCCAATTCTGGAACATGTCTATTATTTAAAAACAATTTTCATTTTTTTCTCGGCAAATTAACCTATCAAAACGATTGTCACTCTCTCCATCGGCTCAAAGAGGAATAACTCTAATAAACGTTTCCAGTTCGCGGAAACCGCGACGTCATAAACCACTGACGGCATAGTACTGTTGCGCTTGTATATGCGCATAAACAATAGAGGGATTTGTCTTTAAACGTCAAAAATTTATGTCTAACTGGAGGCTATTTTCTCCCAAAAAAAGCGAACAAAAATACTTTCAATGATCCGTCCGCTATTGTCCCGATCCCGTTATACACTTTTCCAATACAGGTGGTAGTTATACACCCTTTGATCGTTGAATTAAACCCATTAACAAAGGAATCAATAATATTTTGTGAGACTATTATAATCGATTACCCCATCTGCACCTCTGCTAAAGGGTAACAGCTGTGTCGCGTGCCATGGTGTGCGACTTTTGTCAGCCTATGACCCGATGTTACCGATCGATACGAACGTTTTTCGGTAGCGTTGTGATTATCTATTGTCAAAATAAATTTACCCTTCTCTCATTGTTTGGGCTAGCTGCTACGATCATCATGTTCACTTTTTCAGATATAAATATTAACATTAAAATTGAGTTCCTCTCCTAACAACAGATATTAAAATCATCTTTTATACTTACTATACACACATCTTCTCCGCTTGGTAAAAATTCAATATCGACAAATAAAAAAAAATCTGAAGAATTCAAAATGTTTGTATCGATTCATCTTCACCCTACATTCTCAGTAAATGTCTCGTTCTATCTTAAAATCAACAGTTACATCACTTAATCAATACTAAAGGTTGAAAAAATTAAAACTTTTTACCTCGGATTTTCCTTTATCTGTTTTACTCGTCTTTTTCGACATATTTCGGCACCCACCTCTTCTTTCCCTCTGTTCCTGATTATGTTACTATATAGTCACTGTTCACTAAGAATTAACCAGTTTTAATAATTACACCTGGTACAATATTTGTATGAATAACGAAGGTGAACTACACATCAATACAACTGTCACCAATGTATTGGCGACGGATGCTGGATAACGTTCCTCTGAATATCGATCGCCAATAACTAAATATGGGTAAAGTTAATTTTCCAAATCTTTACAGAAGCTGACATTATCCGGAGCATGCGCCGTATCGATGACAAAAGCCCCCATTAACAATCGGTAGAATTTAGGGCTAGCTATTGATCTGATTCTTCAGTGCACCCATACGCTTGCCTCTAGGCACCTTCCTACGTATCGATTGGTGTTATAAATAATGAAGTACAGTGGTTTTGGAAGAGTGGTTTAACATCTAGCATCTGTTGTCAACTGTTTTATATTATATGGGAGAAACAAATACCCTTCACAAAAACATACGTTTCGTTTTAAATCATTTGAAATAACGGAACCAGTTTTAGATTAGGAGATATTCTTTTCCAATCGATGGAGGATAAGCTTCTCTGATGATAAATAATTGATTGTCGCCTAATAGTGTGACATTTTATATAAAACACTCACACAGTTCCTGAGAGAATGAGGGAAAATCGGGTAAAATCAAGTGTCTTCTCTTTCAACTTCTTTTTTTCCTTTTTTTAATAATTTATAATTTGCGACAAGGACAATAAATTCTTTAACTTCTTTTCCGTGTTTATACAGTAAATATTATGAATAAGTCACTTGTTGCCGTTACTAATACAATGAAAATGTGATGTAAAACAAATTTTATAAATGTTGCATAAAAAATTAGGTATTTTCATTTTTACAATTCTTTTAGGATCTTTCATTAATTTTTATTTTACTATTAATATTGTTTGTCAATAGAATGTTTTCACTTTTGTTCTTGGTCTCGTAGTAATAATTTAGAAAACTTTAGTAGTTGACTTTCACGATTTCCTTTTTGTTTTTATTACTCTTTGGTGCCTTTAAACTTCATTCTTTTGCAATGATTCGGCGTTAAACATATCAAATTTTTCCAATTTCTAATTTTGTTTTAAGATTCAGATTCACAGAATGCATCAAGATACCACAGGAACCACCGCTGGTTGTCGTCTCTTAACTTTCGTTTCGAGTCGACCTTATTATTTATTTTTAATTGATGGTGATAGTTAGGTTAAATTTATATAAGAAGAAGAAGATGTTTTATTTCCATTAAATTGGCTCAAAGAAATGGAAGTTTTTAACGACCTTGACTGGCTGTACAGCCCTTGCACGGTCGGTAATTGGCTCACAAGGAGCATTGTACAATATAACCGGACATTTATAATACAATAACAAAAAAGAAACAAGAATGTGTCCAAAGTACACGGATGCCCCAATCGCACTTTCATTTTCTATGTTCAGTGGACCGT
The DNA here is from genome assembly GCF_965363235.1 of Mytilus galloprovincialis. Taxonomy (NCBI): domain Eukaryota; kingdom Metazoa; phylum Mollusca; class Bivalvia; order Mytilida; family Mytilidae; genus Mytilus; species Mytilus galloprovincialis. The sequence continues at coordinate 124,983,108 of NC_134838.1, read as the reverse complement.
GAATTTGAGGTCAAAACTCTTATTTGGCATTAGAATTAAAAAGATCATATCATAGGAAATGTGTGTACTAAGCCCGCATTTCTTTCTAACCAAATTTTGTAAACGTTGTGTGGCGTTTGTTCTGTTTTCTAAACGCTACAAAAGTAGAAACAAAAACATCGTTTAATACAAAAGTAGAAACAAATTCACCGTTTAATAAGTCTTTACTGGCCCTGTTTGAACTTTCAATAATGCATGCACATGTTGTTGGTAAACAAACTTTTTACAAACGTAGAAACAAATACTTCGTTTAATTAGGTTGAAGTTAGAAACAAATGTAGCGTTTGTACTAACAAACGACAAACGACAAACTGCAGACGCATTTCTAGTGTGTGCATAGTTTGTCAAAGTTTATGTAAACTTTTCAAACGTATGTTTGAAAGAAATGATCAAAACATGTGCGCGCTTAGTCGTTTTTATCGTTTGTGTTGCACCCTAAAGTTTCTAGTTAATTGAACTTCAACTTCATCAAAAACTACCATGACCAAAAACTTTAACCTGAAGCGGGACAGACGGACGAACGAACGGACGCACATACCAGAAAACATAATGCCCACAAATGGGGCATATAAACAATAATCTAGTATACATACAAAGAAAAAATAGGTACACCCCAACATGAAAAAATTCCTAAAATAAATTGACAATGTTTTGGATATTTGACTGCAAAATCTACCAACGGACGCTGCTGTAAGGTGTGATATAGACTCAATAAGATGGGTCTGATTTTGGGAGGTAGCACAATGACTTTTGACTTTTTCGTTTTATTTTCACATATGGCATTTTAATTTGAATTGTCCATTTAGTGCCTAAAATATGATGACACGATATGAAATTTGTTACTTGTAAGTTACATTTCATTTTATTTTCGACATTCCTTCGTCATGACAATCTTTTTATTTTACATGCAAAATTTTCATAAAAGTTAAATATATAGGACACTTAAAAAGTTCATTTTAATCTATGAGATAAAAAAGAAACTAAACTTTTACTAAAGACTTAATATAAGTTACATTAACACATTCGTATATATGATAAGGTCATAAACTTCAAACTGGCATGATATAAAATTTTTCTTTCATTTATTTTGAAAATCATTACAAATACGTTGATTTTAAAGATATAATTAAGAAGTGTTGGTATGAGTGCCAATGAGACAACTCTCTATCCAACATTGTTACAAGTTATAATTAGCAAAAAAGGTAATTTTCTTTTATAAACCAATAAGCGCAAGCAATGTACTATATCTTGTATGCGTATGTTAATTTGGGTAACCTATGCGTTTAATTTTATCATAACAAATATCTATACTATTAAACGAGAAGACATCATTTTGTGTGTCGCTTCTCTTCCTTCCACAACAAATCAATCATCATGTCTCTGTGTCCTATAGGTAACATGGAAAGTCGCATTTGTCATCCATTTTTAATGATTATTCAGATTGAGTTATTTTGGGAGAAAAACGACAAAAAAGGAGTCCGGATATGATACCGTCATCAGACTGACTTTTAGTCACAGATATGATTTCCGGTTTGATACATGCACAAATACAACCAATCGTATGATAGATAACAAAAATGAAAAATAAATAAGCCAATCAGAGCGTTCTCCATATAATGGTGTTTAGATCGCAAGAACCACAATTATTATACCTCCTTATAGAGGACAATTATTTTTCGCTTTAATCTACATGTAAACCACGATTATACTACTTTAATATATAGATACTCTCTGTATTCTGTCTACTGTTTTCTTTGAAATGTTTACTATTTAAGGGGTCATACCAGTTGCAGTGGCGGATGCAGAAATTTTCATAAGTGGAGGCCCACTGACTGACCTAAGAGGGGGCCCGCTCCAGTCACGCTTCAATGATTCCCTGTATAAGCAACCAATTTTTTCCCAAAAAAGGGGGGGCGGGCCCCCTGTCACCCTAAATCCGCCTCTGAGTTGCATATATATTAAAATAAGTAAAACATGTGACACAAGTACAACCAATCGTATGATAGATAACAAAAATGAAAAATAAATAAGCCATTTAGAGCATTCTCTATATCATGGTGTTTGAATCGCAAGATTAGAATCACAACTATTATACTTCCTTAGAGAGGACAATTATTTTTTGCGTTTATCTACATGTAAACTACGATTATACTACTTTAATATATAGAGACTCTCTGTATTCTGTCAGGGACTTTCTATGTAAGTATAAAAAGTCTCTGATTCTGTCTATTGTTTTCTTTGAAATGTTTACTATTTAAGGGGTCATACACTTGCATATATATATTAAAATTAGTAAAACATGCTCAACTTCATCTAAAACTACCTCGATCAAAAATTTTAACCCGAAGCTGGACAGAGGGACGACCATACGCACGGATGCACAGACTAGAAAAAATAATCCCCATAAATGGGGCAAAACAAAATATTGTTGAAAGGGAAAATAGTGATTTGGCAAAAATGAAAGTAAGGTAGAGATTAGAGGGAGGCAAGACCTTTTTCAGGGCGTCGGGATCGGGTGTTTTTAAGCTCGGGATTTGGGGATTGATCTTTACGGGATCAGGGAATATATTTTTCGATTTCGGGATATGAATTTCTTTAAATTCTGCATCTCGGGATTTCATGATTATAAGTCCGGGATTTTGGGATCAGGATCCCTCCGACCACCCCTCAAATTAGCCGTAGTCGGTTTTAGTCCTTTATACATGATTCATATCCTACCAATGGCATGTTAATAAGGCTCTTAAAAGAGAAAGCACTGATGGGTTGTCCTAGAAGCATATTTTGTTAGACTCATAATGGTCTATATATAAGCAGTTACATTTATTACATGTTTGAAAAGGTGCAAATTTTTTATTTGATTTGAGGAAGCATTGTAGCAAAGGAGAAGAATAATTGTGGTCTGAGGCCAGAAACACGAAAATGAATTGAATTTAACAGAAAGGAAACAAATATCGGACTTTGGAAAAAGGGAGAGGGCTTTTGGTACCTTTTATGCGATTCTTCATACATAATATGTTTTACAAAAAATCATCCTGCAACAGTTCACAAGCTGTATGCCCGCGATTTCGCGGGTGTGTTCTAGTATGGTTTAAAATTACTGATTGTCGTAGATTTCGACAAATAATCTCAATGTTGTGCTAACTTTGGAAGTAGTTATTTTGTTCATGCAGAAAAAAGCTTCTACGTTTGTCTATTCAACTTTGTAAACTTATTTGAAAACATGATAACGCCGATCACCTACACATTATGGTCCTCATAAACAATTACAGTGTGTGCGAACAGCTACATGCACATCCTGATAACAAAAGAAGCTGAAGTAGTTGCTAAAAAGTATCATGCGATGCTTTATTTTACAAATCTTTTGGGATAAAACATTTATGGAACCACAACAAATGGAAAGGTCAAAACAAGGTCAAGAAACAATCTTTAAAATGTGAGTTTTGCTTCCATCACCAGCTCTATTAAAAATATCATTTGTTCAGCACTCATTTCATTTTGTGAGTCATGATATTACCTTTTTTGTCATTAAACTTCATTATCATGTGTAGCCTTGTACTCATAGAGATAAAACGGAATAATAAATCAACAGTTGTCTTATGAAATTAAGAACAGGGAGTGCAATTTATGAACAAAACTGTCAAATTAGTATACATGCATGTTTTGTATAAAATGGCAGCATTAATCGATATTTTACAAACTCCTGCTTACTTTACGAATAGAATAGATTCTGATTCTGGCTATACACTATATATTTCTAACGTTCGTTGATATAAGTATCATTTTTTTTAAATACTGGCCCTTTTTCCACAGACGAATAGTTATATTCAATATAAAAGTCAATTTAACAGTTGGAGAATATCGCATGAGTTTTTACTTTTTACTTGACCATCTTTAAAACTGACTCATATTCATTTTTTCTTTTTAATGTTTTATACAGAAAAGAGCAATAATCCTAACACCAGTTCCCTTCTGCTTTAAATGGAGATCTTTCTATCCAAGTAGAAAGAAGGATTGGACAAGAAATACTTATTGGTATAGAATTAAAATAACATCCTTAAAAATATACACTTTTTCAACTCAAATCTTTGTTGGAAACGTGAAAAACATAGAAGGTTTTATCTCTTTCTATGTCGTAATGTTATTCTACTGTTTCATGTTAGGGTGAAAGTTGGCGCCTGTTTAATCGTTTGAACCCACTACATTTGTTTGAACCTGTTGTTCAGTGGTTATCGTTTGTTGATGTAGTTCATAAGTGCTTCTCGTTTATTTTTATAGATTAAAACGTCAGTATTCCTGTTTGAAACATTTTGAGTCCTTTATAGTTTGTTATTCAGTGAGAACCAAGGCTCCGTGTTGAAGGCCTATAATGTTTCACTTTTTACCTATAACAGTTTACTTTGACCTATAATGGTTTACTTTTTGTACATTGGGAGTTGGATGGAGAGTTGTCTAATTGGCACTCATACCACATCTTGAATAAAGATTTTAATACAAATTCAAACGTTATTTGAAATTTGAATTTTTTATTTATTGAATTAATTTAGTATTATTTTGATTTACCAAGAATTATTTATTGTTCGTGTTTAACACCACTTTTGGCACTTATATTGAAGGGAGTCGAGTGCGCGGAGGGAACCACCAACCTTCTACAGGAACATTGGCAATCCTTATTGATTAAGATTGGAGTAGAACACACCTGTCATGGGTTGTTCGAACTAACCATCTCAGTGTTACTGTAGATAAACTTGGACCACTCGACAATCGGGCTCCCTATCCAAAAAGATTGTTAACTTATGTTCCTATAACTGGATTCTGTTTTTTTATGGTGGGAATAGTAGTAGATTTGTTTAACTTTAAAATATAATTATGTATTGAATCGAAAAATTTTCAATTGTTTGGTTGCTATTACTACTCTCATCTTTTTCATTCACACATGTGATTTGGCAGAAGAAAATGTAGAGTTGAACATGATTTTTTTAGTTTAAGAATAGTCTTATCAGTGTATTTATGTTTTATATATCATTTCCAGGCGTAAGTTCTTGTAAAGTTATATCTGTCAGCAGTAGTCACCATAACAAAACATAAGATTTCCCCTAAAGAAACTCCTTTCCTATATCTTAACATTATAAATCGTGTTCCATTAATCACATGAAATCAAGCTCTTGTCTTGACTTCTGACGTGTCAACGAAATCCTCTAATAAATCTCCTAAATTATTCCAGAACAAAATAAGACACGCTTTCACCAAACCTTTCTTTTACAGTTAAAATAACATCGATTTTACACAGGTAAATTAAGAACACCTGAATTTGTCCAACGGTGTCCCTTTGTAACAGGTAAAAATCTTATCTAAACCGAACTTGTTTCTGTATTGATCTGACAGTAGTCAGGGCTACAAAATCACAGAGGGTTTCACGATTCTATTCTGTATTTGACCCGCAGCGCCACGTATTGATTTTGGTTGTTTTGTCTGTGGATAAGTTGTTGGATATTACTCGCGTCAAAGATATTTGGATGGAAACATCTTAATTTATTATTCATACGGAACAAAGTGACTCTATCGTCTATCGTATTCGCCACTCAAACATTGATATAGTTAATGGAATGTGTATGATGAATAGAATGGAAATCATTTCCAGGATAAACAAAAATGCTTAACAAAAATCAAATAAATAAAAAAAAGTATTGCTTTCTTTTTTAACTAGATCGAAATATTTTCATCGTAGTAATGTTTAAATAATCAAAAAAATAAATCAACAAACAAAAAAACAACAACATAATACATACAAGTAAAAAACATCCAAATAGTTTTTAATAGAAGAGAAAACTATGTTTCTTCTCAATACATTTTTGGGGCACTATATTGACATGCATGAACAGTATAATTTATTTTGAATGTTACTTTTTGATAAATTTGATGCCGGGCATCTATTTTCATGATATAGAAGGAGAAAAGGGTTAATTTTGTTTCAACCTTATTACATGGTGAATATTTAATGTATACAGCTTACCTTTTGAAACACGCACATTTGATATTTTCATATATACAGATTTAGACCTACAGGGAATACGAAAGCATAATTATTTTTGGAAGTCTCTAAAAATGCAATACGCAGGGAATACAAGACATTCGAACATTTCGTATTCCCTTTACAGTAAAGTCAACGCCAAAATAGATATTCCTCTTTTAATAAAATGGCTTTATACAGTTTGTATTTAAATATATGTTTGTTTTAAAACGTAAGCAGTATACATTTAACATTCACCCTGTAATAAGGTAGAAACAAAATTAACATTTTCTTCTCTTATATCATGAAACATAAATTCCATAAATACTTCGATTAATTTCCTAATGCAAAATAGAAACTTTCAAGCCTAATAATTGTAGTTAATTGAGGATCGGGTAACAGTTCACCATAATTTAGGGTAACAGTTCACCATAATTTAGATTTAAGAAAATTGTTGAGGATATACATTTGTACGCGCTATCAATATAAAGTGAAAAAAAAATATCAAATCAAAAACTTTTTATCTTTAAATCTGCAGATAGGTCGAGTGAAATACAAATACTGCTATTGCTGACGCACAGTGCAAATATAATACGCATCGAATACTCGTCGGAACGAGTATAAATGCAAACCATTTTATGTAAAACTCAGCAATGCGTCAGATATTGTATGTCATTGGTTTTCTCTGTACTTTTCCTTGTTAACCATGTTTATTAGTACTTAAGAATTATACAAATAGGAAAAGTAAAGTGCCCCTGTTGACATTTATTACGGGAACAGATGCACGGAGACATGTGTGTATCATCACGTTATACTCTGTCAGTAAGTGTGATTGCCATATACATATTATCTTGATGTACAGTTCTAAATATGCAGATCAAATATACACCCGTCAAGCTGTATATAAACTTACATCTGTAAAAGTGTGCACAAACTGTACATCTGTAAAGCTGTATGTAAACTGTACATTTGTAAAGCTGTATTCAAACTGTTCATCTGTAAGCTGTATACATATTGTACATCTGTAAAGCTGTACATAAACTGTACATCTGTAAAGCTGTATATAAACTAAACATCTGTAAAAGTGTATATAAATTGTACATCTGTAAAAGTGTATATAAACTGTACATCTGTAAAAGTGTATATAAACTGTACATCTGTAAAAGTGTATACAAACTGTACATCTGTAAAAGTGTATACAAACTGTACATCTGTAAAAGTGTATACAAAGTGTACAGCTGTAAAAGTGTATATGAACTGTACATCTGTAAAAGTGTATACAAACTGTACAGCTGTAAAAGTGTATATAAACTGTACATCTGTAAAAGTATATACAAACTGTACATCTGTAAAAGTGTATACAAACTGTACAGCTGTAAAAGTGTATATAAACTGTACATCTGTAAAAGTGTATACAAACTGTACAGCTGTAAAAGTGTATATAAACTGTACATCTGTAAAAGTGTATACAAACTGTACATCTGTAAAAGTGTATACAAACTGTACAGCTGTAAAAGTGTATACAAACTGTACAGCTGTAAAAAATGTATACAAACTGTACATCTGTAAAAGTTAAAAGTTAAACTGTAAAAGTTTTTAAGTGTATACAAACTGTACATTTGTAAAAGTGTATGTAAACTGTACAAGTATAAAAGTGTATACAAACTGTACATCTGTAAAGCTGTATATATGTCGTGTACAAGTTGCGATTTTGTACAGGTTATAACATGTACAAAAATATTGTACATGTTATAACTTGTATAATGCAAAAATACGAGTTATAACATGTACAAAAGTACCTCATACATGTTCTAACCTGTACAAATATTGCTTAAAAATGGTTTTAACTTGTACAAAATCGAAAAATCAGGATATTTTTCTAATATCGCAACAGATGATATTGACCTCAATAACATTTTCATAACTTTTGTATTATTCCTTCATGTTAGTGTGTTTTGTCCTTTTTTGATACAATTAATGTCCAGGGGTCGGTAACGAAGCATTTCTAAGACCTGTCATAAAATATATCTTAGGACATGTCTTATGATCCTCTTATGACTATCTATGGACACATCTTTATTTGATGAATTACAATTGTGAGTGTCCACTTTGAAGGCAATAGTAAAATACTTTCTTTCTAGTTGACGCTAAAAGACATAAGAGGATAGCCACGATAGATGTGTCTACAAATAAAATTGGGAATTGAAATGGGGTATGACTTTATTGTGTCTAAAAGACAACAACCCGCCCATGGAGCAGACAACATCCAAAGGCCACAAATACATGCTTTCAAAGTAGAGGATATATATTTAAAACATCAAAATGACATTTGCCTCATGCAATGATTTTATAGTTTATAAACAAAAATTGAGTTATAAATTAACATAAGTCATGCAGAAGGCCAAAAATGTTGAAGAGTAGATCCAAAGATATTGATAATGAAGCGTGGTCCAATGAAAACTATTTCAGCTCTCTCTTGCTTTTACAGAGTAAGCATAATAAGACATTGTGTTAGTCTTTACATGATATAAAACGAGAGGGAGGAGTATTGCCCAAAGTTATTAGGAATCGTTCTTCAATTTTTTGGAGGAATTTAGTTACTTGTATCTTATGTAATTGTCATTGAGGAATGCAAGCTTTTAGTAAATAGTTTCACACTTATTTAAGCCATGATGGACTGCATAAAACATACAATCACATGAAAACACATTTTGCCAACATAAGTCATGAAACATATATTTCTGAAACTTTGTGATCATTGTCCTCTACAGAAAAAGGCACGTTCTGGCCTATTTATTGTTGTTCCTTATGCATTGGTGAATTTAAATGTATATTTTACTTCATTAAGATTAATTTTAAATTTTGTATACAGGTTATAACATGTATGAGGTACTTTTGTACAGGTTATAACTTGTATTTTTGCATTATACAAGTTATAACATGTACAATATTTTTGTACATGTTATAACCTGTACAAAATCGCAACTTGTACACGACATATAAACTGTTCATCTGTAAAGCTGTATATAAGCTGTACAGCTGTAAAGTTTTTTATGAACTGTACATCTGTAAAGCTGTATATAAACTTTACAGCTGTATATTGCTTGTACAGCTGTAAAGCTGTAGATAAACTGTACAGCAGTAAAGCTCTATATAGGGACGACATCAGAGGTTCAATTTATGATTAAAAAAAACTTAATTCACATAGTTTTTTCACTGACCACCCCAACCCCCACTTAACTTAATTTGGAAAAAATGATTGACCAGTATGGAATGGATATATGTAAAATTGATTTTGGATAAACAAAACTTATAGCAATGTTAACCCCACACCCTCAAACTATTTGACTTAAGTTTTTTTTATCATACATTGATCTTTTGATGTTGTCCCTTAAGCTGTATATAAACTGTACATTCCTAAAACTGTATATAAACTATACATTTTTAAAGTTGTATATAAACAGCAACTCTGTAAAAATTACTTTAAGTGAACATTTTTAAATCTGTGAATAAGCTTAAAGGGGCACTAGCTACGAGATAAATAAAAAATCAAATATATCATTTCTTTTTTTGCTCAATCATTAATGAAATGCAAATAGTGAAATAACAATTCGCTTTTAGCAGCCAGTATGGTTCAGTTTTGTCAAAATAAGCTAAACACAACATTCCAATAAGACAACCTAAAATCACATGATGATGATCTACACAATTATATGGCACTGTATGGTCTTCAACAATGAGCAAAACCCCAAAACTGTTAAAGGTAACTACATGACGAAATGTGAAACAATTAAAAAATATCATGTTAAATTCGTTCGAAGAACAATAATAAATGAAAAAAAAAATAAAAAAATAAGACAGACAGAAATAAACGACAACCACGGAATTATAGGTTTTTGACTTTGGACATAAAGAGTGTGGTTGGGTTATTGAGTAGGTTTGTCAGCGCTCAACTTTTTCCTTCCATGAATAGTGGTAAATCAGTACAACATAAGAGTAAACTATAACAATCAGTATTGGATTAATCAGTCGTCCAGACCAGAACAAAAGTAAAAATATGTCATAATATACAAACACAATCAATGGACGAGATAGTAAAACACATGGAAGACAAGAAAAGGGACAACCATATATACAACAGTCAATGAACTGACATCTAAAATTGGAGTGACCCCGGACGAGAAAGCATGTCCGGGTTTACTGTAACACATCACAAGCAAATAAAAAAAGGAAGTCAGAGGTCATTGCAATTTTCGACTTACCATGCTGTACTAAAACTAGTACATTATTGACAATAAACTAATCGACGTCATGACAAATTTCGAGAAAATACAACCTTTTAAAAAGTTTTAAAGTTTAACCTGCAATATATGTTTTACACTGAGAATGACCGAAACTATTTTCTTACAGTTCCTTTGAACTCAAACCAAATATTATAATTATCTTTTTTCAATTTACAAATAGCATCAGACATTAAATATAATTTATAAGAAAGAGAAATATGAGTGATTTATAATACACAACTATACACAAACAATGACCGAAAGTTATAACATTAGCAATTTTGATTACGTAAAAATTAAGGACAGTTATTTAGTTAAAAAAACCCAAAGAGAATGAAAGATGCCTATGTTGATGGCCAAGTGTTTTGAATAGTTTAACTTCTGCCAGTGGTAACAAGCCTGGCATCATTGAGATTGTAAGTTCGAACCCTGCTTTGGTATTGTGCGTTCAACTCCGATATTTATTGACTTTTGATTGCAAGTTTCCTAGAGAATGTCGGTGATTCTCTACGGCTACACCGGCTTACTACGCCAATTAACTAGTTGCCATGATATATGACATAGAGACAAGTGTTTAAACACCAATAATCAATCAATTTACAGTTGATTTTATAAAAATATTCTCTCTATCAGAGTACGGTATTCAATGTTAACTCTCCTAGTATGTGCTAATGCGCGTAGTTTGCATATTAATCCTCTTTTTTTTTTTCTTTTTTCAAAATGACTTTCCTTTCCTATTTTAGTATTTAGAAAAATGTATGTGACGAGTTTACCATCTCTCATTAAGTCATTTCAATGATTCCAATAAATTAAAGATTAAATGTTCTTTCATCATATGACATAATGTGTTCTTTAATGTCAACAATCTTTAATGATTTTTTCAACTGAGGTATAAGTTGTCTTATTAGCAGGAGGAAGGTTTTTGTCTGAGTAAACATGTATCTTGCAACAATGAATCTCTGATGTCAGATTTTCTAGTCTACAAGAAGACTGTGCTTTTAACAATACAATACAATGTAAAAGGTTTTAAAAACATAGTATGGTACACTTTTCTTGCTTCTAACAAATGATAGAATTACAAAAAAAAAAGTATAGTATTATCAAATCTGTTATGTGAAAATTGATATTTCAGAAATTATAAAAATTTCAAAGTCTTTTACATTTAAAATATTTTCAATTTTATAAAATGGCAATATAAGCTATAAATTTAGAAGAGAAATATCGGTCGTGATGTAAATATGATGTTGTAAACATTTCACAATTGACATTTCAACCCAAAAAATACAATATGTATATACACAGTCTTTGTCAAAACATGATATGAGACATAGTCTTACCTAAATAGATATTCAGTAACCCATATTAACATCTTTAACATCTTTGATATCCCAAAATGCGGGTAGTTTTGGAAGTTTTACATTAAATGCAAAGAAGTTTAAACTATCCATTATTAAAACGAATTTGGTGGTTGTGTGCTCCCGATATACATGTATATATGGTTTATCAAGAAAAACAAATAGACACCTTCCACTGGCAAAACTGCCATCTTAGAATCTGTTGTTGAAATTGTAAATTCCGATTTTCTTAGAAATACCAACACAAACAGTAATGGTAATTATCTTAACCCCCTGAGGGAGCTGCACTGAAAGACTTAGAAGCCAAAAAAGAAATTATCAGTTATATTGCAGACAAGCGCAACACAATTATCAATATGAAAAAAATGAATCCATATTCAAAAAACTTAACCTCAATTTAGAGATAAACTTGTTCGAACTTAAACTTTATGCAGACCCAACCCCGATTTTCACCGGTGGTAAAACCACAAGACCGCCGGGTAGAAAGGCAATAAGAAGGCGCCGTCGATTAAACAGCTGTGGAATATTTCAAACTATAAAAACTAAGCGTATTTTGTATCTTTAATACATAAGTCAAATAACCCAGGAAGATCCAGTGTGTTGGTGTACGATCATTTTGATTTCCACGGATGGTAACTTCTGGAAATGCATGCATCCAATGCTCTCATTGCCGACACGAAGCTTTTGAATGTTACCTCCCTTTGAACGAATATTACCCCCATGCAGATGGTATCGATACATGTGAAAAGTTTTGTTATTCTCGTACTACCAAATATTCGTCCACCGAAAGCTTGTTTAAAATACACCTGTTCCTACGGAAGATAAAGAACTGCACTTTAAATGGGTATCACTATTTAAAAATTAATAAAACGATAATGCGAACAAAAATGGCTCCATCTGATGATAGCATATTTATGGCTAAATTAGAAAAAAAAATCACAATCCTTGAATCTTCACTCAACTATGAGAAGGTAATTGTTACTATAACATAATAGAAATTTACCGTCCATGTCAATTACAAAAATTCCTGTATTTCAAAGGGGCACTAGCTACGAGTATTGAATACTTAATGCATGAAAGTGACATAGTGCAATTAAAAAAAAATCGCTTTTAGCAGTCAGTTTGGTTCAGTTTTTTCAAAAAAGCAAAGAAACATCGCTAATGAATTATTCAGTTGCAAGTGAATAATTCGACCTCATTAAAAAAAAAAACAACATTTTATGTGAACTTCAATTGAACCTCATAGCTAGATATGGATTACGCATGAACTAGGTGTGTTTAGTTAGTAAAAGAAAAAAATGGCAACATTGGAAGTAAAACCAGGGTAAACCATTTGATTGATTGATTCGATCTACAAAAACTCATTCTTATACAGGTAAACACTATTATTAACATATTATTTAAACATATAATGTGAAATCAACAGAATTAGACAATTTCCCACAGTACGAGTTCGCTATCTATTTATATGTATGTTTATTTTTATATAGGGTCAAATAACCGTAGACAGTCATCGGAAGGTCAACTCCATGGTTAATTAGATGGCGTTAAAAAAAAATACACACGAAATTTTTGTATATAATTTCGAGTTTATGCATCGTTAATTGTTTGTTTTAGTTGTGTTTTTTTTTTTAAAGTCGTTTAACTATGTTATAAATCGAAAAAGAGAATTTAATTCAAATCGGTGCTCATGAATTTGACAGCTTAGCCCCTTTAAGAATGTTTTCGATTAGCCATGGTCTCACTGATGAACATTTTAACGTTTGTTAAAACAATCTTTATATAAAAATAAAATTGCTAGTTTATTGAGCTAATCCAGGCATCAAACTATATTTAAAGACTTGACGAGAAGTTAGCTGCTGACGAATTAAAGAGTTTTGACACATTCAGTATTACATCAAAAAGATGGAAAATCTATAAATAAATACAGATGTCATTCTTTTACAATATCATATGTATATCACTGAGGTTATATTAACTCCTCTAGTTTAATATAAGATACTTTACTATATGTCATCACCCCCCCCCCTTTTTTTCCCATTTGATTTAGAGGTATACGGTATCATTATGCACCCTTATGTATTTGCTTACGTTTTATATCAATACTTATTTATTTTATTTTATTTTTAGTATCATACTTATCTGAACTTTTACTAGTATGTCAACTGCCCAGAAACCTCTTCTAATATGGCATACTGATTTCAAAAGATTAGTTTCATATTTTGAACTATATTAACAGCGCACTTTCAACCAATAGTCTGTGACATTCAAAGGGAAATAACGCTATTTAGTTTTGAAGCCCAATAACATGATTTTTTACGGATCCTAAAGCTATGCTGTCAATATCTGATTACATATGAAAAAATAGCCCGGCCAACCTATATGATCCATGGACATTGATTTATTGTCTCCAATCAGAGTCCCCAATGTAACACATAATATTGATGAAAATTAAAAAAAAAAAAAAGTCATAGTAAACTAGAAATAAAAATTGTTAAAAAAAGTTTTTCAATATCCTAATTTACAGTGGAAAAAAAACTTTTGAAACACTACTTTAAAAATTATCACTTTCATGGTTTTTCGATGCGCTAACTAACCTGCAAGGACTGGGGTACATGTCGAATAAAAATTATTATTTTAAGTTTCGGTTGAAATTTCGAACATTCGAACAGCTTTTATAAAAAAAAAAAATGACAAATGCGATACGCCCATAAATAGCTGTCAGATTTTAGTTCAAACATGTTTATATAACCATCATATTGACCGATTCAGTATTACCTTTGTTAAGTCATTGGGGGAGGGTTTCGTTATTGTATAATTGGATTGTTTGTATTCACAACTTTTATTGACTTGGGACGATTTACAGCTTGGCATATTGTAAAGACACCTGTCTATTGTTGAAGGCTTTACGCCACCTTCTGTATGTTGACATTTGGTTTCTTTCTCATTTACATTTTACCCACGTGTGCTTTTTGGTGAAAAACAAAAACATTTCCTGTCAGGTCTCTTTTTAGTTTCTTCAGGGAGCAAGAATTAAACTTCAAGGGTAGGGAGGTGTGTTAATGGTTTTATCCAACAGTATCCTTTAGATAAACTGCAAGAAAATTTAGAAAAAAAATGAGTGGATTGTTATTTTATATCTTGGGTCAAAGTCCTACATGTTTAAATTGTACGAAAGCTTCAACATCCTTCATAAACTGTAGTCATACCTTTTGGGCTGAAATCTAAATCTTATCTTAATAGTACTGACGTATGTATGGTTCAACAGTAATCATCATGACACTCTTTTCTTGTATTAACTTATTTTCAGGTTGTTATCTCATTTAAGTATATCCTAATCTCTGCTTAAACATTTTCTGACAGAAATATAGCTAATTTTTCAAAAAAAATATCTGATTTGGGGTGGGGGAGGGGGGGGGGCTCGTTGGCCAAGGGGTCTAAGTTGTTCTACTTCTGTAATCACTAGCCACGGTAAACCTGCTCATGCGGGTGCTCTCGACTCTTTAATCTTAATTGACTAGGATTGTCAGTTTTATTAACGAAGGTCGGTGGTTTTCTCCGGGCACTTCGTCTTCCTTCACCTATAAAAACTGACTGCCACAAAATAACATAAATGTGGCGTTTAAAAGTGGCGTTAAAAAACCAACAATTAGACAATCAATCAATCAATCAATCAATAAAAAAAAATGTTTTTTTTTAATTTTGAATGTAAAAAAGAAGATGTGGTACGAAACAACTCTCCACAAAAGACCAAATGACACAGAAATTCATACAAGAAAAAACCTTACTGGTGTTCCTTATTTGTTCCTTTAAGATAATCCAAGTTTCTGAAATGCTCACATTTGAGAAAAAAAAATCTATGTGAACTTTTCGTGTAAGAAATATTAAAATATGAAGATGTAATATCTATAATCAAACGCGAAAAGACCAAAGAATGTTAACACGATACGGGATTCAACAATGAGCTAAACTACAGTAAGCTTACATTGCTTACATCCACTTTGACAATAATACAACATATCCTTTATTTTTGTATAAAAGGCCACGAAATCACAAAATGTGGACAGTCACATCATAGTGGGGTTAATATATAAAAAAAAAGAAGAAGATGTTGTATGATTGCCAATGAGACAACTCTCCACAAGAGACCAAAATGACACTGAAATTAACAACTATAGGTCACCGTACGGCCTTCAACAATGAGCAAAACTCATACCGCATAGTCAGCTATAAAAGGCCCCGAAATGACAATGTAAAACAATTCAAATGAGAAAACTATCGGCCTTATTTATGTACAACAACAAAAAACGAAAAACAAATATGTAACACATAAACAAACGACAACCACTGAATTACAGTCTCCTAACTTCGGACAGACACATACATACATACTGTGACGGGGTTAAACATGTTAGCGGGGTCCCAACCTCAACAGATGGACAAACATACAAGTGGACGTGGCCGGGTACTTGTACATCCCAACAACAAAAAGACACTAAGTACAGATCTGAGAGTAATTCCAGTTAACTGTCAGCTAGTGCAAAGCCACTAACAACTAATAAAAAAAATCATGCATCTAAGATTTAATTATCATGTTAGTGAGCTTCAACAGACAAAGAACCAGCTGGAAAGAGTTCAACGGACAAAGAATCAGCTGGAAAGAGTTTGTCTCATCATATCTGTCAAGAACAAAAATACACAGACAACAAGTGAAAGGTAATATGCAAGCCAATTCCGACTGATGAATAACCTTGTTCCTATACTATGATATCAATCAGTACACCTCCGTCGGATTGCCATAACAATATCATTATTGTAGTACAATAATGTAAAGTATGTTCCCTATTGGATTTTTTTAAAGCAAGGATAACAATATCGGACAATGAAAACAAAAAATAAACTCTTACCTCGTCGCTGTAAACTTCTGTGTGGAGGTTTCTGTACTTTAGGTGATTGAGGTAAGTTTGAGTAATTGGCATGTTGAAGTCTACAATGGGTACACTCTGTGCCTCATTGTCATGCTCTGTAGTCCTGAAGCTATATTGTGACTGGGGAATTACAAAACTGCTATTTACAGATTCGTTGTTTGTACTGTCGGCAGAAGATAAGTGCATCCTCTTTTGGCAGTCAGAACATGACATAAGAAACCGTGTGACAGCCTCTCGAGGTAAAAAGGCATATTTCTCAGCAATCTGAAATAAAAAAGAATGAATAAAACACTTTGGGTCGACCCGATTACTGATTAAAAACAACAATCTTGTACATTTTCAGCTTGATCCGAACCATTGCAACTCTTTAAATACTTTTCGGTATGCTCCATGTATAAAGGTAAGGTATGCTTCTTTTTTAACAGATCTACTACATTCATTTGTAATATATTTTTTTTCTTTCATTCGGGAAAGTATTATAGCATTGATCTGATAAAAAAACAATATTTTTTTATGTTATCTGTTCCGTTTTTAAGTTTAATTTCAGACAAATGAAAATAATTATGTTCAGACACCCAATTAACGATCTTTCAAGATTTGCTCATTCTTATTTCATAGTGTTTAATATTTGTTATTAACATTGCTATATAAATGTATTGGATATTGAAATAAATGGGACATAAACACCTCACTACTTATAGAATAGCGAAGATGGAGTTGTCCTCCTTTCATTATGTTTGCCAACTGCATAGATATTCTAAAAAAAACTATCTTGATTAAAGAAGGTATTTTGTTAATTACAGTATGCGTTCACCTCTCATGGAATAAATAAATATAAGTATCAAAACTTCAGTACTTGTATTGGTGGACTGAATTTAAAGAATTAAAAGTTTCTGTACATAGTAAAACTCCTATATATAACAAGGATATTAGTTTGAGTGAAATAAATCGAATATATAGTTGTTGAAAGCACGGCGATGATGGGATTGGTGATAAACGTCCAGTGGTGAATATTTCATTCGTATCGGGACGAAATCAGTTTAATTAGATATGAATGTGAACCATAATTTGTACTTTAAAGACAGACACGTTGAATAACATGCTTGTTAACAATGTAATCTACAGGAAGACACATGACAGTACACGTACACTTTACCGTACACGGACACATTAATCTTATTCCGAGCCGATAAGTGCTTACTCTTACTCCCAAATGCTGTCTGTATACATGACGTAAATTCTACGTCAGTATCAGTTACCTTTATAATAACTTCAAGTCAAGCGTTTTTATATAGATTAGACCGTTGGTTTTCCCGTTCGAATGGTGTTACACGTCATTTTGAGGCGCTTTATAGCTTGCTGTTCGGTGTGAGCCGAGGATCCGTGCTGAAGACCGTACTTTGACATATAACTTTGACCTATAATGGTTTGCTTTTACAATCTATGACTTGGATCGAGAGTTGTCTCATTGGCACTCATACCACATCTTCTTATTTCTATATGCACTGACCATCATTTTTCTCCGATCTTTAATCCTAAAAGTCATTTAAGTATACCGCCCTCAGCCAGTTTTTTTGCCATTTCCAAAACCATTCCCCACAGATTACAAAGATTCTCTCTTCTCTGGACCATGTCTTGGTGTGGTAAATTGAATGCATGGGGTATCATGAAAGGGTTTTTGGATAGGCGTCAATGAAACAGCAACCCGACGACAAAAGTAACCAAGAGACAACTAAAGTACAACAATAGACAGGAGTTTATACAATATTTTAAGCTTTAAATCGGCCCGAGTATTCAAAAAAATGAGCATAAATTAGAAAGACACACCCAAAGATCTGCCATTTGCACCCAGTGCTGCAGTTTATTAAAATCTGTCTTAGCGTGATCAGTAGATCTCAAGATATTTGACACTCTGATAGGAAGGCTGCCAAGAGAATTAGTATAATTATGTTTAATAGAAAACAAAAACTGTTTTGCCTTTTTTGTTAATTCAGCTGTACTATGACTGAGATTACCATTTGATTTAATCAGAAGACCTAAGTAAGGATATTCTAAAACATTCTCTATTTTTTTGTTTTTATATACAAGTATAGGTGTTTCAGGCTTTTGCTTTGTCGTTGAAAATACCATACTTTTTGTTTTATTTATGTTTAGAGAAAGCTGCCAGTTTTCACAAAACATGGAAATTTTATTTAGACTATTTTGGAGACCCTCCTTAGATTCTGAGAGTAAAAACAGATCATCAGCCAACAGGAGGGAGTCTAGTTTACTATTTATAAGCTCCAATGGACTTGAGTTGTCATCTTCCAAGCCTTTAGTGATATCATTTATAAAAATATTGAACAAAGTTTAATATTTCTTCAATTAGGAAAAGTGTAAGTTTCCCCAATAAAACCCATATAAAATAACTGCACGTTCAATTAAAAAACCAAGGTCCGTGACCCCCAGTTTTTATATTGAAAATTGAAAGTGCATTGACCCAAAGTCTTTTACAGAAGTTTAAGAAAAATCTATCGTCGAACATCTAGACATTCATAACAATAATAATGATAATATTTTATTCAAATAAATATCAAGCATGCATATTAGTAATTACAATACACAATATATACGATACCAAAAGACAATACTAACACATATATGGTAAAATATATGGGCATTTTATGAGTGCAAAATTGCGGATATTTTATCAGAGATAACCCATGAAAGCTCTAAAGCTTGTTTTCAATGGGGTCCCTTCATGTAAACGGCTCATAGTTTCAATCTAACACAAGACAAAAGGGGAAGATCTAGCAGATATGGTCACGGCAATGACCATTTAAACGCTAAATGAAATGGCTCTGTTGACTATATAACCAACACACTTCATTTGGCTATGGTTGGCAAGTGTTACATTTTAGGATAAGATTTCAAAATGAAAGAAATAACTACACATATCAAATTTTCTGAAAACTGCTTTTCTGAATAAATTTCATCAGGTATACTCGATCGAGTTCAAAGCTTGGAACAGCAAGGTATTTAAAACATTGGAGAGAAAGACAACCAAATGGTCTAAAACAGCAAGGTATTTAAAACATTGGAGAGAAAGACAACCAAATGGTCTAAAACAGGAAGGTATTTAAAACATTGGAGAGAAAGACAACCAAATGGTCTAAAACAGCAAAGTATTTAAAACATTGGAGAGAAAGACAACCAAATGGGCTAAAACAGCAAGGCATTTAAAACATTTGAGAGAAAGACAACCAAATGGTCTAAAACAGCAAGGTATTTAAAACATTGGAGAGAAAGACAACCAAATGGGCTAAAACAGCAAGGCATTTAAAACATTGGAGAGAAAGACAACCAAATGGTCTAAAACAGCAAGGCATTTAAAACATTGGAGAGAAAGACAACCAAATGGTCTAGAACAGCAAGGTATTTAAAACATTGGAGAGAAAGACAACCAAATGGGCTAGAACAGCAAGGTATTTAAAACATTGGAGAGAAAGACTACCAAATGGTCTAAAACAGCAAGGTATTTAAAACATTGGAGAGAAAGACAACCAAATGGTCTAAAACAGCAAGGTATTTAAAACATTGGAGAGAAAGACAACCAAATGGTCTAAAACAGCAAGGTATTTAAAACATTGGAGAGAAAGACAACCAAATGGGCTAAAACAGCAAGGCATTTAAAACATTGGAGAGAAAGACAACCAAATGGTCTAAAACAGCAAGGCATTTAAAACATTGGAGAGAAAGACAACCAAATGGTCTAGAACAGCAAGGTATTTAAAACATTGGAGAGAAAGACAACCAAATGGGCTAGAACAGCAAGGTATTTAAAACATTGGAGAGAAAGACAACCAAATGGTCTAAAACAGCAAGGCATTTAAAACATTTGAGAGAAAGACAACCAAATGGGCTAAAATAAAATTTAGGTCTAACGCAAACTTTGCCTAAAGGAGTTACAATCATAGCTTTATTACATTAATAGTTTTATGATATGGTAATCATATATAATTTAAAGCATGTCAATGTGAAAGACATTGTTCCTAAGTGGACGATACCGTCAGTGACAGATATTCCAACAGAAACGATACAGACCAGTTCATGTTTACAATCGGCGGACATTAGTGAAATAAGCTTGGATGCAGTTTGATATTCACCCGCTCAGTATCGGTTTTGATAACTTATTCAACAAGTTGACAGACGACGGTTGCCTAGTGATGGGACAGAAATTTATACACTAGAACTGATGATACTTTTAAATTTCAAATTAAAACGATCAGTCATTCAACCGATTAAAACCTATTCTTAACTTGTTTAGTCTCTCCAAATTTCTTTAATAAATAACGGTTAATCCTCTGCTATTTCCTATTAACAGTTTGTGTCCTACTCAATATAAAGGATTTGTCCCATCTCCGCAATGTAAAATGTTCCTCGTTGTCGCAGAAATCTAATCAAGAGAGAATTCTGAAATGTTTGTAAAACGAGCCGAAATAATTCAATAGAGTATTCCTAGCGTCTTACGGACAAACTTCACATAAACTCAATGAAATAAACAGCGATCAAGAATAAAACAAGTGATTAGTATTCTGTTAACGTTCTAAACATTCTTCAGAGGGAATAATGAACGGGACAACGACGACAAAAAATATCACTTTACCTTATTGAAATAATTATTCTACAAAGTAAACATTCAAACTTGATGGAATTGAAGGATTCACATGACATAGTTTAGTTTAACATCGATTTTACACCTTAATTCGAAAAACAGTTTTACTTTTGACTAAGCGGCTGAAACATATTCATTTTACTCAATATATTGGATATAAGTATAAGTAAAGCACTCCAAACTTCAATACACTCCCAAGTTATGTTTTTAATTTTAAGTTGAAAAAATAACTAATTCACAGCATTATATCTTTGAGAATGCCAAACGCAGATACCAATGTCTTGTCCTTGCAGTAGCGGAATAGTATCATTTCTTGTCTAACGCTTTTATTAAGACATAAACTAATTTTATGAACAATTATGAATAGTCCCAATTAACTATTATCAAATAGTCTTAACACATGGCAGCAAATGAAAGTCTATAAGAAAACAAACTTTGCTTTCAGGATAATGGAAACAAACAATTTCTTTACAATAGATAAAACATTAAAAGAAAATACACAGAAAGTAAAATTAACATTAACCCCAATAAAATTTAGGACTGAACTTCAGGAAAGGCAAAGGGCATTTTGGCTTTGGCAAATTGAACTTATCCGTGGTCACCTGAGACGAAGTGTGCTTGTCATAATCAAAAATAGATTTAAGAAGGAAAGTTCTTGATATGACCAAAAAATAAAATCGTTTTACTGCTGTTAATAAATGGGATAAAATATGAATTAAACGAGTAAAAAAAACCATGAAATATTGAGAAAAAGATAAGTCATTCTGTTTTGTTCGATTGTTTCCCGGTAATGTTGGTCATGTTCGTCCCTGAAACTGGGCCTTAACCAAAAACATATTTTACTAACACTAGAATCTTTTTAAATTTATCTTGTAGACAAATCGCGTTTCTGGTAAAGTATTGGTCCATAATTTAATATAGATAATAAGATATAAAAAATGTTGCCAATTTGCGATGCAGGAAAAAAGGCCTACATCAAATATGTGAGAGAAAAAGGTCAAAAATAAAAATTCTGATGGACTAATATCTAATGGACATCTGACGAATGATTTTTGATATATTTGTAATACTTTTTTTATTTAACATACATTCTTCTTCGTTAAGTTAATGACTGTCATCTAATAGTTTGATAATCTCTGATGCCTCTTACACCGTTCATATTTGTGGTTTATTCTTTGATAAAAATATATTTGTACTTGGAATATAAGAACTCTTAATAACATTTACGATTTTAGAATTGTTGAAAGACATAGAAAGCGGCCGATAAACACAACGTACTGAAGAAAAACATTCTGTAATATTGTCCTTGAAAAAGATTCCGAAATAATGGCCTGTGTTGTTTGATGGATTTAATTTTCTAGAGTCATTCTAAAGCTTCAAATCTCACTTTCGGCTAAATTTACAAGCATTCTAACATCTATTGATTATGAATATCTCTTGACTAAAGGCTTCCGCCGTGAATTTCATGGGCTTCTCTGTAAATGTCCTGGAAGGTTTTTAATCGATCTTCAGGAAACTATCCAGTTAGAAAGTTTGTAAGCAAAATTTCTCATATAATTTGAGTGCACAGTCTGTCGAATGTTGCAGGGGCAAAACAAAATTTTTACAAAAAAATATATCTAACGAACATTATCTGATATTATTATAAAAAAAATATCATCTACTAGTATTGATCATAATTTTAAATCTTCAATATTTCTAAATATAAACAAGTTTATTACTAATTAGAACACGAGACTTTTGATATTTTAAATCCATGCGGCATGCAAAAGCAGGATTTTTCAAAAAAAAACAAAACATCCACTTGAACCACGTATACACAAGTATATACATATACATTGTTAAAAGTATAATAAATCTTGCAAGGCGATACTGAAGAATATATTAACTATCTCACACTATTAAAAAAGGTTAACAAAAGATAAAATAGTCAGTCTTCACCAGTCACATGTGTGTTACATATCACAGCCATTTATCACTGTCTCATGCGTTAACTGTCACATGTTTTAACTGTCACAGTCAACCGTCATCTTAAATATGTGTTAACTGCCACAATCTGTGGTCTACTTGATATGTGTTTACTGTCACAAGTCTGGTCATATGCTAACGTGTTAACCGTCACATTCAGTCGCCACTGTCAACGTGTTAACCGTCACAGTTAGTCGTCATTGCATATACGTTTTAACTGTCACAGTCGGTCATAACCTGTTATTTTAATTCATTGTCAGTTGTCACCTGCTATTACGTTATCAGTAACAGTCCATCGCGACTGTCCTAAGTTCTGCATTAACTGTCAAAGTAAGCAATCACTTGTCATTTGTGTTAAACTGTCATGAAACAATCAGTCGTACTTACCTCTTTTATGCGTTACTGTAACTGTCAGTCGTAACCAAAAGCACTGCGTTTTGAAATGTTTTCTAGAAATTTGATTTCAAGAATGTGAAAATCCATTTTAACGAGTTAAGAGCATTAAAAGAAATCCTGTATCATCCGTCTTATTCAATTTTCTCGTTTGCCCTTTTTTTTTTGTTGAAAAGTCATATTTTGATAAATGTGTTATGGAACCATGTAAATGGAACAGTCGTCATTTTCAGTAGTTTTTTCCTAAACCGTTAAACTTTCTCCGCCCTGAACGGCCTTCAATAATGAGCAAAGCCAATACCGCATAGTCAGCTATAAAAGGCCCCGAAATGACAATGCAAAACAATTCAAACGAGAAAACAAACGGCCTTATTAAGGTACAAAAAATGAACGAAAAACAAATATGAAACACATAAACAAACGACAACCACTGAATGACAGGCTCCTGAATTAGGACAGGCACATACATACATAATGTGGCGGGATTAAACATGTTGTGGGATCCCAACCCGCCCCCTAACCTGGGACAGTGGTATAACGGTACAACATAAGAACGAACTATGAAAATCAGTTGAAAAAGGCTTAACTCATCAGATGAACAAAAATACAAGTGGACGTGGCCGGGTACTTGTACATCCCAACAACAAAAAGACACTAGGAACAGATCTAAGAGTACTCGCAGTTATCTGACAGCTAGTTGAAAGCCACTAACAACTAATAAAAAAATCATGCATCTAAGACAAAATTATCAACCCGTACACATCCAGCATCCAATTGATTTAGTGTAAAGACGTCATAAACGGTCAGAGAAAAACATGACCTTGTGCAATGCCAATAAGATACAGGTATCGACAGCTTGTAGATCCATGAATGTGTATATGTATATAACATACTGGTAATATTTAGTTTGCTTTTAAGGATAACAAAATCAATATTTATACCAATAAAACAATATTCAATGATCTTATTACAGTGTTGAATTGGTAACCTTATAGAATAATTTTATTTAAAGGAGCGATAAGTTTACAAGGATCATTTCTAAATTTCCGGGCACGGTTAACAACATTTCCGTAAAAATGAGGATGTGCTATCCCGTTTGAAACAAGTTTTTTACAGGTACAACCAAACTTCAAAACCAAATCTTTATATTTATGGAAAAATTTAGTACAGGTTTTAATTAATTTATGGTAACGATATCCCTGGTTTAATAATTTACCAGTTATACATAGATGACTTTCGTTAAAATCAAAAACGTCACAACAGACAAGGGCATAGCGAACATGCTGTAAACACCGTAAGATGGTTCCAAAGGAACATCACTATCTAAAACTGGAAAATTAACAATAGGAAACGAAAAATCGTGTTTTGTCGTAAATTTTAGTCTGTCAATATAAAATTTTACTAGTTGTCAATAAAGGACTTTACCATTTGTCATTATAGTACTTTTAAAACTAGTTGTCAATAGGTTCTTAACTAGTTGTCTATTGATACAGTACTTTTCTAGTTGTCAATATAGTAAATTACTAGTTATCAATGTAGTACTTCAAAAGTTGTTTAAACAGAGCTTTCCTAGTTGTCAATAAAGTACATTACTAGTTATTAATATAGTACTTAACCAGTTATTAATACAGTACTTAAAGGCCAGGGAAAGAGTATAAATAGCAGCCAATGAACGAAATAGTGGTAAATTCAAATTTCTTTGCCACATTCATATCAGGGACATATTTTTTAGAATAACATTGTTCAAAGAGTGATTTTTAGAAAAAAAATTGTCACAGAACCTAGAACTGAACTATGTTATCTGTTGCACGAAAAATAAAAATTATTAACTAATTCTATTTTGTTATATTCCTAAAACAAATCATGAAGCAGAGGTACTTTTCATTTGAAATATTCTTTGATTGATAGCTGGGCGGATATATACATTTTAATTTTTAATTTTTTTAATAATTGCTCTCCAACCGGATTTCTATCTAGGTCAGCCCTGGCCTTTAACTAGTTATTAATATTGTTGAACTACCTAAGGATAAAAAATATTTGTGGCTGTTCACAAATGAGCATTTACCAACTCTCATGTGCCTAGGAAGTTACATTATTAAAGATCCAGATGTAAACAAAATATATAAAATAGTTTTATTATTATGAGATTTGATATAATAGTTATGTAAGACACATGTTGTGTTAGGCTATGATCCTGTTCATAATATTATAGTATGGTATTAGGTTTCTGTTTAGGGTTTTTTCCAATCATATTGTGCATAATATTGTTGTAAAATGATGCCCTTTATGGGTTCTTGATTAAATTAATAAAATTCTTATCTTATCTTATTTTATCTTATAGTACTTAACTAGTTATCAATGTAGTACTTCATTAGTTGTCAATACAGTACTTTTCTAGTTGTCAATATCATACTTTATTAGTTGTTGATATAGTGCTTTACTAGTTATCAATATATAGTTCTTTACTAGTTATCATTATAGTACTTAACTAGTTATAAATGTAGTACTTAACTAGTTATAAATGTAGTACTTTATAGTTATAAATGTAGTACTTAACTAGTTATAAATATAGTACTTAACTAGTTATAAATGTAGTACTTAACTAGTTATAAATGTAGTACTTAACTAGTTATAAATGTAGTACTTAACTAGTTATCAATGTAGTACTTCATTAGTTGTTAATAAAGTACATTACTAGTTGTACTTTACCAGATATGACAATACAGTGATGTAATTGATTATATGTAAATACTAATAGACAATACATAACTTTTTTGAACATACAAACAAAGTCTTCGGTTTTTAAAAATCAATGAAAATGGTTTATATCAAGATAATTGTTTTTTTCAGGCTTCTCTCAGATGTACGCTTCTGCCGAGTAAAATTTTTATGTTTCTCTTGCAGATAGCCAATACGTGTCCATTATGTCATTCTTCAAACACAGTATTTATTTACACGTATTTATGTCAAGTGTGAATCGGAATGACTTTACAATAAAACCTGCGACTGTCTGATATGAGATATATTAAACGTAAAAGTTTAATAATTCGTTGACAGCGGCATGTCGTTCGATACTCAGGGTTTAATTTGACCAAATTTGAACATGTCTGTAGATGATTAGCAATGAAATTACCACCTAGGGTATATTCTAAATATCGTAACACTTTCTGCTAATGGTAGTGACACACATGCAGGTGCCCAAAGCCGGAAAGTTAATTAGCGGGTCGACAGAAGCCGTTCAGAGATTCTTGGTGTAATTGTAACATATTCTATAAACTCTATAGATCCTAAGCTGGAATCAAATTTAATATCTGTCATTCTGATTTTAAAACGCTGATACAGAATAGTTATATTTTGTGAAATTATACCACCAGTCAAATAACATGGACACATTTTTCTCATGGATGTGTAAAAATTGTTGGCATAGAAACATTAATTGTCTTTTACATAGAACGGGCTTTTCGACCTTGAAATTGTTTTTTTTTTTTTATCATTTCTAATTCACAAAACATTAATTGATAATAAAAAAATGTGTAAGTGGCTAGAAATATTCCTTTTTTTGACATTTAAATTCTATGAATTTTTCAATAATGCTGACATTCAGTTTACTTTAGTTCCTATGCTTTATGAACCACGATTTTTTTATAACACTTTTTTAAATACAAAACTGATTACTCTTGTCTATTACCGTAACGACTGGATTATCCGGAAAAAAGCTTGCGTAGTATACAGGTCGGAGTGCTCGGAAATCATGTGGAAAATAATCAGTTTTAATGAAAGTCTTCTTCACCGCAAAAAAAAAAACAACATGTGTGTTGACCTCTATAGATCAATATTCAGGTTAAAACCTATCAAATCTAGAAAAAATATTAATTTTCTTCGTTTGCAAGAATAATCAAAGCAAAGAACTCATTAGAAATTGTAAGTTATTAACAATAATATATCTTCCTACATAGAATGTAAAAGATTTAAGGAGAAAACAATAGAACTTCTAAGTTCCGCGGTTAGTTATCAATCGGTACACTCTATTTACACTGGTTTTGTGTCCTACTGACAAATATTAATAAAGTATTTAAACAATTAATATCAATATCAAAATATATTTATTTCTTTTTCTTACAAAAAAGTATGTATTAAGTTATCGACACTCGTCAACCGTTTTATCAAGCTCTCAATCCGGTGAACTCGTTTATTTATTTTTTTTTTTTTTTTGCTGTATATGAGATGATTCCGCTGAGAATAATTGCACTGAATAAGCTTTGGGTTTAAAATTGCTTTGAAATAGGTTTATTATAAAGATATTGATTATAAAAGATATTTCTGGCAATATAATAAAAAAGAACTCGAGCAGAGTTAGCTTGAAAAAAATCAAGACACCAAACAGGCAAACATTAACAAGTTTATAGGTTGCTTTTTCTTGTTTCGAAAACTATAGAAACGTTCTAGAGATATTCACCAGGCTCAAGCTAGCAAAAAAACTAAAAACAGATTATTTTGTGATTATATGATTGATAAAAACATTTAAAGTACGTTTGAATCTTTTGCAACTTTTGGGTTTATAGACATATTTGAAAACTGGCTGCTAGCGAAGTGGCTGCTAGCGAGTGGCTGCTAGCTTGAGCCTGGTAGATATTCTTACAGACAGACACATACAATTTTTTTTTTAATTTTAAGAGCATGAAATATAAAGCCTATTGAAATTATTTTATTTTTTTTATAAAATATCCCGAAAGTACCATTTCACTCTATCAATGCACCGTATGCACTTCATATTATCAGCTGGAGTCTCGACAAACCAAATAACTGGTGCGGTTACAAGTCTGATCGTTAAATTCAGCGCATGCTCTGTAGTGACTGAATTTCTAATATTTCTGACTTACTGCTCGGTATGTTCTTTTTTGTCCTGCGTGTTTTCCTCCTCGCCCATCCATCTCCACGTGTACTCCATATATGATGTCGAAGAAATCCTCCACAATGGCCACCCTTTTATACTCCTTACTAGTATCATTACTGTTAGAATCGGTCTGAAAAATAATCATATACAAAATAAGAACTATGGTTAACTTGAAATATAACCTTGTACTGGTAGTCCTTTTTGCTGTTTAACTTCTATTGTGTTTTTCAAGATAAAAGGTGAAGACTTTAAATTGGTCAAAACATCATGTAAAGACTCCTACAAAGAGTCCGTTCGCTGATATTTAAAGACAGGCCAGACATCACAACTGTCTTTTGAATCGTAGATAATAGATATAGGAAGATGTGGTATGAGTGCCAATGAGACAACTCTCCATCAAAGTTACAATTTATAAAAGTAAACCATTTTCGGTCAATTTACGGTCTATAACACAGAGCATATGCTCACACCGAACAGCAAGGGCCCCCAAAAAAGTAGTGTTAAACCATTTAAACGGGAAAACCAACGGTCTAATCTGTATAAAAACGAGAAACGAGAAACACTTATGACCCACATAAACAGACGACAACCACTGAAAATCAGATTTCTAAGTGAAAAAGATTATGTCATTTTTACCGGAAAATTGAATGATTACCATATTCAAAAACTTACGCTTCCATACTCTCATAATGCTGAATTCCCTTTTCTATCTTACCACAACAAAAAAACATTCATGAAATGTAAAAATAAATTATATTAACTTTTAAATAAAATCCTAAAAGTAAATGACGCTTATTATATGATGAAAAAAAAACAAGAAAACAATATTTTAAACCATTTTTACCAACATAGTGTACAACAATAAACAAGATTTGAATTCTAGATGATCTCCTCGCCGTTTATATATAAGAAATGTTTAGTTGTAATAAACTCCTAGTGGCAACAATGTAATGTGATGCATGTACAACAGTAAATTAAAACAACAACTTATATGTTGGTCACCAAAATATGAACAATGTGACC
This sequence comes from Mytilus galloprovincialis, assembly GCF_965363235.1. Taxonomy (NCBI): domain Eukaryota; kingdom Metazoa; phylum Mollusca; class Bivalvia; order Mytilida; family Mytilidae; genus Mytilus; species Mytilus galloprovincialis. The sequence goes on along the minus strand of NC_134838.1, from coordinate 124,953,564 downwards.
TTCAACAATGGACAAGCACCCACGTTGTAAACATTACCTCTAAATCACTGAGAGTGAAGACAAGTTAAGTATACAATAACAACGCACAAAATATAAAAACAGATGACGAAAAACCCACTCCTGACTTGAGACATGCGCACCATCATTAAAACTTTACTATGGGATAAACTTTACTATGGGTACTCATCCCGAATTCTTTTATCAGTGAAAGGACAAAATCATGCTTTCAAAACACATAACATTAATTTTAACTAGAAAAAAAACCTCAAATCATATGTGTTAAAAAAATGAAAAAACCCAAAATGATACAAACAATACTATATCATGCAATTACAACGAATGCGAAATCTTGATAACTGAAAACAAGTTAAAAGTACTTCAATTCTTTTGATATAAATCATACCTTCTTACACTCTAATAGTTATATTACTAGATGTGGCCTTTTATAATATTCTATAGCGATATAGTAGGATGATTTATAAACAGTGAAATAATAGCTATTGAGTGTCCCTTCTGGATTTTAGCTCCAGGTAAAGACAAATTGACAAGCCTGTTAAGACGACTGTCTGTTTTGTAAATATTATTGTTTTTAATCTCAAATAAATGAGCCTACGCATCGTATATCAATAGCCAGTTTTGTTTCATGTCCCAAAGTCATTGTTTTGCGCTGAAACTCATTTGGATCCCGGATTCCGATCACCTGCTACCCGATACGATCCCACGGAGCATTATTACCACGACTAATAGTTTAGTAATAACCAGCTCTGTTTGAAGGAACCTGAAGTCAGATAAAAAGAGGCTCTTATTGATCTCGGACGGACAAATTAAAATACACTCGTATTAGAGAACAAAGATTTCTAACTAACTCAATCATCCCTTTAGAAGATGATTTTTATTAGAAAATATAATTTTGCAGAAAACATCAGTATCAAATTACCGTCCTAAAATTGTTGATGACAGCGTCTTATTGAGGTGTTTGTCAAAGGTTTTACCTATTTGCAAATATTACGTTCTATGGAATTTAATACAAACCATTCTGCTTTGATTTAAGCTTTCTTTTTTACATTCGTTATTTTATTCTTTAAAAGTGTAATTTTAACAATTGCTGTTTCAAAAGAATTCTTTAAAGTGTGATGACTCTTCAGTTAAGATTGGCCATTTAATTGCGACTTGGCCATTTAATTGCGACTTTGCAATTCATAGAATAAATAACGAAACATTGCAATCAGTAGAAAATATATGAGATTGCATATTTCAAATGTAAATGCACACAGTAATGCCACGGGCGGATCCAGGCTCCGATGAAAGGTGACGTATATGTCCAAAATGATGATATCTCCGAACGTGGCGAGAAGAAATTTTCAAAGGTGCTACATACGCACTCAAAGTTACCCTGAATTAACCGCTGAGAAGCTTAGAAGGCGTAGTGCGGAACACACATTTTAAAATAAGTTTATTAATTTCGAAGAACACCAAAACTACAAAACAATTAGAAATTAAAAAAACAGCAAAAACGAAAGAAAGGAAAAACACAATTATAGCTTTATAATAGATGTAAGAAGGTGTGGTATGAGCGCCGATGAGACAACTCTCCATCAAAGTCACAATTTGTACAAGTTAACCATTATACGTCAAAGTACATTGCAAATGACATTTCAGCATAATTATTCTTTTAACTATTAGTGTGGAGTTTCTTTTTATATTTGAAGGCAAATAAATTTACTAATTTGTAACATATTTTTTAGAATTATATAGTGCGGCTGCTGGTCTTTCGACCGGCATTGGAGGAAAAATATACCAGCGGAAAAATCTTTTTACGAGGGAGAATTTTTCATCGAAGAGCCGTGGAAGATGTTTTAGCGGGATTCCGCGGGTCCTATACGACGAGCGGGGCAGAAAAAATATGCCGTCGGGATTTTTTTTTTAACGCACGGTCCCTTTTCAAATTGTCGCTGCTGGTGGATGTGACATTATATCCAAAGTAAGGTTTACTGTATATTATGCTGTCGTCTCAAACTCAGTGAAATGTTAGAGGTTAAAAAGAAGTTTTATTATATATACCAAAAAACATTTACACTTTAGCAAACATATATGCTGCAGTTATAGCATTCATAGTTATTTTTCTTTATATCTAATGTTTCTTCTCTTTTTAGTACTTCTCTTCTTTCATTCCTATAATTTTCTTTAATTCAATTCGTCGCTATGGTGAAATAATAAATGTCTTTGTAATAAGTCTAAAATTACCAGAAATGCCCACGTATCCCATGGAAATAATATAAATTGTGTTTTCGACAAATCTTATTAAAACCTGGCATGTGTTTTACTAGTATAAAATGATCCAGTCCAATTTTAACATTTATGAAGTCAATTTCATGTATTTTTTTAATGTAACTTTATTGCTTTGTACAATAAATTCTGTAATGATGCAAAATTAAGACTGAAGGTTAAAAAGACGTTTAGAAAAAAACTTGTAGATATCTTGAACCCAGATTACATATTGTTTTACGATGAAAGGATGTGTGTGGATTTTCTTAAATTGGAGATTGCAGTTTAAATGATAGAGACTGTCGCAATGAATGTAGAGCAATATAAGGGACCGGTCAAAATTTATCGTCACATAGGACCGGTGCAAAAAATAAAAACATTTAATAAAAGTTACAACCCTATCGCTTTCTGACTGAAAAAAAAAAAGCAACAGTTTCATGTTTTATTTTGTTGATTCACAAACAATTACAGGCATGGCATTATCATAAATTATACTATGAATATAGCATTGAAAAAAACAAAGACATTGCATAATGCAATCAAACCACAAATAGGTGTTTGTTAAACTGAAAAATTAATGAAGCTGCATGTATCTTATATAGAATTTTATCAATACCTTTAAATATTAATTATAAAAACAAGCTCCAGGAGAAACATGAAACTCAATAGCATTTGGTTGAACTCTATATATATTTTAACCTGAAGACCCATAGGTTGCCTTGGAATGTGTTTTTTATTAGGAATGGTAATAATTGCTTTAACATTTTCCCACTTACAGAAAATGTACCTGATGTGACCCCCGAATTTTTGCTACTTTGTTGGATGATATAATGTACATGATGTACATGATGTATGTTTGTTGCACTTCACCATATAAGTGAAATTAAATTTTACAGCAAAACAACAAAAAACTAAATGACATTGGATTCAGTAAGCTTGATATATATCTAAGATAGCTGCATAGTTTGAGTTGAATTTAAAAAGTTATAAAAAAAATTAAAGTGTACTATCTCTATTTTGTTCGAACTGCAAATTCTAGCTTTTTTGACCTAGATTAATTTAATTCTTGAATTTGACAGCAATACAACAAAAAACAAAATGACCTGGGACTTAGTAAGCTTAATATATATCTAAGATAGCTGCATAGTTTGATGAAAATCCAAGTTGATTTGAAAAAGTTATTAAAAAAATTAAAGTGTACTATCTCTATTTTGTCCGAATTGCAAATCCTAGCTTTTTTTTACCAAGATTACTTTAATTCTTAAATTTTATAACAATACAACAAAAAACTAAATGAAATGGGATTTAGTAAGCTTGATATATATCTAAGATAGCTGCATAGTTTGATGAAAATCAAAGTTGATTTGAAAAAGTTATAAAAAGAATTAAAGTGTACTATCTCTATTTTGAACGAATTGCAAATCCTAGCTTTTTTAAACCAAGATTACTTTAATTCTTAAATTTTACAGCAAAACAACAAAAAACAAAATGACCTGGGATTTAGTAAGCTTAATATATATCTAAGATAGCTGCATAGTTTGATGAAAATCCAAGTTGATTTGAAAAAGTTATTAAAAAAATTAAAGTGTACTATCTCTATTTTGTCCGAATTGCAAATCTTAGCTTTTTTTACCAAGATTACTTTAATTCTTAAATTTTACAGCAATACAACAAAAAACTAAATGAAATGGGATTCAGTAAGCTTGATATATATCTAAGATAGCTGCAGAGTTTGATGAAAATCCAAGTTGATTTGAAAAAGTTATAAAAAAAATTAAAGATGCCTATCTGAATTTTTATATAATAATTTTTATCTTTACATATTGTATATTATACTTGTTATTTTAAGTTTTGTTATAAATGTATTAAAAATTATTTAAAAGTAATCGTTTGAAAAAAAACTTGTGTCCTATGGATATTATCTGTGAAAAAAGTGATGTCCCAACAAAAGCGATTCCGGAAAAAAGTATCTGTCCTACTGCACTTTGGACCGGTCCTATGTGTAGATAAATTTTGACCGGTCCCTAACATACCAGGGATAGTAATACCGCAGAACACGAGCTCAGGAACGGAGAATTTTGAAATGACAAAAAATTTCAAATCAGAAAAATTCTTATTCTTAGACAAAAAAAAACAACAAATTTTATTGGTATTGAATGTCAGAAAAAAATATTAGTTCTGTTCTTAACACTACAAGGAGCCATGGTAACCACATAGGGAGGGATAAATGGGTCTTTAAAGCAGCGAGAAAACCCCGAATCCAGAGGCGGGCTTCAGCTAGTCCCTTAACACTTTTGTATACTATACCTCAGTGAAATGAACGCAACACTAAACTCCGAAACATATAATTGAACCAAAATAGAAAAAAAAAGACTAGAGCTTGAAATGTCTGTTCTCGAGAAGACAGCCATGGTTAAATATTTGAATAAGTATTCGATATTCGTCCTGTCCGATGGTTAACAGGTTACCAATTTACAACATCTATAATACTAAAATAACGAGGTCCAATTTGTCAGCCGTTATCGGGTAAAAACGATAAATCAAAGAATTCAACTTTATATATAACTAATATAGGAAAATGGTGTAGATTAAAAATTACACCACTCCAAACCCTTTTGTAATTAGGATTTTGCTATATACACGGGTCATAATCACGGAGTTGACACTACTAAATTCAATCATTGTCAAATTGTTCTCTATTGTAGTATTTTAATCAGTAAGACTTTCTACGATAACATACAAATACTTAAAATCTGGACTTAAAATAAGGTGTATAGGTATACAGCTTTCCATTTGTTACCGGGCATGACGTAAAACAGCGAATAAAAGAATTCAACTTTATTTACAATGCTGTTGATTAAAAAATACTCCATTCCAGGACCTTTTGTTTTCCAAATAACTAATGTTACAAATAATTGATAAGTTCCAGGTCGACGAGTTCAAACAGAAAGATTTTGAAAGCAGAGAAACTGTGTACCTTATAATAAGCATGACTTTATCAGATGACAATACCAACACTGAAATAAGGCTGACGCATAGTTATATACCTTAATTCAGTCACGGACCCGCAATATCACGGGTGTGTTCTAGTACATTATATATTTGGCCATAGAAGAAACGACAGTGATAATCTAGTAAGTCAGTAAAACTTGAGAGGGAAAGTTATACAAATAATATATTCCGAAACTAAACAGACGAAAAGAACGACAGAAAAACCTTGAAGATTAAAAAAGAAACTCAAAAGAATGAAAATAACCAGAAGTAATCCACCAACAATTCAGTGCTCACAGAAAGCACTTCTCGTATGTCATTCTAATCATGACACTTGGTTTCCTTTTTGAAATATGATGTGCAATCTATTCATATGAAATACTAATTATTAAATATTAATTTAAAACAAGAGTGACTACCATAATTTTGGTATTACCCGTTTGGGATATTTTTTATTTTTCAGCTACAAATTAGAAATGAAAACTCCTTGTGATTTGGTAATGAACATTCCATGACCATTATTAATATCACAACGTAATATTACAAATGGTAGAAATTTTAATATTTCCCAGTTTTGATACCTTAATGTTTGTTTTGTAATGTAGGATTTTATGTTCAGACATAACGATCGGTTTAAGCAATGGATTAAGAGATGGAAAGAATTACAATGTACCACTCCTGGGTCTCGTCTTCTCCGATTGGTGAATCCGGATTGTGTTTCCAGTGTCCTGGGACGCATCAAAATTGTTGTAAAATAATTAAAGGAAATTGGAACGGAGAACAAGCGGCTACATTGCCCCGTAAACGAAACTTAATTCCTTTGTGGCAAATTTTCTTAAAGTTTCAGTAGTTAATACGTCATTAAAACGAAGCTTAAACTTAATAGAGAAAAATTGTCACTCTTTTTGTCAATCCTGATTTTATCTTCTGTCGGGAGTACGTTTTAGTATGATGTACATGAAAATGATAAATTCTTTCTCATTTTAGTCGTTCATAAGATCTGGGAAAATATTTTTAACGACGTAGGCGAACTGTATAAACACATTAACAAAGCCAAAAAATATTTGTTTAAAATCCTGAGGGAAGTTAGTGTGGGAAATTAGAAGGTTGGACATTTCCTTTTCTTTTTTTATACAGACAAATTATCAATATCCTATTTTTATCTGAAAGTCAGTTTACTATCTTTCTTTAAAAAAAATTTTAACAATTTTTCAAAAAAGGTTTTTACACACATTTGAATTTTTTAAAAATAATTTATTTTAATTGTTAAATATATATCAATTTGAATATACAAAACATAATGTTTCAATCAATTAATGAAAAAATGACACCCATTCATGTCTTCAGAAAGTTGCTGTCGAGTCAAATCAACATTTTAACATTTGTAGGAAGGTATAGTTAACTTGATGGTCATGATACAGCGTCACGAATTTTAATATAGACACTGGAACACATTTGTGTTTAGGGCCAGTTGAAGCCCGCCACCGAGAGTTGGGTTTTCTCGTTGTGTTGAGGACCCATTTTGGCCTTGGGCTGTTTTTTGCTCTTTGGTCGGGTTGTTGTTTCTTTGAAACATTCCCCATTTCCGTTCTCAATAAAATTGAACAGCAAGCATATTTTTTTGATACAAAAATACAGTCTGTATATCAGTCAAGCAAACACTATTAATGTTGCGATGTCGGTGTACAGACATAACAAAACCGCAAGCAGCCATACGTGTTTTATCTTACGTTTACCTATACGGGTTTTTATCTTATTCTTTAACTGGCAACAAAAAGCATGAAAATATAAAAAAAAAGACGTTACTAAAGATTAGTAAATATATATTTATAGTTTCTCGTGGTGTTGGGTTACTACTCCATTGATTAACCCACTCATCTCATATCAAATATATGTATCTATTTGTCATAATCTTTACATAGAAATATAATTCAAGGGAGAAAATATCAAATAGATATTTTATTATATACCTTTTAAATCGGTATGTAAAGTCCTCCTTTCATTTTTTTCCGGCCCTCTAAGGTACCAACCTTTTTTTCTAATTTTTTTTAAAGGGGGTGGTTATTTCAAGAAACAAAATACTTTGTTTAGAAGGGAAAATAAAAAAAAAACATGTTTTATTCCAGTGAAAACTAAGAGAAAATAATACAACATTGAGTTGAAAAATCTTCTTCCTGTATAATATTTAAAAAAAAGTGTTTATTTTGTAGTCGTATTTTGTTTTGTCCCCAACCCCTCCTCAAAACATAAATTTAAAAGAAAAAAACAAATGATAGAAACACCAAATACGAAAGCTCGGTGCTTTAATAATTATAGCATTGCCTTTTGAATGGTTTATAATTTTGCTTTAAGTAGTTATTAGTTTCAACTATCAAATATATGATTCAATCGTATTTGTTTCTTTGCAATTAAGATACAAGTAGTTTGAAAGATTTATTTGATACAATCAGATTTTTCTTTAATTTCATTTTTCTTTTTTTTTTTTGCAATTTAGATTGACGTACTTGTGACAAAATAAAAAATCTGCAAAACCACAAACCATACTAAAAATAGCTTCACACTTTGACGAATATGCTTTTTTCTGTTTTTTTTTTCAAAGAAATCATATATAAAATTGTGATACATTTATTTTATTTTCTCATCTCTCTAAAAAAACATCCTTGTAATAGAGGTTTTCTTTCATTTTAAGTGGTTTATTTAAAGTTCAGGTTAAGAGAATTTGTACTGCAACGGGATAGATAACCAGGAAAAAGGACGGATGTTTAACTATCATCTTCTTTCCGGTTTTGACGGGACAAATAAGATAAACCACGGAAGTGAGATGAGTATCCCTGGTGATAGAAACCGATTTATTTTTGAAGTCCCATCTGAGTTTACCGGATGATAGAAATTAAGTTTCCATGGAAACATAAAGGCAAGGTAACCACGTTGTTTAGCTGATGTGACAATACCAGAAGTTTCTCATCGATACAAGCCCTCAAGTTGAAATGAATCTAAATAATTACTAATATTTTCTTCTGCTTCTTCCTTTTTACTCCTTGTCCCGTTATATCTATTCTAATTAATCATTGCTTTTGTCCCCTGGTTTCTCATTAATGAACTATTTTGTCAAATCATTTTTGCTATCCATTGATTCATTCGCTTTCAATATCCTTTCTTACTTTTCCAACCATATTTGACGACATGAAAATTATATATCTGCCTTAACAATTCCTTTTGTTACAAATATTAATCTGCGGGCCTAATTAGCCCGAGTTCTGTAGCAGGTAATCTTTTCTCCTACAGAAACCAGGAATCAGCACGAGGCGTTTCCGATTAGCTTAGACTGGCCGCGCACCTGTCCGTAAAGGTGATAGCTATAATATATATCGTTAGCTACTGTAATTACTTATCTGATACATATACCTGTTTCCTAGGTAACAAAATCTATAAAACCAAAACGACCAAGAATTATTCTTAACAAGACTGACGAAATAAAACAGCAAATGCGTGCAAGTCAAAAAGATTTTTTGGCTTATATATCTTAAAATATTTTTTTTTCATTTTAAAGTTTATATTTAGAGTTTTATTATCAGTTGTTTTTTTTTTGATATATAACGATTTACTTTGACAGTTTGCAAAAAAAGAACTTTAATATATAATTGTTATGGGACGGGGTGTTAAACTTATGTGTTAATGTGACTTATATAAATATCAACAAATATGGCATTGGAAAGGACAAAGACGACAGTGTGATCATTCCAATAACAGTTTGCAGCCATGCAAGACACCTGCCTATTTTACTTAGCTATTCATTCATTTTTGTAATATTGTCTTTCTATTCTTTCAAAGAAAGTAGTTTCCTTAAAGCATCCATTAAAATATATCTTGTTTTTGATCAATAAAGTGGAGTTTGATGAGAGAGTGGTATCACAGTCAGTTTTTAGTTTGATGGATAATATAGTTAAGAGTGTCTTAGCGTGAACTTAATTTCGAGTCATGGATTTTTTAAACTCTCGAGAGAATTTTAGGTATTAAATGGGACAAAATTTCTCATCACCGGGATGCAAAAATCCTAGCAGTGGTGACAGTCATATTGATGTCTGCCATTATAAGGCTCAGAAGTGTCCAGTAATGAGACACACATAATATTCTACTGTCCGGTCGACCGTCAAACTAATTTCGAACATTAGTATTGAATAAATAGTCGCCCTGTATATATACAAGATCGATGTTTCCTTCAAAACAACGTAAAAAGTCTGAGAGATTTTGTGCAGTTGGTCGAGACCTGACTGAGTACATATATATGTAAGCTTCAGGATATCGTGGTCGGATTAAAGTATATAAATATATAACTATCATAATGCGTTTCTAAATAATTATTTAAATTTTAAATAACTATCTAAGTTTTAATTTTGTTATATTTCAGAAACATATACATGGAAAAAAATTATATATATATCATTAAAATTCAGTTAAGCAACAAATCATTTTTCAAAATTTGAAAGTTTCACTACTTACAACAGGTTTTGTTGGAACATATAAGCAAGTTCTTGATGGATCACTGCCGTCTACAGGTCCTAAACGGAATCCTTTTGCTTTAACCCAAAATCTGAATTTAGAATTTCCAGCTGTCGGTGGCTCATCTCCAGTCAGGATATCTGTTATACGTTGGTACTTTTTATGTGTCACTGTTTTTGTTTTTCCACTGTCCCCATAATTCTGGATGGCCCAGTAGTGAAAAGATTCATACATTTCCCTCTTTCCTTCGTCTTTCAGAGAGTAAGATAAACTGTCACTATCCATTTGCAGACGACAGCTTTCAGGACGGCAGAAGATTCACGTTTAGGTCTTTATTAGTAAGGCGGGACTTGCGTACATCGAGCAATCACGTCCAGTAGTAAAGTGTCACAAACATAACGGATAACTTATCCACATGTCCAATCACCAGTTATAGGTAAAAAAAATCCTAATTATCAAAACCAATATGATATTTCTTCTGTGGATGTCATAAATGAAGAGTTATACATTAATTATTTCCGCTGTCTGTAGAGAGCATATTAACAGTGACAAAACTGCATATCCTTTTTCTCAATCGATTGATTTTAAGTCGAAACTGGACAATTTTATAAATATCTTTAAAGTACCTAAATTACTCATAAAATTAATCCTATATGTAGTTGTTGTATATATACATATTTATTTGTTATATAATTAAAACGATGTCCCAGTCATTGCTAAATATCGATTTTATATCAAATTAACCGGTGAAATGTTACAAGTTAGTTAGAACAAAGGTGGAAGCTTGTGTAATTTTATGTATACTTTACTTATAATACCACACGAATAAGTATTAATAATTAATTATGATTCAGATTCAAATTCAATGATTTATTCATAAATGTATATATAAAGTCTCACCACAGATAATAGGATTCATAGGGTAACATATTTAAAAAAAAAAATATGAGAGACTTTTATTAAAACATATATCTATACATTTTTTATACTAGTATCTACACCCCCCAAAAAAGCATTTTTTTTTAAATCCTGATGTCTGAAGGTAAACTAAATAAGATATTCGTATGCTAAATGGTAAAAAAAAATACCAAAACCAACACGATGTAAACTTAATGTATTTCAATGTATTTCAATGTTTTGAAAAAAATTAAAATGGCACACCTCTACGACATTTGGGCTCTGGACGTCTGACGATAGTAATTATTTTCGTTTGCAATTACACCACATCTCCTTTTTTGTGTATGCAATCACACTACATCTCCTTATCTTATATACATTGATCAAAAACATTCCAGATGATGCTTATTATTCAGATATAATCACGTTAATTGAGATTCTATTATAAATGTTGGTGTTTTTCACTCACTTGAGTTAAATTGTATGGGATATTTTGGTAGCAGAACGTCTTAATTGAGGATATATCTACTTACATACCATTAAAGTATTTACTTTTTTGTTTTAAACTCTGGTAATAAAGTACATAATCAGCGCGGGACACTTCTTATGTCGACGTTCTCTGTCAAAGTTCAGATCATGATTAGTTTAATATTCAATGGCTGGGAGCAAAGAGGGAAAATAAATGTCAATGTGATTTTTCTGTGCAGTACTGGGACTGTGTTCCGATTTTAATTCCTTTATTTTCCTCGATAATATCGGTTAGCTTGAATACTTCAAATACCTATAGGATCCATTTAAAACAAGCTCAGTGTACATAAATAAGAGGAATTCGTTTTTACTTATGACAAGGGGTTCAAGTAGGACATGGCTTAAGACATTATGCCGGAACACAATGTCGACTTCTTTACTCCTATTTTGGACATTTTTACCTATTATGTCTGTTTGTTTTCAAACATCGTTGTCAATAAAATGGAATTTTATGTGACTGTCATACAAGTGAGAGGTTTAGCTAACTATAAAACCAGTTTTCATCCACCATTTTCTACATGTACCAAGTGAGGAACATGACAGTTATTATCCATTCGTTTGAATGTGTTTGAGCTTCTGATTTTGCCATTTGATTGAGAACTTTCCTTTTTGAGAATTTCCCTTGGAGTTCAGTATTTTTGTGATTTTACTTTTTCCCATATAAGGAAATTCGTCAGTGGTTGTCTCTGTTTATATGTAATTGTTTTGTTCAATAAATAATTGAGTGTTGATTACTTTGATATAGTCTCTGTCAACTTCCTCGACATGGTGAAAAACCGGTACAATCTAGAGCATGACATCGTGCTGTATATGACATGTTTGTCTTAGTGTGCTGCATATGATATTGTTTGTCTCATTGGGCTGTATATGATTTTTTTAACTCTTAGGGCTGTATATGTTTTTTTTAACTCTTAAGGGCTGTATATGGTTTTTTTTTAACTCTTAAGGGCTGTATATGGTTTTTTTAATTCTTAAGGGCTGTATATGTTGTTTTTTTTAGCTCTTAAGGGCTGTATATGATTTTTTTTAACTCTTAAGGGCTGTATATGGTTTTCTCTGTCTCATTGTGCTGTATGATTTTTTTTTTCCTGTCTCATTGGGCTGTATATGATTTTTCCTGTTTTATTGGGCTGTATATGATCTTTTTGTCTCATTGGGCTGTATATGATCTTTTTGTCTCATTGGGATGTATATTATCTTTTTTATCTTATTGTTCTGTAGATGATTTTACTAGTCTTATTGTGTTGGTGGGGTTGCTATCTCATAAACGGAAACTACACTCCTCCCTTTTGGTATAGACAATAGGAGTTACACAATTTATATATTTACCTTTTTGTAATCTCTTTTAGAGCAAAGAAATGTTTCCGATTTAGATATCAAGTTTTTATTTAGGTTATTTTTGGGATAAGCAACCCAAAACCAACCTGTACGTTATAAACGTTCCAGGACTATTAAATTTATGATATTCATATGTTTATGATATATTTCAGATACTACTGCCATGACTTTTTGTGACTATTGTAAAACTAAATTCTCCGGAGAACCGAAACTTGAAGAGACATCTTGTGGTCGTATTTAACGCGATTATGTTTTATCTAGTCGGTCAAATCGCCTTGATTATCTTGTAATTGTCAGTGATAGACATCTGAATGAATACTGGGACGGGACAGGAACATCTCTAGAGACGAAAACACTTAGTATATTCCGAACATAACTGCAAAACAGTAATGCTATTTACTAGGTTCAGAGCAATGTAGATTAAAGGCGTGCTATATCTAAAAATCAATGGATAGGTATATCACAGTATGTCTAAACTACTAATAGAAGAGATAATAATTCCAACATGCACAAACCTCTGAATACTTTTAAAAAATATAGTCTCAATCAGCCTTTACAAAAGAAACGCTTATTTAGCGTAAAGTACTATAAGCCTGGTATCGTTGATGACTATTTACCACTTTCACTACATACAGTACTATAAGCCTGGTATCGTTGATGACTATTTACCACTTTCACTACAAACAGTACTATAAGCCTGGTATCGTTGATGACTATTTACCACTTTCACTACAAACAGTACTATAAGCCTGGTATCGTTGATGACTATTTACCACTTTCACTACAAACAGTACTATAAGCCTGGTATCGTTGATGACTATTTACCACTTTCACTACATACAGTACTATAAGCCTGGTATCGTTGATGACTATTTACCACTTTCACTACAAACAGTACTATAAGCCTGGTATCGTTGATGACTATTTACCACTTTCACTACAAACAGTACTATAAGCCTGGTATCGTTGATGACTATTTACCACTTTCACTACATACAGTACTATAAGCCTGGTATCGTTGATGACTATTTACCACTTTCACTACAAACATTTCTAGACATGGCACCGAAACAAAAACATGAAGTACCGTGAGAAAAAAATAAGATTGAAGTCTTTGTGACATCATATTTTTGCAATTCGTTCACTTTGAAACGTGTCAAACCTACATATATATAGCAGCCAAGAAGCTTGCACTTTGCATGCATAAGATAAATATATTGAACAGTTTTTATACCAAATAAAAAAAAACTTCAAGTTGTTAGAATTTATAATTTAGCAAAAACATGCGAATGCGTCAAAACATGTTGTTTTTTTATATATATATAAAACTTCACAATATCCCACTTTGAGTTTTCACAATAACACATTAACATTGTTATGGATAGTTTTTGCTCGTGTCAAATTAGTAAAAGTGTAAATACTAGTTAAACGAACAGCCTCATATTTTAACATTCATATGTGCAAATTCGTCTGACATTTTAAAAGTAATTTCCGTGGTTGGAAATGATGTGACTTTCAAAATGTTTTAAACCAAAACAAATATGCCAGACAACAACCAACGAATAACATCACTTAATTGCAAGAATTTGAGTTTGGACACTCATACATACAGAATATGATTGAGTTGTAAGTGATTAACCCTTTTCAAGTCAGGAATATCACAGTTGTTATCCATTCGTTTGATGTGTTTTGGTTTTTGATTTTCTCATTTGATTAGGGACTTTCCGTTTTGAATTTTCCTCAGAGTTCAGTATTTTTGTGGTATTACTTTTTTCTTAACTGGAACAGTAATATCACCACAAAAATTAACAACAAACTGCACGAAACACACAAAAAACTAACAAATACACAAAAGTCTGTTTATTTCCCTGATAAATATTTCACACAAATATATTTCTACGTTTCTGTATTCTTTGTAACACTTCATAACTTTTATTTCCTTCCCTATGATAGTTAATATAAAAATGTCTACACCTCTAATACACTTCAAAATTTTGGTTTCGTTTCCTGTCAAACTTTTGTCATAGAAGCAAAACTTAATGCAAAGAAGTTTACGTATCTCTTATGTATAAGACATAGACGATAATTTCTCTGCTGAAGTCAGTATCTCGAAATCTTTTATTTCTTTAAAATGAAAGTCAAAGAAATGATTCAACAACTGCAAGGACTTTAAATTAAGACAATGCTGTTGCTTGCTATTCAAATTTCGAACATATATTTTTTAATCTCTTAGAGATTTCACTTTAAAGAAAATCTCTGAAAATGAAAATAAAACTATATAAATTTGGTGCGTCCGTATCATCATTTACCCTCACTAGAAACGTTTAAAACCACATAACTTAGAATGCCAAGGTTCTAACAAATACTGCAATGCACATTGACCAAACGTGTAAGGTTAGATTTGCCCTATGGAGTTGGAAGCTTAGGTTTTTTGTGGATAAAATATGGTGACTCAACAACACTCTTCTAGATTAACCGTCATCAGGAACGCTCAGCCGTATATGCAGTTAGACAAAATGTGTACTGAATGCTCGCTAACCAGTTTTCAGACTAATGGTGCCTTTTATTTGACTGATGGTGGTAGAGTAAACTTAACGATGCCATCATGGTATTGTTTTATGATGAGTTTGTCTTAAACAATCACCAGGAGAAGGTTATTGTTGTTGATAACCACAAAGAAAATGTGCTACTTAATACTGCTGAAGGAGGACCAGCAATAGCATTGCGAAAAGTACAAACAACAAAAAATAAAATATACTGTCCAAGTAATTATCAAATGAAGTAGAAGGGGGTCCTTGTTGGATCAAGACATAGATGACCGAATACCGGGTAACATATTTGACACGAAATCTGGAGATCTTGAAATATTATGGTGTAAATACTGTACTCTTGGTCCGAAATATATAGCAGAAGGTTAGTGGTAGAAAATGTGATATTGATATCAATCGAAATTGAAATCAGTTCAAATTTAAATGAAGTGAATATATAATGAGCTATTCATCTTATTGAAATAAATAGTGAGATGTTTCACAGTTGAAATCAAGTTACTAGTATTGAAATATATTTTTTTTAAATTACATATAATTGAAAACTTCAGATTTGAATTACTGTTTCATCCATTACTTTGACCAGTAGTCGAAGAGTGTCTGGTGATAACTGTGCTTAGATATATTTTGGGTTTGTTAGGTTTGCTTTAAGGTTTGTAATTGACATAAGAATAATTAATTTATGTGTCAAATTTCACTTTGTCTCTTGTATTATTAGATATGTAGCTATGGACATATTTCAGATTGCTAACATGTTTGGTTCCCAAATATTATTTACTTACCGTTCGTTTATTTCCATCCATTTGCATATTTGTTTCTATGAATGTTGACCAAAAAAAGTCCGACGCCTGTACACCCACTATTTCAAATATGGAAGCTACGAACACCATCGCACAACCCTATGGCAAATGACGTTGTGGTAAGATATAAAGATACCCTAAAAGTCATGTTGCGGATTCATGAATAATTCCTGTTAGAACTTTTGAAATAGCCTGAAGGTTAGGGTAATTTGGACTAACGAGGCAATCAAAAAGCTCCATGCATTATGTAAATGAATTCATCATCGATACCACAATAGAAGGTTGTAAGACAGACACGCATTTCGTCTGCAAGAGACTTCAATGACACTTGAAACAAAAAAAAAATTGAAAAGGCCAAATAAAGTACGAAGTTGAATAGCATTGTGGATTCAAATTTCCTACAGGTGAAGTAAAATACAGCTAAGGAAATGCATTGAAGGGATTTTCAGACTTGCACAACAGAGCAGAGAAGTTGATTAGCAGGTGCGGATAGATGGCAATACAGTACTTCAAACCAATCATATAAATATGTTGCGTTTAAGGTATTTAAACTGTCTCATTGCCCTCCCTTTAGACAGTTCACCAACAACATTCAAATTGAAAGCTGGGGGATGTTACAATCAGTGGAAATGTTTCAATAGAAAAGAAATATAATTAAGAAAATATTACTAAGTGAGTTACTGCAAATCTTTTTACATTTGAAAATGCCTGTACCAAGTCAGGAATATGATAGTTGTTTTCCATTCGTTTGATGTGATTTATCATTTGATTTTGTCATTTGATTAGGGACTTTCCGTTTTGAATTCTCGGAGTTAAGTATTTTTGTGATTTCACTTTTTTCTTTGTGTTAAAAGCCCGTAAATACAGACCTGATAAAAAATGCCACTGAACTCAAGGATGAGAAATAATAGAAGAACGTCATATCAATTCGGATTTTTCAATGTTACTCGTACCGATAAAGTATGTTTCTGAACGTTTTTGCATAGACCATCGATAATTTAGTTCTATGTCCAAGTACAAGGCATATCCGATTCCACGACTGCGACCTTTAAAGTACATGATCTTGCGAAAGGATACTAGCAAATTCAGATGATGATATTTTTTTAGAGCTGGCTGCTTTGATTCCCCTTTGGAATATATAAATTTTGAATTCTGCTGTTTTCTCTTAACTGAGCTCCAGTAACATTTTAATCTATTGTTGAAAGACAAATAATAATACAATGGAACATACTTTTGGGTACAACATATTTAGAATATAATAGTTATCAAAGTTACCAGGATTATAATTTAGTACGCCAGACGCGCATTTCGTCTACATAAGACTCATCAGTGACGCTCATATCAAAATATTTATAAATCCAAACAAGTACAAAGTTGAAGAGCATTGAGGATCCAAAATTCCAAAAAATTGTGCCAAAATACGGCTAAGGTAATCTATGCCTGGGATAAGAAAATCCTTAGTTTTTCGAAAAATTCAAACTTTTGTAAACGGGAAATTTATAAAAATGACCACATTATTGATATTCATGTCAATAGTTATCAAAAGTACCAGGATTATAATTTTATACGCCAGACGCGCGTTTCGTCTACATAAGACTCATCAGTGACGCTCATATCAAAATAGTTAAAAAAGCCAAATAAATACAAAGTTGAAGAGCATTGAGGACCTAAAATTCCAAAAAGTTGTGCCAAATACGGCTAAGGTAATCTACTCCTGGGGTAAGAAAATCCTTAGTTTTTCGAAAAATTCAATGTTTTTTAAACAGAAAACCGAAGTCACTACTGGCCGAAGAAAACATTACGATACTTAACATGTTCTAGCTAGGATTCATGTTGAGGGTTAAACTATTTGTTTAAATGAGGTAAGTATGTACTGGGCGCATCTAATATAGAAGTTGTTGGACACATTGTTTGTCAGGAAAAAATCAGAATGAAATTCATGCAACTACATGTAATAGAGTTCAACATTCAGATAGCTTATCGGACAATTTATTTTATTTGCGTACCACAAGGGTCAGTGGGATATTCCTGTTTTAACTTTTAAATGGTCGGAAGGTAACGGGACCATTGGACTAAATGGGGGGAAAAGACGACAATATCTTTCATCATGCGTCGGGAATGAGGTATTGACTTCGTTATATTTCTTACCTAGTCATAAAGAGTTACTAGTAAATGGATGAGCAGATAAAACAAAGCGCCTACTCTGACAAAAATGGTACCAGGATTATAAATTTTGAAAGATTGACACGCGTTACGTCTCCACGAGAGTCATCAACGACACTCGAAACAAAAAGATTTAGAAGACCAAATAAAGTACGAAGTTAAAGAGCTTTGTGGATCCAAAATTCCTAAAGGTGATGCCGAATACAGCTATGACAATGCATGCAAGGGATCTTTCAGAATAACAAAACAGATCAGAGATGTTGATTATCAAGTGCAGGGATTTGACAATGCAGGATTCCGAACCAATTATATAAATATGATTTATTCATCACAGGAAAGGCAACTGACTATCTACTTTCCAACCATTTAGATAGATTCGACATTCAAAACTGAAAGTTGGATGATGTTAAAATCAGTAGAAATGAAAGATAATCAAGAAAATAAGTTAGTTCAAGTTAAATTTTACATTAGAGCCCATAAAGACAGACCTGATAGAACATTCCAATGAACTCAATGATGAGAAATTACCATAATTAAGACACAAGTAGTCCCGAATTCCAGAATGAATAAGGAAAAACTTAAGTGGAGCTTTAAAACCTTTAAAAAAGTGTTAATATAGAAGAACACAATAGCAATTGGTATTTGCCTATGTTGCTCGTACCGATGCAGTACGATTTTTAACTATTGAAAGTTAAGTTCCATAGTTAAGCACAAGGCATATCTCATTCCTCGACTAGGACCTTTAATGTGCATGAATAGTCTTGATCTTGGGTAAGGATACTGGCAAATTAAGATGAAGGATGTTCCAGAGAGCTGGCTGCTTATCATTTATATTATTGTAAAAACGCATACCTTATTTGCACAATAATATTTTCTGTATTAAGTAAAATAAAAGTTTAAATCGAATCGCTGTCTTATTTCGATTTGATTAAAAATTGGGATGCAACACCTATTGCAGATTTTCGAAAAGGTATGTAAAATAAGTTTAGATATTTACAGACGGGCCTCTCCTTTTTATTTTCATTTTCATTCTAAGGTCAAAGATTCTGTCTTGATAGCGTTTTATAAAATAAATACACCCATTATTTTTCGGAAAATGAGCAAGATATGCGACCATGTAATCTAAACGATTTTTATTTTAATTGGTTATATGTGATTGAAGTTTAATTCGATGGTAGTTGACTGATTCTGTAATGCTTCCTTTCAATTAGACTTGTAATTTGTTTTCTTTGATTTACTTTAGTGGATATTTGACTAGAATGACCAAGTACTAGTGAACTTCTGTATAATTTGTCCCATCAATCCTGCCATAACCTCACATTAATGAGAAAACAAGTAATTGTCGAGTTAGCTTACATTCATTAGACAGCAATTTTAGCCCACTAACTGTATTATAAACTATAGTTGGGTCTGTTTTACACAGAACATGTAATTCTGATGGAGTACTTGAGAAAGACATTTAGTTTAAATGGAATTGCACATCCAAAGTGAATGTCCCAGTCCGACAAATTATTCATCTCGTTCTCGTTTTTCTCTGATATACGACGCTATTGCAATTTACACATGGATTGTAATTGATTAGATAAAGGAAGTGTTCGTTCTATGTCACTTGTGCAATATTGTCACAAGACATGCCAGCTTATTAAATAAAGAAGAAATTTCTTCATTATCTCTCACACAATATAAAAAAATAGTTTGCTTAACCGGGACAAAATATTTTAAGCCAAATGCACGCGGGACTTGATTGAACGTTTTCCAGAACGTGTTGAATAAGAGATCAACAGGAATGGTTTAAACATTTATTGTTCCAAATCATTTGTAATGAAGTCATTGGGTCTCAGATCTTTCCAAGGTCATTTCGTCTTACGTATGTTTTATTAAAACATATCTTTAAAAATATGGTTGTCCTTAAAAGGCCGTCATCATTTAGAAAATAGAGACCCTGAAACGGATTGAGAAAAAGTAAAACTGAGTAATTCTGTATTTCAATGTCATCATTTCAAGGTATTTTTCTTAAAGATTTCTATTTTTTTATTTTGGCACATATATGTTTTAATTTTTATATAGTTTGTTAAAGGACCAGCCAGATTATTTATGGTGGCTTAGAGAAGTGTCAACCGGAAAAATGATATTTTAAGCAACAATTAAAGGATTGTGATCTTAGTAATCTCGTCCAATAAAAACAAACTTTTTTTTAAAAAAATATGTTATTAATCATATAAACAAATATCAAAATGAAAACATTTAAACATCGCATCATTTTGCAGGATCTGAAAATAAAAGTAAATTAAACGAAAGAAAAATGGACAATTCTAACAATTAATTTGGACAAGGAAGTTTTTGGTGGGTCGAAAATTGTCCTAATATGACACCAGTAATTCTTTTCGAAGATGGCATAATTCTTGAACTCAAGGAAAATGTAATATTATAAATACCAGTCAAGATAAAAAAAAACAAAAAAAGTTGTAGATGAGATAAACAAAGTTGTCTAGAGGTCAACATGCAGCTATCAAAAATATACAGGTGACCAAACCATATGTAAAGCTACAAATTGCACAGATATTATATATGTGAACAATATATAACAAAGGCATAAGATATCAACTCGTTAAGATATCAAGACGTGTCACGGTACTTTTCTATCCCAAATTCATGTATTTGGTTTTGATGTTATATTGGTTATTCTCATCGGATGTTGTCTAATGCTTTGTCCGTTGATGTGTGTGTTACATTTTAATGTTGTGTCGTTGTTCTCCTCTAATATTTAATGCGGTTCCCTCGGTTTTAGTTTATTACCCCGATTTTGTTTTTGTCCATAGATTTATGAGTTTTGAACAGCGGTATACTACTGTTGCCTTTATTTAACTATGGTTCCAGAAGTTCTTGATCCAAAATTGTGCATGTTTTAATATATTAAACTTATCTACAGCATAGATGCATGTTAAAAAAAGAAGCTGATAGATTTTGATTTATGTAACGTTGTTGAAGACATTAAGACTCTTCATCATTTTAATTCTATCATGTTTCAACAATTTTCAAATTTTAACCCTCAAAATGTAACAGGGTGTTGTAAATGTGCACTTGCGGTTCCCAAATAATGATTTAATATCAGTTTTATGTTTTGAGAGTGTTAAATGTGTTAATATTTATATATAGTTTCTGTGACTTTTTAATGCACAGAAAGCGTACGTTACATTTTTAGTTATTAACTATATTATCAGTGCCGAAATGGCGCAATTTCGTCATGCACGGTTCAAGCGCAGCCATTTGATAAATATTCTAAGTACGGATCCAAAATTACACAAGAAGCATAAGCTTAAGTTAATCTATGCTTTAACTTAATAGTTTTACCTATTTTCTTACAAAGAAAGAATCATTTTGAGTCGAGGACTACCATGTTTTTGTCAGCGTTTGACGTTTCATTTCTGTTCCGGATTAGAATATTTACTTCCGGTAATTTAAAATAAATACTAGTGCAAAGGTCAAATTCCTCAGTCTTTGCTGTTTACATTTTGGCATATTGCAAAGATCCCGGGTGGTTCCTTTAGAGGTAAGAAGCAGCGCATTAGCTGTATGCCTCGCATGGTCTAAATTATTTAGTTTACATATATCGTTTGGCAATTCCTTGTCCTAGTTTCAAAAAACACATGCGAAATAATATTATTATTGAGATCAGCTCCGCCTATTTATGCAAATTTACATGACAAACTATTTATAAGACAAGTATCTTGAGAAAACGTACGGAATTACATGTTATATATTTTACAATAGTTTATTCTGTACATTGTTGAATTGTGCCGTAATAAATATACTATTTTACTACGAATTATTCATTCACGCTACCAAGAGAGAACAGACAACATATTTGACGTCCGTATTTATTTACCCTGTGTATTTACTAGTTTTATGAGATATTCGTATTTGCTGGCTTTATAACTATATCAAAACATAGCGAGAAGCAGAAATTACAACACAGGGGATAGTCGTACCTCATTTAATTAAAAAATGTTTTCATGGTTTACACGTGATGTGTACGTTTGTTATAGTTTTATTAGGTCATAGTTAATTGAAAGTCGTTGGTTGGTATAATCTTGAAGCAGATAATTCGACATTAAATCATTGGAGTTATTCCTAGAGCAGTCACATGAAAAACAAATGATGGTTTTCTCAGTGCTAAAACTGCGATCGATCACCTCTGAAACGATGATCAGACGGGACGGATACCATACTCCAGGGACAGTATGTTTCTATGTGTACCCATCATATACAATCTTAGTTTATAACCGTGTTTTCCTTGAAATTCAGTCATGTTTAGATTTAGATGTTTGTAAATAGGGGAAAAGGATATAAATAACATGTGCCAAAGAAAATGAGACTTGAGGGTTTTGAAGTATAATTTATTGTCAAATCAAGACAGAGTGTCACGTATTTTTTGTAAAGAAAATCTTGTAAAAAGTAAAATAAAAAATGGTGGAATGATACTGTTTTTTTTTCTAGCTGGAAATTCAAAATGAAATTGGCCACGTAAAAGGTTTTCCCATAGTATCTCAAGAAACATGTCTAGCATTCGAAAAACTTTTTTACTTATTATCTTACTATTAATTACTTGGTTGAAAACTACAACTATGAGTCCACGGGACGAAATGCGGTACTGCATTTCACGCAGGCCACCTGCACTTTATTAACCAGTTTTACTACATGTGTTTATAAATAATTGGCTTGTTCAAAAGGACTTACATAGTTGTAGTACTGTTCATTTTGAAAACAAAATACGCAAGGAAAGCTGTATGAACTCATATAAAATAATGAAGTAATGAAATCGCAAATGACTGTCCAGTAGAATAATGATGTACAATACATAAACAAAGCACGTTCAGATCTCAGAAAATAGAGAAGTACATGTTGTAATTGGTTACTGGCTTCGATACTCGTAGTAAACATTGATCTCCAAACAGTAGGATAGTTTTGACATAACCGTTATATTCAACTTAGAAACGGATGGCCCACAACAATAATGACAAGTACAATAGTCAAACTTAACCAAGCATGTTTTGTTACAAAATGTGAATGCTATGCAATAATAATTAGCATTTGTATATATAAGTTTAACATAAGTTTTATGATGACGATTGAATATTAGTAAACCTTTCAAAATTGTGTTTCTAATAGTTGTTGTCTAATTATCGTTTTGTGGAATTTATCCTCATTACCAAATTGATATTGTATTATACATATGATGAAAATGAATATTGAAGTAGTTTGAATAGTTCTAGATTCAAATGTCTTCGATATGTTATTTTGTCATTGAACTCTTTAAGAAATTTGTCTTTTTAATGAGTTAAGTATTTGTGACAAGGCAAGACTAATGTTACCAGGGATACCAAATTTTGTTGTCTTGGAAAGGGATTGAGGGAAATGAGCACTTCAATGTAAAATCGATCGAAATGAAGCATTACCACAGGCGGTTCCCGCGCTCTATGTTTTGTCTCTTAATAAGTTCAATCCTGGGACATTTCTATCTTCCTGACAAGAGTTTCTTTAGAACAAATTTAAAAGAATTGATTTTGTAAGTGGGTTATCATCGTATGAAGCCATGTTTTCAGCTTTAATTCTCGAATAATTGTCGATCCGCAATTTAAAATATGAAATTACGTGCACACTCACGACAAGCTTATACAATTTAATCCGGCAGAAATATTTCCAATTCCATTTAATTTACATTCCGCTGTGGTCACGGAAGATTTTAAGCATGTAATTGACACTTCAGGCTAAATGATTTCTACCATACCATTCAACAAACGTCCTGTTAAAACTGACAAAAATTATTGTTAAAAGAATAGTGATAAATTGGGGTCTTGCAATTTTATTTCATTCCAGATTCAATTGAATAAAGTTTATGAATATTGTATAAAAAGGAGATTTTATAATAATATTTGGTTTGAAATTACACGTTTGTTTTTGAATATTGTTGTGCTTTGAGATTTTGTTGAAATAATTATAATTTTCAAATTTTCAATCTAAGAGATTTCCAGGAAATGGTCTAAACACGAAAAAAAAGACGTATATAGATACTTTTTTCCGAATGAGTTAAGGCTTAGAGGTCGTGGATAAAAATTATTTTCTACTTACAAAAATGCCTGTACGAAATCAGGAATATGACAGTTGTCCATTTGTTTGATGTGTTTGGGCTTTTGATTTTGCCATTTGATTAAGGGACTTTTAGTTTTGAATTTTCCTCGGAGTTCAGTATTTTTGTTACTTTACTTTTTAGAATAAAAAAAAATATGGATTTATGAATAAACTCATCATAGATACCAGGACTAAATTTATTATATACGACAGACGCGCGTTTCGTCTACAAAAGACTCATCAGTGACGATCGAATCAAAAAAAGTTAAAAAGGCCAAATAAAGTACGAAGTTGAAGAGCATTGAAGACCAAAATTCCTAAAAGTTTTGCCAAATACAGCTAAGGTAATATATGCCTGAGGTAGAAAAGCCTTAGTATTTCAAATAATTCAAAAATTTTGTAAACAGTAAATTTATAAATTTAACCATACCAATGACAATCCATGTCAGCACAAAAAGTGCTGACTACTGGGCTTGTGATACCCTCGTGGAAATAAATCTCCACCAGCAGTGGCATCGACCCAGTGGTTGTAAATAAACTCATCATAGATACCAGGACTAAATGTGGTATATACGACAGACGCGCGTTTCGTCTACAAAAGACTCATCAGTGACGCTCGAATCCAAAAAAGTTAAAAAGGCCAAATAATGTACGAAGTTGAAGAGCATTGAGGACCAAAATTCCCAAAAGTATTGCCAAATACAGCTAAGGTAATCTATGCCTGAGGTAGAAAAGCCTTAGTATTTCAAATAATTCAAAAAAAAAATCCTACGTCAATCTATATAGATCACAATGTTATTAAACACCTGTACTACCTTCATGGCAAATTTAGATGTGTAGTCGCAGATAAAGCCCCAAATAACATTGCTTTCGTGTGTAAATCACATATATAAACTGCTTGATAACGGATTTAAATTAAGTATTGATAACTCACTTTAAAAATCCATATCCACATACACCACCACGACATTTACCAAGGAGAATATTCTGAATAATCATAGGTCTGATGTTTCTTTAAAATTCAACCAAAGATTAAGAACTGGATCTTCCTTCAGTGAATTGGATAATTTTACCTAAAACACATAAGTGTCATTGCAAATAATGTCATATTTGTGAGTCTTTGGAGTGCTCCATGAAACCTCTTTCAAAATCATTAACATCTATTTTATCAGCAATCAAAGTTATTGTGGAACTGCTTACTCTAGGAACGGTGTGAATCAGATGTGGATACTTAAATATTCGAAAGATCTTTTAGAGTACATACACTCTTAGTCTCTTTCCTCTTAAATTGTATCAAAACATTTGACTGTTCTACCTTTTACACAAGTATTCCAAATTCCAAACTAAAAGACAAATTAAAGGAATTAGTTTAAAAAAAATCCCTTTGGTCTTACGGCTCTCTCTTGTAGAATTTTTCTATCAAAAGTAATTCGGCTGATTTTTGTGACACACAAATGTTCTCACAGGTTTGATCTATATACTAAATGCACAGGCACTCGTCTCAGATTTTGTTTCCCTATATATTTTTTTCTGAGACGAATGCCTGTCACTAAATGCTACATTTAGATAATGTATTGTTTACATATGAATAAATTGGTTCCAGGATAATCGAATCAGCAAGTTTGTACCAGATCGGTCATTATTTTCAAAAATCTGGTTTTAAAGTTGGGTATAGCATGACAATGCCAAACAAAATCCCCTCAAATTCCATTAAATAGCCTTGATGATTCTTTTACGTGGTAATGTCCCATCTTTGTCTTCTTTTATCACCAAACTTATAATTGTTCCTCACACTGGGGAATAACAGTTTTGATTCATACCCCTAGATAGTGCTTATAGAACCCTGTGATAGAACCAACGACTTAACGAAATTCTTCATTTGTTACCCGATGTTTTAATTATTACTTATTTCGTTCTCGGTCTTCTATTTGTTTGTTTGTTAGAGTAGTTAAACCTTTGACCTTTCCTCTTTGACTTCCGATACTTTTGGAGAACAAAAAAATAGGGTATTTGAGGCGAGTTTCTTCAGAGAACAGACAGAAAAGACAAATAGTTCGCGTACAAAAGAGGGACGAAAGATACCAGAGGGACAGTCAATCTCATTGATGGAATATAAACTGACAACGCCATGGCTACAAATGAAAAGACAAACAGACAAATAATAGCACAGAAGACACAACATAGAAACCTAAAGACTAAGCAACACGAACCCCACCAAAAACTGGGGGTGCTCTCAGGTGCTCCGGAAGGGTAAGCAGATCCTGCTCCACATGTGGCACCCGTCGAGTTTCTTTTGTGATTACAAATCCGGTAAATAGTCCGATTCGGTAGGTCACCTTCATGAAAAGGGAAGGGTATTGTAGTTACGACATAAGGAACATATCCGATATCATCTGTGAAACGGTTATTCCGTAACTTTGATGTAATATTTTTACTGGACAAAGTAATAACGGATTTACACAGACAGATTGCTGCTGATACAAACTCTGGTTGTAGAAAAAGGGTATACTTACCAACAATAGCCAAGCAGTGAAAACAAAATTACTTTGAACAGAATTTCACAACATTCGAAGAACAAAATATTTTATCGTCTACTTTGATGGAGATCAATTCTTAGATAAAAGTACTTTTCTAGTCTATCCTTCAAAGCATCTTGAGACGGAGGTATCGTTACAATTTTTTTTTTTAATTTACTGATTCAACAATTAACATATCTGAGAGAATCGGTAAACACAAATACTGCATACGCAAGTTAAATGTGCGTTTCGTTTATTGTATGAGGCTTTTCAAGCATTAACTGCAGTCTTGTACAGTGACGGAATCAGAACTCATTGAGAGATGTTTTACTTGAACGACTGTAATTTGAAGCCCAATTCAACTAACAACCAAACCAACCACAGTTGAAAAAAGCTGTTATTGTTTTTTTTTAAAATATCCAAAATCGAGAATCTATGGAATTACCATTTTTGATTATTCCTCCGTGTGCGAGAATGGCCTCAATGATTTAAGATACATGTAACCAGACCAAATCTGGCACCCAAAAGATGATCAAATCTTCCCTATATAATTATAAAAGGTGGTAGGGGTATATTCCCTTACGTAATTGGAAGTGACAAAGGTAGTGATTAAGAGTATGTCAACAATAAGAAAAGAGAAAATCCATTAACCAGAGTCTTGAAAATATGGGCGGGAAACAATCATAAGTATACAAGTATACAGTATAACCAGACCTTGTCATAACAAAGAAGCAACAGAAGATAGAAAATGAATACTCAGAATCAGAATCATGGTTTTCCCTGGCAAAATTTATTGTTTATATCTTCAAATCTTTACCATCAAAACGTTTTCCCTCCCTCGGGAGAAGCTGCATGGGTGCTCGCTAATGGGATTTGAAGAACCCATTCGATAAAAGGTGCAATAGCGCAGATTAAAAAAAAATCGTTGACCATTTGATAAAAAAACACAGAAAGGGAGAATCGAACAAGAAATAAACTCAAACGCCGAATATTGTTTCAGAATGAGAAGGATACGGAGACCGTTGGCTTCTTTGATATATGTGGTTTATTAGGCAGATGGACCAGTTCAGATGTTATATGCAACAAGTATAAGAACGAAGGCTTTAAAACACTGTGTTGATACGACTCATCTTTATTGGTCGAGATATTGGACAACTTTAGAGAAGTGTTAAGTCGTAATAATCTTCTAGACCATCCAAACAACATTTTGTATTGTTTACCACATACGTAAATTAAATTGTTGGAAAAAAGAGACAAGAAAATACTTCAAAGCTAAAAAAAAAAAGAAGAACGAAATGTACTTTAAGCTGTCCAGCATTTCAATTATATCCATGGGATAGATATATATATAATGAAAATCCTTAGAAAAAAATCATCAAATATATCAGTGTGTATTCCATACATGCATTTATGCATTTAGTCTTCATGACACATGTTGGTCTACATGCGTGCATTTTGTCTACATGACACGCATTTTGCCTACATGACACGCATTAAGTCTTCATAGGACGCATCAGTGCTACTTGCATCATAAAATTTAATGGCAATATAAATTACAAAGTCGAAGAGCATTGAAGCAAAAAAAATAAAAGTTTTGCCAAATTTGGCTGAATATATGTATGTCTGGAAGATGATTTTTTTTTTTTAAACAATTTTAATAAACAGCAGTGGACTCAATCCAGTGGTTGTAAAACCTTACCAAAGATACCAGACTTTAAATTTAACAATCAAGACTATTGTTTGGACTACATAATACTCATCAGTTGCATTCGAATTAAAACAATTGAAAAATTTAAAGACCAAATCAATGATGAAGCTAAAGAGCTTATTAACCAATTCGTTGGTGGTTGTTTGTTTTACTTCCAGCGGCAAATTTAGTATGCATATTCAGCATGGAGATATGGTATAAAATATATCCAAATAGAAAACTATTTATAAAAACACAAGAACAAAAATGTGAAAAAATATAAGACACCGTACGTCCTTCAACAATGAGCAAAACATGTACAGATAGTAAGCTAAAACAGGCCAGGCATGACAAAATATGAAAAAAATCAAAAGACAAATCCATCGACCGTATTTACCAATACAAAAGAAAACACCGTGATGACAGACCCCAACCAATGATAACCTCTGTGTTACAGGGTTTTGGTTTGGGCCAGGCATTCCATAATGAGATGCAGCCACATGTCTATGAACTATCCATGTCCTTTCTTACCTGTGATATTGGTGTAACAACACAAAGTAAGAACAATATGGAAAATAAGTCTGATGCAGCTTGACTTATCAGATCGATGGAAGCACAGGCACTTGTCTCAAAATCCCCCCCCCCTTTTTATATACCTTAATATCAAAGATCTTAAAACATTTTATTATAAACTGAAAATCAATAAGCGTAAATGAATCCAATATATAACCTTTGTGTTTAACATAATAAAGATTGTGTTAAAGAAATAGAGTTTCAGGAACATCTAACAGAACTAAGCATGATTTGTGGAGTATAATATGGATCAATACGAGTGCCTGCTGTCAAACCACAAATTAAAAAAAAAACTAAGAAAATAAGTTCATTTTAAACAAAACAACAAGGACTTGATTCTGGAGGGATATTCAAAATTATCACTTTCTCGAATCGTAGGCACAGCCATCATTATTACACGTATAATTCTTTTTTCTCCGCTTTTTTTCAATTGTAGAAATCCTTCAGCCTTAAAACTTGTGCAGTGATTATCACTCGGATTATCAGTACAACTTGGATTGTAAAAGATCGTAAAAGAACAACATAATTCAGGGACATTTTTATTTGCTACAGAAAAACAAACGTAGTTCATAAATGTTTGTGTGTCAGTCTCCGCTGGTTTTAGTTTACAATACACCTTCTCGCTATTTGTCAGCCATTACGGGATATTACACAGGTTCCCGTAAAAATATGACGTCACAAAACAAAATATCTGACGCCACAATGGAAAAGTGATTGTTGTATGCGTCAAAAGTTCAAGCGGCCGGGTCAGCCGGGATTCAGCGATAAGGAGAGCCGGTGGATGTCGATATGAGAACGGACGTGAAATTTTTGCAGAGAGAATCCATCAACATCATCCAAATTAGTCTTCTAAATTGCTTTCTTGAATGCATTTTATCATCCATAGATTATATACTTTCAATTTCGGTCATTAATTTCTTGTTGAGGAAAATCTCTGCAGATATTTTCAGGTATGTTTGAGACATATGCTCTGCCCATATGGGATCCATTAGTAGTTTCCATTGGAAACTATCAGACCTATCATTTGAAGTCTGAGAGTTCTTGCTGTTCTCCTAATGGATCTGTAGTTTCTTTCCGAGATCCTTTTCAGTAGGATTTTCGGCTTTCCTCTACCATTGATACAGCAGGCAAGGCCGTAGGTTGGTCCCCTCCGTAAAACATTCAGTATGCCTTCGGAATATACAAATATTAAGCGGCAAAGAGGAACAACAATGCGTAACTGCGCATGCTCGAGATCGTTCATTTCAAATAGTATAATTAGCCCATACCGGACGGTATTGTCAAGTCTGTCAAGAATTTCAATAACGGCCGGGAAACAGGCCAGGGCATTTGGTAGTGTCGGTTTTGATAGATTTTGTCCTAACCGATTCCTCGTTATTACCTTAGACGTATTTTGCCAAGGCATTTGTGGGGCATCCGTGGTGACCCTTTCCAATTTAAAACACATATATTTAAAAAAGGATATTTGATACATAGAAAAAAATACACTTTTTATACTTTGAGGACTGTGCGAATCAGGTGAGTGTGAGTTGGTATGTTTTATTTTGTTATATTGTATTGTGTTTAGGGAAGGTTAACTTTCTGGTAATACTTAAGACCCGTCACGGCCTGGCTGGAGAATTGGGTAGGCAAATGCTTGCATTAATCTGTACCGATACAGGCTCCAAATGCTTCCTTTATACGCCATAACTCATGGTGGTGATCCTTATAAAGGATGCTTATACGGAGACAAGAAGAAGAAGAAGTCATGATTTAATATCGATATTAGTCGCTCTATTACTGTTTATATAATTATGTATGTGTGTATTTAATTTTGATATAAAAGCTGTATTGCTTTGATAATAAAGTATCAGTATTATTCGACTATCCGAAATACCTGAATATATTCCGAATTGTCTTGTTGTAGACTGTCCAAGTTGTCCTCGGACCGGACTGAAAACACATGCTATTTTCTCAGTACACCAAAAAAAGAAATAATCATACTTGGGAAAAATTCAGACAGCAAAGAAATTTGGTAAATAAGTTAAAAAAAGAAATCTATGAAAATATATTTTTAGAACGCTGTTCTGGAGGATCAAAAAGTGCTGATTTTTGGAATACCGTCAAACCTTTCTTTTCAAAAAAATGCAAATCCCCAGGGGAAAAGACTATTTTATTTGAAGAAAACAAAATTATAAATAATTCAAAAGATGTATCAGATATTTTTAATAATTTTTTTGCTACTGTTGCTGAGAAAATAGGAAATGATGTTATATATGATCCATTAAAAAATCATAGCATAAATGCCATACATGAACAAAATCACTTGAAAACAGATGCAAATTTTAAATTTCAAAAGGTAACATCAGAAAAAGTGGAAAAAATCATAAATAAAGTTAATGTCAAAAAAGCAACCGGAGCAGATGGGATACCAGCAAAAATAGTTAAAGCAAGCAAATCTGTCGTTGCACCTCAGCTGACCAGTCTTATAAATTTGACTGTGGACACGGGCATATTTCCAGACAAACTTAAAGAAGCCCAAGTTACACCCTTACATAAAAAGAGCGACTACTTATCATCCTCTGAAACTCTTCTTGAGAACGCAAAGGTTCCAACCCTACAAGTAAGACGCATCAGGACAATGGCACTTGAGACTTATAAAATTATAAATAATTTGGCTCCTGTATGTTTACAAAATTTACTCAAGATTAAACACACTAAATATTCTTTTAGATACAGTAATATTTTGGATATACCACAGGTAAGAACTACCTCATATGGAAAAAAATCTTTTATTTTTGCTGCTGCTTCTTTATGGAATAGCTTACCAGACCACTTCAGGACTGTTAACAGCTTCTCACATTTTAAGAGTCTTGTTCAGTCCTGGAGTGGAACAGAATGTTTTTGCTCTGCCTGTAGATAACTAATGTGTTACAATATTTATGCTTTTTATGCTGCATTAACAGCTTGCTTTGCAACTGAAATTTTTGTTTTTTAATTTTTAAAATTTGAAAGATTTTAAATTTTTACTTTATAAATCATAAATTATTTCAAAAATATTTTTTAACAGAAAATTTTTAAAAATTTTAGTTCTTCATATATATATATGTTTTGGTAGTTTGCAAAGAGAGGGACGAAAGATACCAAAGGGACAGTCAAACTCATAAATCTAAAACAAACTGACAACGCCATGGCTAAAAATAAAAAAGACAAACAGAAAAACAATAGTACACACGACACAACATAGAAAACTAAAGAATAAACAACACGAACCCCACCAAAAACTAGGGGTGATCTCAGGTGCTCCGGAAGGGTAAGCAGATCCTGCTCCACATGTGGCACCCGTCGTGTTGCTTAAGTGATTACAAATCCGGTAAATAGTCTAATTCGGTAGGTCATATTCATGAAAGGGAAGGGGATTGTAGTTACGACGTAAGGAACATATCCGATATCATTTGTGAAACGGTTATTCCATAACGGTCAACCAACTCGTGATGGCGTCCGTAAAATTTACGAAGGGATGATTTCAACTTCACCATTTGGAAGTTACATGTATATGCTATTTGCTTCGAGTTAATTTTTGGTGCTGCTTTTTATTATTTATTGCATGCTGCATGCCTTGTTTTATTTGTTATTGCATATGTTTTTATATTCGGTGAAAAGCTCATTAGAGCTTATGTTTGTATTGTTTGTCAATATGCCGAATCCAAATAAAGTTTTACTTACTTACTTACTTAATTTTAGACGGTCCGAGTTGTCTCTGGGCCGAGTTGCCCTACACATTAATTTCACCGGAAAATATTGAGTAGCTTCCCCTTAAAAATTTTAGAAGGTCATTCAGCTACTATTTTTTTCCGTTGAAAAAGGTACTTACTGGTTTCTCAACTAAATGAATTAAGTTGATACATACAGTTCATACATTAGACGTTAAGTAGGAACTTTTAATATGAAATTAGGAATCGTGAGGGACGTATTTTTTTTTGTTAAAAATATCCCAAAATTTCATGACATAATTTGTGGTAGCAGACTCATGCGAGTCATGGCAGTCGATATCACTAAGCTTGTTTATAGTTCCTAATGCAAACACCTTTTTGATCAAATCTGTATTGTTAAAACAGTTCGAAAACTGTTCACAGTCACAGTTTTCTTCATACTGCCACTGGCTGACTGGGAATTGCTAGTTTGAAATCTGTAATCGTTGACCTGTAAATCTGCACCGCCTGAACATCAAAAGCGCAATCTAGTCTCAATGTTGTTCACCATACTCTCTTTCAGTCACTTTCTCATTGGCAATTTTCAATTTTACCAATACGATAAAACATATTATGTAGTTGTCTTTATGACACGATCCCTGTTGCTAAACTTGTCGAAACAAAAAAAGGTGCTTTTTAAGATACTGCAATTTAGTGGTACCATGAATGACCGAATAACACTGTTAATATCCGAAAAACACTTGAAATTTTAATATTAGCATATATTGGTGACTTTTAAACAATTATTAAATAATAGTATATTATCGATGTATTTTATAAACTTATAAATGATTTACAGAAGGCAGATATCATAAGTTCATTAAAAAAACTTATAAAATTAAGTGTGTACATCCAATATGGCGACCACAGAAATCACAATGGCCGCCATGCTCGATTTACACGCTAAATTTTATTTAAAATGATCTTTATAAACTTATCTGCTTTCTGTAAATCATTTTTTAGGTGCAAAATACATCGATAATATATTATTATTTAATAATCAATGTTTAAAAGTCACCAATATGTTCTAATATTAAAATTGCAAGTGTTATTCTGTCATTACAAGTGTTATTCGGTCATTCGTGTTGCCCGCAATTTAGTGCTAGTCTTAGTGCTGTTGTCTTTTTAATCTTTTTGTAAATTGACTATGCGATATACAAATGTACAACCCCCTGCATACTGCTAGGTATCCACTCTTGCTATCCTACATGTGCCATAAAGTATAGCTACCATAGATACAATGTAGGTGTTGAACTTGGTTCACTTTTATCTTTCTGTTTCAATATTAATGGTAAAGGTAATAAGCACGTCATGTACATGTATGTTTAAAAAAGAAGAATGTGGTATGATTGCAAATGAGACAACTCTCCACAAGAGACCAAAATGACACAGAAATTAACTATAGGTCACCATATGGCCTTCAACAATGAGCAAAGCCTATATGGCATAGTCAGCTATAAAAGGCCCCAAAAATGACAATGTAAAACAGTTCAAACGAGAAAACTAACGGCCTAATTTTATTAAAAAAGGATATTTTTCTTTAATTTTATTGAAAACATTATCTGAAAGGAGTGTACATGTACTATTGTAAACTACATTTAGAACAATTAATCAGAATGTGACAGTGTACAATTATGCTGGACCCATGTTAGATTTTCTTTTTTCTTTTACAGATGGCGACCAAACTTCCCAAACCAGTCATGAAAGGATTGTGGGTCAAGTCTTATGCTTACCACATGAAAGTCGCAACTGTTCTCACTGTTGCATCAGTTGGTTTATATAAAGCATGGGAAGAATATTTTTTCACTTCCAGATGGACAGCATTTGAGAAGTAAGTGTCAGAAATAGCATTCCAAAAGTTTATTTAGTAATCAGTTTGCAAAGATGAAAAGATTCTGAGAAATATGCCAAAACTAACAATGCAAATAGACATTAAAAAACTAAAAGACATATATTATTTGATGTTTATTTGCTTATGGCAGATTTTACAGTATTGTGTTCTGTCTCCTACTTTCATGTTGCTAACGTGACGGAGACAAAAATGAGTAACGTTAGCGACATTTGGACATGTCACATGAGCAACAACATCTTTAAAAGTTAAAGTGTATGCACACAGTGATGTTTAATATATGCCTGAAGTAATAAAATTGTACAGTCTGGTCTAGAATTTCTAAATATACAGAATGTCATTTGCAGGTGTACTTTATATCAAATGAATACACAAGAAACCAAAAAATTAGTAACGTTAGCGACATTTGGACATGTCACATGAGCAACAACATCTTTAAAAGTTAAAATGTATGCACACAGTGATGTTTAATATATGCCTGAAGTAATAAAATTGTACAGTCTGGTTTAGAATTTTTAAATATACAGAATGTCATTTGCAGGTGTACTTTATATCAAATGAATACACAAGAAACCAATTCGTAATAGTAACATTAGCAACATCTACTATCATGACATTACGTTTTGTTGCGAACGTCTTTTTGATGGACGGAATACATTTAAGGTCCTCTTGTAACGATATTACATACAACTTACCTTCTTTGCTTCCCCATCATGTGAAGGAACTGACTCCGAATCTATTTCTGCAAAGGGCGATATCGTAACTCCTATACAGGAGAGTTACAGATCTAAATATATGTTGCTCACGTGACACTGATTTGGACGGAAACCTCGAGCAGTAACGTTCGCAAAAAATAAAACAGCCAATGATATTGATTCCTCAAGTCCTTTGACCCCCTTACGTCATCCAAATTTAATATGATTGCTATTTTCAATTATTTATAAAACCCGGGATAAAAATAACTGCAATAGGCTGTCTGAGAACCAACAAGAAAATTGCGATCGTGACATACCACAATGGACGGAAAAGTCGTGACGTTAGCAACAATATGATTAAATTACCTTTTTTAGCCTTTACCAATAAAAATCTGCCTTAAAGTTATGATTAAAACACAAAAGAAGACTTTTTATTAAAATATAAGTCCATGTTATTAGGCTCCACTTATAAATAATACTTCAAAATTCCACTCCAAATAAGCTGGATGTCAGTAAAGTAGGTCATGATGTCTATTCCATGTCCAATATTTTGAAATTGAAAACCCTCTAATTCTAACAAAAAACACAAACACAGAGTAATTTTTATTTTTATTTACTCAGAAAGACACATTTTATTCAATAACATAATGCATTACTCCATTACACAGTCTGTTTCACAGTTTCAGCAATTGCTTTTTTGATGGATACAAAAAAACAATAATTCCTTCTTATTGTAAAATCTGCCTTATTGTTCAATGTCAAATATGTTTACTCAGGAAAAAATATCTACAAAATGTAAGATATGAAAGAAATTTGTCTGTTGACCTCACCCACGTTCACCAATTATCAAGTGTATATAGTAACTGATGGATTGTCAGTAGTACTCAATACAGTGAATACTGCCAGCTACTGCATAATTACAATGTAGTCTTACTATTGCTTTTAATATGTACTAACTTCAATAAGATTTAAACTCCTTTATTATAGTAGAAGTTTTGATTTCTGTATACCAGTAGGATTATTTGTGTTGAGAAAAGGCTTGGATTGAACAGATTTGACCATATAGTAACATTAAGACTGGTAATTCTCAGTATCAAAAAGTTTTACCACTTTATCTAAACATTGGAAAATCTTGGTAACCCTATAATGTCAGCATACATGTACATTCTTTTGTATTCTTATACATTTGAAAATTTTCACTTATATACATGTATTGTACTGCTCAAAATTGTCCGGAATGAAATATCGTTTTGTACCATCTTTTTATTCATGCACAATATGATATTTTGCAGGATATAGTATTTACCTATATTCTTGCAATAACCTTTTTATTGTTCGCAAGATATTTTATATTATGGGCCATGGCATACACAGTTTCACTACTTTATTAGTTAACATCCTCATTTCCAATTGTAATAAAACAAGTGCTTTAAAATACACAAAATTAATATAAAATATCAGCTTCCGGAGTCCTAACCCAACATCCAACTGCATTGTTTACTGTATAATAAAAAGGCTTCAAATTGTGATTTATAATAAGTGATATTTAAGTACCTGCTGGTATAGTACATGTATTAAATTCATTATATGATATATACATGTACTAACATACTTGTTTTCTCTTACAGAACTTATGACATGGAAAAAGATTTCCAAAGGAAGATGAAAGCTGGAGTCTTCCAATGTATAGACAGTAATGGTGTGATAAGGAAGGATGATGATTGATTCAACATTTTAATGTTTAGTGAAATTTACAATTTGTCTGTACAGAAGTGAAATAAAAATAAAACCAATCTTTCAAATATTATTTTTAGTACAATATAGAAATGATGTATTGGAGGGAAATAACATGGGGTGTAATTTAGGCAAAAAAGTAATGAAACTATGGTGAAAAGATCTGTCCAGGGAATAATATTTGAATGAATATGAGTAAAGGCCATATATTGTAGTCTTACTTAGCCAACTTGACAGTACAGGGTCTTCTGGTTATTGAGGGCTGTAAGATTGCCTATGGTTGCTTCCACCCATTTCATTTGAACTAACAGAACTTTGGTGGATAGTTGTCTCATTGGCAATCATATCACACCACCTTCATTTTATATGTCAGAGACAACAACCTAATAATAAAAAAGAAAAGAAATATAGTCTTACTGATCAACAAGTGTCCAAACCATATTTTAAGCTCTAAGAATTAAGACAAGTTGTGTATAAAAAAATCATCAGCGACTATCTGCCATCAGCCATCAATATCCCATTTCTAAATCAACAAAAGAAACAATGACATTTTAACATGTCAAGCTTTTCACAAAACAACGAGATTATGACGTGAAGTCTTCACAAAGCAATGTTGGCCATCTATGAATTGATGGAATAGGTAGTTAGCATTCCAGGGTTTATACATACAAACTTATTTTAAGGATAATGAATCTTCACAGTAATGAGTATGTGGCTTAATGTTTCCTATAATTGTTAATAACTTGTCTATTTATGACACTTCATTAAGATGAAGAGTATAGGTTTTGCTCAATGTTGAAGGGCATATATTGACCAATAGTTTCTAACTATGTTATTTGATTTCTTATGGAAAGTTGTCTCATTGGCAATCATATCACATCATCTTATTTGTATGCTACACAGCTACTTTTGCATAGGTACTATTTCTGTACTTAAAATCTGTAGTACTGGAAAATTCCTTTTAATATTTAGTACTTTTTCTTTACTTTAGAATTACTGTAATATTTAAGTACTTGTATTTTCCATTACTTGATTTGTACTTAAAATATTGGTACAAAAATAATACCAAAAAGGATCACAGTATTCCATGTTAGAACATCATAACTTTATGAGATTTGAAGAAGACAAACTTTCAAAATGCTGAAAATGTAACCATGCAACAAAAAATCTGTAGTACTTAAATTTCAAGTACAAATCAAGTACTGTAAAATACAGGTACCTAAATATTACAATAATTTCAAAGTAACAAAATAGTACTGAATATTAAAAGAAGATTTCCAGTACTACAGATTTTTGGTACAGAAATAGTACCTATGCAAAAGTAGCTGTGTAGTACAATGTAAACAATAATCCATGAATATCAATAAGACTACAATCTACAAAACATTACTAAGGTTAAAAATCCAGCTAATTTAATGTTGGAAAAAGTAACATTTTATGAACAAAGAGAGGTAATTCTTTATTGTTATGATAAGGATGCTATTGTTGTTTATAGGCAGGATTATGTTTTAAATCTTGCAGTGTAAAACCAAATTATAAAAATGTACAAGAAAATGAGTTGAAGGTGTGTTGTGCTCTACATAGTTAATAGCTGATCTTGATTTTGTCAAATTACAGAAACAGCAACAAACAACACCATCATGCACACTGTCCCAATTCATATTTTCTTTATTGTTGAAGATTCTGCAACTCATTTCACAAAAGCTTTTAAAGAAAATATACTTGCATGTCGGGAACAATTCAGTATGAATTACCAGTTAAAGATACGATCTTGAGATTTGTTTTGTGAAATGAGCCCCAACCTTTTGTTTAGTTTGAAATTTGTGACTATGTCATATTAAAATGTATTTGGCTTTTTTACAAATCATCTACCTCTCAGAAATTAATGATATTTTCCATTATTATTGATGTAACCATTTTTCTTTAGGCACATGTTAGAAAAGATCTTCATAACACCAGAATACCTATGTCTGACACCTGCACATTTTGTATGCCTCCAGACTTCAAACTATGCATGTGTTAAGTATCAATTCAAAAAATTCAAATAAGATTTTACACGAAAAAAGTTAAATATAAGATATCGAGAACAGGTAGAGCATGGTCACTTTGAAATGAAATCATTAATTCGATAAATAATTTTAAATAGAAATTCTTATTTAAAGGGTCAAAAAGTGTATTCTCATCATTGAAATTAATTTTTCTTTTTACAATTTAATTTTCAACAGATTTGCGTTGTAGTTTCGATTTCTTTGATAACCATTGACTTGTATATCAGTGCTATTAGTTCCGGATAAATGGATACAAATTTTTCGTTACCAGAGAGCATTCTAAGACCAGCTTTGAAAGCCTACTGAAGAAATGATGTTGAATCTATGCTTAATTT
Organism: Mytilus galloprovincialis; assembly: GCF_965363235.1. Taxonomy (NCBI): domain Eukaryota; kingdom Metazoa; phylum Mollusca; class Bivalvia; order Mytilida; family Mytilidae; genus Mytilus; species Mytilus galloprovincialis. The sequence continues at coordinate 124,914,239 of NC_134838.1, read as the reverse complement.
CCGTTTCGCTATGTCTACCTTACTTATATAGTAATTCGTTAAATGTAGACATTTAATCAAACCAACCAGAGACATATAATGCATTACCATTTTAAAAATAAGGAGTACACTTACTTGCAGAAAACATAATGTGTTTAAACACAGTTACACTAACATGTATAGTAGACATTATGATTATTTTTCCTTATTATGCGTTAACCTTTTTTCGTAAGTAACATGTCGTCGGGTTTTTTTTGTTTGTTAATTTTAATTACTAGTACATCAATTTATTCGATAGCCTTTAATCACTACAGCTAATTCATGGAAACAAATCAGTTCTATGTAGATGTTCAACATAGGTCATTGAAATCAAGGCGAAGTATATGTTCAAAATAGGTCAATGATTTATGGTTGCACGTTTCTTCTTATCGAATTTTGAATAAGTTTGTAAAATTTGGAAGACAAACAAGTTCTTGTCGCAAGGTAATATACTTATAGAAGATATCCGTATCTAAATACAAACCTATGCTTTTTGAAGCATGATATACGGTACTATGATGCTCTTGTTTCATTGTCTCACCAGCAACTATGCGAGAACACAGGGATTACAATGCAAGAAACACAGTGGTTACAATGCGAGAGACATAGGGGTTATAATGCGAGAGACACAGGGGTTATAATGCGAGAGACATAGGGGTTATAATGCGAGAGACACAGGTGTAACAATGCGAGAGACACAGGGGTTAAAATGCGAGAGACACGGGTTATAATGCGAGAGACATAGGGGTTATAATGCGAGAGACAAAGGGGTAACAATGCGAGAGACACAGGGTAACAATGCGAGACAAGGGTGTTACAATGCGACAGACACAGGGATTACAATGCGAGAGACAAAACTTTTTGTATATCAGTTTTATATAAAAGACCGAAGACCAGGAAGTTTCATTCCTTGTATGCATATGCCTTATGTTACGAACTTTTGGACCGTCATATATCCAATGTTCTTGGCCTCAGTCTTTTCCATGTTTCAGCTACTGCTTGAACATTTTTTTTCATTTTTTTTAATGAAGTTCTCTCTCATTATAACTTGTCTGATCAAAACAAAACATAAAAAGACCTAACTACGTAGATGTTAGCATCTGTAGGTCATTAAATGGCCTTTTCCAAAGAGCAAAGCCCGTGACGCATACTGGTCGACATGGTAGAACAAGAGAAAGTGACTTCAACTCCTTTTCCAATCAGACAATAAAAAGAAAATAGTGCTGAGAAGACAAGTATTGTAAATAATACATAATTTATAAAATGTGATAATTATTTATTTGCAACTAAATAACACAAACAAAAAATAAGTTAGATAATATCTTTTGCATAAAACATGACGGCAAAGAATTATAATACTATTTAATGATACAATTTAGACTAGATTAGTACTGGCATGCTTGCAGCGGAGACCACTATCAAAACCATAGAGTAATAATACTAGTAGTAAAAGCAATTAAAAAAAAAAATCAAAACTTTAAAAATGTATTAACAGGTTTTCTTGGTATCTATCAACTCATTAACAATTAAAAAAAAATAAAAAAGGATTTGGGTAAGAAACGAGAAAAAATACATATCTTTCGATGCATGATATTTTTGCTTTGGCATAGAAGATTGAGCTTAAAGCATAGAAATCTTTGGTCTGATTTGCATATTTTGTATTAGATGTATCTGTATTAAACACTCTTGTTTTAATTTATAATATAATTTAAATATAATGTCCGATTTATACGCCTAGTTAATAGTTTTAGTCTAAATATTTCCTGTTTTTATTCTTTGTATAGCACACGGAGTTTTCCTGTAAAATATAACATGTATTAAAATAGCTCCAATACAATATGGTCTCCTCGGTTTGTCTTGGTCCTTAGGTATATCTTTAACAAATAGGTCTATTATGGCGGGTCCTTAGGTATATATTTAACATATAGATATTGGTTTCAAGTCTATTATGGCGACATAGATTCTGAATGGAATGTCATTGCATGATCTTCGCAGTAATATCACCTCTTCCCTCTTTTGGACAGTCTCCGTAGAAGTTTTCTACCAACGGATTGCTCTGTAAATAAATGTAAGTAAATTATTTCAGCAATTGATTTTTGAATAGCAAACAAATTGAACGCATCATAAAATACTTTTTGTCAGTTACTATATACCTTTTAATTCGTGTTATATAGATCATGCATTTCAATTGTTTCGGTACCCATTGTCTATATTGCAATCATCATTTTCGTCTCCGTCCGTTCGTCTAACGCACATCTTCGTCCCACTTTTTTCAGACGCAGAATGTATTCTTATTTGTGCATGATGGGTTATAACATGTTGGCACTCAGGTTATGGTGAGGTTCGTAAAGCGGCTGAATCTTGACATTTCGATTTAATGTTGTGTCGAATATTGTTTGCCTTTTTAATTGTGAGATGGTATTTTCAGTGTATGACTTACTGTTTTTCTCTGGACGTCGAATAGCACCTGTGTAATCTTCATAGATATTGTCATCTGAAAAAATAATTGAGAATGATATATTTTGATAGTCGAGAATTATCCTGCATTACAAATCTGAGAGAAGAAACAAAATTCAAGTTATTCTTAACAATATGACATGTTCAAACAGTGTGATAGTAACATTGTACCAAAAGACAATAGTTTTTTTGTAAAAGAATTGATTTATTAGTATTACTGGCATATGATATAACATTGTGTCGGACGATTTTTGACTTCCAAAAGTTTTTTTGGTCTTCATTATTTAATCATTTATTTACTGCATTGACTTATTGAATTTTCTAAATGAGTTCAGGAGAAGTGTTAGATGTGTTCAGGACAGGAGTAGTGTAAGATGTGTTGAAGAGTAGTGTAAATGTGTTTAGGAGTGTTAGATGTGTTTAGGACAGGTGTTAGATATGTTAAGGAGAAGTGTTAAATGCGTTCAAGAGAAGTGTTAGATGTGTTCAGGAAAGGTGTTGAAGAGTGGTGTAACATGTGTTTAGAAGAAGCGTTAGACGTGTTCTGGAGAAGTGTTTTACGTGTTCAGGAGTGGTGTTGGATGAGTTCAGGAAAGGTGTTAGATGTGTTCAGGAGAGGTGTTAGATGTGTTCAGGAGTGGTGTTGAATGTGTTCAGGAGGGGTGTTAGATGTGTTCAGGAGTGGTGTTAGATGTGTTTAGGAGAGGCGTTAGATGTGTTTTGAGAGTTGTAAGTTGTGTTCAGGAGTGGTGTTAGATGTATTAAGGAGTGGTGTTAGATGTGTTCAGGGAAGGTGTTAGATGTGTTCAGGAGTGGTGTTAGATGTGTTCTGGAGAAGAGTAAGATGTGTTCTGGAGAAGAGTAAGATGTGTTCTGGAGAAGGGTAAGATGTAGTCTTGAAAAGTGTTTGATGTGTTCAGGAGTGGTGTTGGATGTGTTAAGGAGGAGTGTTAAACGTGTTCGGAAGAGTTTGATGTGTTCAGGAAAAGTGTTTGATGTATTCAGGAGTGGTGTTGGATGTGTTAAGGAGGAGTGTTAGATGTGTTCGTCAGAAGTGTTGGATGTGTTCAGGAGAAGAGATAGATGTGTTCAGGAGGAGTGTTTGATGTGTTCGGAAGTGTTGGATGTGTTCAGGAGATGTGTTAGGTGTGTTCTGAAAAAGGGTTAGATGTGTTCAGGAGAAGTGTTGGGTGTGTTCTGGAGAAGGGTTAAATGTGTTCAGGAGAGGTATTCAGAAGAAGTGTTAGGTGTGTTCAGAAGTGTTAGATGTGTTCAGGATGAGTGTTAGGTGTTTTTAGGAGTTATGTTAGATGTGTTCAGGAGAGGTGTTAGATTTGTCTAAAAGTCGAATTACTATTTCTAACTATAGTTTATGACATGCATATGACTTGAACAAACCGTTGTATCTGGGGTCACTTTCATACAAATTGTTAGATACTCCAGGAATATTTGTTTCGCTTTGGAAAGAGTAGTTCCGTCTGAGGTCAGGTGTTTTCTCCTCTTCTGGTACATTAATTTGACTGGTTGACCGCGTCATCTTCAGTGATAAACGAGATAACCGTCGAACGCCATCTTTCATCCTATAAATAACAGTAGAAAATGAAATATCAGTTATTCGTTAAGAGTGTTGTTCGAACGAACGAAATAGCTAAATTTTAATGAAGTGTTATTTCCATTTGATTTTAAAAAGTAAAATCCCCAAAATACCGAACTCCTAGGAAAATTCTAAAGGGAAAGTTCACAAGCAAGTTGTACTGTTCTCAGAACTGAAATAATACATGCATGAAGAAGACTTTATTATCCTCAGACAGACATGTGTATAAAAATGTACAAGAGTAATATATATATACGATAAAAATACACATCTTTGACAGCACAAATATGACTATATCACACTTATGACAGTAGTGTGAAATAAAAATGGCATTCGGACCTTTTCGAGACTTTTTCACTCCTAATTCATGAATGACTCGTAAAGGGGGTTATCAGTGGTTTAATATAAATAACGTAAATTGTGAGTTAAAAGACACTTTTAACCCGAAATACCATTTATTCAGTTGCTTATAATGAAGCGAAGACCATATTTATTTTCTGTTTATTCTTTTTGATGTTGGATATTTATTTATTTTGCTAAGGTATATTTCGTTTTCGGCTATCTCTTCGGTCTATAGGGTCACCAATCTTGGCCAATAACTTTTCTTTTGATGTCGATATTAAGTGTTGATAGTACACTATACATTTGTTTGTATAAATATATATAGTAAATATACTAGCATAATATATTGTTATGCATGACAAAGGAATTTACCTGTCCACAAAATTAGTATTTCCCGAGGCAGTATCAACTTGTTCATCTTTGCATTCATAATCTTCGTAAGCTTGATCATTATATTTTATTAAATTGTTGTATGTTTCAAGGGATATTTTCTCTGGTCCCGTTGACAGCCATTTTTTCCGTCTTGGCAGTATGAAGTAACTAGGTGGGAAATGTAACCGTTCTCTGAGATGTAATGTCAAATCATGACGTAAAGGCACCATTAAACAAAGGTCAATTTTGGCATCGAGACATGAGTGCTTTGTATCAGAATTGCGAGGTATAGGCGAAATGAGTACAAGAGGGTCAGAAACGTAATGCTCGAAACGGATACTTTGATTAAATGGCACAAAGCTATCACTATCTAACGAATAAGCGTCCATAGGCACTTCAACGCGATACTGTAAAATGTTTGACACATCAAAACCGTCGTCTTCTGCAATTTCTAGCAACGTCACTTCAAGATCTGCAGGTAGTTTAATTATTGCACGACCACCAGTGTCATCTAATATGTCCCACTGAACAACTTGACATTCACCATATACCTTTTTGCCATATCTTATTTTTACGTTTTGTATGTTAAAATTTGTGCATTTAAGAATGTCGCCACATTTTAAACAGAAAGGTTCTGGAACATCGCATGCTATTGCTTCTGTTACTTTAAGTTTTATCTTTTCTCGTGTATCTAAAACTGCTTGAACTGAATTAAAACGTCTGCTACATTTGTCGAATTTACCCTGAACGTCACTTCCTAAACTAAATATATCACATTTGGTACTTGCAAGAATTCTATCAACATCTTTATCAAAACGATGAATAATTACTTCAGTTCCAGGAGAAAGATGATCTTTGAAACGAGTTATTTTGTTGCCGTAATTAGAGATTCTTGCAATAACAGGAAGGTCTAACTCGAAATTGTCTATGAATTCATTCAAAGGCATGTCTCTGGTTGATGGTAGAAAATCGTCTAGCTGATCCATCACTTCTACTTCTTCTTCGAGTGAAATTTTCCACTTTATATCGTGATTATCTTGTGGTGAAACAATGACAAAGAAGTTAGGTTTGCGCATAGTAATCAGACCTTTGTAAGTTAGAGGTAGTCCTGTTAGCTTGGTCAAAATTTCTCCATTACTGCCTACATTTGTATAGAATGAACTTTCATCGTTATCAACAGCGATTAACTGAATGTTTTCCTCTGAAAATTTTAATTTCCTTTCCGTATCCCCGAATGCCACAATTTCCTGGAGATTATAAGACTTGGGATCGTCCAGAACAGTGAAATCTCCTCTACAATTACTGGGTAAGGTCAAAATATGTCCAGATTCGTCCTCACATTCTAAACACAGTTTCCTGTCCTTTGAATTCTGAGCTCTCCGAATGAATCTAAACCGTTCACCTTTCCTGAATATTTGAGGAAGATAAGGATCCTCTCGTCCATAGTTAGCTTGAAATCTTGTCGGCCAGGCTTCCAATAGTTCACCTACTGTAGTGTAAATCCTTTGAAAAGCTTCTTCTGATCTGTGTACGATATTAAATTTAATGTGACTGTCTGGAGGGACCTTTACCTCACGTCGTATACCTGTGTCTGTGTCAAAAAATGACAAACATATCCACTCAACCGCTAAGGTATGTAGGTATAAAGAGTCACCCACTCTGAGAGCGGTAGTATGGGCATTACTGTATAATCCACGTCCCCCTAGAACTTTGAATGTTTTAGGTGGTGTGTAACATTCCGTAAAATCCTTAAGCGTAAAAACTGTCCTGTTAATAGTCCTTTCATTATTATCCGCCATGTTTTGTTTTTATTACCTGGCCGATAACAATATTTAAGTTTTTCAGATATCGCATTTATCAAGGTAAACGTCGCCCGTTATTATAGTACGGTTATCTCCCATGTCATCTGAATGTGACTTGTTCTGTGATGATGATGGATTCTCAAAATCCGCTCAGAAACTGATATGTGAAAAGAAAGTGCGTTAAAAACACTAATTCAGACATAGATGTTCTGATCATTTCGACGTTTGTATTAATGAACTGATCACTTTCAGATGTTAGTTAGTATTTTGCTAATTTTTGTCTCCTTGACAACAGGTGTTTGCAATATGCACAATATGATTCTGAGATTTGTAAGACATGAAGCAATCATTATAACATCGGTTAAACACGCTGTAGAAGTGAGAATATTAGCTGTAATCATCTATCATATGGCAACATTTCAAATCTATTTTGACATAATGATTTGCCATGGGTCATGAATGTTACATGAATGACCATCGGTTAAATATGTTACATACAATTATCATTAAACAGATCATTCAAATTACTGTAATGACCAGAATAAAAAGATTCAAACATTTTTAAAAGTTTCTCTTATAGTTTCCAGAAAATATTATTAATCGAATCCTATTTAAATATATTATTTATAGTGATAACCAAATACAAATGTACTAGTCTAGGTATTTAATTAGTGTTCTCTTACGTCTGTGAATACGTAAACAGCTTTGTATAAGGAAATGACCATTCTTCTTGTCTGTGTGTGTGGTGGGAAGCAACAGTTGTGTTAGTCTTTGGATTCATACACTTAATCTATTATCAAATATACAGGAAGATTAAATGCAATCGTCAATAGGAAAGACTCCTATAACAGAACAAAACACAATAGGCGTTTAGTATTGTTTGGGGCCCTTTATAGCTTGTTGTTCGGTGTGAGCCAAGGCTCCTTGTTGAAGACCGTACCATGACCTATAATGGTTTACTTTTATAAATTGTGACTTGGATGGAGAATTGTCTCATTGGCATTCATACCACATATTCCTTTATCTATCTAGAGTTCAACATACGGTCTGTAACCAAAGACAATTGTCTATGGATCGGCTAGAGTCAAGACAATAAATTTGTGAATGAAGTCTTTAATGATATTGTGTATAGGATAGTCATTGTTTTCTCCCTCAATTATATCATATGCTCAATATTTCATTATAAGCTCTATATAGTATGTATTTAAATTATTATTTGGTAAAGTTATCACTTTTTGTACTAATTTTAAAGAACTGTCTACCAAATGATAAGAAATATTTATGGCTGTTCACAAATGACCATTTACCAACTCTCATGTGCCTAGGAAATTACATTATTAAAGGTTTAGAAATAAGATCCAGATGTAAACAAAATATATGAAATAATATAATATTTTATTGTTATAAGATTTAATATGATAGTTATATAAAACACATGTTGTGTTAGGCTCTGGTCCTGTCCATAACGTTATAGTATGGTATTAGTTTTCTGTTTGGCTTTTTCCAATCATATTGTGTTGTAAAATGATGCCCTTTATGGGTTCTTGATTAGATAAATAAAATTCTTATATTTATGTTTGACGACGAAAGATGCATGTAATGCCGTGTTGACGATGTGTGGATGAAATAAATCAATTGATGAGTGTGTCTACCTTGTTAATCGTGAGTTACCAAGTGCACTACCTACCAATTATGCTGATTCAGTGACTGTATACTAAATGTTCTATGTATCATTAAGATTGATACAAATGTGTGTTGCAAAGTACTAATTGCAAATCACAGAGAACGATTCTTCAATGTCAGGAAAATGAGAGTTGGTACTATACTAATGTCAATCGAAATGTACATCGACCGAGAAAGATCCTCCGGCTATACATCACTTGTCTTACCATAAAACCATTTCTGCATTTTTAATTTATCCGATAACTTTAGTCGCTAATTTATTCGATTTATGCGATAACTTTCGAAGTTATTTTATTCAATTTATGAGATAACGTGTAGTGCAAGGTTGAATCGACTTATTATCCATGCATAAACTGCCATTCTATGCGTTAACTTGTTATCCATGATTAAAGTTATTGTATGCGTTAACATGTTATCCATGTTTAAAGTTATTGTATGCGTTAACTTGTTATCTATGATTAAAGTTATTGTATGCGTTAACATGTTATCCATGTTTAAAGTTATTGTATGCGTTAACTTGTTATCCATGATTAAAGTTATTGTATGCGTTAACTTGTTATCCATGTTTAAATCGCAATCCCAAAACGTGTTACTTATTATTATTATTATATATATATGTGTGACCGTCCTCACATTATTAGCATTATCGACATCTAGCAAAGATTTTATACCAATATAGGTCTTGGAACCTGCAGCAGTGTTCGAGTTTGATCATCGTGTTGTTTTGAGAGCTTAACTGTGGCACCGAAATGGGGAAAAACAGCACTTTTATGTTCGTGTTCGGATTTGTTTAGCACAGATAAGGATTTCGTGTCATGATGCCCTACAAAGATATTTTGACAGTTATGACGTATTTTTCCGAAATGTGTGTAAGACGCTTATGGAGTGGGTCTCATTGGGGTCTGAGCGTGACGCGGGATTGCCGATTTTTTGTAAGCGTGACACGTGAAAGTCAAACTATTGTGTCGTGAAAACGGGAATTGCGGTCAAGATGGACCCGGGAAATGACAAAAAAATGAGAATTGCTTACGTACATAGTGTAAGCGGGATACGGGAATCTGACGAAACAGTAAGCGGGATCCGGGATCGGACCCCCCCCCCCCCCCTTTCCAATGAGACCCCCTATGGAAGTCAAGGTCGTTAAAAACTACCCTCATCATCATCATGACAGTTGCGTTCACTACTTCAATTCTTCACTTTCGGTCTCTGTATTCATTGAAGTTATCATAAACATGTATACGGTCCGTGAAATCAAACACGTCATATATGACAATTATTATGTGAACTGTGATCGTCTAAATGTTTTGCATGTAAGAATTAGACGTGATATCGTTCTACTCAACTTCTCAGTAGTCTGAAGTTTGTTGATATTACCCTGCGTATTTGGTACGACTGTCTTCAATACTCAGGACTGGTGAAGAGATATCGACATCTAGTATAAGAACTCTACAAAACAAGAGAAAGAGTCCGTCTTGGCATTGCAACGAAGTGTGAACTTTTGCTTCTAGTTAAAAATCTCCCGGGTGGCTAAATTTGAAACGACTAACAGCCAAAACAATGGAAAAAAATAACAGCAACTACAAAATACTGTCATTTGCTTCAAGTATTGTTCACTTCATGTCGAGGTTATAATATGATAATGTGTGTCAAAACGCCATATCCCTTCTTTGACAAATAGTTCTTCTTTTAAAAAGTACAACCTTACAAGATGCACCATAGTTCGTAGACATTAGTAAAAGAATAATATAACACGTTTTATTAATTTTAAACAATAATAAATGCATTGTAAAGACATATTTAAATATAAAAATAACATCATATTTTATACATGAACAAAGTTAACAATTTTATAATAACAAACAAAAACCAAAAGTTCACACTTACAAAGAGAAAATTGCAATCGGCAGAAATTATATATGTTTTTGTAAAATTCGATCGAAATTTAATGTATACATTTTTTACCATCTACAATATTTTATCATAATTAATGACAATGGTCGATATAGTCTTTTCTTAAAACATGTATAGTTTTCGAAACTATCGCATAATAAGTAAAAATGTAAAATACTTTCAAATGATGGCAGAAAACTGAAAAATCAGTATTTTCAGGTAAGAATATGAGTGGAACACATCTTTGGTTTGATTAATTTTTGATTATGCTAAAATTAATTAGAAGCATCTTTATTTAAAAGACAACAGCCATGGTTAAGCGTTTTGGTCCGGGGCAGGGGTAAGGGGCTGGGATTTTATAAATAAAACTGTTGAATTTTGATCTTTCATTTAAATAAGAAAATTTCATTTATTTTGTCTATACCTGTAGTGTAATATCATCCATTTCTTTGTGACATTCTCATGTGTTAAATACAGGTTTGATATCATTTTTCAGTTTTTTAGGTCGATTTCCTCTAAAGATATACATCCTTTGTATATGTATATCTTTGTTGAAGAAGAACAGCCTATTAAAATAACATACAGTGTATATTTTATATATGCATGTGAAATGTATACCCTTTTCAATATGCAAATGGTTTGAGTGGCCGTTTATTAGTACAGTTTCTATAGACATTAGTGATATCAAGCATCACGAAATATAATTTTATAACGAAGGTTATTGTTAAGAGTCACAGGAATTAAACATTAGCAATTCCTCAGAGGACTCCAGTTGACCTTAGTTAGGTGTGTGGATAACGAATGGTAACTTCTTATGATATACAGGATTAAGGAATACGCAATTGAGAAATACGTTTCTAGGACAAAAACCTTTTATGTTTTAACATTTTTAAAACAGCAAAAATGACCATAGATGTAATAACAATCAACATATTTATATATTTTAAAATAGTTATTCTATTTACATTTTGAACCCCGCTTGTATTGACCGACAATACACAGCCAATTGGCAGCAACTTTTGTTTTTACGAAATTTGAATGGATAATATGGTTTTATAAATAAAATAGGTCTACAACAGGAGATGAATATTGTTTCAATGTGAGAGCAAAATGACTCAATTCTTCCTCATCTAATTTCAAGTCCATGATAAACTATTATGATAGAGTGCATTAACAAATTCATTTTTCGTTACTCAGAAAGATAAATTTACTAACAATAATATAACCTAGTCAAATTCATAAATAGCGGTATCAAAAAAAATATACTGCAATATATAGACACCCTGCATAGTTATTTGTAAAATTATACATTTTCTACTTTTCAACCCAATACATATCATGGACCTATGATAAAATACAGATCAATGTATGTTTTTAAAAGTCAATTAAAAAAATGACCTCTCAAATCACAAAATTCACAGTCTTAAAAAACCACCATGTATTTTAAAAATGTACTAGTATACCCGTTTACATAAATAAATGCTGATTATTTGTCGTTCATGTTGTTACTACATGCATATATGATATATAATAAACATATGGATTTGACCAATACTGGTCCTTCTTATCACCTCGTTATGATGAGAAACGCCAACATTATTCCTATTTCTAACGATACCTACAACAAAACAAAAGTACATGGTAAGTATGACAATGTTACAAGGGACTTATGAGTTACAACATAAATGGTGCTGACTTTTTAGATTTGGCACTGCTTTTGTCTCTAAAATATATTATTATGGGATTTTTAATCCCTACATTTTCCAATTCTGAATCACTAAGTCTTGAAAATCTTTTACCGTCCACACTTTTCTTCCTTAAATGGTTAACTATTCTATCACTAACTCCCATATGTTTGAGGAATGTTAAGAGTTCTTCTACTGTAAACTTTGATACGTTCCCGTCATTTGGAATGGTTATGTCATGTTCTGGGATAAACTTGGAAATTACTGAAAAAATAAACATTAGGGTAAATACGAATGTATGTGTACATATATCCAATTATACCCACTTTGAAAGAAAAAGACAAGATTTCCAATTTGTATGTGTATCCTTATTCAATATATATATATAGTTCCACAAGTTTAAATATGAATGCATATGAAACTATGAAAAACGAGTTTGAATCGACCTCAAACTCAATTGCAGCCATGCTAAACTATAAATCCATAAAAAATAAATTTTATTTTGTTTTATTTCTCCACATTTTATTACAATTTGACAATAGTCCATGATGTGCACTTTGAAAGAAATGGATGCATGTGACATATTTTAACTGACTTTTCGCACGAGACCTTTCCATTGATTTAACTTTTTTCACTGAATACTTTATTTGTTGTTATATAATGTGACCGTTTCTTGGAAATTCAGCTACACTGAGAGACGTGTATAATGGTAAATTATATAAAAAAAAAAAAAAGAAAACAAGAATGTGTCCATAGTACACGGATGCCCCATCCGCACTATCATTTTGTTTTATGTTCAGTGGATCGTGAAAATGGGGTAAAATATCTATATTTCTGTTTTATTGAATTTCTATACGAAGATATTTATCTGAAATATTCACAGATATGTGTATGCAATATCAATGCAATGTAAGTACATATTAATAAGAAGCGGTATGAGATGCATGTCAATGAGACAGCAAATCTACCACACAAATAACCAAAAGTCATCTTGAGGTAATTACTATTTACAATATAACAGACAGGTATTTGGTTTTTCTATGTACGTACCTTGCTATAATTGGACGAAAGTAGAAAAAAATATTTATATTTCCTGTTGTCAGCAGACCTAATATCTTTTAAAAAAGTTAAAGGTCATATGAAGATCAACAATCCCTCTGAACTAAAGAAGTTTTGAATATTTATTGGAGTCGAAAAATGCCTAGGATCACCTGCGTAAAGACCATCGTCCGTTGGTTAACGAATATAAATGTCTGTTTGGGATATGCCTAGTCACTCTCAAGTAATAAAAAAAGTAGTTAAGACTATATATATATATATCTACCTGATGGTGGTCTGCTGACTGTTATCCGTGGAGGAATCATCCTTGGTGGATTAACCGGAAGTGATGGACGAAAGTCATTTGGCACTGGTGGAAGTTCTCTGGTACTGAAATGAAAGATAACACACTGAATTTTGTTTTAGTTATCAATCTAATTGAAATAAAGATACATGTATCTGGTTTCGTTATACTGCATATGAGCTCACATGTTGTATAACAAAATCAGAGATCTATATTTTAATTAGATTGACATATCATCAACATATTGTCCATAATATAACAGAGAAAAAGGTTCAGTCATATATAAAAAAGAATAAAATATTTAAAATGATTTTAAAATACCTGTAATCTCCTGTCATACTGATGTATCTCTGTTCCAGGTAAACTAAATTATTCCATGAAATGTGTATAAATACTATATATACTTTGTAGTAAGATTCCAAACACCCACAACTAATGTAATCCTCAGTCTTATCAAGCCAAATTATTTTGTTTTTTATTGTGATTTTAATCTATATTCACAATTTAATAAGCTATAAAAGGTTTAAATCTTCATTTATAAATAGAATGAACCAATGGAATACATGATTCATACAATGTAGGAGTAGGTAAAATGTTACAGATTTTGTCAACTGGAAATATTCAATGACATTTTAAATCTAAATAATCTTGTGATATTTTATACTTCATAGATATGTGTCAGGTAGACATTTGCTTTATATCAGAACAATACAAGGACAGTGTGAATGATCTTGTGTTTGTTTGTTGAGTAGTTCAGATAAAACCTCCACTCTTTGTGTATTTCAAAAATATGTTGATAGATAGTTTTACATTGTCTATGTTCCCAAAATATAGTATACTTCAGAAAAAGGATAACAAGTCTGCTCACTCATTGTGAAAAAACACCAATACACAACATGTTAGATGTAAACATACCTTAAAGCTGGTCCAGTGGTCAAGTTCAAAGTTGAAACAAATCAATGTCCAGTTTAAACTGTCTGTCTATAAGTCGATTAAAGTTTTGTTATACGAGGAAACTTAGATTTAAAATAATCCCTCTCTTAACGTAAGGAGATCGATAGAATAGTATAGAACAAAAGAGTGCCCACTAGGAACTGATGGAAGTAATTCATAATCAATGAAAAGATATAAAGTCACTTTGATAACTGGCTGTGTTTCCTGTATTATTTTGTTTTGCTAGATATCAAACAAATAAAATTCCAGCACAATTCGTCGAATTCCGTTCTCTCTTTTTTTATGATTTTCTTATTGTAATTATTCAGATTGTATGTTTTGTTTTGTGGGTTTTCTCATATTTATTTTTCTATATATTTTTTTTCTCATTTGATTGCTTGATATAAGTCCACTGTCCATATATTCGTGTCTATCCTTTCTGGTCCTTATTTTTTGTTCCTTTGATCATTTTGTTTTTCATCTTTTGTACTTTTCATTTAAATGACAATGCTATTTGAGAAATGCAAATGACTTTCAAGTTAAAAAAAAGTTATAATAAGAACATTGTCTTGTTTTGTTTCTTGAATTGAACGTAAAGATGGAACCACGAGTCGTCAAGAAAAGTTCGAATGATATAAAATATAAAATGAGTAACTGGCCTTACCTGTCATGACCGTTAGTCAGTCGTGATGACCCACTGTCTGGCCCTCCGTGACCATTGACTGGTAGTGTTGACAAATCCGTAAATTTACTGACAAAATTATCGTCCTCCTCTGCCATGATGTTTATACTAAATAATAATCATTTAAACTCTGTCTAAGCATGCGTAACGTTACCTGTCCGTTTACATGCTAGTTATTGTTGTTAATTATAAAATTCAGATGTCAATAATATATTTAACACGGAAGAATGACAAAGAATGGGTTAAAAAATCGGTCACACAAAACAGATCTGTGGTATACCTTACATCTTTGTAGCAGTTCATGATTTTATTTAATTTCGATTACCATTGCGCTGTTTCCTACTGATATGAATTTAATTTCCATTTGAACGATGTTTTATAAACATGTTTCAATAAAGCCTTTTATCATGAAAAATCAAAATTAACATACATGTCACATGGTAATTTGAGAATCGCGTGCAGAAAATTGTAATCATACTTGAATAGAAATATTAAATACTGCATAAAGTTGTCTTTATTTTATCCTTGAATTTCTCAATATAAATTGACAAACGATTATTTTGACAAATGTGTTTTTTAATATATACAATACCGTACAAACCTGCCAATTGTGATGTCAAAGTGACATAAAACATCAAAATAAAGATAATATGTACACCTCGGTATAGATATGCAATATTTAAAACTCTCCGTCAGAAGCATAAACAGGACTAATAATGCAAGATACCGACCTTTGTGTTGTGGGGCATATCAAAATTCAAAATGAAAAATAGACAAACTTAAAAAAAAGAGAAATGTTGCATCTAAATAATGAACGAAGAGATTAAATGAGTTTTGTTCATTGACGAAGCGTTGTGTACGTCCTTGTTTTTTAACCTTGTTAAATTGACAATCATGCTTATATATCTTTATTCTCAATAAACCATATTACATAGGTATAGAGAAGACAAACGAATTATGTACAATATTTACAAGAAGACAGAACAAACAAAATAGTTGCTAATACAATATATGAAGTCCATTTCAGCCAGGGGCACATACACCTGTGTTAATAATCTTTATGAATTTACATAGTTTAATCAATTCTGATTTGTTTTTTGAAGACATAATCTGATTGTATTTGACAATATTTGCATTTTTTAAATAATAATTTGACAGACAATGATTCCTGTTTTCTTCAAAGTATTTACATTCTAATATATAATGCATTTCATCACCAATATCATTTTTGTCGAGCCTTCGACTTTAGTCGAAAAAGCGAGACTAAGCGATCCTACATTCCGTCGGCGTCGGCGTCGTCGTCGGCGGCGTCCACAAATATTCACTCTGTGGTTAAAGTTTTTGAAATTTTAATAACTTTCTTAAACTATACTGAATTTCTACCAAACTTGGACAGAAGCTTGTTTATGATCATAAGAAAGTATCTAGAAGTAAATTTTGTAAAAATAAAATTCCATTTTTTCCGTATTTTACTTATGAATGGACTTTGTTTTTCTGCGAGGAAACATTACATTCACTCTGTGGTTAAAGTTTTTAAAATTTTAATAACTTTCATAAACTATCCTTGATTTGTACCAAACTTGGACAGAAGCTTGTTTATGATCATAAGATAGTATCAAGAAGAATATTTTGTAAAAATAAATTTCCACTTTTCCGTATTTTACTTATAAATGGACTTAGTTTTTCTGCGAGGAAACATTACATTCACTCTGTGGTTAAAGTTTTTAAAATTTTAATAACTTTCATAAACTATCCTTGATTTGTACCAAACTTGGACAGAAGCTTGTTTATAATCATAAGATAGTATCAAGAAGAAAATTTTGTAAAAATAAATTTCCACTTTTCCGTATTTTACTTATAAATGGACTTAGTTTTTTTTGCCAGAAACAAAACATTCACTCTGTGGTTTAAGTTTTTAAAATTTTTATAATGTTCTTAAACTATCCTGGATTTCTACCAAACTTAGACAGAAGCTTGTTTCTGATCATAAGATATTATTCAGAAGTAAATTTTGTAAAAAAAAAATTCACTCTTTCCGTATTTTACTTATCAATGGACTTAGTTTTTCTTCCAGTTAACATTACATACAGTCTGCAGTTAAAGTTTATAAAACATTTATTAGATTCATAAACTATCCTGGATTTTTTACCAAACTTGGAAGCTTCTTTCAATCAAAAGACAGTATCGAGAGGGAAATTTTTATTGATGTTTTTCCTCATTTTGTTGAGTCTGCGATTAACAGCAAAAGTAGGCGAGACACTGGGTTCCGCGGAACCCTTACGAATTTTTATTACATAGAAGACAAATTCTATTGTTTCTAGCTATATTGTTCCATCTACCCTGTTCAATAGGGAGCTTGTGATTTGTGGTCCTAAATCTACACAAATCAATAGACAATTTGTTCCCAAGAATTTCAAAATAACCTTCTTTTCCAAAAAAATCTTTAAAAAGTTTGTAATTTATTGCTTTTGGCGAGTTTTCAAGTAAAGAATGCCAGACTTGTACATACTGATCTTTAAGTCTAAGTTTGATGAATGAAACTAACCACTTACAATTTATAAAAGATTGCGTTTCCCATACATTTGGGATACCACATTCGTTCAGAATAGTCTTTATTCTGTTTAACCATGAAAAATTCACATTGTCATTAATAGACATGTGATAACACAATTTATATAAAATATATGATAGTTTTGTCTCTTTACCAGAGTTTAATTTCCCCCAAAATGAAAAAAATATTGAGTTTATGAACCATTTCAAAATAAAAATAAAAACTTGAAATCGATACTTCACTTTTCCCATTTCCTTTCTATGATAATATTCTTTGCACGACTAGTTCTTAACGATTAAATAACAATTCTGAGTTTGAATAATGTTATTCCTTTTCTACGCAGGGAGTGAACGTTGTCTCTTATTCTCTTGTTGAATGTGTATACACTTCTTTACTTATTTCTTTTCATATCCATAACAATAAAGAAACATAATATTTGCTTAAACTCTCCATTCAAAGTTTACAAAAAATCATTGACCTCTAATATCCATAAATACCATTGATCTAGGCTTAAAATTAAATTTTTGGTAAAAAGTTCCATGAAAAGATATTAAAAAGACTAAGATATTTTACAATTATAGGATGAATATTTTACAAATATAGGATGAATATTTTACAATACTCCCCTGATAAACAGCAAAACACATTAAATAATAGGACTCCTTGTGCTCTTCTAGGTCATTAAAGTTACTGTTCACAGACGTCTCGTGGTCCATTCATCTTAATTTTTTTATAATGAAAGACTACTTCGTCAGACGCTGAAAAAATAAAATATTCTCAAGTGACACTATTTTGGTTTTCTGAACAAAGATTTTGTTATTCTGTATACGCTCACAACTCGTGATTAGCAATTTCAACATAAAGACATCGCCCTATTTTATGTTTATTTTTTTAAATATTTTATACTTGAAAGGTTACAACGAAAAATGAAGATGTATCATACATACAGCTATAGAAATAATTGTTTTGTTTGTGCTTAGTGTGTTATGTAAGGCATTTACACATTTTCAATTCTAATTGGTTAATATGTAAATATACAAGCATTTGAATATTTATCATAGCTATCTGCTATGAAATTTAAAACGCTTAATTTTATTTTTGTTCCTTTCGACTATAGACACAAAAATCCTTGTTTATTACAAAAATGGAAAAAACGAACCCCAAAGGATGATCGAAAACGATTGTTTCTTCGAGGACAATATATATATATTTTTTTAATTTTCATTCAACAACAATATTATTACACATGCTGTTAACATATTTCTTCACTGGTAAAAGCTATTTCAATGGAGATACCTGTATATAAGTACAATTTTAGTGTTAGTGTATATACAGAAAAAGAGAGACACAGATACCTAAGTGATATTCAAACTCATTAACTCGAACACATGACAACGCCATTAAAAAACCCGAAAATCACAACAATAAGACATAGTCTACACAACACAACATAGAAAACTATATACCGATCCGAAAGGGTAAGTGGAACCTGGTCCACATGTGGTACCCATATGCATATCAAGATTCAGTTATGTCCCATTCGAGGAAAAGAGGACTTACAACAGAAATCAAAAGTTGTAAAAAAGTATATTACTCTTTACACGATCGAGATAACCACAAATGCACACATCGCCACTAAATAATTCATATGCATAAACCAACAGAAAACAACCAAAGAACTACATCATCATAACACAATCTCAAAACATACTACTACATCATCAGAAAACAATCGTAAAGACGGGTGTCCAAAGATTACAATCAAAAAGACAACCAAACTAGAACACAATCACATAGACACATAACTCCGGAAAACAACCGAGAAGATTTTCATCCGCAGTCTAACACCAGAAAGACAAACAAACAAGATGACTATCACAAATCATTATCCCAACCAGAATACTAGCACAGAGAAAAACAGACCCAATAATAAATACATGACACATTATCACACAAGCAAACAGTTATAAACCTTTATTATAACATTACAGACAACAACCATCACAATGCAATCAAAAGATATTACCAACGCTCAAAATAAATTACAAAGACTTACAACACGAGCACATTGGCATATTATACAATCACATTTACCACCAAAATATAATTTTCCAGACATAAAACAGCCAATACATATGCCACCAGAATACAATCGCAAAGACATAATACAGAGAGTATACTCTATAACTATATCAACAGGATACAAGCACAAAACCTAAAACAGGCAGTACCGATATCACCAGAATACAACCACAAAGACAGAAAAACAGCAAATGCACATGCCACCAGAATACAATCACAAAGACATTAAACAGCCAGTACGTATATCATCAGAATACAATCGCAAAACCTAAAACAGGCAGTATCGACATCACCGGAATACAATCGCAAAACCTAAAACAGCCAGTACCGAAATCACCAGAATGCAATCGCAAAACCTAAAACAGCCAGTACGTATATCACCAGAATACAATCGCAAAACCTAAATCAGCAAGTACATCTGCCACCAGAATACAAATACAAAACATAAAACAGCCAGTACGTATATCACCAGAATACAATCGCAAAACCTAAAACAACCAGTACCGATATCACCATAATACAATCGCAATTGGCAAAACCTAAAACAGCCAGTACAAATGCCACCAGAATACATTTAAAACCTTAAAGCAGCCAGCACGTATACTAGTATCACCAGAGTACAATCACAAAGACATAAAACAGCCAGTAAGTATATCACCAGAATATAATCGCAAAACCTAAAACAGCCAGTACGTATATCACCAGAATACAATCACAAAGACATAAAACAGTCAGTAAGTATATCACCAGAATATAATCGCAAAACCTTAAACAGCCAATACGTATATCACCAGAATACAATCACAAAGACAAAAAAAAAAAAAAAAAAAAACACAGCCAGTACCGATATCACCAGAATACAATAGCAAAACCTAAAACATCCAGTACATATATTACCAAGCTTAGTTTGGATATTTCAGCAATTTTTAAATTACAACCTATCACCTTTGGTATGACAATAACAATAAAATAATGTATACAAATTCTATTTTCTTTATACAATAAATGAAGTGGAAGCAATGTCTTATATGATTGTAAGTTTTATCAGAATGCACTTTCACAACTTTACTGTGGTTTTCTATTTAGCAGTTCCTTGCAATTTCTGACCAGTTGAACAGTTGAGTTTGATAAAACAAACTGCGATTTGGTCAGAATTTTGAATGAACTGCAATAGAAACAGCCAAGTCACAGTTATATCAACACACATATTTAGACATACGTTTATGTATTCCGACAGTAACAGTTTCAGGTGTTATATAACTTTTCATATATTCTACACGTTATGTCGTTTTTGTTTGTTTTGTTTTTTTTTGAGTCTGTGTATTTTCATAAAATAGGTGTAATTGAGAGTAAATGAACTAGCGTTCCTCTAGCACCAGGAACAAAGGAACATATTCTAATTGTCGAATATTATTTTGTGTTTTATCGGTTGTAGTTGTAATTCTATTTTTCATTTTCTATTCGTATGTAAAAGTAAGTATGATTAATCACCCAGTTGATTTGTATGGTTTTAGTTTACAGCAAATATGTGCACAATATTTATTTATTGTACAGAGTTTGATTTGGAAGAAAGGCCGAATTATTTAGATAGTACAGTTAGTTGCACAATTACAAACACAATTCTATATTCTATATTGATATTCTTGCAATTGTTATAAAAAGAGTTTATCAAATAACATAATTATAAACCTTATTTTGATTTTTATCCAATTTTTAGAAATTTACATTACGTTACGTCACTTTTTGTGGCGTTGACACATTCGTGTGACACTGTCTGTCCTGATGTCTCTTGCATGTATTTGTACTGTATACAAAACCAGACTCAGCCCATCATTTGTTTTTTAAATGTCCTGTACCAAGCCAGGAATATGGCAGTTATTAACTAATGGTTCGTATATGTATGTATGTTGCATTGTCGTTTGTTTTTTGTTACACTTCAGTGTTTCTGTTGTTTCGTTGTTTTCCTTTTATAATTGATGTGTTTCCTTCGGTTTTAGTGTGTAACCCAGATTATTTTGTCACTCAATAGATTTATGACTTTTGAACAGCGGTATACTACTGTAACCTTTAATTATTTAATTATTTAAATGCAGTTTGGAAAATTAGATCACATATATTGTCATAATATTATTGTATACTCGTTTACTTCTGTTCTTTGCTGTCTTTTGTTTGTCTTATTAAGGTCTTTCCTTTTTCTATAAGGAAAGACCTTACTGTATTTCTTCTGATTATTATTATTAGGTCTTTCAACCTTTCAGTTGAAAGACCTATAGGGTTTGTTCTGATTATTAGGTCTTTCAACCTTTCAGGTGAAAGACCTATTGTATTTGTTCTGATTATTAGGTCTTTCCACTTTTCCGTGGAAAGACCTATTGGATTTCTTCTGATTATTATTATTATTATTATTATTATTTTTTTTTTTTTTCTTCCGCCTAATTTTTTTCCTTCGCTGTTTTTTTGTTTCGCAAGATGTTGCTTAGATTTTTGGAATATGATATCGAACAGTTTATACGCTTTTGAAACCAACTCGTTTTAACCGAATACTTTCCCAAATAAGAGTTATCTCCCCGAACACTGTTTTTCTTGTTATCTCCAAGGCTTCGCAACCGTATAAGAAACCGACAAATTTATTTTTCCAAATTGCTCGTTATATCCTCAGGATGTTCTGTTTTATTTTGACCGAAGCCGTATATAGATTCCATATGAGAGTTATCCCCCCTTTTATGTTTGATATAAGAATTTGCATTTCTAACTGGTAAACCATATGTGATAGAGACCTAGGGTATTTTGATTTGAGGTCCTTGGTCCAAAAAAATGAAAATTAGGTCAAGGTCATAGGTCAAGGTCATATTCTAAATTTTAATTTTGGCTTATTTTCACTCATTTTCATTAACCTTATAAGATATCAACAAATTATTTTTACTAAATTGTTAGTTGTGACATGTCGTAACTTATAAATTTTGGTTGAAAGGGTGCATAGAAAATAAATGGGAGTTTTCGCCCCTCTTATGTTTAGAATTATGCGTAAAGTAATATTACTCATGAACCATACATATTAAGGAACTAGTGTCTTTAGATTTGAGATTCTTAGTCTATGACCTTGAAATTGAGGTCAAGGTCATAGGTTAATTGGACGTTCTAGATTTTGACCTTTGCTCCAAATTCATATTTAGACATCATAAAGTCATAGGAACTGACATTTCAACTGAATTTTTAATATTTTCACATCAAAATAGGTTGTAAGTGGTGGAAAGACCATCAATGGTTCTCTGAACAATTGGTTTTTAATTATTATTATTATTCTTCCGTTAAACTTTGACAAATTTAGCCGCGTTAACCGTAAGACGTGTCGCTTTCATGTTCACACTTTGTATTGATGTCATGAATACCTATCTGGAACTCACCCTGTTAGTCGAAATATTTTGTCGGTTCGGAGTAATCCCTCCGAAACCAAAAAACCTTGTTATCGTTCCAACACCGTAACCATAATAGGTAGAAAAAAAACAAAGGGTGAAATTTGTTCAGGACCAGACCCCGGTTCTTCGTTACATTTGGATCGAAAAGATTCAACGACTCATTGGTAGGGTTATGCCCCTATGAAAATTAACCGGTGTCGGTGGACCACCAAAACTCAGAAACCGTAAGTCGTAGAGACCTAGGATCTTCACCATTCATCATCATTTCATGTATCTTCGAAAAATATCTCAAGGTCAAATTTGTATGTTGACCTTGACCTTTGACCTTACACCTTGTTATGGAATAATCTCAGCAACCATTATACTTACAGAAGTTTTAAATAGTGGAAAATGTTTGGGTCAGTACCGCGCAACTTTGTTACATTTTGACCGAAGAGATTTGACCTTTTTTTAAGGGGCATAAAGCCTGTTTTAGGTTTCTGAAAACACAAAATCAGCTTTTTCTATATAACCAAAGGTCCTAGACCCTTGGGGTCTTCAGTAATGGCATTGGGGACTAATGACCTTGACAAAGGTCAAAAGGTCAAAGGTCAAGGTCATGTCCCAGAATGCGAATTTAGTGTTTTTAACCTTATATAAAGGATTTTTAGTGTGTTTTCGAGCTTTTTATGGTTGACCTTGACCTTTTCAATACATTCTACGTCTGTTGGAACATGTATTTTACATTACAAAAGGAAAGACCTCTCAATTGTTCAAGAACAATTGACAGTTTAATTATTATTATTATTCTTTTTCCGCCAAACTTTGACGAAGTTAGCCTCCGTAACCGTAAGACATGTCGCTTTCATATTCACACTTTGTATTCGTGTCATGAATACCTATCCGGAACTCACCCTGTTAGTCGAAAAATTTTGTCGGTTCGGAGTTATCCCTCCGAAACCAAAAAACCTTGTTATCGTTCCAACACCGTAACCGTTAAAGGTAGAGAAAAAACAAAGGGTGAAATTTGTTCAGGACCAGACCCCGGTTCTTCGTTACATTTGGATCGAAAAGATTCAACGACTCATTGGTAGGGTTATGCCCCTATGAAAATTAACCGGTGTCGGTTGACCACCAAAACTCAGAAACCGTAAGTCGTAGACACCTAGGATCTTCACCATTCATCATCAATTCATGTATCTTTGAAAAATACCTCAAGGTCAAATTTGTATGTTGACCTTGACCTTTGACCTATCACCTTGTTATGGGATAATCTCAGGAACCATAATACTTACAGAAGTTTTGAATAGTGGAAAATGTTTGGGTCATTACGGCGCAACTTTGTTACATTTTGACCGAAGAGATTTGACCTTTTTTTAAGGGGCATTATACCTGTTTTAGGTTTTTAGAAAGACAAAATCAGCTTTTACTATATAACCAAAGGTCCTAGACCCATGGGCTCTTCGGCAATGACATTGGGGATTAATGACCTTGACAAAGGTCAAAAGGTCAAAGGTCAAGGTCATATCCCATATAGCGAATTTGGTGTTTTAGTGTTTTTAACCTTATTTAAAGGATTTTCAGTGTGTTTTAAAGCTTTTCAATACATTATATGTCTATTTTACATTACAAAAGGAAAGACCTCTCAATTGTTCAAGAACAATTGACAGTTTAATTATTAGGTCTTTCCACTTTTCCGTGGAAAGACCTATTGGTTTTCTTCTGATTATTATTTTTTTTTTTTTCTTCCGCCTAATTTTTTTCCTTCGCTGTTTTTTTGTTTCGCAAGATGTCGATTTGATATTTGGAATATGATATCGAAGAGTTTATACGCTTTTGAAACCAACTCTGCTTAACCGAATACTTTCCCATATAAGAGTTATCTCCCTGAACACTGTTTTTCTTGTTATCGCTAAGGCTTCGCAACCGTATAAGAAACCGACAAATTTATTTTTCCAAATTGCTCGTTATATCCTCAGGATGTTCTGTTTTATTTTGACCGAAGCCGTATCGAGATTCCATATGAGAGTTATTTCCCCTTTTGTATTTGAAATTTTGAAATGTATTTTAAACTGGAAAACCATAAGTGATAGAGACCTAGGGTCTTTTGATTTGAGATCCTTGGTCCCAAAAAATGAAAATTAGGTCAAGGTCAAAGGTCAAGGTCATATTCTAAATTTTGATTTTGGCTTATTTTCACTCATTTTCATTAACCTTATAAGATATCGACAAATTATTTTTACTAAATTGTTAGTTGCGACATGTCGTAACATAATAATTTTGGTTGAAAGGATGCGTAGTCAATAAATGGGAGTTTTAGCCCCTATCATATCTAAAATTATGCGTAAAGTGATATAACTTATTAACCATACATATTAGAGACCTAGGGTCTTTTGATTTGAGATCCTTGGTCCAAAAAAATGAAAATTAGGTCAAGGTCAAAGGTCAAGGTCATATTCTAAATTTTGATTTTGGCTTATTTTCACTCATTTTCATTAACCTTATAAGATATCGACAAATTATTTTTACTAAATTGTTAGTTGCGACATGTCGTAACATAATAATTTTGGTTGAAAGGGTGCGTAGACAATGACTGGGAGTTTTAGCCCCGATATCTAAAATTATGCGTAAAGTGATATAACTTATTAACCATACATATTAGAGACCTAGGGTCTTTTGATTTGAGATCCTCAGTTTGTGACCTTGAAATTGAGGTCAAGGTCATAGGTAAATTTGACGTTCTAGATTATGACCTTTGCTTAAAATTCATATCTTTACATCATAAAGCCATAGGAACTGACATTTTAGACTGATTTTTAATATTCTAATATCAAAATAGATATTTACTGGTGGAAAGACCTTCAATTGTTCTCTGAACAATTGGTTTTTAATTATTAAGGTCTTTCCTTTTACAAAAGGGAAAGACCTTACTGTATTTCTTCTGTTTATTATTATTATTATTATTATTATTATTATTATTATTCTTTTTCCGCCAAACTTTGACAAATTTAGCCGCGTTAACCGTAAGACGTGTCGCTTTCATGTTCACACTTTGTATCGGTGTCATGAATACCTATCTGGAACTCACCCTGTTAGTCGAAATATTTTGTCGGTTCGGAGTAATCCCTCCGAAACCCAAAAACCTTGTTATCGTTCCAACACCGTAACCGTAATGGGTAGAAAAAAACCGAAGGGTGAAATTTGTTCAGGACCAGACCCCGGTTCTTCGTTACATTTGGATCGAAAAGATTCAACGACTCATTGGTAGGGTTATGCCCCTCTGAAAATTAACCGGTGTCGGTTGGCCACCAAAACTCAGAAACACCAAGTCGTAGACACCTAGGATCTTCACCAATCATCATCAATTCATGTATCTTTGAAAAATACCTCAAGGTCAAATTTGTATGTTGACCTTGACCTTTGACCTAACACCTTGTTATGGGATAATCTCAGAAACCATTATACTTACAGAAGTTTTAAATGGTGGAAAATGTTTGGGTCATTATGGCGCAACTTTGTTACATTTTGACCAAAGAGATTTGACCTTTCTATAAGGGGCATAACCCCTGTTTTAGGTTTCTGAAAACACAAAATCAGCTTTTACTATATAACCAAAGGTCCTAGACCCTTGGGGTCTTCAGTAATGGCATTGGGGAGTAATGACCTTGACAAAGGTCAAAAGGTCAAAGGTCAAGGTCATGTCCCAGATAGCGAATTTAGTGTTTTTAACCTTATATAAAGGTTTTTTAGTGTGTTTTCGAGCTTTTTAAGGTTGACCTTGACCTTTTCAATACATTCTACGTCTGTTGGAACATGTATTTTACATTACAAAAGGAAAGACCTCTCAATTGTTCAAGAACAATTGACAGTTTAATTAAGGTCTTTCCTTTTACTAAAGGGAAAGACCTTACTGTATTTCTTCTGATTATTATTATTATTATTATTATTATTATTATTCTTTTTGTTCCGCCAAACTTTGATGAAGTTAGCCTCCGTAACCGTAAGACGTGTCGCTTTCATGTTCACACTTTGTATCGGTGTCATGAATACCTATCCGGAACTCACCCTGTGAGTCGAAATATTTTGTCGGTTCGGAGTAATCCCTCCGAAACCCAAAAACCTTGTTATCATTCAAACTCCATAACCATAATAGGTAGAAAAAAACCAAAGGGTGGAATTTGTTCAGGAACAGACCCCGGTTCTTCGTTACATTTGGATCGAAAAGATTCAACGACTCATTGGTAGGGTTATGCCCCTATCAAAATTAACCGGTGTCGGTTGGCCACCAAAACTCAGAAACCGTAAGTCGTAGACACCTAGGATCTTCACCATTCATCATCAAATCATGTGACTTTGAAAAATACCTCAAGGTCAAATGTGTATGTTGACCTTGACCTTTGACCTAACACCTTGTTATGGTATAATCTAAGCAACCTTAATACTTACAGAGGATTCAAATAGTGGAAAATGATTGGGTCATTACGGCGCAACTTTGTTACATTTTGACCGAAGAGATTTGACCTTTTTTTAAGGGGCATAAAGCCTGTTTTAGGTTTCTGAAAAGACAAATTCAGCTTTTGCTATATAATCAAAGGTCCTAGACCCATGGGGTCTTCAGCAATGACATTGGGGACTAATGACCTTGACAAAGGTCAAAGGTCAAGGTCATGTCCAATATAGCGAATTATGTGTTTTTGACCTTATTTGAAGGATTTTCAGTGTGTTTTCGAGCTTTTTAAGGTTGACCTTGACCTTTTTAATACATTCTACGTCTGTTGGAACATGTATTTTACATTAAAAAAGGAAAGACCTCTCAATTGTTCAAGAACAATTGACAGTTTAATTATTATTATTCTTTTTCCGCCAAACTTTGACAAATTTAGCCGCGTTAACCGTAAGACGTGTCGCTTTCATGTTCACACTTTGTATCGGTGTCATGAATACCTATCTGGAACTCACCCTGTTAGTCGAAATATTTTGTCGGTTCGGAGTAATCCCTCCGAAACCAAAAAACCTTGTTATCGTTCCAACACCGTAACCGTAATAGGTAGAAAAAAAACAAAGGGTGAAATTTGTTCAGGACCAGACCCCGGTTCTTCGTTACATTTGGATCGAAAAGATTCAACGACTCATTGGTAGGGTTATGCCCCTATGAAAATTAACCCGTGTCGGTTGACCACCAAAACTCAGAAACCGTAAGTCGTAGACACCTAGGATCTTCACCCTTCATCATCAATTCATGTATCTTTGAAAAATACCTCAAGGTCAAATTTGTATGTTGACCTTGACCTTTGACCTACCACCTTGTTATGGGATAATCTCAGAAACTATTATACTTACAGAAGTTTTGAATAGTGGAAAATGTTTGGGTCATAAAGGCGCAACTTTGTTACATTTTGACCGAAGTGATTTGACATTTTTTTAAGGGGCATAACACCTGTTTTAGGTTTCTGGAAAGACAAAATCATCTTTTACTTTATAACCAAAGGTCCTAGACCCATGGGGTCTTCGGCAATGACATTTGGGACTAATGACCTTGACAAAGGTCAAAAGGTCAAAGGTCAAGGGCATGTCCCATATAGCGAATTTAGTGTTTTTAACCTTATTTAAAGGATTTTCAGTGTGTTTTAAAGCTTTTCAATACATTCTACGTCTATTAGAACATGTATTTTACATTACAAAAGGAAAGACCTCTCAATTGTTCAAGAACGATTGACAGTTTAATTATTATTATTCTTCTTGTTCCGCCAAACTTTGACAAAATTTCCCTCCGTAACCGTACACCATGTCGCTTTCATGTTCACACTTTGTATCGGTGTCATGAATACCTATCCGGAACTCACCCTGTGAGTCGAAATATTTTGTCGGTTCGGAGAAATCCCTCCGAAACCCAAAAACCTTGTTATCGTTCCAACACCGTAACCGTAAGAGGTAGAAAAAAAGCGAAGGGTGAAATTTGTTCAGGACCAGACCCCGGTTCTTCGCTACATTTGGATCGAAAAGATTCAACGACTCATTGGTAGGGTTATGCCCCTATGAAAATTAACCGGTGTCGGTTGGCCACCAAAACTCAGAAACCGTAAGTCGTAGACACCTAGGATCTTCACCAATCATCATCAATTCATGTATCTTTGAAAAATACCTCAAGGTCAAATGTGTATGTTGACCTTGACCTTTGACCTAACACCTAGTTATGGGATAATCTCAGAAACCATTATACTTATAGAAGTTTTGAATAGTGGAAAATGTTTGGGTCATTAAGGCGCAACTTTGTTACATTTTGACCGAAGAGATTTGACCTTTCTGTAAGGGGCATAACCCCTGATTTAGGTTTCTGAAAAGACAAAATCAGCTTTTACTATATAACCAAAGGTCCTAGACCCATGGGGTCTTCAGCAATGACATTGGGGACTAATGACCTTGACAAAGGTCACAAGGTCAAAGGTCAAGGTCATGTCTCAAAAAGCGAATTATGTGTTTTTGACCTCATTTTAAGGCTTTTTAGTGTGTTTTAAATGTTTTTAAGGTTGACCTTGACCTCTGACCTTTCAACTTTTTAGTCGATATCTCAAAAACGGTTAATCTTACAAAAATAGTCAACAGTGAAAAATGTTTAGGTGACTGAAACACAACTTTTTTACATTTTCACCGAAAGGATTTGACATATTCTTAAGGGGCATAACCCCCGTTAACGGTTTCTGAAAAGGTAAAATTAGCTTTAACTCTTGAACGAAAAGTCCTACCCCCATGGGGTCTTTTACAATGACATTGTGGACCAATGACCTTCACAAAGGTTACACGGTCAAAAGTCAAGGTCATGTCCAAATTATCGAATTTGTTGTTTTTGTAATTTTTTAACGGTTTTGTGTGTGTTTGAGAGCTTTTCAATGCATTCTACGCCTATTGGAACATGTTATTTACATTTCGAAAAGGAAAGACCTCTCAATTGTTCAAGAACAATTGACATTTTAATTATTATTATTATTATTCTTCCGCCAAACTTTGACAAATTTATCCGCGTTAACCGTAAGACGTGTCGCTTTCATATTCAAACTTTGTATCGGTGTTATGAATACCTATCCTGAACTCACCCTGTGGGTCGAAATATTTTGTCGGTTCGGAGTAATCCCTCCGAAACCCCAAAACCTTGTTATCGTTCCAACACCATAACCGTAATAAGTAGAAAAAAAACGAAGGGTGAAATTTGTTCAGGACCTGACCCCGGTTCTTCTTTACATTTGGATCGAAAAGATTCAACGACTCATTGGTAGGGTTATGCCCCTATGAAAATTAACCGGTGTCGGTTGGACACGAAAACTCAGAAACCGTAAGTCGTAGACACCTAGGATCTTCACCAATCATCATCAATTTATGTATCTTTGAAAAATACCTCAAGGTCAAATTTGTATGTTGACCTTGACCTTTGACCTAACACCTTGTTATGGGATAATCTCAGGAACCTTTATACTTACAGAAGTTTTAAATAGTGGAAAATGTTTGGATCATTATGGCGCAACTTTGTTACATTTTGACCAAAGAGATTTGACCTTTCTATAAGGGGCATAACCCCTATTTTAGGTTTCTGAAAACACAAAATCAGCTTTTACTATATAACCAAAGGTCCTAGACCCATGGGGTCTTCAGCAATGACATTGAGGACTTATGACCTTGACAAAGGTCAAAAGGTCAAAGGTCAAGGTCATGTCCCATATAGCTAATTTAGTGTTTTTAACCTTATTTAAAGGATTTTCAGTGTGTTTTAAAGCTTTTCAATACATTCTACGTCTATTGGGACATGTATTTTACATTAAAAAAGGAAAGACCTCTCAATTGTTCAAGAACAATTGACAGTTTAATATTGTATATATTTTTGTTTGCCATAGCATGTATATGCTTCTTGCAAATAAAGTATTCATTCATATTTACTACCTCTAAACCACAATTAAAATTTAAAGAAACATCGATGGATCGTTATCACTGTTCACGCACATTGCGGTATTATACTCTTGTTGTTTCCAATAACAATATGAAGTTGCTTAAATCTATGTCATTTTTTGGACTGTTGTGATTGGTGTTGTCTCATTGGAAAACAAAGCACATCTACTTATTTTATATTATATTCTGAACCTGATAGATGTGTTTTGTAAGATAAGTTGGTAAACCAGTGCGTGTATGTGAAAAAAAAGAACGCTTATGTCAATGAATATGTATTATAACATAAATGGAATTTTCTTTTTACAACTCCTGTCTCTAAAATGCATGACAATTGGATTTTTTATTCCAATATTCTCAAGGTCTATATCCTTTAATTTGGAAAATTTAATTCCGTCAACATTTTTTTTGCTAAGCCTTTGCACTATATTGTCTTCAATGCGCATGTACCGAAAGAATGTAGACATTTCTTCCACAGAAAATCCTTGTAAGTCTCCATCTTTTGGAATTGTCAGTGGTTTGAGGTCTTGAATTGCTGGAAATACGAGAACATGTGTCATCATTTACTCCAAAGAAAACTGGTTCATTTATGAAAAAAATATTGGTGTCGATGAATAAAGTGTATTTATGACAATTTTCACAAATTGTTCACGGTTTCTTAAACGTATGCGATATTTCTAATTCATTATATTTAGATATATCTACCCACTTATCCCCAAATGCATTTCGCGGGGTTGTTGTTTCAATAGAGTACATCATATATCTCCTTTCATTCTTTTCAAGAAATACAGATAAAATAGAAAATTACCCAACCCCCAAAAAAATTAATATATCAATTTTCTATCTTTTTTAGTTTACTGTTTTCGACTTATTGGTCTGCTGTATAGAATTCGCATTCGAAAATTGGATCATAATTAATCCTCTTTTGTTTGACATATGAAAATATAAATATATAAATTTCAAAATATTATTTTGACCTTGTATGAATATATTCTGACCTTCAGATGATAAAGACTGTATACTCTGTGACAATTCTTTTCTATGCTGTATCTTCTGTTGTAATGAACTGGAAGGATAATCATCAAAACTAAATTCAATAAACAGTAAGTGGTAAAGGTATTGTGTTTGAAACCTTTTTTTATTAGGTTTTTTTAACCATTACATAAAGACCTTACATAAACAATAATACGTTGATGGCAATAATCCTTTCCTCTTATTTCTTAACTCTATCGTCTCTCCGACACGTCGCCCACCCTTCATAACGATCTGTTTGTATAATGTTCCTATTGACTATTCAGTCACACGACAGGTGTTTACCCATAAATAGAGGCAATAATAGTTTACCCATAAATAGAGGCAATAGTAGTTTACCCATGTTACAATCTGAATCCCTATACAAATCTAAGTATCTTATCCTAGAAATAGAGGCAATAGTAGTTTACCCATAAATAAAGGTAATGATAGTTTACCCATTTTACAACCTGAATCCCTATACAATCTAGGTATCTTATCCTATAAAATAGAGGCAATAATAGTTTACCCATGTTATAATCTGAATCGCTATACAAATCTAGGTATCTTCTCCTAGAAAATAGAGGCAATAGTAGTTTACCCATGTTACAATGTGAATCCCTATACAAATCTAGGTATCTTATCCTATAAAATAGAGGCAATGGTAGTTTACCCATGTTACAATCTGAATCCCTATACGAATCTAGGTGTATTATCCTATAAAATAGAGGCAATAGAAGTTTACCCATGTTACAATCTGAATCCCTATACAAATCGAGGTATCTTATCCTATAAAATAGAAGCAATAGTAGTTTACCCATAAATAGAGGCAATAGTAGTTTACCCATGTTACAATCTGAATCCCTATACAAATCTAGGTATCTTATCCTAGAAAATAGAGGCAATAATAGTTTACCCATAAATAGAGGCAATAATAGTTTACCCATTTTACAATCTGAATCCCTATACAAATCTAGGTATCTTATCCTATAAAATAGAGGCAATACTAGTTTACCCATGTTACAATCTGAATCCCTATACAAATCGAGGTTACTTATTCTATAAAATAGAGGCAATGATAGTTTACCCATGTTACAATCTGAATCCCTATACAAATCTAGGTATCTTATCCTATAAAATAGAGGGAATATTAGTTTATCGATGTTACAATCTGAATCCCTATACAAATCTTGGTTACTTATTCTATAAAATAGAGGCAATAGTAGTTTACCCATGTTACAATCTGAATCCCTATACAAATCTAGGGTTAAAACAAAAACATCCTGAGGTAATCAAAGGAACGTCCATGCCGTTACATCACTGTCCCAGGTTGTGGAGGGTTTGAGCCTTTAAACATGTCCTTTAAAAGGAGCCTGTCATTCATTTGCTGTATTTTTGTACTGTATATCATAGTTGTTTTTCGTTAATTGTTTTTTACATAAAATCAGACCGTTAGTTTTTCCGTTTGAATTATTATACATATTTCCTTTCGTAAACTTTTATATCTGATTACTCGGAATTGGTTTTGCTAATTCAAACGGAGCAAACCAGGGTGTGTCTACAGGTGAAACACCTCCTACAAAGCATATATAGCCCGCCATGCGAATCTACTCACAGCCAAAATGTCACAATATAAGGAATGTGATGGATAAGACTACATATCACACCACTATATCTGGAAAAGCGATTTTTTGAAGAAAAAAACATCGGTTAACTACCTTGGAAGTTAAATGATGTTTGAAATCTCTATTGGAAGATAAACTTTATATGCAAATGATGTCAAAACTCAAAACAAAATATCACAACGATTTATTCTATTATTTGAAAATCCGTCAATAGAAAAGATCCTCGTTGTCTCTTTGTTAACTAAACCTATTGATTAAACAAGTTTAAAAAAATAAATTTCACAGACATTGTCACTCCTCTGTTAGTTAATTAACAATTTTCAACAATATTAGATTTAGAAATTTGCCAAAATGTTCCTGCTTTTTCTCTTTATCCTTATTGTTATATATAAAATTGTGAGAAATTAGAATCCTACCTTTTATGTGGCATTTTCGCTCCCAATTAAATGAAAATAATTCAAATTTTAAATACAAATTGTTTACTACAATGATCGATGATCCGATTGTAGAATTCAATGATCCTGATATTTCTTTGTCAGAGTAAATCTCTATAACATTTAAAACAGGTCGATTTAAACTGTTAGTCATTAACTAATTATTCATAATGCCTTTAAAGGATTGTGATTCAGACTTTAAGTTCCAGTTTAAAATGAGCCAACCTGCTTTTTTTCCCTAATTAAGAAATATTTTACTCCTTATTCACGACTATTCTTTAATAAAATGCGGTGTGAACTTTCTATGTCTCATCGTTTTTGCAATTTCTGATTCCTGGCAACATATCAGATACAAACAATGTTCATGAAATCATCAAATTTTAAAGATATTTCGATATGGCAAAAGACGTAAGGAATGTGGCCGTTAATGTTTTCTTTTGTTTATAACTTATAACAGTGCATACCTATTATATTGACTTTTTTCGTATTTAAGTCATTGTGAAATCTGGAAGAAATCTTTTCTCAGATATTCATTACACAATTTTTCGAATCTAAATCTCATAAAACAAACATTAAAACTGAAAGTAGCTTCTAATTTCTTTTAAAAGGTTACATAAATTTAACATATATAAAAATAAGAAGATCTGATATGATAGCCAATGAGACAACTATATCCACTAAAGTTCAAATGAAGTTGATGTACACTACTGCTTGTATTAAGAAAATGTCAGTTTAAAGTAGAAACACCTTAATATTGGTTTTGAGATGTTTAAATAAAAGAATTGCTTTGTGATCTAATGAGTATAAAGTTGGTTGGATAACTGCAGATATCCGCCGACAGGAAAACTTGCAAGGTTTGCCAATTATGATCGGTGTCGAGCACACTTCGCCACAAGCAAGACAAGAGTTGATAGGCAAAGGATCACTGTAGATGAACTTTAGACTCCTCGGTCACATCAACCCCTCGAGAGGCGTCCGTTTAAGTTTGTAGCCAGGTCAGACAGGAATTTAGACGTTGAATTTGCTGCATTGTATACAGTGATGACAAGATCTCCGCCCGTAAAAGGATTTTAAATGATGCAGTAACTCCCCGACAGACAGATTTGTTGATTATAGCACTTCATAGCAATATCCAGACAAGTGTTTGGTTTCAGAATGAAACAATGACCACAAGAAGAAAATGGGTAATATCAGAAGTCCGTTGATATGGTATGCCCCGCTAATTAAGGGAATGGTAAACACGTTGACTGAAATTTTAGGTTCAAATCAAATTTCAAATAATTGAACATATCTTTTAACAAGCTAACCTACAAAAAATCCTTGATACCTGTTACAGATAAACAAGAAGTATAACATATGAACACATGACATACGAACTGCGATCGAACTGCGATATTACACAGAATCAAATTCGAAAGTACGATCAACACCAAAGTATATTGGAAGGCAAGCCAAAACCAACAAGGTAAAAAAAAAACAAAAATTAAAGGAACTAAAGATATTTCAGAAAGAGGAAGCGTTCATAACCTATAAGTTGCAAAAATGACATACTGTTGCTTAAAAATTTGAATGTATAGATAAATCATGATACCATTTCCAATATGCAATATCAATAATTCTCTATTTAGAAATAAGTCATTACGAGAAAAATGGCATGTATGTATACTTTGAGAAAAAAATGTGTTGATTTTTTTAGGTGATCATGATGAACTAGAAAATACATGTAAGTAAGTTATGATATTATTTAACTGTTAAGATGAGATGATAATATATACTAACCTTTCTTTGCGATTAGGATGGGGTGATTTCTTTACTTTTTCATAATCAGGAATATCTTGCGGGTGTAATTCATTTCTAATGTGATCAAGTTTGGCGTAACCACTGTCCGTTGAATCATGTCTTGCTAGAAGTTCATACTTATTATGCTGTTTTAAAGAAGCTGATTTGTCTTGTCGTAGAGGTGTAGACGATTGACTAGGATCAATTCCATTGGATTTCATTCGTTTTTCTAAATGATCCAATTGTTCGCCGGAAATTCTATATTTCGATAATTTACTATTACTGCTTTGAGAGCATGATCTCTCAGCATTTGTTGAACCTCCATTTAGCCGTTCCTCTATAAGTTTCCACTGTTCATCAGATACGCGATATTTGTCCATTCGTTTGAATTCATTACTGTCATTTTCTGGTTCCTCACTTACTACTAGTCCACTGTCTATTCTATATTCCATGTTTTATCCTGTGATTATGTCATGTGCAAACACAATCATTCCAAGATAAATTATTCACATCCGTGAAGTCAGCAGCTTAATCACAAAACCAAATATTTAAACTATATGACGGTTGTGTTGAATACATAATTTTTCCACAGTACAAATCATTCAAAAGGTATGAAAAACTATCCTTTCAAAACATAATACGTTAAAATACATACGCGATCAATAAAGTTAAACTATATAACAATGCTAACGTCGTGATTTATGTACCTTTATAAGTGCTACAATTGTCATCGAAATTTAAAAGTGAAAATAATAGGTTCACTTTGTTCTTCATATGCAAATCAATAACTAAAAAGGCTTGAGACACTAATACAAGACGTTATTATTTTAATTTTTGATCTTCTTTATTTAGAACAAGGTTATCAAACGTGAAAATCACACTACAAGTGTAGGCATATTTCAGTGCATTTTTAAATATACCAACTGATGCATAAAGATTACATACGGGACACAAAGCAATCCAACATTATCTATCTATTTATCTGGCACTATATTGGTGGTCTTATAATTTTAGTAAATATTTACTAGAAAATATAAAAGTTGCTATCAGATATGCCTGTGATTCAATGTTAAAGGAATTGGTATACATTTGTTAAGTTATAGTAATGTAATACATTCTGGTAACATAACTACGCAAAATATTAGAAATTATTATAAGTTAAGGAATGTGTCTCCCTCGTGCAAAGCTCTGATTCCTTTCAAGGATTTGGCTATACTTTTTGGACTATTTGGATTATAGCTCTTCATCTTTTATATAAGCTTTGGATTTCAAATATTTTGGCCACGGGCATCACTGAAGAGACATGTACTGTCGAAATGCGCATCTGATGTAGAAAAATTGGTACCGTTAATTTTATTAACGTATTACTGAAAGTTCTGAATGATATCAATGAGCTGACACTTTAATACTGGTATAGGAAACTAAAAAAGGAACAATAGATTGCAGAACAGCATATTATTGAAAGGGATCATGGTTTTGAAACATAGACAACACATAATTTAAAACACACTTTTAATTCCTTACTCAACAATTCATAGTATTTTTTTGTGTAAACTGAAGACCAGAAAC
Organism: Mytilus galloprovincialis; assembly: GCF_965363235.1. Taxonomy (NCBI): domain Eukaryota; kingdom Metazoa; phylum Mollusca; class Bivalvia; order Mytilida; family Mytilidae; genus Mytilus; species Mytilus galloprovincialis. The sequence continues at coordinate 124,877,061 of NC_134838.1, read as the reverse complement.
ATGAAAACAAATACCCTTTTGTGTAAGCATCCTTCGTTTGTCAAGCACGATTTTTAATGATCAACTGCACTGTCGTCTTTGTATTCTATAACATATCTATGATGCATCGTGTGATATTTAGGAAAATTTCTGTACCAAGTCAGGATTATGACAGTTGTTATCCGTTTGTTTGATGTGTTAGAGCTTTTGATTTTGCCATTTGATTAGGGACTTTTCGTTTTAAAATTTCCTCGGAGTTCGGTATTTTTGTTATTTTACTTCATACATATCTCAGTTTATACAATATCCTCGTCACACTATTAGGTATTTATTGAAATGAGTGTACTCCTTAAACAGAAACTGCCCCAACACAGTTATGACTACATAGGTTTAAGTTTATTGCTCTTCGTCATCACATTGATTTTGCCGTTCAACTTTGATTCAAGCGTCACTGATGAGTGTGACGCGGACGTACCAAATTAAAGGCTTGCATCTTTGGTGAGTGTGTTGCTAAGAAGGATTTTCAGAGAAAATGAACTTACGATGTAACTACAGATTTGGCTTCAGCCAGAAGTGTAGCCGCTAAGATGGTAAGGATAAACCCAAAAGCACATTAACAGTAAAAGGATATTAGCATAAAAAGCTACATAGTCATCCACATTGTGCTGTTATACATTCCGTTATGTGATGATTTTTTTATTCAACTTTTTTAAGTCGTCCCAATAAAAAAAATAATAAGTAATTGAATAAATGAGATACAAGTAAATGATATAACAACACTGTCACCCTTGAACAGAAGAAAACAACAAATGCGATTCTTAACCAGTAAATGTCCTGGACTTACCACAAAAGGAACAGCTTCATTGGTGAAAAGTAAAATCACAAAAATACTGAACTCAGAGGAAAATCAATTCGGAAAGTCCATAATCACATGGCAAAATCAAATAACAAAACGCATCAAACACGAATGGACAAGAACTGTCATATTCCTGACTTGGTACAGGCATTTTCAAATGTAGAAAATGGTGGATTGAACCTGGTTTTATAGCTAGCTAAACCTCTCACTTGTATGACAGTCGCATCAAATTCCATAATATAGTCACCGATGCGTGAACAAAACAAACAGACATAATAGGTAAAAATGTCAAAAATAGGGGTACAGCAGTCAACATTGTGTTATCATCTTAATCACTATAAAAACAAATGTAACGAAGAAGCACAAAAAGGCATACATCAAATTAACATCCTCATTTTGATTATATTATACGATTATATTTGTCTATGTAAAATGCACCCATCAAGGAAGGAGGGTATGGGTACTGGTGTAAAATTGCGCGTTTGAAATTCGCCCAGGTAGACATGAAATAATTTTGTCGTTCAAGGTATGACGGGATGCATAAATACAGTCACGCAAAATAGATTTAACAAACACTGACTTAGCAGTTAAAGTAATAATAATAAATATAAAATAATAATGTGGTTCAAAGTTTGCCGTGATACATAAGTACAGAGTCACGTAAAATGTATATCACAAAAAAAGTTGGTTAACAGTAAAAGTAATATTAATGAATAAAATAATTTTGTCATTCAAAGTATGACAAGATACATAGGTACAGATTCACATCATAAAATAATTTTGTCATTCAAAGTATGACAAGATACATAGGTACAGAATCACATCATAAAATAATTTTGTCGTTCAAAGTATGATGGGATGCATAAGCACAGAGTTACGTCAAAAGGATATCTCAAAAAAACAGACAACAGTAAAAGTGACATTAAAATTATAAAAAAACAATTAAACAACAAATAAACGTTAGAAAAAAACCTATATCATTTTATCATCTATTCTACAATTGACACTAGAAATATACCATACAATATCAGTGAAACATCAGGTACATCTTATAGACAAGAGTTCAAACAACTTCTTAGAAAAATGCCATCTTCAATTAAACAAGACTTCATATATTATCTTAAAAAAAATACTTAAAAAATTGTTTTCATAGTCGTCATGGTATTCAAGAAACAATGAATTACTCAACTAATTCGGAGAAAATGAATACTTTAGTGTCATCGATTTAAAAAGCGGTTATCATCAGATGTATATTGATATCGAGTGACCAAATAATGCACTTGCGTTGACCGTTGGTACGCTTGGATTTTACGAATGTAATCGTATGTTGTGTGTGTTGTTCAACAGTTCAGCATAGTGTGATTTAGCGTATCTTGTAGACCTTTAAATGGACATTTGCTTGATCTATCTTGATGATGTCATTATTTCCCCAAACTATGGATCGATTACAACAAGTCTTCACGTTAAATCAAGAAACGGGATTCGAAATTTCGGCGGATTAATATTCGAATGTAGGACAGAAAGTCACAGGACAAAAAGTCACAGACAAAAAGTCACGGACAAAAAGTCACAGGACAAAAAGTCACAATTCATTTTTTCTGATGGTTTTCTTTGAATAAAAAACGCTTATTTCTACAAAAATATTTTTGTATTTTTCTTAAACTATTGTATATAAACCAACTTTTTAAACAAAATATATCAAAAAAATATCAAAGATTATCAAATAATTGTTAAAAAAACAAAATGTCAAAGTGACTTGGCACTTAAATGGCTTCATGGTGCCAAGAAAAACATCTTTTGCATGATTTAAAGTAAATAAATCTTCTTTTTTAAGTATAATGACACATTTCCTAAACTTTAATATGAACATATGTATTTAAAAGTAAATATTTCAAGATATATCTTATATATTAAAACAATTGTCAATAAATTATTTGTGACTTTTTGTCCTGTGACTTTTTGTCCTACCAAATTTGTGACTTTATGTCCTGTGACTTTCTGTCCTGTGACTTTCTGTCCGTTTACCTAATATTCTTGGGCTTTGAAGTTGGTCATATATACTAATTAACTAAATGTCAACTCTAGTAAAGAAACGTAAACAGGACTAACTGGTGATATCTTCTGGAGTAGCAACTCCACCAGGACTAGCTGATTATGCACTTGGCATAATAAGTCTTCTAACACTTTATGATGAATATATCGGGCTGATAATAATCCCAGGAACAGTAATTCAACCAGCACTGTATACTAATACTCTCCAGACGTCCATCAACTAATTGATGATATCAGAACAGAAGAACTTTTTGAGGATATTCGCGGGAGGTCCATATGGAAAAGCTGATGATTATCTCGCCAGCTGATGGTGACATCAGGAGGAACATCAGTAGCAAAGGTTCTTTCACGAAGTTCTCCAACACAAGCTCGTGAAACATTGATCCATTAACACATGTGTATGGTACCCACAGGAAGGAACATTCAATTTATCATCTGTAGCTGATATAGTCTCTGGAATAACAACCCTATAGTCAACTTAAAAGAATACTTCAGGCAACCTCTCACCTTACCTAACTAAAAGAGGGACGAAAGATACCAGAGGGATATTAGTAGTCAAACTCATAATCGAAAATAAAGTGACAACGCCATGGCTAAAAATGAAAAGGACAAACAGACAAACAATAGTACACATGACACAACATAGAAAACTAAAGCATAGACAACACGAACCCCACTTAAACTACATTAACTGCCAATCGATCCTTTCGTAACTGCAGATTTGAGCACAGTCACCATCGTCACATACTATAGAAAGGTGAAAATGACTCAACAGAACCTCCCTCCCGATATCAATTACAGCTACTACATCTCACAGTCCGCAGTTCATTCTAGAACACTTCGACCTTAAATGGATACTATGCGATAAACAAAAAAGGTCCAGAACCAAGCAATCATGTTTCAGCTGCTAATGACAATACATGACATAGCCAACATTCTGCTAGATTTCACCAATGCCTGTGATAAAAAACCACATGACAAACTGCTTAAAATATGGACTTATATGGGGTAAGAGATATCAAACTCGAATGAATCGAATGGTTAGGCAATTACAATGTAATGTCCAACAGAAGACTCTGGTCCTCCATGATCCTTGAAAATCACAAGTCTAACTCTCTTGGTGTGGTTTCATGATTACCCTAGGTACTGTTTCTTATTAGGTCGGGCCTATATGAACGACCTCCCAGAAGAGGCATCAGAGACACGAGTTTCCTCCAAGTAGCTGATGATACCTTTGGAAGGGTAGGTCCACCCACAGTGTAATTTACCAAGACGAAACAAGTCAGACTAGATTTTCTGACTGTATTGGTAGCGTTTTTTCCAGGTATAATTTTCAGCAAGAAAACTTACAACCAGAAGTTTGGAAGGCAATACAAACTCAATATGGGGTGTTAACAAAACTAAATGAAGCTTAAAATTAAGGAATAACAGTACTGTAGTTGAAGAGTTGCCACCGTCAATTGTTTGTAAATACAGTTTTACTGGCGATGCGTAGTGGAGACAGTAAAACGGACATTTGCAAACGTCAAATCAAAATTGACGGTGGCAAGTCTTCAACTACAGTACTGTTATTCCGATTCTAATGCAGTACAAAAAGAAATAATACGTTATAGCTTGAAAAAATGTATAAATTTGACATACAAAAAAAATCCGCTCTTCATGAAAGATTTTGGCGCAAAGACGTTGTAGCTAAACGTGACATAATACAAATGAAAACTTACAAACTGGAGTTTTTTTACGTTACCTCTATGATATAAATTCGGATAATATCACATTAAAACCGCAAATTCGAGGTAGGTGTTGTTTTATTTTTCATAATAATGTAATAATCGAACATTTGTTGATCCTATCAATTCAAAATGGCGGGTCCCTTCTGAGTTACACCTGGTCAACTGTGGATGTGACGGCAACTTTTAACCAATGAAAAAATTGTTATATAAAAATAGCATTAGAATATAATAGTAACCCTTGTTTCAAATCATCTGGGTTTAACTATGTATGGTCTAGAGAGAGTAAAATGACAGCATTACAACTCATTAAGATCAGACAAATCCATAACAACAAAGTAATATTCATAAAACTGGTTTATTATAACAATTCACATTTGTATTAAAATACAATATAAAATAGTCCTCTCCCATTTATTGTCAAAACATTTATCTTACTTCACTTCAAATTAATAATGCGTTCTAAAATGTGCGAAACAAATACCCTTTCTATGTCCTGAACACAGAAAACTGAGAGATTTATTGCCATTTAGTGAGCAAACTGAAAGAGGATTCCATAGGGTAATTCGATTTTACTTTGAAGGAAATGATAGTGTCCCTCCCAAATTGCAGTCTAAGTCCCTGACCCCTAGACTTTTGTGGTCAACAATGACCACCCCCTAACACATTCATAATATAATAAAGCACTGGACATTTTAAGGGAAAGCAGCATATTGAAAAGTGAGTAGAATATTAATATAGCACATAAAAATGCAGATAAAGCACACATTTGTTATTGAACACATGTAAATAAACCTAAAGGTACAATATGATTCATGAATTAAGATAAGTTTTGTTTTCACACAATTCATAGACATCTACAGCATATGATGTGCCTTTGCTATTAATCTGGTTTGGTGAGTATATTTTCCTTAGAATATATTATGTTCTACTTGCTAAAGAAAAAATATAAAAATAATGCCATCAATATTCCTGGGATGCACATTTTTCGTATATAACATGTTCAACAAAACCGCTTTTATAAGTCTTAAACAAAATTTATTTTTTATTTCATCTGCAGGAACAAATTGCGAGTCAACCAAATGAAATTTCCTAAAGATAATATATTTTTCTGAAAATCTTGAAATAGATAAATCTACGTATAAACATTGTCAATGGATAGAAACATTAGAAATAGTGTGCTTGAAATGTATTAAACTAAGAAACACAATGATCTTAAGAATATATTATTTTCTTCCAAATGTCATTAAGACTTCTTAAATCAGAGTATGATATTTTGGAACAAGAACATTAGTGTCTTTCATCTGAAATTGTTCAGAATTGCATTCAAACGACTTCTATGAACCATTTCACTGAAGACATCAATTCATCAATAGATATGAACTTTCGTGCCAGATTAAAAATAGAGAAAATAAATTTGTATGTGATTTTTTATATGCAGTTGTTACTATACTATGAAAACAGGGAATCAATCCTAAAGAGAAGATTATCTCCACTTACCTATTTAAACAGATGTAGAAAAGTCATTAATTTGCCTAGGGAAATGCAAAAGGTAGAATAAGTGATAAACAGGTACTGAATATTCATTAAAAATTTAAATCACTGGATTTTAAAGCAGTTGCTTAAAATACAGTGCAAATTGACAGATGAATTCAATGAAACTATAATAATTTATCATTCCATTGCACTAAGTGGGGTTAAATAACTATAAGCATGGGTTAAATAAAGTCTTTTATAATGGCAGTTAGTAAATAGATCAAATGCATTCTATACTGATAAGTGTGTTAGTAATATGGTTATAAATGTTTTTAGTTATTTACAATATAAGCCATTTGTTATAAGTTGGATATGATCTATGTGTATATACAAAATGACAAAATAAATACATCTACTCGAGATTCAGACCTTATGTATACAACGCAATGTTATCATGAGTGTGTTAATAATGTTTCATTACTGAAAAAAATTAGCTACATCATTATTAAAAAAATTCCTTAAGGATGTTCACATGTCATGTTTCAGAACTTTTGTCAGATTTTCGGAATCCTCTGGTTTTATCCTTTCGAATGCCTTAAAAAATTTTGCCCATTGACCCCCATTTTTCTTTTTATAAATCTTTTACATGTATAATAATAAGCTGTCTGCTAAAGTCTTATATAATCTTTGTTATCTTTTAATTGCTTTTGAGAACTTTAACTTGTCAATGTTAAAGCTATGAAAAATCTAGAGAGAATATTTTATCGCCAATATTTTTTTTTTGCTCTATTGGTTCCCTAATTAATGGCCTATCAATTTATACTAGTTTTATGAAAAGCTTTTTATTTTGAAACTGAGCAGCGAACTTCCTTAAGTATCAAAACAATTTTTTTTTATAGACTTAAGGCGAAGTGTACGTAATTGCACGCCTCTAGCGGAAAACGGGATTAAAAACGTTCGTCGTTAGTTACGCAAGTTATCTCCCTTACTCCAAGAAAGGACACACGAAAGAGAAAATACTTTCTGCGGTCTATAATGAATCCAACAAGCACTCCTATGCTGTCTTAAACCTCATAGAAATTATCTAAATAACTCCAATTAGAAATCACAGCATTCTGAACGTTGTTCTGTGTGCAGCCTGACTTAAAAACACTGGTTTTTTTGTTTGTTTTAGACGCTAGGAGAAGGCATTTCGTGTTTATGATATCAACAGAAAGAAAAAACGCCTCACAACAAAATTATACACAAATAAACAAATAAACATGTAACAATTTTTCTTCTATTGATATCAAATTAATTAAAATGAAACCTGAATTGACCCAACAATATCGTTTTAAAAAGCCGTAGTCTTGAACGGAAAACACAGTACTCAACGTAAAGTTTTATAATAGGTTACAAATAATTAATGAAAGACGTGTGAATTTAATTGTTTACTAGTAATTAAAAAGACGTTGAAATGTTCGTATTTTGTGCAATTGAAAATTTAAGGACATGATTTATATTCATATTAGAAATCAGACGATACCAAGAGAATAATTTGACCACTAGTGCAACACTTACAGGTCGGAAGAACAAAGACGGAAAACAAACAAAAAATTAACAAATTAGGCCCCAAAAATTATTCAGTAACTTAAAAGTTGTCTTACTCTAACATTTATCTTAAAAGTAAGTAAAAATTATGTCATTCAACTCCCAGTTTCAACTTTTTCTACATGTGCAGAAAAACAGGTGTCTTCTATTCCGTCCGCAATTTATGGGAAAACTAAATCTAAATTTAGAACCATATTGAAATTGAAAGTACACATGTAAGATAAAATATAACATGTCATTTCTTCTTTCACAAATTCCAATTTCGAAGAGATATATAGCGAATTCTGTTTTTTTTTTATTGTGCCTGTGTGCATCATTCAAAATTAGAGAATGTAATTTTGAAGTATCAAGTCTCAATTCAAGATTATAAATGAATAGAATATAGAATTACGGGGAGGGGGGGGGGGGCGGGGTAGGACCTTTATCGGAACTCCGGGATCGGGTGTTTTTGAGCTCGGGATTTCGGGATTGACCCTTTCGGGATCCGGGAATTCTATTTCCGAATTTCGGGTAGTCGGAATTTAATTTTTTTTAAATTCAGTACCTCGGGATGTCGTGTTTTTAAGCCCGGGATTTCGGGATCTGGATCCCTCCGTCCCTCCTCCCTCTATTATGGTTAAAGAAAAGAGGTCAGGGAAGTTTTGTAATACTTGTAACTGTAATTTAATATTTAGTGGAATGAGAGGTGAAATGTGTTCAGACATTATTACATTTCTATTTTTTTTTAAATTTAACCCAAGTTTACTGCAAGGGGTGTTTATCGACCTCGATGATTATCCATGAGGATTTCGCACTCGGTCAGCTCTAGGTTTTCCCCTAGTTCATGATCATACAAGAATTGAGAAGCCTGTGGTTTACTAGATTAGTCTTATAATATGAGACTTTGGAGTTCATATAATTTACATTTAACGTTTTTTATCGAATATTTCAAGGCTTTTTGACTATCAATGTTGACCCCCCCCCCACCAAAAAAAAAATTGATTGGATAAAATGAATGGATTACCGCCCCTATTTCAAACTTAAGTCCTATAAACTGACTGGTATTCGAATTTGTTAAAAGAAAAAATTGGTATCTCTCATATTGATTCAATACCGTAATGCCGAAAAACAATCATTTGTTTCCGCGAATTCCGTACAGCTAGAAATATATTCCAGAGTTTCAATTTGAGTAACTCGAATAATTCAAGCCCTTTCCATGTCCGATTTTCTCCCACATGAGAAATGTAGCATTCGTACATTAGCTGAATAATACGACTGAATTATTCGGGTTACAATTTGTGTAAATCCCGAATGCACATAAAAGTAAAGGTCCAGCCCGACTTTCGGGAAAGGACTGTTGTAGATTTCAGATTGATTTCCAGAAATAAAAATGTTTCACGCAAATATTCGTCTTCAGACGTGTAAAGTACAACGGTTACTAACCGGTCTGGATTGTGATAAAAAGAAGCGCATGAAATGCATAAAATATATAATGTCGTGGGTCAGGAATGTGTTGAATTATGGAGATGCTTATGCGGCACAAACATAAGATTAATTTACCCAAATGTACTAAGAATTACCACACAACTTAAATTTACTTAAATATTGATTTGTTATCCTGTGCCAGACAGATGGCTGATATTCTGAAAAGAGACCTTGATGAAATGAAGTTTTATGGGAACAAAGATTTTGAAAACACGTCGCAGTGTTTAGATTTTAACAAAAATAAGGCACCAAGGTCGAAAATAGTTCTAGTTCATAATGAAGAAAATGTCAACCGTTTTCTAGCTTGGCGATCTCTGCACGCACCCGAATATAATAGACAAATACAATACAATAGTACACAAAACGTTACATAAAGAACTAAAGACCGAGCAACACGAACTCCAACAAAACGGTATATATTTCATACAAGTATAGAACTATATGAAGCGTCGTAACTGTTGCGGCGACGTCAATAACGTTGTCGTTGTTTTTTTGTTTTTTTACACTCAAGATTCAACTTTAACAGGGTATAGCTTGAAAAGTAGCACGGTTGCTAAGGACTTTCTTTGCACCAATCGATTCCTCAGACATTTTAGAATCGTCTCATAAATTTAAAACAAAATCGATTGTCTTATATAATAGAAAATCTTGGAAATGTAACAATTCCTGCCGAATTTCACGATTTTCCCTATATATCCTTTGTAATTTTGGTGTATGATGCTGTTAACTTCAACAGCTCGTATCTCAAAAACGAAAACGGTTACCCCCTTTTTTTATTTTATTTTCCGATTTATTTTTACAAGCAGAATCTACATGTAAAATTTTAAAAAAATCCATTGTGTAGTTTAATTACGTACACTTCGCCTTAAGAAATTTCATATTTCACTGGCATTTCTTCTTGAATGAAAAATTATTTGCTACATGTATGATATTTGCGAATTTTATTTGGATCTACTACTTGTACAATATTTGTGAATTTATTTGGATCTGCTACATGAACTATATAACGGAAAGTATCTGAAATAATAAATATGTCTTTAAAAATATCTACTGGTATGTCATTGTTTTAAAAACATTTTCAAAAAGTGAATGCCAGTTTCTGTGAAAATGTGTAAAATGAAAGTATATTAGTGTGAATGGTTAGTTTTTCCTAGCATACTAAACAGGCAAGGCATTCTGTAATTAAAAAGCGTACCCATGTGACTTTTGTTAATGAGGCAAAGTTGGCACAAACAAATTGACTACAAAAATATGTATTCTAATATAAAATAATAAGTTTTGACGTTAATATATAGAAATATATATCAGCAAAATTCTAATTTGTATGCTACTGGGACAACACAAACCCTTGTCTATACAACCATTTTAATATTTTATGACTAGAGAAAATCTATTTACAGTGATGGCAGTAGAAGTTTTATATATGTATCTCTCTCGTCCATATCACAAATATGCAAATCACAGTTATTGAATATCATTATAAATATATTACACACTTTCACTAATAAGAACCTCTATTTATATCTTGGCTAATACTTAATCATTTGCTTATTTAAACTGAGTATTTAAAATATGTGTCTTGTCTATTTAGTTACATTAGTGACAATAATGAAGCTTAACTTTTCACTTTAAACACAATAGCATATATAAAAAGAATTTATATCATATAATTTAAGATTAGGATTGTTGTTCAAAATTAAGATATTGTAAAAGATATAATAAAGGCAGATTCTAGCTACATATGAATAAACACTTGACTACTAGGGATTAAATAATATCTGAACATATAAACAAAACTGACAAATAAGGATAAATAATATTTTAAATCAAACATTACAAAAACCAAAACCAGAGAATACAAATATTTACTTTTTTTTTAAAGTTAAAATTGAATATTTTCAGTACTTTTCACATATTAAATAATTATTGGGAAAGGGTTATAGCTAACTATATAAAAAAAAATAATCACTAAAACCTATATAAAGATAACTTCTTTCATTTCATTTTGTCCAAATGATTATTTGAAGAATTTGAGAAATATTTGAAAAATCTATGTAGAGTATAATGATATTTTTACTTTCACAACAGTTTATTATAAACAAATCACAGCAAAATCTGACATACATAACAAATGAAGAAAAAAATGGGTTAAAAAAACTGACACAAAATCATTCAATCTTGGTGTTTCATTAAAAAGTATCTCAGACTAAAATAAAAGATTTTAATATCTTAATAAAACTATATCTTATGATAGCATAATAATTTTGATTATACCAATCAAAATTACTATAGTATTCTCTGTAGTGTCAATCACATCAATCAATAGCGTTTATCATGACAAAAAAAATTGACCTTATGTTCATATTATAAATGGTAATTTGTTGAATCTAATAAAATATTTTTTAATGAAACAAATCTAAGCATTGGTCATCTTTGCTGAAAGCTGTTTGAATCAAACTGCAGGTTTCAAGAAGTTCCAATATAGTTGGTGGTCCTAACAAAGAATCTTCTATTTTATGAAAAAATGAAATGACCTTAGGAAAAACAAAAATATATGACCTTGACTCTTATGAGGTATAAATACAGTATGTTATAAATAGATTGCACATGTCATTAAAAGGCTAAAGAGTTTCATCGAGATGAATTTGTGTGAGCATTTGGTATAGACTGAGTTCGTCTTGAATTAATTTGCCGTTGGCGAGCTAAGAAGGACATGCCATTGGTACTGTTGTTAAGTCGCTCTTCTGTTGCTTGTCTATGCAATTGAAAGCCCTACAAATAAAATTAAAGTAAGTAATTATCTCAATAATATTTTTGTTTTAATATAACAAGGCAAATAATATAAAAATAATATGTATAGTACTCCCGACTTTGCAATATATAAATTAAGTACACCTCACAGATGTTAAAAGAAGAAAGGAGGGTTTATTTTTTTTTTAACCATTAATACTAAATATAAAACAGATATGCAATTTTGATTTTAGCATTAATACTTTCAACATTCTGTGACAATGCAATCAAGACAAAAAAGCACACTTTGGCAAATGAGTTTATTGTCATAAACTGAATTTATAACCATACTCACTAAATTATACCATGAAGCTACCATATACTTCTCTTCTTCTTCTCGTATAAGTCTGGATTTCTTGTTTTCTTCCTGTAAATAACATAGCAAATCTTGATTTCAGTAATAGTGAGCATTCTAAGATTAAGTTACTGGAAAGGGCTTTTTAATTTGTACTATCAAGTTATTTACTTCTGCTTTTTCACTGATCAAGATTGATAACTAGAGGCTCTAAAGAGCCTGTGTCGCTCACCTTGGTCTATGTGACTATTAAACAAAGGAAGCAGATGGATTCATGACAAAATTGTATTTTGGTGATGGTGATGTGTTTGTACATCCTACTTTACTGAACATCCTTGCTGCTTACAATTATCTCTATCTATAATGAACTTGGCCCAGTAGTTTCAGTGGAAAATGTTAGTAAAAATTTACAAATTTTATAAAAATTGTTGAAAATTGACTATAAAGGACATTAACTCCTTAGGGGGTCAATTGACCATTTCGGTCATGTTGACTTATTTGTAAATCTTACTTTGCTGAACATTATTGCTGTTTACAGTTTATCTCTATCTATAATAATATTCAAGAGAATAACCAAAATCTGCAAAATTTCCTTAAAATTACTAATTTGGGGGCAGCAACCCAACAACAGGTTGTCTGATTTGTCTGAAAATTTCAGGGCAGATAGATCTTGACCTGATAAACAATTTTACCTAGTCAGATTTGCTCTAAATGCTTTGGTGTCAGAGATATAAGCCAAAATCTACATTTCCCCTCTATGTTCTATTTTTAGCCATGGCAGCCATCTTGGTTGGTTGGACGGGTCACACCACACAATTTTTAAACTAAATACCCCAATAATGATTGTGGCCAAGTTTGGTTAAATTTGGCCCAGGAGTTTCAGAGGAGAAGATTTTTGTAAAAGATTACAAAAATTTACGAAAAATTGGTCAAAATGGACTATAAAGGGCAATACCTCCTTAAGGGGTCAACTGATAGTTTTGGTCATGTTGACTTATTTGTAGATCTTACTTTGCTGAACATTATTGCTGTTTACAGTTTATCTCTTTCTATAATAATATTCAAGATAATAACCAAAATCTGCAAAATTTCCTTCAAATTACTTTTTTCGGGGCAGCAACCCAATAACCGGTTGTTCTATTCATTTGAAAGTTTCAGGGCTGATAGATTTTCACTTGATGAACAATTTTACCCCATGTCAGATTTGCTCTAAATGCTTTGGTTTCAGAGTTATAAGCCAAAATCTACATTTCACCCCATGTTCTATTTTTAGCCATGGCGGCCATCTTGGTTGGTTGGCCGGGTCACACCACACATTTTTTAAACTAGATACCCCAAAGATGATTGTGGCCAAGTTTGGATTAATTTGGCCATGTAGTTTCAGAGGAGAAGATTTTTGTAATAGATTACTAAGATTTACGAAAAATGGTTAAAAATTGACTATAAAGGGCAATAACTCCTAAAGGGGTCAACTGACCATTTCGGTCATGTTGACTTATTTGTAAATCTTTCTTTGCTGAACATTATTGCTGTTTACAGTTTATCTTTATCTATAATAATATTCAAGATAATAACCAAAAACAGCAAAATTTCCTTAAAATTACATATTCAGGGGCAGCAACCCAACAACGGGTTGTCTGATTCATCTGAAAATTTCAGGGCAGATAGATCTTGACCTGATAAACAATTTTACCCCCATGTCAGATTTGCTCTAAATGCTTTGGTTTTTGAGTTATAAGCCAAAAACTGCATTTTATCCCTATGTTCTATTTTTAGCTATGGCGGCCATCTTGGTTGGTTGGCGGGGTCACGCCACACACTTTTTAAACTAGATACCCCAATGATGATTGTGGCCAAGTTTGGTTTAATTTGGCCCAGCAGTTTCAGAGGAGAAGATTTTTGTAAAAGTTAACGACGACGGACGACAACGACGGACGCAAAGTGATGGGAAAAGCTCACTTGGCCCTTCGGGCCAGGTGAGCTAAAAAGGAGGAGAGTTGAGTGCTCAATATATTAGTTTCACCATGCCACATATTGATGTGGTAGTTTTGAGTAAGTGATGGCTATAGTTATCAATGTTTGCCATTTAGGTCATTAGGTGTTGATGGTATATTTTTTGTAGTCTGTTATACTTATTAATAAATTGGCTGGCTATTTAGAGCTTGATATATTGCAGATACACTTGTCTAGATGTTTACCTCTGGATTCTGTTTATATGATATTGGCTGTTGTTTCATAAATGTATACCAGAAATACCTTTTATTCTTATGAAAACCCATATGTAGATAATCACATGAATGTCAGCTTAAATAAGCTTTAACAAATGTCAATGTATTGTTCAGTTAATTTCACCTACATATACTGAATCAATTTTAACATAAAAAACCTGTATTTATTGTATCTAACTAACAAATGTTAAAAATTTCAATAAAAAAAGATAATAATTAATACAAAAAAAAGAAAGATTTTGTTTTTTTTTTATAAAGAGTAAATTTGTGTTGTTTTCTTGTGTTTAGTAAATAAAAAGATTGATAATAAGTGCTTATTTAGCTGTTTATTAACTCATGAAGTTAAAACAATGTTAAAAGCTGGCTTAATCAGAGGGAGGGTATTAATCTTACCTCCATATGTTCTATATATTTCTCTTTTTCTGAGAGCTGATTCCTCAGAGCCTGGACTTCAGGGCCAGTATCTACATTCTGTTTAGGGTCTAATGTTTTTAAAACCTACAATCATATATACATATTGGTGTTGATGTATTCTGTGTACTAACAGGATTCATTGCTTGGGTCAAACTAAATTTAAGTCATAGATTATACCAACTTGTTACCCGCCACTGTCTATATGAGAGTATCATAGGGTTTTGATTGCATTTCAGGCAATCTCTACACAAAAATAGTCAAATCATATATCAAATTACTATGAATTATTTAACAAATTGCAATCTTTAACCAATATGGTCCCTGAAAAGCTTGACACTAAAATTATTAACAATGAAACAGAATTTACTGCAATATTTTCTTATGTGACTGAAGATTTCTAGATGTTGTTTGCATCATACAGACTACAAATGAATTTAAATCTTTCTTTACTTGGGTCTTTTTATTTGATTGGAATTTTATGTGTCTGTCATACAAGTGAGAGGTTTACCTAGCTATAAAACCAGGTTTAATCCACCATTTTCTACATAAGGAAATGACTGTACCAAGTCAGGAATATTACTATTTTCAATTCGTTTAATGTGTCTGACTTTTGATTTTGCTATTTTTTTTAACAAACTTTGTTTTGAATTTTCCTTGGAGTTTGGAGTGCCAATGAGACAACTCTCCATCCAAGTCATATATGGTAAACCATTATAGGAAAAGATACAGCCTTCAACATGGAGCCTTGGCTCACACCAAACAGCAAGCTTAAAGGGCCAGAAAAAATTACTTGTGTAAAACCATTGAAATGGGAAAAACAACGGTCTAATCTATATAAAAAACGAGAAACACTTATAAACCACATCAACACACTACAACAACTGAACATCAGATTAAACTTTTTACTTGGCCAGGCATTGTTAAAGCATACTTTCAATACTTACACATCTAGCCTTATCCAGATATTTTTTATATTTTGCCTCCATCAATTTAATTTCATCTTCTTTTTTATGTAACTGATCTTGCAGTTCTTGTATTTTATCTGATTTAGCACTGAGTTTTGATTCTTGTTCATCCTGAACTGTTTTTAATTTAGTTAACTGATTGTCTTTTTCTTGTGTCCTCTGAATCTGTTCATTTAATTTTTTCTTCATTACAATTATTTCTTCATTAGAAACTGTCTTTTGATTTTCTTGTAAGTCCTCTGCTTGGCTTTCTAACTCCATTATTTTCTGGTTGGCTATCCTAGAAACAGATATTCAGTAAAGTTTCACAATAGTTTTTGAAAATTGCCAAAATAAGTTCAAGGTTATTATGAAAATAACTTAATAATCTGAAAGATTTGAACTGTTAAGACATACTTATTAATTTGATGTATGTTTAGTGTGTATGACAGAGAACACTTACATGGTTGAAGGTACAGTGTAACCTGTGTAATCTGACACACTTGGGGACCAGAAAAAAATGTCGGATTAAGCAGGGTGTCAGAATACACAGGTTTTATCTGCAAGGATAGGCATATTTTTGGGCCATGAAAATGTGTAGGTTAAAGCAAGATGTTGGAATACTCGGGTGTCAGATTAGTCAGGTTACACTGTACTCATCTTAAAGCAACAACAGTCTGGCACTTTAAATATGCCTCTCATGAATTCTGGTGAGATTTTCAGAAAATATATTTTTAAGGATATATCAAAAAGAGATGTGTTAAAATAAAGATATACCAGGTGCTCCGCAGGGTGCAGCTTTATACGACCGCATAGGTCGAACCCTGAACAGTTGGGGCAAGTATGGACAAAACATTCAAGCGTGATACAGCTCTGAATTTGGATTGTGATCAAATTTTTGACATTACATGGTTTTTTTTACACAAAACAAATGTCAAGATTTTACAAATCAATTAAAGATTTCTTCTTCAAACTTATTTAAATCTAAAATTAAATAGTTGACACAGCATAGGTTTCTGACACAGAATGAATGTGGTCTAATGAACTTAAAAATTTTTTTTTGCCTTTGAGCAATTCACTATGCTGTTGAATTTCAATCCTCTAAAAAAAATGTTTGAAGAAATTTTCTTTTTATTTATGAAATCTGAAATGAGAAAAATTTACCCCCCCCCCCCCATTTTTTTTTCACATCCCTGTTTCCCTTTTTCCAAAACTGATATCAATTCAAATTTCTAATGGAGTTTGCAACAATAACTACTCTTTTAAATACATCATAAAATATTAAAATGTAAAATAAAGTGCTTGTTATCACTGAATGGTAAAGATTGGTTGGTAGTAAAAGTGAATATACATTGTTTATTGTATAAAACAATAAAAAAAAACTTCATCAGCAACATTTAATATTGGCAAATTTCCAATGAAGTTATTTACATAAAGTTATTGGCAAATAAAAATAGAAAATGACATCATAGTCATGTCTGGCAAATGTCCAACATACATTATCTAAAAACATTTTAGATAAGATAAGGAAAAAAAGCGTCATCAGCAACATTTTATATTGGCAAATTTCCAATGAAGTTATTTACATAAAGTTATTGGCAAATAAAAATAGAAAATGACATCATAGTCATGTCTGGCAAATTTCCAACATATATTATCAACTACTATTCTATACAAAGAAAGATAACTCCAATTGAAAATTAATTGCTATTGCACAATATTGTGCAATTAGATATTTCTTGCTATTGTGCAATACTGTGCAATTGAAAATTTCTTGCTATTGCACAATACTTGATATGGAATCCTGATTTGGACCAACTTGAAAACTGGGCCAATAATCAAAAATCAAAGTACATGTTTAAATAAAGCATATCAAATAAGCCCAAGAATTTAATTTTTGTTAAAATCAAACTTAGTTTAATTTTGGACCCTTTGGACCTTAATGTAGACCAATTTGAAAACTGGACCAAAAATTAAGAATCTACATACACAGTTAGATTTGGCATATCAAAGAACCCATTTATTCAATTTTTGATGAAATCAAACAAAGTTTAATTTTGGACCCCCATTTGGACCAACTTGAAAACTAGGCCAATAATTGAAAATCTAAGTACATTTTTAAATTCAGCATATCAAAGAACCCCAAAGATTCAATTTTTGTTAAAATCAAACTAAGTTTAATTTTGGACCCTTTGGACCTTAATGTAGACCAATTTGAAAACGGGACCAAAAATTAAGAATATACATACATAGTTAGATTCGGCATATCAAAGAACCCCAATTATTCAATTTTTGATGAAATCACACAAAGTTCAATTTTGGACCCTTTGGGCCCCTTATTCCTAAACTGTTGGGACCAAAACTCCCAAAATCAAACCCAACCTTCCTTTTATGGTCATAAACCTTGTGTTTAAATTTCATAGATTTCTATTTACTTATACTAAAGTTATGGTGCAAAAACCAAAAATAATGCTTATTTGGGCCCCTTTTTGGCCCCTAATTCATAAACTGTTGTGACCTCAACTCCAAAAATCAATCCCATCCTTCCTTTTGTGGTCATAAACCTTGTGTTCAAATTTCATTGATTTCTATTTACTTATACTAAAGTTATTGTGCGAAAACCAAGAATAATGCTTATTTGGGCCCTTTTTTGGCCCTTAATTCCTAAACTGTTGGAACCAAAACTCCCAAAATCAATCCCAACCTTCCTTTTGTGGTCATAAACCTTGTGTCAAAATTTCATAGATTTCTATTTACTTAAACTAAAGTTATAGTGCGAAAACCAAGAAAATGCTTATTTGGGCCCTTTGTGGCCCCTAATTCCTAAAATATTAGGACAAAAACTCCCAAAATCAATCCCAACCTTCCTTTTGTGGTCATAAACCTTGTGTTAAAATTTCATTGATTTCTATTCACTTTTACTAAAGTTAGAGTGCGAAAACTAAAAGTATTCGGACGACGACGACGACGACGACGACAACGACGCCAACGTGATAGCAATATATGACCAAAAAATTTTTGCGGTCGTATAATAAGAGTATAAACCAATTTTCTTACAATTCTTTTTAAGTTCTATGCAGAGCTATTTTACAAAATTTATCTTGAAACAACAATGGCTGAGGTAGACCCTTGAAAATCTATAGTGAAGTCCCTTAAACCAAGCTGTTTTCCCTTGGCAACATTGATTTCAATAACAAGATAATGTAAACATAGCTGTGAATAATTCTAAGTTAACACTACTCCTAGCACTATTTTTTTTTATGTTCTATTAAGATTGTTACACAAGGTATTTATAAGCCTGATAGCTCCTAATTGCAAATTTGTACCTTTGGAACACAGGTGAAAGTAAGAAAATGAAATTTTATTTCGAAAACACTTTCCAATACTGTTTTTGACATGTTTTAAGTGACCATGACCTTATAGGTATTGACCTCAAAATCAATAGGAATATTCCTCTGAGTATATGTAACCATATATCCATGTAAGGTTGCAATTCAATACAAACTATTTTATTCAGCATGCAGACACCAAGAGACATGGATGGAGTGGTCAAACAATGTAGCCCTCTTTAAAGTAGAGCGTACTCTGTGTACTTACATAAACAACAAAGACATGGTGGAGTGGTCAAAACAATGTACCCCTCTTTAAAGTAGAGCGTACTCTGTGTACTTACATGTGCAACACAATTGGTGACATAAGTAGAGCAAGTTATGCTTACTTTGGTATCTTCCCTCACATTGTAGTATGTGGTATAATAAATACAACTTTATGTAATAATACCCATAAAAACATTGGTTCTAGCAAACAAGCTGAGGATGATATGCATCCATGAATTCTACCAGCAAAAAAATTAAAATAGCGACAGAAAATGACAAAACAAAACATCAATTTTAACACCAAAAATAAAATAAAATAAAATAAAAGTTTTTATAAAGGTAAAAGACATACCCATCAATAGGGTGTTGAAATGCAATTGCAAGCTTTCCTTGTAAAAACCTAAGATTGAGAATACAGCATTAATGCCAAATATTTCTAACATTTTAAGTAAGATCTTCTATTATTGTATAGCAATATAATATTTCCAACAGAAAGTAACCAAAAGTTAGCGTGCAATAAATTCTAATATTGCACTAGTGCAATAAATCATCAAAATTCATGACGTCATCAACGACAAAATCTTAGTTTAAACCATTTTTTACTTTCAAATATTATATTGCTATACAATAAAAGGGTTATTGCATGAATATTGGGGAATATTGTCCCTCGTAGAACATATATTGCACTCGCAAGCTCGTGCAATATAAAATTCTACTCGGGACAATATTCCCCAATATTCATGCAATAACCCTATATTCTTTACCTGTAATTGTTATCGAATAATATATGTGACCGGTTTGTGAATATTCCTTGTAGTTCAGTATTTTTGTTATTTTTCTCTTTTTTTGTTTGTAATATGTTTTTTGTAATATGATGATACTTTCATACTTTTATTAAGATTATAAAATTTATCATTTCTCTTTGTTATATACAAATGTAATAACTGTGACCTATATAGATAGACCTTATGTTTACTTATTACATATTGGCTGATGGTAGTATTGAATACACTATATGATTACAAGGTTATAACTGACCTTAATTCTGTTTCCAGTTCATTCTTTCGAGAGTTTGTGTCATCTAGCATTGACTGTAGTACTTGGTCATTATCACCTCCATCAGTACTGTTAGATCGCAATTTTAACATCTTGTTTTCATGTTCTAATCGTAAAATTTTCTCTCTGTAAAAATAAGACAACAATTTCAGGCAATTAACAACCTTTCACATAGACACAAGTATGGCTGCAAATACGTCTTTAGTTAGGTTGGAGGTATCAATTAAGAAGGGCATTTGCAGCCATTTAAGACCAGAGATGTATATTTCATTCTACAAAATCCAAACACTTATTTTGAGTTAACATCGAATTAGACACTCCAAGAAGGGAAAACAACCCTTTTCAATTTTAAATTATTCTTAAATAATAAGGCAAACACATGACTTCAAGTCAAAAACAACAGGGCTCATTAACATTAACAATGGACTTGAAATAGTCTACAGCTAGGGTGCCTTGCAGTACCAAAAATGTGTTGCATCTTTTCAGCACTGAAATGTTGACATGCTGTATAGTGACTTTCACAGCTCCTCTATTAACAACTTTCAAGATTTCTAAATATTTAAAACTTAGCTGACTAGAATGAAATAATAACAAATATTTCAATAGATGCCTTGGAGTAAATATAATGTTTTAAAGATGTTCTATTTACAAAACCCTCTTGAAAACAAAATATGACAAGAGTGATGAAAAGATCTCCATTCATGGTTAAACTATAAAGCAAAGATATTTTGTGCATACTATGACACAAACATACTTCATATCCCGGGGTAAGGATTGAAACAAACATACTTTATATCCAGGGGTAAGGATTAAAACAAACATACTTAATATCTGGGGGTAGAGATAACATTTCCACTCTTGGCGTGGAAGTTAGATCATTGGGTTCATTATCATCTAATGTCTGTAGCTGCGTACATTTCATTTCATCGTTCATTTCTTTGAGTGAATCCCTTTCTGTTGCTATTCTCTGTGGAGAAAAGAAAGAACAACATTCAGTTATTAATGAACACTTATGCCTAAATAATTATACAATTAATGGTTACAAGAGCCGGTCTGGACACATACAAATCTCTGTTTAAATTATACAATTTTTTCAAATTGTTTACAATCACTAAATTGACTGACAAATTGAACAGAATAATTAATTTCAATCATGTTAAAAAGACTTCAGTATATTTCACAAAGTGTCATTTGTCATTGTATTACCATTCCAGAATCAATGTCTTTTTACCTCTTTTTCTCTCTGTAGTGTTGCCATTTTATCTACAGCTCTCTTAGCTTCAAAGTCAGACTTATCAGCCCTCTTTGTCTCATCATATAACTTGTTCTGTAGCTCATGGACCTGACGTTTGTACATATCAAACTGTTGCTTCATTGAACCAGACTTTCTCATTTCCTGAAAATAGTCAAATATGTAATAAAGTCAATAATTCATTTTCTTTGAGGTAATACACATTTTTATTGATAAGGAATAATTCATTAGACATATTTCTTTTTTTGGAAAAAATCCGTATAAATTTTGTTTTAGTTTCCAAAAAACATTTGTATTGTAAACTCAGAAATTTTTGCCTACATTTGTAACAAAACTGTTGCCACTTTGTTTTCATACTTCTGTGACTTCATTTTAATGGGAGGTAACTCATGTATAAATCAACAATCTCAACCAGTGAATACTATGATTATTCATTGCTGAGAGTAAAATTTCAGAGTAGATCATCTTTCCTTGCATTAAAATGAAAATTAACTGACTTTTTCACATCATGTGATACTGTGTTAGCCAATACAATTGTTTATCATATGTGTAAGGTATAATATCAGATTATTACCTCTTCCATCTCTAGTTGTTCCTGCATGTATTTGGTATTTTTCTCTTCTAGCAGTTTCACTTGTACTCTTAAATCTCCCATTTCATCTGTAAAGTAAAATAATTACATTTGACGTATTATTATACGTTATTTTGATTTGCTAACAGCAATCTCGCGTCATTCTTAATTTCAAAATTAATTGCATGAATTGTAACATACATGAGAACACATGTTTCCACAATAAAGTGCACAGGTAAATAAAAAGAAAAACTTGATAGTAATCCTGTTTTCATGATCAATGTGAAATATATAATAGGGTCGTAAAAATGTTGAACATGCAGACATTTTTAGAATAAAGGGCTTCCGTGCTTCATACAAAATGTACTTCGGTCAATGCTTTTACAACCAAATAAATTTAATACAAAAAGAAGCATTCAATTTTTAAATAAATATCTAAATTTTAATTCTTTTAACAGATTTATGTAAAGAAACGTGTTAAAATTACGTGTGTATGTAAGTTGGTATTATTCTGACCTGACCATGTATCATTTTAAAGAGTTTGAGTCAAGAGTAATGTTTAATTTGATTAACTTAATGTTCATATTTATAAAGTTAAAAAAAATAAAATTGTGGTACCACTTCAGTATAATTCATCGTTTTTTCTGATGAAATAATTCATGACATTTACCTTTTTATGTAGGAATAATTCACACAAACTTACCTAACTTCTTCTTGTAAGATTCAATCATTGTTTCATATTTTGTCTGAAAAATAAGTCAGTGTTACATTTCAAGGTTCTCATTTCTCAAAATTTACTGCAAAAGAAATTTTCAAATTATTTGTTATTTTATGTCTCTACAAGCTTACCTGTCTCAGCATACAATAAACAGTTCCTTAATTGTATCATCACTATGATGTAAGATTGTAGAAGTCAAATATTTTGACTAACTTCATTTGGTAGTATCACATCTAAACCTCAAACTTTCATAATGTAAAATGTAGGTTAAACTGACCAAAGTGTAGTAGAACTGTGTAAAATGTAGGTTTATTAACTGACCAAGGTGTAGTAGAACTGTGTAAAATGTAGGTTAAACTGATCAAGGTGTAGTAGCACAGTGTAAAATGTAGGTTAAACTGACCTAGATGTAGTAGAATTGTGTAAAATGGATGAACTTACAACTTGTTCTGAAGTATGACGTAAAACATCTAATTCATCTTTCAATCCTCTGGCTTCCTCCGCTATAGATGTTAACTCTGTGTTCTGAAATAATAATTCAATTAAATGACAATCAAACTTTCAGGAAAATGTCAAAGAAAAAAAACTAGAGGCTCTAAAGAGCCTGTGTCGCTCACCTTGGTACATTTGTATATGTGAATATTCAACAAAGGACACAGATGGATTCGTGACAAAATTGTGTTTTGGTGATGGTGATATGTTTGTAGATCTAACTTTACTGAACATTCTTGCTGCGTACATATATCCCCATCTATAATGATTGGCCCAGTAGTTTCAGTTGAAAGTGTTAGTAAAAATTTACCAATATTATGAAAATTGTTAAAAATTGACTATCGATTCGTCTGAAATTTTCAGGGCAGATAGATCTTGACCTGATAAACAATTAAACCCATGCCAGTTTTGCTCTTAATGCTTTTGTTTTTGAGTTATAAGCCAAAAACTGCATTTTATCCCATGTTCTATTTTTAGCCATGGCAGCCATCTTGGTAGGTTGACCAGGTCAACGGACACAATTTTTAAACTAGATACCCCAATGATGATTGTGGCCAAGTTTGGTTTAATATGGCGCAGTAGTTTCAGAGGAGAAGATTTTTGTAAAAGATAACTAAGATTTACGAAAAATGGTTAAAAATTGACTATAAAGGGCAATAACTCCTAAAGGGGTCATTTGACCATTTCGGTCATGTTGACTTATTTGTAAATCTTATTTTGCTGAACATTATTGCTGTTTACAGTTTATCTCTATCTATAATATTTTTCAAGATAATAACCAAAAACAGCAAAATTTTCTTAAAATTACCAATTTAGGGGTAGCAACCCAACAACAGGTTGTTCGATTCATCTGAAATTTTCGGGGCAGATAGATCTTGACCTGATAAACAATTTTACCCTATGTCAGAATTGCTCTAAATGCTTTGGTTTTTGAGTTATAAGCCAAAAACTGCATTTTACCCCTATGTTCTATTTTTAGCCATGGCGGCCATCTTGGTTGGTTGACCGGGTCACCGGACACAATTTTTAAACTAGATACACCAATGATGATTGTGGCCAAGTTTGGTTTAATTTGGCCTAGTAGTTTCAGAGGAGAAGATTTTTGTAAAAGTTAACGCCGGACGCAGGACGACGACGGACGACGACGACGACAGACGCCGGACGCAAAGTGATGAGAAAAGCTCACTTGGCCCTTTGGGCCAGGTGAGCTAAAAAAGAACAATGATTCTCTAATTTGTGTGCTATTTTCACATTTCTTGATTGATGTGAGAAAAATATTTTTCCTCACTGAACAATTAAATTTTCAAATATTAAAATTAAACTGTCTCGAGTGGAGAAATATCATAACACACTTTTATTGAAGTGGTGAAATCTATATCTCTTAACCTGGATTGGGACAAATTTTACAAATCCATGATGCTGACTTTGTAGACATCAAGCAATTAACACACTAATAAAGTGTCATCCCCTTTGGATCTTTCATTAGAATAAGACTATATGAAACATTCCATTCTAAGCTTATCTTTACCTCTACCTACTTAACAGTATATGTTGCTAAAAAGATGCTTCACACAGGAAAAAGATATATATAATAAAGAGGAGAAATTGTGAACAATAATAAACTGTTTTTTAGAAACATAAGAATATTAAAAAGAACTAACCTTATGTTTGATGTCATTGAATTCTTTTGTCATTAATTCCAGCTTTATTTTGTAGTCATCTCTTGCTGAAAAAGAAAACTTGATCCATATAACTATATTACACTTCTAAACATTATTTCAATTGGCAATAAAACAGTTTTTCATTTAATTAGAACTAGAATATATGGACCTGATGCCTATTTGAGCTATGCAACACTTGCAATGCCATATCAACTTCAACATTTCAACTGTGGTGTAAGTATATTTAATTTATTTGTGATTTGTAAAACTTCGAGAGTTTGTAAATTCCAATAGATATTATATCATGATGTGCCAAAACCTGTAATTTTATTCTGAAAAGACGTTGAGACGTTTTATATTGTAAATAATAAATGAATAATCATGTGTATCGTTTTACCATTCATGTTTAATATTTATGTACATACATGTTGTTTCAGTTGTAATTGTCTCTCATAAATATGGAAAGATTGGCTTAGGTATATAAAATGTATCTTTTATAATTGTATTGTGTAGTTTTCTACATAAGGTGGGACACAAATAAAATACTGAATTGAATTGAATTGTCATAGAATTCAACACATCAATACAGTGTAAATATAAAATATGATTGATGAGAAAATTATTTTAAATAACTATGTAAATATGTTTGACTAATATAATGTAAACATTCTATTTCTACACTATAACTATGTAAGTATGATTGACTAATATAATGTAAACATTCTATTTCTACACTTACCAGCATCTATCTTAAAATTTTCTTCCTGTAATTTTTCTACCTGTAGAAGTAACTGCTGATATCGTTTACCTGCTGGTGTACTGAAAACACAAAACAAACACATCTTAGAACTGCAGCTGCTGTGTGTACTAATCCAATGTAATATATGAAAATTAACATGCATAAAACAGATGTTTTAAGTATCAGACAAAAACGTGTATTTGTGACAAAAAACTAATATTCTTCTTTATTAAGACTTCTCAAAATTTCAATACATTCATAAATTATACATCAATTAAATTGAGTCCAATGCTGCATAGAGTACTTAAATTTGACCCTGTATTCATCAAGCATAAAATAAATTAATCCTGTTCCACAAATTTTCAATTTCAATAAATTTATATTATGCATCAAAGTCACACACTAAACTCTATATGGTGAGTCGCACTTCTAAAAATACCAAGGAAATTTGCAACCATTCACATATGGGCAAGTAACACTTCTTAACATACCAAGGCAACTATTTACACATTTGGATAGGCACACTTTTAAATACACCAGGAGAACCCCTCAATATACCAAGACAGCAGTTCACACACAATCACAAAACAGCACACAATATAAGGCAAACATACCGTTAGTACACAATTTATAAAGTGAAACATGTGATTTCAACAGTTTTTTTTTGTACTCATTTTATGAATATTCAGTCAGTTATAGTTTCAGTTATTGCATGTCTATTTATCTATTGGGCTAAACAGATTATTAGCCGGGAACCATCTTTAAATTAGACATATATTTTCAATGTAGAAGCTCCATTTTAATAAATCTTTTGGTAAAAATGTTATTGTTTGATTCTAAAACATGACAATAAACCTTCATCTTAACCAAGGTTATGTCAGAGAGTTGTACATGAAGGTTAAGTAGTTGCAATTAGTAATAGCAAGGTCAAAGTAAAATAAACAGCTGCGCCATGAGCGCATGATACGCCCGACGTCTTGTGTGGAAGTTTTATGCAATAATCATAAATAGTTTCTGAGGAAGTTTTAAGCAATAACCATTTATTGTTTTTGAGACACGGCGGGACATGTGAAACCCCCCACCCTGTTTTTTTTTTTTTTTTACAAATATCACTAAAATAAAATTCTAAATCAAACCAAACAGTATACAGATCTTTAAATTAGTATAACAAAGAAGTGTGTACAGTTTCAAGCAATAATCATAAATTGTTTTTGAGATACGGCGCGACATGTAAAAAAAAACCTCCCCTTTTTTACAAAATACTCAATAACTCAAAAATAAAATTTTGAGTCATCACCAAAAAGGATACAGATCTTTAGATTAAGATAACAAAAAAGTGTGTAAAGTTTTAAGCAATAATCATAAATCGTTTTTGAGATACGGCACGACATGTAAAAAAAACCTCCCCCTTTTTTACAAAATACTCAACAACTCAAAAATGAAATTTTGAATCATCACCAAAAAGTATACAGATCTTTAGATTAATATAACAAAGAAGTGTGTAAAGTTTTAAGCAATAATCATAAATCGTTTTTGAGATACGGCGCGACATGTAAAAAAAACCCTCCCCCTTTTTTACAAAATACTCAAAAACTCAAAAATGAAATTTTGAATCATCACCAAAAAGTATACAGATATTAAGATTAATATAACTAAGAAGTGTGTAAAGTTTTAAGCAATAATCAAGAAACGTTTTTGAGATACGGTGCGACATGTGAAAAAAAAACACACCCCTGTTTTAGTTACAAAGTGCCGTAACTCAAAAAGTTTAAATCTTATTTTCACCAAAAAGTATACAGATCATTTGACCATCATAAGAAACAACTATATTAAGTTTCATGAAATTTGGATAAGTCGTTCTCAAGTTACGGTGCGACATGTTTACGCCGGACAGACGGACAGACGGACAGACGGACAGACGGACAGACGGACGGACACCGGACATTTGTATACCATAATACGTCCCGTCAAAATTTTGACGGGCGTATAAAAATGAATCATAACATTGAAATTTTGACATATCGACTCATAAGGCATGCAAGAAAAAAAGAAATCATTCAGGTATGACATATAGGTCATGGTGACCTACCTGTTGTATAAGTGAGTTAAACTGCAATTAAGGAATGCAGCAGTAATTTGTCAATAAAATATTAAAAAATATGTTTCTATTACTTTTTGAAATAAAAAGAAAAAAAATTCGTAAGGGTTCCATGGAACCCAGTGTCTCGCCTACTTTTGCTGTTAATCGCAGACTCAACAAAAATGAGGAAAAACATCAATAAAAATTTCCCTCTCGATACTGTCTTTTGATTGAAAGAAGCTTCCAAGTTTGGTAAAAAAATCCAGGATAGTTTATGAATCTAATAAATGTTTTATAAACTTTAACTGCAGACTGTATGTTACTAAATGTTAACTGGAAGAAAAACTAAGTCCATTTATAAGTAAAATACGGAAAAGTGGAAATTTATTTTTACAAAATTTTCTTCTTGATACTATCTTATGATCATAAACAAGCTTCTGTCCAAGTTTGGTACAAATCAAGGATAGTTTATGAAAGTTATTAAAATTTTAAAAACTTTAACCACAGAGTGAATGTAATGTTTCCTCGCAGAAAAACTAAGTCCATTTACAAGTAAAATACGGAAAAGTGGAAATTTATTTTTACAAAATTTTCTTCTTGATACTATCTTATGATCATACACAAGCTTCTGTCCAAGTTTGGTACAAATCAAGGATAGTTTATGAAAGTTATTAAAATTTTAAAAACTATAACCACAGAGTGATATAATGTTTCCTCGCAGAAAAACTAAGTCCATTTATAAGTAAAATACGGAAAAGTGGAAATTTATTTTCACAAAATTTTCTTCTCGATACTATCTTATGATCATAAACAAGCTTCTGTCCAAGTTTGGTACAAATCAAGGATAGTTTATGAAAGTTATTAAAATTTTAAAAACTTTAACCACAGAGTGAATGTAATGTTTCCTCGCAGAAAAACTAAGTCCATTTATAAGTAAAATACGGAAAAAATGGAATTTTATTTTTACAAAATTTACTTCTGGATACTTTCTTATGATCATAAACAATCTTCTATCCAAGTTTGGCAGAAATTCAGTATAGTTTAAGAAAGTTATTAAAATTTCAAAAACTTTAACCACAGAGTGAATATTTGTGGACGCCGCCGACGACACCGACGACGACGGAATGTAGGATCGCTTAGTCTCGCTTTTTCGACTAAAGTCGAATGCTCGACAAAAAGAAAAACTATTGATGTTTTTTTTTATGTATTTTGTGCATGTCATACATGTGTCATAGTGGCACACTAACGAAAAACTGTAAAAGTGGATCTTTTTATGTGGACGCTGAAATCAGGAGTTCAGAAATACAAAATAAAGACCCTTGAATTACAATGGTTCCTTACAATATCTGTAACCTGTGCTATCCATCACATGAGACTGATATATTTAGACTTACCAGAAGAAACCACTACCAGATAAATACGTATTATACTGACGTCAAGAAAGCATGTTTACATGAGCACAGATGTTAAACTTGTCAGATACATGGATATATTAGAATGGAATACGTTTTTCTGACTTCTAAAGACTAATAAGTATGGTGCTTATGCAAGATACTAAAGACTATCAAAGTTAAAAGTTTAGATATATGATAGAAGGAAATATGATACAGGTTTGAATAACTCAATTAAACTCTAATACAATTCAACTATCATCTGAAGTTTTTGAATTTATAACAAATTATAACATGCAAAACAATGCATTGCTTTTCAAATTTTCCTTTTGCTAAATAAAAAGGGTAATAAAAAAAAAGAGAAAAAAAAGTTTACTTTCTATAAAATAATATAGCATTACTTCATGCTCTGACGCACGCATCATCTTTTTAAAACTCTTTGTCTTACTTCCTAGAATGAGTTATGAACATGCATAGACAGGCCCCCGCATAGACACTCCCCAGTTATCTCATGATCTGTATTAGTAGAACTTATACATTGTGCAATAATACATATGTAGCTCTCACTATTATCAACTTACCTAGGGAACAGGCTAGAAACAGAGCAAATTAATATATAACCTATAATCTAATTCATTGTACTAAAAATATTACGATCCATAAGGCTTCTTGGGTGTTTTAAATTTTGGTGTCTTAACCAATTTCCTGCAACTGTCTTCCTCTTGTTGGACATGTTATATTAGGCAAATAACTTTACTAGATAAGATGGGGTCCATTATTAATTTTGTTGCAACAATTAGTTTTATACCAAATATGAAAAAAACCAAGGTTGTCTTTAATTTGATTAAGAGGGTATTAACCTCTCATGGGAAACAGGATCTGTGGTTTATTTTGTATATTGCTGAGCATTGTGGGTAAATTTTGGATGAAGTACCAATCTAATATTTATAAGAGACATTTGTTAATCAAGTTTTATAAAACCTCTAAGTACATGTAGACAATTTCAATATATTTTTTACTAGTAACATATTTTTTACAAAAAAGTACCATACTTTATTAATTTTAACTGCAAGTAAACAGTAAAGATGTTCCTTGCATATGTTGTCCTTTGTTTTATTTGTATTACTCTTACCTAGGTTCGTCCAGGTTCTCTGCCTGGTTCACCCTCTCCTGCAGTCTTTCATTTTCACTGAATAAAACTTGTTTCTCTTCTAGTAGACCTGCAACCTTTAAAAGTCACCATCAAATTAGTATCAGCCGTCTTTGGAATCAATTATAGAAATATCATTTATCATAAATTCTTACAATGTACATGATAATAACCAATATCAAAGAGCCTTCACTGTTTAACAATATAAATGGCTTTGCATTATGTGGTACTCATCAGTTGATATAAAAAATAAACAACAATTACCAAACAAACTTTTAAGTGCAACTAACAGAAAAATATGTATGCCGTTATACATAATAAAAGTCAACTAAAAGAAAAATATGTATGCCTTTATACATCAAAGAAGTTTCTTCTAAAAAAAAAGTAAACTATGTTTCATTTAAATTTCTAATGCACTCAGCCTGCACTTTACATCATTTAACATGTAATACTAAGTAAGTTATTGCAGAGGGTTCTTATATTTACAAAAAAAACCCCAACATGTGTACTTTATTTTTTTTTGTCAGTATTTCATATGTCCAAGGATATAAATTAGCTTATAGTCTGTATATGCTACAGAATAGAGAAAATGTCTTTGAATTAACATATAAAGAATAGGGAAAAAATGGGTAATTGAATGAAGAAAACAAAATAAGAGGTGTTTAACTTTACAGAATAGTGAAAATTTGTATAAAAAATAAAGGATCTGCAATACTGAACATTTTCTCAAAAGGCAAGCCTAGATTCCAAAAGTTTTTACCAAGGCCCAGTAGAATTTTTTTAGGCTTTACCAGTTTTTTCTACTACAGTTATAGGTACATACTTATAAATAGTCTAGAATGTTTTTATAAAGGCAATGCTATATATTTGAAATACCTTATACATGTAGCTTGTTTCTGATTGTGATGGAAATAATAAAGGAATTAAGAAACCACATTGAGTATTTCAGAATTAAAATCGATTTAACCATGTTTCTCTTCAGACTGGTTAACCTATATTTGTAATATAAATGAAAAAAAAGCCTCCCCCTAGATGTAGAGTATTAAAGTATTATCAGATTCACTCCAAGAAATTATGATTTTTTCATGAATAATTCTTAGCAGTCAATCAAAATGAAATTCTTTCTGTCTATAAATAACAATGAAATGTAACTGTTTCTGTTAAGGGGGTTTCCCAAACTTTCCCGTTAAAAAGCACATGGCTTTCAACAATTGTAAACAAAGCATTCAATTTGTGATCGTCGATTACAGGTTTAATCAATTTAATTTGGATATAGATATTCATATAAGGTACAGTCATGCAATGTTTTTACTTTCTTCTGGATAAAAACTAGTTTTAAAGATCAATTTAAAAAAATAAAATAATCTTTGTCATCAAAACAACAGACAATCTGAAATATATTCATTATTGTGACCCATTAATTTTTTGAACTCTGCTACAGAGGTCAAAGTTACATCATTTTCCAAACCAATGGTGTGTATTCTCTGTTACAACTAATCGACTGCTATTGCTATAAATATTTCAATAAATTAACGATGTCAAACATACGATTTCAAAAGGTAAAATTTATACTGCAAAAGGTTTACTTTTTATTTTTCACGGAAGGATATTTGGAAGCTATGCAAGGCTATAATATTTATCATTAAAACAATTTAAACAAATGAAATAGACAAAATCCGGACTGACCATTTCCATTTGAATTAATTAATGTGGATGATCATTAATGACCTATCCGATAAACGGATTACCTGTACCAACAGATTATGACATCTGTTGTAACTGTTGATTAGCTTGGGGATTGTAAATGAAGTCATAAACTTGTTGCCAGGTAAAACTTTTGTACAAATTTATTTTTTTAACTTTTACCAATTAAAATGAAGATTGATATTGTCAAGAAATGAAAATTTTTACATAAGAAAACGTTGGCCCCAGAAATATCGCCAGCAGCCTTATTTTGTCGCCAAATGAAATAAAAAATCGCAAATTGCGACATTGGCGACGCACAGCGCGGTCCCTGTGTCATTCAGACAAGAATATATATTCAATGCAACTGATATCCCAAAGCATCAACAAAACAGAAACACTAAATATATATGTGTACACACCTGAACATCAACAAAACAGCCACACTAAATATATATGTGTACACACCTGAACATCTAGCTCGTGACATCTTTGTGTTAGGTCTTCTTTGTCTTCAAGTGCTGAGTTTAAATCATCAACTGCTTTCTTCAACTGTACATAAATAAATCAATGGGTAAATAAATACTGATATTCAAAGACTTATCAACTTTTGTATGGAATTGTAATGAAAAAGTAAACAAATGATAAAATATGGTCAAAAGCAAGAGTAATTTATTATTTATGAAATGAATTAATCATGTAAATTCTTCCAAACAGATATAATCTAAACATGTAAATGTTCTGTCACTGCATGGTAAAAGGGAGATTATCACAATTGTTTTGCACTTTTCCATAAATGTCTTGTTCTTTTAAAATAATGGTCCACTTCAACAAATCTTGGTAATTTCTGGTAAACAGGACCAGTTTCTAAAATCAAGATGAAGGCTTTGAATTAACCTACATTCTTTAATTAAAAATTTGTCTTGATTGTTCCTATTTAACAAGCTATTATATGAGCAACTCTAATGTTGTAATATATAAAAGTATTTACACCTATTTTGAGAAGCAAGATGAATTGCACCTCAAAAGTCTTACAGATACGGCTGTTTTCTGTGGACTTACCTGATTAGCCATTTCAGAATCAACCTCTTTAAAAAATGAACTCACCTGATCAGCCATTTTAGAATCACCCTCTCTAAAGTATGATCTTACCTGATCAGCCATTTCAGAATCCCCATCTCCATTGGTTGACACTTCTTTCATCATCAGCTGAATTAACAAATATAATAAAATAATAAATTGAGATTGTAAAAAAAATCTAAAACAATATCTATGACATATATACATGTAGTATCAAATTCACACTAGACTAAATAAACTGGCTACAAATAGTTTTCTTAAAGAAAATTTACCCTTATTGAAAATTACACTTATGGAATTTTATTAAAAATTTTAAGTCAATAATCTCACAACATTAGAAATTTCTGTACAAAATACTATTCATTTCTTTTTGGGTATTTTTCCTTTGATTTTTTTTTTTTGGTGATATATTTTAGCATCATGCTACTAGCTTGATATAAAAAATTATTGTAAGAAACTAAGGGCAAACTGTTGTCAATGTAAAGGTGTAATACCACCAAATCATGGTACGTCACATCCGGTTGTATACGAAAGTAGGTCTAAAAAAATATTCCCTTGAATTTGACAGTTGTAGGTAATTAATCCTACATTTTATTGCAGTAAATCATTTCTGTGTCATAAACATATGTCTTGGGTATTTCAAAACACCATTATTTTTTATTTGGTGAAAAAGGCAAAGGGACGTGGAAATTTAACAATGCTTTATTATACGACAAAGAATTTATTGCTAATACTAAAACTTTTATTGCTGATTGTATTGATCAATATAAAATAGTTGGCTCTGAAAATAAGGAAGAAATAGAATTTTCCATTTCAGACCAACTGTTTTGGGAAACATTAAAACTGATGATAAGAGGAAAAACAATATCTTATTCATCTTTTAAAAATAAACAACGCAGTAGGGAAGAAGCAGAACTAGAAAGTCAATTGAACAATTTGAACAATAATGAAAACATCAATGATAAAAGGGAAGAAATTACACGTGTTGAACTTCAGTTAAGATCGTTAAGAGAATCTAGAATAAAAGGGGCAATAATGAGAGCAAAAGCAAAATGGCAAATTGAAGGAGAGAGAAGTACAAAATATTTCTGTAATCTAGAGAAAAGAAATTATATTGAAAAAGTAATACAAAAATTAACTTTAGATAATGGGGAAACTATCACTGATCAAGCAAAAATTCGTGCAGAACAAAAGTTATATTATGAGAATCTATATTCATCCAAGAAAACACTTATAAATAATACACACAGAGCTAATTTCTTTTCTCTGGAAAACCCATTTATCAAAATTCTCTCTGATGAACAAAATGTTAATTTAGAAGGGGAACTAAAAAGCTCAGAAATTCATAATGCATTAAAAAATATGAAAAATGGAAAATCTCCTGGTCTGGATGGGTTTACAACTGAGTTTTATAAATTTTTTTGGCACAACATTAATCCTTTCCTACTGCGTTCTTTCAAAGAAGCATTTCAAGAAGGTAAATTATCAATTTCACAAACACAAGGTGTTATCACCTGTCTACCCAAAGATGGTAAACCAAAACATTTTCTAAAAAATTGGCGACCTATTTCACTACTTAATGTAGATTATAAAATAGTATCAACATGTATTGCAAATAGAATTAAAAAAGTCCTTGATCACCTAATTAGTGAAACTTAAACTGGTTTTATGAAAGGCAGATATATTGGTGAGTGTACAAGGCTTATATATGACCTCTTGAAAAAAGTAGATGACGAAGATATTCCTGGCTTGCTTGTCTTGTTGGACTTTGAAAAAGCTTTCGACTCTCTTTAGTGGAACTTTATATGCGAAACCTTGAAATTTCTAGGTTTTGGTGACACAATAGTGAAATGGTTCACAACCCTTTACTACAATTCAAAAAGCTGCATTCAAAATAATGGCTATCTATCTGATTTTTTTGTAATAGAGAGGGGGGTTCGACAAGGGGATCCATTGTCTCCCTATCTTTTTATTTTATGTTTGGAACTGCTTAGTGCATCAATAAAATATGACAACAACATTAATGGTATAAAGATTAAAAATTCTGAATTTTTACTCAGCCAGTATGCTGATGATTCGACTTTGATCCTGGATGATAGTGAAGAATCTCTCAATAGTGCTCTAAATAAGATAGACTTGTTTTACTCATGCTCTGGTTTGAAGGCTAATTTTGAAAAAAACCCAAGTTATATGTATTGGGACAAAAAGGGGCTGTGGTGAGGAGCAAAACACAAATAAAAAAATAATATGGAACCATTCAGGAAATTTCAAACTCCTAGGCATTCAATATTGTTTGTCAAAAGTTGATATATGTGTTGATAATTATTTAGAAAAAATTCAAAAAGTAAAAAATCTTTTAAGTGATTGGTCATTCAGAAATATTACTATATATGGGAAAATTGAAGTTGTGAAAACTCTTGCCCTACCAATTCTAATTCAATGTTTTACTGTTTTACCAGATCCATCCCCAGATATATTAAAGCAGATACAAGCTATGCTATACAGATTTGTGTGGGATGGTAAAGGAGACAAAATTAAAAGAAATATACTTATCTCAAATTACGAGGATGGTGGTGTAAAAATGCCACATATTGAATCATTTATAAAATCACTTAAGTTATCCTGGGTTAAAAAAGTTTTAGACCCCATAAACTATTCTTCATGGAAGGTTCTATTGGCAGATCACCTTGAAATGAATGGTGGAGAAAATATTTGGCATTTATCAAAATCAGCACTCAATAAAATTAAACCAGGTGCTCCGCAGGGCGCAGCTTTATACGACCGCAGAGGTCGAACCCTGAACAGTTGCGGCAAGTATGGACAAAACATTCAAGCGTGATACAGCTCTGAATTTGGATTGTGATCAAATTTTTGACATTACATGGTTTTTTTTTACACAAAACAAATGTCAAGATTTTACAAATCAATTCAAGATTTTACAAATCAATTCAAGATTTTACAAATCAATTCAAGATTTTACAAATCAATTAAAGATTTCTTCTTCAAACTTTTTAAATCTAAAATTAAATAGTTGACACAGCATAGGTTTCTGACACAGAATGAATGTGGTCTAATGAACTTAAAAGTTTTTTTTTGCCTTTGAGCAATTCACTATGCTGTTGAATATTAATCCTCTCAAAAAAATGTTTGAAGAAATTTTCTTTTTATTTATGAAATCTGAAATGAGAAAAATTTAAACCCCCCCCCCTTTTTTTTCACATCCCCGTTTCCCTTTTTCCAAAACTGATATCAATTCAAATTTCTAATGGAGTTTGCAACAATAACTACTCTTTTAAATACATCATAAAATATTAAAAAGTAAAATAAAGTGCTTGTTATCACTGAATGGTGAAGATTGGTTGGTAGTAAAAGTGAATATACATTGTTTATTGTATAAAACAATAAAAAAAACTTCATCAGCAACATTTTATATTGGCAAATTTCCAATGAAGTTATTTACATAAAGTTATTGGCAAATAAAAATAGAAAATGACATCATAGTCATGTCTGGCAAATGTCCAACATACATTATCTAAAAACATTTTAGATAAGATAAGGAAAAAAAGCTTCATCAGCAACATTTTATATTGGCAAATTTCCAATGAAGTTATTTATATAAAGTTATTGGCAAATAAAAATAGAAAATGACATCATAGTCATGTCTGGCAAATTTCCAACATATATTATCAACTACTATTCTATACAAAGAAAGATAACTCCAATTGAAAATTAATTGCTATTGCACAATATTGTGCAATTAGATATTTCTTGCTATTGTGCAATACTGTGCAATTTAAAATTTCTTGCTATTGCACAATACTTGATATGGAATCCTGATTTGGACCAACTTGAAAACTGGGCCCATAATCAAAAATCAAAGTACATATTTAGATAAAGCATATCAAATAAGCCCAAGAATTTAATTTTTGTTAAAATCAAACTTAATTTAATTTTGGACCCTTTGGACCTTAATGTAGACCAATTTGAAAACGGGACCAAAAATTAAGAATCTACATACATAGTTAGATTCGGCATATCAAAGAACCCCAATTATTCAATTTTTGATGAAATCACACAAAGTTCAATTTTGGACCCTTTGGGCCCCTTATTCCTAAACTGTTAGGACCAAAACTCCCAAAATCAAACCCAACCTTCCTTTTATGGTCATAAACCTTGTGTTTAAATTTCATAGATTTCTATTTACTTATACTAAAGTTATGGTGCAAAAACCAAAAATAATGCTTATTTGGGCCCCTTTTTGGCCCCTAATTCATAAACTGTTGTGACCTCAACTCCAAAAATCAATCCCAACCTTCCTTTTGTGGTCATAAACCTTGTGTTAAAATTTCATTCATTTCTATTTACTTATACTAAAGTTATTGTGCGAAAACCAAGAATAATGCTTATTTGGGCCCTTTTTTGGCCCTTAATTCCTAAACTGTTGGAACCAAAACTCCCAAAATCAATCCCAACCTTCCTTTTGTGGTCATAAACCTTGTGTCAAAATTTCATAGATTTCTATTCACTTAAACTAAAGTTATAGTGCGAAAACCAAGAAAATGCTTATTTGGGCCCTTTTTGGCCCCTAATTCCTAAAATTTTGGGACCAAAACTCCCAAAATCAATCCCAACCTTCCTTTTGTGGTCATAAACCTTGTGTTAAAATTTCATTGATTTCTATTCACTTTTACTAAAGTTAGAGTGCGAAAACTAAAAGTATTCGGACGACGACGACGACGACGACGCCAACGTGATAGCAATATACGACCAAAAAATTAAAATTTTTGCGGTCGTATAAAAAGAATTTAACCCTTTTTGGCAAAATGTAATTTCAGCATGGGCCTCACTGTGTGAACCTCTGACCACAGCCCCAAGTGACATCTTGTCTCAACCATTGTTTTTAAATTTATTAGAAATTATAATATAAAAACAACTTTCCTAGAGTTCTATGGACTAATCTTGGCACTTCCAAAGGAATGGAAGAATGTTATTCATTCTCAAGTATTTCTCAAACTAAATACTGTCGGTCACAAAATTGTTACCGCCATAAAAACAGTTGATAAGGTATCAAAACATTTGTATAAAATTTTTCTAGATAAAATAAAGGAAACCCCATCACGCATACAAGAGAAATGGAAAATAAAATTGGGAATAGATATTGTGGCCGAAGAATGGAATTATTTTTTTTAGCCTACCTTTACTTATAACTGAAGATCCCACATTAAGGGCATTTCAATACAGATTACTCCATAGAATTCTAGGAACAAATATTTTACTTATGAAGTGTAAATATAGTGAAACAGAACTGTGTACTTTTTGTACAGAAACTAAAGAAACATACATACATCTCTTTTTTGAATGTAGATATATTCGAACATTCTGGCTTAATTTTTTTCAAAATTTAGAAGATGTATGTAATGTAAGCTTTCTCCCAACCTTATCAAATATAATCTTGGGTGTTAAATATCATCTATTTAAAGATATTCTTAATACATGTATTCTGATATTGAAAAGATATGTTTATTTATGTAGAGTTAGATTTACAGTCCCATCTGTTGCTGAAGCAATTGAATGGCTTAACTATTATTATAGGGTTGACATGGTCTCTATGAGTTTGTGCTCTACCAATAAAGCAATAAGAATAAAAGAAAAATGGTCAAACATTGATAATATTATTAAGAAATAGAGCTCAATGCAGATGTATTCTGTATTCTGTTATTAACTTTGTATTTTATAATTTGTAACAAGTATGGTTAACAATATGTTTAGGAGTTATAGCAGAATAATCTATTTGTGCATCTTTATTTGTAGATGAGATTTGAAAATGATATGAAAATAATAAAATATATATTACAAAAAACAAAATTATTTTTTATTTGGGATTTCTATAGAAAATTTTGTAATCTTGAGGTTACATGGTGACTAAACCTTGTACACAGATAAATTAAGGGGAGGAATTTGATTGGTTAACTTCCAATGATGGTTATTTTCTTATATGCAATGAAATGTTATGTGAAATTTTTTCTGTAGTACTGGACAGGATAAAACTTTACTCATGCCAAGTATTTCTTTATTTGAAACAAAGATAAATTTTGCACATTCTTTTGAAAAGTGCAAATTTAACAAAGACTAATAGGGGAAAATCAATGGTGGTATTACACCTAAACATCAATGACGAAATAGCCAAAACAGATTATCAATGGTCTTCTCTGCCACATTTCAGATCAAGACTGTCAATGAGACTGTTGATAGGGTGCTTCTCGGCCACATTTCAGATCAAGACTGTCAATGAGACTGTTGATAGGGTGCTTCTCGGCCACATCTCAGATCAAGACTGTCAATGAGACTGTTGATAGGGTGCTTCTCGGCCACATCTCAGGTCAAGACTGTCAATGAGACTGTTGATAGGGTGCTTCTAGGCTACATCTCAGATCAAGACTGTCAATGAGACTGTTGATAGGGTGCTTCTCTGCCACATCTCAGATCAAGACTGTCGATGAGACTGTTGATAGGGTACTTCTTGGCCACATCTCAGATCAAGACTGTCAATGAGACTGTTGATAGGGTGCTTCTCGGCCACATCTCAGATCAAGACTGTCAATGAGACTGTTGATAGGGTGCTTCTCGGCCACATCTCAGATCAAGACTGTCAATGAGACTGTTGATAGGGTGCTTCTAGGCCACATTAAAGATCAAGACTGTCAATGAGACTGTTGATAGGGTGCTTCTCGGCCACATCTCAGATCAAGACTGTCAATGAGACTGTTGATAGGGTGCTTCTCGGCCACATCTCAGATCAAGACTGTCAATGAGACTGTTGATAGGGTGCTTCTCGGCCACATCTCAGGTCAAGACTGTCAATGAGACTGTTGATAGGGTGCTTCTAGGCTACATCTCAGATCAAGACTGTCAATGAGACTGTTGATAGGGTGCTTCTCTGCCACATCTCAGATCAAGACTGTCAATGAGACTGTTGATAGGGTGCTTCTCGGCCACATCTCAGATCAAGACTGTCAATGAGACTGTTGATAGGGTGCTTCTCGGCCACATCTCAGGTCAAGACTGTCAATGAGACTGTTGATAGGGTGTTTCTAGGCTACATCTCAGATCAAGACTGTCAATGAGACTGTTGATAGGGTGCTTCTCTGCCACATCTCAGATCAAGACTGTCAATGAGACTGTTGATAGGGTGCTTCTCGGCCACATCTCAGGTCAAGACTGTCAATGAAACTGTTGATAGGGTGCTTCTCAGCCACATCTCAGATCAAGACTGTCAATGAGACTGTTGATAGGGTACTTCTCGGCCACATCTCAGATCAAGACTGTCAATGAGACTGTTGATAGGGTGCTTCTCTGCCACATCTCAGATCAACCCTGTCAATGAGACTGTTGATAGGGTGCTTCTAGGCCACATTAAAGATCAAGACTGTCAATGAGACTGTTGATAGGGTGCTTCTCGGCCACATCTCAGATCAAGACTGTCGATGAGACTGTTGATAGGGTACTTCTCGGCCACATCTCAGATCAAGACTGTCGATGAGACTGTTGATAGGGTGCTTCTAGGCCACATTTCAGATCAAGACTGTCAATGAGACTGTTGATAGGGTGCTTCTCGGCCACATCTCAGATCAAGACTGTCGATGAGACTGTTGATAGGGTGCTTCTCTGCCACATCTCAGATCAAGACTGTCAATGAGACTGTTGATAGGGTACTTCTCGGCCACATCTCAGATCAAGACTGTCAATGAGACTGTTGATAGGGTGCTTCTCGGCCACATCTCAGATCAAGACTGTCAATGAGACTGTTGATAGGGTGCTTCTCGGTCACATTTCAGATCAAGACTGTCAATGAGACTGTTGATAGGGTGCTTCTCTGCCACATCTGAGATCAAGACTGTCAATGAGACTGTTGATAGGGTGCTTCTTGGTCACATTTCAGATCAAACTGTAGGGTGCTTCTAGGCTACATCTCAGATCAAGACTGTCAATGAGACTGTTGATAGGGTGCTTCTCGGCCACATCTCAGATCAAGACTGTCAATGAGACTGTTGATAGGGTGCTTCTCGGCCACATCTCAGATCAAGACTGTCAATGAGACTGTTGATAGGGTGCTTCTCGGCCACATCTCAGATCAAGACTGTCAATGAGACTGTTGATAGGGTGCTTCTAGGCCATATCTCAGATCAAGACTGTCAATGAGACTGTTGATAGGGTGCTTCTCTGCCACATCTCAGATCAAGACTGTCGATGAGACTGTTGATAGGGTACTTCTCGGCCACATCTCAGATCAAGACTGTCAATGAGACTGTTGATAGGGTGCTTCTCTGCCACATCTTAGAAAGACTGTCAATGAGACTGTTGATAGGGTGCTTCTCGGCCACATCTCAGATCAAGACTGTCAATGAGACTGTTGATAGGGTGCTTCTCGGCCACATTTCAGATCAAGACTGTCAATGAGACTGTTGATAGGGTGCTTCTCTGCCACATCTCAGATCAACACTGTCAATGAGACTGTTGATAGGGTACTTCTCGGCCACATCTCAGATCAAGACTGTCAATGAGACTGTTGATAGGGTGCTTCACGGCCACATTTCAGATCAAGACTGTCAATGAGACTGTTGATAGGGTGCTTCTAGGCCACATTTCAGATCAAGACTGTCAATGAGACTGTTGATAGGGTGCTTCACGGCCACATTTCAGATCAAGACTGTCAATGAGACTGTTGATAGGGTGCTTCTAGGCCACATTTCAGATCAAGACTGTCAATGAGACTGTTGATAGGGTGCTTCTCGGTCACATCTCAGATCAAGACTGTCAATGAGACTTTTGATAGGGTGCTTCTCTGCCACATCTCAGATCAAGACTGTCGATGAGACTGTTGATAGGGTACTTCTCGGCCACATCTCAGATGAACACTGTCAATGAGACTGTTGAGAGGGTACTTCTCGGCCACATCTCAGATCAAACTGTCAATGAGACTGTTGATAGGGTGCTTCTAGGCCACATCTCAGATCAAGACTGTCAATGAGACTGTTGATAGGGTGCTTCTAGGCCACATTTCAGATCAAGACTGTCAATGAGACTGTTGATAGGGTACTTCTCGGCCACATCTCAGATCAAGACTGTAGATGAGACTGTTGATAGGGTGCTTCTAGGCTACATCTCAGATCAAGACTGTCAATGAGACTGTTGATAGGGTGCTTCTAGGCCACATTAAAGATCAAGACTGTCAATGAGACTGTTGATAGGGTGCTGCTCAGCCACATCTTAGATCAAGACTGTCAATTACACTGAGAAACAGGCTCTTGTTTGAAAAACAATTGATAATCTTTGAATACATTATTTTGAGTAAAACCTACCTCTTGTATGGCATTCATTACAACCTGTTGGACAGAGACCTCCATGGACATAATTCTCTGTATATATTCTTGTTTGTCAGCACAGTTTACTGCACACCCCAGTA
The DNA here is from genome assembly GCF_965363235.1 of Mytilus galloprovincialis. Classification (NCBI taxonomy): domain Eukaryota; kingdom Metazoa; phylum Mollusca; class Bivalvia; order Mytilida; family Mytilidae; genus Mytilus; species Mytilus galloprovincialis. Next base: position 124,834,314 of record NC_134838.1, on the reverse strand, counting down.
TCAACTGTAACAAGCGGGACAGCTCTGACGTGTTACAGTGTTCACCTGAAATAAAGTAACATCTTAGTTGACAATAAACTTTTTAGTAAAACATTAACATGTAGAGTGGAAAGATATGACAATTTTGTAAAATATACTTTTTGTCAAAAGAATCTATTTTTTTTATATTGTCGTCATTATATATATGGTTAAAAAAATCAACTTACCAATATCATTAACATTAGGCATCTGGAAATCCTGGATCTCTATTCCAAGTATCTAGAAAATATATTATTACATTCATAGTTATCATACATCCATTCTTTCTATTATTTAAAGGGAAAACTGAAACTATACTAAACTTTGCAGCAGTAATTAATGATTAAATTACCAAACTTATGATTTATGCATATTTTCTGCACCATATGATATGGTTATGACCATATGAGTATATTTGGTTATCAAGGTCAGACCCTCTGAGTATTTAGACAATATAGGTATTTTTTAAATATGCTATAACATTTTTTTATCAATCAATGTTTTATGTTCCTTTAACCTACTTGTGTAATTTTTGCTCAGCAAGTAGGCATACAACATTAAAACATTATATAAACAAGAATGTGTCCCCAGTACAAGGATGCCCCATCCACACTATCATTTTCTATGTTCAGAGGACTGTGAAAATGGGGAGAAAGAAGATTTTTTAAAACATTGCACTGCAGAAACAGAGAAGGAATTCTTCATTCTTATAGAGGAACAGCTTCTTCTGCCAATTTAAAGTGGAAAAATCCTTAATACATACATGTATTGTCTGAATCTAGAGATGTATCTGTTTTCTCACATTTAAAAGTTTAAATTAAAAATGACGTCCAGAAATCTACAATTAAACTCACCTCCACATTGAACTCTAAAATTCCTTTAAGGATCTTCTTAAGGTTACTGACCTAAAATAAAAAATATACAAAGTCCTCACTTGTAATTCCTATTTACACATGAACTTATTTTTTTCACTAACTGCAAAAGGATAAGTCTCAGAATTATTATATGCTTCTTCGAGTGAATAATTTCTAAATACATGTATGATTTCATGTTTGAATGGTTTTACACTAGTCACTTTTGATTCCCTTTAATAGCTTGCTGTTCAGTGTGAGCTGAGACTCCACGTTGAAAGCCGTACTTTGACCTATAAAGGTTTACTTTCACAAATTGTGATTGGAAGGAGAGTTGTCACATTGACACTCATACCATGTCTTCTTATATTTATGTCCATGTTTCAGATGTATTGATCTATTATGTACATTTTTACTTACCTTCAGCCTCCAGTTTGTTGAGACATCAGGTTTTATCTTTGTCAACCAGCTCTCATCGAAATAATCTGGTGCTCTACAGAAAATAAATTTTTGTTCACATTGTATATCATCTAAATTCATGCCCTTTAAATTAATATATTATTGAATAGTGCATTTCTCCTATAATGCCTGAACCACAGCATTCACATGTAATTGCCTTTCAGTTTATGTTCTGCAATTATGTTTTACTTTATTATTAATTACCTTAAACATAATGTGAAAAAATGTCATTGCTACAAAAGGTTGTTGTGATGTATAAATGAGTAAACATATTGCACAATAACAAGTATGTATCACCTCTTAATACTGTAAAACAGTAAAAGTACTTTTACTTGTGGGTATCAATTTTATGTGGTTTTAGCAAAAGTTACATTTTGTTGATTTTAGTTTTCTGCAAAAGAAATCTAGTAATTAATGTAAAGCCATCACAAAACATTTTTTTTAAATTTCATGTTTTATAATATTTGTGAGACATAAGGAATTCATTACATTTACTTGATCATCTTATATTACTAACAACATTCATCATTTTTTCATGAAATACATGTAATTGCTTTTGGAAGAAAAAGGAACTTCATAGCCACATCGTTAATCAGATCACAATAATACTCACATTTGATGAAGAACTTGAGACATAGCCACACCATCACTCAGATCACCTGCTGAATTACATGATGCCTCTACCTCAAATGTCTGCATCTGAAATAATTAATAGGAATTTTATATATATCAGTTTAATAATATCACTGTATATTCCACCATAGAATTGTTTACATTTGTTTGATAAAATTTTCAACAAGAAAGAATGTAACTTTTCATTACTGTTTAGTGTATATTCAATAATTACCTTTGTAGACAATAAAAGGTCATTCAATCAATGTTTCTAACAAATCAAGTTGCATTTTATAGTATACCTTCCTTTAAAACTAGTACAAAATACAAGGCTTACAAATGAATATTGTTTTAAAGTTTGTTAGGACCTTGTAAAGCTTGCTATGAAGTTTTGGTTTTGCTTAATGTTTAAGGATCTCAGGTGACCTATGGATGTAATTTTCTTTTTAATTTGAATTATAAATCAGTTTTTGAAGTCAACCCCCACATATAATCTTCAATAAATGAAGGATCACTAGATTTTTATAAGAAACAATGTTCAGCTAAATACAGGGATTCACATTTAGGTTGGAGCATTTTCTTCACATTTGATTTGAATCATGTGATGTCATCAGAGGATTCTTCAGACAGATCTAGGGCCATATTGTCACAGCTCAGCTTTACACCCAATTGTGTAAATATTTCTATAGACCTTTTAGCTATTTGAGGATCTGCTACACTTGAACTATTATCATCATACAAAAATAACTTTTCTTTTGTGACATCAGCCATTTTATTTTGTGAAGTCAAAATTTTGCGGCAACTTCTGTCCACCATTACTGGACATCACAAAGGCTGCCATAAAATTTTGATGTCATACTAGAAAATATCTGATGCCATAAAGGAAAAGAGTTGTTGTATGATGTCAATTGTTCAAAAGGCACTGATTCTAGTGTCAAGGGTTGCAGATTTCCAAATAGTGATAAGGGACTAGAAAGCAACAGGATTCCTTTTTAATACATTTTATTGCTATTTGAAGATCTGTTCTGCTTGACCCCCGTATCTGGGCTGATTGAACTTTGGATGTCATACAACAATGACTTTACCATTGTGGTGTCAAATATTTTCATTTGTGATGTGGCTGATGTCAAAATTTTACGGGAACCTTTGCGATGTTAATTTAAGGTTCATCATAACAAACGGACAAATGTGGCTGTATTTACATGTCAAAAATTACTCTGAGTACAGACTTACCTGTGAAGTTGGAAAAGTTTTAATGCCTGGCATTCACTAGATATAATAAAATTAAAGTTAAATGCATTTTGAGTTTCAGAAAGATAAAATCTTTTTTGGATTTTGATATGCATTTTTTTCCTTCATGCAAAAGGTCTGAAAATTAACTAAGTTGTGGTACAACTATGAGATGCTCCCTCAGGTAAAAAACCGGTTTGTATTGTTTTGATTGTCCTTAATTGACATGGACAAAAGGTATCTTCACAACTACAGGTGAGTTAAAGAGTTCATCTGAGTCAGTGAGTCAGTGATTTTATCTTTCTTTAACACAAAATGCATTTAACTTTTATATATCTAGTGGATGCTAGGCATTAAAACATTCCAAACAGCACAGGTAATTCTGTACACAGAATAGTTTTTGAGGTGAAAATATGGCCATATTTGTCCATTTGTTATGATGAACCTTAAGGCGGACAAATAGCAATAAGGTGTTAAATACATGTATATAGATAAATTCTCTTACAGTGAGTCCCAGTTAAGTTTGAGCATTTTATCACACCTGATTACATGGCACTAACACTTTGCATTAAATTATAATGCATGTAGAAATTTTATAACTTACAAAAAAATGGCAGATTTGCGAATAGCTGAATCTGATATTAGATTTTGTGCTACAATTAATGAACACATGAAATATTTATGGGTAACACACGCAAACGTGTACATCAAAATCAATAAATACCCAAATAATTAAGCTATCGCAGACTTCTTCACGATTCATTTTCCTGTTTTTTTACGCCCCAGTTCTGTCAAAAACAGTAAATAGTTCAACCAAGGGCTGCAACTCGTAACTTCCGCTTCCGGTTTCGTTTTGTTTTTCTTCTGCTTGCGATAAAAATATTGATGATTAATGCAGGTTTTAAGTGATGACGATTAATTCTAAGGTTTGTAAATTATTTTTTTGAACGCAACACAAAGTTAAGCATGTTCTTCCAAACCACTTGTTTCTTTCAAACGACGTAATCAAGTTCAGTGTCACTGTCAGTGTCAGAACTGACAGAAGTGTCAAGTTTTATTTCTTCATTTGGTCAGGTTATTCAACAGGACTGAGGTTAGGACCTATTTTTCCAACATCCAAATTGTATGACATATATTTTTACATTTATTTTAAAGAATCAGTGTTCATGAGGTAGCGGTATTTTAAACATATGATATATCATGTTACAGAGTCAGAGGGGTTTTTGCGAAAAATACCAGTCTTGAGAATGAATTTCCCTCGCCTTATGGCTCGCAAAATTTAACATTCTCTCGACTGGTATTTTTCACAAATACCCCTCAAGAACATGCTATATCTGTTTAATTACACCGAATGTTAAAGTTCAAAAACGCATTGATGATCGTGACGTTACAAGCGTCCAGTCGGATAAAGTATTTTTTGGCAAATACCACAGCAGAGAGGGTAAAAAAGGCATATCCTTTTTTGCATATACCCTGACGGCGTTAAAAATGAACGATATTCATTTGATAACAGTAAATTTGTGAAAAAAATTGGCTATCAACCAATCAAAACCCTGGAGTCGATTTCACAAAAAAACTTACGACTAAGATTTATCGTAAGTATACAGATTTGTTCATGACTTAAGACCAATCTTAGTCGTAAGTTTTTTTTGTGAAATCGACTCCAGGATTCTTACATTAGGTGGAATTAAAACTACTAATAGACCACTTTCGAGTTTGTCCGTCACTAGAAAAGACTTGTTAATTATGCGCGCCTTTATGACGGATAGAGGGGATCTCCTGTATCAGGGCACTATTAATGTTCACCAAGCATCTGAGTGATCGTCAGTGTGCAGGAATGTGTGATGTGTATGAATAAAGTTCACTAAAACCAAAGTTTTTGACAGAAATTCATCGAACTCGAAAGTTGTCTATTCTGTTTCCAAGAAGGTTGACACTTGGTATAGACATATACATGTAGTTATCCCTTGACTTCTTCCGTCTGACATTTAATATGTTGTTTAAATACAGTGTTGTTTTATTGTTCGAAATGTTTCATTTGCAGCCAAATCTGGTCAGAGTAAAGAAATCAAATTTGTTGAAATGTGTGACCACTTTTTGTCCCCTGCTCACACCTTTGAGTGCATCTGTCTCCCCTGTCTATCTGGTCTTGTTAGCACTCTCACAGGTACAATTCTTGCCAGATTTTTATACGACTGCAAACAAATTTTTCATTGATTTTTGCGTTGTATAAAGGTATCATGGTGTCATCTGTGTCATCTGAAGACGCATTTAGTTTCCAGACATAAACTTAAGATTTAGTGAATAAATTTTTACCAGAAGGTTCAACACCACTAAAGAAAGGTTGGGATTGAATTTGGGGGTTATGGTTCCAATAGTTTAGGAATTAGGGACCAAAAAAGGGCCCAAAGTAAGCATTTTTGTAGTTTTCAAACAATAACTAGTGTTTAAGTGTATGAATCTCTCTGAAATTATACCACAAGTTTCCATACCATGTAGGGATGGTTAGTAATGACTTTGAGGGGGTGGGGGGTTTTGGCTTAAAAATTTTTAGAATTAGGGGCAGGGTTTTATCTGGGTATTTTGGGAAAAAGGACCCTGGCCAGTTTTGGGAATTTTTTAACGTGGTTTTCAATGAGATTGGGAAAAACAACCAATATACCAGATGTTAGTTTTAGCGTGTTTAATTCATTAAACATTTTTTTGTTGGTGAAAATAAAGTAAGGACTACACCTTCTTTGTTTTTAAATATAACAACATGACATTTGAGTATCAAAATAATGAGTTCTAACTTCTTCAGGATTGTTACATTTTTTTTTGATTTTGACTTGAAAATTTGTGAACTGAAATATTTTGAATTCTGTATAAAATATATTCTGTTTCTATTTTCTTTTTTTATATAGTTTTCAATTTTAGTGTTGCTAAGTCGGCTGTCACATGTTTGGTTCTTTTAATTTTTTTATTTACTGTTTTTGATTGACAAACCCGGAATTATATACTTGTCCGTTTCCCGATTTGATCTGGTGTTAGTATTTTCCCACACTTCCTGTTTATTTATGGCAGCCATTGTTTGTCAATGTTGTTTGTCTAAAAATGTTCAATATGTTTCAACTTGGATTTACACATTACTTGTTGGCGATTTTTGACATAAAGCTAGCGGTTGAATAAAATAAACATCTCTGTCATTAATAATAAAGATGGAAATGAATTTTGTGATCATTTGGGAATTTTGCTCCCAAAATTGGGAAAAATGTAGGGTTTTTGCCGTTGGGAATGGGTCCGAAAACCGGACCCTGTGGAATGCTAGAAAAATCCATGAGGGGCTAAAAAAGGGGAATCAGGGGCAAAAAAAAGGGGAAAATAGGATTTCTGGACAATAACTTTAGATTTAGTGAATGGATCTCTATTAATTTTTACCAGAAGGTTCAATACCACTAAAGGAAGGATGGGATTGATTTTGGGGGTTATGGTCCCAATAGTTTAGGAATTAGGGGCCAAAAGGGGCCCAAAATAAGCATTTTTGTAGTTTTCAAACAATAACTAGTGTTTAAGTGTATGAATCTCTCTGAAATTATACCACAAGTTTAAATACCACGAAGGGATGGTTAGTAATGACTTTGGGGGTTATGGTTCAAAATGTTTTGGAAAAAGGGGGGAAAAAAGGTAATTCAAAAACAGTTAACATACAATGTTGAGTATGTTCTTATTTACCTCCCTTACACTACTTGTAAATTATTTATAAAGAAATGTCAGGTTTTGGACTTATTCCCAAAAAGGGGGGTGGTAGTTTTCAATTTTTTCTCCCAAATTCCAAATTTTTGAAAAGTTTGAAGAAGAAATCTTTAATTGCACAATATTGCATAATAGATTTGGAAGATCTTTACATTTGTTTTGTGTCAAGAATTTGATCACAATCAAAATTCAGAGCTGTATAGACCTTGAATGTCCTCGCATAGTGTCCATACTTGACCCAACTGTTCAGGGTTCGACCTCTGTGGTCGTATAAAGGTGCACCCTGCGGAGCACCTGGTTATAAAGCTAATACTATAGTTTGATATCAGCAATATCTCGGACAAGTTCTATAACGGTGACAGATCAACTTATGCCCCTTGGAAAAATTGATTTGAACAGATATGTCATTTAAATGTTCATTACATAGAATGGAATTAATATTTCTTGGACAACTTTTCTAGCAGTGATTGAAGCCATTTTGATGATTTGCACCTATTTTAAAGATACCAAAGATGTCTCCATTACCAGAGGCGGATAAAGGCATGGGGTTCCAAACATTGATCGTTCGAAAAAAGGTGTTCTAATGAATTATGTGTTTGGCAATGATGATGCTCTGATTCTAGATTAGGGGTTCAGGGAATGACCAATCAACTAAAAAATTTTTTTTCTTCATAAAATATATTCAGATTCTAAAATTGATGAAAAAAATATTCTGTTTAATTAGGAAAAACAATTTCTGAATCCAGATTTTCCCCATACCTTCAGGTGTAATATTTTGAACAAAATCATTTGATTGATAGCTTTGAAAAACTAAAAAAAAATGTTCGTGCAATGCGTGAAAAAATTCTGTGTCAAACATAAGAACCATTACCCCCTTCCCGCATGTAGTTAAATTGTTGCTCCCTAATAAGGCTTCTTGAAAGTATTTTTTTATATCACAAACCAATTAATATATCGAGTTAGATAAATAATTTGGTGAAAAAACTACATGAATAATTGTTTCTTCTTTAAATATACATGGTAAAATGCATGTTCTAAATACCTTGTTTTGCTTACATTGAACCACACAAGTACTACATTGACTATCGACTGCATGTAGACAAAACATGATTTAACGCTTTCCTCCATAATGACGCCTTTTGACGCCACCCCCTTTACTCCATAATGACGCCTTTTGGCGCCTGTGAAGTACCTCAGTTGAAATGCTTTGACTACAAAATGTCTGCATCAGACTTAAAAAAAATTGTATCCAATATGAAATTTGATATTCATGAGAATTATCTGACTTGAATTTCATTGATGAAATATTGGTTTTCACAATGCATTAACACTTTGTAACTGATGATTTTTTTTTAACTGAAAAAAATCCTATGCGAATTAAGTATATTAAAAAAAAAAAAATCCATGGAGGAAAGGGTTAATTAAGCTACATGTCAACATTGAGTTTTATCAATGGGAACGTAATTGTGTTTAGTAAACGTGTGAATTACACTAACACAACACCGAGTTTTGGTCAATGAGAACACGACCTTAGATGTATATCATTGTTAAATAATGGCAATGAAATTGGATATGTTGGAAAATCAGTGCTGATCAATCATTTGTAAAAGAGTTATGCCCCTTGGAAACTTTGATTTTATGGAAAATTGCATCGTAAGCTCTCTCATGTGTACAATTCTTACCAAAATTTTATGAAACTTATATGATAGGATTATATTAACCAGCAATGTCCTGGAACAGTTTGGGAATCTGTGTTGAGCAATTATTTTTGAAATATCTTTAACAAAGGTAATACTTACAGGAGGAGATGAGAACCAGTCTCTCAAATGGGTTAAAATGTTATCAATTACTGAAAGAACAGGGGAAAATTGTCAGGTTTTTATCAGTGAATGTTTAAGAAATGCCATGTAGGTTTAAATTTGAAATAAACTTCAAACAGTGTTTCCAGTTGTACTTTGCCAATACATTAGAAAGCTTAAGTACGTGTGAAAGACTTGGAAATAATAACACTTGAGCTAGGCATGTATCATTTAAAATCATTGATAAACTTCTACATTTACCTTCAAACTATTTGAAATCATTTTTTACTTTTTCCCCCCTAGATTTCTAGTTTTGATGGGTGGATATTTTAGAAGAGCTACAATGGTAGAAGGCATTGGTGATGAATTGATATATGCATTTATTGTTCTTCTTGCCCTTATAGTACCACTGGTCATGTACCTGATCAGATTAAGGTGAGTTACCACTGGTCAAGTATCTGATGACATTAAGATGAATGACCACCATGTTTGTTACCAATAATTACATACCTGCTGATATTAAGATGAGTGACCACCGTGTTGTTACCTGCTGAGATTAAGAGGAGGTTTTGTTGAAAGACGTTTTAATTTTGATCAATAAATGCAGTATATAGAACAGATATTGACTTACAAAATAACATAATTTTGATGAGGAAAACTTAAGTTAAAGTGTGAACCTGAATTGGACGGATGGACAGAAAGAGGGTCAAAGGTACACTTAATGCACCTGTTGCAGGCATAAAAATAATTTCATGGGAAGTACCCAAGGTCTTAATATAAGCGATGGAATTTATTGTTAACCAAAAGACACATTTATCTAAATTTTTGGAAAAAACATATAGTTAAAGGAAGTAACTGTAAAACATATAGTTAAAGGAAGTAACTGTAAAGATAGATTGAAATAATTGTCAAAAGAAATATATGTCTAGAAAAATCATAAGGCATATAAATATGTAATCCTATGGTCAACTCTCACGGTTAATAAAACCTTTGCTTAAATGGGACATTTGTTTGGCCATGGGGAAGTATAAATGTGCAGCAAGTCATTTCAGGATGGGGACCTTAAATCTGATGCCTCTTGTACAGAGTGCCAGGGGATGTATCAATTATATCATCAAGCATAATTGAAGAAACATATTATATATATTTGGACCAAAACTAAAAAAAACCCCACAACAGATAAGACACAAGTTTTACAACTTCGTAATGTCTTCTCCAAAGTGAAGCTACTTTTCAACAGTTGAAAACAAAGGTAGACAAAAACTCATCTGTTCATATTTCAAAGTTAAGATATAACAATTTAATAAAGTATGATTTTTCAGTCAAAGACAAGGTTTATTGAGAATTCATCCGGACAGTGCTGCCAGTGTCACTGCTACAAGGGAGGTAATTGGACATGATCATCCACAACAACTTCCCAGGCGTAATGCCAATGACGGGAGTGCTACCTGTCCAATCTGTCTAAATAATGCTGAGTATGGCGTAGAAACAAATTGTGGCCATTGTTTCTGTGGTAAGAATAGGCTACCAGTAACTGCTTTGCTGTTCATAGGAAAAATTTACAATTATGTGACCTGCTTTTTACAGTACAAATATAGAGCTATGTGTTTTGTTAACTGCTTTTGACAGTACAAATGTTCTGTTATGGGAACTGCTGTTGACAGTAAAAATGTACAGTTATGGGAATGGCTGTTGCTAGTACAAATGTGCAATTTTGTGAACTGCAGTTGACAGTACAAATATAACATAATAGAAAATGTGGTATGATTGCCAATGAGACAACTCTCGACAAGAGACCAGATGACACAGACATTAACAACTATAGGTCAACATAAGGCCTTCAACAATGAGTAAAACCTCTGTTGACAGAACAAATGTAAAGTTATGTGAAACTGCTGTTCGACAGTAAAAATGTAAAGTTATGTTACCTGCTGTTGACACAGCAAATGTACAGTATTGAATAGAATTTATGTTTTATAGTTACAAATTGGCAGCAAGATAGTAGTTGGTTGGGAGTGATAACTTGTAAGAAACTGTTTTATTATTTTCAGGTATTTGTATAGTTACATATTGGCAGCATGGTAGTAGATGGTTGGGAGCTATAGCTTGTCCTGTCTGTAGACAACAGGTAAAATATCAGTTTACTCTATAATGGCTCTTGGCTGTACGTAAACAGCTCTTAGATAAACTTTTTACACCATTTCAATTTCAATTCAGCTAAAACACAAGGATGAGTTTAAAAAAAAGTCTCTTATTCTCTGTACTTTCAGTTAGTAAAGGTCAAAGAATTTCTAACCTATAAAGATAAAGGTTCCTTACTATAAAATTAAGATCTGAATGTAGTTCAAGGTTTCACTTTAAGGTTAAAGGTTCATGATTCTTTTTTTTAAAACGCTGAATTGTCATAATGCTTTCATGATTTCATCTATAGACTTAAGGTTGTCTCTTTTCATGAGCTTATATCTCCTTGATTTGAGCTGCCTTGGATAGAAATCGATCTTATGCAAGTGGCGGAAGTATCTGTGTATATTAGTAAGACTGGATAGAAATCGATCTTATGCAAGTGGCGGAAGTATCTATGTATATGAGTAAGACTGGATAGAAATCGATCTTATACAAGTGGCGGAAGTATCTATGTATATGAGTAAGACTGGATAGAAATCGATCTTATGCAAGTGGCGGAAGTATCTATGTATATGAGTAAGACTGGATAGAAATCGATCTTATGCAAGTGGCCAAAGTATCTATGTATATGAGTAAGACTGGATAGAAATTGATCTTATGCAAGTGGCCGAAGTATCTATGTATATGAGTAAGACTGGATAGAAATCGATCTTATGCAAGTGGCGGAAGTATCTATGTATATGAGTAAGACTGGATAGAAATCGATCTTATGCAAGTGGCGGAAGTATCCATGTATATGAGTAAGACTGGATAGAAATCGATCTTATGCAAGTGGCCGAAGTATCCATGTATATGAGTAAGACTGGATAGAAATCGATCTTATGCAAGTGGCGGAAGTCTCTATGTATATGAGTAAGACTGGATAGAAATCGATCTTCTGCAAGTGGCGGAAGTATCCATGTATATGAGTAAGACTGGATAGAAATCGATCTTAAGCAAGTGGCCGAAGTATCTATGTATATGAGTAAGACTGGATAGAAATCGATCTTATGCAAGTGGCGGAAGTATCTATGTATATGAGTAAGACTTTCATTGTCAGATTTATGAACATTCAAATCAAAATCAGACGAATTTTTCATGTGTTGGTCTGTTTTGAAAGGTTCCATCCGACACAGCTCATTTTGTCACATAAAATCTTCAGGTGAAAAATTCCTCAGTGACCCTTCTCTTCTTATTATAGTTTGTTTGACTGTGTTTGTTATAGAATCAGGGTTAAATATTTCTCACATATTAAAAGAAATGATGGTCACTGATTGTTAAATTTTATTTTTTGCATGGCTTTGTCTTGTTTGCGACAAAAGTTGCAGAATGGAAGCAGATGTATACTTATCTGGCAGTGTTATCAGTGTAAACAATTTGTATAGGGCTTTATATTTCAGAGGATAGAAGACTTTGAAATGCTTCTTACCTTGTATACAGATGCCTTATGTTATAAGGTTTCAATCCATCATATGTCTAGTATGATTGACCACATCTCCATTGTTCAGAACTGCCTATACAAACTGGTGTGTGAATTTCCCTCGTAATATATTATGAGAAATAGAATAACTATATTTGGTATATGGGATCCTTGCAAGCTTAGACCCAAATAAAACTACAAACAGAACCATCTGATTCTGAATTCAATTTTTTTGAAAATTAAGATTTTTGAACCACTTTAGATATAGAATATGGAGTTATGGTATAAATGCCAATAAGACAACTATCTAACAAAGTCTAAATGAAACAGATTTAAGCAAAACTGTATTGTTCTTGTCTTATTTTCTGCTGGCAGTAAAAACAGTTATGGTATGTAAATATGTGATTTAAAAAGTACTGTGTTAGAAGACTTTCAAAATCTCGTTTCATGTTCCTCACTAAAGGTCAAGGACAAGCATATACTCTAACTGCTTTGTTTAGACTCATAGACAATAATAATGCATTGACTTGACATATCAACGATATAAGGATGAGGCTTAGAAATGGGGAAGTGCGAAGCTGTGCCGAGCATTTTCCCCGTTTCTGGCCGAATCCTTATATCGTTGATATGTCAAGTCAATGCACTATTATTGTCTTTATACTGCGATCTAAAAAAACATTTTCAATTGTTGTTTAGTGTGTTAATGTTATTTATTTGATTTAAATATTGGGAAAAATTCCCCTTTAAAAAGGCCTCATATCAAACAGGCGGAAAAATATACAACACGATGAAATGTACATCATTACCTGTTGAAAACCAAAATCAATGGTGAACGAATTTGTTAACAGACTAAAATATCAACAATAAACATAAACATAATGATTTATAGGTTGCAAATAAAAAATATTAATAAGTGAAATATGTTTTCCCAAAAATTGTAAAAGAAACAAGTTTGAGTCATTAAACGCATCGTTGTTTACATTGGAAACAAGGTCGTATGAATAATTAAATATAATTTCGACAATTTCTATTTAAATATTCATGAGGAAAAGTGATATCTGGTCAGTGACTGTATATGACATAGAAATATACGGTCAACACATTTTGACTGCTCAAATAGAACGAGTGCAGTATAAATGTTCATATACCTTTTGTCATCAAATTTCTGAATGGCTAGCTCAACTCACTTATGATTATTCTAATTACACCTTGTTTATTTATCCTGTCATAAAAGATCACATATTTAATTAAGTGTAATTACTGTTAGACATGTGACCAATTGTAGGTATGAAAGCATAAAATAAAATCATTAGAATTGTGATCAATAATGGGTCACATATGATGCAGATGAGCCCTTAAATATACCTTTTTTTTCCCAAATTATGTTGTCAAATTCATGAATATTTGAGGATTTTATTACTTGATATATTTTCAGGTAACACTTCTGTTGGTGAATTTTACGCCAGAAGAAAATAATAACGAAACAGAAGAAAAGAGAAATGTATCAACACGAGTTAATGAATATAATAGACGATTTTCTGGTGCTCCTCGACCTGTAAGTTCAATTGATAATTATTATACATTAGCTATTTATATATAACAGCACATTATATATTAAAATTACCCTGAGCGCTTTACAACATCTACCAATTAACAAATATGAAAGCCCATGATAAAAGTTTTGCATATGATTATATGTATATAAAAAAAAAACTATCACAAAAAATAATTAATAAAATGGGGGGGGAGGGGGGGACCCAAAAAAACTTGACATCAAATAAATTTATTTTTAAAAAAAGTTATTAATTTGGCATAAATCATTGGTTAGTGAATTAGACTACAAGTTTGAATCAACAAATGAAATATTTAGAGTTGATGTTCTTAAAACCAATATCACAGTAAATGAATGTTGCTGATGATGTTACTGTATATGTATAAACTCTCTTCACATCAGAGCTATACCCAGAATAACATGTATTTACTATTCTATTTCCAGTTGATGGACTATATAAGAGACCTTCCAACATTACTAAGACACACTTACAATGAATTTTTCACGGTTGGAGGATTAATTTGGATGTTTCGTTTACGTGTGATTGTGTGTTTTCTCGCTGCCTTATTTTATTTTATTTCACCTTTAGACATAATACCAGAAGCTGTGTTTGGTGTCTTAGGATTTCTTGACGATTTCTTCATTATTTTATTGCTAGCTATTTATGTGACATTGATATATCGACAGTTTGTTCAAAATAGAGCAGCTGGAGTGAACTAACTAAAATTGCAAAGGAAGAGAGATAACTAGAATTATTATTTTCTTATCCTGTATTTTTGTAAAGCAAAATATTTTCCTATAAAATATTGCCCACCAAGATAATACCTGTCTCTATCTTTGTAAAATGTGAAAAAAGAGAAATACAAAATTTTGTCTACATTATTTCATAGATGGATGGAGTGTCATCAAATTTTGTCTTGTGAATATTATATTGATAATAACAAACATATATTACAAGTGATTGTCAGTACTTTACTTAATATACAATTAATCTAAACGCTGTAATGTAATACTACACATAAATTAAACATATTTGACTTCAATAATTTATAAATACAATTTTAAAATTAGCTTTTGGTAAAATATTTTTTGATGATATATAGTTTATATACAAAATACTTGTTAAATACAAATATTTTCAGTTATGAATTTAAAAATGTGCATACGGCATGCTTGTGTACTATAGATGAGAATTATTTGATGCAACATTTCAAGGGTTGACACATAATTTGAAGAACAATATTTTAAAGATTCCAGAAACATTCATATAACTTTATGAATTAGGATTCTTCATGGTGAAATATTGTCATGGACAGAAATTCATAATTAAATTTTATTGTCACATACATTATTTCACAGACAAAATATTGTCCCAAAGAACCTAACAAAATTTCGTAGAGAAGGACACTATTTCATGGTAGACATTATGTTATAGTTATTGACCAAGCAAGTCATTATATGGGATTTAATCTGCACGGCTCGTTTGACCCTAATTAACCTGAACGATGTAGGAGTTTGGGTTAAAGGGTCACACGAGCTGTGCAAATTAAATCCAATATACCGATTTGATTAGCCAATAACTGTTTTAACACATGACGCAATTAATTTATGTTCAACGTTCTAGAAATGTGGACAATATTCAGCAATCCATAGATCTTAGGAAAGTTTCTTGTAGGAAAGGGGGAAAATAGGACTTTGGTAAGTTTTGATATTTTGGACTTTTTCTAAAATTGTGGTTTAATGGTAGATTTTTTTTCATCGTTTCTGTTAAATTTATTAACAATTTTTGTCGAGCCTGCAACTTTTGTTGCAGAAAGCTCGACATAGGAATAGTGATCCGGCGGCGGCAGCGGCGGCGGCGTTAGCTAACTTCTTGAAAGCTTTATATTTTAGAAGGTGGAAGACCTGGATGCTTCATACTTTGTATATAGATGCCTCATGTTACGAAGTTTCCGTCAGTCACATGTCCAATGTCCTTGACCTCATTTTAATGGTTCAGTGACCACTTGAAAAAAAAGTTCAAATTTTTTGTAATGTTGAATTCTCTCTTATTATAAGTAATAGGATAACTATATTTGCTATGTGTGTACCTTGCAAGGTTCTCATGTCTGTCAGACAGTTTTCACTTGACCTCGACCTCATTTCATGGATCGGTGAACAAGGTTAAGTTTTGGTGGTCAAGTCCATATCTCAGATACTATAAGCAATAGGGCTAGTATATTCAGTGTATGGAAGGACTGTAAGGTGTACATGTCCAACTGGCAGGTGTCATCTGACCTTGACCTCATTTTCATGGTTCAGTGGTTATAGTTAAATTTTTGTGTTTTGGTCTGTTTTTCTCATACTATATGCAATAGGTCTACTATATTTGTTGTATGGAATGATTGTAAGGTGTACATGTCTAGCGGGCAGATGTCATGTGACAAGTTGACCTCATTTTCATGGTTCAGTGGTCAAAGTTAAATTTTTGTGTTTTGGTCTGTTTTTCTCATACTATATGCAATAGGTCTACTATATTTGTTGTATGGAACGATTGTAAGGTGTACATGTCTAGCGGGCAGATGTCATGTGACCTTGACCTCATTTTCATGGTTCAGTGGTCAAAGTTAAATTTTTGTGTTTTGGTCTGTTTTTCTCATACTATATGCAATAGGTCTACTATATTTGTTGTATGGAACGATTGTAAGGTGTACATGTCTAGCCGGCAGATGTCATGTGACCTTGACCTCATTTTCATGGTTCAGTGGTCAAAGTTAAATTTTTGAGTTTTGGTCTTTTTATCTAATACTATATGCCATAGGTCAACTATATTTGGTGTATGGAAATATTTTATGATCTTTATGTCAGTCGCACAGGTTTTATTTGACCGTGCTCTCATTTTCACGGTTCATTGCACAGTGTTAAGTTTTTGTGTTTTGGTCTATTTTTCTTAAACTATAAGTAATAGGTCAACTATATATGTTGTATAGAAGCATTGTTAGCTGTACATGTCTGCCTGGCATGGTTCATCTGACCTTGACCTCATTTTCAAGGTTCATTGGTCTATGTTTAGTTATCTTGGTTAATGTTAAGTTTATGTGACAGTTGTTATAAAGATTAGCTTGATACTAAGGACTATCAACATAATATCAATGATTAGTATAGAAGGCGAGACATTTCAGCGTGTGCACTCTTGTTATTAAATAAATGACGATTAAGAAATTGACAAAATTTATTACAGGGGCGGATCCAGCCATTTTGAAAGGGGGTCCCAACCCAGAGTAACTACCGGTATATGTTCCCATTCAAATGCATTGATCGTTCGACCCCCCCCCCCCCCTTGAATCCTACACTGCATATTGTGTACTTTCAAATTGGTGTATGAAAAAAGGGTTAGTGAGTTTGAATTAATTGCATTTGAATTTCTTTCCCTCAATGATATGCGTAGAGAAAGATGTAATATTACCTAAATTTAAAATGTTATATAAACAGAAAATACGTTTCTCTTTCCAATCTTTTACTCCCCCACCCCACAAATTTCTTTTCATCTACTGTATTAATTCTTTAGACACGTCCATCTAAATGAAGTCTGATTGATCCCCAGCTAATCCCCCCTGTTTTGAAACAAACTTAAATATGATCCTCATTAAACTCGATTCAAAACTAGTCACTTTATAGGAATAGATATTCAAAAAGTCGTTATAAATTCCATTGAGTCTAAAACTAATCCAAATCAGATTTCTATTATTCAGATATTCTTACATACATTCTTTTTTGGCAGAAATTACCAAAAATTGTTTTAACTATCTTTCTGACATTAAAACACTGATTTAAGATTTACGTTGTATACAAAATATGATAAAATATTATATGTCCCAGCTTAGATATATAAAAAAAGGAATAAGAAACCTTTCTTTTTTTTCGTATTTTAAACTACGATGTTTGTAAAAAGTTCAACTTTGTCATAATTTTATGGCAAATGGCGGATTCAAGTGTAGGGGCGAATAGGTCATACACCCTTGGATTGGATAAAGTATCGTGTTTTTGCATTATCAATATTGTTTTAGTCTCGCTACACACGGTGATATTTTTTTTATATAGAATAACGCCCCCTTTCTAAAGTTAAAAATAGATTTGAACTGTGCAGTATATCTGAGATAGTTAATGCACACCTTTGCTGTGCATTATCCAGATTATAGCACAGTTAGAACAAAGAGATTTTACCCTTGTCATGTGTTAATTTATGTTACATTTTAAAACAAAATATCATAATGTACTATCTAAGGAGGAAATTGATTTTAAAATAATTAAGGATTGGGGACCTCAATTTCTTTATTTTTTTCTTTATTCATTACATTTTAGCACCCCATTATTCTCTATTCTTAACTTTTTTGTCTAATTTTCTCTATCTATAAATTTTGCCCTGCATTCTGAACATTTTGCCCATTATCCTGTAATCTGTAAATACCATCCAGACCCTAAAATATTATGATGCTAAAGGCTTAGTCTAATAGCGATATTAGTTTCAATCCTTTACTCAATATAAAATCATTACCCATGTTACCTAAATGATATCAAAATATCACTCCTATTTTTGCATTGGCTAAACTTGATACAGCTGTATCAGGGACCAGGTATGGAATGGCATGTTTTTAGGAATAGGGGACCCAAAAGGGACCCAAAACAAGCATTTTTCTACTATTAGTATAATAACTTGTGTATAAGTATTTCAATTCCTCTGAAAACATACCACAATGTTTAATACCACAAGTAGAAGGTTTTGATTCATTTTTGGGGTTATGGTGCCAACAGTTTAGGAATTAAGGACCAAAAAGGGGTCAAAAACAAGCAATTGTGTAGTTTCTGGCCAATAAATTGTGTGTAAGTGTATGGATCTCTCTGACATTGTACCACAAGGTTCCATATCACAAAAGAAAGGCTGGTATTGAGTTTGGGGGTAATTGCCCAATTCATGCAGGAATTAGGGGCCAAAAAGGGTAAAAAACAAGCATTTTTCTAATTTCAAGACAATAACTTGTGTATAAGAGTATGAATCACTCTGAAATTGTACTACAAGGTTCCATACTACAAAGGAAAGGCTGGTATTGAGTGTGGGGTTAATCAAAGGGGAGATTCAAAACATTTTTGGGGGTTCCAATTTTTTTTAAGGGATTTAAATTTTTGAAAAATTTCAAGAAAAGTCTTTAAATGCATAGTATTGTGCAATAGATTTGTAAGATTTTGACATTTATTTTGTGTCAGAAACCTATACTTTGTAAAAAATTTGATCACAATCCAAATTCAGACAGTATCAAGCTTGAATATTGTGTCCAAATTTGCGCCAGCTGTTCAGGGTTCAACCTCTGCGGTCGTATCAGGCTGCGCTCAGCAAAGCAATTTATTAAAAGTAATTTGAATTTGCAGTGGCCAAATAAATTGTGAAAGAATAATAGAATTATATGCTAATAAACGCAGCGACTATTCATAACTATAAAATTGTTCCCTCTCAAAAAGATTAAGATAAAAAAGAAACCAAAGAAATTATATCGACCTTATCAACTTATCCTATCTTTTACTTTATGTTATTCCTTATTTGTTATTAATATATGAATATGTCATGTATCTGATATTGTATTATTTTCATTGCTCAATAGTAGTCTTTGTCCTGTTTTACTTATTAAAGGGAGCTAACCATATCAGACTTACTATATATATATTATTTATAAAGATACATTTTAGCATCACAAATTGCAAACAGGAAAATTCTTTTTACAGTATTGAATTTTGCTTTGTTTCAATATATTATAGGTTAACTTATATTTGTAATGCATTTTGCTTGCTTGGTTTAAAAGGCTTGAGTGGATTGCTGTTATTTTTGGCATTTGTCATTTCTGAGATAACTGCATTGTATTTTAAAATTCGATAGCAGTTTTGGGGGAAATTGCACCAATTTTATGTTTAATTTCACTTCTTTGAGTTGCTCTTACCTGACCGAGAACCAGGATGTCCTACCACAAATTAGGTAACCTGTCCAAAAATTATATAATCTGGAGTCAAAAGTCGGTTATATAAAAAAAAATATAATACAGTTATTTTCCCCAAAAATTGCACTGATTGAAAGCTTTTACTTATTTACTTTACTCTTACTAGACCGAGTACCAGGATGGCTTACCAAAGAGAAGGTTACCTGTTGAATAAAATATAAACTCCATAGTCTGTAATATGAAAATAGTTGATTTAACAGTAAGTTCATGAAGTATTTTTTATTGGCTTTGGAATGGTTTTGGATATGTACTAATATTTATTGTGATAATCAGGTTAACATAGATATAATTTAACCCTGTTATTATTTTGTCAGTCAGGGCCTCATGTACATTACTGACAATAAAATTTGGTAAGAATATTGTGCCTTTTTTAATAAAGAATGATTATTATCAAACTAAAGGCTTGATGAAGGATCAAATGGTAAACCTTTGCTCAAAATATTACGCAAGATCTGAAAAAAATAAACATATTAAAAACATAAAATAGTGGACAAAAGTATGTTGAATGGTTATTCCAAATGCACGTCACTCTAAAACTGAAAGTATTGTAACCACATAAGTTTGATATCAAATACCAGGTTTTTTAGCTCACCTGGTGTTCGTCGTCATCGTCGTTAACATTTTACATTTTAAACTTCTTCCAGAGAACCACTAAATGGAATGAAACCAAACATGGCATGAATGTTCCTTATGAGGTGCTGACCAAGTGTTGTTACTTTGTAGCCAATCCATCATCCAAGATGGCCACCAGCGGGGGACTTAGTTTAACATAGGGCCCAATGGGAAATATATACAAATGTCTTTTTTTAGGGAACCACTGAATTGAATGAAACCAAACATAGCATGAATGTTCCTTATGAGGAGCTGACCAAGTGTTGTTACTTTGTAGCTGATCCGTCATCCAAGATGGCCGCCAGTGGGGACTTAGTTTAACATAGGACCCTATGGGAAATTCATACAAATGACTTCTTATAGAGAACCACTGAATGGAATGAAACCAAACATAGTATGAATGTTCCTTATGAGGTGATGACCAAGTGTTGTTACTTTGTAGCCGATCCATCATCCAAGATGGCCACCAGTGGGGGACTTAGTTTAACATAGGACCCAATAGGAAATACATACAAATGTCTTCTTTTATAGAACCACTGAATGGAATGAAACCAAACATAGCATGAATGTTCCTTATGAGAAGCTGACCAAGTGTTGTTACTTTGTAGCCAATCCGTCATCCAGATGGCCGCCAGCGGGGGACTTAGTTTAACATAGGACCCTATGGGAAATTCATACAAATGACTTCTTTTAGAGAACCACTGAATGGAATGAAACCAAACATAGTATGAATGTTCCTTATGAGGTGATCATCAAGTGTTGTAACTTTGTAGCCGATCCATCATCTAATATGGCTGCCAGCGGGGGACTTAGTTTAACATAGGACCCTATTGGAAATGCATACAAATGACTTCTTTTAGAGAACTACTGAATGGAATGAAACCAAACATAGTATGAATGTTCCTTATGAGGTGCTGACCAAGTGTTGTTACTTTGTAGCCGATCCAACATCCAAGATGGCCGCCAGTAGGGTGACTTTGTTTAACATAGGACACTATGGGAAATGCATACAAAAGTTTTCTTCTAGAGAACCACTGATTTGAATGAAATCAAACATAGCATAAATGTTCCTTTCTTAATGAGGTGGTGGCCAAGTGTTGTTACTTTGTAGCCAAATTTTATCTTTTTTTATATGATTTCAAAAACCCAAGTAGAGTCAGGTGAGCGATACAGGTTCTTGAGAGCCTCTAGTTGCAATACTATTGGAGACTTTAGCTTCTATAAAATCACTTTTGTTTATATTCTTGTAGGTGATTTTCACTGTAAAGATAATTGGAATCTACACTTATATTTGTATTCAAAGTTTGAAATATTTACTTTATACATGAATGTATTTCTGAACAAATTGATGTCATCAACGGAAGTTGTATGGTTGTGTTATGAATGAGATAGTTTTATGACATGTAAAACCTGTTAATGAACCTCTAATAAATGAGTTATGAAGAAATATGGAACATTTATTTTCCTCATGTAATTTAATTATAGAAGTTGTATTTTAAGATTGCCTTGAAACAGATTGTATGTTCCATTTATCAGTCACTTTTTCACTTGTTTACTAATTAGGAGTGGAAAGATTTTTTTATCCTAACCAATTAAAAATTGTACTACTTTTATAAGGAAACCTCTGTCTGTGCTTTTTATACGACCGCAAAAATTTTAATTTTTCGTCGTATATTGCTATCACGTTGGCGTTGTCGTCTGCGTCGTCGTCGTCGTCATCGTCCGAATACTTTTAGTTTTCGCACTCTAACTTTAGTAAAAGTGAATAGAAATCTATGAAATTTTAACACAAGGTTTATGACCACAAAAGGAAGGTTGGGATTGATTTTGGGAGTTTTGGTTCTAACAGTTTAGGAATTAGGGGCCAAAAAAGGGCCCAAATAAACATTATTCTTGGTTTTCGCACAATAACTTTAGTTTAAGTAAATAGAAATCAATGAAATTTAAACACAAGGTTTATGACCACAAAAGGAAGGTTGGTATTGATTTTGGGAGTTGAGGTCTGAACAGTTTAGGAATTAGGGGCCAAAAAGGGGCCCAAGTAAGCATTATTCTTGGTTTTCGCACCATAACTTTAGTTTAAGTAAATAGAAATCTATGAAATTTAAACACAAGGTTTATGACCACTAAAGGAAGGTTGAGTTTGATTTTGGGAGTTTTGGTCCCAACAGTTTAGGAATAAGGGGCCCAAAGGGTCCAAAATTGAACTTAGTTTGATTTCATCAAAAATTGAATAATTGGGGTTCTTTGATATGCCGAATCTAACTGTGTATGTAGATTCTTAATTTTTGGTCCCGTTTTCAAATTGGTCTACATTAAGGTCCAAAGGGTCCAAAATTAAACTTAGTTTGATTTTGACAAAAATTGAATCCTTGGGGTTCTTTGATATGCTGAATCTAAAAATGTACTTAGATTTTTGATTATTGACCCAGTTTTCAAGTTGGTCCAAATCGGGTCCAAATTAAACTTTGTTTGATTTCATCAAAAATTGAATAATTGGGGTTCTTTGATATGCCAAATCTTATTGTGTATGTAGATTCTTAATTTTTAGTCCCGCTTTCAAATTGGTCTACATTAAAGTCCAAAGGGTCCAAAATTAAACTAAGTTTGATTTTAACAAAAATTGAATTCTTGAGCTTTTTTGATATGCTGAATCTAAACATGTACTTAGATTTTTGATTATGGGCCCAGTTTTCAAGTTGGTTCAAATCAGGATCCAAAATTATTATATTAAGTATTGTGCAATAGCAAGAAATTTTCAATTGCACAGTATTCAGCAATAGCAAGAAATCTTCAATTGCACAGTATTGTGCAATAGCAAGAAATTTTCAATTGCACAGTATTGCGCAATAGGAAGAAATCTTCAATTGCACAGTATTGTGCAATAGCAAATATTTTCAATTGCACAGTATTGCGCAATAGCAAGAAATATCTAATTGCACAATATTGTGCAATAGCAAGAAATTTTCAATTGGTCGGAGTTATCTTTCTTTGTCCAGAATAGTAGTTGAATCAACTTAAATCATTGTTTTATACAATATACAATGTATATTCACTTTTACTACCAACTGATAAATTAAAACAATCTTTACCATTCAGTGATAACAAGCACCTTTTGTTACATTTTAATATTTTATGATGTATTTAAATGAGTAGTTATTGTTGCAAACTCCATTAGAAATTTGAATTGAGATCAGTTTTGGAAAAAGGGAAAGGGGGATGTGAAAAAAAAAATGGGGGGGGGGGGGTTAAATTTTTCTCATTTCAGATTTCATAAATAAAAAGAAAATTTCTTCAAACATTTTTTTGAGAGGATTAATATTCAACAGCATAGTGAATTGCTCAAAGGAAAAAAAAGTATTTTAAGTTCATTAGACCACATTCATTCTGTGTCAGAAACCTATGCTGTGTAAAGGGGCACTGAGGTAGATAAACAGCCTGTTTATCTACCTCAGTGAACAAGGCTAATTTTTGGTGGTCAAGTCCATATCTCAGATACTATAAGCAATAGTTCTAGTATATATGGTGTATGGAAGGACTGTAAGGTATACATGTCCAACTGGCAGGTGTCATCTGACCTTGACCTCATTTTCATGGTTCAGTGGTTATAGTTAAGTTTTTGTGTTTTGGTCTTTTTTTCTTATACTTTATGCAATAGGTCTACTATATTTGGCGTATGGAAATATCATGTCAACCATGCATGCTATTTATTGAATTAACTTGTTTACTGGAGCACTAAATATCATTCCCTCATTCTGGTGTCAAGAAAACTTTGACAAAATTGTCCTTGTATAAAGAGTTTTGTCAAATTTCAAACTGTTGGCAGACAGGATGCGACTACATAGCAGATGGTTACTCTTTACAACTCAACATTATCAAGCTGCAGACCAAATATTAAATCATTCCCTTTCAAAGAAGCTAAGTAAATTAAAACAAAAGTTATCCTTCGGACAGGGTAAAGTTGAGCATTTTCTAGAACTGTTTTTGCCTGCAGTGAGGCAGGTTATAATGTATCTTTTAATTAAAGAAAATGGTCACAAAACAACTGATTTTGATCCGTGCAAGTTTGCTTACCTATCAAGGTGTTTGGGATGTGAATTATGAAAAATATCTTTTATCTGTGTACCTGACCAAAAGTTTGTCTCATGGTTTGATTGATGGTATGTATTTTTTGTTTCTGTGTTTGTGACTTGTCTCATCAAGTCACATGGTATGTATCTTATGTTTATGTGTACCTGTCCAGGTGTTTGTGATTTGTCTCATGGTATGTATCTTATGTTTATGTGTACCTGTCCAGGTGTTTGTGATTTGTCTCATGGTATGTATCTTATGTCTATGTGTACCTGTCCAGGTGTTTGTGATTTGTCTCATGGTATGTATCTCATGTTTATGTGTACCTGTCTAGGTGTTTGTGATTTGTCTCATGGTTTGTATCTCTGTTTATGTGTACCTGTCTAGGTGTTTGTGATTTGTCTCATGGTTTGTATCTCTGTTTATGTGTACATGTCTAGGTGTTTGTGATTTGTCTCATGGTATGTATCTTTGTTTATGTGTACCTGTCCAGGTGTTTGTGATTTGTCTCATGGTATGTATCTCTGTTTATGTGTACCTGTCCAGGTGTTTGTGATTTGTCTCATGGTTTGTATCTCTGTTTATGTGTACCTGTCTAGGTGTTTGTGATTTGTCTCATGGTTTGTATCTCTGTTTATGTGTACCTGTCTAGGTGTTTGTGATTTGTCTCATGGTTTGTATCTCTGTTTATGTGTACATGTCCAGGTGTTTGTGATTTGTCTCATGGTATGTATCTTATGTCTATGTGTACCTGTCCAGGTGTTTGTGATTTGTCTCATGGTATGTATCTCATGTTTATGTGTACCTGTCTAGGTGTTTGTGATTTGTCTCATGGTTTGTATCTCTGTTTATGTGTACCTGTCTAGGTGTTTGTGATTTGTCTCATGGTTTGTATCTCTGTTTATGTGTACATGTCTAGGTGTTTGTGATTTGTCTCATGGTATGTATCTTTGTTTATGTGTACCTGTCCAGGTGTTTGTGATTTGTCTCATGGTATGTATCTCTGTTTATGTGTACCTGTCCAGGTGTTTGTGATTTGTCTCATGGTATGTATCTTTGTTTATGTGTACCTGTCCAGGTGTTTGTGATTTGTCTCATGGTTTGTATCTCTGTTTATGTGTACCTGTCTAGGTGTTTGTGATTTGTCTCATGGTATGTATCTCTGTTTATGTGTACCTGTCCAGGTGTTTGTGATTTGTCTCATGGTATGTATCTTTGTTTATGTGTACCTGTCTAGGTGTTTGTGATTTTTCTCATGGTATGTATCTCTGTTTATGTGTACCTGTCCAGGTGTTTGTGATTTGTCTCATGGTTTGTATCTCTGTTTATGTGTACATGTCTAGGTGTTTGTGATTTGTCTCATGGTTTGTATCTCTGTTTATGTGTACATGTCTAGGTGTTTGTGATTTGTCTCATGGTATGTATCTCTGTTTATGTGTACCTGTCCAGGTGTTTGTGATTTGTCTCATGGTATGTATCTCTGTTTATGTGTATCTGTCCAGGTGTTTGTGATTTGTCTCATGGTATGTATCTTTGTTTATGTGTACCTGTCCAGGTGTTTGTGATTTGTCTCATGGTTTGTATCTCTGTTTATGTGTACCTGTCTAGGTGTTTGTGATTTGTCTCATGGTATGTATCTCTGTTTATGTGTACCTGTCCAGGTGTTTGTGATTTGTCTCATGGTATGTATCTTTGTTTATGTGTACCTGTCTAGGTGTTTGTGATTTGTCTCATGGTATGTATCTCTGTTTATGTGTACCTGTCCAGGTGTTTGTGATTTGTCTCATGGTATGTATCTCTGTTTATGTGTACCTGTCCAGGTGTTTGTGATTTGTCTCATGGTATGTATCTCTGTTTATGTGTACCTGTCCAGGTGTTTGTGATTTGTCTCATGGTATGTATCTCTGTTTATGTGTACCTGTCTAGGTGTTTGTGATTTGTCTCATGGTATGTATCTCTGTTTATGTGTACCTGTCTAGGTGTTTGTGATTTGTCTCATGGTATGTATCTCTGTTTATGTGTACCTGTCCAGGTGTTTGTGATTTGTCTCATGGTTTGTATCTCTGTTTATGTGTACCTGTCCAGGTGTTTGTGATTTGTCTCATGGTATGTATCTCTGTTGATGTGTACCTGTCCAGGTGTTTGTGATTTGTCTCATGGTATGTATCTCATGTTTATGTGTTCCTGTGTAGATGTTTTTGATTTTTCTCATAGTATGTATTTTATGTTTATGTGTACCCGTCAAGGTGTTTGTGATTTGTCTCATGGTTTGTATCTCTGTTTATGTGTACCTGTCTAAGTGTTTGTGATTTTTCTCATAGTATGTATCTTATGTTTATGTGTACCTGTCTAGGTGTTTGTGATTTGTCTTATGGTATGTATCTCTGTTAATGTGTACCTGTCCAGGTGTTTGTGATTTGTCTCATGGTATGTATCTTTGTTTATGTGTACCTGTCTAGGTGTTTGTGATTTGTCTCATGGTATGTATCTTATGTTTATGTGTACCTGTCTAGGTGTTTGTGATTTGTCTCATGGTATGTATCTTTGTTTATGTGTACCTGTCTAGGTGTTTGTGATTTGTCTCATGGTATGTATCTTATGTTTATGTGTATCTGTCTAGGTGTTTGTGATTTGTTTTATTGTATGTATCTCATGTTTAAGTGTACCTGTCTAGGTGTTTGTGATTTTTCTCATAGTATGTATCTCTGTTGATGTGTATCTGTCTAGGTATTTGTGATTTTTCTCATAGTATGTATCTTATGTTTATGTGTACCCGTCCAGGTGTTTGTGATTTGTCTGATGGTTTGTATCTTATGTTTATGTGTACCTGTCTAGGTGTTTGTGATTTTTCTCATAGTATGTATCTTATGTTTATGTGTACCTGTCTAGGTATTTGTGATTTTTCTCATAGTATGTATCTTATGTTTATGTGAACCCTTCCAAGTGTTCGTGATTTTTCTTATAGTATGTATCTCATGTTTATGTGTACCTGTCTAGGTATTTGTGATTTTTCTCATAGTATGTATCTCATGTTTAAGTGTACCCGTCCAGGTGTTTGTGATTTGTCTCATGATTTGTATCTTATGTTTATGTGTACCTGTCTAGGTGTTTGTGATTTTTCTCATAGTATGTATCTTATGTTTATGTGTACCTGTCTAGGTATTTGTGATTTTTCTCATAGTATGTATCTTATGTTTATGTGAACCCTTCCAAGTGTTCGTGATTTTTCTTATAGTATGTATCTCATGTTTATGTGTACCTGTCTAGGTATTTGTGATTTTTCTCATAGTATGTATCTCATGTTTAAGTGTACCCGTCCAGGTGTTTGTGATTTGTCTCATGGTTTGTATCTTATGTTTATGTGTACCTGTCTAGGTGTTTGTGATTTTTCTCATAGTATGTATCTTATGTTTATGTGTACCTGTCTAGGTGTTCGTGATTTTTCTCATAGTATGTATCTCATGTTTATGGGTACCTGTCTAGGTGTTTGTGATTTGTCTCATGGTTTGTATCTTATGTTTATGTGTACCTGTCTAGGTGTTAGTGATTTGTCTTGTGGTATGTATCTCTGTTAATGTGTACCTGTCTAGGTATTTGTGATTTTTCTCATAGTATGTATCTTATGTTTATGTGTACCCGTCTAGGTGTTTGTGATTTTTCTCATAGTATGTATCTTATGTATATGTGTACCCATCCAAGTGTTTATGATTTTTCGCACAGTATGTATCTTATGTTTATGTATATCCGTCCAAGGGTTTGTGATTTTTCTCATAGTAGGTATCTCATGTTTATGTGTACCCATCCAAGTGTCTGTGATTTTTCTTATAGTATGTATCTCATGTTTATGTGTACCTGTCTAGGTATTTGTGATTTTTCTCATAGTATGTATCTTATGTTTATGTGTACCCGTCCAGGTGTTTGTGATTTCTCTCATAGTATGTATCTTATGTTTATGTGAACCCTTCCAAGTGTTCGTGATTTTTCTTATAGTATGTATCTCATGTTTATGTGTACCTGTCTAGGTGTTTGTGATTTGTCTCATGGTTTGTATCTTATGTTTATGTGTACCTGTCTAGGTGTTTGTGATTTGTCTCATGGTTTGTATCTCTGTTTATGTGTACCTGTCTAGGTGTTTGTGATTTGTCTCATGGTTTGTATCTCTGTTTATGTGTACCTGTCTAGGTGTTTGTGATTTGTCTTGTGGTATGTATCTCTGTTTATGTGTACCTGTCTAGGTATTTGTGATTTTTCTCATAGTATGTATCTTATGTTTATGTGTAACCGTCTAGGTGTTTGTGATTTTTCTCATAGTATGTATCTTATGTATATGTGTACCCATCCAAGTGTTTATGATTTTTCGCACAGTATGTATCTTATGTTTATGTATATCTGTCCAAGGGTTTGTGATTTTTCTCATAGTAGGTATCTCATGTTTATGTGTACCCATCCAAGTGTCTGTGATTTTTCTCATAGTATGTATCTTATGTTTATGTGTACCTGTCTAGGTGTTTGTGATTTGTCTCATGGTTTGTATTTCTGTTTAAGTGTATTTGTCTAGGTGTTTGTGATTTTTCTCACAGTATGTATCTTATGTTTATGTGTACCTGTCTAGCTGTTTGTGATTTGTTTTATGGTATGTCTCTCTTTATGTATACCTGTCTAAGTGTTTGTGATTTGTTTCATGGTATGTTTTTATGGTTTATGTGTACCAGTTTATGTGAGTTTTTTATGGTATGTATCTTTGTTGATGTGTACCCATCTAGGTGTTTGTAATTTGTCTCATGGTATATATCTTTGTTTATGTGTACCCGTATAGGTGTTGTGGCATGGTGTATATCTTTTCATTTTCTGTGATGCTGTCTAGACGGTTGTGTTATGTGACAAGATATTTATCTTTTCTTTATATGTTGCTGTCTAAGTGTTTGTTATTTGTGACACGGTAAATATATATTTATTTATCTGTTTGCATGTTTAGGTGTTAATAGTTTGTTCCATGATATATCTCTATATTGTTAACTCAATATCTGACTGAGTGACGGTTATGGTTTTAAGTGTTCATTTTGACACAGCTGCATACTTTACTTAAAGTTCAGTGTTTTATTCTTTTGTTTTTTTCCTCCTTCTAATCTTTAGGTAATAATTGCAGTGCTGATGATGGTTTGACAATCAATCAAAAAGTGATAGTTTGCCTCTAAGAGAATCTTTATAAAAATATTTCCCAAATGGAACTATGCAGAGATAATTTCCATATATCAATGGAAACATTTCTTGTATAAACAACCTGTCACACATTTCACATCCATAATAGATGAGAAAACCCTTTATTTTTCTTTCAGACAACTTGTACCCTCAAAATGTGCACAGATGTATCTGACACTATGTTCGGTCAGTGAATATGTCATGGCTTATCTATTCACAATCAAAAGCTGAATGTTGAAAAAGAGCCAAAATACAATGGTCAAACATAGATAAAAAGACAAGTAACAGTCTACAAGTTGTATACAGAAAACTTTGATGAAAGGGCAAAACAACCACCATAAATAAAACCTTAGGTGCTACAATAGGTCACCACTATTGGTACCCATCATGCTTCCATACAAACAAGTTGATGTCATCAACAAGAAAAGGGTGATATGTACGGCTACAATAATTAGAACATAACTGTTCATCAGGGACACAACTTTCATAATCCTTGATTCAAAAGCTTTCTTATAAGTAGCAACCCTTTGTGATGAAATATTATATCAACTGCTGATAGATCTGTCATGCACAAGTGCTATTGGATTGATGCTACATTAGGTTCACAATGGCAAATCATATTTTTTGTCAAAATAGGTCATATCTGGAATCATGTCTTTCACCGGAAAAGATCAATTTCGCACGCCTTTATGACGTCATTTACCAGAAAGAAGGTGCGCCTGTATCCCTGCTCTATTAAAAGTTTCCAGCACTTTCATTATCGTCATTTTGTAGGGTAGTATAGAAATAATTAATGTTCTGTAAGTACATAATCGTGATTGCCGTATGACTGAGGGAGGGTGACCAATCTTTTAGATTTAAATTTCCCAAATATTTTGTGCAGTATAAAATAAAACTTTTTCACCCGTTTGCTCAACATGTGTTGGAAATTTCTATGCATACATTTTTGTCTTGTGGTGATGGAAGTCACATGACAGATTCGTCTGAAAACCGTATCCCAGAACTGGCCTATTGGACACTGTGTCGTGACCATCTACCACATATATACCTTCTACTAAGAATATTTCATTTCTTAAAGAAATAAATAAAAAGAATGCAGTCTTAAATTTGTTTATTGTTTATGTATAAATGTTGAGTTCAGCAACAACATCTACTGAATGTTTTAATCAGTATCACAGAGCTGTTTGGATTTCTATAGAGATGTTCAAACACTTTTCTGATTCAGAAAACTGTAACCAGCCTGTTTATCTACCTCTAGATATAAAATTGTAGTTATCTCTACCTATATTAATGTGTACAAATACAATTCTATCTAATACATGACCGGAATGGTATGGAAAAACTTGACCAATCAATTCTGTTTATCTAATCTAACAATAAATAGATCAGTATTTTTATATAATGCCACTCGTTATCTCTAACAAGAAATATCGTAATAAAACATATTGTTGAAATCTCCATGAAATTTTGGAAAACTGTACAAGATTTAGTTTTTTCTTGTCAGCACTTTTTTTGAAATAGTAACTTCTTAAATTTAAACATGTTTGATATTACTATGCATAAACTGCATATATAAATATCTAACAAAATGCTGAATTTAATTAGCACTAAAATCAATAGATTTTGGTAACTAACAATGAATAAATTCATTAACATAGTATGTTACATATAAAAATCTGTCCTGTACAGTAGACCAAAATTGTCAGTGGAGAAACTATTGCAAAGAAAATGACTTTCCTCACAACCTGGGACACACTGTACATACCCGGGAATTACTGCTGTAGCTTATCAATAACAATGAATATTATATTACATATGACGATGATCAAATATTGCACTAAAGTGTTTACCAGTAATGAAAAATATCGTGTCTACCCAATCATATTAAAGTGGTTAATATTGTACTGTTTTTCCCATGGAGGTTTTATGAGAATAACAGAGGAAATGGTACCTTTAACATTGATTTATGTTGAAAAAATACATTAAAAAGATACCTGTCGAAAGGTGAAGGTAATTTGCATAAATTGTATGTCCACAAGTATCAGCTGTTCATATAACACATGTAAAATGTATATATTCTTTTTTAAGCTTAACAACATGCATAATTGTACACATCAAATGGCTTTCTTTTCTTATTTTTCTAACACTGAGCCAAACAAAATCTATCTTCACACAATTAATTATAAATGAAAATCACTTTTTATGATTGAAATTTAATTTATCAATGATTGACAGACATACTATGGCTAATTATTATTATTCTGTTTTTTTGGGGAAACAAATAACTACAAGTATCTGAGTATAACTACAGGTCATTCTGAAAAGTCTTTTGCATAAATGATGGACGAAACAGCCTTGAAAATAGATTCCAAACCATGCTGAGTATGCTTTTAAAATAAGCAGTAACTCGATTGAATTTAAAAATTAAAGCCAAAAGGAGAAATTTCAATCAATCACCAGATATCTTATAAAAAAAAAACACCAAAAAAGTTGATTTAGTTGCTGGTCCATAGCTGAATTTTCATATTCTCTTATTTGTATGGGGAAGTGTACCTAAATGCTAACTTTTCTATGTAAATCCTAGAATATAATAAATACACTGACAACAGATATATTAGTACTGGTCAGATGTCATGGCTATCTTCAAACAATGAATAATGCTTACATAATAAACTGTATTATATTTACATATTTATAAATAATGCAAAAAATTAAATACATTTCCGTTATTTACAGATAAAATTTGATATGAGATCACAGATGAGTTATCTTCTCTTGTTGAAGATAAATTTATCTCCCTTGCTAAACAATTTTCTCCACCTTTTCAGGTTTTTATCTCCCCATTACACCAGTAAGTAAAATGGAGATAATTTTATTAAAAATTTTAAAATAAATTTCTTGTTCAACTTTTTTAAATAGATTAAAGTCACAACAAGAAAAGTAAAAATATAATAAAAAAATTCTAAACTTTTCAACATCAATGGAAGAATTTAAAATAAAAATAAATCATGATAAAAAAAGAAAAGAAAAAAGCTTTAGTACTCTTGCTATTATTCTTATATTAACTTTTATTTTTATTTTTAAAAATAAATCGTTTCAGCAGAGCAGTAAATATAATTTTCTGGAAGACAACCTACATAGTACACAAAGAGAGAAAGTATAGAATGAAATTGATGCAATAAAGGAAGAGCTTTGAAGCTGACCTTCAAACATATTTTAAAAATTCAGAAAAACAAATACAATGGCAAATAAATAAGTCTTGCATGTTTCGTTGCAAAATCAGCAAATTAAGTTTTCGTTCAGTTTTCATTGGGTACTGCAAGTTCCCTGAGCACCTAAACGCAAATAACAACCCAAGAAAAAATAAATAATCACAGAGTGCTCTCCCTTAAAACAAAATATCACATAAAACTAATGCGTCTTTGGCGTAGAAACCTTTAAAGTCTGAGCACTATCACAATTATTGTCTTTAACTTCGTCCATATCAAACTGAAATTTTGTTTCCTCTTCTTTATCTGAGTTCCGTTTCCGTGTTGAGAAACTTGCTGACGGACTTACTGGAATCATGCTTTGATACCAATCTCTATTGTCCTCTAAAGTGTCTAATATTTCTTGAGCATCGGGAAACACTAAATCTGCCCATGTCTCCCACAAAGGGTGCACTATATAGTCTATAAAACCAACCTGTTAATCATAAAATTATATATATATAATATCAGCTGCAAATGTATAAATACAAACTTTTTTTTTTTTTAACTTTAAGCCAAATTGTTATTTTTCTCACATGACATCTGTTAGTTTTGCTTTTTTTAAATGATAATTCTGGTTTGTTTTGGTATATACTGTATAACACAATGATCCTCTGTACTTGTTTTTTATTCAGGAGATATTTTCTTAGCAATGGGACTAACAAGCACATGTATGCACTATAAGGAGTCAAATTAAATTGTCCTCAATATGAATTTCTCATTAGATATATCAATTACAATCTAGCAATCAAGTGGTCAATATGATTAGGTTTTGTAAACACTTATATCCAAGTGATCATTTTGAGTGATAGATTGAAGGATTTCTTACTTGTGACTTTTCTATCGTAGAATTATGTCGGTCACACATCGGACTGATATCCATACCACGTTCTCTTTCTTTATCTCCTTGCTGGAAGAATTCTTCCATCAGTCGATCAACTGATTTCTTGTAAATCTCAATTGGTTTGGTGGGGTTACTCAGATCTGAACAATGGACCATATTTTGTAACACCTAAAAATTAAATAATTAGTTTATAATAAATTCCATTAAGTTAACTGTTTGAAAATCAGCATTTACTTCAATTACAACTTTAGTTATACATGCCTATTTATTAATAAAATCAAATCTAATTCCTTTGTACTTTCTATAAAAATTTATTTGTAATTTTAAGATAAAGTGAAACAAAAAAGTGTATCATGTCCAGTTGTATAAATCATTAATAAATTATTTATAGCAGTATCAGTTTTCATAATACTTGTATATTATAGAAAACCCGAAAGAAATTAAGAGCCATTATCTCTGTCCTATTATCAAATAACTCAATAGAAATGAGGACTTGTGCAGTACAGTTGTTATAAAACTTGTATACTCTAGTCACATGACAGGAAGATTAACCAATAATAAAACCACTGACCAAACTGATCTAGTCACATGACATGAAGACTAACCAATAATGAAACCACTGACCAAACTGATCTAGTCACATGACATGAAGATTAACCAATAATGAAACCACTGACCAAACTGATCTAGTCACATGACATGAAGATTAACCAATAATGAAACCACTGACCAAACTGATCTAGTCACATGACATGAAGATTAACCAATAATGAAACCACTGACCAAACTGTGATAAACATTGGCTTCTAGTGCATTGTACCACTTACTGCATAGAGAACAATTTACTTCCTTTTCATGAACATACAATGCTTTAAATTTAACATGTAAATATGCATGAAATGTTTGTCAATGGAAGTAAAGCAATAAACATGATAAAGCAATCATCATAAAAATTGTCCTTATATTATCATATTATTATTTTAAGTCATGAGATATTCGGTGTCAAAGGTGATAACATTCTTTAATACTTTTAAATGTGTTATAATCATACAATACACGAAATTACGTAAGCTAGTCATTTATTAGTTCCCTGGACACCAACTTCTTAGATTTCATTTTTCTGTTGTAAGCAGGAGTGACTGGATAAATCTGGCCTTTGATACAGTCATTAAGTTTTATTTACCTGTATTTTATCTGTATAATTATCCAACATAAGCACACCCGATCCTGCCACTTTTTTTGTTTCTACCATTGTTTTCAAGTCTGCTAATAGACTCATGTGTTTTGACATGTCTGTAGCTAACACCATATCGATTACCATTTTTCTTAATGTCTGACGTTGTTTATCACTTAAATTGAGGAAAATGTTACAATTGTCTTCTTGTAAAAGTTTGAATGCTACAGCGAGGTGATGGTTTTCTAAAACAGACTCATCGTTATACATCAGTGCTAGTTCTGAACCTGAAATAAATAGATGTAAGACTGAGAGACATAAAACATTCAAACATATTTTGCTACATAGACATTTCTAAAAATAAAAATAAAATCTTTCTTAATAAGGAAATACATATAATTATAGCAAGCATGTATGGCTTTTGCTCATTTTTGAAGGCCTTACTGTGACCTTAAATTCCCAATTTCTATGTCATTTTGTCTCTTGTGAAGAGTTGTCTTATTGGCAATCATACCACACTTTTTACTTTTATATGTAATACTTGATCACAGTTGTCTTTTTTTCTGTACTTTTAATTTTGGTGATATAGAGCTATAGCCTTCTCTTTTTTGTTACCAATTTGTGTTCTTATCCAATTCTTGTGCTTAATTTAATTATTAATTGAATTTTATTTTCTAATCTTACTTCTGATGTACAGTATTTCAGTACGATAATTTTTTGTATCATCATCATATAATTCTTGTAAGTATATTAAAAGATTATATTAATCTTTCTCAAATGAAAACTATGACATCAGAGAATTTAATTTGCACATTAATCCCAACTTCTTTACGCAAGTAGAAATACAATCAATACAAAGTACAACTGAACTAAAAATGATTGATATATGAACTCATCTATAATCAGTAAAGTATAATGATGTAAATAAATAATGGGAAAATCTGTTGACAGCAAACAAAAAATGTACTTTGAAATGCTAATTTGATGTGTTGTGTCTGTAAGAGTAGAATCTTTGTGATAAATGTTTTGCCGGATGTTTCCTCCTGTCTTACGATCACTTTTTGAATGGTGTGTTTAGTGGACTAAATTTTGAATATTCAAATCATCTGCAGATATCAGTAAAGAGGTCAATTTCCAATATGAAACCATCTCTCATTATTACAAATTTCAAGTAGAAAGTAAGAAGAAAGACCATAAATTACTAATATAAAAGTTTGTCACACTCTGGAGTTAAATTAAGATGATTGTTGTTGTTGTTTTAATGCCACTATTTAGTGCCACTTTAGGGCTACTTCACAAGAGTGGCACCTATGACAGTATGTTAATTAAACACGCCAATGACCATTGTCCTTACCTGTGTGAACTAAATACTGATTTGTAAGCCCAGGATGATCTACGTCATGTATAGCACTTGCAAAAATGGCCGCTAAAACTTCAAGATCTGTGAACACATTCTGAAAACAAAGAACTTACTTATGACATATGACAAAAATTATACATTTAAATACTGTTTATATAATACACAAAATGGAAATCAAAATCTTTAATTGCTGTTTTAAGTCTTCTTCAGTATAGAAATGTATGCAAATAAATAAGGATTGGTCTTTCAATGTTTTTTACCTGGTGAAATTTTCTAATTAGGGTGTGACAAAAGTTCAACAACCTTAGCTACCAAGGCTACAGGCAGTGTACCAGTAAGGATTTAACTTGGTCAGTTACCTACAATTTGTTTCAAGTGAACCTAAGATGATAGATATATTACCTCATATAGTGTAATAATATTTCATATGTTTACTGTACATGATAAACGTCCAGATTGTATGTCATATATAGTTTGATGTGGTATGTATGGCACGAACTTCACTGATAGAGTAAAACTATAGAAAAAAAGAGTATTCAATCAAGTATGCCAGTTTGAAGATGTGTTCTGAACATTTTGCCAGCTTAAAAACACCCCCCTCCCCCCCCAAAAAAAATAAAATAAAAATAAATATTTACGTCTAATGCCTGCGAGGACAGTAACACATGTGTAGATTGTGTGACATCAGCAGCATGTGTAGAATTATGATATGGGTTGTCACGGTGATAGTGATCTTCTAAATGCATCAGGTAGTTCAACAGTGTGGTAGCAGGAATCTTAAACATACTTAGTAAGTCTCGTTCCTGTAAAAATATCAAACATACTTAGTAAGTCTCGTTCCTGTAAAAATATTAAACATACTTAGTAAGTCTCGTTCCTGCAAAAATATTAAACATACTTAGTAAGTCTCGTTCCTGCAAAAATATTAAACATACTTAGTAAGTCTCGTTCCTGTCAAAATATTAAACATACTTAGTAAGTCTCGTTCCTGCAAAAATATTAAACATACTTAGTAAGTCTCGTTCCTGCAAAAATATTAAACATACTTAGTAAGTCTGCAAAAATATTAAACATACTTAGTAAGTCTCGTTCCTGTAAAAATATTAAACATACTTAGTAAGTCTCGTTCCTGTCAAAATATTAAACATACTTAGTAAGTCTCGTTCCTGTCAAAATATTAAACATACTTAGTAAGTCTCGTTCCTGCAAAAATATTAAACATACTTAGTAAGTCTCGTTCCTGCAAAAATATTAAACATACTTAGTAAGTCTCGTTCCTGTAAAAATATTAAACATACTTAGTAAGTCTCGTTCCTGCAAAAATATTAAACATACTTAGTAAGTCTCGTTCCTGTAAAAATATTAAACATACTTAGTAAGTCTCGTT
The DNA here is from genome assembly GCF_965363235.1 of Mytilus galloprovincialis. Taxonomy (NCBI): domain Eukaryota; kingdom Metazoa; phylum Mollusca; class Bivalvia; order Mytilida; family Mytilidae; genus Mytilus; species Mytilus galloprovincialis. The sequence continues at coordinate 124,796,560 of NC_134838.1, read as the reverse complement.
CCTGTAAAAATATTAAACATACTTAGTAAGTCTCGTTCCTGTCAAAATATTAAACATACTTAGTAAGTCTCGTTCCTGCAAAAATATTAAACATACTTAGTAAGTCTCGTTCCTGCAAAAATATTAAACATACTTAGTAAGTCTCGTTCCTGCAAAAATATTAAACATACTTAGTAAGTCTCGTTCCTGTAAAAATATTAAACATACTTAGTAAGTCTCGTTCCTGTAAAAATATTAAACATACTTAGTAAGTCTCGTTCCTGTCAAAATATTAAACATACTTAGTAAGTCTCGTTCCTGCAAAAATATTAAACATACTTAGTAAGTCTCGTTCCTGTAAAAATATTAAACATACTTAGTAAGTCTCGTTCCTGTAAAAATATTAAACATACTTAGTAAGTCTCGTTCCTGTCAAAATATTAAACATACTTAGTAAGTCTCGTTCCTGCAAAAATATTAAACATACTTAGTAAGTCTCGTTCCTGCAAAAATATTAAACATACTTAGTAAGTCTTGTTCCTGCAAAAATATTAAACATACTTAAAGGTCATTGTTTTTACCAACAATTTGATAAAGTTTAATGAACTTAAATTAAATAAATCAAGAAAAAAAAACAATGATGCTAAGAACATTAAAATGTTTTGGCACCAATAAGAACTATAGCACTTTAAGTGTTAAATTTTAATCAGGTATAAACATGAGTGTTAATACTCAAAGTATTAGAAGTTGTGTCCAGTCATGCTGGTCAACAACAAAGGCATTATGCGAGTAATTAATGTAGATGACCGATGTGTCAATGACATCACATCCCTGCAGCTCGTCTTTATTTCCAATTATCATGTATTCTATCTGACAATGACCTATCAAAGTATCATTTAATTAATAATTATATATCAAGTAAGTCATGATTTTGCCTTCTTGGAAGCTAAAATGTACTCAGAGTAAATGACTTGGTTTTATCGTTTACTTAGGAGGCAATGTACTATTATAGTGTGGAAAAATCGTGACAACGTATTACAAGGAGCAATATGATGAAATGTATAATTCCTCATGGCTTATTACCAGAACATGATGATCTTGTATAAATTATTGTTTTGAATTTATTATATGTCAATTAGTGATAAGAGAGAACAGACTGTCAATTACAGCATGGTATTTCCTCAGGTACTAAATGACTCCGCTGGTTATGCCAAAATCACTGACTTTCTGGTCACACTGATAACAGATCAATACTGACGTCAGTATCAAATGATCTAACCTCATGTTTCTACACCAAGCCTTATTCAAATTAGTGAAGGGATGTAAAGGTTTAAAAAAGATCTTTTTTGTATTGCCATCCTGTAAAATCATTAACTATTCATTAGCACTTTTAGTATCTTGTAGTTTTATCATTTAGGGTTTGTCTTATCTTGTAATCTTACATGAACTAGTTCCAGAAAGAAACCAATAACCTAATCTTAAACAAGTCAGACCTTTTTCATCATATTTTGGTTTATGATATAATATTAAGGTAAAAAAAAACCTGATTTTCTGTTAGAAAATACATTTAACATATTTTTACATGACTTCTCAGAAAACAAAGTGAAATGTACTCTTCTTTATTTTACATTAAGTCTCCTTAATGAAAAAGTTCAGCTCATTTGTATAATTCAATATATTTTGATATTAATGGAATATCTTTTGATAATAATTTGTAGGATGATTTTAATACACATTTTTTACATAACCAGGATTTTTCTGTTTTCTTATCTGATGATTTGGAGTTTGCTTCTATCATCTCTCACATATCTTTAATTTCTCTTGGAAAAACTGCCAAATTTTAAAACATTAATTCATGAAATCTTACAGAAGCTGCCAAACTTCTTGGCATGTTTTAGAAAATTTTGATTCATTCATAGAGTTTAATTATCTAAGGGAATATCAGTACAGCAGCAAAAAACGTTTCAATCACAAGTTAATACCAAGAGAAACTCAAGACAATGGAAACTGACGTCAACAATAATAAATCACTAGACACATTAATATAGATACAGGTTAACCAAAATTTCCAATAAGTTAGACTGAAGTCATGATCAAGGACTATACAACGGTAATTAATAACTTTCTTTAAGGAAAAATATTTACTACAGCAATCCTGGCTGATATCAATCGGTTTCAGCATATTTCATAATACTATGTGTTATTCAGACTATGATGAATGAATGTAATACCCTGTTAAGGCAAGCCTATTTCTGCAGTGGGGAAAGGGTACAAAGATAGCCTTAATGAAATATTGAGGATAATGGTATATAAGTAAGCATGGTCATGGTAAGTGGTCAGTTCTGACCAGAGTAATAACCTACCTGAAATATTTTGTAAGTAGTACAGGTTAGAGGTCGATTCCCAGAGTATTCAGCAATTTTAAAGACATCAGCACCCCATTTATTAATATCAGTTAAAGTCTGAAAATATAAATATGTACTCTTTATTGCTTAAACATAACATTTTAATATTGTTATTGAACATGTAACTGTTGAATATCTAATTATCAAAATAATGAGACACTGTCAACCATCAAATGTCAACCAGTCGTAACCTGGTGCATTTTATTACTAATTAACCAAGTTACCAAGATGTGCATCACAGTGACATGGTTTCCAATGCAAATATTGACCAAAGTATATAACAGGGAAATTTGATAGAAGTCACTAATACAGCAATATCATTTAACCTTCAATATTGATTTAAAGATTTAAAAGTAATTAACAAATTACATTATGAATAAAGCAAGTATTTAACTGTACAAAATTAGGTCAGTATTTACGTCATTACATATATTTGATTTACCTACGGGACCCATTGACAGACAATTCAAATCATACTTTTACTTCAGGCTTTGTACTTAATACTTATCCAAACACAAATTTAAAATGCACTAGTCATTTCTTTTGTAACAAAGTATATTGACACATATATAACCCTTAGCAATTGTCCTTGACTTTGGTACTACATTATAAGACCAATACTGTGGTATGTATATGATATCAATATGTAATATTTATTCCTCACAAATGTTGCCACAATAATAAGTATTATTTTTACTACCAACTTGAACTAATTTTAAAATACAATAATTCCACAATATATAGATAAAACACATGTTGCCTAAAATTCAAATTTCTTTTCTATTAGTAATCAATGTAGTATGTTTTTAAAAAATTTAGGTTTATTTTAAATAGTAGCAAGTAAACACATTGCAATTAATCATATAAATGTAAAGTTTGGATTTTTTCTTGGTTTTTTACATAGTATAAATATCTATGCCAAAAGTTCAGCATGTGATGTTTTTGCAGTAAAAAGTCTGCCATTTATCCATTTTTTAAAAGAAGAATATAAATACCTGTGCCAAAAGGTCAGCATTTGTTGGTTCTACGCCATATTTAGGTACAATTCCAGTAAAACTGTTCGCATGCTTCATTTTGCGAACCCCAATAATCTGGGTCATAGGACTCTTCTTTGAGTCTTTCTGTGGTTCTTCTTCTTTCCTTTTGACTTGAGGTTCATCTACTTTAACTGTTGGTAAATCAAGTTCTTGCTGCTTATCTGTAACAGAGGAAGTTCTCTATCAGATAAATGAATAACAGAAAGATTTCAAATCTAAGAAGGTGTAGAAATACCATCATCTCATTACCTACTTTGCTATCTTGAAATTTTATTTGCTTTCATTATGACTTAATTTTGTAAGGTAATAAATGTGTGTCCTTCATACTATTTTAGGATTATATATTTTTTTATTTATGGCAGCATTTCTCAGCTGTCGCCTTGTCGTCTGTTAAGGTGACATTTTCATGACCAATTTTACATTGTTTACATGGCAGGAGAAATGAATCTTCTATCTATTATCCTGAGAAGTTTTCATTAATTCCTATTCAATCTGCCAAAATCATACCAACAATAAGAGTGTGCCAAGTATTTGTTTTGGTCTCCCTCAATTTTACAATCATACAATACATTAATACACAGGAGGTAGAGATTCCCATGTCAATTTTATGTTCGCTTACATTTTTTTAACTTGCATTAATGTAGATATGAAGTTTATATATAGTAAGTTTACTACCAACATGAAGTAGAATTTTATTTAATGAAAATTCTATGCACAGTTTTATATGAATAGGCGACATCTTTATGCCAAAACAAATGTGTAACAGTTTCCATCTTGGCAATAGGATATATAGCTGACACAATTTGTTTTTTATTTTATTGTTTACCTCTTTAACTATGACACTTTACATAAGTTTGATAGTTTTATTTTTTAAAATGAAAATACATTAGCCTTCTCAGTAAAGAAAGGTAAGACCTTCAAATGAATAAAAAAAGAATCATAGAATTCTGATTTTTAAAATAGTTTTGTTAAAACCTAACACTATTTTTTTTGACTACCCACTTTTTTCCACGTAAACCTTGAGTACTACAAGATAAGGTGGTTAAACTAGTTAGTAACAAGATACATTTATGTCAGCAGTTTAATCCATTTCCTGTACATATATTATAAGTCCGCTTATGTTTCATCCTTGCTGATTTCTATGTTGTACATGTAATTAATTTGTAACCTCATTAAATTACCTGTCTTTATGTTTCCTGTCAACACCTCTAAATGTCAACAGATGGAGATGTTAGAATAAAAACTTACTTAGCACACAAAAGTCACAAATTTTACAACTAAATACTTGTTTTCATGCATTAATTCTGTGCATTTTACAACTGAAAGCCATGTAAGTGATACCAATATACGAAGACAAAAAAGATGAATCACTGTTGTGAGATATACATAATACTACATGTAATTTGTAGACACAGCCCTGTTTCATTCAATAATTTAATGAACATCTTGTTCTGTTTATTTTAAACTTTTCTGCACCAAAAATTTGGGAGCTAAAGGAGATAACAGCCTAGTCAACAGCCCCCAAAAATCATCTTTTGATAATATAAACTGGTATTAAATAGGACATTTCTTTATATATTTATAAGTTGAAGTTATTTATGAATAATCTATCAATATTCATCTTGAAAATCAATTGTTTATATTTTTAAGTAGTCTGATAGAAAGATATTTCATATTTGTTTTTTGTTTGCCAACTTGTCCTTACTGTGACAGTACTTAGATGCAAACTTGTTCTTAGATACAATACAGAATGGGGGTTTCCCCTTCTGAAATGTCATAATTGAAATTAGTACATGTACATGTAGTTCCTTTTATTTATTGTTATTAGTTATGTAAAATATTTTGACCTAACATAAGGTACCATAATGTAAAGGCAATCATTGTTCGGCATTCCTATTTCCTTGTGTGAGTAAAGGCATAAGACTTTATGTACTAATTTCTAGACTGTAGATCCAGTTTTTTCCAGCTTATGAAACTGGTCTTTATCTTACGAACCCCTTTTATAATATATACTCCTATACAATAAGGTATCATAATTTAAACCTTATATTGTTTTGCATTAACATTTCCGTATGTGTAAGTGAAGGCATAAGATATTTATATGTCCTAGATTCTGGACTGTATATCCAGTCTTTGCCAGCAAAGTAAACTGGTCTTTATCTATTTCACCCTTATTTCAATAAATTTCCCTCTAAATTAACTGTAACTTATCAATAGTATTCCAGCGAATAAGATTACACATACTGTTTGACACGTACTTAGGAAAGTCATTTAGTGGCAAACTTACTACAGGTTTAGTTCCTGAATACAGGTCTCTGTTATACTAAGACAAGGCAAATATTTATAAACAAAACAAAAACTGGAACTTCATAATCATTATCAAAAAAATTGTTATTTTGAATTATCCATATTCCTAATCAACGCTTTTAATCTTACGCTCACACTGTTTCACCCCAGGTCCTTTTATATAGGTTCTGCTCAAAATTTTATGTTCAAATTAAGTCAACCAGGGCCTTTTATTAAGCTCACTTTTAAGATAAGATTGGCTAATTTTGCTCAAAACTGAACAATGCCTTTAATTGGTCACATTGTGGCAACCCCAGTTCCCAGGGCTTTCTTTTATAGCATACTTTTACAATCAGGTTATGCTCAGTTTACCCAAAACTTTAAGTTACTAGGGCATTTCATATATAGTCCACTTTACTATAAGATTTTGCTCATGTTGCTCAAAACCTAATAATGCCTTGTAACTGTTGTGTCAACCCAAGACTTTTTATAGCACATTTTTACAATAAGGCTTGCTTATTTTGCAATGGACCCTTATGGTGACCCATCATTGTTCACATTGTGTCAACCAAACAGCTTTTATAGTTTATATTTACAATATGGGCTTTGCTCATTTTGCTCAAGACTTAAGAGTGATCTGAAATTTGAAAATCAGATAAAATTTAAAAAATAATCCCTGGACTATCAACACTGTACTGTCATTGGTCAAGTGAAATCAATAACGATGGTCAACAGCTTCCTGTTATTATCTTGGTCTTACGTCATTCACACTTTAGTCTTCCTGACATTTAATCTCCCAAGATCAAAAACAATGTCATTAAGAACAGTTTTCCAACCTCATGACCTGATGTAATATTATCAATCAATAGTTTTGAATCTTTTACATAATACTTCTACAGAATATAAAGGGAACCATCTTTTAATATTTAAGTACCCGGTATATTTGAATCCATGTTTATTTCTCAAACGTAAACTGATGGTTATCCAACACTAATTTATAATATACTGTCAAGTCAAAGAATGGGAAGATAGGGACCCCAATCACAAAATCGACCACTAAATATATATTTTTACTGAAAAAAAACCCATGTCTGAACTAAATTGTTACTACTTCCTTTTCTTTAATTCATAATACATTTATTAATTTATCATATAATTCCATTTACCAATTTTATATGTAAATAAACAATTAGATATACATGAAGGCTAGATTAAATTCTATTAGAGGTACTTAGTTTGTTATCTAACAGGAAATGCTCATAGTGACCCTCAAAAGATTGATTTGCTTCAACATAAGCTACAACTCGGTTTTCTTACTTTTAACACAATCATATTTCCCATAAAAGAAGTAGTTTAAAACAAGCTCATGGTGACTATTTGTTACCAACTGAGTTCCAAGACCTATTCTCAGATTGTAGTTTGGATAAAAACTCATGCCTTATACTCATTAACAAGAAGTTATTGCATAAAAAAATAACATTATGCATTCAAATAAATTCTTTTGATATAAAAAGGGACATTATTTAGAAATTTAGAAGTGTCTTCCATTTTAACTCCTCCTCTTTAAACAAAACACAACATAGTACTTTTCAACATGAACATTGTATAATAAAAAAACAAATTTCAAATGCAAAAAATGAAGTTTGTACTTAATGTTTACTTACATGATTCCTGAATGAGTTTTGATTTGTATTTCATTCCCTCAGAATGTACATAGCTAGATAGTGTTAATACAGAATGCATTAGTACCATAGTGAGTTATTATAGTCACTAACAAATGTCTTTTTTTCTTTCTTCCTGTAATGTCCTAATTCAATTTTCACAAATGCACAGTTTCTTTAAAATGCGTCAGTATGTTTTTCGTAGTATAACATCCGAATTAAACTTAAGTATGTGTCCGCTTTCAACATAATGATCACTTACACAGTATGAATGAGATACATGTGGCTTACTATAATATATAGTAAGTGTCTGAGCATGCTCAGTGAAGAGGTAAATGTTTTATAGTAATTACAGACTTTCACCTGTACTTGGTCAGTAAAGGTAATTACTCTACTGTTTACAGTATATAATGTATTGATTTTTCTTCTGTAATACCTACTTTATAGAAAGAGAAATCAAAATGCAAATGAGGTGATTGATATTTGCAAACAATGTTTTAGGAAAATACTTATTTCCCTATGACATATTTTCTTAGAAAAAGAACTCTGTCATTTTTGTCTTGTTTGTTTGTTTAAGAAATCAAACATGATATAAACAACTCCTTATCTTCAAAAATGAAGATTTTTAAATAAGAATATTAGATCGTACAAAGGAAAATAGTATAATATGGAAAGTTTTTCTTCAAAAATGACAAAAAATGGGGATATGGAACATGAAAAACTGTAAAAAAGTCCTATAAACTGACCTTTTTAAATCAGCCATAGACCAATTAAACAAATTCTGCTATTAAGTGGAGTGTCTTTTTAATTGCCTGATTTTTAAGTAGACTTATACTTGGAGTATAATATTTTAAATTTCTTTTATAAATTACATGTGGATAATATTTTCTACACAATGTTATGTAATCAGTATTAATCAAATCTAAATTTCAAAAGTTTAAAACCAATCATTAGAAATTTTGTAAATATTTGAACTGTTTTCAGTATGATGCAGGAGAGTTAGAGATTTACAACAATATAGAAGTATCCCCCTCATTATGTTCAGTTTCTGAATTCATGTTATTTCTTTTACCCACATTTCCTGGACTTAAATTCCATAGATTACTTCTCAATATTCTTGATAACCTTAGATGAAAGTTGTGGTTTTTCACTTTTAATGTTGGCAGTTCTCTTTTCAATTATTTCTTTGGTACTTTAGGTTGGTATTCGTGCATTGTGACGTCAATAAGTTTACTTACATAACTATTATTTAATGCTCAAGAACTCATTAACTCTTGGTAAAATCCTAGTTTTTATAAATATTAATAAAGACGTGATATATATTGTGCATGATCTTGGAAGTCTAACTTATTATTGGCTCAACCTACATCTATGTTACATCTCAAAGTCTGAAGATAGTTACCACACAGATACTGTTCAAGTTTAAGTACAAATCAGAGACTTAAAAAGTTACAAAACAGACACTGTACAATTAAATGAGAGTTCACTTAGAAGACTAAACAATATACAGCCTTTAAACAAACACTTTGTGGACTAAACACAACACACTCTTAAAAAAAACCCACCAAGAGTAACAAACAGCATGTAGCTTTAAAACACCATAAAATCACGGTAGGTATAGTGTCCGGCTAGGATCGTGGTTTCTCAAGTGATTCTGTCCAATTTTTTAAATTTGAACCTTTATTTTACAGTTTTCAAACGTAAATACACCAACACATAACATTTTTAACCATAAGAAATGTTTATAATCACTCGATAAAAAAAGGACACACTCGAAAAAGCCCGGACATGAAGATATAAATTTCGTCTCAAAATGTCATTTTCAATGCAATAACAATAGTTTTTGTAAAGTGTTTGTATATCTAAGAATATATAAATTCCATGTTTGCATTTCTGTCGACATTTGCATTGGTATGTGTATGAAAAAGGCTTTATTCGGTATTTTGGAATAAAGCATTGTAAGGCTAAATTTAACTTTTGTAACGAAAAGCAATGTCAGAATGATAATATCTTTTTATTTCAAATGCTAAAATACCATGTATAACCTTGTATATTAAGCTCAAGCTTCTTTATCACGTCTTGTTAGAAAAGAAGTCTGTTTGTTTACATTTTTAATTATATTCACTCGAAAAAAAGTGGTCACTCGAAAAAGCCCAATCAAATCATTCGAAAAACCATGATCCTAGCCCGACACTATACCTACCGTGAAAATAGATAAAAGATAAACCATGTAGTCATAAATTAAACACCTAGCCCCTGCAAGAACTTCTGAGAACTTAACACCATAAAATAGACACCTAGAAAGCTATAAACCATAAAATAGACACCCAGAGAACTGAACACCATAACATAGACACCTAGAGAACTAAACACCATAAAAAAGCCACCCAGAGAACTAAACACCATAAAATTGACACCCAGAGAACCAAACACCATAAAATAGACATACAGAAAACTAAACACCATAAAATAGACACATAGAAAACTAAACACCATAAAATAGAAATCTGAAGACTTAAAATAGATAACTACAGGACTGAACATCATAAGCCATAATTTCAACACCTGGACCCTGCTAGAATTTCTGAGAAGAAAATACCATAAAATTAACATCTAGAGAACTAAACACCATAACAAAGACAACTGGAATTCTAAACACCATGACATAGAAACCTGGAGAACTAAACACCATAAAATAGACACCCAGAGAACTAAACACCATAAAATAGACACCCAGAGAACTAAACACAATAAAATAGACACCCAGAGAACTAAACACAATAAAACAGAGAACTAGGGAAATAAACACCATAAAATAAGACACTTAAAGGACTTAACCATAAAGTAAACACCATAAATTAAACACCTAGAAAACTAAACACCATATGGCCATAAGGATCAACAAACATTATGAATATTATGTAGTATAATGTTATGAAATCAACATTTCTTAAATGAATCCAACAGAGAAAACCAGGTTACAAGTCTCTCTGAGTACATATTTTGTATCTACCGGTACATACAATTATCACAACACAACATATAGGCTGTAACAAACCAAAATAATAACATTATAAAAGTGACAACAGCCAAAATATCAATTACCAATATAAACACAAAGCAAAGGAATAAATAATACTACCGAATAATAAAGCAAAGGAATAAATAATACTACCGACTAATAAAGCAAAGGAATAAATAATACTACCGACTAATAAAGCAAAGGAATAAATAATACTACCGACTAATAAAGCAAAGGAATAAATAATACTACCGACTAATAAAGCAAAGGAATAAATAATACTACCGACTAATAAAGCAAAGGAATAAATAATACTACCGACTAATAAAGCAAAGGAATAAATAATACTACCGACTACCGACTAATAAAGCAAAGGAATAAATAATACTACCGACTAATAAAGCAAAGGAATAAATTATACTACCGACTAATGTTTTCTCTCACACTTTATAGTTGTTAACATATTAAAATTTCATTCATGAAAATAAATATATTAGGAAATGGATTTTTATCAAGAAAAAAAAATTGTATAAACTAAAACAAAAAAGTCCATATTCTTGTAGTGCATGCAAATGTTCACAAACTTCACTAATGGGTTATAAGTCAAACAATATTACAGAGAACATAACATTGAACTATATTGAAATGGAAAGTATATTTGGGTAGGAGGTAGAGTCGGTATTCCCCTCATTAAAACTTGCACCCAAAGCATGATTTAATTTCTGATCATTTAATGTTTTATCAATTAGGTTGTAAAATCTTTGTTCATATTCCAAGAAATGGGAGTGTAAAAAAATATCTTCCTGCCAACATTATTGTACATGGATATAATTTCCTTCTCACTTATCGTAACTTATTGTGAAGTTATAAAACGTGTCTTATTTCTTCATTGTAGAAAATTTACCTCAAACATAATAATCAATATTTTCATTTTTTTAAAGTTAGTTGTGAGAAAAAGATTAATTCCTCCAAATAATACAATTTTTGTTTATGTTCTTGTGTGCAGATACATTTAATTTATTTTAATTACAAGAGAGAATTCTTTTTAAAATAATAAATCATTTCTGAATATATTTTTATCTGTTTCTTAAGTTTCGTAACTAAATGACAACAGTCTCTACAACACGAGTTAATGGCAATAACCAATTTATAAGCATTTAAACAAGGGCAATTTTCACTCTCCGTTGGCGTATATACTATCGGTAATGGCCTGACCATTATAACCTTGTTTTTGTCAATCAACCAATTAACCTTCTCTAATCAATATCTATTATCCTTTTTAGTTCAATCACCGATGGATTAAATAGACTCTGTGGTACGCCAGGATTAATTCAAGTGTTTGATATGGAAGACTTACATTAAATCTTACAGGGCTGTTGAACTTTAATAACTGACCACTCATAGTTCAGCTTATTGTCACATGACATAATTTCTTCTCTCTTTTAGGCAAGACAAAATATAAGTACCCTAGGTAGAAGTGAATTTACATACGGACAATAAATGTCAATGCCATAACAGACAGTCCATTCCACTGATGTGATTTCAACAGGAAATTGGTGATTGCAAATGTCACAGGAGAAAATCGCTAAGTGAAAATTCCATTATCTTTTGGTGTTGGAAAAGGTCATTTCAGTGACTACATTAAAAAATGCAATTATCTTTTTGTTGATGGAAAGGTTGCTGTAGTGACACAGAAATGAGAAGTCTAATTACAGCAGCATTGGATCAGAGCACTTGATTAGAACAGATTATTGAGGACAGAAAAGAAGACATTTCAGGTTAAGGGGTCTGTCACTCCGATTTGACCATTACGGACAGAAAAGTAGACATTTTAGGTTAAGGCGTCTGTCACTCCGATTTGACCATTGAGGACAGAAAAGTAGACATTTCAGATTAAGGGGTCTGTCACACCGATTTGACCTTTGAGGACAGAGAAATTCTGTCATTTCTTGACTATTCTTTTATCTTTTCCTATTGACTATTGCATAGTCTGTCAGCTTTCTTAATGTTTACTTACATTGTAATTCCAAGAAAAAAATTATCTATTTGTCAGATAAATATTTCTTTTAAAAGCTGTTGTACATTTCCGCATATTTTTTTTTTTAAATGAATAACTTCATTTTTGTAAGAAACACTTAAAACTCAAAACTTTTCTTAAGATAGTTATGAAAAATTAGATATACACAGCAAAATTAAAATTAAATTAGTCTGAAAATGGAGACTTTACATGTTCCATGCGGTATCATTAGAATTAAGGATGGCACTAACAGTTTATACTCACAAATGTCACAATAATCATTGTTAACACAAAAAAATAAAAAAATAAATCACACTTAAAACAATACCTTTGACTTCTCTTCTCAGTTCAAAAGGTAATAAATTTGGCTTTTTATCTAAAAAAATGATCAATATAAACTAAAATTTGACATCTGATTTTCATAACCCATCTGCTCTATCAAATATTGACAAGGTAAGACACATAGTGACAAGACAGGAATTTTAACTGTACATTGTGTGTATTATCATTTGTTTTTTTGGGGCCTTATTTTCTTACAAATGATAATATTGAGAAAAATTTGCATTCAAAATTTAAAAGGGGAAAAAATTAACATTTTTAAAAATAAAAGCCATGTTGTTTTCATAGTTATTGAAAGAAAACTAGAGGCTCTAAAGAGCCTGTGTCGCTCACCTTGGTCTATGTGAAATTAAACAATGGACACAGATGGATTCATGACAAAATTAAGTTTTGGTGATGGTGATGTGTTTGTAGATCTTACTTTACTAAACATTCTTGCTGGTTACAATTATCTCTATCTATAACAGTACTTTCTGTGGAAAATGTTATTGAAAATCTTCAAATTTTAAGAAAATTGTTAAAAATTGACTATGAAGGGCATTAACTCCTTAGGGGGTCAATTGACTATTTTGGTCATTCTGACTTATTTTTAGTTCTTAATTTGCTGTACATTATTACTGTTTACAGTTTATCTCTATCTATAATAATATTCAAGATAATAAAAAAAAACAGCAAAATTTCCTCAAAATTACCATTTCAGGGGCAGCAACCTAACAACCAATTATCCGATTCATCTGAAAATTCCAGGGCAGATAGATCGTGACCTGATCAACAATTTTACTTCCTGTCAGATTTGCTCTAAATGCTTCGGTTTTTGAGTTATAAGCCCAAAACTGCATTTTACCCCTATGTTCTATTTTTAGCCATGCAGCCATCTTGGTTGGTTGGCCGGGTCACCGGACACATTTTTTAAACTAGATACCCCTATGATGATTATGGCCAAGTTTGGTTAAATTTGGCCCAGTAGTTTTAGAGGAGAAGATTTTTCTAAAAGATTACTAAGATTTACGAAAAATGGTTAAAAATTGACTATAAAGGGCAATAACTCCTAAAGTGGTCAACTGACCATTTTGGTCATGTTGACTTATTTGTAGATCTTACTTTGCTGAACATTATTGATGTTTACAGTTTATCTCTATCTATAATAATATTCAAGATAATAACCAAAAACAGCAAAATTTCCTTAAAATTACCATTTCAGAGGCAGCAACCCAACAACGAAATGTCCGATTCATCTGAAAATTTCAGGGCAGATAGATCTTGACCTGATGAACAATATTACCCCATGTCAGATTTGCTCTAAATGCTTTGGTTTTTGAGTTATAAGCCAAAAACTGCATTTTACCCCTATGTTCTATTTTTAGCCATGGCGGCCATCTTGGTTAGTTGGCCGGGTCACCGGACACATTTTTTAAACTAGATACCCCAATGATGATTGTGGCTAAGTTTGGTTAAATTTGGCCCAGCAGTTTCAGAGGAGAAGATTTTTGTAAAAGTTAACGCCGGACGACGGACGCAGGACGACGACGGACGCCGGACGCCGGACGCCAAGTGATGGGAAAAGCTCACTTGGCCCTTCGGGCCAGGTGAGCTAAAAAAAGGTGCCTTCCTATTTGACATGTAAATAAAAGTACATACAAAACAGGGCCTTAAATGCTGACTGGAAGAGGATAGGTGAGGTAGGTGAGGTGACAAAATAGAACAAAAAAAACTTTTGAAAAAATTATAAATTTTTCAGTTTTCATTGCATGTAGTGGATAATAGGCCACTAAGGTGTACTGACTGCAGTACATGTCATTTTCTTTTAAAAATCACATTTCTCATGACTTACAGAGCTGTCATTTATGAATATTAAAAAAATATAAATATTAATGAATGGCAATTCTGCGTGGGAGAAATGAATAAATGTCAATCTGATCGACAGATTTTTGAATACCAGAATTTTATGCACTTTATAGATGTGACATTACCATATCATGCAGGCAAAAACCTCCAAATAAAAATAAGAGCTAAGTGGTAGCTGAATATTGGAAAAGTATCTAAGATCCAAGTTACATAATAAACAAGAATGATGCAATGAAGAGTTTAAACATACAAAAAATAAATACCCCCCCCCCCCCCCCCCCAAAAAAAAAAAAAAAAGAGTAAATAACCAAACAAGAGTGCACACGCTGAAATGTCTCGCCTTCTATACTAATCATTGATATTATGTTGATAGTCCTAAGTATAAAGCTTAGTTTTATTACAACTGTCTCATAAACTTAACATTAACCAAGATAACTAAACAAAGACCAATGAACCTTGAAAATGAGGTCAAGGTCAGATGAACCATGCCAGGCAGACATGTACAGCTAACAATGCTTCTATACAACATATATAGTTGACCCATTACTTATAGTTTAAGAAAAATAGACCAAACACAAAAACTTAACACTGTGCAATGAACCGTGAAAATGAGGTCACCGTCAAATAAAACCAGCGCGACTGACATAAAGATCATAAAATATTTCCATACACCAAATATAGTTGACCTATGGCATACAGTATTAGATAAAAAGACCAAAACTCAAAAACTTAACTTTGACCACTGAACCATGAAAATGAGGTCAAGGTCACATGACATCTGCCCGATAGACATGTACACCTTACCATCATTCCATACAACAAATATAGTAGACCTATTGCATATAGTATGAGAAAACAGACAAAAACACAAAAATTTAACTATAACCACTGAACCATGAAAATGAGGTCAAGGTCAGATGACACCTGCCAGTTGGACATGTACACCTTACAGTCCTTCCATACACGGAATATACTAGCCCTATTGCTTATAGTATCTGAGATATGGACTTGACCACCAAAACTTAACCTTGATCACTGATCCATGAAATGAGGTCGAGGTCAAGTGAAAACTGTCTGACAGACATGAGGACCTTGCAAGGTACGCACATACCAAATATAGTTATCCTATTACTTATAATAAGAGAGAATTCAACATTACAAAAAATTTGAACTTTTTTTTCAAGTGGTCACTGAACCATGAAAATGAGGTCAAGGACATTGGACATGTGACTGACGGAAACTTCGTAACATGAAGCATCTATATACAAAGTATGAAGCATCCAGGTCTTCCACCTTCTGAAATATAAAGCTTTTAAGAAGTGAGCTAACACCGCCGCCGCCGCCGCCGTAGCCGCCTGATCACTATCCCTATGTCGAGCTTTCTGCAACAAAAGTTGCAGGCTCGACAAAAACAAAACAACAAGAATGTGTCCATAGTACACAAATGCTCCACTCACACTATCATTTTCTATGTTCAGTGGACCCTGAAATTGGGGTCAAAACTTAAATTTGGAATTAAAATTAGAAAGATCATATCATAGGGAACATGTGTACTAAGTTTCAAGTTGATGTAACTTTAACTTCATCAACAAGAGTGCACACGCTGAAATGTCTCGCCTTCTTTACTAATTATTGATATTATGTTGATAGTCCTAAGTATAAAGCTTTATTAAAAACTGTCACATAAACTTAGCATTAACCAAGATAACTAAACAAAGACTAATGAACCATGAAAATGAGGTCAAGGTCAGATGAACCATGCCAGGCAGACATGTACAGCTAACAATGCTTCCATACAACAAATATAGTTGATCTATTACTTATAGTTTAAAAAAAATAGACCAAAACACAAAAACTTAACACTGAGCAATGAACCGTGAAAATGAAGTCGAGGTCAAATAAAACCTGTGGGACTGACATATAGATCATAATATATTTCCATACACCAAATATAGTTGACCTATGGCATATAGTATTAGATAAAAAGACCAAAACTCAAAAACTTAACTTTGACCACTCAACCATGAAAATGAGGTCAAGGTCAGATGACATCTGCCCGCTAGACATGCACATCTTACAATCATTCCATACAACAAATATAGTAGATCTATTGCATAAAGTATGAGAAAAACAGACCAAAACACAAAAACTTAACTATAACCACTGAACCATGAAAATGAGGTCAAGGTCAGATGACACCTGCCAGTTGGACATGTACACCTTACAGTCCTTCCATACACCGAATATACTAGACCTATTACTTATAGTATCTGATATATGGATTTGACCACCAAAACTTAACCTTGTTCACTGATCCATGAAATGAGGTCGAGGTCAAGTGAAAACTGTCTGACGGGCATGAGGACCTTGCAAGGTACGCACATACCAAATATAATTATCCTATTACTTATAATAAGAGAGAATTCAACATTACAAAAAATCTGAACTTTTTTTTCAAGTGGTCACTGAACCATGAAAATGAGGTCAAGGACATTTGACATGTGACTGACAGAAACTTCGTAACATGAGGCATCTATATACAAAGTATGAAGCATCCAGGTCTTCCACCCTCTAAAATATAAAGCTTTTAAAAAGTTAGCTAACGCCGCCGCCGTAGCCACCGCCGGATCACTATCCCTATGTCGAGCTTTCTGCAACAAAAGTTGCAGGCTCGACAAAAACTACCTTGACCAAAAACTTTAACCTGAACTTCACACTATCATTTTCTATGTTCAGTGGACCATGAAATTGGGGTCAAAACTATAATTTGGCATTAAAATTAGAAAGATCATATCATGGGGAACAAGTGTACTAAGTTTCAAGTTGATTGGACTTCTTCAAAAACTACCTTGACCAAAAACTTTAACCTGAAGCGGATGGACGAACAGATGAACGGAGGCACAGACCAGAAAACATAATGCCCCTCTACTATCGTAGGTGGGGCATAAAAACAATGCTTGTTTGGCTGTATAAATATGGCTAACTAGTAGACCTCCAATGAAAAGCCAGATAGTATGCTAGGTTTCTGAACATGTCATTAATCATCTTCAGAGAGGATGGGATCGCTTAAAACTCTTGTAAATACTCTCCAAAGAGATTCCTAGGTTAGATGTGGTATGATTGCCAATGAGACATCTATCCACCAGAGTTTAAAATGATGTGGATGAAAACAATTATAGATCACTGAACAACCCTCATCAATGAGCAAAAAATGTCATTCTTTGTATTTTTAGTTGTCCACCTTCTATTAAATTTGCTGTACCATTGATGTTCAGTATAACTTCTATGATCCCAAATCCAGACAATAACTATACAAGAACTATACAAGAACTATACATGTTTACGAATAATAAATAGTCAATTTGACAGATTGATCCAGACAAAAAATCTTTACATGACTCAATTTATGAATGAGAACTTTGATTACACAGTAGCAACAACTTTTTTGAAGCTTTCAAACTAATGTCAACGGAAACGCTCATCAAAATTTAATTTATTGCTTGTTAATTAGCATCTGTAATTTAATATGCAAATTAGTTTTGCATTTCATTTGTATGAAGTTGAATTGAGAACAAGGAAATAGTGAAAGAGTCGGGGTGATAAACCTATTCATCTCTTGGTGATAGATACATCGAAAGGCTGTATTGATTTTCATGTTGGTTCTCTGTAATTCTAACCTAGGCGTTTAAGAAAGTACAGAAAAACAAGGTTAAAGTGAGATTTTCTGATCAAGTTAAGTCTGACATTTGATGAAACCGTAGAAATGCTAGAAATAGAGATGTCTTATGTGATGCCATTTAGTTAGATGAAATCCTACAAATTGTAAACCATACAAAAATCTACTCTTTTGTCTCATTTCCATTAAAATGTCAGACAACATCATTTTATAGGAAAAAAGGGGCAATGTGACATACTACTTTTCAGGACCACCTCAAGTGACATAACTGAACCTAACATTTCCAACTTTCAAGTGCTGGCATACTAACTATTTAAGCACTTGGAGAAGAAATTGCATTCAAAATCTTGAACATTTATCAATATTTATGTTTGAAACTATAAGTTGAAATTAGGTATAACGTTTACAAAATATCTTATTGCATCTGCTCCTGTTATTGGATAAATAGATTTGTGTAAATCACACTTATCTTTTAAGCATAAATCCTAAATTACGTCACAGATCTAAAACTTTAACTTTTAAATAAATTCAATAATATGTACAGTGTGTCACGTACATCTTCGATAGCTTACAACATCAAAACTATCAGAAGTATAAAAAATCATTTGATAGTCTGGCACAAATGTTATGTCTAATGATTTCATGGTTTTAAAGAAAATTTTTGTTATATTGGACTTTTATCAAGAATTCATCCCCCATCACTTTTGTGTGCAAAATATTATTCTTTGCTGACATATGCATCTGATAAAATAATAAAGGGGAAAAGAAATGATATTAGCAGATAGTTTCCAATAATTAATGGATGTTTTGCTTGGCCATCGTTGCAACTGACCCTACCACACTGCACACAACAAGCCATAGATATTGGTCAAGAAATGAGAAAACAGAAAACCTTCAAGTTATGTGAAAGAATAAGCAGAAAATAATTTAATTTACATTTTTCTTTTTAATAAACAGCATCAAAATAAAAAGTTTGGTTTGAAACAACACTTAATCTATGAATGTGACTAGTCAGTTGTACATCCACACCAAATCAGATATCCCTATAGTTTTTATTTTCTTTGCTGACATTTTACCTATTGTGAAAATATTTTAGTTTTATAATTCTTTAATGGGTTTCAGTCTGTCTTTTTCATGTTTGTACTCACTGAATTTAGGTATGCAATGTTACATATCAGTTCAGCTAAGTATGTGTTCAAGTCATACTATCCCTGATGTATTACAACTTTAATCTTCTGTTGTCCTTTTCACAAAGAGTACTCACCTAGCTATGACTTTAGATATATTTTCTCCTGTTTGCAAGTTGTATTCACCTAAATATCACTTTAGATATGTATTTCATATATATATATTCTCCTGTTTGTATGTTGACCATTTCACACAGTGTACTCACCTAAATATCACTTTAGATATGTACTTCATATATATATTTTCTCCCGTTTGCATGTTGACCATTTCAGACAGTGTACTCACCTAAATATCACTTTAGATATGTACTTCATATATATATTCTCCTGTTTGTATGTTGACCATTTCACACAGTGTACTCACCTAAATATCACTTTAGATATGTACTTCATATATATATTCTCCTGTTTGTATGTTGACCATTTCACACAGTGTACTCACCTAAATATCACTTTAGATATGTACTTCATATATTATATTCTCCTGTTTGCACGTTGACCATTTCACACAGTGTACTCACCTAAATATCACTTTAGATATGTACTTCATATATTATATTCTCCTGTTTGCACGTTGACCATTTCACACAGTGTTCTCACCTAAATATCACTTTAGATATGTACTTCATATATATATTCTCCTGTTTGCACGTTGACCATTTCACACAGTGTACTCACCTAAATATCACTTTAGATATGTACTTCATATATATATTCTCCTGTTTGCACGTTGACCATTTCACATAGTTTACTCACCTAGATATGTGTTACATATATATTCTGCTATTTGGTTTCCGGATTTACTTGATTCAGCAAAATGACTCAGTTCTCTGTTCAGCATTCGTTTAAACTGGAAACAAAGAAAGATATGACAAGTAGTGCAAGGCAAACATCAGTACACAAAACACAACATACAAAACTAAAGAGTGAGTAATATGAATCTCACCAAAAACAGTTGTGACCAGCACATGTTCAATGCATGAAAACAGCATGAAAGTTAAATATAAATGGTTCTCTTTTGTGTGTTAACAGTTTTTAACAATAGAAGACAAAAATATTAAAAGTGGTATACATGTGCAGTAAAGGGTCTATTTCTTACCAATACCATATTCAATAAGCAAGTTTATGATAATGCACTACTTTTATCCAAATATGCTAGTGTGCATGCTGATCTGGTCAGCAGCATGTACATTAGTACAAACAAAATTTATTCAATTTTTTCCCATCAATTTTTCTCATATGAAAAATGGAAAATAAATGGAGAATGTGTCCATTGGACACAGATAATGGACACAGATCGAGACACAGATGATGCCCCATTTGCATATCACATTATAAAGGGACATAACTCAAGAATGATAAAAGTGATGCAACCGATATTCGAAAATGATCTGTTTTGTGGTGATGAGCATTGTGTATTTAATAGTTTCGTAACATTTGGTTGAGGCAAACTAAAGTTAGGCAAAAGAAATTAATTTTGGAATGACATAAAATGTTTTTGTTTATGCCTTTTGTATGAATAAACTAGAGGCTCTAAAGAGCCTGTGTCGCTCACCTTGGTCTATGTGCATATTAAACAAAGGACACAAATGGATTCATGACAAAATTGTATTTTGGTGATGGTGATGTGTTTGAAGTTCTTACTTTACTGAACGATTTTGCTTCTTACAATTATATCTATCATAAACTTTGCCCATTAGTAACAGAGAACTATATTTGGTAAATATTTACATAAATTTACCAAATTAATGAAAATTGTTAAAAATTGACTATAAAGGGCAATAACTCCTTAAGGGGTCAATTGACCATTTAGGTCATGTTGACTTATTTGTAGATCTTACTTTGCTGAACATTATTGCTGTTTGCAGTTTATCTCTAACTATAATAATATTCAAGATAATAACCAATCAAAGAGCTGATAGCTCTGAAGTGGAAGAAGGTGAATAAAAGGTAACTTGAATTACCATAAAAGCAGCCCCACTTACCCAGGCTGCTTTGTTCCATTATCGTTAAAATGTAATTTTTTTTGTCAAACAAGAAAAGGTCATAAGTACATGGATTTCCCATCCGTACAATCATTTTCTATGCTCAGTTGACTATGAAAATTAGGTAAAATCTTTAATTTGGCAGTAATTAAGAAGATCATATCAAGAGGAACACATGTGTACTAAGTTTCAAGTTGATTGGATTTCATCTTCATCAAAAACTACCTCGACCATAAACTTTATAACCAGAAGCAGGACGGACGGACAGACTAGAAAACATATTGCCCATAAATGGAGCATAAAAATAGTAAGACTTGTTACATACCTGCCAACTTTTGAAAGTTCCCATATGGGTTTTTACTGCACAACAACAAAATTAAAGGTTACAATTTTTAGCGATGTATTTTGCAAGATCTGGATTGTCTAGAAAAAGTGTCATATTTGTATGAACTTACATGACTTACATGCTTTTTCCTTAAGTCTGTTTGCATAATTCTAGTTATATATTAAATCGGTAGAAAAATTATACATGAAGCTAGCAGAAGCTAGACTATTAGCCTAGTTGCACATATTGTATGTTGACTTCTAACTATTTATAAACAAATTTAATATATAAACTTCAATTTAATCCTTGAAAGGAGGTCTAAATTAATAAAATAATTTATAAATTTTAATTTTTTTATTTGTCAAAAATCATTTAAATTCATTTAATCAACATTCTTTTATGATTATTTGATTAAAATATTAATCATTTATAGTCTTTTTACCATTTACATTTTTAAAAGCAAAATAACTGAAAACAGGATAAAACAAAGGGAAGTAACAAAAAAGTATTTCAATATTCCCAATACACATCGTTTTGATAACACAACGGCAGTTAGCCGGAGGTAAACATCGTTGATTACCAGTATGTTTGACACCCAAGCTGTCAAGTGAAGCCATATAATTATACATCTTCTTTGATGTTCAGGTAAAATTTAACACAGGTGTCAATTACACCCGTACAGTAGTAAGAAATGATCAAATATGGCGTCTGAAAAATTTCATACACGGGAGTTTTTTCTCCTAAACGGGAGGTTCACATGTATGTTACGAAGGGCATCTAATTCACATGACAAAGGAAACCCATGAATAAAGATAACACTTTATATATCCTTTTTATTTATATAAAAATAAAATCTTCTTGTCTGCAGGATTGCAAATTCGTAACTTCAAGGGCGAACTTGTAAACAGGGCGAGTTGTACCGATACCAAATTCACGCATGCGTAATACAAATATCTACAGTTAAAACATCCTGTTACAAGTAAACAAATTACGTTCATGTGGATGAGATGAAATCTAATAATTTACATAAATAAAAGGGTCATATTTACGATAGTGATTGTTTTACAATCATAATTTACAAATTAAATGATTCAGATGCCCAATCATGTGTAAAAATCGGTGTCAGGAATCTAAGTTGTTTTGAAATTGTAATACACGAAATGAATGCGGCATACGGAGACTCAAAGCCAATGGTCGGCCCCTTAAGTCTTCAGAAGACTTGACGTCTTCTTCCAATAAAAACAGCAAAATTTCTTCAAAATTACCAATTCAGGGGCAGCAACCCAACAACCGATTGACCGATTCATCTGAAAATTTCAGGGCAGATAGTTCTTGACCTGATAAACATTTTTATCCCCTGTCAGATTTCCTCAAAATGCTTTGGTTTTTGAGTTATAAGCCAAAAACTGCATTTTACCCCTATGTTCTATTTTTAGCGGTGGCGGCCATCTTGGTTGGTTGACCAGGTCACGCCACACATTTTTAAAACTAGATACCCCAAAGATGATTGTGGCCAAGTTTGGATTAATTTGGCCAAGTAGTTTCAGAGGAGAAGATTTTTGTAAAAGATTACTTTAATTCACGAAAAATGGTTAAAAATTGACTATAAAGGGCAATAACTCCTAAACGGGTCAACTGACCATTTTGGTCATGTTGACTTATTTGTAGATCTTACTTTGCTGAACATTATTGCTGTTTACAGTTTATCTCTAACTATAATAATATTCAAGATAATAACCAAAAACAGCAAAATTTCTTCAAAATTACCAATTCAGGGGCAGCAACCCAACAACCGATTGACCGATTCATCTGAAAATTTCAGGGCAGATAGATCTTGACCTGATAAACATTTTTACCCCCATGTCAGATTTCCTCAAAATGCTTTGGTTTTTGAGTTATAAGCCAAAAACTGCATTTTACCCCTATGTTCTATTTTTAGCGGTGGTGGCCATCTTGGTTGGTTGACCAGGTCACGCCACACATTTTTGAAACTAGATACCCCAAAGATGATTGTGGCCAAGTTTGGATTAATTTGGCCAAGTAGTTTCAGAGGAGAAGATTTTTGTAAAAGATAACTTTAAT
Organism: Mytilus galloprovincialis; assembly: GCF_965363235.1. Lineage (NCBI taxonomy): Eukaryota > Metazoa > Mollusca > Bivalvia > Mytilida > Mytilidae > Mytilus > Mytilus galloprovincialis. Next base: position 124,772,714 of record NC_134838.1, on the reverse strand, counting down.
TTACGAAAAATGGTTAAAAATTGACTATAAAGGGCAATAACTCCTAAACGGGTCAACTGACCATTTTGGTCATGTTGACTTATTTGTAGATCTTACTTTGCTGAACATTATTGCTGTTTACAGTTTATCTCTATCTATAATAATATTCAAGATAATAACCAAAAACAGCAAAATTTCCTCAAAATTACCAATTCAGGGGCAGCAACCCAACAACCGATTGACCGATTTATCTGAAAATTTTAGGGCAGATAGATCTTGACCTGATAAACATTTTTATCCCCTGTCAGATTTCCTCAAAATGCTTTGGTTTTTGAGTTATAAGCCAAAAACTGCATTTTACCCCTTTGTTCTATTTTTAGCCGTGGCGGCCATCTTGGTTGGTTGACCAGGTCACGCCACACATTTTTTAAACTAGATACCCCAAAGATGATTGTGGCCAAGTTTGGATTAATTTGGCCAAGTAGTTTCAGAGGAGAAGATTTTTGTAAAAGATTACTTTAACGAAAAATGGTTAAAAATTGACTATAAAGGGCAATAACTCCTAAACGGGTCAACTGACCATTTTGGTCATGTTGACTTATTTGTAGATCTTACTTTGCTGAACATTATTGCTGTTTACAGTTTATCTCTAACTATAATAATATTCAAGATAATAACCAAAAACAGCAAAATTTCTTCAAAATTACCAATTCAGGGGCAGCAACCCAACAACCGATTGACCGATTCATCTGAAAATTTCAGGGCAGATAGATCTTGACCTGATAAACATTTTCACCCCCTGTCAGATTTGCTCTAAATGCTTTGGTTTTTGAGTTATAAGCCAAAAACTGCATTTTACCCCTATGTTCTATTTTTAGCCGTGGCGGCCATCTTGGTTGGTTGACCGGGTCACGCCACACATTTTTTAAACTAGATACCCCAATGATGATTGTGGCCAAGTTTGGTTTGATTTGGCCCAGTAGTTTCAGAGAAGAAGATTTTTGTAAAAGTTAACGACGACGGACGACGACGACGACGGACGACGGACGCCAAGTGATGAGAAAAGCTCACTTGGCCCTTCGGGCCAGGTGAGCTAAAAAGATGTTGGGTATAAATTACAAAGACAGTTACTAAATGGCAATAGAAAACACAAATGGAGGTCAACCCACGCATCAAGAAAGAAAATTGTTCATAAAATACATCAAACTTGAAATTGCCCTAAAGTCTTTAAAACATTAGTTACATAATCCTACTACTATATGATTACAAATCTAAATCAATTATCAAATTGTACTAATACTGAGTCAATACTATAGGTTTCCCCAGGTACAAGATGCAGTTTTGTGGTTTCCTCAGGTAAAAGTTATCTCAGAGACTATGGAGTCTTATGTGGTTTGCTTCCTGTCATGGGAAAAACCTATACCACATGGTAACAAAACAATGACTTGACGGACAGATATTTATTTGTAGGTCAAATCATACATGTGGTAACCTATTTTCTTCAGGGGGTCTGATCATCAAAAATCTTACCACACAAATTTATCATAAGATAAAATGAAATGATCATGATTAACAGGAACTTTCACTCGCAAGATTTTTTGTGAAATGAGTTGGTTTGTCAATCAATTTTATAATGTTCAACATCAGCTTTCCTTACTAACATTAAATCACAATACAAACATAAGAATGTACACAAGAAATGTCAGATAAGCCTTACAGTGGTGGATCCAGGGGTTGGAACCCACCTTTTTTGGGAGATCAATGCATTTAAATGGGGACATATAGTTGGAACCCCCTCTTAATCAAAGAGCAGAATGCTCTGAGAGATACGATTGCCATTGTTTTTATTGACACATTTATACATGTAGCTAGATAATATCATTTTCAAAACTAATTCAACTGCACATGTAAAATGTAATTTACGTTATATGAATAGTTACAAAATAGCCAATCCCGGGTAAAAGTGTATGAACAATGTACTTAGGGACGACATCAAAAGTTCAATGAAGGATAAAAAACTTAATTCACATAGTTTTTTCACTGACCCCCACACCCCCTCTTAACTTAATTTGGGAAAAATTGATTGACCAATAGGGATATATGTAAAATCGATTTTAGATTAACAAAACTTGCAGCAATGTTGACCCCCACCCCCAAACTATTTGATTTAAGTTCTTTATCCTACATCGATCTTTTGATGTCGTCCCTTAGGCCTATTGTGTTTTATTTTTGTACTATAAATTCCAAGTTTACTTTCCACAGCAGTCATTGAGACTCAGAGTGAGAGAAGGTATTTCACTTCGTATCTTATTTATCACATATTTTCCTACGTTCATTCTAGGAGGAACCCCATTCCTAACTCTTTAAATGTTTAATTTCCTTTGGGTCAGTTGTCATGACTCCTTTCTGTACATATTCCTCGGTTTAAATTGCGATCGTTTTTAATATAATACGATGTTTATTGACAGAACGGCCGAGTTCACTTGAAACTCTCAAGTTAACTTTACTTACTCGGGTTTCAACTAAACGATTTTACTTGAACCACTCAGGTTAACCCCTCGTACCCTGGTTCCAACCCTCACCGAGCCAGGGTTAAACTTGAGAAACTCTTGAATGACGTCAAACCAATGAGAATATTTTATTTTTTATGCTTGGTCAGGGCCTTACCCTAGAGTTACTTAGAGTTGTTCTGAATATCAACTCTAGAGCATTCACGTGATAATCTATTAACTCTGAAGTCGATTGAAGAGTTTCCCGTGAACTCGGCCAACGAGTTAATTTTTCTCATAGTGTATTTACATTCAGAATTGACGGAAGTTACTTCCGGAAGGGAGACAACTCAAAACGATAATATGGAAGACTCCATTTCGCCTGAAGGGGTGTTGTAGCCACACCTTAACGATGTGGAATACATTTATTTTAATTTAAATGATGCATATGATTTAAAATCATGAAACAACAATAACCCTCAATAGCAGACATACAAAGAAAGGATCGCATGAGTTTTAAATTATTCAATTGAGTGGGGAATCCAGAGCAACCATTCAATCTATATGTAGCTAATACCCCTTGAAGTCTAGAAACTATATGCATGCGCATAATTACCCAAACAAACCCTGGAGCAAGAACGTATATTAAATTCTAATTAAACGACCTAGATGGTTCTTTATGGAAGTACAATATCAAATATCAGTTTCATAACGGTCACACATAAGAAAAACTCCACTTCAGTTCTTATATGACAGAAATAGATTTATCGGAATTCAGAGAACTCTCGCATTTTTATCAAAACTGGGGACTTCCCTCTGACGTGTTTCTAAATTTATAAAAACACTAAATATAAATACTGCTTAATTCTGATTTCCGTGTTGTTAAAAACACGCATATAAGTAAAGAGAAATATCAAACATGAAGATTATGAAAAGAACATTATAGGAAAGTTGTTTAAGTTCAATCCCTTTGTTTGTTTTATCCTTTTAAAGCAAGACAATCATAAGAATCTGAGATTCCTTAATGTTTAGAATAAAACGGTTGACGTGCGGGCATTGTCCTGAGCCACTGGTATAAGTCTACAGATTGCTTGAAAGCAATCGTATCCCAAAAATGGCTGGATCGACCCCTGTTGAGATCTCAGGTTACTTTCACATGGAATAGTGTTTAGGGTTCCTGACTAAGTCTTCTATGTGTAAGATTTAACTGCAGCTTTATCTAGCACCTACCTTGCTTGATGCCATGTCACTGACAGATCTGTGAGTCTGTATGGTTTCTAGTTGATCCAAACACCAGTCTAGTTCCTCTAAGGTATCCAGGGCCATTTGTGAGAATTTTTCATCTGAAAAGGAAGAGCAGGATATTACCAAAGGAACTATTAATAACAAAGAAACATATACCTAATGCCACTCTTTACAATTGAATGACTTCTGCTGTCAATTCCAATTGCTGTTGTAATCATTAGCAAGAACATTGTATAATAGTAGTCGGTGTTTCAAGAATATTTCAAATGGTTCTTTTAAGCATTTAAAATAGAATAGTATTAAAATAGGAAAATATTACTATGTTTGAAGAACTAACAATCAAACATTTGATGGTAACAAATATCAGTTTTTCTGATTAAACTCAGAATTGTCAGTAAAACTGCTTTTTCCAATGGTCAAATCTCCAAAAGATGGTAGCAACTAAAATATAAAACACCATAATGTTATTCCTTGATTTCTATCTGAACCTTTAGCTTGTACAGGGCATGATGGTGAACGTATTGGCTGAATATCTAATTTTTGTTTTTACTATTGTGTTTGACAAAGTTTAATATGATAAATCATTACAAAATGATATCCCCGAGGAACCAGTAATGACGCACCTAACGTTGTGTTTGTCTCTGCATTTAATCTACCATTTAAAAGAAAAAGAAACACGGAATAGAATGAAAGATTGATCACTTGTTAATGTATTTCAATCATTAAACAGTTGATTTTTGAAACAGTAAATAATAATAATAATAATAATAATAATAAATTCTTTATTTAAAGAGGGTAAACACAGTTAGTTACAATCACTAATCTTCCCTGAGGCCCTCATATACATGTATGCAATACAAGTAAAAACAAAATGGTAATAATAAAAGAAAAAAGCAATCATACAACATATAAACACAATTGTATAGACATAATAGTTCAGTGTACATGTACCATGATTAAAAGATATAAAACAGTTAAATATCGCATGTAGTAAATAGACCTAGTATATACAAATCATTAAAATCATACATTCTAAGAGTAATACAATGTAGTTGCAATCATTTCAGACTGAATATTGGGACTGTCTCAAGTATTGTTTTATAATTTGTTTAAAAGAATAAGTGTTTTGCACTTTACGCATTTCATAAGGTAGTCCGTTCCATAAAACTGATCCAGAATAAGCAAAAGATTTTTTAAACAGTTCAGTTTTTGGCTTTGGAACTATCAAATTACCTTGAGTAACACCCCTTAAAGCATAAGGATTATTTACAGATATAAGTTGAAACTTTTGAATTAGGTACTGTGGTGCTTCTTTCCGCATACATTTAAATAGCAATAAATATTTATGGTATTTGATTCTGTTTTCTACTGTCATCCAACCAAGTTTTTTAAATAAGGGGGCTGATGGGGATAATGGGTCTGCATCAAGAATTAATCTTGCTGCTCTTTTTTGAAGTTTTAATATTCTTACTATCCCTTCATTTTTACATTCTCCCCAAATAATACAGCAGTAATCGATGAGAGGCAGAATATACCCATTATAATATGCTTTCCTGGCATTAATATCTAAAAATTTCTTTAATTTAGAAAGAAGGTATATTCTTGATGAAATGCTAGCACAAATTTGATCAATTTGGTTTTTCCAGCTAAGTGTGCTGTCAATTTTAACACCTAATAATTTCTCACATGATGAATTTTGTAGTGTTTCTGAATTTATTACTAAATTTGGTTGAAAAGATTGGGTTGATAACTTCTGACTTGTTCCAGTAACCAAACATTTAGTTTTTTTGGTATTGATGAACATATTATTCATTTTGCACCATTCTTCAACTTTGCATAAATCTTCTTGAACATCATCATGTAAATTTTCTATACTTTTCCCTGATTTATGAAGAGTAGTATCATCAGCATACAAGTCTGTTTTACAATTTTTAATGCACAGGGGAAGGTCATTTATAAATAAGACAAATAATAGAGGACCTAGTATAGATCCTTGGGGGACACCAAATTTCACATCTTTTTTATCAGAATTAACATTGCAAATGTTTACTTGCTGTGTTCTATTACTTAGGTATGACCTGAAAAAACCTACTGCAGACTCACTGAATCCATAAATAGCAAGCTTTAAGCAAAGAATGTCATGATCTACAAGATCAAATGCCTTTTTAAAGTCTAACAGTATTGCTAAGTTAAGATTACCATCATTCATTTCTTTCAGCCATTTGTCAATGATATCAATAAGTGCAGTTTGACAAGAATGATGTGGCCTAAAACCTGATTGTGTAGGATGTAAAAGTTTAAATTTAGACAAGTACTTATACATGTTATTTGAGACATGCCTTTCTAATACTTTTGATAAAGATGGAAGTACAGAAATTGGCCTGTAATTTGTTGCTAAAACCTTATCACCATCTTTGTAAACTGGTGTTACCTTAGCATTTTTCAGTAATGAGGGGTAGATACCATTATCTATCATTCTGTTGAATATATATGTGAGAGGAGAGGCAATACATGGAGCACTTATTTTAAGGATTTGCGGTCCAATATTATCAGTTCCTGATGATTTATTTACATCAAGTTTAATCAACTCATCAAATAGCTCATTTATCTTTATTGGTGGTATGGTAAATTTCTCATGTTTTTGTTGTTTTAATTGATTTTTAATAAATTTGCTTAAATTATTGAAATCTGCCTTGTCAATAGATGTAATGTCCCTTTGCTCTCTTAGTTCTTCAGCACAGGAAGTAAAAAAGGTATTAAAAGTATCTGCTATAGATTTTTTATTCTTTGTTGTTGTATTGTTCTCATCTGTAGCTAACTCATGTGGGGATTTTTTAAACTTTGGATTCAAGCTATGAAGGCATTTCCATAAAGATTTTGAGTCCTTGGAGTCTTTTACCATGTTTTTATAATAGTTCTTTTTTGAATTCTCTATTATTTGTTTAGTTTTATTTCTCCAAAATCTATATTCACTCCACAATCCAAGTGCATTGTATTTATCCCTCATGTTCCTAGCATATATAATTTCACTATTATACCAATCAGGTTGCCTTTCCTTTTTAACTCTCTTTTCAACAACAGGAGCATGTTTATCTAAAACTTTGTTCAACATATCATAAAATAATTGGAGACAAACAGAAGGGTTGTCTTCAAATTCAATTTTATAAAAAGGTGTACTTTGTAGGTCTAAAAGAAATTCATTTTGATCAAATTTTTTGAAATTCCTGTATGTGATTGTACTGTGTGAATTCTTTTTGTCTTTATTAACTTCTTTCCTTGTTAAACAAATAGGATAATGGTCAAAAAGCATGGATAAAAGCAATAAAAATCATGTTTGCTAACATTACAAACGGACTGTCAACTTATGATGGGTACCAGTAATGACGCACTATAAACAAACCAGTAAAAACCACTTGCAGTGTACCTGACGTTCGAAAAATTGCTTCAATCCGGATAATTTAAAGTTAACACTATTCAACAAATTTAATTTTAATAACAAATTTTGACATTTACAGTCACTTTTATGATCATGTTGATAGCAACACAATTTTTTTTATTAATTTAATTGTAACCTATATTTTATTTCAAATTTTATATAAAATTGTTCAAAATTTATCAAAGTGACATATATATTCCATATACTTGAAAATAAGAAGTAATTGCATTCATAAAACAACATTGACATTAAAACATTTATCAATGTATACTTCGTACAATGAATGAAAAAAATCGATAAACAATAGAAAATTATATAAGCGACGATCATTTGTTCTACAGTGATTCCCGCTTAAATGTAAAACCATGTCACATGACAGTCATATGATTTGAAAAACACAAACTGGGGCAGCATGTGCATACATACTTTTGCCGGCCAAAGTGGATTTAGGACTGATAATCATTCTGGGAAGGGTAGACTGTTTTTGACCTTAATAAAATGGCAGAAATTGCATTATCTTTACTAATTCAAGCAATAATAACATTTCTGGACAGAGTTTGAGGCATCTATGTTGTAGTCATATGACCTTCACCATCATGTTATGAATAGTAATTATCGATGACGTCACATCTTTTGTTTAGAAATATAAAACCCAAAACTAAATTGGTGCGTCATTTCTGGTCCGCGTCAAAACAGGTACCAAGACGATACCACCATGCATAAAATGAATACAATTTGTTCTTTTTTAAGAACAGAAATCCTATGGTGGTTTGGACGATCAGCCAGAATCTGACAAAACTATTGTTATTATGCAATTTTCTTCCGTGAGGGGAATTAAAAGTACATGTTTCTTGGTTCATGCACCAAACAAATTGCTGTTATATTATGAAACTCAGCTTAACTAATACCAATATGCATATGCACTACTATTCGCCAACATTTTGACAAATTATATGCATTTTGACAAATAATGATCCCATAACATGATGTTGGAAAAAGTAGAACATAGTTATTGTTATGTTAAGCACTCTATCATCTGCAGCCTGAAGGCAATAGTTTACTACTGGTTAGCTCTGTCGTACAAATCTAACCAGTCATAATGGTTGGTCATCATATTATATAACATAAGACTACTGTGGGCATAACGTAGGCATTGTACATGTAGGAAGTATATTATTCAGACTAACAAATTAACGATATAAATAATTCTTAATGAAGGATAACAAGGACAGATAATAAATATATAAGGAAGTCTTGGTAAGAATACATTCACCCCAAAAGATGAAAAAACATTTTCTTCAGACTACCTGTGTAATCTTATTGCTTTGTAAACATCCCTTTAAGGGTCAATTTTAAAGGAGAAAAAAACTGAAGGCCACCAATGCAGCAATGAAATCTTGCACCTGGCAGTGGGCTTCATCTGGCCCCTAAACAATAATGGATATTAGTTCAGCAAAATGGACACCACACTAAACTCCCAAACATAAAATTGAACCAAAATTAAACAAGAGTGCACACACAGAAATGTCTCGCCTTCTTTACTAATCATTGATATTATGTTGATACTCCTAAATATAAAGCTTTATTACGACTGTCACATAAACTTAACATGAACCATGAAAATGAGGTCAAGGTCAGTTGAACCATATGCCAGGCAGACATGTGCAGCTAACAATGCGTCCATACAACAAATATAGTTGACCTATTGCTTATAGTTTAAGAAAAAAGACCAAAACACAAAAACTTAACACTGAGCAATGAATCGATAAAACCAGGTCAAGGTCAAATAAAACCTGCACGACTGACATAAAGATCATAAAATATTTCCATACACCAAATATAGTTGACCTATGACATATAGTATTAGATAAAAAGACCAAAACTCAAAAACTTAACTTTGACCATCTGCCCGCTAGACATGTACACCTTACAATCATTCCATACAACAAATATAGTAAACCTATTGCATAAAGTATGAGAAAAACAGACCAAAACACAAAAACTTAACTATAACCACTGAACCATGAAAATGAGGTCAAGGTCAGATGACATCTGCCCGCTAGACATGTACACCTTACAATCATTCCATACAACAAATATAGTAAACCTATTGCATAAAGTATGAGAAAAACAGACCAAAACACAAAAACTTAACTATAACCACTGAACCATGAAAATGAGGTCAAGGTCAGATGATACCTGCCAGTTGGACATGTACACTTTACAGTCCTTCCATACACCGAATATACTAGACCTATTGCTTATAGTATCTGAGATATGGACTTGACCACCAAAACTTAACCTTGTTCACTGATCCATGAAATGAGGTCGAGGTCAAGTGAAAACCGTCTGACTGGCATGAGGACCTTGCAAGGTACTCGCATACTAAATATAGTTATCCTATTACTTACAGTAAGAGAGATTTTAACATTACAAAAAATCTGAACTTTTTTTTCAAGTGGTCACTGAACCATGAAAATGAGGTCAAGGACAATGGACATGTGACTGACGGAAACTTCGTAACATGAGGAATTTATATACAAAATATGAAGCATCCATGTCTTCTACCTTCTAAAATATATAGCTTTTAAGAAGTGAGCTAACACCGCCGCCGCCGCCGGATCACTATCCCTATGTCGAGCTTTCTGCAACAAAAGTTGCAGGCTCGACAAAAAACGACACAAGACTAATATGGGATATGGCTCCCAACATGGACAGGCTCCTAAATGTGACATGGTTAAACTATTTTGTGAAATCTCATCCCTTCCCTATATCTCTAGTCAATGTGGGATAAAAAAAAAAACCACAGCAATACCAACAGTAAAGCTCAGCTTAAAATAATTCGGAGTCCAGAGTTTGTAATGTATTTTAAGTGATTTGTAACTTATATCATCCAAAAAGTCTGAGCATACAAACTTAACTGGACAAAACAAGTCTGAGCATACAAACTTGACAAAATAAGTCTGAGCATACAAACTTTACTGGACAAGATAAGTCTGAGCATACAAACTTAACTGGACAAAATGATTTACTAACCATTACTAGAACCATTTCAGCTAAAGTAACAATATTTGCAGAAGATAACTTAGTTTTTTGTTGGAACACAAACATTCATGTCAAGTGTAAATAAAATATGTTTCATTCGTTTCAGAGGGGTAGATTAACAACTATTCAGGGCAAGTAATAGCAAAAGGGATCAAATGGGACTTTAAAGGAATATAAAGACAATTAACAAAAACAAAACATGTATCTTTCTTTACAAAGTCTTCACAAAGTGCCCAATCATTAAACATGACATGGCCCAGAAAAAGACATTTCAAAATGATGACAAGTAATATGGTAATTGACCTCAAATTTATCAAGTTTCCCATTTATTTAACTATGTGCAATGTATCAACTTCAAACTGACCTATGTTCAGTGGTATTTAGCTGTGTGTTAATATATTGTATAACATGTTAACCATCAAATATACCAAAGTTTCTGAGCTGGACAAAAACGAAACGTAAATATATATTTCATGGAGGTGGTAAGAAGATGTTTACTTCCCAAACAAAGCTGGTCTGTTATCAATGGGGTCAATATTTTACTATAACATAGCTATAATAAACAAAGTTGTAGTAAACACAATATAAAAGATATTTTACAATTGAAACATATTAATTTATCATAGTAAGAATTACGTAGGATTGTCCAATGGACTTCTGACATGTCAACATCAAACACGCTAACATGTACTAATCCCGTCTATATTTCCTGTCGATCTCATTAAATCTGTTTATGTCAATGTAATTAGAAAAGTACAAAGTTACAGAACCAAAAGTAATAAATCAACATTCATGTGTTCGTTAGCTATGAATAATCTTATACGTGCTTGGGTTAGTGTAGTAATTTATTCTACTTGACAAACTCAAACTTATTAGGATACCATTCTTGTCACAGAAACTTATAACCATTCCAATCCTGTCACAGACACTTCTTACTATACACTTTTATTCAGTTATTACGTTCTAACAATCGTAATTCCCACACGTTTTCCAAAAGTACACTTTCTATGTTTCATTGGGTTAAGAAATTGGTATAAAAACAATCATCTATTATTGATCACATATTGATTAATAACAACAGTTTTTTACATTTTAATTCTTGCTTTAATTGTTCTCTTTGTACTCTTAATACACAATGGAATAATCTATCACAGCTAAAGCATATTTGTTTACTTAGTAGCAACTTTAAATTAGGTCTTCTTCTGAAAAATTGTTCAGGTCTATCTATGCTCAGACAAAGGGAATTAACTCTAGAAGGTCTGTAGCCTGTCAGATGTATGCCTATGTTTGGTGATTGTGTGTGGTCATTTTATACAGAAACAAAAATCTTCATCTTAGCATCATTCTGGATATTATGCTATATTGTTACTTTTAAGTGAATTGAATGGAATAGGATATTTAAGAAATACAAAGAGAGAAAATAGTTAGTTTTACAATAATTCATAATTTCTCCTTAGAAATAATAATTAAATTCTGTTCAGACCACAACATCAATGGCTTTAGAATACTGTAGTGACATTATTAGGCTTATTACAATAGTTTGATTTTTTAATCAAAGTTATTTTCACAATTGACAATAATACTTCTTTTTCAGTATTTCAGAATGATCTTATTTCTAAAGATATCATATTGATGTATGGAATCGACTTCTAGCTCTTACTAGGATAAATAATCAATAAAAGAAAAGGATTTAAAAACAAGTTTTACACGATCAACCAATCAAATAATATATTGAGAAAATAGAAAAATGACAATTCCAGCAGTTACTTTCAATTTTCCAACCCTTTACTAGACATGCTAGAGGCTAAAATGGTTAAATTCTGCAGAAAACACTCTTGGTAAAATGTATGGTGGTAACAATGCATTAAGAGAAGTCAGCTAAGACATCAAATTCAAATGCATTTTGGAGTAATATTGATAGTTGTGTGTAATATGAAGAAAACAAGATATATTTTCTGGTTTATAGTGTGGACCTAATATAGTACAAAAGTCAACTTTAAAAATAGCAGTTAAGTAAGAATTTGTTGGAATAATCATTTTGACAAGGGTATAAAAACAAGAGAGCAGCAACATTCCCATATTTTGCTAAATCAAACAATTAAAGGCATCAGGTAAACAGACTTTGATTGATAAAGTATAAAGGCATCAGGTCCTTTACTTGACAGAATTCCAACATCTTTTCTCAAACTAGCAAAATCCATGACTCAAGCATGTCAAAATTGCAGAGGACCAACCAGACTTTATTTACAAATTCATTTGTTAACTTTTCATGAGAGATTATAAATGTCCATATTCTCAAAGATGATTATATTTGTCATTTTTCTTGTGTTAGTTAAAAAAAATAGATAATTCTTACCTGGTATTTTGTTGTTTTCTTGACCCGTTGAACCTCGACCATGGATGTGAGATCCTGAAGGGTTAGTAGCACCTCTTGATCTGGAGAAACATGATATAAAAGTTAAACTACCAAAGATTAAATAGTTTACAAACATACAATCAAATTTACATATTTCTATCATATGTCTGATTGCAATAACTTTGAAGGTTAAGGGTATAGCATTCTTAATAATTCAACTGAGTTATATTTTAGTAGTTGGTGACGACTACCAGTACCTTATTTGGTCTCTTGTGGATAGTTGTCTCATTGACAATCATATCACATCTTCTTATTTTATATTAATGGAAGGGGAAAAAAGTCTCAAAGTCTGCTAAATTGTGTATCCGAAGGAACATAGCCCTTTTAAATGGTGTATCAGAAGGGACATCACCCTGTTAAATTATGTATTGGAATGGACGATGTTATACAGTGAAATCAGTTTAATTTAATCCTTACAAAACCAGAAAAACCTTTCTAAACTTGCTTCAAAGTCCATTTATACAAACATTCAACTATTTTAACCTGTATAAAGGGAACAAATTCTTCAATATTAAAGAATTCTGTTGATACAGGTTTCATTGTAATTGTAAAAGTGGTGTTTTCTTAACCTGGTGGTATTAATCAAAATAAATCAAATAATTCTGATACAAAATAAATATTTCCAGTTAGACATATAATAACATTATTGATTCAGTTGGACCACTGTCAATCGTGTGCATCAATAAATGAAGGCCTTGATCTTTCTGAACGCTGATTTAGGGGAGATAATCCTGTAATTAATTTAATCAGAAAATTTCTGCAGTACAGGTAGAAATAACCAAAGACCAAACTTAATGTGCTTTCTAACTATTGAAAAACCATTGATTTTTGTACCCAACAGGGAAAAATCAAGTAAAGACTGCTGAGCTTTATAGAAAAGATAGATTGTGTCTCTACAACTAACACGAAAACAGTATTACAGATTTAAATGTGGATCAATGAAGTGTAATCATATACACAGCTGGAAAAATGTCAAAACACCAAATAACATCACATCTTTGCTAGCACTGCCTTATATACTCTTTAATGGAGCACATTTTTGTGACATTTCCTGCCATTTTTTATCCACATTTAACATCTTTAAACATATCAAATATATGTGGAAGGTACAGAAATCCTGTCAACCAACAGTTACACAGCACATGTGTATTGGTATTTGTTACTTGCGTTTTAACATTAGTTACTGAATCAAAATCTGAATAACTACAAAATGTATAACCTGGTAAAAAGCCACTTAAGGAAACAATATCTAAGAGTATCCTAGCAATTAGCACACATTGGATAACAGTGAAACCCTTCTGCATTCAATTTTGATGTCTAAGAATATCCCATCAGTTAGCACACATCAGTTAAACAACAGCACCTCCCCTACTCAGAAACCACAGTATGCATACAAAATAAAAGTCTTCAAATGTAGCGTAAACCACAACAAGGCAGTTCTTATAAAGTAACTTTATACAAATATTCACCATCATATGTTACTTTAGCTTATTAATATACAAGCTGTCAAGGTGAAATCACTAAATGCTCAATACAAGACCACTAGTTTCTCAAGACAAAATAAAATGTTCAATAATTTAGAAGGCTATACATACATATCATATTTCCCGTATCTACAACCCATAGATGTCTCATACTTCCAAATCATTAAAGGAAATCACATTTAATAGTCAGGCGTTTTCTACACTTATTCTTTCTATATATCTAGGATTTCACAAGCTGTTGTACAAAGCAACATATATTTCAATTAAACATGTTAAATTATGTACAGTAAATGTGTTTGTGAATGGCCAACCTGCTTCGATCTCTTGTTAAACATTTTTTGTACTCAATCAAAACTTTTCTTATTCACAACTTCTATAAATGTTGTGAGTTCAAGTAGAAAACAGACAACTTTCAAATTAATATTGAAAATTCATAAGATCAGCTTGTTATTTTTAAATTTCAAATCAGCACCTCATTTGAATACAAAAAAGATTACATTGACTGAAATAAAAATCTACTGCATATATCAACAGGAACAAAGTTGCTACGCCAAAGCTAAATAGTTCCATAACTCCTGGACCTATGGTCCAATATAAAATGGTGTTTCAATATGGTCAACTGTACATGATTGCAAACAATCCAAACAAGTTTGAGAGCTTTCAATAAGATGGTGTTAGGGGACTTTCATTCACAAAGTGCATTTTCCACATTACTAAAATAAATGTTCAATGTCTCATTATTCCAGTAAAAATGGCAGAATCAAATTGTCGATAAAGCAGGGTAAAGAGAAGAGGACCACAAATAATCCTATCAAGTTTTAATATGTGACATTCATATAATTACTCATCATTTCTCCAAAACCAATCCATTGATTTTCTTTAAGCATGTTATGTTTCTTCCTAAAGAAATTTTCATTTCAATAATGAATCAATCAAAGATTTACCAAAGTCAGTTTTTGTTGTAAAAACCGTTTTATATTTGTTTTAAAAAATCCATAAATAATGATGTGCTATAGCTTTTGTATTACATGGCTTATTTGGATGTTGTTTTTGGAATTCCTAATTTAAGAACTTCCATTGAATGATGAATAGCCAAAAAACAGAGTTTGTGACCTTAATTTATATTTTATTATTTCTGCTTCTATATAAGTATATGGAGATAAAACCTCATACAAGGAAACATTCTGTATAGTACATACCACCCCCATTATTACAATATTACTGTTGAAGACAGAAGACTTGGTGAAAATCTAAAACAGCAGTCTTATACAATGTATATCTATGTGACATCTTATTGATCAAGTTTTGAAAAAAACATATTGTACTTTTAACTCTTGAACTTACATGACTTGAAAAAACAACATCAAAGAAAACAAGCTATAAACTATTTTTTTCTTTCTTTTGACAAACTTAAACCCATCATTTTTCAGATTTTGTACCAAACCATCCAGGTAGCTCAAAGTCAATTCAAGGTTTTGGAATAACATTTTACACTGCATATCAAGAGAGAAAGAAAATGACAATATATAGCAACTAAATCCATCAGACATCAAGCTGCAAAGAAATGCTTAGCTGCATAAACAAACAAAGAAATGATTCTGGCTGCATAAAGAAACATAAAAAACAAATTGCCAACACCTTACAGTACAGCAAATCAATTTAGTAAATCAATGGCGACTGTTGTCATAGAAGAACTGTCCGTAAGAAAATGTAACACAATCAATTGAGACTACTAATGATGGAAAACATTGTCCGTTGACATAATTAAGTTACTTCAGATATCCTCAAAACAGGGAGGCTGTTGACAAATGTCCACATCAATGCAAACTATTTCTAATCACTAATTTCGTCATCAAAAATCAATCATATTTTTTTCAATAAATACATTGCTATCTTGTTTCTGGAGAAAATCAATACCTAGTTGTTATTGTTTTATCCTGGGCATTTAAAGCTCAAGTTGTCTGTGCAATCATCTCATTAATTCCTATTTACCCCAAGGTCTAGGTAAGCATTCATCCATCTGATATTTTCCAAGTCATAGAGTTGATGCTTTCCAACCATATATGATTAATTTGAACGGCCATTCTATATGTGATTAGAACCTCGTTAACTTCCCGGTATACCATTCTGAGTTATCATACTTAATACAGAAACTGTCTCGTGACAGATGATAAGACGAGGCATACAATTTCTGTTTTCCTTCTGATAGCATGAAGACTTTACAGTGTGCCAGGAGACGCACGATAAGTTAGAACAATGTCAGTTGAGGTTGATAGCATGAAGTTATTTGACATTACTGATGGACTTTGATATAAACTTCAGAAGCTGCAAGGATCGGCTTATCAAAGACTCCAATGAATACTTTATAATATGATCATATTTGAAATAAAATAGTGTTTCAAATGACAAGATGCCTACAGATTTCTGTAGCGTGTATAGGTGCGCTACATAATAGGTAACGTGTAATGAAGCTTTTGGGAAACGGAATCGTAGATCTTTAAGAAGTACAAAGATCAAAGTCAGCCTTTTCTTTTCATCCAAATTGTCTGTGCCATAAGCCAAGCATGCTACTGTATTACACCACCTGATGACAAACTACAGCCTAAGTTGGATAATTCTAAAACATGAAAATGTTTACTAAAATTCCAGATAATTACACAGAAATGGAAGTTATCATCTTAAACAAGTTAATACAAATATTTTATGGGTCAAAGTGATGCTTAATTTTGTTTTCTCAAAAAGTAGAATATCAACCAAAGATGTAATAAATTAATACTCCGCGAATCTGAATGAATTTCTTTAAGGGGCATTTTTATTTAACTACAGCAACAAATATTTTAAAGTTGATTTGAATTATCTGTTATTATAATATTAATCAGCAACATGTTCAAAACCACTTAAAACTAGCCTAGTGAAATAAAGGTGCACTAAAAGCAGTAGAGAATAACCCACATTGTAACCTGTAGAGAATGACAAAAAGAAAAAACTTCTCTATAACTTTTTTTTTTTTTTTTATATCAAAAGCGAATAACACCCCACATGACATATCTATAAAGCCACATTGTAACATGTAGAGAATGAGAAAAGAAAAAACTTCTCAATAATTTTTTTTTTTTTTTATATATCAAAAGTGAATAACACCCCACATGGACTATCTATAAAACCCAGGTCACAACAAACCCACGACATATCTATGCAGTGCCACAACAGGAATTTTTGTCAAATTGTGGGTCATCTGTGATCGTCATACGACAGTCGCACGGTATTTTGAGCATAGTGGCGCTGTCGTGTGATGAAAATTGGACATACACATTTTTTGCTCTACAATTTTTTATCGTGTCACTGTCTTGTGGCTGTCGTGAGAGTGTCTTACCACAGCCGTGCGACTGTCACGCGATAAAGAATTTGTTGTGGGTACTAAAATAAACTATCTTAATATTTAAAAATCGTACGACTGTCGCAAGACACTAGTGATACAGTCGCACAATTGTCTCACGAATACTAAATTTCGTACAATGCTCGCACAACATTGATTGTCTGTCGTACGACAGTTGTGTGTTAGTTGTGCAACATATTTTCGTCCCCAACCCCCATGACGTCTCCAGTAGTTTCTGAATCTTCATATGCCCCAGCTTGTGGTAGGGGGTCCTCCCTCTGGTCAACATCATTCATGTTTACTGCTACCACCTTACTTTTTGTTAATTTTTCTTTTCCGGGGCATCCTGGTTTAAATTCGCTGGACATTTATAATATAAACTAATACAACAAACGTCGTTTACTTGGACCAAACTTATAATAACACTGAACAATATTGAAAGCAAATTGGCACGCAATAAGTCAGGCCTTCTTTATATACTAGTAGGTCGAAGTCAAATGCGCAAGTGACCACGACTGTTGTGCGACAGGCGTACAACAGTGACACGACAGTAACACGCGCATTCCATGACATGAAACACTGAGAAATAGCCCCAAACAACTCACGATTGTCATACGACTGTCGCACGAACGACTTGCGACAGACCCACAACAGTACAATAACAATTTCTTTATTTCTGTCGTGTACCCATCGTGGACATGTCGTAGCTGATCTTTTTGAACATTTTGCATGACAACTATTTTATAAATCTTCCACGACCAAAAATCGTACGATCTGTTGTGACCGGGGCTTAAGAGAGTAAAAAAATAACATTTCAATGAATTTAAAAAGTCGAGTGGCAGTATGAAAAAGTCGACAGGAAGAAATAAAGTATACACCTACCACATACTTGACTCCTTCAACCTGACTTGGTACAAGTACAAAATACGGTTAGGTTAAACCAGGTTTAAAAGGAAATACTGTAGACGACTTGACTTGCAATCAGGATGGGCAACACTTGCCTAGACTAAGAAGGAAGATAGTTTGAGAAATTTGAAAACATTAGGTTGCACTGTAGATGTCTTAATGGTTTAACTGTTTTTTCTTTGATTTGTGGCTCTTATTTCTTTTTATTCACATCTCTGTTAAAGCTGATAGAGATTTCCAAATAAGTGTTTGCACAATGCAAATACTATCTCCCACCCCACCAAAACAATTTTACCTACTCCTTTTCTCTTTTCATCAATTTTAACAGTAATAACAATCTCAATCTAACCATAATTTCTGGTTGATTATTGATTAATTGTTAATTCACCAAATCAGAGAATCCCTGACAAATTGCGGGAACAGACAAAAAATTTGAACAATTTAACTTAAGAAGAGTGACTGTACACAGAAAAGCATATTTCTTAGTGAAATGATCATGCTTGTTTCACATGATTCTGTAATGCTAACAAAGAATGATCATAAAGATAAAAAAATAAATAGATTCTATTGACCTGGCTGCAATGGCACTTCTATAATTGCAGGACGTGACTATCTAAAGACAATTAAAACAATGTCGTCATCGAAGGGAAAAACCATGCTAACATGACTACTAACAGTAACAAATCTCCACACTCAGGTGAAATTTTACCATTTTTATTCATAATTTCATCACTACTAGAGATTTACATGACTAGAGACCGTTGATAATTACGATAAAGGTATAAACGTAGTCATATCTTATTTCCAGGCATCTAATTTAAGAACAGGATGACGTGAAACAAATGTGTTCATCAGCAGGGTGGTTACCAGAACATCAATATCAATGGTCTGTCCACTTACCTAATCTCAACTTCAGACATATCAATCACACAAACTTTTCTAATTATCAAAAACAATCAATCTTTCTCATTTTTGTTTATTTTTGATAAAATCTATTTTTCATTAGTACACAAAGACAGTTGATTGGCAGCAAATAATTCTGCGAAAAACTATTTTATATTGCAATAAAGGATCAAAGATGGAAATGGCTGGCGTTTGCAGGTTGTTTCTTAAGCAATGAAGAATAGGCTATGCTGAACATTTAAAATGATGGGGAAAAAAATTGTAAACAACTACAAAATGGAAGGTGCAAAACTTCAATAGATTTCAGATCTGTTAGAGAATTCAAATATCATGTGAACCAATTAGAAACATGATGTTCAGTGGTTGTTGAAGTGGTTCATAAGTGTTTCTGTAGGCCAAGGCTCCGTGTTGAATAAAATTGAGAATGGAAATGGGGAATGTGTCAAAGCGACAACAACCCGACCATAGAGCAGACAACAGCCAAAGGCCCTAGCTCGGACTCAAGGCTGGTTTGACCTATAATGGTTTACTTTTACAAATTGTGACTTGGATGGAGAGTTGTCTCATTGGCACTGACATACCACATCTTCTTATAATCAATTAAATATCTTGAATAAAATGCAAACAACAGAATTCATATATCACATGAACCAATAAGAAATTACAAACAAAATGCTAACAACAGAATTAATTTATAACATGAACCAAATAGAAATCATGAACAAAATGCTAACAACAGAATTCATATATCATGTAAACAAAGTAGAAATCATGAACAAAATGCTTATTCAGAATGAGCCTAACACAACAGGCTTCCCGTATCATGTAAATTAACAAAAAAAATGAGTGAACACAATTCATACACAGAAGTCTGGAACACTAAAAATAGTGAAACTTTAAAACAAAGCTGGACACTATGTGAACCAACCAAACTATCCATGAACACAATTCCTTCAACAAACAAACACCTTAGTAATATGTATACTGTTGGTCAAACAAACCACACAATATATATAAGATGAGAAGCAACTACATAATCGACAAACAGCTTACTAAACAGAAAACATGTCTTAACCTGAAACAAAACAATGGATCAATATGTGAACAAACCAAAGCTACACAATGGATTTCAATGTGAACCAACAACAAACAAAAGAATGAATTATAATGTGCACCAACTATATATGCTACATGGATTAAAATTTGAACCAACCAAACACAACACAAGGATTAGTACAAACCATAAACGCACAAGACAATTGATAGATAAAATGTGAACAAACCACAAACATAACGACCATATAATATGTGAAACAATCAAACACAACACCCTTGAATGGCCTGGATAGAGAAAATGTGAAACAATCAAACACAACACCCTGGAATGGCCTGGATAGAGAAAATGTGAAACAACCAAACACAACACCCTGGAATGGCCTGGATAGAGAAAATGTGAAACAATCAAACACAACACCCTGGAATGGCCTGGATAGAGAAAATGTGAAACAATCAAACACAACACCCTGGAATGGCCTGGATAGAGAAAATGTGAAACAATCAAACACAACACCCTGGAATGGCCTGGATAGAGAAAATGTGAAACAATCAAACACAACACCCTGGAATGGCCTGGATAGAGAAAATGTGAAACAATCAAACACAACACCCTGGAATGGCCTGGATAGAGAAAATGTGAACCAAACTAAACCAGCACTAGATAAAACATTAATGAACAAACCATATGATTGAATGAGAATAGAAATGGGGAATGTGTCAAAGAGACAACAACCTGACCAAAGAGCATCACCATGCATTACAATCAAAGACAAAAAATAGAAAAAACGAAATTAAATTTACAAATATTATTCATAAAATAACAAAAAAACTACGCATAATAATTTGATACACTGAGGAATTGTCCTGATTCCAGTGCATTTATACTTCATCAATTATTCAAAGTAATTTGTCACATAAGTTTCTATACTTATATAAACTATTCATACTGTAATAAGCTCTCTAATATCCTGCGAATTAATTTGAATAAGGATACATGACATGAAAAACATAGCACTCTATGTTAAAACTAGACCAGTAACAACTTGATAACAAAGCTTTAATTAAAGTAATATTCATACCAAAGGACCATAGTTTGAAATTTAGTGTTAAATCATTACAATAACAAACACAAACAAAGTTGATAGCTCTTGGGGGGAAAAGATGGTCATTGTGTTTCATAATAGAACTTCACCTCACATGGGTATTTCCAATGTATGGATCGTTGGCTTAAAACATTGTATTTGATCAATTTCCTGAAATAATAATTTGTATTTTAACTAAACCAAGTTGTAACTGCTGCTCTGACCTGACCCCATTCCTCCCGCCATATTTTGTAACTGCTGCTCAGACCTGACCCCATTCCTCCCGCCATATTTTGTAACTGCTGCTCAGACCTGACCCCATTCCTCCCGCCATATTTTATAACATTTGGTGAACAAGGGAGATTCAAACTAAAACCATTCTTAGTATTCCTTGTAAACACATTCATTGACCCTACAGTCTGAGGGTGGAACATACCATTCTTAGTATTCCTTGTAAACACATTCATTGACCCTACAGTCTGAGGGTGGAACATACCATTCTTAGTATTCCTTGTAAACACATTCATTGACCCTACAGTCTGAGGGTGGAACATACCATTCTTAGTATTCCTTGTAAACACATTCATTGACCCTACAGTCTGAGGGTGGAACATACCATTCTTAGTATTCCTTGTAAACACATTCATTGACCCTATAGTCTGAGGGTGGAACATACATTAGAAAAAAATGCTTCAGTTGATTCTCACCACTGACCCTACAGTCATCCATAAGAAAAAAGAAGTTTCATTTTTGATATAAATAAGACCGTTAGTTTTCCCCTTTGAATGGTTTTAAACTAGTAATTTTTGGGGCCATTTATAGCTTGCTGTTTGGTGTGAGCCAAGGCTCCATGTTGAAGACCATATGATGGTTTACCTTTTACAAATTGTGACTTATATTGAAAGTTGTCACATTGGCACTCATACCACATTTTCTTATATCTATTCAGTTGATTCTCATCAGGGTTCCAGGTAATGTTATTCACTATACCTTAAAATGAAATATACAAGAAAACAGGAAAGACTAAGCTAAGCAGACATTTAATATACACTTTGCTTGTGCATTAGTTAATGACATATAGTTTTTCAGGAATCGTTGCATAAATAAAAGTAAGTGTACTCACCTTTCTCTTGGAGCCTGTACATTGGTTAATGATATATAGTTGTTGCGTACACTTCGTAAACTGGCAAGAATCTGTGCAAAAGGGGTCACAATAAGGTCATCAGCATGTCTGGAATTAAAACAAGTAGAAAATCGTCTTGAGTTATTACGATCTCGTTCTCTTTGTTTTTTATTGACTACATTGCACCCATTGCTTTTAAAATGGGGAGTCAAATACTGAACAATCTTCTGCATAACTGGGCTAAAACAAAACGTGATGGCAGTTTAGAAGGCCTACAATAAATAAATTCCTGTGGCCAGTAAATCATACAATCCTGTAATTCTGAGTATACAGCTGAAATATAATTTGTTGGATCCAACACAAATCATCACACATCACATGTCTGAAAACTTCCATATTAGAACTACCGTTATTTTATACAAGACAGACTATGCACAATTCAATGTCAATAAAAATCCGATATTTGACGAATGTTGATAATAAATAAAATCACCGATTTTCTGGTGTCCTTCGAATATGAGGCAGATGTTGTACTTTATACAAGCGTTCTGTCAATAAGTGTTCTGGAATTCACGATAACTATTGACAAACGGAACTACAATGAGTTATGTCTATTTAAATTGATCCAATGGATTTCTTTACCATTTTCTTTGATTAAACATTCAAGACGCAAATCCACTTTTTTATATCTCAGCTCAATTATTTGAAAGGAAAGAATTGCAAATGAGAAGATTATTGGACTAACACGGTACAAATTCTGTCGAGAGTCGGTTGTATTGATTTACAGAGTCAGCACTGTTACACGGAATTAACCAACAAGATTTACTGTACACGATATCTCCATTAAGTCTACAATACTACATCTACAAACTGTAACCAATAATTACAGATAATTTATCGTCAATCGTTCGTGAATTTGTCAATAAAAAAGAAAGTTAAATCCAAAGACAATAATTATGCCAATGTACTTATGACCTAACTAATCAATGGTAACAACGCATTAATTATTTATAATTGTATATTTGTAAAGATCTTTACGATTCGAAACAAAACATTTAATACTTAGCTATTCAATACTTTTTAATCTGACTCACTTTTTATATGGGTCACGCAATTGTTATAAAACCTTTAAGAAGTTTAAGTTTGACGTCACAACCTGGAGACAAGAGGGCTAAAAACATTAAATGGAACTTAAATTAGACAGTTTTGGTGTCAGAGAAGGGTCTAAGCACTTCCTTTTATGAGGTTTAGAAGATATCTGATTTTATCTCAGAATTAAATGTATAACACTATAGTGTAATTTGTGAAATGAGAACAAAAAATATAATTAAAATGACTTTGAAATCATACAAACCATTTAAAATCTCCATATTGGATTTCTGTACAGAATTTGATTATCATTTTAATAGTGTTATTTATCTATCTGCAGCTCTACATAAGAATGTGACATAGAGGGTAATACAATGCATGTATCTCTTGTAGACCAAAGTACAATGGTAGACAGACAAATATACATTTCTATGGGTACAAATTAATTGGATTTATAGAATTTAATAGCCCAAGACTTAATTCTAACGTTCACACACACAAACATTTACATCTCTTTGGTCACTGCAGTAAAATAATTTGCACTGTAAAATTAGTTGTTGTCATGGTTCTGAATAAATATTTTCATCTTTTCCAATGAAAAAAAATTAATAAATCATTATTGCACACTTCATCTTTCCATAAGGGAATATAAAATCAGTGTGTTTAAAGCATAATTGGTAGTTTTCCTTTCTATTGTTATATCTTAGGATTTTAAAACTTTGTAGATGAGGATTTTGCCATGCCATGAGGAAAAAGTTAAATCACAAAAATACTGAACTCCAAGGAAAATTCAAAACGGAAAGTCCCTAATCAAATGACAAAATCTAATTAAAAGCACGAACACATCAAACAAATGGACAAAAACTGTCATATTCCTGACTTGGTACAAACATTTTCTTATGTAGAAAAAAACAGAAAATGATGTTAAAAGTTTGTAATTTTAGAAATAAAATAGTCCATTGGGTTTTGATTTATTTATACTCTGATAAATGTGCAAGAGTTAAAAGTAAAACCACATCTCAGCAGCAATGTTTCATTACAAGATTGAATATTTGTATAACAACACAAAACAAGTGATCTAACTGTTTATTTTGAGTCTATAAAAAGTAATCTGGAACATGATTTTCACTAATTGTCCCATCATAGTTTGCAGGAAAATAACTCTCCATTTAATGGTTTCTAAGATATGAAGGGCTACCATCCCCTGCCAAGTTATATGTCCAATGCAAAAAATAGACAACGATTAGGACAAAAATTAAAACAGCAGAATATTTCTTTAGTAATGCAATCCATATGTGATTTTGTGCAGTAAAGCATTCAATTTAGATTTAAACTATTATTGTGCATAACAATATTTAACCAAATAGTTAACTTTAAAGATTGCAAGAACAAACTTTTTTATTTTGCTAGAAGGGAAAGAAAGACAACTCTTATTAAAATTATTTACATGTGTGTATTTATCAGAAAAGTTTTATATCTCTGAAATCTTTAATCATATCAGTAAAGACCTTTTGTAAAAATTTGTCTTTTGCTGTTGTCAATGGTAAAAATGTAATGTTGACTACCAAAATCTAAGGCCATTTATCAGTAAAATAAGAGTGAAAAAAGTTATGCTATTTCTTTATCTTGAATCAGCCTTTGTCCATGTTTCAAATCTTTCTTTGAAGATTGACAAATTTATTGATGTCTAATAATCTAATTCCAGACAGTATGAATAATTTAACTTTAAAAAATATCAAGTCTTAATTATCAGTAAAATACAGAAAAAATCAAAAATAAATCTCTTAAAACAACTGCCAAAGTTTCATTAAATTCTATAAGAAGTTTTGAAAATTTATTGATGTCTGAAAATATTTTATAAACTTTGACTCAGTTTTGTCAATTATGTTAACTGCAAAAGTGCACTGACCAGTAAGTAAAATTTCTGGATACATGTTTTTTTTTATCTTAGAAAAAAGGCTTCTGTCAATTTCTTTTATAAAATTCCATGAATGTTTGAAAAAGATTTTGATGTGTAAAAAAAACTTTACCCACAGATTGAACTAGAATGTTGACGCCTCCTCCTCCTCCGACGGAATACATGATCGCTATGTATGACTTCCATCACAAAATGTCTCATACTCAACAAAAATATATCCTAATTAAAGTTTAAACAGAAAATTTCTAAATTACTGCATCAACAATTCATATTTTTGCATGACAGCAACTTAGCTTATTTTATGGTAGTTTTGCCAGAAATATAAATATTCAAGGTAGGCCTATTTCTCAAAGACCATTGCTATGGAAATGGCAAGTGTTAATCCACCAAAATTAACAGATTTCCATCAGAACAGAAATTCATGAAAATCAATAAAAAAATACTTGATGTCTTGTTGTGAAATTATCTCCTATTAACAGGTACTTGTGAAAGTCAAACTATTCCTTATATAGATATAGGAAGATGTGGTGTGAGTGCCAATGAGAGAACTCTCCATCCAAATAACAATTTAAAAAAAAATAGAAAATAAACCATTATACGTCAATGTACAGCCTTCAACATGGAGCTTATATGTTCTTTCAAAGAATTTCACAGAATGAACTTACTATGGAGTAGGGTATAGATATATGTCTGTAGTTAAAGATCAAATCATTCCTTATTTGATCTTTGCCGACTAAGGTCTTACTTAAAAATTGTCAGGGTGTGTGTGAGTTTTTTTTACTTGCAAAACAAAATCTTATGTACACAAGATACATGTGTCATTATAATGTGTTTGGTTAAAATGTACATAATTAAATAGAAATAGCATTACTACTAAAGGTATACTAATAATTAATAAGATTTTTGTACAATTTTCAGTTATCTATTTTGTCCTGTATATCCAAAGGGGTCAAGTTTGTTGATTGAATAAAAATTGAGAATGGAAATGGGGAATGTCTTCAATGCAGCGAGAAACTTCCTCATCCAGAGGCATCCTTCAGCTGGCCCCTAGACAAATATGTATACTAGTTCAGTGATAATGGACGTCATACTAAACTCTGAATTATACTCAAGAAACTAAAATTAAAAATCATACAAGACTAACAAAGACCAAAGGCTCCTGACTTGGGACAGGCACAACAATGTGGCAGGGTTTAACATGTTTTTTGAGACCTCCCCCAATACCTCCAGCCATTGTAGATAAAACCCATTTCTGCTTGGTTTAGATTGATGAAATCCATTTATGGGTAATGGCTTGTAGTTAATATGGGAAAGGATGTTGGTTAATGACCACAGCTAAGTGAAAGATTGTTTACAGCTATACTATCAATATTTTTACATTGATGTATTATAAATAAAAAGACATAATTTGTGAGAATATTGCTTCTCCTATGTTCAACAGCCATCAACATCAACTCATTTTTATAATGCTTTAATCCATCGCTATCAAAATTTCTTGTATTAAACAATATACAGTCATGATGTCTAAAGAGACATAACTCTTGTCTATATTAATGACTTAAGTTAACATGTAGGGTTACTTAGGGGACATAACTCTTGTCTATATTAATGACTTAAGTTATCATGTAGGGTTACTTAGGGGACATAACTCTTGTCTATATTAATGACTTAAGTTAACATGTAGGGTTACTTAGGGGACATAACTCTTGTCTATATTAATGACTTAAGTTAACATGTAGGGTTACTTAGGGGACATAACTCTTGTCTATATTAATGACTTAAGTTAACATGTAGGGTTACTTAGGGGACATAACTCTTGTCTATATTAATGACTTAAGTTAACATGTAGGGTTACTTAGGGGACATAACTCTTGTCTATATTAATGACTTAAGTTAACATGTAGGGTTACTTAGGGGAAAACTTTATTTACTTGTAACGTCCACATAAAAAATATGTCAAACTCTTGAAATCTCATTGGCAGTCATACCCCATTTCCTTATTTTCATGCTAAATCCATTTTGACAAATAAATCTTTCTCTTGTGAACTTATCAAACACAATGGAGATTACATGATTTTAAAAGCAGTGTATGAAGATTACATAGGACATTTAGCAATAATAATTATTTACAACTGTAGTATTTAATGATGAAAAGAAAATGTACAATTGCCAGTACTTATCAGTTATTCAATTTGTCAAATGAATGGTTATAAAAATATTTAATAACAGAATAGATTTAATATATAATCAGATTAATCTAATGTGATAGAATTCAACTGAAATAATAAAAGTTTGTACATATGGAAGTTAATTAAATCTTGACTAAATGTTTTATTATTTTATTAAAATATAGTTGTTGATATCCAAATAATTTGTATAACCCCCTTGTGATGAAACTTATTCAAACATTTATAATTTAACACCTACAGCATTTTTTTGTTTTTCAAATATTACTTTTTTTTTCTCTATTATACAAAACTGTTTCCCCTGAACCAAAGGAGCAAAAAGCAGTGTGTTAGAAGAGTTTGCATGATGTACACAATTAAGGGGTGTGATTCGTGTATTGTTCTACAGGTATTTTGTTGTGATTTAAAGCAATGTTAACTTGGTATCTGTCTAAAATTGCTGCAAGTTATCAGATAAATAGATAAAATAATAACAAATCCTTATCCCATGAGAACATACAATACACATCCACATCATTTGATATATATTGACAACAAACTTTGATTTTACTTTCAATGTTTATATTTTATATTTATCATTCAAATATTGCCATGGACCTCAATCTTCCTTTAAAAAATTTTTTTTTCCTGAAACAAAATCTTTTTTCTTATTCCGCTGTGGTTAATCCAATGAAGTATACACTTATTTCTATATATGTACTTCCATTTTGTTGTCATTTTATTATGGTTTCAATGAGAAATTGCTTTTCAATTTCTAAACAAAAGTCAGGAGGAACTCTACAAAAAAATATCTAATTAAGTGATAAAAATTTTGATAGGAAAAAACTAAGTAAAGAAACCATTTTGTCAAAATAAAGATGAAATTTGATGTTTTTGAGTCATAGAACTACATTTAGTATGACAATCTAAAACATCATGTTTACCAATATAAATTGAAGGATAAGGAGGATGCATCAACAATCTTATTTCACATAATTTTGATTTTTTTAACTGAAACATATACAACTACAATAACAAAATAACATAATCTTTTATCTAAATAAATAATGTGATTTCTGACTAGAGTTACCTCCCCTCCAATACAACTTTTAATAGATGGAAATGATGATTTTATGTACTGCTTACCTTTGCCAAAATGAATATCTAGATCTAGGAATTCTTAAAACACTTGTACTTAACACTCGATGTAGTTTATTGTTGTGAGACATGTTACAAGTATACAAAATTAGAATGTTCTAAGCTAATCACGTCCAAATGAATAAGAACATTCTTCTCAATTCACATTATAATATATAGTTCTGTTTCCACTTTTCACAACTGGTCACATTTTACACTTTAATCACATCAAATTCATCAACCTGAAAAAAAAACAATAACAAGTTTTACAGTAAATTAACCGACCGACTTAAGTTCACATAACTTTAATAAAACATTTAACAATTATAAAAACATAATACAGTATTATAATTAATTACAGTCTATGGTATATTACATTTAATATGAAAATAATCCCCATATATTATAGGGGTTGTTTATTAAATAATCCATAAGCTGTTATGTACTTTTAATATCAGTCAGTACAACAAATATTCCCTGGTTATAAGTGATGACAGCTTCATTCTAAGGTATGCTGAATCCCACCTGTTCTGCATGTATATATTTTCAGGTAAAAACTGCCTGACACTGGAGACAGATGATGTAAGAGACAGATGATGTTATCGATCTATTAACACTCCAATTTCAACAGTCTAAATACAGATCTTAAAACTCTGATGGATCATCAAAAGACCTCTAATTAATCATCAACAAATTACCCAGTTACGAGTTACCCTTGATCAATACCACCATCTTAAGGAAAGCTTAGTACTCTAAACCTGGATCATATTGTTTTAGCATCTATTCTAGAGGCCCCTGTGGGTTTTTGATCAAGTAACCTAAGGGTACCTAACAAAATGGTAACTTTTGGTATTAAACACTCTTAGTGATACACCTGATTTTACAAACATTTTTTAGGATATATAAGCGGTTTTTAGGATACGGTTTTTAGGATATATAAGCGGTTTTGAGGATACATATGCCTTTGAAAATGGATAAATTATTGACTTGTTCTCCAGCTCTATGAAATTATAAAAGTGATTAGTTGTACAGTTGCACCTATCCTTAAATTTTTATATATGACATCCTGGGTTGGGGGATGGCAATTTTTGCTCTGATGTGTCACTTAAATTGGAATAAATCTACAGTGATGAATAGAACCTTTTAAATAAGTAGCCTCTTAAATTACAAGAAGATTTCAATACAAAAATTGACAACAATTAATAATGTAAGAGCAGATTAAAACAGAAACACTTATGTGATTCTGTGATGACCATTTACACCACCACATCACAAATTTACAAATGTGTCTTCTTTTATATGGTTGAAAAACTGCTTTTTTTTTGCAAATCATAGACAATATTGGTTGTGAAAGCCCACATTACAAAGAACCACTGTAATGCTAGTTACTACTCAAACACCATTTTTTTCAAACCAGAGACATCTGTTGGGTGGACTTTGGGTAAGATTAGGCAACTTATAAGGATAAAATTACTACTGAAAAAAATCCCTATATTTGTTACCCAATATTGACTTAAGAAAAGCTTCAAACCAGTTTTTGATCTGTCAATTGTCGATATCCATTCATAGTTGACAACTAAAATATCATAAAGTATTGTACATCATAATACAAGGGTAATATATATCATAAAGTATTGTACATCATAATACAAGGGTAATATATATCATAAAGTATTGTACATCATAATACAAGGGTAATATATTTTATATCAAACTAAGGTGGTATTGACTTAAAATTCAGGAATGAATACCATAATAATCTTATAAGGAAACTAGGTCAGTGTAATAAAACTCTTGACAGGCGTTAAATAAGGAAACCAGAGTAAACTGTGTTACTGGTTAATGTAGTTTATCAGTCAAGACATAATTGGCAGCCACAAATAAATCAAGTGAATTATTTTCTTTTGTTCTTGTTGAAGACAGTTCAATACACAGTTTGTTATTATTCTGATATTTACTTTTCAGTTTCATGCTTGTATACACTCAGACTTTATTATTACAGTATTTGTGTCAGTTCAGCTATCTGACTCTAAGGGAATCCATCCCCCAACAACTTCACAGATAAACATGTATCACGATGTTCTAAATATATGTTCAATGTTCAAAACAATAACTAAACATGTTTCATTTTGTGTATTGTATAGGTTCAATATGTTCAACACGCACTAAACATGTCTCACTTTGTCCTACACATGTCTCACTTTGTCCTACTAATATATCTGATTTGTTGAGCACACACATGTCATACTTTGTATAATAGCATAATGTTCAACATGTTGAACAAACACTAAACATATCTCAAAACTGTCCTATATATCTGTTCCAAGTGTTCAGCACTCACTAAACATGTCCGAAATTAATTTATATATTTGTTCAATCTGTTTAACACACACTAAACATGTCTCTCTCAATTTGTATGTCTATTCAATGTGTTCAAAACACACTAAACATGTCTCAATTTGTCTTATATATCTGTTCAATGTGTTCAACACACACTAAACATGTCTCAAATTCTCTTATATATCTGTTCAATATGTTAAAACACTCACCATAGAATTGTCCAAAATTAACTCCAAATCGATCAAAATACTAAAAATTAATATGCCAAATTTTCACTTATTCCCTTGCCCATTAGTCCTAAAATCATTTTACTTTTAACAATAGAAATAAATTTGTTAAACTTCCCTAATAAGATGTTAAACTGACAGCTAATTGCGTATTCAAATTGAAACAGTTGTCATGTTTTTCAGATGTCCTTAACTTAGTGAACTCTTGGATACATAATAAATTTGCAAAATTAGCACTTATTACTTTATTGATCTAGGATAGAACTCGGCACAATAGACCTCCATTTTCCTTTCTTGAAATCATCATTTAAGACTTCAATCATCTTCACATAGTAATAACTGTCAGTTGTTGGTAATCAATGGTAGATCTATGTCAGTAAGCACAAAAAGTCATCAAGTTCAAATCTTTTTAATTGGGATACTTTTGGCTTAATTTCAGCACTGAAAATTCCATACAAAATAAAATTATTTGTTGCCACTTTAAGCACTATTGAATGTGTTTGGAGGCCAGTTTAAGTATCATTGAATGTGTTCTGAGGCCACTTTAAGCACCATTGAATGTGTTCTGAGGCCACTTTAAGCATCATTGAATGTGTTGGGAGGCCAGTTTAAGCACCATTGAACGTGTTCTGAGGCCAGTTTAAGCATCATTGAATGTGTTTGGAGGCCAGTTTAAGCACCATTGAATGTGTTTGGAGGCCAGTTTAAGCACCATTGAATGTGTTCGGAGGCCAGTTTAAGCATCATTGAATGTGTTTGGAGGCCAGTTTAAGCACCATTGAATGTGTTGGGAGGCCAGTTTAAGCACCATTGAACGTGTTCTGAGGCCAGTTTAAGCATCATTGAATGTGTTTGGAGGCCAGTTTAAGCACCATTGAATGTGTTTGGAGGCCAGTTTAAGCATCATTGAATGTGTTTGGAGGCCAGTTTAAGCACCATTGAATGTGTTTTTGGAGGCCAGTTTAAGCACCATTGAATGTGTTCGGAGGCCAGTTTAAGAACCATTGATTGTGTTCGGAGGCCAGTTTCTTTTAATGAAGGAAGCTTGAGTGCACATTTATCTCTCTAATGTTCAATGACAAATATTACTTTCAATCAATGGCAAGAATGTATAGAAGCCTTGAGAGTAACTTTTCTGGAAGTTCTTTTACTATTCCTCTGGTTATGCTATCTTACCTGATGATAGACTCAGGTATTTAAGAGGTAATTCACCTGCAGCTTATCTATATTAAACAGTATATACTATATCATTGAATCTAATGGTTATAAAATATTGGAATTGAATCATGAATGATAGAATGTTTGCTCTTCATAGAAAAAAAAGTAAAATAGTAAAAAATCTCAGATTTGATTTATTGTTGACTGAATACATTAAATTGTTCACTGAATAAGGTAACTTGTGATAAAACTTGGACACTGACAGCTATGTTCTTGGGGTTTAATAAGCAAATTCAAACCAAAAGCAAAAAAAACATTGGTTCTCTCAAGAGAAAATATAACTTACTAGTGTTGAGATCAGAGTAAATCCTAATATAATGACTTGAACAAATGTTAATTCTTCTTTAATGACTTCTACAACTGTTACTATCTTCCAATATTTATTATAAATGAGTTTGAATGAATTTCATCAAAGTATTGTTTTTTTCTTCAATAATTTGACTGTTTTCTGATTTCATTTTTGAAATGGATGGACGACCAATCAATACCTGTTCTCTTATCACCTAATCATTTGGTGTTTTTCAAAAAATAACATTTGATCAGAGAGATAAAATAATTCAATTAAATCTTATCTGCCTTGCTAAACAACCTGTTCAAAATCAACTGATCAATAACTATCCTGTTTTATTAATATCTTAAATAATTAATAGCACATTAAAAAGGATAAATGAAATTATTATAAATATTCATAAATTGAATAATCATAAATATTCATTATTGTCAAGGGAGATAAACCATGTAAAGGGAGGCATTTACTACACTAAAAACTGAGTTGCCTTTGCTTTACTGACGATTGCATTTTATGTTGATAATTTTTAAGATTGAAGTCGTTACTACAGAAACATTATCAATGATCAATGAAAATAAGGTTAAGGTCAGATGACACCCGTCAGGCGAGAAAAACTAGTATGTGATTGATCACCAAATACTAAATCAGCACTGTCCAATAGATTCTAATCAGCACAACAAAAACTGGGATGAATGTTTTGAAGCAAGATCATATCAAATTTCATAGGAATAGACTTCCTAAATTCAAACTTTTGGGTTTAAAGGCCCATGTTCAAGAGATTAAATCCAGAAAAATACTAACAGCAAAGTGTACAGTAAATGCAGACATCTTTGAGCAAATGCTAATGAGACAATTCTGCACCTGCAGAGACTGAATGACTTAAAACAACTATAATTTCACTGTGCAACTTTCAACAATGAGAAAGACCCAAACCACAGAGCAAGCAGAGCATTAATTGTTTGCATCATTTCACAATAATTTATCTTGTACTTGTATAAAAAGTGCACAACACATAATTTTCTGGATTTGCAGTACATGAGGTGATAATATGATAATTGGTGATTACAATCATAGAATGTATTACCATCAATGTCAGATGTTTTCTCTATCAGAACAAGCAATGAGTTCAAACCAAAAAGGATTCTTGATATCATAAAAATAATATAAGAGAGATGTGGTTAATATTGAATTCTTCCCTAAAGGACATGCTGAAGAATGATACAATTGAGTCCTAAGGGATGTCCTATTGAAGATTTGATATGTTGTCAATGATATAAGGGGTCATCGGGATGTTACATGGAGGTTTGTTGTATGATCTTGCCAGGTTGCAAAATATTTTCATGATTGGAAAAAAGATGAACGTTATCTAATTTCATTTCTTAAATTCAATAATTCTTGGAGCAGATCATGAATACTTCTGATCTCTGAAGTTCTAAAATTTACAGCATGAGACAGTTTTCTACAAATATTACTCCTTCCATTGGTTTAAAGGAGCTTCAAATAATACAGCATAGTAAGAAGCCTAAACTATCATACATTAAAGACCATAACATAAACTTAGTACAATTATGAATTGACCATATCTAAAATTCAAATAATGTTATAATAATAAAATAAAATAATTCAATAATATTTTCAGTTTGATTTTCCTAGATTTAAAAGAGGAACTTGCAAGTTTAATTTTTTTCCCAAAAAAATAGTGTTAAAAGTCTACGTGAAAAAAGCATGATTTTAGAAATCAACAAAATCAACTGTGTTTTCCAATGACATCAAAATGTTTTGATATTTGATCATGATTAATATATAAGATTTAAAAGATGTCTTTGTCTGGGGTTATTTTTGTTTTACTTTGACATTCTAGAGATGAAGGGAAGCTATTATTAACATCAGTAGCATATGGCTTAGATATTGATCTAATAAAGAACATTATTTGTCAACCTTGTTGATTACGAGATCTTGATTAGAAACGTGATCGACAGCATACTAACACTTTTCTATTCTTTGATAATGATGACAATTATCCTTACAAAGTCACAACAATAGATCACTTGTCTATTTCAAATTACAAATTAGTTCTATGAAAATTAAACATTAATTTGTTTTTGGTGCAATATTTAAAGATGATACAAGCAACAGAAGATAACAAGTTGATAAAAGATGATACAAGCAGCAAAAGATAACAAGTTGACAATCATAACTACCAGGGTTTTTAAAATTGTAGAAAACACCATGGGCGAAAGAGCAAGCAGACTAGCAATGCTGTTCACATTACACTTCACAGAAAAATATGATAAAAAAGTAAGATGAATTGTGTAAAGATTGAAATGCTTGTCTTTAAAAAAAACTTTTATATCTTAGTAAAGATCAATCTTTTTTGTCAGTGTAAACTGGGTCTTAGACAGATATATATAACTTGAATGTATTGAAGTGAATTTCAGGAAAAAGGACCATGACTTACAATTACCAAACACACATAATTATAAACAAAAAATATAATTATACATTATACATATGAATTATATATATCTGATACGCATACGAAAATCATCTAATGTACTGAAAAATTTATGCAGCTCACCTTTCACATAATGCTTACTATGCAAAACTTTTATAAAACCTCCAGAATTACAACTTAAGTAACAGGATAATCAACCAACAAAGATTCTGATCTCAAAATTACCATATCATCACTTTAAATATTAAAATGTCGGGATCAATATTGTTATTTAAAGTGTAAAGAGGGCCTCTTTTGTTGTACACATTTTTAAGTGGGTATCATTGGGGTCTAAGCATGATGCCGGATTGCCGTTTTTTTGTAAGCGTAACACATGAAAGTCAAATTATTTTGCCGTGAAAATGGGAAATGATGTCTAGTGGGACACAGGAAATTAAAAAAAAATGAGAATTGCTTGCGTACATAGTGTAAGCGGGATACGGGAATCTGACAAAACAGTAAGCGGGATCCGGGATCAGAACCCCCCAATGAGACCCCCTTTTAAGTGTTGATACGGAAAACCTTTGTAAGAACAGATGCTAATATTAGCTTTTAACAACTTATAACCCACTTTATTAGTTTACTTGTTGTAACAAACATTATGAAAAAGGTTATTAAATTTTTGTCTTTGTCAATATATCATTGAACCAAAGAATAGATGTGTGAAGTATGTTACCATGAATGAAATGAGAGATATATGAAAGAATAAAAAAATACCAAGGTAAAAAGAATGCAGAGATAATGAGTACAACCTTGATAGGTCAAAGTTTCTTTAATTACCTTAAATATTTCTACAGATACTGTAGTAGTATGAAGATACTTTAATAATCTGTATGTATTAGCATGCCAAAATAATAAGATAACTTCAAGTTCACTGCAATGTGAGTAAGGGCAAACTATCTAAGCGGAAATTTAGAGCAAAAAAATATTTATAGATGTTTTTGAAATAGAAAAGTTTTAATTTCTGCTTCCTTTAAAACATTCCTGTTGTCATTCGTCACAGAAAATCTTCATGTGAAGTTTTTCATGATTAATACCTGCACTTAATACAGCTGAGAAAATATGTAACAGTCTATGAATATCTTTTGGTTGAAGTGTCCTAATATAAAGAAAACAAATGAGAATCCTGGGTCACCATTCATTTGTAAATAGGTAAACTTTTCACAGGTGGGAAAAACAATACGAAAAAATATTTATTTATAACCAGGAAATTTTTGGAATTTGAAAATTTCTTTGATGTTATTTTTAATTTGGTTGTGAAAACAACATCACAGAAGTAGACAATGCACAAAATTCAGTTTTATTTCATCAAAAAATGATGGCTTACCTTAAATTACTCAAATGTAAAAAAAAAAAAAAAAAAAATCTCAACAACAAAACACATGGTAACTACATTTTCTGGATGATTGTTGCCAAGACAAGACGTTATAGTTACACTATTATATGTTATCAAAGATTACCATGTAGTACAAGAATTTGACTTCTGAAAAACTTACTGTGGTATTAGTTCTTACTCTTATAAAGTTACAAGATAACCTCAAGAAAAAGAACTTCTCACCTCATTAAGCTGGCAGTCAGCTATCATAATACTCAATACTCTCCCTTAAAATCAACAAAACCTATCTATAAATCACTGCTTATGAGATATCCAGATAGGTGTCATAAAAAACTTTTACTGTTACATTTAATGTTCCTTGTGTAACTGAGAATTAGAGTACCATATTTTATAGCTAAATTATACCAGTTAATGTTTTCCTCAAAGCTGTAATGGCATAATACTGAATAGTGGTTTAATGGTTGTTTGTGCTTAGAACTTCATGTTTATGAAATCAATAGCATACTTGGTGAATGGAGTTTGAAGTCATTGGATGATGATTAATGCAAAAGTTGAAAAGGCTATGATTTTTCTGTAATCAACAAGTTTAGCCATAGGCTGTTTTAAGAGTTTGGTGGTTGACAACATCAAATGGGTAAAAGATAGTTCAGCATATTGGTTGCATGTCTTAAATGAAAAGAAGCAAGACAGATTTTTAGTGTCAATTGAGTTAAGTGGCATGATCTTTAAGGAATGGCTTCAAATGAAAATCCTTGGCGAGTCAAGTCAGAGAAAACTTTTTGTCAATCGACTTGATATACAGTAAGCATTGAGGCTGTAACCAACATTCATAACATTGCTGAGAATGCCTGTTACAAATTACAGTTCATTAAATTATGTAAATACCCTAAAGTTTGAGGAAGAAGCTATATAAGACAAAGTTGACCTAGAAAGACAGTTTTTTCATATTCAATTCATGACCTTAATTTTTTTTATTTTTATCATGAAATATATAATATTTTTGGATTTCCATATTATTTGTCAAGGTCAATTAATACCTGACAATAAAGGTTAAGAATCATGTGTTGTGCATGCATAAATTCAGGGTTTTTTCACAACGATAAAAAATAAACGACTTTTTGTTATACAAGAGTGCACACGCTGAAATGTCTCGCCTTCTATACTAATCATTGATATTATGTAGATAGTCCTAAGTATAAAGCTTTATTACAACTGTCTCATAAACTTAACATTAACCAAGATAACTAAACAAAGACCAATGAACCATGAAAATGAGGTCAAGGTCAGATGAACCATGCCAGGCAGACATATACAGCTAACAATGCTTCTATACAACATATATAGTTGACCTATTACTTACAGTTTAAGAAAAATAGACCAAAACACAAAAAAAACTTAACACTGTGCAATGAACCATGAAAATGATGTCAGGGTCAAAAGAAACCTGCGCTACTGACATAAAGATCATAAAATATTTCCATACACCAAATATAGTTGACCTATGTATAGGTATTAGATAAAAAGACCAAAACTCAAAAACTTAACTTTGACCACTGAACCATGAAAATGAGGTCAAGGTCACATGACATCTGCCCGCTAGACATGTACACCTTACAATCATTCCATACAACAAATATAGTAGACCTATTGCATATAGTATGAAAAAAAACAGACCAAAACACAAAAATTTAGCTATAACCACTGAACCATGAAAATGAGGTCAAGGTCACATGACATCTGCCCGCTAGACATGTACACCTTACAATCATTCCATATAACAAATATAGTAGACCTATTGCATATAGTACGAAAAAAACAGACCAAAACACAAAAATTTACCTATAACCACTGAACCATGAAAATGAGGTCAAGGTCAGATGACACCTGCCAGTTGGACATGTACACCTTACAGTCCTTCCATACACCGAATATACTAGCCCTATTGCTTATAGTATCTGAGATATGGACTTGACCACCAAAACTTAACCTTGTTCACTGATCCATGAAATGAGGTCGAGGTCAAGTGAAAACTGTCTGACAGACATGAGGACCTTGCAAGGTACGCACATATCAAATATAGTTATCCTATTACTTATAATAAGAGAGAATTCAACATTACAAAAAATTTGAACTTTTTTTTCAAGTGGTCACTGAACCATGAAAATGAGGTCAAGGACATTGGACATGTGACTGACGGAAACTTCGTAATATGAGGCATCTATATACAAAGTATGAAGCATCCAGGTCTTCCACCTTCTAAAATATAAAGCTTTTAAGAAGTTAGCTAACACCGCCGCCGCCGCCGCCGCCGTAGCCGCCGCCGCCGGATCACTATCCCTATGTCGAGCTTTCTGCAACAAAAGTTGCAGGCTCGACAATAAAATGATTGCCAATGAACCAACTCTTCACAAGAGACCAAATGACACAAAAATTACCACCTATAGGCCACCATACCGCCTTCAACAATAAGCAAAGTCTATACCTCATAGTCAGCTTAACAAGGTCCAGGAATGACTTAATGGGAAAAACTAATGGTCTAATTTATGTACATTAGTCATCAAAAGTACCAGGATTATAATTTTATACGCCAGACGCGCGTTTTGTCTACATAAGACTCATCAGTGATGCTGAGAGATCAAAATAGTTAAAAAGCCAAACAAATACAAAGTTGAAGAGCTTTAATGAATGAAAATGAAAATATGTAACAAAGCAACAAACGACAACCAATGATGTTCTCATTCAAATGTTCTGTTATCTATTCATTGTACTATACAATAAATATTCATCCATGAAGGAAATGTACCTTTAAACTTATATTCAACTTGATAGGCAAATATTTCATCATATTCAGGAGGATAACAAATAAACAATGAAATGATTCAAATAGATAAGTTCAGCAAAGTTAATTGATGGGACCAAGCATAGGAATTCTTACTACCAAAATGAGGGTCATAATTTGAGATTAAGAGGCAGATACTTTTGCTAATGCAAAGGAAAGTCCTCAAAGAGCAAGGTTTCTTTAATGGATAGAAAAGATGGCACTCTCCCTACACAGGCAATTGAAGTAAGATCACAACTCCAACTGATATATGACATCATATTTAAACACCTCATGTCAAATGAACTTTTCTCTTTTGCATGATTTTAATCCCTCATGTTTAAAACCTGCACCTATATCCTAGTATTAGTTATTGTGAACTGAATCAAAGTACATGTACTAACATATAATTAGAAAACAGCAGACAATTTCATAATTAAATTAAAGAACCTTAGTGAGCACGCTCACATACCCCACGTCCCCACATTGTCATTGGAGAAATTAAATAAGTATAAGAAAAAAAAATTGTATAAGAAAAAATATTGAATAATAATTTGCTGTCAATATACATAGTATGTCCTTATTATCTACAAAATTTCATGAAATTCTGTTGTGTGTTTTCAGAGGAGTTGAGATGACAAACTGTTGCAGAAGTACATTGAAGCAAATAAGTTCAAAGGGGCATAACTCCTAGAAAAAAAATTGAACCGTAATTTCCTGTTGATATGCACATCTACATAGTATGTCCTTATTATCTACAAAGTTTCATGAAATTCTGTTATGTGGTTTGAGAGGAGTTGTGATGACAAACTGTTGCAGTAGTACATTAAAGTAAATAAGTTAAAAGGGGCGTAACTCCTAGAAAAAAAATTGAATCGCAATTTCCTGTCGATATGCACAACTACATAGTATGTCATAATTATCTGAAAAGGTTTCGTGAAATTCTGTTGTGTGGTTTGAGAGGAGTTGTGATGACAAACTGTTGCAGTAATACATTAAAGTAAATAAGTTCAAAGGGGCGTAACTCCTAGAAAAAAAATTGAATCGCAATTTCCCGTCGATATGCACAACTACATAGTATGTCCTTATTATCTGAAAAGGTTTCGTGAAATTCTGTTGTGTGGTTTGAGAGGAGTTGCGATGACAAACTGTTGCAGTAATACATTAAAGTAAATAAGTTCAAAGGTGCGTAACTCCTAGAAAAAAAATTAAATCGCAATTTCCCGTCGATATGCACAACTACATAGTATGTCCTTATTATCTGAAAAGGTTTCGTGAAATTCTGTTGTGTGGTTTGAGAGGAGTTGCGATGACAAGAAACAGGACTGACGGATGGACGGACTGACGGACGGACGGACTGACGGACGGACGGACGGACTGACGGACTGACGGACGGACGGGTCAAAAACATTATACCCTCCGCAACTTCGTTGCGTGGGGTATAATAATCAAATTAAGCCATACTTTAGGAAACCATGGTATAACTTAATTGAGCAGCATGAAAAATTACATAATTATTAAGAAAACATGTCTGTTCAAAATTACTGTCTAGTTGAAAATATTATTTTATACAAATAACATTCTTTAAAGAAAACATACCATAGACAAATTAAGTATCAAGCTCAGAATGTTTTCAATAAAACCATGTTATGTCACTTCAAGACTTAAGTAATACAATAAGTTTTGAGGAGGAGAAAATATAATAAAGCATCAGAGTGCCACAAGGTGATTCCTATCATATAGAAAATTTACTGTCACAAAGTTAATTTTCCTCCGATGAGTTAGTAGAGCTAGAGTATAAAACTCATATTTGCAAATGTAGCATCTGAGATTAACATCTGCAATTATTAAAATACATATTACAGTATGGTTATTTCTTTACTAAGGTAATTGTTAATTCATGATTTTTAAATTAAGTTTTAGATGGACAGAAAAATCCCATGTGATGGAGCTTAACAATTGGAAGGAAAAAACATATATTTTACTAATCAAAATATATATGAATATATTTTACTAATCAAAATATATATGACATTCTCCAATCATTGTTTAGAAAAAATTGCACTAGAATTAGTGTTTTACAATACTGATATATGGCAAGTAAAATGGGTATATCTGCTCTACTAATTGGGATGGATTTCGTAAAATTTATTGCAGACATGCAACTTTAATGTTACAAGTCTCATGTTTCGTTGTTAAGATGATGGTGACAATATATAAGCTGTTAAGATGATGGTGACAATATATAAGCTGTTAAGATGATGGTGACAATATATCAGCTGTTAAGATGATGGTGACAATATATAAGCTGTTAAGATGATGGTGACAATATATAAGCTGTCAAACAACATGAAGTAACAAGAACATCAATAATTATGAAATATACAGACAAAAGTGAAAACTATCCTGTACTGTCAATCAGTTGAGTAAGATACATATCATGATAAATGGTTTGAAATAAGAAATATGGCAGTAACATTCGAGAAGAAATAAATGAAGAATGTGTCCATTTTTGAGACCCAGATGCCTCTGCTTATAAAAATAAGTATTCCTAAGAAACTTCTGGAAAATCTTTTGGTTTACAGTCCCAAGGACATTTAATTAATGATAATTTCACAACTGCACATATAGAAAAGGTATCATGGACAATAACTGCAAGATTGAACAACAATCAAGGTAAATCTTGAAGAAGTATGGAGTGCCATATGGGCCAAAAGTGAATATCTGTTGTAATCAGAAGTACACTATGTTTCATTAGCCAAAAACTAAATGCACTTACTTGACTAAAACTGAGTGACAAACAGTTAGTTCTATTATTATAAACAGGGAATATTTACTGTGTTCTATAAATAAATCAAATCCATCAACATTTCACAATTAGAGATTAACCTGTGTTGTTGCTAACTTTTAATGTCAAAGACCTTTGAAGGTCAGAAACCATCAAACAAATCAAAGAAAGTCTGATGTTCTTAAAACAATCTGGCCAATATGGACATGGTAATTCCTTCTACAAATTTGCCAATATGATTTCAATCCATGTTGTTTTATGTCCCATTAAAAACCTGGTCATTATGGTCCATTATCTCTCCCTTCTGTTTTAAGTTTGAGATCTTACATGTTCTAACAACTGTGTCAAATAAATACATTTTTTCCTGGATATTGAGATTCAGACCATTGCAATATCATCAAATAACCAATGTAATAATAAGGGAAACTATAGTGATTATCCAAATTACTTCTGAAAAATAATAGCATGCTGTCCGATAGATCTGT
The DNA here is from genome assembly GCF_965363235.1 of Mytilus galloprovincialis. Classification (NCBI taxonomy): domain Eukaryota; kingdom Metazoa; phylum Mollusca; class Bivalvia; order Mytilida; family Mytilidae; genus Mytilus; species Mytilus galloprovincialis. The sequence goes on along the minus strand of NC_134838.1, from coordinate 124,729,870 downwards.
AAGGTGAAAACTTACTGTAAACCAACTTAATTTTGCGGATACTTTATTTCGCGTTTTACCCTTTTAAGTTCACTTTATGGCTATTTCATTTCGTGATTTTTGAATTTACTTGTTGTAGTTTAATAAGAAATTATCCACATTTTACATTTTCGCGACTATTTATATTCCCATTATTTTAAGTTGCAAAAATAAATTGCTCACGAAAATAAGTTGGTTTACAGTAATAAAATCATCAATGAAGACATTACAAACCACAGGCTTTACACTGATTAGAAAAAAATAATATTAAAAAACAACCATTACCCAACTAACTGCCATATATTAGGAGTTGATTGTTGTGTAGCATCTTTACATTTGTTGGACCAGATGAGAAAAAAAAAATCAACATTTTCATTCAAAATAGCATGATATCAACAAACATGCTTTACTATAAATCTTATTTTACTAACCTTTCTTAAGGTGATTGCTCTAATTTCTTTACAGTTCTGACAAAACTGACAACATGTTGCTAATTTATCACAGGGAGTGAAAATGTTCAAGAACATTAAAAAAATATTAAAGTAGTAGTACATTGCAAACACATTGTAGTATTGACCACTATATATTAAACAACCAATAATCAATGGTGGATATTTTACACCCAAATCCATATATAGGTGTTATATAATATTGTTGGTACTAAAAAGTTTTCTGTTACCACAGGTCAATCAATTTTAATTGTATATATCAGTTTGGTTACTGCAATCAATATTCCCAAGGTAAAACAGCTAGCTTAATGACTTACTAACCTTAACCTGCCGTTTCAACAAAACATATTTTTAAAAACATTCTTCAAAGACATTTTTTGATAACTTTTGCATAATTTTTCATACTAAAATATTTTAGCAAATAAATCAATAGAATGAATTGCAAAATTTTCAACCAGTGTTCACTACTTTCACAATTCTCGATAAAATATTTGAAGTATCTTCAACATGTTCATTGACCTTGAGTATATGAGCCATTCTGCCAAACGGTGGTTCAATGGAACAAAATTCAAACAGAAAGCCTAAATTATTACACTAATGTACAAATATTCAACCAAATATTCCATAGTAAGTACAATTTTCATGAAAGTGTAAGTTCAATGACCATGCAAACTTCCATCAAAAGCTAATCTGAGTGAACAAAATGAAAATCAAAGTCCATCTGTTTAATCATCATTAACCACTGATGTACATATGTACCAACAAACATATCAACAGCTATAACAAACAAATTATAATACAGATTGAAGGATATAACTAAGTTGTGTCAGTGGCTGCTAGGGCATAAAAATGCCTCCAATGAGTACATCAACCATAAAAGGACAACAATTCTTAACAATATGTATACTTTTTTTTAAAAAGTTTTTTTTTTTTAAAAGTAAAATAGTATAAGCACACTCAAACTTATTGATCAGCACATTTATGTTAAACATTTTTATGACTGCCACGATCTTCAAAAATTGAAAAAAAAAAACAAACAGCTTAAGTCGAGTAAAAATTTGAAATTCATTTCAACAAGATTTTTAAGCAAGATTGGACTGTAATATCAAACATATCTATCCAAGTAGAATTTGTATAGTCTTACTATAGTCTTACTATACAAATCCTTGATCTAAGACATGAAATTTAATTCACATTCAATCAATAAGGAAACTTAAATCTATCTTGTACAAATAAAATAAATCAACATTATTATTCTTTTAAATAAGGTGATAAGAAAATTGAATTCAAAGTAAATATTTTTACAAGGAGGATTAGACTTTTGAGTTGAGAAATCTTCCTTCATAATAAAGCAAAATAACTAATACAGTGAGTTGCACCACTATTGCAATAACTTTGTTTGCATAGATATCTCTTTAAGTCTACATAATATGCTTAAAATGAAGTAATCAGTTATTACTTGAAATAAGGAAAAATCTATGATTACATTAAATAATCAATTATTCTTTAAATCTTTTGACAAGAAAGCTAATTTCAAATATTATTTTAAAGGAAGACTTTTTGTTAAAGAATTTAATCTCCTGAATAAATGTCTCAGAATATTCACATGACATTCATATTTACCTAGCCAAAATATGAAGAAACTCACCCCTCTACCTTCGTTACCCGTAATGCTGTACACACAACTTCTCTTCATTATCTAAGCTTTAAGATGGCTTGTATTTTTAAGAATAAATATAAAAAAGAAGATGTGGTATAATTGCCAATGAGACAACTGTCCACAAGAGTCCAAAATGACACAGACATTAACAACTATAGGTCACTGTACGGCCTTCAACAATGAGCAAAGCACATACCGCAAAGTCAGCTATAAAAGGCCCCGATATTGTTATACCTGTATATTATGTAATGTTTAGATATGACAATGTAAAACAATTCAAACGAGAAAACTAACGGCCTTATTTATATAAAAAAATTAACGAAAAACAAATATGTAACACATAAACAAACGACAACCACTGAATTACAGGCTCCTGACTTGGGACAGGCACATACATAAATAATGTGGAGGGTTTAAACATGTTAGCGAGATCCCAACCCTCCCCTAACCTAGGACAGTGGTATAACAGTACAACATAAGAACAAACTATAATAATATAAAAAGTATAGAAAACAGCCGTAAGATTTTAATCTATTGTGCGCTGATAATTTACTGTAAAATGGGAACTTTTGTGAATGGTTTTACATTCTCTAATTTTGAGATGATGAAAATATATTGGCAAATTATATGCTCTGGGATACCATTATAGAGGATTAGAATGGTGGACAAGAAAAACACATAAGCATGTTGGAACTAGAAGAATTGTAAATATTTAAACTCACAAAATAAAAAACCCACTTTCAATTTTCAATCTATCTCAACAAAGAGAGATAAAACCCTATAATCTGATATAGAAATTTTTACCCAGTAAATAAGAAAGAAAAAGAATAAAATTGGTATCAGTTCAAATTTTGAATCAACTATAATGAACAATATGGAAATTAGTTACATTAATAATATTGAATAGAGTTCTGTCATCAGGCTTTCTACTAATTTTGTAAGGGAGATTAATATATGAAGAGAGAACCTATAATCAATAGGGCGACACAAAAATAAGTTTTAAGAAATTCAATTGTGAAAAAATTCAATCCTTGAAATAAATACAGTGTTGCACTGATTATACCTTGAATTCAAATGAAAGAGGTTCTCTCCACGATGATACATTATGACATTGATATTACTAAATATGTTTGTTTAATAACGTTTTTATGAGATTTAAAATGGTGAGTTTACTGACCCTGTATTAGATCTACCAAAGAGTGATAAGACATGAAGCAATATGCCTAATGTCATAAACATGATAAGATATCCCTTGAACATTACAAACCCACAAAGAAATCCATTCTTCAAAATATTAAACATGAGATTGATGGCATTCATATTTCATTTTCATTCATATTTATTAAATTTGGTTGTCAACAGATTGCTCTTTGTATATGTTAGATCGTATGTGTTAAATTTGGGAAACACTATCCTATTTATATACTTTGATATTTCTGGCATGATTAAGATATTTTATTAGATATTTTCAACAGTAAAGAATAGTAACTAAAATAGAAGAATCATAGTGAGAAATTATACTTTCACATATGCTAAGTAAAAAGTAAAATATCTGGAATAGAAGAAACTTTTTATCATGTCATATTTTGTACTCATAATAAAAAAATTAAAAAGGGGGAGGGGAGAAAATGATCTGTTATACCACTGAGTGACTTTGATATTTATTTGATCTGACAAGAAAATCGCAACTCAAAGACAGACAAACAGACTTGTATGCGTTAGCCCACTTAAATTGTGGACCCGGACTTATCTCTTGTATTATATATGAATAAAGTCCCCATTACTACAGGGCAGTAAAGTAATTTACGTCTTGAAAATTTGAATTACACAAAGTAAATCTTCCAATTTCAATATAATTTCAATGAGAGAAAATATCATCAAGAATTACGATTATAACAAAACTTAAGGATGTATTCTTCTGACTTTACAGTCTCGTTCAGTCTCGTTGAAATCTTGTTCTTGAATTATTTCCAAAACATGTGATAGAAGTGGAAAATATCAATGAACTTTAAAAATATTATAAGCAAACATAAATCTGTGAAAAAATTGTGTATTTACAATAAATGGTTTTTGTGTAATCCAGTTTTCAAATTTTACGACCAATCAAGTCAGTATTTTTAGCCAAAATTTTGAGAAAATGGGTGAGGGATACCAAAAATGATTTTACAAGAATCATGTACATCCGATATCATTTTGGTCTTTTCAAATTTCTTAGATATGTCTTTTTTCATTCATTTATAACAAAAAAGTTGAAATATTATGCATTTTGTTCTTAAAACTGAGAAAAATCACAAAAATACAAAATTGACAGCATCATGTAAATTTTACACAAAAAAGCGTCAAAATATGATAAAACTTTCTCATATTAACACCTACCTATAGCTTTTGTTAGTAAAATTTATTCAGATTGGTCCACTTCATCTTTATAGAAAGTATGAGAAAAAGTTTAATTGTGGAACTGTGATTTTTGTCATGATAATAGCCCAAAAATAGGTAAAAATTGATGAAAAATGGGAAAATCATCAAAATTGGGCATTTTCAAAGGGCCGTAGCAAAAAAAGAAGTGCACCACCATATGATTTTTTCTTCACCAATTATTTTGTTACAGTCTTATAAACCCAAAAATCAGGTTAAGAAAAAAAGTTTAATTCTAGAAATTTTTGGCTCTTCAGAGGTGTACATCCTTAAGTACAAACCTTGTACTACCATAAGCCATCAGTAAGATTTGATTAGTCAAAACAATGGCCTAATTCTTCAATAATTATATACTACATTTTCTACTACAACTACTTACATACTAATATGCAATGCAATTAAAGTTAATTTTCTTAATGACAAGGGTCAAGGTTAAATATATATACATGTATTACTGATAGAAACACCATGAAGTATTACACCATACTTTTTAATGAATTACGCAAGTAAATAATTACACTGGTTCTTTAAAATATATCTTCCTTACCCCTGTAAAGAATATCCACCATAAAACAACTAATTACTTATCGTACTTAAAAACCTTTAAAGCCACTCATTGCAACAGACATATAACTTCCGTCAGTTCCTATAATATTAAATGGACTAAGATCTAAAACTTTGCCATATAAATACACGGTAGCTATTTATAACTCAATACAATACAATATAGGCTAGGCATATCCACCAAGTTAAAAACTATTCAATCGTTATTGTTCAAAGTCTACATTCAATTATCAAAGCTCAGTCATTATTCCTTCCTCAAGTTTATCAAATTAGCGAACTTGAAATATCTGCTCCTATCAGTTTAGAAAAATCTCAATCAAGAGGGTAAAACTTTTGATGTCTGTAAATATATTGGCAAACATTGATAGAGCATCACCAAAGGTTTATACTGACAATTGTATAGTACTTTGGTCAAAATATGCCCAAACATTTGTTGTACTGGCACAATTTCTGTTTCAAAATAATGTCATAAAATTGACAATGATAAATTTTGTTTACCAAATGATTAATTATATCCTACATTCAGCTACTTGAAATCAAGTAAATATTTACTTTTGTACTATTTATATTCAACGTAATTCTACTATAACTTCAGCATGTACCTATACCAAAAAAACATGAAAAAGTTAGATTATTTATAATTAACTGTTTGAGTACTTTGTTTACAAATCATTTTAATAAATGATAATGCATATCTTCCTAAGATTAATTTCGCATGTCTTTATCCTTGACAGTATATAGACTTGTGATATGTCTTTATCCTTGACAGTTTATAGACTTGTGATATAGTCATGAATTATAATCTAAGAAAAAAGATAAACCCTGGCTATTTACTAAACATGATACAAATAGGTCAATATAATAGGTCACCATGACCAATAATAATACTCAACATTTACAAGAACATAAACTACAAGCTTCAAGATGCTGACTGTAAAAATGTTAAAAATTTCCAGCTCAATCACTCTTTTATAAAGGTGATATTCAAGTTAATGTTAAAAAAACCTCCTTGCTTGAGAACCTAGAACTCATAAACTATTCAGCCAGGTGACCTATTAAATAAAACTGAAAAGAGATACATTTGTGGTAAGATCTTTTATGCAAAGAAAAGTTGAGAAATTTAGGAAGAATGATATTCTATTTAATGAATTAAAAGTAGACCAGGAAGTGGTTTATGACCATGACATAAAATTAGCTGGAAATTTACACTTATATAAATACAATACAGGTATTCTTACCTACTGATTAACATTGAACATGAATATCTTATGAGATTGTTTGAGGTGTGTATCTTAAAATTCCTGATCACTGTAAGATAACAATACTATAATTACTGTATGAACTTCCAAAGTACTGATGTATCTTTATTTCTGAAGTTTACACAATTCAACAAGTTTAATCATAAATAAACTGCTGCCAAATAACCATTATTATGGTACTTTAAAAACAATTTTAATAACCAGATGCTCCGCAGGGCACAGTTTTATACAACCACAGAGTTCGAACCCTGAACAGTTGGGGCAAGTATGGACACAACATTCAAGTTTGATAAAGCTCTGAATTTGGATTGTGATGAAATAGTTGACACAACACAGGTTTCTGACACACAATGAATGTGGTCTAAGAACTTAAACTTAAAAACTTTAAATTTTAAATTGGACATTACCTATTATGGTCCAATATCCAAGATCTAAATACATGGTTAGATTCAGCATATCAAAGAACCCCAAGAATTCAATTTTTGATGAAATCAAATAAAGTTCAATTTTGGACCCTTTAGACCTCAATGTGGACCAATCTAATAACCGGGCCCAAACATCAAAAATCTAAATACATGGTAAGATTAAGCATACATCAAAGAACGCCATATATACAATTATTGTTGAAATCAAACAAAAAGTTTAATTTTGGACCCCAATTTGGACCAACTTGACAACTGGGCCTATAATCAAAAATCCAAAAACAGGTTTAGATTCAGCATATCAAAGAACCTCAAGGATTCAATTTTTGTTGATATCAAACAAAGTTTAATTTTGGATCACCATTTGGACCAACTTGAAAACCGGGTCCATAATAAAAATTATAAGGATATGTTTAGATTCAGCATAACAAAGAACCCCAAGGTTTCAATTTTTGTTGAAATCAAACAAAAAGTTTAATTTTTAACTACGATTTGGACCAACTTGAAAACTGGGCCTATAATAAAATCAAAGCGCTGTAAGCGCTGAAGGCAGTTAACCAAAAACCAGGCAAACGTAATTATGTGCAGTGGCGGATCCAGAAATTTTCATAAGTGGGGGCCCACTGCCTGCCTAACAGGGGACCTGCTCCAGTCATGCTTCAATGATTCCCTATATAATCAACCAAATTTTTTCTCAAAAATGGAAAGGGGGGGGGGGGGCACTGAAAAACCCTCTAAATCCGCCTCTGATGTGGCATTAAACATTCATATATTGTACATGTATGTTTATCTAATGAATTAATTATTAAGGCAAATAATTTATATGTTATCAAGGTTTCAATAGCAACGAATATATAAATGTATATTTTTTATGGTGAGTCTGCAGTGGTACAAGTTCGCAATGATTGTAGATGTTCTAGTTGGTAGTTAACGTTGGTTTTAGTTGACTGTTAGTAGTATGTGTTGATTTAGTACGAACATGTAATAGTATGAATGGACTGGTTTCCCTGTAAAGAAAACTTCAGTATGTGTTCTATAGTACAATAGTTATGCGACACAAATCAGACAAATGCTCACTACTACAAGGATCAAAGGTGAGGTCTGACTGACCTGCCCATAGTAAATGTAAATGATTTGTTATATTGTCCCATACATGAATATATATGGTTTAGGGGTGGGGATCTCGAGGGTTTTCAAGTTCTCAAACAGGAAGAGGTAGGGTGACCCCAGGGACTTCCCCTATATTTCATTTGATTTGTTATATTGTTCCATACATGAATATAAATGGTTTAGGGGTGGGGATCTCGAGGGTTTTCAAGTTCTCAAACAGGAAGGGATAGGATATGACCCCAGGGACTTCCCCTGTATTTCATTTGATTTGTTATATTGTCCCATGCATGAATATATATGGTTTAGGGGTGGGGATATCATCGGTTTCCAAGTTCTCAAACAGGAGGGGGTAGGGGGACTTCCCCTATATTTCTTTTAATTAGTTATATTGACCCATACATGAATATATATTGTTTAGGGGTGGGGATCTCGACCGTTTCGTAAGTTCCTAAACAGGAGGGGGTGGGTCACCCCATGGGCTCCCCTTATATTTTATTTGATTAGTTATATATATATATATATAGTCCCATACATGAATGTATATGGTTGAGAGGTCATCCATTTCAAAGTTATCAAACAGGAGGGGGTAGAGTGGCCCAAAGGACACCACCTATATATCATATGATTTGCCTACATTCAGGTAGTTATTTGTGAAAATAAAGTAAGAATCTTTCAGCTACTTTAACTGATCCCTCAAATTTGAGAAAAAAAAATACTCCTTCAAAATTGCAGTAATATGTTTACACTTTAAAAGCATCTTACATGCATTATCAACATTTATCACTGATAAAGAAACTTTAAACTGTGACCAGGAACATATATATTGTTAGATATACTGTTCCCAGCTGTCACATTGTATTGGATTTTGACATTAAAATTTGTCAAAAGTAATTTTGAGTTTCTGTTAAAAATATTTTCTGCTTTTTCTTTCTTTTACATATATCTTTTGGTTTTCAATTCTTGTGTTTATATTCATTTACCATGCATAGATGTATTTTGTCACCTGCATGGATTCGCCAAAAAACCGGAATTACCCTTATCCGCTTCCGGAATATCCGAAATTGTAATTGTCTTTTCACGGCAGCCATTGTCATAATTTTGTGTTCCAATGTTGTTTTTGTCAGTCAGATACGATTTTACTCGTATTAACACATTTTTTGTCGGCGATTTTCTGTATATAGCTAGCGATTGAACAAAATTGACATCTCTGTCATGAATAATAATGATTAAAATAAGTTTTGAGATCGTTGATTTGGAGACTTTGGCGAAAAGGTTTGCAAAGCTATTTTTTATTTTCTTTCAAGTGGAACTGAGACTACTATAACTGTGATATAGTTGTCTCAGAGTGGAAGGCCCGTCGGGCGTGGCTAGTAACCAATTCGAAAGTGGAAGGTCGCGGACCTCGGACCACAGCTAATTTGAACCCCTGCCTCCAAATTGAAAAGATACGAATTTCGTCTTCTAATTTGAAATTGCCGCCAATAGCATGAACAGTTGAACTTATTATATAATAGACTACTGACGTAGTTGTACTACGTATTGACGACAAACAATATTCCTACGACTTTTGCCATTTGGGAAATCTTAACTACTTGTCTTAAAAGATTTTCGGCGATTAAATATTTCGTACAATTGTTTTTTGACATCTTAGCCAAAAGCACAGGCGATAATAAACTACATAAGAATTCCTAATGAGCACTACTTCCTATGTGCAACTTCAAAACTTTTGGGAAAATCGACGACCATTTAACGTTTTTATGGTAATATTTTTTATATTCTAGAATAAAAAGTATTAAAAAAGTGTTCAATTAGTTATATATAACATAGTAGCCAGCTAGATAATAACAATGGCAAGTATTTCAGCATTTTTTGGGTAGACCACAAATCTAGGGTGCTCGCATAATGCAGATTAACTGCATAAAAATCTAAGTACATGTTTAGATTCAGCATATCAAAGAACCCCAAGAATTCAGTTTTTGTTAAAATCAAACTTAGTTTGATTTTGGACCCTTTGGACCTTAATGTAGACCAATTTGAAAATGGGACCAAAAATTAAGAATCTACATAAACAGCTAGATTCAGCATATCAAAGAACCCCAATTATTCAATTTTTGATGAATTCAAACAAAGTTTAATTTTGGACCATTTGGGCCCCTTATTCCTAAACTGATGGGACCAAAACTCCCAAAATCAATCCCAACCTTCCTTTTATGGTCATAAACTTTATGTTTAAATTTCATAGATTTCTATTAACTTATAAATTAGTTATGGTGCGAAAACCAAGAAAATGCTTATTTGGGCCCTTTTTAGCCCCTAATTCCAAAACTGTTGGGACCAAAACCTTCAAAATCAATCTCAACCTTCCTTTTATCATCATAAACCTTGTGTTTAAATTTCATAGATTTCTATTTACTTATACTTAAGTTATGGTGCGAAAACCAAGAAAAATGCTTTTTTGGGCGCTTTTTTGGCCCCTAATTCCTAAACTGTTGGGACCTCAACTCCCAAAATAAATCCCAACCTTCCCTTTGTGTTCATAAACCTTGTGTTTAAATTTCATTGATTTCTATTTACTTATACTAAAGTTATTGAGCGAAAACCAAGAATAATGCTTATTTGGGCCCTTTTTTGGCCCCTTATTCCTAAACTGTTGGCACCAAAACTCCCAAAATCAATCCCAACCTTCCTTTTATGGTCATAAACTTTGTGTTTCAATTTCATAGATTTCTATTTACTTATACATAAGTTATGGTGCGAAAACTAAGAAAATGATTTTTTGGGCCCTTTTTTGCCCCTAATTCCCAAACTGTTGGGACCAAAACTTCCAAAATCAATCCCAACCTTCCTTTTATGGTCATAAACCTTGTGTATAAATTTCATAGATTTCTATTTACTTATACTAAAGTTATAGTGCGAAAACCAAAAGTCTTTGAACGCTGCTGCCGCTGCCAACATGATACCAATAAAGACTGAAATATTTTCAATTTTTGCGGTCGTATAAAAACTAGTGTAAAATTACTCATATTTTTTACAGTAAAATATTAATATAAACAGTAACTGTAACTTCACAATAACTGGTTAATAAAAAAGAATATTCCACCAGTAAAACAGCAAACACCTACATGTCAAAGAACAGCAAACATCTACACATGTCAATAAACAACACCTACACATGTCAAATAACACCGAACACCCACATGTGTCAAACATCTAAACATGTCAAAGAATAGCAAACAACCTACACATGTCAAAGAATAGCAAACACCTACACATGTCAAATAACACCGAACACCCACATGTGTCAAAGAATAGCAAACACCTTCACATGTCATGTCATATAACACCAAACACCCACATGTGTCAAAGAATAGCAAACACCTACACATGTCATATAACACCAAACACCCACATGTGTCAAGCACCTATATATATATGTCAAAACAGCAAGCACCTACATATGCTAAAGAATAGCAAACACTTACATATGTCAAAGAACAGCAACCATTTCATATGCCAAAGAACAGTGTACACGACACATATTTCTGGAATAACCATCAGATGGTAGGCTCAAAACCAAAGACTACAAAAACATTCAGTTTTAGTTCATAAATACCTAAGAACATAAACAGAAATTACTGACCTAAATACCAACATGTGTAAATTATATAACATTAATAAATAAATAAATATATTGTCAAGGTTTTATAATAAACAGCCTGTTAACTCAAAACATCAATACAAAATATGTATTTCATATTTGTTTTAAAACAACTCTCTACACATGTACAAGAGACCAAAATAACACATAACAATAACAACTATAGGTCATGTATGGCCCTCAACAATGAGCAAAGCCCATACTGCATAGTCAGTTATAAAAGGCCCTGATTTGACTAACCATGATAGAGAGTAGAAACTTGTTTCTAAAAAGAAATGGTCTTTTTTCTTATTTGAAATCTGATCATTACTTAACCCTTCTATGCTCAATTAAAATGAATTTTGAATAAAATTGAGAATGGAAATGGGAAATGTGTCAAAGAGACAACAACCCGACTATAGAACAGACAAGAGCAGAAGGTCACCAACAGGTCTTCAATGCAGCGAGAATGCCTATAATCAATGAATTTTTTACCCTATTTTCATATGCAACTGTATGATTGATTTAGTTGAGAGTTACCATCCAAGTATACTAATCATATAACCCAGGGGTTTCATTATCTTTCATGTTGACTGGTACTTTCTAAGTTTCTAGGTGGTACTTTTCAATTTATTCTATGAATATCTTATATAAAAATTCCTACATTTAGGCGGTACTTGTCAATAGCATAGGAGGGTAAAAGTACCGGGTACCGCCTCCTAATGAATGGCCTGAATTAACCATTCAATAACCATTATTTTTATCTGAATAAATCTTGATTATATGAAAACTAAACCATTACAAAATTCTAATAACCATAATGTTAATCTACATGGTCTCTAATTTGTACTTTTATTGCCATACTTTTACAACTGATTAATTTCAAAGTCAACAAGAATGTCATCATCACACGGAATATTGATCCAAATCAGTCTTTTTAATACAAACTTTGTAAAATCTGCCTTGTATCATAATTAGAATTTGTCTGTTCTGTAATAACATCCATTTTTCAGTCTAATATTTGACAATCTGATTAGACTAGGTCTTGTTATTGAAAGTAAAACATCACCATCACAGTTATAATTAGGCACATTAAGGCTCAGACTGTATATGGTAAATCACATCCTTTTTTTCTTAAACCACTATACAGTCTATTAAAATTAACATTGTTTATACTCAAAACAGCAATTAACTCTCATATTAGTTTAAATTGTGACAGAGGACTCGTATATCAAGTTTTCATGGATGTTATTTGTCAATTTAATAAGGCTGCATTGAACAACAAACAGCAGCTTCTAATTTTAAAATGCAGACATCCAAATGTGAAGTTCTTATCATAGTTGAAAATAAACTGACAACACTAGTAGCATAAAATAAAAGGACAAGAAAGGACCAGAAGATGGACAACAGCATACAAAACATAACATAGAAAACTAAAGACTAAGAGGTACACAAACCCCACCAAAAACCAGGGATCCTGCTCCACATGACACCTGTCATGTCACTTTAAAATAAGATGACAAGTTATTTAAAGTGAATTGGAATCCTGCAAATAGCAGTTTTATGAACTTAATGATAGTAACCTTAATTATCACTGGTCTCACAATAAAATGCAAAGCTTCACCTCAGAAGACCATCTAAAATACTAAAAGCAATAATTAAAGAAAGATAAGATTGTCAGATCTGAATCATATTCTATTCTAAACACTGGCCAAAGTATGTTTAGACAAATACTAGTAATTATTGATTTAATGCTGTTGTTTATTTTAATTATGTCCCAAAGAAAAGCAAATCATCATACTAGATATCAATACAAAACTTTTACTCTAGCAACAAACTATATCTGAACAACTCAGGTTGAGCACAACAAACCATTAAATTTGATTGACCACAGAATTCTCAGTGAAAGTTCATATCATGTAATCTGATCTTCATCAGCTGCAATTGGACTTTGTTCTTTTCTTATCACAAACAAAAATGCACTTCTTAAACCTCAGCTGATCCTACCAAGTACTGTTGCACTCCTTGTTGCAGCACTTTTCTCCCACCTAAGCAAATGCACTTAGTCTATAAATTTGTGTAAATCTCAACTTTATACTTCTTTTCTACCAGTTCTTTCTAGAAAGCAGACTTTTAATGAGAACATACATGACATCTATAGTGGTAAAGTCTTGTTAGTGATTTCTAAGTTTTTATTACACCATAAAAGCTGAGAGATCCCAATAAAATCTGTAAGGATCAGTGGGGTTTGTCTAATTACCACAGAAATATAATGGTCAGAATAAATTTTAATGTTTACTAAGCTAAAATAAAAACTTAATCAATTTGATATTTAAGGAGATTGAGAAAGATCTTTTTCCAGAAAATAATCCAAGTATTGTCTAAGCTTTGTAGAAATCTGAGGTAGAAATCCACAGAATGGAAAATCTGGTGGGGATTAAATTTCTTCAATTACTTATTCCCTATTTATTCACATGATAAGATTATATTTGATTACTTTACAATTGAGAAGATGATTTTTTTATGAAGTGCTCTAACATTTCTAAGACTAAAAACTTGAAAATATTGATTCCTGAGAAGTTGACAGAACTTTAGATGGAAATCAATGTGCATTCTTTTGATATCAAATCCAGGGAAATGTAAATTTTTTCATCGACTGATTTGAGGTATAAAGCTCTCTCGATAATGCAATTTATTCAGTTAGCATGAAAAATTTCCGACATTTTCTAGTCAAACCAATGTTTGAAGTTACAGCGTAGAAAAATTAATTTCCTTCAACATTCAACACAAGTAAATTCTCAATTTTTCTATAAATTCGATATGCTTAATTCACTTTTAATTATGCATTATATACAATTCTCATTAACTTAATGTTTTTAAAGATTTTTGAAAGCATTTAATTCCATTTGATATATATTTGATTTCTATACACCACTTAACATTATTTAGACATATCAGCATGTAATAATCAGAGAGATCATTCTGATATTTACTCCTAATAATTATGTGTTGCATTATCATCTTAATCCAAGCATACTTAAAACATCATCTTCCAACCATTTCAAAACAAACAAAAATTGGTAATAAGCCACAATGAGAGTCTTGCTCAATTTCCATATATAACAAGACACTGCTGAATTTTGTTAAAATTACATTTCCAACTGATTTTACATGTTATTATTATTAAAATTGTTTTGCCATTTAGGGGGAAACTGGATGGTTCAGTTACCACAAACATGTTTAAATCTAACAGTCTTAGGGGTTTGTTTAATTGGTTAGGAGTCTGTAATTCAGTGGTTGTCTTTAGGAGTCTGTAATACAGTGGTTGTTGTTGGGAGTCTGTAATACAGTGGTTGTCATTAGGAGTCTGTAATTCAGTGGTTGTCGTTAGGAGTCTGTAATACAGTGGTTGTTGTTGGGAGTCTGTAATTCAGTGGTTGTCATTAGGAGTCTGTAATTCAGTGGATGTCGTTAGGAGTCTGTAATACAGTGGTTGTCGTTAGGAGTCTGTAATTCAGTGGTTGTTTAATTGGTTAGGAGTCTGTAATTCAGTGGTTGTCGCTAGGAGTCTGTAATTTAGTGGTTGTCATTGATTGATGTCTGTCCCTTTTTTTATTAGCCTTTTAGGCCAGGTGAGCTTTTCTCATCACTTAGTGTCCGGAGTCCGGCGTCATCGTCCGTCGTCGTTAACTTTTACAAAAATCTTCTTCTCCTCTGAAACTACTGGACCAAATTAAACCAAACTTGGCCACTATCATCATTGGGGTATCTAGTTTAAAAAATGTGTACGGTGACCCGGCCAACCAACCAAGATGGCCGCCATGGCTAAAAATAGAACATAGGGGTAAAATGCAGTTTTTTGCTTATAACTCAAAAACCAAGGCATTTAGAGCAAATCTAACGGGGTAAAATTGTTTATCAGGTCAAGATCTATCTGCCCTCAAAATTTTCTCAGATGAACTGGGCAACCCGTTGTTGGGTTGCTGCCCCTAAATTGGTAATTTTAAGGAAATTTTACTGTATTTGGTTATTATCTTGAATATTATTATAGATAGAGATAAACTGTAAACAGCAATAATGTTCAGCAAAGTAAGATTTACAAATAAGTCAACATGACCGAAATGGTCAGTTGACCCCTTTAGGAGTCATTGCCCTTTATAGTCAATTTTTAACCATTTTTCGTAAATCTTAGTAATCTTTTTCAAAAATCTTCTCCTATGAAACTTCTGAGCCAAATTAATCCAAACTTTGCCACAATCATCATTGGGGTATCTAGTTTAAAAAATGTGTGGCGTGACCCTGCCAACAAACCAAGATGGCCGCCATGGCTAAAAATAGAACATAGGGGTAAAATGTAGATTTTGGCTTATAACTCTAAAACAATAGCATTTAGAGCAAATCTGACAAGGGGTAAAATAATCTATTAGGTCAAGATCTATATGCCCTGAAATTTTCAGACAAATCGGACGACCCGTTGTTGGGTTGCTGTCCCAGAATTAGTAATTTTAAGGACATTTTGCAGTTTTTGGTTATTATCTTGAATATTGTAATAGATAGAGATAAACTGTAAACAGCAATAATGTTCAGCAAAGTAAGATCTACAAATAAGTCAACATGACCAAAATTGTCAGTTTACCCCTTAAGGAGTTATTGCCCTTTATAGTCATTTTTTAACAATTTTCATTATATTTTTGTAAATTTTTAGAATATATTTTCCACTGTAATTACTGGGCCAAGTTCATTATAGATAGAGATAATTGTAGCAAGAAGAATGTCCAGTAAAGTAACATCTACAAACACATCATGATCACCAAAACACAATTTTGTCATGAATTTATCTGTGTCCATTGTTTAATATGCACATAGGCCAAGGTAAGCGACACAGGCTCTTTGAGAGCCTCTAGTTGTAGTCAATTTTTTTTTATATTGTTCAATTTTTACCATATCATGGCCTTTCATTAAAGTTGACTATACGATTGTGGGGTTTGCTCCTGTTGAAGGTCAAAAGTCTGTAACTCAGTGGTTGTCGTTTATGTGTTACATATTTGTTCTTCGTTTATTTTTTTTATATAAATAAGGCCATTAGTTTTCTTGTTTGAATTGTTTTACATTGTCATATCGGGGCCTTTTATACCTGACTATGCGGTATGGGCTTTGCTCATTGTTGAAGGCCGTACAGTGACCTATAGTTGTTAATATCTGTGTCATTTTGGTCTCTTGTGGACAGTTGTCTCATTAGCAATCATACCACATCTTCTTTTTTATATTTAGTTACTAAAATCCATGTCATTTGAACTCTGGTTGACAGTTATCTAATTGGCTGCGTCATACCACATCTCCATATTTTCTATATTTAATGGTCAACAACTGGTAACAGAATAAGAAAGAATGAGTGATTATACAATTGTTGGATAAACAGATGGAAAAGCTTACATGGAAAGTGAAAACAAGCATAAGCTTTTAAACTTGCTGCATTTGTTTGCACCTGTTCTAAGTCAGGAATCTGATGCTCAGTGGTTGTTATTTGTTGATGTGGTTCATAAAGTGTTTAATATAGATTAGACCGTTGGTTTTCCCGTTAGAACGGTTTTACACTAGTCATTTAGGGGCCCTTTATAGCTTGCTGTTACATGTTAACCAAGGCTCTGTGTTGAAGACTAAGACAAGACAACTCCGATTAAGTCACAATTTGTAAAAGTAAAACCGTTATAGGTCAAAGTACTCATACCACATCTTTTTATATCTATTAGATAAAAAACATATGGAAAAGCTTTACCTGGAAAGTGGAAAAACATAAGCTGAGTAAAAATTAATTACTGGAGAAGACATTGTATTTTCATCATTCCTGGTAATAAGTGTGGTTAATATTGTTTCTATTTTGGTTAGTATCCATGCAGGGTGCACAGCTATCATTAGAAGTTAAACCATGAAAGTACTAGAATAAGTAGTTTTCTGACACCTCATAACAGACATTGAGAGCTCGACATTAATGAACTTTTAAAAATACATAACACTCCTAACAGTACATTTCACATTGTATTGTTAGAAATACTCTAAACTAATTAGTTCAATAAATTTATGAAAATACCCACTTCACATAGGCAAGATTCTTAAACTCAGAAATATACAAAAGAAACAAACTTACTTTTATAACAAGCTCAGAAATATACAACAAACTTTGTCGAGAAGTATTCACTATTTCTGTCAGTACAACTGTTCAATCAGTACAATCAGTATGCAACTTGAAGTTATTATTATCTGAGTAAAACTTTGATTTGAATCTGATAAAAAATCTATCAATCAAAAAACATAATGAAGTCAAACTTGCCCTCTACCCTTTAAAATAATATTGCTTGGTAATGTGTATTACAAAACAAATCACATTTAATTTCTCAATCAAACTGACAATTATCATTACTGAGGACTGATTGTAGCATCATTATGTAATGTTCTAACAAAATCAGCATTGACATAACCTAATGATATCTTTAACAAAGGACAAATCATCACAGATATTGATGTTTTATTGGAGGGTCCACCAAACATTGAAAATCACAAAGATTTCTGTCCAAGATAACAATAAAATGTTGATTCTATTTCAAATGTTACATTCATTTCTAGTATCATATCTTGATAACCTTTTTTTTTTTTTAAATTTTTAACAAAAAAGATTTAAAGTAAAAAGGTTAAATTTCCCATGAAAATATTAGATATAAAAGGATATATTTTGCAACTGTTAAGGGAACTGTTAGTGAGACACTTTAAGCAGCAAACCAGAGTCATCAATAGAGAATAATATAATCATTGAAGTCCTTATTTTCAATGGTTATCAAATATGGACCCTCTTAATTACCACTACTCAATGTGACTATAACCATCATTCAATACAACACACGATTATAAGTAATACCATGGGTCTTTTGCCTAATACCTAATTAACAAAAAGATTGAAGTAAAAACCTGTGTAGAAGTCTGTTAAATAAATATTATTAGCCTGCATATCAGGGCATTGTTTTTTTCTTCAAGTGTTTCACAGTATGTCCCATTTAGGCCTTTTATAGCTGACTTTACCATTTGGGTTTGGTAATTGGAAGTATTAGGAGACAGGGTGGTATGAGAAAGTACAGCATGAATAGTATTGATAATTTTGGAAAGTGTCTAAGGATGACAGCATAAAGATTACTGATACAGGTGGGAGAGGGCTAACAATACTGATTTTTAACATAATTTACATTTCAAAGGGGCATAACTCCCAAGAACATATTTAATCAATTCTGATTTTCTAACTTGTCAATTGGGTAAATCTTTGAAATAAATTTCAACAATTTTAACTCCAATGAGAAATGAACTTGTGAAAAGCCTTTTCATGTTTTCCTCATCATTTATATTTCAAATGGGCACAACTCCTTTAAAATTATTTGTTCAACTTTGATTTTTCAAACTGACATCCGAGATATTGCTGATGTCAATCTTTAATGGACGGAAGAAGGATAGATAAAAGCATTCCCATATCCCCCACGCTGCTTCATGACGGAAGACAATTAACAGTATCAAGAGTATAATAATTACTAGATAGTCATGATTTCTACAGACAGGCACTCTGAGGAGGTATCAACAATGTTCTACAAAAATCCAAAAAAATGTATTTTGCTATTAACATTAATACACAGCAATAGAACTCGTCAGAATTCCTGTAATTTGTTATTTAACACTAATGTAACTTGAATTATTGATATTAACTAAGCGTTTTCTCTTATAAAAAAGCCATTAGGATTACATCATCCCTCATAAAGAGATCAAACCAAGTTCACAAGATATTGGATGCCAGTTCTAGTAGTCAATAACCTGCCAACGAAAGGTCAGTCTAAATTGGCTAACAATGATGTGGATTCAAACTCAAAGCTCAGGTACAAAATCAGAAGAAGTCTACGTAATACACTTTTCTCTCTGACAGAAAATCCATGGAAATTCAATAGATTCAATAAATTTCACTTAATTCAATACATAAACATTTCTCTCCACAAAGTACCAATACTTTAAATTAAATAACAACATTATAGTTGACAATATCATAATATAGACCCTGATGTATATTGTTTAAGATACATCATGTAAAATTATCATATAGATTAATATCAACATAAATATAGCTGTTTCTGTTTATAGAACGAATGTTGATGTTTACATTAATGTTCTCTCAGGTCCAGAAATAAAAATAACAAATCTTGTTGATGTTTAAAAGTATTCCAAACATTTCACAATGAACAGTATCAGTACATAGTTTTGGTCTGTTATAAAATATCCCAGGAAAGTGACAAATCTTGTTTACTACAGAAAAAATTATTTCATTCAGTGGAAGAAAAAGCAAAAGTTAAAACACATTAATCCTGCGCAGAAAAATGTATTTTTTGTTTTTCATTAACTTTACTGACATGTTACATCATAATTTGGAGAAGATCAGCCTTTGGCAATTAATATTATAATCTTTGGGAAGATATCTTCATCATTAATTCAATAAAAAATTGAAGTGAACATGTATATTAGTTTAGTGAATTAAGGAAACCCATAAACATGCTTTAGCATTGAACGATTGTATAATCAATGCACATAAATGATTGAAACAAAAAAGAAATTAAATAGAAAATCAAGGAAAATCTAGAATGTTTTGAGTTTAAATATGCAAACCTTTCTTTTATGTCTCTTACTTTATGGTGCAGATTAGTGTAAATTTCTTTAACTGCATAAAGTATTTCAATAATGAACAAAAAACTGCAAACATGTCCAACAGAGTAGTTAATGATATAATTAATTAGTAATAAATGTAGGAACTTACCTTCGTTAATAAGATGTTACCAAACAGTAAAGAAACCTTGGTTACGATGATGTCGCTGATTTCCCGAAATAAACTTTACTGCTACCTTCCTCTGATGAAAGCATCGATACAAAAGTAAGATTAAATGGATTGTTTCATAAGAGCCAATAATGGTTGACAGTATATTGACATCCCAGTAATTACGTTACACTGGTCAGCGGTTACATCCCATTGGTCACCTAATATTGGTCAGATCTCTAATGTAAGTGGTAAAGGTAGAACACAAACACTTAATCCAAATGAAACAGTTGTAATTGTTCTAGTTGATTGCAGGTACTCCACAAGTACTCACAGATAATTATATTGCTAATTACAGGTACTACACGGAAGGAATAATGCAGGTATAACGCACGGTAAGTAATAGTTGATAAAACAAATCACCCATCTGTTATACAAAGGTTATCATATAAATTGTGATTTATCTGATCCTATCCTCGTATATATAAATAGGCTAATTTATAAACCGTTACTTCACATGTAAGACTGAATGCATATTGCACCTGTATTACATAATGATTCAGTTAAATTTTATGCTTTATAATCATATCTTTTGAAGTTTAATGGTGCTTTAAAGCACTCAATAATAAAGTTAAAACATGTGTCACAAAAGGTTGGAGTCTAAAAAACAAAAC
Organism: Mytilus galloprovincialis; assembly: GCF_965363235.1. Classification (NCBI taxonomy): domain Eukaryota; kingdom Metazoa; phylum Mollusca; class Bivalvia; order Mytilida; family Mytilidae; genus Mytilus; species Mytilus galloprovincialis. The sequence continues at coordinate 124,708,832 of NC_134838.1, read as the reverse complement.
ATAAAAAATCTATTTTAGCTTTAATTCATTAACAGATGAGGAATTTCTCCCAACTGCTGCCTGATATCCAAGAGTTGGCCATGTACAAATGAGTAAATACTCGGAAATAATCATTCTTATTTCAGTCACTGAATATTCATTGGATTGAAACATATCTTATATATGTATAATGTTTTGTTATTCATGATATAATCTGACATACCAAATCTTATCTACGAATGTAATTCAAAAAACATTACAATGTTTAATATTCTTGAATCTATTCCTGTACTTAACTAAGAGGAGTTCCCCTTTCAGAATAACAAATAGGCCTAGACATCTTCCAAAGTTTGAATAGGTCAAAAATATCAGCCCAGTGATTGAGAAAGATTGTTTTTAATATGAAGTAAATGCAGTGTAAAGAAAATATTCTACTATTAAATGACAATGAATGGTTAACAGTGTAATTTATAAAAGTTAAGAAAGTATCAATACATATTTTGAGGTAATTCTCTTGGTCACCATTTTGGAAGTAGGTGATTTTCTTATTTGAAAAATGTGGTACTAACAAGTCTTTAGAGATCCTTACTAGATCATACTGATTATAATTAAGCAATGTATCAAACCTACATTTACCTTTTGTGTTTGTTTAGTTTGCTCACCCAATTTTGTCAATATAATGGAACTAAAAACAATTGTCATAAAGTGGGAGGTTTAGCTAGCTATAAATTTCTTAGGAAAATGATCTTTGGGCAGGTTAAAATGTCTTTGACACATTCCCAATTTTCATTCTCAATTTAAAGTACCAAGTTAGAAATATGACAGTTTTTTTCACATGTTTGATGGTTAATAACACTTGATATTGTCAGTTTTTTTCACATGTTTGATGGTTAATAACACTTGATATTGTCAGTTTTTTCACATGTTTGATGGTTTATAACACTTGATATTGTCAGTTTTTTTCACATGTTTGATGGTTAATAACACTTGATATTGTCAGTTTTTTTCACATGTTTGATGGTTAATAACACTTGATATTGTCAGTTTTTTCACATGTTTGATGGTTAATAACACTTGATATTGTCAGTTTTTTTTCACATGTTTGATGGTTAATAACACTTGATATTGTCAGTTTTTTCACATGTTTGATTGTTAATAACACTTGATATTGTCAGTTTTTTTCACATGTTTGATGGTTAATAACACTTGATATTGTCAGTTTTTTTCACATGTTTGATGGTTTATAACACTTGATATTGTCAGTTTTTTCACATGTTTGATGGTTTATAACACTTGATATTGTCAGTTTTTTCACATGTTTGATGGTTAATAACACTTGATATTGTCAGTTTTTTCACATGTTTGATGGTTAATAACACTTGATATTGTCAGTTTTTTTCACATGTTTGATGGTTAATAACACTTGATATTGTCAGTTTTTTTCACATGTTTGATGGTTAATAACACTTGATATTGTCAGTTTTTTCACATGTTTGATGGTTAATAACACTTGATATTGTCAGTTTTTTTCACATGTTTGATGGTTAATAACACTTGATATTGTCAGTTTTTTTCACATGTTTGATGGTTAATAACACTTGATATTGTCAGTTTTTTCACATGATAGATGGTTAATAACACTTGATATTGTCAGTTTTTTTCACATGTTTGATGGTTAATAACACTTGATATTGTCAGTTTTTTTCACATGTTTGATGGTTAATAACACTTGATACTGTCAGTGTTAATGGAATTCAACTTGGCATTCAGTATTTTTGTCATACCTTTTTGGCATTCAGTATTTTTGTCATACCTTTTTGGCATTCAGTATTTTTGTCATACCTTTTTGGCATTCAGTATTTTTGTTATACCTTTTTGGCTGATTCATAAAGAAATTTGTGCACATAGAATCAAATATGGTGACAAAAGGGTAGCAGAAATTACCCAAACTATGTCAATTCAAAAATATCTACCATCTGATTTAACTAAGTAATAAAAAGTTTTAATTTGAGAACTTTGAATCATGACATTTTATAAATCAATTTGTAAAAGAGCATGTTTATATACAACAAGTTATTATAATTTGAATATATTATCTACTGTTATTTTGTATTGGAGACAATGATAAAAATAATGGTGAAGTGAAGCCAAAGTTATCTCCCATTGATAATGTGAAGCATGGTCGAATTATCTCCCCTTGAACTTGAATTCATCATACAAATATATTTTCATCTTTCTTTCAAAACACATATAAACATAATCACCTTAAATATATTTTCATCTTTCTTTCAAAACACATATAAAAACAATCACCTTTGAAACAATATCTAAAACAAATTAAATTATAAAATGTCATAACAATCTAAGGTTTTATATTTTTATAAAAGCCTGCATAGTAACTACTATATATTTAATTTGATAAATATGAAAACTTCTATCAAAATAAAAATTTGTAAGTTTTGCACTAGTTGATAAATAAAAAGAACTGAATTTAGACTGCAACTTAAAATTGTTTTGACCATTACAGTATTCTGGATAGGGATCTAGAACAAGCACAGCACTATAACACATCATCACACACAGACAAACATGTAGCCATACTAACATGCAGAAATCAGCACAATTTTCTAGCTGCTTGTTTAGCATGTAGTTCATTTGCCTATTTATTAGAGAAAATTTGACAGATTGTGTGAAGCGTGAACTGAGTTTACAAAACAATATATCTTGTTGACAGATGTGTATATAAAAACTGCAGAAATCTTTAGAAAATCATTGGATATATTCAAAATAAAGATATCTGATATTGATACAGCTGTGAGTCAGTGGCATGGCACTGCAATTAAATGGTTGTATTTTAAAGTCAATAAACTATCAAATCCTAAAATGCAATTTGAAATGAAAAAAACTAAACGTAAAAAATGTGACTTGTACTCAAATGATGATATTTTAGACATAGTTAATCATGATATATCTGATTTACTCTACAGAACATCAAAAATATTTGATTGCAAAAATTTTATAATAAACATTTATCTCTGGTCTATGGGAGGTAACTCTAATGTTTTAAAGCAGCCAACACATACATGTTTGATACATCACAGTACAGAAATAAGATACACATAAGTGCAATTATAAGTTAAATATTTGTGTGAAGTAATTATATACAATTTACATTATTACACAGCTAACAAAGTAGTAATGTAAATCAATAGGTAAATATCAAACAGCTGTGAATAAAGAAAGTCTATCTAAACAATTGATATGTTAGTAAAAACATAGCAAAGTCACTTACTGGGGACCTTTAGTGGAGTTTGATGTTGGTGTCGGTGGTGACCTTCAATGACAAAATTCACAAAGATGTACTTTTAAAGTTTTAATCTTTACATCTAATAGCAAAAGCCAACACACTGATTTGAAATACAAAAATACTTTTACTACTAACACTACCTAAAGCTGAAAAAACTCTGTAATATTAATAAGCACTACCCAAAGCTGAAAAAAATAACTAAAAGCTCTGTTCGGATGTCCAAAGCTGAAACAAACAGTTCAAAAATCTTTCTAAAGCTGAAATAAATATTACAAATGTCTACCTAAAGCTGAAATAAACAGTTAAGGTGTCAACCTAAAGCTGAAATAAACAGTTAAGGTGTCCACCTAAAGCTGAAATAAACAGTTAAGGTGTCCACCTAAAGCTGAAATAAACAGTTATGGTGTCCACCTAAAGGTGAAATAAACAGTTAAGGTGTCCACCTAAAGGTGAAATAAACAGTTAAGGTGTCCACCTAAAGCTGAAATAAACAGTTAAGGTGTCCACCTAAAGCTGAAATAAACAGTTATGGTGTCCACCTAAAGCTGAAATAAACAGTTATGGTGTCCACCTAAAGCTGAAATAAACAGTTAAGGTGTCCACCTAAAGCTGAAATAAACAGTTATGGTGTCCACCTAAAGCTGAAATAAACAGTTAAGGTGTCTACCTAAAGCTGAAATAAACAGTTAAGGTGTCCACCTAAAGCTGAAATAAACAGTTAAGGTGTCCACCTAAAGGTGAAATAAACAGTTAAGGTGTCCACCTAAAGCTGAAATAAACAGTTATGGTGTCTACCTAAAGCTGAAATAAACAGTTAAGGTGTCCACCTAAAGCTGAAATAAACAGTTAAGGTGTCCACCTAAAGGTGAAATAAACAGTTAAGGTGTCCACCTAAAGCTGAAATAAACAGTTATGGTGTCCACCTAAAGGTGAAATAAACAGTTAAGGTGTCTACCTAAAGCTGAAATAAACAGTTATGGTGTCCACCTAAAGCTGAAATAAACAGTTAAGGTGTCCACCTAAAGCTGAAATAAACAGTTATGGTGTCCACCTAAAGCTGAAATAAACAGTTAAGGTGTCCACCTAAAGCTGAAATAAACAGTTATGGTGTCCACCTAAAGGTGAAATAAACAGTTATGGTGTCCACCTAAAGCTGAAATAAACAGTTATGGTGTCCACCTAAAGGTGAAATAAACAGTTAAGGTGTCTACCTAAAGGTGAAATAAACAGTTAAGGTGTCCACCTAAAGCTGAAATAAACAGTTAAGGTGTCCACCTAAAGGTGAAATAAACAGTTAAGGTGTCCACCTAAAGCTGAAATAAACAGTTATGGTGTCCACCTAAAGGTGAAATAAACAGTTAAGGTGTCTACCTAAAGCTGAAATAAACAGTTAAGGTGTCCACCTAAAGCTGAAATAAACAGTTAAGGTGTCTACCTAAAGCTGAAATAAACAGTTAAGGTGTCCACCTAAAGCTGAAATAAACAGTTATGGTGTCCACCTAAAGGTGAAATAAACAGTTAAGGTGTCTACCTAAAGCTGAAATAAACAGTTATGGTGTCCACCTAAAGCTGAAATAAACAGTTAAGGTGTCCACCTAAAGCTGAAATAAACAGTTAAGGTGTCCACCTAAAGGTGAAATAAACAGTTAAGGTGTCCACCTAAAGCTGAAATAAACAGTTATGGTGTCCACCTAAAGGTGAAATAAACAGTTAAGGTGTCTACCTAAAGCTGAAATAAACAGTTATGGTGTCCACCTAAAGCTGAAATAAACAGTTAAGGTGTCTACCTAAAGCTGAAATAAACAGTTAAGGTGTCCACCTAAAGCTGAAATAAACAGTTAAGGTGTCCACCTAAAGCTGAAATAAACAGTTAAGGTGTCCACCTAAAGCTGAAATAAACAGTTAAGGTGTCCACCTAAAGCTGAAATAAACAGTTAAGGTGTCCACCTAAAGCTGAAATAAACAGTTAAGGTGTCCACCTAAAGCTGAAATAAACAGTTAAGGTGTCCACCTAAAGCTGAAATAAACAGTTAAGGTGTCCACCTAAAGCTGAAATAAACAGTTAAGGTGTCTACCTAAAGCTGAAATAAACAGTTAAGGTGTCCACCTAAAGCTGAAATAAACAGTTAAGGTGTCCACCTAAAGGTGAAATAAACAGTTATGGTGTCCACCTAAAGGTGAAATATATAGTTCATTTGTACCTTGATAACATTCGTAATGTTGAATATTGTACAATTTTGTTCACAAATTGGAATTTTGTGAACGTAGTTACACTTACCTGATATCCTTACATTATGGATTATCTTTCCGGTATTTGGTCACATCTCGCTCAAAACGCTTGACTGATCAAGAATTCAAACCTCTCGGTGAATCAGTCCAAGCGTGAGAACCCCTTCAGTATTCTCCGGCGAAATCCAAACAGATTGCCAAAAGAATTACTAATGGGGAGGAGGTGGGTAGTATATCAGGTAAGTGTAACTACGTTCACAAAATTCCAATTTGTGAACAAAATTGTACAATTTTAATATTACTTGTTACACTTACCTGATATCCTTACATTATGGATATCCATAGATTCTAAAGCAGTCCCAACTCAAGCGGTGGACTGTAATTCTTTTGTTCAAATAATGTACACTATATTACACTATATACAAAGTCTAAATGTTTGACTTTAAACACATTAAATAGATGTCTTTTTCATCTCACACAAAAAGGTTTAAAAGCTTGCATCGCATCTCGTCGGATATGAATAGTTCCAACACTATACAAACTATATTACAAGTTAAAAAACTGTACACATTTTTCTTCTTTTTTTTTTTTTTTCGAATTTTATGTATTTTTCTTCTTTTTTTTTTTTTTTTTTTACTTCGATAAAACATGAGGGTCTATGTGACGTAAGTAAAATTTGGTGAATGTGGATTCCCTGCTCCAATCAGCAGCTTCCATGATGTTCTTCATTGATGCACCTTTATAAAGAGCCCAAGAAGGACCAATAGCTCTTGTCGAATGAGCCTTAACAGATTTCTTTTTGTCGTTATATGCCATCTGAATGGTACTCACAATCCATGATGAAATTGTTTGACTTGAAATTGGCTTATGTGGATTACTGATTGCTAAGAACAATTTACTATCTTGTCTGTTTTCACCACGAAAATTGTCAGTGCTCTTTAAATAGTACGTTAATGCCCTTTTAGGGTCAAGAAGCTTTTCTGCATCAAAGGCAGGTACAAAAATCTTAGCACCAAAATGTCCAGGACGGTCTTGTTTTGACAATCCTTCTCTAATAAAATAAACTCCTCTGCTATGTACAGATATATTTCCATCTCCCAAACGTAAGGCCTGTATATCACTGCAACGCCTGAAAGTAGTGATAGCAATTAAAAATACAGTTTTCCATGTGATAAACTTGAGTTCAGCCTTTTTCATTGGTTCAAAAGGCTTTTTCTTTAACATTTCAAGTATTTTATCTAAATTCCATTCAGGAAGTAGTTTGACCCTGGGAGGCCTTGAATTGAAAACACCCTTCAATAAACGAATAATGTATGGGTGTTGACCTACTGGTATTTTTTCAACTGGGGGTAAAACACTTGATAACATAGATCTGTAGCCCCCAATCGTACTATACTGGAGACCACTGGTATACAGACTTGTAAGAAAATCTGCAGTTTCTGTTAAAGAGGCAGAATAGGGATCAATTTCCCTTTCACTACACCAGCCACAGAATTTTTTGAACTTACTAGAATAGTCCTTTTGAGTTCCTGTTCTCCAAGAAGCTGACATGAGTTGTCTAGTTTCTTTAGAAAAGCCTCTCTTTTTGAAAATTCTGTTGATAGAGGCCATGCAACCAGACTGAATATTTCTGGGCTTGGATGGTATATTTTTGTTCTTGGCTGATGTAGTAGATTTTTTTGAACTGGTATTTTTATGGGATAATCTGATATCATTTTTAGCAGTTCTGGGTACCAGTGTCTCCTTGGCCAATGAGGAGCTACAAGAATTAGCTGGCAATTGTACCGATTCATGTGTTGGAGCACTTTCGGTACTAGACAGATCGGAGGAAATGCATACCCGATTACATTGTCCCACGGTATGGACAGAGCATCTATTGCATATGCTTCCGGGTGTGGAAACCATGAACAAAAAATTTTCACTTTGCGATTTTCCGCTGATGCAAACAAATCTATCATCGGTCTGCCTAACCTGACAAAAATTTGTTGAGCTACAGTCTCCTGAAGAGACCACTCTGTGTGTCTTATTTTTGTCCGTGATAGAAGATCTGCTAACACATTCGCTTTGCCTGCTATATGTGCTGCTTTTATCTGAATTTTGTGTTCTATTAGGAGTTTCAACAAATCCCAAGTTTTTTGACAAAGCTGAATTGATTTGGTGCCCCCCTGTTTGTTTATGTATTGTACAACAGTCGAGTTGTCGCATCGCAGAAGTACATTTTTCCTTTTCAACTGAGGGAGAAAATGTTGTATTGTTTTCAGTACAGCTTCCAACTCTAGACAATTGATATGTTGAGTTTTCTGTATATCTGACCAGGTCCCCTGGACTATCTGGGAATCCATGTGACCACCCCAACCGTTCGATGTAGAAGCATCTGTCGTTATGGTCACATGAGTTTCCCAGTGTTGTAAAGATCTGCCCTTTGTAATGTTGGCTGTATCTGACCACCAAATCAGATGAGATTTTAGATATTGTGTAATTGGAACATTCAGTTCCAGATTTTGAGAAGTGGGGCGCCAATGACTCAGCAAATAAATTTGAATTGGTCTCATATGAAGTCTTGCATAGGGAATCATCTCTATGCAAGAAGCCATAATTCCAAGTAGATGTAAAAAATCTCTGGCTGTTGCATGTTTTTTCAAGTTCATTACTTTGACTGTTTTTTGTAATTTCAACACTCTTTCTTGTGTTGGCATTACTATTCCTAAATCCAGATGGAATAATGCACCTATATATGTTATTTTCTGTGTTGGAGTTAAAGAGGATTTTTTTAGATTGATTATGAAACCCAACTTTACCAGAAGATTCAACACTATCTCTCGATCCTGGACTAACATGAGAGATGATTGATTTACTAGAAACCAGTCGTCCAGGTATACTACTAGTCTGATGCCTTGTGCTCGTAAATGTGCAGCTACTACCGATACTACTTTGGTAAAAACTCGAGGAGCTGATGTTGGACCAAACGGTAGAGCTGAAAATTGTAAGCAAGGGCTGTTTTTTACACAAAACCTCAGATACTGTCTGTGTTTTTGAAATACAGGGATATGCATATATGCGTCCTTTAGATCGAGAGATATTGCCCAATCCCCTTGTTTTACTACATTCAAAACTGTTGACAGAGAGTCCATTTTGAAGTGTTGTTTTCGGAGATACCTGTTGAGGGGTTTTAAATTTATTACGGGTCTCATGTCCCCTGTTTTTTTCGGAACTAGGAAAAATGTGCTGTAGAAACCGTTTAAAATGTCCGCTTGCGGAACATATTCTACAGCGCTTTTTTCCATAAGTTCTTTTACTTCTAAATGTAAAATTTCTAAATCTTTTGCAGGAACAGAAGTTATTTTTACTCCTGTTTTTGGAGGAAACTGTTGAAATTCCAGTTTGTAGCCCTCTTTTATAATTGATAAAACCCACTGATCGTTTGTTATTTTTGTCCATTCCTTTAGAAATAGGCTTAAACGACCCCCTACAGGTATCTCTGGAAGCAACATTTGCACATGAAAGTTGCTTACCTTGATCTGATAGTCATTTCTTTTGTTGCCCTTTGGCATGAAATGGGTTGTTAAAGCGACGAAAATTGTTCGTTGTACCAGAACTCTTGTCGTCTTTATCTGGTCTTGTTACTGTACTAGTTCTTTGTACTGTACGCTGTGTATTAGACTTAGCACCTGTGAAAGTAGAACCTTGTGCATTGTCAAATTTTGGTTTCTTAGACCAATCATTGGAAAATTGATTGCCTGTAGCTTTCCTTTTCACTGAAAAAGTTTTATTTACATGTAATTCAGGCAGTAACTCTTTTAATTGTTTATTTTTGTCAACCCTGTCTTTAAGGGTTTGTTCCATATTGTCACCAATGACACCTGACTTTGTCAAAGGTAATGATACAAGTGGATGCTTAAGCTCTTTAATATCATTAAGACCTGTGTCCTCTAAAGTAGCTTTTCTACGAATTAAGTGGTGAAATGCACCAGCCCGTGCCACTTGGTCCAAAGATTTTGTAGACATTGCAAATATGTCTCTTACAAGTTGGATAGATTTGTCTAGATTAACTTCATTTTCAGACAAAGTATTTAACAAATTGCCCAAAGCTTGTTGGGTGTATGCTGTAGTAATTATCCCCATGCGTGCAGCTACCTGGCCTTGATACGCCAACTTTTCAAGGGATTTTAAACAAGGATTGTATAAATTGCTTTTCTGGCTTACTGAATAAGCTTTAGCACCATGTTTTTTCACTAATAAATCAGGTACCATATTATCTAGACTAGGTACTTCTAAAATATCACTAGTTTTCTCGTGAACAGGAAAACTGTGTCTATATTCATCATTATAGGCTGTCAACCTTTCTGGATTTTTACACCTCCAAGAACCAGATAAAATATCAATTTGACTTTTGTCAAGAATAAGACCTCCAGAGCTTGTCTCTTTTTTAGTCTTTACATCATCCCCAAATAAAGATTTTAAGTGATCATTATTGTTCTCATCTGAGTCACTTTCATTACCATTCACATATTTACTGAATCTTGATGAAGATTTTTGAGGATTTTCAGTTTCACTTTTTAAAGAAGACTCATCTTCTGATAGTAAACCTATGTCATGTCTTTCTCTAAGGCCTGGTGCCAAAGATACAACATCTTCATTTTCCCTTTCACGAACTGAATCTGTTGGAAAATGTTCATGGTTAGAATCCTGAACAAGTCTGTGCGCTCCTGAAGAGCCACTATCTTGTTCAGATTGATTCTGACAAGGTCTCTGCTCACCTGACGTGACAGTATCCTTGTTTATATTTATACCATCGTTTGAACTAAATAAATCAAAAAATTTATCAAACCTGGTTTCTATCTGTGAGAAACGGCTTTCCCATTTCTTATTCAGTTCCTCTACCTCGTCCTTTTTCTTGGACCTACGGGAACTGGTCTTTCTCGAGGCTTTTGGCTCCGCCATTTTATCCCGAGCATCCCCTGCCACTGATGATTTTGGACTGCTGGCAGTAGAAAGTACCTCGTCTTCACTGAGCGTGTGATGAACGGTAGCTTCCGTCATCCTTGCACGCATACGAAAACTTAATTTGCAAAAACTTGTGTCTTAGACACGTTAATTCTGACGAATAAAGAAACGTGACCGCTTTGGATTTCGCCGGAAAGAATACTGAAGGGGTTCTCACGCTTGGACTGATTCACCGAGAGGTTTGAATTCTTGATCAGTCAAGCGTTTTGAGCGAGATGTGACCAAATACCGGAAAGATAATCCATAATGTAAGGATATCAGGTAAGTGTAACAAGTAATATTAAAAATTGAAATTTGATACAAGATAATAATTCCCAAGTATTATTTACAATAGGATACTTCTAATTTATACTAGGGGGCCTAAAGGTATCTATCACCCAACAGGCACATTATGACATTACCAATCAATTCTACTTATTCTTAAGGAACACAGTGGATTGGCAATTAAAGAAAGTCTAATTTGCCTTCTTGCTTAACCCTTTCCTCCATGGAAATTATTTTTTACGTACTTGATTCGCATAGGATTTTTCAATATAATAAAATAATCAGGTTTAAAGTATTAAAATTCATTGGTAAAATGAATATTTCATAAAAGAAATTCCAGTCAGATATTCTCATGAATATCCTTTTTGTATTAGATACAAATTTTATTAAGTCTGATTCAGATTTGTCTTAGGTAAGATGTTTCAACTGAGGCACTTACACAGGCGTCAAAAGGCGTCATTATGGAGTAAAGGGGTGGCGTCAAAAGGAGTCATTATGGAGGAAAGGGTTAAATGCAAGGTAACCAAGCTGTAGACCAAGTATTAAACCATTCTCTTATATAGCCAAGAAAACCTCTTTTTTACAATTAGAGTTTCTAACTTTTGGCCAACAAAAGTTGCTACACTTTGGATGTAAAAATTGAATACTCCTTACTAATTTTTCTTGTCTTCTATGTAAGGCAATGGTTTAATATTTGGCAGCTTGATAATGTTGAATTGTAGTAAGAAAGCAAAAAAGGGGAGTAAAATGGGCTGTAGAAATAAAGGGGAGTAACATGGGCTGTAGAAATATAAAGGGGAGTAATATGGGCTGTAGAAATATAAAGCCTTCTCTTTCATAGTAGCCAAGAAAACTTGGAAGAAAAGTTTGTACGATCAGTGTTTTAAATTGTGAAATTTAAAATACGGTACATGTATTGTAAAACAGCAGATTTAAAAAAAGAATTTCTCTAGCTGTACAACACAACCTTATCAAACTGCAGACCAAATATGGAAGCAATTCCTTTCATAAAACCCCAAATACTTCAATGAAAAACTAGGACTTCTTTGATAGGTCGATACAAATAAGAAAATTTAAAGGACAATTCAAATATGACAATTACATTGGAAAAAAACCAAAAGTTTACTTTCTGCATTAGTAACACAAATTTGTAACAAAAATTATAAATTCACGAGCTTGACATTATAGTGTATTAGGATTTTAAAACTGAGTACTGTTAACAGCAAAGTCTTAATAGTACTGCATAACTATGTACTTTGTGATCCAACTAACATCTGAACTACCTAAAACATGCCAGGAAAAATGTCAGTTTAATCTTTGGTACAAACTCTGTCCAGATTAAAAAATAAGCTTATAGATATTTCTCATCAGATCTGAAATAGGATAGATATGACAGATGTCATGTTGGAAAATAAAACATCTAAAACTGACGTAATATCATCTATAATACATCATAGACACCATCTGGTGAACAGAAATCAATACATTTACATCACAAACAAGATCAGTTTACAATTTGAAGAAGTTTAACATTGGAAGGGAAGTAACTCTGGTAGGCTTCAACACTGTATTATGACTTTTATATGGGGAGTAACTCTAATATGCTTGGAGATGATGAAATTATTTGAAAAGAAAGAGATTTTTCTTCGACAGCAAATTTTAAACATTGATTGTTTCTTTTACCAGACCTTTTATTTTGTCAGCATGTATTAATCTTACTGAATGTTCTATACTAACTAAAATAATATAAGATCCACTACTAATACTTACATCTCACTTTGCATGGAGGAGTGTCTGGAAACTGATTTGGGAGACAAGTCATAGTCGCTGTCTGATCTGTAGAGAAAAGATTCTCGTCTCTGTGGAAGGTTTTGTAGGACAAGACGACTGGAAGACGGACTGGAACCCTCAAGAGTAGGACGACCTGGGCCAGTTCCATTCTCTACATCAAAACTGAAAAAGAAATAAACTAATATAAAGCTACTGAAATGTGTGATAATGTAAATGTTCTTGTCAAGAGTAACAATATTTTTTTCTTTTCTTTTAAAAAACAAACTTGTTGATAGCTGAACATTAGCTATTCTTTCAAATCAGATTCTAAACTACAGATGATTTATATAACTTGAATTCTTGAAAACTCTAGTATGTTGATATATCTTTATTTTGGTGTTTAATGACACAAGGACATATACCCATATCAATTAAATATATATATATATACTATTCATATAAATAACAGCGGCAACAAACTTTTTGTTCTTCCCTGGACGGGATTCAAACTCATGCTACTGAGATATCGAGGCACCAGATCGCCTTACACTATGCCAAACGCCCTAGTTATTATATCTAAATGTTATAAGCTGAAAAATTAATATTTTGAGGAGAGGGTTAATTGTGACTTTTTATTCTTAATACCCAAGAGTTTCTTTTTTCTTTTAGAATTGGTAAATATTGGCAACAACATTTAAGATCACTATCTTAAAACTTTAAATCAAGTGTTTTGATTTAAATGGTATGGTCTGGAGATATAATATGAAGATAATGTAAAGGATTGATGCTGAATCATGGGAAACAAAACTTATCAGACACACATCAACAAACATGAAAGTGTAATAGGATGTCAATGAACCTTCACTAACAGTTACTATGCCAGTAACCCATCGCGGATAGTTATGCCCATGAACTGTCACTGTCAATATCTTTCTTAACATATAACAACCATTATTGGGATGGACATGAACAAGACAGCAACCCAACAATCATCTTACTTAATATCATTTATTTTTAACACTGCTCAACTTTTTTTCTTAAAATCTGATGTCATATGTTTAACATCCAGTATATTATCATTCTTTTACAAACTTCTGTATCAATCTCCTAATAAGTCCCCTCACCAAATGACTAATTGTATCATCTTATTTCGTTGCTCCTAAATCATTGTCACCTTCACAGTCTCTTACCAAAACACCTTTACTCTTAAACCCCAATCCTATTTTTTCCTTCCACAATAACCCTGCTCAAAATTAAACTTACAGAAACATTTCAAATAACTAGAATTTCTATGATCCTTCAATTCTCCTATATACAATACATTATCCACGTCACATTTACATTTTATTTTATCGTCACACACATGATACGTCATTCCCTACATACTACATCATTAATCAAGTATTTGTCATTTTTAAACAAGATGTTGTAAATATATCCTCTGTAAGGTAATTGATGGTTTTATTGTGGAAACAGGTTGTGTTTCTAAATGTTATACAATTTATTTCAAAATATAGTTGCGCCTACATGTACCATCTGGAATCACTCCAGACATATAACGTGTCGTTAAACATAGAAATTTAAATGTTCACAATTTTCTATTTATTTCATAGCAACATTTGGAGATGGAAAATACCTGATAAAAATTTACTGAAATTAAAACCAAAAATAATGGATAAGCTAACATTTCACAACATCCTATAGACTTCTTGTATAATACAGTGATAACTGGTTACTTACAGACAAATTAGAGACTCACAAGCCTGGGTAGGGTAGGGATGAAGAGTTCTCAGAATTTTTAACTTTTGAATACTCAAGCTCTCTTGTTTTCATATGTCTATAGTAAAATATTTGAAGAGAAATAACAAGCAATATGTCAATGTTTCAAAAAGGGTATAGCTACTAGCTACAAAGATAGAGCTGGAATTGGTTAAATCTATAGTAAATTCATCTAATAAAGCTATTTATCTTAGCAATCCTGAATTAATACGTCACAGAAAACATGTAAATTGCACTGGCTAATGGAAGTACCATGATTAATAATACATTTATAGTTTATATGTACTCTATATAACCAGATACTTTTCTTTTTTGTTTTTCTTTCTTTGCATTGGTGATCATGCAACAAAAGTGAAAATAGAAGAACATTTGTATGGGAGAACATTTGTATAGGTGAACAATTGTGACAACACAAAGAAAATATCTACTATATAAATATTTCTAAGGGTGACTTCTTCCACTGCAAGATTATAAACTCCAATGAAAGGAATTAACATGCAAACTGATGTGACCAGAAACTTCTTATCATAGTTCATTTCTTTATCTGAATTGATTATTAAAAGGCTTTTCATTAAGAAGCTGAATGCGTTTAATGAATTGTATGTGCAATATCTATTCTATCTCATAAAAACAGCCAATAAAATTCAATTACTAAACTCAAATGCTGAAAAAAGCTTTTTAAATCTTTATTTTCCTACCATTCATTAATAAATCAATTCTTATAGACTTTTCTACCAAATTAGTAGCAGGTCACCTTACATGGTTTGTAGAGTCTAGGCTGACAATTTTACAAAAGTCTTATTAGCTTAAGATCTAAAACAGCTCCAGTCTTCTCCCTTAAGAAAAGTGATTACAAAAAATGTTTCTCCCATAGTAATTAATCATTACACTATATGTAAACAGAATGATTGAATTAAGAGCAGAATCTATCCATAAGCAAACATAAATATGACAGTAAAGTTCTATCCCTAATTAGCTACGGAATGTTTGTCTTTTATTATGTCATAAATCATACAAGTGTTTATCAATTTTCTTGCTAGTTGTTTAATTTATTTTAATATATTTATCTTTTAAATTATGCCTTGCAATGAATTTTTGTTATCTGAGGTGGTAGTCTGGCAGTGGCCATTATAAAATAACTTATGCATCCAATCTTGTAAAAGAAACAGAGGACCATAAGCATGTACATTATTTACAGCCAATCTTCAATAAAAATTGGACAATAAATAGGTGCTGGTACATCAAAGAAAGGTGAAAGATTAAAAGGGGCGTATAATCATTACATTATGCACACCCATTCTTTATCAATAAACATAGGACAACCAATGGGTACACAATGTACACCACTTCTTTATCAATAAACAAAGAACAGCCAACAGGTACATTATGCACACCCATTCTTTATCAATAAACAAAGAACAGCCAACAGGTACATTATGCACACCCATTCTTTATCAATAAACAAAGAACAGCCAACAGGTGCATTATGCACACCCATTCTTTATCAATAAACAAAGAACAGCCAACAGGTACATTATGCACACCCATTCTTTACCAATAAACAAAGAACAGCCAACAGGTGCATTATGCACACCCATTCTTTATCAATAAACAAAGAACAGTCAACAGGTACATTATGCACACCCATTCTTTATCAATAAACAAAGAACAGCCAACAGGTACATTATGCATACCCATTCTTTATCAATAAACAAAGAACAGCCAAAGGTACATTATGCACACCCATTCTTTATCAATAAACAAAGAACAGCCAACAGGTGCATTATGCACACCCATTCTTTATCAATAAACAAAGAACAACCAACAGGTACATTATGCACACCCATTCTTTATCAATAAACAAAGAACAGCCAAAGGTACATTATGCACACCCATTCTTAATCAATAAACAAAGAACAGCCAACAGGTACATTATGCACACCCATTCTTTATCAATAAACAAAGAACAACCAATGAGTACACCACTTCTTTATCAATGAACATAGCGTCGCTGGGTTTTCAAAATGTTGTATATGACTTTTTGGGCTAAAAATACTTTTTGACACCAATGGTCTGGACAGGAGGAAATCTTTGGTATTACAAAATAGCAGACTGTTAGACCAATCAAAACGTTTGAAATAAGACATATTACAAAATTGCCAATGTCAGTTGTTTGTAAAGTTTACTTCCAAAATGTTGTATGAAAATTTGAAAATCATTGTACAATGGCTTTGGGAATAAATTAATTATACTTTTCTTTATTTCTGTGAAAATAACTGAAGTTCTCGGATAATCCAGAAATGTTGTTATTTCACTGCTATTTACAAAAATGTTCAAGTTCACATACAACATTTTGGAAGCATGCATTTTGTCAAAATTTTCAAAGCCTGTTTGTGAGATATTTTTTTCTTGAAAAAAATGTAATTTACAACATAGGATAGGACAACCATCAGGTACATTATGTACACCACTTCATTATCAATAATAAGTAATAATATGTGTAATAAGAAAATCAGTTTCTCATTATCAAATTGCTATTAATTAATCAATTAAAAATTGTACACATTAGGGTGTATGTAGTGTACTTAAAGATCAGGGGTACTTCCAGGAAATGGGCTTGCATGATCTGGGAAAGTAATATTTGATGAAGAATCAGTGAGAAAGAATCTTAACAGATAGCTATTACACCAAAGGTCAATAAAATCTGCATCATATATGATTAGGTCTGTTGTTTTTGTATGACTGAATTAAAATGTTTATTTATGATATAACTTTAAAGGTGTTTTATCTCTGGTAATCTCATTAGTGATAATATCTTTCAGAGTCAATCCTAAAGTAAAATACATGTGACTTTTTGTCATCACATTAAGGATAATATCTTCCAGAGTCAAACCTAAAGTAAAATACATGTGACTTTTTGTCATCACATTAAGGATAATATCTTCCAGATTCAGTCAAAACTTTTTATTATGAGCATTTACCAACTCTCATGTGCCTAGGCAATTATATTATAAAAGGTTTAGAAATAAGATCCAGGTGTAAAATTAATATACAAAATAATATTTGATTATTATGAGATATGTTGTAATAGTTATGTAAGACACATGACGTGTTAGGCTCTGATCCTGTCCATAACACGATAGTATTATATTAGGTTCTTGTTTTTCTTTTTTCCAATCATATTGTTCATAATATTGTTGTAAAATGATGCCCTTTATGGGTTCTTGATTAGATTAATACAAATTCTTATCTTATTCAACTTTAGATAATAATACCAGCTTATTATACCCATCTTCAGCCATTAAAGAGAGCAAATAGGTTAAAACCCCCCTTTCTAATTTCTACATTGGATCTTTGCCCAAATTTTCTCTGATAATATCTTTCCATCAGTCGTCTATTCATAGACTGAAAAATATATGTTTCATGTAATAAATAATTGTAGCAGCCAATACTGCAATTAATACGTTTCCTCACTAGACATCTGACAAATATTTACTAGTTTGTTCCTGTAAATCGCTTTATCCCTGGGAAAGTTGGAATACTATATATTGTTCAGAACAAAAACATCTTAAAGGGGATATTCAAAAATTGAGTTTCAGACTCTCTAAGATTCAAAATGCAACACAAAATATATGAACTATTATGCTTTAATGCATATAAAGACTAAATTTCCTTTTGGATATGAGGGATGACATCAAAAGTTCAATGAAGGATAAAAAAACTTAATTCACATAGTTTTTTCACTGACCCCCACACCCCCTCTCTTATAACTTAATTTGGGAAAAATTGATTGACCAATAGGGATACATGTAAAATCGATTTTAAATTAACAAAACTTGCAGCAATGTTGACCCTCCCACCCCCAAACTATTTGATTTAAGTTTTTTATCCTACATCGATCTTTTGATGTCGTCCCTTACCTTCATCATGTAAAGACCAAAAATGTTCAGAAAGCCAAAAACAAAAAATAAAAAAAAAAAAACATCTGAAAGTATGAAAACCAAAAGGAGATTTACAGAACAATCAAAATTGGCTGAATTCATCTTGCCTAATAGAGTTAAAATTTAGTGTAGGTAACTTATTTATTTATAACTGATAAATGAGGAAAACATGTGTTATATTTCAGAACTTTAACTGGAAGACATAGTTCATAGAAATGTTCAGGGAAGAAATTCTTGGAAACACTTTCAGGTAAATGGGAAAAGGAAAACTTTATTTAATTCATCTGCACAACGTTGTATCATGTTACACCTTCTGACAATGTCAGCAAATAATTAGAGTAATTAAAAAAACGTTAGCAAGGATTAAAGAAATTAAAAAAAAAATGTTAAAGAAATACTGTAAATATTTATAATTTATTGAAAATTTAAATACATATTTGTTTAACGTAATAACTAATAATAACATGCAGTGTGTTAAAACCCATAAACTTAAAAGCAGTAAACAGTAATAAAATATATATGACAAAAGTTATAAAGTTTTTGTTGGTTGACTTGGGTTCAACGTCTTCTTCATTTGGGTCAATGTCATTGTCTGAATATTAATATTATTTTAAGCAATTTATTTATATGGGCAAGGGTTACAGTTGGTAGCTTCTTTAAGCATTTGGTCTCTTCTGGAGAGTCGTCTCACTGGCCATATACCAGATTTGATAAAGATCATTGAATGATACACCTTGTATTTTTCAAAAGTTACTATAACAAACCAGAATACACTATATATCTTTGACAAGTAACTCAGACACAAACCAGAATACATCATCAATGCTTTTTAGTTAAAGGTTCACACTCTAGGATACACCATATATCCTTGACAAGTAGCTGACACATTATAAGTTACACCATACATCTTTATAAAGTAACTGACACATTATAAGTTACACCATACATCTTTATAAAGTAACTGACACATTATAAGTTACACCATATATCTTTATAAAGTAACTGACACATAAGTTACACCATATATCTTTATAAAGTAACTGACACATTATAAGTTACACCATACATCTTTATAAAGTAACTGACACATTATAAGTTACGCCATATATCTTTATAAAGTAACTGACACATTATAAGTTACACCATACATCTTTATAAAGTAACTGACACATTATAAGTTACGCCATACATCTTTATAAAGTAACTGACACATTATAAGTTACACCATATATCTTTATAAAGTAACTGACACATTATAAGTTACGCCATACATCTTTATAAAGTAACTGACACATTATAAGTTACGCCATACATCTTTATAAAGTAACTGACACATTATAAGTTACGCCATATATCTTTATAAAGTAACTGACACATTATAAGTTACACCATATATCTTTATAAAGTAACTGACACATTATAAGTTACGCCATATATCTTTATAAAGTAACTGACACATTATAAGTTACACCATATATCTTTATAAAGTAACTGACACATTATAAGTTACACCATATATCTTTATAAAGTGACTGACACATTATAAGTTACACCATACATCTTTATAAAGTAACTGACACATTATAAGTTACACCATACATCTTTATAAAGTAACTGACACATTATAAGTTACGCCATATATCTTTATAAAGTAACTGACACATTATAAGTTACACCATATATCTTTATAAAGTAACTGACACATTATAAGTTACGCCATATATCTTTATAAAGTAACTGACACATTATAAGTTACACCATATATCTTTATAAAGTAACTGACACATTATAAGTTACACCATATATCTTTATAAAGTGACTGACACATTATAAGTTACACCATATATCTTTATATCTTTGACAAATACTGTCAATTGAAGCACACTTAAGATACACCATAAATCTTTGACAACTAAATGACATATAGAAGGATACAGAAGATGTTGACAAGTACATGACTGACTTGTCCAAGTTAATGTATTAAGCAAAGATATCAGCACTGGAGAAGGATTCACTATACAAGTGAGAGGTTTAGCTAGCTATAAAACCAGGTTCAATCCACCATTTTCTACATTTGAAAATGCCTGTACCAAGTCAGGAATATGACAGTTCTTGTCCATTCGTTTTTGATGCGTTTTGTTATTTGATTTTGCCATGTGATTATGGACTTTCCAAATTGATTTTCCTTTGAGTTCAGTATTTTTGTGATTTTACTTTTTGATGTTTTGCTCATTCTATAATGAAACTAAATATCATTGACATGTGAATGACATAATAAGACAATACAGCAGATTGAGTTTGACATGTCACTAAGACATTATGATTGGGTGACATGTGTTAAGGTCATATTAGATCAAGCAAATATCTATGTGTTTAAAGCTTCCTCATAGTAGGAAGGTAAGAATTCTATTTTGCTCAATTGTTTTACTTGGAGTAAGTACATAGGAACCACTAACAATTTTGTAACATCAAAAATTTAATGGGTGTTTACCATACTATACAATCCTTGTAAACATTCACTATCAAAAGTGTTGAAACACTTGAGGGTATGCACAATTAGGTATAAAGCTTAGGGTAGGCATTTGGAGGCATAAAATATGGTAGGTTACGGGAAACACTAAATTCAACTAACCCCTCATTGACATGCCTTTATGAACTAAACAGGTATAAGTTAAGACCAACAAGAGCTCATGCTAGTAAACCACAATATTAGCTTAATATATGTATGGATCAAGAGGCAAAAACAACTTGGACTCCTTTACCTCTTACTCTTAGTTACCATAATGAAAGCCTGATATCTTAAATACATATGTCAAAATATTCAATGCACACATAAATTTACAAACAAATTAATGAAAGAGTAATGCAATACATGAGAGACATATCATCCAAAACATTATAATGCAATAGAACTCCTTCTTTTTCATAATCCTGCTTTAACATGGTTTTGTTTAGTAGCATGCATGACTGATATAAATGAACATGAAAAAAGTTACTCTACAGGTTTTTCTTTGATTTTTTCAGTTGTCAACCGTTTTATTCAATTAACTTTAAATTCTTTTCATGTATGATTTACACAATTTGAACATTACCAGCAATAACTTTTTCAACACAATACATATTAAAAATTCAAAATAAAGACATTTGCATTATCTTTATAAACAATTCTCTAGTGAATATGTTATCAGTGGGAACCTGATATTATTGGACTAGGTACATTACGTGACTACATGTTAGTATTGATCCTGTGGTATACAAACATGTCACATCATAATACCTAATTGTTACGTCCTAACAACATCTTGTATGTAAAAGCCACAGATGGAGCTACAGACTTTGACCGATGAAAAGAAGATGTTTAACAATGGCATTTGATTAAAAGTTCTGATACTTAGTTTCATCAGGTCTAATTAGCAATTCTGACATTTATTTCTGAATTCTCACAACTACCAAGATCAAACTTTCTATCCCTTTAAATCCCCTGGTATGTCTTTCTGTAATGAGTATGCATTATAACATCCAATTCATTTAACTCCTCATTTATAACCAAATACATACAGCAAGCCATGGTATCGATTACATATAAGTTACTAACAGATTATGGAATCATTTGTAAAGTCTTATCTTGATAGAACTGTCAAATGGGACAACTCGGAGTGCTCCTGTCAAACGGGACAACTCGGAGTGCTCCTGTCAAACAATCTCAACTTACAAATAAAACAGGAACACATATTAACATTTTCTTTGATTTGTATTTTTAAATGATTTAGGTGATACCCCATGATAACCCACATACATAATTGGTTAGGGGGATTTATGGAAATGTGGTTTTCAAAAATAGAGTGAACAACTCCAGGATAGAGGGGGAGGGAGGTCGGAGGGGGCCTGATCCTGAAATCTCAAGCTTAAAAACATGAAATCCTTAGGTCCAGAAATTTAAATCCTGACATCCCGAAATTAGAAAAAAGAATTTCCAGATCCTGAAAGGCTCAATCCTGAAATACCGA
The DNA here is from genome assembly GCF_965363235.1 of Mytilus galloprovincialis. Classification (NCBI taxonomy): domain Eukaryota; kingdom Metazoa; phylum Mollusca; class Bivalvia; order Mytilida; family Mytilidae; genus Mytilus; species Mytilus galloprovincialis. The sequence goes on along the minus strand of NC_134838.1, from coordinate 124,686,552 downwards.
ACTTAAAAACACCCAATCTTGGGAGTCCTGATAATGGTCCTATCCCCACTCAGGATACACAAGCTACAGCCTGCATAGAACCAAGAGGCTGGAAGAGTGCCTACTAAAAAAATAAATCAGAAAGTTTTATCAGAACTTTGCACTATTGTTGCTATCATAATGGTTTAAAAAATTCAGCCAAGTATTACAGTTCAAGCCAAATATCATTTGTAACTCTTAACATCATATAATGTCCTCAAAGTCAAATATGATAAAACATAGACATCATATCTGGCCTTCAATTTAAGATGTCAATACTTTTGTACTACAACATACAAGTTAGATAAACAATTTTTTCTAATTGTCCTGAACCTAATTTAACATCTTTACAAGAGGAAAAACACATGCTCATCAGCTTTAACATTTGTATCAGATCTTGAAGCATAACATTCAACAGTATGATCAAACACGTTACAACCATGTAAACTTTTACTGACTTCTTACAGCCACAATTATGGCTTTATCTTTACTATACTATTAACTTGTTAGAATAGGCTTTCATTGACTATAAACACATTTAGCTGTCATCTGACAGAACTCTGACATACCAATCAATAGCATCTCATGTTTTAATGTCACAAACTTCATTATCAGATTCTGCATTTTATGTAAAGAGAACAAAACATATCTATAAATTCATAAAAGGAAAAATGAAAATATCCTAAATTAATTTTATACAAACCAAATACATCCCAAATTTGATGAGAATATTTAATCTTAGAATCAATATTTAATTAAGGTATAAACATGCCTTGGCACATTCAATGACAACATCTCTAAATACTTTAGGTCAATTTATCTTTCACCTCAATTTAAATTCTATTTAATTTTATTCAGTGTTTTTAAACAAGGATATTTTTTTGCCTAGCAAAAATGAACAAATCTAATATGAAGTTGACAAATGTGGAATGAATAGGAAGCTTTTTAAAGAAATTATTACATGTATTCCTTAAATGATTAAAAAATAAGAACGCTCTGTAATAAATCATTTAAGTCTTTCCAAAGGTAACTATTTATCAGTTTTTTGGTAATAAATTGCACCTTCAGCAATCATGACTTACTTATTATTGGGGAAGAGAACATGAATGCTCTTCAGCAGGAAAACTGACAATCCTTGACAACTTAGATAGATGTTATGTTGATTTGATAACATCCTAGCTAGAATATTGCTTAACCAAATTAAAGCAATTCTTAAAACATTGCTTAACTGACTGTCAACACATGATTACATATAACTAAACCAAAAGCAATCACCAGTTCAAGAAAATTGTGAACTAACTTTTCAGCACTTGACTATGGATAGCTGAAATAAATGACTTAAGTCAAATCTAATCTAATAAAACTACATATATAGTTTTTAATAAAAGATCATATGGAAAATTTAGTAATTTTTTCATTAAATAATCATTTGATGGAGGTTATTTTTCATAAAGAATCAGCCAATTTGTGTAATGGCAGGAGATGTCAATATAAAGTCTGATGAAGAATAAGACAGATTACAGATGCCAAGACATATTTGGTTCTCTGTTCATTTCTACGTAGGTATCTGTAACCTTGACAAAGAAATGGCCATTTCTTGACTTCTGCCTATTGTGTTTTGCTTCAGAATATGACATTCATATATTTTTTTTAATTATTCCAACATGTTTATAAAATTTGTAGACGTGCACAATATCATTCCAATAACTTTATGACGTTGATGATTTTTATTTTTGTCTTAAATATAAATTGCCAATAAAAATATTCCAATTACTATTAGATTTTCATCCGATTGTCTGGTGAGGAATAAAAGTAAACGAGTTACCAATATTACAAGTATGTTCAGAATCAAAAGAGTTGTTTTTTGTTCTCTATCACTAGAAACAATAGTAAAATAAGTATAGGTACCATCTAACACTATTCAGAATTTGAAATCAACAAGACTAATGATATCCAGAATACCAATCGATTCCCATCAGTCTTCTACTAATGAAATGAATCGTGCTTTTTATCGTATTTTTTATCGGAGACATTTGAGATAGTCAATGAAACCCATCATCAATCCCTAATCATCATTTGATCAAATAGATTCTCTACGTCCAAGGAGAAGTAAGATTTTTAATGTTGGACCTTGCAAAGCTTTTCTTTTTCAGAAACATCCTTCATAGATAGTTGTTTGGGGAATCAATTTCACTGCCAATAAATATTTACTTTGACAGAACTATCTGCTTCAGTAAATTGTGTTATATATAATCAATTTTCTTGTTAGATTTGTTTTAAGTGGTAAATAAAACTATAAGCGCTAAACAATCTGTATGAATTAGTGAAGATTTGATCACCACAATCTATTAGACTCTGTTTGTAAACAAACCTATTAATTATGTTACCTTGGATAGCAAGTTATCTCACCGTCAGAATAACGTTTTACCCTTAAAAGTAAAAAATTATCTTATTACAAGATCAAATTAAAATTTTCAAAGAAATAAATATACAATATTTCAACATGTAATAATCGATTATGCATGATGAAATTCTTTTCACTTATTAATTTTCACCAGATTTTTTCAACCAATTTTCTATGTTCTATAGACACTTAATTTCAACCTGGTCCTGAACAAAATTTTAACTTTAACAGTAACTTCTTATGATATTATATTCTAAATATCTAATTGATAAAGTCATCATTCATGATAAACTTTATAATTCAAACAAATCAAAAATTTGTTTGCTCATAAAAGGACAGCTCCCTCTCCCTAGTTTGGCATATAAGTGCACAATCCATAAACTGAATTTTAGCAAATGCATCCATTTTTAATTAAGTTCTTGTACTGAGTTATAATAAAAACATATTTGTTCTAAAATGAAAAAAAAAATGGTTCATTGTAAATTGTTGTATACTTTTCTGTACTTAATTTTAACATTAGAAACCTATAATTATGTCTAATGACTGTGCTTAATGCTAATTCATGTCTAATAGAAATAAAAGCAGCATTAATGGTATTTGCATAAAACATGTTCTCTAATGCTGTCCCATAATGGTTTTCTTATGATATGCTAAGCTTCTTAAACATCCCCTTTATTTTATAGAAAATATATTGATGCTTTCAGACTTTATTTTTTTTACATTTTTTCAAAACATTATTTCTAATAATCATTTACTGGAAGGAGGTTAATAAACTAATTATGTTGCAAGGTTAACGAAACATAATATCTTAGGCTATTCATGAAAACTTTGGATATTCACTAGTAATAATTTTTAATTGGTTTGGAATCAGAGCTTTGAGGTATACTTATTTCAAAAGACTTGACCAATTAATGAATGTAATACAAGTGGGGTGTATAATGAGCTTTATAAAAGGTTTCTTAGAAAAGTTGGTAAACATTATGGATTATACTAACCAATAGTTCCCTAGATGACCATTTCCCCAGAATTGCCTATGTAAGTCTTGACAATTTACATGTGTTTATACCACAACTGGTCAATTTAATTTAAATTTGATCTAGAGTTGATTAAACTGAATTGAAATGATTGAAGCTACAGTGGCGGATCCAGCCATTTTAAAAAGGGGGGGGGGGGGGTTCCAACTATATGCTCCCATTCAAATGCATTGATCGTCCAAAACAAAGGGGGTTCCAACACCCGGAATCCCCCCCTGGATCCGCCACTGAGCTATGATGATACTATGGTATAATGGGTGATTTTAACCTCAGTATATATCAGCATCAACTCGACCTAAGCAATTTGAATTTTTTAGAATATCTTTTGCTAATTCAAATAAAACTGACCACATACATCTTTAATAACACATGCATAGTTTAAGCCTATTATCTTTCAAATATCAAAATTTTCTCTTTCAACATTTTTTATTGATTGTTTTTCAAATCATTCTTTTTAGCATGCATTTCTCTGATTTCAAAATAATATATTTCTCTTGGTTATAATTTATTATAAAAAAGTCAAATCTGTCCATCTACATCTGCTTTGGTCTTCACATTTTAATACAGTGGTAACTTTTTGAGAAACTTAATATATAACAACCAAATTCTCTAATGTCTTTTACACTTATTTAGATTGAATTAAGAGGTTACTTTTTATACTAATTGGCAATGATTTGTGTGGCCAGATTATTTGACTGTGGGCTATTTTGGCCTTTAGTGTAGGTTTATAAACAGTCCCTAAGGTTAGTTACTAAACCTAATATGTTGTCAGTGTAGTGTCCATATAGATAACATTGTTTCCTTAGACTTTATAGTAGTATAAAATTACAGGTACATTTAATTTACAATTCTTGAAAACAAATATATATAAAAAAAAAATAGTACAAAATAATTTAAATTCCATATAAGAAAATAAAATATTGCTTTTAACTGAAAATAATTAAAATAAAACTGTATCTTACCTGGCAGCTTTAATTTTTTCATGTCGTTTGACAGATTTAGGTCTATTCATCCATGATGATGAACGTTTAAACAAAAACTTATCTGGAGTTTGAAATTTCTCCTTGACTAACTGTTCAATGACAGACCTGCTCCTATCTGAATCCATACTAAAAACATCATCTAATTCTACTCCCTCATTTTCCGATACATCCATTCTGGCTTCGGTCATTTCACACATTAATTCCTATTCAGGCTCAAGCTGATATGACACAGTTATACTTATTTAGTTACAACAATTTACATTAAAAATAGGTAAATTAATATTCACCCTCAAAAAGTTTGTTTATTCATATCATTCATAAACTCCAGGAAATTTATAATTATCTTGAATGTTCTCTTTTAACCTCCTTAATTTCTAAATGAAACAGAAGAAAATGATTTCAGTAGATCTTGTAAACTTGATAAAATCAGAATTTGACGTATTATAATCAGTGACTTCCATACAAATGGTACATCCTATTTATACATATTGATATTTTTTATATCAAAGATGAGAACTTTCCCAGCTGGTGTACAAACTTATGATAAGATAGAGTTACAATGATTACGTCTTAAATGAACGCTTGCGCTAATTACTTCCTAAACACAATATTTTCCACAAAAACAACTTTTCTCCCATGCTTTCTTTAACAAAACGTCTCTGAAAGTTTTACAAATCATCTCAGAAAGTTTTACTTGTAAAATAAATAGATTGATCCAGCAGGTATCGATAATGATCGTAATCATGTTTGGTAGGTTTAAAAAGATAAAATAAGCATTCACGTACATATAAGTACATAAATCAATCAGTCCAATACTTAACTATTCAAATATTGTAAATAATTTGTAGTCAGAAAAGATCTGATTGTAAATGGAAGGCATCAGCACATGAAATATTTAATTTCAGTACCTTTGATCTTATAGAACACACCTAGGTTCCCAGTATTTAAACAAACCTATTCCAAAAGATATAAATAAATAACTGCATGTAATGATTAAATATTTTTTAAAGTTCTTTGTAAGAAATGTTTTGTGTCTATTACATAATAGGATCATATTCATTGTTAGTACTTTCGTCACACTTTTCAGCACTCACTCACAGAGACATAAAAATATACCAAGTACAAAATATATAAAATTGTTCCTTATTCTTTTCAATGCACAAAGCTTGAGCACTATAAGCTATCACCTACAACACATGAATTAAACAAGATAACTTTGACCCTTCTATTCCTAAACAAGTGAAACAAAAGGCTCTAAAGAACTGTCCCTGCAAAATGAGGCCATGGTTGACCCTGTTTAACCATGGTTGAAACCTTAAAAACAAGGTTGACCATGGTCAAACCTTGGTTCTCCATGCTTTTAACCATGGTTTTTGCTAATTTGTACCATGGTCAACCATCCTTCCTAACTCAACCATGGTTACATTTTCCAATGCCATTGGTTTACTTCTTAGACCACTGTCACTCATCTTGGTCTTTAATGGCGACTTAGACTTGCTACATGTCCCTTCCTAATTATGCTTTTTTTTTCAATTTTGCCCATTTAACAATTTTACTGATACAACTAGGAGAATACCACTATACTGACATTTGCAGGAGGAATGCAATCAGTAGACTGGCAGTTATCAGACAACATATAAATTAGTAAGAAAGAAATAAAAGAAAGGGAATTGTAGCTAGTCTAATGGAGACTCTCTGACACTGTAGACTAGAATAAAATTCATGACTAAAATCTCTTTTATGTTTATTTTGTTTAAGTGAATATTTCTGTAAACAGTCTCAAAATTTTCTACTTTTTTCTTCTTCCTGAAACACAATATAGGGTTAAAAGATACCGTTTAAGGGCATTAGATCCTAGGAGAAGAAAACAGATGATTTCTTCCATGCTGACCTATTTTCAGATCTTGTATGAAAATTTCATTCAAAGATTCCCTTATTTTCTTTTATTACTATTTATTTCAAGTTTTTCTTTCATTTACCAAGTCTCTAGAGAGTGATAATGACTTTACATATTCAAATCTAATCAAAGCCATGAATTGATTCAGGAATATAGTTTTTAATTTGCACATCATTTATCATTTCAGTTTCTTGTTGTTTTATAATTCTGTGTCCTTCAAGTTTTATACAAATTACATCTAAAGTCTACTTGAAAATTTCCACATAAGTAGAACATTTTTTTCCAAAAAAATTTTTTTTTCTAAGATTAAATGGTCATAAAACTCTATACATTAAGGTTTTTAAAAACTACATAATAATATTTTCTCTCGGTTCGTACGTGCACGACTTAAAATGGACGCCGACATCAGAGAAATAATCCAAGCCAAAGTACACTGTTGAACAGCTTTACTTCACTGCTCTACACACGGTAAAATGGTTTTCAGCAAAACATCCAGGATAACCAGAAGGCATTGTCCGAGTCACAGTTGGCTATAATGGACGAGACCATGACAGAGACCTTCAAGTTCTGTAAAAGGGGAAATGAAGAACAGTATAAGTACAACAAGAAGGTTTTCGTGAAGGTTCTCGAAGCTAGCAGCCAGTTAGAATCAGAAAATTTGAACAATGACAACATTCAAACCGCAATAAGAAAGATTTACAAAGGTATGGAAATGATAAAGTCAAGACAAAAGCTCATAAAGTTAGCAGATTCTTCAGACGCGGGATGGCGAGTTGTCCACGAATATACCACAAATCCTTTGGCAGAAGATTCGAAAGATGAAACAAGTGAAACTGCGAGCTACTGCTCACTGATGATACCCCCGCCGCAAGTGGATAATATTAATAGTGTAAAAATATGCAAGTGTTTGGTAAACAGGAAGTTATTGAGTGATGACTCTGAAAACACATCACACGGTATAGCTGACTTATATAAACCTTGAAACCAAATTTCACAAATCCTTGTACATTGTATTGTTGTTCCTGAGAAAATTGGGACGAAAATTTTTAACTTGGCTATTTCGGGTAAAATCATACAAGTGTTCGGTAAACAGGAAGTTGTCAAGTGATGAATCTGAAAACGCATCACACGGTATAGCTGACTTATATAAACCCTGAAACCAAATTTCAGAAATCCTTGTATTGTAGTTCCTGAGAAAATTGTGACGAAAATTTTCAACTTGGCTATCATGTGTAAAATCATACAAGTGTTCGGTAAACAGAATGTTGTCAAGTGATGAATCTGAAAACGCATCACACGGTATTGCTGACTTATATAAACCCTGAAACTAAATTTCAGAAAGCCTTATATTGTAGTTCCTGAGAAAAATGTGACGAAAATTTTCAACTTGGCTATCATGTGTAAAATCATACAAGTGTTCGGTAAACAGGAAGTTGTCAAGTGATGAATCTGAAAACGCATCACACAGTATAGCTGACTTATATCAAGCCTGAAACCAAATTTCAGAAATCCTGGTAGTGTAGTTCCTTAGAAAAATGTGACGAAAAATATTGATGGGACGGACGGACTGACGGAAGGACAGACAGAGGTAAAACAGTATACCCCCCTTTTTTTCAAAGCGGGGGTATAAAAAGAATATGCAAGGCACAAAGTAGAGCCGAAATCCAAGATAAAGAAGGAGAAGGCAAAACACAAGACAATACTAGGCCAGCACCTTATAAGACTAAACCACTGGCTCCAGAGAATCAAATTCCAGTCATCACAAACAAAATGTTTCGCCCTGGGAAATGTTTCAATTGTAGTGAAACTGGTCATTGGAGGAGAGAGTGTCGTCATGTTACAGTGCAGCATACAAACAAGATAAGTACTAATATATTTTTATGTAAAGTTAGTAGTAGTTCGAGTACACCTTTGTATACAAAACAGACGTTACACAACACAACATTCCTTAGCAATACACATACTACGATTAATAGTAATCGTGTTCATTCAGGTATATCACCTGTATGTAGGCTATTAGAATATGTCAATCACTGGACAAATTAGGCGCTAACGAACACGTTATTAGTGTTATACAGAAGGGGTATGTGATTCCGTTTTTAACAATTCCAGAAAGTGTGGCATTACAAAATAATAAGTCGGCGTGCAACAATAAGATTTTTGTTGTGCAAGAAATTGAAAAGTTGTTGAAAAAAGGGTGCATAAGCAGAGTAAATGAACAACCTCATGTTATAAACCCTCTAACAGTAGCTAATAATGGGTCAAAACTAAGATTGGTATTAGACACCAGACATATAAATCCACATTTATCTAAATTTCGTCACAAATGCGAAGACGCAGTCACAGCTAGACAAATGTTTAACAAAGAGGATTACATCAAATACGGTGGGCTGTCAGCAAATATCAATTTGCGTTTGTGTTGTTTTATGTATAAGCATATGTAGTAAAGATAATACTGTTTCCCATCATAAACACAATGCAAATATTAAACCTTGACATCTACATGTGACCTTGACACCTTACAGCGTAAACTTATAGTACTCAATTTTCTTAGTTTATAACTTATAAGAAATGATCTACAAATTAAGGTAACATCATCAAATAGGATTTTTTTCTGATATCAAATGGTGCAAACAAGCTATGATTGAAATAACAATGAACCTGAACTAAAGGCAATCACTAATAACCGGAACCTAAAAATACTTAATCCAGAAAACAGATTTGTTCAAAATAAAATTTGATTAAATTGATTAGAACTGTTGAATCCAGTGCCTGATTTTCTCCAATGACAAATTATTAAACACTGTTGTCATTAGTAGTGAAATGTGCCATCTAAAACTGTTTGCTTCACTGAATAAAAACCAGAAACCACAAGTGACTTCCTTTGCATCCTCAGTACTGTACTAAGAACTATTTAGAAGTATCTGTTAATGATCAATACCAAGTTTAATGGCAGTCTTCACACAAAACAGGAACCTTTCTTGATGTACAGTATTAAAGCAGCAGGTATAATCAGAGAATGTTATCATGTTTTTAGTCTGTGTATATTGGACCTGTTCCAGACATGATCTTTGAATCTTTGATGTTGTAGCAGAATGCAATATAACTTCACATATGTTGTTTCTAATGTGCATAGGTTTAATATAAACTATTACATCGAAATTAATCAAATCACATGGAAACATAACACCTTCACAAAGAAAAACAATAATAAGATTTGTTGTCAGAAAGAAACCATTAACACAGATATTTTCTCAAATTTCAAACTTTTGATTGCAGATTTGTGTTACACATATCACATTCAAATCATCTGACAGGAATAAAGAAGTATAGAAGGAAAGCAATGCAAACACACCCCCGTTTCAATTGCAAATGTATAACTTGGAAACCAGTTTCTTTGAACAAATACAATGTTTTCTACATTTGTTTATTTCCAAAAGTTCAACTTTCACTCCATGATATTCAGAAGGCATCAATACCTTTTATTGCTTTTTTTCAATGAAGTTTGTACTTCTATGTTATGTAGATACATTAAACTGAAACAACCAGCTTTGATGATGGACTAGATCCAAATATTGAAAACAGGAAATTGTTGTTAAAACTGTTCTGATTCATATTCATATCAGTATATATCTCTTTTGAATGAGTTTAATAGTTTTATAATTATGAAATAACTTAAAGAGTTAACAGATTATTTTTTGATGTATTCATCATTCTGGTGTCCCAACTTCCCTGATGGATGTTTCAGCTCCAAGTTTGTTTAAAATTTAAGTTACAGGCATGATTAAGATACCATTGAGAAACAAAAAATTTGCCCAAATATCTTTCTTTTTACAACTGTTCTGACCATGGCTTTTGTTTATGCTGACCAAAACATCATTTAAAAGGGGCTCCTACTCAACAAGAGATGATATTTAAATTATGACTGAAAGATAATGTAAAGAAACTGACATGTTAAACTTGACACACTGTTGGATGCCAGTAAAATATAAGTTTGATGAAATGTAAGTGGTAGCTTGAAATGAATAGTCTTTATTATCGCTATTTTGTGCATTTTTCCTTTGATCTTTTTTTGGGATAATTTTTTTTATCATGCTACGCTTGAGATGGAAAAGCATCGCTTGAGATGGAAAAGTATCCCTTGAGATGGAAAAGTATCGCTAGAAACTAAGTGGCGTTGCTAATGAAATTGAAATGAAATTGACAACGTCCTCATAGATAAAATAGTGACAAACAGATTATCAATGGTCATCTCAACTTGATTACCTTTCTCGATTTCACCACGGCTCAAGCGAGAATATCAATCTCGTTGAGATGATCAACAATAATCTATAACTATTTATTGATGATTCTCTAAACATTCCATGAAGGTTTGACAAAATTGTTGATGGAACTACAAAAACAAAATTATGACCATTTTTTCAATAAAGCATGGAAAAATTAAAAAAAAGTATTTTCAAAATATTGTTGTGGATCTCGATTTTTAATCATGAAGAAGCTTCTGTTCAAAAGTTTGTAAAATTCTATGAAATACTGACAACAATGGATTGAGGATTGCTTAGAATCACTAATGCAATATTCATCATATAAAAGCATCCTGATGTTTGGTTGATAGGAAGTATCCTATAATAAGTTATAAACTTAACTTTTAATCAGCATCTGAAGGCTCACATACATCATAAAGGAAAGAAGAACTTTTTGTTGAATTACGCTTTGATTACCTATGTTATGTTTTGTGCACTATTGATGGTCTATTGTTTTTTTTTCTTCATTAGCCATAGTGTTGTCAGTTTACTTTGGACTTGTGATTTTGAATGTTCCTTTGGTATCTTCAGCCTGTCTTTTACAGAGCATTAAAGTGATCTTTTATAATTGGTGACATCCTGGACCTTCTGAATGTTGGTGGATAGTTGTCTACGTTACAATCCTACCACAACTCCATATTACAAAGAGCCAAATCTTAGGATTACAACTTTATAGTAGCCATTAAATTCAGAACACATACCAGGATTGTGTACCCAAGACCTGATCATCAACAAAAGATTCATCAAAGACAAGCTACATGAAAATCTTTAAAAAGGCCAAATAAAGTACATAGTTGAAGTGCATTAAGATAAAACTTTAAGGTAGATGACATTTAACAGCTTGTGTTTATGGGCATACTGTAAAACATGGTATGGTACGATGGTATGGTATGTGGTATGGTATGGTGGTATGGTACGAATACCATCATACCATGGTATGCATGACTGGTACCATGGTATGGTATGATGGTATGGTACAAATTACTATACCATGGTACGAATTACTATACCATGGTACAAATTATTATACCATGGTATAACTTGATGGTATGAGGCATGGTGTATTTAAATAGCCCATCCGAGCTCACCCATGAGCATGAATGTTAGGCCCGGTGTTTCTGCCGTGTTTGGGGAAAAGATCCCTGAGTCCGGCTTCATCAGTGGTCGACTCAATAAGTTGTATATTGGCGTATTATTTATGTTTTTTGTTTTATTTCGTATATTATATTGGACCAATGTATTTAAATAGCCCATCCGAGCTCACCCATGAGCATGAATGTTAGGCCCGGTGTTTCTGCCGTGTTTGGGGAAAAGATCCCTGAGTCCGGCTTCATCAGTGGTCGACTCAATAAGTTGTATATTGGCGTATTATTTATGTTTTTTGTTTTATTTCGTATATTATATTGGACCATCTGTATATCAAACTCTGGCAATGTTTAATGAGGATAAAATCAAAAACACTGAAGACAAAAATTTCAACAACAACAACTCAGAGACAAATTTTTCACAGATATTGTTTATTATTATATGATTCATACTGATAAAGAATCTTTCAGAGCTGTCAGAAATCTGATTTCTACATAAAATAATCTTAATCTGAAGCAACAATATGGGTCAAAACTCTAGTCTGGCATATATTTCAAAAAATCATGGTATTTTTAACTTTAACCTGATTTAGCATGAACTCACAGACTGGAAAACAATATAGTGTCCCCTACTATCATAGACTGGGCATAAAAATCAACTTCCATTCTTATAATTTCAAGATTTCAAAATAACTTTGTCTGTACCATCTTTGTGTGATTTGAAAAGATATTTTCTAGCATATAAAAATGATAACAATATGGTTACTTTTTAAGTGTGTTACCTTGCCTTATCATGGGTTAGATACATTTCTGTGATTATCAGGAAAAAAAGTATCTTATTTACACAGAAAGAAAGCACATTATCTTTGACATTTCTCAAATCTATTTGAAATACACAGCTGCATAACTATAGATAAAATCAAAGTTTATAAAAAATGCTACACTCTTCGGGAATCAGACCTATCCTATCTTATATCTCCTTTATAAAACAAATATGATGGATTAATCAAGTGTGACTTTTCACACATACACATCCTTTAAATTGTATTGATTGGATGTATGTTCCCATCTTTCTGCATGTTTGTTTTATATTATGTTTTGGAAGATAGCAGAACAAATTCTCCTTCCTTCACAAAATCTTATTCCTTACACAAGTTCTAAAAAAACTCTATACACAAGTTCTAAAAAAACTCTACACACAAGTTCTAAAAAAACTCTATATACAAGTTCTAAAAAAACTCTATACACGAGTTCTAACCAGATGATCCGCAGGGCGCAGCTTTATACGACCGCAGAGGTTGAACCCTGAACGGTTGGGGCAAGTATGGACACAACATTCAAGCTGGATTCAGCTCTAAATTTGGATTGTGATTAAATAGTTGACACAGCATAGCTTTCTGACACAGAATGAATGTGGTCTAATGAACTTAAAAAATTTTTTTTGCCTTTGAGCAATTCACTATGCTGTTGAATATCTATCCTCTCAAAAAAATGTTTGAAGAAATTTTCTTTTTATTTATGAAATCTGAAATGAAAAAAATTGACCCCCCAATTTTTTTTTCACATCCCCCTTTCCATTATTTCAAAACTGATCTCAATTCAAATTTCTAATGAAGTTTGCAACAATAACTACTCATTTAAATACATCATAAAATATTAAAATGTAAAAAAAGTGCTTGTTATCACTGAATGGTAAAGATTGTTTTAATCTATCAGTTGGTAGTAAAAGTGAATATACATTGGTTATTGTATAAAACAAAGATTTAAGTTGATTCAACTACTATTCTGGACAAAGAAAGATAACTCCAATTGAAATCCAATTGGAATTTCTTGCTATTGCACAATATTGTGCAATTAGATATTTCTTGCTATTGTGCAATACTGTGCAATTGAAAATATTTGCTATTGCACAATACTGTGCAATTGAAGATTTCTTGCTATTGCACAATACTGTGCAATTGAAGATTTCTTGCTATTGCTGAATACTGTGCAATTGAAAATTTCTTGCTATTGCACAATACTTAATATAATAATTTTGGATCCTGATTTGGACCAACTTGAAAACTGGGCCCATAATCAAAAATCTAAGTACATGTTTAGATTCAGCATATCAAAGAGGCCCAAGAATTCAATTTTTGTTAAAATCAAACTTAGTTTAATTTTGGACCCTTTGGACTTTAATGTAGACCAATTTTAAAACGGGACCAAAAATTAACAATCTACATACACAGTTAGATTTGGCATATCAAAGAACCTCAATTATTCAATTTTTGATGAAATCAAACAAAGTTTAATTTTGGACCCCGATTTAGACCAACTTGAAAACTGGGCCAATAATAAAAAATCTAAGTACATTTTTAGATTCAGCATATCAAAGAACCCCAAGGATTCAATTTTTGTTAAAATCAAACTAAGTTTAATTTTGGACCCTTTGGACCTTAATGTAGACCAATTTGAAAACGGGACCAAAAATTAAGAATCTACATACACAGTTAGATTCGGCATATCAAAGAACCCCAATTATTCAATTTTTGATGAAATCAAACAAAGTTTAATTTTGGACCCTTTGGGCTCTTTTTTCCTAAACTGTTGGGACCAAAACTCCCAAAATCTATACCAACCTTCCTTTTATGGTCATAAACCTTGTGTTTAAATTTCATAGATTTCTATTTACTTATACTAAAGTTATGGTGCGAAAACCAAGAAAAATGCTTATTTGGGTCCCTTTTTGGCCCCTAATTCCTAAACTGTTGGGACCTAAACTCCCAAAATCAATACCAACCTTCCTTTTGTGGTCATAAACATTGTGTTTAAATTTCATTGATTTCTATTTACTTAAACCAAAGTTATTGTGCGAAAACCAAGAATAATGCTTATTTGGGCCCTTTTTGGCCCCTGATTCCTAAAATGTTGGGACCAAAACTCCCAAAATCAATCCCAACCTTCCTTTTGTGGTCATAAACCTTGTGTTAAAATTTCATAGATTTCTATTCACTTTTACTAAAGTTAGAGTGCGAAAACTAAAAGTATTCGGACCACGACGACGACGACGCAGACGACGACGCCAACATGATAGCAATATACGACAATAATTTTTCAAATTTTGCGGTCGTATAAAAAAACTCTATACACAAGTTCTAAAAAAACAATCTATAATTTAAACTTGGCAGAAGGGAGATAACTCTAATATTTATCTTGTCACATTTTAAATGAATAAATCAGGTGTAAGAAAAAAATAAAAATAAAAAAACAATTTCTTTATTGCACTTTCTGTTGTAACAATTAATTCAGATTTTGAAATTAACCTAAATCTCTTTTTATTAATGTTTACATCTCATGTAGTATGTTTAAAATGATTTAAATAATGTTTAAAACAAAGGTGTAATGAATATCCCACACAAGAAGAGGTTTTAAAATGAGATATTTATCATAATTATGACAATTATATATAGTTTAAAAACATGTCATATAAATATATGTGAGTGAAAAAACAAAGCAACAAATCACAAATGTGTGTTAACCAAGTTTTACATGTCACAGGAGAATTCATGGCAACATGACCTTGTTTACTTTTTACCAAAATTATCGTTTTCTTTATTAGAGTGCAGATTTATGATATCACAAAAGTCCAAATGTGTGAGAGCTTGTGGAATTTTGTTTGTCAGTTATTTGTACATTTTTTTTTATTGATAAAGTTTATTTTTAAAGAATTTTAGGACCAATTTTGATTGGCTCCTTCATGAACCTACTCCTTTAGAAATGAATGCCAGCTGTAAAATTTTGTGTTTTTCCTTGTTTTTCATCAAATTTTTAAGTATTTTTTCGATTGGAAAAGTATATGCGCACCCAAGAAACAACTTTATATTTCGTGAGATTTTGTCAATAGTAATAATAAAGCTTCAGTTAAATTATTTTGTTGTTTCCTGGCTGTGCACGATGTTTCCACAACAGAAATAAAGATATAAAACTGCATAAATTCTGAATTTTCATCGTTTTTGTGAAAACAGTACATATTATGACGTAATTGTGACGTCATCACATAAGAATCTTAATGTTTTTCATTTATATTCCTTGACCCTATGCATTTCTAAAGATTATGTGCCAATTTGAAAAAGTTATCAAACATTTTATTTTCTTGGGCCAAAACCAGGCCTTAATGTCCCTACTCCTTTCTGTTAGAGTAGTATTAATAAATCTAGATTGAATTCAATTCCTTTATACTGCCTTTAAGTAAGTTGTGAAGATTTTGTGGTAATTTTATTTTAAAATTGACCTAAATATTAATAATATCAAGTGATGTGCAATCTCTGCATTTTTGCTATATATGTCCCCACACAAACAAACCCCAATCCTAAAGTTAAAATAATAAAAAGATACTTAAAATCCCCCTTGCTTGATGTCAGAACAAACATTCAAAATTCTTCTCTTATGTGACACCTTCTAATGTTAGATCAATGATGAAATAAGTAAATATAACTTCAATGATGTAATTATAGTGGGTTTTTTTTTTTTACCCCTTTGCAAACTCTGAGCAAATACATAATTTGAATCACAAAATAGAATATAAGGTGCACAATAGCTTTATATAAGGTTAAGATTCTGAAGTGTTAATCAATTCAGATTAGGGGTTACGATAATAAGCAGATACAAGTATCGAGCAGTGTGAAGATTGATGGATGGACTAACAAACATCCAAACACTATTTACTCCATGCTTGTCAAAATCTTATCTCTGCTATAAATCTGTCTCTCTTTTCAATATTAGAAAAATCATTAAACACTTAATATCTCCTAATCTTTGCTATATGTCTCCCCCTATGGACAAAACCTACCTATCTTTAATATATAGGTAAATCCCTCTTCGAACAAATTTGACAATCTTTGATATAGAAGAAGAATTTAAGAAGAAGAAGAATAATTTTATTAATCTAATCAAGAACCCATAAAGGGCATCATTTTACAACACAATATGATTGGAAAAAGCAAAACAGAAAACAAATACCATACTATAACGTTATGGACAGGATCAGAGCCTAACACAACATGTGTTTTATATAACTATTATATTAAAATGTTATAACAATAAAATATTATATTATTTCATATATTTTGTTTACATCTGGATCTTATTTCTAAACCTTTAATAATGTAATTTCCTAGGCACATGAGAGTTGGTAAATGCTCATTTGTGAACAGCCAGAAATATTTCTTATCATTAGGTAGTTCTTTAAAATTAGTACAAAAAGTGATAACTTTATCAAATAATAGTTTCCTCTGTTCATCATAAAATGGACAATTTACTGTAAAATGGGTCTCATCTTCAATAGAATTTGATCCATGTGATAAACAGTGATGACATAGACGTTGAGTTCTCTCTATGTATTTTTTACTATATCTATCTTTCTCAATTCTAAGATCATGAGCACTTATTCTCATTTTACATATAGCTCTTCTTATACTAAAATCTTTAATTAATAAATAAGCCTCCTTTACAAAGTCAGTCTTGAGGTTGAAATAATTTTCTAATTTACTATTACCTTGTGATAAGGTTTCAGATCTTTTGACCAACCAAAATGTTTTGAAACTATTACAAAGTTTACCTTTTACAAATTTAATTAATTTATTGAGCTTTGTATCTAAATTTTGTATATCAAGTGATTGAAGTACATATTTCATAGATGAATACCAACAATTAATGTTTTCTGCATCTAAAATTATATTACAAACATAAGCATCATAAAGTAACCCTTTGTCCAACTTGTTAAGCCTGTGTACACATTTTACCATAGATATAATGACAGAAAAATAAAGAGGAAATTTTGCAACCTCTGATAACACTGCTAAATTTGAGGCTTTCTTATTTACACCAAGAATATACTTTAAATATCTGAAATGTGATTTTTCCAAATAATCATTTATGTAGATTAATTCAAATAGATAATAACCTTTTTTCTTGCAAACAGCAGAGTTAATTTTAAATGAACCCCAAATTTCACTACAATATAATAAAATTGGTTTTATTGTGTGATCATATAAATGAATTGCAGTATCAATACTTGGATTACAAGCTGACATGGATTTTTGTAATTTGAATTTTGCCTTTAAGGATTTTTTGAATAGCTCTTTTCTTTCCCCTGTTGAAAAAGACCACTAGAGGTAAAGACTATCCCTAGATATTTACATTTATTAACACATTCTACAGCCTCTTTATCTAAATAAAATGATTCCTTCAAAAATTTTCCAGGCTTGTTAAAAATTAAAACTTTTGTTTTGGACAAATTTACATCTAGACACCAGTCAATACAATAAGTATGCAATATATCAAGTCGGTTTTGAAGACCTTTTTTAGTGTTTGATAATACAATAATGTCATCAGCGTACATAAGACAATCAATTGTACGCCCATTGATATCAACAGCATCTGGACTTGGCTCAAATTTTGGAGGCAGATCGTTAATGAAAAGCTTAAATAAGTTTGGACTTAGAACATCCCCTTGTCTTACCCCAACTAGCGAGCTGAAAGATGGTGTTAATGCATTGCCCACTTTCACAGACATTTCATTCTTGCTGTACATATCTTTTAAAATAGTATAAAATTTTCCAGATATGTTGTTTTCCAATAATTTATATTTAATACCACAGTGTATGACCCTGTCGAAAGCCTTTTTAAAGTCCACAAAGCAAGCATAAATTTTTCCCCCTTTTTTGTTAGTATATTTGTCTAATATGGTTTTTAAAACAAACATATGATCAGATGTTCTACTCTCTTTTGAAAAACCAATCTGACATGGATGAATTATATTATTTTTAGCAAGATGAATGTCAAGTCTTTTATTAAGAATATTGTTAAATAATTTTCCAATGCATGAATTTATTGCTATGCCTCTGTAATTTTCAGGTTTACTAGGACTCCCTGCTTTAAAAATTGGACATAAATAAGATAATGACCATTTGCGAGGGTATGTTCCAGAGCAGAATACTAAATTAAAAAGTTTCTGCAAAACAGGTGCAAATATACTTCCCCCTGATTTTAATATCTCATTTGGAATACCATCCAATCCTGCAGTTTTATTATTCTTTAGTTTATTTATAGCATCCAAAATTTCTTTTAGGGTTATTTTGTAATCTTATTTTTCTAGTTCACAAAAAGTTGGATTTTTTTCTAAATTTTTTACTTTCTTACTTATTTCCTCTAATCTGTCTTTAAAGGAGTAGGGGCAATAAGGGCCAAAATCGGCCCCAATTTTCACAAAAAAACAAAGTTCCTTCACAGTTATATATTACCAACTAAAATAATCATTATAAAGTGTGTTTTCAGAAAACATGTTATTTTCAGCAAAAATCACGTTCCGTGACGTCACAATAGAACATCGAAAACGCCATGATTTGTAATTATTGCTTAAAAAACAAAGATTTTCAATACATTTTACGAGAATTCGTACCCTCCGCAGGTATGTGCCAAAATTTCCTTTAAACGATAAACGGAACTATAAACAAACAAAATAGTAGCAAAATATTGAATTGGCACATGCATGCGGAGGGTATTAATTTGTTGTCAAAAGCGGAATCGTTTCTTCTCGGGAGGCATTGAACGCCTGACGTTATACACCTTTCAGATAACCAGTCTACTCGCAAATACAACTTAACTTCCACGTGATGCAAATTAATATTATGCATCTGAATGTGGATTGTTTTAAAACTTTTTTTAGTCGTCTTCGTCTTTTTTATGGTTTATTGTTGATATGAGTGACTGTGGATCAAAATAGAGAGGGCAAACGATGTCCGGTAATTTAAAAAAAAAAAACATAAATAAAATTAAATTAAAAAAAAATCAGTATAGAACTTAATTCTACATTGACTTTATTGATTTGCGACATGTAAAATATTTAGATCGTCTGATCACTTTATATAACATGATCATAGAAAAGTAGTTGCGGAAATTTGAAAAAGCCGGTTCAGACGATTGAAGACCTCTTTTAGGACAACCACAAAAGAAAAGCGTCTATTGTTACCAGCAGTAATTTAGACCCGATCTGCTTAGCTCAACTTATTTAGAGAATAGCTGTGCAAAGGATTATTAATTTCGATTGCAATTCAAAAGGGTATGTTGATTATTTTACTTATCAATCAGTTATTTAAACAGAAATATGCGGGGTTCCGTACAGTATATTGTATTTAAAATATTAATCTTCTCACGGTACATATGAAACTGCAAGAATTTTCACGATCATTTCAACTTACAACTTACATGAATCCGTAAGAAAATAAAAAAACATACCCAAAATAAAATTGGTATTTTGAACAATAAAATTTAACAGTTCGTAATATTATAATATTAATATTGCCCCGGGCGATGCCAAGAAAAGAAATCATTTAGGAGTCGGAAAACTACTTGCTCTAAGAAACTTTCGTGAGTTTCTTTTCTATAACGTTATATTATAAATAAATTCATTTTAAATAAACAATGAAAAGATCACAATTTATCCTACAATTTGAAGTTTTAGATTAAAACAGTGTTGTTTCTTAGATATCGTATGCTCAAGACATTTTTCTAACGTATTGTTGAATTTAAGTACCTGTAATTTATCGTATAATAAGTAGTTGAAGCGATAACGTTTTAAAGACAATAACAATCAAAACCAAGGAGTAAACAGAGACTCACAAAACCAAAGGACATTTACATCAACAGTTATAAATATAACTATTGAAACAACACGAACTCCACTAAAAAGAATGATTTTGAATGATGAGATTTTTTTTATAGATATTTACTGAAGAGCAGTAAACATGTGAATTTGAAGAGAGACGTTATACTTCACCTGTATGTACTACCAGTTGTCACTTACATACTTAATAGTCCATACTTTAGGTATTACTTATCTTTTTTTTTCTGATTCGTTTCTCAAAGCATTTGTGCTCGAATAAAGAGTTTAAACCTATGTTTTAATGATGATTAACTGATAACATTATATTATCATGCACAGAAACGAAAAAGACTACTTTTTGACAGTTTATAGTGTGCGGCTATAGAAGTACTTATCTTTTATTTAAAAAAAAAATGGTTATTAATATTTTCATAGTAATTTTGATAAAATTTCTAAACATAAAATGTTTACTTAATACCCTATCATATTCAGTTCAAAATAAGAAAACATTATTTTGATAATCTTTTTTTTTTCAACAGATTTTAAGCTGGTTTAAACAATGCAAGTGTATGATGGGTGAAAGGAATACGTCAGTTCCTGATAGGAACTCTTGATCTTAAGGTGAGCATAGAATTAAGAGAAAATGACTGCGTGCTTTAAATTCTAGTAATTATGATAAACGTATTTTGATTAGAGCATGTATTACTTACATTTCGAGAACACTTAAGAGCTTCGCATATTGAGTAGATACTTTTTGTTGAATATTTTATGTTTCCCTCTGTTTGTCTTTGTTTGTGTGTGTTGTTATAGGGGTGGTGTTCAGCAGCTGTCCTATGAATGTTTATCCGTTATATCTTTGTATTCCTGTTTTTAGGTTGTATATCTAATATGTGAAAAGTTTAAGATTTATTTATTATCATTAACTATCCGTGATTTTTATACTGACATAAACACTTTTGTTAGTAGCTTCCATTTATAGCTAATTTCCTAATGCATGTAGAGCAAGACTTTGGCTAGCTTGTTTGCTTTGTTTTTAGATTATGTAAAATTGTAATTGGGATAACGTCCAATCAAATTTAAAAAGTAATATATACATGTTTAACTACGTCTGAGTATATATATATCTATATTGTTTGAAGATGCTAATTTTTATTACAAAACTTGATTAAATGTTTATACAAACATAGCAAGCAAGCCAACCAAAGTTTTATTCTACACGCATTAGGAAATTAGCTGTAAACGTTAAACAATAATTAAGTATGGACAATCAGGGTTGAATACCGCATATTCAAAAACTGATATTTCGTGTAAAATTGACATGTAAATTAACAAAAAAGTAAACACACACACGTGCGCAGACAAATACACACAACAAAACTAAGAAACGTACGCACCATGGTATTTTCAGGCTAAAACAATCTATTTGCGATATTGTATTTTATGATTTTAAATCACACTTTGGATATTCTGCATGTTATTCTGATTTACCTCATGCTAAGTGTTTAAATATTTCCATTTCTAATTTTCAGAGAATGTCAACGCCCAGAAACTATAATTGCATTTTGTGTTCAAAAAGACCAAAAACCAGAGACAGGCGAAAACTCATAGGACCCAACAATAAATCACTACGTAAATGTTTACAACAGAAGTTTTTCATTGAACATGACAAAATTAATCACACTAACAGTGTTATATGTAATAAGTGCAGAATACGATGCTCTCGAGAAATTGACACAAATGTAAGATGCCCCATACAAACTACAATATCGGAATCAATTAATGATGACACAGAGTACGTCCCTCCAGCAAAGTATGCTAGATGTCATCCATGTAAATCTCCACCAAGTATCGCACTGCCTATACCATCAGCTGGAGGTGGCCACTCGCAGTGTGTTGTGTGTAAACGCCGAGGTCCAAAGCTAGTAGTTGTCCCAACAAACGCTAGATTTAATATATTTTTGGATAAACTCATTATACTCACAGTTGGTGCCAGATGTTGTCCAGGACACTTGTGCAATGACATATTTTTACCTGATGCACTTGACAGAATTTCACATTCGCAGTCTTTGTCCATTTTCAACCGTACTGATTTAATGGACCTAATTACGCAAATCCGAGATATGGCTTCGAGAGGAAGCAAGCGGCGAATAGATTTTGATACAGAAAATGCACTTACAAGTTCAGACATTTTAAATCTAACAGGCCTTTCTAAGGAAAACTTTGTTGACCTATGTTCAATTGTCTAAAAGGGTAATTTGCGAGATTCTCGGACTCGAAGTGTCCGGACATGTATTGGAATATTTCTAACAAAATTGAAGTCTGGTTTATCAAATAAACTTTTATCAATACTTTTTAATCTTGGTAAAGATTCTGTTAGACGTGCTATTGCATCAGCTAGAAAATACTTGTCTGAAAATTTTGTTCCCTCTAATCTAGGATTAAATCATATAAGTAGGGAAGAGGTTATAACATCGCATACTCGACCTCTAGCGCAATCACTGTTCGGAAAAGGAATGTATCCTGCAATTATAGTCGCAGATGGCACTTATATCCATATCCAGAAAAGTTCACAATTCAAGTTCCAACGTAAATGTTTTAGCATGCACAAACATCGACCATTGGTTAAACCAATGGTCTTTGTAACAACTTCTGGTTACATAATAAGTGTAATTGGACTGTACTTTAGCGACGGCAAAAACAACGATGCACAAATAATGAAGCACATAATTCAACATGACATTGAAGAATTTAAAGAATGGGTGACTGAGGATGACATAATGATTGTCGATCGTGGCTTTAGAGATGCACTTGACCTACTGCAAGAAATGGGTATTCAAACAAAAATGCCAGCTTTTAATAAAAAAGGGGAGTCTCAACTTCCAGTTGAAGACAGCAACGTAACAAGACTTGTTACAAAAATCCGTTGGGTGGTAGAGTCTGTTAATGGCCGCATTAAATCATGGAAATATCTTGATAGAGTTTTACCAAATAGCCAGATTCCGTTTGTATCTGATTATGTAAATATTGCCTGTGCAATCATGAACAAATATTGGCCAGAACTAAATACAGGTGACTTAGAACAAGATGAACAATTGGCGTCTAAAATGCTTTATCTTTCAAAGCAAAAGAACTTACTCCATGAGAAAATAATAGAGGAAGGCCTTGACAAACGTTCTTGTAAATGGTAAAAGATTGATGCTTCATCCGCCCCTACTTTTCCTCGTTTATCAGAAGAAGATATAAGAAATATTACTGTTGGAGTCTACCAACTAAAACTTGCTCCATGTTATACCAGAGAACACCTAGATGACGATGGTAATTATGAAGTTTTTACATGTGACCATGAAGAGAATCTTTTGTGCGCTAAAATTCAGTCAAGACATATATCATCAAAACGCTATCGTGTATGGGTTAAATATGATGACATTAGTGTCGTGGGTTGGTATTGCCAGTGTAAAGCCGGAAGTCATGTTGTAGGAACCTGCTCCCATGTTACAGCCTTAATTTGGTATCTTGGTATTGGAAAGTACACGGATAACATTTTTGAAAACTGTCGTGATTGGAGCAAATATCTTCTCGACGCTCGTAACCTGCCAGATCCAGTTACTGTTGACGAAAGTGACAACGAGGAAGCAAATGATGAAGAGTGAATGACATGAAAATTCATAATTTGTTTTTCAATTTGGAAGAAATAACAAAACGTTTAATTCCTTTTTTAATCATATACTGTACATATTTTGTCAGCGGCCAACCGTATCAAATTGTAATTTGTGTGGTTTTTTTTTGAATTTCTCAGACAATAACTTCATGTTTTCTAATATGTTGATTTACTAGTTCGACATATTTCTTCATATACACGTTTTTCATGTGACTATTTCTAATTAATTGTAAAATTTATCAAATAGGTACGTAACTCATTAAAACTTATGTTCATGATAAAGCATAATGACAGTGTAAGTTCTTTATAGCTTGTGACTTGGGTATTTAGAGTATATCCATTCCTTGCTAAAGGAAAATTGCGGACAGCAGAAAATAAAGAATATTTTGTCACATAATGCAGAATTGATAAATATTTTTCAAGATTCTTTGATAAAAATACTGTATGCATATGCCTATTGTTAATTCTATTTTCAGTGTAGATGTCCACATTAAACGGGGTCCTATGAAAGTTCTAAATGAGAATTAATATAGATAAGGACCCAATAACAAATCAATCGATAAAAAAAAACAGATATATTTTTTTTTTTTCGAATTGGTATACTGTTCACGGTAGATCTGATTCTTTTTCTGGGCATCTTAGAAAAATAATCATGGTTTAAGAATATTTTAGAAAGTATCATTAACAAACAAGACTTAAAATTTAAAAATGCTCCTTTCCAAAAATTAAGTGTCTTCAAGTGTATTTAAAATATTTAGAGAGAATTATCATTTTCAAATGATCATACAGAATTTTACAGGACAATTTTTTTATTTTTTTTTTCATGGAAACAGGGCCTATTACTGACATTTTGATTTGATGTTTCTGAAATATTTATGAAAAACAATTTTCTCCTTTAATTTTAAACAATTCTACTATTGAATTTTTCCTCAATAAGGAAAAAATTGGTTTCTCCTATTTAACCTTATGAAATAACTGTGGTTTTGTTAATTTCAATAATTTCGAGAAAAAAAAACTAAGTTCTATGACCTAGGTTATATTGAAAATCGAAAATATATCGATGCAGAGGTCTTAAAAGAAGTTTAAGAAAAATATATCGTCCAACATTTAAACACCCATTGCAAGCTATCTCATGCATCTGAAAGCGCTTATCTAGGATTTGATTTTTTTTAGGTATGTTTCTGTTGCCATAGCAACGGTAACTATGTTATTGTAAGTTTATTGAATTGTAAACAAATATTTTGAAATAGCATTTGTACACTGTATGAGTGGAAAAATAGCATTTCCTTAATCAACTGAATGTTAAAATAGTATATGCTACATTGAAACTTCAAAACGGCTACAAATAAAAATACTCCATGAAAATAGACGATATTTTTATTTATCTGTCATCAGTTTTAAAAGTTTCTTACGCAAAAACGGCTTGAGATATGAACAAAATCTTTTCTGTTCTATAAAGTGGATAGTTTAGGCATGATTTTCAGAAAAAATGAATTTGTTCTAGGCTGGGGCCGATTTTGGCCCTTATTGCCCCTACTCCTTTGTCAGAGTTAAAATTTAAAGATTGAAAATATGAAAACCAGATATTACTTTGAATAGAATTTTCTGGACCATCAGAAGTGTCTTCTTTTAATTCTTTAATGAGATTCTATAAATCTGTCTCTCTTTTCAATATTAGAAAAATCATTAAATACTTAATATCTCCTAATCTTTGCTATATGTCTCCCCCTATGGACACAAGAGTGCACACGCTGAAATGTCTCGCCTTCTATACTAATCATTGATATTATGTTGATAGTCCTAAGTATAAAGCTAAGCTTTATTACAACTGTCACATAAACTTAACATTAACCAAGATAACTAAACAAAGACCAATGAACCTTGAAAAAGAGGTCCAGGTCAGATGAACCATGCCAGGCAGACAGGTACAGCTAACAATGCTTCTATACAACATATATAGTTGAAACATTACTTATAGTTTAAGAAAAATAGACCAAAACATAAAAACTTAACACTGTGCAATGAACCGTGAAAATGAGGTCACGGTTAAATAAAACCTGCTCGACTGACATAAAGATCATAAAATATTTCCATACACCAAATATAGTTGACCTATGGCATATAGCATTAGATAAAAAGACCAAAACTCAAAAACTTAACTTTGACCACTGAACCATGAAAATGAGGTCAAGGTCACATGACATCTGCCCGCTTGACATGTACACTTAACAATCATTCCATACAACAAATATAGTAGACCTATTGCATATGGTATGAGAAAAACAGACCAAAACACAAAAAGTTAACTCTAACCACTGAACCATGAAAATGAGGTCAAGGTCAGATGACACCTGCCAGTTGGATATGTACACCTTACAGTCCTTCCATACACTGAATATACTAGCCCTATTGCTTATAGTATCTGAGATATGGACTTGACCACCAAAACTTAACCTTGTTCACTGATCCATGAAATGAGGTCGAGGTCAAGTGAAAACTGTCTGACAGACATGAGGACCTTGCAAGGTACGCACATATCAAATATAGTTATCCTATTACTTATAATAAGAGAGAATTCAACATTACAAAAATTTAAACTTTTTTTTCAAGTGGTCACTGAACCATGAAAATGAGGTCAAGGACATTGGACATGTGACTGACGGAAACTTCGTAACATGAAGAATCTATATACAAAGTATGAAGCATCCAGGTCTTCCACCTTCTAAAATATAAAGCTTTTAAGAAGTGAGCTAACGCCGCCGCCGTAGCCGCCGCCGCCGCCGGATCACTATCCCTATGTCGAGCTTTCTGCAACAAAAGTTGCAGGCTCGACAAAAACCTACCTATCTTTAATATATAGGTTAATCCCTCTTCGAACAAATTTGACAATCTTTGATATACATCTGGGCCCCTATGAACAAAATCTGCCCATCTATGCCCTATATCTGTCCTATTTTAAACAATCCTACCATCTTTGATATACTGGTACTCATCTTTGCCATTATCTGTCACCCCCCCCTTTATAATGTCAAAACAATGATAAAATACAAATATCTCATATCTTCACTAACTGTCCACCTGTATACAAAATAGATTCATATTTGACATATATCTGCCCCTAACACAGACAATCCCCCTTCATAATGTTTGAACAATGATTAAATACAAAATATTTCCACATCTTTGCTATATTTCTTTCCCCATCCCAATCCCATCCCCTATAAACCCCCCTTCTTAATGTGAGAACAATGATAAAGCTATAAAGATAATGCTAAAACATTTCCTCAGTGTTGTAGTATATTATTGTATCTGTCCATCATCTGCTAAAACACTCACAATTCCAAAAATAAACACACACATATTTACAGTTCAATCCCACAGAGAAAATGTGTAAAGAGAAAGGATAATATATCAAATGGCCAAATATCGATCAATGGCATCTGTCTTCCTGATCCACTGGAAAGTAATAATAATAAGTAGGATATTACAAAAAGTGCAAATCAATCAGAAAAATCTAAAAACTCTATCAAACTGAGCAAGTATCAATTTATTCTACCATAATTCTATTTTCTTTATCAACACAGAGAAATGTAACATAGTACCATAAAAAGACCAAACTGAAAGTTCCTAGGAGGAGCCTGAATGTCGAAAAATGACAAAAGAAAAGTTTTAATCAAAACCAAAGTACAAAATTTGTACATGGTTAGTTCCCTCTAAATACATTTCTGCATGGCTTATTTTTATCTGATCTTAAATAAAATTCAAATCCTAATTTAATAGTGTTCAATGTAAACTTTGGCTTATGCTGGAGCATGAGAGGCCTTTCCAAAATGTTTGTTACAAACCTTTCTTTACAGGGCTATCTCTGACCAGATCTATGGACCCCTTTTTTAATATTGCAGTTTTCATCATGACCCAAGCTACAACACTTTATATAGCCTCTGAAGAACATTTCTGTATGCATTGTTTTCATTAAACTTAATCTTTTCTTAATTTAATATAGTTAGAGGCATTCAACAAACATTTCTGTACGATTTGTTTTCATTTGACTGCATCTGTTCTTGAAAAAAAATATGTAATTTAACATAGGGTTTCAGTGATTTTCTAATTTGAAACAAAATATTAACACCCCAGCACATGTGGAACCATCTGTCAAGTTTAGTTTTGATTGGTCCAAAATAAGAATGGCATCCATGTTTATTGGTACATCAGCCCAAACATTCAGATTTACCCTTGAAAGAAACATCAGACTATACCATGTTTAGTCTCATTCAGTTTAATGGTTTTCAAGAAGTAAATAAGAAAAAAGCTAACAGAAGAACGTCAACCAATACCAAAGGGCCGGCAAATGCTCAAACTTCTCTTGACCTACTAGGCTATAGTAATGCACATAATAAACTGGTGACAAATTTCCTCATTTATTTTACCATCAAAACCAAATACCCATTGTATACAGAGTCAACTATAGATGTCTGAATAGTGGACTAATACCCCTCTGTATAGGCATTTTAGTTCCTACCATGAAATTTTAGAATTGAAACAATGACAACTTGAGATTGGCTTTCAGCATAGGGGTCAACGATGGAGGTGACAAGATTTTGGTATTTGACACATCCTGATCCCATGATGCTTTTGAATATGTTTTGTCAATATACAGTACAAAAGTGATGCACCAAACACAAATCTGACAATGAATTACTATTATAGGGGTCTAAGGAAAAGGTCAAGGTAAGTATAATCCTTCTGTTTACCAAGTTTTATCCATCTAACCTCTAGGGTACAAAAGTTATGTGCAAAACATAAATTAGAAATGTTTTACTATCTAAAGGGTAAAGGTCAAAGTCAAGGTCAGATTGACAATACATGTATGACTTAACATTCCATGATGCTTCCGCATACCAAGTCTCAACCTAAGTTCTACAGTACAAACTTTATAAGCCTAGCACTGATTGGACACAGATTTACTTTAATTGGGGTCAAATGGGTCAAAAAGCAAAAAGTAACCTAACCTAGGTATATGCCTAACTCCCAGCCCATGATGCATCTGCATACTCAGTTTGATCAACCTAAGGGTAAAGTTGAAAAGTTATACGCTTTACGACATGTGATCTTTAATGAAAAGAGTGAACTTTAGTCATAAAATAATACAAAGTAGATCGTTGTGACAAAATAATTGCTGACCTGTGTTTGACTATGCCAATGGTTGAAGTACAGACTTTCTGTAATCAGGGGCAGATCCAGACATTTTTTAAAGGTGGGATTCCCAACCCCTGGCACCCTCTCCCTGGATCTGAAACTTGTAACATACTACAATAGGTTTCTGCACTTCTTAAAAAAGCAGAACTGTGAAATATGGGTCGTTACAAATTATTGCAACAAAAACAAAATTGTACTGGTACTTAACAAGGAAAATGACACATTGAAAAATATTGTTAGTATGTCATGAAAGGTTCTTGAGAAGTAAATCAAAAGTAAAAAAAAAATACCTTTGATTCAAAAGCATTAATTGTATGTAACTTGGACAGAAACCTTCAATCATATTTCATGAAACAATAGGAAACAACTTGCATTACTAAGATTGAAAAATAAAACAGGCTAACAACAAACAAACCAAAAGTAGTACTCGTACATGTCAAAGCTAGATTCATAGCTTTGCAGTAAAAACCTATATTTAGGATTATCATAAAGATGATATTTCATCTTAACACATTAATTCAAAGGTATTTTCTAGGTATCCATTATTTCTGAAAAGATCCCACCCCAATCTTCAAACCTTTTATCATCCCCCCTTTTTTATACAGATCTAAATCTACATCTTCAAATAATTCTTAAAATATTCACAGCTAACACTAAGAAAGTAGTTTAAGTTGTGCATGAGGTAATTAAATCATCAAAATGAGATATTTACAATGTTTCTTTCTGTTACCTCATTATAAAACAACATGTTGGTGGAAATTAATGAAGAAATTCTACACAAGATAAATAAATAACTAGGATAAACAACATTCTTGTTAAACACGGAAGTTCATATAAAGCAGGTCATACTGTAAAATTACTCACGTATCCCGATCCTCCTCCTCATCATCATCCGGATGTTTTACTCTAGGATGTCCATGATTGTGTTTTTTACCGTGTTTCGGAACTAAACCAAGTTTTTTAAACTTTCTATAGATAGCAGCAGCAGCCATTGTAAGGATAACATGACAGTGAGAATGACATAGAACCAGCAGAATGTTTGACAAATTTACAAGCATCAGTCAGCTCTCTACGTAATACCTGGCACAGCTTATTATATCTACACTGTAACCCTTTTACTCACTTTTCTTTGTACAACAATTTACATTATTTACATAAAACTTACATATTGCTGTTTATCATATATTTTTACATTTAATCTGATTTTCTACAAATTTTTAATACTATTTCAATCACTGTTTTTAATTTTCTGATAATCAACTTATTCCCCCCTCCCCTCCCCCCCCCCCCCCCCCCCAACTTCTAATCATTTTTTTTTATTATTATTCATTCACTTCAAGAGCAACTTAATCGGACCATTAAAATGATTACAAAATTAAAATCTAAATAGAATAGATAACAATATTCTATGTAGAGCACTCATCTATGGTAATCAGATAGGAACTATTGGTCAAAGTTTCAAAACTTTCCACACCTTTCAAGTACTGGCGACCTTTGTCTGACCAGGGTTAGGAGAATTTGGCGCTAAGGAATGTAAGGTTTCTGGCAAGTCTAATTACCCAATGATTAGAACATTTATTATGCTACAATTAATGCCCGTGTCACTATCTTACTGAGAGTCTGACGTAAGTGTTGTCATGGTAATATATATAGACAAAGGGAAATAACTGCAACATATCAAAGATAAAATATTACAGTAGAAAAAGGTCAGCTACACAAGTTATATTTATACTTTCTTGATTAAAATATCCAAGAACATGTGCAATTTACTTCAAACCATTCATACATACAAGATTGCAAGTTGTTTTTCACCAAACTTATGTGTGGATATATAATATTTCAAAGATATGTTGCAATACATTAGAATCTGATTTTTCAGGTCAGATAATGAAAGATTTTAATCAGAAGACTGGCTATTAATGAACAGATGCTCTCTAACTGTCAAAATTATAGAATATCAATATGCTTGCGTCAGCATACTAGTGTTTCATCCTCATTCAATGATTATAAGCTAGTATGGAATATATGAGGTATTCATAGATAATACACAAAATACAAGTCATCTGTTTCAACCTCTTCTGGTAACATATCAGTAAAACATTCAAATATTTCATACATAAAAAAAAATTTCTTGAACAGGATACTACATACAAACTTCAAAATGGACATATATTCCCTGATGTATTCCACTATAACACTTCTTCTAAAATAACAAGCACTGGTCAATGCAGGAATGGAAAAAACTTTTACTACTGACTATTCACTAAGGAGTGTAAGATGTCATCTGTAGCATGCCATATCGAAATTGTTGCAAGAATAAAATGGAATATTGAAGAAGTCATTAAATTACAAATCAGAATTTAAAAGTCCCATATCTCTTGAAAAGCATAACAATTTTCATAATCCAAAGAGAGCTTACTTTCAATAATTCCAACAACAACATCATATAAATATATATATAAAAAAATTTAATATACAGTTTGAATAAATTGATCCCAAAAAGGTTAAGTAAATGCTTTGAAATTAAACATTTAAAATATTTCGAAAAATCTACTTTAGGCTTACTACAGTGTTGTACAGTTCTATGACTATTGATTCAAGCCTTATTGACTAGAATTGGACAGTAAAAAGTATTACTCTTCAAATCTTTTGTATATCTCAAAACCAAAACTTCCATTATAATAATAATCACTAAAGTAAATATTTTCGAATCAGCAAATTCTTGGTACATTTTGCATTTCACCTCAAAGATAAGACATAAATTATAAGCTAACACATTAAAAGAGAGGTAACTCCTAATGTAAAACAAAACAACATTGTTCCAATTTAAGCAAATAAGCATGACAAAAAACTCAACTACATTGTATTCTATTTTTGTTGAAATCAAACAAAAGTTTATTTTGGACCCTTTGAACCTTGACAGTGAACCAATTCGAAAAAAAAAAAAATGTAAAAATTACAAAATCTAAATACATTATTAGATTCAGCATATTGAAATCAAAGTTTAATTTTGCACTCTAATATATGAACCTACTTGAAAACAGGGCCCAAAAAAAAATAATCTAAATACTCAGTTATATCAAGCATAAAACTCCTATTTTTTTTTCAACATTATTCTAACCATATTGAATTTGGTCAGAAATAAGCAATTCAAACAAAGTTTAAATATTTTTGTTTTTTTATGCCTTTTAGGCCAATTAATTAATAGGCTGATGTAAACCTTGTGATACAAATCCATACACTTATACGTTATTGTAGGGAAACCAAAAGTATGTTTGCTTTGGTTCCTTCTTTGACCCAAAATTCTTAAATAACAAGGGCCATAACCTCCTAAATCAATTCCAACCTTTCTTTTGTAATATGGAAATTTCTGGTAGAATTTCATTGAGATCGATACATGTATACTCAAGTTATTATCTGGAATCCAAATGACAACACTGCTGGTGGAGATTTAATTCCCGAGGGTATAACCAGCACAGTAGTCAGCACTTTTGTGTTGACTTGAGTTATCATTGATATGTTCAATGATAACTCAACTGTTAACAAAACTTTGAATTTTTGAAATACTAAGGCTTTTCTACCTCAGGAATAGATTATCTTAGCTGTATTTGGCAAAACTTTTAGGAATTTTTGGTCCTCAATGCTCTTCAACTTTGTACTTTATTTGGCCTTTTAAACATTTTTTGATTCGAGCGTCACTGATGAGTCTTTTATAGATGAAACGCGCGTCTGGCGTATATCTAAAATTTTAATCCTAGTATCTATGATGAGTTTATCAACATTGCCATACCAATACATGTAAAAAAAAAAAATGTCTGCAAATTCAAAATATTATAAATATTCACAAATCTCCTTTGAGAATTTTTAGTTTGTTAAAAACTATTTTAAAATATAAAAAGAAGATGTGGCAATCATCTGCAACTCTCCACAAGACACCAAAACTCTCTTCTATGACAACATTTCTACATTTATATCCCTTCTACACGATGTAATATTGATACAAGGACAAGGTCATTGCATTTAATCATTTCAGAGTCACTTCTGAATAGCTGGCTTTCACTACTGTAATTCAGAATTTAAAATGCTTGTGTAAATATTGTTATAAAAAATTAGGTGCAAAGCTCAGGGAAATCTAAAATTTGCAATGTTCATTTTAAGATCAATTTCATATTAATGAACTTATTGATTTGATTATTGAACAAACAGTTTATTTTGCAATTATCATAAATATGCATGAAATATTTGTCACTGGATATAACATAGATAAACCATTACTGTCTATATGCTTCAGTACTATATTAATCTATATTCAAATTTATTTTTTAAACCAGGTGCATAAAAGAATCATCAAAAGTAATTTGATTGAAAGTTAGAACATGATAAACGAAACCAAGGTCAAAAACTTAATTGATGATGAGTTCATGCTTTGACATAACTTTAATGCTTGATATAACTTCTCAAACAGTTTAACAGTTGAATTTGTTGTGGTTACCTCCCTTTCATTGTATTGTTGTATGCATATCTAACACATTTCTGCTCAATATTGAATAATGCCAGAAATTGGATTCGATGGAAGAAATATTTAGAACAAAAATTAAATGTTTACATGTCAATTCAAACTCCAATTTCTCATATAATATTATTTAAATATCATACACAATGTGTTGACATAAACTTATCTCAATAAAATTAGTTTTTTTTATGTTATGAGACTCCCCACTGAGAAAACTACCATATAGAAAGGACAAATTCCTCTATTGAACTCTGTAAAACCCTGCCAACTTTATAGGTTTTCAGTCTATGGTGCAATAGTAAAATAAGGATTCTTTCTGATCCGAATACTAAATATTATTGAATTACATTCTAGGTTTTTGAACTTGTTAGGTTTCACCTATTTAATTAGTCATGACATGTTTAAATCATTTTTTCATATCCCATTGGAAAGTGTTTGGTTTTAAAAATATTTTAGTGGTTGTTAATTACTGCATTACTTTTTTCCCCTTTATTTTAAATTACTTCACACCTATAATAGTAGCCTGACCCTCTTAGATAGATGGTCAGACAAATCAGCGGTAAGGTGTCCTGGAAATAACCTACTGATATTATAAAACTATGACATTTATAGAGGTCAATCTTATAGACAGGATTCAACAATTAACTAGTCTTAATGAAGCTATAACAAAAATAAATGTTTAATGAATGATATTTTTTTTTACTTTCTTAATAGGTTCATGCAAAATTCTTAAATAGTATGACATAGGTGGATCAAGGGGGCCCTGTGGGAAAAATTTGGTTGATCATATAGGAAATCACTGAAGTGTGACTGGAGCCCCCTCCCCCCTTTAGGTCAGTCAGCGGGCCCCTTACAAAAAGTTCTGGATCCGCCACTGTATGATATTAGTGTGCATAATTGAATAATTACATTATGTGTATGTTTTAGAAGATCATGCGTACATTTCTAGAATGAAGTGCTTCTGTGCTTCATACAAAATGTGCTTACGGTTACACTTTTACACCCCAATAAAATAACAAAAAGAAGCATGCAATTCTTAATTGAAATTTAGAACTATCATCAAACAGGAAGTAACTGCATTTAAGATAAAACTGCTTTCACTTTACATCTCCACAGCTGCAATAAAAATATAAAGTCATTCCCTTCTATAGAAGACCCCCAAAAAATTATGAAAGTTTTATACTCAAGGTCAAGGACAGATGGACAGACAGAAAGAAGGAATGACCTGTCATAACAAGGATCATATAAACATGGAAGTATTGTATTGGAGACAGATGGACAGACAGAAAGAAGGAATGACCTGTCATAACAAGAATCATATAAACATGGAAGTATTGTATTGGAGACAGATGGACAGTCAGAAAGAAGGAATGACCTGTCATAACAAGGATCATATAAACATGGAAGTATTGTATTGGAGACAGATGGACAGACAGAAAGAAGGAATGACCTGTCATAACAAGGATCATATAAACATGGAAGTATTGTATTGGAGACAGATGGACATACAGAAAGAAGGAATGACCTGTCATAACAAGAATCATATAAACATGGAAGTATTGTATTGGAGACAGATTGACAGACAGAGAGAAGGAATGACCTGTCATAACAAGGATCACATAAACATGGAAGTATTGTATTGGAGACAGATGGACAGACAGAAAGAAGGAATGACCTGTCATAACAAGGATCATATAAACATGGAAGTATTGTATTGGAGACAGATGGACAGACAGAAAGAAGGAATGACCTGTCATAACAAGGATCATATAAACATAGAAGTATTGTATTGGAGACAGATGGACAGACAGAAAGAAGGAATGACCTGTCATAACAAGGATCAAATAAACATGGAAGTATTGTATTGGAGACAGATGGACAGACAGAAAGAAGGAATGACCTGTCATAACAAGGATCATATAAACATGGAAGTATTATACTCAAGGTCTTTAAGACAGATGGACAGACAGAAAGAAGGAATGACCTGTCATAACAAGGATCATATAAACATGGAAGTATTGTATTGGAAAAATAATACTACAATGACAGTCAGGATCCTACTTCGTCAAAATTATCTCCCCATTACGCCAGTTCATTTTCACAATCGTAAAAATGGAAGCCATTGTAGCGATGACGCGCTACCAATTTTGCTCTTGGAAACCGATAAATTTATCCACATTGCACCAATACGATCCTTATATATCAGTTATATTTTAAAAGACAAATGTATCAACTAGCTAATGAGCATCAGTTAATGATCTTGTCTGCATTGATTCAACTTAAAACTATTGTCTGATCGGTTGTTAGGTGGAATTTTCGAAAAATCATAAACATTTAAAAAAAATCTAATTAAATATTTCGTGGAAGGGCAGACTAGATTTTTTTTAGTGGTTGAAGACTATAAACCCTAGTTATCACACACAAAAAATTAGAATTTTTCGAAGATATGCATTTTCATCATCCAACTTGTAAGACTGTCGTCAAGTACTTTCAGTAAAAAAATAGCTATTCGAACACACCTTCCCTGTTTTTGTGACTCATTAGATAGGTATTTCACTTGACCCATATATTTCATCTTTTAGTACTGTTATTTTTGTGTGTTATAAAGTCAACCTATAGCTTTAATATATAAAAATGATAGAATCTGAAGCGAGACGATGTATGAAATATTCTTACTTTGAACGATATCAAGACAAAATACTCAACTCAAACACGCCCTAACATAAAAAGGTGCACTCGATTTTCTCTTTTCGATACAATTGTTACCTATTTTTTGGAATTTTTTCTTCAGTCACATAATGGAAGGGCAGACACGAAAATTACTGAACTAATAGATTGATATCTTTTCCGTCCGTGGTAATTTTTTCAAAAAAATCGGAGGTTATGCATTTTTGTCATCCAACTTGAAAGATACACATGTCGTCGACTTGATATCTAATTGTTCTGCTTAACTATGTACTAGATAAATTGAAAACTTATGCAAATGGTGTTTTTGAAATAAAACACCTCGTAATTGAGAAGAAAATTGCAGTTTTGTTTGTTTCTATTAACTTTTTAAAAATTTGTCACTATAGTAAACAATACAGTAAACATTTATCGCCTTCTCTAATAGAGAGCTTCGATTCTTTTGTTCTATTTCAACCTGGTTTCCGACTGAATGATACTAACAAACATATGATCCCGTTCTCATATTCATGTACTATTTGCCACTGGACATTAAACACTGATCAATTATCATCATTACTAACTTCTAACGGCACTTAGTTCTTTTTACTCCATATACACTTTGACATCCATTTTTTATTTCAATTATTTTTTGCCATCCATCAGTAACCCAAGGCACTCAACTCCTTAGATCTACTCCTTAGATTCCCCTGAGTAAGGTCTCCCATTTGTAACCTCCCAAGCACTTAGTACATTGCATGACTTACTCTGCTCCTTAGATCTGCTCCTTAGATTCCCCTGGAGTTAACAAAGGTTTATAAATCTGCTTGATCTACATACTTCCTAATCAATCTTTGACATCAATTATTCCAGTAAATCTCTTGTGGGTTCAAAACCAATCAAACAATGCAGGCTGATTTACAACATCCAATTTACAAACAATTTACTTTAACATATACCATTGGGCCAAATTAGTCATTTTTTCAATATACCAGAGAGAGTAAATAAGAGTTATTGTCTGCTTAATTGTCTCTTTCCTGTCTTTCTCCATGTATTTCAAATACTCTTTTACTGAAATAATCTAATCTGTATCAGTGACGTGCTTTACTATGGGACAGATTATTCATACATAAAAACAGCTGTAATCAAAGTCAATTTGAACTTTTCCAAATCGGATGTTTATTTATCTATTTTCAATCTATCATGGTGAATCCTCCTTTTCATTCCTTATTTGTCAGAATTTGAAAAGAAATTCCTTGCTTTTGGTAGTTGTGAAGATCATATCCCCCTTTTAAAAAAGACCCTGAGGTGAAGATCTTATTTGACTTAGTCCTAGAATGGAACAATCTTGATGTGCCCTCTAGTTGTTTACATCCTTGTCCAGGGGTCTCTGGAGAATCATTGTCTCATTGGCAATCATACTGATTTCTATGACAACCTTGAGTTTCTATTAACAAAGTGATATCATTAAGCACCTGAATGACCTTACAGTAATGAGACTGAGACAACATGATAAAGAACCAATAAATCAGATATTTGTGTGCATCCAACAAAAACAGATATATAAGTCAAACAAATGATGCAGTAATTGATTAGTGATCTATGTCAATTGTTTGCCAATAGTCTCCCTATAATCCTTGCTTCAATTATTCTTCTGTTCATTATAATGTCAGAGTTGTGTTACATCATTTCACCTGCATAATCATTCAAAAGAAATATAAAATATTTTTTTGCGATTAAGAATATGTTCTATAATGGGCAATTAACCTAAATAATTAAGATTTGTTTGATGATACCAATGACAATACAATACTGGATGTCTTTGGAAATGTTATTTGATAAACTTTCCAAACATCATGTGTCAAATGTGACAAAGACTGACCTTATAAAAATGTTGAAGAGAGTGATTGATTTAAAGATAATGCCTTAACATCCAATGTCAAATATCACTTGCACATTTAGGATAAGACTCCTGGCAAATAAATAAAGCACATTCTGGATAATAGGCCAGTGGCAAATATTTCAGTGTCAATTATTCTATGTAACACATCTAATAGAAACAGAAAATTCTTCATGGCAAATAGCTTTTTCCAGAATGAAAACTTTATAATCCTACCGGCACTAATCTCATATCAATTTCTTTATATTTATATTGTACTATTATGTCAGTGTTCTCACTAAGAATTTTAGGAGAGTCTAGGGACTCGGCAAGTCCAATAGTCAGAAGAAAATATTTTATTGCAATACAATTTATTATTTTATCTCCATGACATAATAGAGCAATGAAATGAGATTAAATTCAGATTACTTTTAAACTTTTGCTATAAAATGATGATATGGGTGTTCAGTTTAAACAAACAAGTGAAACTGCGAGCACTGATGATACCCCCGCCGCAAGTGGATAATATTAATAGTGTAAAAATATGCAAGTGTTCGGTAAACAGGAAGTTTTCAAGTGATGAATCTGAAAACGCATCACACGGTATAGCTGACTTATATAAATCCTGAAACCAAATTTCAGAAATCCTTGTATTGTAGTTCCTGAGAAAAATGTGACGAAAATTTTCAACTTGGCTATCATGTGTAAAATCAAACAAGTGTTCGGTAAACAGGAAGTTGTCGAGTGATGAATCTGAAAACGCATCACACGGTATAGCTGACTTATATAAATCCTGAAACCAAATTTCAGAAATCCTTGTATTGTAGTTGCTGAGAAAAATGTGACGAAAATTTTCAACTTGGCTATCATGTGTAAAATCAAACAAGTGTTCGGTAAACAGGAAGTTGTCAAGTGATGAATCTGAAAACACATCACACGGTATGGCTAACATATATAAATGTTGATACCAAATTACAGAAAGGGTGGATGTGTAGTTCCTGAGAAAAATGTGACGAAAGTTTTCAACTTGGCTATTATGTGTAAAATCATACAAGTGTTCAGTAAACAGGAAGTTGTCAAGTGATGAATCTGAAAACGCATCACACGGTATGGCTAACATATATAAATGTTGATACCAAATTACAGAAAGGGTGGATGTGTAGTTCCTGAGAAAAATGTGACGAAAGTTTCATGGGACGGACTGACTGACGGACGGACTGACGGACTGACGGACGGACTGACGGACAGACAGAGGTAAAACAGTATACCCCCCTTTTTTTAAAGCGGGGGTATAAATATTTCAATCTTTGTGCATCTTAAAATTTGGACTCACCCCAAATTTTCACGAGTCCTGGACTCGCCTTAGTGAGAACCCTTTATGTCATAACAAATGGAGAACAATGCACATAATAAAGATATCTTAATTTCATGTCAAAATAAATTTGGCCATACAATATAGCACCTACAACTTTTGGCCTGGTTTACTTTGTAGATGATTTAAGTCACATAAATGAATGATTCACAGTGATCACAGCAGCATGATCGATAAGCAGTGAATGATGAGGTTTGCCTATCAGTAAAACAACATGTTATTGATTGTTAATTAGCCTATTGTCTATGATAAAGTGATTTATGTCACTAAAGGAGCACCATACATTTGTTATTCACTTCTAGAGTGGGTTTGACTCATCAATGATGGACCATATGCTTCATGATGTCTGTCAAAGATGTAAAATGAGGCCTTGGGTATACCAAATTAAATTTTTAGCTCTCTCTAAAAAAAATGCCTTCTAACTGCATAATTTGGGAAAACATATGACACCCTTATGATTTGCCTTAAACTGGTGGATAATATCCTCGTTATCAATAGAAAAGAAACAATTTAGTTATCATATATTTTATCTTGATACAAAAGTAACACGAGGTCATAGAGTTTTGAATGAATTTCAAATCATTATCATTTAAAACTATCTGAAAAGACCTCCACACCCTTTCAATTGTCAATTTCTGTCAGCTCATACCAAGGACAGTAACTTTTGAAATCTTTTATTATGTAACAAAATATCGGACAAGGTTATATAAGGGATAAAAAATATCCTTGGAAACTATGTAGGTTACAATTTCAAATATTTGTGATATTTGAATGTATGCACATTAAAGAACAATTTTGGTCCTTAAGTACAAATCAATTAAATTATCTTTATATTACTGCTACAGATTGTTACATAATAATTGTAGTTAAATTAAAAGTTATCTTTTGATAGCTGAAGGTTTGGCTCAGCACTCTTATTTGATTGCTTGCTAGTTGCTTATGTCCAGTGGCAAATATGTCATGCATGTTCGGGATGGCACTCTTTTATTTCTACAATCACAGCAACTAACTCTTTTGTCTCTAATCACCAGTCAGAAGAAAAGATGTGTTGTCCATCATAATTTCTTAGGTTTTCAATGACTAACTAAAATTTAATGAGAATTTTGTTTTCACAATAAAATTGTATTGCTGGGTAAGCATAAATACTTTATCTCTGCCATATCTTAAAGTTAACTTATAATAATTAGGTTTGCAAATCCAGTCTTCTAGGACTTTAATTTATTCCACATTTTTACACATTTGCTGCATTCAGAACAACATAGAAAGATTGCAATTTTAGTAAGATTGTTTGAAATACATAAATGGTTCATCTCAAAAAACATTTTAGAGAGAAATTCTGATAATATCAGAACTAAAAAAAAAATCACATTGTTTATGAAGCATCATTGAAATCTACATTTATTCATTTTTAAGTTATTTTTTATTCTATTTTATTTTGGCTATATATATTTGCAAAATCTCTTCTAACAGATACAGTTAATCCCTTGTCTTGATCCTAAATCTGTAATCCTTTGATCATTGTCACAGCCAGTTATCACTGAACTCTGCTTGACAGTATAATCATGGCTTTTCCTCCCAGCATTATAAGATTGATTCTAAACTTTCTCTAATTTCTTATCATTCAAATCTACTAAATAATTCACAAAATTGCCTGAAAGGAAATGAATGTAATTGCGTCAATTTTGAAAAATTTATTTTCCAATGCACTGGGCATTTCTGTAATTGCTAATGTATATTCTGTGTTTTGAAATTTACAGAACTTTCAGATGTATTTCATCAACGTCTAAATCTCCTTACATCATGTGATTGAAGATTTTTGTATTGTGCTTGCTATAAAATAAATTTCCCTTTATGTTTTGTGACTTTTTCATAATCCTGAATTTTATATGGTAAACTTTTTACTTTTTTAGGGTCTTCTTAAATCTAATTATTATTTAACTAAAGTTTCATACAGTATGACACATACAAAGAAGATATGAAAAATTCCAAAATGAATCAACAAGAATTTAAAGAACAGCCTCTATATCTAATTACCTGGATTATGTGGTACAATTGCTGACATGTTTGCCACTTCATCAGCAGAGATTGATTATTTAACAATAGACTCAAAATAATCTGGCTTTCTATAAATGTTTTAAATTGCTGGGCTCTGAATTTTCAGAGGAAAAGAAAGCCAAGTACTGTTTTAATTTATCTACTTGGAACGAAATGAAGACTTTTTATAAATGACCTTATATACTTTATTCTTGATTATGGTTTGCTCCGCATTGACCTATAAGTTTCACAGGAGAAACTAAAAGATTAATGAAGGAACACTGATGAATGGTCAGTGATGGCAACAGCTTACGGCTTTCGGCTTACTGGTCAGCTAAAACAAATTGGTCATTGTTGTCATCATTTCAAAAATCTTTTCTGTTTATAGATTTATTTTTTTATTGCACTATTTTTGGTGCAATACCTCATCAGCACAGAGTTTATTTTTTCCTGATTAATTTTCCATTAATTGTTAGTCATCAGATTTATATGGTATTGATCTGTATAAAAAAATCAGTCTGCTGCATACAGTTGTCAAATCTCAGGTAACAGAGTCAATAAAAAGGAAACATTAAAGTGTTTCATATTGTTTGATGTTCATTAAAAATCAATGATACTTTTAAGTATACATTGCAGTCTGTATATTGTGACTTATCTTGGGACAATATCAAGTTTACATTGCAGCTTTCCATAGCAAATAATCTAGATAATAATATATTATTCACTTTCATTTTCGATTTAAACTATTTACTTCTTTTCTTTAAAAAAAACACCACAATATATAAGTGAAAATCTCAATTTAGTATGCTAAAATTTGGAAAAAGACTAAAGCATACCAACAACCAACAAATAAACACAGAGCATCATTGAAACCTCTCAAGTCTTACATGGAAAGAAATGTATGTCTAAAATGGGCCACTATTCCCAGAAATCATTCCATGCCCAAAAATTCCTGTCAAACAAAAGAAGCAATATTACCACCTGAAAACCCCTATATCTATATGTATATCCCAGACACAATCTTACAACAATAGGATGTTACCATATAGGTGGTTCCACTCTGTACTTAAAGATACTGCTATTGTTATAAAATAAGTAATTCATAGATTGTCTCAATTTTTGTTGACCACTTATCAAAACTGACAACGTATCTCATCACTATGTAAATCTTAATTAAACATAGTACTCTCCATATAAGTAAACATTCCCCATATCAAGTTGTATGTAAATCTGTCCCAATTATACCAGCTAATGTAAATCTGTCCCAATTATACCAGCTAATGGCACATGTCTTACTGCTTTAGTTATTGCCCTCTCTTTTCAAACAGTTGGAATCAGTAAAACTAACATTACTTTTCTTCATGTGGGTCTGAAACTAATGTTGCAATAATTTAATGTTTTTATTTTTAAATCACATTTAAAGAAATCTTTAGTTCATTATATCTTACTTTTAATCAGAATTAAATCAGGGTTCAATTAAAACTTATTAATCTGACATGACGATATTTGATATTAATATTTTCACAGCTGTGTCTCTGACAGATTAATAAAAGTCTGAGGAAGGAGACCTTCTTAAATAATAGTAACGTAATTTATCGTAACTTATCAAAAGTCTGAGGGAGGAACCCTTCTTAAATAATAGTAACATAATGTATTGAAAGATTACGTCAGGAAATCTAAAATGACAACAAGATTATTATTTACATTTAAAGACTTATTCAACCAAAAAAAATACTGGAGGCTCTTCTTTTTAAACAGTATCAAACTTAATAAAAGCATTTAAATCCATTAAAAATATGGCTGCCAAGTACAAACTATGGTGAAAATATAAAATACAACTATTTTGAAAATGACTCTGCCAATATATGAACATTTGAACAGAAATACATTAAGTAATGGCCCATACTTTAT
Source organism: Mytilus galloprovincialis (assembly GCF_965363235.1). Lineage (NCBI taxonomy): Eukaryota > Metazoa > Mollusca > Bivalvia > Mytilida > Mytilidae > Mytilus > Mytilus galloprovincialis. The sequence goes on along the minus strand of NC_134838.1, from coordinate 124,642,956 downwards.
TTCTTGTTATGTAAAAGAGATGCTAATGAAACAAAAGGACACTCAAACTCATTAGTTCTGACTAAATGGTGGATAAAATATATAGGAGAGAGAGTAGATCAGGTTTCAATTCAATTTATATTATTTTATGTAGTTTCATTTTCTATTTAGGTTTCAGCCTTATACATGCTGGATGAGTAAATCATATTACAGCTTTCATTCTCATCTTAAATTTCAGATTTCTATTACAGTAAGGTCTGTAACCTCCTGACAGCTTTAGTAATGTATAACTTGTATTTTTACCTGTTTTTACCTGTATTGTATATAAAATACTAACTTACCAGGATTTTCGTCTATTGAGTTGGAGCATATTAAAATAACATAAACAGTCCCTACTGCACAAAGTTGTAATCAATATATGTTACCTATGTCAGGTCATCATACAGGTAGGAGACAGGTGTTTTGATTAACTACTGTTTCAGCTGATATAGTAAGAGACCGCAGGCTAAGGTGAATATACAAGAATACAAAGTAAAACGACTCCCACATCAAATTGAAAACATTACTACGGAAATAAATCATAGTATTTGTTTACCAGTTAGCTGGAGTCCACAAGCGAAATAAACAAATCAGTTAGCTAGGGTCCACAAAAGACTAATAAACATATCAGTTTAATAGCTGGGGTCCACAAGCGCTATAAAAATATCATTTAGCTGAGTCTTCAATAGACTAATAAACCTATCAGATAACTGGGGACACAATAGAAATAAACATACCAGTTAGCTGGGGTCCGCAATAGAAATAAACATACCAGTTAGCTGGGATCCACAACAGAAACAAGCATATCAGTTAGCTGGGGGCCACAACAGAAATAAACATACCAGTTAGCTGGGGTCCACAACAGAAACAAACATACCAGTTACCTGGGGTCCTCGATAGAAATAAACATACCAGTTAGCTGGGGTCCAAAACAGAAACAAAAATTCAGCTAGCTGGGGTCCACAATAGAAATAAACATACCAGTTAGCTGGGATCCACATATAGAAATGAACAGATCAGTTAGCTGGGGTCCACAACAGAAATAAACATACCAGTAAGCTGGGATCCACAATAGAAACAAACATATCAGTTAGCTGGGGTCCACAATAGAAAAAACATATCAGTAAACTGGGGTCCACAATAGAAATATAAAATGTTAGTTAGCTGGAGTCCACAACAGAAACAAACATATCAGTTAGCTGGGGTCCACAATAGAAATACAAAATATTAGTTAGCTGGGGTCCACAATAGAAACAAACATATCAGTCAGTTGGGGTCCACAACAGAAACAAACATATCAGTTAGCTGGGGTCCACAATAGAAATAAACATACCAGTTAGCTGGGGTTCACAACAGAAACAAACATATCAGTTAGCTAGGGTCCACAATAGAATTAAACATATCAGTTAGCTGGGATCCACACTAGAAACAAACATATCAGTTAGCTGGGGTCCACAACAGAAACAAACATATCAGTTAGCTGGGATCCACAATAGAAATAAACATACCAGTTAGCTTGGGTCCACAACAGAAACAAACATATCAGTAAGCTGGGGTCCACAATAGAAATAAACATACCAGTTAGCTAGGATATACAATAGAAATAAACATACCAGTTAGCTTGGGTCCACAACAGAAACAAACATATCAGTAAGCTGGGGTCCACAATAGAAATAAACATACCAGTTAACTGGGGTCCACAATAGAAACAAACATACCAGTTAGCTTGGGTCCACAACAGAAACAAACATATCAGTAAGCTGGGGTCCACAATAGAAATAAACATACCAGTTAGCTAGGATATACAATAGAAATAAACATATCAGTTAGCTTGGGTCCACAACAGAAACAAACATATCAGTAAGCTGGGGTCCACAATAGAAATAAACATACCAGTTAACTGGGGTCCACAATAGAAACAAACATACCAGTTAGCTTGGGTCCACAACAGAAACAAACATATCAGTAAGCTGGGGTCCACAATAGAAATAAACATACCAGTTAGCTAGGATATACAATAGAAATAAACATATCAGTTAGCTTGGGTCCACAACAGAAACAAACATATCAGTTCGATGGGGTCCACAATCGTAATAAACATACCAGTTAGCTGGGGTCCACAATAGAAATTAACAGATCAGTTAGCTGGGGTCCACAATAGAAATAGACATACCAGTTAGCTGGAGTCCACAAAAGAAACATATATATCAGTAAGCTTGGGACCCATTAGAAATCAACCATAGCATTCATAGATAGAGACTACATTAGAAATCAACCAGAGCATTCAAAGCTTAGGACCACATTAGAAATAAACAAAAGCATTCAGCCAGCTGGAGACAACAAGAGAAATCTACCATAGCATTCAGTCAGCTAAGGACCAACACAAAAATTAACCATAGATTTCATTCAGCTATTTAGGACCACCAATTCAGTCAGCTGGAGACCACAGTCAATTTCTACTTTACAAGAACAGGTTTTCCTTTCATTTATCAGTAAGCATTATGTATTTACAGAAGAAAATATCAAGGCGGGTATCAAAACCAATCCCTGTCAGTTACATTAATAAGGGACATCTCGAAGTAGATTTCTGTTCCATTGATAATGTCTCCCAATTCTCATTTCAAAAGAGAGCCCATTAACGTAAATCTAGGTTCTTTTGGTTCATCATTTTCAAACTTTCAAACTTTTAATTTTTGCTAAGAATTAGATTGCAATCTGGCCGAAACAAGCTTTTCATGAAGGTGGGTCTGAAAGATAAATGATCTCCACACCTGACGAAAAGTTACAAAATAAAAATTCTTATTTGTATCTTGAACAGATATATTGTCAGTAGAAAAAATGTGTCCTTGAAGTGTACATCACAGGTAAACTACAAATATAATTTGAGAAAAAAATACCTGCTTTAAATACTTAACAATGAATAAAATTTGTAAATATGTTTTCAAAATATACAATAACATATTATAATGAAGAACTGACTGCATCATACGTAGATGGTATTAATTTTCATATTTTATTGTTTCTAAGTCAGTTTGTAATGTTTTGTACAACTTGAGCCTATATGCATGTATTAGTTGACAATTTCAAATGAAGGCATAATGCATCACACGTACATAGTTAACAAACATAATCAAAGTACTGAAGTACTGAACATTGGATGACTACAAGTCCTTGTGGATGGTCAAAAGCACTTGTCTCAGAAAAAAAATCACATATCTCTTTACCTGAAACTGAGGTTAATGTACAGAGATATATTTTTTTCTGAGACAAGCTTGTGCATGGATGATAAATGACAGGAAATTCAACTTCACCGTAATAACTATTATATTGTAGTGATACAAATCAGTACAAAATCAGTACACTGATTTGTTGTTATATATTATATTAAAATAACAGTTACATGTATATATGATTTCAATCCATTTGTATTTCATTCTATTCTACTATTCTAATGAAAGTGCAATGCAAGTGCATGGTTGACACTTTTCTGTAAAAATTCAATTTTTCTAAAAGATTGAATACGGGTAGGCAAAACAATTACATAGTTAACGGTCCTTGCCGGTATTGTCGCAAGACTTTCTTTGAGATATTCTTCCACATGCTTTAACACAATTTTTCGGTACGTGTGCGTTGATATTATCAATGATTTTTTACTTATATATATATATGTCTAACTACAAAACATTTTCATATTATTTTATGTTGTAAACAAAAATATTTTTATCAGTATTCATTGAAGAGCTGTATTTATATCAAAAGATAAGGAATGTTATTTTGCACTCGTTTATGTGCGCATATTTGTCATGTTTATAGATCAGTTACAAACCCAAAACTAATTTACATAATGGAAATTAAGGCGATAGCAATACACCGAAATGACCTCAAGGTCATCGCGATGTAAAAAGGATAACATGTCTAAAGGTAGCAATCAACTTTAGTTCTTGCTGATTTTCCCCACACATAATCAAATTTGACAGACAACATAAATTGTTAATTTAAAGGAATGACAAAAACAGCCTGTCATTTAATTTTTAAGTGCTTAACTTAACTATTTTCTTTTAAAACAAAAAGTCTTTTTCTAAGGTTAAAAATTGTCCCAAAAAAATCCAGTCAAATTATTAATAATCAAGGGGGAAAGAAAAAACTAATAAATACAAGTTTGTAACAAACAAAAGGTCAAATGCAAAAAAGTAAAAAGACAAACTAAAGTCCACATACAATTGCACAGAAATATTATGAATGTTGAGTAACACACCGCCCTAGTAAGAGACTGGTGACAGGTTCAGCCAACATTAACTGGTGTCCATAAAAAGGGGATTAGACATGAACATTAACAATCTGAACATCCAGTTAGTATTCAGATGCCTGAATCTTAATGCATCTTAACTATTCATGTTAATAATGTGACACTTTAAAAGCATACAATTAAAATACAACAACTCCATCAAACTCAAAGTACAAAATTAACCATTCTGGTACAGATTTAGATGATTGATTTATTGATCCTGTTTACTTTTCCAGCACAAAAAAGGATTTATTAAGAGAATATTCTGATGAAAAAAAATCTTTACAATATAACCAACAAATTGTTTTCTATGAATCCCTCCAAAACTTTAACATTCAGTTTAATTTCTTAGTAAAATAATAATCAATTGTTATAATTTATCATATATTAGGTTATACTGTTAACAGAGAACCCATAGATCATAGCTTATGATACCAAAAGGTTTAATGTATGCCTTTTGCTTTAGATTGTTCACCTCCTTAATGTCCAGTTACAAATATTTCATGTATAATCAGGAAATGCATTTATAATAAAGTCTTGACAATCTCTACTAATGTTTTTAAAACTCAACCAATTTTCAAATCTAGACTGAACACAAACCCTTAAGAAAAAAGAAAATGGGCAGAATAAAGTACTGGGAAAATCAAAATATAACCTAGAGAAGTTATTGGATGGAAATAGCTCGCTATCACAAACTGTAAAGAGCTGAATAAGCAAGAAAATTAAACAATAATAACATATCCACAAACTGAGGAAATAAAGGATGAATGGCCTATGTTATATACCCTTCCTTATCTGGAGTAGGGAGAAAACAGTAATTATTATATCAGATAAAGCAATACAACTAGGTTATTCATCTTTGTTAACCTGTTATAAAGCAATACAACAAGGTTATTCATCTTTGTTAACCTGTTATAAATTAACCTTTGGCACTTTTGTCAAAGAATCAGGACCCACTGGGCAACATGTAGACATCAAGAATATGTGTAGTCGGTTTCATGGGGATTTTCAATCATTTTTTACAATGTTTTTACGTTTTTACCTTTAAAGCGCTCTTTAATATTTTTCTTTTGCTCCTTTTCATCAAATGGTCATAATTTTTTAACTTCCTACTTCAATTGTCTTTTGCGGTTGAAAAATTCATTTCGAATCAAATGGCATTAAAAGTCTTATCAATTATATTTTACAACTTTTCATGTTTATTTCCATTTGGAAAAAAAAATAATTTAACTGATTTTTTCAAAACGTTCTTAATATTTATTTCTACAATTTTTTTGAATGAAATAAGAATATTTCTTGACTTACCATATCCAAGAATGTCTTCTCTTAGGTTCTTGTATTGTCGGGACAGTCAACATGGCTTTTTATTATGGAATTGCAAAAATGAAAATCTCATTGAATTCAATCCTACATCATATTAGAAGGCTTATCTATCATAACACACAGATTTTATAGGTTTGAATTGTAAAATATAATTTTCCTATTAATATTTTCTCTAGCAATGAGATGGATTAAATCTGCTGGATGCTTCCTTAAACGTTGAATCGAATTGTCCACAGATCTATTAATCATTCCACTTCATCAGACATTCTTTGTCCACTCTGTAAAACTCTGTGGGTCAGTATGTTTATAGTCAAAACAAAAATGTTGACAAAAATTTAAATCGATCATGAATATTTTAAATATCTATATGTTTGGAAAATAAATTATGCAATAAATTTATGTCAAGATATTCCAATCGTTAGTCTGAAGAAATCACAGAACTTATACATGTCACGAAAAATGTTAATCCCTGAAACGGTATTAATTATTCCAAAACAAATATACACTAAGGTATTACTGAGGTTAAGTGTAATATTACAGTATATGTACTCTACAAGAATTACTTTCCACTTAACACCTTGTTTATAAACAGTTAGGATTGATTTAACAATTACTACAGATCATTCAAAAGTAAATATTGACAGTGTCACACAACGTCCTTCGAACCTCAAATATTTATCAACAGCTGTAGTGATAAATCACACACGAAACTATTTCATCCAACTTTTTTCGGTGTTTCTTTTTTTTTTCAATAAAAATGTGTATATTGCATTATAATACCGTTTAACTAGGACACATTAGGCTTAACTTTCCTATCACATGTGACATTTATATGTTTATTTTGAATATCATTATAGCAATATTTTTTATTGATTGATTAAATATGAATGTATCCCGAACACTTTGAAAATATCCTAGATTTCACAAATATTTGATTTTCTGCAATAATATGATTCTGTAAACAATGCCTTGTCCGATGTACCATGTCAGGATATCACATTACAGTATCGGAAAAAGCTAATCACATACTGTAACTATCTCACAAGAATTTACGTCAATCATGGCTCAGTTTCCTTCTCACATTATATACATTCTTATTTAAATTTTCTTAGCCTTCCGTAATCCCTATCTAAAATATTAATAAAATGCCAAATTAATTAGCAGCCCTTTCGTTTGCAGACAATTACACCTTAATGAGCTCCTAACGAGTTTCTGACAGGTTAATTAAATCAGAGAATCATTTCCTTCTGTGCAGCAATTATGTCTATTGATGAAACATAAAAGTTTCCATGAAAAAACCTCCACTGAGTCAGTATGCTAAAACCTCCCTGTAATTTCAATCTAATACAAATTACAAACTTCCTTATAACACTTTTAATTTCTCTAGCGCTGTAAGATTTCAATTTTCTTAGCGACCTCCATTCTAATCATTTCCTTTAATTTGGAACATAAAACTTTTTACGAATGAACTAAATTCTCTTGGTTATGGGATTGCCGATTATAGGTTCCAATGTTGTTAACTTCTTGGTTTCAATCATAAAACGGCCTAAACTAGCAAGTTAATAAGGTTGACAATTACGATCAGTTAAATCACAAATTCTACCTTTTAACACAGTTATTTAATTTTTCCTGATAAAGGTAAAAAATTTTATCCCATGAAAATGAACGTTTTCGAATGGTTTTCCACATGAGCAACTCTATAGAGATAAATTTGACAATGTACGTCATTACAGTAGTTCTTAAGGGGACTGTCTCATGGGTAAATGTCTATCTAATCAATTAATATCCAATACTGATAAGTAGGGAAGGATGTTAAAGGAAACTATTGATAATGTTATAAATAATAATGAATAAATAATAACGAGAGGAAATAGCCAATTCTATACAAGGAGTTTAAACAATCGTTCAAATCTCTACACCTCTTCAATAGCTTCTTTATCTCATCTTAACACTTTAAATCTATACTGCACAGATTAAATTCAAATGTAACTAAATTATTGTCACATTATGGATAATAATCATATTTCTATGGAACTCTATCTGCTATGAAAGAGGCAGATTTCCTAGAGACTACATATTTCTATGGAACTCTATCTGCTATGATAGAAATCAGATTTCCTAGAGACTACATATTTCTATGGAACTCTATCTGCTATGATAGAAAGCAGATTTCTAAGAGAGTACTGCAAAAGTTTTGTTGTACAACTGACTTAAGGACATGCAACTTTGTGACATTTACTCACATATTCTAAGTATTTCTATTCACTATGACATTTCTAAAACAAAAGTCAAGGTTTGTCCATGATTAATACACATTTGAATTCACCGAATTTTTTGTTGGTTTAAATTAAGAAAAACATTTATGAAACCAGGTACAAATGTCTAGAGGATATATACTATAAATTCAGAAATTATTGAGATGATTTATTATTGTGAAAAATACGACAGTGTTAGATACGTAAAAACTCCCATTTTGATTTTTTTATATGAATTAAACAGGATTTTTCTTTAAATCACATTTTAGTCTAAAATGACAAAATGGTAATAATAAATGCACTCAATAATTTGTGAGTTCACAATACAGTAGACTGCATATCATATGTTGTCTGTGGATGAGATGGAGAAATCTAGAAGTAATAGACAAGATGAATGGATATAGATTTCAAATTAAAACGCTGGATTAAATTCAAGGGCAGCCTGCTTCAAAAGATGGGTTGAATTTAAATTATAAAATAATAATCTACTGATAAATGTAGATCTTCTTCAAGGCCATGAAATCATTAAATGTTTTTAGTAAATACAATGGCCTTATGGGTGGGTACAAACTTTCATTATTTCATACAAATTGTTAATTCATACATGGTTGAGTTGCTGGTCAGTTGGTATCATTTTGAATTTGGCTCCATAGTAAATTGGTCAATTGACCAAGTAAAATGTTGGTTTTTGTAACATTACAATAGGTTTGCATAATATATTTCATTTACTGTCATTAAATATATTATATGTCTGGCAATACCACTCATAGTCAAAAATCTTAGACATTGATTCCATTATAGAAAAGAACTTTATAATATTATAAAGCATTTCTGCAAAGAATTTTCAATGCAAAATTATTCCCTATAGTCCTCTGCCTTGTCACCTAATCAACATGCTATCCATGGAGTCAGTAAACCAAATGAGGAGTAGAAACCTAGGATAATTCATCTCATAGACAAGGCAGTTATTATCAAAATTATCATCTCAAGAAAAAATCTTATAACTTTTAATTACATGCATTCACCAGAAACAAAATTCCTAAATATAACCAAATATTCGAAATACTTGAGATCATACAAACATATCAAAATATAACAAGAATGTCCCAAAGACGTAAGAAATGAAAATGTTTAGATAACTTATATGTACAATCTTCAAATAATCAGCTGCAAGTCTATTAAATCATAACTACATATTTTTTCTTATCTAAAACACATAAAATTAAAAATGAGTAATAAAAAGCACGTCTATAGTAATGGTTTTTAATACACAGGGATGAAAATGGATCAGGTTTTATCCAAGATCAATATAATGCATTACTGAACATTGAAAACTTTTTACTTATATATGACATTATACAGATAAAGGATAACTTTCATAACATATATTATAAGGTACAAGATTAGATGTAAACACAGAGGACAGAACATTATAGAGGTATACTGATTAACTTGTCAATTCTCAGCTAAGATTTATACTGTCCAGTGCCAGCATCAAGGTCTGTCAATAATTATAACTATAACAGTATTCCCTGACATATAAGTAGTAGGTACACCCAAGAGGATGTTAGATATTATGTCTAATCCAAAAGGATATATTTCTATAATTTAAGAGGGGTCTTTCAGTAATTTGATCTTATCTTAGCATGGTAAATGCAGTATATCCAATCACATTTCAGGACATTACATTTAATGACATCTCAAACAATTCCCCTTTATAGCTGGACAGTGATCAGATTAAAGCAAGTAATTATTGTCAGTGTGGCTCAGTGCAGATTTTAACAACCATGGTTGATGGTAGCAATTCCTTTCAAGATTACAACTTTTATTCTTATTATTGTTCATTACAAAATAGTAGTTACAAATAATGACATTTTATAAGTGCTTAATTTCACTTTGAATGTTTATGATTTCATTACATTCATGGTTCAAATTTGAATGACATCCCCTTTTTTTTGGTAAGTGACAGGTTCAATATTTCCAATCATACAATAACTGAAGTGAAAGTGTAGACACTCCAAGTAGTAAAATGTTGACACAGAGATGTGTCTTACCTGTCAACACAAAATTCAGAAAAAGACAATCTGATGAACAATAACATTGCATAACAATTCAAAGTGAACCATGAAAATCTGAGGACAACACTTAATAAACAGCTGCGCCATGAGCGCATGATACGCCCGACGTCTTGTGTGGAACTTTTATGCAATAATCAAAAATAGTTTCTGAGAAAGTTTTAAGAAATAACCATATATTGGTCTTGAGACACTGTGGGACATGTGAAACACCCCTCCCCCCACCCTTGTTTTTTTTTTTTTTACAAAGAAATAAATATCACTAAAATAAAATTTTGAATCAAAACCAAAAAGTATACAGATCTTTAGATTAATATAATAAAAAAGTGTGTAAAGTTTAAAGCAATAATCATTAATTGTTTTTGAGATACAGCGCGACATGTAAAAAAACCCTCCCCCTTTTTTACAAAATACTAAATAACTGAAAAATAAAATTTTGAATCATCACCAAAAAGTATACAGATGTTTAGATTAATATAAAAAAGAAGTGTGTAAAGTTTTAAGCAATAATCATAAATCGTTTTTAAGATATGGCGCGACATGTAAAAACCCCCTCCCCTTTTTTACAAAATACTCAATAACTTAAAAATGAAATTTTGAATCATCACCAAAAAGTATACAGATCTTAAGATTAATATAACTAAGAATTGTGTAAAGTTTTAAGCAATAATCAAAAATCGTTTTTGATATATACGGTGCGACATGTAAAAAAAACACCCCCCTGTTTTAGTTAGAAAGTGCCGATACTCAAAAAGTTTTAATCTTATTTTCACCAAAAAGTATACGGATCCATTTGACCATCATAAGAAACAACTATAATAAGTTTCATGAAATTTGGATAAGTCGTTCTCTAGTTACGGTGCAACATGTTTACACCGGACAGACGGACAGACGGATGGACGGACAGACGGACGGACACCGGAGATTTGTATAAAATAATACGTCCCGTCAAATTTTTGACAGGCGTATAAAAACACACTCCTGTTTTAGTAACAAAATGCCGTAACTCAAAAAGTTTTAATCTTATTTACACCAAAAAGTATAGATCATTTGACCATCATAGGAAACAACTATATGAAGTTTCATGAAATTTGGATAAGTCGTTCTCAAGTTACAGTGCGACATGTTTACGACCGACCGACCGACCGACCGACCGACCGACCGACCGACCGACCGACCGACAGACAGACAGACAGACAGACAGACAGACAGACAGACAGACAGACAGACAGACAGACAGACAGACAGACAGACAGACAGACAGACAGACAGACAGACAGACAGACAGACAGACAGACAGACAGACAGACAGACAGACAGACAGACAGACAGACAGACAGACAGACAGACAGACAGACAGACAGACAGACAGACAGACAGACAGACAGACAGACAGACAGACAGACAGACAGACAGACAGACAGACAGACAGACAGACAGACAGACAGACAGACAGACAGACAGACAGAGTTACAGACAGACGGAGTGACAGACAGACGGACGGACACCGGACATTTGTAAACCATAATAAGTCCCGTTGACGGGCGTATAAAAATTACCATCAAACTGAGATGAGCTGATAGTGATGCCACTTTATAGAAAATGTCACTGATCTATCACAAGTAGTTCCTAACAAACTCATTCAGCAGAAAACATGAAATTAAAAATCTCATGATAGCAAATTAATCTATGACATATTAGTCAACAGAGATTTTAAAATTGATAAAATATCCAACCTCTTGGAATAGTACTAAGTAGGGTATTTTTGTGCTAAACTTATTATCATTTATCTGATTTCAATCAACCAACCTGTTTATTATTTTAGCAAGTGAAAAAAAATGACAACAAAACTTTACCAACTGCTCTTAAATTAAAAACCAACATACTGCATAAATCAGTTGGACTTCAAATTTCTTTATCTTAAAAACTGTTAAAAGTGTCAAGAAATAAAAGCTGATCTTCCAATAAGGAGTATGTCAAGGCATGTTTGTATACCATTTACAGAATATAGGTTAAGTTACAGTATCAATAAACTAACATGGACAGATTCAAGTGTAAATAGGGCAACACTGTGAAGAAGGGGAGTGTTGTAACTGACAATTACCAATCAGATTGACACAAACATTCTACAATACAACTCATCACAAAAAACACAAATTTTCTTCCAATTTAAATCTTATTAAATTGAATGATTATTTTACAATGTGAAAGAAAGTAAAAGTACATGCATTAAATTGAACCTGTTAGATGCATAACAATAATTTCCCATGTGTGAGGACGTAGAGTTATATCAATATAACTAATAATATCTCAAAATGATTAAATGTTTCAACCATCAAGTAATTATTGAATATGACAAATAAATAGTTATCCCTGTGTGACAAAAATAGCAGGAATACAACCACCTTATAATAAGTTTGCTTAAACTGTTTACATGTCGAGTGGCAGATCCAGAAATTTTCATAAGAGAGGGCCCTGTGAGACTGATTATTTAAGAAGGGGTCTGCTCCAGTCATGCTTCAGTGATTCCCTATATAATCAACCAATTTTTTTAATAAACATTTTGATTTAACAGCCATTATATATATTTAACAGATTTTAATTATTTTGGGAAAAATAGCAGGAATACAACCACCTTATAATAAGTTTGCTTAAACTGTTTACATGTCGAGTGGCAGATCCAGAAATTTTCATAAGAGAGGGCCCTGCGAGACTGATTATTTAAGAGGGGGTCTGCTCCAGTCATTCTTCAGTGATTCCCTATATAATCAACCAATTTTTTTAATAAACATTTTGATTTAACAGTATTACCAAAGTATACCATTCACGTGTTAATTGTACACATTATTTTAAGTCCATTCGAGGTAAAATGTTTTGCCCTTCAACTATCAATTTTATGATAGTTAAATTCACAGAAAAGAAAGAATCCATTATGATAGTCAACATTGACATAAAACTGCAAAACTTGGCACTGATATAATCATAGTTACGATACTGTTGTCAGGTCATAAAAGATTGCATATTTTGGCGTTAATATTGATTCACTTATAGGGTCTTTGCACATTTATTCAAAAACCAGTTGTTGGCCAGTTGTTGGCATGACATGGGTTATGTTCTTCTCATATATGTTATGATGGTATGATACTAAACCCCTATAACGGGAAGGATTGTGCCTGATGTTCATATGATGAAATCATAATCTTTCAGTCAGTTTAATTGAAGTCTGGAGCTGGCATGTCAGTTAACTGCTAGTAGTCTGTTGTTATTTATGTATTATTGTCATTTTGTTTATTTTCTTTGGTTACAACTTCTGACATCAGACTCGGACTTCTCTTGAACTGAATTTTAATGTGCGTATTGTTATGCGTTTACTTTTCTACATTGGCTAGAGGTATAGGGGGAGGGTTGAGATCTTACAAACATGTTTAACCCCGCCGCATTTTTGCGCCTGTCCCAAGTCAGGAGCCTCTGGCCTTTGTTAGTCTTGTATTATTTTAGTTTCTTGTGTACAATTTGGAAATTAGTATGGCGTTCATTATCACTGAACTAGTATATATTTGTTTAGGGGCCAGTTGAAGGACGCCTCCGGGTGCGGGAATTTCTCGCTACATTGAAGACCTGTTGGTGACCTTCTGCTGTTGTTTTTTTCTATGGTCGGGTTGTTGTCTCTTTGGCACATTCCCCATTTCCATTCTCAATTTTATTGCTAAAGAGAAATAGTGTGATAGAATGGAAAGCTGTAATTATCTATAAGGCATTGTTGTGTCAAGCTTAAGTAATCAATGGTAACAAGTGAAACATGTCCCTGTTTGTTAAATATTGTCTTTGCCACAACATTATATCTGTATCATCTTCCTGATAGTATTGCCTGAGAGACTGCCTAATAACTACATCAAGCTAATGTCTAATCCCTACAGTCCAGACTCATCTACAATTGTTTCTTCACATATCATATAACGTAATCTAACAATGTGTCAGTATTCTATTGATTTTACTCTTACTTTTGAAATTCAAACCAAAGAAAGTTTGTTTCTGCTGATGAAAAAGACATGTCTTTTTATAATACATAATTCTACTGAATTTAACATGGAATAGATTGATGTGGTATAATCAGAAATGTTCCTTTGCGTGTATCATTTCCAACATGCAAAGTTGTTTGTATACAAGTCGAAAAGTTTAGCAAATGATATTATTAATCATAGTTCAACCCATTTTTTAGTTTTCATCTCCTTGTACCAGTAGCAAGTATCACCAATTAATCTTAAGATAACTGTAATGTCTGAAAAGATCTAAACAGTATATATATTGACCTTGAAGTTTACAATATATTATTGCCTTTATATATTGACCTTGAAGTTTACGATATATTATTGCCTTTATATATTGATTATTGCCTTTATATATTGACCTTGAAGTTTACGATATATATTATTGCCTTATATATAGACCTTTAAGTTTACTATACATTTATTTCCGTGCCAGAGGGAAATATGAAGATTTGTTTACCCAAGAAAAATCATATTTCACGAGGGCATCGCCTGAGGGAAATATCACTTTACGAGGAAGAACAAATCTTTATATTTCACAAAGCCGAAGGAAATGAATGTTTTATTCCACTGCCTTTACCTTTTTTTTAACTTCTGAATATAAAATTTACATAATTGTTTTCTTTGTTTTATAACTCTACACAACATAGACAATGCTATTAATCAGTACCAATTTAAAATTAATTATTTATTTATTCTTTCCTGATTGTTTTTATATTTGAAATAATTTTTAAAATAATCCACAGGTCGCACAAGGCAATCCCTACATTCAGAGAGGAATATGATACTCAGAGGGGTATATGATACTCAGAGGGGAATATGAAGTTTTGCTCAACATCACGTGTGATAGTTCCAACCAATCAAATATTAATTTAGCTATCAAAATCAATATGCAGTGGAATAAAATTTATTATCGCCTTTATATATTGACCTTGAAGTTTAGAATATATTATTGCCTTTATATATTGACCTTGAAGTTTAGAATATATTATTGCCTTTATATATTGACCTTGAAGTTTAGAATATATTATTGCCTTTATATATTGACCTTGAAATTTACAATATATATTGACCTTGAAGTTTAGAATATGTTATTGCCTATTCTTACCCACATCAACTAATATCTGTTTTAGCAGTTCTCTAATTATCTCTTAATAAACATATATTTCAAAACAAATATAGATCATCTTCTCATTTATTATATCCTTGAATTTTACACATGATAGCCAATAATGATGAGGAATGACTTAATACCCAGTCATCTCAATCTATTAATGGTCTGTCAATAACAGAATTGACCTTTGATAAAAGATTTTATTTGAGACATGAAGCCATATTCTTAGCAAGGTTAATTAATTACACTGAAATTGCTGCCTGAATAGCAACAAAAATGAGGGAAATCTAATCCTGCTTATACTACAGAGAATTCAACTTGGGTTTCAAAAGAAAAGAAGTTTTTCTCTTGTTAGCAAAAATAACGAAAGAAACAAACACTATTCTAAGATGTGTGGCCATACATGATAATATAAATAGAAGCTATATTCATATAATGGCTTTGATAATAGTAATGGTACAGTTTTATAATCGGAACAGTAATATTATTTCTCTCAGATGATTAAGTCCAGACTTATCTATCATCAATTAAAATCCATTCACTTGATAGACTCTTTCCCAGGATGACAGATTTCATTTACAACTAAAGACTTGAAAATTAAACTATCCCTACTGTTACTCTGACCTTCATAAACTACCCCTACTGTTACTCTGACCTTCATAAACTATCCCTACTGTTACTCTGACCTTCATAAACTACCCCTACTGTTACTCTGACCTTCATAAACTACCCCTACTGTTACTCTGACCTTCATAAACTATCCCTACTGTTACTCTGACCTTCATAAACTACCCCTACTGTTACTCTGACCTTCATAAACTACCCCTACTGTTACTCTGACCTTCATAAACTACCCCTACTGTTACTCTGACCTTCATAAACTACCCCTACTGTTACTCTGACCTTCCTAAACTACCCCTACTGTTACTCTGACCTTCATAAACTATCCCTACTGTTACTCTGACCTTCATAAACTACCCCTACTGTTACTCTGACCTTCATTGATTCATTCAAAACAAAAAGTAGTTTCATTTTACATTAACCTGTACATTATATAGCACATTCATATGGTACATGTATTTCCAAGATGTTATCAGTCATCTCTCCAATGGTATCACTTTAATGGTAACTATAAAAATCTACATGTATTCTTCGTCATAAATCCTTGCCTTGTACAAGGAGGACCAAATATTACCACTCCAAAATAAAACATGTATTTTATTAACATTCAACCCTAATGCCCTGTTTAAAGATCTCATAACACTAAAATCACTGCAATATAAAACAGGTTTTTGACCGTTACATTCAACCATAGATGTAATACCCATGTATTACATCTATGATTCAACCCTATGTAAAGATTTCCAAATTCTACTTCTGCCAATATAAACAACTAGATATATTTGGCCAGCATTATAAAACACCTTTTTATGTCAGATACTACAAATGTATGTTTGGCAGAGTGAGTAAAACACCTAAATATTCCTTATTTTTCAAAATTCCCTCCAATTGTTTTACTAGCAGAGGTTGAATTCAGCTCAGTATGAAAAGAAGATAGACTGTGAATGGAGTAACTATGATTTTACAGACACCAAAATGATATGAAATATCAACATCTACTAGATTTTAAAATTCTTTAAGTATGAAACAAAATATGAAATTATTTAATTGTAACTTAACAAACTAATTTGTATTGTTATAGGCCTTAACACTTTATTCTGTTTACTTCTTAGCAATACTTAAACAAAGATTGGATGTTTTCCATAATTCCAGTGTTTATTACAGTTTTGTTTATTCCGTAGAGATTTGCATATAATTGAGAACTGCAAATTACCCAGAAATTATCATGATCTAGTGTTTAAAGTACTGCTAACATCCAGTATTTAAGTGGACTCTAATGGATTAGTTAACTCATTGGTCTTACACAACTTCTACTTATGTAAGAGTTACGTAACCATACATGTAAATGATTGTTTACCTTACAAAGACAGTTAGAGACAGTCAAATTATTGTGAAGGTATTGAAGAAACATATTTCAGTAATTTTCGATTATTGTTTGATATAATAAATCGACCGAAATATGAATTAATACATTCAATCAACTGCAACCCCATACTTAATTACTTTTTACAGCATTCAATATCAATAACAATTATTTGTGTTTCCTTTCTTGCCATCATTGGCATTCTCCGTTCAACTTAAAATAGAGTTTGAATATATCCCTTTGGTTTCTTCTGTCTCTAGTTTACAGTATAGCAATCTAATAGTTCACAGCAATACTGTATGATGATTTATTTCTGTGTAATCAACATACGTTTTTTTCACAGGGGCTAATGAGGATTACCCTTAAATTTGACAAAGTTAGTAGCACTGTTCAAATTTTTATTAACAAAATGCAACTGAAAATTAGAATTTGATTGGTTTATTAAATATTCCTTACTTCACTTCAACTGGCAACCATTTAAAGCTTTCCACATATTGTATTTGTTTAAAATCATGAAAGCATTGCCAAGTTATCTTTGCTGAAATCAATGCCCAAATTAAATTACAAAACTAGTGGCTTTCTTTAATTAAAGAAAAGCAATATGTGAACCCAAGAATGATGGATGTTTTAGAGGGACATCTTGGCTTACAGCCATAAGAATGTTGAGTACAATTATCACACTCACACTCACAAACCAACCAATTAAAATACTAGATTTTGTATTCGAGCACTGGATAAAGCTGAATGATTGAAAGACTAAATCTTAATGGAATGTTGAGATGTTGAGATTTTGTAATTAGTGCAATTTCTCAATAACTATAAATAGCAGGGCATTGTTTGGTATATTGTTTAATGTAAACAAGTCATAGGTAGTGCATATCAGTCTGGTAGATGTCTCTTAACCATCACAATGTTAAGGTTTTTGAGTTTAATCTTAGTCAGCAGTCTTACTAAATAAATGATTGGTATACCATGTTGATTTTCTAGTTATTAAAATTCTGTACATTAATAAATATAAAAAAAGAAGCAGTATGATTGCCAATGAGACAACTCTCAAAAGAGACCCAATCTCACTGAAAATAACAACTATGGGTCACCATACCACCTTCAACAATGAGCAAATCCGATATAGCATAGTCTTATTTGAAACCGATAGTGAAATATGTAAACACTATAACATAATTCCTCCTCCAATACACAATTTGCAGTGATTAATTAGTGAAAAGTCAACTTGAAAAGATATAGTTGTGAGGTTTATGTTGCTCTGTCTTTGGTTTACTATGTTGAGTTTCGTGTACTATTGTTTGTCTGTTTGTTTGTTTTTTTTAAGCCACTAATGGCATTGTCAGGTTCTTTTTCGACTTATGGGTATGAATGTCCCTCTGATATCTTTTAACTCTCTTTTGCAAACCTGATACTGTCTCATTCTTCTTTTAGAATTAATAAAAACATCTCTATTATTTCTGAAGTACAGTAATTTGATTACTTAATTAAAAGTGGTATCCTTTTCAGCTTTGTTTAGTTGAATAAAAATCAATATGATACTGGACACACAAAAGTTGACTGAATCCTTCATTATGGAGAGATGCCAATTAGTTCATTAAAATTTGATGTAAATCAAGAGATTTATAGAGAGATCAGATAATCCTTTTTCTGAATGATTGATTTCTTCTTATTTCTACCATCTCTAATTCTATCTATTGTTAACAATATATCAATATTTCATCTGTTGGTTAGTTTACTGAAAGAGATTCATTTACAGATAAATTAATGTTTCAAATGGGATAGAACATATTTTTGCAAGAAGGTACATGCTCCAACCTTCACAAATTGGACATTCATCTTCTTCATTATCTTTTCAAGTTTGGCAAATAATTATCAAAACATCAACAACAATTTGTTCAAATAAAGAACATTATAAACTAATTCCATCCAGCCCCTGCAGAATACAATTATGTAAACATACTAATATTTTCCAATTTAGATGTGGTAAAATGGCATCATAAAAATTCCCACTCTGACGTGGGACGTATATGGAATTAATTTCCTTGTATTTGTGCAGTTATTCTATGCATCTGATGAAGTCATATCAGAAACTGCAGGTCTTATTAATGTTCGTTTGGAGAAGTTTTATTGAATCCTAGTAATAAAAGAGATGTTTCTAAATAACTATTTAGATACAAATGGGTATAGTAAATTGGATCATAACAGAACAGGCGAGTTTCTCTTTGGCTGAATGCAGTTCCCAATCAAATTATATGTCTTCCTGTCAACCTTAAAAACATTTACTTTTATTGGTGTGATTTAAAAACATGCTTTTATATAGTTAAAGTATAAATCTGAGTGGTAACTAATTTTGGCTATTTTCATGGAAACTCCTAAATGATATGAAACAATAGCTACATGACAAAAACATAGGAATGATAGAATACACTATAAGTAACAGTGTGTGCTGGTGACCTAAAACGATATATGGGGTCAGTAAATCTGTATGGGGTGAGAGCAAATTTTGTGTTATTTTGAGAGAGAACATCATCTTAATATTTGAAAGCAAATTTAGAGGATATTGCTATCTTCTTTACTTTCTTCCTATATGAAATCAGCCTCATATTAATAATTGAAAAAGTCAGCAAGAAGAGGGGCACAGCTGGTTCCTAGTAAGATGTCGTAAAACTATAATTATATCTTAGCTTATAAAACCCACAAAATTCTATTTCTAAAAAATTTATAAATGTTTACAATAGTCAAATGTCTTAATTCCATATCTAACAACTACTTTTTAGACTGTTAGTATTATCCTTCCCCGTCAAAAACCAACATCACTTGCACATCAGGTTGGATCTCCAGCATTGGTTTCAAAGACATCTTGTAATTTGTAAAAACATAACCACATTATATCCTATGATTATGAATAAAGTTAGTATTCTTCTTGTATATATATTAAACATTCAGAATAAATAGAAAAGATTAAAATTTTAAGCTGTAACAATGCTTATTTTAAACCAGTCATTAGCCAAAGAGATAAATCACCTAAAACTTTATGCTATTGTATTTTTCAATTGGAAAACTATTTTTCTGTTTTACCTTACAAATTCATTTATACATTATGCAAATATAGATGTGGTAGTCACCACTTGCCGATTGAGTCTGGAAGGTTGCAGGGTTTACTGAGAGAAGACAGAATCTGCTGTCTGTGTGACACAAACGACATTGGTGACGAGTACCATTACATTATGAATTGTGGATCTTTTATGTTTGAAAGAAATTTTTACCTACATACTCGAACCCGAATATCGATAAATATAATCAACTGTTTAATTCATGTCAGTCCTCCAAGTTAATTTCATTGTATCGTTCACACATGCTTGTAAAAATTGTACCTTATTGTTATATTTATGTATGTTCTCTATAACTATGTAATTGTAGTTTTATGAGAAATAAAGTATATTCGTATATATTCGGTATATGAATACAGAATAACCTTAATTTTTCCACACAAATCAGAGAAAATTGGCACTGTCATAAAGACAGCATTTGTGTTTCTTCTTCATTCAAATATTATGACAGTAATGTGATCACGTTATGTCAACTCCCAAAGGTTATATAACCATGGAGATTTATAAATAACAAGTGTGCAACAGTTCTCTCTTATTATCATTCTCTTATAAACATACCAATTCTTTAAAACTTAAAAAAATAAAAATATATATTAAGACGATATTATCATTTCATTTGACAAAGAGGACAAATATCTACTTAAAATGTCCCATTTTAATTCACAGTTTTTAGGTTAATTAACAATATGTGATAATTACACCCAATACTTTTAACAGTTTTACACCATCTCTAGTAAATATACATGCTCTTACAAGAAAAACTGATTATGTTTGCTTACAATTTGCTCCTAAAATCATTTCTCATCTTCGAGAATGGTGAGAAAAATCTACTAGGTCTCTCTCTCATTTGCTGTATCCTGCTCTTATGTCCAGAGAAGTTATCCTCAAAAACGTTGTCAAAATGTTTCTCAAAATCATCATCATTGAACTGATCAACACAAATATTTGTCCTTGAAAACATGCTTTGTTACAATCCAAGGGTTCACACATACAACCGTTTATAATTGGCACACATTACTTTTGACAATTATACTATAATAACAGAGTACTTACTTGTTTATACAGATTTCAGGAGCGGACATACTTTTTATCTATCAGTTACCCCATCAATGTAATTAATATTTCTCACACTTTTTCTGAAAGGTCATTCTTGTATGTTTATTTACATGTGTACAACATATGCAAGAGGAAGGTGTAAAGATCAAAAGAATTACACAATGTAACAATAAACAACAATAAATATTGGCATTCAATTACATGGCATCAGATAGATATAACAATATGGTTTTAGGTGATTCAACTATTACTTGATATTGTGCTACTAATAGAGAGACAAGTGAGTAATCAAAATATCACTATTATCAATCAGATGATCTTTGAATGAAACACATCAATATTAAATCCAGAATTTAGCCAAGAAAACCATCCTTCTGTAACCCTAGTAAAAAGGAACGGCTGAATTGTACTACACATATAATCATCTGTACCTTCAGTTTCTACAACAAACTCTCCCCCTCTTCATATTGGTCCCATATACAAACTATATGAATAATGGTCCGTGTACACAGTTATTTCATATTGCATTTCTTTTAGACAATAAATGGAAATAAAAAAAATCCCACCTGTGCTTTCTTTTTTTAAAGTGTTATGTACTACTTTTGGGACAAATTATATCAAAATTATAGAAAACTTCATCGGCTCTAACTCTAAATATGGACAATTTTATGTTCAGGGGGTCTTGAAATCTTTAAACAGCTTCATAAATCAAATTTTTTCACAGTGTAATTTTATCCCCCTACTTGCTATTTGAGGCATAAAACATGAAGAAATAAATTTGGAGGGGGTATAAAAAAGATTGGCAAGTAACACACTGTCCACACTAGGGACTTTATTTGTGGACAACGAAAATCAAGGGACGATAACTGTGTACTCAGACCTAATTACACTTGGCTCAAATAGTAAGCTTGATCTTTGACAACTTCAAAATGAAAATTGCTTTTCAGACTTGAAGAGGTGAGCTGTTCAACAGTGGTATCAAAATTCTGGAATTTTCTGCCAATATTTATGGCAAAATATTGTTAGGTTCTACAGATTCAAGGTACAGTTTGAGGTAGCAATACACAGAGGTTTAGTTTCGCATTATGGCCATGGTGAATTTTTTAAATATGAAAGTTTTTGTACAATAAAATTGATTTTTAGGTAATTGAAGAATAATATAGCCTTCTTAGTGGGTTTATATGAACATTTAGATTGTTTTTAGAATGTTTTATATGCCATTTATCTGTTTGACAGTCCTATTTTCCTATCTGTACCGCTCATAGGTCCATAAATTATTGTAGTGTTTATCAACAAAGATTTTGTACTCGATCTTTTCAATTCAATTTTATGGAAAAACGAGCAGAAATGCATTTAATTTTTTTTTGACCACTGGATAGATAAAAACCTATGGTTTCAGGAAAAGTATCACTGTAATTGATTGAAATTTTCCTTTGGACCAAATTTGGAGACTTTCGTGCAATATTTTGTATCAATGAAATGCAGATTGTTGCCATGGTTACACCCAAAAGGGATTATATTTCACCATTATGACCATTAAAAATCAATGGAAGATTCTCTTTTATAAATATAAACATGCATAACACAAATATTAAGCCTTATTTGTTAGAAAGGGGGGGAAAGTGAGTTTAAAAATTATGAGTGTCAATTTTAAGTTTTTTTCCTAACTGTGTATTGCTACCTAAGCCTGAAGTTTGAAAATTGGTATCACTTAGAAAAGTGGAAATTCTGAAGGAAGGGGTTTCCCTTCTAAGACTTCAAGCTCACAAGGTGTCAATGTCTGAAACTTCTGAAAACAATCCAAATTTGGGTAAATATTACTTCTTAAAATGTTAATTGCTACTGGAACAAAACCTTCAGTTCAGGTCAAACTTTAAGCCATAACCCCAAAAATATCACTGTAGTCTAGATTTTTGTTCGTTTTGATTTTTCTTGATAGCCATATCCAAAGGTGTTAAATTCCTTTAAGTTTTGCTGTGGTCTATTATCAATAGGGGTTATAGCAAGCTACACCATGGTTTCATGGTTTGCCAACTTTCTAGTTTATCATAACTAATTTTGGCAACTTTTGCAAGTAGAAAATTAAGCGATTATAAATTGTTGTGTGTCTGTAAATCTTGAATCTGTTCTTATCTAACTATATCAATTAAATTTAAAATTGAGAAATTAAAACCACCATGAAAGAATAAAGACTAAAAGTGAAATAAAGTTTCTGAGAAAATAAGTTGGCTACTCTATTGATCATAAACAGTAGTTTACAGGACATATACTGTAATGCTGCTTTACAAGGATAGTAATTTATTGCTATATGGTGAATATGCATTTGAAACAAAGTGTTAGTCAATGATATATCTTTTTACAGTAAGTTGATCAATAAGTTTTAGTTCTCAATGTAAGATAATCTACTTTGTTTAAAGTTGTATTTACGTCAATGGTCGATCAGCTGACTTTGTTTAGCCTCAAACCACATGTGACGTACAACTTGACATGATCAAATTAAAAATAGGTCAAATACATGTACATGTATAATCATGTACTATGATAGCTTATTTAACTAGATCAAATCTGTACACTGTACCAGTACTATATCAATGCACAATATTATGTTTTAGAGGATGTCCTTTACCACCATTATAATCAGAAAGTCCTCTTATAAAGAATTTGCCTTTATGTTTTGCTTTATTTACAAATAAATTGTGGTACATAACAATAATGGCACAATATCACACTCTGTCATACAAAGAATGAACAGAAAGTTAACAGAGAAAAGGAAATTAGACTTCCTACAATATATCTCACTACAATCCTTTTAATTTCAGAACAAATTATTCATCATATGTAAGAATTAGGAACTAAACATAAGAATAAAGTATAAAAAGTTCTTTATTTCAACCTTACAGTCTGAGAAAATTGTTTACCAAAGTAATAAACTTATGGCTATAACCTTTTAACTGATTTTTTGGTTATATGCAAATCTACAAATGTTTAGGCTGTATTTGTCTAGACTAGAATTTCCCCTTGAATAATCTTAACTTGCTTATGACTCTTGAATTATAAGAAAACTTTGTAAGATTCTTATACAATCAATACCAATTAGTTATAATAACAAATTATAGTACTCCCTCCACATTTAAAAACAATGTAAATTACACTTAGGAAGAATTGTGAGAGAAATAATGTTCCAGGGGATTGTTTCTGAGAACCACCTACTCTATAACATTGATCCATAGAATTCAATTTCACCCTTTACTTCGTCTTTACTTGGTCTTATCTATTACAATGATTAACTCCCTTAATTACACAACAATTTCATAACTGGAGCTGTCTTCGGTGGCGCCAAATCAACTTTCTGTCTAAGAACTGTGATAGGAAATGTACACCACTTTTCATCTTTTATTGTTTAGGATCTTAACGCGTTAGGATGTTTCTAAACTTCCTGAATTTTACACAATATTAAAGGTTCTACAATCATTGCCAGCAATGCCTTCTAGATATTCAGCACCAATTTACCACAAATCACTATGACATTCCAGGAAGTTTTCTGGTAACCACTATTATCATCTAAAATCATGTCTGAAAGGCATTGCTCACTTCTAGTAGATTAGTCAATTAATCCAGGTCTACAATGTACAATTAACTTTATAATGACATGTTTGGGCTGAAAAATCAAATGGCAAGAAATCATTCTAAGATTTTAGCTTCCTCAGAAAAGTTTCCACATGAATGTCAATCAATCTAATTTACATGTAATTAGCATGTGAGCAATCTAAAGCCATAATTAGCTTCTCTAATCATTCCTACTTTACCCAAAAGATAATTTTTCAAGGATATAATTTGATCTTATGTTAAGAAAAATCTTAGTTTAATGCCATACATAGGAGATCAAAAAGTAGAGAGATATAAGAAGATGTTTAGTACTGAAAATGGAAAATGTCTATGAATGATTTACTTTTCGTCAATCTCTATAAGTTCAAGGAAGATATGAAGTACATGGTATGAAATTTGCAGGGGCTCACAGGCCAATGGCCTCTAAAATTTGGTGTGGGCTACTAAAATTTCTGTTTTTCTTGTAAAGGACTATATATATGGGCTACAAAATTTAAGCTTTGGGCTACCATTGCCAAAGTCTTAAGTTCTATCCCTGGAAGCATTGTGAAATGTACCTGAAAAGTGTCCTTTACTGGTTTACATACTCATCCGTTGGTCTCTGGTCGATAGTTTTTCCATTGGTAATCATACTTAAACTCTCAATATTGAATCCACTGAAGGCAAAAACTCTGAATCTTACATCAATTAATTTTCTTTTTTCACCCCAACATAATTTGATTCCAAATTTAAACGTATCTTACAGGATTCGTTAAATATCTTTTATGACAATCTTATGAATTAATAAGAGTGGACACAGGGAGCAACGATGTAGAATAGTAACAGTCTTATACTGTTTTGTTTCAAGACAGAATGAGCCATATTGAGATAAGCAGTCATAAGTGTTTGCTTTTATATGATTACAGAAGGCAGCAATTATCTGAGTTTGCAATCAGAGGCAGATCTAGGGGTGTCCCAGGGAGCCTGGGCCCCCCTTTTGAGAAAAAAAATTTGGTTGCTTATATAGGGAATCACTGAAGCGTGACGAAATCAGGCCCCCTCTTAGGCAGCTAGTGGGCCCCCAACTTATGAAAATTTCTGGATCTGCCACTGGCAATATTCTTCATTTTGCCTCAGTTGCACTCATGGCTTTTTCATACAGCTCCACACTAAACAGGAAAACATCTCCTTATTCTAATAAAAAAGAATAGGTGAAATGTTCAATAAAACAGCCTTACAGTAAAAAGAATTTTTCAACAACAAGTATAAAAATTATTTTAAAAGGATGAAAACATATGTTTATCAGAAATCTGTAACCTTAAATTAATGTTTATTGACTTCCTATAATTATGGTATTTCTATGCTAATAACGCTCCATATATAAGAAATAATCTAATAATTGACATATCATACAAAACAGCCTGTACTTGCTGATAAGAAATTATTCAATAATAAAATGTCTGTACAAGACTGTCAGAGTTGTCTCCCATACTACAACAATAAAATTTCAAGATAATTTCCATGAAAATGTAAAGGCAGTATACTGAAACTCACACATGCACAATAGCTCTTTTCCAACATTGATTGGATGAAATGTAGTATCAAAACTGTGCGCATTTACTTAATGTGTTCATTAGGAAATTCAGTGGTTCATGGAAGGAGTTTTCAGATTTTAGATATGTAGCAAAATGTGTAAATAAATCTGTGCAAGCTGAACTTGGTATTAGTCTGCCAAACAGTTCAAATCATTATCTACATATAAAATTGAACTGATGACAAATAATGGCCTCCTGAACCAAGAAAGAACATCATGACATTCTAGGGATGTTCTTAAATCTACAAAGGGAAATTCTACATCTAACACAATGAAGCAATTTTTTAAAAAGAATACATGAAAGCAAATACACTGGTAAATTAAGGAATAGAATTGTTTTAAAAAATATTATATTGTTTACTTTAGTGCCTTATAATATCAAGCGAGAAAAACAATAAATCTTTTCTTGTAGTTTAAGATCATTTATTTTTTAGACTGTACAATTAGTGGAGAAAGTATGCCTGAGGAATGTCTAGAACATATATTACAATGTTACAGTTCTCTAGAGAACATCAAAATAATTACTTTGGTTTGAAGTGGATTCCTAAATCCTTTCAAAGCTGTAATTTGTCTTTTTAAATGCATTTTACTATCAAATTATCTTTGAAAAGGCAATAAATCAATAACGGAGAGTATTGAAAGACATTACACAATTGATGCTTTGGAAAAAAAGAAATATTTATTCATTCCATTCTGCTTAAATCCTAGCCATATATTAATATCAATTAGGCAGCAGTAATGTTCATATATCCAATCTCAGTTAAACAAGAAGAGTTGTTGTGATAAGCATACCTTCACTTATAATTTAACCCTTTCCATGCTGAATTGTTATCAGAAAATGTCTAATTTTCGTTTATTTGCAAAAATATGCAAATTATAAACTTTGCCCGAAAGTTGGTCATCAGGTGCAAAAAGTGTCAATTTGACGATTTCTCATCCTTTCTCTTGACCCAGAAGACCCAGGGATGCTGGTAAAAGTATCCAGTTGTAGCCTGCATATAGAGTGGACCCTAGTTAACAAATTGATCCCAACAGTTGTTAGGTGGGAGTGAATCTGATCTTGGTTCAGCAGTCTACAGAAGGTCATTTGGACCAAAAATACGGAATTTCACAATTTTTTCCGATTTTTAACTTCAAATGGACCCGTAACCGGAAGTAGTCGTTTCCTTGGAGTATTTTAATAATAACAATGATCAGTAGTTATATGGCCGTGGGTTTGCACTATTTTTGCAAATTTTGTGCCTCTAAACTTCCTGTAAGACACAGATGTGAAGCCCACCCCTCCAGAAAAACCGAATTTCAGCCGATTTTAATTTTCCAAGTCCATATTTGTGCTCAAAATGCAACTTATACATGAGAAACATGAATACGGATAGCCTCAGGTTGACAGAACATGCATAACTTTTAAAATAATTATCATAAAGTGGACTTCTAAAAGTATGGAAAGCCATTGGAGCCAAATAACGGTGGTCTGGGTACGCCAGTCATATGACGGTCAGCACATGGTAAGGGTTAACGTATCAGGGAATAGGTGTCTTATAGATCCAAATATAATGCACATGTTACAAATCATCACTGTCAAGCTACTAATCAGATAAAAAGTCTAAAATCACTTCTCTTTTTACTTCAATTGATTTTTTACCAATATATTGACACTTCTTATTCTAGTAGCAAAATCAAGTTCAAAATTAGAGTTATCCCCCTTTAACCAATCTGTGGTAGTTCAGACCAAATGTCAGTTACATCTAATTAAAACTGCAATAGGATAAATCAATCATTTTATCAATACTGACATTTCTGCTTTAACAATTTTACATTAAAATCTAACCTGGTGGTATTTAGAAATATTGAAACATAAGTTGTTTGCATCAGAAGTTATTTGCAGGTGATATTTTTATATACCCATATGTTGTTCGACCAATCGATTCATACAGTAATTATGTTTTATAGGAATTGTGTTGATTATAGAAGTATAACGATTGCCATGTAGAATCAAATTAGTTAAAAAATATAAATTGACGTGACATTTCATTCCACACACCATCTGGTGTCCAATAATAGTGGGATCTATATGATGTGTTTCTTATTATAATTTGTACTGTTTTAGTTAATTATCATGTTAAAATTCTCTGTTTTAATGTAAATATTTTATTTAGTTTTGCTACTGAATGACCATGCTGGCTCTTTAACATTTGTTCATATTGACGCTTCATTTGCTTCATAGTAACATTGTTGTCAGTCTATTAGTTTTGTACCAAACTATCCGACTATTACATTATCTCTGCTGAAATGAGTATTCTCTGTTCACAAAAACTACTTACAAAATTTCAAAAGCATCAATCTTAAACCTTAAATCTTTTGAATAAAACTAATTGTGCACATTTTAAAGTTTATCAAATATTATTTACAACTTCCAACGTATAAATATTGGTCAACATTTTAATGTGTCCACATAACTATATTTTCCAGACCTCATTACTTTTGGCACTCCATAATAAGTATAGTAAACCCAAAATGCATATGAACCTGTTCAAAGTACCTTGTAAATGGTTGTATTTTCATCTGTATGTTTTAGGACTTTTAGTCTTCTATATAAATTAAGATTGTTGATGACACTTTCTACTGGTTATTATCAGCATTAGTTAACTACCCACTTATACCTCATATTTCTTTTTATTGAAATGGTTAATATATGGTTGGTGTTTTTTTTTATATAATACATTTTCAGTATATGAAGAAGCTTTCACCTAAGAGTTTTGTTTCAATTATCTGCAAATGTTTAAACATGTCTGTGAAAAGTGTTCTACACTAAACAATAATATAGTATCACTTTGCCTTTCCACTGCTGTTAATGACAAGTTTTGTTTGTATATTACATGTATTTAATTGTGTTTTATTGCATATCAATAACTATGAAACCATTAATTGTTTCTTGTTTGCTGCACGTACATTGGCAAATATTTCATACATGTTCAAGACAAGAACAATATGAATCTACCTGTAAGTTGTGCTCAACTAATCAAATTGTTGTAAGACTTAATAATAAAAATTATTGCATATTCTCTTATGCATTAGAGTTTGAATAACCCATTTATCATAGTAATAATAATACATCAAGTTTCAATAACTTGCACAGGACTATTGTATTCAAGAGAGATAACTCCAGCATTCCTAAATCTTTGTACTGATGTTACTTTTCCAAGATGACAGTTTGAATTAATCATGTTGATAGAATTATTAATTGATGTTTGTGAGGTGACATGCATAATTCATTTCATGATGATAATAATTGTGCAGAGAATTCTTACCTATATCTGCATAAATCAATAATCCTCATAAATGTACTATTTTTATAAAGTAATTTTTTTTTCAAACTCAAATAATGAGAATAATTTGAGTACTATTTTGGGACATCAAAACTGACCCATTCTCATTAAATCATAGCAATTAATTCTGACAAACAATAAATAGACTATCTCATTTTATCTTTCCCTGAAATGAACCAATTGATTTCTGAAATGAAGCTGGGTTTTATTTCCCATTTATTACTGATCAAAGTCAAAGCTGAAGTATAATTAATATTTAGTCATAATGAAGGATAATATAGTGAGGACAACCACATTAATAATTCTACATTCATCCTATTATTTGTCATACTACATATGTAATCAATATTCTCTAGTTTTAGAAAATAATACTTTTTAAGTTTCTTCTCCAAAATGTAGAGCAAAATCTTTTGGAGTTTCATATTTTTTCTATGTGTATTTCTTACACAAATATCTAACCAGTTCATCTATTTTTGAGCCAGAAAGAATTTTTGACTGTTTACTTCCAGACACAAAATTTAAATAAATGAAATTTTGAAAGGATCTCAACATATTTTGCTAGTGATTTATATTTGTGTCTTGTGAATGAAAGTAGGTGTGTTGTACAACAATGAGACATCAACCCTATAATACCAGAAAACACATCCATATATTGGTTAACATATTATTTCCAATGATACACCTATGTCCAATGATACACCTATGTCCAATGATACACCTATGTCCAATGGTACACCTATGTCCAATGATACACCTATGTCCAATGGTACACCTATGTCCAATGATACACCTATGTCCAATGGTACACCTATGTCCAATGGTACACCTATGTCCAATGATACACCTATGTCTAATGGTACACCTATGTCCAATGATACACCTATGTCCAATGGTACACAAATGATACACCTATGTCCAATGATACACCTATGTCCAATGGTACACCTATGTCCAATGATACACTTATGTTCAATGATACACCTATGTCCAATGATACACCTATGTCCAATGGTACACCTATGTCCAATGGTAAACCTATGTCCAATGATACACCTATGTCCAATGGTACACCTATGTCCAATGATACACCTATGTATAATGGTACACCTATGTCCAATGATACACCTGTGTCCAATGATACACCTATGTCCAATGATAAACCTATGTCCAATGATACACCTATGTCCAATGGTACACCTATGTCCAATGATACACCTATGTCCAATGGTACACCTATGTCCAATGATACACCTATGTCCAAACCATATGTTGTCAACCTCTATATCAGTCTAGACAAGCTGGAAATCATTCCAGGAAATTTATTGTATTTCCTGACTTTTTTTATACCAAATCTGTGAAGTACTTTTCTCCATACATCAACCCCTAACATTTGATTAATCTTCCAAAAGATAAAAAGATGTGATGAATGTTAAGAGATTTCTCTTTAATCCTTCAATAGTGTGATTTACTGCCCAGAAACTATACAAAATCTCTTTATTAGCTTAAACAACAGATCATCTAACCTTTTTCTCTCAATTGATTTTACAGCTAAATTAATTTGTAATAAAAACTGAAGTTTAATTAGAATGCATATGATTTAATTGAGGTTAATATATTCAGAAACAAAAGGTGAAGGACTAAAAGAGTTCTTATTCTAATTCAAATGAAGTAGATTTACACAATAGTACTTAGCGCAGACTCAGAGATATACATAATAATGGCTGTTGCAATATACTTCCCACGTAAATCTACGTGTATTGGAACCTATTTCCAGACCCTTTGCCGATTTTATTGTTTTAAAAAGTGCAATTAAAAAAAGACAAAATAACTTTTATTCTTATTCGTATGCATAATAAAAAGAAGTAATTCACAAGAACTTGGAGAAATCAACAAAATAAAATTAAATAAAATTCCGTGAAAGTCTATTAATCTTTTTGGCGCATTTAAGTCATTTCAAAACATGACGTCATACAAATGAAACCGCTAAAGTTGAAAGTTTTCTGTTACGTGAACCATCGGAATTCGAATGATATTGAATTAAAACTGATTTTTGAGGTAGATTTTGTTTTATTTTCTATTCTATTGCATTATTCGCATATTTACTCATTTCAGCAAGTCAACAAGGCGGCTCCTTAGTTACAAAATGTCAACTTTGGATTTGAAGGAAGCTTACGAAAAAACATGTAAATTAAAAATGGCAAATGATGGGTTTGAGAATTTAAAGAATTAAAAAGTTTTTTTTCTAGCAGTTATTAACGAAATAACCTACGCAAGCTACATATTTATAAAGATATTTGAGCTTTATCTAACAGGGAGTAAAAAGGTACAGCCATACACACAGCATACCCACCCTCGCTTCAGTTTTTTAATGACCGTGTTTGTCCTATTAGAATCGAAATAATTCATGGAAGCCATAGATTGTTGGAAATTTACACATGGCCTGGGCCGTGATATTTGTTAATTTTATCACTTGCTAACGCTAAAATTCGAATATCACGGCCCAGGCCATGTGTAAATTTCCAACAACCTATGGCTTCCATGAATTATTTCTTAATTTATCCACTCAAGACAGTTAAATTTTCAAATTTAAAATGCGAGGCTTGCCAGAGCGTTTTAAATATTTTAAATTTAACTGTCGAGAGTGGATAAATATCGTATTACACCAGATTTGGTGGTGGAATCTGTTTCTCTAATGATTTTCTAACATTATGCAGGCAAACTTATTCCTTCTTTTCGAATGATCTGCAAAAAGATGTGTTTTTTCTATGTGACGTCATCAGGCATAGTCGCCTTTTTTCATGCCGTCACAGTAGGAATTTCAGAGGAAAGCAAGAAAATTCGACGTCATAATCAGATTTTAACCAATGAAGTACTGAGATCAAATGAACCACACGTGATTCAATTTTTTTATACAATGGGTGCAGAAAGGGATAAATTCACGAAGAATTAGAGAAATAAAATTCTCCAATTGTAAATCTGTTATTAAGTAGGGATAATCTTCATCAATGTATTGCAATAGATTTATATAAATACATGTCAACATGTTCTAAAGTATAAAGGATTAGGTAAACTATTCCTTATCTAATACACCTACAAAATCATTTACTGGAGCATTCTTTAAAACTTTATATGCCTGGATACAAAACATATATTTAAGAAACAAAATTGACATCCTTTTTGAAATTTTTACAGAAAATTGATTATTAAGTTCCCAAGTTCGGTAAAATAAAGATTGGTTGACAAATATCACCTTAATGAGACTCGGGTGATTACCATTAGTACAAACTTTCTGCAAAGATACAAAACATCTACAGGGAAACTGATATGATTAGTGTTGTATTTTTATTTCTTTTCTTTTCAGATTCCCTACCATTTACAATACCTTAACCTTGGTTTGTACTCTGTTAAAAACAAATACTTGTTTTTGATTCACAAAAGATCAGCATTAAATCAGGAAAACATGTTTGACCTTAAAATAAAACAGTAATGTGGTAGTCATTGATTGATATCTGCCAACTTTTCTAAATATCCATGGGATCTTATGCATCTCTTTTGCCATGTCATAAGTGGTTTTGTCTAATATTCTATGTTAGTATGTGCATAAGAATCATTCCTGGGGTTATGTTATGGGGGATTTCAAAAGTTAAGTTAAGAAAGTGCATTGGGATTGTTGGCAAGTCTTCAAAGACTCTAACGGCTAGGTTTAAATGCCAAATATATGGTTAAGACACTAAAATCTAATATGCTTTAAATAAAACTATTGGTAAGCTAAAAGGCCATCTTGTCCCAGGACTGCATAAACACACCTAACATACACCATGCCACAAGCAACCCTTGTACTAAAATGTATTAAAAGCTATACAAATAATTAAATTAATATGGTATCAGAATCTAAACACCTAATCTATCTTGTGGTAAAACTAAATTAGTCCTTGAGTGAGTTGATGGAAGATGACACTGAAGAACATTATAGATGGAGCATCTGTCACTCAATTACACAAACAATTAAATTACTCTTTTTTCCTAATGTTTTATTTTGATTAGAATAGAATGTAACAGGTTGAATACTATAACATGAGCCTGTATTGATCACAAAGACAGCTCTAAAGTCTCATGTTCTGATTTTCTGTATTTTCATGATCATTCCAAAGAAAGTTTCTTTCCTGATGTAAAGCTATGTAATATTAATTGTCTTACTGACACCAGTCACACCTAAACAAAAGCTTTTAGCTCATATCACAAACAAGAATGTGTCCAAAGTACATGGATGCCCCACTGGCACTATCATTTTCCATGTTCCATGGACCGTGAAATTGGGTCAAAAGTCTAATTTGGCTTTAAAATTAGAAAGATCCTATCATAAGCAGCAAGTGTACTAAGTTTCAAGTTGATTGGACTTCAGCTTCATCAAAAACTACCTTGACCAAAAACTTTAACCTGAAACTCCCATTTTCATTTTCTATGTTCAGTTGACCGTGAAATTGGGGTCAAAAGTCTAATTTGGCTTTAAAATTAGAAAGATCATATCATAAGCAACAAGTGTACTAAGTTTCTAGTTGATTGGACTTCAGCTTCATCAAAAACTACCTTGACCAAAAACTTTAACCTGCGGATGAACGAACGAACGGACGGACGGACGAACGAACGAACGGAGCCACAGACCAGAAAACATAATGCCCCTCTACTATCGTAGGTGGGGCATAAAAAAAAGACTTTTGCAATTTTGTCAAATTTTACTTATGTCTGGGTGCGGTTTTGTAAGTTATTTATATCTGTATCCTTGGCATTACATTAAGTGTATATCATATGCAAGTATTGTTGACTTGATTGGGACCAAAATATAAATTCCAAATCAATTTAGGTCTTTTAAGATGTTTCACTAGTCCCAAAAAACATTTCTTTATATTTCCCCATCATGCTCTAGGGACGAGATTCAAAAACAGCTCCTTAACTCTGCAACAATACATGTTCCTTATTATAGGTTCTCTGATCTTCGTTTTTTTTTTTTTTTTTTTTTTTTTTGTCATTTTGTGAATTTTCTGTATTGATGGCAGATCCTTGATAGTATTTGTTAAATAAAGACAATTTTTTTAGATAAAGAGTGAAATCACCCCAAATCCTTCTTCATTTATATGGTAAGTAAAACCAAATTCACTGTGGATGGCCACAATAGAATTACAATTGGAGTAAGAAAACTTGGTGAGTATAATGTAAAAGCGTTCCCTATATTTTATCTGCTTGATTAAGAATAGTTTATAATGGCTGTGGCAGTCATTTTATTTGACCATTATTAAACCCCCACCCATCCCAAATAAATCTTATAATCATAACCGAACAAAAATAAATCAAATAGCATAGGCGGATCCAGGGGGCCCGAGCCCGCCCTTTCATGGGAAAAATTTGGTTGATTATATAGGGAATCATTGAAGCATGACTGGAGCGGGCCCCCACTTAGGTCAGTCAGCGGGGCCCCCCCTTAGGAAAAGTTCTGGATCCACCACTGAATATCAAGTGAAAATTATAAACTTGTCAAGGTACTTAAGCTGGAACAGAGAAATATAATATGCCTAATTGTTTATGTAACCACTATACTAACATTAAAGATATTTCCAACAAGTCATTTCCGAAAAATCATTGCCGAAAGACTGATGTGAAAGTTATAATTTGAATCAAATTACACTTTATATCAAGATGAAAAAATCCTATGTACAGAAAAACAATTTAATTCTATCAAATAACACTATTAACCATTATTTGACCTTGGACTGACTATTAAACTTAATCGTCATCCATAAATGTCCTGGTATTACTACTGGTCTGACTTCTTATTACTCTGTAAAAATAGTTACAGATATAACGTTTCACACTTTACAAAGCGAAGTACATGTACTAATGCTATGGTAAAATAATTACAGATATAAAGTTTCCCAGTTCCGAAGCAAAGTACATGTACCATATTATGTCATATTAAGATGATGTCAAAACTATATTCAACTCAAGTGTATCTGAGGATAGGGTTAACATGGAAAAGAAAAGAGCATATGTAAGTTATTTTTATAAGCATGTACAACAAACCAAAATACACCTCCTTCTCGTCATAGGTGTGTCCATTAGATGTGGGACAAGGACAAATCCTTACTTCTCGTCATAGGTGTGTCCATTAGATGTGGGATAAGGACAAATCCTTGAAATAGTTGCTATACCTAGGAGAAAACAGATTTGAAAGCATCATTTAGTGATTTGATGATTGAAAATTTAGTTATTTGGTGATGCTTTGATAAATCTGGTAAACAAATATTTGCTACATGTACCAACAAATAAAAAATTGATGCTTACAAATCTTCAAATACAATAATGTTTTCTCAAACCTCATGAAACTCAAAGCATCTATGCTCAAAGTAAACACTGTTAAATTTCAAAATAACTTGTATTATGTTACTGTCTTTGAATAGATGCCTTGAAATTTGTGCCTTTCATTCAATCAAAATAAATTGTCAGTTATGCATTAGACTTAAGTATTACAAGTGAAACAAACTGCATTTCGTTTGATTTATTTTGTTGTTAAAGCTGAAAACAATAGATGAAAACTCATTTAGTGGTTTCTACATAATCAGTCTTCTTAGAGATAAATGTATAACAATGTTCTGTCTTAAAATTAAAACCATGTCAGACAGAAGCTATTAAAACATTCTACTAGGAGTGCTTATAAGAAACATTTAATTTCCCTCAAATTCATTCTGTTAACATTTTTGTAGATTTTTTTACAGTACACAATCTTAGATTTCCGTGGAATAACAAACTGTATGTAAAAAGGACATAGATTTCCATGGAATGACAAATCGTATGTAAACCAGATGCTCCACAGGGCGCAGCTTTATACGAATGCAGAGGTCGAACCTTGAACAGTTGGGGAAAGTATGGACACAACATTTAAGTTTGATACAGCTCTGAATTTGGATTGTGATTAAACAGACCAATTTGAAAACAGGACCAAAATTAAGAATCTGAATACACGGTTAGATCTGGCATATCAAAGAACCCCAATAATTCATTTTTTGATGAAATCAATAAAAGTTTAATTTTAGACCCTTTTGGCCCCTAATTCCTTGGGACCAAAACTCGCAAAATCAATCCAAACCTTCCTTTTGTGGTCATAAACCTTGTGCAAAAATTTCATAGATTTCTATTAACTTATACTAAAGTTATTGTGCAAAAACCAAGAAAAATGCTTATTTGGGCCCTTTTTGGCCCCTAATTCCTAATCTGTTGGGACTAAAACTCCCAAAATCAATCCCAACCTTCCTTTTGTCGTCATAGACCTTATGTTAAAATTTCATAGATTTCTGTTTACTTATACTTAAGTTATTGTGCGAAACCAGGAAAAATGCTTATTTGGGCCTTTTTTGGCCCCTTATTCTTAAACTGTTGAGACCAAAACACCCAAAATCAATCCCAACCTTCCTTTTATGGTCATTAACTTTGCTTTTAAATTTCATAGATTTCTATTTACTTTTACTAAAGTTAGAGTGCGAAAAACCAAATGTCTTCGGACGACGACGCCAACGTGATACCAATATACAACCGAAGAATTATAAAAACAAAGTCAAACTAAAATTCATTATTTCCATAGCTGTTGCACTTCAAAAATGAATTGCACAATAAAACAAGTTTTTCTCTTGGTCAGTAATTAAATACTATAAAGAGTTAATAATGTACTTCAAAATAGTCATTAACTTCTAGTAGGTCAGCAATGAAATACTGAAGAATATGAACCTAAACAGAAATTACTTATTTCCTTTCTTATTATTCCTCCATTTTTTGCTAATGGGCTATCTAAAAGTCATTATAAGTAACATTGTACAAGGATTTCTGTCTGTAAAACTTACAATGTTTTAATAAGAATATAAAGAAATATAGTATACCATCAAGGAAACAGTTCGATAAACAACAGAAAATTACGAAATCATCTTACTAATACAATCAATGTCCAAACCATTAAGTAATTTCTACATCATTTGGCGTCTTTATTTAGGTCTATAATGATACAACTATCAACACAATCAATTCTTAACCGTAAACACTTTCCAAAGTTTCTATAGTTATGGAACAAAACCAGATAAAGATTAATCCTGACAACTTGAATTTAAAATTATCTTTTTATTCCTTGTTTGAATTAAACTATGTTTCTGTTCTAAATCTCAAAGGTTTTGACACAGACTGTGGTCAATAAATTTGTTTTGTCATTTCAACTAATACTATAAAAGCTATCTAGCTATTGGTTTTTGCAGCTTGTCTCAATCAACTGAAATAAATGAATACTGACTCAGTTGAAAGTTTTAGTAAGAGCCCAGGTTAATTTAGTCCTGTGCATCTTACAAAAAAAAAACAATTTTCTGTATTGCCATTTGCATCTTTTAATAACTATATCTTAGCTCTACACTTAAAAAATCGAATTTTTGTAAACTTGGTTTGTCAACATGAAATCATTGGATAAATTTTATAAAAACGACTCAAAGGCAAACATGAGAAACTGGTCCAGATTTAAATATTTCTAAGTTCAAATGTGTTAAATAAAAAGTTTAAATATACCAAGAGGTCATAAAGCAGTAATCAAAATAACAAAACCAGATACGATCTTAACAGAATACTAATGAGATAGAGACTAATGATGGAGCCGCATTTTAATTCACTGGATAATCAAAGAGTAACTAGGTGTTATAATAGAAAAACAAAGGACATTGGGTATCCATCCAGGACACAAAATCTGTACAAAAACAGAGAAAAAAAAACAGAAAACGCAAAAGAATAGTGCTTTTGATGTTCTTCATCTCAAAATCACAGTGATGCATTATGCATAGTAAACACTAGGTATAGTTCTGGTATGCATACTGTATGATGTAGCCTGAATAGACATTGTGGTCATAATAACATGATCAACAAAGGGCTATCCTTGAATGAAACTGTCCAGTTTATTAATTTAAGGTCCATATCATTTTAATACACTTTTTTTTTTTTAAAGAAAAGTAGCTTTAAAACTATAAAAACAAGAATGTGTCCATAGTACACGGATGCCCCACTCCCACTATCATTTTCGTAACGTAACGGTACCCAAATTGCACCGAGTACCCAAATTGCACCTATTTAGCAAAACGAGCAGCGAAAATCTTACAAGATTTCATAGAGACTAAAAAATTTGTATTTTTATGATTTGATACTAGGCACATCTTTCAACATAGGTAAAACTATTTAGATATGCACAAAACGTTCACAGTATTTATCAACAGATGAAGTATTTACTGAAAAAGCAAAATGTACTGAAGCGTCGCCATGCGACGTCATCAAAACGTCTTCTTTTTAAAATGAGCAAATACAATATGTTACAAGTATCCATTTAAAAAATAATGAAGAGTAAGCATGGACTAATATCCAATTGTTCAAAATATTTGAAGAAATTAAACAAAAGCTCTGTTATTAGACTTTTGACGATGTGAATTTAAGCATGGATGCAATTTGGGTACTCCTCATTTCAGAATCATTGATGGTTTGGAGGTCAGTTTAGACCAATTTTTCTATGATTCCATTTGGAATAAAAATCAAATTAGTGTACCTTTATAATAAAGAAGGATACGGTTACAAAATAAACACAGAATGGACATTTTTGTCTTTATCATAAAAAAACGTAGATGAAACAAGAATGTGTCCAAAGTACACGGATGCCCCACTCACACTATCATTTTCCATGTTCAATGGACCATGAAATTGGATAAAAAATATAATTAGGCATTAAAATTAGAAAGATAATATCATAGGGAACATGTGTACTAAGTTTCAAGTTGATTGGACTTCAACTTTATCAAAAACTACCTTGACCAAAAACTTTAACCTGAAACATGCACTTTCATTTTCTATGTTCAGTGGACCGTGAAATTGGGGTCAAAAGTTTAATTTGGCTTTAAAATTAGAAAGATCATATCATAAGGAACATGTGTACTAAGTTTCAAGTTGATTGGACTTCAACTTCATCAAAAACTACCTTGACCAAAAACTTTAACCTGAAAAACTTTAACCTGAAACATGCACTTTCATTTTCTATGTTCAGTGGACCGTGAAATTGGGGTCAAAAGTCTAATTTGGCTTTAAAATTAGAAAGATCATATCATAAGGAACATGTGTACTAAGTTTCAAGTTGATTGGACTTCAACTTCATCAAAAACTACCTTGACCAAAAACTTTAACCTGAAGCGGGACAGACGGACGAACGAACGGACGAACGAACGAACGAACGAACGAACGAACAGACGGACGGACGAACGAACGAACGGACGCACAGACCAGAAAACATAATGCCCCTCTACTATCGTAGGTGGGGCATAAAAACTGTCAAAATAGGTGCAATTTGGGTACCGTCACGTTATGTTCAGTGGACCGTGAAATTGGGGTGAAAACTTAAATTTGGAATTAAAATTAGAAAGATCATATCATAGGGAACATGTGTACTAAGTTTCAAGTTGATGTAACTTAACTTCATCAAAAACTACCTTGACCAAAAACTTTAACCTGAAATTTGCACTATCATTTTCTATGTTCAGTGGACCATGAAATTGGGGTCAAAACTATAATTTGGCATTAAAATTAGAAAGATCATATCATGAGGAACATGTGTATTAATTAAAAAAAACTAGAGGCTCTAAAGAGCCTGTGTCGCTCACCTTGGTCTATGTGCATATTAAACAAAGGACACAAATGGATTCATGACAAAATTGTATTTTGGTGATGGTGATGTGTTTGAAGTTCTTACTTTACTGAACGATTTTGCTTCTTACAATTATATCTATCATGAACTTTGCCCATTAGTAACAGAGAACTATATTTGGTAAAAATTTACATAAATTTACCAAATTAATGAAAATTGTTAAAAATTGACTATAAAGGGCAATAACTCCTTAAGGGGTCAATTGACCATTTAGGTCATGTTGACTTATTTGTAGATCTTACTTTGCTGAACATTATTGCTGTTTACAGTTTATCGCTATCTATAATAGTATTCAAGATAACCAAAAACGGCAAAATTTCTTTAAAAATTACCAATTGGAGGGCAGCAACCCAACAACCAGTTGTCCAATTCATCTGAAAAATTCAGGGCAGATAGATATTGACTTGATTAACAATTTAACTTCTTGTCAGATTTGCTCTAGATGCTTTGGTTTCATAATTATAAGCAAAAAACTGCATTTTACCCCTATGTTCTATTTTTAGCCGTGGCGGCCATCTTGGTTGAATGGCCAGGTCATCGGACACATTTTTCAAACTAGATACCCCAAAGATGATTGTGGCCTAGTAGTTTCAGTGGAGATTTTGTAAAAGATTACTTAGATTTATGAAAAATGGTTAAAGATTGACTATAAAGAGCAATAACTCCTAAAGGGGTCAACTGACCATTTTGGTCATGTTGACTTATTTGTAGATCTTACTTTGCTGAACATTATTGCTGTTTACAGTTTATCTTTATCTATAATAATATTCAAGATAACAACCAAAAACAGCAAAATTTCCTCAAAATTACCAATTCAGGGGCAGCAACCCAACAACCGATTGACCGATTCATCTGAAAATTTTAGGGCAGATAGATCTTGACCTGATAAACATTTTTATCCCATGTCAGATTTCCTCAAAATGCTTTGGTTTTTGAGTTATAAGCCAAAAACTGCATTTTACCCCTTTGTTCTATTTTTAGCCGTGGCGGCCATCTTGGTTGGTTGACCAGGTCACGCCACACATTTTTTAAACTAGATACCCCAAAGATGATTGTGGCCAAGTTTGGATTAATTTGGCCAAGTAGTTTCAGAGGAGAAGATTTTTGTAAAAGATTACTTTAATTAACGAAAAATGGTTAAAAATTTACTATAAAGGGCAATAACTCCTAAACGGGTCAACTGACCATTTTGGTCATGTTGACTTATTTGTAGATCTTACTTTGCTGAACATTATTGCTGTTTACAGTTTATCTCTAACTATAATAATATTCAAGATAATAACCAAAAACAGCAAAATTTCTTCAAAATTACCAATTCAGGGGCAGCAACCCAACAACCGACTGACCGATTCATCTGAAAATTTCAGGGCAGATAGATCTTGACCTGATAAACATTTTTACCCCATGTCAGATTTGCTCTAAATGCTTTGGTTTTTGAGTTATAAGCCAAAAACTGCATTTTACCCCTATGTTCTATTTTTAGCCGTGGCGGCCATCTTGGTTGGTTGACCGGGTCACGCCACACATTTTTTAAACTAGATACCCCAATGATGATTGTGGCCAAGTTTGGTTTGATTTGGCCCAGTAGTTTCAGAGGAGAAGATTTTTGTAAAAGTTAACGACGACGGACGACGACGGACGACGACGGACGACGACGGACGACGACGGACGACGGACGCCAAGTGATGAGAAAAGCTCACTTGGCCCTTCGGGCCAGGTGAGCTAAAAAGGAATCTTTCAATTAAATTAAAGTCTAAGGACCATAACTATATGAAAAGCAGGTTATTCAATACACTAAATCAATCTTTAACTTAAAATCATTTTTTTACATCCACTACATTTGAATTCTGGTTGTTTCAATTTGGCAATCATATGACATCTCCTTTGCACATAACATACAAAACTCAGATAACCGGTAATAGGTATATATATTATGGAAAAAAAGATAGAAAAAAGAAGAAATGAAGGAATGATGGAATGCCAGGTACTAGTGAAAGGACAGGGACATAAAAGAGTTTTAAATTCAGAAGAATGTAATTTATGTCTCTTTAAATTCTAACTCATATAAATAGTACAAGTCCTAACTATTTTTATAGGACATATTCTCAGCAGTTTAAATTCAGTACCTAATGAGGCATTTGGATAATTTAAATTGTGAACTATGGGCTAATCTGTATACAGTACAATACAAAGAACCTCCCAACTGTGCTCCTTACACATACACGTAAATAACACCTAGGACAAGATAGGTGGTAACATGTTACATTATATTGTTCATTCTTGGATTAAAGCTTTACAATACACATTTCCTCTACAATAATCAAATGTCATCCTTGCCTTTCATGTCAGAAAACAACACACAATGGTTTGATACAATAAAACTATGCATTATCAACCATTTTCTCCAATTAAATGTTTAAACTGAATACAAATGTAGTACTTAATCATCCCCAACAATGACTCTCAGAGCCATCAACAAACAATCAAAATAGGCTCAGACTTATGAAGTAAAGTTTACCTTCTGATCGTTTGAGGACAAGGCCTAATATACAAAAATATACATAAAATGTTTATCTTTTTTTTATTCTAATTCTATTGCTATAGAATATGGATTAAAATTACATTTCCAATGATTTATTAGTGAGTTTTTGTGACAGCCTTATTCATCTTGATCAGATAATAGAATAGAACAAAAGGATGTCCTGCACAACCTTGTGTAAGTACCAATTGATGAAAACTATCATCTTTGAGCACTCAATGACTATACCCTATTGTACCAATGAACTTTGACTGATGCCAAAGAGAGGTAACATCACTTATCATTAAGCCTTCCTCCACAAGTAACTAGAGGCTCTCAAGATATTGTGTTGCTCACCTTGGTCTATGTGCATATTAAACAAAGGACACAGATGGATTCTTGACAAAATTGTGTGTTTGTAGATCTTACTTTACTGAACATTCTTGCTACTTACAATTTTCTCTATCTATAACAAACTTGGCCCTTTAGCTACAGAGGAAATTTTTTTGTAAAAATTTACATAAGTTTACCAAATTAATGAAAATTGTTAAAAATTGACTATAAAGGGTAATAACTCCTTAAGGGGTCAACTGACTATTTTGGTCATGTTGACTTATTTGTAGATCTTACTTTGCTGAACATTATTGCTGTTTCCAGTTTATCTCTATCTATAATAGTATTCAAGATAATAACCAAAAACGGCAAAATTTCTTTAACAAGAGTGCACACACTGAAATGTCTCGCCTTCTTTACTAATCATTGATATTATGTTGATACTCCTAAATATAAAGCTTTATTACAACTGTCACATAAACTTAACATTAACCAAGAAAACTAAACATTGATCAATGAACCATGAAAATGAGGTCAAGGTCAGATGAACCATATGCCAGGCAGACATGTACAGCTAACAATGCTTCCATACAACAAATATAGTTGACCTATTGCTAATAGTTTAAGAAAATAGACCAAAACACAAAAACTTAACACTGAGCAATGAAC
Organism: Mytilus galloprovincialis; assembly: GCF_965363235.1. Classification (NCBI taxonomy): domain Eukaryota; kingdom Metazoa; phylum Mollusca; class Bivalvia; order Mytilida; family Mytilidae; genus Mytilus; species Mytilus galloprovincialis. The sequence continues at coordinate 124,598,906 of NC_134838.1, read as the reverse complement.
CGTGAAAACCAGGTCAAGGTCAAATAAAACCTGCACAACTGACATATAGATCATAAAATATTTCCATACACCAAATAAAGTTAACCTATGACATATAGTATTAGATAAAAAGACCAAAACTCAAAAACTTAACTTTGACCACTGAACCATGAAAATGAGGTCAAGGTCAGATGATATCTGCCCGCTAGACATGTGTACCTTACAATCATGCCATACAACAAATATAGTATACCTATTGCATAAAGTATGAGAAAAACAGACCAAAACACAAAAACTTAACTATAACCACTGAACCATGAAAATGAGGTCAAGGTCAGATGACACTTGCCAGTTGGACATGTACACCTTACAGTCCTTCCATACACCAAATATACTAGACCTATTGCTTATAGTATCTGAGATATGGACTTGACCACCAAAACTTAACCTTGTTCACTGATCCATGAGGTCGAGGTCAAGTGAAAACTGTCTGACGGGCATGAGGACCTTGCAAGGTACGCACATACTAAATATAGTTATCCTATTACTTATAGTAAGAGAGAATTTAACATTACAAAAATCTGAACTTTTTTTTTCAAGTGGTCACTGAACCATGAAAATGAGGTCAAGGACAATGGACATGTGACTGATGGAAACTTCGTAACATGAGGCATCTATATACAAAATATGAAGCACCCATGTCTTCCACCTTCTAAAATATATAGCTTTTAAGAAGTGAGCTAACACCGCCGCCGCCGCCGCCTGATCACTATCCCTATGTCGAGCTTTCTTCAATAAAACTTGCAGGCTCGACAAAAATTACCAATTGAGGGCAGCAATCAAACAACCAGTTGTTCAATTCATCTGAAAATTTCATGGCAGATAGATATTGACTTGATAAACAACTTAACCTCTCACAGATTTGCTCTAAATGCTATGGTTTCAGAGTTATAAGCTAAAATCTACATTTTCCACCATGTACTATTTTTAGCCATGGTGGCCATTTTGATTGGTTGGCTGGGTCACCGCACACATTTTTAAAACTAGATACCCTAATAATGATTGTGGCTAAGTTTGGTTGAATTTGGCCCAGTTGTTTCAGAGGAGAAGATTTTTGTTAAAGTTAACAACGACGGACGACTACGGACAAAGACAGACGCTGGACGCCAAGTGATGAGAAAAGTTCACTTGGCCCTTTTGGCCAGGTGAGCTAAAAAGAAGAACCACACTGATGAAGGTTCCATTAATAATCCCTTGACCTATAACCTATGATCCACAGAGATATGACAACCTGTCACATCTAAATTTGTTCAATGTAATAAAGATACACAATAATAAAACTTTCTTATTTGATAACTTTTGACCTCCAATAATGATAAACCTTTCACATTAAGATCTACTGTGATGACAAGGAGTGATATAAATCATCATAACTGGGATCTAAAAAGAGGCTGGCTGCAGCTTTGTGTACCTGACTTATAGAAGCTTTATAAAGGTGTAAATTGTAACCTCTCTTAGTTTTAACTATATTCTAGGAAAAAAAATGTGGAAAAAAATGTACAATTAAGGAAGCTCGCTCGTCATGATTTGGAATTTTGGTCAGATTTTCGAAATCCTTTGGTTTTATCCATTTGAATGCCTTAACAAATTTTGCCCGGTGACCCCCATTTTTCTTTTTATAATTCTTTTACATGTATAATGATAAGATGTCTGTTAAAGTCTTATAAAATTTTAATTATTTTTTAATAGTTTTTGAGAACTTAAACTTGTCAATGATAAAGATATGTAAAGTCAAGAGAGAACATTTTCCCACCAAAATTTCAATGCCTAATATCTCGAAAACAAGCATGGTGACATATACTTTTTTATTGGTTCTTTTGATTCATTTATTAATCCCCTATCAATATATGCTAATGTTTTGAAAAGTTAATTACTTTGAAACTTAGAAGCCAACTCCCTTAAGAAATATACATCAGAATTAATCCTAAAATTATATCTTTAAAAAAAATTGTGTTTAATAATGTAAACTCCAAAAACAATTAATAAATATACCATACATTAGAAACATAATTTCTACATCTAGAATGCTAAAATTAAATCTTAAACTTCTATTTTTATGCTTTAAAGCTGAGTAATCTTTTGACAGTGAATTATCCAATGAAAAATTCCTATACACATGTACTAAAATATATTTATCACTTTATTTTGAAAACACTTTTTTTATGCATAAAACTATAATCTCGTTAGTTGTTACCAATAATGTCTTTTGTTGATTTGTAATAATAACTGACAACAGCTGTAGATAATGATATAGTGTACTTTTACCATAAGAGAAGCTACAGTTCAAAGACAATAAAGGTTCAATAAGACAGCAAAACAACAATCAACAGCAAACAAACAAAAAAAAAAAAATAAAAATTAAGTGCTCTCAAATTCACAGTCAACAATTAACAAAGCCGTATTTGATGAGATGGCATCAATTAATAACAAAATCCTATTTATTTTCAAGTCTTTTAGAAATAGGATTTGACCTTTGACAAGATAATCAGATCAAACATAATCAATTTTCTATCTTCAATTTAGAGTTTTACAAGTAAAAAACAACTGTGTTAATGAAAAAAATATTCAATGGAACAGATGACAATATTTTTCTCCAAAGTGGGATGTTGTCAGGGACTGATCTTCAGAGAAGATTTCTATGTAAAAAAAACCAAGAGACCAATCACAATCTTGGGGAGAGTAGACTTCAATGAGTAAACCAACTGTATCTAAAAAGGTTTGTTTTGGTCCAGATAAATGGATTAAGTCAAATTATGTATGGCAATAATCTACAAAACATAAATATCTAATAAATATGATTCAATATTATAATACAATGTTTGTTAAACGGTCAATATTTATGTATAACTATGTCTTAATGTAACAAATCAAGTGATTATTTGTAAATATTTATACTAACAGTTTGTATACAGGTTTAATAATTATGACTATTCAAGGATTAATGACTTTTAAATATACATTCTAGAATCAAACAAAAAATTTGGTAAACAATAAGTAGGTGCTTAACAAACATTTCACATAATATATTTACCCTAATCTTTAATCTTAACCAGGACATTAAGGTATTATTTTAAAGGCATATTTAGTTTTGTTTTCAAAGGATAAAAAACATATACAAATAGTTTATCTGCACTTATTTTTTATTTTGTTGAAGGCATTGCATATAAACCTCTGGCAAGAATTGCAACACTTTCAAAGGGCATAACTCATTTCACATACTTGATCAGCACTGATTTAAGAATTTGTCTAAGACATTCTTAATATAAACCTCTGACTTAAATTTCATCAAAATCTGGCAAGAAAAGTTCATACTTGAGCGCTTACAACAGACAGGTTGAAAGGATACACTGACAAACCCAGGTCATTTCTATGTAACCTACAATGTGTTGTGCCACAGACAACAAGGATTTTTTAAGTAATAGAAAAGAGACATTAGAATGATTAGACATTCAATGAGGATTCCAATATAAGATATAACAATAAAACACAAAAAGATTTCTATTAACCAATCTTATTCAAAAATATAACCCACTGATACTTGTCAGTACTTCCAACTGAAGCTATAAATACCTGTTCAGGTACTTTGTGTGCAACCATCTTATCTTGGGGACTATATAATTTCAATGTCAATGAAAACTGAAGGTCTAAGTTTCAAAGAGATCTTGTTTTAAGATAATTTCAGTTAGCTAAGCAATGATCAATATACTGTACTAAAAACAAACTAGATCAGAAGTTTATTCAAACAAAAACTGATTGTAAAATGCATTAGTTAACAATTAGCTTTAAAATCAAAGCATCTAGATTCTAACCAGAAATAAAATAGATCTGTCATTCTCAGTTCTGTATATTCTATACCATTAATTATTGATTTGAGAATTTGATTTGGTTAATTAAAGAGAAAGTATGGAGTCATGTTATGCTGTTGTGTTGTCAGACTGGCACGTCAAACATGACTTTCTATAGCAATAACTATTTTGTTGTCCAGCAATTATACAAACTAAATTTTCTGACATTGGCTACGTAAATCATCATACAACCAAAAATTCAAAAAAGATGTAAAAATTGACCAATCCAAATGTTTCTGGACATTATTGCCTTGTATATTGTCAAGAAATTGGCTGCTGTCCAATTCAAATATATCTGGACATTAATGCCTTGTATATTGTCAAAATTTGCTGCTGTACATTTTTGCCTTCCCTTTTTGTCAAGGAATTGGCAGCTATACAATACTGGCTTGTCTATTATCAAGGAATTACTAGAGTACATTGTTGGCTTGCCTATTATCAAGGAATTACTAGAGTACATTGTTGGCTTGCCTATTATCAAGGAATTACTACAGTACATTGTTGGCTTGCCTATTATCAAGGAATTACTAGAGTACATTGTTGGCTTGTCTATTATCAAGGAATTACTACAGTACATTGTTGGCTTGTCTATTATCAAGGAATTACTACAGTACATTGTTGGCTTGTCTATTATCAAGGAATTACTACATAAAATTGAGAAAGGAAATGGTGAATATGTCAAAGCGACAACCACCCGACCATAGAGCAAACAACAGCCGAAGGCAACCAATGGGTCTTCAATGTAGCGAGAATTCCCGCACCCGTAGGTGTCCTTCAGCTGGCCCCTAAAATATGCATAATAGTACAGTGATAATGGACGCCATACTAAACTCCGAATTATACACAAGAAACTAAAATTTAAAATCATACAAGACTAACAAAGGCCAGAGGCTCCTGACTTGGGACAGGTAGTACATTGTTGGCTTGTCTATTATCAAGGAATTACTACAGTACATTGTTGGCTTGCCTATTATCAAGGAATTACTACAGTACATTGTTGGCTTGTCTATTATCAAGGAATTACTACAGTACATTGTTGGCTTGCCTATTATCAAGGAATTACTAGAGTACATTGTTGGCTTGCCTATTATCAAGGAATTACTAGAGTACATTGTTGGCTTGTCTATTATCAAGGAATTACTACAGTACATTGTTGGCTTGTCTATTATCAAGGAATTACTACAGTACATTGTTGGCTTGCCTATTATCAAGGAATTACTAGAGTACATTGTTGGCTTGCCTATTATCAAGGAATTACTACAGTACATTGTTGGCTTGTCTATTATCAAGGAATTACTACAGTACATTGTTGGCTTGCCTATTATCAAGGAATTACTACAGTACATTGTTGGCTTGCCTATTATCAAGGAATTACTAGAGTACATTGTTGGCTTGCCTATTATCAAGGCATTACTACAGTACATTGTTGGCTTGCCTATTATCAAGGAATTTGCTGCAATACTTGCCATGTCATGAAATTGAAGTAACAAGAGTACTACAGTTGCCTACAGCTAAAGAGATCAAGATAAGCCAAGTTGTTGCCTACAATTTACTCCCTGGAAACAAAATGAAGCAACACTTTCTTCCAATCTGACATGTATGTTGAGTTATAGACATTAGGAGGTCTGTAAATTGAAAGTCAGTGGTTTTGCACTAACAAGTAATCAATAAAAACCATAAATTAACAGTAAAAAGACCCACCCAGATGTTTATTTGTTTGATGTTATACATATTTCAATAGGATGAGAAGACATTTTAGAACATAAAACATACAAGTTAATATATTTTTACTTTGAAGAAAAAAGAACTGTTAAGTTGAAGCACAGCCTTCTTAAGCATAAAACAACATGAAGATTCGCATGTTGTGAAAAATTGTTACAAGAATTTCAAAGTTTTGAAGCATTCCATCTATTTATGGATTAAGAACAAGACAAAGTATGTCACCTTTAGAATGTAAATATATGTTCCAGTTCTCTTTTTACAAGAAAAAATGTGAGATTTGTAATTCATGACGTAAAGTAAAATAGGAAAGATTATTTGCAAAAACTTGTAGAACGTTAAGATTTTTTTCCAGTCTTTTTCATGTTTTCGTCTAACATTATATTTGCTGTATAAAATGGTTATTTAGTTAAAAAAAAAAAAAGAAAAAAAATCTGATTAGTAGTTACAGAATCTTTAGTTTTATCTGCAATTTAATTGTTCTTAAACCAAAATGAAAGTGAAGTAACAGCATTGGTTGATATACCATCATAGATCAAAATTTGATAGCCTATCGCAACATTTTGTAAATGTTATTGAAAAATTACTCATAACAGAATGTTTCAGATTATCAATAGAGAATTGAAGAGTTTTAAAGATTTTAATTGATATCTTTCAAACTGCAAGCTGGTATAGTACATATATCTTATAAACCCATTATTTCAACAATATTCAATATATCACTTGGTATAAATAAATATAGACATGAATAAACCGAAAAGGAGACTCAAGTGATAAATACACAAATGACTGTTTTATCCAGAAATAACCCAAGATCATGGACAAGACTAAGGAAGAAATCACACTTGGGTAATGAAGAATACCATACACAAAAGGACATGTTAAGTCTGTAACATACTAACAAAAATAAACTGAATTTGTATATATATTTCTGGTCCATGAAAATCTTTTCACATAGATACTTTAATCTTTGAGAAAAAAACACTCCTATTTACACTTGTTCAAATGAGATTGAAATTTAAAGGACATAATTTGTTGAGGTACATAACACGTTATTATTGGTATAAATATCTCTTTTTAATGCCTATACTTGACAATAAGAATTAATTTTCAATCTGCAATCCTTCCTCCCTAATGTCCTGTTTTGATTACTTCTGTGTTCACATAAAATTCAAATATTGTATAATCACTCTCTGCCCTTTCTATGTTATTTTCTGCCTATATAATTCATATTGAATTCTTCCAGTCACCATGACACCATAAAAAAAGCATAATTTGGTACACCAATGAACTTGGACCCAAGAGGTTGAATAAAACTCCAAATTTAATTTAAACGTCAATATATATAATGTCTCCCAGCTTGCATGAAATTAATCAGCTTTAGTCTGTGAGGATATTTCAATGCAATCAACTGATTACTGTATGACAGAAAAACAAAAAAAGTCCTTAGTTATTATGATCAGTATTCATGTAGCAGGATCCGGTCATCTTCAGAACATCAATTACAGAGAAAGGCATCAAATTTCTATCACTCTACATCGTTGTAACGTGTTATTATTGAATAAATTCTACTCACTGAATAAAATCGTCAACGTTACATTCTCCTTATAAGTTTCTAGTCAATTAAATGAAAAGATCTGTGAAGTTCATACCCATTTACATTATTGAATCAGGGCACTTTATGTATGGATACCAAACAGACTGAATATGTATAAAGAGTAGGGTCAAAATAAGTCAAACCAGAACTTTTATATTTTTCTCTTCTAGCAATACTAAAGATTCCCTGTTAAGTCTGATAAAAATAAATGAGATAGAATTTGAAGTCAGTTTTTCTAATAGGACTCCCTTAAGCATGTAATAGTCTATCTGTACTGTTAATTTAAGCTGAAGGCATACATAGATATAGGAAGATGTGGTGTGAGTGCCAATGAGACAACTCTCCATCCAAATAACAATTTATAAAAGTAAACCATTATAGGTCAATGTACGGCCTTCAACAGGGAGCCTTGGCTCACACCGAACAATAAGCTATAGAGGGCCCCAAAATGACTAGTGTAAAACCATTCAAACGGGAAAACCAACGGTCTAATCTATATAAAAAACGAGAAAGAGAAACATGTATAAATTACATAAACAAATGACAACTACTGTACATCAGATTCCTGACTTTGGACTGGTGCAAACCTTTGCCTCAAGATTAAACGTTTTAATGGTACCAAACTTTCTCCCTTTTTCTGAAACAATAGTATAACATTTCAACATACACGGTAAAATATCAATTGGAAGGCTTAACTCAATCAAAAAACGTAAATTAACACACTATGAACGAATAAATTTGATCTGCAATACCTGAATGCAAAGAATGCTTACTTCAGATTTTACATGTTGAAATGGCAGCTTTCATTCTCATTTGCTGCCTACATCTGTTGTTAGCCATACAAAGTTGGGATTTGTAAATGGCAGCTTTCATTCTCATTTGCTGCCTACATCTGTTGTTAGCCATACAAAGTTAGAGTTGTAAATGGCAGCTTTCATTCTCATTTGCTGCCTACATCTGTTGTTAGCCATACAAAGTTGGATTTGTAAATGGCAGCTTTCATTCTCATTTTCTGCCTACATCTGTTGTTAGCCATACAAAGTTGGATTTGTAAATGGCAGCTTTCATTCTCATTTTGTGCCTACATCTGTTGTTAGCCATACAAAGTTGGATTTGTAAATGGCAGCTTTCATTCTCATTTTGTGCCTACATCTGTTGTTAGCCATACAAAGTTGGATTTGTAAATGGCAGCTTTCATTCTCATTTTGTGCCTAGGTCTGTTGTTAGCCATACAAAGTTGGATTTGTAAATGGCAGCTTTCATTCTCATTTTCTGCCTACATCTGTTGTTAGCCATACAAAGTTAGAGTTGTAAATGGCAGCTTTCATTCTCATTTTTTGCCTACATCTGTTGTTAGCCATACAAAGTTGGATTTGTAAATGGCAGCTTTCATTCTCATTTTCTGCCTACATCTGTTGTTAGCCATACAAAGTTAGAGTTGTAAATGGCAGCTTTCATTCTCATTTGCTGCCTACATCTGTTGTTAGCCATACAAAGTTGATTTGTAAATGGCAGCTTTCATTCTCATTTTTTGCCTACATCTGTTGTTAGCCATACAAAAATGGATTTGTTTGACATTTCTTACATTTACTAATAGTTGCAGAAGGAAGCATTGAAAGATGATTTTAGAGATTTTTTTAATGTCATCAAAATCAAGACCACCCATTTGAAAAAAAAGGTTGTCCTGGAATAAATTAATAGTGCTGTGTTTTCCTTGTTGGGTTAATGTCTAAATGTACATCTGTTTACTTGACTAAAGCTGCTGATGACTTTATAACTAGGTATAACATTGATCCCCTAATGAAGTCAAGGATTCTCTGCTCAACCAACTTAAATCTGTTTTCCCAATTCATCTCTATTTAACCAAAATATCAGTCAAATAATACATATTCCCCTTCAGTCAAATATCAGTCAAATAATACATATTCCCCTTCAGTCAAATATCAGTCAAATATCAGTCAAATAATACATATTCCCCTTCAGTCAAATATCGGTCAAATAATACATATTCCCCTTCAGTCAAATATCAGTCCAATAATACATATTCCCCTTCACAGTTCAATATCTAAGGTCAATCTATACTACAAAAAACATAGAACAACTTAGCTGTCCATGTATATCTCAAGCTTCTACACAAAAAACAAAGAACAACTTAGCTGTCCAAGTATATCTCAAGCTTCTACACAAAAAACATAGAACAACTTAGCTGTCCAAGTATATCTCAAGCTTCTACACAAAAAAAATAGAACAACTTAGCTGTCCATGTATATCTCAAGCTTCTACACAAAAAAAATAGAACAACTTAGCTGTCCAAGTATATCTCAAGCTTCTACACAAAAAACATAGAACAACTTAGCTGTCCAAGTATATCTCAAGCTTCTACACAAAAAACATAGAACAACTTAGCTGTCCAAGTATATCTCAAGCTTCTACACAAAAAACATAGAACAACTTAGCTGTCCAAGTATATCTCAAGCTTCTACACAAAAAACATAGAACAACTTAGCTGTCCAAGTATATCTCAAGCTTCTACACAAAAAACATAGAACAACTTAGCTGTCCAAGTATATCTCAAGCTTCTACACAAAAAACATAGAACAACTTAGCTGTCCATGTATATCTCAAGCTTCTACACAAAAAACATAGAACAACTTAGCTGTCCAAGTATATCTCAAGCTTCTACACAAAAAACATAGAACAACTTAGCTGTCAAGTATATCTCAAGCTTCTACACAAAAAACATAGAACAACTTAGCTGTCCATGTATATCTCAAGCTTCTACACAAAAAACATAGAACAACTTAGCTGTCCAAGTATATCTCAAGCTTCTACACAAAAAACATAGAACAACTTAGCTGTCCAAGTATATCTCAAGCTTCTACACAAAAAACATAGAACACTTTAGCTGTCCAAGTATATCTCAAGCTTCTACACAAAAAACATAGAACAACTTAGCTGTCCAAGTATATCTCAAGCTTCTACACAAAAAACATAGAACAACTTAGCTGTCCAAGTATATCTCAAGCTTCTACAGTTAAACTGGCTAAACTTTTTTTTAAACTTTCTCAAAATATACAGAATATCCATGTTAAAGCTCTCTCAAAAATACAAAATTATTTACTTAAAACCTGGAGGTACAGTGTTTTAATACATCTACTTAAAACTTGAATGTATAGTTCATAAATAGAAAGAACATTACTTATAATTAAACCTATTCCCAAAGCATCCCTACCCTTAAACCTGTCATTAAGAATAGTCTATATATAAACCTGTCACACATCATGTATAAAATCTACAGCTTAACCTATCATTAATATAAATAGAATCTAGTTTAACTTGTAAATTTCTAGTCAAACTTTATTTAGACTCAGTTTAAAATAAATGTAGAATGTGTTTATGGACCACAACTGCCCCGCTTGCACATACATATATGCAGAATTCACATAGTTAAAACCATTTCATTTTGTGGTTACAATGTATAAGCATTGTGTATAAGTTTCATAACATTTGAATGAGGCAAATAAAAGAATGAAAATGAGATATTTAGCAATTTTTACATTTATGAAGGGGCATCTCACAAACAGTGGAAGTGACGCTACCCAATTTATACTTGATCTGAATTTTGTTGTAACAAGTATTGCGTATAAGTTTCATGACATTTGGTTGAGGCAAACTAAAGTTAGAGAATGGAAACCAATTTTGGGGCAGTTTGTAAGGAAATACAGTGGACAGACAAGGCAGACAAGGGTATCACTTAATCCCCCATTCACTACGACAGGGGCATGAAAAAAAAATTACCCAAAGCCTCTATTTATAAACCTTCTTTTGGAAGGAATGAAGCTATTTCACAAGTACTACCATTACAATGCTTCTGCTTAGATCTACTATTTCTAGTAGCTATTTTAAAATTGAAAATAAGCATCAAAACTGTTTACATACTCTTTGCCCCATTTTTTTTTATATCTAAAATAACATATTCTGTACCATTTTAAATGTTAATCTTCATGAACCTTCCAGTATATCAGAGAAAGGAAAATATCTTCCAGGATATCATATTAAAATATCGGGTGAATCTCGGGACAAATCTTAACAGGCTTCTTATTACCATGTTAACATTGTATACAGTAATAATAATCACCATTGATATCACTATACAACATTATACTACTCATACTAAATAAAATTGAGAAAGGAAATGGGGAATGTGTCAAAGAGACAACAACCTGAAAAAAGAGCAGAAAGCAGTCACTAAATAAATGACTATTGTAAATTATTGTCTGGTTACCAATACATCATTATATCTTCATTTTTATCACTTAAAAAAGGTCAATAAGTAAATTGAAACGATGTGTACAATATTGTCTTGGGTGTTCAAAATGCAATTCTATATATTAGCACATGTTCATGTTTTGGTCTATTCTCATAGTTTGTAATTTTGTTCACATTTTTTCTGGATCAATTTCAATCACCTGGCCTAGATCATCTAATAAGATTAAAACAGGAAATTTAAGTATGTATACTTAAAATTGTGTTGAAAACGGATACATAAATTTAGAAAATTAATACTTAGCTCAACCAAATTTTTAATTTGTCGAACAATGTCAAACTTGTATATTTTAGGATTATTTATCAACAGTTACAGTAATCTGTACAAAAATGCAGTTTTTTTCTATCTAAAAAAAATCAGGCATAATTAGGTGATCTTTTCAGGAATATGCCATATTATTGTTAAAAACTTCATACACACATTGGGTTGTGAAATTTAAGTCAAGATTGGAAGAATTTGAAAAAAGGCTCTGGTGTGAAATAAATTCGTTGGAATTAAGTCCTTTTTTTATAAATACAGCTATTTAGCACTATGCAGTGAAAATTGGAAACAGTTGATAAAAAAAAATGTTAAACACATATTTTGATTACATGAATGGATAATTATTCTATATCCTATAATATGAATAACTTAAGAACATCTGAATACACCTACATGTACAAACAGTAAAAACACAACAATAACAAAAATAAAATGTCAATTTATATCCACACCCCCTTATGTCCACCGATATTGAGTGGCATCTGGTCAATTTATAATAAGCCAGTAGATTAAGGTACCATCTGTTGTAGGACTTTCTGATGGGATTTTAACTTTGTAAGATATCTCTTATTGAACAACATATACATCCTACCCTAACTACTTACTCATCCAAAATATAATCTCCTTATCTATATAAAACAAATAAAATCTCTCTTGTTTTGTTAAGATTTTTATTTGAGTGATAAAGATTCACACCTTTCTCAGCTACTATATCTATCAGGACAGTGAACTTATTAAACCAAAATATTTACAATATATGTTTCTCTTTCAAATCATCATTCTAAATAATATTTAGAAGTTTCTTACCGTACATTGGCGAGGGTGTGGCGCCGACTTTGGATCAGACTAGTTCTGTATGCCTTCAGATCAGCCAAATCACCACATTCAGCTTCCATTATCCTAAACTCAGAGATCCTAAAACTTTCTAGCAAATTTTCTCCAATTTGTGAAAGTAACGAACACAAAATAGCAATAAACTCTCAGGATATTGAAATTTTCTCAACACTGAAATTCTATAATTTGTTGCACTTGTGATATGGTTACAATCCAACTTCCACTAAATATCTCTACATAAAGCTTTCATTACTATACTTTCTTATCTGCTATCTGCAGTTCCAGAAATCTGATTAAGTTTTTATGCTTTTTATTACTTTCACAATTTAATCCATCCAGAAGTGATAGAATTAGTTCGGACAAATCAAATCATCACCACAGAAAGGACAAGTTCATTAAATAATATAACGATATCTGTCAGATATTGACATGCTATTACACCTGATCACGATTACTTGTATCCCTTGGCTAGTTTCTTTGAAGACTTAAAACAAATTAATATGTACCTGTATTTAATCTACAGATTACTACACACCTATCAAGTACTATAGGCGGTATTTTTCGACGTATTTTTTAACGAGTGATAAAGATCAATGTATTGATTGTATCGACAGGGAATTATCTACCTTGAGACGCATGTGTTACAGAAAATGTCATAAGTCATAATACATCATAAACAGTTTTATAAAACTCTTTTCCTTTTATATAAAACCATGAAATTATAATACTTTAGGTTTGACATGAAAATCCTAGTTTAATTTTAACATGAATACAGTTTCTCAACCAATAGCAGTAACCAATTTCATTACATACAATTTAACAATTTACACGCTCACTTTCTTCGGAAGTTGCAATCTACAAAACTGAAATTATTATTATTCAAAAGTTATTTTCAATTCAAATTTCAAAATTCTATATAATAACATTCTTTCATGCATTACAAACTGTTAATTCCTCACATAGATTCTCATTAAAAGTTTCGATTTGACATCTGCTGATGATGTAAGGGGTGTAATTACATTTAAATAGGAGACCTAATCATCCCTCCTAGGTTACCTATTACATACAGTCAAACTTTTATAGGTTTTCTACGTATCCTATATAATTGTCAAAATTATGATGGATTGTAACGTTGGTGTTTAATCCACTTTAATCACTTTTGGCTACATTGTGGGGACCCATTTAATACGAGGAAGAAGACAGAGAGACCAAAGAGAACAAGCAACTTTTGGCAGGAAAACTGGTAATCTTAGTAGAATCTAACACCTCTGAGGATTAGAGATCAAAAACACAACCTCAGAATTAACAGGCTAGTGCTGATTAGTGATGATCAAAATTAGGTTGCCATTAAAAATTGTTTCCAAGATAAAGTCTAATTGACCCATGTCGAATTATCTTAATTTCAATGTTTATTCATTAAATCAATAATACAATACAGACTGAATTAACTGGAATCAATGCACAAAAATACATGTCTAATAAATAGACTCAATCTCCATATTCCAAAGAAAATCAACTTGAACATTATGTATTACAAAGGTTGTATTCAAAGAGATTAAGGACATTTGTCTTTTTGACTCAGTGTAGAATATTTAAAAAAGTAATTCCCTTGATCACCCATGTTTTATTGAAAGTTTTCAATACAGTAAAATCATTCAACCTCCAACTAGAACTAATACAACTGTGTTTAGAAATCAGATAATATCCCTACCCCCTGAGAAATCACACTTCTTTAGATTTGATGTGAGAAGTTGTTTGATGGCAAGAACAGACATTCCTAATCCATCAACAGTGAATCCCATTAACCTTAGCTTAAGTGGTTAATCAACAGTTATAATATTTCATACTTTATTCAATAATTACCTGTAATAATTACCTGTATTGTAGAAAATTAATCTCCATTATGCTGTAACAGGTTACTTAAATTCATCAATATTATAATCTTTTAAATAAAAAAACTATTGAAAAATTAGCATTTGTTTTTTGATAGTCCTTTGAGATAAAGATACAGGTACTAATTGCTCTTTGTGATACAGGTAATAAAAAGTATCAACAAAGTATCAAGCTTGATCACTGCATAGGATATCTTAGCAAGTCTATACTATACAGTAAATTATTCTGTCACAGATTTCTCAGAACAAATTACTTTTAACTTTTACTTATTTTCTAATAGATACAGGGTTTTGGTTTTAAAGTTTGGATGTGTCTGTTGAATTTTTATTTTCAAATGGGATACTACATTTAAAAAAATACAGCAATATTGTAAACAGAGCCTGTAAATTTAAAAATATCCCATGTAAACTTGTTGATCCTTTGTATTAACTTATTCTTACTGGTTATCAATTTAACACAGACTTAACTAGCATAGATTCTGTTTTGATAAATTAAAACATATGACTTACCAGATGCTCAGCAGGGTGCAGCTTTATACAACTGCAGAGGTTGTCAACCCTGAACGGTTGGGGCAAATATGAACACAACATTCAAGTTGGATACAGCTCTGAATTTGGATTGAGATTAAATAGTTGACACAGCATAGGTTTCTGACATAGAATGAATGTGGTCTAATGAACTTAAACATTTTTTTTTTGCTTTTGTACAATTCACTATTCTATTGAATATTAATCCTCTCAAACAAAAAATATTAGAAGAAATTTTTTTTTAATTTCAATTTTCTGAAATCTGAAATGAGAAAAATAAAATTGACCCCCCCCCCCCCCCCCCCCCCCAATTTTTTTTTCACCGCCCCCTTTCCTTTATTCCAAAAATGTTCTCAATACAAACACTAATGGAGTTTACAACAATAACTACTCATTTAAATACGTCATAAAATATTAAAATATAAAATGTCATACAGTCATGGTTAAAATTAATATTAATTAATAGTAACATCTAAAAAAATAAACGGGGAATGTGTCCAAAGGGACACAGACGATGCTCCCTGTAGCATATAATGTTATAAAGGGACATAACTTTAGAACTGTAAAAGTGAAGCTGCCAAAAATTTAGAGGTAATAAGCATTATATACAAATTTCATTAAATTTAGTTAAGACAAACTTAAGTTAAAGAACAGAAACTAAAAAATTCTTTAATTTTTCCACTTGTAAAGGGGCATAACTCTAAAATGGTAATCAAAGTGCTTGTAATCATTGAATGGTAAAGATTGCTTTATCAGTTGGTAGTGAAGTGCATATTGCATTGTATATTGTATATAGCATTGACTTAAGTTGATTCAACTAATTTTCTGGACAAAGAAAGATAACTCCAATTTTCAAAGAAGATTTCATAAAGTATTGGTTTTAGGTGATTCAATAACCATTCTGGACAAAGAAAGATAACTCCAATTTATTGTCTTGAAACTACAAAAATGCTTGTTTTTGGCCCCTATTTTGCCATTTATTCCTAGACTGTTTGCCCCATAACCCTTAAAATATATCCCAACCTTCTACTTATGGTAATAAACAATGTGGTACTATTTCAGAACAATTGAAATACTTATACACAACTTATTGTCCTGACACTAGATAAATGATTGCTTTGGGACCCTTTGGGCCCCTAATTCCTAAACCTTAGGGACCATAAACCCCCAAAATCAATTCTAAGCTTCCTTTTGTGGTAATAAAAATTGTGTTCAAATTTTAATGATTTCTATTTATTTATACTAAAGTTGTTATCCGGAAACCATCCGTCTTCGGAAGACGCTGACGACGACGATGATGCGATACCAATATACAACTCGTATAATAAAAACGTATGGTAATATATCCTGGTAATACCATGAACATATATTTTAACATTGCACAAGATCATGTTTTTTTTTCAGATTATTAATGTGGTCTTTACAATAAATCTATAGTACATGTACTGATTAAATTTATTTCTTTGCTGATTTATCCCAACACAGTTTGTACCTTACAAGAAATAAAATAAGATTCTATGGTTACAAAACTTCAAAGATTAAGAAAAAGGATGCGAAATAGAGATAGACTTAGTTACTTTAGATGATTTGATTTGAAATGAGATCCAAGACATAAAAGCTAAGCAACCAAAGTTGACATAATAGATATCAAATCAATTTCAGACTTGATCTCACTTTTCATTTTTTAATGATTTTTTAGTTTTACGTGATGACATCTCGTGTTTCTTATTCTGATTTTGAAGACAAGATTTCGCTCTGTTCGTTAATAGATAAAAGCTTCAGTTCACAGATGAGTAATAGACACAAATACAACCAATTTATCCGTGTTATTACTTCTTTTCATTCAATTAAAGACTGTAAATAAAGTTGAAAGCTCATTATAGATGGCTGTCATCCCATCAAATACTCAAAACAAGGCCAAAAACTCATTAAATATACCAACCAATGAGAAATTCACTAGAAAATTCTATTATTTTTCAATTCATCACTGAAATTATTGTAAAAATTTAGCAATGAATTTCACTCGTCATCCATCATAGAATGAAATTCACACAATTAACTTTTTATTGTGCAAAATACTTAAATTTACAAGAATTTCTTCAAGAAATGCCCTCTGCAAAGATTCAAAAGTCACCAATTCTAAAAAGTAACAAACATGATTTTTTTTTCAATCCTATATAGTAATGTAATTGAGTTAATAGCATGCCTCTGGCTCATTTTTCATGAGTGATTGCTGTGTGAAAATGGCTGGACAAATAATTTAACTTTTGGTTTTCAATGACAGAAATCGTTTATCATGGTTCCAAAATAATGAATGGATTGCATGATGGAGTTTCATAATGTAATCAATCTGGGACAACATGTTAACATTTGATTTACATCGTTATTCCTTACAAACTGCATACTGTCTATGGGGCTTTATAAATTGCCTAGAGAATAGGGGTAGATTTGACAAGGTTTACTTTACATGCCAGTTTTTTGTCACTCTGACAGCTGTAAATTGCAGGGAAGAAAATATATTACACTAAGCAATTAGGTTATAAAAATAAAATTTCAAAAAAAGATTCCCTGCTCCAACCTGAGGCAACAGAAAATACTATGGTTTGGTAAGGGAAACTCCAAAAATATTTCATCTAAATAACAAAATAGGAGGTGCACCATGCACAATATGGTATTACATAATTTAGATTCTGAGAAAGTTTCACTTAAGTCTAATAAGAGGTTTAATAGTCAGTCAAAAAGCATATACCAGGAACTATGACAAAGTTCAAGATTGTTGAGGGAAATTCAAAAAAGAATTTGGATAACAAATATAGAAGGTGTACAACAGCATTATAGGTGAAACTTCTGAGAAAGTTTCATTGAATTTTGATGAACTTTTAGGAGGAGATAAAGAAGTGAATACACTGTTTATTGATAAGAGTCAAATGACACCTACTATAAGTTGATGGGCAACACCACTTTGATGTTTGACTGTCTGTTTGACAAAGTGTTGTAATGTTACGAAAAATTTGAACAACCACTTTAAAGGAAAACTGGTTTTCCTTGGATATAAAAACTTCTATCATAATGACATTCTAAAAGCAATTAGTTCTTAACATTGTTTTGTTGGCCAACTGTGACATCAAAATAAAAATATAATGTCAATAAAAGTGAAATATCCTACAAATACTTAATAATGACAGACATTGAGAATTAATGGCAGACATCTATAAAATTACATCAATAACCTCATATCATCAAGTCAACTTTTAGATTTAATTTCTCGCCACTAAAAAGGAACATCAATAGCTACACATCAAAATACAGAAAACTAATGATCTATTTCTATAATCAAGCATTGACCAATTGTCAACAATCTGTTTTTAGCGTGACAATATTTTCTAGGGCTGACATTTTCCGACATAAAACATCCATTAATAACCATAGAATTTCTATCTGTGAAGTTCTGTGATTGCTTATGGTTTATCTTTCTACTACAAAGAGGCTATATATTTAGCATTAGGATAAACATTAGCTGATTCCCATACTTTATTGACAGAATATATGTCTTTAGTTTTCACTATTTTCATCAATTTCCATATTGTATTACCCTAGTGTATATGTTACAGATTGAATGTAAGGTATATGGCGGACAGATATTATCAGGACATCCCTGAAGTACCGCAGCTTAATACATCGCATTAACCAAAAAAACTCAAGTCTACTTTCCAATACTACTCACTTTATCTCCTTTTTATGGAAGAATTGCCTGATCTATGATACTTACTTTAAATCCATTAGTATTTGATTTAATGAGAACTTCACCCTGAAATGCTCCATGCATATTTTTTCATTGATGTCCTAAATGGACTGTTGGTGAAGCTCACATGGTTAAAACTGCCCCTTCAATTAAGTTACCTAAAATATTGGTGGTAGCATATCATGTGTGATACATTTCCAAGGATAAGTGAGACTACTGAGGGTATATGAAATACAATATTCCATACTACCAATTATTAGATGAGTTGACATGGGACAAACATTTGTGTTTAGAAACCAATTGAATGCAGTTTTTTCTTTATTACCGTGTAGCTGATGAAGTTATGTCTTTTGCGTTTAAATGAGACCTTTTTTGTGTTACTTTTTTCTCTATTACTTTGTTTCTGATGTAGTGGAGATTTTCAATCACATAAATAATTGGATTAAAACAAGACTAACCCCTCCCTTGAAGATCCTTGAAGAATCAAAGATTTTAACTGTTGACAAACTGATATTTTGAAGCGATGTTCAAGTGTATTGATCAGACCGTTCAAAGATCCCAAGTCAATATGAACTTCTTATGATATTATTATAGAAGAGTTATTTTATTCACAAAAGTAGCCCCCAAGAGGGTTTATAACACAAAAGTAGCCCCCAAGAGGGTTTATAACACAAAAGTAGCCCCCAAGAGGGTTTATAACACAAAATCAACATGATTATATACTAAATATTTAATCAATTGATTAAGGTAGTACAGGAAAAGTGTGGAAAACTGATATTATATATATAAGATAACTGTTTTGTGGGAGAAGAGAAAACAAATGGGTAATGTAGAGATTGCATGCATAGGACAAAGTCCATGTCATGCCAAAGTAAACCCCAAAAACATAAATTAGAAGGTGTATAACTACCTCATGAAAGTAGGATTCAGTGAAACTCTCCTAAATTTGTGTCAACTGGTTCATTAGCATTAGTGGACAAGACTGAAGGCTCTAATTATCCTGTTTTGCTCACCTTATTGTCAGTGCATCTTCAACAATGGACACTCTCTAACATTTTGAACTATTATATATTCATGGCTAAAAACTTTATTTTGTTGATCTTGTATAGCTGATCATTTAAGGGCAACAACTTCTTTAATAAAGGGCTGCGCTTTAGCGCATGATACGCCCTTTGCTCTTTTAACTCATCTTTTATGCTTTAAATGAATTTATATGATCAACTAGAAATATATATACAAATCAAAAGGGATGTTACATTAATATATTCACCAAAGTTTCATAAAATCCCCCTTTTTTAAGTATAAAAATTCATTACTTAAGAAAACGTAAAATCTAAAATTTATAAAAATGGAAAGGGAGCTTATGTCAATAGATATAAACAATTTATCAAAGTTGCATACAATTTTGTGAAAGTGTTAGTTATTGTCCCAAAATTGGAAAATCCCCCCTTTTTTAAGCATAAAAATTCATTACACGGAAATGTAAAATCTGAAATTCATAAAAATTGAAAGGGAGCTTACATCAGTAGATATAAACAATTCACCAAAGTTTCATGGACATTGGTGAAAGCCTTTTTGAATTATTGTCCGAAGTGTTGAAAATCCCCCTTTTTTTTATGAATAAAGCCCCATAAATCCAAAACTTAAAATCTGAAAATTATAAAAATTGAAAAGGAGCTTACATCAATAGATATAAACAATTCACCAAAGTTTCATAGACATTGGTGAAAGCTTTTTTGAGTTATTGTCCGAAGTGTTGAAAATCCCCCTTTTTTTATGAACAAAGCCCCATAAATCCAAAACTTAAAATCTGAAATTTATAAAAATTGAAAGGGAGCTTACATCAATAGATATAAACAATTCACCAAAGTTTCATGGACATTGGTGAAAGCCTTTTTGAGTTATTGTCCGAAGTGTTGAAAATCCCCCCTTTTTTATGAATAAAGCCCCATAAATCCAAAACTTAAAATCTGAAATTAAAAAAAAACGAAAGGGAGCTTACGTCATTAGATATAAACAATTCACTTAAGTTTCATGGAAATTGGTGAAAGTGTTTTTAAGTAATTGTCCGAAGTGTGGACGACGGACGGACGGACGGACGGACGGACAGACGGACGGACGGACGGACAGACGGACGGACGACAACGGTATACCATAATACGTCCCGTCTAAAAGACGACGGGCGTATAAAAAGAATTATAAGGGCAATAACTCCTTGAAAAAGAATTATAAAGGCAAAAACTCCTTTAAAAAGAATTATAAGGGCAACAACTCCCTTAAAAAGAATTATTAGGGCAATAACTCCTTTAAAAAGAATTATAAGGGCAATAGCTCCTTTAACAGCTATAGATATATCTGGACAGTAGGTAAATCAAAACAATCTGAACCGTTTTGCTGTTGTCAGATGTTCTTTGTTTACAAAGATATTCAAAATGATAGACAAAACTTGCATTTTATCTTGTATTTTATTTTTAACTAGCCATGTCGGTTGGCATGCAATATCTTTGGACACAATTTTTCAACTAGATACTTCAGCAATGACTTTGGCCAAGGGCCAGTACTTTTGTAGAATTAAACAGACAAAAATACAAAAGAAAACAGATGCCAAGTAATGAAAATAGCTCACTTGGTCCTTTACAGGAACATTGTTTAAAAAGGGGTTGGTTCTAGCCTGCTTTACTGCTATAATTAAATCTTTTGTTGAGACCAATGTCATTACAAAAACTTTTAACATAATGGATGACCAATGAAAGTGAGGTCAAGGTCAGGTGGACATTGGCTATTGTTATCTACTTCAATCTCCTTTCTTACTATACATCAAATGATGTTGATCTATAACTTATAGTAAAATATAATCTGATGTAATCACAAAACTTAATGTTAAGCAATGAACAGTGAAATGAGGTCAAGGTAAAAATAAAACATAGATCAATACACAAGTAAAATGAATCTCAGCAGATGTCAAACTTGATTAAGTAGTGCAAATTAAATGAACATTTTTTTAAAACTCTTTTTTTTTAATATGTTTTTTTCATACTTAACACACTTGAATCAAATCATCATTAGTTCATTTGAAAACAGTCACACATTGTCAGTTTTCTTGGGAAAGTTTTTTTTTAATGAATATTTCTGTACGGATAAAAACATGAGCAAAAAATTCTACTCTGAACGAAAGTGAAAGCATTTCATATCAATAGCATATAAGTATCTGTAATTATCTTCAATAGTATTTTTCCTTCTCAATCTAAAGATATTGTTGTTTTGATGGGAAAATATTATTTCCAGAATCAATGGCATCTATTCAAAAATCCCCTGAACAAGCAATTACTTTAAGTAGTTGTATAATAATTGTTTGCTTTTCACCTAAATCATTCTTGGAAGTTTAATAGTTTTATAAGATGTAAAATAGTAAAAAAAACAAAAAAAACCCATACAAATATCCCCTGGGGATGAACATATTTCAAAGGTCAATAACTCAAAGTTTCATCTGCCAGGAAATATAAGGAAGATAGTGCTTACAGTTCCAAGTTCAATATAATATACATTTCAAATGGAATTGATTCTAGTAAAACATGTTGGTTGGTATTTTAGTTACATTTAAAAGGGACATGATTCTTGTCAAAAAATGTTGTTGGTATATTAGTTATATTTCAAAGGAACATGAATCTTGTAATAAATTTGATGAGAACTGATTTTCCGATCGTCCCTCTTAGTATATTCTCAATTTAACTTTTGATATAATGTTTTTTAAATCTGATTCAAAAAGTTGGATTCAGAGTGTTTACATTGGTTTTTTTTTTCATAGATTTTACATTTACAAGGGACTTAACTCCAGTAAAAATTATTGATAAGAGCTGATTATCAAATTCATTAAAGCATACTAATATAAACCTTTGATATAAGTTTTAGAAAAATCCTACACAATATGAAGGTTTGAGAGAGCTCGCATTTCAAATTTCCTAATAATTTCCTTTCCAAGGGCTTCAGGGCATAATGTCTTTTAAAATAATTGGTTAGCACTATTTTTTTTAATTTTTCTAAGACATTTCTGTTATAATCATATTAAAGACACATGACACATTGACAGATGCCAGATTATTCTATGTCCCCAACACCATGTTGAGGTGGTGGGACAATACCAGAAGTATTTAGACAAGAGTGCACACACTGAAATGTCTCGCCTTCTTTACTATCATTGATATTATGTTGATACTCCTAAATATAAAGCTTTATTATGACTGTCACATAAACTTAACATGAACCATGAAAATGAGGTCAAGGTCAGTTGAACCATATTCCAGGCAGACATGTACAGCTAATAATGCTTCCATACAACAAATATAGTTGACCTTTTGCTTATAGCTTAAGAAAATAGACCAAAACACAAAAACTTAACACTAATGAACCGTGAAAACCAGGTCAAGATCAAATAAAACCCGCACGACTGACATATAATATAGATCATAAAATATTTCCATACACCAAATATAGTTGACCTATGACATATAGTATTAGATAAAAAGACCAAAACTCAAAAACTTAACTTTGACCACTGAACCATGAAAATGAGGTCAAGGTCAGATGACATCTGCCCGCTAGACATGTACACCTTACAACCATTCCATACAACAAATATAGTAAACCTATTGCATAAAGTATGAGAAAAACAGACCAAAACACAAAAACTTAACTATAACCACTGAACCATGAAAATGAGGTCAAGGTCAGATGACATCTGCCCGCTAGACATGTACACCTTACAATCATTCCATACAACAAATAAAGTAAACCTATTGCATAAAGTATGAGAAAAACAGACCAAAACACAAAAACTTAACTATAACCACTGAACCATGAAAATGAGGTCAAGGTCAGATGACACCTGCCAGTTGGACATGTACACCTTCCAGTCCTTCCATACACCGAATATACTAGACCTATTGCTTATAGTATCTGAGATATGGACTTGACCACCAAAACTTAACCTTGTTCACTGATCCATGAAATGAGGTCGAGGTCAAGTGAAAACTGTCTGACGGGCAAGAGGACCTTGCAAGGTATGCACATACTAAAAAAGTTATCCTATTACTTACAGTAAGAGAATATTTAACATTACAAAAAATCTGAACTTTTTTTTTCAAGTGGTCACTGAACCATGAAAATGAGGTCAAGGACAATGGACATGTGACTGACGGAAACTTCGTAACATGAGGCATCTATATACAAAATATAAAGCATCCAGGTCTTCCACCTTCTAAAATATATAGCTTTTAAGAAGTGAGGTAACACCGCCGCCGCCGCCGCCGCCGCCGGATCACTATCCCTATGTCGAGCTTTCTGCAACAAAAGTTGCAGGCTCGACAAAAACTCAATTATAACAAAGTCAATTATAGTTTCTCTATTCAACTCAATAACTGCAGATATATTCAGAACATTTCAAAAACAAAATTGAATTATAAATTTTTATCCTATATTTCCCATTATAATGCCTATTGTATCATATTTTTCAAAATGACACATGCTTAAAAGGCATGAAATATTTGCCATTGGACTTAAAGCAAACATCAATCAAGTCACCTAAACTTTTTAAACAAGTCAAATCAAATCAAGTACATCATGATTCACAACTGTTATAACACGGCTCATATTTTTTTCAGATTTTTCTGTGTATTTTTGCATCTTGTAATAGTTTCAACCATGTAAATAAGTAAAGCATAAAAAGCTGAAAATATAGTTAAATTAAGAATCAGTTGGATATTCATGAATCATGACAACCAGATCATATGTTCCATATCTGTACAGTATTAACCTTTAACCAATATTAGACCCTTGGGTAACATTCTGCCTAATATAAGAGATTAAGATGATAATATTGTAACAGATAAGGAAATGATTTGCAATCCTTTCTTGGAATTATACAATAAAATTCATAGATAATCTCCCTTGGATCATGGCCTCTTCAAACAATAAATTGAATTTTGGCAATGTAGCAAGTAAAACCAAGTTGTAAATATTTGTGTGGTGTTAATTTGTAAAATAGACAGGGTGAAATCATCAATAAATTGTTGGCATTTCTTGTAGACTTAATTCAATGCAGTGGACTGATTCAATTTACTTGATCAATAACATTTGAGAAATGTTCTACTACAGTTGGGGGACGAAGTATACGATCTTGTCATTTTGATTTGATTCAATAACATTATACCTAAACTAATCATGTGTTTTAAACTGTTCCTTTCACATGACATCCAAGACCAGGACACTAGAGAGATATCAGCCTTGCTGTTATTTAGATATATGCAAATGAGGAAGGATGATCAAGGATAGTTAAAACAACCTCGGTACAAAACCTTAAAATGGCTCCACATAAAATTTCTACATTGATTTTTGGTCAAAATTTTATACAGTTTAATTTGTAACTGTAGGAAACTGGCAGGCATTTAAATCCTGTTCCTATCTAAACGTCAGTCACTGTAATGACAACACTATAATAAGACATAGAATGACAGAATAATAGATAATCAAAGACATAAACTATCCCCATCAAATTACTCAACCAAACATATTACATTGGATAAATACATGTCTCAGTTTTTTAAAATGAGTTTCTACATCTTATTAATAAAAAGTGACTTAATTAAGAAGCTGACAGAATCGTTACTCTAAAATCTAAATTTAGTTTGAAATATTTATTTTGGACATCTTCTACTTCTATTACAATTTCATTGACAGATCTGAAAGTCATTCAATTATCATATCAAAAAACTAATTATTAATCAAACATATAAATAACACAGAAGATATCAAGCTTCTTATGTAAAATATTTGGAAATTGTTTTTAAAATCCCTAATTTCAAAATATCATAGACTGGGATCAGAAAGAAAATTATAAAGTAATTTAACAGTCTCAATATGACATAAGAAAGATAACTCTAGCAGATTTTTTTGTAAATAGCTTACACATTTATCTTTTAAAAGTGAATAACTAGTGACTTAAAAATAAATTTGCGATGATGACTAGTACAGGTCAACATGCAACTTTAATTTAATATTTTAACTACACTTGAATATATATATGGCAAGCAAATAACATTCCCTCCTTCCTACACTTGACTTCATCTGGAATGCCTGATATGTCAAAATAAAGACCAATAATGAAACAACTGTCATACATGTTGGAGGTTTAACTATATATATAGCTAGCTATGAAACCAGGTTTAACCATGTCAGGAATTTGACAGATGTTTTTTCAATCGTTGGTTGATAATATTTTGATTATATTAGTTTGTATTGACTTTCCCTTTTTTAATTGATCAAGAGTTTTTTTGTTATTCTTTAATTTCTTGTACCAATCTTTTGAATTAAGATAATTGCAATTGATTTCTACAGTCAGATCTTATGTTGTGCTTGTACATCACTGTCCCAAGTTAGGGGGAAGGTTGAGTGGTCACAATCATGTTTCACCAAGTTCCAGCCTGTAGTTCAGTGGTTGTTGTTGGTTTCAAGTCTTTTATTTGTGTTTTTTTCGTGAAAAAAATTGGTTATAAATGAGGCCATTAGTTTTCTTGTTTGAACTGTTGCTCATATTTTCATGTCAGGCTCTTTAATAGCCGACTATACAATATTGGATTTTTACATTGTTGCTGGCCATATGGTTGCCTCTATTTGCTTACATTTACTTTATTTGAAATGTGGTGTATCATTGGTAATAATACCTTGCCTCCTTATTCTTATTTGAAATATTTTGCCTCAGGACACTCAAACAACAATCTACCAATTTAACATATATCCTCGATATGAATATGCCTTATATATTTACTACTGGACAGATATCAAACCACTTTCATTTTATCCTACAGCTAACCATTTCAGTCTGACCTTTAATCAAAAAACTTTCATTCATTCCTACACCTAACCTTGAAATCAATATGACTGAAATATTTGCCTACAACAAATTTTCAATCATTTGCAACTATTCCAGTCATAATTACGTTAGATAACTCTGCATGTTACTGGTTTAATTATGATTATCCAAAATCTACTGGTAACCCGATGAATGATTCAAAGGAAATTGAACAATATATTTATTTCACCTTTGTTAATTAATATCCATTCGAGGTCTTATTTTGTAAATAGAAAATAATATCGTAATGAATTTCATTGAGAATGGGACAACACTAATATAGATTGGTATTATTATTCTTCATTATATAGGTATTGTTAAAACTTACATCGTGATTAGGTGCCATGTTTGTTTTCTTTGATCCCGTTGCTGTTATGACTTAATTAGTATCTCCTTAATCTAGCTATGCCATTGGCTATAATTATAGTGACTAAAACATGTCATATTCAATTGCAATGTAAAAAGTGAAATCAAATTGAATTATTTACATGTACAAAATAAGTGTCGAACATCGTCCACGATTGAAAATTATTTGGTCGCCATTTTTTTCAAAATTTTATAAAACAAACAGCATGTAACAGCTTTATTAAAAGGAACCAATGTTTGATTCTATGCTGCTTTAAGGTAAGACAATGACTGAAAACACAAGCATCCAACGGTTATTTGATTTTCATTGTTACAATCTTACAAAATATATTTTTACCAAGTCGTCCCACGCTGTCAATGTGGTCGCCATCTTGAAAAATAAGACCAGATTTTCTGAAAATGACTGATTATTTGAAAATTTGGAAGGGACATAATAAAAAATTAAAGAACCTTAGTGAGCACGCTCACATACCCCACGTCCCCACATTGTCATTGGAGATATTAAATAAGTATAAGAAAAAAAAATTGTATAAAAAAAAATACTGAATAATAATTTCCTGTCAATATACACATCTACATAGTATGTCCTTATTATCTACAAAATGTCATGAAATTTTGTTGTGTGTTTTCAGAGGAGTTGAGATGACAAACTGTTGCAGAAGTACATTGAAGCAAATAAGTTCAAAGGGGCATAACTCCTAGAAAAAAAATTGAATCGTAATTTCCTGTTGATATGCACATCTACATAGTATGTCCTTATTATCTTCAAAGTTTCATGAAATTCTGTTGTGTGGTTTTAGAGGAGTTGAGATGACAAACTGTTGAAGTAGTACCTTAAAGCAAATAAGTTCAAAGAGGTGTAACTCCGAGAAAAAAAATTGAATCGTGATTTCCTGTCGATATGCACATCTACATAGTATGTCCTTATTATCTGAAAAGGTTTCATGAAATTCTGTTATGTAGTTTCAGAGGAGTTGCGATGACAAACTGTTGCAGTAGTACATTAAAGTAAATAAGTTCAAAGGGGCGTAACTCCTAGAAAAAAAATTGAATCGTAATTTCCTGTCGATATGCACATTTACATAGTATGTCCTTATTATCTGAAAAGGTTTCATGAAATTCTGTTGTCTGGTTTGAGAGGAGTTGCGATGACAAACTATTGCAGTAGTACATTGAAGCAAATAAGTTCAAAGGGGCGTAACTCCTAGAAAAAAAATTGAATCGTAATTTCCTGTCGATATGCACATCTACATAGTATGTCCTTACTATCTGAAAAGGTTTCGTGAAATTCTGTTGTGTGGTTTGAGAGGAGTTGCGATGACAAGAAACAGGACTGACGGACGGACTGACGGACGGACGGACGGACGGACGGGTCAAAAACATTATACCCTCCGCAACTTCGTTGCGTGGGGTATAATTAAACTATTGCACATAAAATATTTCAAATATTTATGAATATAGTAACAAGCACATATTCCCACAATTATTCCATCTGTTTTGTTTGAATCATAATTTTAGGTTTAACACGACAGAAAATCCAATATTTATCGGAGTTGGATGATTAACAGTGTGAACTTATCAAGGCAACAAGAAAAATTTTCAAAAGCATTTGGAAGGGAGAAGACAAAAATTTAAACTTTTTCAAAAGGCATAAATGTATTTCTAAATATATGAGGAATTACTATATATTTCCACACTTTTTGTATCAAGAATTTAAAGTACTTTATTTTATCGATTCTTGAAAGCCCCTGTGTATTTCTATACATTTTACTTGGGCTTAATACGGGTGATGTATGACGTCGTCAAAGTCACGTGATGACTGCTATAGTTGGATATGTCTATACCTAGTCCTGATAGAAATATATCTGAAATATTTGCTGCTTAACATTATGGCTCCTACACTGTAACGATTAAAACTACTGTGGCAATACAAAAAATCAATGCTTTATATTACATTACTTCTGATGCTAAGATTATTTACATACTAAGTTCACTAATCAGTAACTGGACAGGAGAAAGACAGCATATTCTAAGAGAGGTAACTCTATCAATTTAAGAAACATTTATGTGAATATCATACAATTGTTCTTTAAAGGTAGATTTTTTGTTCAATGAAGCAAGGAAATTCCAACAACACAATAACCTGGTATAACAAATGGCAGTTTTTTGTTTAATTTATTATCCCTTCCCCAAAAAAACAATAAATGAACAAAATAACAAACAAAAATCAAGTGTAAACCCTACTATAGTCATTTAATATTAACAAATGATACTTCTGATCATCAGTAAACCACAAATTGAATTACAATGGAAAAGAAAATTCTTTGCACAATAAAACAAACCAGAGTAGATTGCTAACCTTTCCAAATGTTTACAAGCCAAACAATATATTAAAGTCTGTACTATAAGTATCAAGTAAGCAGTGCAGTGTAATAAAACTCCATGTGGATGTCTTACGGGGATAAAGAGTGAAAAAAATATGTGCACACACAAAAGTACAATAAAAAAAGTTTGACTTTGATCTAATATCTTCTTATTTATGACATTTTCAATTTACAGGTAATTGGTACTAAACAAATGCAGTACATGAACCTGTTAAAATACATTTCCCTGAACAATGACAGGACCTTTTTGTGTACATTGCTTTTTTGCCTAAGGAACATCACAGTCTTTATTTCTTGGCTTCTTTACTTAATGGTGTTGTTGAGAATAGTACAAAGTAATAATGTTATGTTTCCCGTATTTATGTTCACATGTTTGTGACGTTACTTTCACCTTGTATGAAATTGCTTCGCCATTATAAATATTATACTCAAAGTAAACACAACACAAAGTACATATATGACTTACTTAGTTTATTCCACACAGGAGTAAAATATCTCTTTATCAAAGGATTGTATAAAAACTTAACCTAAAGTAATAATGTGCTTATTTGCTTCAAGGATTATTACTACTGTGGATTCATTGTCGTGGATATCAATTTTTTGTGCATTGAAGAAAACTTACATTTTCATGGATATTTGATTTCGTGGTTTAGCAATCTCTGTAAAAAAAGCCTATATGAACTTGTAATTCGTTGAATATTTGATTTCGTGGTTTCCAAATCTCTGTAAAAAAAGCCTATATGAACTTGTAATTCGTTGAATATTTGATTTCGTGGTTTCCAAATCTCTGTAAAAAAAGCCTATATGAACTTGTAATTCGTTGAACATTTGATTTCGTGGTTTAGCAATCTCTGTAAAAAAAGCCTATATGAACTTGTAATTCGTTGAATATTTGATTTCGTGGTTTCCAAATCTCTGTAAAAAAAGCCTATATGAACTTGTAATTCGTTGAACATTTGATTTTGTGGTTTAGCAATCTCTGTAAAAAAAGCCTATATGAACTTGTAATTCGTTGAACATTTGATTTCGTGGTTTAGCAATCTCTGTAAAAAAAGCCTATATGAACTTGTAATTCGTTGAACATTTGATTTCGTGGTTTAGCAATCTCTGTAAAAAAAGCCTATATGAACTTGTAATTCGTTGAACATTTGATTTCGTGGTTTAGCAATCTCTGTAAAAAAAGCCTATATGAACTTGTAATTCGTTGAACATTTGATTTCGTGGTTTAGCAATCTCTGTAAAAAAAGCCTATATAAACTTGTAATTCGTTGAACATTTGATTTTGTGGTTTACCTGTATCCACAAAACCCACGAAAATTGGTATCCAACTAATAAAAATAAATCTACAGTAAAAGAAATTACAATAACAGCAATGGTATTACTAAAAGGAGTTCCTTCTCATCTAAAAAGAATTACTATCTATCTTAGAAAAATCATCTTAAATAGTATAATACTTTTGTATTGAATAAATTTGACCTCCCTTAGATACATTTCTCTTTTCACAAAATATATTATAACAAAAAAATATATCACAAATTATACTGAACTGTTCATGACAAGTTGTTTTTGTGAAAAGAATCTGAGATGTATTTATTTGTTATTGTACCTTTTGATTACACATTAGTATATATTTGTTATGGTACCTTTTGATTACACATTAGAAGTAGAAACTCAGTTTTCTAAGTCTCACTTGCTTTCTTATAACCACTTTTTCCAGCGATTTAAGAGTCTATCAGATCGTACATAATACTTAGAGACTTTAGATGCTTGTGGCTACAGACAAATTAATCAACACTTCAAACAAATAACATTACCAATTGTCATAATAGCTCGACTTACATCACACATATTGGCAAATTGGTGTAAATTTTATAAAGTGTGAATGTAATTAGTTTTTCTCTGAGGAACCAATGACAACACCTATGATATATAATTAAACACCATTACAGTTCATTATATATATATGAATGAAAGGAGATGCAGGGTTTAGGTCAGTAAGACTTAGAACAAGTTTCTTATTAACATTGAATAGAAGGAGATATGGGGTTTACATCAATGAGACAGCAACTTAATAATATAATGAACCAAAAGCCATCTGGAGGTCCGGGAACAGAAATATCATCCTTTGATTATCGTTGTCCATGAATAGTCCCTACTGTGGACAGTGGGTAACTTGCAAATTTTCCTTATATATGCCTCATATAGGAAAGTAGGAGGATAAAATAACACTGGGGAAAAAATGGATCATGAATGTTAAAAAAACTAGAGGCTCTAAAGAGCCTGTGTCGCTCACCTTGGTCTATGTGAATATGAAACAAAGGACACAGATGGATTCATGGCCCAGTAGTTTCAGTGGGAAATGTTCGTAAAAATTAACAAATTTTATGAAAATTGTTAAAAGTTGACTAAAGAGGACAATAACTCCTTAGGGGGTCAATTGACCATTTTGGTCATGTTGACTTATTTTTAGGTCTTACTTTGCTGTACATTATTGCTGTTTACAGTTTATCTCTATCTATAATAATTTTCAAGATAATAACAAACTAGAGGCTCTAAAGAGCCTGTGTCGCTCACCTTGGTCAACAAAGGACACAGATGGATTCATGACAAAATTGTGTTTTGGTAATGGTGATGTGTTTTTAGATTTTACTTTACTTAACATTCTTGCTGCTTACAATTATCTCTATCTATAATGAACTTGGCTCAGTAGTTTCAGTGGAAAATGTTTGAGAAAATCTACAAATTTTATGAAAATTGTTAAAAATAGACTATTAAGGGCAATAACTCCTTAGGGGGTAATTGACCATTTTGGTCGTGTTGACTTATTTTTAGGTCTTACTTTGCTGAACATTATTGCTGTTTACAGTTTATCTCAATCTATTATAGTATTCAAGGTAATAACCTAAAACAGCAAAATTTCCTTAAAATTACCAATTCAGGGGCAGCAACCTAACAACAGGTTGTTCGATTCATCTGAAAATTTCAGGGCTGATAAATCTTGTCCTGATAAACAATTTTACACCGATCAGATTTGCTCTAAATGCTTTTGTTTTTGAGTTATAAGCCAAAAACTGCATTTTACCCCCTATGTTCTATTTTTAGCCATAGTGGCCATCTTTGTTGGTTGGCTGAGTTACCGGACACATTTTTAAAACTAGATACCCCAATGATTATTATGGCCAAGTTTGGTTTAATTTGGCCCAGTAGTTTCAGAAGAGAAGACTTTTCTAAAAGATTATCAAGATTTACGAAAAATGGTTAAAAATTGACTATAAAGGGCAATAACTCCTAAAGGGGTCAACTGACCATTTCGGTCATGTTGACTTATTTGTAAATCTTACTTTGCTGAACATTATTGCTGTTACAGTTTATCTCTATCTATAATAATATTCAAGATAATAACCAAACTAGAGGCTCTAAAGAGCCTGTGTCGCTCACCTTGGTCTATGTGAATATTAAACAAAGGAAGCAGATGGATTCATGACAAAATTGTGTTTTGGTGATGGTGATGTGTTTGTACATCTTACTTTACTGAACATTCTTGCTGCTTACAATTATCTCTATCTATAATGAACTTGGCCCAGTAGTTTCAGAGAAGATTTTTGTAAAAGATTACTAAGATTTACGAAAAATGGTTAAAAATTAACTATAAAGGGCAATAACTCCTAAAGGGGTCAACTGACCATTTCGGTCAGTTTGACTTGTTTGTAAATCTTACTTTGCTGAACATTATTGCTGTTTACAGTTTATCTCTATATATAATAATATTCAAGATAATAACCAAAAACAGTAAAATTTCCTTTAAATTACAAATTTATGGGCAGTAACCCAACAACGGGTTGTCCGATTCATCTGAAAATTTCAGGGCAGATAGATCTTGACCTGATAAACAAATAAACCCATGTCAGATTTGCTCTAAATGCTTTGGTTTTTGAGTTATAAGCCAAAAACGGCATTTAACCCCATGTTCTATTTTTAGCCATGGCGGCCATTTTGGTTGGATGGCCGGGTCACCGGACACATTTTTTAAACTAGATACCCCAAAGATGATTGTGGCCAAGTTTGGATTAATTTGGCCATGTAGTTTCAGAGGAGAAGATTTTTGTAAAAGATTACTAAGATTTACGAAAAATGGTTAAAAATTGACTATAAAGGGCAATAACTCCTAAAGGGGTCAACTGACCATTTTGGTCATGTTGACTTATTTGTAAATCTAACTTTGCTGAACATTATTGCTGTTTATAGTTTATCTCTATCTATAATAATATTCAAGATAATAACCAAAAACAGCAAAAATTCCCTAAAATTACCAATTCAGGGGCCACAACCCAACAACGGGTTGTCGGATTCATCTGAAAATTTGAGGGCAGAAAGATCTTGACCTGATAAACAATTTTACTCCTGTCAGATTTGCTCTAAATGCTTTGGTTTTTGAGTTATAAGCCAAAAACTGCATTTTACCCCTATGTTCTATTTTTAGCCATGGCTGCCATCTTGGTTGGTTGGCCGGGTCAAGCCACACATTTTTTAAACTAGATACCCCAAGGATGATTGTGGCCAAGTTTGGATTAATTTGGCCCAGTAGTTTCAGAGGAGAATATTTTTGTAAAAGTTAACGACGACGGACGACGATAACGACGACGGACGACGGACGACGGACGCCAAGTGATGGGTAAAGCTCACTTGGCCCTTCGGGCCAGGTGAACTAAAAATGGTTAAAAATTGACTATAAAGGGCAATAACTTCTAAAGGGGTCAACTGACCATTTCGGTCAGTTTGACTTATTTGTAAATCTTACTTTGCTGAACATTATTGCTGTTTACAGTTTATCTCTATCTATAATAATATTCAAGATAATAACCAAAAACAGTAAAATTTCCTTAAAATTACCAATTTAGGGGCAGCAACCCAACAACGGGTTGTCCGATTCATCTGAAAATTTCTGGGCAGATAGATCTTGACCTGATAAACAATTTTACCCTTTGTCAGATTTGCTCTTAATGCTTTGGTTTTTGAGTTATAAACCAAAAACTGCATTTTACCCCTGTTCTATTTTCAGCCATGGCGGCCATCTTGGTTGGAAGGCCAGGTCACCGGACACATATTTTAAACTAGATACCCCAAGGATGATTGTGGCCAAGTTTGGTTAAATTTGGCCCAGTAGTTTCAGAGGAGAAGATTTTTGTAAAAGACGACGACGGACGACAACAACAGACGACGACGACGACGGACGACGGACGCCAAGTGATGAGAAAAGCTCACCTGGCCCAAAGGGTAAAAAAGGGTAAAAAGGTAAAGTAGTGATTTGGTCTAGCTGAAAAATAGATTTAGGAAACTGTCAAAATATTTCAAGACCCCCTTAACATAAAATCATCATCCATATTTTGAGAATTGATGATGAAGTTTCCTATAATTTTGATATAAGTAGTACAACACAAATATTACTGAAAAAGCGCAGGTGGGATTTTTTTTATTTTCATTATTTGTCTGAAAGAAATGCACTATGAAATAACTGTGTTCTTGGGCCAGCTATTTACATTTACGATTTCAGGTAAAGGAAGAAAACTCCAATTCTAAAGATTACCGTAACAATGACATCATTGATATTTTTAGAACAGATATTAGATTCCTGGACCTTGAACAAGTTATGTGATTTTCTTGACAAGTATAAGATCATTTTGAATATTTGAGCATATATTTCATTGATAAATTTATGGATATATTCATGGATAGAATGTTTAGAATGTTAATATCAATAGACTATGTTTTGTATATCAGCGTTCTCTCTAGTAGTGATGAACCCTATATCAAGTCAGTTCAATAGGGTTTAATTTACATTTCATACATTCTTTACCCCAAAATAAACTAACAATTAATTGAAATACATAAATGAATATAAGTTAAGTGAAACAAATTTTCTTTGAGAATTTTTTATGCAACATTTTGCTAACATCCTGTATCATCCAATGACCCTGTTATGTGACAAAAATTAAAAGTTGTTTACTGGAATCAATTAATTACAAGCTAGTGGACTAGCCCCTTGAGATCTGTATAACTCTCGTCAACTAATCAGTAACACCACTGATTTTATCATGGTACTAAGAAGAGCATTTATCAAATCAGTTACCATCGATATTTCCTATGGACAATCTTAAATGATTTACAAAACAAGACTCATATATCAATTGATTTATTTGTTGAAATAAGATCCTGTAATTGGAAATTCAATCAAAACAATGATAACTTGTCCAGGCAACAATTTTCTACTGTTTATCAAGACCTGGAGTGGTATAATTCATGAAATCTAGTCTAACACTTTTCCGTTCAGTAATAGTTTGTAGGCCTAAAGTTGAATTATTCTGCAATCATTGTATCATCAATTTGTCTATATGTCATTTTAATGTTAAGGTTCAGATTATACTATTAAACAGACAGTAGGGTGATCAAATTTATGACAAGTCAAATGTCCCACGGTATCATGTAATTCTAAACCATCAAATATTCTTTATTCCAATATTTTTTCAATATCAAATGATTTGCCCGAGGAATTTAAAGCTTAGAAAAATCATTATTTTCAAATGGTAGTCAATTCATTCACAATGCTTTCATAGGAATACTTTTATTTAAACATCAAAGAAGAATCCACATTGTACATTTTCTATTTCAATTAGTCAACTGCAAATGCATTTTTGAAAGACTGCCAATTAAAAATAAAGTTAAGGCTTTAGGGTGAAAATTTGGTTAAAAGTAGGTCATCTGAAATAAAGTAAGAAGATAGTATGTAACTGTATTTGGATAATTTTGATAAATCTAACCAACGTCTCATTATCATTTAGCAAATAGTAATGTTTTAAGGCTTAATAATCAAATTGGATTTGAAATATTACTGATGATTTTTAAATGAATCAGAAAATATATACTTTGGTACCAATATAAGCTAATCATGATAATAAGGTACCATTGTCTGCAACTCTGTAATAAGTTGAATCCAAATTATAAATCATATCCCAAAATCTCAATATTTTTACAACTATAACACCAGTGCATAGATGAGATGACTTTCTCTCAGATACTATAAAAAGCAGTGAGATTTCCTGTACAAAGTATCAGACATGCATACAAATTTCTATATGACAGAATTCTGCTTGAAACAGAAATTGTGATAAGGATTAATCAAGATGTTGTCATTATGAACTCAGCCAGACAGACATGTTTACCTTACCATCATTACATACACCAAATACCTATATGAGAAATAGAGTTCAGACCAATCCACCAAAAAATAAACATTGCCAATTACAACATGAAAATGAGGTCAGGGTCAGACAAACTTCTAAACCTAACAGACATGTGAACCTTACAATCATTCCATACAACAATTATACTTGACCAGTATCTGTTACAGTATCCTGAGAAGTAGACCTAGCCATGAAAAATTAATGTAAACAAATAAACAATGAAAATAAAGCCAAGTGAGAGGAATCTTTTAAATAAATAATCTTTACAATCGTTTCATATAAATCAAATTTAATTGGATAATTGTTTATTGTGTCTGAAAAATGGACCAAAACTATTTTCTGATTTTAGAAATGTGGTCAAGGTCAAATAAACTGTCAAGGTTAAGGCCAATTAACCCTGTCTGACAGGCATGTAGACTTTGCAATGTTTCTGTATACCAAATAAAGTTATCCTATTTTTCATCATACATGAGAAAATCATGATATAAAAAAGGACCGTCACTGAACAAGAAAATGAAAAGATAAAGAAAAAAATAACAAATTGAAATGTTTATTTTATAAGTGAAAAAATTTTGTAAATTATGACATTTACTGTTTATATACAAAAATAACATCAAAATGTTCAATTCAAAATAGAATTTCATTGAGCTTCTGTTTCAAAAAATTACTGAGATTATATCTTGACATTTTCTTCCTTTTTTTGTGTCAATGACCACAATCACCACTTAATCATTTGTATAAGATCAATTTGCTCTTGTATTGGTACATATTGAACTATCTTTCAATATAAACCACAATACAATGTCACAGACAAACAGATAAGCTGTCATTCATCTTAAAACAATTCACAGCTTGATATTAAGACCAGAAAATCTGTTCATTAGATCTTGACATTTTTTGGACCTAAAATAACTTATAGTGCTCTTTTATTCCTCAGTCATATTTGTACTTTTAAGAGAATTCTAAGGTTTATTTTTTCCTAAATAATGATTAGGATAAGTACTATATCTTAGAATATAACTGACCTGTTTTGGGATTGGGCTATATATATGGAAAGCTATATATATGCTTTAATTCAGAGTTCATTTTGTTAAAGTGGTTTATCCTAAACTTCCAAAACAGGGGATTGGACTCCAGGGCCTCCTTAAAAAGTAGAGGGGACATGCTAGTTAAAAAGAAAGAAGTCCACAAGAACCATTTTTTTACTCCACGCCTGCATTGCTTTCTCCTAAATGCCATATGCTAAAATACTTAGGTCTTTTGGAACTGAAATCAATATCTTTATAAAACAAAAATCATTTCATGAGGAAATTTATTAGAATGTGTGCTATATTAGTGTATATTAGGTAACTGACATTTTAAGGACACCTATACGATCCATTAGTTTTTATTTTTCATACATCTCCATATAAAGTTCCATTGAAGTCTTGTTCTTTTCTTATAATCTGAATAAGTTCTAATAACTCAAATTTATAACTTCAACTTACAGACAATGGATAACAGAATGCTTAAATATAAAATATCTGAAATTAATTCATTAGATTACTGGTAATTACAATTTTATGCAATACATTGGACTAGTTCTTGACTGAATATGTAATTACAATTGTATGCAGTAACATTGCATTGGGCTAGTTCTTGACTGAATATTTATGTTATAAAGTGTGTCAAGTTTTACTTTCCAAATGGTATACAGTCAGAGTAATACAATTAAGAACAACTATTGATGGCATGACAGGAAGCACTTAATTTGTTTATTTTTACAAGTGACTGTTGTAATTGGTTTGAAGAATTTTACAGTATAAAAAAAAAAGATATTGCAAAAAAAAAGTGTCAGTTTTTATCAGCATTTCTTTTTATTTAATGAAAAATTCCTTCATGTCATGCTCTGTGCTCATTTTAACATGGGTAGGCATTATATTTGTCGATACTTTACACTGAGCGTTAGTGAGGTGTAAAATGTGGTCAAATATAATGCCTACCCATGTTAAAATGAGCATAGAGCATGACATGAAGGAATTATTTCGATTCTAATAGGACAAATACAGTATTTTTATAGGTCAAAGCGTACGAAATTTCCGTTTCCCCCTCAAGGAGTCTGTGCATTGCATTTCATATTTGATAAGTTTAAAAACTACGAGCAGGATAAATATATATTGTTTCAAAAAATATATTATAAAAGTTTATGTTAGCTGCCTAAATGTATATATTTTAAAGGATGTATATATTTTAAAGGATAACGATGGAAATAACGTTAATTTAAACAGTAAGATTGTGCGCATGTGTCAAACATAATTTGTGCTCATTAAAACACGGCTTTGTTTACAAAGCGTAATAAGGACGTCATATTAGAATTCACTTTTCTTTACTATCTATACTATCAAACGAGAAGACCTCATTTTGTGTGTCGCTTCTCTTCCTTCCACAATAAATCAATCATCATGCCTCTGTGTCCTATAGGTAGCATGCAAAGTCGCATTTGTCATCTATTCTTATGATTATTCAGATTGAGTTATTTTGGGAGAAAAACGAAAAAAGGAGTCCGGATATGATTCCGTCATCAGACTGATTTTTAGTCATAGTTAAGACTTCCGGTTTGAAACATGCACAAACATAACCAATCGTATGATAGATAACAAAAAAATGAAAAATAAA
This sequence comes from Mytilus galloprovincialis, assembly GCF_965363235.1. Classification (NCBI taxonomy): domain Eukaryota; kingdom Metazoa; phylum Mollusca; class Bivalvia; order Mytilida; family Mytilidae; genus Mytilus; species Mytilus galloprovincialis. The sequence continues at coordinate 124,559,576 of NC_134838.1, read as the reverse complement.
TAAGCCAATCAGAGCGTTCTCCATATCATGGTGTTTAGATCGCAAGAACCACAACTATTATACCTCCTTAAAGAGGACAATTATTTTTTGCGTTTATCTACATGTAAACTACAATTATACTACTTTAATATATAGAGACTCTCTGTATTCTGTCTACTGTTTTCTTTCAATTGTTTACTATTTAAGGGGTCATACCAGTTGCATATTTATTAAAATAAGTAAAACATGTGACACATTTTTAAAAAAAACAATCGTATGATAGATAACAAAAATGAAAAATATATCCATATCATGGTGTTTAGATAGCAAAAATAACAACTATTATACCTCCTTAGAGAGGACAATTATTTTTAGCGTTTCATTTCATGGTGTAAAGATCGCAAGAACCACAACTATTATACCTCCTTAGAGAGGACAACTATTGTTCGCGTTTATCTACATGTGAACTACGATTATACTACTTTAATATACAGAGACTTTCTGTATTCTGTCAGGGACTTTCTATGTTAGTATAGAAAGTCCTGATTCTGTCTACTGTTTTCTTTGAAATATTTACTATTTAAGGGGTCGTACCACTGGCATATATATTAAAATAAGTAAAACATGCTCAACTTCATCTAAAACTACCTCGACCAAAAACTTTAACCTGAAGCGGGAAAGATGGACGACCGAACGAACGAACACGTGAATGCACAGACTAGATGTGGCATAACAATTTCTTATTGAAAGTGAAAATAGTGATTTGACAAAAATGAAAGTAAAGTAGAGATTAGAGGGAGGCAGGACCTTTTTCGGGGCGTCGGGATCGGGTGTTTTGAAGCTCGGGATTTGGGGATTGATCCTTAAGGGATCCGGGGATATATTTTTCGATTTTGGGATTTCAGGATATAAATTTCTTTAAATTATGCATCTCGGGATATCGGGGTCAGGACCCCTCCGACCACCCCTCAAATTAGCCTTAGTCGGTCTTAGTCATTTATACAAGATTCATATCCTACCATTGGCATGTTAGTAAGGCTCTCAAAAGAAAAAGCACTAATGGATTGTCCTTGAAGCACATTTTATTAGACTTATAATGGTCTACATATAAGCAGTTACATTTATTTGATGTTTGAAACGGTGCAAATTTTTAATTTGATTTGACTTTTACCAAAAGAAGCATTGTAGCAAAAGAATAGTTGTGGTCTGAGGCCAGAAACACGAAAATAATTGAATTTAACAGAAAGGAAACAAATATCGGACTTTGGAAAAAGGGAGAGGGCTTTTGGTAACCTTTATGAAATTTTCCATACATAATATCTTTTACAAAAAATCATCCTACAACAGTTCACAAGCTGTATGTGCCCGCGATTTCGCGGGTGTGTTCTAGTTAAATTTAAATGAACATATTCTAAACTTCTAAAATAATATGATAAACAAACAAAGCAGATAATGTATACAAGCGAATTACAATAAGATTATATTCATTCTCTACCTAACCCTTTCTAGAACTCGAACATGACCAGCTTCTTACTGATGTTACAAGATTTCAAGATGGTAATCTGATGATGGTTTGGAGTGAGAAGTGTTGAAAAACCATCACATAAAGAGACAGAAAATATATAATAATCTAATTAGTCTTTAATATCTAATTACAAAACAATTTCAGGCATCAGCCCAAACATATGATATGATCAATTATTTTTCATATTCTATTTGTCAACATCATAAACTGTCATTTGGTTCATTGAAGTACAATATTGACAGGAACTTCAACTAAAATTAACCAAATTTAAGTGATTTTTTTAAGGATATAAAAGATAGAAACTCAGTTAACCAAGAACATAATATCATATTACCAACAAATTTTACCCAAATATCATACTCAGAATGAAATCTTTGCAACTCCTGATTGGATGACACAAGGTTGAAATTATTTGTAAATGAAAGCTTAATCTATCTATGTTTAAAAATAAATGTAGAATGTGTCCATACTTTGACCAATATTTTCTTTTGTTGTAAAATTTCAAAATAGCAATCAACAAACACAAGGCAGCTGCACATATGGATGTAAAAATGGCTACAAAAGTAACAAGCAGCAGACCAAATCACTCTTCTGCATAGAAGTGGTCTCATGATGCAGGGTTGGCCAAATTTTTTTTCAGCATGTCACATGAAAATTAAGTGTGAAAAAGAGAAACAAAGTCAAGCAGGACAAGTGAAACTACAAGTGTTATCATGATAACATGATACAGGAAACTGACCAAAAAACTAACCAGGATCCAGTATCAAGCAAAATGAGACCCCCATTGAGTGTTGTAAAATTTTGAACTATCTGTAAACAGGAAGTGGCTGCATGGCAGATCTTAAAATTGCTTACATTCTACAATTCAGCATTAGGCCAAATAAAAAAGTATGTGTGGTTCCAGTTACATCTGAAAAAAAGTTAGGGTAGGTAGGTAGGGATTTTTTTTTATTTTATGTTTTTTTTTTTACATTGAGTCTATGGGAGCAACATTTTGACTTTAACAGTGCTTAATGAAAAATAACAATAAAATCTTTAGGGTAGGCTATTTTTAAGCCAAAAAAGTAGGGATGGTAGGGTTACTGGAACCACACGTATATTTTTATTTGGCCTTATCAAGCTGCAGACATACCAAACATATAATTACTTCATTGCATAGAAGTCAGGTTGGACTAATTTTCTACCTTAGATTTTTCAGAAGGAAAGAATGACAGAAAGATGGATGGATTGTCACGTTACTTGACCTGCCATCGGCAACACAAGAAAAAACTACATCTACCTCAAAGTTTGCATGTAGAATGGTGCAATATACCTCATATTTCAAGGAAAATATTTTCAATTTATAACATATTAAACATTTATCAGCCAGTAATAATAAATTACAACAGAAAGTTTATTTTTCCATCAAGAATGCTGGTTTTGCCTCCAATTGCAAAAAAATGTCTATTTTCTTTGAATATGACTACTTAAAAGACAAAAGCTGTTTTAAAATAAAATGTTTTGTTCTTAATGTAAAGTCATTTATTATATCAACAGATTTATTATTTATAACATCACCAATAGAACCTTTTAAGTGTAAAAATGTTATTTCCATTGTAAAACCATTAATTTCCCATGTGTTTCTGATATAATTTCAATATTTAATTGAATAAGAAAACCTTATAGTAACAAATGGAATATTGTTGAGTAACAAAGTCAATAAATCTGCTGCCTTTATGCATTTCAATCGTTGCATGTAAAATCTATAAGTATACCTGTATTATTCTGTATGTACTACATGTACAAATTAAGAGAGTTATTTATGATACAATTTCCTCCAAAAGAATATAAACAACAATATGGCTAGTTACGTCTATGGTGGACAGTTGTCTCATTGACAATCATACCAAACCAAAGTTACTTCTATGGTGGATAGTTGTCTCATTGACAATCATACCAAACCAAAGTTACTTCTATGGTGGACAGTTGTCTCATTGACAATCATACCAAACCAAAGTTACTTCTATGGTGGACAGTTGTCTCATTGACAATCATACCAAACCAAAGTTACTTCTATGGTGGACAGTGGTCTCATTGACAATCATACCAAACCAAAGTTACTTCTATGGTGGACAGTTGTCTCATTGACAATCATACCAAAACAAAGTTACTTCTATGGTGGATAGTGGTCTCATTGACAATCATACCAAACCAAAGTTACTTCTATGGTGGATAGTGGTCTCATTGGCAATCATACCAAACCAAAGTTACTTCTATGGTGGATAGTTGTCTCATTGGCAATCATACCAAACCAAAGTTACTTCTATGGTGGATAGTTGTCTCATTGACAATCATACCAAACCAAAGTTACTTCTATGGTGGATAGTTGTCTCATTGGCAATCATACCAAACCAAAGTTACTTCTATGGTGGATAGTGGTCTCATTGACAATCATACCAAAACAAAGTTACTTCTATGGTGGATAGTGGTCTCATTGGCAATCATACCAAACCAAAGTTACTTCTATGGTGGATAGTTGTCTCATTGGCAATCATACCAAACCAAAGTTACTTCTATGGTGGATAGTTGTCTCATTGACAATCATACCAAACCAAAGTTACTTCTATGGTGGATAGTTGTCTCATTGGCAATCATACCAAACCAAAGTTACTTCTATGGTGGATAGTGGTCTCATTGACAATCATACCAAAACAAAGTTACTTCTATGGTGGATAGTGGTCTCATTGGCAATCATACCAAACCAAAGTTACTTCTATGGTGGACAGTTGTCTCATTGACAATCATACCAAACCAAAGTTACTTCTATGGTGGATAGTGGTCTCATTGACAATCATACCAAACCAAAGTTACTTCTATGGTGGATAGTTGTCTCATTGGCAATCATACCAAAACAACAATATTCCAATGAACTTGAGATAAAGAGTACAAAAGTTAAGTCTGCCTCATTACTTAACTTACATCTAGAAACCTGTGGAAAGTTTGCAACGGTAGATTGTAATATTTCAGATTATAAATGTGTAGATTGCGTGGTTAACTTTTTGAAAAAAAAACTTTATCAAGAAATAATTGTAACAGGATGCTGCTTGGAAGTCTCCCAAACAAAGCTCTCAAAATAAGTCATTCCAACAGTCGCCAATACAAATTGGTCTGGTCTAGTAAAGTGATATGCACAAGTGACGTCTAGGTATTACACCTGTATGTCATTCAATTCTTCTTGAAATCATGTACAGTAATATTCATGATTTATGGGTGGGGATCTAGACAGATTACAAGTTCTCAAACAGGCAGGAGGTAGGGGTAAGAGTGACCCTAAGGGACTAGACTTTTATTTCATCTGATTTGTTTTATTATTCAAAACAGGATGGGATGGCTGACACTGAGGGACTCTCCTTATATTTCATTTTATTTGTTTTATTGTCCAATACAAGAATATATATGGTTAAGGGGTGAGGATCTCAGCCGTTTAAAAGTTCTCAAACATATGGGGGTGGGGATGACCCAGAGGGACTCCCACTATATTTCATTTGATTTGTTTTGTAGGACACACTTCCTAAAGTAAGATAACCTGTCACTTCCGGTTAGAGGCCGATGACTTAAGAAAGTTTATAGCTTAGCAAGCTATAGCAAACTTTCCAAAAAAAGCTTCTCAATTATGAACTTTCCATTTCTATGTAGCAAGCAATATATATATATCTCACAGATAATACAATATTCCAGGGATTGGATTTCCTAACATGATTTCCCTGAAAGAGAGTTGCTGCTGGCAAGGAAGCTTCTATACCACGAATTCCAAGGAATGAAGTTGAAACCATCCCTTTATAAATTTTCAGACACCATCATAAGTTGGTTGACCATTATGGAATATCTGTTTCACAGATGACAACAAATATGCTTGGACAACTTTGAGTGACAGTATTGCCTTACGAGTTGGAATATCCCTTTAGTATGTTTCGCCTCTCTTTTACTTCTCTGGTGGACAGTTGAATCATTGGCAATCATACCATCTCTCCTTATTTTTATGAAAATGCTGTGTTATGCTACTTATTTGTATAAAATGATTCTGGTATGTGTTATAAACCCTTATGGGGCCCTAACATCTATTCTATTCTGTTTAATTCAGTACATGCTCTATGACGAAAACTATTTGACAGGCCAATGGCCGACTTAAATATTGTAGTTTATTAAGATTTTCCCATAACCCCACAATGTCACTACTTTTTTCATTTAATACCAAAATACAACAATATAATTTGGCTGATTAATGTGTACCATGAACACTGTGTGTTTACAAAACTAAAATAGACATAATTTTTACAGACTTGGCAAAATTTATATTAAGGGCATCTCGGGAGGCTTTCATTAATTTCCTTTATTATCCAACAACACCAGTATTTCTATATGCAGATAACTTTATGCTATATAATTGGTTTTGCATTGAAGTCTGATGTCAGTAAAGGTATTTGTGTGAAGTCATTATCACTGTAATACTCAGTACTCTTATCATAAACTAGAGGCTCTAAAGAGCCTGTGTCGCTCACCTTGGTATATGTGAATATTAAACAAAGGAAGCAGATGGATTCATGACAAAATTGTGTTTTGGTGATGGTGATGTGTTTGTACATCTTACTTTACTGAACATTCTTGCTGCTTACAATTATCTCTATCTATAATGATCTTGGCCCAGTAGTTTCAGTGGAAAATGTTAGTAAAAATTTACAAATTTTATGAAAATTGTTAAAAATTGACTATAAAGGACAATAACTCCTTAGGGGGTCAACTGACCATTTTGGTCATTTTGACTTATTTTTAGGTCTTACTTTGCTGTACATTATTGCTGTTTACAGTTTATCTCTATCTATAATAATATTCAAGATAATAACAAAAAACGTCAAAATTTCCTTAAAATTACCAATTATGGGGCAGCAACCCAACAACCGGTTGTCGGATCCATCTGAAAATTTCAGGGCACATAGATCTTGACATGATAAACAATTTCATTCCGTCAGATTTGCTCTAAATGCTTTGATTTTTGGGTTATAAGCCAAAAACTGCATTTTACCCCTATGTTCTATATTTAGCCGTGGTGGCCATCTTGGTTGGATGGCCGGGTCACCGGACACATTTTTTAAACTACATACCCCAAAGATGATTGTGGCCAAGTTTGGATTAATTTAGCCCAGTAGTTTCAGAGGAGAAGATTTTTGTAAAAGATTACTAAGATTTACGAAAAATGGTTAAAAATTGACTATAAAGGGCAATAACTCCTTAAGGGGTCAACTGACCATTTCGGTCATGTTGACTTATTTGTAAATCTTACTTTGCTGAACATTATTGCTGTTTACAGTTTATCTCTATCTATAATAATATTCAAGATAATAACCAAAAACAGCAAAATTTCCATAAAATTACCAATTCAGGGGCAGCAACCCATCAACGGGTTGTCCGATTCATCTGAAAATTTCTGGGCAGATAGATCTTGACCTGATAAACAATTTTACCCCATGTCAGATTTGCTCTAAATGCTTTGGGTTTTTGAGTTATAAGCCAAAAACTGCATTTTACCCCTATGTTCTATTTTTAGCCATGGCGGCCATCTTGGTTGGTTGGCGGGGTCAGCGGACACATTTTTTAAACTAAATACCCCAATGATGATTGTGGCCAAGTTTGATTAAATTTGGTCTAGTAGTTTCAGAGGAGAAGATTTTTGTAAAAGTTAACGACGACGGACGCAGGACGAAGACGGACGCAGGACGACGCCGGACGCCGGACGCAAAGTGATGGGAAAAGCTCACTTGGCCCTTCGGGCCAGGTGAGCTAATAAAAAGTATATAGGCAGAGATGTCTCACCTGCCTAATTGTCAATGAGAAGATGTCAAGATATACGTCATATAGCAAGCTATAATAATAGAACCTCCAAGAGCAAGCTCACACCACTACAATGTCATTAGGTTCAAATCTCACAAGATTCCTAAGTTCAAAGACTCATAACTCCTTTACAAGTCAACTAAAAAATCTTTTTCATCATTACTGCTATAAAAGTCATCTTATTAAGTGTATACCTATTTTGTCATGTCACCCTATTCTTTTCCCATTGCTGTGACCTAAATTCAAAAATTCATTTTAACCTAAATTCAAAGGTTATTTCACTTTTAAGGCCTGTTTTCTTTGGTCCAAGGGTGACCTTTATATACGAGTTAGACTGTAATGAATTTTGTTCTTATTAGTTATTGGGTGATATAAAACCATTTTCTATGATATATGATGGGGTGATATAGGACCATTTTTCTATGATATATGATGGGGTGATATAGGACCATTTTTATATGATATATGATGGGGTGATATAGGACCATTTTTATATGATATATGATGGGGTGATATAGGACCATTTTTCTATGATATATGATGGGGTGATATAGGACCATTTTTCTATGATATATGATGGGGTGATATAGGACCATTTTTCTATGATATATGATGGGGTGATATAGGACCATTTTCTATGATATATGATGGGGTGATATAGGACCATTTTTCTATGATATATGATGGGGTGATATAGGACCATTTTTCTATGATATATGATGGGGTGATATAGGACCATTTTTCTATGATATATGATGTAATTCCCAAACTAGAGTATCTCATTATTTTTCTCGTTTTTAGGGCTGAAATGTTTTGAACATTTAAAGCTTTTCAATCAAAAATTGGATTTCAAAAGCAAGATTCCAATATGCTTTCATGTAAAACTTAATCCCGATGGCAACCATATTGGTTAGTTGATTAAGTTACAATACTCAGAAAGTATCTCACAAGGAATCTCTCTCTTATAACTAGTTTCTTTAGATTCATGGTTTTTGAACAATTTTCCAATAGAATCCACTCCAGCCCCAATGTTAAACTTGACTGCAAGTCCAATACACAAAAATATTCTAGCTGGTTTGAAAAAAATAAGTAATCAATAAATACTATAGTTGAAAGTGTTCTCTTCATCTGGTGATAACTGATGGAACAACATTTGTCTATAAATTTCTAAAAGGGTCCAATGTAATACTAAGTCTTGTGTTGGTTTCAATAATGGTTGGCAGATAAGAACCAAAGTTACAGCTTGAAATAAAGTATACCACCCAAAACCTTTCAATATTTTACATTAAGAAGAGGGTATATCATATATGACCTCTAATCTGCAAGATCAATTCTAGTCTAATAACATTAAAAACTGTTCCACTTACTTCATGGAGGCTGAGGGCCATGTCAACCGTGATGTTCTGGAGAGAATCAGGTATCGATGAGGCATCTTGGACATTCCACTGCCCTGTACCCTCAACTGGTCTTTTTTCCCTGGACCTAAATGACTGTGAGCCCATAGGTGACCAGAATCGAGGTCTATGGTCTGCTGACGACATGGCAGGGTACGCTGGATATCTTCACTTTTGGCTAAACGATTCAGCATTACTACATTGTATGTGTATTCTCATATATATCTCTGATAAACCAGTAAATAACAAAAATATATTAATTCATATCTCACTTGTTAAATAGAAGCATAATAAATGTAATTGAATATGGTAATTTGGTGTTTTAGGTGCATTTGAATTACATCCAATCAAAAAAATCACTAGAATGGTTGATCTTTTTATAGCCATCTGAGGTAGCCATCTAGTAATTATTTCCTCTCTATGGAACAAAATTCACACAATTTTGCAGGAATTATTAACAAAAACACTGTTTATCCATTTTCACATAATAAAGCAGATGGAATGTTTACATGAACAAATATAACATGTCATTATCTGTATAACCTTTTTTCTTAACACTGTAATACATGTAAACCCTTATCACTAACATTCTTCATAAAATACATGATTTTTTTTTACAAACTTCACCTCAATAATGTCACTTTTATACATGGTGTCTTTTTTCAGCGCATGATGTGTTTAGATGATGAAAACAGATTGTCAGTATTACATAATTTTCATACTGATGAAATACAAATACTTTTTTTTCAAAATTCTTAAATACTGTTTATTAAAAGACAAGCAACAGTTTATAAAGTACTACATAATAAGAAACTAAACACTGAGAAACATCACCAAGAACCAGGGGTTATCTTATGTGCTCGGCACAGGTTGATCTTGCTCCATATTTGGCATCGGTCATGTTGTTCATGGTAAGTACATATTTGGTGATGTCACAATGAAGAATAAGAGGCTATTTGTCACCTTTGTACATGTGTTATAACTCTAAGTGTGATACAATCCAAAAGCTAATTTAAAAACATAAATATATTTCTAGAACAGTGACTTTGACCTTTAACCTGTTAACACCAATATCAATAGGCTTCTTTCCTCATCTTCTATCTTTGATCTTTATAAAGTTCATTTCAATCAATCAAAGGGAATTCCAGCTAATTTGATCCAAGTAATGAAGATTTTTTCCCATTCCCTATATCTTACTTCTGTATAAGATTCATTAATTCAAACAAGGCAAACTAAAATGACCATCTAGAGATCCATCCCCCCCCCCAAATAAATTTTTTTTTTAGACCTGTAATAATGACCTTGACTGTCAACATATTGATATCATAACAAATAAGATAATTTGCCTTCCCTACATCCCTTCATCCTCCATCTGTTCACCTATTCCAGTCAAGTAAGAAACATTCTATTTACATTTTTTTTTAATCTATTTTTTAAAAACAATGACCTTGCCTTTGACCTTCTGACTTCAACATAAATACGATGTTTACTCATCCTTCAATCATCCCTATATTTCAGTTACATTCCAATCAAGCAAGGGATACTCAATGAGTCATTCTGAAAACTCTAGTTTGAGACACCTAAACAGAAGGATGGATGAAGAGATTACGCAATAAATATCCCAAGGAAATTTTTCATGGAGCACAATAGGATAGGAGTGTCAGAACAAGAAAACTTACAGCTTATATTAATACTAGGAGCACTTTTATCATTCACTTGCAGACTAAGAACAAATTACAACCCAAATACACAAGTGTGCCTGTCTAGAGTCATGAATTTTATCAGTGGTTGTATAGCTGTCTATTTGTAATTTGTACCATCACACTTGTTTGCATGCCTTGAGAATTCTATCAGTGAAGACTTTTGAATTATCTCTACATATTTATTCTGCAGAACAGTGTTGCAGTTCCATTGATGTTTACACCAGTTCTTTTATGCATATAAACGGTATATTTAAATATAACAACCCCATTAACAGGGACATTCTGGCGCCAATATTTATATCTTGTATTGTTGTATCACTCCAATGGATATGAATGCAGTGTTAGTATGCTATAGTTTTAAAAAATTAGGTTTGATAAAAACTCACACTTTAATCCTTCACCTCAAATCTCTAAGATCTGGAAAAAAATAGAAATACATATTTTTTTTAATTTCAAATGTGCAAAAATCTTGTCATCAGACGGATAACAAAAAGGAATACAGCATTATTATAAATAAGAAGGCTAAAATTGTTCACCTCTGATTTGATTAATTAACTGATAATTATATATAACTACTAATGCATGATCATTAAATAGCAGAACCAAGAACCCAACATATGTGTCCAATGATTATGTTGCCAATATAGAATGAAACATTGTTGAATGCATTAAACCAGAAGTAAGTATAATGACACTGCGACAGACAAGTAGACCACAGTATTCAATAAGTTGTCCAAAAAAAAAAGGCTTAAAATAGTCTGACAGTCTTATTGTAAAATTTGGAATATCAGGGGCTTTAAAATAGCTCACCATACATTATGACAATGCCATGACAACAAATAATGTTATGAAACAATGAGACAAAAACCCAACGACATAACAAAATAAAAGATATCAAGAGGTCAAAATGTGGTCTGAAGACTATCTCAAGTTCTAAATAACCTTGAGAAAAATAAATGTTATGGACTTCTATTCAACCTTATACCTCTCCTCTCTGTCTCAAGTTAAAAATCTTTTTATCATTGCTGTAGCCCCTAATTCTAATTTCCTAGGCAACAAACCAAACTAACGGGTCCTTAGGCTAAACACTGGCATTTCCTACATATTTTGTATATTTTTTATTTCCAGGACATTTATAAAATACTGAATTCTAATTTAGCATGCAAAGTAATGGGTAAAATAAAAACAAAATAACAGATTATATATCAAAGGTATAGAATTTTATTGCTATTGTTCATCATGAGCATAGCTTGCAGGTCTTTTACAATAAAGGAAACTTTTCTAAAAGATCTCTTGATGATAATAATATGAAAAATTTGATGAAAAACCATTTAGATATATATAGTGGCATACTTATAAGTAACCAATAAAACCATTCAATGATATCATTCAATGAAAACAGGTTAGCATTAAATGTTTTCATACAACGCCATAATAACTGACTATGAGGTTTTCCATCACTCATGATCATATGGTGGCTAAAAATGTAATATCTACATGTAGGTGACTAGTTTACCCAATATCTTCATTTTCTTTAATTTTTGGATTTTAATGTCTCCAACTGAAAGTCCGTTGACTCTCAAATCAAAAGTATAATTCCAAACAATCTGATGTTCTTGTTATATAATAAAATTGATGAATTATCTTTAGTATTGCTTGACTTGTCAATATTCATTTGCTTCAGATGATATTTATGCATAGTATTATATCCTTCAATACTTTTCACTACTGCTGATAAAGATTTTAAATTAAAATTTAATGTTTACTTAGCTTTTATCAAAAAGATTTCTATAATAAATCGAACAACATGTATACCCTAAAACCATTCATTTGATGTAATATAAAACTTATATTCATCATACATTTACAATCATCTTTTCATTTCCTACTTTGTTTACATTGTGATGCCTCAGATCTGCATACCTATTAGTTCTTATTACCGGATCCAACATTGACTTAGAATAATTGATTAAAGATTGCATAACAACAAACAACAAATATGACATGTATATACTGGAGGAGGTAAACAGAAATGAATGAAACTTTCTTGGTACATGTAGTAGACTCTGTTAAAATATGTCATGTTAACAGTCAATATGAAGTCAAGTCAACTAACCCTTGTCTCTTATGTTACCACTTAAAACTGATCGCTGCATTGATAAGACGCAAATGCCAATGTCATTTACAATGACCTTGACTCTGACCTACTAACCTCAAATACCTAGATATCTTTCTGCCTTTTTTGAGTCGTTAGGTTGTTGTCTCTATGGCATTTTCCCAAGCCTCTTTTTCTCCATTTTGTAGCTTACATCACTAAACCACATGTATACTATTGCAATTGATTTTAAGGGAAAGTTACATAACAAGAGTGCACACGCTGAAATGTCTCGCCTTCTATACTAATCATTGATATTATATTGATAGTCCTAAGTATAAAGCTAAGCTTTATTACAACTGTCACATAAACTTAACATTAACCAAGATAACTAAACAAAGACCAATGAACCTTGAAAAAGAGGTCCAGGTCAGATGAACCATGCCAGGCAGACATGTACAGCTAACAATGCTTCTATACAACATATATAGTTGACACATTACTTATAGTTTAAGAAAAATAGACCAAAACACAAAAAATTAACACTGTGCAATGAACAGTGAAAATGAGGTCACGGTTAAAAAAAAACTGCTCGACTGACATAAAGATCATAAAATATTTCCATACACCAAATATAGTTGACCTATGGCATATAGCATTAGATAAAAAGACCAAAACTCAAAAACTTAACTTTGACCACTGAACCATGAAAATGAGGTCAAGGTCACATGACATCTGCCCGCTAGACATGTATACTTAACAATCATTCCATACAACAAATATAGTAGACCTATTGCATATGGTATGAGAAAAACAGACCAAAACACAAAAATTTAACTATAACCACTGAACCATGAAAATGAGGTCAAGGTCAGATGACACCTGCCAGTTGGACATGTACACCTTACAGTCCTTCCATACACCGAATATACTAGCCCTATTGCTTATAGTATCTGAGATATGGACTTGACCACCAAAACTTAACCTTGTTCACTGATCCATGAAATGAGGTCGAGGTCAAGTGAAAACTGTCTGACAGACACGAGGACCTTGCAAGGTACGCACATATCAAATATAGTTATCCTATTACTTATAATAAGAGAGAATTCAACATTACAAAAAATTTGAACTTTTTTTTCAAGTGGTTTCTGAACCATGAAAATGAGGTCCAGGACATTGGACATGTGACTGACGGAAACTTCGTAACATGAAGCATCTATATACAAAGTATGAAGCATCCAGGTCTTCCACCTTTTAAAATATAAAGCTTTTAAGAAGTGAGCTAACGCCGCCGCCGGATCACTATCCCTATGTCGAGCTTTCTGCAACAAAAGTTGCAGGCTCGACAAAAATAAACTTAAAAGTAATTTAATAAACTGGTAATCATGAATTATGTTTTGTCAGTAAACATACCTAAAGGTTAGCTTTGTTTCTTAAATCGTTGTTTGAAACTTTTATAATCATGCTCAGTGCTGAAGGCCGTACTTTGATCTATAATTGTTTACTTTTTATGCATTGTGACTTGGATGAAGAAATGACCCATTGACATTCATACCACATCTTTTCATTTATATTATATTGTTATAAAAAAATAATAAAGCAACTGGAGGCTCCCAGACGCCAGAAAAGCTTGTTTTGATTATTTTGATTGAAAAGAGTATAGGTACCAAATCAAGCAAAATATGACCATGTCCAAATTATTCAAATTTACAGTAAGTCAATGCTAATACAACTGTGTACCAAACATCACTAACTCATAATAAGAGGTTTCCCTTAAACTAACCTAATTATTAACTTGAAAGATCAAGCTTTAGTCTCCACCTTCAAAACTTCATTATGGCCAAACTAAAATCAAATCAGTACTAAACACCAGAAGAACTAACAAATAGAAACAAGATACTTACCGATATTAAAATGTACATAAAAGCAGTTTCAATTAAAAAATAAACTATGTTTTCCCAAAACTAGAGGCTCTAAAGAGCCTGTGTCGCTCACCTTGGTCTATGTGAATATTAAACAATGGACACAGATGGATTCATGACAAAATTGTGTTTTGGTGATGGTGATGTGTTTGTAGATCTTACTTTACTTGCTGCTTACAATTATCTCTATCTATAACAGTACTTTCTGTGGAAAATGTTATTGAAAATCTTCAAATTTTAAGAAAATTGTTAAAAATTGACTATGAAGGGCAATAACTCCTTAGGGGGTCAATTGACTATTTTGGTCATAGTGACTTATTTTTAGTTCTTACTTTGCTGTACATTATTGCTGTTTACAGTTTATCTCTATCTATAATAATATTCAAGATAATAACAAAACTAGAGGCTCTAAAGAGCCTGTGTCGCTCACCTTGGTATATGTGAATATTAAACAAAGGAAGCAGATGGATTCATGACAAAATTGTGTTTAGGTGATGGTGATGTGTTTGTACATCTTACTTTAATGAACATTCTTGCTCCTTACAATTATCTCTATCTATAATGATCTTGGCCCAGTAGTTTCAGTGGAAAATGTTAGTAAAAATTTACAAATTTTATGAAAATTGTTAAAAATTGACTATAAAGGACAATAACTCCTTAGGGGGTCAACTGACCATTTTTGTCATGTTTGACTTATCTTTAGGTCTTACTTTGCTGTACATTATTGCTGTTTACAGTTTATCTCTATCTATAATAATATTCAAGATAATAACAAAAAACGTCAAAATTTTCTTAAAATTACCAATTATGGGGCAGCAACCCAACAACCGGTTGTCGGATCCATCTGAAAATTTCAGGGCAGATAGATCTTGACATGATAAACAATTTCACTCCGTCAGATTTGCTCTAAATGCTTTGATTTTTGAGTTATAAGCCAAAAACTGCATTTTACCCCTATGTCCTATATTTAGCCATGGCAGCCATCTTGGTTGGATGGCCGGGTCACCGGACACATTTTTTAAACTACATACCCCAAAGATGATTGTGGCCAAGTTTGGATTAATTTAGCCCAGTAGTTTCAGAGGAGAAGATTTTTGTAAAAGATCACTAAGATTTACGAAAAATGGTTAAAAATTGACTATAAAGGGCAATAACTCCTTAAGGGGTCAACTGACCATTTCGGTCATGTTGACTTATTTGTAACTCTAACTTTGCTGAACATTATTGCTGTTTACAGTTTATCTCTATCTATAATAATATTCAAGATAATAACCAAAAACAGCAAAATTTCCATAAAATTACCAATTCAGGGGCAGCAACCCATCAACGGGTTGTCCGATTCATCTGAAAATTTCTGGGCAGATAGATCTTGACCTGATAAACAATTTTACCCCATGTCAGATTTGCTCTAAATGCTTTAATTTTTGAGTTATAAGCCAAAAACTGCATTTTACCCCTATGTCCTATATTTAGCCGTGGCAGCCATCTTGGTTGGATGGCCGGGTCACCGGACACATTTTTTGAACTACATACCCCAAATATGATTGTGGCCAAGTTTGGATTAATTTAGCCCAGTAGTTTCAGAGGAGAAGATTTTTGTAAAAGATTACTAAGATTTACGAAAAATGGTTAAAAATTGACTATAAAGGGCAATAACTCCTTAAGGGGTCAATTGACCATTTCGGTCATGTTGACTTATTTGTAAATCTTACTTTGCTGAACATTATTGCTGTTTACAGTTTATCTCTATCTATAATAATATTCAAGATAATAACCAAAAACAGCAAAATTTCCATAAAATTACCAATTCAGGGGCAGCAACCCATCAACGGGTTGTCCGATTCATCTGAAAATTTCTGGGCAGATAGATCTTGACATGATAAACAATTTCACTCCGTCAGATTTGCTCTAAATGCTTTGATTTTTGAGTTATAAGCCAAAAACTGCATTTTACCCCTATGTCCTATATTTAGCCATGGCAGCCATCTTGGTTGGATGGCCGGGTCACCGGACACATTTTTTAAACTACATACCCCAAAGATGATTGTGGCCAAGTTTGGATTAATTTAGCCCAGTAGTTTCAGAGGAGAAGATTTTTGTAAAAGATCACTAAGATTTACGAAAAATGGTTAAAAATTGACTATAAAGGGCAATAACTCCTTAAGGGGTCAACTGACCATTTCGGTCATGTTGACTTATTTGTAACTCTAACTTTGCTGAACATTATTGCTGTTTACAGTTTATCTCTATCTATAATAATATTCAAGATAATAACCAAAAACAGCAAAATTTCCATAAAATTACCAATTCAGGGGCAGCAACCCATCAACGGGTTGTCCGATTCATCTGAAAATTTCTGGGCAGATAGATCTTGACCTGATAAACAATTTTACCCCATGTCAGATTTGCTCTAAATGCTTTAATTTTTGAGTTATAAGCCAAAAACTGCATTTTACCCCTATGTCCTATATTTAGCCGTGGCAGCCATCTTGGTTGGATGGCCGGGTCACCGGACACATTTTTTGAACTACATACCCCAAATATGATTGTGGCCAAGTTTGGATTAATTTAGCCCAGTAGTTTCAGAGGAGAAGATTTTTGTAAAAGATTACTAAGATTTACGAAAAATGGTTAAAAATTGACTATAAAGGGCAATAACTCCTTAAGGGGTCAATTGACCATTTCGGTCATGTTGACTTATTTGTAAATCTTACTTTGCTGAACATTATTGCTGTTTACAGTTTATCTCTATCTATAATAATATTCAAGATAATAACCAAAAACAGCAAAATTTCCATAAAATTACCAATTCAGGGGCAGCAACCCATCAACGGGTTGTCCGATTCATCTGAAAATTTCTGGGCAGATAGATCTTGACATGATAAACAATTTCACTCCGTCAGATTTGCTCTAAATGCTTTGATTTTTGAGTTATAAGCCAAAAACTGCATTTTACCCCTATGTCCTATATTTAGCCATGGCAGCCATCTTGGTTGGATGGCCGGGTCACCGGACACATTTTTTAAACTACATACCCCAAAGATGATTGTGGCCAAGTTTGGATTAATTTAGCCCAGTAGTTTCAGAGGAGAAGATTTTTGTAAAAGATCACTAAGATTTACGAAAAATGGTTAAAAATTGACTATAAAGGGCAATAACTCCTTAAGGGGTCAACTGACCATTTCGGTCATGTTGACTTATTTGTAACTCTAACTTTGCTGAACATTATTGCTGTTTACAGTTTATCTCTATCTATAATAATATTCAAGATAATAACCAAAAACAGCAAAATTTCCATAAAATTACCAATTCAGGGGCAGCAACCCATCAACGGGTTGTCCGATTCATCTGAAAATTTCTGGGCAGATAGATCTTGACCTGATAAACAATTTTACCCCATGTCAGATTTGCTCTAAATGCTTTAATTTTTGAGTTATAAGCCAAAAACTGCATTTTACCCCTATGTCCTATATTTAGCCGTGGCAGCCATCTTGGTTGGATGGCCGGGTCACCGGACACATTTTTTGAACTACATACCCCAAATATGATTGTGGCCAAGTTTGGATTAATTTAGCCCAGTAGTTTCAGAGGAGAAGATTTTTGTAAAAGATTACTAAGATTTACGAAAAATGGTTAAAAATTGACTATAAAGGGCAATAACTCCTTAAGGGGTCAATTGACCATTTCGGTCATGTTGACTTATTTGTAAATCTTACTTTGCTGAACATTATTGCTGTTTACAGTTTATCTCTATCTATAATAATATTCAAGATAATAACCAAAAACAGCAAAATTTCCATAAAATTACCAATTCAGGGGCAGCAACCCATCAACGGGTTGTCCGATTCATCTGAAAATTTCTGGGCAGATAGATCTTGACCTGATAAACAATTTTACCCCATGTCAGATTTGCTCTAAATGCTTTGGTTTTTGAGTTATAAGCCAAAAACTGCATTTTACCCCTATGTTCTATTTTTAGCCATGGCGGCCATCTTGGTTGGTTGGCGGGGTCACCGGACACATTTTTTAAACTAGATACCCCAATGATGATTGTGGCCAAGTTTGATTAAATTTGGCTTAGTAGTTTCAGAGGAGAAGATTTTTGTAAAAGTTAACGACGACGGACGCAGGACGCCGGACGCCGGACGCAAAGTGATGGGAAAAGCTCACTTGGCCCTTCGGGCCAGGTGAGCTAAAAACAGCAAAATTTCCTCAAAATTACCAATTCAGGGGCAGCAACCTAACAACCGATTATCCGATTCATCTGAAAATTCCAGGGCAGATAGATCCTGACCTGATCAACAATTTTACTTCCTGTCAGATTTGCTCTTAATGCTTTGGTTTTTGAGTTATAAGCCAAAAACTGCATTTTACCCCCATGTTCTATTTTTTGCCATGGGGGCCATCTTGGTTTGTTGGCCGAGATACCGGACACATTTTTTTAACTAGATACCCCAATGATGATTATGGCTAAGTTTGGTTAAATTTGGCCCAGTATTTTCAGAGGAGAAGATTTTTCTAAAAGATTACTAAGATTTACGAAAAATGGTTAAAAATTGACTATAAAGGGCAATAACTCCTAAAGTGGTCAACTGACCATTTTGGTCATGTTGACTTATTTGTAGATCTTACTTTGCTGAACATTATTGCTGTTTACAGTTTATCTCTATCTATAATAATATTCAAGATAATAACCAAAAACAGCAAAATTTCCTTAAAACAAGAGTGCACACGCTGAAATGTCTCGCCTTCTATACTAATCATTGATATTATGTTGATAGTCCTAAGTAAAAAGCTAAGCTTTATAACAACTGTACCATAAACTTAACATTAACCAAGATACCTATACAAAGACCAATGAACCTTGAAAATGAGGTCCAGGTCAGATGAACCATGCCAGGCAGACATGTACAGCTAACAATGCTTCTATACAACATATATAGTTGACCTATTACTTATAGTTTAAGAAAAATAGACCAAAACACAAAAACTTAACACTGTGCAATGAACCGTGAAAATGAGGTCACGATCAAATAAAACCTGCGCAACTGACATAAAGATCATTAAATATTTCCATACACCAAATATAGTTGACCTATGGCATATAGTATTAGATAAAAAGACCAAAACTCAAAAACTTAACTTTGACCACTGAACCATGAAAATGAGGTCAAGGTCACATGAGATCTGCCCGCTAGACATGTACACCTTACAATCATTCCATACAACAAATATAGTAGACCTATTGCATATAGTATGAGAACAACAGACCAAAACACAAAAACTTAACTATAACCACTGAACCATGAAAATGAGGTCAAGGTCAGATGACACCTGCCAGTTGGACATGTACACCTTACAGTCCTTCCATACACCGAATATACTAGCCCTATTGCTTATAGTATCTGAGATATGGACTTGACCACCAAAACTTAACCTTGTTCACTGATCCATGAAATGAGGTCGAGGTCAAGTGAAAACTGTCTGACAGACATTAGGACCTTGCAAGGTACGCACATATCAAATATAGTTATCCTATTACTTATAATAAGAGAGAATTCAACATTACAAAAAATTTTAACTTTTTTTTCAAGTGGTCACTGAACCATGAAAATGAGGTCAAGGACATTGGACATGTGACTGACGGAAACTTCGTAACATGAGGCATTTATATACAAAGTATGAAGCATCCAGGTCTTCCACCTTCTAAAATATAAAGCTTTTAAGAAGTAAGCTAACGCCGCCGCCGTAGCCGCCGCCGCCGGATCACTATCCCTATGTCGAGCTTTCTGCAACAAAAGTTGCAGGCTCGACAATTACCATTTCAGGGGCAGCAACCCAACAACAGAATGTCCAATTCATCTGAAAATTTCAGGGCAGATAGATGTTGACCTGATGAACAATTTTACCTCATGTCAGATTTGCTCTAAATGCTTTGGTTTTTGAGTTATAAGCCAAAAACTGCATTTTACCCCTATGTTCTATTTTTAGCCATGGCGGCCATCTTGGTTGGTTGGGCGGGGCACCGGACACATTTTTTAAACTAGATACCCCAATGATGATTATGGCCAAGTTTGGTTAAATTTGGCCATGTAGTTTCAGAGGAGAAGATTTTTCTAAAAGATTACTAAGATTTACGAAAAATGGTTAAAAATTGACTATAAAGGGCAATAACTTCTAAAGTGGTCAACTGACCATTTTGGTCATGTTGACTTATTTCTAGATCTTACTTTGCTGAACATTATTGCTGTTTACAGTTTATCTCAATCTATAATATTATACAATATAAAAACCAAAAACAGCAAAATTTCCTTAAAATTACCATTTCAGGGGCAGCAACCCAACAACGAAATGTCTGATTCATCTGAAAATTTCAGGGCAGATAGATCTTGACCTGATGAACAATATTACCCCAGTCAGATTTGCTCTAAATGCTTTGGTTTTTGAGTTATAAGCCAAAAACTGCATTTTACCCCTATGTTCTATTTTTAGCCATGGCGGCCATCTTGGTTGGTTGGGCGGGGCACCGGACACATTTTTTAAACTAGATACCCCAATGATGATTATGGCCAAGTTTGGTTAAATTTGGCCCAGTAGTTTCAGAGGAGAAGATTTTTGTAAAAGATAACGCAGGACGAGGACGACGACGGACGACGACGACGGACGCTGGACGCCAAGTGATGAGAAAAGCTCACTTGGCCTTTCGGCCAGGTGAGCTAATAAAATGAGTGTTAGCTTGCTGAATAGAAGTGATAATTTCCCTGATCTACAACAATGCTGTTACTATGTCACATGTGCAACAGTGATGTAAATAGTTTATTAAATAAATTAGGGACTGTTATTGGCACTGACTAATAGCTATCATGAATGTTTTTTTTTAATTAAGTTTCCATATAATGTACCATAGAGATAAACTGTTGTCAGGAGAGATATGTCTTGCCTGTATGTAATTTCTATAGCAAAATGCAGATGTTGAAATTGTAAAATGTTGACACAGAAATATATGTTACCTATTATGTTATTTTTATAGTATAATGCAGTGAACTAAAAGTTTTTAATTTATAGATACACTCATACTCATTAATGCTAATTGGCATTTACTAAAATTAAATGCCTCCATATTCATTACTGGTAACCATATTTGGATGCATCCATAATCATTAACCATATTTGGATACATCCATACTCATTAACCATATTTGGATACATCCATAATCATTAACCATATTTGGATGCATCCCTAATCATTAACCATATTTGGATACATCCATTCTCATTGACCATATTTGGATACATCTATAATCATTAACCATATCTGGATGCATCCATACTCATTAACCATATTTGGATACATCCATACTCATTAACCATATTTGGATGCATCTATACTCATTAACCATATTTGGATGCATCCATAATCATTAACCATATTTGGATACATCCATAATCATTAACCATATTTGGATACATCCATACTCATTAACCATATTTGGATGCATCTATACTCATTAACCATATTTGGATGCATCCATAATCATTAACCATATTTGGATACATCCATAATCATTAACCATATTTGGATACATCCATACTCATTAACCATATTTGGATGCATCCATAATCATTAACCATATTTAGATACATCCATAATCATTGACCATATTTGGATACATCCATAATCATTAACCATATTTGGATACATCCATACTCATTAAACCATATTTAAATGCTTCCATAATTATTAACCAAAATAAGATGCAAGATCCAAACTTAATATCCAAAGTAGATACCTCAATACTTGGTACCAAATTGACTACAACTGGTACTGTTTTAACCAAATGTTAAAGTATCAATTAAAATAAGCCTCAATACTCTGCACCAAAATCTTTTTTAACTACTAGTCTGATTACATCTGTTCAGACATTTTTCTTGGGTGTCTAAACAAAGTTTTTCAAATACTTAATAATTGAAATAAATTTAACTAGTCTTGGGCATCTGACTTGTGGTTAACAGTGCAGACTGCATACTCATTAACTAAAATAAGACATATCCTCCATACTCATTTACACGAGATGCCTCCATACCCATTTACCAAAATAAAAGAAATCCATACTCATTAACCAAAATAAGATACTGCCATACTCATTTACCAAAATTCGATACCTCAATACTAATTAACCAAATAAGATACTGCCATACTCATTTCCATCCCCCCCCCAAAAAAAAAGAACACCTTATTCATTAACCAAAATAAGCACCTCCATACTCATTAACTGAAGTAAGACACCTATGTACTCTTGTACTCATTAACCAAAAACAGATACTTCCATACTCATTGACCAAATAAAGATACTTTTATACTCATTAACCAAAATAAGAAACCTCTGTACTCATTAACCAAAATCAGATACTTCCATACTCATTGACCAAATAAAGATACTTCTATACTCATTAACCAAAATAAGACACCTCTGTACACATTAAAAAAAATCAGAGATACTTCCTTACTCATTAACCAAAATAAGATACTGCTTTACAAATTAACCAAAACAGGACACCTCCTTACTCATTGACCAAAATAAAACACCTCTATTCTCATTAACCAAAATTAGGCTACTCCATTGACCAAATTAAGATATTTCCATACCAATAAACCAAAATCAGATACTTCCATACTCAATCATGGAAATTAGATACCTCTGACTCCGTACTCATTACCCAAAATCAGATACTTCCGTACTCATTGACCAAATTAAGATATTTCCATACTCATTAACCAAAATTAGATACCTCCATACCTAATCATCAAAATTAGATACCTCTGTACTCATTAACCAAATTCAGATACTTACGTACTCATTGACCAAAATAAAACACCTCTATTCTCATTAACCAAAATTAGGCTACTCCTTTCTCATTAATCATATTTGATACCTTCATACTCATAAACCAAAATTAGATACTTCCATACTCAATCATGGAAATTAGATACCTCTGACTCCATACTCATTATCCAAAATCAGATACTTCTGTACTCATCAACCAAATTCAGATACTTCCATACTCATTGACCGAAATCAGATACCTCCATAATTATTTACCCATAATCAAATTAGATATTTCCATACTTATTATCCAAAGAAAAATTGAAAATGATGTAATGGAATGCTTATATCAATTTCATATACTGTGGATTCATTATTATTCGTTAGATAACAATTATCGTAGATTTTATTGGTAAACATTGTTAATCTTAACCACAAATCTATATGTATAATGAGGAAATAAAAAAACATTTTCTAAGATCTTGTATACTTTGGCAAATCCAAGAAATCAAATATCCAGGAAAATATAAGTTTTCCTGAATCCATCAAAATTGGTTTACACAAAAATAAATGAATTGACATTATTAAGAAAGGACAAGGTACGATAAGGCCCCATTTTTGGCCCCCCTAAATTTTGCTTTGGAAAGCTACTTATGTTAAAATATTACCTTAGGTTTGAAGTTTATTGGATGATCTTCAAAACTATTAATTTCAGAAAATGGGTGAGGTTAGGTTGGTAAAAATGCATCAAAAATGCCAAAAGAAGGAAAATTAACGATTTTTGGCCATTGTCTTTTAAAATTTAATAGCGTGCGCCTACTTGACCCGGAAAAAATTAGGGATATTTAGACAGCAAAAACAGTTCTCTTGACATTGGAATAAAAAAAAATCCTTGGTCACTTTGGAGCAGGCACTAAAAAAATAACAATTTGTTGTAAAATCACCTGCATGCAAAATGAATAATAATTACAATATTTGAATAATAACAGAAAGTTAACCCCTCTCACCTCTCCCAGTTGCGAAAATTAGAAGTTTTGAAGTTCATCCAAACAAACTTCAAACATCAGGGAATCTTTTAACATAATAAGTAGCTTTCCAAAACAGAATTTGAAAAATGAGAAAATAGGGGGGCCAAAAACAGGCCTTATCATACCTTGTCCTTTGTGGTCGGTTTCAGTGTTAAAATATACAATTCTAGAAATAGTGATCTAGCATTTTTCTCATTTGTAACAAATTTGGTATACCGGTATACATCATGAGATTCAATATTTTAACAGTTCTTATAGTAGGAATATCGAAATTCAAGTACATTTTCTACAGAAGAAATCGCATCAGGGATCAACAAATTGCATAACTCCTACACGTTTTGTACTGACAAATTCTGAAATATCTATAAAGAAAAGACTAAGTAGTAATAATTCATCAATGATCATTCTAATTATAAAATTCACTTACAGTTACTGTAGGTGGAATCACCTCAATTGATCATTTCAAATCTCCCACTGAAAAACATATAAAACATGTTTATAACAAGATTGATTTTAATTTCATCCGATTTAAATGTCTAAGTTTCCTTACCTGTTTTGTACCTGTATTTAGTCAATAAGACATTGCAGACATCAGGTAAAATCTCTAATTATAGTATTAGTATTTGATTAACTAAGGAACCATCTATATATTTATATGTAAATGACATTTTATCTCTTATATAGGAAAACATTTTCCAACTTAAGGCTGCATATACACATCTGACAGAGTGACACTTGTAAGCTTTCAACACTATCGTAGCTAGCACTACCACAACAGTATATTCTTGTGATGGCTCACAATTTATCAGTAATAAATATAATTCTTACTTTTACTCTGAATCTTGGATGGAGATTTTTTATTTTAAAGCTAAAAGCTATCATCTTTTACACACTGTTTAGTTATGCTTCCTCCCCCAACACAATTATGTAAGTGTCAAACAACTAGAAATATCAAAAAGACTATATTCATATGAACTTCTGTGGTTAGTTGTCTCATGGGCAATCATACTGCATTCATATCTCAATATCATTTAACATCATCACAATTTAAGTTTACAGATTTCAGAACATCTATAAATAAATAAATGAACAATTTTGTCCTAAGAAAAGGATATATACACTGATGCATCTGTTCCTCTGAACAATTACTAATTCTAATGTAAATAATTAGTAAAATGTAGTATTAACCTACTAATCTAGTCAATGTTGTAAAAATGGTAATGTGACCTATATGTCATGGATTAAAGATTATAGTTCTAGAACTTGATTACAGTTCGATTGATTGATTGATTGTCGGAGGAAGTTTAAACACCACTTTTGGTCTATTTCTTGGCAGCTAGTTTATACTGTTGGAGGAAGTTTAAACACCACTTTTGGTCTATTTCTTGGCAGCTAGTTTTTACTGTTGGAGGAAGCTGGAGTGTCAGGAGAAAACCCTCGATAGGAAAATTGACAACTCTAGCCAATAAATATGGGAGTAAAGTGCACCTACACGAGCGGGGTTCCAACTCACAACATAAGTGTTGACTGGCTTGTGATTACAGTAGTAACCGGCCACCTAGACCTCTCAGTTCATATAATAAAGGTAGTATAATAGGTAGGTGATATGTGATATCAAACTGTATCTTCACCACAGATTACATCAATGACATAAACTGATCTAACATAAAGGTCATAGATATATCAAATAAAGGTCATAGATGATTTATATATCAAATAAAGTTAATAAATTGGTAATCCAGTAAATCTTTGATGTAAAGTTTAAGATTTAGGTTGTTTAATAAGAAGCAGTTTGATAATAAATAACCAGAATCTTCAACACAAGATGATGGTGGAATTTCCAGGTAAAAGTGAGTGGGAAGAAGTATTATACAACGGATTGATTTTCTGTCCATTGATGGGACTGCAGGGATATGATCACTATAATAAGAATGGTCATATCACCTCCTTAATTGATTATAATTGAATAATGTATTGTCATAAACCTTAATCTCCTCTGTCATTTATCCCCTTGATCCCTTTGTCTAACCTACCTGTCTTGTTAATTCGTTCTGGCTGTGAAATATTAACTACTTGATGTAAAACAAACAATTAATCTTACTTTATATATCAAAAAATCTTAACACTGATAAATGAACCGTAAAAATGAGGTTAAGGTCAGTTTAACCTTATCAGTGGAATATCCTCAGTTAAGTTTGATTTCAAAGGCCTAACAGTTCACCCATGACCAGATGCCTATGACATATAGATTGATTGTTGGTTGCTTAACGTCCAGATTGAGGCACTGATTCAAGTATGAAAATACTATATATAATAAATTTTGGGGTAAAAAAGCATGTTAATGTTTGGACTCACATCCATTCAAACGATAAAGACTGTCAGGAGGTAATAAGAATCTACAGATTTAATAAAAAAAAAAAAAAAAAAAAAAAAATACTTTCATATGCAGATTATCTTAACTGGACGTACATATAATCATAGAAACAATCAAAGAGCTAATAGCTCTGAGGTGGAAGTAGGTGAATAAATAAAGGTAACTTGAATTACCATAAAAGCAGACCCACTAACCCAGCATGTTTTGTTCCATTATCATTATGACGTTGTTTTTTTTCTGTTCAAACAAGAATGTGTCATAAGCACATGGCTTTCCCATCTGTACAATCATTTTCTATTTTCAGTGGACTGTGAAAATTAGGTAAAATCTTTAATTTGGCAGTAAAATTAGAACGATCATATCATAAGGAACACATGTGTACTAGTTTCAAGTTGATTGGATTTCGACTTCATCAAAAACTACCTCGACCATAAACTTTAACCTGAAGCAGGACGGACAGGCAGACCAGAAAACATAATGCCCATAAATCGGGAATAAAAATAGCAAGACTTGTTACATACCCGCCAACTTTTGAAAGTTCTCTTGGGGTTTTTTAGTGCGCGTCAACAATTTTAAAGGTAACAAATTTTACCGAAGTATTTTGCACGATCTGGATTGTCTAGAAAAAGTGTCATATTTGTACGATGAACTTACATGCCTGTTTGCATAGTTCTAGTTATTGAATCGGTAGAAAAGATGAACATGTAGCTAGCAGACCAGGGTTTATTTTCTTGTGTAAGAATATAAGATGCTTGTTGAAATTTCCAATTTTGAAATATGCACAAAGATGGACCTTTAACAGGTCTAACCCTCATTGGAAGAACATTGCAACCCACTGTAAAAAATGAGCACCTTTATATTGATATTATTTGATGAAACTTCTCCCCAAGAACTATGCATCTATCAAGTATTAAATGGTCAAATCATGTCAAAAGAATTTTGTGATGTTTCTAAACTTATATCTTTTTTTTTAATTTGACCCTCATTTAGAAAGTTGTTCCAAATATAATGAATTTTCCCACTTTTGAGTTAAAATCTTAAAAATTTTCTTCCTTTTTTTTTCAATAGTAAAATGACCCCTTGTTTTAGGGATACCACTCATAATGGGGGGGGGGTCCAACCTGTTTGTCGGTCTTTGTGATAAAGAATAGTACATTGTCCTTTAAATGATTTAATAAAATTGAATTCAAAAATAAAATATGTTACAAGTATTATGCCAATAAATTAGTGAAAAAAAATACTATTTATTATCTTTATGGTAGTATTTGGTAGTACTGCTCCATCATTGAATTTTGTCAATCAGCCATGCTTTTATCCTAAAAGCTGTATAAGAACGACTACAGATGAAAACAACACAAGTTCAAAATCTAGCATGTTAGAATAATCTTCAGAGAAAACGTTTTTGATTGGCTTAATAATTGATCATCATCACAGAATTTGATTATCTGAACACGATTGTCTTAACTTGGGAACAAAATAAGGAACAGATGATTTTCACTAAATCGTGTTTTAGAGTTTTTTTAACGATACCCTTAATATCAATATTTTTTAATAAATGCAAGGACGTATTATAAAACATCCTTGATTAGAGTAAAGAGAATGAACACAGGGAGAATGAACACAGGGCGAAAGTACTATACGGGCGAAAGAACTCAGGACGAACAGACCAAGGGCGAACATGTAAACAGGGCAAGTTGTCCCGATACCAAATTTACGCATGTGTACTACAAATATCTACAGTAAAAACATCCGGTTACAAGTAAACAAATAACGTTCATGTAGATGAGATGAAATCTAATATTTTACATAAACTAGAGGCTCTCAAGAGCCTGTGTCGCTCACCTGTTACTGTATTTACTGATGTCGGCCATCTTGGTTGGCAGGCAGGGTCATTAGACACTTTATTTAAAATAGATACCCTTGTAATGATTGTGGCCAAGTTAGGTTAAATTTGGCCCATAGTTTTAGAAAAGAAGATTTTTGTACAAGTTACAAAAATGACGAAAAGTTGTTCAATATTGACTATAAAGGACAATAACTCCTTAAGGAGTTCTCTGACAATTTTGGTCATGTTGACTTATTTGTAGATCTTACTTTGCTGAACATTATTGCTGTTTACAGTTTATCTCTATCTATAATAAAATTCAAGATAATAACCAAAAACTGCAAAATTTCCTTAAAATTACCAATTCAGGGGCCCCAACAACCAGTTGTCCGATCCATCTGAAAATTTCAGGGCAGATAGATCTTGACCTGATAAACAATTAAACTCTGTCAGATTTGCTCTAAATGCTTTGGTTTTTGAGTTATAAGTCAAAAACTGCATTTTACCCCTGTGTTCTATTTTTAGCCATGGCGGCCATCTTGGTTTGATGGCCAGGTCATCGGACAAATTTTTTAAACTAGATACCCCAAAGATGATTGTGGCCAAGTTTGGTTAAAGAAGATACAGAAAAAGAAAACTAAAGGCTATAATATGAGAATAATCAGAACCTAAAAAAGTAATGATACCTTTAGCCAAAGACAGGAGACATACTTATTTTTAGAGTTAAAATTTGTGATTATTCACAAAATAAGAGGAAAAATTCAGCGACAAGCTCAAATGTAATGGTATCAGCAACAATACTATCCTTTCAAAGATTACATATTCATAGGTCATGTAATGATTTCAACAAAATACTGTCAAGCCTAATTCACAGCTATAAAACTACCATTTCAACAACTATATCGTCACATTGAAATATCAAACAAAACATTTTCATCAATAACACTGTAAAGTCAAAAACAACAAATTCAAAGGCAAGCTATTACATGTAAAAATAAAACTCACATCAAGGATAAAAAAATAGGCAAGCAATTTAAACAATACTGTAAGAGCAAGGAAGAAAAATAAGAACATAATGAACGAAACTACTAACTTCAAAAGAGATTCATCAGGAAATGTTCCTTGCTCTTTAAGTTGTAATTAAGCTAGATTCTGTTTAAATGAAATGTTTTGGTGAAGTTATGTGCAAACTTTGTGTGTCAGTTAATCAAATAAAGTTCTACTTTAAAAATTCTAAAACCAAAGCTTGTTAATTATTTCTCTATATATAGAAAGTCCCTCTACATTGACTTTGCAATAAATATCAGAGAATCAACCTTTTAAATAATGACTTGGACAAGTTTCTATCGTGTTTGTATCCTTACTTTCATCCCACTTCCCAGGACACACAAAACACAATTAACCTTTGTAAATCCTTGTAAATTGATGGTTACAGCAAAAGATGACCAATGAAAGCAGAGAACATGTGCTTTAATATCCCATGGGGCAACTGTCTAACTAAATGTCTCAATAAAATGGGAACTTAAACAATTGTCCAATCAATCTCTGTAACACATGGCTCATTAAAAGATGTACATGTCACATCCTACTTGTTTAAATTAATTATTTCATTTCACCACAAGAAATGTCTTCTTTCACCTTTTTGTTTCAGCATTCCCTTATTATTTCTTTGTTTTCTGGCAAATAGTGCAGCACATTTGCAGCAAAATTATCAGTAAGTATAAAAAAAAATATGTGTGGTATGATTGCCAATGAGACAACTCTCCATAAGAGACCAAATGACACTAAACAACTATATGTCACCTTATGGCCTTCAACAATGAGCAAAGCCCATACCGCATTGGTAAACTGAATAATAGAATCTGACAAAATACTAAGATTCATGAAGATAGGAAAAACCTTGAAGAAGGAGTAACATTGTAATGATTAGTTCAAACTAGAGGCTCTAAAGAGCCTGTGTCGCTCACCTTGGTCTATGTGCATATTAAACAAAGGACACAAATGGATTCATGACAAAATTGTATTTTGGTGATGGTGATGTGTTTGAAGTTCTTACTTTACTGAACATTCTTGCTTCTTACAATTATATCTATAATGAACTTTGCCCATTAGTAACAGAGAAAAATATTTGGTAAAAATTGACATAAATTTACCAAATTAATGAAAATTGTTAAAAATTGACTATAAAGGGCAATAACTCCTTAAGGGGTCAATTGACCATTTAGGTCATGTGGACTTATTTGTAGATCTTACTTTGATGAACATTATCGCTGTTTACAGTTTATCTCTATCTATAATAGTATTCAAGATAATAACCAAAAACAGCAAAATTTCTTTAAAAATTACCAATTGGAGGGCAGCAACCCAACAACCGGTTGTCCAATTCATTTGAATATTTCAGGGCAGATATATATTGACTTGATTAACAATTTAACTCCTTGTCAGATTTCCTCTAAATGATTTGGGTTTCAGAGTTATAAGCAAAAAACTACTTGTTACCCCTGTTCTATTTTTAGCCGTGGTGGCCATCTTGGTTGGATGGCCAGGTCATCGGACACATTTTTCAAACAAGGTACCTCAAAGATGATTGTGGCCAAGTTTGAATTAATTTGGCCCAGTAGTTTCAGAGGAGAAGATTTTTGTAAAAGATAACTAAGATTTACGAAAAATGGTTAAAAATTGACTATAAAGGGCAATAACTCCTAAAGGGGTCAACTGACCATTTCGGTCATGTTGACTTATTTGTAAATCTTACTTTGATGAACATTATTGCTGTTTACAGTTTATCTCTATCTATAATAATATTCAAGATAATAACCAAAAACAGCAAAATTTCCTCAAAATTACCAATTCAGGGGCAGCAACCCAACAACAGGTTGACCGATTCATCTGAAAATTTCAGGGCAGATAGATCTTGACCTGATAAACATTTTTACTGCATGTCAGATTTCCTCTAAATGTTTTGGTTTTTGAGTTATAAGCCAAAAACTGCATTTTACCCCTATGTTCTATTTTTAGCTGTGGCGGCCATCTTGGTTGGTTGACCGGGTCACGCCACACATTTTTAAAACTAGATACCCCAAAGATGGTTGTGGCCAAGTTTGGATTAATTTGGCCCAGTAGTTTCAGAGGAGAAGATTTTTGTAAAAGATTACTTATATTTATGAAAAATGGTTAAAAATTGACTATAAAGGGCAATAACTCCTAAAGGGGTCAACTGACCATTTCGGTCATGTTGACTTATTTGTAAATCTAACTTTGCCGAACATTATTGCTGTTTACAATTTATCTCTATCTATAATAATATTCAAGATAATAACCAAAAACAGCAAAATTTCCTCAAAATGACCAATTCAAGGGCAGCAACCCAACAACGGGTTGACCGATTCATCTGAAAATTTCAGGGCAGATAGATCTTGACCTGATAAACATATTTACCCCACGTCAGATTTCCTCTAAATGCTTTGGTTTTTGAGTTATAAGCCAAAAACTGCATTTTACCCCTATGTTCTATTTTTAGCCGTGGCGGCCATCTTGGTTGGTTGACCGGGTCAAGCCACACATTTTTTTAAACTAGATACCCCAATGATGATTGTGGCCAAGTTTGGTTCAATTTGGCCCGGTAGTTTCAGAGGAGAAGATTTTTGTAAAAGTTAACGACGCCGGACGACGGACGACGGACGACAGACGACGGACGACGGACGCAAAGTGATGGGAAAAGCTCACTTGGCCCTTCGGGCCAGGTGAGCTAAAAAGGATAAACATTTTCTAAGGCCAAATTCGTATACATGTAATTCTAGATAACATAAAGTCAGGATCCAGTTACTTAAGTCTAAACTAAAAGTGTCCAATAACTTTGTGGCACTGCAAGACTGTCCAATAACTTTGTTGCTCTGCAAGACTGTCCAATAACTTTGTTGCTCTGCAAGACTGTCCTGTAACTTTGTGGCACCGCAAGACTGTCCAATAACTTTGTTGCTCTGCAAGACTGTCCAATAACTTTGTGGCACTGCAAGACTGCACACTCTACTTTTATAAGAGTTAAATATGGTAAAAGACAAAGTATCTTATACTTGTAGAAGATTACCTTATTTTAACCATGAGCTTTACTATTGAAAGAAGTTAATGATATTTAAAACTCTATAAAACACAATGCTAAAATATCAAAATGAATGGAACAACAATTCCATGGGGGCTGCAAAGAACTGATAACAAGCAAAGTTTTAAGAATTCATAAGTAACTCCTAAATGCTAATAAGTAACTCCTAAATGCTAAAAATCCTTAAATTTATGGTTACCCTTTTAATTTAAAGATTCTTAAGGAAAGTGATGTGGATGTTTACCTTCATAGATGATGTATCACCTACAATTAACAAATAGTTTAACTGACATTAGAATTGAGAATGGAAATTGGGAATGTGTCAAAGAGACAACAACCTGACCATAGAGCAGACAACAGCAGGTCACCAATAGGTCTTCAATGCCTGTATCATCTCTATCAAATCTATCTAGGAATGACTACTGATACAACCAAACATGCTATATACTGTAAATTCACAAATTATTAAAGAGGTTTTAATCTTAATGTGAATAATGATACTGGGCAAGTGTTGTTAATATAAGAACTCCCATTCTGACATCTGATAGATACATCTGTATCCAGATATCCTGAAATCAAAATCATGTATCTGATATTTGTGTCTATTCTTAAAAAATCAAAGTTATTTTCGATTTCAAGGTACTTATACTGGTGTTTGCATGACGAGGTATAACAGCTTGCTATAGTGGCAAATACTACACTAAATCTATACCACAGTCGTGACCAACATGTATCCCCAACTTGATCACCAATAATTATTGAACAAAAGATTTAATTACAACCACTAATAGATAGGAATGAAAACTTCAACTGAGTATTAATTTAGTTTCGGGAGACACAGATGTTATGACAATAATAATTAAATAAGTACAAGTATGTCACAGATCATATGATAGATGTTCAATATATCTAACTATATTATTGGGTAAAAGTAATACATAGGAAACTACAAGATTCCCAGGGGTGTAAATGACATTTAATTACTCAACAAAACTAATTGATGAAATTTTCACATTAAAAATGTATTAAAATTCAAACAATAATGAAGAAAGGCTTGGTTGTTCATTAAAGCTTTAAATCTCCCAAATATGAAAATTTTAGAAACAAAATACTCATCAAGTAACAAGCAGATATTTTTTATTCTTTCTCACAAACCAATAGCTGTCACAATTTCGTTCATTTAAAAATAACATCTACTAGGTTCATCTGTACCATGAAAATGACAGTGTTTTTTTCATTCATAAAAATATTTCATATTTCTGGTCATTTCATCAAATTAAGATCATCTTAATGCAGTGATGCTTCTTTAACTAAAATAACCCTCCCCTTAAAAAGAGTAACGAAAGTTAAACATAAAAAAAATCAAATATTTCTGGCAGGGAAAACAGAAGATGAGAAGACAGGTACATTTCTTTGTTCCCTTGCCTCCCAAATGACTAGATCAGAAAAAAGGTTTTTATACACTTCTGTAACAATTCAATTCAATTCAATTCAAAGTTTTATTGCCATATAAACTATACAGTTTGTGACATATAACAACAACAAAAACAAATTAAAAACCAATTGTTCAGAGAACAATTGAAGGTCTTTCCACTAGTAAAGGTCTATTTTGATATTGAAATATGAAAATTCAGTTTTAAATGTTAGTTCCTATAGCTTTATAATGTATTTATATGAATTTAAAGCAAAGGTCAAAATCTAGAACGTCCTTTTAACCTATGACCTTGACCTAAATTTCAATCACAAACCAAGGACCTTAAATCATAATACCCTAGGTCTTTAATATGTTTGGTTAATGAGTAATACCACTTTACGCATAATTCTAAATGTAAGATGGACAAAAACTCCAATTTATTGTATGTTCACCCTTTCAACCAAAATATATAAGTAAGGACATGTTGCAACTAACAATTTAGGGAAAAATATTTGTCGATATGTCATACAGTATTTGAAAATAAGTGAAAATAAGCCAAAATCAAATTTTAGAATATGACCTTGACCTTTGACCTTGACATTATTTTCATTTTTTTGGACCAAGGATCTCAAATCAAGAGACCCTAGGTCTCTATCACTTATGGTTTACCAGTTAGAAACGCATATCACCTATATTAAATACATAAGGGGAATAACTCTCATATGGAGTCTCTGGATAGATTCGGTCAAAATTAAAATCCTAATCCTGAAGATGTAACGAGCAATTTGGTAAAATAATTTTGTCGTAGTCTTTTACGGTTGCGAAGGAGTAGTGGCCACAAGAAAAACAGTGTTTGGGGAGATAACTCTTACAATGTAAAGTATTTGGTTACGCCGTTGTCAGTATTAAAAGCGTATAAACTATATGATATCATATTCCAAATATCTAAGCGACATCTTTTGAAACATCAATATTACGTAAATTAGGCGGAAGAAAAAAAAAAAAAATAATAATAATAATTAAAAACCAATTGTTCAGAGAAAATAAGTTCAGAGAACAATTGTAGGTCTTTCCACTAGTAAAGATCTATTTTGATATTGAAATATGGAAAAATTAATTTAAAATGTTAGTTCCTATGGCTTTACGATGTATTTATATGAATTTAAAGCAAAGGTCAAAATCTAGAACGTCCTTTTAACCTGTGACCTTGACCTCAATTTCAAGGTCACAAACCAAGGACATTAAATCATAAGACCCTAGGTCTTTAATATGTTTGGTTAATGAGTAATACCACTTTACGCGTAATTCTAAATGTAAGATGGACAAAAACTCCCATTTATTGTATGCGCACCCTTTCAACCAAAATATACAAGTAAGGAAATGTCGCTACTAACTATTTAGGAAAAAATATTTGTTGATATGTCATACGGTATTTGAAAATAAGTGAAAATTAGCCAAAATCAAATTTTAGAATATGACCTTGACCTTTGACCTTGACCTTATTTTCATTTTTTTGGACCAAGGATCTCAAATTAAGAGACCCTAGGTCTCTATCACTTATGGTTTACCAGTTAGAAACGCATATCACCTATATCGAATACATAAGGGGGAATAACTCTCATATGGAGTCTCTGGATAGCTTCGGTCAAAATTAAAATCCTAATCCTGAAGATGTAACGAGCAATTTGGTAAAATAATTTTGTCGTAATCTTTTACGGTTGCGAAGGAGTAGTGGCCACAAGAAAAACAGTGTTTGGGGAGATAACTCTTACAACGTCAAGTATTTGGTTACGCCGTTGTCAGTATTTAAAGCGTATAAACTATATGATATCATATTCCAAATATCTAAGCGACATCTTTTGAAACATCAATATTACGCAAGAAAGAAATTAGGCGGAAGAAAAAAAAAAATAATAATAATTAAAAACCAATTGTTCAGAGAACAATTGAAGGTCTTTCAACCAATAAGGATCTATTTTGATATGAAAATGATAAAATTCAGTTGAAAATGTCAGTTCCTATAGCTTTATGATGTATAAATATGAATTTAAAGCAAAGGTCAAAATCTAGAACGTCCAATTAACCTATGACCTTGACCTCAATTTCAAGGTCATAGACTAAACATCTCAAATCAAAAGACACTAGTTCCTTAATATGTATTGTTCATGAGTAATATCACTTTACACACAATTCTAAATATAAGAGGTGTGAAAACTCCCATTTATTGTCTACGCACCCTTTCAATCAAAATTTATAAGTTACTACATTTCCCCAACTATCAATTTTGTAAAAATAATTTGTCAATATTTTATAAGATGAATGAAAATGAGTGAAAATAAGCCAAAATCAAAATTTCGAATATGACCTTGACCTTTGACCTTGACCTAATTTTCATTTTTTTTTACTAAGGACCTCAAATCTAAAGACCCTTGGTCTCTATCACTTATGGTTTACCAGTTAGACATGCATATCACTTAATTCAAATGAAAAAGGGGAATAACTCTCATATGGAGTCTCCGTGAAGCTTCGGTCCAAATGAATATCCTAATCCTTAAGATGTAACGAGCAATTTGGTAAAATAAATTTGTCGTAATCTTTTACGGTTGCGAAGGAGTAGTGGCCACAAGAAAAACAGTGTTTGGGGAGATAACTCTTACAGCGTAAAGTATTTTGTTACGCAGTTGTAAATTTTTAAAGCGTATAAACTATACAACATCATATTCTAAATATCTAAGCGACATCTTTTGAAACATCAATACTACGCAAGAAAAAAATTTAGGCGGAAGAAAAAAAAAAAAAATTAAAAACCAATTGTTCAGAGAACAATTGTAGGTCTTTCCACTAGTAAAGATCTATTTTGATATTGAAATATGAAAAATCAGTTTAAAATGTTAGTTCCTATGGCTTTATGATGTATTTATATGAATTTAAAGCAAAGGTCAAAATCTAGAACGTCTTATTAACCTATGACCTTGACCTCAATTTCAAGGTAACAAACCAAGGACCTTAAATCAAAAGACCCTAGGTCTTTAATATGTTTGGTTAATGAGTAATACCACTTTACGTGTAATTCTAAATGTAAGATGGACAAAAACTCCAATTTATTGTATGCGCACCCTTTCAACCAAAATACACAAGTTAGGACATGTCGCAACTAACAATTTATGAAAAATTATTTGTCAATATGTCATACGGTATTTGAAAAGAAGTGAAAATAAGCCAAAATAAAATTTAGAATATGACCTTGACCTTTGACCTTGACCTCATTTTCATTTTTTTGGACCAAGAACCTCAAATCTGAAGACCCTAGGTCTCTATCACTTATGGTTTACCAGTTGAAAATGCATATCACTTGAATCAAATAAAAAAGGGGGAATAACTCTCATATGGAGTCTCCGTATAGCTTTGGTCCAAATGAATATTCTTATCCTAAAGATGTAACGGGCAATTTGGTAAAATAAATTTGTCGTAATCTTTTACGGTTGCGAAGGAGTAGTGGCCACAAGAAAAACAGTGTTTGTGGAGATAACTCATACAACATTAAGTATTTTGTTACGCGGTTGTAAACTTTTGAAGCGTATAAACTATACGATATCATATTTCAAACATCTAAGCGACAAGTTATTAAACAACAATACTACGCAAGAAAAAAAATTAGGCGGAAGAAAAAAAAAAAAATAATAATAATTAAAAACCAATTGTTCAGAGAACAATTGTAGGTCTTTCCACTAGAAAAGATCTATTTTGATATTGAAATATTAAAAATCAGTTTAAAATGTTAGTTCCTATGGCTGTATGATGTATTTATATGAATTTAAAGCAAAGGTCAAAATCTAGAACGTCATATCAACCTATGACCTTGACCTCAATTTCAAGTTCACAAACCAAGGACCTTAAATCAAAAGACCCAAGGTCTTTAATATGTTTGGTTTATTAGTAATATCACTTTACGCGTAATTCTAAATGTAAATTGGGCAAAAACTCCTATTTATTGTCTGCGCACCCTTTCAATCAAAATATACAAGTAAGGACATGTCGCAACTAACAATTTATGAAAAATTATTTGTCGATATGTCATAAGGTATTTGAAAATAAATGAAAATAAGCCAAAATCAAAAATTTAGAATATGACCTTGACCTTTGACCTTGACCTCATTTTTATTATTTTCGACCAAGGACCCCAAATCTAAAGACCCTATGTCTTTATCACTTATGGTTTACCATTTAGAAATGCATATCACTTAATTTAAGGGAAAAGGGGGAATAACTCTCATATGGAGTCTCCGTAAAGCTTCGGTCCAAATGAATATCCTAATCCTGAAGATGTAACGAGCAATTTGGTAAAATAAATTTGTCGTAATCTTTAACGGTTGCGAAGGAGTAGTGGCCACAAGAAAAACAGTGTTTGGGGAGATAACTCTTACAACGTAAAGTATTTTGTTACACAGTTGTAAATTTTTAAAGCGTATAAACTATACGATACCATATTCCAAATATCTAAGCGACATCTTTTGAAACATCAATAATACGCAAGAAAAAAAATTAGGCGGAAGAAAAAAAAAAAAAATAATAATAATAATAATCAGAACAAATTCAATAGGTCTTTCCACGGAAAGGTGGAAAGACCTAAAAATAATAATAATAATAATAATAATAATTAAAAACCAATTGTTCAGAGAACAATTGTAGGTCTTTCCACTAGAAAAGATCTTTTTTGATATTGAAATATTAAAAATCAGTTTAAAATGTTAGTTCCTATGGCTGTATGATGTATTTATATGAATTTAAAGCAAAGGTCAAAATCTAGAACGTCATATTAACCTATGACCTTGACCTCAATTTCAAGTTCACAAACCAAGGACCTTAAATCAAAAGACCCAAGGTCTTTAATATGTTTGGTTTATTAGTAATATCACTTTACGCGTAATTCTAAATGTAAGATGGGCAAAAACTCCTATTTATTGTCTGCGCACCCTTTCAATCAAAATATACAAGTAAGGACATGTCGCAACTAACAATTTATGAAAAATTATTTGTCGATATGTCATAAGGTATTTGAAAATAAATGAAAATAAGCCAAAATCAAAATTTAGAATATGACCTTGACCTTTGACCTTGACCTCATTTTTATTATTTTCGACCAAGGACCCCAAATCTAAAGACCCTATGTCTTTATCACTTATGGTTTACCATTTAGAAATGCATATCACTTAATTTAAGGGAAAAGGGGGAATAACTCTCATATGGAGTCTCTGTAAAGCTTCGGTCCAAATGAATATCCTAATCCTGAAGATGTAACGAGCAATTTGGTAAAATAAATTTGTCGTAATCTTTAACGGTTGCGAAGGAGTAGTGGCCACAAGAAAAACAGTGTTGGGGAGATAACTCTTACAACGTAAAGTATTTTGTTACACAGTTGTAAATTTTTAAAGCGTATAAACTATACGATACCATATTCCAAATATCTAAGCGACATCTTTTGAAACATCAATAATACGCAAGAAAAAAAATTAGGCGGAAGAAAAAAAAAAAAAAAATAATAATAATAATAATAATAATCAGAACAAATTCAATAGGTCTTTCCACGGAAAGGTGGAAAGACCTAATAATCAGAACAAATACAATAGGTCTTTCACCTGAAAGGTTGAAAGACCTAATAATCAGAACAAAACCTATAGGTCTTTCCACGGAAAAGTGGAAAGACCTAATGAGGGTGGTAAAGGGTTATTTCCGTGCAACGTGATCGCCATGTTTTATTTCACGTTCAACGCGTTTTTACTTTTTTATTTGACGTACAGTTGTGCAAGACGGGTGCCTCGTTCAACGTGTTCTGCTTATTCAATTTTACGTGCATCGTGATTTTCAAAGTCTTATTTTGCATGCTCGGTATTTTTCAAATAAAATTCAAACACTTGGCAGGGATAGTCAAGAAATACTTTTTTAAAAGCCGTAAACCAGTTATATCATAAATGTGTATACTAAATCGGGAATATCAGGTAAAACAAAGAGTTAATACATACAAGAAGACAGTGACTCAGTCACACAAGGTTCAAATAAAAGTATTTATTTTTCATGCAACGTTCATTACAGAAATTATTTCACGTTCAACGTGAAATTATGTCTTATTTCACGTTTTTTTCGTCCAAGCACCCCCCTTTACCACCCTCAATAATCAGAACAAAATCAATAGGTCTTTCCACGGAAAGGTGGAAAGACCTAATAAAGACAATAACTAAGTAACTCAATATATATACACAAATTCAGGTAAATATTAAAGGGTCCCCTGTCCTCAGTTCCATTGACTTTTTTATAAAGGATCCTAGTTTATTCACTTGTGTTGGTGTTGATGGGTTAAGTATATATATAACTTTGTCATTGTCAGTGAGATTAGCAAATGAATTACTTTCTCTGTTAATGCAATTAAAATATGTTAATCTAATATTTGAATTATGAGAACAATTTATTAAGAAATGTTTCTCATCATCTAGTACTTTGCATTTTTTGCAAAGTCTCTCTTCGCGAGGAATTTTAAAATGCCTTCCTTTTTCAATTAGTAATGAATGGTCAATGATTCTAAGTTTTGTAATTAATTTTCTAAATTCAAAGTTTGGGTTAGAGAGGTAAGGTTTGATTAATAGATTTGGCTCAAGTCCTTTATAAAAATTTAATTTACTTTTATCGTCAATAGATTTCAACTTATCCATCAACAGGTTGTTGTAATATGAGTTTATTTGGGGTTTAATATAGCTTTTAATATTTTTTAATTGTTTTAAATTAATACAGGTTTTTAGTCTATCTATATCAATGTTAGATTCAGAAAGAATATCTTTTGCAAAAGTGAACCATGAATAGGAGCCACTAGAATCCAAAGTTTTAGTTAATTGAAAAGATTCATGTAATAAGGGATTCAAATTTGAGGTGAAAAGCCTTGCTAAATACATAATAGTTTGGGTTTTTATATGACATTCAATAGGCAGTCTTCCCAATTCGTTCCTTGTACCAAAATTTGAGGCACTCTTGTTAGTGCCAAGGGTAAACTTGCAATAACCAAGATGCAAGTTTTCTATTGGAGTCTTGTCAATAAAATCAAATGGGTCCACAATTTTTCCAGAAACCAAAGCTCTTTTTTTAGCTTTGAAATATGTTATAGATGAGTCCAAATATGTGTAACAACTTTTGATCTCTTTGTTTTTAAAATTCCAATAGGGAACATACTTTATATAACTTTTGATCTGTTTAAAGCAATTAAAATTGGGAGTCATAGGAGTTCCAAGTTATGAAAAATACTGCTATTGTCCCGTGATTGAGAGAATTCATTCATTCATTCATGGGTCTTTGAGTTAGATGTGTAAAACATGATTAGTCTTATGTTATTTGTAGACGAAGATTTCTATTAGATGTAACACATCATAACTTTAAATATTCAAGGGAAAACACACTGAGCAAAAAAATGGCTTCATCACAAAAGTTTACTGCCCTCCTTGTATTCTACAGACTTACTTTCTTTGTCATAAAAAAAGGCTTTAATTCTATATAATTAGTAAAATCTGCTGCTCTTCTCCTTATTATAGGTAGTCCTAATTATATGTCTTGTCTTGACCTTTCTAGTGTAAAGACCTTGTTTTTCTTCTTCTGGTTATAAGTATAATTAACCAATCTTTCA
Source organism: Mytilus galloprovincialis (assembly GCF_965363235.1). NCBI lineage: Eukaryota > Metazoa > Mollusca > Bivalvia > Mytilida > Mytilidae > Mytilus > Mytilus galloprovincialis. Next base: position 124,517,865 of record NC_134838.1, on the reverse strand, counting down.
CAACGGTTTGATAACTTATATTCCTCGACACATAAACAATAAATAAAGCGGAAATCTAGAAGACAGTTTCCCCTCCACTTCCCCTATTGCTTTTTCTTCATAAATGATTATGTAAAGTAACTGTTTAAACTGATTAAATTTGAGTCTTTCAAAAGAAAATGGACTGCATTCTCTCCCAAAATAATAAGCAGAATTGGCAAATTCAATGTTTTGGTATGGAAAACCCCAAAATAGTGTTCATCATCATGTCTCTAGGAGAATCTACACAAGTTTGGTGGAATTTTGTCTAGTTGGTTTGAAAATGTTGGATATTATAAAATTGTGATGTCAGGATGGAGGCCAATACAGAACAACAGAAATTATTATTGATCTTTTAAATTGAAGAACAAACACAAATGTACAAAGAGAAACAATAAATTGTTCTTGTCCGTCAATATATGCTCTTAATGTAGACATTTATTAATAGTATTGATAACATTAAGGAGTTTCTCAGGACTACATCACATGAAAGGGATATATAACATTAAAACTGTTTTCTATTATTTCATTTGTATGTAAAGGTAACAACTCATTTTAACAATAAACAAAATAAATATATGAAACTTTAAACTTATCCAATCAATTGTATAGACAATTATGTCTCACAGAACAGATGAGGACTAATAACAATGTTCTCCATAGACAATATCCTTCATCCCCTACTTCTAACACCAATAACATTCATTATTACTGCTTTTAACCAAGTCAGGTTCAGACATACATAGACAATATCCTTCATCCCCTACTTCTAACACCAATAACATTCATTATTACTGCTTTTAACCAAGTCAGGTTCAGACATACATAGACAATATCCTTCATCCCCTACTTCTAACACCAATAACATTCATTATTACTGCTTTTAACCAAGTCAGGTTCAGACATACATAGACAATATCCTTCATCCCCTACTTCTAACACCAATAACATTCATTATTACTGCTTTTAACCAAGTCAGGTTCAGACATACATAGACAATATCCTTCATCCCCTACTTCTAACACCAATAACATTCATTATTACTGCTTTTAACCAAGTCAGGTTCAGACATACATAGACAATATCCTTCATCCCCTACTTCTAACACCAATAACATTCATTATTACTGCTTTTAACCAAGTCAGGTTCAGACATACATAGACAATATCCTTCATCCCCTACTTCTAACACCAATAACATTCATTATTACTGCTTTTAACCAAGTCAGGTTCAGACATACATAGACAATATCCTTCATCCCCTACTTCTAACACCAATAACATTCATTATTACTGCTTTTAACCAAGTCAGGTTCAGACATACATAGACAATATCCTTCATCCCCTACTTCTAACACCAATAACATTCATTATTACTGCTTTTAACCAAGTCAGGTTCAGACATACATAGACAATATCCTTCATCCCCTACTTCTAACACCAATAACATTCATTATTACTGCTTTTAACCAAGTCAGGTTCAGACATACATAGACAATATCCTTCATCCCCTACTTCTAACACCAATAACATTCATTATTACTGCTTTTAACCAAGTCAGGTTCAGACATACATAGACAATATCCTTCATCCCCTACTTCTAACACCAATAACATTCATTATTACTGCTTTTAACCAAGTCAGGTTCAGACATACATAGACAATATCCTTCATCCCCTACTTCTAACACCAATAACATTCATTATTACTGCTTTTAACCAAGTCAGGTTCAGACATACATAGACAATATCCTTCATCCCCTACTTCTAACACCAATAACATTCATTATTACTGCTTTTAACCAAGTCAGGTTCAGACATACATAGACAATATCCTTCATCCCCTACTTCTAACACCAATAACATTCATTATTACTGCTTTTAACCAAGTCAGGTTCAGACATACATAGACAATATCCTTCATCCCCTACTTCTAACACCAATAACATTCATTATTACTGCTTTTAACCAAGTCAGGTTCAGACATACATAGACAATATCCTTCATCCCCTACTTCTAACACCAATAACATTCATTATTACTGCTTTTAACCAAGTCAGGTTCAGACATACATAGACAATATCCTTCATCCCCTACTTCTAACACCAATAACATTCATTATTACTGCTTTTAACCAAGTCAGGTTCAGACATACATAAAATGACTATTATCAAGTGCTAGACAATGAGGGTCCTTGTGGTATAAAGATTAACAGCTTAGCTACTGCATAATATAACCATTAGAACAGTTGGTGCTATGTAGTTGTTTAGACACAATAAGAATCAGCTGCATTACAACGGTTAATAAGTTTTTTTTAGGTCTGACTTGAAAATTTACCAATTGACTTACAACACTAATAAAATGATTATCATTTAAAACAAAAAAAATCTTTAATTTGTAAATTAGGAAAACGTTTATCTTTCCGGTCTTGGATGACTTTTATTCAGTGCATAGTCATCTTGTGTATCATATTCAATTGTTTGTAGACAGATGAGATAACTATTTGATCATTTATTAGTCCACCTTATGTTCTATCTTCATTTAGCTTGATTTGGATTTGTCAAAAGAATTGCTGTAGATGTTGTGTCTTACATTATACTAGATTTTTCTAGACTATTAAAGTGATTATTACAAAACATTACAGTAATGCTTGAAATAACCAGTATTACAAAGGAAAATCACATTCAGTTCATTCAACAACAAAAAAGTCTTATTTATATATATAGGAAAACAGGAAGTGGCTAAATGGCAGAATCAAAAATCTATTACCAGCTACAATTTAAAACTAAGGAGATATGACTTATTATTATAAAGATGAAGACCACATATAACATCATTCCATTTCACAGAAGGCCAGAAAAGTTTGACGAAAATTTTTACCCAAGGTCTTTCAGACATGATCAAATATTTAAGAGCAGTTACTAGAAAGGTAAAAATAAGTAATTTACAATTGTGTAGCATCTTTTATTCCCTTCTGCATTATGAAATAAATAAATAATAAGTATTCCTTGAGTGGACCACTTTTATATGAGATTAAGAACGGTTTAAAGATTTTTTTCAATTTTCTTCCAAGTAAAGTGAGGTAATGCTGGTTTATTACAGTAACTCCTTTGCTTCTTGGCTATCTCTCGCTAATATATTCTTCATTTGTCTTAATTTTTTTTTTAAATGACAAGGTCCTATCTACTTTTAACTAGAGGCTCCAGGGCCGTAACTACCTATGAGGCAGGCGAGGCAACTGCCTCCCCTGAATTTTCTACACCAAATTACCGGCTGAATCAGCTGTTTTAACCGCTTCTCCCGATCGTACGAGAACATTATGGTTAATGCCTTAGTAGTTCACCCCCATTCGTTGTAACAGGGACTTTCTATACTAAGTATATACTTGACTGTATTTAAAGTCCCTGTTTTTAGTTATATACATGTCTGTTCAGCTTTCAACAATATTGAAATTCAAGGTCCTCGATAAAAAAAAATATCTTGCGTTCCATGATCTTAGTTGCTTTATATGTTTTTTTTTTAAACTTACCAGTTTGATTTCTAATAAAAATATCTTTAAATACAGGTAATAATTGTTTGCATAAAAATTGCTTCCAGGATCCAGCATTACTGATATTTCTTAAAGTAAGGAAATCGAAGAAAAACGGGTCATTTATAGCCATATTGAGAAAAAAATCCATGGTCACAATGTATTTAAAGTTAATAATTATAGGCCAAATAACAGCATTTAAGAAGGAGCCTTGGCTCACCCCAAACAGCAATCTCAGCTTGTTTTTGCATAAAAATTGTTTCTAACTTCAAGCAATACTGATGTCTCTTAGAGTAAGGAAATGGAAGGAAAACGGGTCAGTCTTAGCCATTTTACCACCCCCACCCCCTCTCTTGGGGGCCTCACTCAGTCGGCTGCCCCGAATCCCTGAATCCCCTGAATTAGAACCCTAGTTACGGCCCTGGGCTCTCAAGAGCCTGTATTGCTCACCTGACTCTACTTGGGTTTTTGAAATCATATAAAAAAAGATAAAATTTGGTCAGCATCTCATCAGGAACATTCATGCTATGTTTCAGTTTGGTTTCATTCCATTCAGTGGTTTTTTAAAAGAAGTCATTTGTATGCATTTCCCATAGGGTCCTATGTTAAACTAAGTCCCCTGCTGGCGGCCATCTTGGATGATGGATCAGCTACAAAGTAACAACACTTGGTCAGCACCTCATAAGGAACATTTATGCTATGTTTGGTTTCATTCCATTTAGTAGTTCTCTAAAAGAAGTCATTTGTATGCATTTCCCATAGGGTCCTATGTTAAACTAAGTCCCAAAAACTCAATAACTCTAAAATAAAATTTTGAATCATCACCAAAAAGTATACAGATCTTTGGATTATATAATTAAAAAGTGTGTGAAGTTTAGAGCAATAATAAGAAATCCTTTTTGAGATACAGCGAGACATGTGAAAAATACACATCCTTGTTTTAGTTATAAAGTCCTGTAACTCAAAAACTTTAAATCCTTTTATCACCAAAAAGTATACAGATTGTTTGACCATCATAAGAAACATCTATGTTAAGTTTTATGAAATTTGGATAAGCGGTTCTCAAGTTACAGTGTGACATGTTTACGCTGGACAGACGGACAGACGCCGGAGGTCATTTGTATACCATAATACGTCCCGTCAAAATTTTGACAGGCCTATAAAAAGTTAACTTCCTTCGGGCCAGGTGAGCTAAAAATACAACCACCAAAAATCCGTTCTGAATTAGAATGTTATGCTACCTTAAAGTTAAAAGTTTAGCTATTTCAAAACAGCAAATAAAAAGTCCCATTTTTAGTCAATCCTCAGTATCTATGGTAACAGATGTGGTGGTAGAACAACGATATAATTTAAGGATGGATCACCATCTAAAAAACAATAACATTGAAGTGTTCAGTTTATATTTAAATGAAGCTACAAAAAGTCCTTCAACATTGATGCAATGTATAATTAAATTAACAAGTACTCTCTGAGTTTCATTTGATACCCACATAGGACATTGTACAATTTTGTAATTCATGTTTAATATTTCAGAAGTTATAATTTCTAATGTACAAATAAAATTTTTGATTCTGTTTTTAAGCCATATAATACCCTCCTCCAACTAACAGATGAAGTAATTTTGTTTCTTTCTTTAAAGGAGTTATTTTGTATGTACATCTAACTCACATACTTTTTTGCAACTCTTGATTCTTCCTTTTGTCTCTTTTTATAATGTTTTTTAGCATTCTATTACAGAATACAATACATATGAAACATTTGTTGATATCAGAAGTTCAAGAAAACAAGTAATTATTGTTTAAACACCTTTTCTGGTTCCCTTTAGATTAAATATAAATGAAAGTTTAAATTCTTACTTTATCACCCGTCATAAGAATAAATAACAAATTTCTAATGAAGTAAATGTTTCAAATGCCTTCCTTTTGCATAACGCTTTACATAATTAGTTATTCTATTGTATACAATACTAAGAACAACGTTTCCTTGTCTATAAACTCAAATCTGACTATAACGGAAAAAATACAAAATTCTGTGAAGAAATCTGCATCTCCTCAACTTATATAATCATGTCTTAATGAAGTTTTCTATGGCATGGACAGGTATGACAATTTAGACATATAATCAATACCTCAACAGCCTTTTCACTAAAAGATGAAATCTTATTAACAAAGCTGCAATTGATTTAATTTCATGTAAGGTCACAGGTATAATAAATGGTTCATTCAACCTATGCCAACATTTTGATATTTAGGTATGAAATTGTGTGAAAAAATGTTGGCATAAGTTGAATTATTTGTTACAGATTAAATGTTATAAAAACATAAATTAATCAGGGGCTAATAAAGGAATAAGTTTAGAATTAATATAATCAGAGACATTATATGTCTCGATATAATGAAAAATTAATGGGGAGAAAAAGGATTTTATATTTTTTATCAAAGGAACAATCATCTACAGTAGTAATATTAAATATCTATTTATCAATGTCATTCTCATGAATTATATAAATATATAATGATCAAAATATTAAATTATATGTAAAATAGATTTCTTCTAATACAATGGCATACTTTCCCCCGAGGGTATCACCAGCCCAGTAGTCAGCACTTTTGCGCTGACATGAATTATCATTGATATAGTTATATTTATAAATTAACTGTTTTCAAAATTTTAAATTTTGAAATACTAAGGGTTTTCTACCTCAGGCATAGATTACCTTAGCTGTATTTGGCAAAACTTTTTGGAATTTTGGTCCTCAATGCTTTTCAACTTCGTACTTTATTTGGCCTTTTCAACTCTTTTGGAATCGAGCGTCACTGATGAGTCTTTTGTAGACGAAACGTGCATCTGGCGTATATATACAAATTTAGTCCTGGTATCTATGATGAGTTTATTTACAACCACTGGGTCGATGCCACTGCTGGTGGAGATTTATTTCCCCGAGGGTATCACCAGCCTTAATGGGTTTCACAAAGTGGTCCTAGATTTGAACATTTTTTATAGATGGTCACAAAGAAATGACTACACAAGAGTTTGTTTATATAAATTTCACTGATTTTTTATATCAATTTTGCAAATTATCTTATTTTTATCTAATTATCAATACGGATGATGGAGTTCTAAAAAGAGACACAAAATTTAACAATTAATCTTTCAAGTCAATATAATGAATAAAAACAAACATGGAGTGCTTGAATTTTCTAAACTAAAACAAAATTAAACAAGAATGTGTCCTCAGTACATGGATGCCCCATCCCCACTATCATTTTCTATGATTAGTGGACTGTGAAAATGGGGGGAAATCTCTAATTTGGCATTAAAATTGGAAAGATTATGTGTACTAAGTTCTAAGACGATTGGACTTTAACTTCATTAAAAACTACCTCAACCAAAAGCTTTAACCTGAAGCGGGACAAATAGACGGACGGACGAACGAACGAAAGGTTGCACAGACCAGAAAACATAATGCCCATAAATGGGGCATAAAATTGGTGCACTATCCCACTGGAGTTACTGCCTATAAATGAACCAAAAATTATTTTTTTTTTGATATTTGAAATAGCATTTTGCCTCTTTTTTTCTCAAGTATCGTTATATTTATGTCTTTAATTTTTTCGAAATTTAGTCTTATTTTTTTTTTTTTATAATAATTCAATATTTATTTCAACTTAATTTTGCTACATGTAGTATTCAGGGTTCTATTTTTCGGCTTTTTAGAATTTTCTAATAATTCAATTTTTACTACAACTCAATTTTGCAAATACTTCATTTTTTGTTTCTGAATTTTTAAAGAGTAATATTTAATGCTTAAATATACTGACTGTATTTTACTTTCATAAATTAAAAATTGTTATAACATCACCTATTGTATTTTGTTTGTAGGCATAGGTGGAATATATTTTTATCAAAGATACAGCCAAGAAAAGAATAATCAATCACCACAATTTTAACATAAAGATATGCCATTTGAGCATTATCTAGACACCATGAACCTACACATCAGTTTCATAGCAAGGGAAACAAAGCCTTTTCTGATAAACAGTTGGTGCTTTCAGACCAGTTGAACAGTTGAATTCAGGAGGAAAAAGTCAGAATTCTTAATGAGTTGCAATAGCTGGAGAGCAATACACTAGTCAATTCACAGTAATTTAATTAATAAAATGTGTTTTCATATACAATTTTAGAGACAACTATCAGGTAACATTAGTATGTACTTCTTGTTAGTTTTAAACCAATAGCCAAGTTAAAACTTGAGCAAAAAATCTTTCAATTTTATTTTTTTGGGCTTCATAGACTTGTTGATATTTAGGTTTTAATCATACTGTTGTTGTTCAATTTCATCAAGGATTTGGGGGGATCTACATCTATTGGTATTCATAGTATGACCTTCTAATAATTGTTTACAAAATAGATATAGAAGAAGAAGAAGATGCTTTATTTCCATAAAATGGGCTTACAAGGAGCATGATATAATATCATTATAATATTATTATTTTACAAATATAATAAACAATACAGTATACATAGTCACAAACACAAATAAGAGATAACAGTCTTCATGTATTATTATATATATTTCACTTCGTTTTAGATATATATAAGAGACTGAATAATATAGAAGAATTACATAGAAGTAAGCAACTGAAGGTCACTTTACAGCCTTTAACAATGAGCAGAACCTATACCACATAACAAGCTATAAAAGGCATTGAATGACAAATGTAATACAATGCAAATGAAGAAACTTATGACCTTAATTAAGTACAAAATAATAAACTATAATCAAAGAGCAGATTGCTCTGAGGGATACGATTGCCATTGTTTTCATTGACACATGCATAACTGTAGCTGGATAATATTATTTTCAAAACTAATTCAAGAGACAAGACAACTGCACATGTAAATGTAATTTACGTAATCTGAATAGTTAAAAAATAGCCAATCCTGGATACAAGTGTATGAACAATGTACTTAGGCCTATTGTGTTTTATTTTTGTACTATCAATTCCAAGTTTACTTTCCACAGCAGTCACGAGAGAAGGTATTTCACGTCGTATCTTTATAATCTTATCACCTATTTTCCTAAGTTAATTCTAGGAGGAACCCCATTCCTAACTCTTTAAACATTTAATTTCCTTTGGGTCAGTGGTCATGACTCCTTTCCATACACATCCCTCGGTTTAAATTGCAATCGTTTTTAATATAATACGACGTTTATCGACAGAACAAGTTAATTTGTATCGTATATTTTGATCTCTCAGAATTGACGGAATTTACTTCCGGAAGGGAGACAACTCGAAACGATAGCATGGAAGACTCCATTTCGCCTGAAGGGGTGTTGTAGTTAAAGATCTACAATGTGGACTACATTTATTTTAATTCAAATGATGCATATGATTTAAAATTATGCAACAACAATAACCCTCAATAGCAGACATACATAGAAAAGATCCCATGAGTTTTAAATTAATCAATTGAGTGGGGTATCCATTAAAACCATTCAATCTAATACCCCTTGAAGTCAGGAAAACTATACGCATGCACACAATTATCTAAACAAACCCTGGAGCAAGAACGTGTATTCAATGTTAATTAAACGACCTATATGGTTCTCTATTTATTATTGAAGTACAATATCAAATATCAGTTTCATAAAGGTGACATATAACAAAAACTTCACTTCAGTACTTATATGACAGAAATAGATTTATCGGAATTCAGAGAACTCTAGCATTTTTATCAAAACCGGGGAATTCCCTCTGACGTGTTTCTAAATTTATAAAAACACTAAATATAAATACTGCTCAAATCTGATTTTCCGTGTTGTTAAAAACAGGCATATAAGTCTTGAGGGAAATATCAAACATGAAGATTATGAATAGAACATTATAAGAAAGTTGTTTAAGTTCAATCCCTTTGTTTGTTTCTACCTTTTAAAGCAAGACAATCATACGAATCTAAGATGTTCCTTAGTGTTTAGAATAAAACGGTTGACATGAGGGCATAGACCTGAGCCAGTGGTATAAGTCTTCAGATTGCTTGAAAGCAATCGTATCCCAAAAACAAAGATGATATACTGAAACAAACAGAAACCACTGAATTATTTACTCTCGACTTGGGACAGGCACATACAGATTGTGGCAGAATTAAACATATTAGGGGGCACCCAACCCTCCATTAAACCTTGGACAGTTGTGTACGTTACAGACCAACACAAGAGCAAATTGTATCTAACATTTAACGGAGAAAGATGATTAACAAAAACAAACCACAACCACTCAATGACAGGTTCCAACATTGGGACAGGCCAATATAAAATGTGGCTACTTTTATAAACATGTTTAACATGCATCCAACCTTCCCCTAATATTGGCCAGTGGTGTAACAACACATTATTTTATTAAGAAGTTTACTCAAGGCATTGTATAAGATCAAAACTGGTGTTACTTGTCATTATATATCAATTCAGGAGCTGATACTATGGTGAAGAAACAACTTCATATCATCAGGTATTTTGAGCTTGCATTCAGTAAATGTTAGCACCATGCAATCACTGAATACAATACGACAAGTTTTATTGTGAATTTGTTTTAATCCTGAATATATCTGAAATACCTGTCATTAGACCTCCAACTATATTCTCTTTGATTTATATAGAATGAAATTCAAAACAGTGTGGCTGTGGCCATTGATTGACTCATTAAATTCATCCATTGACTGGGACAATTTACGTGAACGTTTGTCTGTAACGACCACTGTTCACGACGTACCTACGATAGACATTTAAACTGTAGGGTCACCAAAGGTTTCTTAACGCCTTGGATTATAAAATAATTCGAAAAATTAATCAGGAATAACCTTTATGTTTTGATTTATATAATTGATATAAATCAAAACATCGTGTTATTTCTGATTAATTTTTCAAATTACTTTATTAAGGTGTTGAGAACCTTTGGTGACCCTCTAGTTTAAGTGTCTTTAAAAAGTACATAGTGAGCAGTGGTCGTTACATACAAACGTTCACCTAAATTGTCCCAGTCAATGGATGAATTTAATGTGTCAATCAATGGCCACAGCCACACTGTTTTGAATTTCATTCTAATGTTAAATATGAGATGTTTACAGAGTATCACAGCAAAGATGAAGTAACTATGCATAGTTGTTCATTTATATATATATGAAAATAACCATGTGTCGCAGATAAATCAGAATAGCAGAATTTTAGAATCATCTATACATCACAACCAAGCATCTAACCTAATACAGTCACTAATAGTGTGTGACCAATTCTAACATGACGTCCTTCGAACACTTTGATTACACACCCGTGGTAAAATATGAATATATTGCCTAGGCTGTTCCAATCATACTCCCACATCACATGCTTTTTTATGAATAAGCTTACCGACGTCATAGAACGATGACGTCTAAGCATTTTACGGGAAAATGCATGCTTGTGAAACCAAAAATTATCAAAACAAAGAAACTTTAACAAACGATGCTAAAATGTGGAATAAGCCATTTTTGTTATTCATATAAGACATTTTAGTAAATTCTCATTTAAATTCATCCAAAACTACGCCAATTTAATAGTGCGTTTATTTATGGGAATGGTAAATACTTGCCTCCACCTGTAGCGCTTCGATCCAAAAGAATTGCCGTATTTGACCTATCAGAATCAAAATAATTCATGGGGCTTGAATATATCTAGATTTTACAACGGGTTGTCCCTTTATGCCCATATTTTACCCCTCGCTATCGCTCAGGGTAAAATATTTGTCATAAAGGGCCAACCCGTGGTAAAATCACGATATATTCAAGCCCCCATGAATTATTTCCTAATTATAACAGGTCATGATGATGGAATAAAATGGAGACGGCAGACCATTACTAATCTTCAAAAAGCAGATTAGAGAGTATAACTATGTATTATCAAAGTGTTTTTCATTCCATTTAATTTCAATCATAATTCAAATCTTCACATTATTATATATAATAAATTGTTATCAGTATTTTTCAAGCTGATTCTGAATTAGAAGCATTGACAATTGCAGGATGAACAGTAAATATCAGAAACCTTACCTTATAAAGACTCTTCTACATTGACATTGCCTACCTACCTTTTTTATAACAAATATGCAATAAGATACTCAATTAACTTATGTTGGCGTATTTGAAATGATTATTTAAGAGAATGAATTTGTTTTCCATGTCTAACATCTAAGCATGCTTAAAAATCATTCAATTAGCTTAAACTTGACAGAATAAATGTTTTCTTTTGAACAAATCGATTATCAATTCATTTCTTTCGTTTATTTTTCCAATATCTTTAATTAATGATTACCATACTATTAGATCCATCACAGATTTCAATAATATTTCCAATAAAGAGTACAGATTTGTCAATAAATAATTTAATCTCATAAAACTCTCAACAGACAATAAGTAAATGTCAAAACTACTTTAATATCTATTATTCTTATCAACTACAAACTATTGGAGATCTCAATATTCTCTTATGGTAGTGACCCAAACAACTTTAATCTTTATTCTTATCAACTACAAATTATTGGAGATCAACAACTCTTTGTCCATTCAATATTCTCATATGGTATAGACCAAAACAACTTTAATATCTATTATTCTTATCAACTACAAACTATTAGAGATCTCAATATTCTCTTATGGTAGTGACCCAAACAACTTTAATCTTTATTCTTATCAACTACAAATTATTGGAGATCAACAACTCTTTGTCCATTCAATATTCTCATATGGTATAGACCAAAACAACTTTAATATCTATTATTCTTATCAACTACAAACTATTAGAGATCTCAATATTCTCTTATGGTAGTGACCCAAACAACTTTAATCTTTATTCTTATCAACTACAAACTAATGGAGATCTCCAACTCTTTGTCCATTCAATATTCTCATATGGTAGTGACCAAAACAACTTTAATATCTATTATTCTTATCAACTACAAACTATTGGATATCTCCAACTTTATGTCCATTTTAAGATGGATTTATATTTTCATGAGAACCAAGTTTCATGCTTTGATGAAAAATTGCATTTTCGTGTATACTTAATATTGTTGTTTTGGTGATTTTTGTGTTCATTCCTTTAGAAAATTTGTAATTTGTTGAACATCTAAATTAGTGGTTCCCCTGTACAAACGAAAACCAAGTGACCAACCACAACAATCACACATTAAAGTAACACTCCCAAAGGATGATGCACTTCAACTTTGATTAAAATTGGTCAATTTGTTTGTTTTAAATGTTACAATGGATGTTAAATGTGATATCTCACATATGCTCTTTGAAGCTAGGTGAGCTAAAAACAGTGATGCTAGGTATATAAATTGTAGTTAAAGACAAAATTTCATTTCCTTTACCTTTAAATTTGACTTACCTGTTTTCCCATTAATTACCATTATCCATTAATTATAAAATGCAAGTAAACATTTATATTTCACACCAATTGTCAAACGAATTCCCTCTGTATTTATCAAATGTATGTTGCAGCTGTCACCATTATCATTTGTTCAATTCAATAGTGTTATCTCATTTAAATTGGAAATTTTTTGTTCTCTGAGTTAATCTGTGCAGTAATTTGACTTCCAATAATGATGTAATTAAACTTGTCATTCACTAACACTGATTTGAAAACAATTTAACCAAAATGGAAACGAACTTGAAAATTATTATTAGGTGGTTACTTAAGTGTGCTATTTGTCTTTAAAATGAAGTGTTACAAAACAAAAATCCTGTGAATTTTGTATTATATAACTAGTTATATCCAGGATAACTACTGATTAGACTTTTAAAAATTACGAATATTCACAAAAATTTCTAAGGTCTAAGAACATAGCATTTTTTTATGAAAAAGATAAAAATTGCTTGGCTTTGACATGTAGTTTGAAAACAGAATATATTACCTCTGCTTTCATACAGACTGAAACAGTAATCCTAAATTCAAAATACAAATGTCAAACAAATTAATACATGAATAAAACTTCAAATATAAGGTCAACCAGGGACAGTCTATACTAACAGGACTGGTCACTTATAACAATGTCTATACAAATTTGCAGACCGAACTGTGCTGTCGCTGATGTCACATGACTTCATAGCAAATCTTTTCACATTTACGAAGTGATCTTCATAACTATATGTTCCAAGTTTAACGAAAAAAAACATTTTTATGAAATTCTATACATTTTGTCATTGCAAAATGCTGTTTTTGAAAAGATTCCTGGGATAGTTTTTTATTATAGATATTTGAACTTTGAGGTATTTTGTTAGTGAATTAGGAGTGGCCGCCATCTTGTTCAATATGTTAACCCTTCTGCACAACTGGAGCGTTCTTTAAAATGATACATCTCAGTTTGATAATTTAACATTCTTTCAAAATCTTATATTTTTTGTCATGGTAAATGGCTATTAATCAGATTTTATATTAACGAATATTAAATTACAATGTACTGTGAAATACGCAAATAACTACTAGCTTCGCATATCAGAATCAAAGCCTTAAAGGCTGTAAAAGCAATTGCTGCCATGTTAATGTTTGGGGACTTTTATTTTTTATCCACATATATACAATAATTAAACCTGACATGAGTGTTGTCTAGTTAAAAGTAAGAAGGTTTTAACTTTATATAAATAAAAGACTATAGCAGAAAGTCATTTTTAATATGTATTATATTTCACAAGGAGACAACACGTTTACCAGGCTAAAATTGGGGTCAAATATACATGTGCTGAAACATATAACTCAAAAAGAAATCATCATGGATTATCCCCTGGTAGTGTTTGTAACTTCCTTGGCAATAATTTCCTTTATTGATTTAATTTTAACAATTTTCATTATTAATTTATATTTAACCATTAACACAAATGATTAAGTTAAAACATTTCAACTTTCCAGACGCAAATGTTAAAAAACAGGAAAGAAATAAAATATCTTACAAGACATAAACATGTAAAGAATAAATGTATATATTTCAGCTTAATAAAAATATTTTCATAATGTTACTTTGTCATCATTTTTAAAACTAAGTTCCAAACATTATTGCTCAGTTGATATGTGTCCTTCTGATGCGGTACGAGCACAGGCACTTGTTTCTATCCATAGGAAGGTCGATTATCCATATAAATAGTTTTATATGGATAGTCGACCTTCCTATGGATAGAAACAAGTGCATGTGGGTACGAAATAACTACAATTCTCATGCAATCCCGAAAAGGGGGGTCATCACAGACAAACATGACATTAAATCGTTATCACTGAACTAGTATATATATTGTATAGGGGCCAGCTGAAGGACGCCTCCGGGTGCGGGAATTTTTCGCTGCATTGAAGACCTGTTGGTGACCTTAATTCTGCTGTTGTATGTTTTTCTATGGTCGGGTTGTTGTCTCTTTGACAAATTCCCCATTTCCATTCTCAATTTTATTATACGAACAAGAACAAACAGCTCTACGTTGCTTTGATATTTATCAATTTTCAGGAAACATTGCGAAAAATGATCTTCAATATTTCGAAAACATGTGAAATAAAATTGCAAACGGACCGTCGTCTCGAGTGTCAACAAACGTAGTAGACTTGTTCACTGAAAAGACGAGGATAATGGTTTCATCTGACATTTGTTATGCAAACCCAGTTTTGATCATGATATTTAAAAAGACGTACTTTTTTTCAATCTATGTATTAATAAACTAGAAAATTCCAAATTGTAAATATCTCTTCATCTGGACCGACTTGGCATCTACTACGTTTGGACGGGTCCATTTCATTAGTAAGGTGATCGATAAATATTACGGAGTTTTGACAGAAAAGGAAAACGAACTTATTGTTATGTGTTTTCAACAAGGGTTTCGTTCCGCTAAATTATTTGCGCAAATAAAGTTTGTCTATTTTTAGATTACAGGTAATAATTTGACACTTCGCATTAACCTGTGTAGTGATTTTGATTTTACGATAAATGTATGAATGAACGATAATTTTATGAATGAACAAGAGCACCTGACCTCTTAAAGAAACACAAATTAAACATAAAAAAACCGTATTTATTAGGAGATAATTCAGTTAAATTTTCAATACTAAATCAACAACTGAAATGAATCCATATTTTGTTGAAACATCGTACGAACGGCGGAAAACGGAATCGCATTTATAAAAATGTACCTTTTTTCACTCGGACTTCTATGTTATTTGATAGTCAAACGGTTGACCCTTTAAATACAAAAATACATCTACAAGAACATATTCTGAAACTTCTTAAATCCACTAACTTTTTTTTTAAAGTTTCAAGCTATGTATTGCATTAGAAAACATACATAGGTGTTAAAGAATGACTGACTAGGAGCCTGTTTAACAAAATACTATGGCTTGATCTGGGCGGAGTCTCTGATCTGGGTCACAAAGATGGCCATACGCGACGGCATAAAAGCAATTGCTTTAAAAACGAAACTAAGTTTTTTGTTGGATGGTAGCTTTACACGGTCGGCTTAGATATTAATTATAATCAATAGAGACGAGTCCCGTTAGTATAGAAAGTCCCTGGGTCAACGTAAGGTTTAGCCTGTAAGACAGATATCATACAATGATTTCATAGACCGATTACTTCAGATTTGTTAATTATCACTACTGAATAGATCACCTGATCATAAAACAGTTTTTTATACAGTCCTCCTGGAAGTTGACTTTAGAAGATTGGGTATACTTAGAAATGGGCTATCTAGTTCTTCTGCCTTCAAATAAAGCTCATACTCTTCAAAGATCAGACTTACATATACTAACTTCAGCAATGCATACATGTCAAGTGACATGATATTCGCGTGTAATACACTCTTTTTCAACTGTTTACACGCGAGGATTTTGTCACATGGCGTGTACACGCTTTTCACCACTTTACACGCAATTACACGCTTTTTCGTTCTTTTCATTTTTTGGTCGTTAGTGATATCGCTATTCTCGGGTTTTTCCTTATTCGGAGATAAATACCGAAAAATTCGAAGCAATTGTTTGGCTGTCAATTTATTTTTCTATATGGACAAACAGTAAAAGGTAAGTAGTTTGTGATTAGTTTTAACGATTTTGTGACTTTCTTTCAAATTCACTTAATAGGGGAAAAGTGCACAGAAAGAGGTCACTTTCAGGGCCTGTACCGTCGTCTAAAGTGCCGATTGTTAAGCCAAAACGATGTGTACGGCAAGATTCAAAATTTATAAATTATATTTTGGAGTTCAAGTTTAAATGATCGAGTGACAAGTAACGCATAATTTGTGTATTCTATGTTGCAATGATAAAAAAAAACAATACATGTGAGAGGAGAAATACATTGTAGCTATTTAAATAAGCATTAAACATGTTAATCTAATGGAAATTAAATTTATAAAAAAAAAAAAAGTAAAATCACAAAAATACTGAACTTAAAGGAAGATCAATTGGGAAAGTCCATAATCACATGGCAAAATCAAATAACAAAACGCATCAAAAACGAATGGACAAGAACTGTCATATTACATTTTTCTTTTTCAATTTCAGTTTCAGTTTCAAATCTAGCCAACACGGCAACAGATTTCTACAGGCCATGGGGATAAAAATATCACAGAACTGTTGGATCAGCTCTCATAGTACCAGCTTTCTTCTGATGAACTACCCAGTTTTAACCAGGCAATAGCAATGGGAGCAATGGCAGAGATAATAGATGACATTTTACATTGCCAAAAAAACAAAAACATTATGACATTCTTTCAAATCTTGATGAAGCTAATTCAGTCAAATATCAATTCCTACTGTGGGAGAGCCTTTTCAATTATAAAGAAATTGACACTGAATTCTAATCAGAACTTGACTATGTTACATTTGTATTGTGTGCTGTTATCAAATAAATGTAACTAAACTTGAAACTGGCAGTTGTTGTGAATATGTGCCTAGTGGTGGTGCTTTAAAAGCAACATAACAGACCATTGTTTAATACAATAAAAGCTCACAGTAGAATATATATTGATTTTTTATATTCACAAATGTGTATGAAATTATGAACATTACCACATTCATATCAACAAGTCCGCATCTACATCACACGTTTTTACACGCTTTTTGACATATCATGTCATGTCATGACATGATTTCCCATTGTCAGAGGTTGACATGTATGCAGCAATGTATGTAGTAAACGGTGAAAAAACCCAAATCAAATTAAAATGGAAGTGTAGTATACAACATTGTATAATCAATTGTGTTTTAAGCTGTGAAATGTTTAGTTCATCAATGAAGATCTTCCACCAAAGAATAGCAATAAAGGTGCTATATATATTGGTTATTTCTGAGTTTTACTGGTGATTTATAGTCTCATGTGCATCCCACCTCTATCATTCCTTTTCCAATATAAATACTTGAAGGAATTCAGTGCAAGGAAGAATCCATTCATTTTTATAAAAGCATAATATTGAAAAGTGGCCAAGGTTTATCACTGACCTAGATAGGGAATCTGCTTTAGATATGTAACAATGAATCTCATTAGATATGTAACAATGAATCTGCTTTAGATATGTAACAATGAATCTCATAAGGAACCTTGTATTCAATTTTCTACCAAATTAAAAATTTTCACAAGAATTTAGACCAGATTTATGTTTCAAAGTTTCTTAAGTTTTAGAGCATACACAACTTAATTATCTCTTACATGAAGATAAATTCATAAAAATACTTCCACCCCAAGGAAATTATAAAGTGTTACATGTATTTTCAATTTCCAACACTGGGTCAATATAGCTGCTAGATATCTGTTACTCCCTGAAGGTATCATCAACTCAGTACTGCCCCAGTCACATGATTTATAGCAGATTGTTCATATAAATTCTGTGTTTAACTTAAATAAAGGAGTAGGCCCAGTAAGATCCCTTTTTGGCCCCAAAATATAGCAGTTTAACAAAATCGGTAAAATGTAAAGTTTTAGCTATTTATTGGAAAGAAGAAGAATTCTGTGATATAAATATGGGTTGTTTTTGACAATACATGTATCATGTACTAATCAATTAGTCATGTTAAATTACTGAAATCTTCAAAATTTTAGCATTTTGTTAATTTCTAATCGTTTTCTGTTTCGTAGTCCCAGTGACCTTGACCTTTGACCTATAAACCCCAAAAATCAATCGATATCTTCACCTCCCCTATATCTTTCATCCAATGTTATGGGAAATTAAATCGTTAAATTGAAACTTCTGTTAATGAAAAAAATGTACTTTAAGTAACACAACATAGTGACCTTGACCTTTTTCCTATTGACCCCAATATCAATAGGATTCTTACCCTTCCCTTTGTCCATTTGTAAAAGTTTCATTTCAAGAATTCAAAAAGTTATAGATTATACCCTTTAGTATCTATTCCTTTTGGTGCAGATTATATATATTGATGACAAAAAAATTGATATATTTGACTGAATCCTTTTGAATATAGGTATCAGTCCATACAGTTATTGGCTGGTATTTGGCAAACAGCATCTGTTAAAGGCTGTGACAATACATCAGTCCCAAAGACTACTTATACTAGTCTACTATTTAGATATTTTCAGCCAAGACTATAATTATATAAGCTCAATTTATCATATTCTTAGCTATAAATTACATTTAATGGTACTTTTATTCATTAAAAAACCCAAATATCACGTTATTCTAGGTCTTACACAATGCAAGCTATAATTCAATTCAATGTATTAGATGATATATCTTCTCACATAATACAGGCTATAATTTACTTCAATGTATGTTAAGATATAAGTCTTATGTT
The DNA here is from genome assembly GCF_965363235.1 of Mytilus galloprovincialis. Taxonomy (NCBI): domain Eukaryota; kingdom Metazoa; phylum Mollusca; class Bivalvia; order Mytilida; family Mytilidae; genus Mytilus; species Mytilus galloprovincialis. The sequence goes on along the minus strand of NC_134838.1, from coordinate 124,498,512 downwards.
GGAACCACCGTATATTTTCAAGCAAACAAGACAATAGTCAATTAATTGTTACGGTGAAAACTGTTTTAATTCTTCATCAGACTGGGATCTCTTCCATTTACAAGTTTTATAGGATTTCCCCAGGAGGAAGTCAAGCGTTAATTAAAGCCAAACAGTTAACCAGGAAACCATGTCCATCATCCTGTTTCCTTCGCTATACCACTAAATAGAATGTCAATCAATTAATGTCCAAATATTCCATCATAGAGCTTTCAAATCATATTTGGTCGCTATTACATAATAAATACAATGTAACCACTTCTTAGCAATATTAACAAACTGCAATGTGGTTTACATAATTTGTTAAATCAACAGTGTATGTAATTTTTAAATTTTAACCTTATCAATAGTTAAAAATTGTAAAAATTAGAGAAATTAATTTCAATGTATTGAAGACTGAAATGTTGGTCATAATAACTAGATTTGATATCAGAGATGCATTCAAACATATCATTTTATAATATGATTGCCTATTAAAAACTATTGCAGAAACAAATTTAATTGTAATTCAATGGAAATTAGTGAAGAATGAATTGCAGAGATAGATTTTGTAATTTTTTATTTAGATATCAGTGAAAGGAGGGTTTGGATCACCTATTTCTGTGATTTTATTATGCTCAATCAGGTATATTACACAAAGTTTAATATCATGGGATGCTGTCATACTGTAGAAACATTTATTTTCGTGCGATTAAAATTTCGTGGTTTTGTCTCTATATCAGATTTCATTGGGATTAAATTTTGTGGTTTTCATTAAATGAAGTGATATTATATGTGTAGGTTATATTTTAGTGGGGTTTTAATTTCATGGATATATTCTTTCCACGAAATAAACAAAATTAAATCCTTCACGAAAATTTCTGCTTTTACAGTAGTTGAAATTAATTCGGTCAAAAAAGTTGGAAGTTGAGGTCAGATCAACCCACTGTTTGTGTGTTTAATGCACCCTTAGATACATTCTTAATTCAAATTACATTAATTTAAGATCATATGGTCTCTATGAACCACCAATAACACCAACCTTATATATTAATTACCTAATACAACTCTTTCATAAAGTACATTTCATTTCATATAAATTGATGAAATTATAACCTTGCCTGAGGACATTTTAGAGGGAGCTGCATATATGGTTAATGCATAAACTTTTTACAACAAGTCCTGCACCTAAAGTTGCCTTGGTGCCCCCTCCCTACTTTTTAAATTCCTGGATCCACAACAGATTGCAAAGAATGAAACTTTAATATACAGCTTGCCTCTACCTTAAATTGTTCACTTGTTTTTAAAGGTTCTAGAAACACAGATATCATTGGCAAATATGTCAACTCTGATCAGCTTGTACACAGCAAATGATTTATTTTGTGGGAAAAAAATAGTATTGCAACGCAAAGCACACCCTTGTAATTCCATACAACTAGAAAGGGTTCTTTCAATAACTTTTTTTTGGGTGATCTAAAAAATTTGACTTCTAAACTTTTTGTACTAATCATTAAGGGCCATCTCCTTAAGACTAATGAACAAGCTATATGATGTTTATAGTTTAGATTTTTGGTCTTGTATGCCACTTCTAACACTATTGGTTATTTAGAGATGGTCACTTTTTATTTGTGGAATAAGCTGGAGAGCCTGGATAGAACCAACCTTCAACAAGAAAACTGACATTCAGATTGGAGTCGAACACAACACCACATGTGGGATTCAACCTCACAAACTCAGTGTAAACAGGCTAATGATACAGGAGTTTAACTACTGAGACTCAGCTATTGAGGCCCCATCTAGAATGCTTTAAAGATTTATCGAAGAGTTTTGATTTATGACATTAGACCTTGAATCTTAAATACCTAATTATATTCCTCTTTTCTCAAGCAAAGTTATTGAACCAAGTTTAGCTATTAGTGAATGTACGTGGTCAATTATATTATTTCTGTGAAGTAAAAATAATTAAACTTTACTATATCAATCACACAATTTAGAAACTCAACAGTCTGACATTCTCACCAAAAAAAAACTTAATTTAGACCACAACTCATTTGCACTGATCTGCTACTGTCATAAATGAACTAAAATCGATCAATTGTGCAAATTAACTTTTTAATGATTCAGTATCTATTGACTTATATTAGTTTATAGTATTTGCATTCCATTTGCAATTGTTTGCTTTTTGGTTTTTACAAAATATTTATAAAATACTTTTTCAGTTCATTTCAAATAAAAGTATGCAATAATCATAATTGATTACAACATCTAACTTTTACTCCTTACACCTGATGTTCCTATGGATGTTTTGTTTTTATTAACCAATGTTTGTTTCCTTGTTTGTTAATCTGTTTCAAACCTTATCTACGATGAGAAGCTTACCTTTGATATTTTGGTAGATAATCCGTCTAATCACAGTCGTTATATAGCTATCATTAACTTCCTGTGTAGGTCAATTACATCTGACATTAACATGCCATTTTGATCTTTCTTGTCAAACTTCAAAAATAAAACACAACTTTGATGATAAAATTGCCAGTAATGATGCAACAGTTGTAATGTGTCTACCGATTACTACAAACACAAATCAAATCTGGTCACTCATCCACCATCACCAATCATTCTCAAATGACAATTTTTTTTCAAATGAGTTGATATATCATTAAGATAAGTTAAATCTAACTGCCGTGGACATCTCCAAACAATAAGCACGTAAGATGACAATAGGTATTGATTAAAGAAATAGAAACAGATTAACCGTTATTGAAGAAAATTGTTTATAGCAGAACCGAATGGAATTAGATTAACTGCCAATGAAGAAAATTTATTTATAACGGACCCCCTGCAATTATCAAATATCAACAAATTTGTGACAATGAATACTATCAGTCAAAGTTTTTATTTGATTTTCATGCATTACATGCACTGTTGATGATAAAATATATAACCAAATCATGAAAATCATAACTTAGAAATAATGCATCTGGTTTGTCAAAATGATGAATTAATCAATTACTTTCTTTATCTTTTGCTTCAGATAATTTTTGTTTTAACACCTACAACAGAAATAACTTTTTGACATTCAAGAATATTGTTAGATGGAAAATGTATTAATATGGAGGTTCAGTTTAATCAGGCAAACACTACAGATTGTACAGGCTTTAGTACTGAGTGCTGGTCTGTTAAATCATAGATATATATAATCACAAGGCATACTAAATACCTGCACATTTTTAAAATATAGGCGAGAAAACACAATTTTGACCCTCATTGCATGATTGTGATTGTGAAAGAAAAACCTAAAACAGCATATTAGCAGAACACCATTAGAAGTTTGGATTTGCATTTTGGTAAAATTCAAAATACGAAAATTATCGAGCAATTAAATTGGTTTTTAGATAGCTGAAGAATACTATAGCCTTCAAAGTGGCGATGATTAAAATAAAATAAAGTTACCTTGACCAAAAACTTTAAACCTGAAGTGGAACAGACAGAAGGATTGAAGAACAGACGCACAAACCAAAAAACCTAATGCCCCCACATAGACTTACAGTACCTGTATCCAGGCTTTGTCTACAAGAATTTGACACCATTCTGTACAAATTACTTCTCTGGTCATTTTATCAGTCTATGAAGTTCCTGCTTACAAATGTTTGGAGGTATGTATCATTACAAGGCCAGAAGATTCCTCAAGTTCTCTTAAACAGAATGTGAAATGTAGCTTTGTTAGATCTCAGTAAGGAAAGCTTAAACACAGGTCTGTAATTTATTCAGATTGACCCTTGACCTACCTACCCTCTTATTAAGCTATAAGCATGTTAAGCAAAAAGTTGTCTGATGGCTCTATAATGACCTTTACACTCTAAATATATACTGAGAGTCTTTTGTTAATACTGAGCATCTAGTTTATAGATCCTTAGATACCTATAAAAAAAAAGAAAATTATTGGTCTGAATACAAATTATATTGAACCTTTATAGTGTAACATCCAATGATGTAAAAAGAGTAAAAAACAAGAGGCTCTCAAGAGCCTGAATCGCTCACCTGGTAAGCAATGCCTTATTGAACATATTGAACCATGCCAGGCAAACATGTATTCGTCTGAAAATTTCAGGGTTGATAGATCTTGACCTAATGAACATTTTTACCCCATGTCAGATCATCTTTGCTAGCCAAGGGTTACGATCCACTCCCGCTCTCTTCACCCTTGGCAGATTGAGCTAACATTTGTGATATCAATGTTGCGCCATCTATCGGAAGATTAAAATCACGCCCATTCCGAATGCATTATTCTTGACCAATGGTAGCACTTGAACTCTTCAATTTGGAGGTAAAACACGGTCGTGTATAGATTCTACACACTTGGTAAAGCCGAAAACGAAAATATATGTCAACATTCATGCATTTGTGCATGGAACATACACAGGAACTTCTATTAGATGATTAAAAACATACGAGTTGTCACTCAATATAGTCTTATGTTTAGTGATGTAAAGACTTGTTGCACAATAAACACGTGGCAATTGTTTACAAACACTTTCTAAATCTACACGTGATCATGTTATAGACGCTTTTTGATTGGATGCAGCGAGTTTCTACTGCAACCAATAAAAATCCTTACCTTGTGTCTCCGAAATTTTATCCCAATCCGCCAAGGGTGAAGAGAGCGGGAGTGGATCGTAACCCTTGGCTAGCGAAGATGATGTCAGATTTGCTCTAAATGCTTTCGTTTTTGAAATATAAGCCAAAAACTGCATTTGACCCCTATGTTCTATTTAAAGTAAGGGCGGCCATGTTTTTTGACGGATCAAAAATCGAAGAACACACACTTTGTGCAGGATAATCTAAGGAACTATCATGCTAAGTTTCATCCAAATCCATTCAGTAGTTTCAGAGGAGAAGATTTTTTAAAGTTAGCAAATATGATGAACAAATTGTGAAAAATTGTCATTAAAGGACATTTACCCCTTAAGGGGTCAATTGACAATTTTGGTCATATTAACCTATTTGTAGATCTTACTTTGCTGATCATTTTTGCTGTTTACAGTTTATCTTCATCTATAATAATATTCAAGATAATTACCAAAAACTGCAAAATTTCCTTAAAATTACCAATTAAGTGGCAGCAACCCAACAATGGTTTGTTTGATTCATCTGAAAATTTCTGGGCTGATAGATCTTGACCTAATGAACATTTTTACCCCTGTCAGATTTGCTCTAAATGCTTCCGTTTTTGAGATATAAGCCAAAAACTGCATTTGACCCCTATGTTCTATTTTAAGTAACGGCGGCCATGTTTTTTGACGGATAAAAAATCGAAGCACACACTTTGTGCAGGATAATCTAAGGAACAATCATTTTAAGTTTCATTCAAATCCATTCAGTAGTTTCAGAGGAGAATATGTTTGAAAAATTGTTAACGACGACGATGACGACGACGACGACGACGGACGCCAAGTGATGAGAAAAGCTCACATGGCCTTTTCGGCCAGGTGAGCTAAAAAGGTACTTGAGTCGTGAGGCCTTAATTTTGACATTTTGCTCTAAATATATTGCTGTATCTCATGAGGACTAGTACAGCAAGCTTAATGTTGCCATATCACACTCACCTTAAATAAAGGTCAACTTAACACATTATCTCCTTTTCACTGAAGATTCAGGCGTTCCCTCTCTTTTCATGCTAACTTGTTATTAGGTTAACTACTACAATGAAAAAAGAAATTTCTATTACGCAAATATTTAACAATTTTTGCTATTATAGTCATTAAAATTAGTTTCTCATTTACAATTTTTTTCTTCTATTTTTCATATTTAGTTACAAGTATTTTTTTCTCACATTTTGCAGACCTTTGTATTGAGTAATGATGTCAAAATGTTATCTACGTAGGTGTGACATGGTATTATAGCTACAAAATAATGATCACACACTGAGAACAGAAGCCATGTGGAAACGAAATTGTATAAAAATCAACACCTACACTTTTGATATTTAACAAGACTAAACAATAAAATGTTAGGAAAATTGTTTGCATCATATTCAAAGGTCATGCAATGGTCAGTATAATTTTTTGCCTAATATTTCAAAGTCACATAACAGACATGCACACTTTACTTTTTGCCTTGATTGTTCAAAAGTTATTAAATTTAATAAACAAATGTTATTAGAACAATGTTAAATTTAAAATAATAAAAATCTTTTCTATCTGATCATTCTATTAACTTTGATATATTCTGCATAGATATAGATCTTATAACATGTCCTTTGTACGTTCGGCATCTGACAGGCGCACCACCAAACGGTATAATTTGGATTTTGCTATATACACGGGTCATAATCACAGGGTTGACACTACTAATTTCAATTATTGTCAAATTGTTCCCTATTGTAGTATTTTAATCAGTAAGACTTTTTTAAGATGACAATACGAAATACTAAAATTCTGGACTTAAAATAAGGCGTATAGGTACAGTTTTCAATTTGTTAGCGGGCATGACGTAAAACAGCGAATCAAAGAATTCAACTTTATTGATAATCTAATATAGGACAATGCTGTTGATTAAAAAATACTCCATTCCAGGACCTTTTGTTTTCCAAAGTTCCAGGTCGACGGGTTCAAAAAGAAAGATTTTGAAAGCAGAGAAAACTGTGCGTCTCTTAATCGGCATGACTTTTTTAGATGACAATCCCAATACTAAGATAAGGCTTACGCATAGTTATATACTTTTATTCAGTCACGGACGCGCTATATCACGGGTGTGTTCTAGTATTATCTAAGATTTAAGCAAATACTGCCTCACATTTCTTCTAAGTTATAATCTTGGAATGCTAAGCCAAACTTAAATGTGGCAGATAATCGTATATTGATTGTTTGGTGTTTATAGCCACTTTGGTGCTATTTCTGGGCATTTGTTTTTTTATTGGTTGATAGCTGGAAGTTCTAGAGAAAACCCCCAACCTTAAGTAGGAAAACTGACAACCCTAGTTAACATTGGAGCAAAATGTGGGATTTTAGCTAACAATCTCAGTGCTATGATCCAAATCAAACAGTAGTTTGGACTACTAAGACCACTCAGACACCAAGACACCTGAAGAGATGGACACAGTTATGGTATGTAACTGTGAATGTGTCTAAACAATATTTTCTCTATGGTCACTATATCAATATTTTAAAAGGAAACATTTGCCTATCATTCATACAAACTTTCATACAGCGTTTCTATCATGACAGGTATTTATGTTCACTTTGCCCAATCATCTGTCAACAATTTTCTAAGATAATGTTTACGGTTATTGTCATCAGAAATGTTCATTGCTATTATTTAAGGTAAATTAAAGAACCTTAGTGAGCACGCTCATATACTCCACATCCCCACATTGTCATTGGAGAAATTAAATAAGTATAAGAAAAAAAAATTGTATAAGAAAAAATACTGAATAATAATTTCCTGTCAATATACACATCTACATAGTATGTCCTTATTATCTACAAAATTTCATGAAATTCTGTTGTGTGTTTTCAGAGGAGTTGAGATGACAAACTGTTGCAGTAGTACATTAAAGTAAATAAGTTCAAAGGGGCGTAACTCCTAGAAAAAAAATTGAATCGCAATTTCCCGTCGATATGCACAACTACATAGTATGTCCTTATTATCTGAAAAGGTTTCATGAAATTCTGTTGTGTGGTTTGAGAGGAGTTCCGATGACAAACTGTTGCAGTAGTACATTAAAGTAAATAAGTTCAAAGGGGCGTAACTCCTAGAAAAAAATTTGAATCGCAATTTTCCGTCGATATGCACAATTACATAGTATGTCCTTATTATCTGAAAAGGTTTCGTGAAATTCTGTTGTTTGTTTTGAGAGGAGTTGCGATGACAAACTGTTGCAGTAGTACATTAAAGTAAATAAGTTCAAAGGGGCGTAACTCCTAGAAAAAAAATTGAATCGCAATTTCCCGTCGATATGCACAACTACATAGTATGTCCTTATTATCTGAAAAGGTTTCGTGAAATTCTGTTGTGTGGTTTGAGAGAAGTTGCATGACAAGAAACAGGACTGACGGACGGACGGACGGACGGGTCAAAAACATTATACCCTCCGCAACTTCGTTGCGTGGGGTATAAATATTAATGGTCCCAATAAAACATTTAGGATTTCTTCCATAAAAAAGATTATAGCTATTTGGAAACAATATAGTGAGCAAAATTTATATCAGCGGATAAGAGAAACTAGATTTGTTGCTAGAAACTGAAAATAGGTTAAAGTTAAAGAAATTTATGTAACAAAAACCATATAAAATGTTTAATTTCCTTAAATGGTAGGCATGCTCTAAGTTTACTAGCTTCTATCCTTGCTTGGAAGTTACATCAAATGGTTTATCAAAATTGATCTTTCTTGTCAGATTGAGTTTAATGGCATACAAGAGCAAATCTGTTATCAAATGAAAGCTGAAAATGGTTTGATAATTTGCAAATGCAGTTTCAATGATAAGTTTTTATATTATGTACATTTCCGTCAGAAAGTGTAAGATGCATTTCTGAAGCACTAATGGCTAAATATTTCTATGAGCTTTTTGCTGAATCAATATCAGATGCGTCACTAGCTGGGGAACCGTAGCTCTTAGGTCCTTATGCTATTTTTTTAATATTTGCGGACCAGTGACGCAGCTAATGCGTCACTTGATTTGAAGTCAGTCCCATCAATATTAAATTCTTTAAAATCAACAGATTAACCGTTTTCAATGCATATTTTAAGTTTGGCAATAAAATTGAGCAAGAAGAAGATATGCAAATTCCCAAGATCTCTACAATTTTATTTGCAGTATTTTTCGATAAAACTTCTTTCCTGGTTTTTTTCTTAAAAAATATTGTTACTGTAACTTTCTCACTAACTGGATTTTGGACTCAACTTAGAAAATTTCACTTGATGAAACTCAAGTGCAACTCACACATGAACTTTAACCTGAACTTAACCTTGAACTTGCACCCTATCTCTCAACTAAAACTTTAATTAAATCCATCAACAAACATTAAATTACTATGCTTAAAGACTTCATATGATGTGCTTATTATAAAACATGACCAATTACAGTCGATAGCCTTAAATACTTCATATGATGTGCTTAATTATTAACTATGACCAATTACAGTCAATAGCCTTAAAGACTTCATGTGATGTGCCTAATTATTAAATATGACAAATTACAGTCAAAACCATTACCTTTCTTAATTGCAGTTCTCAGGAAATCATATTTCAAAGAATGATTAAAAAATCAATGTTTCAATTCCCTGTTTAGGATCTGTAACTGTAATCTTGTGTGTTAAGATGGTCATCATCCAGATATTAATTTAGGCTTTAAATTAAAATCCATAACCACATCTGAATAGAAAGATAGCATTAATGGGAACTTTCATAATCATGATAATTAATAATGTTGGCTACATCTTAAGAAATCAGATATACCTAAAAGTTTTTGAATAGTTTTAAAATAGCTTCCAAAGGGAAATAAACTAATTCAAATGAAACTTATAAGTTTCTAAAATAATCTTTCCCCAGTAAATTAACATGGATTGGTGTTTATATGCCAGGATATACAGATATTTCCTCTACTGTAATACTTAACTTATTCTGGTGTTCACACCAATGAGACATTAGAAAACACCTACACATCACTTAAATTCGACAATACTGTTGGGTTAGTGCATGAATAATGCGGAATATTGTCCCACATTGTTTTTTCAATTGCTCACTTTTTATGCTTCAGTGCTCATTTTTACAAGTCTGTCCTTAGTCAGAAGCCTGTAGTTTAGTGGTTGCTATTGGTTCATGTTTGCCATATTTGTTTTTCATAATTGTTTTGTTATAAATTAGCTGTTAGTTTTTTCAATTGAATTGTTTCATATTTTTCATGTCAGGGCCTTTTCAACCCAAATATACGGTATTGGTTCTTTTCATTAGTGAAGGTCATAGGATTACCTACAACTGCTTACATCCACTTCATTTCTCATACATTGTTAACCTCAAATGGTTTGATCCTGATGTTCTCTAAGGTCCTATGTATTTGGCTTCCAAAACTTTTTTGTTTCAACCATACCTGAAATTGTGTTTGAGATACACATTATGGTGCACAAAATAGGTTTAACATTAAACAGATATGATCACTTACCCCGTATATATATTTGTATGTATCGTTTGCAGACTTAATGTACTAACTGGCCTTGTATGTCATTGGTGTGAAGGGCACTAATGGGCCCTCTTCCACAGATGTAGAAAAATTCTTCGTAACTGTTTCTGTAACATAATTTTATTTACAAGTAAGGATTGTTAGCCCAGTTCAACCAATGTGAAGGGTCTTAGACTATACAGCTTCCAAAAGCCTTTACTTAACCCAAATTACTATCACCATATTCTACAAATCAAGTCTGTTTCCTTTCTTACCAGTGAACAATGAGACATTTTTTGACCTTGGCGATGAAGGCTTGATGACATTGATCTTAGATTAAGTGTTTAAACAAAAAACAATTTTCCATAAAAACAGATAGAATTTTCAATTGCAATAAGATTTCCTCTATAACAAAATGGATAATGAAATAATACATGAAGGAAATTGACAATTTATCAGATAAACACAAAATCAATGGGAAAAAAACAATTGCTATCCATATGATATGAAATGTGTAGTTACTGGAGAAATGACAGTAATCAAATTTCTGTAAAAGGAAACACCATGGAAATTTCAAATTGTTTTAAGGTTGACTTCTATAAACAAGATTCAAATGTACAACATTGTAATATTTAGTGAAGAGGGTTAAGCCTAAACTTTTAAATATTCTTGAACACAATTAAACTAATTTTATAATTCTATTTGGTTTATTCAAGTTATATGCTATTCAACTTTGCACCAGTATTATATTTTGGCTTAGATAAGTGGCCACATGCATAGGCGTAGCATGCCGAAAAATAATGGTACGGTTTCTGCAAATTAGACATATGGGACATGAAGTGGCACATCCAGCCTCGCAAAGCGAGGCTGCATTACAGCAGAGGGTATGGGGGCCTTGAGCTATGGGGGCCGCTGAAGGCCCCCAGAAGCTCTGGGGGTTATAGCGTTAAAATCCTGCATTCTGAGTGTTTCCTGGCACTAACAAATGTTTTTCAACAGCAGCATTTTTTACAAGACAATTTGAAAAAAATGAATGTCTGTGTCTTGCAGGTTTTGTAGTTTGTTTTCTATTTTTGTGTCATTTACATAGTAAGATTGGTGAATGAGAACAACACTGTCATACTATACCTCGTGACAAATCATTGTGCAAAATTCATGATTTACAAGTGATTTCTGTCAGTTTATTTATTATAAATTATATATCTTAATATTATTATTTTTAATTTTTAAAAAAGTGCGGCTAGCAACTTTTGAGCTATAGTGAATAGAAAAATGAATGAGGATCGGGAATGGGTAAAAAAAACTATGATAATCCTCACACACTGCATGCATGGGATAAGCTGCAGTTGGTCTGGTAGTCCTATAATATAAGACTTCCGAGATTCATATCATTTACATTCAACGTTTTTTAGCAGATATTTTTTTACTATCAATGTTGAACCCGAATTCGGATAGTATCTGATTTTTTTTACTATCAAACCCCAACTCGGGTTAAACATTGATAGTAAAAAAATACATGATAAAAAACGTTGAGTGTAAATGATACGAACCTCAGAAGTCTTTTATTATAGGAATGCCGGCGCAGAAACAACGTGTTTTGGGGGATGTACACCTTTCTAGACCTCATAACACACAAAAGAACTAAAATTGAAAACAAACAAGAAAAACAAAGGCCAGAGGTTCCTGACTTGGGACAGGCGGAAAATTGCGGCAGGGTTAACATGTTAAATGTTTTAATGTGAACGTTCAAGACAATCACTTAAAGTCGACACTAGGAGGTCATCTTGACCTGGTAGGATATAAACATTTTAAATGATAATGCAGCGACTGTCAAGATGAAGAACTGAAATAAATCACTGTGTTCTTGATAATTTGTATCTTGTTTATATGTATTGTGTACGGTTTTGTCATATGCACATTTACTAGAGAGCCTGTCGCAATTACCGTGATTTTTTGGAATACGGTATCTTACATTATAAAAAAAAGCCCTCACCTCTGATTTCAGTTGACATTATGCTCGAAATATTTGCAACTGTACGTTAAGAAAATAAACAATCAATCAACTGAGTTTGAACTTGACTTGTGGTGGTTTTATCAAAAAAAAAAAAAAAAACGAGTGAAATCATTACGTATATCATTTACCTGCAAACCTAAGGATATGGCATTGTCCAAAAAATAATATTACTATTTCCAATTGTTTTGAGGTTTATATCTACATCATCTGGAATCAAAACTTCCAACAATTAATCCAAAAAAAACTGCTGGCTTCTTCGACCTTGAAAATGTTTCCATGATGCGTTAAACTTGAAGAGCTAGTAACATCATGTGGAGATTTTCCGAATTTGCTGGCGATTGTTGCTGGCTATAGCATTCTTCAGATTATCCATCAGTTTCAGTTTATTCAGTCTGTGTCAGATTGGCGCATGAACCAATAACAACACCCAACATTATCCGCAACAGCATCTTTAACAATTTCGATTAATTAATCATTAATTGGTAATCAATAAACTGATTACGGTACTGCGGTTACGTACATTGACATGCTCAGTACTTTCAATTTCTTTAAGAAAACAGGCAGAGGTAAATATAAAACATTTATTGTATGGATGTTTGCATACTATTCTAGCATATTTTTTTTTTAATATTTTGATTTTTTTGGTACGGTTTTCCGTACCTGCAGTAAAAATTGGTACGATCGGAACCGTACCAACCGTACCGTGTGCTACGCCAGTGACATGATAATGTGATTGAGATGAAACTTATTCATAAAAAACCTTGTTAATACATTGCCTTAGAAATTTTGATGGTTTGTATTTAATTTCTGCAGGAAAATAATAATTCAGAATCTAAATTACATACTAGTATCTCAATTGTTTGTAAAACAATTGAAAGGTCTTTCTTGTAAAAGTGATGTTTTCGTAATGTACTTTGTTCGACCCTTCTTCTTATTTACGACAAGCATACCTTCTGAAACTTTTCGCTTTTTACACTTAAGGTAGATGGGGTGTCTAAATTATAATCCATAGAATTTTTTAATAATTTGCCAAAATGTAGTTTATATCCTGCTTGTTTAAAAACATTAATAAAAAGAATGGGTCACCGGACTTATTTTCACACTACAGGTTGTGCAAATTTGTCCGATTTTGTATAGATTATGCATGGAAAACCCAATTTTGCGCCATAAAACGAAAATTACACCATAGAATTTTGAGATAAAATAAGAGAAGATAGCTCCAATATTATGCTTTCAGATAAGAAAAAGAAAAAATGGGGTCACAGGACTCGTTTTCTTGCTACATAGTAAAATTGGTAAATCCTAACACATTCTATTGTAAAAGTAACACTATCTGAATTATCTGCCCTTGCATTTGAGTTGTCTCCCCTTATTTGGCAAAGTTGGAAAAAATTGAATCAAACAAAAGTAATCGTTTTTTTGAAAAATACAACCATAAATATAATAAAACATGGCATTTTCTATATCATAATAAACAAGAATGTGTCCCCAGTACACGGATGCCCCATCCGCACTATCATTTTCTATGTTCAGTGGACCGTGAAAATGGGGTTAAATCTCTAATTTGGAATTAAAATTAGAAAGATCATATCATACAGAACATATGTACTAAGTTTCAAGTTGATTAGACTTCAACTTCATCAAAAACTACCTCGACCAAAAACTTTAACCTGAAGCGGGACAGACGGACGAACGAACGAACGGACGGACGAACGAACGAACGAACGAACGGACGGACGAACGGACGGACGGACGGACGAACGGACGCACAGACCAGAAAACATAATGCCTATAAATGGGGCATAAAAATTCTTACACATGAATTAACTTCTAGTCTCAAAATTTGCACATTTGATTAAAGTTCTAGACCTTGTTTTCTGGTATTTCAAAATCCAAGATGGAGGAAGACACCCTATCTACCTTAATGACTTTATCTGCCAACATTTTCGAGATCGGAAGTATGATATATGTAACATAGACTTGATGATCTTTCATTTGATATGCAACAACGCCATGTTCTAGAAAGTTTGATTTTTGCAGTTAATAACCCCATCCAACTAATTTTTGGAGGTTAGGAATTTTAAATTTCAATTGTACACATCATGACCTTTCATTTGATATACAACAAACCTATCTTAATAAAAGAAAATTTTTTGCACTCAATGACCCCCTCCAACCAATTTTTGGGGGCATCAATTTGAAATTTGAAATGTAGGCTTTATGTTCTTTCATTTGATATGCGACAACTTTACCATCTAAGAAATTTGAATGTTTGCACTAAATGACCCCACCCTTCACCCTGGGATGAAAAAGGGGTTTAAAATTTTCATTTTTAAGTAGAGTTTATTAAGACCTTTAATTTGATATATCAGATGACCCAAATTGACAAAGTGCCAAAAATGATGCAATATCAACAATATAAATAGAAGTTATGAAACTTACAAAGTCAATGCAAAACTTGAAAATTTTAAATTGATTTTTTTGGTGGTTTTTTTTCCATGGAATGTTTTTGGTATTTGGTCAAACATATAACTTTGTTAACCTCTTCAATTTCTAAAACATTTTAAGTGGTAAGCTGTTGTGGATTCAGAAATACATGCCTCCGCTCGCAAAATTTCAAACTGCATTATCTCTTAAACAACAATAGATATCTCAAATCTGTTAAATGATAAATGATCTTCAGTTGAAGGACAACATATTGCAAAAATCAAAGAGCTGAAAGCTCTAAAGAAAAATGACGCCACTGCCTCTAATATTGGGATATTTTTTTATGCAAGTCTTAATTTTCACATACCGTAATAAGTTGAACATTGCAACATGTCTCGTAAGCATATAATTGATATTCGTATATGAGTGTGTAAAGTGAAGATGACAACTGACTTTTTTTTTTAAATAACAATGAATATGTCAAGAGTCAAGACTACCTAAATGATCTACAGTATCCAATCACTACTGACTGGCATGTTTTTTTTGTACAAATAAATAGGTCAAGACTACCTGAATGATCTACAGTATCCAAGGACTACTGTCTGGTTTTTTTTGTACAGATAAATAGGTCAAGAATACTGGAATGATATACAATATCCAATGATTACTAGCTGTTCTTTTGTACTAATAAATAGGTCAAGACTATTCATATGATCTACAATATCCAATGACTACTTGCTGTTCTTTTGTACGTACTAAATAAAGACTACAAGAATGATCTAAAGTATTCTAATTAATGTGTATTTTTTTTTCTTGCATCTTGCAATTACATTTTTCTAATTTAAGAATACAGACTACAAGTATCCTTTCAAACCAAATGATTATGAAGAGCCTGTTGTAATAAGCTCTTATACCCCACTAGTCCTATAAACATATAACTTCACATTCTTATTTAATTTTTAACGTTTTTATACTGATATTTTCATTTTTTTTTAAATTTTTGAATGCAAAGTGTGACACATTGATAGTAAAAAAAAATTTATCAGAACAGTTAATAGAAATAGTAAACAATGCTCCTGAGGTCATATGTTATAGGACTAATTACCCACATACTCATTAAATAAGTTACTAGTGACATACACAAATGTAGTTATTTCTGTTACTTGAAGCAAATTCTATTTCTTTAGATTTACACAATATTGTTATACTTGTTTTATTTCACATTGAAGATTAGACAAATAGGGATACTCCTTTGATTTTTTTTTATTTCATGTCAGTCAGGTCCCTTTATATGAAACTTGAAACCACTTCTCTGCCATATTGATATTTTATAACAACTCTGCCCATGACCCATATAATTTCATATTAATTCTTTAACCATATATTATCACTGAAAACTTTTAGTTTTCGCTCTCTAACTTTAGTAAAAGTGAATAGAAATCTATGAAATTTTAACACAAGGTTTATGACCACAAAAGGAAGGTTGGAATTATTATAGTAAGCTAGTTTTTTTTTATTTTACACTAATCCACAATCTTTCATGTTAAATTTTGTCTCCATTTAAGTTTATGCCATTGAACCATCATGGTATTAAACACAATCCCAAGTAATTATGCTGTTATAGTGGGTCACCATATATTCAACTTGGGTGGCATTCCAGTTATTGAAATTTGTGTCAGATTGGATAATGAACTAGACCTTTAGGAATTGATCTCATAATTTAATATGGAGCCATCGTATGCGACCCCTACCTGGTAACAAAAATAAACATGTCAAGCGGCAATATTTATCACCAGAGATTACAAGTCAAAAGAGGATGGATAAGTCTCCAAAATGCTTGCCAAACTGGAACTACAACAAAATCTCCAGACAAGGACGAACAAAACGTTCAAGAAAAAGTTAGTATTTATGTACAAAGAAGTTGGGGGGCTGATTCACGCTATTGAACCAGACGAATTCCCCTTAAAAACATGTCCGAAGAGAACCATAACTGCCGAGAAATTCAAAGAATACCACGAAACAATTATTGTGGAAAAGCAAGTAAAGAATAACTCTTACTGTGAGTGTATTGACATTCCGCCAAGTAAAACACCGTACAATATTCAAACTCACTTTAGGGCCTTAATAATATGATAATATGGTACAAGTCAAATCGGCACCTGGTTAAATCGACATCTAGTGAAATCGGCACCTATTTAATGTCAATTAGGCATCCAATAATAAATATAAATAATTCAACCTTTAAAAATGTGAATAAACATGATAAAATTAGGTTAATATTTCTGGCCAACCCCTTCCTAATTATCTACCTTTTCTTGGGTAAATACTGTAAAATTTCTGGACAACCCATTCCTTATTTTTACTATTTTTGCTTAAAATACTGTTAAAATATATATTAAACAAATCTAACATGGCAGCCGAATTGACTATATCAAGTGCCGATTTAACCAGGTGCCAATTTGACTAGATGCCGATTTGACTATACCGGGTGCCGAATTGACCAGCTGCCGATTTAACCAAGTGCCGATTTGACTAGAATTCCGTAAGACAGTGATCGCGACGATCAGGGCGAACGATCCCACCCCGCCAATAAAACCGTTGTATTAAAGCCAGCATCGATATCGACAATTTATGCACATTTCAATGCACATGTCATACAGATACAGTCTGTTACAGACTGTTGTAACTTTGTAAACAAAGATTGAGTCGGATGTCCGGTACTTCGATCCGTCTTACAACCAATTGAAAGTGTACCAACACGGACACATTATATTTTCTTTTAAAAAAGGCAGTGGTTTGTAAAATGAAAAGACTATCAAGTTTTCCCCGATTAATTATAGATTTTTAATGTTTTAACAATGTTTTAGTTTTACTTTACATAATCAATAAAGTTATAAAAATAGATTTATGAGTATCTTAACAACATTGGTTGTTACACTTCGATCTTTTTGGTAATAAGAAGGACCGGAGGTATGTAGACTGGTTCCCGGTTGATTACTACACAGAAATCATAATAAAAGCAAATTCCAGTTTAAATTAAAATAGTAAATACGAAACCAACAGCGGTAGACGGAGAAATGTAATGGAAAGTAAATACGAACCAAGCGCGGTAGGCAGAGAAATGTAATGGAAGTTCAGTTCACTAGTATAGAAACATGCCGCTGAAAGCGTCATTTTTCAAAAATTGGAACAATTTCGAAGTTCATCAAGGTCACAATGAATCATCAAATATATGAGGCAATACCAAACTTGAGAACCGGAAGTCATAGAGACATGGGACTACCACCATTCAACTCCAGACTACTTGACCTTTCAAATATCACAGGTCAAGGTCATAGTGCACTGTGAAGGTCAAGGTTTAATTTCATGATCACCTGATATTGACCTCAAATTGAAGGTCTTAAAGTGCTGATCATTTTTGCAATTTATAGTAGGTTGATATCTGTTACCTTTTAACAGATATACTCACAATACTACACTTTTAAGAATTATCTCGTCGTAACTTTTGAACAGACGGTCAGACATTTTTGGGGTTAATGTATAAAATGTAGAGCTTGTTGAGAGGAAAATTTTATACACAGTATGTATGCAGCAAACTCTATTCGTTTTCTTAATATTTAAGCTTGAAATTGCAGTGTATTTTTTTTTTTTGCACTCTGTGACCCTTGACCTTGGTTGCAAATTAAAGGTCACATGAACTAAAGATTATTGGTGAAGGTCTCAAGTCTCGACAACTTTCGGTTCTCGAAATAGAATTTTTAAAAAATTGTTTATAATTTTCAAAGGGAAATAACTCCTTATAAAGGTTGGTAACAAATTAATTGTCTATGTTTATAAACACTGACATCTGTTCCTAAACATGCTGCTTTTTTTCAAAATGATTCAATCTCTAATATTTTTAAAGAAAATGCAAATAAAAGAAATTTCTTCAAGGGGACATAACTTCTAAAGGGGTATGATGAAATCCTACACAGCCTCATCTGGTAATACCTCATGATGAGTTCTATCAATGGTCTATATTTGGCCTTGAAGACATCAATAGATAGGGGAAAGACCTTAAAACAGAAGAAAAACAATAATGTCTTTCCTTACGTAGGGGAAAGACCTTAAATTAAAGAGGCAGATATACATAAGACACTTGTCTTAAATTCACAAAATCAATGAGTAACAGTTATTAAAGTCATATCTAAGGTTCTAATATATCAAATATCTGTATAAGGGAGATAAGTCATTATTATTTTAATGTTTTTAATTTTTTAATTTTGGACATCTGTTCCTGGAAATTTTAAACCAGTTTATAAAAGCAATTAATGTTTCTTTTTTCTTGTTTTAAATAAACATCATCGGCTATTCAAATTCAAATGTTCACAGTGATAAATCTGACCTGCTTTGCAGAAGAAATCTGAAACACCAAATCTTTAGACTGCCCTATAACTGCATATACTACAGAACAGGAACAGAAATCACTCTGAGACAGATATTAGTACTTATCAGGATACAAATTTTATACAACTTAACTTATAGGGTTATTGTTTACACTTTAACATAACACTGAAGCAATCTCTTCCATAATATTTTTGCTTGAAACTGAAATCCCACTACATTAACCCATTCAAAACAAATCTGGCATAAACTTACCAAGGTAACAACTTTTTTTAAGGAGTCAGCAGACAATAATTATTATTTATACATCTACCGTAACTACTCGCTTATAAGTCGATCCGACTATAAGTCGGATGCCCTTTTCAGCTCCAAATTCTGAGGATTTAGTCTTGACCCTCGTATAAGTCGGACAAAATTTGGACATTTTTGTTTGCAGCTGACAGTTACTGAACGCCGGTAAAACCAATGCAAATCCAGGAATTATATTCATTTTCTGCATGAATGTTTGTTTGGTTTGAATTTAGTTGATGTTGATTATGATAATTTATATAGCTGTTTAATAATAAAGATGTATTTATTCCTGTTGTTTTGTTCACTGTTTGATTACAGATTAGCCATGTGTTGTTTACGTAATGCATCAATGATTTTGTAGGGTATGACTAACAACCTATTGTTTGAGAAAAGCGAACATAAACCAATATGAACCTGAAAAAATTTAAAGTCAATCAATATTTTCACAGCACACATAACTCAGTGTTAAAGGAGCATGTACACTTCATAATTCTCATTATATTGTGATGATTTATAAAGGATTAAAAAAATTAAGTGAAGCTAATCAACTTTATATTAAAATAACTCCCAACTCATTAGTGTCATCTGTTCACCTATCACTGATGTTTTTCACACCTTTAGTGAATACAACTCTTTGTTTCTTAATTAGGGGTTATCAATGGATTATATTGGCTTGCCAATCAATTTTGTAATCTTTGTGTTTACCTGAGACATTTTAATGAATAATATTTTGATCTTGGGAATGAATCTTAAAATTATTTTTGATTATAGTATGATTTATAAGTATTGAATTGATATCATGATATCACAATAATGACACAATAACTCCGCTGAATACATCCTTTTACATAGTTGGTACATTGTTATCTCGTTTTCATTTTTGGTTCTTGGCTTTTTCTTTTGGGTTTATGCACAAACCATTTGACCATGAAAAGAAAATCAATACACAAACCGGAAGCAGTCGGAAATTCAAAACAAATTGACAGAAAAATGTTAACAGAGAACAAATAAAACACAAAGACAGTATTGTAGTCATTTATTTTCAACAAAAACTTTTAATTTAGGGATTTATGTAGGTTTGGCAAATCACCGACGTAGTTTTGACCAGGAAATTTACTCCTGACCACTTCTCTCGAGCTTGGATTTTTCCTCTGGTCGCTTGATCTCGCTTATAAGTCGGTACCCCTCTCTGGATTCTGAATTTTACTCCCAAACTTCCGACTTATAAGCGAGTATCTACGGTAAATGTCCTGACGACCAGTTCTGCTATTTTTAGTCTCTATCAACTTTTCTAAGTTCCCCCACTAGAAAAACACAAATATCAGTAAAATGTTCATCAAAAAACAATACCTCCTATAGAGTTGACTGCTGGTTCAGATGTGCTACTTTTGTAGTAGAGCTTGTCCTGCTGAACATTCTCCCTTTCCCAATCTCCCATCTTCTGAAGTTACAGCTAAACAACATCATTTTGGCTAATATTTAGTTTCTGTCTATTATAGTTTCTGCAAAAAAACACAAATGAAAACAATTCAGGGGCAATAACTTCAATTGGGACTGATGATTTCCACCATTTCAGTCAATACAAATTCCAAGAATTCCAGGATCCGGAAAGGGACAATCCTGAAATCCTGAGCTTAATAAAGGGCTGCGCTTTAGCGCATGATACGCCCGTTGCTCTTTTAACTTATCTTTTATGCTTTAAATGAATTTTTATGATCAACTAGAAATATATATACAAATCAAAAGGGATGTTACATTAATATATTCACCAAAGTTTCATAAAATCCCCCTTTTTTAAGTATAAAAATTCATTACTTAAGAAAACGTAAAATCTAAAATTTATAAAAATGGAAAGGGAGCTTATGTCAATAGATATAAACAATTTATCAAAGTTGCATAAAATTTTGTGAAAGTGTTAGTTATTGTCCCAAAATTGGAAAGTCCCCCCTTTTTAAAGCATAAAAATTCATAACATTGAAATATAAAATCTGAAATTTATAAAAATTGAAAGGGAGCTTACATCAATAGATATAAACAATTCACCAAAGTTTCATGGACATTGGTGAAAGCCTTTTTGAGTTATTGTCCGAAGTGTTGAAAATCCCCCTTTTTATTATGAATAAAGCCCCATAAATCCAAAACTTAAAATCTGAAATTTATAAAAATTGAAAGGGAGCTTACATCAATAGATATAAACAATTCACCAAAGTTTCATGGACATTGGTGAAAGCCTTTTTGAGTTATTGTCCGAAGTGTTGAAAATCCCCCTTTTTTTATGAACAAAGCCCCATAAATCCAAAACTTAAAATCTGAAATTTATAAAAATTGAAAGGGAGCTTACATCAATAGATATAAACAATTCACCAAAGTTTCATGGACATTGGTGAAAGCCTTTTTGAGTTATTGTCCGAAGTGTTGAAAATCCCCCCTTTTTTATGAATAAAGCCCCATAAATCCAAAACTTAAAATCTGAAATTAAAAAAAAACGAAAGGGACCTTAAGTCAATAGATATAAACAATTCACTTAAGTTTCATGGAAATTGGTGAAAGTGTTTTTGAGTTATTGTCCGAAGTGTGGACGACGGACGGACGGACGGACAGACGGACGGACGGACGGACAGACAGACAGACGGACAGACAGACAGACGAACGGACGGACAGACGGACAGACGAACGAACGGACAGACGGACAGACGGACAACGGTATACCATAATACGTCCCGTCAAAAAGACGACGGGCGTATAAAAACTACTGCTCCTGGAGTCCCTATAAAGGTTCTATCCGCCCTCAGTGTTAATATTTTTTTAATCTTCATGTAATATCAAGACTCTACAAATCCTTGGTTATATTAAACTTTGTGGTATAGACATGATAGAACTTTTATTTCAGGAAATTCCAACAACTTTTCCCAAAATATGTTTTGTCCTCAACTCTGATGCACCAAAAAGAAAAAAACAAAAGAAAGGTTGAAAATTGACTATTTTCAAAATTACTAAATTTTTAATAAGGGGACGACCATTTGATATTCTGGGGGGGGGGCCATGAGGATTTGTTTTTGATCGGTTATTTATTTTTGTAAACTAAGAGGACAGATTATTCATTTTCTGCACTATTGAAGCAAGATTTTTCATTTTCATTAAAGCAAAGGACTGATTATTCATTTTCACAACTATATTTTTGATATTCGAAAAACATACAATTTTTAAATGATTTGTTTATTATAAGTAATACATATAGTATAGTCCAGTCATTATGTACCATTTAATTAGATTAACCACCCCTCTCTGCAGAAATGAATCTTTTGAATTCCTAACTGCATATACATGTATTGCATACATACATAGTATTATAGTTTAGTTATAGCTAGGTTTTTTTTAAATGTATTGGCAAACATACTACGCCGAGCGGAGCGAGTCAAACAAATTTTTGGAGGGTTTTGGAGCCACTGAAGGCCCAAGAAGCTATATAGAACAAATGATGCAAAATCATGCTTTCTGGGTGTTCCGAAGACCCTTTCATAATCTGAAACTTTATAACAAAATTACTAGATTACAAAAAGAATGTAACACTAACAGAATACAGAAGGGCAATCAATGAACAAAAGACAAATGAGGGCCCTCATGGGGTTTTTGATTATGTGATTACTTGGCCGTTTTTTTAATGATTATTTGATTATTAAGCCAAATATTTCATGATTATTTGATTACCTAGGACTGTATTTTTAGTTTATGATTATTTGATTACTAAAGATAAGCAAATATTTAATGATTATGTGATTATATTGGCAAAAAAATGGTGATTATGTGATTACTAGGACCCCCCCATGAGGGGCCTCACAAATAAATAAGAAACATTGATCCCAAAAATTCAGGGCTATAAGTCTGAGGGAAAACAGAACTTTCTTCTTGCAAGGCCGTAAACACAATTTGATATGGAGACAAGCGTTTGGTTTTGAAATTTCCTACTTGTAGTTACGGCCCTGTTAAAATAAAAGTGAGGTAAGGTTTCTTGAGAGAATATACCTCAAGTTAAATGAAACCAATTTTCAGACATTTCAAGTATACAATGTATTTAAATAATATTTATACTTTTGTTATTAAAAAATTTGGGAAGTGTTTCCCGATTTTTTTGGGGAAAAAAGATGAATTTATGAAGAATCTGCTGCCATCTCATACTTTTGATTAGACCTGCTGAGTTATTTATTTTCTTAATTTCTAACTACCACAGAACAAACCATTTATTTTTACGGTGATTATCAAGGCTCAGAATTATTCATTTTCAAAATCCTCCTCCCCCCCTCCCCAGAATATCAAATGGTCGTTCCCTTAACACAAATTTTAAAACCCAACATGTTCATAGTCTACAACAGAGTCTAAAATTCCTTTCAAAAAAAAGTTAAAAGGGAGATAATTTTCTAGCCAAGATGTCTTTAATTAGTGTCTCGTACCTTTAAACCCAGGAACAGACTTTAGTTGGAAAAATTACTTAATAGTATATGTTAATCTAGATTCTTTTCTGCTTGTTATTTCCTTGTTTCCTCACCTTCGAATCTATTTTATCTTCAGCATTGACTTTGTGATGGAAAATTCGGCGGGAATCCTTGATATGTCTAAAAACCAACGGACCACTAAAAGATTTCGAAAGCCAAAATATTTTTATGATTTTAGAAAAAAAGGCTGGACAGAAGTTTTGAGGCAGGATGAGACATTTTGAAAGAAAAGTGTAAAAAAGTCAAGATAAACTAATAAAAAAAGGCAGGACAGAGATTACAATTTAAAAAAGGAAGACGATTTTTTTTTATTCTAAACCTCACAAAAAAGTCAAATGGGAGGACAAATTGGTTTTCGAGTGGGGGGGAGGTAGCGAAAATTTTCCGGAAGCAATTTTCCAAGACCAAATCTTAACGATTACATCTATATAGTTACGAATACGGCTGAATACGGAAGTTTTATTTTTATTAGATCATCATCATCAGAGACATATATTCACATACATGTATAAACAAGTTCTTAACGACTTTTAACCATTATACATTGAAATGCATATAAACAGCACAGCACAGGCATGCTGAAATACATGCACAGCACTATTACAAAGATTTTTTTAACACAATACACATGCTAAAACTGAAGCACAACTAAAATTACAACTGAGATTTTAAGCACAACTAAAATTACAACTGAGATTTTAAGCACAACCAGGGTATAAAATTAATGTCCACAAATATCCTAGTCCTATATATATAAGATCACACCCTTGCTTCTGTACATTTTCTAAAAAGATCTATTGGTAAAAATCCAGTGATTATCATGCTAGGTACCGAGAAACATTTGGGGACAATTAACTTTAAAGAACTGACTTACTGTTTACTAGGATGGTCATACGGTCTAGTGGCTTACAAAGTATAAGAAATGATTTGTATCTAGTTTACCATCTTACACAAGAACTACTAGAAATAATTCAAATGAATTCAAAGTTACTGGACCATATACTTCGGGTTAGGATCTCGAAATAGTTATGTTAGTGATGTAACTTATAGAATACATTTCCAGTATACATTAGCATGTTCAGTATGTTCCACGCATGTCTATGAGGACTATACCTTAATTATCTCGTATAACATGTCCGACACCGCCAATGTTTATAAGGTCATTATTGTACTCTTACGATTTAAATATACTCAGGCTATATTGCTAAATGTCAATGAGGACTATCTTGTACAGTAGCTTGGTTAACATATTATTATACACTGCTTAATGACCACGATGACTATCTAGTTCTTTGACTTGTTCAATGTTTTATACTGATTAAAAACCACGGGACTATATAGTAAATTGTTTTGTTTAATACATGTACTCTTATAACGTTCATAATAGCGATCTTGTACTATAGTAAGTTCACTGCTAATAAAAACATGATAACTTTCTAGTACCGAAACTTAATTTTGTTCATTATTTTATACTCGTTAATTTCTCCAAGGACTATCTTATACTTTAACTTGTTAAATATGTTCTATTCTGCTTAATGTTCGGAAAGAAAATCTTGCACACTAACTGTTTCATTGTTCTACAATAACTGGTTCATTGTAATGTTCTACACTGCTAAATGTCCATGAGAACTTTCCGCTGCCTTAATTAACTTGTTCAATATATTTTGCATTGCTTACTGTCCACAGGGACTTTCTAATACACGAACCTGTTCATTATATATATGTGTGTGTGTGTTCTACACTGCTTAACGTTCATAAGGACTATCTAGTACATAAGCGTGTTCAGTTTGATCTACACTGCTTAATGTTTCTGAGGACTATGTATAGTACTCCAATCTAATTAAAATATTGATCTCTGATTTCTTTAAACCAGTGGCGGATCCAGAAATTTTCATAAGTGGGGGCCCACTGACTGACCTAAGAGGGGGCCCACTTCAGTCACGCTTCAATGATTCCCTATATAAGCAACCAAATTTTTTCCCAAAAAGGGGGGGCCCGGGCCCCCTGCCCCCCCCTAAATCCGCCTCTGTTTAAACTACATATGACAGCTTAGATTGGTAGTACTTTATCTTATATGATATATTCTCCACAGCTTATGTTTATAATGACAATATTGTACTCAAGCGATTTCATTGTTCTACACTGCTAAATGTCCATGAGGACCATCTAGTCTATTACTTTGTCTAATAGGTTATATACTGTTTGATGTCCATAAGCATTTTCTAGTACACAGGCGTTTTCGATATGTTCCACATTGCTTATTGTCCATGAGTACTTTCTAATACCTGCAGTATCTGAATGTGTTCAAAATGTTAAGCGCTGCTTAAAACGTACATAAAGATTATCTGTAACTAAACTTACTCAATCAGTCATCCGTTGTTATGTTGTACTGTTATACCACTGTCCCAGGTTAGGGGGAGGGTTGGGATCCCGCTAACATGTTTAACCCCGCCACATTATTTAAGTATGTGCCTGTCCCAAGTCAGGAACCTGTAGTTCAGTGGTTGTCGTTTGTTTATGTGTTACATATTTGTTTTTCGTTCGTTTTTTTTAAATAAATAAGGCCGTTAGTTTTCTCGTTTGAATTGTTTTACATTGTGTTATCGGGACCTTTTATAACTGACTATGCGGTATGGGCTTTGCTCATTGTTGAAGGCCGTACGGTGACTTATTGTTGTTAATGTCTGTGTAATTTTGGTCTCTTGTGGACAGTTGTCTCATTGGCAATCATACCACATCTTGTTTTTATATTGTTTTATACACTGTATTATGTTACTATCTATAGTACACAAATTTGTTCAATAAGTTCTCTACACTAATTTGTGTCCATGAAAACTTTCTAGTAAATCAACGTGTTCAACATGTTCTACTCTGCTTAATGCCCATGACAACTTTCTAATGCATTAACTTGTGAAATATGTTATACACTGCTTCATGTAAATAATAATAATAATAATAATAATAATAATAATAATAATAATAATAATAATAATAATAATAATTCTTTATTTAAAGAGGGTTACACAGTTAGCTGTAAAGCTAATCTTCCCTGAGGCCCTCATAAAATACAATGAAATATAACAAACAATTACAAAAAATCAAACAGACACACATACATGAATAATGAAATAAAAAATTGCTATGAAATATACAATTTTCAAAACAGGTAAAAGTTACAAATTCATATATGACATGTATAGTATTGGCATTAACAATATCATAAGTTTGAGTAAGTGTGTGAAAATTATTATGCATATAAAAAACGCACAGCTTCTTAATGTTCCATCAAGTAATTTTTTAAATCTTTTTTGAATGAGCTTGTACTTGAGGTTGATTTTTTCAGGGATATTGGTAAGTTATTCCATAAAATAGATCCTGAATATATAAAAGATTTCTTATAAAGCTCTGTTTTGGCTTTTGGAACTTGTAAATTTTTGCAAGAGGCATTTCTCAAACAATATTGGTTTATTTCTGGCATTTCTTTAAACTTTTCAGTGAGATATACAGGGGCTTCATTCTTAAGGCATTTATGCATCAAAACTGATTTGTGGTATGAGATTCTGTTCTCTACTGTCATCCATCCAAGCTGTTTAAACAGTGGAGCTGATGATGAAAGTGGATCAGCATCTAAAATAAGTCTTGCATGTTTATGAGGACTATACAGCACCTTTGCCTGTTCTGTATGTTCTACACTGTGTAGTGTCAATGGGGACTATCAAGTACATTTGTTGGTCTAATGTGTCCTACACTGTGTAGTGTCAATGGGGACTATCACGTACATTTGCTGGTCTAATGTGTCCTACACTGTGTAGTGTCAATGGGGACTATCAAGTACATTTGTTGGTCTAATATGTTCTGCACTGTGTAGTGTCAATGGGGACTATCAAGTACATTTACTGGTATAATATGTTCTACACTGTGTAATGTCTATGGGAACTATCAAGTACATTTGTTGGTCTGATATGTTCTACACTGTGTAGTGTCAATGGGGACTGTCAAGTACATTTGTTGGTCTAATATGTTCTACACTGTGTAATGTCTATGGGGACTATCACGTACATTTGCTGGTCTTATGTGTTCTACACTGTGTAATGTCTATGGGGACTATCAAGTACATTTGCTGGTCTAATGTGTCCTACACTGTGTAGTGTCAATGGGGACTATCAAGTACATGTGTTGGTCTAATATGTTCTGCACTGTGTAATGTCTATGGGAACTATCAAGTACATTTGTTGGTCTGATATGTCCTACACTGTGTAGTGTCAATGGGGACTATCAAGTACATCTGTTGGTCTAATATGTTCTGCACTGTGTAGTGTCATTGGGGACTATCAAGTACATTTGCTGGTCTAATGTGTCCTACACTGTGTAGTGTCAATGGGGACTATCAAGTACATTTGTTAGTCTAATATGTTCTGCACTGTGTAATGTCAATGGGGACTATCAAGTACCTTTGCTGGTCTTATATGTACTACACTGTGTAATGTCTATGGGACTATCACGTACATTTGCTGGTCTTATATGTACTACACTGTGTAATGTCTATGGGGACTATCACGTACATTTGCTGGTCTTATGTGTTCTACACTGTGTAATGTCAATTGGGACTATCAAGTACATTTGCTGGTCTAATATGTTCTACACTGTGTAATGTCTATGGGAACTATCAAGTACATTTGTTGATCTGATATGTTCTACACTGTGTAGTGTCAATGGGGACTATCAAGTACATTTGTTGATCTGATATGTTCTACACTGTGTAGTGTCAATGGGGACTATCACGTACATTTGCCGGTCTTATGTGTTCTACACTGTGTAATGTCTATGGGACTATCAAGTACATTTGTTGGTCTAATATGTTCTACACTATGTAATGTCTATGGGGACTATCAAGTACATCTGTTGGTCTAATATGTTCTGCACTGTGTAGTGTCAATGGGGACTATCAAGTACCTTTGCTGGTCTTATATGTACTACACTGTGTAATGTCTATGGGGAATATCAAGTACATTTGCTTGTCTAATATGTTCTACACTATGTAATGTCTATGGGGACTATCAAGTACATTTGTTGGTCTGATATGTTCTACACTGTGTAGTGTCAATGGGGACTATCAAGTACCTTTGCTGGTCTTTATATGTACTACATGCACTGTGTAATGTCTATGGGGACTATCAAGTACATTTACTGGTCTAATATGTTCTACACTGTGTAATGTCTATGGGAACTATCAAGTACATTTGTTGGTCTGATATGTTCTACACTGTGTAGTGTCAATGGGGACTATCAAGTACATTTGTTGGTCTAATATGTTCTACACTGTGTAATGTCTATGGGGACTATCACGTACATTTGCTGGTCTTATGTGTTCTACACTGTGTAATGTCTATGGGGACTATCAAGTACATTTGCTGGTCTAATGTGTCCTACACTGTGTAGTGTCAATGGGGACTATCAAGTACATCTGTTGGTCTAATATGTTCTGCACTGTGTAGTGTCAATGGGGACTATCAAGTACATTTGCTGGTCTAATGTGTCCTACACTGTGTAGTGTCAATGGGGACCATCAAGTACATTTGTTAGTCTAATATGTTCTGCACTGTGTAATGTCAATGGAGACTATCAAGTACCTTTGCTGGTCTTATATGTACTACACTGTGTAATGTCTATGGGACTATCACGTACATTTGCTGGTCTTATATGTACTACACTGTGTAATGTCTATGGGACTATCACGTACATTTGCTGGTCTTATGTGTTCTACACTGTGTAATGTCTATGGGGACTATCAAGTACATTTGCTGGTCTAATGTGTTCTACACTGGGTAGTGTCAATTGGGACTATCAAGTACATTTGCTGGTCT
This sequence comes from Mytilus galloprovincialis, assembly GCF_965363235.1. NCBI lineage: Eukaryota > Metazoa > Mollusca > Bivalvia > Mytilida > Mytilidae > Mytilus > Mytilus galloprovincialis. The sequence goes on along the minus strand of NC_134838.1, from coordinate 124,468,868 downwards.
AATATGTTCTACACTGTGTAATGTCTATGGGAACTATCAAGTACATTTGTTGATCTGATATGTTCTACACTGTGTAGTGTCAATGGGGACTATCAAGTACATTTGTTGGTCTAATATGTTCTACAGTGTGTAATGTCTATGGGACTATCAAGTACATTTGTTGGTCTAATATGTTCTACACTGTGTAATGTCTATGGGAACTATCAAGTACATTTGTTGGTCTGATATGTTCTACACTGTGTAGTGTCAATGGGGACTATCACGTACATTTGCCGGTCTTATGTGTTCTACACTGTGTAATGTCTATGGGGACTATCAAGTACATTTGCTGGTCTAATGTGTTCTACACTGTGTAGTGTCAATTGGGACTATCAAGTACATTTGTTAGTCTAATATGTTCTGCACTGTGTAATGTCAATGGAGACTATCAAGTACCTTTGCTGGTCTTATATGTACTACACTGTGTAATGTCTATGGGACTATCACGTACATTTGCTGGTCTTATATGTACTACACTGTGTAATGTCTATGGGACTATCACGTACATTTGCTGGTCTTATGTGTTCTACACTGTGTAATGTCTATGGGGACTATCAAGTACATTTGCTGGTCTAATGTGTTCTACACTGGGTAGTGTCAATTGGGACTATCAAGTACATTTGCTGGTCTAATATGTTCTACACTGTGTAATGTCTATGGGAACTATCAAGTACATTTGTTGATCTGATATGTTCTACACTGTGTAGTGTCAATGGGGACTATCAAGTACATTTGTTGGTCTAATATGTTCTACAGTGTGTAATGTCTATGGGACTATCAAGTACATTTGTTGGTCTAATATGTTCTACACTGTGTAATGTCTATGGGAACTATCAAGTACATTTGTTGGTCTGATATGTTCTACACTGTGTAGTGTCAATGGGGACTATCACGTACATTTGCCGGTCTTATGTGTTCTACACTGTGTAATGTCTATGGGACTATCAAGTACATTTGTTGGTCTAATATGTTCTACACTATGTAATGTCTATGGGGACTATCAAGTACATCTGTTGGTCTAATATGTTCTGCACTGTGGAGTGTCAATGGGGACTATCAAGTACCTTTGCTGGTCTTATATGTACTACACTGTGTAATGTCTATGGGGAATATCAAGTACATTTGCTGGTCTTATATGTTCTACACTGTGTAATGTCTATGGGGACTATCAAGTACATTTGTTGGTCTGATATATTCTACACTGTGTAGTGTCAATGGGGACTATCAAGTACCTTTGCTGGTCTTATATGTACTACATGCACTGTGTAATGTCTGTGGGGACTATCAAGTACATTTGCTGGTCTAATGTGTTCTACACTGTGTAATGTCTATGGGGACTATCAAGTACATTTGCTGGTCTTATATGTTCTACACTGTGTAGTGTCAATGGGGACTATCAATTACCTTTGCTGGTCTTATATGTTCTACACTGTGTAATGTACACGAGGCCTATCAAGTACATTTGCTGGTCTTATATGTCCTACACTGTGTAATGTCTATGGGACTATCAAGTACATTTACTGGTCTAATATTTTCTACACTGTGTAATGTCTACGGGGACTATCAAGTACATTTGTTGGTCTGATATATTCTACACTGTGTAGTGTCAATGGGGACTATCACGTACATTTGCTGGTCTTATATGTTCTACACTGTGTAATGTACACGAGGCCTATCAAGTGCATTTGCTGGTCTTATAGGTCCTACACTGTGTAATGTCTATGGGGACTATCAAGTACATTTGCTGGTCTAATGTGTCCTACACTGTGTAGTGTCAATGGGGACTATCAAGTACATCTGTTGGTCTAATATGTTCTGCACTGTGTAGTGTCAATGGGGACTATCAAGTACATTTGCTGGTCTAATGTGTCCTACACTGTGTAGTGTCAATGGGGACCATCAAGTACATTTGTTAGTCTAATATGTTCTGCACTGTGTAATGTCAATGGAGACTATCAAGTACCTTTGCTGGTCTTATATGTACTACACTGTGTAATGTCTATAGGACTATCACGTACATTTGCTGGTCTTATATGTACTACACTGTGTAATGTCTATGGGACTATCACGTACATTTGCTGGTCTTATGTGTTCTACACTGTGTAATGTCTATGGGGACTATCAAGTACATTTGCTGGTCTAATGTGTTCTACACTGTGTAGTGTCAATTGGGACTATCAAGTACATTTGCTGGTCTAATATGTTCTACACTGTGTAATGTCTATGGGAACTATCAAGTACATTTGTTGATCTGATATGTTCTACACTGTGTAGTGTCAATGGGGACTATAAAGTACATTTGTTGGTCTAATATGTTGTACACTGTGTAATGTCTATGGGGACTATCACGTACATTTGCTGGTCTTATGTGTTCTACACTGTGTAATGTCTATGGGGACTATCAAGTACATTTGCTGGTCTAATGTGTCCTACACTGTGTAGTGTCAATGGGGACTATCAAGTACATGTGTTGGTCTAATATGTTCTGCACTGTGTAATGTCTATGGGAACTATCAAGTACATTTGTTGGTCTGATATGTTCTACACTGTGTAGTGTCAATGGGGACTATCAAGTACATCTGTTGGTCTAATATGTTCTGCACTGTGTAGTGTCATTGGGGACTATCAAGTACATTTGCTGGTCTAATGTGTCCTACACTGTGTAGTGTCAATGGGGACTATCAAGTACATTTGTTAGTCTAATATGTTCTGCACTGTGTAATGTCAATGGGGACTATCAAGTACCTTTGCTGGTCTTA